>NC_061788.1:2551325-5051325 GCF_022458985.1 Mugil cephalus | reverse complement strand
CACATGCCTGCACAGTGTACTATATAAACACTATAGATGGAGTCTGAACACAGTACAGTGTTTCCCATACAGTGTTAATGGCCTAATTTCCTCCGCCATGGTCTCATAACGAATTGGAAATATTTTTGCGCATCTCAAACTATGTTGTGTTTTTCATATTGATCCTGAAAGCTCCCTCCCAATTCCTTTTTAAAACCTGATGTTTCTGCTCTGGATCGTTTAGACCACGGCGATTTACAATAATTTAAACAGAGTTGGTCAAAACCTGGAGAAAACTATTCCAGATACAATGTGACCTAGCTCAATGTTATAAGGCTTAGCAAAGATAGACTGAAAGTCAGCTATTTACTATAACTTAATTTGTCCATAGATTGCCCACGTCTCAACAGCCTTAGGTTTAGTATTCCTGGACATGAACTGCACAGGCTGCTGCTACTTGTTGCTAAATCCAATACCTGCGTTATTACGGTAATTTAAAGACAGACTTTAACAAGTAAATGCATAACCTCACTCTACGTGCAGACATTTTATTTACTGTATAAACTGGTTTTAATAGTTGAGACAGTGTCATGATGATGGGCTTTTATTAAGACCATTATATTACCAATTGAAACATCAACCATTTATTTATCTGTCTACCTTTCGTTGAAACATTTCATCATAATTACATATTTTAGTATGAAATCTGTGGATGAAGTCAAATGTCGACTGCCTCCACACCTCTAAATACCACAAGTCACAAAAAAACAAAAATAAAGCATCCGTCGAGGGCCGTTGCACTGAATTGCATAATGCATCCTGTGCCACCACCTGCATGTGTGTGCTGACATGTACGCGAGTGTTTGCGGCGCACTCGCATTCCTGTTACATCGCCCTCGACTGATGCAGAAACCGTTTGCGTTACGTCCAAAGAATTCAACAGATGTTTTCCAAATGCAAGACAAGGCAGGCTTCGCCGAGCTTATCAGTAAGGCTGGGAGGAAATTCCCCTGTTACACGGTCCCCGACTTGGCGTTGATAAGGATACAGTCTGTGAGCTGGTGACAGGAGAAATTGCAGGTAAACAAACAACCGAATCTCTTCCTGATAACACATGAAAGAGAAACGGCCCATGTACTGAAGCTGTGTGTGTGTGTGTGTGTGTGTGGGGAGACGGTATGTCTTCATAGCTCCACTGCACTGCACTGCGTTCGCTTCCTTATCTCCCATCGGCACATGAGAGGATTCCCGGTGAGCAGCCTTCCCTTTGAAATCTTCCCAGCATGTTTGTTTATGTCAAGCACTCGCGTGTTTCAGGGATTACATCTTTTCTTTTTTTTCCCCCTTTTCTGAATTCCCCTCCTCGTTCGCCTCAAAGGAATTCGGCACCAGCGACTCCCTCCTCGCTCCTGACACACACTCGCGCACAAACCCACGGTTGGGATGCACACTGGCGCCTTATGGCGAGGATTATTAGAGGTTATCGGGAGGATTTCATGCCTAACTCTACACGGCACGCAGTGTGACAAAAAAAAAAAAAAAAAATGGAGATAATTCATTAAAACAGAATCGAATCTAAATATAGAGATCTACTAACACATCTTTGTTCATCTCCCTAGCCGGTACACAATTTCTAATTTTTGTTGCTTTGCAGTGTTTCCTTTATTCAGCTCCGTCCATCATCCTTTGGGCTTAATGGCCGGGCTAATTAGGTCTTCAGAGAATACCACTGTCAAACCAGTCAGAGTTGTCACTACAGAGGAACCCAGAGAGACCATTAGAGTTGCCCCAGCTGATGTCCACCAGACAATTCCTGCTCATTTTACACCAAATGAGCCTCTGCAGCTATTCCCAAGCACACGGACACATCGCCCCAATCGCTGGCGGTTTATTCCATATTAATCAGTAGTCTTAGACGTTCCCCCCATGGCTGAGCAAAAAATCCTTTTACATTTATATACAACTATTTTCCACTAATTTGGGCTAACCATTGTGGTTTGCGCTGCGCCAAACCATGATGGAATGTGTAACCGCTACAGCTCGGGTGCTTTCGTCCTGCTCGGCTGCATGGCCGACCACGGCGAATGCTTCTCTGCTGCCCCGAGCCTCGGATGAAATTTTGCGACTATTTCACAAAGCTCGGGCATCACGAGTAAAAGCTTTCTACTCATCCAGCAAGAAGACTGTATGGAGGTGAATAAAGTTTGGTTCACACTCCTGCAGGTAGTCTACGCTGAGCCTTCGACATAGCGGGCTACGCTAGGAAAAACGGCTAGGCAGCAACGGGTCACCCTGCGTTGAATTTCAGGACACATTCACACGTAGCAAAACGATCTTTGCCGTTTTCCTTGGCGTTGTGTCGAGAATTTCTCCGTGAAGTTCGATCCGTTGCAAAACCGCAATCTAGCTGTTGCAAAAAGACGAAAAAGAGGCGGAGCATGCCCATCAACCCTGCGCACCATAAACAAACATACAGTCCGGATTAAAGTCTGTAAACCTTTTTAGTTCATTGTAGTGGCGAAGCAACAGTATATGTTGGACCTAGCCCCCCAACAAGGGTCAATATCTGATGCACCGTCACAAGCCTGTAGTCCACCATTGATGCTGTTGTTATGAAACATCTAGAGGGGGCTAGAGGGTCGAGGGACGAGGCGATGACATCATCATGTTCGTATCAGGTGTTCAGATGAAAAAAAAAAAAAGAATCTACAGGGGTTCTGTATTTTTCTTCGTCACCCTGGGACCTGGATTCATGAAGGTGCGATTCCAGCCTCAGAAAGATCCAGATCTGTCACGGACGGCCAGCAGAAACGTGCCAGACTTACGAGGTTTCACCCAAATATTGGATTTGTGTAAACGTGGCCTCACTCTGTACTTCGCAAAATTGCAAGTGGAGCCAAGATAATAAATGTGGATCAACAGCTACTTTCACTGAAATTTTTGTTCCCCATTCAATGTTAACACTACGGGAGCCCAACAGAGTGTAATTTGAACAAATACTTTTGCACATCTCAGACAATGTTGTGCTTGTTCCCACAGTCTTGCTGCAACTAGTTGACTAAACTAAACATCTACCTTATTACGTTATTATGGACCGAATGCATGATTTTACTCTATGTGATGTACAGACACTTCAGATACTGTATAAATAATAGTTAGGATAACATCATAGTAGATATTTATGGGCTTTTATTAAGATGATACAACTTACAGTGTTGTTAGCCTCATAAGTTGAAGTACTAGACGTATAAAACAATCTGATCTGATGATAAAGTTACAAAGAGAAGTCAAGGAGTCACCAAGGATCGAACGCTCTCAGTTTTTTTGTTTATTTAATAGTGGATGATATGAAATGTGACATAAATTTACACCAAATGTGCATCATTGCTTGTAAAGGCATAGCCTGTATTGAACCAGTTTCGACCATGGTACTACACAAACCAACCAAACGAGCCATGCCGCTACTATGACCAAGCATTATATTGTTATTACTGGACCGTTCAAAGCACTTAGAGCTTGAAGCAGCACTAACTCTTTCAATATTTGACCAAAACCACAATCTTTCCACAGCCTAACCTTTTTAAAGTGCTGTCGTTGCCCAAACCGTGACACACGAGACATCCAGAGGGACAGTGAACCCAGGAAGTCCCATTTCATTTGCACAAAAGCCTCCAACTCAAACATAGAGTCTCATACTTTATTCGCAAGCGGCAATTACGTTCCCTCCGAATATAATTGGCGAAGGTAATTAGAAGCTCATAACCATATTTAGCAGTTCAAATGTTGGGACAGAAAAAAAATATTGCGGGCTAAAACTGCTGTTTTAGTTATGTAAATAACGAGCGTTTTTAATACGCTGGCACAGTAATTCCAGAGCTGCATTCAACCGAGACTGAATGTCAGGTCGAGACTTTAACTTTTCCGACCAGTCCGCAGTGAAAATGTGCACATAAAGTTCATGTATAATTAAAATTAACTTGACAAGGTGTCTCAACAGAGTTTTTTTTTTTTTTTTTTGCTAATTGAGCTGTGAAATTATCAACATTTGGAAACAACCTTGATCACAGGATGAAATCTCCCCCCTGCCTGTCATTACCGCAGCTATGAATATGCATAATGAATATATTAAACTTAGCAACAAAAGACACAAGGCTGATGGACTTTTCAAGGTAAAGTTTTTGTTTTTTAATTTAATTTTTGAGCTCTTCGGCTAAAATATTAGGATGGTTACGTCACCGTGTAAACCCAAACTTAATATCTGCTTAGTTATTGCTGGTGTCTGACAGAGAAGCACTGGCCCTAACTCTTCTGTCTTGCATCACATCAAGCAAAATCAAACTTTTCCATCTACCTCGATGTCATGAAGGAAGAATGTCACCAATGCGTCAAGTCTCGACATGTCGGACTGTGAAGTCTCTCTCACTGAAGCAGAACACATCACGGCTGTATACTAGCTTGGTTCAGGTTTGAGCTGACCTGAAAGCAGTCGGCGCAATTGATAAAATATTCATCAGACTCAATATATCTCCTCTGAGAGTGTGTGGCCTGCGAGCCGGACTGCTAATGACTCACTCCGAGTCGTGCCGCGTACGGGGAAGGGGGAAGTTTGGGAGGTCTGCAGCCCCTACTACACTGTAAAATTTATGTAATTGCATTCCTTCAGTGTTTTCTGTTACACCGTGGATAATAACCCTGTCCAGCTTGATGAATGCTCTAGGTAGACACATAAAACGGCTCCACATTTCAGAAAACAAACTTTCCTGCTGACTCCATGTTATTGCCACTAAATTCCAGACCTTTATTTTATCCTAGTTCGCTGCACTTGTTGTGCTCGCCCAGAAATACGCAGAACAACGTTTTATTGAACACTTTATCTCACATAGGGGACTGTTCGTTTTATCAAACGGAAGAGGCCCGCCGCGGCGTCTCTAATGTGGGAACTTCAAAGCGGACTCAAAAGACGTAATTGTCCTCGGATGAGCGCGGCCCTGCCCAGTGTCAGCGGATCAAGCTCCAACCTGAACACTTGTCACTTATCTAGATAAATTGCCCATGTGAAAGCATTTAGCCTAAAGGCAACAGCCGTCATCTTCAAGCGATGACGAGGGCGGGGCCTTTATGAAGCATCGCAAACCCTCTCGACTGTTATATAATTACGCGTTACGTGCGTGTTGTGCAAGCGCTGCGTTTGTACACGACTTTGGAGATGAATTTGATGATGACTGACAAACACACAAAGAAGTATGGCTTAGATGGGTGGAAATGAAACCTTATTGAGTTGCGTCTAGAAAGATGTGTAGTCTAGGAATATTCTGGGGATATTTCATATGATAATTTGCATTCTCCAAAGCAGCAGCTCCATGAAGAAACCTACTCTCATTTCAGCCCATTAAATATAATAAACAAGGCTTCGGGCAGCAGGTGGTTAGCTTAGCTTAGTACAAAGTCAAGGAAACGGCTGGCCCGTCTCCAAAACATACACGGCCCGCGCTGACAACCGGTAATTACATTATTTTAAGTTACCTTCAAATATGCTGCAACCTGTTCCTTCCCAGGCATTTCAAAAGGAACAGTTTACAAAATGTTCTACCAATATTTTCTCAGTGTTATCTTCTGAATAATAATAAAAAAAAAAATTGCGAATAGGGCAATTGTCTGTTTTACACTGGGTCTCGGCTGTGACCAGCAGCTTCCTGGAGGCACTGCTGGCAAACGCTCAGACCCAAGACATAGTAACTAGAATAAAAAGACTGCACTGGTGTTTTTTCACACTTTGATTCCGCCTGGAGTTAACAAACAAGATATTATGTGTTTGTTATGGAGCTTTACGACGCGCTAGTAGGCAGATTTGTTTCCTTCTCATGCCCCTGTTTCCATTCCCAGCGCTCCAAAGACAAATCCGTAATCAACTACACTTCATATATTCCACTAATATCCAATTTAAAGATTCTGCTTTTAGAGTGAGGCTCATATACAAATTGGCAAATAAGTTTCGAGTAAACACGCATAATTTGTCTTCCTCTGGAGCAATCAAAGGTGAATATTTCATCTCTTTCTTCTCTTGACGTTAAGTATGAGCTGTACCGCTTCCAGCATACTTTTCCTCCCGCTTCTTTTTTTTTTCTTTAATTCAGCAGAATTAGATGTAGAGGCTTCTGTAATGGCCCCCCGGAGGCACGATATTATGAGAGTCAGAGAGAGAGAGAGCAAGGTAATTACCATCAAGACTTTGGGCCTGCACCAAAAGCATATTACCCACTTCAAACACTGAGGGAGAAACGCAAACAAAGAAGCAAATAACTACTCTGCTGCATAACTGAACCCTCTGACCAACCATTTTCACTGAGGCTATGTTTATGGGAAAACAACGTTAACAGTGTTATTTCATTTTTTTTTTTTTTTTTTTTTAATTTCCGTTGCTTGGATTCACGGTTTTAATATATAATAATCCACTGATTTAATTCTCCCTTTACCGTGTTCTCAAGAGAGCACAGCAGGATAGTTTTAGGATGTATGCTTAGCCTACGAACAGAATTTTTTTTTTTAAAAAAAACAGGGACTTTACTCTATTGTTGTCAAAAACTGACAAACAAAAAGAGCATGGCAAACCAAGAGGTAGCGATATGACTGGAACCTTAAAGGAGCTGAATTACCAGTTCTAGAAAGCCTCTATCAAAGCTGTAAGTTGTGGTTTATGAAGCAGGAAACAGTAAAATACAGTACATCTTTATGTCCTGTTGTTAAGTACAGCAACTGCATGATTTAGGCCGCAACACAATGGTGCACAAGCTAATGTCACTAACCAGTAACTAGTCTAGGCTGCGAACTTTCTGATTATCTCTGCCCTTTCATTAAGATTTCAAAGCTGTATTTTCTGTGAAAAAGTAAAAACTATCACCACATACTGTATTGTCTACACCAATCAGACGGAACATTATGACCATTATGATCTCCTGATAATGTGTAGGTCTCCCTTGTGCCTTCCAAACAGTTGTGACTCATCAGAGAATGGTCGTTCTGAGGGTTTTCCTGTGGTGTCTGGTAACAGGACGTTTTTAATGGGTGGTCTTTGGGTCCTATGGGTTGAGGGAGGGGCCTCTGTGGATCATCCTACAGATACTTGATCAGTTTGGGATCTAGTAAATTTGGAGGCCAGGTCAAGACCATTTTATGAGTTGTTCCTAAAGCTTTTCTGTGTTGGTGTGTTTGACTGCTTCCTGCTGGGGATGACTGCTGCCATCAAGGAGTGTCATTGCCATGGGGTAGGGGGGCCTCTGCAGGTAACCCATGCCAGTGCGAGCCATTTATACTTCTGTCAGTTCTACAACAACACCACCCAAACACTAGTCAGCACTTTGTCTTTTTTTGCAGTCGGGTTCAATTTTGTTCCTTCTACTACTTCCTGCTTCACTTTCAACAATTGGGATTGAAAATTTTGCCGAAATCTGCCCAAAGACAAGTCAGACAATCTCTATTAATCCACAACAATCAATTGCAAGATAGTTGAAACACGCTACTACCAAGCAGACCAATCACAGCCCAGCGTATAGTTGCATATCTGGCGAGATCATGTCAGCTACAATGCTAGGGTCTGAGTAGGATCTGAGTAGGGTCTGAGTTGACATCGTTTGAAGCAGAAGCCACATGAACACATGAATACCAGGTCCAAAGGTTTCCCAACAGAACACTGAATTGTCACAAGATGGTCATTTACTTCTCCTGTCAGTGGTCATAATGTTATACCTCATGGCATTCTGTTGAAATGAAGTAAAACCAGCACACCAGTGTGCTAGTTTAGGACAGGAAGTTTAAGCGTGCATCCTACAAAGCATCCCTTTGTCTGCTGAGCTTCCCTTTGTCACTTTTCTTTGTGCTTAAATTCAGGGGACAGCTGGCCAGGATATTGTGGTGTCTGAAGGCAAATATGGTGCCTCTTTTTGTTTGCAAACCCCCCCCCTTTTTTTCTCTATTTTGCTTGAACAGTAAATTGCCTGAACAGTAAATTCGACTTTTACAATATCTGGAGGGAGAATACGAAGATGAAATACCACGGTTTAAAAAGTAATAGCATTTTCAAGTGACTGCTTAACGGTTTATGAGTTTTATTTGTTTTCCTCTATATCTACCTCAGTGCCTCTTTTGTACAGTTCGGCATCGATTCAGTGATGCAACCATTATGCTCTCACCAATCAATAACTCACAAAAAGGCATTAACTAGTTGCAATATATACAGAGATGATCTCAGTGAGCTGAGTCCGACGAATGACTCAGACTCCCAGCACGGGCAGGAAAATAAATAAATAAATAAATAAAAATTAAAAAATCCATAAACAATAGAAACATGCCCACGAATGATTATGTGAAGTCTACTCAGTTCTGACCCCAAAGGTATCCATTAAAAATGAAACAGTGCTTTGCTGCTCTTAGAAAACTGCTTTCGCGAGGGAGCGTAAATTGTTGTAGTAAATAAAATGGTGGTTGGAGTCCAGAGAATACACGCTGTGGTTACAGTTTGTTTCCCAGAACACTAAACAATGCACTTCACTGCACTGCGCTGCTTGTTATTGTGCTGAGCTGCTTCTAAATTTGAATACATGGAAATGAGGGGCTGCCGGGAAATGGTCAAAATGAGCAAATTTATTCACCCAAGTAAAGGTAAAAAAAAATAAACAAAAAAAAATGCATTTTAATCACCAAACAGACTCTAAAATTTAAAGGCAGTGTATGAAACTCACATTAACGCCTGCCTTGTTGTTAATTATGAAAAACGAAGCGGTCATGCCCAGGAGGCGCTCCTTTTATTACATTAAATTGTTGTATTTGGTGGCATGCAGCAAACGTAGCTTTCATTACGGTCGGGAACAGGATCTTTCCTCCATCTCATCTCGTTTCTCTGGGGTAAGGAGCCGTTCTGCTCCAAAGATTTAATTTTCACCAGCATGAAATTGGACCTCTGTACGCGCTCGTTCTTGAGCGGAGCGCCTTGACCTGCAGTTTTACTCGGTGTATCCACCAACAACACAACGCTGAGCCAGGGTCACCTGGCGTGATATAAACAACCGCAAGCAGTCCTACTGAGCACAGTCCTCCTAGAGGTCCAGCCAAGTGACCTCGGTAAACCCACGGGCTGCTTATTGGGATATTGATCCCTTTCTAATATACTTCAAGAGCCAGAAGGAAAATTATCTTCCATCCTATTTGGTCAAGTATATTTGAACAGGCTCCCACTTATAGGAAAACATAATTAGAAAAGTGACTGACTGTTGGTGCAGTAACCTAACCTGCACTTAAGATTCTTTCACATTACAGCGTTACAAGAGCGTTTTAACTGTTACTCTGTGACGTAATAAGCATTTTATTTTACATTTTCTCAATTTAGACTTCGCAGAGCAAGAGGTTTAAAGTGGAATATTATATTTCTTTCTTTAAAAACTAAAGATTGCAATCAGGTAGGGCACACGTGAACATGAAAGCCAGTCGGATTTAGTGTCTACAGTCTAGAACCTAAACGCTTCTGATAGAAATAGGCCGTAAAAGCTTATTTGGACAAGTTGTACAGTTAAAAGGTTTGTGCAAAACAAAGTTAGTGAGTATTGCAAGGTAGATTTTACCTGAAAAATCGTGGCTTCCATGCATATCTGCTTCATCTCAAGAAGGTTTTTATTTATACAGTATGTCTATGACATGTCGAGATCAAGGGGCAGATTCTGAAAGAGTGCTACCCAACCAGGAGATTCATGAGCTCATGAATCAATACAAAGCATCAGATCTTACACTTGCCTTAAGAAGCCATGTTTCTCTGACTTCCTGCCAATGACTAGATAAACATCTTATCTAAAGGATGGTATCGAGGTTACACGTAAGGGCTGTTTGCTTTGGATATTACTGAGAAACATGGTTTAGAGTGAACAGTGAACGCTTCGACTTCAAAAGTAAGAGGAGACGGAAGAAAAGACTTGAAATGACGGAGGAACAAGAAGAGACAATGCCGGCTTAATCCAGCTGAACTGAACTGAAAGAACATTGTGAAGATTAGTGATTGTGTTTACGTGCACAACAACCGGGTTTTGGATCATATTTGGTGATAAGCTGTTTACACTGCACACAGAGAAATCTGTTTTCTTAAGGTTTTTATTCGTGCATGATGAATACGTGCTGCTTGTGCAGACACCTGTACTTAGTCTGGCTAAGTAACCTCCTCCTGGTTTCATTTCCTCAACAGCACATCTTGGACCCGAACGCCTGATAACTGCAGACTTTAATAGGTCGTTTTCACATTTATATTACCAAGTACATCTCATTTTTTTCATCGCCAAGAGACAAATTTCAGTTATTACTGACACTTTCATAGCTGCCATTGTTAAAGCACAGACACATCAAACCGACATTAAAGAACTACCGGCAACAAAAGAGGCATTTCACGCTGTGTCACATCACCCATGTCTGGACCAAAGAGGAAATAACTCATCAAAGGTGGCAGTGGTCTGTATTACAGATTCAAAAGGGGAAAAAAAGGAGCTACCATTAGCTAGAAGGCTAGGAAGTCAGGAACAGCTACACAACGTCGTACAGAGCCGGCCTCTCAGTCGGTCCACAGCTCTCTACATTCTGCATGATCACGGTGTCGGCGTTATTAAAGTATGATTATCTGAATGAATTAGATGAAGATAAAAAGAACAAACAACTTTTTTTATGTTCAGTTTCCTCACTTCTTGTCTTCTTGTGCTCTGACTTGCAAAGCTGAACAACCAATAAGAGAGATCTCTATCACCAACAACACCAATAACACTCCTACTTGGTAGAAAACCTGCCGATGGGAGTCCGACTAGACTTGGACTTACAAGGGAACAAGGGAAATTGCTTCGTTATAGTAGCTTAATTGCTACAAAAAGATGTGTTTGGTGTATCACAGCAAAATACAGGACACTCCAGTCCAGCCTCTTGTTCATGTGGACTCCCAGCTACTTGTAGCAGTCCACTAGTTCCACCTCCAGGCCCTGGATGATGATGGGCTCCACTGGTGTCCTCTAACTCCTGAAGTCAATGACCAACTCCTTGGTCAAAAACGCAGTACACACCACAAAAACTACAGCACCATGCGTTCATCGAAGGCCAGCCACTGGCAAACGGCAAATCACCGGGTACTCAGGTTTACGTAAATACGTATAAAAATGGAATACACCTATTTAAGTCCCGTTGTCCTTGTCTCAGCTTAATTTTTTGGATATAGCATGACCCTGAATGGGAGGCACAGTGGCTCAGTGGTTTGTACTCAGTACGTTTACATGCACATGAAAAAAACAAATTATTGCCTTAATTGCACTCTAACTGGAGAACTTAAGAGCATGTAAACACATTACTGCGACTCTGGAGTCCTCCTTATCCGATTAAGACACCCAGATAATGCGATTAGAATTCGGTTTTCTCTGGCATGTAAACACTTAATCGGAACGAAAAACACCCAAGAAAGCTGGTCGCAGAAGAAGAAAGTAAACAGAGTCGGTAGAAGAATCGTCTGAGGGACAGCAGCATCTTATTACACCATAAGAAGCGCACACATTGCATACGAGATTAAAAAAGCTGAACTATTATCTATCTGGTTGCTGTTTGTGATACCGGTCTGACACATGAACGATTCTTGTTTACTATATGACGTAATAGGTCAACAGGAAAGGGGGCCTTATTAAAGTGGTATTAACCCACTGAAAAAACACATATCGCCACCTAGTGTGGAGGAGGAGGACATGTTCTCTTCAGTTATTCGATTTTCTCCGCTACATTTAAACTGGGACAAGGACCGCAGTCAGACAGTCGAATTTTGAGCATAGCTCGATTAAGCTGTGCATGTAAACGCACTGACTGATGCCTCCCAGCAAGAATGTCTGGGTTTGCATGTTCTCCCTGTGACTGGTGACCTGCCCAGGGTGTACCCTGCCTTTCTCCCGATGACAGCTGGAATAGGCTCCAGCAACCCCGCGACCCTATTGAGGATAAGTGTTGGTAGGAGATGAGATGAGATGACCCTGAATGACCGAGAACCATCAAAGATAACTGGATCATACTCAAATCTACGTAAACCCACCCAGTGGTGATAGAAGGTTTCTCTGACCCATATAGTTATGGTATATAACACTCTGATTAATTTTAACTGATCAACCTCATACTCTATCCTTAAGACCACTTATAGAGCTTTTGTGTAAAGGACCTACAGCTGTATTCCCACATTAATTTAAATCTCCTCTTGGAAAACGCTGAACGGGACAGTGGTAATATCATTTGCGGTGTTCCTGTGTAAAATAAATTTCAATAAACTGAAGCCCTAAGCTACTGGAGGTGTTTGTTAATTGGGTTCTTATTTACACAGTCTATTGTGCACATTATAAGTTATTACCAAGTTAAACACAAAATGAATTACCTTAGCTGAACACAGTGATTGAAACTCCTCTACAGTTTTAAAAGTAATTTTCCTGAGGCAGCGAAAGCTTTTTGTTTTAATCAAGTAATGTGTCTCGATAATTTGCACTGATGCAGTTTGGTTTTATATTAAATGCCAAGCGGGGTTTCTACTGAGAATATGAGCCAAGTCAAAAAGTTTTGTTTCAGTGCTCGAATCCAATCCCCCTTTAACAAACTACTCTGGTTGTTCCAATCACTTTCGGAGCAGTGAATCAAGATGTCGAGGAGCTTGTTAACACAAAAGACTTGAGGAGGACGGACGTAGCTGGACATGTGTGTAGCGAGATAATGTATTTGTCCTCACACCACACTTTCAGCAACATGAAAGTCGGAAATGACAGAACCTCAGCTAATTTCCACGGTGCTTTCTCTGAGATTATGAACTGAGACAGACAGATTTTCTGACTGATCCTTTGAAAACACTCGGAGGGCCTTCTCTGGCACGGCATGACGCTCAGCTGAAGAGACAGGTTTCTCCAAAAGCAACGTGAAAAGAGTCAAGAGGCAGGTTGCTTTTCCTGGCTCCTCCTCGGGATTCTGCATTGGATTACCGATATTTAATTCACATGAATGTCTGGACGGCATTAATGTACGCGGGATACGTTGGGATGAAGACAAAGCCTGTGTTTGTTTCTGTTAGCACACACTGGTTCCATATGGGATGTTCGTGACGCGTCCAAATTATGTTGAGGAAAAATGGGGCTCAGATTTCTCCGCCGGTAATCTCACATCAATAAACAGCTGTGAGCGGTGACCTGCGCTGCCTGGGAGGTCAGAGAGGGATCCTTGATTCTGTTGTCTTTCCCAGTTCCAGTTCCCACCCAGTCAGGAGCAACACATTCACATACAGCGGGGGAAAAAAATGATTGATATGGAATAACATTAGGATAGACTGACTCCCTTAAAGAGCACATTTTATAATGATATGTTTGTGTATTGTTTATGTTTATTTCCGTCTGTCAGGTGTATTGCGGGATTATTTTTCCGTTTCTATCCGAGGGCATCCAGTGATTGACAGTAAACACACTTGCGTGCAGCTCAGGTGAGGTGAAAAAACAAAAATAAAGAAAATGGAAATAGAAAGCCCAATTACGGTGTTGTGTTTATTGTGAGGGATTACGGGGATGTTGCTCTCTTCCCTGTACGAGAGTGGTAACCCAAGCTGCGTCAGTGTGGATGAGACTGAAACTGCTTTCTTCCCACAGTTTACGGCCTCAAGATGGAGTCTGTAAGGTTCGACTTCTCTTCCTTCTTTTTCGTCTGTACGTGGCCGTGGGATTGAATCAAATTTCTTCAGACCAAATGAAACGATTAACTGTTTACATGGACGTTAAATAAAATAATATTATCCATTAAGGGATATATGTATTTGCTTGCAACAACAACCACAATCAAATCTTTTTCGACATTTTGAGCATCTGTCTGAAACACACTGATCAGCCATAACATTATGACCAGCTACCTAATATTGTGCCTCCAAAACAGCTGTGACTGGAATGGACATGGGCCTTCTGAGGGCGTCCTGTGGTTTCTGGACACACAATGTTGTTAGCTGGGGCCTTTGGGTCATATGCGTTGAGTTGAGGGGCTGTCAGGATTGTTCCAGTGCTTCCTACAGATACTCTATCTAGTGGATTTGGAGGCCAGGTCAACATTTGTACTGTACTGTACTTCACGTTTTTTGAGTTGTTCCTGAGCTGTTTTTGTTTTTTTTGCTGGCAATGGCTGCTGCCATCATGGAGTGCCAATGCTATGGGCTGGTGGTCTTTGGTCTGGTCTAGATGGGTGCTACACATCTAAGGAACATCCACACGAATGCCAGGTCCAAAAGTTTCCTTTAATCTAAAGATGACTGAAATGGAGCCACGCTTTCATCATTGCTGCCCACATCAATTCCGTTCAGTCGACCTTTTAAGTCAACATTTGTCGTGTCACATGTTGTCTACCCTACGTGGGCGGGACATGTGCAGAGAAGCGATCAGATCACATGTTCGCATGGTTACTAGGAGATATTTATTCTGATTGTTAGTGGATCACAAGCAGACAGAGAAAACAGAAACAGCCAGATACTTAAAGCTCTAATCTATGGCATCCTTCTTCTGTGAAGACTTGTTTTGTATTTTTTTCTAATTCAATGACACAGAAGCTGTCTATTATTCCGTTCTAAAATTTCTTCACAGTCAATAAATAATGATTCGGCTGAGGATCATTAAAAACAGTACCTCCTGGGCAAACTACCACGAGGCCGTCGATCCATAAACGCGTGGCAGGCTGACAGCACCAACATCAAGATATGATGGAAAATTGACTTTTTAAAGTCACTGCTACGGGGATGTGCTTGACAGTATGTGTGAAGAGCGGCAAGACAGGAAGTCTGCATTTTCAGAGTGCAATACTGTAACAGCAGCACTTTCAAGCTGATCCGCTCATGAACAGGAAATAATTATTCATTTTCAGGGAACAAAAATGGCAAAAAAGAAAGAAAGTAGCACGTAGCTTGTCATAAATCATCTGCCTAGTTAATAGTTTATCAGCTGAGACAGTGCTGAAGCTTATTTATAGACTGAGCATTGAGTTCATTCCTTATTACCAGAACCAAATTACCTCTGTGAACACATGTATGAGCCATGGGACAGCAGACAGATTTAGACTCTTGTTCATATGTTTCATATTGAGCCATAAACCGATGCACTGCAAACACGATGATGCTTCCCCCTGTTTTACATCTAAATCAATATTTCCTTTCACTATTGCATTTCAGCACCGCGGTTCTGACTAATCAGCAAAAATGCTGATTAGTCAGAACTAAACAAGATACAGCTGAATCAGATCAGCGGCATCAAATGATGATAAATATCACGACAGATCCGTGTGTGTGTGCGTGTTTCTGATTAACATAAGTGAGTTATGTCGCATCACTAACGAGATTTTCATTCTCATTATTTTCCACAGTAATGGGTGGAGGCAAAAACAAGCCGCAACAAATGTTTGTTCCCGTGGAAACGGCAGCGTAAACATCATCCCTTCTTGATGGGGTGGTCGGACGATGGGAGTTTTCATCACTCCGAGAGAGACACTCCCGTGGGTTACGTCAGCGGGGCCACGTCACGTAACACGTCTGCGGTAACGCCAGGGGAGCTGGCTTTACGTAAAGCTTCCTTAAATGGAACATGAAAACACCTCCTATGGTTGACAATGGCGGACTAGTTGGGCTGACCGAATCGCAATCAAAATTGCACCTGAAAACCAAACCGAAATAGATGGTTTCTTAATCATTCGAGGCGTTATATAACTTCCAGGGTGCATGTACGCGGAGGAGGACAGACTGTCTGAGTTGACCAAATGGACGGGGGTGGGGGGGAAATTAAACAAAAAGTAGGGACGAGGTGTCAAACCGCACAAGTCTGAGACATTCCTGACGACCAAACCGGGACCATGTGTTGGCCCGATTATACGAATGTTCTTACAAGTGTCCTCGGCTGTTTGTCTGCGGATGTCTTCCCGGGTTGTGTTTGTGTGTTTGTGCCACGGGAAGCACCGAGGGGAAGAGTGTGAATGTCGTGGGTTGTGTTTGTGTGCGTAGGCAGCTGTTTATAGGTTAGGCGGAGGTGTCAAACCATCCGGGGCTCCTGGCGAAAACAGCTGTGGAAATGTACCCAAACGGAAGGATGGGGAAAGAACCACCATATATTTCTGGTTTAATTGGAAGTAGCGAGATGCTCTAGGTCATTATCATGTGCCTCCAACTCGATTCCAGATGAAGTTGAGGAATTTGGAACCTGGGCGTGATATTTAACCAGCCTCTGTTAAACCAGCACAAAGCGATTCCCGTAATAGATACGAGAGTCTGTCTTTCACTGAACTTGGCTGGAGGTTTTAGGAAATGTGGGCCATCTCTCATTACCAGGAATATTCAAAAATAACCAATTGTTAGACACTTTCTTTGCTTTTTTATGACCATGAGCGACAGATATAGGGTATTGAGCACAACCAGCGGCACATCACATCTATATTTAATAAAACCTACAGGTGTGTAATTGTCAGAAAATCTGCCTGATGTTAGAAACTGCATTTGTTATTTTTTATTCTTGTCATTAACAAGTCTAGGAATAAATGTCTACAGGCATTTCCATGTCCACTTATGGCATACTGTGGCAAATGTGCCCAATAAAGACTAATAAAGACAACCACGCCTATATACGGCTTTGAAAATATGACAAAAAGAATTCATGTTTTAGTCTTAGAGATTTAGTTCAGATTTAGTTAACATGAGTAAACCAATAAAAGCACTTTGGCAGGCTCTGCATTGTTATAAACTGAAGTTTATGAAGACCTAAACTGGTCTTTATAGGTTATTATTCTATTATGTTACTGGGCCGGCCTGTTTGAGATCAAATTAAAGTTTGACACCCTCTGTTATAAACTATAACCCTTCAAATTTAATTTAAATGTTTGACATATTGAACAATAATAACATTAATATCAGAACAAAGCAGGTTCTGAATCATTTTTCAGAGAAATAAGCTTCTAGACAGATATCTCTGAACATATTTCCAGCAGCCAATGAATCTAATACGCCTTCATCTTGCTGCAACTTGCTTCATGCATCAATCTCCCCTCTTTCAACTATTGAGTTTTTTGAAGAAACTTCACACACTCGGCCATGGTAGCTATCGGTTTCTACAAATGCAAAGGCGAACGCTAACCAGACATCAAGGTCATGCACAGCTTCCCCTCCTTTCCTCCATCCTCCTCTGTCCCACTTCCAACTTTTAATTCCGTTCTCAAGCAGATGGGTTCCCTCATAGCTGCGTTTCAGGCTCTGGGTTCTGTGTCTTGAGACACAACATAAATAAAACGGCGCTGAGCCGAACAAAAACTGAACTAGATGAAAGCTAAACAATTTGGACGCGCGCTACCGAAGAGTTTGCTCGGTTTTATTCACCAATATGCAGCAGTGGGCAGAAATCTGTATAGGGAGGATTCTACGAAGAAAATCTTTGAAGTTGTGTTCACAAAGAGACAGACCACTGACGCCCCAAGCACACATTATTGACAGCGCTGGGCGTGGATTAATAATACAGCACATCGCCTTAGGTGTAATCTGTCAGCAGGACCGACGGCCTTCGGATTCATTTTTCCAACATTGTTTGTATCTATCATCCAACCCCTGGATGATAGATTATTATGCATGATTCTGTTTTTTTCTGTTCATGGTTGTGTGTGCTTGTGTGATGCATGCCTCCCTTGACCCTACACCGAGTGATAAAGACTGCTTGAGTAGGCATAATTTACAACATTTCCACATACAGCCACGGGTATATTTGTGTACCAATCAATGGTGAATAACTGTGTGTTTATTGAAGAGTGTGGATGTGGTTTTAAGAGTGAGCTGTAAACAGTTTAAGAGTTCCTTTTAAAAAAATAACTGTGTGACCACAAAGTAGCCGGCAATGTCACTGGTTTATATAAAAAATATATATAAAAAAGGGTCCCATGTGAGTCTTGCTGTATTATTGGAAATGCAGGTCTGTAGTACAGAAAGTGAAGGTATTAGTGTCTGCTCTCCTGCTCGTTCAAAGCGTTGATTGGATTTGTCAGGAAACCAACTTCTATTTTCATTTTTCCCCCAATTTATTTGGTTTTATTTTCCAACCACATCACTGATTGATATAAAAACAATTACTCCTGTACCAAGGTACCTCCCAGGCAGCCCCAGGCTTTACTAATGAATGCAATTTAAGTATTATAGGGGATTTCATACCGGTGATGGATGATGGTGTACGGGGGCCTATTTTGTGTTGTGGTGGAGGTGTATTAATCATTATTAAAGACGGCTTAAATGCTTTCCCTACGCGCCAAGGTGATTTAGACTCTAGGATGGACAGTTTGTGTAACACTGAGGGACCTGCAGCTGGTGGTTTTCATAATGAAGCACTTACTCAACCTGCTGCCAAGAGACTGCAAGGTCATGATAAGCCGTTATAGTGTAGTCAGAGAGAAGCAGTTTATGGACGTGCTCAAGGACAAACTCAAATATACACCTAGGAACATGCACATGGGAAGACCAAACAAGCCTGTGATATGGCAATGCAATAGAATGCAAACACACAAGAACATTGACATTGACGTATACAATTATGCCAAACCCCACAATTCTCAGCTTTTGAAATATCAGCGCATAGCAACCATACTATGGTTGGCTCAGCTCTGCAAGTGATCTCAAAATATCTCAGGTTTGTCCTCTTTGGCAATACCTATGGCTTTATGAAAGCGGCAACTCCGGGTTTGTTTTTGAAGGATCTGAACAGCGGCTATGTTTACATGGACATGTTTCATCAGACAGGAAGGATGTCCCGTTCGATCCTGATCAGTAAATAATGAGTGTCGGCCAATCCAAGTCCCAATCTCATGGGGGGCGTGAGAGTGTACTTTGGCTCCAGAAGCTCCAATAGTGTTCTTTTCTACTACTGCAACTAATGAGCATCCTACACCATAAACCCTGTAACCCTGTCAGTAATATATTTTACCTTGCTACTGTTTTGAGGAAACGTTTCTCTTCTTTTAAGTGTTCAGTATTAGTTGTTGTTTCGGCTGGGGGGGGGCTCCCTGTCAGATACCATTGTCAGTAATGTGGGGGCACCACAGGGGACTGTCCTTTCTCCAACACCAAGGAGCTGGTTATTGACTTCAGGAGGAAGAGGACACCAGGGCCTGGAGGTGGAAGCAGTGGACCACTACAGGTACCAGAGAGTCTACATGGACAACAGACTGGACTGGAGGGACAACAGTGATGTTGTGGACAAGAAGGACCAGAGTAAACTCTGCTTTCTCAAGAAGTTCAGGTCTTTCAATGCATGCAGCGAGTTACTAGAGTCTTTCTACCAGTCTGTTGTAGTGAGTGTCCTGTACTTTGCTGTGTTTGTTGGGGGAGTAGTAATAGCAAAAAAAGACATCAGTAGGATCAACAAACTGATCCGGAAGGCTGGACATGTGATCGGTAGGGAGTTGGAGTCGTTTGTCTCAGTGAGGGACAGGAGGACATTGGATATACTGCTCTCCATTATGGACAATCCATCCTGTCCACTACACCAAGCACTAGAGGGACAGAGTAGCTCATTCTCCAGTAGACTGATTCAGCTCCGCTGCCATAGTGAACATTACAGACCTTACTACTCAATCCAGCTTTATAACAGCTCATCTTTTTGTGGCAATTAAGCTACTACGACCAGTTAATTTTACTTGTGGATCATTAAAGTCTGTCTAAGTAAGTAAGTCTAAGTCTTTGCCTGAGTTTACTCACTGTATTAGGTTAAGATGTTTCTATTGTGAAGTGGTGAATCAACTCAGTAGTATTGAATAACGATCTCGATACTACCGCCCCGCCAAATATTCACATTGCACAATTTAGAAATAGTTGTCTGACTGATTTTATTTTCCAGAGTAAAATTCTCCCACCCAGCAGACGTGTTTAATCACGTTATTCTGCTGCTTCTATGTCTTCTTCTTGGTTTTTTTTGGCAGCTTTGACCCCTGTCAACCGCCATCAAAACTGAAGAAAAAGAAGTTTTGACGCTACACGGACATGGTTTTGGTTTATGGCAGACCCAAAACAAATAACTAAAAAAGATCCAATCATTTTTAAGGAGCCTGGATCATCCCTGATACCAATCAGGACATCACTATCAGACAGATTGAAACCACCCTGATTCCAATAGAACTGTTTACATGGACGCTAAATTAAATGTTTGAAAATGTTTTGAAACACATTTAAACCATTGTGGTTTCCGTCCTCGGAGGAAACAATGTTGGTCGGCACTGCTCCTCACACAATCTGATTGAAAATTGTTTCCGCCTGGGCCAGTCGGTCGAGATTGAGGTGGTTGCATGTGACAGTTTTATACTGACTGGGCTATTATTCAGATTATCAGTGGAAATTTAAACCAGTATCATTAGACACTCTGGTCCAAATGTCAGGACTTCTGTATAATTTAATCTGTGACACACGCACCATTTTCTTACCTCATTTGGCAACAGACAGTAATTTGACATTTATTAATTAATAATATTATATTTGTTTAAATGAACCAAACTCTGTGGAGCGCACTAATTGATGAGTATTTTTTTTTTGTTCTTGGTGTAGGCCACAGATGAGATGCACAGATCGCTGGTGTTTTCATGTATTATGATTATTCTGAAGAATCGCAGAGAATCATGTACATAGCTTTCATGTTCATCTCAACATTCACACACCTCACAGGTGGTATACAGTATAAATTCACGCACTAGACAAATTCAGGCATAGTGTGAGAGACAGAAGCAGAGCCTTCAAAGTGAGCATTCATTCAGAATGTCACTTTATTAGCTCCGCTGCACTCGCAGACGAAGGCGGCAAACCAAGACACAGCTAGGAGCATCATGAAAGACTACTTGACTCGATCCCAATCAGCAGACACATCAGTGACTTCCTGCATGGCTCATGCCGAGGGAGAGGATCGTGTGTTTGTGGAAAAATGTATTTACCCCGACTTGAAAGGCACAATCAATCTGTCCTCTTTACGAGGAGCAGTACGGGATATGACGAAATCGCCGCGGCGCCTCGCCATAACTTTGGCGTTTTATTTTACAGAGGTTGAGAAAGACAAGAGAACATTTAAATGTTAGCGATTAAGGCAATGGAAACAACATTGGTTTTAAGGCATAATGGACACGTAGTTGCGTGGTTATGTAACAACTACACAAGAAGCTGGTTACCTCGCCCAGCTGGCGTTGGGAAACGTGCACACCCACGGCCAATTTTAGAATCACCAATTAACCTATTACATGTCTGACATCACAACAGGCACAGGCACAGACAAAGGTTGCTCAAATAATCAGTAAGCAACCCAACCTAACCTATGACTGATCCCAGCTCCGCTTCGCAAAGAGTATTTACACAAAGACGTCCTAACATTAGGAAACTGTATCGGAATGATGAGACAAACCATAAACTGTCAGTAAAAGTGCGGATAACAAAGAAACAGCTGTGATAGCGCTGCTGTCTCTGCTGTGTTTATGTGTGCGCAGGTCAAAACTCTCAACGTGTTTGTTATCTTTTTCCAGTGTGTAAAACTTTCCAGAACAACCCACATTGACGTGTTCGAACGGCTGCATCCAAAAGGGATTTTTAGTTCCTCGTTTTAGTGAAATGGGCTAATTCGCCCCCAGTGAAATGTCATCGACATTAATGCATCGAACAGTAAAATAATCAATTACGATATCTGTCATCAGTTTGTAATTCTAAACGCAGCCATATTATGATTAGTGTAGTGACATCACCTCTTTCCAGGTGAGCCTCGCCCCACTCTTTTCCCTGGAGCCCAGAGAAAGAAATGCGGAAATATCTAGTGGTGAAGTCATGTTAAGTCCCATTTCTCCATCACCACCGGTGCCTAGACTCCGATGGTTCTCTATTTTAATCCTCTGGGATTCAGGTCCATGATGTCACCACAACTCTTTGCATGCTCACGTTTCAAGAGCTTTTCTTTCTGCATTCTTATTTAAATTTAATTTTTGTCAACAATTTTTCAGTGGAGGATGCCGTTAGTAACAGGACGCTGTTAACTGAGAGAATATGTTTTTAAGCTTTTTTTTTAAGCTTTGCAGGTTTAGTACATATCTGGTAGTGCCACCTGCGGTATGTTTGCAAACTTCAGTGTACCTCTTAATGGAATCCTTTTTGTACGTGAAAACTGAGCTCATTCATCACCCAAAAAACATTTCTCCAAATGTCAACAGAAAGCGAGTCAAGTGGTAATCACAGCGTGAGGTTAGAGCAGCAGAGCTGAAAGGCAGAAATATGGAAATAGGCAGTTTTTTTTTTTTTTTTGGAGGGAGGGGGGGTTCAATTGACTCGACGTTCCTCTTGAGCAATTCCATTCATTCTTATTTAAAAGTTTTAAAATGTTGTCTACAAGATTTCACAGAGACATTTGTAAAATAAAAACCTGATTACCTTAAAGGAAGAGGTAAATATGAACAGTATGCATGTGTGAAACCTTATGAATACCTTGAGCCTGGCACCCTGTCAGCATCCCCGTGGCTCCCCATTCATCAGCCTCAATAAGCTGCCTCTCCCCCACGCCGTGCGCTGCAGACTGCCTCCCGAAATGAATTACGCTTCCTGATAAACAAAGAGCCGCGGTGTGAAGGGGTGGAAACGGGCAGTGAGTGCTCCCCAGCAGAGGTGAGAGGGGACGCTGATAAAAAGCTGTTGCACGTACAACCACTTCTCTGCGACCCTGAAGGTCGGCGGGGAGCGGACCTCGTTATCGCTGATTGTGTTCGGAAATGTTGTGGTGTGGCTTCCTCTTATTAGATGGAAGGAAATTGATCACGAGGGTGGAATATTGAAATACTTTAAAATATGAAGCCGTCGAAACTAATGAGTGCGCAGTGGTTAGCGCGTCACAACAAGAGGGTTCTGGGTTTGAACTGGTTTCCCGGATGGGGAATGTCATCCAGGTGCTCTGGCTTCTTCCCACAGTCCAAAGACATGCTCGTTGGGACAATTGGGGATTCTAAATTCGCAGACGTGGGCGTGGACGCCATCGTGAACGGTTTGTTTGTCTTTCCGCGTTAGCCGTATGACGGATTGGCGACCTGTCCCAGGGTGTAACCTGCAACTCGCCCAGTGACAGCTGGGATAGGAACCAGCCCCCCGGAGACGACCGCGCAGGATAAAAGGTAATAGATGATTTATGGATGAATGGATGGGTGGACGGATTGATGGATGGTGTTATGGACGACGCAGCAATTACTGGTTGGTTGACGTCCGCGATGAGTTGTGCTCTCCTCAAGGGGGACAATCGAGCACTGGGTAAAATAAAGCTGATAGAAAAGCTCAGTAGTTTTCTGAGTAAAGTTTACTAAGATCAAATAGTAATAAATCCAAATAAACGTGGAGTGTGTGTGTGTCACATTAAAGCAGTTATCAGATATAAACACCGATCAGCCACAACATTAAAACCACTTACAGGAGAAGTGAATAACACCGACCATCCAATGTTCTGCTGGGAAACTTTTAGACTTGGCATTCATTCATGTGGATGTTACTTAGACATGTAGCACCCACCTAGACCAGACCAGACACCCCCACCCAATAGCAATGACACTCCTAGGATGCAGTCTGACACACACACACAAAAACAGTTTAGGAACAACTCAAAAGAACATGAAGAACAGCCTAAAATCTAATAGATCCCAGAATGATCAAGTGTCTGTGTGGTGATGGAAGAAGTAAAACGTGGTTATAAAGCCACATGATCTGCAGGAGGAGGAGGTCGAGGTGGCTGGATGGTCAACAAAGCTTTTTTTTTTTGTTTGTTTAATGATGATGATGATCCCAATTACTCCCTAAACTCAAACAGACTCTTGTCGTTGTCTCAATAGGTAAATGTTTTTTTGTGTTGCCAGGTTACCAAAAAATGTCTTAATAATAAGTCCTTCATTAATGCAAGCTTATAAACCCACTGCAAATGGTTGTGCTATTTTAATCTGACACACCCTCCAACAATGAGTCATTAAAAATAATTCTGCCCAGTTTGTCGTGGAATCAGACTAGTGACCCATTTACAAAGCATATATTTAATCTAAAGAATCTGCTGGATTTTTAATTAATTAACAAAACTGTGAGCGAAGTTTGAGTTTTAGTGGCGCGAATGTTTGCAAGTTAAAAACATTGAAATCTTTTATTTTTTCCTTTTCTTTTCGGTCGTCATCTCAGAGTAAAAACAGCCTTAACGCTTTGCCTCCACAGAGCTGGAAAGGTTTCTCCAGAGCATGTATTTATTCATCCTACCTGTCAAACAGAGAAGGTGACCAAGCCGGCTCCTCTGACTCAACCAGCCCGGGCGAGCACGGGCGCAGAGATAAAGACAGATGAATAAAGCACAGCACAGCTTGAAGGTCACTCAGACTCTACGTTACCTGCGCTCCCCTCTGGACTTTCCTCTCTGCATAAATAAAAAAAATTCAAACGTCTTTCTGCGCGCATCGCGCCGTCCTCCTGACGTTTGAATGACAATCCATTACACACACGTCTGCGGCTGCATCACAACCGGCTCGACCTCTGACCCCGGATTTTGCACGTTTCCCCCGACGCTGATGTGATCCATATTCTTTATGAGCTTTCTGAGAAGTTAAAGTGTGAAATAAGCTCAGAGGATGATTCATTTACTGGTGCAGCTTCGACTACCGGCAGACGCGAGTGACTCAACCCTGCGAGAGCGATCCGGTGACATCATGAGCCGACCCGTCACTTCTAACTCAATAGTATTTTACTTTGCTCTCTGCTATAAGTAGTCTCAATGGGAGCGGATGACAGTTTACTGTAAATAATTCAGCAAATAAAAGCCGCGCGGCAGCAGATGAACTCGCTGCAGCGAACGCAGGCCCGATGCTGGAACGGTGATAATGAAGTCATGTCTTAGATCAGCGCGACTGCAAAGAAAACACATTACATCACCAATTAGAGGGCTCGCGGTTTAACATTAAACACATTTTCCACATAAATGTCTTTTGACTTGCTTTCGGCCCCTTGAGTAAACAGCACAGGCGTATCGTCTCACATCACATCTGCCTTGTTTTACATTAATTGCAAACTAAATTTCAAATAAAAACTCAAAGCATGTAACTGGATTTGTTTATTTTAACATATCTCGAAGCTGTAAATGGGGCAGCGGGATGGATTTATGACCCATTTTGAAATCCATTCCCTGTGCGAACCGCACAGAAGCCGTTTTATTGGCGAACCGCGGTGACGACCGAGATAAATAAAAGAAAAACCGCGCCGCCGCCCGTCGCCTGTGGAACAACCTTCGGGAGAAAACGAGAGGACCACTTCTTCTGCTTTCTGAGGCCTCCGGCCAGGCGGTAGAATAGAGTTGTCAGGAGCCAATACAAAAGTTGAATTAAATAGATAAATCTCTCATCTCTGCCATCACTGATTGGACGCTGCGCTGCGGAGGTCGAAAACAGCTTGAGCTGCTGCCGTGAGACCTCTGCTCTCCAGGGTCTGTTGTCTCTGAACGAGCCTCGTCTGTAGGTTTTCTCAAAAACCGCCTTTGACGACTGCGAACGCATCATCTTGCTTATTTAACCTCTCTCTGGTGCGTGTGTGCAGCAAAATGCACAGGTATTCTTGTCTTTCTCAGAAGCAAACAAGGCCCTCGAAGAAGCAACACGTACACACATACTCACTCAGTCGTTCCAGCTCCGTCCGTCCTTGAAGCTGCGGTGCAGACGCGTGTGGGCGGTTATTGTTTGACGGAGCTCATTTGAATATGCGGCTGCTGTTTGTACATCGAATGCTATTTCTCCAAACAACATCAGGGACGTTTGCTTGTGTTGCAGTCAGAATGACTTCAGGCAATATATAGTGTAGATAGTTTTCATTTAAGTTCACTGCAGATGATGCAGATAAAAACTCATGTACGTTTCAAAGCGTAGCAGTGCGTCGTATCGAACTATTCAACATTAAAACCACGGACCCCCACTGACAACATCCTGTTTCCAGACACAACATGTCCATTCTCTGATGAGTCACAAGTGAGACCTACACAATATTACGAAGGTTCGTCGTGATGGTGTTCCTTATCAGCGTAATTCTGAACAAATATGGGAATCTTTACATCTTCACACTATAACTAATGCAGAAATGTAAACTTCACACTTACTTGAGCAGCGCTTTGAACCTCGAAGCTAAAGGCAAATATTTCCATCTTGTGCGCAGAGATAGGATTCTGTGTGTGTGTCTGTGAGACATGAAAGCTACGCAACGTGTTTGCAGCCAACGTATTAAAAATCAAACAACAACAACAACAACCTGGGAACTGAAAAATGAAGCCAATGCACAAAAACTGCAGTTCCTCAAACGGCCACTTGAGGCCGGGTCCAAAAGCAAATCAATCCCCATAGATATCCATGATAACAATTAAAATCACAGCAAAAACGAACATGTTTACAGCTTGATACAGAAACTTCAAGCTTCAAGTTACATATAATTAAGGCTGCTCTGAGCCTAGACATCATCAGCCTGCTTCCTCTGTTTCCACCTGTTTGCTCATTTATAAGGTAGGTAGGTCGTACTGAATCGAAACCACTCTCCAGGAATCCTTACACATGTTTTTAACAGGCAGTCTATTAAGACAGAACCCGACATTTAAATTCCACCACGCACATGTCAATCGTCAACAACTGTGGACACGTATGAAAGGTTTATAGAAGTTGTTTGATATACTTTCAGAGTAAAGAAATCCCCACACAGTGCATACGCCGGCATCAACGCTCTACTTTCTTCTGCGCAAATGTTATTTTTGAACAGAGACGGGAACAAGTGTGACTTTGTGCCGCGTCCTCCTGAGATGGGCGTTCGACGATTGCATAACTTGTTTACTTGTAACAGAAACACAATCCTCACTTTATTAAACGTGTGAAGATTAGAAACGATGATATCTGTGCTGCGCGATAGCTTTAAAACTTGTCATCTAACTCTATAATCTTGTTTTTTTTTGGGGGTTTCGGGCAAAACGTGAATAGAGAAGCGAGAAAAAGTTTTCTGTAATTTGACAAGAGATACTCCTGCTGGCACATCTGTTGTGCGGAGATAAATATCAGCAGCGGGCCACTGTGTTCAAGCTATTCAGTTGCAGCTCAGGTACATTCCTGCTGGAGGCAGAAAGCCGTGGGCTGCAGGCACCGTCTGTGTGCCGGCCCAACAGGTCTGACTCTCCTTTTAGTCCGTCCAAAGATGGGAAGAAGTAGCAAAAAAGAAGAAGAAGAAGAAGAAGAAAAAAAAGCAGAGGTCACAGAGTGTAGTCTCTAGTGCAACTTGTTCTCGTAGCCTGCCTGCAGGATTTGTGTTTTATTCAGTAGCGCTGCTTAAGAAGGAACAAAAGTGTATTACAGTAAGCTACTGAGAGCAGGCTTACTCCTGGATAGAAACCGGAGTCGGCGCAGGAAAAAATCTGTCTTCCAGCGTTCTGAATCCAGACTCGAACACAGCCCGTGTATTATACAGAGGTGTTTGGAAAGATCACGGGTGCAACTATGGATTTCTGCTTCACTTTAACAAAAAACCAAAGGCATCTTTTTTTTTTTTTTTAATAAAAAAATACATAAATAAATAAAAACAAGCCTATTCCTGACGCTGTACGAGTCCGTGCATGTGCGCACACGCCCGTGCTTCGTGTGTGTCAGCAGTGTGCGCCGATGATTGGCACATAAGTATGCAGCTGCAGGCACATTTACAGACTCTGACAAGGCTAAATGAGCAAGGGCTGCTTTTTCAGAACAGGGCAGCGTGCGATTTCGCCGACCTTTGACCCCCCGGCGGCGAGTGTGTGTGGCGCTTAATTAATTTGCGACACGATGTAGGGTTCTGCGTCCGCAGAGGAGACTGTGATGATGTCTCACTCGGGCGGGGTTATAATGAGCGCGGCGGTGACATATCTTGGAAAACAACAAAGCTCCGTAGTAATTGCCTGGTGTGCACTAATGTGTGCAGGACACGGAGGACACACACACACGCACACAAACACACTCGGCGAAGGTTAGCCAAGGACAGCGAGCTATCTGATGCCGCGATGTGATTTTTCTAACCTCCCTGTTGATTTACAGCAGCTGGGGCGGGCGCACTCTGCCACGGAGCGGCACGATAAACTTCTGGCCGTATCTCATCGCGTCGCGGGGGCTCTGCAAATGAAAAGGATAGATCTCTAAATCAGTGACTTATACTTCTAATGCATCATTGTATCCAGCGGAGGCAAAGTATCTCCATCTCATCCCTCAAATATTTATAGGAACCTCGCCAGGAGGGCAAGGCCGGAGGAGAAAAGCCACACGGGATGACGCTATCTTCCGCTTACATGACAGTAATATTCACAATAATAGTCCGAGCTGACTGACTGTGCCTCGCGTGACCAGCTCGATCACAACGGATCAGAAGGAGGTTTTTGAGAAGAGGTCGTGTTTGTCGTCTGCTGAATAGGAAAAGAATATAATCTAATAACCGTGGAACCGCTTCATCTGATCAATTCGCTCTGGTTGGAATATATTCTTTCTGCACTTATTTGTTCCACGATGGGTAAACATCAGATAATATGACGAGTTTTAAAAGAAAGCAGGAATCAATGCAACATTAGGGATGTTATGTTTTGGGGCATGATCGTGTGAGTTAGAATCTCAAATGTGAATGATTGAAATAGTGTTGGTTTCCATTAGGGAGCTGCATGACCAGATTTTTTAAAGTCAATTTTTATGTGATGAAAGTGAAGTCGACACTGACTGGTCTCTGGTGACGTCTCTAATAAAAACGCAGTGCAAAATAATGCTTTGTATAGATGAAAACTATATTCTTGACCTGAATACAAATGTTGAGAACACAGCTCACGCGCTACACATTGTGTGCTGCAGATATGTATAGTCTGTATAAAAACAGGCAGCAAATCAGTTCCATCAATAGCATTTAATAGTGTGTCTGAAGCCTTTTCCATGTACTGCAGCTAAAGCTCTAATAACTTTAACAACGAAAGTAATGCACGAGCATCTGAAAAGGAATGAATGTAATTGTCCTTATTTTTAATTTGCACATACCTTAAACACTTCAAGCTGCTGCAATAAGCTGCAATTTATACATGATCCGATTAGTCCACTAATCATTTTTGGATTTTTTTGGATTTGGACCATTCCTCTGCTAGTGTTAGTGGATGCATTTTCAGAGGAGTGTGCATTGCAGTATTACTTTTGTGATATTTGAGTTACTGTAGTATGGCCTCATGATCTGTAGTGAAGAACTTCCACTCTTTTTATGAACCTCTCATGTGATCAGTGACTAGTCGTTACAGCAGTGAAGTCAATAAATTGACTAATATGTACAAACCCTAGTGTCCATGGGCACCTATCCACTGACAACCCTCTTCTGTTGGTCTGTTGGAGGTCCTTATAGTAGGCAAACAACCCTCAGCCACATCTCCTATAGCACCATAAACATCTAATCCAACTTTCAGGAAAAAAAGCTAAGACACTTCCATCCCAAAATGTGGAACGAAAGGCGCTTTTACTGCAGGATCTAGTAGTAACCTACACATGCATGTATTTATACTCGTGGCTAGGGCTTGGGCGGCATGACCAAAAAATGCATATCACATTTTTCAAAATTCTGACAATATCGTATTTGTTTTTATTTTCATACATCATTTCATACATTCAGGTGTTCACAACATTTCCTCTACTCATTAAGAGGGGAATTAATGCAGTAGATTGACTAAGGATGGACTATTTTACTGCCATGATGAGTAAATGTTACATAGACACAACGGTATATTAAAAATTCATATCATAGGGGGAAAAAATACCGGTATTCGGTATGAACCAGTATACCGCCCAGCCCTATTTGTGCATGGAACACAAGTCATACTAATGTCTATGTCGCTAAACCTCCTCAGTTAACTTTCTTTATTGATCCAAAACAATCCATTCTAAAACTGCACAGATGAGGAAGCAGCCAGAAATACTAAAGCGGAAACACGCCACTACCAAGCGGACCAATCACAGCTCTTTTGCTCTATGTAAAAAAAAATGTATGAGTTAGTCAAATAAATTCAAAGTACTATTGCTCAACAAATGCAGTTTCGAGAAAGCTATGATCCAGACAGAAGAGGAAAAAAAGTAATATATAGTAATCAACTAATCAAGAAGTGACTGTAGAAACGGCTGGGGATGGTTAAAAAAAAATAAATAAATAAAAATATAGAAGAAGAAAGAGGTCTTTTGAGTGCACGTGTGACAGTGCTAGCCCCGAGTCCTGGAGGGACAGGCCTGCTTCTGCAGGACTAAATTGGCTGTCAAAGCTGCCACAGATGACCCTTCACACAAGCAACCCTCTCATATTTCTCCTGTAATATGAACTGAGGGAGCAGGTGAGAAAAGGCGAAGGGGGGAATGCAATTACCGTCCCTTTTTCGTATGTCATCCCTGTCATGTATGGAGGTAAAACACAGAGCAGCCCTTGTTATAATGACTCCTCCAAAACTCATTTTCCACTCCCACAGCCGACGCGGCTACGCAGGATCCTATTACCTGGAGTGCGCAAGATTGTCAAAACCGCTCCACATTATATGTATTACGCTTTATTCTTCCACAGTTTTAATAAAAGCTCCTCAGTTTACGGACTCTCCTGAGGCCTCGGAGCTCGAATTACATCACGTTCCCTTTTCTTTTTTTAAAAACTTCCCTCAGCAGAAAAGACGAATGATTTTCACCACCTCGTGCGCTCGTTAAAATGATTTATTCCGATTTGGGCAGAGCCGTGGCCGATATAAAACGGCCCTAAACCCCTTTTTACACAATTCTTTCATTCTTACATTTGCTTCCTCATCAGTATTAAAAATAAATGGGCTAAGAGGCAAACACCCAAAAGCAAAATAAAAAGTACTCTTCGAATGATAATTCTGCTTTATTACACATCTTATTTGGCCAGTCCTACCATTTGTGATCACATTAAACGCTCATCAACTTAATCGTTGTCCTCTGGGAATCTCATACTCTCATGTGGTTAAAAGAAAACACGAGCGGCCAGACGAGACTATCACACTAAACCACACTTGATAAGAGCGTCTACTTAACGCCTGAGTGTGACATTGACGGACAGCCACCCACGGTGACGGGTTGCTGCCTCCGCCCCTCGTCTGGCCAGATTTCCTCATTAAATGCACCGCTATGACACTGCAGAGGTGATCGATGACACCACTTTCTCATCCTCGTGCGCTGCTCGCTTGATTTATCAGTCACGCTCTCCCATCTCCAGACTCCACGGCGGCGCCTCTTCCGTTTTCGGCGAGGTGCCCGGAGGTAAGTCATGATGAGGCGCAGAGACGGACTACATGTGCAAATAAAGCACCGTGGCGCTGTAAGCGCTGACGTACCCAACGCGGCCGAGTTCTGTATTTCTGAGCCACGTGTGACGTTACGACTCCGCGCTCGGACCCCCCCCCCCCCAGCTGATGGATCACAGGCTCTAAGTCACAAATTAAATGGAAGCGTCTTTCTCCTGCCGCGTTTCCTCTTCACGCGACACAAGAGGAGGTGATTCACCAACTCCGGGGGAAGGCAGGTCCTGATGACTTGTATGACACATGAACTTCTCACACTCTCGTTACCCGTGATCTATCGGCCGGCGCCCGGGCCGACCTGTTCTCCCGCAACCGGAGCGGAGAGCCTCAGCCCGCTGAGTGACCACCCGATGAATCAGAATTAAACACTTCTTCCCTCTCTTCCCTCTCTTCCGTTGGTGATCGCATCGCCGGGAGTTATCGGCGTGAGATGGTTCCCAGCGTAAATGAAATGCAGACGGAGACGGGAGCCGTCAGTCACCCCCCCGTTCGGAACGAGGGCATCCATCTGCGTCTCCTCCACCGAGCGACCGGAGGCACCGAGGACGCTCAGGAACAGCTCCGATCGTGTTCTTGGTGAATAAATCTGTTTGCCAGGGCCGCACGCTCCCGTCTCGGGCGTAAAAGTAAAACACGGGAACACAGGAATGCAGGGCGTGCACACACAATGCTTCTCTGCAGCGGAGCCGTCCATGTGTTTTTCTTAACAAGGCCCAAAAAGCAGAAACATGTAATGTGCACCAGGTGCGCACGTCCACACAGACACCCTCAGAGGCAAACATGCTATTGGATTTCATGCCTTCTTTCGGTGTAATGAAATGCAGAAATGTTGTCCCGCTAAGCGCCGGCCACAACTCGAGTCATCTCGGGCTGAGACAGACGAACGTCAACCTTTGACACGAATCGCACCGCGCGACTCAAGAGGACAAATTTCACGGCTCAGAGAAAGACATTCAGCCTTTTCAATGCACATGCTCACATCTGCCAGAGAACAAGTCGTATTCTTCTTTTCATTTCAACCACTTTGAGATTATTGTGTTATGATTGTTCCTTTCTTTCTCCCTTTTTAGGGGCGGAGGTGCGTGAACTCGCCCTTTAAAGACGGGAACGTTCAGTCATCCGTGGCCGAGCGTGTGTCCACTTGCTATAAATAAGCGAGTGTGTGAGAAAACTTTAATAGGGTACGACTTCAAAGTTCCTCCTGCGGTAGAGGACGAGGAGTGTTAAATGCTTTTCCCTCATTAAATGTCAGCGATTTAAAGCGGACGCATGAGTCACGGTGGGAGGGTTCCCATGAAGGGTTTCGGGCCTTCTCGCGGTAAACAAAATGTATTTAGGGTCTTAGCTCATTGTCGTTAAAATCTTTACAAGTTTAATGTGAGAAACGGATAACAGGAGACGTTTTTTTTGTTGTTTTTTTCCATATCAAACATTTAAAAACTGTCGGATTAATTATCCGAACGGAGCCCACGGCTCTTTCAGCTTTGTCAACCGACGCTTGTTAGCAAAAAGGAAGCTTAACAAGATTCTCCTCCACTGCTCTTCCCACAACTAATTGGGGAAGCTGAATCTGAAAACTACGCTGGTGTAATTGTGGCATCGTGTCTGAATTTGCACTTCGCTGCTTTGCCTCATTTAGAACTGAAATTTGTACAGGGCTCAGAGCTAAGTGATGTGTTGCACGTCTCTATGAGCGCGGATACAGTTGAGTCCGAATATGTTTCAACACTGACACTAATTTAGTTATTTTAGCTGAGAAGTCTAATTATCTGTCATTTTTTGGACGCTTTGCCCGAAGAATGTATTTTCATCACTAGTTTCGCCACAAAGCTTCAAGATAGAGTGAGGCAACACGAAGGGTCTCAACCTCAGATTGTGTTATCTATACAAACAGGACAACTTGTGAGATTGATGTCCACATTTGCGCCTTGCTCCTCTAACCCATGACATTTGTTCTTGCTCTCACTTTAAATTTCACCATATAAAAGAGTCTAAAATATCAAGTCAGACAAGGTGTCAACCCTCATATAATCTCAGTTACTTCCTTTCAGAACAGGACATTTTAAATTAGATTAAGCGTTGTTAACTTCCCGTCTCAGTCTCTGTGGGTTTTGAGTGTTATCAGTCAGTGGCTAATTTCCCACAGCCAGTGTTTGTCTACAGGGACCCTGAGGAGGATTCCCACAGTTCCTGGGTCATTCGAGTATCGCTCATATCCTGTTAGTTGCTCTATTTCTGAGGCCAAAGCTCAGGTTGACTGTTTATTTTGGAGTCGCACTCTTTGAGAAACAAAGCCAGGCATTGTAAGTGAGAATCTCTCCTTCATGCACTTTTTCTTCTTCTCTTTAGAGCATTACTTTTACAGCCGTGTAACAACATTTTGTTCTGATTAAGGACAGAGTTTTTGATCTAATTGCTGTGGGCGCGTACAGGATTGGCCTTGTGCACTGGATAGAAACGCTGGTATCTACCCGAGGCCTGTTATTTATTAAACTAAAATGATGTGAGGTGGTGCTGCACATGTCTGTGCTAATACTTACATCGATACTTGCTAACTTACCTGTGAACTTCATTTCCGCTTTGTTTAAGAATAGTTTTGTATCACTAACTCAACTTTCTGTAAGTGGGTCAACTTTGCATTTATTGTCGCAGTTTCTAAACATATTTCTGCCAAAGCAGACAAATCAACTGTCATTAGTGTTACAACTTAGCTGTATTACTTTACAGAGTAAAACGTTTTTTATTTAATGCATGCGCATATGCAATCTCTAGATTGTTCAACGTCATAACATTTACACTTTAACCACAATAAAGTACTTAGTACATTGGAATTAGTTTACATTACTACTCTGTTGCCTAACGTTGCTGCAGTGGTGGTTCCATAGCTACTGATGTAAGAAGGATGTAGAAAAAATGTTCCATGAGCAGTTTTCTCTTGAGCAGAATTATTCCTATAAAAATGTTCGATTGTTGTCGGTCTCCAGTTACTATGGTAACCCTCTTCTGTATATTTCCAAAACCCGAACGTTTCAGAGAGAAGCAAGCAGAATCTAAAAATAATCCTTGTTCTTCTTGACGCCACTTGACACAAAATATCTTCAGCGATGCTGCCGTTACACCCGGTTCACACGATGCTCCGAGTGCGCTTACACCATAAGTGAATTGGGCGATAGGAACCATGGTTGCATGAGGTTGTTTCCGTGTGGTAAATACTTGGTGTTTGCATCATACGTCAATCAATTGTGTCGAATGCTCTCATTAGTCGTCCCCTTAAAGTTCAGATTAGTTCAGTTTGGTGCTTACTCTGTTAATCGTTTATATGTGAGATGAGCGGTGGAACAGCTCCTCAAACGCGAAGCAAAAGCAAGTAGAGCTCCCCCTGGTGTCTGGCTGCAGTATAGGTCATTAGCTCCGCATCCTCCATGTTAGTTTATGGGACTTGGGCCAAACTAAAACACTAAAATACATGTCAAATATATATTTTTCTTCAAGGATGGTTTCTGTCATGGTTTCAGGTAGTTAATATTATGTTAATATACCATTTTTTGTGGATGAGTTTACCTTTAGTTAGTTATCTGAAGCCAAATAAACAGGATGTGTCTACCACATTCCAAACAAAAAATGTAAAAATAAGTACAGTATTTAATCCAACATTTCCTTGTAAATGGCAGAGTTAGAGCAGAACGCAGTATTAATTGAAAGAAACTAGAGTGAGTCTGGCAGAGTCATGTCATCTATATCGCCAAAGTAGTAAGATGGCGTCGCCAGTATCCTCGGGAAAATAGCTTCAGTTTGGCCAATGCAAATAATTGGGGACACATTGTCCATATTTATCAGTCTATGGGACAAACTGGTCAAAACAATAATGAATAAAGATTCATGCACATATGAAATGCCCTTTGCAAGTGTTCTAATCTGTATATACATCAAAATTGAATGACTGATGATGTCAGTCATCACTCAAAAGTGCGTCTAAACAACTGTCAGCTGACAGATGTATAAATGCCAGTTTCAGGACTATAAAGCTCTAAAATGCGTTTTTAATTTCAGAGAAACAACATTTGATTATGGCCTTGCAGCGCAAGAGCCACCAGCATCAATCATAAAAGGCAGAGCGAACAACAAACACACATCGTGCCTCAGTAGTTCGGGCTGAGGGGAGGGCAAAGCAAACACAGAAAGAGGCTTCGATTTTAAAGCAATTGTTCTGTGATTGAAGTACTCTGCTACTCAGCCCCGGGCTATCAAATAAAGTCTGATCCCTCTTCCTCTATATCCTTCAAAATGTTTTAATGAGACCGAATCCTTTTAACTCATGCCCTGACTGCCAGAGGTATGGATGAAACCGTGTGTGTGTGTGTGTGTGTGTGTGTGCAGGCAGGCGAGTTCTGAGCGGTTGTGTTGAGGTGGAAAGGGAAGGACCGACGTTTCCTCTGGAGGAGAGATCACATCAAAGACATCAAAAGACACAAATCATAAAGTATCAATATCAGGCCAAATAAGCATCACTTCACACAACCAGCCGCATATAGCATAACCCAAATACACTGGAGATTATTAATGCTGAACTGCAGCTGAACTCTGAATGAACAAACCTTTGTGTCCATCATACCACACCTGACACACTTAAAGCTTTTACTGAGCCACAGCTCAGACACACAGGTCTATGAAACACAATGACCAGCGTATAAAATCAAAATGAGCCGTTTCCAGTTTCCAGGCCAGTGAGCTTCATTATTAACAAGCAATTTAATTTCAGTAAAAACAGTAAATTGGCTGCCAACAACTAAAATAATTTATCCTCACAGGAAGTGTCGAAAATGATTTAATGGGTGTCACGTAGCTGTAAGATTAATAGCCTAACGTTAGCAGCACGCTGGTGATATACGTCTGTGCTAAGCTAGCAGACAAGCACAACTGCACAACGTGGAAATGTTTTCATCGGGCGATTTGCTGACATCTTAGTCAGAAACTTCCCTTAAGGGGCCACATTCTGGCCACCGGGCCCAGGAAAGCTCTCGTCTCGTCCAAATATAACTTGGTGGAAACTTGGTGTTTTAAATATTTTCATTTTCTGAGTGCAGAGTGAAATTATTATTTATTTTTTTAAAATCTTAATATTAACTAATATTATTACTATAATGTTTAAACAAGTTACACAAATTATAAACCGAACACATAACTTGAACCAACTCATGAGTTATAAAAAAAAATACTCAAACACTTTAACTGTTTAATTTAAATGTAGAAAAAAATACACCATTAATCAGTTTGCCACGATGGTGTTTCGCACTGTTTTGGTTTTACCAGGCTATTGTTTTTAGCTGCGACATGGCCTTGTAGTTCCCATATAACACAGGAAAAACTTAAATACCACATGTACGACCGATTTAATGCAACAAATTAATCAGAAGTGCTAATAAACTGAATATTACAGGAGTTTCTAACCACGGTTTACACACGTGGCGGCCATCTTGGTAACACAACTGATGTTGGTCATGAAGGTCATAATGTTATGCCTGTACTTTCTATCAAAGTAAGCGACTATTCAAGGTTTTAGGTATGTAAGGTATTGTTACATAAGGACGAAACGGGACAACTGTAAAAGTCAGTTCAGGACTTGTACCGTTGGAACCCTACGCCCTACGAGCTTTCTACGTCAGTTGTTATTATTATTATTATTGTTATTATCATCATCAATTCAGCTTTTCAAAGCCATCACACCACTTAACAAATCCTCCGTGCACCCTTATTTCAGGAGGGTGCGACATTGGATAAAATGCATTTGCCGAAACAAAGAGCTCTGCATTACGCCACTCGCTTTGCAATACAAACAATATGCAAGCGACATGTTTAGGATCGGCCGCCCAACCTGTTGCTAGAAGTCTGCTGGTTCGTGCTGACATAATGGCTAAAGACAACTCGTCCTGCACTCAGCACGCAACTGTGACCGTGGACTATAAAAATAAACCTTTCAAAAACAAGCGAAATAAGACGCAGTGACGTTTCCGTCTCGCTTCGGTGGCGAGGAAGAGTTTCTTTTCTTCCGAGCGGTGGGTCTCAGCGATTGTACGATGACCCATTTTAGCCACGGGCGTGTAACCTGTACAATCTGCTCAGCATCAGTAACTCCAGTCTTCTCTGCTGATCGCATGGGCGCTGCGTGCGTGACTGAGAGCAAATGACCCCTGAAAGCTATAATTATTGCTTCCTCTTTGTGCACAGGAGGACGGAGGTGTGTACTGACCTTGTTTTCCCCTCTTTTAATGGCCGTGTGTTCATCTAGGAGGGCTGGCACGATTACTTTTAACTGCTGCCACTTCTTCTTCGTGTCAGGGAGAATATTATCTGTGGGAAGCAGCATGAAGAGCTCTGATCTGATTACTAAAAATTGATACTCATTTAGACGTGGAAAAAACACTGCGAAGGCATTTTTTTTGCAGAGATCTCAGAATATAAGAATGACATTATTAGTATCTGGTAATGTAAAAAAAATAATTAAATAGGAAGAAAATGGGAGGTTGGATGACTAGTTTTAAAACTATTTCATATTATGAGTTTCTGTCATTTTTAGAACTGGAAATCCAACATGATAATTCATAGTATAATATTCATAATTGTAGAATAAACAGGCTGCAAACTGTAGTGGTGACCTGAATGCTTGCAAACCCATTTGACACAGTCCATCTGTGCAACGTGGGATTATTAGGCGATGTGTTTCCACTTGATGTTTTACTTCTAAGTTAAGTGGTTTAATTATTAGTGGTTATCATTTGAATAATCGTCTATTATTTATTATACAAATGTTGCTAGTGTTAGTTAATCAATGGCCTTATTATATTTTATTGTAGAAAGACACTGGTTAGCGAAACACATGCCGATGACAAGCTACGAAAATAACAAAGCAAGTTTGGTCTCATCAGGTACAACAAAGGATGAGTTCAGCCTAGAAATATTACTTCATTTATTGGTAAATAAACTGGTGCAATCGTACACTCCCTCGTTGACCAACATCACCAATATTGGTTCATCTGTTGCATCACATAGATTTTGTGCAAACGAAAGGTTGTGTTATTTGTGATTATTGGGAATAAAAAGAGAAATGTGTCTGAAAACAAAATCATTCCGATGTCATGGGAGTAAATCCCTGGAGTAAAAGGAGTACATAACATAAAAAACAGCAAAAACCAATGGAATAAAACCATTAGTATCACCCATATTGTTATAAATGGTTAGCAAAACGCATGCATACAACAAAATAACATCCAAGTTTGGTCTGATTAGGTACAACAAAGGCTGAGCTTTAAGATATTAACTTTATGAACAAGATATTCCTTAATTGACTGGCCGTCCATTGGAATCAGTGAATAAACTGGTGCAATCCCAGATATCCTTGCTGGCTAACATTAACAATATTGGTTTATCTGTTGCGTCAGATAAATGTTGTGTTGGTTATTGTTATTTGTGATTAGTTGGAATAAACATAGAAAGGTGTCAGTAAAAGGAGTTCATAAAACAACAAACAGAACAAAACCACTGGTATTAGTCATATTGTTATAATTGATAGTACTGAAGTATTGCATTCTGGGAGGTGCTGCTGCACAACCAAACCATCTCCAGGTCACAAAACGTCTGGGACTATTACATAACCACAGGTGAAGTTACATTACCTGATCCTAGCGGTTACAGCCCAAGCACCACCCTAATTATCCCTTATCTGTTACCTAATAATCACGCAGCCTGTTGCTCACGCTCACGACTCGCGGACATCTGACGGCCCTCTGTAATTCAAGGAGGACAAAGGAGGAAAATGAGGGTCCCATTGAGAAAGCAGGTGGGTGGGTTGAACTAATGAGTGAGCCTATTGTGGAGGATTAGCCCACTGTCACGGTGCAGGATCACAGTGAACAGCTCATCCCCGGCGCTCTCACGAACGGCATCCGATGCGTGTCCTGCACTCCTCAAGTGCTGACAGGTAGGGGCTTTTGGTGTCTATTAATGCGCCTGAGAGATTGAGAGGTAGCTCGCCTCCCCCCCTTGAGCGAAACCACCAAGACGCCAATTAAAAGAGCCATTCTCCATCTTCATGTATTGTATTTTTTTTTTTTTTACGTCCTTTGTGTGCGCCGCAGGGAACCGATGACCAAACCGCACAAAAGCACTTTTCTCCATCCCATTACACGCCGAGGCGCACACACGCACGTGCTCCTGCGTGACGCCGCTATGCCAACAGCATCACAGGGACGACGGATGACACCGATGACAGGAAGAATGGAGCGGCGCTGACAGGACGGCGGGCGGCGAGCGCGCTCGAATGGAAACAACGCGAGATGTAAAACGATCCACCGTTCACGGCGGAAACAGCCTCAAACAGGTGGCATGACAGACGCGGCGTGCTTTTGTCATGTATCTTCACTCCCATTGTGTCATAATGCTCTCGCATTTTCAGCGTTGAAAGAGCTGCAGAGATATCTCAAAAAATCCGTCACCGCGAGAATAATTTAGGATATTTCAAGAGCAAAATGGAGGAACGTTGCTCGTGATTTGTTTTTTTACTCAAGGAAATTATTTGTGTATTCTCCCCTGTGTCACACCATCTTCTTTGAACTTCGTCTGTAGCGGCAACCCCCACCTAAATCTGGGGAAACCAGATGCAGATGTTCCTCAGATGTGGCAGAAAAGCCCCTCGTCAGTATTTCTGTTAATGTGTCGGATAATCACTTCCATTCCGATCGGATGACATAAACGCCGCACGCTGTGTGCGCGAGGATGTTTACTTGGAAATGGATAGACATGAAAAAGAAAAAAATAATTAGCAGAATTGCTGATGGAGGCTACTGGATGCTCGCAAAGCGCTGCCGCAGTTAACAATGACGGAGGGGGAACGCCGGGTTCGCGTCACACAAAAGGAAAGTACAGTATCTGCCATTTTCCAGCTTGTAAAACCAGCATCCAAGTCGTAACTCGGACCGTTTTTTTCCTAAAGCTCCAATAGATCCGTCTTGGCTTGAGCGAAAAGAAAACAAACACAAATGGCCTGCGTGAACCATAGTTAAACCATGAAAAAAAAAGGGGCACTTAAAGCCTTATTTCCTGATTCTTTACTTCCAGAGAATCATTAATACTTAAGCTCAATGCCTGTTTAATTCCTACTGGCCTGAAACAAACCAAATATCATTATTTCAGTGCAGGGCATGGCGTGCAATATATTTTTAGACCCAAGAGGAATTGCAGAAAATGTATTTAATTAGTTTGTGAGTGAAAAAGTAATGAAGGATGTCTAGACGTAGCGGTGACCTTTGCCGCTGTGGCCCCGACGCAAAACAACACCGGGCTAAGACTCGCAGCGGTGACACCGGTGACACGTAAGTGCCATAATTAGCATTTATTTTAGTGTAAACAGCGCCGTGCTCGGCTCAGACGCAGCTGCGGGACATGAATGTAACTTTTGAGGGGTGCGACGGGTGGGACCAATTAAAAACCGGGGTCAAAAGCAAAGATCAGAGGAGGCGCTGCTTAAAACGTCACTTCAAAAGTGAGACTTAGCAAAAGCCTGCAGAGACGTGTCGAGAGCATTGTGAAATTTTTGGTAAAAGGTGGAAAAAAAAAAAACTAAAAGTCAAACAAACATGCGTTAGGTTGTTAGAGTCGTAGATTCCCCTCTCCTAGTCATGCTCGTGAACAGTCCGCATCTATATTGAGTCTAGCCTGTCACCGTATTTCACCCCAAGAGAAATCTAATAACCTGTACTGTATATATGCTGTATATTGTTCAGGTTTCTCATAAAAGCATCCCTCACTGGGATAGGCTTTAATGGCCGTTATTTATATTTGGGCTGGGCAGGTTTATTCTGTGCGCCTACAGAAATCATTACACCTTCCCTTGGGAAAGGCTGCGGCAAAGGCGTGTTTCACTCTGGCAGATGACTCAGCGATAATATGTTTCCCCTTTATCGGTTTTTCCTTCGGTGTTATTGGTTACCTTCCACAGGGGTCATTAAAAAACAACTAGGGGAGACAGACAGAGGCCACACATACCGGAGGGGGGGTTCTTTACAGCGTAATGAGGAAGGAACAACTTTTAATTATTTAATCCACACACAGGGAAGCCAAGGGACTCAAGCATTAAGGAGCTATTAAGTATTTAACAGTATTTCAATATAAGTAAGGTATACCGAAAGAAAAAAGTACACTTTTGTTCACAGACTGCAAAAACAAGTCCGAATCGATTTGCTCCGTAATAACTTTGCGAAGCCACCAGGAAATGAAAAGCTTTTGAAATAATATCGGGGAATTATATTAGAGGGTGGAATTCGGCTGCCAGATGGCTGAGTGACATTTCTATCGGGGCACGTGCGGCCACATGAGTAACAACAGCTGTCAAACACAAAACCGACAGTTACATACACAGGCACATTTCCATGACACGCACACAAAGGCTCGGCGCGCAGTTAAAATGCGCTATCGCCGTCTCTTTCGACACCCTCCTACCATCGCTTTTTGTCGCACAAAACAAAACGTTTCCACCTCAACCAGCTGTTCGAGTTCCCTTTAAACCTGAACTCTGAGAGACCGAGAAGCCACGTAAGACACCGGGATTATACGGAACTGCACGGGCCATAAAATGATTGAGAAAAAAAAAAAAAAGCTGCTGCTCACTGAAGCGTGCAAAGTGTTTGAAAAAACTTATTAGGCGAAGTATTTCAAAGACCTGATGAGGAGAGCGTAATCTCCCTTTTTAGCAGCTGAGGTGATAAATGTAATGAATTCTCGACCGACTGAGCAGAAGAAAAAAGGAGAATCAAACATATGGGTCTGATTACATGTCCACATGCTTTCCACTGCAAGGTGCCGGAGAGTGAGAAAGTCAAGTATGCAAGTATGACACCATTTACACTGATCAGCCATAACATTATGACCTCAAATATGAGGTCATAATTTGTGTGTGTGGGTTGCAATCCAACAGATAAGTGCATCAGATATTAATTTGTATGGGGTTGTTTAGTCACAGACTACACTAACAAAAGCACCTATTATGTGCATGTGAGGATCAGAAATAGACAATGGACCAATGGAAGGTGGCCTGGTCCGACATATCATTATGCCACTTGCAATATATGCATGAACAGGGGCCTATGCATCGCTTATCTGGGAAAAACATGGCTCCACAATGCAAGAAACATCCCCTCACCATTGGTATTAGTCGTGCTTGGTCTGCAGCAGTGTTTCAGGTGATGGTTAGTATCAAAGTAACATCCACATAAATGCCAGAACTCAGGTTTCCCCAGAGGATTTTAATGTTGTGGCTGATTGGTGTATATCAAAATGCACTGAATATTTATACTTAAAGATATAGTGCAAAAAATAAAATGAAAAAAATAAATGATTTAGAGGTTTGGGCCTCACATCTCCCACTAACTTGTTCCAGACTATTTGTGCACAGATAAAAGACTGCTTCAGTACATTTATTTAGCTTTTAAGGCAAAGCTTTCCCAGAAGGTAGCTGCTAGAGTATATACACTTAGATGAAGTGTTTTGGTCTTTAAACATTTAGTCCTAGTACCTGCTTTTACAAAAAAAAAAAAATCAATCTTTTCATACAGAGAGAAGAAAAATAAGTAAACAACTTTAGAGAACGAAGAATTAGTTCAACCTACCTTTAATACGGGTCATAATCTGAGTACATACCTGGCTGGTCTCTGCCTCATTTGCTGCCTTGTTTATAGGTTTCCTGCTACTTTTATTTTCAATAATCCCATCAGAAAGTTGCTTGTTCTTGAAGCCTTCCTACCGGAACCAAAACAAAACATTCATGGAGAAGCTAGCAGTTAGCCGCTTTTCTTACAGAAAATATATACATATTATATGTCTTCCTGTTGTGGGAAAAAAAAAAAAAGTTAATTTCGCCTTTACATTTCGTCTTGCAAACTAATACCGAGCTAATAGCGTATTTGGCTAAACGGCTAATCAAATGACAACTAAACAAACCGCTTTCATCACCAATTAAGACGTTGCGCATGCGTACTGTGTTTATTTAAGCGCATGCGCACTTGTTCGTGGTCTGTAAAACCTATTCAAAGAAGCCCATAAACTTTAGTCCACAGGCCAAAAGCGTCCCACCAGAGGGTCTAATCTGTCCCGCAAAATGAATACGGAAAGAGCAGAAATTATACAGAAGACATTAACTGCAATTTTACCAATAAACTGAACTGCTATTCCAAGGTGTCACACAGTTGCAGTACAAGTTATGGACATAACACAAGACTGAGACCTGGAACGATACAGAAATTGCACTACTTTTTATTAAGAAATGTCCCGTTGTTGAGAAGTGTTACAGCCCTCCAGGGACTGTGTGTCTGGGTCGTGGTGTGCTCTGTAGCCATGGGTTGTGACACCTCTCCGTGTGGACATATCCCAAAGAACAGCGTTTCCTCACTTGGTCCTTGGTCCATATTTTATTTTATTTTATCTTAAGGGTGGCTTAGGGCTTAGGGTGGGGTGGGTGGTATGCATGTGTGGTGTGTTGTGTGTGTGTAAAGCCCTTTGTTTTGCATCTTTTATGCATGAAAAATCCTATATAAATAAAGTTTGATCGATTGATTACATGTTCTCTAATGCAGATCTTTGAATGTAAACATTATTTATAGGTTAATATGGTTGTGTTACTGGTCCGGCCCCCCTGAGATCAAACTGGGCTGAATGTGACCTTAAACTAAAATGAGTTTGACACCCCTGCTTTAGTCCATCATACAAAAAAAAAAGAAAAGTTTATTTATTTATTTACTTTGAATTATACTTTGTATGCTAGCTGAAGTCGACTTTGTACTAAATCAAGATATTTTAGAGCTTTGTAAACATGGTATACGTGGCAGACCAGTTGCTCTGGATTATATTTCAGTGTATAGAGTAATAAAGCAGCCAGGAAATGTATGCAGAATAAGAGCATTATCATCGACAAAGAAGCAAAACATTTTAAACAGAGGCGATATATCCGAAGGACGAGAACAGATTGCTTACTTCAGTTCTCATTCACTCTAATCTAATTCATTAGACTGAATTTGCAAGGTGGCTGATGAAATAAGAAAAAGATTTAATCTATTTAATTCTTAAAGTCAATAAATGTAATTGATTTGGATCCTAATATAATCAGGAATTACTCCCCCTCAGGGCTCCCAGAGAATTACATTTAATAAAGCAACATTTAATAAAGACTGGGGACGTACTGGGGGGGAGAGCAGGACCCTGCTGATCACTGACATCTGGTCTTCTGTCTAAAGTGGAGACGGCAACGAAGACACAGGTGGAGCGTATGAAATGTATTAAGTGCTGTCAGGAGACAGCCCGGAAGCTCCAGTTGAGGTCTAATTTAAGCCTTTCCTCGAGAGATGCACTTTTATTGTTGGGAACCTTTACAGCCATAATGGTCCTGGTATATCCACAAATGTTATGCGTCCCCAGAAATGTGGCATTTCTTGTCACACAACATATCACGTCCATCCAGCGGCGATAGAATTGCAATTCAAAGGCGCAGTCGCACAGGAAATCATTGACATTCACGCACCTAGTGTGTTTACACTGCTGGAAAACGCTGCACGGGGACATAAAGCGAAGCGACATTTGAACCTAGTCTGGTCATTCTATTTATATTCGACTAATTTCCTGTTTGACTGCATATAAATCGCCCATAAAAAACCCCATTAAACAGCCCGGAGAACAAAATAGTGTTTCATATTCTTTAACAGTGCAGTTATATATAGCACATTAACAATCAGTTAACACATCTATGTACAATACAACCCTTCACACGGCACGATAAGACATCACATCTCTTCTGTAACAAATAAATAAATAAAAGCACAAATTATAACTCTATGTACAGGGCACTAAAATCACATCAAAATACTGCCACCGCCTCATTCTCTTATATTATGAACTAACAACAGCCAATTCAGTTTTACGGTGTCTGTAAAAACAAACAGGGGACGATTAAATCCTTGGCACGCGGGTCTATTTACAGAATGATATGCACGTAGCATGTATTACATTTACCATATTTTGCTGTCTTAGCATGCTAATATTAGCACATTAGCACTAAACTGATTGTACAGGAGGCGAGGAGGCTTTTGCAGGTATTTGTTCATGAATCAAAAGTCAAATTAAATGTTTTAAAAAGCCGAAGGACCACAATATTACAATTTACCCCGAGCAGGTTATTAATGTTTGTACCAAATGTCATGACGATCCATCCGGTGGCTGTCAGGACATTTCACCCAAAATCCCAAATGTCAAATGGGATTTATCCTCGGGTGGGGGTGTGGGGGGGTCGCAATCCATCAAATGGCATTTAAGATATTTCAGGGGCCAAAGTTGTGGACCGACCCCCTTAAAATAATAACTTCCTGAAATGATCCGAGCTGGCTCCTTATTCCGACTGTGTCTTTCGACTACATTCGTCAGGGAAAGTTCTCAAGTGCTCCCTGACATATTAGAGCAACTGCAACATCTCTCTTTCCAACCACGTCTTTTTACCAAGGAAAACATGCTTCAGATAACAAGAAATAAAGCGCGTCTGCGGGAAGAGCTCAGCGCTGTCCTCATCTTTCAGCTCTAATGTCCCGCGCTCGTCCTGTAAATAAACAGCACCTGTCTGGTAAATGAAAGAGGAGCATCCCGCTCTGTGGAAAGACAATTGCCCAACAGAGAAATGCAGCCTGCTGTTTCACTTATATATATATATACTGTATATTTTTTTTTTTTTCGCCTCCCTCAGTGGCAAATTTAATAAATATAGAGCTCGAGGGAGGAGATGTGTGGGAAGGGAAAAATAAAGAGAGAGAGAGGTGCAGGATGCGAGACAGTCAATATATGACCACACGTAAAAAGAAAAGGAGGAGACACCGAACACCCAAATGGTGCCTCGAGCTAAGGTGCATGATGAATGTGAGAGAGAGTTCTTTAAACTCCGTTTCCAGTAATTCCTCACTTTACAAAAAAAAACAAACAAAAAAAAACTTTCTCTGCTCCGTTAACGTCTTTCACCGAGAGCTGCGTCGGCTTTCCAAAAACGCACCGACACTCAGAGATACACGATGGTCTCCTCCCTGCCCTCCTCCGCGTCACTGTCGGTCTCCAGGGAAACCAGCGCGCTCAGGTCCAGCTGAGGGTCAACGGGACGCGGGAGGTACGGGTCGGCTCCGCTCGCTATTGACGACCAGGTCTCCCCGTTGTAGCCGTGACCTGAGTGGGCGCAGAGCAGATAAACAAACACACAAACAAACGTTATGTGACGTTTCTGAGCAGAAGAAATCCAGCTACCGGTTAAAACGCTGCGACGCCGAGCGAGGGGAGAGTTCATCGTTTAGTAAGAGCCTGATAAATAATCACCGAGATGGGACTTGTAGCCACATGTTTAATGAGCTCGGCCTAATTGTTCAGCCCACTCATCTAATCACTATTAGCATATAGATCAACCACAGCTGCTGCAGCTCAGCCTGCTGCTGCTGCTGCTGCTGCTGCTGCTGCACCGGAGCAAGAAAAAATGAAAACAAAAACAGATTTTCCAGCTATCAATCACCCCCTCTGTACGTGGGGCTGTCGCTTTTATCATTATCTCTGGCGACGTGATCAATCGTCCAGATACGGTGACACCTCGCGACTGATGGTTCACAAGAAGAGATGGAGGAACAAGGGAGAAAAGAAATGAGATGTTAACAAGGATTTGGTAAACACACGGCCTGCAGGGGGCTTTAAAGAAAATTTGATCTTTACCATCACAATAAAGGGTGACTCCTTCAAGGACCAATAAAAACGGCGTTCAGACGGGCGGGATGTGTTACTGTGGACGGTATCAAGCCGAGTGTCTGCGTCCTCACATTTGTGTGCGTGGTGGGTGCCGTCTGCATTAGGGCAGGTGTGCTGTCATGGTAACAGATGGCGTGAACTATAAATTGCCTCATTGTGTCCCTGTAGGAAAGTGTCTCCGTTTGATTAATTATAAGGGAGCGTGTTAGAGTAGCTCTGTTAGCCGCCACATGGGCGTGGCCTGTGATAGATGAGACGCCAGCGCGCAGCCGGACCGTGAAAACACTCAATCTCTGCCCCACAACTTCATTCATGGAGTAAAACGATTTTTAGCAGTAATAACACACTGACACGTGGGCAGAAAATACATGCAACTATATCAGTTTGTTAGCCAAAAGCTAATGCTTCTACAGGAAGCCATTAGTTTCTATCTGATATGCAACTACAGGACAGAAATAGTTTATGAAGAATGTATGAAGAATTGTGTTAAATCTAGCAACATGCCAACCGGGAAAACTGATTTATATGACTTTAAAACAATCTTATACTTCTATCCCACTTTTATGTTGTAAAAAGACAGCACCTACAATTTAGCATTACACTCTATATCATAAGAGTGTAATGCTGAGCTTGGATGAAATATAAATAAATACAGTAAAAAACACGATGTCATCTTTTTTGATCGCATGCATACTTAAATTGACTCAGTTGCCCACAATGCAACTTGGCTGCTGAGAGTTCGTTCACAATTCTTTGTGTTTTAAGCCAGTAGAGAAATCAATAACCAATATATAAAGATGAACATAGTTGCAAGTTTCTGTGAGGCCACGGTCATGCAACTTTAAGGCTTGACAAGAGAGTCATATAATAAATTCAGAAAATCTCAAAACCATTTTTTGTGCACTAGGCTGTAAATATATTTATTTCTGCTGTAAGTTTGGAGCTTTATATTTTTTCTTACACTGTTTTTAATTTATTTTTTTAAACCGTCTTACATCAAATATTCTTTTTACTATTGGTTTTCAAGAGTGTTTCAAAGTCAATAGGGATTGACTCACATTTGGAGCCAGCCTCTAGTGGTCATTTTTGGAACTACGGCTTTGGGACTTTCCACATTCAGAACGTTTTCATGCACGTGGAAACAATACATCCACATTAATCCAACCTTAACTGGACAACTTCAGTACATATAAACGTGTTACTCCGACTATTATCAGAGTTTTCAAATTTAAATACCAGAGTTAAATTTGTGAGTTAATCAGTTCACTGATTATACTTTTCATAGTGTCCTTTTAATAATTTGAAGTATCTAAAAACACATCTCAAAACTCATATCTTAACTACTTGGCTACTGAGACCAAGCAGTTTCCATCGTGGATCGATAAAGTCTCACTTTTGGAGCCAGCCTCTAGTGGTCATTTGTGAAACTGCAATTTTGGCACATTTAACAACGGCTTCATTTTTCAGTTCTGTAGATTCCTGCCGGGTAAAAACGCAGCCTGGAGCTACTGGCTGAATGGAGCAGAGGTGCAGAGTGAACTGTCCTTTGTAGTCGGAGAGTTCACAAACCAGTGAGTGACTTGTTAACTGATGTGTTAACCGACTGCACTCTTAACTGTGTCGCAATAATCATGTGAAACGTCTGAAAACTTACAACAAACAAAATTTTTAACATTCATACTGGTGTCATGTCTTTAAAAACAGATACTATTCGATACTTTTGGAACTTGTTTGTCTGCATTAAAGTCAGTGAGCAGCTGCTCTTTCTCACTTAAAACAAAAGTGCATTGAGTAAAAGTATTATTTTTATTGTTCTTTGTTTTGCTTTGTTTTTTATGTTGGTTTGCAAGACACAGAGACACTTCCTGCTCTAATGGGACAAAAAAAAAAGTCAGTTTCAGCTCACGGTATCGGTTACAAGCCACAAAGTGGGTTTGTGAATCAGGCAGCATATTGTACGAGGTCTGAATTCTCCGCATACTTAAAACTGCACCGGTTTCATCTTCCTATTCTCCCTCGACCGACTCATCTTTTGTGCGGAAAAAAGGTGAGCGACTGAAAAAAAAACCTGATACAGCTCATCATTCCACCCGACTGCTTCCTTTTGGGTTTTTACATCGTGCAGATTATGGAAATCTGCAGAATTATAAGAGCGCGTGTGCACGGGAAGAAAATCCTCACATGCCCAGGTGTGATGATGATGAGAGCCGAGCTCGTATTTGGAATCCGTGGGACTGAGAGAACAATGGGCGATTTGCATGTGAATGGGAGGAAGGGGACGCCCGGTTTCTGAAGAAGAGACGCCAGGTTTCTCCGCATACCAGGCAGCGTGTGATCGAGTTCTCGCCTGTTTTAAAAGAGCTCAAACAAGATTGCACAAAAAAAAAAAAAAAAAAAAAAATGAAAGAGCCTCCTCATGGAGGTTTGGGGTGGGCTTGTTATTTACAGGCTAAGATCGTTTAATCGGGCCTAGTGGGACCCTGTGAGGAATGCGCTGTGAGTGCTAGACTGTATCCGCCCCGGGGCTTGTTAACAAGTGACTCAGGTTGCGCTGGGGCTTGCGCGTGCTCAATAACGAGGAAAGGTTAATAAGCCGATCAATGAGGTAGAGATGGCGCTTGTCTGCTGCACAACAACCACCGGGAACTCTGCATCGGCGTGCAGTTAACGCTGACCCCGTTTTAACAAGGGCTGAACGACAGGTGAACTGTAATTTTCCCCCGGATGAATATCAGAACGGACACGTTCGGGTTAGGAATGGGGATGGGCGAAGCGTGAGAACGTAGCCGCCGCCTTTCACAGTGAAACACGGATTAATTTGCGTCTCCCACTTCCAGCTCGCGCTTGATGCGATGACAAGTCACGCTGTAATGAGTTTTGTAAAGATTTTTTTTTTTTTTAGATCGATGTCCCAATCAGTCAGCCCATCGCCTGTGAACTGTGATTCACATGCCGTTGTCTGCCCTGCCAGTCGATAGATAGAGAAAGCATTGATTTTCTTTTTCTCTGGCGGGCGGGAAGGCAGGCGGGAAGGCAGGCAGGCCAGGGCCTCGGGTCTGTGGAGGTGGAGGTGGAGGTGGAGGCGGCGGGGAGGACGGGTGGACGAAGGGAAGGACAGACAAGGCCTCACCGGGGACACGGCCTTGAGAGCGCGGCGCACGTTTGTGTGCACAGTGCTCTCTCACAGACATGGGCGAAACCGACGCAAACTCCGGCTATGTTTACATTCTCACAGCACAGCAGATTTCTCATTTGTGTCGACAGCCTGATAACACAGCACGCCACTGTCCAACACAGCAGGCAAATACACCACGTAATATAGTATATTCTAATAGGGCTGGGTGGTGTGACCAAAAAATAATATCACAGTATTTTTCAAAATTCTAACGGTATCATAGTATTTTTTTTTTTCATGCATAATCACGTGTTTACAACATTTTCTACTGGTTGAGAGAGGAATTAATGATTGACTATGGATGAACTATTTTACTGTGATGATGAAGAAATGTTGTAGAATGATCCCACACCAAAACAAGTTTGCTGATGTGGAAATCCAGAAACAATTAAATATTATCTAGATGAAATGAATAAACGGTGACAATTACGGTTCAATTTATTAGTGACATATTTAAACATATATATCCCCAGATTTCTGGGGACAGTCCCTGTTTTGGATGACCTGTCCCCAGAAATCTGGGACATCTGGTCACCCTATAAAAAACAAAAAAACAACTGACACAGCACCTTTTTTTTCTTCTCGTTCTGCCCCTTGCACCCAGTCTTATATTCCAGTAATGAATTTCAGTAATTAAACTTCTTGACCTTAAATCTGTTCTTAAAGTTACAACAACCACCTTGATAATTAATTAACTTATGTCATCTTTCACGCAAAAACAACGAACGTCTTTTATATCGACCTCAGAAACTGCAGTTCCTCAAATGACCACTAGAGGCTGACTCAAAAATTGAATTGATCTCCATAGACTTCCATATTAAAATGCACAATTCTTCTAAAGGAAATAAAAATGTCAACAGACCAGTGCAAAGAAACAACAGAAAAATCTGTATTTAATTTCTCCATTCATGTCAACTGTCGTCAATTTTCCGTTTTTCAGTTACCTTATGAATGGTAAAATGAAAAAGTTTGTTCATCTTCATATTTAGTTAAAATCTAATGAGAATATTTGCTGGGGAAATCTTAAAAATGTTCCCTAGGCTGAAGAAACTGAAACTCACTCATGTATTTTTTCCATTTTTAGACCCAAAATATAATTCACAAAATGATAAAATAGCCACCATAGTTGTTGTGGTTGAGGCACACAGGTATTATAACAGCAGGTAACTGCAAAAGTAAACATGCTATGTTTCTATGTGGGCGCTGCTGCTGTTGGGTTTGTGTTTTGTGCTCTAAACTTCCCCTCTATTCCAGACACTCAGAGGTTACTCTCACCGCTGGTTGCATGCTGCAGGCCGAGCCTCCCTGCAGGGCTGTAGACCCACTCCTGGGAGTCTGAGTGTTGGCCGTGGGGAGTCGCAGCCATCGGGGGCTGTCTGCTGTTGGATTTGGCCAGCAGGGAGTTCAGGCAGTTGTGCGCGCTGGGGTCGTTCCTTTTGTGGTGAACGTGCCGATTGTTGACGCTGGCGCTGGCGAACGCAGCCTCGTTCACGAACACGGAGCCGTTGCCCGCGTGGTCTCTGGACTGAGTCTGTCCCGAGTCCTGAGGGGGGGAGACAGGGCAAACGACACGGTTTAAATTCAGAGCTTAAGATGGACACGAGCAGTGAGGACTGACTACACATTCAGAAGACGTTTGCGTTCTTCTTGCCCGGATGTTGACGGTTGGGTGGTGTCCACACCTGTGGAAGCTTTCAACAGTGTCCCTTTGAGACGCATTCATGCATTAGCATGAGGGTTCAGGAAACACGTTTAATAATATAACTGGCTATGTGTAAAAGACTCCTTAGGTCAGGGGTCTTCAGTGTTTTTCATATTTTTGAAATAGTTTTTATTTCAAACATGTGCAACACTAGGATGGCGGTAGCCTCAATTTATGTCTTTAATAAAACAAGTTTGATTCATGTTAATGTGTATTTAATTTGTGCAAGACAATTATTCTTTATGCTTTAAGTCATAGGTCTTCAACAGGGGGTCTGTGACCCCTAGAGGGTCCGGGGAGTTACTGCAGGGCGGTCGCAAAATCTTTGGTTGATTAGACATTTTTTATATATACATGTTTTTATTTTCCTCCACAATTTTCCAGCAATTTTTACGTATTGTTTTTATATTTTAACCCAGATTTGTCACTGTATTTGTGCAAAGACACAGATGTCTCAAACCTGAACAAACGCGACTAAAATAAACTGTAGAAAAAAAGCATGAGAAGACACGGGTAAGGCCTGGTTAGGACAACGCTTACAGTCATGTGGCGCGAAGTGACCCTTTGAAATATGGGGAAAGGTGTCGCTGCAGATTTCTTAGAGCCCCGTCGCCTCCCTCCCGTCCCGTCCTCTCCCACCGTCCCCTCTCTGTCTCTTGTCCCATCTTCACGTCAACGCGGCCTTTTGCTCCGGTGTGTGGAAGCTAATTAGAAATGACCTGAGAGCCGGTATATGTGTGTGTGCGTGTGTGTGCGTGCGCCATTCAATCCGTCTCTGACCCCGTGAACTGCAGCCTCCGGCTAAAAACCATCAGCAGAGGAGGGAACATTAGGACCTCCACTGCCTCTGCACGCGTTTGTCAAAGCGCTGCTGTTAGTGCAGCCTCCGCACCGACTGAAATAGACGAAAGAGAAAAAAAAAAAGAAGTCGGCTGCCACAAAAATAAACAAAAAATAAAAGGCCGGGAGAGCCTCATCGCGCCTGAAAACGCCCACGGTGGTGTGTAAATTAATGAGGGAGAAGGGGAATATTGTAACCTGAGTCGGCTGCTCACTTGTCGGCCCATTCAAGAGCTCAAGAGCTCCCCGTGTGTCTTTGAACACCTGCTGAAGCAGACCAAGCGGAGGCCCGCGCGGACGCATTTATTAGCTCTGTACGAGATGAATTGGGACTTAAATGGGCAGTGCGCCCTTGCGGTGCTGTGTGTGTCTGTGTGTGTGTGTCTTGGGGGGAGGGAGGTGTGGGGGGGGGATTTGACTGTAGTGCCTTTTTGAACAACGTGTCAATAATTTAAGACCCCTTGAACGCGACTGATTGCCTGCTCCGGCGGCGCGCCTCTGGTTTTAATTATTTCGTCTTGAGCTTTTATTTGTGAAAGTTTAATTATCATCAATCACTGAGATGTTTATTGGTGAGCGGAGCTGCTGGAGCACTGAGACAAATGGCGCTGAAATTGCTCTCATTATCGCGGGCCATACATCAGGAGGGGATTGAGCTGCTCCGCGTGAATGAGTGAACCGGCGAGAACGAGTCCACGAACACCTCACGTTCCTCTGATTCAACATCCGCCCCTACCTGCTGCCCGTCTAGCGGGATGACCATGTGGGGCACGGCGGCGGGCAGGCTGCTCTGCCGCCCGTGCTTCCAGGTCTGGAGCAGCGTCTGCTGACCCTCCAGGCGCTCGCGCTCCTTCTCCACGCTCCTCTGGCCCTCCCGGAGCCGCTCCAGGCTCAGCTGGTACTCCTCCAGCTGCTCGTCCAGCTCTTCCCTCTCGCGCCTCAGCCTCTCCGCCTCCAGCTGGCACTGCCTCTCCCTCTCCCCCAGCCTGCTCTCCTGCTCCACCTGCTGGCTCTCCTTGGCCTGGCACTCGCGCTCCCACCGCTCCTTCTCCTGCCGGAGCTGGTCCTGGAGCCGCTGGGCCGCCGCCACCTCCTCCTTCCGCTTCTCCAGGTTGCGCTGCTTCTCCTGCTCCTGCAAGGTGTTGGCCCGGATGCTGGGGAGGTGCAGGCGCTGGGCGCGGGGCGAGGGCCGGCCGCCTTCCTGGAGGAGGAGCCTCTGGATCTCCAAGCAGCTGTCCTGGATGGTCACTGCAGCCTGGGACAAACGGCGAGCGTTCAGAGTCTGGAAGGCAAAGCTCGGCCTCCGTCTCCACCACATTTGCTAACCAGAATCGATTTGAATTGTAAAAAATTTCAAAGGGTCAGGCTGGACTTTAACGCAACAGCATCTCTTTACATGAAGAGAGGAACCCGCTGCTGCTGCAGCTGCTGCGGTTTTTTCTCATTCACCAGAAGCAAAATAAAACTTTGAATATGAAAATCACGTCGCGATCAAAACCTTGAAGCCCACACACACCGGCGGGAGCGAGCACACACATGTCATATGCAAATACTCGCATGCTCTATCTACACAAATTTACATGTCATAAAGGGGAGCAGTGTGTGTGTGTGTGTGTGTGTGTGTGTGTGTGTGTGTGTGTGTGCGTAGTGAAACAAAAGACCCTCCTGTGTCTCTGAGCGGAAGAAGATCAGTGGGACGAGCTCCTGTAGCTCGTCCCACTGATCTTCTTCTGCTTCAAAGAGTTAGCGGTGGAACGTTGGTTCTCTGTTTACTGGAGCTGGAAGAGCGTGTGTGTGTGTGTGTGTGTGTGTGTGTGTGTGTGTGTCGCTAATGCAGTGTCTGTTCACGCTGAGTACGGAGCTGTTTGTTTGGCCGTGTGTGGAGAAATGAACTCACCTGGAGACTGTACAGTAACTGCGTCAGGGTTTGGACGCTTTGAGCGACCTGTGAAATGAACAAACAAACAGTTAGTAAGTGCTAAATACCGGCAGTTACAGCAATCAGCCATATCATTATGACCTATATATTATGCAGGTCTCCCTTGTGCCTCCAAAACAGTTGTGACTCATCACAGAATGGACATGGGTTTTCTGAGGGTGTCCTGTGGTGTCTAGTAACAGAATGTTGTTAGTGGGGGCCTTTGGGTGCTATGGGTTAAGGGGTGGGGGCTCTATGGTGGATCATCCCACAGATACTTGATCAGAGATCTAGTGAATTTAGGGGCCAGGTCAATAACTTGTACTGTTCTTTATGTTTTTCGGAGTTTTTGATTATCAGGCTGCATCCTGCTGCCATCAATGAGTGTCATTGCTCTGGGGTGGGGGTGTCTGGTCTGGTTTAGGTGGGTGCTACATGTCTAAATAACATCCACACAGATGAATACCAGGTCCAAAACACATTGTAAACAAATTGTTACAAGATGGCCTGATCTTTGTATATAAAGTGGCTTTAACATAAATCAGTCTGTGTTTTTTCCATGTCTGTGTTTGGGAAGCAGACTGGAGCCACAACCGAGTCTCAATTTTAACCCGGATCCACGCTGCATTTGCGCCCCCTGGTGGCCGCATGCCGCTCCACCACACTGTTCAGGAAGTCGATTAGAAAATGATTCCCAAGTCTTATCAGGGTAATTTACCTCACAGGTCACAAAATAGCTGCAAACAGTAGCGCGGCCGTGCCGCTGTAATTGGAACACGTCTCCGTATCCATTTTTAATGCGCCAGTGCGACCGGGGACTGAATGGACTTCCTTTATTATGGGCTCATCAAAGATTCATTACATTAAGACCCAAACGTATTTCTATTAGACTGGTGCTGAATTATTAAAACAACAGTTGGCAAGCCCGCGCCACACATCTGTAAGGACGCGGAGAGAGGTGGCGCCTCAGATGAAGGAGACTGTAACGACCTGTAATACCTCCGCAGTGCTTGGGCGAAACCGTCGCACCAAATAGACGCATCAATATTTAACTCAAACGATCTCTATTGGTGTCGTGAATGAACAGAAGAATCGCTTAGAGCTGAATTTGCTTTAAAAAAAAAAAGGTACCTGGAGGTCGGTGTCGTTCTCAAAGGGGTTCTGCAAGTCGTCAGGGGAGCGAGGGGGTGTGAACACCTCGGCCCAGCGCGCCTCCGTGCCCTCAGGGTTTTCAGGTGGGGAGGACTCTGCGAGGGCGGCTGGACTGACAGGAAAAACGGAGTCAGAGTGTCGACTCTGAGCTGAGGGGGAGCAGGCCTTGGATGACAATATGGCCTTCAGGTTCTCAACTGCAAGACAAAAACATACATAAATAAATACAAACGTGAAGCTGCTGAGTGCAAGTGCCGCGGGTTGGTAGAGAGTCTTTCGAGTCTTTTTGTGCATGATGTCTCACCCTCTTGCAGGGCTGCATTCAGCAGCACAGCCGCCCGGGGCAGCTCCTCCGAGTGCGGCTGGACCAGCAGCCGCGCCTCAACCAGCGAAGCGTCCGTCCTCCCGCTCAGGACGGAGAGCTCCGCGTAGATCTGCAGCTTCTCCTCCAGGCGAGAGCAGATCTGCTGGTCCTGGCCCGTCAAACTCTCTGTTACGCACAAGTTCTTCGGTGAAGGAAATCATTTAATAATTAAAAAAAAAAAGAACCTCAGTGGTTTCTTCATACCTTGTAACTTCTGGATCTTCTGAAAACGAGCCTCGGCCGCTCGCTTCTCCTCTTCAGATTCGCTCGTGTCCTCCTCCTCCTCCTCCGGACAGCTTATCAGAAGCAGCAGCGGATAAAATCTCAGTATTCTACAGCTCCCACCGTGTTCCTTTTTACCCTGGTTTACACGTGAAACAAATGAACCCACGCACCTTTCCACGGCCTCCCTGATGAGCCTCATCCAGGTGTTGCGCTCGTCTTTGGTCGACGTGTGAACCTCGTACATCTCCGGCCCGGCGGCCGAGGCACTGATCAGGAACATCCCCCTCTCTTCGTTCGCCACTTCCCGAACTATAAGCTTCTGCAGAGCGATGACTGGAGGCTTCTGGTCCTGAAAGGAGAAACACGCACTCTTTCTTGGCATGTTTTACGGGTTATGACAGACACAGTTTGGGTATGATTCGTAGTTGCCTACCACAGTGGCAAACGTGTACTTCTGATCTTTTTCTTGTAGGAAGATGAGCGTGTCTGTGAGAAGGAGCGCCAGGACGTCTGTGGAAGCGAGGGCAAGCGTTAAATCTCTTTCATCTCCTCAACGCAAACTGCAAAAAAAAAAAAAAAGCCCCGCTGACCTTTGAGTCGGCCCGCGGCGGTCTTCAGCAGGAGCAGGCCCTGGTGCTTGAGGATCTGTCCCGGACCCATCATGTCCTGCTTGCGGAAGGTGTGCCCGTTCTTCAGCTTGGCCGCGCTGCGGTTCTCGATGCGGCTCCACACCTCCTGCAGCCTCTGCTGCCGCTCGTACTCGCTGACCCTCAGGTCCACTGCCGCTATCGCCTCTCGGATCTGAGCGAGGGCTCTCGCGAGGTCCACGTGTTCCTCCGTTTCCCCTGAGGGGTGAGGGCAGAAGAGAGCACGTGTATTAGATAAGAAGAGATAAATGAAATGTGTTGTTGTACGTATAAAGAAATAAAATAAAATAAACTCTAAATTTCAGATGTAAACTTAAGAGGGGGACAGCTCTTGGGTTTAATTGAAATACACCCATGCCGCCAGCAGGTGGCAGCAGATGACTAACCTTGAGTATACTGGAGGATCCTCTCCAGCAGCACTGGGTACTTTGTAATCCTTTGAGTCACCAGTAAGATGCACTCTGGGATCTCCCTCCGTCGCACCAAAGAGTTATTACCTTGTTGCTTTAAAGAGAAAAATGAAGAATTAAACTAATTCTGTTAAATATAGGTGATGTTCATTGTGCTTTTTCCCGTGTTAAATACCTTAACGAAGCTCTGGAATCTCTTGTTGTGCTGCTGGAGCTCTTTAAAAAAGCTGACGGCTTCATTGTGACGACTGCAGAACTCTCCGTAAACCTGCTTCATCTTCTCTCCGTTCTCTTCTGAAAACTGCACAAAGCAAAGCACAACCGGTGACTCTCACCTGCAGACGCACAAGACAAACACGGCAGGACGCGGACAGTCATCGGCTGACCTGCTGGAGCAGGACGTCTCCTATCCGCTGGATGAGGTAGTTCCTGTGTCCCTGGGGCTGCGACGAGCTCTGCCGCCGCTCCTTCATGGCGAGGAAGAAGGCGCGGTGGAAGAGCAGCAGCTGGTCCAGACAGGGGAAAACCCGCTCCACCGCTTCGGCGTCCAGCTGCACTTCTTCCCTCATGCCTCGCCGGAAAACCTCGGCCATGATGTGCAGAGTCTGCAGGTGGTGAAGCTCGGTCTGCATCAGCTCTGAGAGTGTGCCACGTTAAAAAATAAAAAAGTGGTGCCAAAAAGGTTTGCAGTCAAAGCAATTTTAAAACAATTCCATGTGGTTGCAGCAATTTTCTACACACAAAACGCTGATATCTGCAGAAAACGACACATTCCAGTGGTGTTCTTTCGCAACGTTGACATCTGCTCACCATAGATTACATCCTGCCTCTTGACAGCTCGTTTGTCCTGCTTCTTGCAGAACTTGTGCTCCACGGCGAGACTCCACGACTCGGCCTCGTAGTCCGCGGAGTCGGCCGAGATGTCGCCGTGGATGTACGCGTCCACGCAATCTACGCAGAGAAAGAGAGCTCATTTCAATCCAAACGGCCAGCTTCACTCATCTGTGTTTACGATATTTTGTTTTCCGAAAAGAGACGAGGCTGTCTACTTTCACCCGTCAAGATTTACTGCCGCTTCCTCGCTTGCATCATACGGAGAAATATTAGTTTCATCACTGGTGACATGTCGTGCCCTGCGGTTCGCAAATTACATTTTTTGACGGTTTGTGAGTGATTTACGACGTTCAGAGATGTTTTCTTTAGTCATCAAACTAAAATGCAGTCGTGTTTGCACAACTTTAGAACGATTTTAGGGACGAATACAAATCAGACTGACTAAACGTCTGTATTCTGCACATGGATTTTTAAATTAATTATCATTCACTTTAAACCTGAACCAGTACGTATTTAAATAACAAATATACAAATGTATTATTGTTATTTTTACTATATCCTCATTTCAAACAGAGAAATGTTTGACCAAAACATGCAATAGATTTGTATCCAACTTCTGACCAACAATTTAGTATTAGTATTTGGAGGCACAAGAGAGACCTGCACAATATTAGAAAGGTGGTCATAATGTTATGCCTGATCAGTGTAAATATTTAAAGTGTAGTTTGAATGTTAAATGGGTGAAATCTATTTATGAATAGAATAGAATGGAAAAGACCCCTTCATGGCCTACATCACGTCATGTGATGTCATTATGGCGTTAGCTGGAGGCAACGGAGGGAAGCTGGAGGCGAACACTGTCAACCACGAAAATGTTGTGATGCCGTATTTTTGTGGCCAAAACCAAAAAATAAAAAATAAAAATACTAACTTGGAGTTTTATTGCTTACTAGCCACTGCCAGTCATAAGCAACTTTGGTTGAAGGAGAGTAAAAGAAAGGATTGGTGTGAGACTATGCTAATGTTAACTGCTAGGCTAGTTAATACAACATTAGTTGTATGTTTCAGGGGCGTTGTTACCCTCCACAATGGTTCCGCTTACTTGTAGGAGAGGCTTCACTTAATAAAGACAGACCAGACTTTGTCCTCTCTATGTCCTCCTTTGGTCAAACTGTCCATCCAGTTAGCGAGAGTGTAGGGGTCGGTGAATATTGTCCCATCAGTCAGAGTCAACGTTTTTTTAAAATAACACTCACGGTCTCGGAGAGCGAGCGTATTGATATATTCTCCATAATATGCGTTTTCCTCGTCCATTCCAGCCAAAACAGTCTGCTGAAATATGCTAACCGGCATTTACAGGCTATAGCGTTTGAAATGTTTTGCCTCCAGCTAAGCCCCGCCCCTCAAAATACGTCACACTGTTTACAAACTGTGAAGGGGTCTATAGAATAGAATAGAATCATTTCTTTTTTCTGCAACTGGGCTATTACTCTGAGATTTTGGAAACTGCATTAGTCAGCATCTTTTTTTAAAAAAAAAAAAAGAAACACAGCAACATTCGGATGCACAGAGACAGAAACTAATCTTTCTAATTTTCCTGCTTTTAAACCTTTAAGCCTTGTTCATCTCTTACCCTCTCCAAACGATGAGTCAGTGGAGGTGGAGGACACCGGAGTCGGGAGGAGCTCTTCCGTTTGGCTCGTCGGCTTCAGGCCATCGGACTCCGTTTCCGAGCTCTCGCTGAGCCGACTGCAACATGGAGATAAACGCGTTATCACCGTTTTTTTTTTACGACGTTAATCTAAATGAAGCACGTCAGATGAGTTGATAACCTGTCGCTGCTGGGGAAACTTCTGGACAGACACTGTGTCACGCTGTCCTTCTTCTCCTTCTGAGTCATGACTGGTAGAGAGGTAGAAACGGGGATGGTGGCCTGAGATGGACTGTCTCTCACTGTGAAGTCTGAGGGAATGGAAAAAAAAAAAGAAAATAATCATCCTTGGCAGAACCAGATGTAAACAAATAAAAATAAAAAATCGCCGGTGAACGTTGACCCATTGTAAACTCACTCTGCGGGAGGGATGCTGTTCTGTTTTTCACCACGCCGTATTTATCCTGAAGTTTCTAAAGTAATACAAATGAGGCAGACGGGTTAGAAGACAAACACAAGAGGGGTCACGCTCAAGTAGAGACAACATTTCCTTCACCTTTAGACACTGGGGGAGAGAATCCTTGCAGCCCTTATGGACAATAGCAGTGCAACCTGAGGAAGAAAGATCATTTTATTGGAGGAATTTCTCACAGGAATTATAACAGTTCTTCAAGTGACAGTTTTTCTTACCTGAGCAGTGCAGGAGATCCTTTCCAGAAGCTTGTTTGTCACACACCACGCACACTGTGGGGCCTAAACAGGAGCCGGTGGCAAAGCGATGCCCATTCAGCTGCCTATCCTTGGTTTCCCGGTCCTTCCCTTTCCCCTTTGAAAACCATGCCAGAGACATAGGTGTAAGCAAAGAGGCCATACAGGCAGAAATGCACAAAACAACTGCGAACTCGGGTCAATGCAAAAATCAGGGTTCAACAAATCCGCGCTCGGGTCCCTCGGTGAAGTTTCAGTTTCAGTGAACTCTTCCGCGTGCGAGCAGATAAATGAGCCCTCGGAAGGAATCCTTCGGTTTTTTTTTCCCAACCCCGGAGAAAGTCCACCGACGAGGAAATGGAGCGTGGCGTAAACAACAGATGCAAAGTATGGGAGGGTTTCCAGTCCCGGGGCTGACTCAACGACTGGGGGGGGATTAATCATTGAAAGGAAAGAGGCTGGGCACCATGTTTGGTCTGTCACTCCGACCTTGAGTCATTCCCCTGAAACGTTTCCTGGTTGTGTCTCCCAGGAAGAAGAGAGTCACGTATCACATAAAAGAATCTTGACCTGGAAATCACTTCCTTACAAGAGTTTCAATATCCACTCACCGATCAATGATTACACAGCATCTATGAGGGCACGAATACGAAAGTGTTGCATGCACTTTGAAGCTATTAAATTAAGATGAGTGTCATATGTGAATGTGGCTTTAATTTGCTGTAACAACACATTTAAAATAGGCCAATTGTTATATTATATTCTCGCTTTATTTTGGACTTTTGTTTCGGACTGGTGATGCATTTACCTTGGTCTTGTTGCGTGTACTGGACATCCTGCTCTTGAGGAAGCTGAAGGTGCGGATGACTCTGTACTTGTCGGACTCTGCCTTGGTTGGGATGCTGTACTTATCCAACTCCTCCTCTTCAATTCTGCAGAAAAAGCGAAAACAGTCACTCCATTTCGTCACATTTTATCTAAAAAAAAAAAAAAGAAAAAAAAAAAAAGGGTTGTCCAGACATTAATTAGTCACAACCATCTCTGTCTGCCTGAGTCAACGTGACAAGAAAACCAGACATGACAGGCCTGCAGAGGTGAGATGTACATTACGGCTTCATGCACTTGTGGTTAGTTCACAATAAACAGTTTGTGTCTAAGACAGTGGGGTTCTTCTTCAAAGCGTGCGTGCTGTGAAAGCAAGTTACAATTAGTAGAACCCGAAGGAGAGACATGCAACGAAGACAGTGACATCTCTGTGACTGTGCTGCCGTTAGAGGAAAGAGGTGGTTTGGTGTCAGGAGGTGAACGTGCTACGGCTTCTGTCCGGGGTTAGTTTTGGGGCGAGCTCGGACGGACGTACTCTTTGAGAAACTCAGACAGCGTGAGATGTTGGAGGGACTCTGCCAGCTCCACGCTGCCCTCGTCGTCGGCAGACTGGGCGCGTTTGCGGAACCTAATCTCCCTGCAAAGAAACAGCGAACACACCCAAACACACTCATGTTTTATTGCCGAGGAGGAGACGAGACAGTCAGGGAAAGGTGGGACGGTAAAAAGTCGTCTTGTTCGCTCCAGACGTAGATCACAGTCTTTCAGCCGCACAGTTTGTCTGGTGTGTGCCAGCAGGGGGAGCTACTGAGATGTGGCAGTTCAATGTAGGAACATGTACACCGATCAGCCATAACATTAAAACCACTGATAGGAGAAGTAAATAACACCGAATCAACTTTATTGTCTATGTGCAAACGTTGAGGAATATATAAACTATGAAAATATATCCTGTACGTACAAAGTAGACTAAAGAGAGAAACATGGCATAGCGCACAACAATATACATAAAGTGGCTGATGCAGCCTTGAGCTGAATAGTGCAAGAAATTAACATGTATATCACATACATATATATATAAATATAATGGTTTTGGAGGCACAAGGGAGACCTACGGCGGTCATAATGTTATGCCTGATCGGTGTACATGTAAGTGGGGTCATCATCTCTAACGGAGTGAAAATGTGAAAATAGGCAAAAAGTAAACAGGAGGTGGAAACCCTCGCCTATTCACACTATTTAATCTACACTTTTAAATTTTAAATTATGGAACCACTTAAGCAACCACATCCACGGCGAAGCTTGTAATCCATAGCTGAAAAACAAGCCTTGTACACACACACACACACACACACAAACAAAACAGGTGTAATTAGATCAGGGTCATTTTAATATCTGTACGTCACTACCTCTGTTGTTTGTGGGTTTGAGGAGTTGGGGGGGGCGAGGAGGGAGTAAAGAAAAGGATCAAAACACCGAGGACACACGTAAAATAAAATCAGCTCAGCATCACGAGCACAACAAGAGAAAGAAAAACAGCAGCAAACTTCACAGAGTACCCGCCGCCGACGTCGCTAAGCAACCCGGTCGCCATGGTCACGCGCACATATACGTCGGCCTTCGCTTACAAGTTTGATGAAACGTACTGTGCGGTTTTACGCAAGAGAGGGGAAAATCCTCACTGAGGTCTGGAGAAAAGCGACAGGCTGAGTCACTCAAACACGGGCACACATCTGGAGTACATCACAGAGAAGTGAATTAATGAGAGCGGCGCTTCATACCTCTTCTCGTGCGACTGATCCGATATGCTGGAGGCTCTTTGCTCTGCGAACGCACAAGAAAGTGAAGAGGAAAGGCGTTAGGCTGTTCAGAGGCAACATTAAAAGCACTAAAATGGTTCACAAAGAGATTCACAAAGTTGCATTCAGATATTTAATGAGGGCGGGACGACACAAAAGCCAGTGGCACAGACCGACACCGAGAGCTGACCCTTCAAAGACTCCCCACATGTGTCACCAAGCAGCAGCAAAGCAATCACGTATCTTTTCATTTCACCACTGCAAATCTAATCACTTATTTTTTTTCTTCCTGGCAATAACAAAGCTGCGTCGTGATTCAGAAAACCAAGGTTATTACAGTTTTTCTAATTAAACTAGAGATTTCATTCTACCTCCTACAAGAAAACAACAGGTTTTAAAGCTGCAGGCACCAGAGTCACATTACAGCTGCATGGTTAGCCTGCTAGCTAGGTAGCATTAATTTGCTCCTACAGTAAATGCTTTGCTACATTTGCCCAGACCCGATGGTGCTTGGTTGTGATGTGCAAATCGATACTGAAATATTGATACCAGGTCTAAAATCGATTCTAAAGATATTGATACTTTCGATACTTCAATCATTGGAGGTGATGTACGTCAAGTTTTCATAGTAATTTATTTTAATGCTGTTATTATTCCTCTTTTTAGTGTTTGAAACTGTCACATATTTTGTGTGATTGCGTCTGTTGTTGCATCAGCTCGGCTATAAAGCAAATACCTCTACCTCAATATACTCCAGAGTTTAAAATAAATAAATGAATTACTCTGATGTCTTGTATTCTTTATGAAGCTAAGATTTGAAATACGCTACTTTTTTTCAGCTTACCAGACACATTAGAGTGTATCGGTATCCGATATCAGCCTGAATTTTACTCCGTGGATCATCACTAATGCTTGGCTTACGGTCTGTTTATCGGAGCATGTTTTGAGTTTCCTGTTTTATTTTGACAGGTTCCTTGGTTTCCTGTCGGCTGTTACTCCCCATGTTTTCCCCTCTCTTGATTGCTTTATTGGTTTTTCCTCGCGTGCTCCACCCTGATTATTTTCACCTGGATCTCCTCTCTGTTTTCCCATGTGTGTGTATACATACCCCGCCTTTCCCATTACATTTCTTTTTCCTCTTCCTTCAGAGTTCATGTTTTCCTTGTGGTTATTCTCTCGTGTCTGCACTACCTGCGTTCTTTCCTGTCATCATGAAATACTTCCTCTCTTGCTGTCCTACAATGCAAACACCCTCCTTGACATTTTGTGCAAAAAATAGCTGCATGCATCTGGAAATGAAGATGAAAAGCCAAAACCAAAGAGATGAGCTGAGAAGTTCTTGAAAGAAGGGAGCAAACAAACAAGCAAGCGAGCGACAGAAGGTGGCGGCGGCGTGCCGTCTGTGCTGGGCCTTAGCACGGTGGTGTGACGGCTGCAGGTGTCCGGTACTTACTACCAGGGTGGAGCAGAGACAGAGATTTAGACAGAGAGAGGGCCTGAAGGAGAGATCGGCTGTGGCTGACGCTGTGGAGCACGGCATCTACAGGACACAGTGGACAGAGGCTGCTATCACCACGTACAGTCAACTCCAGCCTCCGGGCCGTTTCGTGCAGTTCTTTATTTTTGTGCAGTCCTTTACTTTCTTGATTGATAAAACGTCTGTATCTTAATCATGAGGTCACAAGATTCTTTGGCATGAATAGAAAAAAAACTGTCTGGCTTTGTAAGAAGTAAATAATACACATCTATCTGGCATAACATTATGACCACCTGCCTAATATTGTGTATTGTGATTCATCAGAGAATGGACATGGACCTTATGTGGGTGTCCTGTGGTGTCTGGTAACAGGATGTTGTTATAGGTTGATGGCAGGTCCTCTGTGGATCATTCCACAGATACTTCATCAGTCTGGGATCTAGTGAATTTGGAGGGCAGGTCAACACCTTGTGCTGTTCTTCATATTTTGTTCCTAAAGTATTTTTGTGTGTCATTGCTATGTGGTGGGGGTGTCTGGTCTGGTGTAGGTGGGTGCTACAAGTCTAAGTAACACCCACATGAATGAATACCAGGTCCAAAAGTTTTGCAGCAGAACCATGAATTATCACAAGATGGTCAAAGTTATTTAATTCTCCTGTCAGTGGTCATAATGTTATGGCTGATTGGTGCATTTGAAGAAATCTATTTTCGAATCAGACTATTTCTTGGCTAAGTCTGGAAGGAACATATTTACATGAGCTTTATAGGTGATGGTAGGAACACTTTGCTTTACTTGGAGTTGACTGTACTGTATATTAGTGACAATGCTATCAATACTTGAAGATTAGTGGACTATACGTAAACAGAAAACAACATCAGCTCCATCCAGTTGTATGTGAGGCCGCCCCATTAGTGACAGGAATAAACTGGTGAAGCTGGTAGTTGGAAGCGTTGTTAGTTACGTGTTAGCGTTGCTGAGTGACGGTTACTGACCGGGGCTGATGTCTGACACGTGGTTGTCTCGGGCGAAACGAGCGGGACGAAAAGGGATTTTGGGGGAAGAGTAGGAATAGGAGCGCAGCCGAATCCCCTGTTCCACCAGTTCCTACACAAAGAGAAGAACGATTTAGAGCGGAAACATTTAAAAGACAAAGCATCAGCGTCTGTGATGACGTTCTACCTTTGAGGTGGGTTCACATGCTGAGGCAGACTGGCTGCGAGTGCAAGTAAGAACCGGAGGGGGGCAAAAGGTTTCCCTTCTGTCGTCACTTTTCTCAACATCTGATGAGAGCGGTGAAAGTGGAGACTTTGGCTCAGTGCTCTCTTCTTCTTCTTCTTCTTCCTCCTCTTCTTCTTCTTCTTCACTGTCTACTTCCAGAGCCACCAGGCTGGGGCTGCAGCGATAAATGACTTTTTTTTTAGTTTTATGCACAGATTAGGAGAGAACTCTCTCGGATATTTATTCTAATGACCTGAGGTCGCAGGTGTCCATCGGCGGGCTGTCTCTCCGGTTAGAGGAGGAGGAGGAGGAGGTTGGACGGTTCAGCCTGGTGAGGGCCTGGTCTACAGGTGAGACCGGGGGAGAGCGGGGCACAGAGGGGGCGTAGAAGTCTTCTGAATACGGTGGAGGGGTGTCGGTGGCTAGAAGCAGATCCCGCGAGTCCACCGTGTCCCACACGCCGCCATCCGTCCCCGTACTGGCCCTCGTCACTCCGCCGATGCTAAACTTAACGTCATCCACCACCTGTGAAAATATAACAAGCAGGGATCAATCAAACGAGCGGCAAAGCAAAAACGATAATCCTGGGTTTAAACTGAGGCTGGGGTGTGACCTGTGTCAGCCGTTTGATGGTCGTGTCGCTGCTGTTGATCGTGGAGAGCTGAGGATCCGTAGCGGGCTGCGTGAACTGGCCCTGGACTCCGCCGGACTGCATGCGGTGCCCATTTACTGTGATGAACAAACAGCACACTCTCCATTTACAGCCATTTCAACAGACTTCTTGTCTCTCCATCCGCGTTCCCAGTTAAGATCTGCATTATTGTTTGCATGCTTGGGAGAGGCCATTTTTTTTTTTTTTATTACCATTTATAACTCTCTCCACCGTCAGCCAGACACTTAAATGCCTGAATAAAGAACCCAGCCTTCACAATCCATTAAACAGCAGGACAACTTATCAAGAGAAGAGATTTCCTAACAGATCCTATAAAGCATAGAAAAACACATCAAGAATAAATGTCAAAAAATACTAAATAAATGATCAAATGTGTCGTAATATCAGACATTAGGTCATATTTACTTGTTCAGGCTTCTCTCTCGCTTCATTCTGGTAATTTGAGATCATCTTTTTTTATTTAACCATAATACATCCATCTTTCTTTGGTTAAATGTCAAGGCTTAGACTGAAGAAAGGAAAATGTGATGAGATACTGCATACCTACTCCCGTTTGACCTTTAAAGGGATTGCTTTCATAGAAACCTCCACATATCATCCTTAGCAGCCGGCCGCCTGTTTTATTAATGGACGGGCTATTGAGTCATACTCAACACACCTGCTCAGTGTTTACGTCCTGCTTTCTCTTTGCGATACTCAAAAATAAAGACCAGGATATTATAAAAACTTAGCGTAAACAAAGACATCTGGAGTTGTTTGAGAGGCTGTCGAAGGCCTTTCACCAAGTGGCTTCTCCAGTTTTACGACTGAACTGAACTGAACTAAAGAAGCCACTTGGGTTACTCTTCAAGGAAACTCAAACAAGTCCTTTGGATTTAGTTTTTTTAGATATACCGTGGCCCGGGTAACGGTTAATCTTGATTTTAACACCCAGTTTTAAAATTATGTTATGTTAACTTATGTCAGCGGTTCAGTTCTAGGGATAGCATCACATATCTCTAACCAACATGAAGTCAGATGTGGAATGGTTATTTGCAGATGTTAGCATGTTAGCATAGCAAGGCAGAACATGATAAACTTTGTAGTATTATCACCTAGCATATGTTAGCCTGCAGACATTAGCCCAGTTAAGTTTTAAAATGATTAAATTTTACTTCTGCTAGCAGTTCAGTTATAGGGATAGCATCGCATAGCTCTAACAGTCATGGGGTCAGATGTTAGCATGTTAGCATACCAAGGCAGAACATGATAAACTCTCTAGTATTTCCACCTAGCGCATGTTAGCCGGCAGACATTAGCCCAGTTAAGTTTTAAAATGACAAAATTTTACTTATGCTAACAGTTCAGTTCTAGGGATAGTGTCACATAGCTCTAACCATCATGGGGTCAGATGTTGAGTGGCTATTTGCAGATGTTAGCATGTTAGCATAGCAAGGCAGAACACGGTAAACTTTCTGGTATTTACACCTAGTGCATGTTAGCCTTTAACGTAAAGCTAAAGTTACAGTGTAGTACTTTAATAGCTTGTTGAGGTGCAAATACTATTACCTTATTTAAAGCATAACAACACGCCATTTATATATATACACCAATCATCCACAACATCACAACCCCTGACAGGGAAATGTTACTTAGACAAATATACCATCCACCTAGACCAGGCCATAGCATGACACTTCTTGCTGGCAGCAGCCATTCTCACAGTGTCTGACACAGACACACACACAAAAATGCTTTAGGAACAACTCAAAAACAAAAAACAAAAAAAAAAAACATAAAAAAAAAAGAACAAAGTGTCCCTTTTCTGATGAGTCACAGCTGTTTTGGAGGCACAAGGGAGACCTACACAATATTAGGAAGGTGGTCATAGTGTTATGCCTGACTGGTGTACCGCATAACATTTAGAAGAACAATGGCTGTCGAGTGCATTAAAAAGTTACAACGTCCCCCCAATAATATTTACAACCCCATGTACCTCAAAAATGTGCAGTCTGACTACAGTAAACGCGTGCAGCCCATGCGCATGATGTGTACTCGTGCCACTGCTGCGTATCTCTGGGAGTGGTGGCTGGTATTTGTGCTATAACAATGTGGAAAATTGCCTCCCTTGATGAGTGCACTTTCCACCCAGACTTTGATGTCTGGACCAGCCATGTCTGTGCTAATGTAAGGGAAATCCTGGGCATCACAGAGGCATTTCCTCTTCGCTGCACTCACACAGCGAAGACATTAACATGAAGGCCGAACCCACTCGTACCCATTCATGACCCTTATCCAGTTTTCTTTCTACGTGCCTCTGCCTGCACTGCCTCAGACTTGCGCGCTCGAATCGAAGCGGCACACAAAAATATGACATCCAGTTTAGAGGAGGGTGATAAATCGAAGCCAGCCGCAGCTGGAAGGCTCATTTTCACACTAGCGAGGTCCAACAATAACTGACACCGCTGAGTTATGTCGGCGAAAGCAGAGAAACTATTATGATCATTTCAGCAGATCTGGAAAATAACCATCACTCCGGATGATAATTTTGCCGGCGCGGTGGCCGGCGGTGGCCTCGGGGCGATGTCTTCACAACAAAAGCATTCAGCTCAACGATAACTTGAGCAACACAGAAGCGATCAATGTGTTTCCACTTAGCGCAAAGACACATTATCATACACACACTTCAGTTAATGGACGCGCAGTTTACAAGCTCTCTCCAGAGTTTACGACAAACTACTTCGTTCTTCCGCCTGCAACAAACAGGAAATCGCCACTTGCATTGTAACCGTGGTAACACCTGACACGTTCAAGCATCCTTGTCAAAGTTTTTTTTTTACTAGCCTCTCCTGAAATTACATAATCTTTGAAAAAAACAAAAAAAAAAACAAGGAACAATCCAAGGTCAATGTGCGTCGGTGTGTCTCGTCTAAAATGTCAGCTTTTGTAAGACGGGGGGACATTTCGCGCTTGTTAACATTCCACCTCCCCGCCTCAAGTACACAGCTCCACTGTCTGACCCCTGGGGGGGAGTCACGGAGGGGGTGGGAAGGGATGGCAGCGCGACAAGCCAGAGGAGGTTCATCTCCCAGCGCAGGCCATGTCTGAGTGGGACGAGGCTGACCCCATTCCTGCCTTTGTCCCAGTGACGGAGCAGATTCCTTGGCTCCTAAACGGAATCGTTGTGGAGGCGAAAGCCGGGAAAAAAGAACCAAAAAAAAAACCCTTTACCTCAGAAAAAGAGAAGCGCATCCCCGCCCGTGTCCACGAAGCAGGAGATCTATTGATTTCCAATGATGTGATTGAAAACAGAGCTCTTGCATACGGTGCCAGCGCCACGAGAGAAAACAGCCCCAGTCAGGGCTTCTCAACCAGCTTATTATGCGTCGTTCCCACACCCTGCTGTTCGGTGCAGCCACAAATATGTTGTTGTGTTTTTTTATGGATTACCCGTTCATCATTTAAGCCAGATGCCAGAGTGTTATTGCCATAATATTAAAATGGAAAGGGAGAGAGGGAGGGATTTTAGGTTTGGATAAGCTGCTATTGTGTTTGCGGAGCCAAACCCAAGAGAAGAGAAAAGAGGAGACGAGCATTACCAAATAGCGAGGACGGACACTCTTCTTCGTCATCATCCAAAGACAGAACAAGCTGTTCCTCAAAGACCTTTAAACAAACCACGGGGCGAAAAACAAAAAACACAAAAAACAGAGAGCACGGCTTAAAATGAAGTCATCATTTACTAGAAAATGCCACAGATTCAAAAACCAGGAGGAAGCATAACAGGCAACTCTTTAAACATTTACACCGTCCATGCCTTAGACTGACATATGACCATGTGTGTGTGTGTGTGTGTGTGTGTGTGTGTGTGTGCTCACGTTGTCCACCAGCGCATGCTCGTCCACGTGGAGCTCCTTGCCGACACCTGGGCAAAAGAAAAACACATCACCAAAAGTTGAAACAATAACAGCCTCCTCCTTCTTTTTAAACGGGCGACATCACGTTCTTGGGATGCGCCATCCTGGAATGGAAAACCAACCAGCGGGATGCGTGTGCTCGTCCAAACCAGCAGGTCCAGAGGAAGAGGACGCCACAACACCCTCCCTCCCTTCCACACTCCCTCCCTCCCACCGACCGTGAAGCTGTTATTTCGGGGACGATTAATGGACGGGCTGCTTAAGTCTGGACAGGGTTAAGGTCAATACCGAGGTACACTTCCTGCTTTCCCTTAGGAGTCGATACTGGCATCTGCCATCTCCACGGTTACCAAACAGAGTGGCCGCCGGTTAATTGGGAGCTACAGAATGTGTGTGTTTGTGAGAGGGGGAGGAATTAGCGGCAGCGTCGAAGGTCTGCAAAGATCTTTTCTCCGTGTGTGGTTGCGTGCCAGCCTGAGCTTGTCACCCCCAGGAGGAAAAAAGAAAAACAATCTGTACCTTTCGGAGGAAGAGCAAACACACGTGTGGAGGAGAGGGCGCCTTTTATGGCGTCTGTTGGAGGTGTTTTTCTAGTCTCTTTGGGTCCCAAGTGATGGATGTCTGACTGAAACCGGTGTTTGCTCAAGTGAATCTGTGGTGGATGTCTCATTTTTCCAGTGAAGCCTCAGCGTTTCGCATGCCGTCACACACAGGCATTAACATCAGGAGGTGTTTGTGCGTGCACAGACCAGTATGATGGCATTACTAGAGCTTCACCTAATGATTAAACATTAGGCATAATCATTTGATTGTTATTTTTGTGTCAGAAAACAGGCTTAAAAATGGCCCGGAGGCGTGATCAAGATCGTGCGACGTTTTCAAAGCGACGCTAGCAGAGCAAACTAGGTCACCTGCAGAGCTGCTGCTGTCAAATTCATTTAAATCTCTCTCCCAGTTTTTGTTTGACATTGACAAATCATGTAAAACCGAAGATGAGATAGTTCTAGTTTGACTGTACAAAAATATTAATTCGGGTGTAAAATTGTGTGCGTACAAACGGGATGGGACGGGCAGTGTTTCTTTCAAGAAAAACTGGTCAAATCAGCTGATGCCACTCATCTGATTGGGGGGAGGGGCCAAAGTGAAAAAAAGAATGATGATCGCAGAATTTTGGTTGATTGGACATTTTTTATACATATTTTTGAATTTTACCCCACAAATTGAAATTTGAAAAAGACCCCTGATACAGGTCAAGACAAAAAGAACCCAAAACATGTGTAACATTTTTATAAGGTAGTATATAAAGGCAAAATCAAATGTATTAAACGACAGTATCTGTATATTCATAAACCTAAACACGCTAATATGCTGCGCACGCTATTTTGCACGTTTGACAGACACAACCCTCATTGCGCCCTCTTAGTAGATCATTGTAATGACGTTTGCGTACGTTTTTGTACGTGCATACCTAGAACATTTTATTTTCAGATAAGAAAAACATGAAGTGACAAGAACAGCAGTTCCTGAAATGGCCACTTGAGGCTGAAGTGAGCAATTCCCCATAGACACTCAAGTTAAAATGAGTTGAGGCCATAGACCGTATAAATATGGACAACATGTCGCCACTTGTTTGCACTGGCCAGAGTTAGTTTAATTAATACAACACTCTGCTCCACCTACACTGTTTTTTCTATTTTTCTTTTTAACAACTCTCACACTTCAATGGGGCTGCTTTGCAGACTGGTTGGCACGGCAACTGCTAGTCAGCATTAGGTCACATCTTGTTTCTACAGCGTCAAATAACTAACGAAACTTATCCAAAACACTGACACTCGAACATGAATAAACATTAAATTAACTACGTAAAATGACAGAAACCAAATCAAAAAATGTATTTTAGTGTTTTTATTTGGCGCGAGTGCCTATGACCTATACTGCAGCCAGCCACCAGGGGGAGCTCTACTTCCTTTGTTCCATCATCCATATTAACTGCATCATATGTGCAGAATTCCCGTGGGTGATGCTGGTGCACATGACCACTGTATTTCTAAAACATGGCTACTGTAGTGTAAACATAAATTAGATACTACAAAGTACATATTAGATGTTTCCTGTTGGGCTGGGAACCTTCACACATATGAAAGAGATGCTAATTTGAAAAGGCCACCTTACCTTCACCTCTCTGGAGGCCTTCATCGTCGTCTTTCTTTCCCACCTCAGTGGCAGCTCTGAGCACGCCGATCTTGAACAGAAAGATGCATCGACATGAACTACACCGAGATCATCAAGCTGCTATCGCTGCACCTCCACCGATCTTTCCTTTTCATGGCACCTGGTCTGTTTACTGTTATTTGCTTACCAATTATCAAAAGTATGGGAGTCAAGGACTTTCTGTTTACAGAGTGACACCAAATGGCCTTATCTCAACAGCCACACACACATCACATGGGAGCACATTAGCCACTTTTCTCCAACACTACGGATTGAAACTGCAGCAGGTATCGTAAATAAAAAGTGCTCCCCGCATTTCCACCTCACCAGACTGAGAACGCCGAGGTCTTCCAGTCTCTCTCGCAGGGCCGTAATGCCGTCCCGCGGGAGGCTACCGGAAACCTGCTGCACCGTGAGGGTCAGAGAGTCCGTCCCTGGACAAAATCTCAGCATGGAGGAGCTGTCGGACCAGACGCACCACACACCGGGAACGGGGCCGACGGCGGCAGGACCTGCAGGACTGATGAGCACAGGGAGAGACAGGGAGAGCTGAGAACGTGGAACACTGCGGGTGAAGGTGATGTTATCAGTGAATTTAATGAGAACATCAAACAAATGTAAAAAAAAAAAAAAAAAAACCCTGTATGAATCGGCCATATCACTATTAGTCATCATGTGCTCCAGTTCACATATCATTACAGTGTTTTATTTCCTGAAACAAGTTCTCATGCTGCATTTGTACAACTTTATCACCAAGGGCGGAAGTGCTGCAGGTTTATCATGCATGAAAGAGATCTTTGACATTTTAATTAATTAACATGTCCTGTGAATTTTCCCCCTGTTTTTTTTAACACTTCCTTCCTCCCAGTTCCTTCTAAATTGTGACCTCTCATCTGACATGAAGCGACTTTCTACTGTTTTCCTCTTGCTGCTCGAGTAGATCTGATTGTGTGTAAGCAAAGCCAGCATTAGTGCAGTGTTTACAGTTACCTGGTTGAACAGATTTGAGTAGTGTGTGTAAATATGTCATTCTAACAATGGGAAAATACCCTGAGGTTAAAGCTTATGCGTGCAGTCTACGCTGTTTTGTTTTTTTAAACAGCCGGGTTAATTTTTGTTTATATTTCCTGCTTCACTTTCAACAACGCGACTGAAACTTTTGGTGGAATCACACAAATGTCTGTATCTCCGAACCTCCTCAGTTAACGTGTCCTCGATGTGTTGCATCTTTATTGGTCCAAAACAATCAATTCGAAAATCCTAAAGATGGAGAAGCAGCCGGAAACACCAAATACTGGACTGACAGCATGAAATCGACATGTATCAGGAACTTGTGTTGTTTCTTGCATGTTTTTAATCTTAAGAGCAGTTAAGTGCATCAACCATATTCATTCATTATCCAGAGATGCTTGTCCTCTACAGCATAGGTCTTCCACAGGGGGTCGGCACTGCAGGGGGTCGCAAAATCTTTGGTTGATTTGATTTTATTTGATTATTTATATATATTATATTTTTTTAATTTTACCCCACAAATTGAAATTTCTTTAAATACATATTAACACAAATCCAGCATATTTAAGTTCAGCGTAGCCACACTAGACCTGTCAATCTAAGCCTGCTGTACACAGTAGGCTCCGCCCCTATTGCTGCTGAGCCAATCACCTAGGATGCATATTACGCACTGTGTGTATATATGTACATATATATATATCTGTTTATGGCAGTTGCACAGCCACCCTACTGTTGCACGTATGAAATTTAAAAAACAAATGCAAATTTGAACCTGTATATTATTTAAATAGCTTAATACTTAATGCAAAGTGATTATAATAAAGTATATTTATAAGTAGCACTAGGCTGATTTTAAGGTAGAACACATATAGTAGGTAGGGGGTCCCTACTTAATCTCTCCATCAGGGACATCTGGACAGGTTGCCGGTCGACCACAGAGCTACGCCTACAACTCACCAACCAACAACGTTTCTGCTCATGTTGTGTTGTGTTTCTGGAACCTCTGTAGTATATAGCCCTTTGTGGTTTCTTCGTGCTCCCCTGTTTTCCTGTTTCTTGTTCAGCTTTTAGTTTTTTGTCCTCCTTGCTAGTAACTTTTCATTAAAGCTATTTTGTTCCCTGCACCCACCTGCCCTCGTGCCCTGCACTTGGGGCCCACCTCGCCACACCTCACAACTCACAACTCACAAAGCGACAGCTTATCTGTCTAACTTTTCATACGCCGTTCGGTTCAAGGGCTCTGTATTGAGGCGCTCTGCAGTTTCGGGGAGAACGCATTCCTCGAGCAGAATATTTCTCGGATGAAGAAATATAATTTAGTCACACTAAATACTGCCAGGTGGTGCTGCTGCATGCATGACTCTGGACGGCGGGAGGAAGCCGGGAGCACCTGCAGGAAGCCCGCGAGGGCGCAGGCACCATGCAAACCACTGCATGCAGAACAGAATTAAAAAATTTCCACCCCCTAAATTGGCCCCCAGAGGCAATTAAAGCTGTTTAATGAGAAGTGAAATTAGAGAGATTACCGGACAGCTAATAAAATGATTAGACTTACGCTGCCAGCACCCTGAACATGGCGCGCTGTGCATCCTTCTGAGCCAGCTGCAGGGGCGTCTCTCCCTCCTGATTGGGCGAGGTCAGCGCCCTCTGACCTCTGGGCTGGCAGATTAGGAAACGAGCGAGGCGGACCAACCCTAAACGCACCGCGACGTGAAGGAGGGTTTCTTTGGGGTGAAGCTCGGCAGCTGGAGAGAAGAAAAAAAAAAAAGAAACATGAACCCGAGTTTAACAACGTTCAGAAAGGCAATAACAGCTCCTGTGCATAAGCATCTGCTCAGTATGGATCTTCTGATGGATCTGTGTCAAGATTTTTTTATTTATTTTCTGTTCAAAAATAAGAAATACTTTCGTTCAATATATCACTATTGGAAACTCCCAAATATCAACCTATCACTGCTTTGAACCTCCTGCCGTACTGCCCCTGACTTATGTAAAGTCATCCTGTGCGCGAGCCGTCAAATAGATCACTCCACACACGCCACCTTAACTCCACGCAGATGTGTGCACACATCATCTCCCGTGCATGTATGGAATGCGTAGCAGCGGCTGGAGGAATGAGCCGCGCCGAGGTACGCAGGACTTCGCAGCGCATCAACAATAACACTACCTGGAAGACGGGCTGTTTCGTGGAAGACACCTGCCGTGAAGCTGACCCTCGCCACCTCTTCACTGGGGTGTAAACAGCAAGTGCAAGGGCACATAAACCAATCCAGTTCTAGAGGCGAATACGCTGCAGCAGCAGCAGCAGCAGCAGCGACTTGGCATGTCCTTTTCATGTCATAAACACAGAAATAAAAGCACTTCCCAGTAAGTGACCGTTGCCATGGTATCATATTCGGAATCCGGAGACAATGAGCAGAAAAATTTAACCCTCGCCTCCCTCCGGTGTCTTTCCCCAAACCCCGGGATGAACCGAAACGCCCCGTCACCTCCACAATGGTGCCATTAATTGTGACCCAGTTTCACCCAACATGCCCTTCATACGAAGTTCACCGAACAAGCGTGTCATTGTCGGACTGTTGTTATAGTAAGCAGTCGCCACCGAGGGGCGAGGGGCAGACGGCTACTTTGCATATGCACCTTGCTTTCTGTTTTGCATGGAAATTTGCTCTATTCTAAGCGAAGCCATGAGGCGCACGCCACTGATGTCCTGATGACGTGATGCACACGCAGACAAAGATACACAAAGTCAGTGCACTTCCCTCTATGAGGCTGTACAAAGTCTTAAATATCCACTAGTGTATTCACATAATTCCTTAAAAAGAAGATGAATCCCCCGTTTTATACAAACAAAAGGTATCAAATAACTAAATCAGAAGCCAGAGAGCACAGCTGCGGCTTAAAGGAGTGCGAGTGTGGTGCAGAGGAAGGTTGTGGGAGTTGATTTAGCAGACCCAGAGTCCTGTAGGGCAACTCTAATCTGAGCAAAGAGGAATAATGGCAGTAATTGCTCTGTCTTTGGAGCACGCCGGCTGACTGGTCCTGTGCGTCATGTGATGAAAGAGCCGGACTGTACAGTCAGATCACATCTGGGTTTGAAACTTTCCTCACGTGAAACGAAGCTACAAAGATCAGAAGGTGCAATCTGCCTGAGTTAGAGGTATCTGAGGTTGTTACATATGGAGTTGTTTCTCTATAAACTTAGGATTCGTTACTTTACCTGACATCCCTCACTCATTGTGTGAAAAATTACATTTGCAACTGCCATAAAATTATGACACAGCTGAATACTTATAGCATTAGCATAATATTTAGTGCCAAGTTCTGCCCTCAACTTAAAGAGCTTGCAAACAATTGTGCTACTGGTCACCATTTTGCAGGATGTATTAAAATTAGGAAGATTTAGGAAAATGTTTTAATGTTCAAACCTTAAAAAGAGGACAAACAGAAACTCTTTTGTCTTATAACGTGGACGAACAAGCCCCCGGCAAACGTCCCGACTGCACAATACCGTGACAACGACGGGGGGAAAAAAAAATAAACCCTGGGAACTTGAAGAGTTGCAGATTTTTCTACAAAAAAAAAGTTTCCTCATGTCTGCTGAGCAGAGGGGAATCCCTGACATTTGACCCCTGTGGATGATCCAGGAAGTGAAGAACACATGCTGGGATATGACGCCAACTGAGGCATCCTGGAAACATCCCTCGGTTATTTCTGAGAGAATATAATGAGTCCTCACAGACCTTCTGAATGAGCTCTGTTGGAGCTAATTTGTTTTTTTAGTTTAAATGGCTAATGCTGCACAATATGTAAACCTACTACCTGCTCCATTACCTTCTCTGGGTTGACTGTCCTTGGCGTTCTTCCACTGCCGAGGGTAATCCATGTTCGCCAGAGCCTGTGTGATCTTCTCATCCAGCTCCCTCAGACCGGCTTTACTTCCTGAACCTCGTCCGAGCTGCACCTCCTGCTCGCCGCAGTCCGACCGTCCAGCACCGAGCTCCTCGTCGTCGGCCGCCTGCCCCCACGTAGGAAACCTTTTCAGGACCTCCAGGTGGCTCTGGGGGCCGAGCCGGTCCCTGTTCGCATTTAGGTACTCTGCCGCTTCCTGGGCAACATCCCTGAGGTATTCAAGAGAGGCTTCGCCCTCACACGACTCGACCCGGCCCTCTGTGTAACAGTGCGACGTAACGGAGGCGGCTTCTGCGAGGTCGTGGCCTGCGGGAGACGGAAAACTATCAGAGACCTCCCGAGGGGGGGTGGGATGACGGGAAAAGCGTGATGAAGGACCTACCTGGAACTGTGAAGCAGAGACTCAGGCCGTCGTCGCCTCTTTTCGCTGCAGTGACGTGCGAAAGCCTAGAGCCTCGTACGACAACGTAGAACTCTGCAGCTTTGGGAGCTCTCGCTGGTAACCTCACACGGGCTTCCACTTGTCCCTGAGATGAGAAGGAGAAAGATTTTAAGCAAAGCGTCTCATTCAGGATGAACAAATATTGGTGTCATACTAAAATGGGGCATCAAAAGATATTCCTAAGTGTCTACCAGGTGAAGACAGGAGCAAACAAACACCGACTCGCAAACAAAGCATGTAGACCGATCAGCCACAACATTAAGACCACCTTTTTAATGCCGCGTTCCATTTACCTCGGAGGGTGGAATCCGGCTCTGGGAATGACGTCACCCCTGAGTTATCAGTGTTTCAGTTACAGAAGTCGGAAAACTAGATGGCCCAATTATTACATTTTAAGTGCAGAGTGAAATTCTTATTATTTTTTTTAATTCTTGATATTATTGTTATAATGTTAAACTACATTTAGGCTGTTTAAGCTACACAAATTGTCAATCGAACAGATAACTTGAACCAGACTGAAAATAACTAGAATTATTTACAGTGATGAAATCTACAGGACAACACCAGGCAGAAATTTATAAAAAATATTCAAAAGTTCAAATTGCTTAATGTAAATGTAGAAAAAAAGATACACTGTTAATCACAGTTTGCCACGATGGTGTTTCGCACCGTTTTGGTTTTACCTGTTTGGCTGTATGTATGTCGAAAAATACTGTCTGTACGACCTTTAATGCAACCAAAACAATCAGGAGTGCTAATAAACGGAATATTACAGGAGCTTCTAATTTCTGTTTACACACAGGGCGGCCATCTTGATAACTCAACTCGGGGGCGATCCAGTTGAAAATTCCAACTCGGAGCCGAGTACAAATGGAACGGACCATAATATTGTGTAGGTGTCCCCTTGTGCTTCCAAAACAGTTGTGACTCATCAGAGAACGGACACGGACGTTCCGGGGGTGTCCTGTGGTGTCTGGAAACAGGATGCTATTAGTGGGGGCATTCAGGTCATCCCACAGATTCTCGATCAATTTGGAATCTAGTGAATTTGTCAACACCTTCTGCTGTTTCTCATGTTTTTTGTAGTTTTTCCTTAACTGTTTTTGTCTGTTTCTATCTGTTTCTATGTCAGGCTGTATCCTGCTGGGGGTGACTGTTGTCATTAAGGAGTGTCATTGCTATTAAGTGGGAGTGCCTGCTCTGGTCTAGGTGGGTGGTAAATGTCTAAGTAACATTCACATAAATGTCAAGTCCAAAGGTTTCCCAGCAGAACATTGAATTAGTCATAATGTTGTGCCGGATCGGTGTATAACATCATATCAGCTGAAGGAGAGGCCGCATCAATACAGATCCTAATATCTCAAGGTGAAGTCTGTCTCTTCTGCATTCATTGCGAGACGGTTACATCGCTCAGTTAATCTGGCTTTGTATACTTAAAGCTCCACGCTTGTGCAATATCCTTATCTTCTTGTTTTCTCTCATGCTCAGATTTGGGTCTTTATCTCAAGATTTCATGGGGGGGTATCTTTTGTTCTTACTGTAATACTTAGGCCCAAGGCATCCATCATGTTTTAATGGCTTTTTAATGCTGACATCAGCTTAGTTTAACTCTGAAAGAATGCAACCTCCCCCCCCTTTTTCTCTCCACACCGGCAAATCACGAATAGCAGGGAATCAGTTTTCCTTTTTATTTAATCATTTTTGTTCCTGCGCTCTTTAAGATTTCCAAGAATCACTACTTGCGCACAGTAAATAGTAATTTTAGAGGCAGAAATAGCAAAAAAAAAAAAAAAAAAAAAAAAAAAGCTGAGCTCCGCTTACAAGCCTGGCATTTGCTTCGGACCGATAAAGACGTCTGAGTCAAGCTTCAGTTTCTCAGCACTGCTGTGTGCGCTAAGTGGCTAGCCGCGGTACCACTTAGTGCTCACTTCTGTTATCGCTGATTGTTTTTCCGCATAACAAAAAGATAAGACGTCAGCCTGTGGTTCGCGCAGACTTCCTGAGTTCCTATGGTCACTGGGCAGAAAAGTAAAGTTAAGCTATTTAAAGTGCTGGAATTCAACAGAAAATTAAACCTATTTATCTTTTGCGTTTTTGGGGGATTCCCACTGTCGTTTGTAACAGTTTGCTAGCAGACGATTTCCCATCCGTTAAACTGTTCATTTCAAACGTCAGCGACAGACACATGTGTGAACATTTCTTTCCTAATATCTTCTGGTTCAGTTTCCACTCCTCCGAGGGAGGCTATAGCTTCCACTTATTTGTCCGGCTGCGGCCTCAGATGATATTGCTTTACACGGAAACAATTTGATCAGACAGAAAATTTGCCCCATCCAAATTTGTGCACCAAGAGCCTTGGGGGAGAGGAAGGAGGACGACCTGGGGTGGCGATAAAGTGTCAGACCGCTGTGATCTATGGCCTTTTTTTCCCCTAGAGCGTAATCATTGACACAACCTGATCTGGTAACAATGAAATATTCAACACCTTGTGGTCTAACCTCATGCCTCCCATATGCACATGTTTCAAGGTTGTGTAATTACGGACTATAACCATGAGGAGCCTTTTAGGATAATCGAAGCATGATTCCTGGTAAGTGTTTTTATTAAAAACACTAAATCCAGTGATTACAGCACTGACATGATTTTATAATCTCTGCTTGTCCATTCAGAGGAGGGGAGGGGGAGAAAAAAAACAACATCAGATCTGCAGCCCGGTCTCCAGGAAACCGGCATCATCAGCTCTTTGCCATGATCTCCTGAGTGCAACACGTATGTGGGTGACGTCAGGGGAGAAAGATCAGAGCCGGTGCAACAACAAAAACAGCTCCAATAACAGTGGGTTCTCCTCAGCGAGTAGAAACGAGGCACAATGAAGCCTGCTGCATGGGAAATCACGAAAGACAATTCAGTTACGATCTCCTAGCCCATCCACATGATCTAATAATTTCATTAACTTTAACGCACACACGCTAAGACATCAATCAAAGCTCTTGTCAAACTTAATTCTACGTCTAAGTGTGTAAGCGTCTCAGTGCTACAGTGACGAGTTAAGCCTCGTAACATCTGAGGTGAAATAAACTCCAGAGTCTCGCTGGAGGCTCGAGAGTGACAGCCAGTCCCCCTTTTCTCATACTCAGCTGAGACACATACCTCTGACTTAATCTGCTGTGCAAATGCGATGCTATTAACTACTAGACCGCGTGTCAGAAAGGGCTGTCAGTAAAAAAAAAGTGCCACTCTGTTACATAATCAGTTGGGAAATTAATAACTATTGAGCCTCGGTTTTGGTTCGCAATGAGACTTTTGCGCTGCATCGATAAACAGTCGGCACATTGAGGCACATTCTTTCTGTTGGTTTTTACACGTGAAAAGCAAAGCAAACACAATCAGCCGAGCACCTACAGGGAAAAATGTCATAAACGGCGACACACAGATACCTGCAACCACAAAGAGAACTGAGATAACATTATCAAACCACACAGTACGTTTACATGCACAGCTTCATTCGACTTTCTGAATCGGATCCTGGTCCCAGTTTACATGTAACGGAGAAAATCGAATAACTGACGGGAACACGTCCTCCTCCTCCACACTAGGTGGCGATATGCATCATGACAGCAGTTTAATACCACATTAAAACAGCCCCCTTTCCAGTTGACCTAATATATCATATAACAAACAACTGGAGTCGTTCATGTGTCAGACGGACATTTTAAACAACAACCAGATGGATAATAGTTCAGCTTTTTAATCTCGTATGTAATGTGCGCGCTACTTATGGTGAAGATAAGATGGCGCTATCCCCCAGGTGGTTCTTCTACCGGCTCTGTTTACCTTCGTCTTCTGTGACCAGCTTTCTTGAATGTTTTTGTTCCGGTGTCACATGGTTGTGGAGCATGTGCACACGCGTTGTCTACTTAAAGTCCGATTAAGGCGTATACATGCTGGAAAAAAATGGATTTCCAATCACATTATCTTGATGTCTTAATCAGATAAGGAGAAGTCAGATAAGGTTTTAGTGTTTACATACTGTTATATTGTCCAGTTAAAGTCAGATTAAGGCATTGTATTTGTTTTTGCATGTAAACGCACTGAGTAGTGAAGCAGTGACGCACATAATCCACCTCCATTTGTGAAAATGTTGCTGTACTCCATTCAGATAGTAGTTTGTAGCTTCAATCGCCAGGGGCAAGAAACACAACATTCAACCAATGGTCCACTGATGACATTTTAAGCCTGTGCATTTACAGGATTCGAACGTGGGCGTCTGTGGAGACATTCCAGAGTAAAATCACAAGCTGAGCTCAGTTAGTGACGCCCAGTGATCCCCACCCAGAACTTTCTCCTGATGTCACACAGAAGACAACGTTGACATCTATGGTAAGAGAGGTGCAGTTCCCACATATGCTCATCAGCCACAACATTAGAACCACCATACTAGTACAGTTCAGTTCTCCTGTTTGTCTCGCACAATTTTCGATGTATTGGGAAATGGACATGGACCTTCTGAGGGTGTCCTGTGGTGTCTAGAAACATGGGTGAATTTGAGTCCTGTGGGTTGAGGGGTGTGGGCTGTAAGGATACTTGATCAGTATCTGTGGGATGACCCACAGAGGCCCCTCCCCTCAACCCACAGGACTCAAATTCACCCATGTTTCTAGACACCACAGGACACCCTCAGAAGGTCCATGTCCATTCTCTGATGAGTCACAACTGTTTTGGAGGCACAAGAGAGACCTACACAGTATTAGGAAGTTCATAATGTTATGGTAGATCACTGTATATATTTATATATATATATTTCCTGAGACCCTGTGTCCTCATATTAAGTTTTAGGTTTGTGTCAGCTTCTTATTCTGCTCTATCTTTACTAGTTGGTGTAAAAACATGGATTCATTCTGCAGCCGATCACATGACAACAGTGGAGTACAAATGTACATATTACACACAAATTCTATCAATAGTAAGAAGCTACAACTTTGCTAATTATAATAGTACTCGATTGAGGACGTTGGAACTCCATTATTTGAAATTCTGCTTTTTGCACGGCCATGTTCAGACATGAAAATTAACATACAGTAATACGTTACATATCGGTGACTTTATTATAATATCGAGTGAAATAATCCCCGTGTCCACGCATGAGGAAATAATTTCTTCCCCAAAAACTACTTCCTACTTCCAAAGACGATGCTTATTTTATCCTACTAATCCCAAATAAATGCAAACCAAACTAAAGCTCAGGTCTCAGAAGGTTGATGAATGTCCAGCGACATTGCTACAATCCTGATGTTTAGAAAGGATGATGTTTTACGTCTTAGCTCACAAATTAGTACACACGCTTAACCGCTTGACCTGATAATGGCACTAGCTGAAAAGTAAGAATTTTTGAGGTAAATTGAGGGAAACAGATTTACCAGATTCACCCTCTGGGTAACATGAATGTCTGTTAAAATTTCATGGCAATTCGTTTGATGGATAACACTAAAACAGCGAAAGTTCACCGACACGAGCATGCAGCCTTCTTGCCTGGGGCCTTCACTTTTACGCACTCGTATACACATGGACGGACGAAATCACTTCGACATGAAGTCTGGCTCGAGAGCTCAATAAAACCTCCTTAAACACAGGAACTCCGACACTTTCTGCCTTGAATTCAATGCGGCCATTTATCCACTGATCTTGCCCCGACGGTATCTGCTCCGGGGCCTGACACCGTGCTGCATGTGCGGAGGTGCACCATAAAACTTTACCAGGCGTGTTACAATAGCAGCCTTTATATCGCAGCGGTGCGCCGCGGCCTGTCCGCACAAAGCCCGGCATTGAAATCTGGATCTCATTCAGCGGTGAGAGTTGCCGCCGTTGAGCTGTGACCTTAGAGGGCGGAGACGCCACTTCCTCCTAATGGAGAGGTGTATGTGTAAGTGGTAAGAGTCCGTAATGATTCACATGTCTGGGTTTTCAGGCCGGTCCTCCGTCGGCCCGTCTCCGTGAGAGAGTGGAGGGTTTTCGCAGCGAGCCCCCTCCCCCCCACGCTCCGAAACTGGTGACACAGCAAAACAAGTAGACACTCTGCCTACCAGAAATCTGGCAACGCTTCAGTGACTGGCCCACCCAGGCTTCCACACAGAGGAGAGAATAGGGGCAGGAGAGACAAAAAGAAAGAGAGACGGCAGATATGGAGGCTTGGAGGGGGGAAAGGGGAGACAGATGGAAGAAATAAAAGAAAGAAACAAAGATCTACTATGTCAAAAAGGTTCTGAAACGTAATCCAAACACACCTGCGCCCACACGCACGTCCAAAAGTATATTTATTTAATTCGTAAAAAAAAAAAAAAACGAGGGGCTGTGTAGTCCTAAAACATCTAAGAACCAAATTATGTTGAGTGTGGAGGCCATGCTTTCAGAGGCCCTTGTCATCTGGCGAACAGGCTGTGTAAGGCCTGGCTTCCCCTGGGGACTGAAAGCCTCCAGGCTTGGGTTTCACCTGCGACACAAGGCCTACCAGTCAACCAGTGCACGGAGGGAGGGTCGGGACTGAGAGAGGAAAGGGGTGGCTGGATGGGAAGAGCCCAAACAATTCCACCAGACACCGACAACAGAGCGCGGTCACTTACATATACAGGTGCCTCTCTTCTGTTCACCTCCATTTTCTCTCCATCGACCAAAAACCTAAAGAGGAAACAGTCACGTTAGCACAGAAAATCATAAACCATTGTTTGTTAATTGTTTTGGCTAAAACGTGCAGCAGTGTGTCATGTTTCACATTCGGAACCAACTGAACATGTGCTAACAATCGGTGAAGTCCATGACAGGAGTGTAATAACAACAACAGATGATGCTGCGCGTATTAGCCACCGAGATGCAGAAGCAGCAGCAGCAGCAGCAGCAGCAGAGGAGGAAACTGTATCACCACACCTGATCCCCTGTGACTTCACTCTCAGCTGTGAATAGTGCATGACTTCAAAGCTGCGTGGTAGCGTCGGCCCTGCAGGCTGCGCTTTGTCTAGACACAACTGGGGCCCGGTCCAGCGAGCCATTACAGTTTGATGCTGGTGGTTTTTGGATCTATACCAGGGGTCTTCAACATTTTTCAGCCCAAGGACCCCCAACTGATGAGAGATTAAGTAGGGACTCCCTAGCTACTATATTCTATAATTTTGCATTCAATATTACCCTATTAAAATAATACACAGGTTCAATTATTCTTTGCTTTTTCTTTGATGAATTAAATAAAACAAAGCGATCCATTTTGGCTGATGGGAGCTAGCTGCACTGTTGGCTTCTCTTCTGCTAATATTGCAGCATGTTTCTGGATTTCACCTGGGGACTGAACAGGCTCTCAGGCCAATTGCAGGGAACCTGACAGAGTGTGCGTGCAATATGCGGCCTCGTGATTGGCTCAGCAGCGATGGGGGCGTGTCCTACTGTGCACAGGAGACTTAGATTGATTGCTTAGGTCTAGTGTGGCGCCCTGTGTGAACTGGTGCGCTGTTGAGGCAGCTCCTGTATCACTGAATGAGTGAAGTGCTGACTGAAAGATAACGTCTTCTGCCTCCGTTATTAAATATGGTGAATTCATGTTGACGTGTATTTAATAAATTTAATGAAAAACAATAAATAAAAAGGTCTAATCAACCAAACATTTTGCAACACTGCTGCAGCACCTCCACAGACCCCCTGTTAAAGACCTATGATCTATACTGTACATTACAAAGCAGCTGTCTATAGGGAGTTTCTACAACAGTCATGCAGGAATCCCAATTAATTCCTTATCAGAAATATCTTGAGAACCATTTTCTTTGGACTGGCCAGCTGATTGCAAAATGACTTCCACTGTAGATCAAGAGGTTAAGGGGAGGGGCCTATGTGGATCATCCCACAGATACTTGGCCAGTTTGGTATCTAGTGAATTTGGAGGACAGGATAGGACTGTATTTCATGTTTTTTTTGGTTTTTTTTTAGTTGTTCCTAAATATTTGTGTGTGTGTGTGTGTCAGACTGCATCCTAGGAGTGTCATTGGTATGAGGTGGGAGTGTCTGGTCTGGTCTAGCTGGGGTGCTACATGTCTGAGTAACATCCACATGAACGAACGTCAGGTCCAAAAGTTTCCCAGCAGAAAATAGAACTGTCACAAGATGCTCAATGTTATTTACCTCTCCTGTCAGTGGTCATAATGTTGTGGCTGAATTGGTGTAATCAATAATATGTTGCCTAGTGCACTTTTCTGTCTCTTTTTTGATAAAAACCCAAAGCTGGAATCATAAATAAACTATTATTAAAACAGTTTCAGGCTCATTTTAATTCAACTGACTAAATGATTAACTACTAATTTAAAATAAATGGGTATATAATAATGAAAAAGGTCATTTTCACAGTTAATTAATCAACTAATACTAAAACACAAAGATGTTAATGCACAAAAATTAAATATAAAAACAACGCACCATCTTCTGGATTTGTGTTAAATTTACTTGATATTACTTTGCGAAAATAATGAAGTGACTCAACAGACCAGCAACAAGAACAACATCCATTGTTATGTCACACTGTAAAAACTCCCACTGACGTCCTGAGGGTTTATCTCACAGTAATATCACTGTCACGTGTGGGACGCTGTAAGAGTTTGTCCGCGGGACACGTCATCAACAGATGAGTGCAACACCACAGGCTAGGGCGTCTTATCTTTGCTTTTAATCCTTCTCATATCAATGGGGCTACGCTATTGTAACGTGGAAATGGAGAAGGTTTACGTGTCATATTCTAGAGTAAACATTGTCCCAGGTTGCCAGGTTGCGCCCCGTCGGGTCAACAAAGGTGACTATTCTGCGCAGCTTTCCCCAACGAAAGCTTCAAAGGCATAATCCGAAACCAAACATTCAAGATCCATTGTATTCTCCCGTGTTTAAGTTGCCTCTTTGAGTCAAAATACGGGACACGGTGATCAGTAAATAAAGGCACAGCGCCCGCGAGGATGAGCGTCAAATGCAGAAGTTTATGGTCTAGTTTTTCTACCCGGCAAAGAATTCCTGACAGTCATTGTCTCTCGACTCTGGTGGCTGCTGACATGCTCGACGCGATAGAGAAACCTGACCTGGCTCGAGGCCACGCACTCCAGAGCTGAGCGTGAGAAAAAAAAAAAAAAAAAAGAATGAGAGAGAGAGAACGCACGCTGTCAGAGAGCATTTGGGAAATAGTTTGACATCTATATATGTCATGCAAATATTTCTGAGACCTGAAGAACAGCACATCCTGTTGTCCCGAGATTTTTGTCAGCTGATGCGTGATTGAATAATACAATTCCTCTCACATGACAAGTTGCAATCATACTGCAGGCAGGCTGTATGAAAAGATGCGTTTTTAATATTCTCAGCTTGCCAGTCATTAAGTACTTGATGATGTGCTGCGTATTTTAAGGAGAAGATGTCCAACAAGGTCAAGAGGAGACCAGGAACAAAGCTCTGGTCTCACCCACGGGGCGTGCAAAGCTGTAAAGTTTTCTTTTAGCAATTAAAAACTACACTTTGGCTGTATCTTTAATTCTGAAATGAAAACCATGATATTTCTAATTTCTTTCTATTAAAGGAGAATAAGAATCTCCGCTGCGGTCACACAAAGAAGTGAAAACAGGATTTCGCACACACGTTTTTCGGCACTCAAACGCATCCTTCAGGAACAGTAAATGACCTCCGCCGCTTTCACGGGGAAGTGAAACCCATGAACACAACAGCCGAGTGTAGCCAGGAAACACATCATCCAAGATAGATCTGAACCAGGGGTGTCGAGCTCATTTTAGTCCCAGCCCAATGTGATCACAAACAGTGCCAGGAACATGACAGAACAGATTTTTTAAAATTGTTTTAGTGTAAAGAAGAACAAGTAAATTAGAATGTTTGCATTTAATAGACTATAAAATAAAAACAATGACATTTCTTAAGAACAATAAGTGTAATCTGGGCTCATTGCTGTTTAGTCCTGCTTCTCTGTGTTGTGTTCTGTCCACTTCTGTTTCTAAAGCAGTGGATAAACGGAGCTACTTTCATTGAAAAAATTGCAGTCTTCTATGTAATTTCGTCACTTTGCCAAATTCATGCTACGGCCCAGATTAGACCCCCCAGGCGGGCCGCTTTTGGCCCGCGAGCCGCATGTTTGACACTTATAATCTAAAAAGGCATCTGTTTAACATTTAATGAATGGAATAATTCACTCCACGCTTCCTCTTTTTGCTTTCACGATTTACCTGCGAGGGCACCATTATTCTGATCCGCCCTATGAATCACTGAACATTTCTCTTCGTGTCTAAATTAACACCATTCCTGCAAACAGCGCTGTTTCCCTTTGTCTAAAACTAAAAAGCTGTTAGGCGCACAACTTTTCCCAGTGAGGATGAAATCAGGTTGCCATTACCTGCTGTCGTTTCTCTGCCTCTCAGCTCCCGTCTGCAGCCCGATCCGTCTGTCGACTTTCTATTTTGAAAGCGATTTTGTGTGTTTGGTGCCTGGTAACCACTCGCAACACATTTCACTGCGCCATTAATTCCTCTCGGACTCTCGGTTCAGCTCCGCGCGTCTTTCTGCTCCAGGAGAGAGTCGGTTGGAGTTTGTTTGCAGGTGTCGTACGAGTTGTGCTTCTCCTGTGGAGCCTGGTTTTCTGGTCCAGCCCCCCCTTCAAACACACACACACACACACACACACACACACACACACACACACACACACACACACACACACTGATCTGCATCAGAGGAGCCACATAACACGTGCCTAAATTATCCTTACAACTTAAGAATTAGCTCATAATACTAGTTAATGCTTTATATATGTATATTATTTCTATTCAGACTGCACGTCGTGGGATTCTATACGTTCAATTGTAATTTTAAATTTCCTCCAATCAGAGACGTCGCCGGAGTGACGTCACTCACCTCCTTCATCTCGTACCTGTACACAAAGAAACGACGGTTTGAAAAGTAACGAAAACTAGTACTTTTAGTTGATTACAGCTGGAGTCAAGGATGTTTTTAAGTGTTCTACTCGGGGAAGTACTATTATTAACTCTACTGCGTGGGTTTGATAGGTTTAGTGATTAGTAATTTACCAATTTACGTTTCAGATTCTCAATTTGAATCAATAAATTACGTAATAATACTAATGTTGCACTAATGTTACTATCAACAATGATAATAATAATCAGGAGAAGAAGAAACTAAAATAAATTGTGAATGAACATGAGTGGAATGAATATTAACTTGTCAGTTTTTACTTTTTATCATGTTATTTTGGGCTGAGCTGAAGAAACAGCAGTACTAATGAGTCTCTATTGATAAAATATGAGGTATGGTATTACTTTACAGGTGTATTGTCCATAAATCAACCTTTCAATAACAAAGTACATTTTCTGATTTCTTTACTTTTAATGTTCTTGAGTATTTTCACTTGATTTTTGATGTTTCTGAAATGCTCTGTTTTTATTTATAATTATTAATTATCCATAGTACCTCTGCATTCACATGTACACACACACACACACATATATAATCATTTTAACTCCTGTTTACACTTACCCTGTTTGCATTTTGTCCACTGTATTCAAACAGTCCTGTTCACATCCATGGTTTGAAAAGTTTCAAACATTTATAGCATAGTTATTGGTATATATTGTGTATTGTTCTATTTTTTGTTTCTTTAAAAGTGTCATGCTGCTCACATGCGCCTTAAATTGCCCCATAGGGACAAATAAATTTTTTTTTGAATGGGGTGTCTGGCTTAGTTTGTAAAATAATATGAACCACACATGAACGAGAGGCATCCTCGTATCATTAGGTGGGTATTATATGTATGATTTTGCATATTTGTGCAGTTTAATGGACAGTTTTGTCGCGATAAACTAATTTTATTAGTGTGAACTGGGCGAGATGATCAGATTGACTTACAATTCAGTAATTTGGTGTTACACAACTATAAAGTTTAGATTGGATAACCAATGATTCTGGTTCATTCAGGAAATGGTGTATCTAAAAATAAAAATAAAAGCAACTTAAGAAGTTGAACTGAAAAAGTTTTCTTTTCTTTTTTTTCTTTTCTAAAACTATATTCGGATGTTGTGCAGCTACGGTCTAACTTTAGAGTGGCTTACTGTTCTTGATGTAGGGTTCTGCGGTAATGAGTAAGTTCTATATCTGGGCTAAATAATTTTAGCATCAACCACCCTCTCAAATACGACACGTCTATGCAGTGTCGTCCGCTGGTGACTTCTGAGCATTTCCATTACTCACATCTGCAGCTAATCTGGGACTTTTGAAATTTACAACATAAATCATGTTCTTCACGGAGTTAATAGGCTCGGACAAAAGTAAATGACACGTTCGCTGAGTGGGAAAAGACAGCTTTGTTTTATATCTGCCGTGTTCACTTTGCATGCAACACTTCCTCATTTGGATCGTAAACATAGTTACACAGAGACGCATCAGGATGAACGAGAGGAACACTTTCCCACCGCCTCCCGCTCCCAGGACTGATAACGAGCAGCTGATTAAATGAAATGAGGTTGCAGCTGACTGGATACAATAATACTGTCTTGCTTTTTGACGCAGTCAGCAATCTCAGTTCATTTTACTGCGGCTACTGGAAACCTTTGTCTGTGTTAATTGGGGGAATAAAAGGATTACTGGGCCATGAGAGGCCTGCAACTATCTTGATAGCCTACTAGGATGTATGAGCAATGGCATTATGGTGCCATCGTCTGGCAAAAGAAGCAACTGCAACTGTACCTTTGAAGGTTTTTTATATAACATCTAACGTGCATCAGGTTAAAGTCAGGTGGTGTATTTTGTGGTGATCCATTGGACCTGTAGATGGCGGAAACCTGCAAACTTTAGCTCCATACGATGAGGTGACTTCTATACAATTGCCCTGGAAGCTTTTTATTCCCCGAGACTCCCCCCGATGTATCATCAGAGCCTCATTAGAGACTCAAAACAGAAATAACAACAGCAGGAACAAGCCTCAAGATTAATATCTGTGTCTCTTCTTTGTGCATCAAACAACAAAAACAAAACCATTAATATGTGACATAGATACAAAGAAATAAATAGAAAAAGAACACGGCCACTTCAGTCCCTCCTCGGCACAGATTTTCCACACACAGTCCAAGAAAAACAGCTTAGGAATCATTGTGTGGTCGTTTTTTTACAAGAGCGGCGGTCGTGACCTCTCAAACGCACTCATCATAAAAATGCAGCCCTTAAACTTACACGGAGGGAGTTTTGCAATTCACTGCCCTTTGGTCAAAATGAACCTTTAAATTCTTGACTTTATTTCCTCTTACTTTACTTTCAGCGAAAAGAGAAATTTACAGCTTTTCAAGGTTGGGCTGCATTTAAATATCGAGTGAGTCATACGCGGCATAGCGCTGATGAGTCAGCGGAGAACTGAAAACCAATTGTATGTGGTTTTCATTTGTTTATTGGTGAAGGCAAACAGAGAACTCACATAAAAAATTTGAATTGAATATTTGATTAAGGGCCAGTAATGAGCGGGATAAACACTTCAGGGGCTTGGATACCGTTTCTCATGCAAAGCCTAATTACAACATTAAGAAATCTGTGTTTTACAAAACAAAATCAAACACACAGTAAACTCTAAATCAGCTTAATGTGTTGCAAGTTTAACCTTGCGAGAGAGATTAATTCTGAAAGGAAATTATAGTCATTAAGGCTGAAAGGGATATCAAACAAGGTCAGAATGCTTCTGTTTTGTTTGCTTTCCAAACTGCTCTAAGTGGTAAGTACTCAGTTTCAGATTGTAATTCAATGTCATGTATTTTTACATTTCCTTATACTGTAGTTGACTAAAATGTTAAGTCATTACTTAACATTGGCATGTACATTGCCAGTAAATGAGAGGTTTATGATGCAAAACCTGGATTTTTGAATGCAAGATTACCTGGAAACTTCAAAATGTGTTGTGGAAAATCCTCTTCTCTCACTGGTGGAGAAAAATAAAGGATTATTTTATCTAATGCAAAACTTGTGTTACTTTGTTGTAGTTTATTAAAGGCAATACAAATCTGAATCTTAAAAGTGGGTGTTCATTTTCAGTCCAGTTTGGTCATACTGATTTTTTTTTTTTTTTTTTTTTACATTATATTCCTTACACTGATTTAGAAATTGCCACGTTAGTTTTGTGTGCCATGCACAAGAGTCAAACAATTAAACAAACATTTTCTTTCAAGGAAGATTATTTATGATGTTTTTGTTTGTGGTTTGGCACGACCACCCAAACGGCCAAAATATTATGTAAAGTTGCACATAATGGTAATAATATAGAACAATATATTTATATATGGTAGTAGTACTCATAGATAGACTAACCCTAAACTCTATCACAGCACCCAGCAAAAACATGAATAAAAAAGGTTTGACTATGATAAGATGAAGAAAAAAAAAATCATCACAATAGTAGAAAGCGTGTGGTTTAAAGTGCCACAGCACCCCCAAAGCTCCGACACTAGAATCGCCCCTCTACATAATAGATCGCAAAGTAAGAACTTTTTTCCGGAACGAAAAGTGGGGACGTTAAATGTGGATGCACCCAAGTTGCTCGCCAAACAAATTGCGCATGCGCACATTTATCACAACACCGACAGAAGAGGGATGGCTGTATGGGGATATTAAATAAAAACAATGTCATATCGAGTAAGTCTTCGTGTAAAGAATGTGTATTTATTTCCTAGCTATGTGCTTGACTGTTATTAAATATCACCCCCAGAGAGTTAGAATGACTAACGGAAGGTTACGATAACAATAGCTAGCGTGCTAACTGGTGGCTAACAGCCGGTCGATGTTGGACATTTAACATTTAGGATTTTCCGTAGCTTTTTAGCATTTTTATATGGTTTTAGTTATTGTCCAAACAAAAGTAAAAAGTGACTTTGGTTAATTAAATTGATTTGTGGTTTCACTTTATTTTACCTCCGCATTTCAGGCGTGCAGTGACTTCGGTTTAATCTCGGTGTGATAACTCAGTGACCGATCAGAGGATGGACAACGTTACTCTGTCAGAGGGGACCGCAGAGTGTCCTCTGGTCTCCGAGGACATGGAGGGGATCTGTGTAATGCCTGACCTGAGTGCCATAAAGACCGAGCAGTCGGTGGGTGCGGGCCCAGATGACCCCAACACCCAAAATGTGGCCATGGGCATCAAGTTCATCCTGCCAAACCGCTTTGATATGAACGTCTGCTCAAGATTTGTCAAGTCCCTCAACGAGGAGGACAGCAAGAACATCCAGGACCAGGTGAACTCTGATCTGGAGGTGGCTTCTGTTTTGTTTAAAGGTAGGAACCAGAGGGAACCATGTTTACCGGTCTCCAGAGTGATCATCCGACGGGCTTGTCGCGGTGTTGTGTTGATTAAAAACGTGTTTTCCTCCTTTCAGCTGAGTGCAATATTCAGACTTCACCATCCCCTGGTATACAAGTGCGCCATGTTTACACACCGTCCACCACCAAGCATTTCTCCCCCATCAAGCAATCCACCACTCTCACAAATAAACATCGCGGCAACGAGGTTTCCTCCACACCTCTCTTGGTGCATTGTAAGTACCACTTTTTGTTTTAATCGGGTTCTATAAATGTCAACACACACTGTTACAAATTGTTGCACCTTTTCCCGCCTCAGCTTTGTCCATTCATCAGCTGGCAGCCCAAGGAGAAATGGTGTTTTTGGCCAGCAGGATTGAGCAAGGTAGGAGCCAGTTCTTTAGTTATGTAAACACTGATTCAACTTATAGGTTATTCTGCCGTGTTAACTTCCTGTTTTATTTATTCTTAACAGAAACTGTGATCAATCTCCAAGATGAGGAAGGCTTCACTCCGCTCATGTGGGCAGCCGCACACGGGCAAATCGCCGTCGTCGAGTTTCTGCTCCAGAACGTACGTCCTGGTGTTGCATTCAAATCACAAGGTTTCATTACGTTAACGCAAGATCTATTTGTTAACTGACCGTCTGTCGTTGTGCGATCACTTCCGTAGGGTGCAGACCCCAACCTCCTGGCCAAGGGCAGAGAGAGCGCGTTGTCTTTGGCCTGCAGTAAAGGCTACACGGACATCGTGAAGATGCTCATCGACTGTGGAGTGGATGTGAATGAATATGACTGGGTGAGTCGCTGCGGCAGGTTAGGTGAAGCTAATGTAGTGGGAAAACATGCCTGTTTGAATAGGTTAAATTTTTGGTATTGAGCAGCGTTGTCGGTTTCAGAATGGAGGAGCTCCTTTGCTGTACGCCGTCCACGGCAACCACGTCCGCTGTGTTGAGATCTTATTAGGTGAGGAAACAAAATCTTTTGCTTAAATCAACACCTGCAATCAGAAATATCCACCTGTGTTAAGAATAAACACGTGCTGAATCTGACATTATTGGTGTGTTTGCGTGTTAACCAGAGAACGGTGCAGATCCTACCATGGAGTCGGATTCCGGTTTCAATGCAATGGACATGGCTGTAGCTATGGGCCATCGAAATGGTGAGTGAAAACAAACATCGTTACATTTATGGCCAAGATACAGCAACTAACACACACACAGGACAATGATCGTTCTCTTGATGATCCTCTATTCCTGCCACAGCCATGGAAGAGTTCGCTACTATTAGTATGAACTTTTGTACTGTAAATCTCTAATTCATCCAAGAAAATAGAAGCGGCTGCTAAGATAAACACACAGTTGATTTTTCTGCCAATTCCCCTCTGTCCTGTTTCGGAGAGTGAACAATAGCCACAAGGGAACCTAAATATTTTGAAGAATCGTCACTTTTAATTTCTAGTGAGCGTACACATTGAGCAACACCAGTGCATCCGTCTTGTCGGTAAAAGCAACTGAACCGTGGAATATGTCTCCAAACAGAGCACGTCTGTGTTCAATAAAACGCCGTTTGTCTCTGTGGTTAGTTCAACAGGTGATGGAGGCACACTTACTGAAGTTACTGATGGGAATCAGAGAGTGAACTGTTGCACTTGAGGAGAACGAATACTGGAGGGGGCGCTGCTGGGCGCTGGACAATCATGTAGCATGCCCACAGGAGTCACTGGTTCCCTTAGAAGGTATTTCAGCCACGTTGCTTCGTAATATTTATGTTATTTCTGAGGCTTGATACTCATGAAGGTTTGTGCCGTGTGAAATTTACATTTTTAACCTTCCTTTCGAAAATGTCAAACTCTGCACTTTCGTAAAATATTGACTGTAGAGTAGCAAATTTAATCAGGATTCACTGACTGGTTTTAAAGCAACGTGAACGTTGAGTCCTCCACTACGACCCGGGACTGCGCTCCACCTGTAACCCGCTGCCAAATGTGCTGTGTAGGCTTGATTTTTCATTAACGAAGCATGGACGTTTTGTTGATCTTTTACTGTCTCAATTATTTCATATGCTTTCCCCTCACGTTACTGTGTTGTTTTCCAATTAACGTATTATTATGAACTATTATTACTATATTATGAAGTGCTGTGTGTATGATTTGGGGGCATCTATTGGTAGAAGTGGTTCATAATTGTTCATAATTTGATAGATCCAATACAGAATGTTTCATAGCTACATTTCCTCAGTAGCTCAGAACATATAAACCGAATATTTACTCTAAAGGTCTTTCGCGAGTCTTAACCTGAATATTTTACACCTGTGAGAGTGACAATAACTCTCCATGCCAGCAGGTGGCAGCAGTGTATATTTCTAATGCAAAAAGAAACTAGAAAATGTAGGAGCAATGGTTCAACTCAACAGCCTTTACATTCTCAGAAGGGGGAATTGCAGTTTGCAGTCTCACCACTAGATGCCACTAAATCCTACACTCTGGTCCTTTAATTTTAATGTAAAATGTCAAGCTGCCTCTTGTTCACACTTTGTGGTCTTCGTAGTGAACATATATCTGACGCACATTGACAATGTGATTTTATGAAGCTGCCAAGTTGTTTGTTTGCTGTCCGTTAACTGTGGATTTTTGTTGTTGTTGATCATACTGGATTTATTTATTATAATAATTTAGACTGTTACACCGGTTTTGTTTCTGTGTATAGTGATACAAATTATCCTGACGTGTTGTGTTGAATTTCAAAAGACCTCTCACTGCATTCGAATATCCTACAAGGATACTGTGGTGCTGTTTGCCACTGTATGAAGATACTTGTCTTTTGTACCAGCCATAGTAAGTGGTGTATCGAATAATAACTTGTATTGACCTCAGCATCAGTAATCTTTCTGTACAGATATTTATCAGACTGCAAGTGTAAAAAACTAAACAAAACATAAAAAACACACTGTATATACTGACTGAAATGAAGCAGTGGAATTAAAAATCTTTTTAAACTGTTCTTCTGAATCATATTCATGGAGCTAATTAGGACTTAACAAAAGGTACATTTTACATGTGTCATAGGTTTGGAAGGGATACGTTAAGCAGCAGTGGAAAATGGCAACTACCTTCAAATACAGGAGCCTTTTCAATTTTTAGTTTTACAAAAATGTAAAACTGCAAAAGATGACTCAAGTGTCTTCACACCAATTTATGCCTGAAAAAAAGCAGATTTTTTTTTTTTTTTTTTTTTAGCAGTCTGGGCTGTTTTAACACATCGTCACTAGGCAACACATGTGGAGAAGAAGTGAAAAATAAGGAATAAATGAATTGCAGCCATTTGTTATAGACCAATTACATTTTTAGTTTTGTAGGCATTTAAAATAAGGCTGCACTAAATTAAAACTGATTGGATTATCAAAGTTGCTCTAGGCGATTCATGCACGTAGCATATGTCTCCAAATACCTTAACACCACAGTTAATCTTGTTTCCCTTCAATTACGCTCCTGTATCTAAACTGATGGGATAAACAATCTTAAGATTGACATTTAGACTCGAACAAGCTGACCAATCTGATCTGTGTAATAATAATAATAATAAAAGAAACTAATCTTAGCCAATCGCTGACAGTAGCAAAGATTTATTCCAGATACGGTGGGTATCAGAGAGGCCACAGAGTTAAGGTTCAGTAACATGGAGGAAACAAGAAGTACAGCAGGGGCCTTAAACACCACATTTTTACACAATCTCTCACTCTAACTGGACAGAAAGACCACAGAGCACAACAAGCATTTGGACAGTCTGGTGGCGAAGAAGAGGTGGAATGAGTACTGAACACCTTACACTTAAATACTGCCTGTTTTAATACATCAGAGTGACGACTCTAGAAAATTACTCCGAAGAGTATTCAAGTACTTAGCCCAGGTGTTGCGCATACTACAGATTGCTCGCAGCCAAAAAGTTGACACGTCTTCTCAGGTACTTGAGCCGTTGACTTTCCACCTCTTGAAGCAGACGTAATTACATCTTGTGCCCTTCATGGTCCCGTCAAGTTCCGACGCTCCAGACGGCCTCGTTTCCTCTAGTTGGCCTCATCCTTAGACGCTTCATCAAAGTTTTCCACCAGATCTGAAACAACAAAAGATCGAGCGGTGAATTGATTGAGCGCTGAAGAAAAGAGCAGGTCCATCTGCATGAAAGGCCGTCTCCGGAGAGAGAGGTGCCGGAGCACTGTTCAGGAAAAGTGTGTTTATCTGAAACCCGATACTCGACCTAATGCAATCCCAATTCTTTGCTCATCTCTCCAATGTGCTCAACATGTGAGGCTCCCAAAAACTACTGAAAGCAGCTGGAATAATTATAGAACAGACCATCAAAAAGAAAGTTGGTGTCAATTATCCTATGAAATGTGAGAAATCTGTCTATCCAAGTCATGTCTCAAACTATTGTGGGTTAAAATGGAAACAATTCAAAAGGTCTGAGCAAACATGTTCCTTCAGCTCGAGAACAAAGAGGGAACTTAACTTCAATAACAATGTGACGGCAACGGCTATTAACCCCTGTGCCATCAGGCTTCAAATGCTCCAATTGCTGAATACATATGTAATCGTTTGTTACATTAGCGAGAAGGGAGAGAAGCCCTGGGAAAAGCTGAGATTATTGTAATGGCAACCTCATGTGCTCGGTCCATTTTCTTTGCAAAGAAAAGCAAACGGAATTCTACAATCTTATAAACAATGACCATGAGATTCAAACACGAAACCCCCGCATTGCACCATCGTCACACGTAACTGATGAATCCCCTTCTCGTGACCCCGTCCGAAGAAAAGCAAACCTGCCACGAGCACTTAACCGAGAGAACGGATAGAAATCCTGCAGCAACAATCGAGAAGCAGCATTTCTAAATAAGGCTGCAGAAGGGGTGGATTATTTTTTAATGGTGAGTCAGAACGCTGGCATTTTATCACCCACCTGGAACATCGTCGTCGTCTTCTTCTACTGTTGCAATTGGCGCTTTTCCATCTGCAGCTGTAAGAAGAGAAGAGAAGAGATCAGTGAGCAGGTTGAAGTGGTCTGAAACAATTAAGCTTACGTCCTGAGAGCCGAGAGAGTTCTCTCATTAAAAGCGATAAGTCCACAGTGTGATATGAGGTATAGCTTTCGAGGTGACTGACCCTGTTTGGGCAGAGCCTCGGCGAGTCTCCTGAGGCTCGTCAGGCTGTCGGCTCCCAGCTGGTTCAGGATGCCTGGCAGCATCTCGGTCAGCTGCTTGGTCTCAGCGTGGCCAGTGATGGTGAAGGTGTTAGCAGCGAGGGAGGCCTGCACTTTGGGATTGTTGAAGTGGATGACTGTTCCCTGATTTGTAAACATGTTAACCTGGAAAAGAACAAATTATTCAGTGTAACATTCTGCAGGGTCATATATGGGACAGCAGTAGATTCTGAATCAATCAGAGCTCTGTACACAAGCTGTGTTTGAGTAAATTCTGCATGCAATACGTCATTTTCTTCTGGTTTCATTTATAAAAGTCATTATAGAATTCAACAAACCCAACAACTTCTTATTTTTTTTAACTGCGTGCCAGTTAGGAACTCAGGAACTCAGAAGTGATTCTGACTTTTGTGATAGAAACTTCAAGGTCTCAGCTTTCAAAAGAGACCAAGACCAGGAATGAGCTACAAAATGTTCATGAACAGCATTCAATTTACTTTGGCTATGTTCGTAAATAGGCTTTTTTTTTTTTGCAAAAAGGCTGGAATGATAAGAGGTTAACAGGAAAACAACAAGACAGCAACAGACAAAGATTCAACTTCTCTCAGAGCTTGGTGCCTACCTACCTCTTCAATACCAGAGATGTTGTTGACACCGAGTTTCTTTAAGGAGAACTGGAGCTTCTTGTCGTCTGCGGTGGCTGTTCTGTGTACGACCTTCTTCTTTCTGCGAGCACTACCCTACAGGGACATGCACGCAAACATCAGTGTGAACCTCCGGGTCTTGACAATAATGCATTATCTTCTGCAGGGCCAAACAAGTGTGTATATTCTGAATCTATTCATAGATGAGGTACACTGTTTCGTAATGAAACTATACATCAAACTCCTCGTTGTCACAGCTAAAGATGTAAATCCGTACTTATTTGACATCTCCATCTTGAACCATCGAAACAAACTGTGCACGTCTGAAAACATTCAGAAAGTGCTTTGCAAAAATATTTTGTGATGATGCATTATTTCTGACAGTTACCTTTCCGCCGATGCGGACTTGCGCTTGTAGTTTAGCAAGCTTTTCTTGATTCATAATTGCTTCTTTCATCTGAAAAAAAAAAAAGGACGGACATTACATAAGATCACACCACAAGCAGGACTGACATCCGTACAGACGAGTAAAGGACAAGAATCTCAGACCGCTGTGCCCTTGTTCACAAGAATTGTTGCAAAAGAAGCTATTGCAAACACATGTCTGGTCTCTGATTAACGAGATGAAGCTGCAGCAGCAAGTTAAGCGAGTTTGTGACTCACAAAGTAACTCCTGTTAGTTTGTTTAGTTTGACCTAGTATTTATTTGTTTCTGCAAGTGCTTCAAACTGGAGCTTTGTTGGTATGTTTTACGCAGAACACAAATAGTAGGTATAAACATGCATAATGGAAAAAGAAACGTGAATCCAATCTTAGGCTTTACTTTCTGGCTGCATTAATGGAGCGAGTACAAACACCATGATGTCAATATTCATCCTACAGCCATAAATAAACGTGAGGCCTTGATACACCTGCACGCCACCAGAATCACTTAAGTTTGAGACTCGTGCATATTTTTTTGCACTTAAAACTCCACTTAATTTGATTATACGTAGTCCTTTAGTCAGGTTTAACCTTTAAACATGTAACAATTAAGGGCGACAGCCACAATAAACTCATTTTGGTAACATTTCCCTACTATATTTAAACCTACTACCATTCAAAATGAACAAAATTATAAACAGCCTTTAATTAGGTGCGGATTATCACGTGACCAATAAGCTCTACAATTATTAAACTGCAAATACTTCCATCCGATTGGTTGACAACCCTTAAAAGTTAACAATATCTCTACCAAACTCACAACAAAGTCATGTTATTGACAAATGATGCACACAATGTGCGACCAAACGAGGAGAGACAAACCAACTCCATCTACATGCACATGTAAACACACGCAAGCAGAGAGATGTAGCTTGGGTTTGGGTGTGGTAAAAAGCGGTTAGATCATATCCAAAGCCGTAAGCAGACATTTAAAAAAAAAAAGCAAGTGAGTAGCTGTCAGTGCCACAATCAACAGTAACCAACAGTCATGAATAACCCTTACCGCCCTCTCCACCACACAATACACTTATTTATATATCTTTTAAATGCTATGTATATAGCATACTGTGTTTTTGTTTTTTAGTTATATATTATTCATGGTGTTGAGTGCCTGCACACTGCTGCTGCAACTGTATCCATCTCGTTATTAGGTACATAACTAGCCTTCAAAAGCTAATGTTTTGTTTTTGCTTGTTTGAATTATAAGCGAGCAAATACAGCCAAACAACAGAAGCTTTTTGTGGTAGGCCAAACACAAGAAGGAGCCAGGCAACGCTATGTAGGTTTTAGGTGAGCAACAAGGTGTGGTTTAGCTTTTGGTGCCAGAACTTGCACGCTAACTTTAGCTAGCCCGTTAGCGGCTAGCGGTGGAGACCGTGGAGTGGACGGCCCGTCAGCCCCAGCCTCTCCCACCGCCAACACTAAACAGTCAGTACGGTTAGAGTCACACCGCGCCAGTTCCCAGCCATCTAGTCAGAAAAGGCTTTCGTTTACCTCTCGCCGTCGTATCGGGGGGAAACAGTGCAGGGAAGAAGGTATTTAAAGCTCCTCACTGACCTGTAAACTAACAGCAGACACATGCGCGGAGCAAGATGGAAGCGAGAGAGGAGGAGGGAGGAAGTGACGTCAGACAGGAAGAAGAACGCGTTTGGCGCGGGTTTTTTCCTGCCCTGAGTTTGGATTTGCAGGCAGTTGCAACAGGTTCAAACTGCATTACCACTCCCCCCCCCCCCATAAAACCCACCAGCAAAGGTTTGCTTGTAATTTTAAAATGTGCTCAACTCGAGCAAACGTGAATTTTCATGTCATTCATCAGACTCACAGCAAAGAGCCTTTCTTAATGCACGGATTGCATTTAGTGCTACTTCTTCAAGCAGGTGCACATATGTTTAAGAAATACCAGAAAGCATTACTGATTGTTTGCTGGTAAGTCACGTTATTTTTCTGTTGTTAGGTCATTGCAATCTGCAAACAAAGTTAATGGATTACGATGAATTGCCTGTACCTTGTATATATACAACCAATGGCCTACACTCAGGCAGTATATCCTATTAGGTAAACACCTCTTCCAGACAGGTAAAAAAAAAACAAAAAAACAACTCCTATGTGGCTTTTTGTCCATTCAGAAATACAAAGATAAGCAACAAACGCTTCTATCTCCAGGTGTAATTCTGCAGAAAACACAGGGTGGTTAATTGTAGGGGAAAGCTGCTACAGGAACTCTGGGAAAATCTTTATTCTTTAATAAATGCATCTTCAGGTTTAGCTATAGGCTAGCTAACATATCCCTCATCTTGTTTGGTTTGTATTTTTGTAGCAGTAGTAGTTTGTGCAGGGGCAGCATCTACTATTTTGCTGTGCTTGTTCCTGTTTTGCATGATGACTATGCCAAATAAAGTGTTTTAACAATGACTATTAGTCAAGTAAATCATGTAATTCGAGAACACACAGTAAACGTTATATGTAACACCGTTTCAAAATGTTTCAGAAACCCTGTGTTGACCTTTAAATTGAATAAAGAGTTTTGATTTACGCTGTGATTTACGATGACACGTCACATCAGCATGAAGTTATATGAGAGTCCTGCGCTAAATCACCCTTCATGTCTGTAATAATGTTCAGTTTATTCTTCATTTCAGCATCGGAGAGGATATAATTCAACTGTTTGGTACTTTTGGAGGGCGCTGTTAGACTGGATTGAATTAAACACAAAAAGTGTTTCTGCCGTTTAGCCCACCGGCTTAAATGTGATAGAAACATGCAGTAGCACTTCAAACCACGGCCTCCAAGACGTCGAATCAACAGCTCTCTTAGCTGCTTTAAAACAAATCTTCAATACCACAAGCTTCACAAAGCTACGATTCGGCGCAGGGCTGTTAAATGAATTCAGTTCTCACTAATGAACTTAATGAACTTGCAAGTGAGTATATTTTGGGCCAGGGGAACTCTCCACCTTGTCCAATGGAGTATTTCATTACAGTAACTTAATGATGATGAGCTAACGATGATGATGTGTGAAGCTCTAATATCCATAAACCACATTAAGCACATAAATCATCTCGCGTCCATCATATCAACTGTTCGTATTCAATCTAAAGTCGACTGTTTGCAAAAATGTTTAAATGATTTTGTGTATACTTTTAAATTAATTTCAGCTTTTTATCCTCCAGGTAATGGTTTGATGTCTCAGGACGGCTTCCAGCAACGCTTTGGACACGGTTTGCTCGGGAAGCAGAGGTGAGCTGGAGAAACAGACTTTCACTCCAACACAGGATCTTATGCACAAATGCCTGCATTGCATTTTGGGTAGGGTGTGTATTTTTGGAAAATAATTGCATAATATTGCACGGAAAAACACAACAGTAATGGAGGATGTCTGCTTTCATTCTGTCACTGGAACATGAAGTCATTGCTTATAGTTTATATGTAAATACAGCTGTTTTGTTAATTAAATACACACACATGCACAGGACACGGGTATCCCAAATCATGGTAACGTATTCTCAAAGAATCTAACTTCAAAATAATTAATAAATTACCGCGATACACCTCCTGCAAGACGTAATATCACCACTGCTTTACAGTTATATACAGAAAAATAAACCTTACTTGCAGGTGCATGTGGGAGACATCATCTACAATAGATTGATTCATAAATACAGTGTAGAATAACAACAGGTTTTAGATCTTTTTTCCCTTTCATCCTCATGATAATCACATGGCTTCTCTGCCCTCTGACTGATCATGGACCAGAGGCTGTGTTGTGACAGTTTGAGGAACTTATTGAGAGCTTTATAAAAAAAGAGTATCTCCGTATAAGAAATATGGAATTGTCCCGAATTACCCCATGGATGGGGTTAAAAAAAAAAAAAAAAAAAAAGGCATTTCGAGGCAAATACATATTTTTCCCCCACAGCTGGTTTTACAATCACAGCCATCAACTCTTTTGGTATCAATCATATGAGTTTAGTCAGAATTTGGCCCGCGTCCTGTGCGACATGATTGCACGTCGAGATAAATCTGTCCCATACTTTGGAGATGTCAAAATAGTTTGAGATGATACGTTCAAATGCAACAATTCCTCAAATATTACATTTTGAATTTTTACTTAAAGGTAAATATTTATGTGTTTAATTGGGTTTTGACTGCGATGACGCACCGGTGCAGCTTCTCGCAAGGCCTCCTCACGCACAGTATCCTCGTCTCGCCTTTTCTGCATGTGATCCACATTAATCACATGCCCCACGGACCGTTCTCAGACGTGTTGGTGACACCCGGGGGAGATTATAGTCGGAGGCAGGCAGGCAGGCAGGCAGGCAGGGATTGCGTTTAAACAGCTAAGTGCTTTCTTGGTACCCCGTGGCACGGAGACTCCCTCGGAGCGCAGAGGGGGAATTTAGAAACACTTTAGAGGTGGTTTACCACGAGGGCTGCTGCTGTTAAGTGTCTGGTCAAGTAAAAATAAAAGAACAGAAAAATAAAATAAAGCCCAAGTTTCATTCACCTAATGCTGTTGATAATATCAGTTTTGCATACACTCTTAAATTGATCTTTTAAATGTTAAATATCTGACTTTACTGCCTTAATATAGATATAGGCTACACTTGGTTTTAATGTTTACAGATTTATAATAATCTTTATTCCTTAAATAAACTAAAACACATTGGTTTCAGACTCCACATTTTTTATTATTATTATTTTTTTATTTTTTTTATATATATATATAAATATCAGTGAGTCATTCACCAGTAAGTCCGTGCATTTGATCGGGTGATTACGATATTTCTAGAGGACTAACGCATCTTGATTATAATTATTTAATGCACACAAATCACTTTTTTTATTTAACTGACACTAAGTGGCACACCCACTTCTGACTCGTTTGTTTTAATTGTCATAATGGAGCTATTAAACCCGTATTATTAATAATGAAATCATGGCACAGTGTTTACTAATTCATTAGTGAAGCGATGAGGGGAATGGATGGAAATTCTGATTCAGATTTGTTGAAAAAACAACTCTTATTGACGAGTCCTTGTAGTTACGGTAATTCCTCAGTAATAAAAATAATACAGTTAATCCACGCAAACGTTGATTTGCTACGTGTAGGTCATAAATACTGAAGAGGCCCGGCCGGTTGCTATCAGGGCGTGGTCGAAATACTTTACATTACATTTACATTACTTTTTCCTCAGAATGCCTGATGCAAAATTTGTATATAAAAATAAATATAATAAATGTTAAAGCTTCGGATACTTTTGTTTAAGTAGTTGGAGTGTGTATATATATATATATATATAAAATACGTGTATATTTCTGCATGTGACGCGTACAGCTGTTGACAGCTTTTTATGGGCCAGTAGTGGAAGTTCACCGCTAGATGGTGCTACACCAATGAAAACTCCCAGAAAGGCCACTAAAGGCAGCTTCTAAACACAAAAAGAGTTCTATTATTGTGGTGTGTGTGTGTTTTTTTAATTTATTTATTTTTATGACACCTGAATTGTATCCTGAAGTGTGGATTGCAGGTGAAATTCACGTAAATATATATTTTTTCTTAACTTTTAAAAAACATTTTGCATTTTACATTCGTTTATGAATGAATTATTTGCATGTCTGACGTTATCAATTAGCCAAAAATAAAAAAAAAATAAAGAAAGGACAATTTAAAAAAAATGAGAACAAGTGAGTGACAAGAGTGGCATCCTTCCATCTAAAAATAATTGAAGGCAGAGCAAGTGAAACGTGACCGGCCAGAGTTAAAAACGGAATTATTATGTGCATGTGTATGTTCATACTTTAAAAACTCACTCATATTCAATTTGAATGATTCATCTAATATTGACTAGAAAATGTGCCCCGTACAAATGCATTAAAACCAATAAACAGGTTGTAATTAATGTAATTTTCACATAACATCCAGTTATTGTATGAATATTATACATTATTGTGCTTTAACGGGGCTCACACACTTTGTGCAATTTTTAATCACCTTAAGATTAACAGTCTCTCAATAATATCTCCTCTTTATGTTTCTGGGCCACTTTGAAAGATTATAATTTAAGCATAACATTATGTTTTGTCTTTGTTAAACACAACAATGAGATTACTTCCATGTAACTCCATAAAATAAATAGGCATTAACAGAAATGTGCACCCGCATGCACACACACACACGCACGCACACATCGTGCTCCAGACGCGCGGCAGAGGCCTTATATCTGGGGCTTGCATGCTCTGCGTGACCCGTGACTGATTCGAGTTAACAGCTGACTCTTTTCCATTACAAATGGCTCGCGGATAATCTAGATAACTACCGGATCACGCAAACTGAGCTGCCTGGATGTGGTGCACGAGTCCCCGGTAGCAGTTCCAAACTAACCTTACATTCCCAGTAAAACACCACCAAGTCTTTAAAAATATTAATTATATACATTTGCATATTTTTGTTGCTTCTGTGCACATTTTCCCTGTAAATTGAAATAAATGAATAAATAAATAAAATAAATATAGGAACCTCGGTGCAGGCTTATGTCACATTAGTGACCAAATAAAAATAAAAACTTTGTCGAAATATCCGCTTCGATCTCAGGAGCGGACCGCCCCGGCAATTAGATTTCCCAAAAGAGGTTTTTAATCTTCCAAAATCTATTTTTGCGCAAAACATTGCGTGGAATTAAAGCTTCAGATTAGTCATATGCGGAGTGCGCGTAGGCCACCGTGGATGACCACTAGAAAGGATGTATGCCACGCCAAACTTTTTCCCCAAAAAACCACTCACAGTTAATTTTCAAAGACCCTTTTTTTTCGTTATTTCATTTTTTTTTCTGTCTTTTCATTTTCCTCTGTGACGTTTCCTCGTCATGTGACCAGGGCGGCGGTATAAATACGCAGAGAAGATCCGCCCCCTGTGTGATTCAGGTCTGGCCCTTTTGCAGGTTTCCAGGCTCAGTTCTCAGCCTGGCATCGACTCGGGCTCTCTCCTCATAACTGGCGATTAAAAAAAAACAAAAAAACAACAACAACAACCTGAAAACATATGGAAATAGAGAGAAACCAGGGGGACATTTCTCACCGGCGGCGACACGTGCTCCTCTCCTCTCCCCCTCCTCATATGAGTTTTTGAAGAGGGAGGGCAGGGCAGCTTGTGCATCATCGTCTTCCTCATCTGGCGTCGGAGGGCACAGCCGCGAGTGAGCCATGACTCTGAGCTCAGAGATGTCGGATGCCTCCATCCTCTCGGAAGAGACCGACATAGACGTGGTCGGCGAAGGCGAGGATGGGGACAGCCAGACGCGCTCGTACGTGGACGAGGTGGCGCAGATGCACGACGGCATCCTCCTGGCCGGCTCTCCTCCTCCGTGCCTGGACAGCTCCACCTCCTCGAGGGATGCCTACAAGCCGGCGGGCAAGAACACCCTGGTGAAGCCCCCTTACTCATACATCGCCTTAATCACCATGGCCATCCTGCAGAGCCCGAAGAAGAGGCTCACCCTGAGCGAGATCTGCGACTTCATCAGCAGCCGCTTCCCTTACTACAGGGAGAAGTTCCCTGCGTGGCAGAACTCCATCAGGCACAACTTGTCCCTCAACGACTGCTTCGTGAAGATACCGAGGGAGCCGGGGAACCCCGGGAAGGGCAACTACTGGACCTTGGACCCGGAGTCCGCTGACATGTTTGACAACGGGAGCTTTCTGAGGAGGAGGAAACGCTTCAAGCGGCAGCAGACGCAGGACTTGCTGCGGGAGCACAACAGTTTTATCCCCGCCGCCGCCGCGTACGGGTACGGACCGTACGGCTGCGGTGGATACGGCATCCAGCTCCAGTCCTACCACACGCACTCGGCGCTTTTCGCGTTCCAGCAGCAGCAGCAGCAACAACAGCAGCAGCAGCAGCACTCCAGGCACTCACACACGGGGACCATTATCCCTTCGCCGTCTTTGATGCCCACCACCACGGACTTATCCAGGAGTAGGTTTTATCCCCAGCTCAGCTCCAGCCTGGGCTCAGCCAGCGCACAGGCTGCGTCCCCGGTGCAGAAGTCTAGCTCCCCGGTGCAGCGGTCTCCCTTCTCCATAGAGAGTATCATCGGAGGGTCGCTGAGCCCCTCCAGGACTTCTCCGGCCGTTGTCCCGGTCTTAGCGTCCTCTCTCGGGGCTCCAGCCGTCAGCCACCCAGGAGCTGTCTTACACCCGGTTGAAAACTTCCCGAGCAGAGTGGTCAGCGGCACTAGCGCCTGTTAAATGTCTTAACTACGAACTTTTCGAGAGACTTTTATATATAAATATATATATATAAAAAAAAGAAACAGCAACAAAAACAAAAAACGCCCCTCTTTGAAGGTAGGATTATTTTTGTATGTTTATTTGATAGCACGCAGCTGAATGATGGACATACAAACACACTATTTGTGCCTATATTCATGCTGTTTATGAAGATATATTTATGTTATTTTGTTCTTTTGTTTGTTTCGGTGTGAATCAGACTCTTCGAGCACGAACTTTCCTTGTTTGTTCCATGAAGTGATTTCGTTTCAGTCACTGTTAAGGGCGTCTCAGGATTACCACCTAATGGACAGGTTATAAATGATCACATGTTTAAAAAAAATAGGCTATTAATGTATTTGTGTCAAACACATCCATGTTTTCTATTAACAAATCAGAGTTTTTGATTTGAACTTTGTATTAAAATAAGAAGAGAGAGAGAGAGAGACAGAGAGAGAGAGAGAGCAAAGTCTTACATTTATAATAATATGCAGTGTGTGTTTATTTCAGTAATAAAACATTGTACATTTTTTGGCAAGTTTTGTGTAATTGAAGTGTGATATTTTTACACCGTTTGTTTTTTCAAACAAGAATAAATTTCGTTTTGCAAAAAAAAAAGAAAAAAAAGTGAATTTGTTTGGGAATACATTTATTGATCAGATGCTGAGCTTCCTGGTTGTAGAAATTAGGCGAAACCATGCTGCTGCAAAACAAAACTAAAAAATATGCACTGATGTGGTTAACTTTACGTGAAGAACGCGAATATAGGAAGGAATAACGTGGCTTTGAGAAATTTCAAAAAAAAGTGCTGCAAAAATATTCACTGTTTGTTCAGATGTTGCACGCCTCTAATGTTGTGCACTTGTGGGACATGCGCACACGGGGATTGCGTGTCCATCTGACCTCTCTCACACTCATCCTCGTAATTACGGTGAGCGGACAGGAGGGTGTCAGCGGGGTGAGACGGGGCCTGTATTTTTGCCTGCTTCAGGTCGGTGATTACGCCGGCGCTGGTGTCGACAGCTGGCTGCAGCTCTTGAGAAAACACTCCTCGTCCAACATTTCATTATCTGCTCTTATTTCTTCCCCTTTTTTTCTTCTTCTTTTCCGGGAGAAAATGAAATGTTGATGTCTGAAGTCTTGCCACGGGGTCACCGGGGCTCGTGGACAGGGAGCGTAATCCACTCACCATTCTGACTGTTTGCTCACCTTTGTTTCATCTTTCCTTTGGCCCTGCGGAGAAAAAGAGCGTGGCCGTTTGTCAGGAGCGACAAATACTTTTACGCACACCTAATTTTACGCGCAACTGTTTTTTTCTTTTTTACGCACAAGCTGCAGATAAGTGCGCGTCTAATTATGATCTCTAATGTTTAAAAGCAGGTGTGCGCAGAACCACACATGCCGTCGCGGTGCCTCGTGTGTCAGACTTCTTATGTTAAAATTTTCATCAGCCCTGTAGAGTATGCCGCCTGCGCTGAGCAGCCCTCGCTGCTTCCGTGACTGGATGTGTAGCGCCCGTCGACTGCGTGTGTCTGTCTCCTCTGATTCAAAGCAGCGTGTGTGTATGTGCGTGTGTGTGTGTGCGTAGTAGTAGATGGCTAAATTGGTGCAGCGCTTAGAGCCAGTTCACTAGGCCACGAGAGGACAGCTATTGCGTGATGATGTAACACGCAATGGGAGACAGACGGGCACACACGCACACTGGAGAGGGGGAGAGCCGCGTGGAAGGAGGTCAGTTGTACACTATAAGGGCTTGTTTACAAATAGTGGAGGCTAAACAGGGGGAAAGACAGCAAATGATGCAATAAGACGCTTTATATTAACTCGTGCGAGGGCGATGGATTTCTTCCAGCACGGGATTTACATTGTGTCTGTGGTTAGCTATCAGTGGCTTGTAACCGGGGCCTTCGTCGTATTTATGGTGTCTGCCTATATATGACATCCGTCTGTTGCCTTTCAGTGCGCAAAGGGTGCTTATTATATGCGTTTATTCCATTGTGGATGCTATAGTGGGTATATTATTATATATTTCCATCTTTTTTTTATATATATATGTGGGTCCAGTGATATTCTTGAAAATTTCCCGAGGGCGCGACTAAATTTGGAGTGAGTTTAGCTGCCCTTTTCACCCACCGTCTCTGCGTAATTGCTCTGGCGATGCCCCTTAAACGGTAGCCGGAGCTCGTTAATGCTCGCGTGCGCGTGCAGAGAGATCGAATAAGATTCGTCGAGGTCGTTTATGGAAAAAAAAAACAAAAAAAAAAAAAACAAATTTCGGATCATTTCATCATCGAAGCGCCACATTCGGCTCAGTTTTCACCACGGGCTTGAGACGGCCTCTCCTTCCCCCAGCTCCCGGGCTGTGTTGGCGTGCTCGTGCTGCTCCGTGAATGTTATAAACGATGATTTATTCATGTTGTGACTCTCTGTTGACTGTGGCCTACGCTGCCATTTTGACCGCCAGGCTTCTCCTGTAAAAGATCCAATGCAGTTTAGAAGTCGGAGGTTGAATAAAGACGCAGTGCGAGAAAATGCGCAAGAATATCCAATAATACATTATTCTCTTTTTTATCTAGTACTAAATTATTAAATTATTAGGGTAACAGTAACACTATTTCTCTCCTGAAGTAGGGTTTATTTAACAGATGGTCACAATTGTTTAAAAGGAATCAGGAAATGTTTAAAGATGCTGTTGCTGCTTTGAATAATAATATGACAAGGCAAAAAAAAAAAAAAAAGTTTTCTCTAAAGCTCACATTAAAGTGTCCAGAATAATAAATTATTTCGTCATGAGTTGCAGCACCGTTCCTGCAGTTAAAAAAAAAAAAAGACAAAGAAGCAGAGGCTTTCGTCAGATGTCACAGATCATGTGGACATCAGCCTCCCTGAGCATGACTGAAGCTCAGTTAGCAGTTTATCCTGCCGGGTCACAGGTCATGAGGAGAGGGGATAAAGCACAACACTCAGCCCATAAAGAGACACCGGGCTCTGGGCGAAATGTGTAGAGTGTGTGTCTGTGTTTCCATTCAGACTGCAGGCCAGTAAGCAGGTTATTTTATCAGGTCACTCCCAACCTTGACATGTGCTCATTGAAGCCTCACGCTTATTCAGGTTTGATCATCTTTTAAGGAGGCGTTAAAGAACTTGGGATGAATCTGATGATTGTACAGTTTGGATCTAAAGTGTCTCACAGTATAAAAATAAAAATTATAATCATTTTCTGTGTTAAAACGTATACAGGTAGAAATACAGCTGCCAGGATGTGGCAAAATTCTGGGAAAGAAAGTAGGATTATCTGTGGTTTTAAATTTATTATCTATTTTATTATTTTGTTTGTGTGTGAGGGGGAAAAAAAATCCATTCTGACCTAATAATTTCGGATAAATAAAAATGTCAGGCAGCGTTATAAAAATGCCAACAGCTACACATCTGTTTGCTGCAAAAATAAACTCAGGTTAAGCCGCGAGACCGTTGGAGCTTGATTTAAATTTAATTAAAAACACGTTACAGAACATCATAAAAGTTATACGTTGTGTTTTAATGCCTCTGTAAAATAATATCCCACTGGAAGTATTTACTGAAGTAAACCAGGTGCTTTTTTATTTATTTATTTATTCATTCATTCATTGCATAAAATAATAAGATGACAATGAGAGCTGCTGTCGTCATTATCATCACTTTTATTTACCTCATAAAACTTTCAAAGGTGTTAAATATTTATTGGCTATAAAAATGATAAGGTTTTTATATCCAGTCTTTTTAAATTAAGAATTTCTTTGAATAAAAGTTTAAGAAAAATCTAATTAAAAGCTACATTACAGATTTTTCAATTAAAGCAAATTAGAAAAAAAGGACTTTCTGTGTGTTCTAGTACATTGATGCAAACTTTGAACTTATAACTTTTAATATTTTTGTTGTAGGTGTCTTATCCCTGTTGAGGAAAAAAAAATATTTAAAGTTTTGTTGATTGAATTAAAATAAGTTTTACATGTTCAAGAGACAGAGATAAATAAATAAATAAATAAATAAATAAAATCTGTTCTTCCAGAATTACAAAACCGAATGTGTCTAAACTTTGTGCCATGTGAAAAGTGTGGAAAACAGATGAGGGGGTAAAAAAAAAAAAAGAGAGCAATTGGAAATGAGTTTGGGTGGAGTGGGGGGGTACAAGGAATTTTTTTTTTTTTTTTTTAAATAAAATAAAGGATGAATACCTCCCAGGGAGGTGCAGAATCTCTCCATCTTCTATTCAGCGTATGGAACAGTCGCTACACTTATCCCCGCTCTCTAAAAGGAGCTCCGCTTTCCACCCCATTAAAAAGTTTGGGAACTAATGCCACCCCTGAATACTACCCTAATTAGAGGCTGCTCAGAGTTGTAAGGACCTGCTACACAAGAGTGGCTCTGGGAGAGATTCTGCTTTGTAATGCCATCGTTTTGCTCTTTCCTTTACTTCTTTCTTTCGTTCTTTCTTTGAAAATGCCTAACAAACCGGGGCCATATATATATATGTGTGTGTGTGTATACATGCATTGCATCTGACCCTGCAGACACACAGTGACGAGTCCACATGATGAGACTTACAGTTACAGTAACGGCCATAGAGACGCATGATGTGCTGTTTGACAGAGGAATTAAAGACTCTGGCTCCAGGCCCCCCCTCCCTCCAGACAGGCCCCGGAGAAACTCTGAGCTTTCACCACTTCATGAAGTTCAAGCTTACATGTCCTTGCACATAATTTATTTAGCTGAAGACTTTCGGGGGGTGTTTTTATTTGTTCTACATCTTGCCTGTCTCACCTCGGTGTGAACCCGCAGATCCGGGATCTGCTGCAGAATTATGTTGCTGCCTCTCACCGCATTTTTCACTTTTTTAGCCCTGCACGTGTTTGCTTTGGCATGCTAGCCACTCACACAAACAACCAGGGCCCGTAGCTTATCCATCACGCTTGTGCAGAATGTGATGATAAAATAACAGGCGGCTTGAAACAAACCATTTGTTACAGCGGGATTTATTATTCTGTCCACTTGAAACAAAGTACAGAGGTTACCTAGGCATCTCCTACTTAGGTTACAACAATAAATAGAACGGAGAGTGGCTGCCTGCGGCCGCACAGCCTCGCTGAGGAAAGTCCCCAAACCCCGGTGACTCCACAGACTTCTGGGTCCGTGATGTCACCGGGACGTCCGCTGACTGTTCGCGTCCCGCACGCCATCAAGCATCGTCGCGTCAGCGTCCGGTAGGGGGGTCTGCCAAAGAAGCGCCGCTTGCCTACCAGCTTCAGGCCTGATTAGTTACATGCAACAACGCCTCTCGGTCATAAACACTTCATCGAGCTCCAGCAGCCCGTTCATCATCGTGACACCCACAGGTAATCCACACCAACGGCTGCAGCTGACACAAGGCAGAACCCAAACATTTCCTCTGAGCGGGACTCGCCTCTAAACACAGACTAGCCAGCAGTCTGCACGGCGAAAAACAGAGCGTCCGCCACCAGCAGACCCCCGCAGATGAAAGGGTCTTGCCTGTGTGTTGTCCGTTTTGAAGAGCGCTAATGTGCGTGTGTGAACATTTGGGCGGAGAGGCGGCTAAAACCCGTGCAGGAGTTTGAAATTTCAGCCTGCGTCCCCTGCGTTATGTCACTGATTTCTCAGCGATGATGGCCGTGTCACTCACGAGGAAAAAGAACCGCTGGAAGCCACCCATGTAGCCCCATTCACTCCTAACTTTCCCTCCCTAAATATCCTCCCCCAAACATTCCCTTCTGTTTGTATACTTCTTTCCTCCCATCCTCCTCTTTCTCCAGCTCTCCGCCTCATTGACTCGACCACAAAGTGTCCGTGGCAGATGACTCGGATCCCTAAAAGGAACGGGGAGACGCCGGAGCCGAGCGTTTAAGTGGTCGGCCCGGGCCACCCCGCCTCTCTCTGTGTCTTCTCAGGCTTCTGGGAGACCGCCCGAGCCGGTCTCGGCGCTTGACAGACGTGCTCCTCTCGCTCAGCGACGGGATCGACCCGCAATTAGATTCAGAGGTTTTTCGGGATGCACGCACGAGCCGCCTCGCAGCTCGCCGACGGGCCGCGGCCTTTGCCGTGGCTGCGTGCCACATGAAAGACTCCCCGCGACGCGCATCATGTGCTCCGATGCTACGTACGCCGTCGTCGAGGTGAGGAACACCCCTCTAGAGCTTCTAAAATGGCCCGCTGTCTTCTGAGTCACGCTTGGAAAAAAGAAAAAGAGCGGATTAAGAAGTCAGTGAGAGCAAAACTGAGTGAAAATAGGTTTATTTTCCTCTGCGTGCGCGCAAAAAGGTCTCACCGGTGGCCTGCAGTCAATCTTCCGCGTCATATTAGGGCAATTTTCGGGAGATTGACGGAAGTAAAGGACACCAAAGCCTTCTCCATTCCTTCCTCCTCCACAGGTTTGATGAAAGAAAACATACACCTAGTGTGCAACAACAATGTTGACTCTCTCAAAGGGAGGAATGAAACTGTAAAAACACTGTATATCCTGCTGAAAGCCTCCCTTTCTATTTGGAGTGCCAGCGTTAAAACTCCTACGGAAAAAACGTCCAACTGGCACGGTCCCGCCGAAAGCCGGGACGATGTTTTATTTGATACTTCCTCCCAAGGCGGTAGGCACTTCCTGTTCTCTGTCACAACATTTTCAGGGGCCTCTGTCAAAGTATAACGTCGCCGCGGGAGGTGCCCCGCAGCGCCCCCGCCCCCCCTTGTGCTTCCTTCAGGGTGGCCGAACCCGCCATTTCTGAGCCGATCTCTGCAGGGGAAAAAAAAAATGCGGCTCCACCGGCAGGTAACCGGATCCCCAGCCGGAGTGAATATTCAGAGCGCGGCAGGGGGTGCGGCAGACCGGCTGAAACGTAGCCTAGCTCTGATGTTAGCACAGGTTAAATTTACTCCGCGGATTTTCTTTTAAATGCAATCCCGCCGTTTGTTTAAGCTAAGTGCGCCGCGAGCAAAAAAAATAAAAAATAAAAATTTGCTCTCCTGCTCAACTGCAGCGGTTCAGCGAGCGGTAACGAGGCCCATCCCGTGCGTCGACTGAATTTTTCACAATCTGAACCTGCTCCGTGTGTTCCAGTCACTCTGGTTAGCTCACGTGTTTTTACATCTCCAACGCTTAGAGTGCCTCTCTCGCGCTTCCATCCTGCCCTCGCGTACGCGTACGAGCTGGGAAAGTGGCTTTTACACACCCACATACCTCTCGGTGCGCACACACTTTTTAAACTGGAACATCGAGACTAATTACCACCATCCCGTAATGGTGAATGAGCGCCGTCGTTCATGCATTTAGTTTTCTCCAAAACAGCAAAATATGTTTTACCTGAAATCGGTGCGATTACTCATGATGCAACCAGCCACCAGTTGTCTTGATTTATTCCATATTTACACAGCAACAGTTAACGGTGTTAAGGTTTATGGCATGTGGCGTATATACCGATCAGCCAAAACATTAAAACCACTAACTGGAAAAGTAAATGGGTGACCAGCTTGTGACAATCAATTCAAAGTTCTGCTGGGAAACATTTGGACCTGGTGTTTATGTGGATGTTACTGAGACATGTAGCACCCACCTGGACCAGATCAGGCACCTCCCACCCCATAGCAATGACACTCCCACTTTAGGAACAATTCAAAAAAACATGAAGAACGGCACCAGGTCTTGACCTGGCCTCCAAATTCACTAGATTCCAAACTGATCAAGTATCTGTGGAATGATCCACACAAGACCCTCCCCTCAACCCATAGGACCCAAAGCCCCCCCACACTAACATCCAGTTGCCAGACCCCACAGGACACCCTCTGAAGGCCCATGTCCATTCTATGACGAGTCACACCTGGAAGGAATATTATATTATATTAGGAAGGTGGTCATAATGTTATGGCTGATCAATGTTTTCCTCCATAACACTGGCTTTGCAGGTGGATTCTGATCATCAGCTTGTTTCTTTTATTGTTTTTTTTGTTTGTAGCAAATCTTATATTTATGCGCACATTTTGCAACGACACGTTTTCAGATGAGCGATGCTGCACAGTGTTCTTTAAATATTCCACCTTAGAGACGACTGCAGTGGAGGCCTCGAAAAGAAATGATTAAAAAGAAGTGCATTTGTGTAAAATAAATGCTTTCCTAGCAAAGAATTGCTTTTGGGGGGGTGACGTGTCGCCACCCGAACAGTAAGGATCGGTGACCTCAGCCCTTCTTAAAACCGAGCCTCTGAGCAGATTTAGTCCCTTTAAACTCTCCTCTTTGGTTCTCATACTGTGTAAAAGTAAAATGAAAGATTAGAAGAAAAACTCCAGAGCGCATGCAGCTCGCCAAATGGAGCACAACTTGAATTGTAACTATATATGGCATCTAAGGCAATGTGACATGGCCTCATCTCTGTCTAATAATATTCTGAGTGGGTTATGCTGAACATATGCAGTGCCTCACTAATTACGGTGCGTACACGAAGCCTGAGAAAACAACATCTAATTTGTTTAAAGTCTGTATTTGTTTCTTTAGCCGTGGCAGTTTCTCGAACGATGCCCCGGATGGTCTTCAGTGGCTGTTTATGTTTTACTGATTCATGTACGGCGCTGCAGGTCGGGAAGCCAACTCAAACACGGTAGAATAATACATTTGGAAACTTTCAGCAAAACTGGATTACATGGTGAGCTCTTGTTATAAAAGCAAAGAAATTAGGTGCCAGACAAACATAGTTTAGAAGTCTGAGTAAGACAGCTTATAGGAAAACGGCTTTGAAAAGAGTGAAGCCTTCTCGTTTTATTTCCTGAGAGTCATCTGAAGGAGCCCACCCCCGTGTTCGCTAATGAGCAATGCCGCTCTGCTGAAGGGAGCCCAGAAACAAGCCTGAAACGGCACCAGCTCCAGCAACCGTGGCTTCTCTGCCAGCTCCAAGCAGTCACAGTAGCTTAATTGATTCTCTGCTCGTTAACCGGTCTCCTTTTCCTCCTCCTCTTCTTCTTCTTGATGCCTCCATCCTCCCTCGTCACTCTCCACTCAGGTGGGACGAGGCGGCGGTAGGGGTGGGGAGTTTTTTGGGGGGTGGGGGGTCCGGGACGCAGTCTCCGAGTCCAGCGCGAGCACATGTGTTACACAGATCAGCGCGTTCCCATTTCTCTGCCCGTCACCAGAAGGGATAGGGTTACCGCGCGCTGATGAGGGAAGAGGTTGCGAAGTGCAGTTGCTGCTCGGACGGTGCCGGGACGGTCGCAGAGCAAACGCATAAATCTGAACCCTGGTCATTAGTCTGCCCCCCCCACCCGCAACTCACATCTTCCTTTGGCACCTGGTAAACTGGTTATATTTCTTTTCGTATTCTGAGGAAATGAAATGTACCAGGGCTCTTCCACGTGTCTCTTTGTCCAGTTTAAAAATGCAGCGCAGTGAAAACTTAGTTCATGGTCATTTATAAGATATAAGAGCGTTTAAATGTTCTGAAAAGGTTAAAAAAAAGTTATGTTCGTAGATCCATCTGCAAATTTAGACATTAATGAGATCACCCTGATGTGCATTACAGTAGCCATTTCTTCATTTAAACTGTTTTACTGGCTGAAATCTTACATCCATCTGTTTTAATAGTTCAGACGTTTTGAATTAAGTCCACATTCAGTGCATTTACATCAAGCTCTGCTCGAAATTTGACTTTCTGAATGCGGCCCATGTCCCAGTTTACATGCAACGGAGAAAATCGATGGCCGCTATCCCTCAGGCGGCTCTTCTACCACCTCAGTTTACCTTCTTCGTCTGTGACCGGCTTTCTTGGATGTTTATGTTCCAGGGTCATATGCCAGTGCATGCACACATTATCCAGTTAAAGTCCGATTAAGGCGTATACATACCAGAGAAAATTGATTTCCAGTTGCATTATCTGAGTGTGTTAATCGAATAAGGAGAACTCTGATTTTAGTCGGAGTAACGTGTTTACATGCTCTTAAGTTGTCCAGTTAAAGTCGGATTAAGGCAATAATTAGTTTTTTGTTTTTTTTTCACGTGCATGTAAACGTACTGATGGTTAGGTTTGGGTTGTTAGCCTTCAGATTTAAGGGTGATGCACAACAGGCACAAAACAATAATCCTTCCAGCACAGGTGAAGCTCACAAAAATAACACTCTGATATTATTATTCACACTTCCCATGTCTGTACAGACGCAAGAAAGAAATGTCCCCAATTTTATCTTTTTATGAATGAGAAAAAAAATGTTGCATGCAGACTACAGTTATTACGGTAGCCTGTTGCGTTGCTATTGACATTACAGACATAACAGTTTAAATATGACTAAATATGTCAATATAAATTAAACTGTAGTTGTCCCTGTTTTTTCATTTTACTTAACAACACCTAATTGTTTTGTTTTTATTTATTTCCTAGCTGGAAAGGTCTGCGGATTTCCACATCATCACCTGTTTTTCTACTAGTGTGGGATTATTCTACAATATTTACTCATCATCACATGAAAATAGTCCATCCTTAGTCAACCTACTGCATTAGTTCCTCTCTCTGATTATACATGAAAAAAAAAGAAAAATACAGTGATACCATCAGAATTTAGAAAAATATCGTGATATATTTGGTCGTACCGCCCACAAATTCACTTTTTTTGAAGTCAGTATCAAACCAGAACTTTAATCACCTTTTATCTTGCTTGGTATCTTTAAACTGTGCATTAACACAAGTGGCTAAATGTACAGTCACACAAACACTGTTCAATGTGAGCATTACGTTTCTGACGAACAATGACGACCAGATCTATTTGGAGAGTTTTTTAAAAATAGTACTTATTACAAATCGGTGCTGTTGTCCTTTATTTTCTTTGATTAATGCCTCTTGGGGGAATTCAGTGGTTGGACGTAGACGCAGAGGGAGACTGAACCTGTAATTTCATGGTAGCTACTTCACTTCGAATCGTATCGTGTCAGTTTCACTCGCTGACAACGAGTCTGTTCTTCCATTCTTGCCTTTAGAAGACACCGAGTGGTCCATTCGTTAACATTGCTTTTCTTTCAAATCGACTCGTGTGCATATTTAGCTACACGACCACTTTCCACTGTTGTTACCGGACTTCCAGTTCAGAGCCGCACAAGCTGGCAGTTAAACCGCCTGACAGATTGATTCTCTCTCGTTAATTCTTAATGACTTTCCCAGTCCAAACAAATAATCAGTCTCTCAGTAGCCGAGCAGCGGGATTCATGAGGCTATCAATTCTCCCTTCAGATGGTCGGGATGGAGGGGAACGGGGCTTCACGGCAGCAGAGGGGCCAGAGAGAAGGGCCTGAACAAAGAATTTATCCTCCTTGTCTTTGGCTTTCTGCGTGGCGCAGTTATGAGGGCGGTCAGTGTGGTGACCTCTCCCCGGTAGGAGGGGTCCACAGTTGACCCCTGTATTCCCCTGCATCCCCCTGCATCCCCTTCCAGCCTGGGCTCAATGCGGGCCATTCATGAGTGTGTGTTTATCCTAGTGATGCTCCGCAGGGACGGACCCCTATCCACTGCCATTTTATGGAGCCTGAGGGGCTGGAGGAGAGCGGAGGAGAGCGCGGCGGAGGCCTTTAACTGCTCACACACGATAACATTTCTGTTCACCCCTTTAGTGCTTGCTTGTTTTTCTTCTCTTTGCCCTAAAATGGTGTTATAATGCACCTGATTCCTGATATCCTCTCTTTCAACAAGACATCTTTTGGCCGCATAAATGGAGGAGGATTGATACGCGCCGAAGAATAACACAAACTTTCGCTCTCTCACACTGCCTTAGACAAACATACAGCTGAGGCGCACCCACCGAGAGTGAGAAGGAGAAAGTGAAGGAAGTGTTGAAGTATGTCTTACGGCGCTTAACCAAGTGAACCTTGAAGTTATTTAGTTTCCTTCGAACCAAGCATCTGGAACCCCCCACCCCCGCCACCACTCCTCCTCCCATCCCAACCACCTTCCAAACTCTGACTCCTGCAAACTCCCCCTCGCCAACACCGGCCTCCGGGGAGCTGCCGTAGGACAGGGCGAGGAGGAGGAGGAGGAGGAGATGCGTACACGCTTTGTTTTTACAGCTGAGGTCATTAAAGTTGTACGTGCAGGATTAGACAAAGAGCAGAGCCGTGCAGAGCAGGGTGGGTGATGTCTCCAGGCAAGATTCGCATACGCGGGACACAATCTGCAAGCGCATGACATGCAAGAGCGAGTGAACGATTGATGTGCATCGTGTTGCGAGTGATCGGCGGCGTCCGCATTCGCGCTTCGTCCAAAAAGAAGCGCGCTGGACGTGAGTCTGACCGCGTTCAGTCAAAAGTAACGCGTCGAGCGTGTGAGCGTTTGCCTCAGAAATGCGCAAAACACGGTAAAAACCGGTAACGGAAATACCTACATTTTAAAGAATCTCTGATATCTATATCTATATCCAGTCATGTGACCGGTTCATTTGAAGTCAGTCTTCCTGAAAGTGAAGTCTCGCGTGACGAGAAAAAGACTTAACAAGACTCACAGCTCATTCAATCGAAACACGAGATTTATTTTGCGAAAAAATACAATGGAAACGCAGCTATAAATGACTTAATAATAATAATAATCTGAATAAAAATGCCTCACGTAACCCATCTAAACGAGAACAGACTGGCTCGATTAGAAGAGTCTGTCAGTCAGATTCACAGGTTTGGTCCAAACCTTTGATTCTGTGCTCAGTAGTAAAGTATGAGCTACACGCTTGATCTGTTCGTTTCTTTTAGATTGGAATAAATACACGACTTCTATGCATCGACCGATGAGTTTGGAGGAGGGACCGAGGCACCGAGGCAGTTAAAGCAGCCAGTTGTTCAAACAAGTGTCGATGAATTCAGTAAAGTTGGGGAAAAAAACGACTTCTGGCAAATATCACGTCCTTTTAATTTAGTGTCCAAGTAAACAGAAAAATTGGAATGTGATCAGAAGACTTTCAGTCAGATTTAAAAAACGCTTTCATGTGCGCAGTCATCCTGCGAGACACATCTCCTCGGTCAGATCATTTGTCGGTGGTGGTAATTCGGCCTGGAGTCTCTCCACTGAGACCTGAATATGCGCCGGCAAAGATCTGTCTGTGCAGTCAGATTGCGTGGGTGGGCTTTAGGTGGCGATGGACGGAAGAGTCACAGGGACATAATGAGGACGCCCTCAGAAGACCCACGTCCATTCTCCGATGAGTCACAGCTGTTTTGACCTACACAGTATTAGGAAGGTGATCATAATGTTAAGCCTGATCTGTGTTGGGGATTGGCCTCAGATTTTTTCTGGCCCGTAGTGTGATGTAAATTATAACTGAGAGACCCGAGTTACTTTCTGTTTGTGCTACGGAGGTCTAGGATTTAGAGAATAAAAGTGTAATTTACTTTTTCCAGCTCAAAATATGAGAACATTGGTTTCCTTACGAGGCACCGACATCGGACAAAACATTTCAGATAAATTGTTTAGGAGTTGGAAAACCACAACTAAATTGAAGTTGAGCCGGCGAGGCAGAGGAGAACGAAGTCATACGACCACAGACAAAATGTACTTTACGTCCCTGCTTGGTGACGGTAAATCAAATAAAAGGAACATAATAAGGAGTCGGTGGAATGAGTAACGCGAGCAGGATGTTTTTTGTCTTGTTTTGTTTTTAACAATCCTTCTGTTCACACTGGCCAAACAACCACCGGCAGAGATGAACCCAAACATCCATTACAGCGTGCACTTCCAGCAACACTCACGCTGTAATGGACCTGTCTACAACCTGATACGAGCTCGACTCCAACCGGGGAAAACAGGACTTGTTCAGTTAAAACTTTCCATTCGTTTTAGCCGGAGCCGATACGTTTTAATGAGTTTGTTTACGTCGCGCGGTCTGAGTGTTCCTGACAAATTGACGTCGCATCAATCAGTGCGGCGCGGTGAGGGATGCTGAGAAAATGTTTTCGTAACGATGGCGAGAGGTAAGAAGTTTACCATCCAGATGGTCACAGAAATGCACATGGGCTGATGTTAAATAGGGAGAACGTGAAGAGTTCTCCTTCCTTTTGCAGCGATTTATGAATGATACAGCATCTGCAGTGCAAATCATCCTTTAATAGACTTTAATGATCCACCGGGGAAATGACTTGGTCACAGTAGCTTTGTTGCACGTAAAAGTAACACTGTTAAAAACCACAAGAAAGATAAAATAAGATTAAATTAAATATTATCTAGTAAAATAAAAAAATACAGAATTAGCATTATGAATCAATGTACAGAAGTAGTTGGTAAAACAGTGTCCAGGGTGATGCGGTTGTTTGGTCTGTTGCATAGCAACAGTGGTGTGGATCGTGTTTCATATGTTTTTATGGTTTTAAGTCAAATAAGAAAAAATAACCCAGATATATCCAACACACTCCATACTGCAGCCAGTGTGGAGTGTGTTGCAGCCATTTTTCAAATTTGAAAAATATACAAAAAAAATAACAGCGCTCTGGAACATATATGGAGGAATATCTGGATATAATATATATTATAAAATGTAGACAGTGAGGACTTTTACCATCACATGTCTTTGAGTCGTTTCAGTGTTTAAACTGTTGTGCTGCTTTTTTCTTTTTACTTTTTTTTGTCATGTTAAATACGCACCAATCAGGCAAAAAATTAAAACCCCTGACAGGAGAATTAAATAACATTTAAACCATCTTTTGACAATTCAAAGTTCTGCTGGGAAACTTTGGACCTGGCGTTCATTCATTCATGTGGATGCTTTAGGAACAACTTAAAAAAAAAAAAGGGAGCAGCACAAGGTGTTGACCTGCCTGCAGATACATTAGATCCCTCATATTGTAGAGCTGATGCAACAAGTAAAGAAGTGGCAGTGACATCTACTTCCTCTGATGTTTCTTTGATGAACTGAAACCACAAAGCATTTACATTGACAGGAGTCCTTCAAACCAGTTTACTTATATTTCTTCTTTTTTTTTTTTTTGCATGTTCTGTCTTCATTTAAAGTGACTTGACCATTACATACAGTTTATAAGGAGACGAGTGCCACCGTGTCTTCCCTCGGCAGACACGTAGAATTCGTTGTCGCTTTGGGCGCGTTGCCATGTTGCCACAGCACTGAAAACATTCTTCCAGCCCAGCAGCAGATCGGCTCTGCGGGAGTCGTCATACAGCACTCATCGCACCGCCGATGAGTTACAATCCTCCTCAAAGCCCAAGAAAAACTTCTGCAGCGAGGATTCGGTGCGAGGTGAATCCAGTTAAGTAAACACGTGAGGCCGTTTCCTTCTCGACGCTGGCTCTTGGAAGTCGGCGAAGGGCTCCACCGCTCTCCGGAGAGAGAGTCCGCTGCATAAGAAGGTGCTGCGGTGAGTGATGCCCCAGGATGTTTATTTTAAAATCCCCATAAGTGAGGCCGTTGGACAAAGACAAACCACAAGCAAAGCAAAGGAACCTGCACTTTAATGTTGTTAAAAACCAGATGCAGCACAATGAAAAAACACGCTTTCCCACCATCGTGCACCAGCACCGCGGGGACGGTGAGGATTTTTTTTTTCTCCTGCTTACTCCCGTCCTCACACTGTGCAATTTATGCAAAACCACAATCATTCTGCAAGATCACATAATGAGTAGGCGAGTGGCTGTCACTGTAAAAACAATGAAACAGATCTGATATTTTAGGCACCTATCTGAACAAACTGTAACTTATAAGGTACTTCGTGCATACGTCTTTGTTGCACACGAGCGTTCATGTGGGCTTTACACCCATGCTATCTTTAGCTTCTTGGGAATATCACAAGAATGCCTAAACTGGCCGCTTCTATAAAACTCCTGCTGTAGTCCTCCCACTCTGAGGTTTCTGGCTTTAACGTGCGCTCTGACATACTTCGGTAAATATAATTTGCTTTATTTTTTATGATTATTTCTATACCAAGAAGCCGTGCTCTTCAAAGTGAACGTCTTTTTTTCTCAGTTGTTGAGTTCATTGGGAGGGAGCCATGACCTCATGCTGTAATTTTAGTCTAATTCCATTCAGGGGGGGGTGAGAGGAGGGGGGGGGGCGTGGGTTCAACTGAACAGGCCCTTTTTACGAGACCAAAAAGGTTAAGAAACTACCACTGGCTAATAGCAGAGGTAAGGATGCTTAAGAAAATAAGGATCACTTTTTGACCTTCTTTACTTCCTCTTTCAATTGCGGCCCTCAATCATTTTTCCCCTCCTAACAGGCCCGCTGCATATGTTTTCATTTATTATGCTTGGTGGTAGGTTCTCCTGCAGGCCTGTTCGGTCCGTCCGGCCAAGGTCGACCTCACGGTGACAATCTGGGCCGTCACCCAGTGCTCGTCGTTTGATAAAAGACTGATACCACTTCCAGCGATAACCGGTTCCAACTGGCTCAGCTCATCGATGTCGTTGGCCTTCATGTTCATGCTTATTGATTCCCCTCATCGATGCTTTTCCTGCCAAATCTTTACATCCCAGTCGGGATGGTGGCGGTAATGCACTTAAAAGTTGTTTGCAACTGCCATAAAACGAAAGAAGTGTAAGAAGAAGAAGAATGTTAACGTCGAAGCGTCGAGTACCAGCATTACCAGACGTACGATCAGTAGTTCCAAAAATCCCATAAAGTACAATAATTTAACCCCTTCAATACATGGATATTACCAAACACAACGGTTAATTTACTGAGGTGAAACTGCGTAATAAGCTACACTACACACAGTCTGTGGAAATGTTTTACTGTAGCAGATGGTCCTGAGCAACGTCAGATCAGGTGTATACGATCATTTTCCTCAAAATACAATAATTTGTCCAATTTCCTATTTGTTTTCTTACACAATCTCAATAACTCAATAAAACTGCTGTTGTTTACACGAAACCACCTTTTTCTAGACCAAAAACCTCACAGGAGGAATTGATAAGTTAGTCGATAAAGAATCAGATCGATGAGCAGAATCCATAATGGCATCATTATCAATAAAATCTTATTGTTGTCCACCCCTACGCCTACACCCCTGCAGGCTGCATCCTGCTGGAGATGGCTGCTGCCATCGAGGAGTGTCATTGCTATGGGGTAGCGGGGGTATCTGGTCTGCTCTGAGCTGATCTGTGTATATTGATCTCTTTGCAGCCGGTGGTTGGTCACTAGTAGACGTAGAAGTATTAGATTTCTTGAAGTGCACGGATGGAAACGCAGCTGCTTCCACTCATCAGTCCGAGGTGAATTTGGTCTGATTAGGGTCCAAAGTTGTGGACAATATTTCCGGTTAATGTCCGGGGATTCTGTTTGAGGCTTGCGCCATATTTAAGCCAAACATATTGGACGCAGACGTCGGTTGACGCCAAATTTGAGATCAGTTCAAGATTGTTTCGCCTGTCACTGCTGCATCTCTCTGAACCTTGTCATCACATGGCTGACAGGCACGTCCTCATCGTTACTTGCAACAAGAAGGCGAATAAGTGTATTTTCAAACCTCTGAATTTGTTACCTCATAAATAATACTGACATAAATACTCCAGTCTACGTTCACTTCTAGGTGTTTGTTTCTTGGCTCAGAGGTCACAGGACTGTAAGCTGCCTGATGCATGAAAAAGGGAGGTCTCAGGAGGAGGAGGAGGAGGAGGAGGAGGAGTCCAAGCAGTGAGTTGAAGTCTGGGTGTCAGTCTGCTGTAACTGATTCGCTGGTAATGAACCCCCTAGCTTGGGCAAAGAGCCAGAGAGCACGGAGCCACCAGTAAATCATCCACTCTGAAAGCCCTGAACGCATCACAACGCACCAAAAAAGAAAAGACACATTTCCTTATTTTTAAGACACCTTTTTCTGTCCAATATTTAATATTCATGAATCTGTTCTGCCTTCGAGCTTTGTTGGTGATGATCTCTTTTTTTTTTTTTTTTTTAAAGACTCTCTCGCACCAAGACGACCAAATCATCTCACCCCCCCCTCCTCATTAGTCCAGCACCCCATAATACCAAGAATACCCATAATGCGTCTTGTCCATTTCATCTCCCAACACACAACCACGTCCGTGACACAGCCCTCCTCCCCTCTGGTCCTCCCTCTCCAAAAAACCCATTCATCTCGGGCCATTGTCGCCGCTGTTTCTCATGCTGCCCGTCCCCTCGGCTAACGCATCAGGTGATGCTCCGGGGGCTTTTATCCCGGTGTGAATAAAAGCCTTCAAGTGCATTAGGAAGATGAGCAAATGCATGTGTTTCACCGGATATCATGAAAGACGCGGCCGAGCCGACGTCGCTGCTGCCGCCTAGTCCCGGGCATGTTGATCCAAAGGACGTGGGCTGGCTGGCGTGATGTCCATGTGTGCGTACAGTGCGTTTGTTTGGTCGCACGGTGAGTCCCACATGAGCCATCTCGTGCGTAGAGCACCCAGGGACACTATAGCCACACGCAGCGTTTGTGAGAGGTTATTAGAGCGAGAGATATCGAGTCTGTCTCTGGGAGGAGGTTCCTAGAAAGACTGAACCCGCGGACGGAGACGAAGCCAGTGCGTGCATGTGCAACATAGGGTTAGTGTGTGTGTTCGAGTGTGTGTTTATATGAAGGGGGGAGGGGCAGCAGTAGTTACAATATTAGCGGCGTTCAGATATATAACAGCAGCACACATGTTCCCATTGTGACAATACTACGACAGTGATAGATTCACTGACATTATGCTGCGTAAACACGCGCCCGATGCGCTAATAAATCATTTATGCGCAGAGCTGGGCCTGCTCAGCTTCATTCTTGAAAACCTTGGGCGCGCAGAACTGCAGCTGCAACACTGCGCAGATTAAAACTGTCTTTGTCGGCGGAATAATTAAACGCACACATCAAAACCGCTTTAAAATTTAAATTCGCTCTTCATGTGCGGAGATCTGAAACCGGTTTCCTGCGAAAAAAACAAAAAACATTTTAATCATATTTATTCTTTTTCTGTTACCAATCCTCCACGTTTGCGCTCTGCGACAGGCCTGAGTTCAAAGCCTCATGAATGGAGGGAACGGGATCACATTCAGGCCATTTGGTCTATTTTTTGGTCAAATTTGAAGTTTATTTCAGCATTGCACACTGATGAACGCGTAGCTGTTTTCCACGCGCATCTGACGCGTTTCTTCCGCGCCCACCTTAAAAATTTCCAGCTGAACACATGGTTGTTTTGTGCCATTAAAGCGAGTCTGAGGCCAGACGCGGTTCACTGCAAGGTTCAACTCCGTGGGGCCGAAGCTTCTCGTGCGTATCGCGCGTCCACCTTGTAAAACTTTTAAAGTGATTTTAAAGTGTTCCAACTAGTCTGCCACAAAATCTACACATTCAAAATAAAACGATAACACCCAGTGGGACACATTGTGCAGAAAAGTCACACACCGGAGCTGTTGGTTTGGGCTACTTAATGTTGTGGTTCCCAATCTGAGGGTCAAGACTCCTGATGTGGTCATTAAAAAAAGTTTTGAGGCTCCTCTAGTCAGGATTTGTGACAAAAAGGATGTTTTTAATTGCATGGTTTTATATAAGTAGCTTTTTTGTGCGTTTGAAATACACATCTTACAGTTTAATGCTCTAAAAACAATTAAAACGATTCGAAAGTTGTCACATGTGGAGGATAAAATCTTCAACAGACCAAAAATGATTGGAAAACCAAAATTATTTGGGGCTTTTATGATGTAAAGAAAAAACTATAGAATAATATATCTTCTACTCAGTAAGAATTACCACATTTACCTCATAAATATTGTGAAATATATGTACAAAGTTGGATACAATAGTAGTAAAAAGTGTCTCTAATATGTCCTAAATACGCTCATCACTTACTTAACTTATTTACTACTTGCTCTGGAGTTTCACATCTGTGTGACTGCTGGTCAAGAAACACATTTTAATAAAAAAAAAAATGGCGCAGCAGTCAGTTGTTACTCCAGCTGAGAGACTGAAAAAGCAGCACCGATGAGACCGAGGGAAAAGCACATCAATAACACAGCTAAACACACAAAAAACAGCCTTGGTCTGTTTCTCCCTCTATCGCTCTCTCTCTCTCTCTCTAACACACTCACACACACACACACACACACAATAAGATAGCACATGCACCACAATGCTGCCTAAACCATTTGTTCACATAAACCTGCAATATATTTGTTTCTCTTGGACCAGCAAGTAAAACCCAGATGATGCAGAGGAGGCACGTGAACTGGCTCGTTTTTTTTTTTTTTTTTTTACGAGCGTAGGTGAACGTCGCCGCTGGAAAGGCTCAGCCTGATTCCGAGCTCCCCGGCTTTGAAAGTTTGCGTGAGGCAGCTTAACGGAACGTCGGGTTGTTTTTCCGCTCGGCTGCTTTCTGGACTCAGCTATAAACTAAAGACGACATCCTCTCATTAGTCTGCCCTCTGTAGCAAAGCCAGGCCATTTAGTGTACCCAAAATCCCATTGTTTAATTGCGCCGGGTCAAGTCAAAGGTCGGGCAAAATATTGATGAACTTTTTTTTTAAAGGGAGGTTGGGGGGGATGATGGGGGTGGGGGAGGCTTGAAGCGGCGGGGAGGCAGCCGAGGGCAAAGGTGCGAGGGCCACAAACACAGCTGTACCGGAGCAAACAGAGCCAGCCGGGCCGTCCACTGGGAAGGAATGAAAGAACGGCTTCTCAAGTCGCTCCGAAGCTCAATATCATCACGGATGCACTTTTTTTTTTTTTTTTTTTTTAAATCGGACGCTCCTGCAAGGGACCACGCTTGACGGTGACGCCGCTCCTGCTTCCAAGGGACGAGAGAAACCCACACCCACACGTACCCAGAGCAGAGATGGTGTGCCACAGCCACGGCCACGGAGTGTTATGGATTACACTGTTTGTTTAAATCCATGTTAGGTGGATTATGCTCCTTCATGAAAGAGGGCTGGCCGGGGTCAAAGGCCAGTGAGGCAAAGGCTGCTGAGAAGGTCCTCCAAACACAGCTTTCTCCCTGACCTGAGGGAATTCCCGCAGATACTTCTCTTTGTGCTCGTGACCCGAGTTTGTTGCAAAGTGGTGTTAAAAAAAAAAAAAAAAAAGAGTGAACGCACCAAGAAACAAGTTTCATTTTTATGCTTTTCTTCTTTAAAAGAGTCACTCTTGGTGCCAAAGTTTACCGGATTCCAGTTCATTTCCTTTCAGTCTGTGTCTGAGCTCTCATCTCGTCGCATTGTCATTCTGATAAGTCAGTCAGCACACTTGTGGTTTCTCGAGACATTAATAGAGTCTCATAATTATTTCCACACACTTCGGGCTTAGAGAAAAAGAAAGAGGGGGAGGGGGGGCAGTTTGACCCTCGGTGTCAAAGTTCAAATGATTTGGATTGTTGTGCAAACAAAAAAGATATTTTGATGCCATAACCTAATTAAATGCTTTTTTATTATTATTTTATTTTAATGCTCACCTTTAGTCGCCCACCATCGGTTAATTAAATCCACTTTACGCGCCGGGCAGACATTGATTTGACCCAACACCAGCGCTCCCCTGTCGCCATCTCTGTTAAGTGAGAGGGATTTAAGCACACAAAACAAAAACAAAGTGGTCACTTTATGCCCCGGGCGCGTTTCTGGTGACATTTAACAGCAAGGAAAGCTATTTCCTTTACCATTCAAAGCCAAACGCTCTTAATTGCTCAAGAAGTCTGCTGCAGTTTGGAAAACACTTTGTGATATTCCCTGAGCTTGATCGTTGCGGTTCACTTGAGTCTGTGTTTATTCCTGTGTGGAGAAAATTGGTTTACTCGAGTTGTAATTTTGATATGACACTAAAATATTCCCTTGAACGCGCACCATTTGGAAACCTTTGTAGTTGTAATGGCCATTCATTATGGTTTTCAAGATAAGTTTATGTTGTCATTAAATCTGACTAAACACAGAAACAAACATTTCCCAAACGCACCTTATCTTTTCAGACGAGTAGCCGACAACGGTTCTATTTAGGCTGCACAAACGTATCAGATAGTCTGAAGTCATCTGCTGAGCAGGGCTGCATCTACTGGATCATTTCACCGATAAACATCTTGGGAACGTTTCTTCTTGCAAACTACAGCAGATCGCTTCTGTGAGCGGGCACCCGTCGGCTCCCACGGGGGAAAATGGAATTTCCTCCGTGCTTTGTCACAGCCTCGACTTTAACATCACAGTGCACGGACAGAAATTAAAAAAAAAAAAAAAAAAAAAAAACTCTGGATTTCTGTGGGTGTGCGCGCAGCAAAAACGTTCACTTTACGAGTTGTTTTAACCTCTTACCCACCTCCGAAAAACTTTCTTCAGTACCGAGAGGAGGGCTGAGAATCGCCGCTGCTGTCAGTTTACGTGTGACAGAAATTGGAAACAAGTGTCTTACAAATCACAGAGACACATCGCTGCCTTCTGTCAAGAAACACCTGGTGGCACTTGTAGGCGAACTCTTAAAATATAAACGGTGCAATCACAGAAAACCTTTCAAGATTTTATTGTGAATTAAACTTCAGGATAAAGTGGAAACTAGTGCTTTAGATTCACAAAGCAGCTTATCGTGCCTGTAGTTTCCCAAGTCATTTTTTTTTCTCCCTTCTTTCACAAATATTCCCCTGCAGCCTGCCTACCTACGTGGGATTTTCTTCACAAGATTTTTGTTAAGATTACTTATTGAATTGTTCTCCAGAGGTGGAGCAGGAGCAGTCACGGAATCGTTTAGTTCATCTGAGGTAAACCCGCGGACTGGAGCTCTTCCAGCTAAAACTCTGCAAACTGACCTGATTAGAAACAGTTTAGCAGCTCTTAAGGGAGGGGAGCCAAGCAGGTTTGGATGTTTCTTTGGTCCAATTACAACATATGTCAAAAAGTTAATTAGAAGGGGCTAGATTAAAATTTTAACACCTCACGCGAAGAATAATAACCGGAAAATTTATATTTATTAAAGTTACCATACGCGCACTGACGTCTGTCGTTGGCGGAGCGTTAAAGTGGTGCGTTCAGGTGCCAGAATTGCACATATCCTGATATATTTTATCCATGCTTTAAAAAACTAAAAGAAAAGAATCTCAACCTCCTCTATTTTTTTATTTTATTTTTTTGCTTTTTCTTAGTTATGTTACACACTGAGAAAATAAAACACACACCACTATTCAGATTTTCGTTTATTAAATGTTTCCCTCAAGTATTTACTCCAGTGCCGTGTCACATTTCGATGAGAAATATTCCACTTTTTTTACTCCCTGCGTTTAAATTTAGCTCCTTTTCGTCTCGACCAAACCACGAAAAGCAACTTCTCGTATGAATAACAGCGTGATGAAATGATAAATAATGATATCTCACTAATTACGCTGCCGCTGAGGGATTAAACCTTTGGTGCTTGAGAGAGGTTTAGTTTGGTGGCAGTCTCTGAACTTGTAACGGGAGTTTTTTTACGCAGTGGGATGTTCCTGCTTTTATGTAATAAATCTGAATGCTTCCACCGCCACCACCACAGGCTCACGGGAGGCTTTCCAGAATGGGGTTGGGTAGGGTGGGTGGTGGGGGGCACACATCCACATCCAGCGTCGCCCATGCGCGACCGGTGTATATTAATTATTGATCTCTCGCAGCTGCTTATAGTTTATGGTTTCTGGTTTTGGCATTGGCACAAGCTCCTCAGCGCGGAGCAGGTCATTCCCGGTGTCCCTTAATCAGGATTGTGTGTTAGGCCTCTGATTATTATAATGCCCCGTGAAGGAAGAAAGAGAAAAGGAAAAGAATCGCGAAACAATGCTCTCAGTGCAAAGGGATTGGCAAAAAAATAATGTTGCAATTAAATAAATCGATGAAATGCGCCTTCTTTCTTTTTCCCCACCGCCGCCACCGTCACCACCACCAATCAGGCTCATATGTTTGGAGGCAAACACATCTGACTCGCAGGTCTAAACTGTGTTGCTTGGCTTTACCATCACAAGTAAAATATTAATGCCGAACAGTCAAGCTGATGAAAAAATCTGTTTAAAAATGGATGTTTTGTTTTGCCACGCTCTGAGCTAAATATGTTACGGGTGGAAACTCCATGTGGGGGCCCCCGCGTCGTGGTGGGAGGTAGGGCTAATTGACGAAAGAGAACGAGTGTGTTTTGCCCCAGAGCTAAGGAAGCGGTTCCCCCACTTCTCCTTCACCGACCGTCTGTAAAGAGGCTCACTTTTTTTTTTTTGTTCGCATCAGATCAAAACAAAAAGAAAAAGAAAGAAAGGAAGAAGAAGAAGAAGAAGAAAGACACGCAACAAGCTCCGTGTCTGCAGTAATTACATCTGTGACCCGGCCTAGTGTTTGTTTGTTTGTGTTTTTGTTTGTTGTTGTTGTTTCCCAGCCTTAGTCGCTGTATTTATTTAATTATTTATTTTTAATGAATGACTTTTGGGTATTTTTTCATCACAACACATTGTCCGGCCTAATTAGTTTGCTTTCTTTTTATTTTGACAATCCCACAGTCCGTGTGTGTGTGTGCTTAACCTTAAATGATGTATTTAACATTGTAAAGGGGAAAAACTTGTCTCGGTCATTTACGAACATAAATTTATCTTTTGAAGAATCTCGATCCAAATGCATTAACTTAAACGCGTAACGTGGAAACTTTAAGCTTCTAGCACACAAATAGAACTTTTTTTTGTATTTTTAAATAATATAATATATAGGCTATATATATATTCCACGTAAATTAAAAGTTCTGCATCAGTTCTTCCATTTAAAGTACTTTAATTTGCCTTTACAAGCCAAAACAGACATTTAGAAAGTCTAATTTGGAGCAAATATATACCTATTATTAGTGTCAAAACAAACCGAAATGAAGTGGAGTGATGAGATAAAACGGTCGCGGCTCAAAGTAAATCACTGTCGCAGGATCCACGTGACGCATGCGTGAGTGCGTCTATTGGCTCAAAGCTGGCGCTGCACGCGATAGCTGTGTTTGGTTGCAGCTAGTTTTTTTTTTTTTTTTTTTTTTTTTTTTTGTTTGCTCTCCTAATTGACTGGTCGCAGAGCTCGGTGTCCACAGGGAGGCTGTGGATGTGGGTGAATGTGGGCCACAGCTCCCCCGAGGCTCCGTGGAGGAGGAGACCGAGACACCGCGAGGCAGAACTCAGACAAACCCCGGATGAAAGTTGATACCGTGAAGTGACAATTAAATACAGACTAAATAATAATAATAATACTGTAAATTACGAGCAACGGTGAAGCTCACAGGGGGCGCTTCATGTACACAAACTATCTCTGGTTAATTTAATAATTTGATTGTTTTACTTCATCTTCAATCACTCCTGCAGTTTGAGGCTAATAATAATGTTTTTTGTTTGTTTGTTTGTTTTGCACAGTTTCACAGAATTCAGAGATAAATAAAACTATTGATGCTTCCAAATCAGTAATACGGCTCAGGAGGACATCTTTCTTTTCAAGTCCTATAAAATGAATCTGTGTTTAATGGATTTAATAACATATGAAGTTTCATTTCAAAACAGTCCACATGCATTTCTTACTTCCTAATGAGAGTCTACTAAGCCTCTGCTTTGCCTTTCTCTGACTATTCTGGACTAAAGGGCTTTTTTTTTCTCTCTTTTTTGCACCACTGAGTGCTATTCCCGTACATCACACACAAAAATCAAGTTTATGTGAGAGATTTGTTTCCCAATAACAGGTTTCTTTTCAAGTCTGACCCGCCACTCAACATTAAAATCCACATAGCATAATATTCCCCGGATTTAATTAAGAAAAACTCAACCCAACCCGTGCTCGAAAAGCGATCAGATTAAAATGCTAATCGAATTCTCCGGGCACAAATATGCTGCTTTAACCTCTCGGATGAGGTTGGAAAACATGATGTCAGACTTCTCCACATCCAAATTAACCTCCAGCCGTGGGCATTGATTTGCAAATCTCTGCCACGCAAACCTCCGCTGACTCCTCGTGCCATTCAGCGCGTCCGAGTTCAACGAGCGCCGGCGCTCACCTGCTACTGCTTTGACTGCTGCCAGCTGCCAATTAACACCTATGGCATGTTAATTAGGCCGCGGAGTCTACCACTTCAGGAGACTTTTCAGACCCTTCACCACAAGTGCCTTTTTTTTTTTTTTTTTCACAAGAGCTCATGTGCATATGCATCTTGCAGGAGGAGGCCCAAGCGGGATCCCGATGAGTCGTTCAGCTGCAACATGTGCATCAATAGACTCCAAAGTGTCGGAGATCGCGTTTCGCTTTGGTTCCGTCCGCAGATTGATGTCGGTGGCGGTCGCACGAGCCCAATCAGTATGAATGATGTCTTGAAATTGTGTAAAAAAAAAAATCATAAAGCATTCCGATTTTGAAGGCAAAAACACATTTCACAAGAAGTCGGTCCTTCGCAGTCATTTTCAAATTAAGAGCCTTTCAGGGGGAACCCACATGGGAGCGAATGGATGTGTAATAAATGTGTAACGCTACATAAATTCAAAGACATGTTTTTAATGTAGGGGATATTTACAATATACACACACTGTTTGGATTCTGCTGCTGCCGCCTCGCACACACACACACACACACAGGCGCACATGGACGAGGAAGACAAACAAACCTCGAAACAAATTAACCGACGGCCGGCTCTTCTCACGCACAACCGACCGTGATTCATCTCTAGAAATCTGGAATCAGTCAACTCGGAGCAACGCAAGGAACCTGCCGGAGCTCGGGTCCCCGAGGGGGGTGGGGGGAGGAGGGGGGAGAGGAACGTTTCAGAAAATTAGACAAATGCACAACATGGCATCATTAGTGCCAAAAGGGATAGTGGAGGTGAAGTGGGCGTTTGAGGGCGGTGGAGGTTAGGGAGGTGGAGTGGGGTGTATAAGTGTGTGTGCATGGTAGTGGTGGTGGTGGAAAGGGGTGTTCATGAAACGTTACTCAGAAGAGAAGAAAACCACCTAAAAGGCCTGAGAAGCACAATGACACATCAAAAGGAAAAACCTGAGAACCGCGGCATAATAAGACTCATGAATAAGCTCAGATCCCAAAGGAACAATGTGTGTTTAAGTGTGTGTGAGGGAGCAAAAGACAGACAGCGAATATGTGTGTGTGTGTGGAAATATTTGTGCATGTACGTGGTCAAAAACTGTTAATTTATCCTCCTTTTTTCTTGCAAAAAAGCTCCTTATAGAAAATGAAATGTGCATGCAGTAATGTGTGTTTGTGTTTGTGTGTGTGTGTGTGTGTGTGCGTGCGTGTGTTTATCCAAGCCCGGTATTATTCTGAAATCATGAACACAGCAGGAGGACATCCATTCGCCACATTAAGGATTTCATTGCTTCACATAATCATTTCAGCTCTCGTCTCTGGTCACAGTTCAAAGACGATGGCCCGTTTTATCTCTTTGATGCACAAAGGCCTTGGTGAGAACAAACTGAATCCTCGCTAATAACAAAAGGAGGAAAAAAAATGTGCTTTGCTTTTTTTTTTTTTTTTTTTTAAAGAGGCCAAATGTTGGCAGGAAACTTTAAACTGCTGACATTAAAGCGTTATTCTGATTTAAAAAAAAAAAAGTGCTTTTACAGTTTTCAGACAGACAGCAAAAACCACACGAGGACCATAAACCGTGGACACGTTGTTAAAGTGAACACATTATCAGGCAATTTGTGAGAAAGTAACCGTGTTGAGTGAATATCTCACATACTGCATTCAGACTTTGGTTCATGAAAAAAAATACACATAAAACACAATAACCAGGCATAACATTATGACCACCTGCCTAATTTTGTGCAGGTATCCTCCAGTTAGTGGGTCCTATGTGTTGAGGGGAGGGGCCTCTGTGGATCATCAACACTGATACTTGATGAGTTTGGGTTCTAGTGAATTCAGAGGCCAGTTCAACACCTTCTCCTGTTTTCATTTATTTTATTTTTTTTTTAATTGTTGGCGCCTGGTCTTGTCTAGGTGGGTGATTTATGTCTAAGGAACATCCACATGAATTAATACCAGGTCCGACCCCTAGGGGGTACTGCAGGGGGGTCTTTGGTTGATTAGACATTTTTATATAAAAAAAAAAATTAATTTTCCCTCCAAATTGGAATTCTTTAAATACACATTAACATGAATCCAACACATTTTAGTAAAGGGATAAGGGATGGCTCAATATTGAATGCAAAATGATGATGACAATAATGTATATTTATAAATAGCACTAGGATGAGGCTTTTCCATCAGTTTGGGCTCCTTGGCCTGAAAAATGTTGAAGACCCCTGGTTTAAATCTTATTTACTTCTCCTGTCAGTGGTCTTAATGATGTGGTTGATCGGTGTAACCCGTCAACACTTTGTGGCTAGCTAAATTAGCATCACCTTTGTGAGCACATTGAGCATTTAGCTGCCATGTCTACTCGCAGAGCTGCTAGCATGGCTGTGTTCTTTTAGTTTTAATGAGCATTATCGTATTTATTTGCTTAAGCTCCGTGAATCTGTAGCGTAAATCTCGAAATCAAGCTCTACGGAGTTCAAACACATTCTGTTCTGCAACCGGTTCACACACCACAGTGAATGTGTGTTTGCCTGATGCACAGAACGTCTTGTTTATTTGTGCTGTTTTGTTTGAAATAGAAATCAAAACTGGATTCACATCTCTGTAAATGTTCCTTAAACTATGCGGGGTACAGTTTGGCAAAAAAAAAAAAAAAGAAAAGAAAAAAAAGTGAAAAATCACATCTAAAGGATAATATTGATCCAAGTGTCCGTACTCCGAATAAACACTCTTGGTTAAACGTCGGTTCACCAGATGCCACTGAGATGTAAACGCGGAGGGAAAAGAGCGCAAACATGGAAGAGAAACTAGAGTCATCTGGGTTCTGTGACCCATTAGCTGTGTGCTTCGTTGCTTTCCTTGTGGGAGGTGACACATTTCTGCTTTCTGTCTTCTGTTTTTATGATTTGTCGACAAATAGCTCGCCGCGCAGCGTGACATCATTTCCTCGCTGTTCGGCTTTTCTCCTTTTGAATCCAAAGTCGAGTCGCGCCGTGCCAGAAGTTAAGGGATACAACTTAACTCCCTTCTCTAAACAACGAGGGGCCAGCTCTGTCGAAGCAGAGCCTGTGAACTCGTAAGGTGGGAAAGGGCTCTCTTTGTTGTGTACATGGAAAGTCAAACAGATTGTCCCGAGCCGCGGACTCTTGATGTGTTTATTGCATGTGTGTGGTTTTGTGGAAATGCATTAAGATATGAAATATAGCCGTAGAGGGCGGCGGGGGTAGAAAAAGTTATTGGTTATGTTTTTAGACTGAAGCACTCCATCAATCAGACGCACAAGAATCACTTCATGAATGTGTTGCCGGAACGTATACAAGAAGAAGTGACGCTGTAGATTAAATCCACGTTATGTAAAAGTTGCGTTTTTACGGACGTTAGTGTAACGTGAGGAGTTAGCAGAAGCATTTAATCTGTATAATATCTGATATTTAAGTAAAGAAAAGCTTCAAATGAGATTATAAAATAATACATAAGTAGAAAAGGTTAGAGAAGAAGGAAGTAAAAGCTAAAACTAAGCAGAATCAATAAAATCAGTACTGCTACTATTGTTAGCACCTGCTGCCTGATACAGAAAATGGCAAATAAGACATTGAAGGTTAAAAGAAAAAACACACTCAAACACACAATAATTTACATAAGTACAGATTTTTTATTTGCTCTACTGCAGGGGTCTTCAATGTTTTCCCCTACCAGCTGTTCTATATTAAACTCTGCCTAGTGCAAATTATAAATATACATTATTATTATATCATTTTGCATTCAATATTAAGCTACTCAAATAATACACAAGTTAAAATACTCATTTTAATTTCTATTTTTTGTTTTTAGTGATCCCTCTTGGCCTCTGTAGTTGGCTGATGGGAGCTAGCCGCGCTATTAGCTTCTCTTCTGCTAATACTGCAGCATGCCCCTGGGATTTTAGCTGGGTACTGAATAGCCCTAGCACCACACACAGACGTGCACCTTCCCAGAAACGTAACCACGCATCACAGCAACACAGACCCCAAGAGCTGTGACTGGTCCGCTTGATATTAGCTTGTTTCTGCTTCAGTATTTTCCGACCGCTTCTCCGTCTTCGCAATTTTTGAATTGATTCTTTTGCATCAGTTAAAATAGGTCACACTGACATAAGACAGTGGTATAGGAGATATAAACATTTGTATGATTCACCGTTGTTGAAAGTGAAACAGGAAGTAGAAACAAGAATTAACCAAGACACAGCGCCCACTGGTGTTTGGGTGGTGTTTTTACAGAGCGAGTCAGACTGATTCGTATGAATGACTATGCTCATTTATACGAATGGTTAGGTTACACTGTGTATAAACCACACTTAACTCCCAGGTAGACTTTTCAAAGCCTAAAGGCAATTAATCCTGAATTAATCAGATCGGATTCATGAGTCTGGACCCCAGCGAGGCAGTTGTTAACTAACTACAAAAGCTTCACACTCTCATCCCTCTTGTTCCTGTAGATTTCTCCCAGCTTTGCTTGTACAGAAGCCTCCCTGCAAAGAGCCAGCAGACAATTTATGTTGGCGTCCGTCCACAGACAGTTGTTCTCCGTGTTGTCCTCCATTGGCTCCATTACTAGAGCTGCAGAGGGGATACTTCTCAGTATTCATGTCAGTCCGGATTTGAAGTTGCATCCAAAGACACTTTGAACCGTCAGTCTGTAGAAATGTTAATGGAGTCACATTTCAAACAAGCTTAAAAAGCAGAGTAGCAGCAGTAGTGCTGCTTTGCAAAGATATTGGATTTTGTGTGTTTTTGTTTGCTGTTTAGACTTTCCCAAATTGGTCAGTGTATAAACTTGGTATGCCAAAAAACCTATTTACAGTTTTAAAAGTCAAACCATTTATCTGGACACCGTATTAGCCAGACAAGCTCTGACTGGACTTTAAAAAGGTATGATCATGAAGCTAACCCACGATTTGAGTGAGTTCCAGACCAACAGCGGGATTAGTAACTCTATATCTCTTCCACGTCATTTTTAGTAATTTTACAATTAAAAAAAAAATATATGCCACCTGCATTTGACCCCATTTTGGTCATGAAATTATTAGTACACTTACATTTTCTTAGAGTGTTGTTATTGTCACTTAACAAGATTAAAGGAGAAAACACTGCTGAAAATTGGTTTATGTTACGGTTTGAGATCTGACAGCATGCATGGTGTGGAGTTTCCATGTCCAAACACACACACACATACACACACACACACACACACACACTTCTCAAAAGCACAGGACCGGGGACTTAAGTGGCGAACACTCTGCAGGCCTGCCCAATTTTCAAGGCGATTTCCTAACTTGAGAAAGAGCGGGCTGTGAATAATTGTGGTGCTCTTCATGCTTGTGATAATAATGTTATTCTAAAGGGGTGAAAGTGGTGCAAATGGTGGAAAAAACACTTAAGAAAGAGAGAGAAAAAAGAGGAGGTAGGATATGTTAAGAAACCACATGTACTAACCGGTGGCTGCCAAATTACTCATTCACCGTGGTGTTTCATTTACTCTCACAATTAAAGCAACGTGACGGTTTTGGTAACACCTGCCCGTCCTTTTCTCGAGCAGATGTGGCAGGCTGCAAAAAAACAAAACCGAACTTTTTAAGAGACGTTTTTAAAAGGTCACCGAGTGCAGGTAATTGGTGGATTACAGTAACAAGTAACTGTCACGCTGTGATGGTGAAACGCTGTGCGGAACGGTTCATTAGAATTTATCACATGCATTCAGATGTGTTTAGCTTAGCCTCTAATAAATTTAATTTAACTTCAAATTAATGAACCAATTATTGAACCACTGGCAATCTAACACAATGTGTCAAAGAGGTGTGCTTGGTGACGTAGTAGATGAACCCTCCATAACGTTTTTTTTTTGGTTTTGAAGCTCAGTGTGGTGTCTTTAGCCGCCGCCATCTTGCCATTGACTCCCCCGCTGATTGAAAAATGGGGAAAGTGTGATGTCATGGGAGACAGCTTTCAACCATTGACTGTATATATTATGGACAAACCCATCGTGACGTCACCCATTGGATTCTGAACCTCGAAAAAGAAGCCCGATGTGGGTGGAACCCGCGGCCGCCATGTTGGATCAGCTTCATTATCTCTTGTCACTCAAAGCCCTTAATTATACAGAATTTTAGACCTTAATGAAAAAATAAACAAATGAAAAAATTAACCCCCTGCACAGTTGTCATGAATAGTGAAATAAACTATTGAGACCAAAATCGTTTTTCGTACCAGGCTGTAAACATGTTTAATAATGCTTGCACCGCTGAGGTTACCGCTAGCGACCTATGATGGCCTCCACCTATCGCTACAAAGTAAACACGCCCTGAAATGACCCAGATTAAATCAGCCAAATGGACCCAAACTTTTTTTTTTTTTTTTTTTCTTTTTTGCTTTGGCTTTAAGCATCTTTATTTCAACTGGACATTTTCATTGAAGCAGTGAAACTGCATGTTTCGGCATTTTCAGCCCCAGAAGTCACAGGGTGGATTTTAATCAGTTTTGGGTTCAATACTGCATATTAGTATCTCTAAGCTGCAAACATATCCGGTAATTCTCGTTTACTAACACTAATTCTCCTCCAAAAAGGCCACTGAGCACATATTAGCTAACATTGCATTAATTTTGTGGGTTTACAGATTATATTAGATTACATAACCCGCTATGCTTTGTGTGTGTGTGTGTGTGTGGCGGTGTTCCCCAAAGGAAATACAGAGTAGCTTCTCGGCTCTGTATTTGAAGTTCGCTTGCCAAACTGACTGTTTGTTCCTAATCTTAAAATCCTCTACTTTTGGAAAAGCAAAAATCAGAAAAGCGTTTGCGTGTCCTCCGTTTGCCAGGTACTGTGTGTTTTTGGAAGCGAAGCCCCGTGCAATCTTATAATGCCAAAGCTAAGCTGGTAAACGTATTTACCAGCTTAGCAAGGAGTCGCAAGGATGCTGACATTTTAACTGGGACCATTATGCCTATCCTTGTGGGATTACGCACGCGGTCGTGTATTGCATTTTGCATGTTTAAGACGAGCCACAGGAACTTTTGTCTGGGCATCAGACAATGTAGCAGTTCCAGATGTCAGACTAATAGCTAACCTTACAAGCTAGCTTCTGCGCATCACGATTACATCACATACTGTATACTGTAACTCCTGCTATAATAAATTTTAAACAAAAATGCAGGGATCGAAATATATATATATATATGTGATGATATAAACTGCACAATTAAAACAAGATGGTTTTTTTTTTTGTGTGTTTGAAGGCAAAATTGGAAACACATAAATCAAGAGTGGGCATGCACGTGTGTTTTGCCGTTAGCTCTGAATTCCTGTTGCAGTGAGTGTGTGTTTGTGTGGGTGGGTGAGTAACTGTACCTTTGTGTGAGAAGGGGAGAAAGGAAGCATGTGTGTACAGTGTTTTGTCTGTGGTTTGAGTGCCAGACCATTCTCTCATACTGTGCGTGTGTGTGTATGTGTGTGTGTGTAATACCTCGGAGAGTGCTCGACCCACTGTCTGTGCCTGAGCTGAATAATGCATCAAGAGATTCCCTTCTTCTCTAATTTCTCATCCCCGTCCCCCTTCGCTCGTCTGAACCTCTAATCTCTCGCTCATTTGTTTGTTTGTCGAATATTCACCTAGTTGCGCGACCTTTGTTCTGTGGCTCATCCTTCCGCCATCAATCCACATCGCCGCTCCTTCTTCCCCCTCCCTCCCCCCTCTTTCTATCACTCGGCCCCTCCCAGGCCTACTCAAGCGTAAGGTAGCCGGGTGAAAATGCCATGCTCTCAGCGCAGCCTCTGCACGCAATAGTGCTTAGTTCGTGTGAGAAGGCCGGTAGACGTGGTGCTGCCCCACATGGCCGTGGCGTGGAGCCACGGAAGAGACAGGCAGAGAGAGAGGGAAAGTGCAGAGGGGAGGGGTGCCACAAAAAAAAAAAAAAAAAAAAAAAACACCATCCCTGTTACCAGCAGCCAGGGGTTTTTTAGCTCAGCCGAAACCATGGCAACGTTTCACACTGATGAGGTTTTTATTTTTTTTCTCATCGGCGTCGCCGGGGTCAATCAGGCGGGTCAAGGTGAAATGGCTGCCACTCACGCAACGCCACTCTTAAAAGGGGGGAGAGGAGGGGAAGGGAAGTGGAATGACAGAACACAACCGAGCGAAAACAAACAAAGCCGAGCGACTTTCCACTCGTTCTGGGAGGGGCTCCTCCTAATGAAAATCTGCGGGCTCAGAAATCCCTGGGCATATTCCTTTTTTTTTTTTTTTTTTCAAACACGATGATTTAAAGTGGTGATTACGGCGAAGGCCGAGCGAGGAGGAATGGGTTCAAATCACACCCATCGCTCATTCTCTTTTGATTTTCAGGGTTCAATCCTCAAAGACCAGCCAGCACTTTTGACTCCCCCCCCCCCCCCACCCTCCTCTTTCCCCTCGGGTCCCCCGCAGCCACTCTCCACACCTCTGCTGATCCTGGTCTCATTTCAGGGGCGGGTTGTAATGAAGTCCTCGCCCTCTCTGATGTATGTTCCTCCGAGGCAGCGGGCCGTGTGGGCCGCGCCGCTGAGCAAGGGAAGGCCTCTCCATTACGGGCGGGTTAACGTCTTGTGTCAAGCCTCGGCCGGCGTGGCTGCAGTTGTGATAACAACATAATGACTTTCTACCCCTGATTACAAAGGGTCCGAAACATGCAGGATCAAAGTAAATAAAACAGAGTAGCACCTTCGGCTACAATAATAAACCCCCTCAGAAGTGCTGCATGCTAGAGGGATTACTCATATTTTTTCATCTAATTAGGACAATACATCATTTACATTTCACATGGTGGAATGGGACCAAATGGAGAGGCCCGGGTTGCCCAACATGAGGTAAGTGTAAGCCAAGGAAAATGAAGCAAACGTATTAAATATACAGACCACGTGCAATTATTTTTAACAAAAACATGACTAGTTTTGGTTAATTGGTGCAACCGTAGACGCAGATTACATCCCGGGCAACGTGGGACAGGAAATCAGTCAAGATCTGCTGCCGTTTCTTCTTCAAACAGACAACTGAAAAGGGAGTTTCGTGTCATTCTGTTTCAATACGGGGGCCCTAGACTCGAGTGTGTGTTTGTGAGCGGGTCTCAGAAGGCGCAGGTGTCTGGTTTGTGTGTGGTCTCATAGCGGAGGTGCTGGTTGTAGTCGGGTGGGGTGGGTTTGGGGTGGGGTGGGGGGCCTCTTGAAGAACCATCACCAGCAGGGTTAATATCTGTTTCCCATCTTTTCCAAGTGGCTCTTGAGGAACTGCGGGTTTGCCCCATTTCATTTTCAAAAAAAAGGGGAGGAAAAAAGAAGAAAAAAGAGAAAACCTTCTCTTATGAAATTACAAGTACTTGAAAAGATCTAATGTGGTCTTAATTGTCTCGCTGCTCTCGACAATGGGCGTGGAGGGAAGCCGTGGGGTTGGAGGCGGCGTCGGTGGCGGTGGCGGTGGTGGTGGTGGAGTACTCAAGTATGTTTCAAATTACAATAGAGGTACTTAGAGAAAATGTGCTTGGCTCCGTTGTGCGGCTTTGTTTTCTTGAACAGGATGGAGAAGAGGTGCAGGGCCTGGGCGAGGTGGAGAAAAGGGACCGAAATTGAGGACAGGTTTCAATCTGGAGTTTGTCCCGATAGCGAAGATGGAGAAAGAAGTGGGATGAATGAATTCGTAGTTTCACGAAGCACGAGAAAACTCAACAGCATATCTCTTGTGATTGAAGGTCAAAAGTGATCATTATTGCTAGTCGCTGTGACTATTGTCTGTCAGGAAGGATCTTAACATTCTCTCTTTACACAGGAGCAGTGTTGTCAGATGGGAAATGGACAAATATTATACTGTTGCTTTAAAATGATGGTATTTTGACCCAAACTATGGTACGTACTAAAACATGATCCATACCAACTAGAATGGATTTGGAAAAGTGGATTAGCCTCAGTTTCAGTTAGTTTTATTTAAGTTATGATAAATGTAGCTGAATAAAAGATGCTTATGTTAAGAGCTTTAATGAGAAGTAACGTTAGCCATAAAATACTGTAGCGTTAAAAGGATGACGAATGTAACTTAATAAGTAACTTAAGGTTTGACTTCATCTAAAAAAAAATTCAGCATAAATTAATATTACCTGACAATAAATGTGAACCACAACACCAGGTTTCTGTTCCTGGATTCCAGTTGTTTCTTCCTAATCCAGCGATACATTTACTTCTCTTTTCTTTGTCACAGATATCTGTAAAAATAAATCCAACTGCTTTTCAAATCTGTTGGTTCAGTCAATCACACAACAGCTCTTCACCACTTTTAAGTTCATTTTATAATTAAGATGCTATTAAAGCCTATGATTCAACTTAATGCTGCTATCCTCCATGTTCAACTGTCACTTTTTGCCACTCGGTGGCCGTAACCATGGAGACATCATCTTGCTGTGATGTCACGTGCATACACTCTATAGATACGATAATTGTGGTAACTCTGGCAACACTGACAGTCAGTCTTAAAGCACTTTGAAGAAAAACTGCCTTGCAGATAGGTGCTAAATTATAAAAAAAAAAAAGTAATTTTGGTCGACGTAGAAAAAAAAAAATAAAAAAATCACGAGACCAAAAGTCGAAACATAATAAAATAGAACAGATGCGTCTGCAGTTTGTCACACACTGAAAACAACGCCGCGTGTGCACATGGCTGCATCTGTGCATGATTTTAGAGTTTTCTTTCTCGGTCTCTGTGTAGCTTGGATGCGTTTCTTTCGAGCTGTAACAAGGTTGTAAAAAAGTTCTCATTTTTAGCCGTCTAAGGTGTTTAATGAGCTCCGAAGTTGGGTCTTTCCTAAGTCGGGAAAACGTTGAGTGATGGGCCCTAAAATGAAATATATAAAAAAAATGTTTTACATCACGAGGCGAGTTGAGAACAGAATCCCCTTTTAGCCTCCTCGCATGTCGACCCGTGGCGTTTTAACCCTCAACAAATGATGTCCCCCCCCACACAAGTGCCGCGCAACCAGCAGAAACTGAAACCGAAGCGATCGCTGGAAGTGACTGAACGCCTCGAATATGTATGGCCACCCCGGCTGCCAGCTTTCTCCCTTGCCAGCTGCTGTAGCCTAATTAGCCATTTCAAGAATCACCCTTGCCAGAGGAGATGTGTTTCCGTGTATGCGAGTTTCCCCCCCTCGCCAGTCATTGACTTCAACGCGTTTCCCACCCTCCGCGGCTACAAATCTGCATATGGCGCACATCTGGGCCTTCATTCATGAATGTTCGGGGGTACTGAGGTGGTTATCTGATGAGAGGAACACACAAGGAAATCTGGCAGGGCTTTTTGCTTACTGTGTGACCGACTCGATGTTGACAGAGAGATGGTTTGGGAAATAAATGCGCCTTGGATCCCACGGTGCTCGGTGGGGCTGGTATACACAAGTGCCTTTGTTATTTTCCTGTTTAACTGCGAAAAAGTGCCTCGGTTGCATCTCGCAGCACGAGCTGAAACAACGGGAACGCTGTTTGATTATTTTAAAAGAGAAATCAAAAGAGCAGCCTTTGGTCTGCGAGGGATTTACGGCTTACGAAAATAAAGAGACAGATGCACACGAGAGACGCACAGGAACACACACAAACGCAAACAAAATCATCCCTAATTGGATCAGGGCGACTCTTTCGGGCTCTTTCGCTGACCACGGAGCCCTCGTTCTCTGATAAGCGGGGATCTAACCAGCGCTGGTCGTCTGCGCGCTGACCTCCGCAGCCGCCGAGCACCCACCGACACCTGATGCAGCCGGCTCGTTCTCCCCACTGGAGCCTAATGTCTGCCGATGGCGGAGACCACCATCCCCTCTTTAGTTTGGGTGCAGTGGGCCGCGTACACATAGGCCAAGCAAGTCGCTCGCCCTCCACCCACCCAGCTCTCATTAGGACGAGGCAACCTGTGTCTGCGCAAATGACTCTTGCTGTATTCTATGCGGGTGGTGCCACAGGGGTTTCCCACTCGCTGCGTGCTCCCCAGCTGATAGATAATAATTAGGCCCAGGGCTGCGCTAAAATACCCCCAGAGTCTGGTTCTGGTTGGATTTATACAAGCGTTCGACATTATGTGGCTTTTAAAACAATTTAGAAAAATTATAGCCCAGTGATAGTCGCCTTAAGTTGTGGTTTTTCCCATTACGTACGAGCATGTGCACGGCGAGAGCACGCAGCGGCATAAAACCTGCACGATATTAATAGCATGCACGGCAGCAAATTTGGCAGGAAGGGGGCTACTTCATGGACCCCACCTACAGCGATGGCAGTTTTCCCATGCTTTATGTGTCACCTACAGGCTTCTCGGAGGAGTTTTTACTCCACGTCTGGATTAACCCTCTATCACTCAATGGCAACGGCCCGCTCTTAATGAAATTTGACAAACTATAAACAGTCTGAAAGCTCGAGATTCTTAATTAATTGCTTCTTAATTGAAGTGCTTCCACAGCGAAGAGGTCATTTCTTAGATTTTCTGTTGCATAAAGGGGCATATACTCGTTGAATCGCTATGGGAAACAGAGTATTTTCATCATGTGTTCAACAAAAGACTTATTTGTTAAGTGAGATTCTAACACACGGACGAATTAAAATAAAAAAATAATAATAAAATAGGCCTCTGTGAGCCTTCAGAGCAGCTTTGGTGCCTCCGTCTGGATTTATGAATGCCATTATTCCAAAACCTATGTCTTCATTTAGCATTTTAATGGTGCGAGAGATGCACATGCTCTGTAACGACCGGCCGCGTCGTCAGCGTAATTGTTCACATATTTGCCCACGTGGAACCCTTGTTAGTGGAGGATTGCTCTAGAGGCCACACCGTTTTAAAACGTTTTTTATATTATTCACACACTTTATTAATCAGTGGGAAATTGGCCTCGGCGGACTGGTGATCAAGTCAATGGTCTTACACTTGTTCCTGATAATTATTTTTTAGTGCCTTGTCACTGTGCAGCAGTAAGAAGACCCCAAATTTGGTCAATAAGCTCATCCAGTCCCGTTCTCTTAATCAGAGCCGTATATTAGAGGGAATCTGGTCAACGAGGGAATGGTTCTCAGCTGGTCACGTTTCATGGGCGCCATGTTTGCTACATCTAACCAATATTCACCCATAGAGAAGTGACAATAACAGAGAATAAAGTTGGATTAAAAGTTAAACTATGCCACAGGGCTCCAGCCATGTGTTGAAACCCATCGTTTCCCCAGTGAAGAAAAAAAAGAGAAAGTCATGGGAGCAGAAGATTAAAAGGAAGAACTGGATGTCAACTGATTTCTAACTATTATGTGAGGTGAATGTCAGTGCCTCTGAAATGAATGAAGTTTGAAGTTAACCAAACCTTATGCTAGCCTTATGTTAGCTAGTTATTTAGACCAAAGACAGCTAGCGTCATATATACTGTGAAACCCATGTGTTCATGTAGGAACATGAGGCTCATTCAGGCTCATTTAAGATATTTAAAAGAAGTAGACGGAGGGATATTTAAGTGAGGACCTTTTACATATTGACACACATTGGCTATAACATTTATAGGCCCGTTAATGGTGAAAATAAGACATTTATTTCATCATAGCACATCCACCCCATAGGGTTACACTGTAGAATCTTCCCTCTGATGTAGCAAACATGGCGCCCATGATTTGAGTTGACCAGACTCTAATATATGGCTCTGCCCTTAAGGCAACGACACTGACCCTACAGTTCATATGCATCTTGTATGCTCCAAATAGATGCAGGATACTTGTGGCAGCCATGATACGATTGCATGGTGAAAAGAAAGCTCAGCTCTGGCCTCGGTGGAAATCACTGTTAAAACTGATTCACATTGTTTGCATGATTCTCAAACCACCGGACTGGAGGATTATTCTCTTATTTATTCAGGTTTCTAGGCGTCGTGGCGTCAAGCTCTTGGGATTTGACGTTAGCTGCATCACTGTAGACTCTTTGCCTTTCTTCTCTTAATATAACGACGTTAGAAAATGTTTGTTTCGCAAATACATCTGATTAGCAACCGCCCAAACAATCACCCGACAACAAAATAGATCGGCGTCATTCTACCGAGTTAACCGGAGTCAGTCCTAGGTCAGGTAACCAGATGTTTGTACCGTTGTTGTGTCAAGCCATTATAAGCACCTGGGGGGATGTCAAACGATAAGCACGTTCTACTTTACACGGCAATAAACCGTCTTAAAGCAGAAACAAACAATACGTTGACTTAATTTAGTTATAGTTAATTAAATTTAACAGAAAGCAACAATGAATGTGAAAGCCAACGACTGCAACAGTACAGGCAGCGGATTGATGTGCATGTGTGTTTGTGTGCAGTGGAGTTCTTGTAATTGCAAAGACGGAAAAGAAAGCCGAGCACATGGGGCAGCTTTTATAGCCTGGAAGGCCCAGGTGAGCCGCATTAGCCGACGAGCCTCTCATGTCAGCCAGGATTGCTCTGAGGTGGACTGGGACCACCTCCAAGACGGTGAAAGAGGGTTTGTGTTGCCTATACGTAATGAGCAAATTGCGCTAAAGTTTGAGTTGTTTTTAGATGTAGATTTTACGACGTTTAATGGTTCGGCGTAACGGCTAGGAATATGTAAACAAGTAGGAAATGAATGTTGCGGAATGCGCAGTTAACCGGCGGTAATGTTCCTCAGCTGCCTGGTATCGGCCCCCGCAAATCGGTGCAAATCAAAACGCATCAAGACGCAATTTAGAATGCAACAAGATCGTGGCGCAAAAAAGGCGAGAATGTTACTGCTTTGCCGCAGAGCGCGAATTCAAAGAAGAGGAAGAGGACGCTCATTTTCATCAGCGGGGGGGGACAAACAACCAATGAATCAAAACTTCACAGAGAGGGTGATCAGTCCAACAGCGTGTACACAAACCATTATCAAATGCTAAGAGTATTTTCGTTGTTGGAGAAGGAAATTAATCTTTTTTGCTCTGCGTTGCGCCTGGTTCACAAACAAGATGTTAAACGTGATCAATCTTCCTCGTGCACATACTCATCTGACATTAGTCTCATCCAATTATGGTTAGGAAAAAGTGGGGATGATGCTCATTACGATGGGTGGAGAGGCTCTCTCCATTCCTCTCCTTCACTTTTTCGACAGCCGCTATAATTCATAATGTGAGAGGAACATTGGTGCGAGTTAAATGCCGAGCGTGGCCCACGCTCTCGCTCGACTTAGCTGGTGGTCCGGCTGAATTATGGTTAAGGAAATGTTTTGTGCGTGTGTGTGTTTTTAACTTTTAAAAGGAGAGAAGGAACCACTCTCGACAAAGCCATCCTGAAAGCATCCATTATGTCCCGCTTCATGTGCTGTCTATGAGCACCACATGTTGCTGGTCAACGGCAAGAAAAATACGACTTTCTAAATCACTTGTGGCACATTTACAGTACGCTTCCATACACACACACACACACAAGCGCGCGTCCGTCCTGCTGTCCTCGCGTGTCTGCGCTCGCGTTAAAGGACGCGAATGCGCGTGCAGCGGCCCAGCGCGAGACGCCATCAGTCAAGTATGAACCAACTGTGGAGGGTGGGTGACAACAGTGTCATCCATTTTCCGTGTGATGAGGATCGTAAAACTGATTGCACACATGAACGCTAACAGCTTAAACTGTGTTTACGTCATATGAAAAGCTGACATCAGTGAGCGGCGATAATGAGCAGCAGGTTTCTCTGGCCATAAATTTACAATACGGGGGTCTCTTTGTTATCTTTACATTATTCTGAAATAGTCGGAGAGCTCACTGAAAGCCTGAAATGTTCCCGGTAGTCTATAAAATACACAGAACTCTTAGTTAAAAAGGATGGATTTTGGTAATGCTCTGCGCAGTTATATCCACAAATCCCCAGAAAAGACCAAATCCAACAATGATCTGAGCCTACGCATCCATCTGCCTGATGTGTTTTATTGCTCTGTGCCTCAGCGCTCCACTGGTGTCCAAGAAAGTGATAGCTATTCAATAACTACATCAAGCCCTTGGCTGAAAAAGACGCTATGACTAGTTTGGTTTGCTAAAAGGAAGAAAAAAAAATGTAGTTGCAAGCAGTTTAAGGGATCATTAAATTCAGTATACACCAATCAACCACAACATTATGACCACTGACAGGAGAAGTAAATAACGCTGACCATGTTGTGACGATTGTGCTGGGAAACGTTTGGACCTGGCATTCATTCATGTGGATGTTACTTAGACTCCGTGATAGTAGCAGCCATCCCCGGCAACAACTCAAACAAACGGCTCCAAAACTGGTTAAGTATCTGTGGGATGATCCGCAGAGGACCCTCCAAAGCACCCCCACTAACTAACAACATCCTGTTTCCAGACACCACAGGACGCCCTCAGAAGGCCCACATCCATTCTCTGATGAGTCCACAACTGTTTTGGAGGCACAAGTTGTAATGTTGTCGAAACCACACAAACAGAATATTCCTCAGCTTCATCCTTAGATGAATGTTACTCGACAGCTTAAAAATATAGAAGAAATGCAGAGCAACATCTTATTTATCATTTATCAATATGAAAATAAATGACCGTAACTTAAAGAAATGTGTTGTATTCCTCTCTGATGGTGCAATTTGCATACCATAAGCTATCACTGCCATTTATTGCAATGCTCAGTTCTCTGGATTTACAAAAACAAAAGCTTAAATCAACCATAAAAAGACGTTCTGCGCGCTGAACAGCATCACAGTCACAGCTTCCACGTTTCCTCCTGCTACGAGTTTAACTCGGTTTCTGTGTTCTTACACAGAAATATTCTCTCATACCCCAGAGAATAATTCAGGTTATTTATGTTGTAGCGTGTGCAACCTCAAAATGAGAGCCAGTCCCACTCGTAAAACCAAAGAAGTAAAGTTCAGTAAAACTGATAATTGTTTTGTTCAATTTTACAGCTAAACAATGTTTTGAACCAATCAGGCTGAGTATGGCATTGATCGGGCCCCGCTGAAAGCGTCAAAGGGCGCCGCTGCCGCAATATGGAATTTAAAACAGAGCTGCCATGTGTTGAAACCCTCCATCAAGGCTACTGACCGAGAAAAGCTAACCATCCTCAGACTAAGGACAACACAAAGGAACACCAGAATCCCTGCCTCTCCCACCAAATGGAAATGTATCTGTTGCCAATCATTCTGGCCTCCGCTGGTGTTTTCAGCCTGGTGCCTCGCTAAGACGCATGCTAACTGAGCCCAGGCATGTCATTCATAATTTGAGGAAAAGCACAACACGCCGTAGCACCCAAACCTTGAGGTTACAGTAACAGAACGCAATAGGGAACCACAGACTCTGTGGTTTAAAGCCCTACCATACAAGGGATGAATTTACAACAAACGACCACAGCGTCGGCTCACGGTCAAGACCTGGAATCGGTAATTTATTCGATCTGGTTTTGAATGTGGATGAAAACACCACTTCCTTTCTAAGTGGATGACGTTTTCATTATTCATTGTGTGTGCGTGAATGCAGAAAGGCGAAGGGTGTAGCATTTAAGAAAAAAGTCTAATTCAGTTAAACCATGGCTGTTACGTTTTCCAACTCCTTTGCTAAAATATGTTGGATTCATGCTAATGTGTATTTAAAGACATTTAAATTTGTGGGGGGAAATTACTAAAAACATATACAAAAAATGTCTAATCAACCAAAGTTTTTCCATTTCTGTGTCAATGTTTATATTTCCATTTTCACATTCATATACAACATCATTACTCACTTTTCTCAAGCAAGCAAGAAAAAAATGGCGGCGTAAGACACCAATTCATCCCAACCACATTTACAATATGTCTGGTGGGGGCAGCGCGATGCACATTTTCTCATCTGCACGTGCAAAGCTAACATTCGAGGAGAAGCTGTGTGAGATGATTTGTCGTCCTCCAAGCATTTATAATTCCTCCTTAAAAGAGTCAAACGACACACAGATGGTGTTAAATTCCTACCAAGGAACCTACTGTTCCTTGGCACATCATTGCACTTGTCTGCTGCTCCGATCTGCAACTAGCTGCGATACTTTGCTGCAAAGATCCGGCAGTTAAAAATCTGCAGAGCCGCGGTCAGTCTTGCGGAAACATCCGCCAGAGATCTGAACTTTTTATTCTGTGTGAAGGGTAATGGCCCTGAGAGTAAAACAATTAATAACCTGACTACGTAGCAGGCCGACGTGCACCCTAAATTGTGTGCATCCGCACGACGCTGAAGCCGCGGTTTGGCCGTTTGCTTTGGCCGTAGCGTGTTTTTAGGAGGAGGTCAGGGTGGATGGACGAGCCAATAAAACCTCACACTTTGATACGACCTGTTTAAGTCCCGTGCACACACATATTTACTCTGGGTCCTTCTGGTGGTTGTCGTGTAGCCGTGAGTTGTTTCTAAGTAAGACAAAGTATAACTTCATATAAATGCTATAATGTCAAATTGACTGTGAAAGAAATGCTAAGCAGATTTCATTGCAGTAATGGATGGGGACTAAATTTGCTCATAGCGGGAACAATGCATATTTCCACTGGACATGAAATGGAAAAATAGAACTGTGATGGGAGGGAAAATGAGGAAAAAAGGGGGATTAATAAAAGAGACAATGCATCCCAGCTGAGTAATGCAAGTGGCAGATGAATTGAAAACAATATCCCATGCAGTGGGCTTGCCAAATTCAGTTACGGATTTTAGCTTTAACCTATTGGAACCCCAGAGCTGTTTTGAAGGGAGTGAGCAGGAAAGCAAACAGTATTAATCCTCAAAAAGTTCAAAATATCTTCCTGTCATAACAAAGGATTGAGCCCTTGTTCTGCGTAAAGTCTGCAAAATAATATTAAGTGCAGATGTGAAGGAAGATGGAGGCATAAACACTGGACCCTGTCTTTTCTAAATGTTTAAAAATGAGCCCTAATGCAGAAGGGCTGCGGGTATTTGCCCAGCTGTTGGATAAATAAGCAGAGAGATTCAAAGGCTGGATAACCTCAGCCAATGCCCATCAAACCAAACAGATGAGAGGCCGTAATAGTTCTCAAAAGGGACAGCGCTGCCTCCAATTAGCCCTCAGTCACATATCCACACGGGAAGCGGATGGAAATCTGGTAAAAGGACGGTTCTAATCCTCCTTACAGTTCTCTGCTTGTATTTAATAAGTGACTTAATTAACCTTTTTATTAATTAATCTTTTAATAAGGTTTTGTTGAGATTACACTTATTAGCTTTTCATCCAGGCCACGCAGGGAACCACAACGCAACGTATTCCAACTCCCTCCAACACCATGTGATTAGATCATAGCAGTTAATCAAAAGTAGATCAGCTGTTTTCTTAACAAACACCGGAGTCACATCTCTTTGCCATTCGGGGGCCAGTTCAGCTCGCTGCCTTATAGAGTATCCCCGGGGGCCGCGACGGCGAGCGCGCTCTCCTCGGCTGCAGATGAGCGATTGCACCCTCGCTAACGTTGGGGAGCGCTCGGAACCCTTTGATGTGCGCGCAGTAATTGGCAGCGGGATCCTTCTGGAAACACATGCGCCATCTTTCAGGGGATCCGAGAAATGTTTTCACTACTGTTGAGCTCGCCGGGGCCCGCTGCAATCGCAGGGAACAGAGTGCACGGAGAGTAATTAGTAGAAGAAGAAGAAGAAGAAGGAGAAGAAGAAGTGAGCTGCCATTCATCAGGGCTGAGATGGGGATGGGGGTGGTGGTGGAGCTCTGTGCCAAACCAACGCTCTAATTCCTCATCTCCACTTGTTTTCTTGGCCTTTTCTTTCTCTGAAGTTTGTTTTGTCGTGGTCCGGCCAATTCTTCAGCCAATCTCATACTTCCGCATTCAATCCCCCTCTACCGATTGAGCAAATTTTCAAAGTTATTATTAAATGTATGCTTAGCTGCAGGTACCTTCAAAGCGCCGGCTATTTGTGAAGACATCGCCGGCCGCTGATGTAATAATTTCCCTGGGATATTTAAAACAAACACATTAAGGCCGAAAGAATTCAAAACTCGTCTCGGGCCGCGATGCCCCGGCTCTTTGATTGGCGTGAGGCGAGGAATGCCACTTTTTTCATTGCAAAACCGACGGCCGCCTTTAACGGCCCACGTTTCCAAACTCCCATGCAGTGTAAATTATGGGATAATAGGGTGCAGGCGATTGCAGACTCTGTTTATTCAATCCATTTCTTCACACAAGTTCCCATTGCCTTTTTCCTTCTTTCTGCCTTGTGTGTGGCGGCCCTCTGATCCTGCTGACCCTCGCCATGTGTTTTCACTTTCGGCTCTGATCTCAGCTCTGCGACCAGCGGGGAACCAAATACAAATTGAACAGTAACCATTCACAGGCCACTCTGTTTCATACCGCCGTTAAACCCGCTTTGTCTTCCCCGGGAGGCGCTCGGGGTGAGGGTGAGGGTGGTGGTGGGGGTGTGGGATAGACAGATAGTCCTCCGGTTTTCGGTCTCGAGCTGGCCTTCGCAGCCGTCGCAGTTCACATTTGATATCTTTTTAAATTTACATCACATTATTCCCCCTAAAAAGACTCGGCAGACCACAAAACACGAGCCGGAGTGAAACGTTTAAACGTGCACCGACTTCTCAAAGCTTCTAGGATGACGAGCCGAGGCCCAGAGAAAACACCACGGAAGGGAACAAATCGCCAGTGTATGGGTGGTGTGCTTTTTATTATTTCAGTTAAGGTGAAGTTTTCATTAGGCCCATAAGCCCCCCCCACCCCTCCTCCTTTTTGAAAGCAAGCCCTTTCTCTGCGAAACTCGCTGGACAGCAGCCGCTCGCAAGTGGCAGGGTATGTTTGTTCAGCTTTTATTGGGAGATGTGGTCTGAAGAAGTTAAAAAGAAGCCTTCTGTTGTTCTTGGGGTTCATATTTTCTCTGGAGTTGCTCCATGAGCCGTGTTTGTTCCCCCGGCTGAAACCGAAAAGGGTAAAAAACCTGAGCGCAGTAACTCACCTCGGAGTGAAGACAAACTCCCGGTGGACTCCGCAGATAAAATTTCAGATAAGATATAAATCGAGAAGGGGTGAAAGCCACAAGATTCGGGGCTTTTATTGACTGCCAGAATGTGAGTTTAGACAGTTAAACGCGATGCTTAAAAGTCGGGCTAAGCCCCTGTGACCTGAGATAATGTAATCCACAAAAGCCTGTACTTACACCAAAGCTGTAATACTTGTTGAAATGATACGGCACGATAACAGGCTGTAACATCAGGACACGTCGGTATGCTACAAGTCCATAAACATGTGCCTTTCAATCATCTTTTCTTCACCGGGGCTCCTCCTCGGAGCCTCTTTATTAGAGTAAAAGCACATTCATCACCTGTTTCACATTAAAGTTTCACGCATGCAGCCCCAGCCCTTTGTATCTTGTAAACTCTGCTTCGTTTACTTAGCCTGGCTTTCATTGCGGCCATTTTGCATGGTTTACCTTTGTTTAGTTTATTAACCCAGGGGGTTACTTAACCTAAACATCCCAGTCGAGCGCTTCAGCCTTGGCTTTCAGCGTCTTTTTTTTTTTTTTTTTTTTGGAACAAAAGTCTTTTTTTTTTTATGCAGCTGGAGGTGGCACCTTTTAAAGGACGTCACGGTTTTGAGTGACGGGCCGGTTGGTGAGTGATCTGCTGAATGCTTTTGAGTCAGTTCTCGATCAGCTCGAGAAGGTTCAAAAGGGAAGCTGACTTCAAACGGACGTTGATCCTTGTTGCGAACTTCCAATTTCAAAGAGAACGTCTCAGACAAATGGGATCTGAGTAGCATTAAAAAAAAAAAAAAAAAACACCCGTAAATGAAAGTCAAGTCAAACCGCCCTCATGCGCTAAACCAAAAATATCCCCGGTTCGAAGGACCAGCTCCACGGCTGATGCCTGGCGCTCGGTTCCCATGCCCCGGCATTGTGTCTCATCCAGCTGCAGCCAGGGAAAAAAAAATAAAAAAAAAAATGCTGGGGGAGGCACACGCTCATGGGTGGTCTGCCCCACATGGTCCCACACTCTTGCGGTTTGCGCCCTACATCTGATAGCAGTGGCTCTCAGCTGGGGCGCGCACAGCTCACATTCTCCATGCCGTTTTACTGCAACAATCTCCAGCTCCGGGAGGAGGCTGGAACTGTTTACCGGGCAATATCTCCATCTGAGCGGCACGCTGCACAGCTGGCTTCCCACCATGCTTTTTCTCCTGCAGAGGATGCCCTAAAAATTCTTCCACAAGCCCGTGAAGGACTTTTGCCATTAATCAGACAGATAATGGTTCTTAGTGATCATAACTTTTTATCTTTTTATCCACTCGCGGCCGGCGTGCTGCCGTTCAAATATTAATCAACACTTTTACCTACTTTGCTCGGTTGAGTGAGCATTAACTACTTGTGCTGCGCCATAACCATTACTCTGCACGCATTTGGCTTAAAGAGACTCTCACACGCCCTTGCTATGGGGGTAAAATCGATCATTTCTCAGCCAGAAGGTTTTGCAATGTTCACACAAATCATGCTGAAATTTCAATAACCAACGCCACTACGGCCCGGTTAATAAGTGAGGGGGGATGTTAGATCATTTCTGTTGAAGTGGATTTATCCTCAAGCCCACAAATACCACATTTTTATTGACTTTCATACACTGGAGACCTGATGTGAAGTACAGGAGCACAATTAGCTTCATAATAACATTTTATGGAAATAATCGATATGGTGGAGCAGGGCGAAGGCTTCAAGTGTGGTCCCCCGAGCAGCACAGACAGTGAGACTTTGGTTCTCATGAGCGGGGAAGCCAACATGTTGCAATCATCTTTTAGCTCAACCACACACATGTAGATGAATACTGGCGCAGAGTTTTATTTTCTTGGTGCAGAAAACGAAGCTCTTGACGGCAACGAGTCGCTCCGTAGTAGGTGACATTTTGATCTTTTTATTTTATTGTGTTTATTCCTTGAGTTTGAATTATTATTTTTTTATTATCTTATTTATAAATTTTTTGGAATAATCATGTGTTGTCAGTTCTAATTTCACCGTACACACAAGAAAAAAAACCTTTACCGTAGGGTTTCTATGTCTTTTATGAGGCGTAAACCTCATGTGTATTTGTGTCAAATACAAGTTGATGTGTGAGAAACAGATGTTCAATTGTTAAGAAGTATTGAGATGCATAATTGTATCTGTAAAATTGGTCGAGGCTGTTGTTCTGACGCGGAACACAGGACATTCAAGCTTCTCCTTCCTTTATTTTATTATTTTTTTAGCGGTTTTATTTTGAAAGTGCACCAATTTTTGCATTTTATTCATTTACTTTTATTTTGAGAAAACATTAAACATTATATCTTAATGAATTTGACTTGACAGTCACATGCAGCTGCCTTAATATATACATTAGATCATAGGTCATTAACAGGGGGCCCACAGACGTACTGCAGGGGGAGTTGCAAAATCTTTGGTTGATTAGACATTTTTTATATATTTTTTTTAGTCTCCCCTGACAAATTTAAAGTCCTTTAAATACACATTAACAGATTTTAGCAAAGGGATAAGGGATAGCTTAATGTTCAATGCAAAATGATAGTAATAATGTATATTTATAAATAGCACTAAGCCGAGTTTAATGTAAAACACATATAGTAGGTAGGGGGTCCCTACTTAATTGACTCTAATCTCTAATAACTGGATCTCTTTAAAATTTAGCTGAATACCCCTGATCTATAAAAACGATGACGAGAATGACGCTTTTGTCAGTGCAAAACAACAATTTGAGAAGATCCAGATGCAACACGGGCTGTAAATTCTTCTACTTCAGAAGCTGTTCTTCAAATATTTTATGATGTTTCTGAGATACACGCTCAGAAATAAACTCCAGAACATCACCCAGGCAAGAAAGAAAAGAACGAGTGGTGTCATTCATTCTGGACTCCAAATGTGAAGAAGAGGAAATGCATTTCAGAGCCAGAATACGACACAGCTGTGCTTCCCAACCGTATCTCCATCTGATATAAACTAAAGAACTCAACAAGTCTGTTGAATTAGGTCATGGAAAGCTCCTAAAGTCAAATGATTTTATTGAATAGTCATCATCGCGTAGTCAGACTTTCATGTATAAACCATAAAATTATTTATTAATTACATTAACAAGACGGATGAAAGGTGTTCAGATCGTCTTCATCCAAACAGCAGCAACAACTGCTGCTATGTAAATAATTCAAGCAGGACCATCCAGAAACCAACCAACCAACCCCCCCGAAACAAGAGACATGTGTTGTCGAAGCAACACACAACAGAGCCGTGCGTCTACCCCCGAGGACAGTGAAAGCATCATCACTTGTGTTAAATCTGCAGACGGCGTTCAATCCGCTGCAGAAGCTCGGAAGCATCAATAATCACAGCCACGCGAAACAATAGGAAGCTATATCAAATTAATCACATTCGGCAGATGAATGTTGTGTATTACATTCGGATTTAGAGAGATTTTGAGTTGTTCAGCAGCGGCTGGTCCGATGCCAAAGACTCAGACTGTACAGTTATTAGATTACTATAAACCTCTGCAAAGTTTATAATGTTGAAAAACATTTACATTGATTAATTATTTTTCTATTCATTATTATTTTCCCCGCTGTGGGATAAATTAAAGGATTATCACATCATATCAATTGCATCGTATCACTTGTATCGTATCGATCGTATCGTATCGATTGTATCGTATCGTTTCGCATTGCATCATGTTGCATCTTGTCTTACCTAGTTTATTTTTTTTTATTTAATTTTATTTAATAAAACCTAATGCAACATTAACTGGTCTAACCTAAAATATATGCATGTTAAAATTTAAATGACATAAAAGTTGCAGAACAGTTTGGATTGCCTTGGTGTTCTTAATAAAGTGAACACTGAGTTTTACCTTTAACTTCAAATAAGCCGTTTCACATTATTTTTCAAGTAGTAAAAGTTAAAAAAAAAAACAAACAAACAAACAAAACATCCATGCAAACTTGCATGCACGTCGTTCGCGTAATCAATCCCAACATGTATGAATCTCAATCAGTTCGAAATAAATCAGCGGATTTTTATTGACGGTTATCGTGTTTGTAATTTCCTCCTCCTCGTCTCCACTGTAACTTTGAACGCGTCGCTACAAAGAAAGCCGTAATTAAAAGGACATGCCGGAGGAGGCTTCTTGAACGACTGAACAATAAAGCGGCAGTAAAAGGAGGCCTCGGGCTCGCTGACAGTCTAATGAATATCTGCAACCATGAAGGATCCAATATTGGCATATTGTTAGTGGCAGATTTACAAGAAGACCATACTGTCTGGGATGAATTTAACTGTCTCTGCTTCATCTCATCGATGACAGTACAATGTGGCGCATTACATTCTAATAAAATACCAACTTCAAAACTAATTTTCTTATATTTGTGGATATTGCTCAATATATTTGGGTCTGAAACGGCCTATTGAAAATGTTTTTATTTTGGAAATAACCAAAGAATTTGAGCTTTTAAAAGTGCTGCGTGTGTTAAAACTTGTCTTCTCTACATCTGATAATGATCAGAATGTTTTCCCTAAAATTGGTATTCAGCATGGGAATAGAACTCTTGATTTCCTGGAGGAGTGTGAACACCATGAGACCTCTGAAGAGTATCAGTTTCCTTTGTATATTTCACGTCTTATCATGCTTCAGCTCTCAGCAGTGATTGCTGCGACAGGCTGAAAGGTGAACTTTAAGATGTCGCCGCTGACGCAAGCTTTTGGAAGGGAAAGTGGCAACTAGCTTCTCTTTCATCCTGAATGATTCCTCTACTTATCACTTAAATGTGTCCGCAGTCTTTAATCTGCTGGCAAACGCACAAAAGATCCTCACATGTGGGTTTGGAGCATGTGGGCTTTTAATATGATCAGAGACTATCACAATGTCGCCTAACCCCATGAACTTTTGAGCTCCCAGCTACATTTTCCCTTGTGTTTCCTAGGGCAACATATCATGTGTGCAGCATATTCTGATCATGCTTGTTCCAACGCTCCAACACACATATTCAGTGCTTACATGATGCCTAGCTACAATCCAAGATGAAACATTATTTTAGTATTATTTGTGAGAAACCAGGAAGCTATTTCCAGACTCGAACTACAAACTTCACAGCCACATCGTCAACTGGGAATTTGGAAAGATGAAGTTTCTTGAAGATGAAAATCACACTTCTTATAGCACTGTATATCGCGATGCTAACATGCTAATTCATGCTGAAGACAAACAAACTAAAGCTGAGAGGAGTGACTTTAGTTTTGCATTGTGTAGATATGAACTGTACCAGATTAAATGTTGCGGCAAGTTATAAGAAGTGATTCTGATGATGGCATAAAAGCTTGTACCAAATATGTAGCAATATGTCAAGCTGTTTTTGGGACGCATTGGTCACGAATGTGAACCTGTGAGTCAATCTCATCATGAAAACCATCTGTACCAAGTTTGGGCCAATTCATCTGGTAGATATAAAGTTTTATCTTTGGAGGAAGGACAAATATTTGACCTGATGGTGGCGCTAGAGGAAAGAACAGCGGAACTGATGGTGGCATAAAAGCTTGTACCAAATATGTAGCAATATGTCAAGCTGTTTTTGGGACGCATTAGTCACAAATGTGAACCTATGAGTCAACCTCATCATGAAAACCATCTGTACCAAGTTTGGGCCAATTCATCTGGTAAATCTAGAGTTTTATCTTCGGAGAAATGACACATCTTTGACCTGATGGTGGTGCTACAGGAAAGAACAGTGAACCACCAAATTTGGCACGATTCGTCCTCTTGGCGCCATGAGCATCTGCACCAAATTTCATGCCAATCCAACCACTGAAGCTGCAGCTTTAGTGGCTTCAATGATGCGGGTCTACATCAATAGTGTCTGTCATGTCGGTGGCTTTGCTCAAATTGTCTATACCTGTGACAAGGTAAACACAACCTCATCAGAGAATGGACATGGGCCATGAATGTTGAATGTTGTTAGTGGGGGGCCTTTGGGTCCTATGTGTTGAAAGGAGGGGCCTCTGTGGATCAGCCCATAGATAATTGATCAGTTTGGGATCTAGTGAATTTGGAGGTCAGGTCACCTTCTTAACTGTTTTTTTGTCTGTGTCATTGATGACTGCTGCCACCAAGGAGTGTCATTGCTATGAGATGGGGGTGTCTAGTCTGGTCTAAGTGAGTACTTAGACCAGACTAACATCCACATGAATGAATGCCAGGTCCAAAACTTTCCCAGCAGAACTGAATGAGTCACAAGATGGTCAGCGTTATTTACTTCTCCTGTCAGTGGTCATAATGTTATGGCTAATTGGTATATGTAAGTGTCTGCACATATTTTTGACTTCAGGGTGGTTGAATCAGGCCTCACATGCATGTAGTAGGTGTTCATTTGTGCTTTTTTTTTATTTCCAGAGCTTTGTTTCTGGGTGTGTTTCATTTCAAAGCTCAGGCAAAGGAAACCTAAAACTTGGGAAAAGCTGACAAAACATACCGATGCCAGGTGGTTAATGGGCTGGGAGAAATGACCAGTTGACCAGCATCATAGTCGACCCCATTCTGATCTGCCCCCCCTTCACCGGCCGACCTCCATCTGCTAGATATTACACCTAGAAAGTCTTCTGTTTGTCCAACAAATGTAACAGATGGGTGGTCTCGAGATAACTCGCTGGCCCGTTGTGTCGCTAAATGATGCTTCACCTTATGTTCTCCCCGTATTTTTGCCTCGGGTTTTAAAATCAGGAATAAAGTACGATCCCAGGCAGGCGCTCGCATCTTGTTCATTACTTCACGGTGCACCCACTGATGCCATTTTGCGAGTAGGACGCGGCGGATGGATCTTTTATCTCCTTTCAAACCACCACTGCAACTCTTTAATCACCCGGTTACACCCAGATGCCCAAAAAGAAGACACAAAAAGAAGAGTTTGTCCGATTCAAAAAGAAAATCTCCGCTCTGGGAGACAAGTTGTGAAAGTTCCAGGTGTCAGGGGTGAGAGGTTGAAGGTCCTGGTAGTGTGGGTGGCTCTGATGGAGCTCTGTTAGCAGTTAATGAGGGCTGAACAGACACACTGATCACCCCTTGTAATTTGCAGGGGGCTAATCGCTGAATATTCCCTTTGACAAGAGAGATTACACACAGAGCCTAGGGGTGGACAATGGAGATTTGCCATGTAATGTCTCCGCTATAGACTGGGGACACAAAAAAGGAGTGGATCAGGCTGTAGGAGCAAGGAATTAGAGGAGGGGAAGGCAGGGGGGCTGGACGTGACACCGGCCAAGATGTGCCACCTTTGGGACAATGTGAAGATGTGGGGAAGAGGGGGGGTTGTAAAGGTGGAAGACATAACAAGACAAAGCTGGGAATCACATGGGTCAGTTATGACCTTAGACCATGTGTGTGGGGTTTTATGATTGGGCAAAATGAGCTAAGAATGCTCTGTTTACTCTTGTTTCATGCTTTAAAACAGCTATAACCAACACGGAGTCCTTTAGCTCTACGGATGCTAATGGCGTCTTCGTATTTCAGGCAAAGAGTAAATCCCTTGTCCTCCATCAAACACGGATAACAAAATATAACCCCAAGATATTTAGCTGAAAAGTTCCTGAAACAAATCAAGAACCTCTAATACAAAACACAGTTACAAAATGACAGTTAAAATACAGACAAGAGACAAATAAAAGAAATATAGACAAGATTTACGAGCATATTATAAAAAACAAGTGGATATTGTGGAGTCGGCCTCATTCGACAACATATTCCATGGAAAGGGTGCAGAGGAGGCAAAAGCCCCTTTTTTTTCACCCCAGTTCAGTATATGCAAATGGACGCTGCAATCTGAGCGAAAATTGGATTTAAATTTATTAGGTCACCGCAAACGCAGCTCGAAAACAATCTTCGCGTTGCTCGGACACGTTAGCATCGCACATTTAGCTTCTTTGCTCCCAAGTGACCAAAAGAATCAATTATTTGGAATTTAATTGGGATTCAAATGAAGATTTTTATTCTTTTTTTTTTTTTGCATTTTTGCTGTTTCCTCCTAAGTGTCTGTCAACCAGTTGCTCTGTGAATGCCATGTAGTCTCCGTACGGAAAAACCCGTGGGGAAGGACTTAGGTCCTGAGTCCATCAAGCACATGGAAAGCTCATAACTCAATGAGGCTGAACTCTCTTTAATGGTTTTCAGTGACACAGATGACTTTTACAGGCAGAACGAAAGTCCACACCACTCCTGCATGTGTGAATATAACCATACATACTTATCCTGGTGGTCTGGGTAATGTACTTTACATGTAGAGGTTTATATTAGAATATGACCGAGTACAGTGTCGAGATCGGCTTCAGGTTCAGCTGTTAAATCGCGTATGGGTCAGCTTCCACTCTATCTTTGGTGTGTTTTATTGCGCAGTGGGTCATGGGTATTTTGTTACTTCTATATTGCACAATCCTTTCTGTGATTTCAAGCAAGCTGAAACAAGATACAAATTATGGAGCACGTCTTACCATGATGATAGCTTACCACCATCTTGTGCAGATGCATGAATTTATCTGCATGCTTCCAACTCTGTCTTCTCCTCTCCACAACTTCTCTGGCCTCTGGCAGACGGGACCCCTCAAGTCAGATGAGTTGTGCTCGAGGTTTCTTGCAGAAGTGATGTTCGATACCACTGGTTTCCTCTCCAATCTGATGCACTGATCCGATGCCGTGCAAATACACTTAATGTGTCTGGTAAATCTAAAAAAAAAAAAAAAGTCATCACTGCATAAGGAATAAAAGACATCAGAGTAATTTATTTACTTTAAAGTGTATGATTAGCATATGAGGTAGCGGCCTCATTTACTCCTACATGACCTCGAATGATTGAAGTATCAAAAGTATCCATATTTTTATTTGAGAATCGATTTTAGAGCATAAAGACGTGGTATCAGAAGTATCGATATTTCAGTATGCAGTTACCGTGGCCTTCATGCTTGCTCTTCTTAAAGTGTCTTGAGATCATTTGGATTTGTTAGATGGATGCTAGGGCGGCACAGTGGCTCGGTGGTTAGCGCTGATGCCTCCCAGCGAGCGTGGGTTCTCACCGGGCGCTCCGGCTTCCTCCCACCTCCAAAGACATGCTCGTTAGGCTAATTGGTGACTCTAAATTGACCCTAGGTGTGCGTGTGAGTGTGAATGGTTGTTTGTCTCTGTGTTAGGCCGATGCCAGCTGGGATAGGCTCCAGCAACCCTCACAACCCTAGTGAGGATTCAGCCGTATGGAAGACGAGATGAGATAGATGCTATAGGAATAAAACTGAACTGAAACTGGAAATAAAATCACCAGATTTCTAAAGATATGTCATAATCTGACTTTCTTCTCTGTTCATAGGTTGCATTTTAAGAAACAACAGTAACATGGGGATTATTTCATGGTATGCTATCATAAATGTGTAACAAAATAGAAAGTACCATAGCTAACTAATGAGATAATTAGCTGTAGCTCGTTACTTTGGCACAATTTGTTAAATTTGAGCATCAAACTTCAAATAAGCATAAATAAACAAGTTCCAGTTGTAAAATTTGATGAAGTTTTGTCCACTTTTGTCCCGTGATTGACTGTAGAATGAATCTGCTGAAATGTCCCCATACGAGGACGCAGGGTCTCGGGAGGTGAAGAAGTGTGAACCCAGCACTATATTCTTCATATGGCCCAAACTCTTTCAGTCCTGCACTCCGTTATCTACAGCTTCTTTAACTAAACTCGTCGCCTCCCCTTTTTGTTTTCTTCCTTGGCCCGACGTCCCTCGTGTCACTCATATTTGAGAGGTGCGGTTTTTTGTTTTGCCAAAACATCCTTTGGGTTTGGCATGCACTTTGAAACCAAAGGATGCGTGCAACATGTTGTACAAGCCTGTGAAGACGGACAGGATTTTTCTTGTTTTTTTTTTTTCTTTCTTTCTTCCCTTCCTTGTCCTTTTAAAAGGCGAGGACCACCAAAGATGTCGGCCTCAGACGCAAATTTATCACAATCTCAGGGATGAGCCCGTTGGCCCCGACGTCGGCTGCGTGTTTCCGTTCCTCTCCGCTGGAGTTTGCGTGCGCTCGCATTTACCTTCAAGTCTCCCGCTCGGATCCCAGAGGATCAGGGACGGTCATGGGAATCTGAAGCTGTGCATTGAATGCAAACTCCCAGTGGCAGCCTGATGAGGCTCAGGACGGTGTAATTTGCGAAGCTGTGTCATTGGGACTTCAGGGGGAAACATTACTGTTTCACGCACACAGTATCAGGCTGGACGAGCACCGAAGAGGTAAAGGTGAAGCTCCTGACTGAGGTGCCTTGATTTAAACAGCTGACGTTTTGGAAGCCCAGCGCATATAAAAGCCTGCCATCAACACATATAATCTCTTAGCTGAGCCCATTGAAAGCTGGGTCCCAGGGGTTAATTCTCCCATCACTCCACGTTTGAATCAACTCCTGACTCACATTGAGATGAAAGCCACAGAGTCCCGGGACCGAGCCCGGACTCCGAAGGCCCCCCTGATCCTGGACGACTGGAGCGGATTATTGCATGTTCGTCTCGTCGGACCTCCATCGGGACAGGGAAACTGAAAAGAAAAACAATAATTAGAGATAATTGCTTGTGTCCAAACACGAGCGTTAAAGCCCTCCTCCCTCCCATCTCCTTTCGTAGTATGTGAGGTGGAATGAAAGGGACACCCCCCTGTTTTGACAGCTGGGCAGGCGAACATAATTTGTGACAGCTGAACTGAAACGTCTTTAACCGCAGGGAGAGACGCAGCGAGAGAAGGGTTCGAGCTGAGAGGAGGGAGGAAAGATCAGACAGCCAAGTTCTGCCCTAAAGAAAGGAAGAAGATGTCAGCGGAGAGAGAAGGGGAGGAAAGAGAATTTGTTGGGAGGGGGGGTGGGATTCCAGCAGAAATGGATGAGGGAGGTTAAAGGGGGGGGGGAATTAGTCACACGCCATAAACTTTGAATTTGAAATAGCCCACGAAATAAAGAATAAAGAAAAGACGGCGTGACGCGAAATGCAAGTGGAAAAGAGGAGCGTTTAAACAACAGGGCTCGGCTGAACATGGTGTCATGCCAGCTTTGACACATTGGGTTAATTTGCTGCTCCCTGGAGTTGACCCCTGAACTTCAGGGTGGGGGTGGGATGGGTGGGGGGGGACACGGGGTCGAATAGAACTCAGAGTGAGACAGCCAAAATCATGTCAGTCTGTGAAGCCGGGTCACGGGTCACCGCCGAGATTCTCTGTATATAGGCCAAAACAAGGACCATATGTGGACGGAAACGCGTCTGAAACAAAAATAAGTCTCGATTTTTTTTTTTTCCGCTGCAAACCGGCCGCTTTCTCTCGCCTCCTTCTCTTCCTTCTCCTTCTCCTCCTCCCCAGAAACAACCCGACCCACCGCAGACTTTTCCGCCCTAATTCAATAAAGTCGTAAATACCCGGCGCAACGGCGAATTGACACAACGCTGGCTGCGTGCCCTTTAAATTGTCAGTGACAGAAGTTTTCCCAGAGGTGAAATATTAATACAAACACGGGATTTCTTTTCCAAAATACACGGCTCCCAAATTCTCCCATGTTTACTTTTCTCCTTGCTCCTAATTTCTGTTAGTGTGAAATGTTATACTTACTGTTGTATTTACTGACAGGGGCGGTGGTGGAGGGTGGGGTAAAGGGGGGTGGAAACCTGGGGGACCTGGGAGAGAGATCTTAACGGGGGCATCGTTTAAAGCCAAATAAGTGACTCTCTGTCCTTTTCATATTCGCTTCATGCAGCCGGGAAAAGCTCCTTTTTCTACCATCTGGGGATCTGGAGCAAATCTCTGATTGATCACCGTTTGAACAGTAAATAAACACACCATTAATAATTTTAACTGTTTGCTTTGCTTTTTTTTTTTTTTGTGCGACTCTATCAAATAATAATGAGGAAAAAAATATTTAAAAAAAATAAAAATCCCCCAAAGCATAACATGGCGTCTGTTCAGTGCTGCTGTAATCAGTGAGAAAATAACCAAGACATGAACACAGGCTTTATGTAAAGTGAACTTGTGAGGATCAGGGAAGTTGTTAGTGCAACTTTTCTGCAGCAGCTCGTCGCATTTGCACTCATGCAGCCTATGCACGGGTCTGTTTGCATCTTCCCTACCTGTAATTTCTTTTTCTATCTAGTAACAGCATGTATATTAATCACCTGAATTCAAAATGTCCACCTTATATTAGTTATATTAGAATATTAGTTATTCTAAAAATGAGTTGCAATGACATTTATACATCACAATACTTATTAAATAGTGATACATTACATTAAATATTATATAATAATAAAATTTAATCACAGAAAAGAGGATTTGTCACAATATATAACACATAACACAAGACATTTATATAAATTTGGCGAGAAACTAGTAATTTGCAGTTATTGTAAAGCGACTTTGGTAATAAATAAATGCAGTACGTTACTCCCTAAGTCAAAGCGTCCCTGGTAATAATATATCGCCAGGAACGAGATGCAGCTGTGCTTGTTAAACTGTGCCACATTAACATCGATTTATGGCCGATCTAAAGTGCACACGCGGCCCGTATTTACTACTGTTTGTCCGTTTCTGTTTTCGAGAGAGTCTCGTCCCCGCTGTGAGGCGCTCAGGGAGGAGAATTTATCAGCTCTGTTTGTCACACGGTTTGTTTGTCCATCCATAAACAACCGTAACGTTAGCTTGGGACCGGGTGAAACGCTGCTCAGAGCAACTGTTGTTTTTTGTTTTTTTTGTTTTTTTTAAATGTGCAGCAGTTCTACTTGAAAACACGGTTTTAAGAACAGATTTTTAAATAAAGTAGAAGATGACTTGTTGGATATAATGTTGAATAGCAGAGCATTGTTCATACAGATGTAATGATGGCATCACATCAATAGTTACACATGTAAATGTGATGGTGTGAATGCATCCAAATCCACACTTACAGGTTTCATCCACGTCAACCTGTGACACACTACCTCATAATAACCTCATAAAGTCTGTCTGTAGAGGAGTTACTTTCTGGCCTTTTTCTTCTTTTCTTTTTCAGCATCATCATCATGAGCTAGCTTTCCTCTTAGCAGCGAGCTTGTTAGCCTCTGACTTTTCTTTTCTCTCCGAACATGATTTTGTGGTAGAGCTGCTTTCAAGACATCATATTTGGTGACAATGATGTTTAATAATTAACACTTTTCTCTGCACTTTCTTTGGTTTAAGTCATAGGTTTGCAGGGTCGCAAAATCTTTGGTTGACTGGACATTTTTTATACATTCTTCCCCCCACAAATTTAAATTTCTTTAAATACACATTGACATGAATCCAACATATTTTATATTTTATTAAAGGGAAAAGAGATTAATACTGAATGCAAAATGCTAATAATAATGTATATTTATAAGTAGCACGAAGCCAAGTTTAATATAAAATACATATAGTAGGTAGGGGGTTCCTATTTAATCTCTCTGTCAGTTTGGTTGTCCTTGGCCTCTGTGTTCTAGTGATCACTGGGAAGTCAAGAAAACATGTAGGTAATATATTTATTGACAATATTTAAGCCCCAAAACAAAGGCTTCAAGTTTATACAGAACGGCAACAGGTGGTCTAGGGAATAGCAAAAAAAAAATTAAAAAATGCATAAATAGAAAAGAAATGTTCGATTCAAAGAGAAAGTTGAAAACCAAACCAGAAACCAACCAAAAAGCTCAGTTTAACTATGTTGATACCACTACTAACTATTATAATACAATATATTTTTATATTATTGCACCATATTCTATTATTTTATATCAATATACAATTTGATGGATGAAACAGAACAAAAAGAAGAACGGGTTCGACTGCGGCGCTTCTTATTTTCCACGTAGCCCCCGTGGGCGTGCGTCGTTTCACACAGAGACACTTCACCACGCAGCAACGTTTGCCTTAATTCACCTGAAACCATGAAATCATCCCACATCTGAAATCCATCCCAGTCACTGATGCAAAGATGTCATTTTAAAGCCTCGTGCACGCGGAAGTAATACAAAACTCACAGGAGCCGAACTCTTATCACGTACACGACGACAGATTAATCGCAGAGCTCTTTTTTTCCCCCCGTGTCCTCCCGAGCACCGAGCCTCGGAGAAGGCACACGTAATTACACTCACACACACACACACACACACACACACTGCGGTTGCCCTCATAACATACTGTATATGGCAATTTCCAATAAGCTGACCTTGCTGTGCTCTTTCTGAATGAGCTGAACACCTGCTGTCTGAGGTGAGCCCAGGAGGGAGTTGGGTCGTAAATAAAAACGTGATGGGGAACTTATTACAGGGAGATATAGAGAGGAAGGGAGGGAGAAGGGGAGGGGTGGCTTCGTAGTGGCGTACAGTCAATAAAAAAGAGAAATGGACGTGATAGTTTTTTGCCGCGGTAGCTCTGAAAAAGTCCTCTCGGCGCGCTTTTAAAAAGTGTGAGAGTGTGTTTTTCCCAGCCACTTTAAGCCGAGCAGGTTTGTGTGTGTGTGTGTGTGTGTGTGTGTGTATGTGTGTGTGTGTGCACACGTTACATGGAGAATTGTGTGTTCATGAAGATTAGTATGTAAACAAGTTAGTATGCTGAGGAGATCTGCAAATCATTTCCTGTGGGGCTGATTATTTATCAGATCTCCTTGAGGTTTAGATCTTCATGCAAACATGCGTGTATATATATGTGTGTGTGTGGTGGGGGGGGGGGGGGGGGGGGGGGGGGGGGTGTGTGTGTGTGTGGTGTGGGTGTGTGTGTGTGTGTGTGTGCTAAAAAAAAAAAAAAAAATAGACTTCCCTGCAATTTAAGTATACAATTAACTGTTAATCTGCATTTTTCAACACCACCAGAAGTAGAGCAATAAAACAAAAAAGTGTGAGGGCTTTTATTTTGAAAGTGACAAACCAGTGACATTTCTGCAGAGCTGCCGCTGCAGCAGCAGCAGCAACAGCAGCAGCAGCAGCGAAAATCCCAAACCCCTGGATGCACATGTGCGGTGTCTGCGCTGGGTGCATGTGCGCCTCCGGCCTCCAGCCTCCAGCCTCCAGCCTCCACCCTACCTTCCACGCACAGACACAGACCTGCTCGCTGGGTGGTGACACTGCTGGCGAGCGAACTAAAAGCTGCAAACGACAAAAGCTGGAACAACAGGAAGATAATTCACATTTGATTGGTTTCACGTGTTCTTCATAAACAACAAAGTTTTCCTGTGCCTCCAGCGTGTTTTCCTGCAAACATGGAATCCATTTGTCCCCCCCACCACCACCACCACCACCACCACCACCCACCCCCACCCTCCGTCTCCATGCCCTGTAGTTGCACAGGCTCCTACGTAGCAACACACACACACACACACACAGAGGGAAATGAAAGCAGAGCGAGCCCACCACTGTGGCACTGGGATCTTTTGATATACAGTCAGGAACTTATTTTGAAAACAGCCACTTTAAAACTGCTAAAAATAGCCAAAAAAATGCGAGTGAGGTTCGGCCAGATCTGCTCCTACAGTCAAAATAACTAGAAATATCCCGTCCGGACATTGTGTTACTTTAATGGCGTTTGAGTAGGAGATCTGCCTCGAATGTAGGGAGTCACTCTCATGTATGTGCACACTCATACTGGGGATTTAAAGGGTGGATTTGATTTATTTATTTATTTATTTATTTTTTGTCGTGAACTTAAGCTTTATTTCACTAGATCTGTCTGAGATTTCTTCACAAATGAAGCTGAAGTGAGATTTATGAAGGAGATATTTTGGATATCGCTTTGCGTAATTGGGTAAATAGGCAAGAAAATGTGTAATTTGAAATAAAATCTATTGTTGCAGTCAAAATAACAAGATATATCACGTCAGGAGCTGTTATGACACCATCCACTCGAAGACCGAAACGCTTTTTCTCAAATACTTTGGTTTTATTTGTGCAAATCTATCCGAGATGAATGTCAAAGGGAAGCGAACTGAACTTTTACTTCTTAAAATCAATTGATGGTGACATCTTTCAGCGCTTTGCATGACTGAGATCAACAGTGGTTAATTCTGACAGTGTTTAACTTGGAACAAAAAGCTCCTTATTGCTCAAAGTGCATCAAAAATAACATGTAATAAGATATGTCTTGTAAAGTCAAGATCTCAAATATAAAGTGTATCACACACACACACATGCACGCAGGACATTTAAAGGGGACATCCACTAAAAAGACAAGAAGACATGTTGAATGAATGAAAGTGTATTTGAACACTCATTCTCCTCTATGTTAAATCTATATATAATATGATAACTTATAAAGTAGTAATTTTTATATATGACATATAATAAAGCATATAACGTATATATATATATATATATATATATATATATATATATATATATATATATATATATATATACGCATACACACTTACACCTATACACATTCACAAACTACACACATAACTACATTTTGCTTTTTACATTATTTCTGCTGTTTTGGACTGAACTATGTCTGTGAGTTTTAACAGTTTTGACTCTAATGGTATTAGAGTTTATTTTATTTGTGCAGATCTGTATCAGATTTCACACATACAGAGAAATGCCAACAAGAATCATTGAAGACATGTTTAGATATTGATTGACACAGGCTCAAAAGTGAAAAAAAAAAAGGGAACTAGTTGCAGTTTTACATGAGCAGAACTGTCTGTTTTTTCTACACAAAGTAAACTGAGCTTTGGTTACAATAAAAATCTTAAGATAAGATAAGATGGTGACATTAAAGTGTTACAGCGAGGAACAACAGTGCAATAATAGAAAAAACAGAATCAGCTAAGAAAAGAAAAACTGTACAAAAGTAAATATGTTAAGCTACGAAAATTATTTACATATTGCATCAGGTTTAAATAGCTAAACAAACAGTTTGAGAAAAAACAACAACTAGTGTTAATTAAGGGTTTAAGTGGTGTAATTCTGAATACACATAATGAGAAAATAAACATTAAATAGTTGCACCAAATACTAGATATGTGCATAATAAGGTCAAAAGTTAAAAAACAAAACAAAAAAAAACTAATTGGGAGATGCTGCTTGAATAAGATGAGATGAGAAGAATTCAATAAAAGGAGCTTGTGTTACTTCGGTGCCACAATAATAGACAATCTGACTCTCACCCACGTTTGCATGCACACATTTGAAAATGCTGAATCCACCACTAGATTTTATTTGTGCGGATCTGTTGGAGATTTAATGGTGTTACTATATCATTTAGGATTATAGTGTCAAAAGAAGTGAAGAATAGCTGGGAAACCTTTGGGTAATGTTAAGTATGAACATTATTGGGAATTAATTAAAGTGCAATCAGATTAAGAAGAAGTTCTGTAAATGACTATTTTAGACAGAAAAACATATTTTCTCACGTGCTTCGGTTTAATTTGTGCAGATACGTCTGATTTTTCCTCACAGAGGCTGAGTTTTGTCCGTAGGAGGAAACAAATCTTAAAGTGACTCAATGGGGACATCTTCAGATATCAGCTTTATATAATAGTTTAAGAAGCATTAGTGTCTGAGTGAGAGGAGGAAAGCTTTAATAACACTAGAACAAAACATTTCAATGCATTTTAATTCAGCGGATGATTCATAAATTAACTATGAATGGAGAAAAGTTTGGGGTGGTGCATGCAAACGTTTGCACGGGAAGATTTCCTCTGAGGTGCAGCGTAAACATGACTAAATTGTGAGAAAGGGAATAAACAGTATATGATGTGTTATGATACCATGTGTCAGTGGGAGTGAAGGAAGATTTGAACAAACTTGGAGATGGAAACGGGAACAAAATGGGATGTTAGGAGGCTCAATTGACTCTTTAACTGACAGCTTGAATAATTGCTGAGACAAACTGACTCTAAACATTTCCTCTGAGCGGTTTTTTTTTTCTTACAGTATCTAGACTGCAGCTTTTTGTCAGTTTAAAAAAAAAAAAAAAAAAAAGCTCCTCGCTGAGCGCAGTATATTTCAAATGAGCACAATGAGCTCAAGTTACAGTCCAAACACCAGCCTCAGCTGTTTGTGAGTTGCGGGGATCAAGCCCCTTCCTTTATTAGCGTGCGCCATATGGGAGTATGGCCGCAGCGCACAATGCAAACACAATGTCTCCGTCCACCGGTTTGCCAGCGCGCGGGCCAAGGTCAGCGCTAATTACTCCGCTCTGATCGTGATTTCCAGGGGATTATCTGACCCCTTTGGTATTTTTGATCTCAAAAGGAAAATGCCATCTCAGATGTAGTTTCCAAATCCGTCCGCAAATGTTTAGCTGGGAGCGCATGTGGTTTAAGTGAGAGGGCCTCCAGCTCAGGCCTCCTGCACAATCAAAGCACTTTAGTGGCCGCACAATACACACTGGCCCCGGAAGAAGAAAAAAAAAAAAAAAAACAAAAAGAAAAACGCGCTGTGCGTAAAAGTTGGTCCAGACAAGCAGGAATAAACAAATAAATAAATAAATTGAACGTACGAACAAGGCCAAACACCTGTTGCATGCAGAGAAAGTTTAAAATGTTACACTTTTTTTTTTTTTTTTTAGTTTGCACAAAAGTGTATCCATATTGTTACTGAACTCGTCGCATCAGTGCCAAATTAAATCAGCAAGCGCGGCATTTTTTTTTGTAAATGACTGTAAATAACCGACTGTTTGCCTTTCAAAGTTCTCCAGCTGGACCCAATAAAGCGGTTTCCCTCGTTATTAACCTCAAAATTACTGATAATAGTCCATTCAGAACATTCAAAACTCATATCACGACTAATGGCGGGGTTTTCTTGGCGAATATTTTCACTCCCTTTCTTTCTTTTCCGCCTCTCTTTTTATGACGGAGTTGTTATCGTTCAGCGTGTTCCGTAATACTTTCATAAATCGTCTCCAATTCTCCAGAATGGTGAAATAATAGGCCTTGTCGGCCACCCGCATTTTACAGTGCTGTAAAAATAATGAAAGTCATATTGCGCTGCGGTTTCAGATCTGCTCGAGCAAACGGCACAAGTTTGAAGGAGGTCCTGGGATGTTTTCTAAATTGCTGTGAATTTTCATTTTTTTTTTTTTTTTTTTTTTTTTTACATTACTTTTTTTTTTTTTTTTTTTCTGGAAAGTTTTGTTCGCTGGTGCCCAAAGGAGAACACGGGGGAACAGATTTGAGCAACCGAGGGGGAAACTGTGTCAGAAAAATATGTTCATGTTCATGTTGTTATCTCGATATTTCCAGAGTTTCTAACCAGAGTGTGTTAAATTAAAAGTAGATCAAATCAGTTAAACCTGTTTTTTTGTTTGTTTTATTTTCCTGCTGCTGAGATTCAGTGAGTGACGAGAGACTTTAATAGTTCATTTATTATTTCATCGAAAGTTTTTTCACTTTGTGACCAACGTTTCAATTGGAACTGGCCCGTAGAGAAAACTTTAATAAAACTTAAGTTTTATTAAAATTTTAAACTAAATTAAGTGTGTAAAGATTTTTTTTTTTATTTTTTTTTTAGAATTATATATATATATATAAACTATTTCGCCAATTTATTTATTTATTTATTGTGTTGGTTGTTTATTGACATCTTTATGTTCTTGTTTTTTTTAAGGCATCGTTAGCCCACCCTATAAGGCTGTCAGTCGTTGTCTGCACACACACACACACAAGTTTTATTTATTATTTAAGTCAATGAAGTGTCCCGTAAAGAGGAACATCCACGGAGCGCTGCTCTAAGGGAGCGTGTCGTCTGCGCAGTAGCAGCCTTCATCACGTAATTGATCAAAAGGAGAAGAAAAAGACAAGACACACACGTGTAGACACATTTAAGATGAAACATGAATAAGCAAATATTAAACAGAAACCATAAAGCGGATGAAAGACGAGATATAAAGCTGCAGAACAGTCAGTTTAATTTAATAATTTAATTTCATTTACATATTATTATTATCATTAATAGTAGTAGTAGTAGTAGTTTGCACCCTCCTTGGCCCAGTAGCCACCTGACCTGACCCTGTGAATGAAAGTGCATTGATTTCCTCAGTGTTTCTGCCCCCGTGTGGTGCACTGACACTCGTGTTGATCCTGCAAACAAAACCCACCCTCAGCCTCCTCACTAACCTCCTCTCTAACCACAGGACACATGGAGCTGAACGATCCTGCAGAAAACATCCAAACCTCTGCTTGCCCAGTGTCTAATGTGTTCTTTTTTTTTTTTTTTTTGTTCCTTTTTATTGTTGTTCAGTAGAAGTTGTACTGGTCCTGCGTTCGCCGCCTTCTGAGGCTGCAAGTTCAGATTTTTCATGGTTTTCCTCAGACATCACTGGCAAACACGAGCAATATGCAAACAATTATAACCAAACTGAAAATGAACATTATCTTTTTTTTTTCTTTTTCTCTTTTGATGTGAAGTTTCTCCAGTGTAGAACAACAACCAAACAAAAAAAAAACAAAAAAAAAACAAAAAAAAAACATAAGTATCTCTGCTAAATTGTCTCCATGTTTGTTTCAGTCGATAGTGGCCGCCTGCGTTTCCCCCTGCCAACATTTTAATGGGCATGTGCGGCGGTTTGTGCAGCTTTTTGGGAGACAATGTGTGTTTCTTAAGCCGAATATAAATGTAGTATTTCTAAGTTTCCAAAAAGCCCTCGGAGTGAGCTGGGGTTCTTCATAAATCTCCATTTAATGAGGTTTTTCTTGCCGGGAGCCTCATCTTTAGTGGATTTTATGACTTCATACTTAATTATTATGGCAGGTATACGTGTAAACAGCTGCGTGAGGGCAGTTAAACGTAGAAGCTATCCAAATGAAACAGGTTCAGTTTTGCATTTCTAACAAGTCTCGGGTACGCATTCATGTTGGACCGTGCTTGTGAAACGAGGGGTAGATGTCTTCGTACGCAGGTGGACGTGAGCAGGTGGAGCCGCCCCCGTCCCTCCGTCCTCTGTCCTCTTCCGTATTCTGTGTGCTATTGGAAATCAAAGGCAGACAACTCGTCTCAGGCAAGCAAGAGAAGACCTGGCCAACATCCAAAATGTTTACAGGCCCAATTGGTTGCGCTTAAAGCCCATTGCCCCCTTTAAAAGAAAACACTGAGGTCGAGCAATTTCTCCCTTGATCCTTCCTCTATTTGGCGTTAACCCCTGGAAACGAACTAGAAACAGGTCAGAAGTTGTGACGCCGCGAGAGCAGAGCCCGTTGAGCCCCGAGCACGAGTTCACATGACAGCAGTTTATAGTTATCCCAGGTTAACTGTATTATCCCCGCTGTCTGTTTTTATTAAAGTGAATTGCTTTCCTGGAAACCTGCTGGGAGTAATTGCCTAAAGACAATAAAAGAAAGTGAAAACTTGTAACTTTCCACTAATGGAGCGCGGCTCTGTGTTTAGCAGGACGTCCGAGGGTCTGATGATATCTGATTGGATTTCAAATTAGTGGGCAGAAATCTTTTTCTTTTTCTTTTTTTCTTTTTTTACGCCAACGCATAATGTAATGTTTTTCCACAGCTCTCGGTTTCGGAACAGGTGAGAAAATATGACGACTTAAAAAAAAAAAGTTCCTTTAGAAGGCCTTTGATAGGATGTTAGCCCCCCAGATGATGAGCTATTTCGGTTCCCAAAGTCTCCGTTTCGTTTACTTTGTGAAAAAATAAAAAAATAAAAGAAGAAATAGGCTCAGAGGATATTGTATGTGGCGCATTAGTCACGCGACGGTAATTTACACGAATCAACAAAAATGTGCGGCCTGTTGTAGAGACGTTAATTGCGCCATAATTGTCTGAGAGCGGAGCGACGGCCAAGAACACTCTGGTCTGAGTGAAAATTGACCTTGTGGTTAATACAAAAACTCTGGCACGTTGTGTCATTTTTAACGCACATAAATCTGATTCTGGATTAGCTCCGCTGGGTTTTTATCTGCTCTTGTGTCAACATACTGCAGTTAGGGTTAGGGATAGGGTTAAGGATTAGGGTTGGCAAAATAAAATACAAGTAATCCAAAATGTCTGCATGGTAAGGGTTAGGGTTAGGGTTAACCTTGTGTCCTACCTTCTTCTTCTTTGGTCTGTTTCCGTGCTGCCAGCTGAGTTCTCTTCTTCTGCTGCAAAAGCTGCGTTCTCCACACAAAACACAGCGTCATACGGAGGAGGGCCCGCAAGGTGGACCCCTCCGTGCATAGAGCTTACGGGACGACGCGCTTCCTGGTTTATGAAGTTATATGCAGGTGGAATGCACAGCATCCCCGTGGAGCTTTGCAGCACGACTGGCTGATTTATGCCGCAAAACAGAAACGGACCGTCCCTTGAGGTTTGTGGCCTCGCAGGTATCTCCGTAGCCGCCTCCTCGTCGTCCTCCTCGTCCTCCTCCTGCCGCTGAGCGCAGGGCCAGCAGGAGATGATGCAAAACTTGCAGACGCTGGTGAGGATGAAGGTGCCGCCGACCGAGATCAGGATGGGGCCCAGCAGCTGGGTCCACTCGAAGCCGAGGTTGCCCCGGTAGTGTTTCCAGCCTATGACGGTGAAGGTGACACCCACCAGGGCGAGGAGCGCTCCCGAGAGCAGCAGGGCGGCTCCGGTCTTCTCCCCGTCCAAAAAGCTGTCCGAGCGTCGAGGAGATGTCGTAAGAGTGCGATCGGGGTCCGCCCTGGGGCGTCTAGCGTCGTTGGCCTCTACTGTGGGCCAGAAACCTTGTTGTCCTAGATGGTGCATGAGTCCTCCGAACGTCACAACGTGTTCAGACGCTGCGGGCTACGCTGCTGCTCGCGGTTAAGTTGAACCGAACGAACACTGAGTAACTCTGAGGAATCTTTGCCGGCCACGAGGACAAGTTATAGGTTAACTTCACAAACTTGGCACAATTGGGAAGATTCTTTTCAGAGAAGACCTTTGGAACATGCAAAATAATCAAAGTGTGTTTATGAGTTACTCATACACTGATCAGCCATAACATTCCCACGGGTTGAGGGGAGGGGCCTCTATGGTGGATCATCCCACAGATACTTGATGAGTTTGGGATCTAGTGAATTTGGAGGCCAGGTCAACACCTTCTTCATGTTATTGTTTTTCAGTTGTGTGTGTGTCTGCGTCAGGTTGCAATTTCGGAGCACCAGTTCCTGGGTAATACAGGGACAAGTCAAGCAAGTTTCCCATTTAAACCTCAACTTCCCACCAGTCTATCAGAACTAAAGAAGCTACTCGGATGAGTGGCGAAACGTTGCCTTTCTTCGGACGACTGAGAACCTTTGCAGACATCCTGCTAGGGATGGTGGAGTGTCTGCTACATGTACTAATTAACATCCACATGAAGAAATGAATCCCAGGTCCAAAGGTTTCCCAGAGCTCATTGAAAGATCGTTGTCACAAGATGGTTAATATTATTTACTTCTCCTGTCTTGTGGCTGATTGTTGTGAATTCGGCTCACCAGCCTCCAGAGACTGTAACGTGCAGTATTAAGGCAATGAGCGCTACGTGTTAGCAGCCGGGAAACACTGGAAACTCCACCTTGTCGCATGTCATTTCACAGAGGCTCATCTCCTAACTGCGCTCGCCATGCAACGCGACTCATTGTGCAGCGGAGGTCGAACAATCAGTTTATGGCACGTGAGGAAGAGGAACTCCTTAAGTACACATCACGCTATACGTGTTGCAGCGAGATGCTAAATGAGCTGCACACACAGCAGAGACGGCACGCAGGCGAAGGAGCCTCGGCACACGACCGGCGTCAGCGTCTGCCGAGATAAAACCGGGCCGGGAAACCGACTCAGAACTCCATTTGCATGTGTATCTTTTTTTTTCTTCTTCATTAGTTTAATTCTTCCTTTTTATGGCTGAATGACAAAGCAAAAAATATCTATAAGTCTCCTTTTAATCATTCAGTCTGCAGCAAGTAGCCAGACATGTGTGCGCCACAGTGTCCATGAAAATTTAATCCTGAATGCAAACACAGTGACATGCAAACATGTTTTCCAGCTGAATTTCATAGCAGTCCGCTCCACTTCCCCCGGTGGACAGCTTGCGCTTGCCTACATTAAAGCACGTCTTCCACGGTGCTGCGTGGAACAAAGCCGCCAATCAGAAGGCGGGATAAGGCGCCGCTTAGGGCAAAGCTAGAACACAAAGGGAGATCTTTTTTTTTTTTGCAACTGACACACACTGATCGAATCTAACCTGGGTCTGTGTCCTTGAAGCATGTGTCTGTTTACCGCCGCCTCAGCTCATTTCACTCGGCCCTAATGAACGAAGGGACAGACACAAAGAATCCATACGAGCGCCGTGTTTAAAAGAACCTCCACGAATTTAAAGCCGCGCAGATCCTTTCAATTAGCAAACTCCAAATATTTATGGAGTGAACATTTCCTCTCTGGGAGGAAGGAAAGTTCCCTCTCTCTCTCTTTCTTTCTCTTTCTGTGTGTGTGTGTCTCTTCGGTTGAGTCACTCTGGGGATGTATTGATCCCCAGGGCTTATGCTCCATTTCCCTTCAGCCCTGGCGTCATCTTTTAAAAACATCCATACAGTATTCTGTCATTCTGGATCCGAGACGGCCTCGAAGTGGCAACGTGCACACGCTCAGGAATTGAATTACTCTTTTAAACAACGTGTGACGCGCCGCTGCCGCTCCCATTCCTGGGATAACCACTCATGATTCCCCCCTATTTCCCGTATCATCTAAAGTATCCTCAGCCTTCTTTTTGGAGTCCTTGTTCCTTCCTCCTTTACTTTTTTCCTCGTGCATCTGCGCGCAGTTTATCTTCATTCTCCGTAGGCCGGAGAGGACGCTACGCGCCGTGCACCTGTTTTAGCAGCGCGTAGACGTTGCTTGATGTCCTCCAGGACCCATATGCTCTGCATGTGTGTGCAACCTATCAAATTTTTTTATTTTCCAAACCGAGGCCCTGTGTGTGTCACGTTGCAGAGAGCTGGTTTTGCGAGGAACCGAAAAAAAAAAAGTTGGTGCGCGTAAATGAAACTGCAATGAATTGACACACACCGATCAGGCATAACATTATGACCACCTGAGGGTGTCCTAGTGGGGGCCCGTGGGTTGAGTGGAGGGGCCTCTGTAGATCTTCCCACAGATACTTGATCAGTTTGGGATCTATTGACTTTGGAGGCCAGGTCAACACCTTGTGCACCTTTTTTCTTTTTGTTTTAAACCGTTTTTTTGGTGGTCATAATGTTACGGCTGACCGGTGCGTGCTCTCCACGTGAGTGTGCTCTTATCTAATCTAATATCTCCATCACTGCCACGGCCGTCGCCTCGCTAAATTCTCCTCCTCCGCTAAAGAAAGAAGGACCTCCACGGGAATTAAGATGTGACCATTTCTCAGTCGTCGTCCCCCCCCCCCCCCTCCCCTCCATCTCCCCTCCCTCCTCCCCCCTCCCCCAGACGCACACATGCTTACTCTGACAAATAGCCTGTGACGTGCCTCTGCGAACATGGCACGAAAGGGTCCACTCCCTTTCCCCGGGGCTGATAAGGCGGTGGATTCTGTCACTGGACGGGACTCTAAAAGCAAACCTCCTCCTCCTCCGCCCCCCCTCCCGCATGAATCTGAGTCTAACTTCCACGGAGTCGTTACACCTTTCCAGCAGCGGTCAAGAAGAAGAAAAAAAAAAAAAAAGAGCATACGGCATGAGTAAACGGTAGTGTCTCTGTTGCTGTTTGCAGTTGCCAGGTAGCGAGCAGCAACATACACACAGTGCACGTCATTATCTTCGCCTGACCCCCGGGGGGCTTAATGCTTCACATGACTCAGCTTCTTAATGTGCAGAAGAAGCAGAAGGGCGGAGGGATGCATTGATTTAACTTCTTCCAGCGACTGACATGCAGTCGGAACATTTATTCCTGAAACGTTTTTTACGTTTTAAGTTCAGCTCGGGGTGTTATGCAATCCGCCGAGAAAACAGAAGGTCCCTCTACGCGGCATTTAACCGGAGAGAAATTGCGAGTTGTTATTTATCCCTCTGGAGAACATTTATAGACTAAATAGACGCAGACTGGCTGTTTCATCCCCTCCTGAGGCCTCTGTTGATTTTAATTACTGTATACACCGATCAGGCAGAACATTATGACCACCTTCCTAATATTGTGTGGGTCTCACTCGTGTCTCCAAAACAGCTGTGACTCATCAGAGAGTGGACGCGGGTCTTCTGAGGGCGTCCTGTGGTGTCTGCTAACAGGATGTCGTTAGTGGGGGGGTCCTTTGGGTCCCATGGGTTGAGTGGAGGGGCCTCTGTGGATCATCCCACAGACACTTGATCCAGTGAATGTGGAGGCCTTGTGCAGTTTTTCGTGTTTTTGTGAGTTGTTCCTAAATCAAATGAGTGTCATGGCTGTGGGGTGGGGGGTGTCTGGTCTGGTCTAGGTGGGTGCTACATGTCTAAGTAACATCCACATGAACGAATGCCAGCGTTAATGGTGTCTTCACAGATGTGCGTGTTACCCGTAGCATCACAGATACTGGCTATTTGCAGGCGTTTCTGGGCGTTGTTAACATGTGACTTTGCCTGGTCGAGCTTTAACTTGTAGTTGAGCTGCGTTGATTGGCAGTGGTTTTTTCTGAAGCATCCCTGAGCCCACGTGATGAAGTCAGTTTTTAACACACAGGTCACAGCGGTTCAGTGTTGGTTATTTTTGGCTGTTTTTGCTGCGTAGGTGCAGAGGTTTCTCCAGATTCTCTGAATTTTTTGTCGATATTATCAACTGTGGGCGATAAAATACCAAAATTCCAAAACGTGCTCACGACTGCGACTCCAGGGAGGCTCCTTTTATACTCGGTAATGATACTCACTTGTTTTAACATGTTCATCCGTGGACTGATCCTACCAGGTGTTTTTTTTGAGCATTTCCTAACTTTCCCAGTGTTTCGTTGGCCCTGTTCCAGCTTCTTTAGAAAAGCGTTGGAGTCATCAAATTCAAAATGAGTAAATATTATTGGATATTATTACTGGAATATAATTACCAGACACATTAGGGTGTATTTACACAAAGTATCGGCTCAGTATCGGCGATACCAGCCTGGTTCAGTTGTCGGTCTGAATTAAAGAACCAGCATGTCGGTTTTAATGGAATTTATTAGCTGATGTGTGATATAATTATTCAGAAATATCCTTTTATTAATTTAGAATCCCGGTTAAGTGTGTATCGTTTAGTTTTCATTAGCTACCACATCTAGTTGGTCCTCTTCCATGTTTCTCCATTAGCCCAGAAAAGAACAAACCAAACTCTGACACTAGAAAACGCCTTCAGTGCTTCTGCGTCCCTGAACCTTTCAAACTCGCCCGTTAACCTCTGTTATCAGACGCTTTGTTTTATTTTATTGTGCAACATATTCCACAGCTCTGAAGGTTGCGAAACCAAAGAAGGCGATGACCTGCTGCAAGGAGTTTCCTCCTCTCCTTTCATTTTTCACGTCAGATTTCTTAACGCTAAATTGTGTTCATATTTTGTTTTTTTGTTGCCACGGGGGGAAACAGTTGGCAGAGTGCTGCGTGCCGAATGGAAACTGTGACAGATATACCCTCGGATGGGAGTCTGACACGTTCAGGAGTTTGAGTTATTCTAAAGAGGTCTTCTGGGCTTTGGAGTTCGTCGCAGAGGCCGAGCAGAGGAATCCATATTAATGCAATAAACTTACACCAGTGCTTGTTTGTTCAGATGGTTTTCCTCGTGGCGAAGAGGGAGATCAAATGGGCACATCAATTATAAATCGTCCATAAATGTTACTGATGTGGGTCTCCCTCTCTGGATCGTAGAATAACTCAACTCTATGGCTCCAGTGGGCCTTTGGACAAACATAGCTGTGATGGCGGACAACAAAGACTGAACGCTCCCCGCGCGCTGACTGTTTCACGCTGCTGATCCTGACAGTAAGTCTCTGTCGATCGATACCAGACACACGGAATTCCCTGTGTTTTTAAGAAATAGTTTGGAGAAACGTCTGACCAGCGGCCGCTACGCCTCCATTACTGACCCGCGGTACAACACGTGCAACAAGTGACCTGCTACTCCTTTAAATGAACATGCACCACCACGTAAGTGTTGCATGTTCTACGTTGGTTATTTTGTGCTTTAAAGGTCGGACACAACTTAAAAATCACCGGCTGCTTTGCTTTTTTCTCCCGTGTCCCAACTAGAAAGTCACACGTCAGGCTGCAGTATTAGTTTCTTTCCACCACATGGTGCAGAATTACGCAGAATCTTTAATCCGGATGCATGAAATTTATCTGCATGCATCCAACTCTGTCTTCTCCACTCAACATCTCCTCTGGCCTCATGTCAGATGGTCCAGGTTTCTTGCGGCGGTGACGTTCGATGCCGACGATTTCCCTTCTGACACCGATACCGAGTAAAATTCAGACTGGTATCGGCGATACCGATGCGCTACTTTGTGTAAATGCACTCGAATGCGTCTGGTAAACCTAAAAAAAGGTAGCGTATTTCAAATCACAGCTTCGAAAATACAGGACATCAGAGAAATTTGTTAATTTATGTTAAAGTACAATGAGGTAGAGGCTTCATTTACTATATAGCCGAGCTAAGAAATGCTCCTCAAACACTAAAAAATAAAGAAATCAGTTAAACAATAAGACCATTAAGATAAATTATTATTAAAATGAAAACTTCTTAATCATCATAAATGCCTCATATTCTGTTTAGTTACTTTCCACTGTGTTCCTACATTACCTTGAATGACTGAAGCATCAAAACTATCACTATTTCGATTTGAGAATCGATCCTAGCGTACCTGGTATCGATATGTCAGTATCAATCCACACATCACAGTCGTAGTCTGCTAAGACAACCGGTTGCTCTTTCGCATTTAGATGTGAAAGTTGAAGCAATCTGCAATTTTCCTACAACTCTCTGCAAAAAAAGGAAATTTTCCAAAATGTGTAGCTGCTCCTTTATGAGGCAATCTTCTTACCTGCATGAGCCCACACACTGATTCACCTCCACAAAAGCCTGACCACACACGCACACACACACAAGTCCGCACATGGACCAAACACACTTTTTGGATACGGTTTCAGCTCACATATCTCACTTTGGCCTTCCAGAGAATAACATCATCATACACAAGAGACCCTAAGATCTTTTCCTCTCCGTCTGAGTGAGGCGGACAGGGATGGAGGCGGTGTGGGGGGGGGGGTAGAGTCAACACTGATGGCTCACACATGTGGCTGTGAAAAAAGGCAGCTCAGAGAGGGTGTATTTCAAACGGCGAGGAGGAGGTCTTCAGACGGAGAGACACCCGGGAGGACTGAGTGCGTAAATATGCACAAGGTGTTGATGTAGTGCCGTGCGCGTACGCACAGTCATGCATACATCCTCCCCCAGCAGAGCGCCGCTGCACCGGGTTCTCCCGGCGCAAACGGTACATCAGGAACACATGTGTACTTGCGTCTTCGAGCTTTGTTTTCATGCTCCGTCACGCCGCACGTTGATGAAGAGCTTCAACCTTTTGACAGGGATTACTCTTCACGAACAAAAAAAAAAATAAAAAATTTAGATCTATACCTGCGTGTTAAATCTGTCAGTCAGGGCCCGACTCAGTGTCGCTTTCAAACCTTTTTTTCAACCTGAACGGGTGAGCACACCATTTCCGCTACCCCGACCGTCTCCGCACAGAAGGTTCACAAGGTTCGTTAATTATCAAGAGAACGGGGGAAATTTTTTTTGGAAGGAGTTCCTGCTGTGGAAGCAATTATTTCCAAAGCACTTACAGTCACATAAAACTGTCTAAATATACAGTATACGCTATGCTACAGATTCCCGTCGTGTAATGTGCTTCGGAAAGAACCGACGAATCAACATCTGACCGTGATGTATTGATTGGCCTCGTGGTTCTCCTCGCGATGACCCGACTGTGAAACGCCTGGAGCTGCTCAGGTGGACAGTTTTAATGTCAAGTTCAAGAAGACAGTTAAAAAAAAAATAAAATTATTTTTTCTTATCATTTTGAATGAAAGTTGGCTTCTGTCCACATAGTATTTAAATTTTTTGTTTTATCGAAACAGAGAATTTAAATTTTGTGCTTAAACTTCACACTTCATGTCCCCCAGAACCACTGGATTGAAGCGGAGCAGTTTTGAAGCTCAGTGTGTTGCCTCAGACCGTCGCCATCTTGGCATTGCTTGGTTATCTAACTCAAAAATAGAAAAAAGAGGTAGTTGTGAGTGGTGCTAAGTTGGTAGCCAATGTCCTACATGTTTATTTTGAGCGGTAAGTTTATTTCAACACGGAAGCCTCCAGTGTTCATCTGAGGAACTGCAGTTTTTGGTGACGCAATGGCTTTATTTTTAAGCCACTGACCAAAAACATTCACATATGTTCCCATTTAAAACCACTTTTTCAAGAAACTCCATTTGACCTTGTTTTTTTTTTTGTTTTGTTTTTTTTTTTTTTAATTTGGGATATACCATGACCTGGATGACTGAATTTTGAAGCTCAATGTGGCGCCTCAGACCGTCGCCATCTTGACAGACTGTGATAAAGTAAGTGTGAGTGGAGCTAAGGTGCTAGCGACCACTCAAAACAACCATGCTCTTAATTAACTTGCATAACTTTGAGCACTGATACACCCCGATTTAAGTTTTGGCTGTAAACGTGTTGATTTCGAGCTGTAAATACGGACATTTTAACATGGAAGCCTCCAGTGGTCATTTGCGGAACTGCAGTGTTTGGTGATTATGCGTTGGGCTTTATTTTTAAGCTAATGATGTTGCTGCTTGGTCCATTCTAGTTGTCCAATGCTCCACTGCTGACTTTGACAAATGTCCATGCAAAATTTCATGCACCCAAGGATTGATGCAAGTAGAAGCGATAGAGTCAAAACTACACAATCTGCACAGTCTTCATGCTAGAGGTCAAAGAACTCACACAGAACACATTTAAAGTAGTCATTTTCATATATTTGTATATATTCATATATTACACATTTAATACAGGCACAATGAGAAATCATAAAATAGAGACAAAAAGTGGCTGAAATATTGGTAAAAATGTCTGAGAATCATTTACACAAAGTTGCTCTTTTTTCTTTTTTAAACTCTGCTTAATACAACAAATACAAGAAAGGTTTGGGAAAGGTGACCGTAAAAGGAGCCTCGGATGATTTTTTTTTTTTTTTTTGGAAACTTTTGTAGGGGCAGCGAGAACCAGCTCGCTAATACTGAACACAAATACAGAATCTGAGTACTCTCTTTTGTTTTCTTCTTCTTTAAAACGCATTTGCCTCATCTGACCAAAACCACCGCTGATAAACGAATTGATGCCGATTAATAATTCAGAGAGAACACAGAGCAACATGTTGATTTCTCACTGTACAAATATCTGCTGCAACAATTTTAGGATTTAATGTAAACTCATTTCAACTGCCTTCACACATTTGGCTTATTAAATTTCAGAGTCAGGTAAGAGAGAAAAAAAAAGTTAGTGAAACTTAAATTGACGTTTTTTTCATAATCCATTCAAGATAAGTGCCTGCTCCTAACTTAAAAATAAAAGTCTTACACCAGGTACAAGAAGGGACATTTAAAATAATAACAAAACAAAAAAACATGATTCATCATTATAATCACCTTGGACAGATATGTTTTAAATTAAAAAGGCATCACCAGGCAAGTACGGATATGAGTCTAAATCGGTTGTAAACCAGTTAAAAAACTACAACAGGCAAAGTTTTTATAGCACAGAGGACACAGTAAAAATTAGTCTGATGTCGAAACTTCCTTATTTCCTAACATGATCTTCCAGAGGTCACTTGGCCCAAACTGACGCACAGTGTACAAAACTACTGCCGTTAAAAAAAAAAAAAAAAAAAGGTCTCAGCAATGTTCAGTCACAGCTTTCAGGCAGCCCTCCTCCGACAACTCGAACACATCGACTAATTTCAGGAACCGCTGCGAGGACGAGCCCGGTGGAAAAGACAAATCACACCAGCGAGAAGCGAAGAGTAAAGCACCGAGTGTTGAAACGTGGCAGTTTTTCCCGCTCGTCCGTCCATTTAAAAAAATGTATTTTTTTTGCTACTTGTGCTGTTCATACGTCGCAAGAGGCTGGAGTTTATCCCAGCGCGCGTCGCGTTAGAAGGCAGGACAGGTGAGTCGTATATCGCAGGGAAGTGGCAGCGCTGCGTCGTGACGTCTAACGACACTGGATTACTCAGTGTCGAGTGGTCGCGGTTAAGGCATTTCAATCGTTAATTTGGCCTCGTTGGCTGCTACCGCTGCTACCGAGCTTGATTAGAAAAGTTACAAAAAAAAAAAAAACAGTAAGTTGATCGGTCTCAATCACGAGACTCATTCATGTCCGGGGAAGACAGCTGGGATTAAACAAAAAGAAAGAGGAGGCAATTTTCCCTTCGATATCCAGAAAAAGGAGGAAAAACGTGGCACATTCTCAGAAAAACTGTGCTGTCGTATATATATATATATAAAAAAACAAAAAAAATAGTGGAAAGTTAAGATTCAGGCACGTTTCTGCGTTAATAAATCTCACAGGTTATTAAAAAAGTTGAATTTGGGGTAATGTGCTTCGATTTTGACACCAATGTTGAAAAGTTAAGGTCTTAAAAATGACTGAGAGGGGATTTTAAAAGGATACAAATTTTACAGACTACAGTGATGACAGATCATTTAACATCTGCGTAAAAAAAAAACATTTGTTGCCTGTTATTCCACAGTATAAGTAAGAGGAGGCACTGAGGTCAGATTCTTTTTTTTTTCTTTTTTGCATTTTTGTTTTGAAAGCACTTCAATATTCTTTGTAAAGATTACTCCACAAGTATTTGTGTGTGTGTGTGTGAGTACGGTTTAAGACAGATTCTACCTTCATTGCTTCATTGCACGTACACAAATCGTGAGGAGGAGAACAAAGGATAAAAAAAAAAAAAAAAATCAGTAAACAGTTGATCTGAGAGTCAGAGCTGGTCGAATATTCAGTGTTATTATTTACAGTTCAGAGAGAAAAAGAGAAGAAGAAGGAGGAAGAAATATTTTCTCCTCATCCATACAGAAAGGGTTTTAAATTCTCCACGAATATAAGAGAAAAAGAGCATCTGAAAGATTGTTAGTGCACTTTTTTTTCCTTTTTTTTATGATTTCAAATACAATATAGATTTATAACTAAACCATAAATTGTTTCTGACTATACAAAAAAAATGAATTGATCAGAAAGCATCATTAGACTTCATATCTACACATTTCCTGAAAGCTCGTCTTAAGTTTTCTTTTCTTTTTCTTTTTTTAAACAGTGTTCAGTACTCAGTGCTGTTTTATTGTAGTGAGATTCTCGCCTCGTGGATGAAACTTGGACGACTACTGAGCTCGGGGTGGATCCGGAGCTTCAGGAGGCCTCTGGGAGTCGTCAAGTTTTGAGTGGAGCGAAATTAATTCGTTTTTGTTTGTTTTGTTTTGTTTGTTTTTTTTCTCTTGGGAACCAGAGTGGTGGGTCACCTCAGCAATCTGCCATATAACGTCCTGAAGACACAAGGGAAGCAGTTTGTTGAGTCGTTGATGCGTTAAACATATTAGTCCCACGTACACCGATCAGGCATAACATTATGACCACCCTCCTAATAAAGGATACCACTGAATTGTCTCTTTATGTTATTTACTTCTCTTCTTAGTGGTTCTAATGTTATGGCCGATCAGTGTATGGTCAAGGGCACTAGTGCACATACCTGTGGCAAATCTCTTCTTGTTGAGAGAGAGTCTGTATCCGGTCCCCTGCAGCTCCATGTCCACTCCAGACAGGGTGCTCCCCTCACTCATGAACTGCACTGCCAGAGTGTTGGGATTCGATGGACCGCTGGACAGTTCAAACTTGGCCCTTAGAGATCCAGCGCCTGGGGGGTAGGGGGAGGGGGGGGTTAGGGAGCGGTCAAACACCAACAAATAAACTCGCATTCAAACGACAGATCCGATTCCTCACCTTCATTTTCTGATTTGTCCGAGATGTCGCTCAGCTTCCAAAGACACTTACTCTGCTCCGAGTTCCTAAAAAAAAAAAAAACGAAAGAATGAAACATCAGTTCGAGCGGCTCCGTCCTAGCTCGCCGCGCTCCTGCTGGCGTGAACCTGGCGTCTCACCATATGGAGTTGGGCAGAGAGTTCACGTTGGTGACTCCTCCGTCCACGGGCACCAGGATCTGGACGTTGGTGAGGGGGCCGGGGGCGTCCATGGACTCCGGGTTGTAGCGGTAGTCCACCCGCAGGTCCGTCGTGCTCTGCGTGCACTTCCAGTATACGGCCAGGTTGAGAGGAGTGGAGTGGATCCCATCGGACTGCACCTGAACACACCAGCACCGTGTGCGCTGATCAGTCACAACATTACGACCTCCTTCCTCCAAAACAGGTGCGTTCTAGTGAATCTGTGCTGCTCCTAAACTGCACGTATCCGAATCACGCTCAACAACGAGGCGTCTGAATCAGGTTAGAAGGTCAAACGTGCGACCGAACGTCTCGCCTGAATGTGCAAATTAGAGGGAAACTCATGTTGCTCAAGCGGCCCGGGACAAAGGCCGATTCTTCCCTCATTAGCGACAACGTTGTTTGTTGGCAGCCGCATACATTGTTAATTTACCGCCTCAATGAGCTTACACAAATATTTCAGTGTTTAGCTGCGCTTCTTAATTTTACCCGGCTTAATCTAAACCCCGGCATTTTATTGTAAATATCCTCTAAAGAGCGGCGCTCGGTGATTCGGTGGCAGTGGTCGTTTGTGGCGGAGCTCACGTTTGATCTGTGATGTGATATTTAACTCATACCTGGGACTAAAGCTGCAGCATCTAGAGTCTGATAAGGGAGAGACTGGTTTGCATCAGTCTACAGGGTCTTAGGATTGGGCATTAAATATAATAGTTAGTCAGAAATTAATTAAATGCATATTGGTATCTGTCAGGGTGTGAGGTTGTGACTATTATCTGAAAATATAAAACCACTGTGACATTATTTCTTCTTATTTTTTGCCTATATTTGACATCGTTTTTCCTCTCCTAGCTTCATATCGGTGCTCCTTCGTTCTCAGACGTGTTAGCGTGTTGGTTTTGGTAACCAGCTGACTGACCTGGTACTTCAGGATGTCCACATTGTAGTAGGAAGCTGAGGGATTCTGTTCCGAGGCTTTTCTGAGGTAGGACGTCAGTGCTTGCATGTTGAACCAAAAGTCCTTGGAATTCGAGTCACTTTGGGAAGGATCACTAGATTAAAAGGAGGCAGAGAAGAAGGAGGACGTTACACACACACACACACACACAAGGAATAATCAGAGGCTCAATTATTCATCGCTCTTCTTGGCCTTGTGTGTAAAGCTCCAATAGCTTGGAAAAAATGACCCTGTTATATCCAACCAGCTACTAAATCGTGAATTCCACTTGATTCAATTAGTCCGGCCATGTGGTCTGGAGATGACTGAGAGGAACCAGAGCGAGAGGTATTTAAAAAAAAAAAAAACTTCTTTGGAGGAAAACAAATCTAGATTTACAGTATTTAAAGTTGCACTGCATGTGAGGTGAAATATACATTTCCATTATCTGACAGTAAAGAGGTGAGAGACGTGTAATAATGTGTTGAATGAAGTCGCCGTCACGAGAAGTTTCGCGTTCTTTGCTATTTTAAGTCGTCTTTTCATAGAGACACGGGCTGTTGAGAACCTGGCTGTTAGAGTCTGGTGGAAAATACTTCCCTGACAGCTTAATGATAGCTTTATGTCAGATTACTAATTGAATTTCCTCTCGCTGACGCACTCTACATTTCCCCCCAACTCTCGCTCGTATCACCGCGTCCAAATCCCTCTTAACCGCGACTGTGACAACTTATCACCTCATCGCTCGCGCTCCAAACCAGCGGCGTTTGGGTTTTCTCCGCAACTCACCTGTATAGTAGCTGCTGGTTGGGTAGGATCTGCTCCAGCCTGCTGGTGTTCTTCAGCTTGAAGGTGAGGACGGCGGGGGAGGGGTTGGTGGTGAACACCTTGATGATGCCCATGGGGAACGACAGGGTCATGTCTCCAGTGATCTTCACGATGCACCTGTGGGTTGGAGGCGAGCACCGTTCATTTTAATGGCAATTCACAAAGAAAGGCCGCGGCCAAAAGCTCAACCGGCGCAGGTGTAAAATGTTCATCAACACTTTGGTCCGTCTGCTACATAGATATCCCTACGGTTCCATAGTCTAGAGCACACCCAGTCTGGTCTACGCTGTGGTGTTGAAGGCCCACAGCTGGTTTCGAACCGTGCCCCCGCTGCATTGCTTATGAAATGTTCCATTTGCTAATCCCTGCAAAAATAAGCCTTTTGCACAGCAGCAATTTAACAGCAGTTAACCAATAAAGGGCTGTATGTTTTCTCTGCCCCAGACTATAATCTGCCCCATGTAGGTTTATCCACTCTGAAAGAATGGTGTCAGACTGACGGGGAAATTCCCCGCGCGTAGAGAGCGAGCAGGCGATAACGCTCACAAACGGAGGCCCACGGGGTGGAGGCCCAGGAGCGGTACGGTAAAAGCTGCGAGTAGGAAGTGGCCGTGTTTAACGTGGAACAGCGGAAATGCTCTCGACGCTGATATTTGCAGCGTGACGGCTGATCTCTCCTGGGTAGAGATGGGTATACTATGTGTGGGCGCATGCTGAATGAACGGAGGTGTGATCCGACGGACACGGCCGACGACACTACCGGTCGACATCTTGTCGTCCGTCTCCCGCACCTCCCACAATGCTTAGCACATGTCACGTACGCTGCAGTGTACCAGAGTTTGGTATTTAAGTTTCTCATGAAGTAAAAACAAACTTTTTTCTTGCACGAGGAGCGAGACACGGTAGGAAAAGAACAAGTGTTTTTTCACCCACTGATTAATTTTGATAATAAAAAACGGTCAAAATGCACATTTAGGTGTTAATTTCACTACACTTTGTCTGTGTTGCGCCTCTAATTTTCTCCTAAATCCGCTAAAAGTCATCTTTCTAAGGCGGCTCGTGAGCCTTGTCTCTATCCCGGCATATGAGCTACTGCTGTGAATCCTCCTGCACAGGTCTGTCGGGTCCAAATATGGTCGTATCCTTTGTATTAGCAACCAGTCGTGAAAGTAGAAAGGCTGATCTGAAGATAAAACTCGCATACTCGTTGGCTGGTGTCGATTTCTGCCAAAAATGTTTTGAAGTCTCCTCTAAGAAGACGATTACAGCTCGAATTAGCAAGAGAAGACACATGAAGGAGGAGAGAGGAAGTCAGACTCATCTGACGTCATCCGGCCGTAAACTGTCTCTGGTAAAAGGAGACGAAGATGGAGGCGATCAGCAGTGGATCATCATTCATGTTTCACACTTGAACGAACTTATTGACAATTTAATCTGATTTTATGAGGATGTGAGTAGATCTGGTTTTGGTTCATGGTGGTTTCCAATAAAAATAAACATGATTTAACAATGTAAAACTTTAAAGGCCGTCTCCTCAAAATGAGTTTTTCCTGAATGCTCTGAGGCAGAAATCTCCACTGAAGTGGCTCTTACACAAACCAAACTTTCCACATTTATTCCTAACTACATCCTACAGGTATTTACAGAGGGGCTTTTTCATATATCATTCACAGCCTGATTTATAGAACATTTTACTCCTTAAAAACATGGCAACAATTTATTTCTTTGGACTGTTAACAGTATTTTGTGATTTATGGAGTGATAACAGGAGATATCCAAAAGCCCCTCTGTAAATACGTGGAAATTTAATATGTTACCAAAATGAAACAAGAATTTTGAACCTCACTTTATCCATTATTCAGATTTCTTTTTTTGGAAATGTATGCAAATTAGCACATATTTAACTAGATAAGTCCTCATTTGCATATTCAAATATAAATTCGTAATTCTTATAATAACAAAAAATGATTGGATTTCTGTAAGTAATCAACTAGAGAAGTTACATGGTGATATCTATTAGTTAAATTCACCTAAGACTCACACACGTGGTTAAACTTGAAATGATAACATGAGCACCGATAATGCGTGCAGGCCCACGTCGGAGGCCTTTCGAGCAGCAGGAGGTCATGTGAGACTCACTTAGTGGGATCAGCTCCTTTGAAGTACGCATTAACCGACTCTGTGAAGGCCACGGCGATGGGCAAAGCATCCTGGGACCCCAGCGTCACAGGGCTGGGGCCGCGAGACGTCCCTGAGAATGAGAAAGGCGCAGAGTCAGAGGCCTGTTGACACAAAAACTGTGTCAAAAACATCAGGAGAATGGATCATGCAAAGACAAACTGTATAATTGTTGCAAAAGTCAGTCATTCATACTCTGCGTATCAGTTTAATCCGTAAATGCATTATAATAACGTTGGTTAAAGTTAAGAAATACCTTGAAGAGCTTTATTAAAAAGCATAAAAATAAGAAAAGTCATTCCTTGCTTGATTAATTCAACTCATATTCATCATGTTAGGCGCAGATGCACACGAGCACTGTAAACCACTGCGAAGCGACTTGTCAATCCATCCAGCCCATTCCACAGACTGGTGTTAGTTTCAGCTCAACAGCTCTCGAGCACGAACTTGGGAGCGTACCTGCTGGCGTTTCACACCGCTTCTCAAAGGTAGGCAGCTTCGCTATGAACACATCGTCCTCTTTACGCCAAAATAAGAGGCATGAAGAGGAAAGGAGGAGATAACAGAAACCCAGAGAGGGCAAATGTGAGGAGGGGTGAGGCTGAGCACAGTCGTAAGCCAGTTCTTAAATGTGTGACATGAGATGGCAGGTGAGGCCCTATACAACTGATTTTTATGCACCGTCAGAAAAATGTGTGGCGAGCAGAGGTGACGAGGGGAGTTCGGGAGGAGGCAGACTCACTTTGGCTTAGCGGAAAGAGAGGAGATAGGGAGAGCAGCTCGGGCTCTGGGGAGGAGAGGGGGAGGGCAAAGGTGTGCTCGGCTCCTGCAGGGAGAGGAGTGAAGGGACGGAAAAGGAAGGAGGTGGAACAGCGCATGTGTTTGTGAGGAGCTGCACAGGAAGGAGAATAAACTGAGGCGGAGCTGAGGAGGCGTTTCCTACCGACTGTGGGGGTGTTGCCGGCACTGAGCGAGGCGTTCGAGGACAAAGAGGAGGAGCTCTCGGCCCGGGCCAGCGGCGCTGTAGGCGGGGGGCTGGCGTTGGATGTTTTGGGCGGGCTGAATGGCCGCACCTGAGGCGTTGAAGGCATTCGAAATAAGACGTTGTAAGAATTTTTAAAATAAAATTTTTTAAGGAGAACGGGTTTAATCACTCACGATTTCGTTGATTCCTGTGAGTTTTCCCGTCGGGAGTTTGGGCCTGGAGGAGGGTCGTGGGGGGGGCACGAGCGCTCCAGCTGCCAGAGGGGTCGTAGGTCTGTTCGGTACTGGCACTACACACAGGAACACATTCATTTTTTATTTTTTTTTTTAAAAGGTTAGTGACAGTTAAATAGAATAGAAAGTACGCTACATGTGTTGGAAGACATTCAGTTAGATGCAGGACCCTCATGCACCATGACAAATGATAAGAAAAATAAATAAATAAATAAAAGCAATACATTAAATACCGAAAATCATGACATTAAAAACAGGTAAAACTCATTCCAAAACCATTTTCATAAAATTAAAAGACAAACACGTTGCAAACCAGGCAGTGAGTTAAACAAATAAACTTAAAATAAAACACAACAACATAAATTTACAGAAATAAATGTCAAAATGAGAACAAAAGCCAAAATTTTAAATAATATTTCAAACCTCAGGCACAAATTACGTTTCTAGCATCGGTTCTTGTTACCAGTGAATGTTTTGCCTGTCGTGGCTGCAGACACTGCCCTATCTGTAACCCCGGAGAAGACGTCGGTGAGACAGAGGCCGCCGTCCTCCCTGCTAGCTTTGCAGTAGGCGTCGGCGGAATCGTCAGACAGGAAGCGGCTCGACCTCCTGGGGCCCGACTGCGTCCTCTGGAGCTCCTTCACAGCCGACCCCGAGCCCAAGCCCGGACGCCGAGCCGGGGCGAAGTTATCGCTGAAGGCGATCCACTGGCTCTGGGACCAGGACACGGAGGAGGAGGCGTCGGCGTTCGTCGGGGGGCTGGCGGCGGCTGCGGTGGTGGCCGGGCTTTTGATCGGGTCGACCGGCTCGGCGGGCCGGGTGATGGGGGCGCTCTGGGCCCTCGCCGGGACGGGCTTGAGCGCTTGGAAGGGGTTTTCCGGCGAATCCCAGGGAGAGGATGTGGACGAAGAGAAAGAGGAGACGTCTTTGGATTGCTGGCTCTCCGCCAGGGGAGGAGAGGGCTCCGGTGGTCGCAACGTCTCAACTGAAGGAGGCGGCGTGATCGACAGAGGCGGGAAATGCGACAAACGCAAAGCGAGAGTGCAGATGGTCAACTTATTGGGACAGTTAGTCACATGTCAGTTAAATCATAGGAGCGTGGTGACTTTCCTGTGGAGTCCACTCTAACCTCTTTACTGATAACCATGCAAGCTGATGACCCTGGTTTTAGATATGCATATGCACCCACGTCCCTTAAATTACATGAATCTGAAGCAAAGAACAGTCCAAAGATTGCAAATACAAGTATACACTGATCAGGCATAACATTATGACCACCTTCCTAGTATTGTGCAGGTCTCTCTTGAGCCTCCAAAACAGTCGTGACTTATCAGAGAATGGACATGGACCTTCTTCCACAGCAACAGTCATTTCTGACTGATTCTGATACTTGATCAGTTTGGGATCTGGTCTGGTCTAGGTGAGTGCTACATGTCTAAGCAACATCCACATGAATACGAATACCAGGCCCAAAGGTTTCCCAGCAGAACGCAGAACTGTCACAAGATGGTCAATGCTATTCACCTCTCATGTTAGTGGTCATAATGTTGTGGCTGATTGGTGCAAAACATGTAAAATAAATAAATAAATAAAATGTAAAAAGTTATCAATGAACGCCTTAGGTTCCTCAAATAGAAAAGCTTTCATGTGAATTTTGTTTCTGTAAAACGCCACACACACATTTTACCTGATGCCTCTGGCAGAAAGACCTCTGAGTCAGAGTCATTCAGCAGAAAAGATGGAGATGAAGGGATTGAAAGGAGGATAGAGGCAAGGTCTGACAAGAACAGGTGAAAAAAAAATATAAAAACCAACAGTTCATCATGTCATTCAAACTCAAAGAGAAGCACTGTAATAAAACCAGAAATCAAGAAACAAAACCAACAAAAAGTTTACAAAAGAAGAAAATTAACAATTCAAACAAGATAGGACTAAATAATAAATACACCTTACATCCTGATCTTTTAATCAGTCCTCAGACTAGACTCGCTTAATGTGTCATGTGTGCATGAGGAGCTGATAATACTGCTTCACTGTACACAGAGATTTAAAAGGGTTAAAAGCGGGGACTTAATTCCCATCACTGTGTCCTAATCAGGGCACTTTCTGATGCTCTTTTGACTCTTAAAGCTGGGACCTTTGACAGTAACGAGACACTGTTTGACAACATCCGTGCCAGCGGGGCTTTATAGGCGACCCCCTTGACCTCCGCTAGGTGCCAATTAACTGTGGATTATGCTTAACCTGGGCAATGGGTCAGTGCTAATGTCACTCTGTTTAAACGCTGGTGTCGTGCACGTAGAAGGCCATGAGAAACACATTCAAACGTTATATGCATATGCAAAAGGTAAGAAACTGTTTTTATGTGCAGACGTAGATCTTGGGATAATGTGCAAACTGAAAAGAAGAGTGTGTGCGGAGAGATGGTGAGAAAAGAAAGTGGGAAATGTCTGGTTTACTAGCTTCAAGTCAGTTGCGAGTAAAAACCAGATTGCGTGTAGGATGGTTTCACATTAACATTCCTTCAGGTTTTCATTACTCGTGCGTTTGTTTCTGCAGCAGTCATAGAGTGCATGATCATTTTTTATAATTAACTTCACATACACGTGTCTTTATCATGTCAACCGAGACTGTAGAAGCTTGCAGAAGTTGCAGGAAGCAGCTCTTGCATTGGACAAAATGAAGTTGAATTCAAAACATATTTTTGGCTAACTTAATGAAAGTTCGATTACCATAAAAAGTGACGGTGACAACCACGACCGAAATCTTAGGGTTTTGAAGGAAAGGAGTAAATGTCTTTTTAAACGTTACCTGCTGACGATGACACGGAAGAGGACGAGCCGACTGGGCCGAACGGGTCCAGGGACAGAAGGTCGTTGTTAGTCAGTCTGTCGGAAATGTGAAATAATAATAATATAAAAACAATATTAAAGTTCATAGATACAGAAAGAGCGTAACAGAAGACCGTAACCCTGAAATAGAAACTCTAATACTCACTCATATGATGTTGGCACTCTACTTTTAGCTAGTTCATCACCTGCAGTGACAAAAAACAAAAACAAGAAAAACTTAAGACCTATAGACCAAACATTATCAGAAAATGAAATATGAAAAATTAAAGTTTTGGAAAACATTTATTAAAAAAAAAAAAAAGTCATGTTTTAAGTACCTTAAACATAAATTGAGCTTTTGATTGAATGAATAAAACCCGTAAATTTACCGTTGGACGTTAACCTCATGAGACCCTGCGTCCTCATATTTAGATTTGCTTCTTATTCTGCTTCATTTAAACTTTTATATTCATAACTAGATACTAGTTGGTGTAAAAAAATAAATAAATAAACGAATTAAAAAAAACGGATTCATTCTACAGCCGATCAAAAAAGTGGACGAACTACAAAACCTCATCAAATTTTACAGTTGAAAAGCCGTTAATCACAACGGCGCCATATTGGCAGGAAAGCGCGCTTGTCTCATAACTATTCCGTTTACAACTGCGAGTAAACTAACTAATTAACCTGAGGCTGTTGTGCTCCAAGATGCACCAGAATATTGGGGGACAATTAAAGTGGAAATCATTTTATAGGATTCCCAAAGATCTCGCCAAGATGGCAGATGTGGATCAATGCAATAAAACGAGAAAACGGAGCAGTGAAGTCCTCACAATGAGAAAGAAATTGCTTGGGATTACGTTACAGTACACAATACAATGCACTTTTATAATAAATAATTTAAAAAATAATAATAATTTCGTGTATGTTGTGGTGCATTTAGACATTCATTTAAATTGTGTTAAGGTCATAAAAGGTTGGCATATAACAAGAGACTATTTAGCACAGTTAGCTATTAGCTCGTTGCATTATGCTGCTGCGATGACGAAAAGATGCTCAAAAAAAGCAGACCTGTGGCACGATACGCGTCCGTGATATGTAACATGTTGAGTTTTGCCCTTGTGCTGGTCACTTTGTATGTGTGTTTAAGTGCCGTAAACTCCGACGGCGTCAAATAAACGCTGGCGCCGTTTCGTTTCCCTCAGTGTTTTTCTGCCAATATGGCGGCGTCAACAAAAAAGTCACGTGACGTCCGGAGCTCTATGTTAACGAGCTAATTAGCAAACACTCGATTGAGGACATTTGCAATTCTGCTTTTGCACGACAATGTTCAGACATGAAAATTAATAGTTTTTTTTTTACATATTGAGTGAAATCATCGCCGTGTCCACACATGAGGACATAATATTTTCCAAAAAAGGGCTTCCTGTTCAAAGATGATGCTTAGTTTTCATACTTCTTAGGTCCTACTTATCCCAAATAAAGACAAATTAAAAATGCATAGCGAACAAAAGCTCAGGTCTCAGGAGGTTAAAGAAATATACTGAGGTTAGATCTAACTTTCATATAAAGTAAAAACAGATTTCCCAAATTCTGCCAAAAGGAGGTTAATACTGTGTTTTTAATAGCACTTTAAAAACAGGGGTGTGGAGCGATTTGGAAATAAAAACCAAGAGTTGTTTCGTCACTTTCTACCCCCTGTCTAAAGTGTTACTGTAGGATCCATTAACAACCTGAAGCACCAAACAGACCCCAAGTTTTATATACCAATACATGAGAGTAAAAACTTCACAATAAGATACTGGAAGTTTGCCGTGAGAGGACACAGTGTCAGTGATGTTAGGTGGAGTCAGCCGGCTGCAGAAGCTGCGTGAAAGGCTCCTATGAGGAGCAGAGATGAGGAGGAGGAGGAGGAGGAGGAGGAGGAGGGTTGTGGTGGATATTTTAAGTGGAAGGGGGGGGATGAGGCAGGGCTGTAGGCCGACTACTGCAGTGAAAATATACTCACCCTGAGCCTTAGAGCTCAGTGTAGGTGCTCCTGTGAACCCTAAGCGTACGTAAGAGTATACATCTATCAATGAACTTGTGCAAATTGACCTCTTATCGGTGCTTTAGCTGCAGAAAGGAAGTTTTGATGAAGAGAAAGCACAACAAACTCATAAAATAAAAATAAAACCGTCTGGATTTATAGTTTTACGCTTTTCCAAACCCTTTTCCCTGAAACTCTAAACGGGAGGTACAAACAACACAGCGAAACTCAAAGAGAAGCGTGTCCAGAAAAGTAAATGAACATTTCTGACATGTCAAAATATAAACAGCTAATTAAGTAATTAATCTCATTTGTAGCAGTGGAGGGGAAAGAACGCTCGAGCTCACATTTGTAGAAAAGAACACTTATTTACTTTTTTTTTCTTGGGGGAAGTGTTGGTTTTGGCAACGTTTCTGGATTTTCCTTTTTTTTTTTTTTTTTTTTAGACAACCTCTTTAAAAACAACCGAGGCCAAGAAAAAGGCAGTTTTACAGTCATCCAGCAACGGGCAGATACAACGAGAGGTCAGAGAGGAGAAAAATACTCACTGGACTGGTTCCTCCGCATCTGTCCCTGAAAGCAAAAACAGACGTTAATCAATCAGAGATGCAAACGACCCACCGCAAATTCTCAACTCTCATTTGCCAGAACTTTGTTGACTCAGTTAACAAAAAAGAGACTAGAATGGAAACGTGAACTTATTATCCGGGTCACTGATCGTCTCCGCTGAACTTTTAGAGCCTTTAACTTTATTTTATTCCAGTTAAAGTGAGAGATGACTCAACACATATATATCTACGTGTAAAGGGGATTATTGATTATTCCCGGTGGAGGAGGTTATTTTTCACTTCTGAGTTAAACACCAGCAAATCACAGGACTTCTCCAGGCTCACACATACCAGACATTAAACCTAGGGTGAAAAATTCAGTGGTGCACAAAAAAAAAAAAAAAAAAGTGTATTTAAAACCATACACCGATCAGTTCGGGACAACAAGGGAGCGTGCCCTCAACACTTGACCAACTTCCTTCACCAGACCGCCCCCCCGTTTCCCCTTTTTCCGGACATAAATCTGTCACGTCCCGCTGTGCGAAACACAAGATAAGCAAGATACGCATCAATTTCAATAAGAAAAGTTTCAAGACGAAAAGAGGAGAAAAGGAGGGGGATACGTAGCAAAAGCCTTTAACCGCCGCGGAGCTGCGAGAGGCAGGGGTTTTAGTCCCACTGGCGCTAAGCGGCAAATGGGTTCAATTACGGCTCTCGCTGGCCACACACACGCGTTCTTCCATCGCCGTTTCAATAAAAGGGAACACCGCGGAGGGAGAGAGAAGCAAACAGGAGGAGAAATGAAAAAAGACAGAAAAATGAGCGAGGAGGAAAAAAAAAAAAAAAGAAGAACATCTTCAATAATTCACACCAGATGAAGAGGCGCTCGTCGTCACCTCCGTCGTGCGTTTTAACTCCACTTCTAAACTTTTCTGTAAATGTTCAACGGCAGAGGGAGCAATGAATGAACGAGAGACACACGCAGAGTTTAAATCAACGACTCGTGGCTTCGAGTCAAAAGAAGAACGTAAACCGAACTGCAAAAAACACAGTAAAATGTTTAAAAGAGGACGTCTTTCTTCCCTAATGGCGTTATATTGAATAAAAACATCCTCTATAAACTCGCGAGTTATCTTTATCATTAATTCCTAGAGAAAAAAAAATAAAGAAAAAATAAAAACACATGGCAACTGAACCCATAAATGACCACAACAGAGTTCTGTCTAGTACAAGTGGGCTCCAATAAAACCCGAAGAGTGAAAGCAAACAAAGAAACCAGGAAGAGAGAAAAAAAAAAAGAAAAGAAATAGAGGAGGAGGAGTGAGGAGTGAGGAGTGAGGTGCAACACAAATAGCGAGGAGGAACGGCGGTGAGAGCAGAGGAAGGGAGAGGTCGAGGGAAGATGCCGTGACATTCGTTTAATGTGCAGCCGGGGAGCGAGAGACAGCTGAAGAGACCCCCTTTGCGACACCGAGCGTGCCCTCTCTGCCGCTCCACAACAACATTACCAACAACAACAACAGCAGCAGCAGCAGCAGCAGCAGCAGCTCGGCGGCACGCACGGTGCGTGTTTGCACACAAGCAGTAGTGGTTTTAAAGTTTAATGGCGGCGGCTATTTTCACAGAGCATCAGAGAGTGATTCAGAGATTGAGTGATGGCGAGGGACAAGGAGCTGAATGAAGGGCTCCGCGGCTGAGGTCACGGATCAGACGCGACTCTGTGTGTGTGTGTGTGTGTGTGTGTGTGTGTGTGCGCGTGCGCGCGCAATTCCACAAAACATTTCCCTAAAGTGCCGGCCTAAAGAAAGCCGAGTGCACGTGTGAGTTTGCAGCGAGACGCCAACAACATCAGATACTTAACGTAGAAAATTGTTCCTAATACTTTTTCTTTTCTTTTTTTTTTAAGAAAAAAGGAGAGTTGTTTGACATAAAACCGAATTCGTCGTAAAAACAAATCGTAAAATGTGCGCGGACAGGCACTGTAACGAATCAAAAAGCAATGTGGCATAGAAAGTAAATTAGACAAACCGTGTTGCGTTCCAATGTAAACAAAATAAGCTTCAGGAAAGACTAACTAATGCTGAACAACTATGGATAAATGTTTCCCCTTCTACCCGAGCAGAGGTTAGATATTCTGTTGCCCTCTAGTGTTGCGCTCTCAGACTTCTGCTGCAGCATAGCAACTGCTCAACAGGTCGGTGTGTGTGTTGGGGGTGTTTGCAGGAAGTCGTACCGAGGTGGAGGGCGACAGGATGATGTTTCCGATGGAGGCCTTGAGCTCGTCGATGTTGGCTCGGTTCTGGTGCGTGCCGTTGTTCGGCTGAACGGGCTTGATCTGCACGTGGAACTTCCTGGGCTCGTCCTCGTCCTCCGAGTCGCTGGACGAGTAGAAGGAATTCTCTTTGGCATGTGGGGAGGAAAGTTAAGGAGAGAACAGCAAGCGGAGGGCGGAAAACGGAGAGTCCGGTTTTATCTGACCTCGAGTGTGGCGGGGGGGTGGAACGGAAAAATAATGGAGGAAAAAATTAAAAAAAGGTGGCGATGATAACGAGCATCGTAGAGACGAAAGAAAAAGGATATCGTTTTCGTTTGCTTCTGGCCTGATGCAGAAACCCTCTGCGTCGACCTGAGGGACGTTCTGCAAAAACACAAACAGAAAAAGAAAAAAATCAATTTTAAACAAATTTAATTAATATAAATACACAGTGTGTATGATTTTAAAATTTTAAAGCAGCTGAATGATAATTATAAAATATTTTCTCTACTAATGTGCACATCTTGTGTTTATTAAGATATTATTATTAATATATTAATATTATATTAAAAATGTATTTTATTAAAATTATATTTTGATAGCAAACTGACAAAATTAATATATTTTAAGATGATTTTTTTCAATCATATTCAATCAATATTTTAATAATATTATTTTAATATATTTCATAATATTTTTAATATTATAATTAATTCATTCATGAGGTTAAATAAAATAATAATAATACATTTTAATTATTTTTATTTTAATGTTTAATCATGTACAGATTTCAAGTTTGAACTAAACTTAATTTAATTTAATTTAATTTAATATTTTAATTTTAATTTGTCATGACCCTCAAAGTTATATTTAGTACCAGTTCACCGACTATAGACCTTTTACAGGTTAAAAATAAAAAGCTGTACAGTACATACAGTAGTAGGAATTAAACCACAATTATAAAAAAGTAAAATACTGTGCTAATCATATAATGACCCCGTCTTAGGAGTGAAGCTTAGGTGTCGTTTGTACAACTTTTCACATTAAATAATGAAAAATAACACTTTTACTGTTTTTGTTACACACATTTAAGGATTTACATTAGAATCCAGTATATTTGCCTGTTGTGTCTGGGTGTATTTTCTGTGTGTGTGTGTGTGTGTTAGGTTCGCTTACAGCATTCTGGATGTCTATGGCCCCATAATATCCTGGGGGAGCACCGTTGGCAGTGTTCTACAAGCACAAGCAGAGAGAAACAAATGAATGAATGAGCAAAACAAACAAGAGCCGGAGTCACATGATCAGGCACCAAAACGCAGAGCAGGAAGGAAATGATGCGAGGATCTTTTCCACCTCCTGCTGTTTGAAATCCAAATAACATACCGAGCTGGAATAAAACAGATAAGAGAAGTATTGTTATACTCACAGCAGCTTCGACTTCTGTAGACTCCCTAGAAGACACAAAAAAAAAAAAAAAAGATCACGCAACAATGAGAAAGTTTATTTTGTTTAAAGGGAGATTATGTGAACTGCAAATAAAACTCACGTGGAGTCGGTGTCCTTGTCTTTCCTCCGGCCTGGGATCCCGAATGGTTTTCTCTTCCTGGGTTTGGCACCTTTAAAATAAAAAAAAAAATGCGTTTTTAAAAATGCCGTCAGTCACATGTGCAGGTTTAAAAGTTCTTAATCGACCCGCCGCGCCGTTGGGCGCGTATCTGTAAAATGTTTAGCTTTGTACACTTGCCTTCAGTAGCAATAGCCGCATTGCACTCCTCAAACTCAATAGGTCCTAATGAGACAAAAAAAAATCATTTAGGTTCATTAGGCACAGAAAGGGTCAATGACCCACTGCTGTGAATGCTGTGAATGTGCATCACGCAATAATCTCACACACACACACACACACATGCACGCTGCACAAACACATTTTGTCAAACACACAACATTCACAGCAGCCTGGCGTGCCACGCAGAGTATGTATACAAACAAGGGAAGGCTGGTCCCAGAGGGCAGACGGGGTCAATAGCAGAGTCAACTGTGTGTCTGGTGGCCCCAACAAAGCTATGACAGTCCCTCCTGGTGACACAAAGCACCACTATACACACACACATGATCCCCCTCCCTTTAATCGCAGCATCATAAACCAAATGCGAAGTAAACCTGCGCTCACGCAGGACACGCAAAAGGTACTAACCCTATTACGACAAGACAAACAACTCCCGAGATTACATGCAACAAAAGTGTGTAAAGCCACATGGACAAATCTGCTCTCGGGCTTAAGAAATGACCTGATTCTCCTTCTCTTTGGCATCCAGAAAAAAAAAAGCCCACCAAGCCTTGAATTTCACCAAAAATAAATAAATAAATAAATGAAGCAATGACTTTTTGTTACCAGGCAAGAAAAAAAAAGGCAAGAAACAACAAAGTTCACACTTAATTTAATGCTCATCAATTATGCACATTTACCTCCAAGGCCCTGCACTTCAACTGTCACGCTTCACGAGTCCCTCCAGAAACATTTAGCGAGGCTTTTTTTTTTTTTTTTTTTTTTTAAGGGGTCGGTGGACAAACAAACACACGCATGCTACAAGCTGCACGAAGCAAGACATGCAATATGAGTCAGGCTTGTTTTTTGTGTCTGCGTGGACGTTGATCCCCGTGTCATGATACATTAAAACTCACTCCGCGGTGCGTTATGTAATTACGTGACCGTTTAATCTTAAAGTGCGTGGATGACGTTTGACATGTCACCAAAACAGACGCGGACGTGCTGCACAGAACTAGAAAGCTTAAACAGCTCGCAGAGAGATGGGGAAGGACCCTCTGGCGGTATTTCCGATACGCTAACATGCCTTGACCTGAAAACAACAAAGCTAATGATATTTTAACTCCGTACGTATACAGTAGCAGCAGCCGAATGCGGTCTCTCCCCCCACCCCCCGCCGCCCCCTAGAGGACGCCGGTCGCGGGCAGAATTGACGCATTGTTTGGCGTGTGCAGCGCTGAGTGAAGCGCAGGGAAGCGGCGAGTCACGAGAGGCGCGCATCACGCCAAGTGAAGTGGATGAAGTACACCGATGACCGATCTACTCTACTGTGCAAGATCAGGCCTCCTCCTCCTCCTCCTCCTCCTCCTCCTCTTCACCGCTGGCGAGTACACGACGGCGGCACGAACGGCGGGAGAGGGTCTGGCACGGTCACTGGAGGAAGTTTCCCTCGCAGCAGGGACGCACGAACGCAGGTAGAAACGTCTTTTCCGTCGTCGCGTCACCTTTCGTTGACGCGGCGGTCGTCAAACAAAAGAAAACGTCCCAAAGATGGAGGAGGGGGGGGAGAATTGACACGTGATGTTAAACAAATGCCGTAAGAATCAACACGAGACCCAGGCGAAGCAGGAAATCTCTGCCCTGCGAGCATCCTGCGTTTGCATCTGTCAATATTTATGCGCAACCAACTGCACAAAAAAGAAAAAAGGAAAAAGAAAAAGCCTAAACACCAGACACATGAATATTACCTTAATCTGGACAGACATTAGGAACTGTTTAAAGCTCTCCCAAACAGACGGACGACTTTGTTTATACAGGGGAAGATGTTTCTTTTCTTCCCACTCTCTGTGAGGGAAGCATGCAGTCACGCATGAGCGGAGAATGTTTTTTTAAATTGCATATGCTTCACATGGCACTGGGAGTGGGAGAGGGGCGGATGGGGGGGGGGGGCCCTTGCGTGTCTGGCCCGCCGCCAGTTGACAGCTCAGCTGGATATCGTTGAACACTCCTAAACCCCCCCGCCTCGCAGCGTGTCACTTTGGGATTGTTTCCGCAATAGAAAGTTTATTCAACCTCTCTCTCTCTCTCTCGGCGAAAGGCCCCGGACCGGCCATCCGTTCAGCTATTTCATCAGGGGACCGGCGGGTTATTTTTCTGACAGGGCCGGGGCTGCTGCGCGATCCCTAATGAACAGCTTGATACGGGGAGGAATTTTCTGACCGTTTTTTTAGCCTCAATTAATTCTGCTGTCCAAACAAATGAAGGCCACCACTCGTCGGACGCGGCGTCCGAAACGCGGGGGGTTCGCCGTGTGTTTACACACAGGCGCAGCAGAGGTGAGGCCTTTGTGCTCGCGACCTGAAGCGATGCGGTACACGGGGGGAACAGGTTGCACGGTTTAACATCACTGCAGTCAAGATCCTGAGCTACGAGCGGGTGACCGATAAATGACGTGCGGACGAGAGGGAGCCTGAGGAGCATCCCCTTGATTATTGTGGCATGGCAAAGTTTACACAAGAGTCACCGTTGAGCTCTGACCTCCTGGAAGAAGTTGCTTATTCCTGCTTAGCCCACGAGCAAAGCAAAGCCCCCTGCGTGTCACATGCTTAGTGGAATGCCGAGCCTGCCTACCTTTACAGCAGATTACTATGATTGACTCTGATGGCCCTCGACTACTTCTAATTGCCCCTCTCCATGCAGCCCCTCCCGTCCCCCACGAGGCAGTGGGATCCGAACCCCCGGCCACAGTTTATTAGCACACACACACACACACACACACAACACAACACAAGATGCATGTTTATTATTAGCATAAATGAAAGAATAAAGCTCTTACCTGGTCTCTCCTTTCCTGTTCCTTTGCTTTCAGCCAGTTTCTGTATTAAACTGTCCACTGATGTGTTGTCAATGTTCCTCACGAATTCCTTGTGGACCTACGAAAGGCAATAAATAATAATAATAAAAATCTTACAATACTTGAATTCTGATATTGATTGACGATCATCACACACACCGAGCAGCCACAACATTATGACCACTGACAGGAGAAGTACCGTTTTTTCCGGACTATAAGCTGCTGTTTTTTTTCCCCACGCTTTGAACCACGCAGCTTATGCAAAGATGCAGCTTTTCTGTGGATTTTTTTTTTGCGAAAAGCATCATTTTCAGGCAGCTTTACCCTGGGATGATGGCGACACGGACAGCAACACTGACATAGACACAGAAAAGGTATGTGACGAAGCTCTTCTGAGGCTGAAGAAGATGACTTCAGCGGTTTCAGTGCACAGGAGGAGGATGAACAAACCAATCAATAACTTTTCTGTTTTTTCTGATCAGCACTTTTACTTTTATGTTACAGGCACCGTTCAGAAACCGATCAGTTCAGTTATTTTCAGTTAAACTAATCATATCAGCGGCTTATAGCCAGGTGCGTCTTATATTGAGTTGCGCTCTATAGCCTGGAAAATACAGTAAATAACATCGACTATTGTTAAGTGACGTGCTTGAGTGACGTGAGCTTCTGTCTAATTTGTACTTTCAGTCGAAACTAGAGCTGCACTTCAGACGGCTTGTCGTTCAGCTTGATTTGGACACGTGCATTTAAAGAAGTGATGACGATGCCTAATGCAGTGGGTGCAATACATTTTCCTGTGCATGTCTCTTAGTTAAACTACGCCAACACAATAGAACCCAAGGAGAAAAGCTCAGTGCAGGCAACGTAAAGTAAATAACATTGACCATCTTGTGACAATTCAGTGTTCTGCTGGGAAACGTTTAGACCTGGCATTCATTCATGTGGATGTTACTTAGATGTGTAGCCCCCCCAGCCCCACCCCACCCCACAGTAATGACACCCCAGCAGGATGCAGCCACACACAGATGCACACGCAAAAAAACGCTTAAAAAAAAAAAAAAAAAAACAGGAAGAACTGCACAAGGTCAGTAGACCCCAAACTCACAAGCGGAGCGAGACACTTTTTACATGTGCATGAGAGGAAGTAACCTTAGATAGCAGCTGGTGACATGTTTGTCATTCAAAAGGGGGAGAATCATACGAGCTAAGTTTAGCCATGAAGTTAGACACCGGATGACTTGACCTCGTTGTGTGTGTGTTTGTGTGCCCTCTTGACTTTTTCATCTGCTTGCTTTCACCGCATCAGTTTCCCTTCTCGGCCTCTTGGTTTGCTTAAACTGAACGACCAATCAGGGTGACGTGCTCGGACCCTGAACTTACTTGCAAAGAGGTAAGAGGTATGATCACTGACAGCACGACAACAAAAATAAATCTCCCTGGTACGTCACTGTCCTGTATGTTCACCTACATACTACATTTGACTTTATAATTTAAATTTACAGAACGAGCCGTGTGAGGGCGTCCTGTGGGGTCTGACATTACAGTATTGTTAGTGGGGGGGTCTTAGGGTCCTGTGGGTTGAGGGGAGGGGCCTCTATAGTGGATCATCCCACGGACACTTGATCAGTTTGGAGGCCAGGTCAACACCTTGTGCTGTTCTTCATGTTTTTTTTTTTTTTTTGTTTTTTTTGAGTTGTTTCCTGCATCCTGCTGCCATCAAGGAGTGTCACTGCTATGGGGTGGGGGGTGGGGCGGGGGTCTGGTCTGGTCTAGGTGGGTGCTACATGTCTTAACAACATCCACACGAATGAACGCCAGGTCCAAAAACTTTCCAGCAGAACACTGAATTGTCACAAGATGGTTCAATGTTCTCCTGGCAGTGGTTTTAATGTTGTGGCTGATCGGCTAAATATAACCCCCCCGGGTGGTGCCGTTTATTCAAACCGTAACTGGGGCCGTGTTGCCTTTCCTTTGAGTAACGCTAACATTCATCGTGTTTACGCAGACACGAGCTCCACTGTCATTCTGTTGTGTCAGGTTGCATCATCGTCGATAGCGCTGGAACGCCGATGCAGCTCCGGGCGATATCCGAGGATGGAAAGTGTTTTTGCCTTGCTTGTTTGTTTTAGACGCGCATGTGTGTGTTTAGCGAGGGGGGGGGGGTTGAAAGCCACGTATGGGCATGAGAATGAAAAAAGAAAAAAGAAAAAAAAGAGGAAGAAAAAAAAAAACAGCGGCTGACTGTGTCATCTCAACAAACCATTTAGATGTGCGTGATACTGTAAGCGCAGAGTGGCTCCACTATCAAACAAATACACTCACACACACACACACACACACACACACACACATGTGCGTCTGCACCCCCCAGGCTCCTGTGGCGAGGTGGAGTGCATTAGCCTTCTGAGCCCTGGCAAGAGAGGATGTCGGGTGAAGAGGAGGAACAGGAGGAGGAGGAGGAGGAGGAGGAGGAGGAGGAGGAGGAGGAGGGGAGGTTGCCGCGGTGAGGAAGCATGTTCAGTGCAGCACACGCAATCTGTCAGGTGCTGCTGCCACGATGGAGGCCGCTAATGTCATCAACCTGCCTGCCCCACTCATCTCTCCCTCTTTCACACACACACAAACAAACCCAGCGAGACTTTCGCCCGCATGCTCTGAACACGCTCCCGCCTTCAAGGTATCCTCGCTCACACACAAACGCTCACTTACAAAAACAAACACAGCACGCACACCGACAGGCACACCTGCCTCTCATGTGAGGTTGGAGCTTTCTCTCTCTCTCCGCAGCCACACTGCACTTCTCTGAACTTTATATGGTAGTCTTTTTTTTTTTTTTTTAACACCGCTTTCCTTTCATTCTAACCCTCTTATCTTTCACGCACGCTAAGCCTGGGCTCAGTCTCGCCTGAAGACGCTCGCTAACGTGATTATTTCTCTCTAAGGCCGGGCGGTAATACCGGGTTATACCAAACTGCGGTGTTTGGCACGAGAAGACCCGTGCCAGATAAAGGTGTCGGTTGTTGTCGCTGTCCCTGAAAGTGTCCCCAGCTTTAGCTTTTTATGAATGAGGGAAAAAAAAAAAAATCAAAAAATGCTGCGCGCAGACTACAGTTATTACGGTAGCCGGTCCCTAATGTCTCTGACCTTAATGAGGCTGGACTCTACTATCAGAGGGTCCACGTATGAAACAACCTCCTGTTTTCCTCATATATAAATGGCTTCTAATTCCACTGATGACCTGCTGTTTGTGTACACGACTTCTGACAAACCTGACGCTAAAAGCGCTCCTATTTCATTATTATTTCTAGCAAGTAGCGTTAACCGAGGTTCTGATATAAATATATAGATTTCATACGTACATGTTAGGCTACTGCTGGAGCTGCGTCACTAAAGTTTAAACTGAGTTTTTACTGAGTGAAAACCGTTTCTTGCATTCCTCATTGATATGAAAGAAAAAATATCAAAGATATAAATTCAACAAATTTTAAAATCATTTATATACCCTACAGATTAGAGAGGTAAAAGCACAGGTGTGATAGATCACTTTAAATAAATGCTGCTAACAGTTGCTGCGTTTCCATTACCACTAGAAATGCCCAAAACCCAAATATCGCCATATAAACCGGTAATGGAAACACCTACACCTCAAATATCTAAAACACTTTTACACTCTCACGAGGTGGTTTTTCAGACATATCGACGCAAACGCGCAATGGAAACGCTTTTTTTTTGCATTTCCCCATCACCGGCATCACTGGAAATGATGCAGGGGATCATGTGACCAGTTCACGTGAAGTTCGTTTCCATTTCCTCTCAGGTGACGAGAATTTAAGAGAATTGTGGGAAATGACGAGACAAGACTTTACGAGAGTTAAAGCTGATTCGAAAAGAACCTTTCAATGGAAACACATGCAAAGCGCTAATGTACTTTATCAAAATTTCAGAAATATCGCTTTTGTTTTGGGGAAAAGCTGTAAATTATAGCTTAAAATCTGTACAATGTATGTCTACAAAAACTATTTTTTGCAGACTTTGCTAGGAGCCATTTCTAAGTTGCACACTGTAATAACTGTAACGCATGTGTCTACCATCGACATTCTGCACTTCCTGCAGATCATGTTGTGTTAAATGTTTATTTATCTCTGCTGCTCTCTTCACGTTGCTCTTGCATGTGGTACAGATATCAGTCGATACACACTTATCTTGAGCAGACACACAGAAGGATATTAAATGTGTTTTAGAGGCTAATGTCAAAATAGCTTCTTGCTCAAAGAAAACAAAAGCAGATATATGCACAGAAGTGTCTGTATTCATCCAGTCAGTGTAATAACAGCACAATAATTCATATTCTAAATGCAGATGCATCTAAAGATGTATGAGTTTGTCTGTGTGTTTAACAGTCTGCAGGTCCAAGTTTTATGTCCTATGAAATATACATGCATATATGTCCTTAACCACCTGGTCTGAAGAGTATTTATCATGAAATCAATCAACAACTTCCTAGACTGCTTGATGACTTCTTGTTTTTATCTTCAGAGGGAGGACCTGAGGGCTAAAAAAAGCTGAGATGACACTCCACTCTTCCCAACTCGCCAGCGGAACTGCAGGCTGAGAGTCTCTGGGTGGAGTTGTGTCGCCCTCTACAGACACCGAGGGAACTACAGCAGCTGTGCAGCCATCGAGCAGCTACAGATTTAATAAAACAACAGAGCAGCAGACTGCAGTCGGTCTTTAGATAGTCTGTGTGGCACTGGTAAGTATGATTGCTAAATAAATAAATGAAAAGAACCTTCTGGTTAACATTAAATAGTGATTAATACAGCTCCGAATGGTGTTTGAAAACCTTCACAATTGGACTTTTCTCAAACCTAAACACGCTCTTCCACAAACAAAGAGGCCCGGCGCGGCGCTTTTAACTATCAGGCGCAGCATTTGGCAAGTGTCCGGACTTCCGGAGGTGCTTTCGATAGGCTTAGAGGGAGTTTTGATCAGTTTTTAATTGCTCGGCATAAAGGGATGAATGGAGCGTTTCCTGCTTCCCAGTTAAATGATTAGCGAGATCAAAGACGACACTAATTGACGTGACACGCAGTGAACCCGGTGAGCGCGGAGCCAGGTCAACAAGACACCTACTCCACCCACAGGAATGTTTGAGAGGACGTGCGTACGTGCGCGTGCGTGTCCGCGTGCGCTCACCTCGCCTATTTGGACGTGGGTTTCGTCGACGGACTGCGAGTACGAGTGGATGATGTCCTTCATGTGGACAATGTGGCTTTCCTCGATGTCCTGGAATTTCTGTAAAAAAAAAACAAAAAAAAAAAAAACAGGGTGATGATGGTTACGGCCATGCAACAAGCCAGACGAATGAAATCAGCTGTGTGTCAGCGAGCCCATAAAACAGACGTGAAAACAAACAAACAAAAAAAAAATAGCGCAAAACATAACATAACGGACGACACTTTGCTTCCTATTTCGGCTCCCCTGAATTCCTGTATGTCTGTTTGGGTGGTCTTCGGACCTCATCGTGTCCTCCCACGAAATCTCAAATCTGGCCGTGAGATACGCTGTAGATCACAATCTTAAATGCCGGTATTTACTTCCATTTGCGTCCGACTCTGGGCTTTTGAGGTAAACCGAGCCGAATGAGTATAAATAAGCATAAACTGGAAAATCGCAGTGGGGACGGAGAGGAAGAAGATGAGCCTCGCTAACCACAATAACACTCAGATGAAGAGCGGCTCACTCCGGAGTCTGCTTTTTTTGTCTTTCGACCGCACTAACAGCTAGCATACGCTCACATGCGGACGATCCCAGACAAAGAGAACACACATGCGGGAGCTCCGGTGATGTCAGAGAGCGCGGCCATGTGTTCGCTGTTTATAATCTACGTCCACATGCGCCGCAACTGGAGATGAGCCGTAAGACTTGTGATCCTCGGGAAGCAGCGCCGCGACGCTACCTTCTCTGAAGGAAAACAAAAAAAAAAAACGTTAGGGCTAACCAAAGCCAGCGCTGGTGGTGGTGGCGCGGGAGGATATGGGGGCCAAATTCTGTTGATCTGATTTTAATTTGGAGTTTATCTAATCAGCCCGCTCACATGGATCCAATCAGGGCCGCTCCACGGCGATTCCGTTACGGAGGAAAAAACACAATCTGGAGATGATACGGGCGGCGGAACGTGGAGCAGAGCAGACACCGGGCTGACAGATTACACAACGTAAGCTTCGCATACCGCGGCGGGGTTCGGTTAAACACAGAGGGGATGGGGGCGACACGGTACCTGCGCAGTTTCTGCCATCTTCTGCTCGAACTCCGACTTGGCCGTGGCGTATTTTTCCACGTATGATTTGTACGTCTCTGTGGCTTTTTTGGCTTTCACTCCGGCCTGCAAAGTATAAACACACAGATATAAATGACGGTCTCGGGTTTGTGTACTGTAGACAATGACTTTCTGTTTTCCGGGATCGACGGGCCGACAAGAAACCCGAGCCCCGCCTCACATCTGCAGGCAGGAAGCTTTTGGGGTTAAAGTTTCTGTATAGACTGGAGCGCCGAGGCACTTCATCATGCCTTATTACCATACCATGATTACGCGGGCGTGTGCACGTGCGAGTGTGACCTCCCACCTTGTCCACATCTCTCTGGGTGGCCCCCTCTTTGCGGAGGCGTTCCTGCTCCACGGTTTTGGCGTTGTAGATCTCCTTGGACTTCTGCAGAGCCTGAGAGATGGTCTGGATGTTCTGGACGGCCTCCAGGGTGGATGCCACTTCCTCTTTTGTCTAAAAAAAAAAAAACACACGCTTTATAAAATAACGCAGCTCACAGCAAGTTAAACAATGTGTGCCAGTTGACCCACTGCGCTAATCTCGCACATAATAAACAGCCGCCACTTGTCCTAGAATAGCCTCGCTTATTGTGTGAGCTTGCAAAAAAAAAAAAACAAAAAAAAAAAAACAGACAGAGGTCCCTTTATGACCGTTCTAAAATACCACCCCGGCTCTTTTTGTTTCACTCTCCACAACATGTGACACCCAAAGTCTGCACGATGCAGCAGGAAGCAATTAAAGCGACCGTATAGCAGCTATTAAAAATGTATTCAAGTCTGCGTCGGATCTAAACACGGAGCATTTGTTCTATTCCACAGCCGCTCTCGCGTCGAATTGAAGAGTCGAGGGCGATTATAATCAAGGAGGATGGCTCACGGTTACAGTGGCCACACAGCTAGCTTCGCTCATCATTTGTTTTACTCATCATTACCGTCGCTGAGCTCTCTTCCAGACGATGACCTACTCACGCTATAATGTAAACGCCGCTTTAAAAACGGAGGTAAAATCTTAAATAATGATGAATTATTCATTCTTCTCACCTACGTTTAAGTGTGTGTCTATTTTTTTGTTATTCACACACCTGAAATTGCATTCTAATAGTAGGTTAGCAGGGAGTTTGCACGTCTATTAAGCAAGTCTGAGTATGAAACAACTCATAATAAAAAAGATGTATAGTTAATTTTTCTGGTGCATCACTGGTTGATAACTGGAAGAAAAACAGGTAAAGGAACTAAAAGGCACTTGTGGCAAACATCCACACTGTTTTTTTACTTGTCAGTCTCAAGTCATGATCCAACACTGAATGAGGTAATACACTGGTGACTGACTCTATGCCCCAGAACTAAAATACTGTAGTACATACTGTATATTGGTTACACCCAATATAATGTGAAACATATACATGGATATGGATGCAGAATGACTATTGGTGCAAAACTGTTGCTAGTGCCAACTCGGTAAAACAGAGCAAACTGGAGTTGCACACTTGTATATGTTTGTATATATTTCAATGGAATACGTGCAGGGAATCAACATGACGCAGTTTCAACTGGCGAAACACTAAAGACACTACTATTGTAAAGTAGATGCAAGAAATCTAGTGTGTTTTATCAATGAGTTTAATATTGTAATGAGCAGCCACAGTGATCTGTTAGATGAAGAGCTGCAAGCAACAGCCTTAAAACAAACCTCCAACTTCTCATCTTTACCCTTTTCTGTGCTGTACTGTGCTGCACAGACCTAATATGTGCAACATAAACTGTTGTAGAATACAAAAAAAGGCTAATTACTGCATGACCTCGACATTAAAATGACAATTTTTTTTACTAAACTCATAATTCTGTTACCTGACTATTAAACTACAACTGTCGTTATTGCCAGTAAATACGGGTTGAAAATATAAATACCTGGCATTAGTTTTATTCTCATCTGTAAGTATTTTTTTTTCTATTTGGACAGTTTGTGTGTTCCTGTAGTAAAGCATTAAAACTTAAAACTCTATATGATGCCACAATTTCTCCTCAGCTCTACATCTTCTTACCTTTTTATGTGCTTTGGCCTGCTCTTCCACGTACTTCTGCACATCTTTTATAAGTTCCTGCAGTTTCCTCACCAGCTCCATGTGACAGCCGGCCAGCTTCTCCGTCGAGCCCTTGAACACATCCCACATGGGCGCAAATGTCCTGCAATAGATTGGAGGCAGATTTACATTTTGCCCGACCATTTAATGCAGGTGTTTTTTTTTTTGTTGTTGTTGTTTTTTGGAAAACAAGAAGGATGTTTGCACTCACCCAAGCTGAGAAAAGTTGCCAGCTGACTTGGCAAGTTTGGTCATTGACCTGGCATAGGCCTCTTCGATAGTACTCCTAGAATCAAATCAAATTAAACTTTATTTATATAGCACTCTTCATACAACAAATACAACGCAAAGTGCTTCACACAAATAAAAAACATACAAAATTACAATAAATAATAGACCCCTTCACAGTTTGTAAACACTGTGACGTATTTTGAGGGGGCGGGGCTTAGCTGGAGGCAAAACATTTGAAATGCTATAGCTTGTAAACGCCGGTTAGCATATTTCAATGGACTGTTTTGGCACAAACGGACGAGGAAACAAATATGTTAGAGAATATATGAGTAAAGTCACTCCCCAAGACCATGGATGTTAGAGAGAGAGAAGCCTCTCCAACAAAGATATTACAAGAATCACTGCGGAGAGTAACATAGTAAATGCAACTTCTGCATAGAAACCCCTGAAACATACAACTAAAGATGCGTTAGCTAGCCTAGCGGTTACCATTAGCATAGTCTCACAACATATCTTCCTTTTAATCGTTTTAATTTTTTTACGGTTTTGGCCCCCAAAAAAATACAGTAACACAACATTGCCAGTGACAGTGTTTGCCTCAAGTTTCCCTCTATTTTGCCTCCAGCTAACGCTGTGACATCACAAACCCACCCCTCCCAAACCCACATACGCATGCATGCGTACACACGGCATGGTGGAAAAAGTTCAGGAACACGAGGGCACTGAGGATCCAGGTGGGGGAAAAACCACCGATGATAAAATATGTAAAAGAAGTAGGGAACTGTAAAAGTTTAAGATTTAAAGATTTAGTGATGATAAAATGCACATAAACTCAAAATGATAATAAAAAACAGAAAAAAGTTAATTAAAAGCATTAGATATAAAAGAGTAAATTAAAGCCCAAAGAGTGTAAATATCTGCATTAGTTTAATTTATTTAATTTACATTATTTTAAATCACCATTTCTTCTAAGTTCTCATTGTTCAAAGTTCTTGCAACTAGGTTGAGATGGAGCATGTTGATGAACACCAAAACCTCCCAGCCAGAAACACTCCACTTTGAACTTGCAACATAAATGTTTGACCACGTGCCTTGCGTGTTTTGCCATAAACCTCACACCGATGATGACAGAGATCCAGTATTTAAATTTCATGCATCTCTCAAGTTCCCCTTGTTATTCCTTTAGTCTGGAGCAGAGTGACAGGAGGAAGAAAAAAAAACAATGTTGTGTTGTGCTGTCGTGCTCTCCGCTGTCGTGTCACAGGAGCGAGGTCAACCAGGGGGAAGCGGGACAAACGTGCATCTTAAAAAGCACACAAACATTGCACGAAACAACCAAAGTCACACGCAACGAGGGGGAAGCAACGAGGCGTCCACGTGTTTGTGAAAGCCCAGACAGAAGAAGAGTCTGAATTCTGAGGAAATACAAGTTAATCTTTAAATTTGTGTGCTGCTCAATAGTAGCACTGCTGTGCACTTCAAGTGAACTTTGGCTTTAAAATGCTGTTTTCCTGTTAAATGTTTTGTAGCTCCACGTACTACTGTGTGGGTCTGGATTTGTGTTTACAGAACGTTAAGTAATCGTTGGTAATAAATGCAGAGATTGTCTGTGATCTTAATCCCCTGCAAATCTGCCATGTCGGTAATTTGTAAAGCAAAAATAACAATTTCCTCCTCTGTTTCTCCAAACAGACGTCTTGAATCCAATGCAAACCGGCATCTCTGTGATTAGGGGACGTGAAGAGGGTTTTGTTTTATTTGCTGCTCTTTCTCTGTCTCTTTTTGTTGAAGAGTTATGAAGAATGTGCTGTAAATTAAAGTTTGGATAGATGTTAGGGCTGATTTAAATACTGACAGGTAGTTTATTAAATCTTCCCCTTGGATCAATACAGTCTCATCAGATCAGGTTTCATTTATTTAAAAAAAAAATGTTGTTTATTATCAATCCGAAAAGCGTAGAGGTTTTAAATGTCCTCTGGCATTTACTGGAGTGAAGTGGAAACTAGCAGAGAAATAAACATGGATGGAAAATTTGAAAGAAAGTTTTAGGACAATTTAGAGTTTCTGACTTTGGTTACTTTGCAAATTCTAATATTTATTTTCTTAACTTAGAGCTAAGCACCAAGTATCAGCGTTGTTATTACATGTATGACATACGAAATTAAAAAGGTTACATCACAATATTAATACAAACTACAAATTGCAACTCAAATCAATGGCACCCCAGCAAAAACATGAATAAATACAGGATTATGTTCCAGTTTCCATTTTTCTAAATTGTACATGTTGTTTTTCTTCTTTCTCGCTAAGTTAACTTTTATTTAAATTGCCAGTTGTTCATTGCACATTTAGTCAATAAAGAGATTCTGATTATTCTGAACTCTCCACATCCTGTCAGTAGCAAATAAGCCTCCATCTCCTCTAACATGACGTCATAAATTAGTCAGAAAACTGACGGGTCAGACACACCTCGACTTTGCACCCAAACATCTGTCCAAACTTTGATTTACATCCTTCATTCTTCTAAAGTGACAAGAGGCAGAAAAAAACAAAACAGCAAATCAATCAAAAGTCTTGAAAAAGTAAAAACACAGGAGAAACCGGGTAAAGAAATCCACTACAGACCCATGTAATTAAACTCCCAGATGACCTCCACTATTATTACAGATTACCGGAAGGTCCCCAGGTAAAACTAGTCCAGTGCGAATATGTCATGACACGGCCGACTTTAGATAAAAAGTATGCTCTGACCGAGGCCGTCTGAGGTTGATGACCGATGATCTGGATGGTGAAAGTTCATGGGAAGAGTTCAATTTGACTGAAAGATCTTAAATAAATAAAGAGAACCAAGTTATTTCCCCAGTAAACAATTCTCTGTCTGCCGAGGAACTCTAAAAAGGTTTTGTGCAGATTGGTGCGTCCACACCATTTGTGGGATGTTAACTTTATAAAATGTGAACATCTACCAGCTACTGACAGAAATTCAAACTCACTTAGTTGTAAATCATTATCGTTTTTGTTCGACATCTATCAGCCATTCTAATTTATTTAAAAGACATAAGGGATTCACAAACATACTGGAAGGATATTAAGAGTGTACAGACGTATTCTCTCCACTAGAGGGCGCCATAGTGCAGCTTTTGAGAAAAAAATAAAACATGCAACATCACCACTCAAGAGTGTCCAACATAAAAACCCACAAACACGAGCAGCTGACACAGAGGAGAACAGTTACGACACTAAAGCAGTATAAGCTGTTATAGTGGTTTATGTCCAGCTGACCTTTTGACTCCTCTGTGAATATAAAACGCACTATTGACTCTTTTCGCTGGATAATCCAAACACATGCACGGTCACAGACCAGGAAGCGTGTTAATGTTTAAGCAAAGGCTAAAAAGATCATTTATTCACAACTAAATGAGTCTGAAACGGATTAAACGACACAGGTAAGCTTTAAGACAGCGGGGATTGTGTTCGGAAACAGAAGATTATGTTTTGTAGGAATCATAATTTTAACGTAAATGTGCTTCGTAAAGTATTTTTTATTGTTTCTTTTAACAGAGCAAACCAATCCCCGCACAAAGTGTTAAAAATGCCTGAGTGACTGAGCACATTCCTTAACGTTAGGTAGTCTGAGGAATCCACCGCTGAATGCCAGTGGTGGAACGTGTATCGTGTGGCAGGTTATAAACGCGCACTGAAGCTAATCTATACGTAGGTGGGAACGGATTATAAAAAGGAGCTCTTATTACGGCCTGGGACTTAATAATGACCAGGTTTTACGGTCACAGGTGGCTCAGAGTTGAGCTCCAGCGACAAAGGAGCTACGTTTGCATAATGTTCACACAGTTTGTCACAGAGTTACAAGCTTCATGATTCACTTCTAGGACAAATAAAAGACTTAGTGTGATGGTAGAGCAAGAATTTAATTAGTCATTTGTTTTTAAACCAGTGCTAGTGTACACCGATCAAGCATAACATTATGACCACCTTCCTAGTATTGTGTAGGTCTCCTTGTGCCTTTAAAACGGTTGTGACTCATCAGAGTGTGTCTGGTAACAGGATGTTGTTAATGGGGGCGTTTGGGTCTTATGGGTTGAGGGGAGGGGGGGGCCTGTGTGGATCATCCCACAACAGATACTTGATCAGTTTGGGACCAGGTCAGGTTGGGGTCAGGTCAACATCTTGTGCTGTTATTCATGTTTTTTTTGTGTGTGAGTGTGTGTGTATCTGTGTCTGCCATCAAAGAGTGTCATAGCTATGGGGTGAGGGGGCGTATGGTCTGGTCTCTTATTCATCCACATGAATCAATGCCAGGTCCAAAAGTTTCCCAGCAGAACGGAAAATTGTCACAAGATGTTGAATGTTATTCATTCCTCCTGTCAGTGGTCATAATGTTATGCTTGATCAGTGTATACTGACAATTCTGAAGTTTAAGATGCTTTCTTAGATTATATATATCTTGGGTTTAAGATAAAAGTGTAGCAGATATATTTTAACTATTTTAACATGATAAATAAATAAATAGCTGCAGCTGTTGACCCGGTTGTGGGTTAACATGTGTACCTGCTCACAAAGTGCATATTAGTGGCAAGGCCACTAAGAATATGGGCGTTATTACAAGAGCAATAGAAGGAACTGGAACTGCAGGTGTTAACCTGGAAATAGATTTAAATACCAAGAAAACCACATGGGCAGAAGAGACATGCATTGCAGAGAAAGTACACACAGTATAACCAGTTAATAAGGAAACGTGCTAATTGCGTTAGCTCGACCGCGTCCTCCTCTACCTTTCTCGGATGAAGTCCGTCAGCTCCTTGGTGGATATTTGGCCATGCTTCATGTTATGGTACAGCACGTCAAAGCCATTGTTTTTTTCTCCCTGCAATTCAGACACAAAGATTAGTCACCGGGAAGGAAAGTGAACCCCCCCACCCAACACCACCACCACCACCACCGTTTAACAAAAACCACAACCACAGCTCCGTTATCAATCACATGCTACCGTGAAGGCTTTTTCCACGAGCGCTTTCCTCATCGCCTGCATGGCTTCTAGCTGCATTTTCAGCAGCGTCTGGTCAATCACACCAGCACCGGTCGTGGACATGTCTGAGTAGTAGGGACTTAACAAAGATGTGTAAAGCGGCAGTGGATCGGGCGGAGGTCAGGGGCCGTCTGTGTTGCAGTAACTATGACACCGCAGCTACGGTGTCCAGTGTCACCGGTGCTTTAAAAATGCAAACGCACCTCTGAATAATTTATAGAAATGTAAATGTAGAGCTCAGGGTTGACACAATGCTTGCAAACTATAAATGCGTTGTATATCTGCTAAAATATTAGGCACACTAGTGAAAATTAATGCATTCAAATATAATAGTCCTGCATTAAATGCACATTTGTGACTGTTATAATGTTGAATTTATGTCGAGTACAGCACAGTACTAGCCTGGCTTGATGCAAGTAATCCTCTGCATCCGACTGAACAGTGCCATAACTAATTCTGTTTGTAAATGAATGACGTGTGCGACTGCGCCACTGTTTACTCTCCTGTTCATTATCACCTGAAGCCCGTCCAAGCGATTTCATTCAGCCCGCCCAGATATTTATTCCCGCAGCATAATCAGTTTCGAATGGAACGGCTCCGGAGGAAGGTGGTTTAACTTGCAGCCAAGCCAAGAAAATTCAAACATAGTACGAAGTAGAGATCGACGGATATACGGCTGATGTATAATCGGGCCGATACATGCCGTATTTCCTCTATTAGTGGCCGGGGCCTTTATTTACTCAGAATACCCGGCCATTATTGGAGGCAGGCTTTTATTTTTTTATTTCTAATTCCCTTTGTTTCATATTAGAAGGTGCCAGTATATTTGCTCAAGGTTTTCCCACCATTTACTACACGTGCAACAATTAATAAACGCTTAAGCACAGGTGGTCAGAACGGACGAACAAATAAATTACACCACCGCATCAGTTTGAAAAATAAACAAGCTCCATTAATTGGGCAAAGTGACTACGTTTGCTGCGAAAGCTCTCTGTCGTTTTGACAGTGTTTCATTGAAAATCTGGCTTCAAAAGTAGCTACTGCCACCTGTGATACCCGTGTGTTACTACATCTACAATTGACTGCATCCAGCCTGTATTTGAGGGCAGCCTTTATTTGTTTGTGTGAACCACGCCCCCCGGCCATTGTAAGAGACCTCGCTATTAACTGAATACCGGCCACTATTAGAGGATATACAGTATATATATTTTTTTATTTTTACAGACAGATGCATCCGCATGCAGCCCTGTGCTGCTGGTGACCCTGCAGACCTATGCAGCCCATACATTGCTGGAAAAATGCTTGTGCTCTCACTCTTTTAACTGTTATTTTGCATGCATTGCGAGCTTTTAATATTCTTTAAGTTCAATAAATATTTTTGATTAAATTGCAACTTGTAACATTTGTTATCATGTAAAAGAAGGGAGAAGAAGAAGTATCGGCTTCAAATATCGGCCCTAAAACGTCCATATCAGTCGATCTCTGCTACAAACCTCTGACTCCACAATGTGTTTACGTTTGAATCAAGAGCTCTTTCAGTTATTTTAAACAAATGCTGAATACCAGCTTCATGAAGCTAAGATTAAATTGATGCATAGATGAATCAGATTTGCGTGTGTGTAGTACAAATATAAGATTGTATTATTAGTAATAATAATGTCATGATTGTTTCGACAGCCAACAATTACAAGAACATGTCACGACCAAAGCTGGATTAAGGACAACATCACTGTGTAATACTGGCTTTGATAACTCTCATACCAGAGGTAAACACACAGACTGATCACAGGCTGACACAACAGGACACAACAGGAAGGCCCACGTCCGTTTTTTTGATGAGTCACAACTGTTTTGGAGGCACAACGGAGACCTGCACAATATTTTGTGGCAAACTTTGCAATTTTTAATTGCATTCGTGCGGCTGATTGTTCACTCCCGCTTTAAAAGCTGCAGTTGCGTAGAAAGTGACTCGTCAGTTCCGAGAAGAAAAGAAGAAGACACACTTCCCCATCTGCCTCTGTTGGGTTTCTTCAGTGCAGGAGGCTTAAAGCTAGGAAGTGCACGAGATCTCAAACAGATCTCAAAACAACAACAACAGCAAAACATAAAGAGGACGACGGCTGACGAGCTTTAAATTGACCCAAATGTCAAATGATTAAAACTCAACGCTGACGTCAATATGAGTTTCACCCTCATTCTTGTGTGAATCAGAGAGGCCAACTTTGTTTCACCTCAACCCGAGACTGTTACAGATATTTCCGGGTTCCTGGAGGGATCCACTGTCAGCAGTTTTGTCTGCAGGCTACGATGTTAACACAGCAGCTTGTTATTCCCACACTGGCACAGATGAAAGTTCAGAAAGACTGTGTCAAAAGCTAAATGCTAGCTGCTATATTTACACAGCAAATAGACAGTGAGAGGAAAAAAAAACAGAGGGGGCATCCTTCTCTTTGCTCCTCCAGCTCACTGGCCTACATTTCACTTTAGAGAGCTGACCACTGAGGTGCGCTTCCTGTCGCTAACCATTAAAGAGACGCTTGGCTGCTAAACCTCCACTCATCACATCACAACCCCAAACGCAAACGAGTGCATGTAACAGATGTCGAGCCGCGGTCCACGAAACAGGGAAGTGGCGAAAGTAAGCGAAAACACACAACTCCAAACAGAGCAGAACTGCAACAGGAAGAGAGTCCATTCTGTGCTGCGTTCACGAGGAATGTGATTATCAATGAGTACAAAAGAAAAATAAAAACAAACACGGGAAACCGTTTAAGGGTGTGATTTGACTTTTTCTTTTTTCTTTTTTTTGCTTTTTGTCCCAAGTTGCAAAAAAAAGGACCTAGATTGAACTATACGACGAGAGGCAGCAGAGGGGAAGTGATACCGCCGTTTCTCAACGCCCCTCGTCTGGAGACTCATTGATGAAAGCCCTCGTACCGGGTGTTTAATATTCCAACCACACATTGTGTAATTCAAAAGTGCTCATTATGCTTGGACTGAGATGAAGTAGTTCTTAACTCTTAGTAGCCCCGCCTCCCCCCCCCTCGTCCCCTTAACAGGAGGACAACACGCAGAGAGGTTAGCTCGCGTCAATCAAGCCTCGTTTGAGCAAGCGGAGCGGTTTGCAGGCAGCCCAGAGGGACTCCTTCCTATAAATGGAGAGGGTTCACGAAAAAGGAAGCAAGATAACGGCGCCCAGTGTTGTTCCATTATTGCTACTGATAGAAACAGATTCCAAAACAGATTTAAAATGCAGCCCGGCTGGGGCACTCCCTGCCTTTGTATGCTTTTAAGAAAGAACGGGAGTAGGTCATAGCTACTAGACGGCTTACGTCACTACTCGTCTCACTGGGAAGACTGGATTCACTCATGATCTAAGAGAAGCAGACCGGATGAGAAAAATGACCCAGATCCAGAATTCAACATAAAGCAGCTATAAACTTAATTTAATGTTATTCAGATTCAGATTTTTAATGTTATTCAGACTGGAAGCAGAACCGTTCCTAGAAATGAGCTGTTACGACACAACTCAGGGTTCATGGAACTTGGGCCTAAAGTTTGAATTATTATGCAAATAAAAGCTTGACGTTAGTTAAACAGCTTAACCCTTTAATTTTGTAATCATTCCTGCAAAGGCAAGATAGTTACCTGGGTGCGGCTATATAACACAAAACATGGATTAATGCCTGGACAAGTTATTTTTGACTTTTCAAAGAGCTACTACCTTGATATCTCAGGGGAGAATACATCTTTATTTGTTGAAAGGGAAATAAAACGTGATATGCCAGAGATAGAATGAAGAGACAGTCAAGTAAAGTGCAGGAATCTGTGCAAACATAAAGTAAAATAAATGCATTTGCAGCATCTTTGGCATTTGTATAGAAATTAGGGGTGGGAAAAATATTGATATGGAAATATGTATCGATTTTGAATGTCTTAATATCGATTTTAAAAGAAAAAGTCACGTTTTGGGCTGATTGTGAACAACTTCCGCACCACTTTTTCTGTGCAATTAACTGGAAATGAATTATCACTGATGTCATCAGATGTACATATATGCAATGTGTATTTTAAGCTGCCTTCAAAGTTTCCCAGCGAACTATGTAGAATATTGCAATATATCGCAATATCATAAAATCGTAACAATGTATCGTGACTCAAGTATCGCGATACGTATCGTATCATGCCAATACCCACTCCTCATAGAAATCAATACATCTGTGCAGTGTCTGACTTGGAGACTCTGGTAACTCGTCATAAGTTCATTATGGGACAGGTCGCAGAGAAAAGTAACATCTGTAACGGCCTCAGAGAACGAATTATGCGACAAATACATGACAAAGTTATTCCATTGTCAATATCTTTTACAACAGACGCTGTTGCGGAATCTGAACATTAAAAGCTGCATGAAGCCAACACAGATGATTTGTACTTCCAGGCCAATTACTAATTAGTTGAATGATGAAAAATTAACCAGAAATGTTTTTGTCAGCTGCTTAATCATTAAAGTCATTTTCGGTTAAAGGATAAGGAAAGCTCCCTCGTTTTCACCTTTTAAACTGGGCGCAGCGTCTTTGGCTAATGTGCTGGAACAAAATTAGTCATTTGAACGCATCACCTTGACCTAAATTACACTTTTGTGTTGTCGTAAGGAACATACAGATAATAACTTATTAAGAAAATGAACAAAGTCAGTAAATTATGAACAAGTAAGTAAATATTCACTAGTTCCAGGGGAGGAAACTCAAGGTATGTGTTACAAAGACTGGGAACATCTTCAATGTAAAGTAAACACAAAAAAGAAACCGCCACACTTAATCTGACATACCACCTTAAAGGAAAGATTAAAAAAAAAAAACGAAAGAAAGAAAACCACAGCGCTGCGGTTTATCTTATAACATCTGTCGGAGGGAAAGGAGGGAGGAGGGAGGAAGGAATTCACTCTCTTTCTGTTAAAAATACAATACCAGTTTCAATATCCTGTGTGTGAGGAGTCATGTGTTTATTGCCTGACAGGCAGTAACGTAAACCATGGTGTGGAAAGAGTCCTGGTCAGCTCGGTATTATACAACCAAGTCCAATAACAAAAGAAAAAAACTCAATTAATGCTTCCTCTAATGTCACACTGGTGTCGTGTTGTTTTATCCACGGGACCGGATTTCAGCAAAGAACACAGATTTGTGGCTTTTTCAAGTTGCAGGATATGTGAGACACTTCTGTAAAGACGACATTCTTGGCATTTTCTTTTTTTTTTTTGCAGACAGGTGCAACGTTTCCAGTGCAAACACTTTATAACAGAGTGTGTATGAGGCTGTATTTATGTTCAATTTTAAAGAAAGCGAATTAATTTAGCCCACTGACTGTCAAAATAATAGGAACGCATGTCGGTACGCAGCCTCCAAGATGAAAACAGAGTTGAATCTCGGTTATTTTAAGCCATAGATCTTCAACAGGGGGGTCTAAATAATTTAATTTCTTTAAATACACATATACATGAATCCAACATATTTTAGTAAAGGGATAAGGGATAGATTAATATCGAATGAAAAATGATAATAATAATAATAATAATAGCACTAAAGCGAGTTTAATATAGAACACATATAGTATATGTGTATAGTATATATATATATATCTCTCCATCAGTTTGGGGGTCCCTGACCTGAAAAAAACATTGAAGACTCCTGTTTTAAGCTATAATACTATTTTAACCTCTGGAGACCCTGCATCCACATATGGGGACACTAAGTTTTTCATTCTACCTCAAACCTCATCAAATTCTACAACTCAAAGCTTGTTCATTTGTGCGTATTTACTTTTCTAGTTTGATATGACGCATAAATTTAACTAATTATATCAACAGTGACAACCTATATGTCGCTAATTACCAAGTACATGTTTGAGGACATTGGGAATTCATCATTTGTAATTCTGTCTTTGCACAGCCATGTTCAGGTTTCTTCAAAAACTACTTATTGTTCAAAGATGATGCTTAGTTTTTACACATATTAGGTGCGTTGGAGAAATTAAAAATGCAAAGCAAATAAAAGCCTAAGGAGGTTAAACTAATACCATAACCTTCACAGAGCTAACATTTAGCGCAGCACGGTTATATAACAACACACACACACTTCACTCACACACCAAATGAACATGTAATTTCCAACAGCAACCGTGTGAACAAGAGGAAAATAATTCACAGCGTCTGGTTATATTCAGGTGAAGGCACTGGAAAAACTTCCTCTGAGGGATTTCAGACACAACTAAACAAGTCACTCTCTTGTAGTTTCCCCCCCAAACGAATGTCTGCTGCAGACCACAGAGACAGGTAGACATCCCAGCGTCTGCCCCTCGGTCATGTGACCGCGGAGGTTTGGGAGCGGCGCACTAAGCTATCGCAACCCGTCAGACCAACAGCAACACAGGCAGCTGTGGTATGTGGCAACCACACACACACACACACACACACAGACACACACACACACACTCAGGCTGGTCTTTGTTTGTGGGAAAAAACAGAAATATGGTGACCACCACTCACAGTTTGGGATGTGGCATCAAGTGCAAGGTTTGGTCTTTACTGAGCTCATTTAAACCACCTCAACCCCTATTTTATATGTGCTGATTCCTGGGATTATTTGTCCATGTTCTCGGAAAGACAAAGATATAAACCAATATTTGAGGCACCGTTTACGTGTAAAATGTATATTTACTGCCATTTTTATTTCTTGCACATTGGTACATGTGAAAATCTTTATTTAATCTTATGTATTTATTATTATCTTCTTTATTATTACCTTCCCTTTTTACTTGTGGTTTTGGCTCAATAAAGTCTGATCTAAGTCTGAAACTGAGGGAAATCTTCCCTTAAGACTCCAACCTTAAGGCTTGCACATTAAATAGTGTGAGAACCTATTACAACTCCACACGCACAAAAAAACATACAGACACTGTGGAGAGGAGAAGGCCATCCAGGGTCTGTTGCCTGTATCAACAATGTTTGCTTATCACGCTGCTATCTTATTTTCCCATGACATGCAGGCCGGACATTAAAGCTCGACGCTGATTACCATTAGGAATTAGCTCGATTGCTTTCTGCCCCACCAACCCTCTGACACTGCAGCAAGCAAACGTCGCAGATACCGTGTACATCTGCTACAAAACTGTCATCAGCAGACCACACAATTGGCACACAGGCGCGTGTACATTTCACACACACAGAACAAAGGGGAAATAAGACAAGGCCTGCAAATAAATGTAGCGAGCTGCAGCCGGGGCGACCTCTCTCCATTTTTGCGCTGCGAGTTTTTGACAGAAGAGAAGAACATCCCGTCGTACCATGTCGTGACTCCTAATTCTTACCTAACTTGTTTATTCAGCTGAGGAGAGATGCTGTCTACATCAAGCTATGTGAGATTACACACGAACAAAAGCGAAGCCAAGGAAAACGTGTCTGCTGGACGGAGCAAATCTGTGCGAGTTCCCGTCCGCTTCGCAAAAGTGAAAAATGACACGTCTTTTCTCTGGATGAGTATCGCTTTGCGGTGATGATTTGTAGTCAAGTCAAAAGGGGGAATGGGTGCACCCCCCCCAAATGCCAAGTATGTGTGTGCGCTGCATGTTAAACACACAGCTGATCTTTGCCATCACTGGATTCTCTTGTGGCTCAGCGCGGGGCACAAAGGCCAGATTGAAGAATCAGGAGTGTCCCCCCGCTCTCCTCTTTTTTTCTCCATTTAGTTAATGATGAAGTGTCCTTTACATCAGCTTTTGTTTGATCCCTTCCAGCCTCCAACACCTGGAAAGTGAGGTCAAGTGAGGCTGAACATGCCCTGATCTTTATTCCCCAAAAAATATGTGCACGTTAAATATAATCTTACCACTTATCTCTGGAGATTACAGATACTAGACCGCCTACTCAAATGCAAGAAACAAATTCCTTATACATGTGACGGGAAATAAAGGTTGCTTTATTTTATTTTTTTTAATATATTTTCACAACTATTAGATCAGGTGTGGATTAAAACACATTTATAGCATGTATCACTATTGGTCTACACCAATTTCTAACACTAAAACAAAACAGTAGTTACAGTGCAATTAACTCCCAATTTGTGTAATGTTGTTTTAACTTTCTAAAAAAAATATATATAAACAAAGTAAAGTAAGTGATAAGCACTAAAGACATGTATTTAAACCTGCTTTCGCACGGCCACGTCAAAACATTATCGGTAGAGTAGTGACCTTTAGGCAACAAAATAAACAACACTGTACACTGAGCAACGCCAACACACGCTATTAAAGCGGCGGTTGTGTAAATAATAAGCTACGTGTCCTAATACCGTGCGAGAGGTTTGGTTTTTGTGTATTTTAAAGCTGTTCTAACTTAACTAAAACATCTGGCCTCTCACTGAAACTTTGTTACGGAAGAATATGACGCGCACGGCGAAGCGGCCCGTGATTGACAGCCGCGGCGGCCAATAGGATTCAAGGAAGTGACCATGAACATTCCAAGCGATCCAGACGCAGCCAATTACCGGAAACGAGGGGGGCGGAGCCACCGCGCTTCCAAGTTAGATTGGGTTCACAGAGGGCCCCAAACCTCGGGGTGGCAAAATAAACGCCCGCAGAAAAATGTACGATGGCCGCTGGGGGTTAGCTGGCCGGTTTAAAGTGCAGCAGCAGCGGACACTAAACGCAAGGGAGGGGGGGGGGGGCGAGCCTGAGAACCGGAGCGGACGGCCACCGCTGCAACGCAAAAATAACACTCGGCTTCTTTGGCTGACATGAACATGATAGGGAGGGAACACGGCAGGAGAATAATGAGGAATAGCACCGGTGTAAACACCGTGAATAAAGAGAGCACCACCTACCCAGAAATTCTCTAGGAAGTACGGCGTTATCATCTTGTTTTATTCCTCTTCGCCGCAGCTCTTGGAGTTGTTGTTGATGCAACTTTTAAAGCGTAAATTGTCCACCGTCCTACCCCCGTTTCTGATGTTTCTGTCTTTCCCCGTTTTCCTCCTCTCCCCTTTCTTCTCCCTCCCCACCTATAGACTCCACCTCCAGGCGGCTGTATTGCGTCCCTTACACCCTCCTCCCCGGTTTCTTCCATTGCAAATGCATAGGAGCGTGTGTGTAGTGGCGGAAACAGCGACACCTGTGGCGAGAAGCGGCATCACATGGCCGCCGCTGGATAAAATGCCGCCTTCAGGTGTTCCTCGTAAATCACTGTACGCTACAACATGTTGCGGCAGCGCATGAAGCGAATAATTAAGTCAAAAAAACGTTTGTTTATGTTGTATATCTTATATTTCTCCATCTTTCTTATGCATTAATAGGCAATTTTAAAGTCTTTTAAACATCATACTCAAGGGGAAGATCATGCTTTCACTGCTGCAGCCGCCAAACTCTGCAAACAACCTGCCTCAAGTCTGCTTTTTTATTATTATTTTAAATGAGTATGTTGCTATAGAATACTGTTTTCTTCGTGTCTGTTGTGTGGTTTATTTTTTTTAATTTTTTTGGCCAACACTGGTTGCACAGCACCGTGGTAAATGTTTGTGGTTTTTACATGTACTTTGATTTTTTTGACTTGAATCATCGCTGATGCAACTTTCCACCCAGACTTTTGTCCTCGAAGGCAACAAAGGCTCCACAAATAGTGCCAAGTCAAGCGTGACTATATTGTAACCCTGTCTGTGTACACATGGGCATGTCCATCTAGACATTTAGATCTTGGTGCATGCATAATGCACAACAAGTCAAGTGTTAAATGGACAAAGTTGTAATCATGCAACCTGTAGCATATTTGCACGGTCTCTATTACAGGACTATCTACACTGTATAGTTGTTTGGAAAGACATGTTTGTATTAGCTCCTTGAAAGACGTTCTTAAACTCAGTGGGATCTTCCAGTTTAAATAAAGGTTAAAAGAGACCTACAGTGTGAAATAATTTAATTGGAGCATAAATGTCTATATAATGACCATTCTGTTAAACACAAATTATGTTATTTGAATAAAACCACATTAACCCTGCTTTAAGGTGGACTAGATTTAATTCCTGTAGTGCACAACAATCTGTCCATTTGTCACCTTGCTACAAGCTTTTTAAATACCCAAACATTTGAGTTTAATGGCCGTAAAATGTAAGTAAAGTCAACTGCAACACAAAAATGCAAGAAACCTCGATACCCATTCGACATCTTCCTGAATGTTGATGTGCTACTGCGGCGACTTGAGAAAATACGAAGACCCAGAAATAATGTAAACAATTTATTGGAACAATGTACAGATTCAAGCAATGGTAACCAGTCACACCCACTATATCGTCTTACAAATATTACAAAATTACTACAGTACAATATAGAGTCTTTGCATGATCCAAAATATTTGGTGGCCCCAAAAAAGTTTTTTTTCTTTTTCTTTTTTTAAATTCAGCAGCTTATTAAAATAAAAATAATAATAAAAAAAAATCAAACCATATCTATCAAAATGATGTTTTTGCTTTTATTAGCAAAAAAGATGAAGGCAGATAATCTAATCAAGTTTTAAAGGCTAATTGAATTACAGAATCCAGGAGCTCGTTGACTAGACATTCCTTAATATTGGTGGGTGCTTTATAAAATACAAATTTCGATAAAGCTTCGTAGAAAGTCAAACTTATGTCTGCAAACGGTACGTTCACATCATCGAGTCGTCAGGCTATTCCTTCGCTTTTAAGCGAGGCGTCTCTTGCTTCTTTTTAGATACAGCATACTGTATATCTATCGCAAAACACCAACAAGACCCCTCAAGGCATTGTGTAGTTTACACTATTTACCGTAGTCATCGCCACAATCGCTTTTGACAAAAAGTACATAAAGTATGTGCAAGTTACCATTTCTGAATTGTTCTTACCCTCTGCTTTGCACCCATTTTGACGGCTAGCAGTGTTGCGCGCGTTAACGCTAACTAACTAACACCCACGTTTCATCCACGTCTAATATGAAGGGTGAGCTTTTTTTTTAATTTTATTTCGTTTTTTTTAAACTAATCTTGAGTTGCTGAGGAGAAGATGCATAAAGGCGTACACATTGGGGGGAAATGATAGAAACAAAAAATAATAATAATAATTACACTGGACACAAACAACCTGAGGTTAACACATAGAAAACACATATTCAAGTGGTGAAAAAACAACTACAATGTTTAGCAGCAGTCCAGTCAGAAATACAGCACAGTAATAACGGGGGGGTTGTTTTCATGTGTTTTGTAGAACCTTCCGATGAAAGAACACACACGCCCCATCAAGCCGTGGTTACTCCATTATTCGCATGCCTAACAGCTGGAATGTGACAGACAAAAATCACTTCGAAACACAAAATGATGTGACACATACAGGGATTTGCCTTTGTATTCCATGATGAATTATTAGCTCGTAGTTAGCGCCTATCCTGTGTTAAACGATCAAACCTAAGTTTCATATTGTCAGAGTTCACCTAACACGTTAAACTACTCCTATATGATCTAATAACCCAACTGCATCGAGACACTTATTGCATTAGGGTAAATACATTTTTTATTTTTATTTATTTATTTTATTTTTTTTAGCAGCAATCCTTACTCAATATTGTGTGTTAACACTAAGGTCATATTCTGAAGGGTTTGGCTACATCGGTCATTTCAAGCACTTGCAATTAAAATTTTTCGAGTGCATGTCATGTGCAAAAAAAAAAAAAAAATCATCAAATACTGCAGTTATTACTCCGACCAGCAGAGGAAAAACGACTGGCTGGGCGTAAAATAAAATAATAATAATAATAATTAAAAAAAAAAAACTCTTCCTATCACTCCTACCCATCATGGAATACATTCAGGCTAGCTGTAACTTACACTTAGACACTTTTTAAAAAATATAACAGCGCAAAACGAGCAGAGACATTAACATTCTTTCACAGTATTTAAAAACTATACATCCAGCTATGGGGGGGTCGTAGTTTAGGGAGAACACTCCAGCAAGAGTCACGTGAAGCTATAAAAGTCCCAGTGTTGCAATACATAAATGGTTAACTATGTACTTGTTTTTACTTTTTCTTTTTTTAATATCTTAAATTGAAGCTCCCCGTCCCTCTCCCCCTCCCTCCCTCCCTCCCCTCCTTCCCCGCTATATGTTGGGCTGTGAGGGGCCACCAACATGCAAGAGATGAAAGCATCCAAGTACCCCACAGTGACAACCACCCGAAACATGACACAGTCACCCTCTAGATCATGCTGTTCGCACAAGAAGAAGCTAAACGACCAATAAGGAAACTTCAGCACATTGAGAAATAAAACATATTGAACATTGGTTTGATGGTTTGTATGTTTTCCGACAGCCAAAGTCACGACGATCGGCGAGACGCCATTTGTGTCATAGTGGGGTTAATTCCATAAAAAAAAAACAAAAAAGATAACGATGACACACACACAGGACGCTAACCCGCATGCTTCTCCTTCACTTAATCCTTCGGTACAAAAGGACCGTAAGCCTCTAAAGCTTCGATATGCTTGCCCATGAATGTCCGCGTCACATCCACACCACAAGACCGAAAGAGAGTCACTCCAAAAGTTACAGCACGTCTCCTAAAGCGAGCGTGTAAACCCCGTCATGCTACATCACAGCCGACAGCGACGTCATCCTCCTCCGGTAGAAAAAAAAAAAAAAAGTACTGTAAATACAAATTACGAGACCAAAAAGTAGAATCTTATCGGGAAAAAAAAAAAAAAAAAAAAAAAAAACAAGGGGCAATGACAGCCGTCAACACACATCACTAATGTTCAACAGCTTTCCACAATGATATAAGCATGCTACCTATTCCCAGAAAAAAAGCTGCTCTTAAAAGAAATCCTTGTGCTCTCCGAGGCCGTAAATTTACAGCCTCCGTCCGGCTACGGGAACTAAACTGGTGATGACTTATTCTGTGATATGCAGCGTTTAAAACAAACAAAATAATAATAATAATAATAATAATAGTTCTGGGATCCAATAAAATGCATTCTTATCTGCTATTCCTTAGCTTTAAGCTAACCTCTCTCTTTGGAGAAAATAAAAAATCTTGACAAACCTTCAACTAATAATTTTAATTTAAGAACAACCTTCTTAATAAATGCACCTCAGCCCTGACGACCGCTTTTCTGCCTAAAAACATTTTTCATCCTTTAACCAACCCCCTCCCGCCCTCCCCCAATGAGTTCCATCTTTTCCTTACGTTTCTTTTTTAGCAGTCCACAAAATAAGATATTTGGGGAATAAATCGAGACAAAAAAAAAAGGGGGAATAATTTCCATTGTGATTGAGATGTGATTAAATGAATTTTTCCTCCCATGATAAAAAGGTGGATCTGCCCGTCCCTTTCCCCCACTAGCCTGTAGCCGTAGGGGCACTGAGAACTGCAGCTACCAGCTTCCCTCCCACCCCGTCCACCAGGTCGGGTAAGGGGTCGCCACCCCTTCCCTTCCCTCAGCAGGCTGACCCTTCCCCCCAGTTAAGGGTAACATGTTCCCTGGGATGGTTTCCTATATTGTCTCCCGTAGTGAATGACCTGCGCAGAGAAAAGAGAGAGGCCTCGTTAGAACACGACGTGTCTTTACATTTCACCGCGTTTCGCTCGTCGTCTTAACTCACCCCAGTGATGAGGCACAGTGCTGTGGAAACAGTTACACCCCGTAAAAGGTTGCCAGCCGTTCCTTCAGCGGCATCGGGAACTGATCTGAGAAGCGCCTCCAGTTCTCCTCTCCCACCTGGTTCTTAAAGCCGTGAAGGATCTAAAAATTGAACACCAGGAAACGTTTATATCGAGTTATAACCAAGCACTGTTATTAATAACTGGAGCTGCCACTCCTCCATCTGACCACTAGGGGGGGAAAAAAGCATGACAACCAGTTTAGTGTCTGGATGTTTTTGAGCTTTTACCTTGTAGAACATGTCTCTGAGATCGTCCTTTGGGTTTACCCAGGAGGCCACCGCGTCGCAGAAGAATATAAAATCCTGTTCCGGAGAGGAGAGGTGAGGCAAACGTTTCGACTTCCAGAGCCGTTAATAAACATCATGACCACCTCACCTGCACTACACCTCCTGGATTCACACTGATCATAGTGCAAATGCCTCTGAACGCCGAGTCTTTCTCCTCGTTGTCTCTTATATTTCGTAGAGAAGTGCACCTGACAACAAGGAACAGGTCCGATTTAACACCACGCACACAGGAAGGAATCGTCCAGCAGCAGTTTCAGCTGACGCTAACACAATTTTTTGAGAAAAATTAAATACAGCCTATTATTATTATTGCCTCCCTCGACTCAAATGTGTTTTTTTTTTCTTTTCAACTCTCGGCTTCCTTAAATCGTAAAAACATCTCTACGCATACATCCGCATGACGACTGCGTCTAACATGACTTGAGATTAACACGACACAAGAAGCATGCACACAAAAACAGCTTAAAGTAAAACGAGTTTTAACATTTAACACGGCTTCGTCGACGTCTAATAACCGTCGCCTACGAGCAGCGTGTTCAGCTAAACCTCATCATAGCACCTTGAGTATAACATTACTTTTTGAAAGATTGACTAGAGAAGGTCTGGGCTCATTTCTTTTTTTTTTGGGACAGGCACATGCAGCTGGGTGACTACCAACTAAACGAGAAAGGGACAAAAAGAACCGCTTCCTTTCTCTGTCGTTGAACCAGCAGGCATGTGACAAATCTGATCCCATGCATATTTTTTTTTTTTTTTTTTTTATATATAAAAAAAGGTTGTTAGCGACAGTTAACAATGACAAAAAACTAGAAATTAAACAACTTAATGTATAATAACATGAAGGTGCTACTGAGGCAAAAACAAATCACAGGTAGGACCTAAAAGAGGACAGGGTTAGTCACACGGTTGGCAATGATTACAAACTGATAAAGGAAAAAAAAAAACAACTGAAAAGACTTCTTTTGAGAAGAAGAGTGAGGAAGAGGAGGAGGAGGAGGAGAAGGAGGAGAGCAACAGGTGACAGAAGATAAGAAGAAAGCAGAGAAGATGAATTAAATAAAATATTGAATAATACACACCAGGGTCTTATAAACTGCTGTAGCATGGGTGCCACCTCTTGAGGACAAACGTAACCAAGACGACCAATTGTTATTGCTAAGGTAACGCAATCACGGTTACACACCACCAAACGCCAACCAAGACATGAGCAATGAGGAGGGGGAGGAGAAAAAATAAAGAAAAAACAAACAACTCAGAGACATAAATCAACAGAATCTGTGTATGATAATAAACAGAAGATTTCACTAGCGTCGATTATTGCTGCCCCGCTCAGGCGCGGGGAGGAATGTAAAATATGACACTCTAAAAAAAGACATACAACAACGTTTAAGGGAGAACACATTGACAACTTTGACACGACATTCATAGAAAAAAGGCAAACGATGGCATCTGCTTTCGGTATAATCGTATGGAATCGAAAAGGTTCTTTCGAGACACAGGCTAGCAAAGGTGTAGCGTGTGCAAGTGACTGTTCTAAACAAGAGCAGATCACTTGGATTTGTTTTTTTTTTTTTTTAAATGAGATTTCTCCCTTAAACTCACAAATGTTAATTTTCATAAGAAACAGAAATGTTGTTTTTTTTTTTTTCTATTCGAAAAAGAAATGACAAGATTACTCCAAGCCAACTACATGGAGGGAGACTAGTATCCAGCACAGCAGGTTCTTATGAGGCAGAAGGAGGGAGGACCTAAGTTTAAAAGACACAAAACTATGCAACATTCTCATTAACAAACAGGCATTTATGAACAGTCCAATGACACATGCAGAAAGCAGATGGTATGCTCATTAGAATAAAAAAGTTCAGTGCAGGATCAGATGATCGGAGGCTAAACGGAGAACGCGCTCCAGGATGTCACGGCCACGCCCACTTCGGACTGTGGCGTTAGGTGGCCGCACGGAAAATTTAGTTTTCTTTAGAAATCTCTTTGGCAAATTTAAACACAGCTAAAAAAACAAAACAAACAGCTTTTATTCATTCTTTGGTTAATCGTTTTCAACAAATTCTGAACAGGTTCCCTGGTCGGAGATTTCAAACGTTAACAGATTTTTAATGAGAGATTTGACCAGAGTGGTAATTATCACGTATCCTGCATCAAACATTGGCCATTCTTAACAACATTTAACATCTATTGGCAGATATGCATCCACATTTAAAGAACAGTAAATAAAAGCAACGAATAAACTGACAGCAAACAAACAGGAACACGTCTACAGAGTCCCTAGTTTCTCTTCTTCTAGTCTGACCAGGTCACACTTCACCCTTGCATGCGCGTTCTGTTTGGATGCGTCGCTCTGACTCATCAAAAGATACGTTACAGTTGGTAGAAACAAGAGCAGAGTGTAACCTCCTAGAGAATTTAGGAGAAATTTAGTCTGTTCTCTCAATCCTTTAGGGATTAGCTATCGTTTAGCTGTTCAGTAAATATGTGAGGCTATGAAGTCTTCTGCCTGTCTGTGCTCTGTCACAATATTCTACGCCTGATTGTGCACACACTCAGTCCAACATTAGTCCAAAGACTGGGCTCTTACATGGTTCGCTCAGTTCAGCAGTGTCAAGAATTTCACTCCAGGGTTTTTGTTTTTTTTTTTTTTCTTTTTAGCTCAAACTTACAGGCCACTCTGCCCGGATGCAAATCAACACCCGAATATTTGGAAAATACTTTCGTGAAACGAGCAAAACCTGTAAGGCTCATTCCCAGGGAGCGGCTGTTTGAAAAAGATTAACAGGGCAAGACAAGCAACCCTACACAGTGTTGGTTAATTCTGGCTGGCTGGACCTGAGTTGTACGAGCTCCTCCGTCATCTGTGCTGGTGTCTGTGTGTCTGTGTGTGTGTGTGTGTGTGTGTGTGTGTGAGTGGCGACCTGGCTGGCTGGCTCAGCACTACCACCGAGTGGTACCTGTGTTCTCCAGTAGAGTCTTTGGGGTGTTGGGCCTGTTAATGATTTCCACCAGCTGGTGCAGCACCATGGCAATGTATGGCTGCATTTCAGGCCCTAATGAGGAAGGAAAGATGATTATGTTGAGGTTTAACAAAATAAATGACCGTGTAAACAGTGACATGTTGTGGGGAAAAAAAAAACTCACCCATTTGTATAGCTATTTCTCCGATTGCCCACGTTGCGTTGTTGCACACTGATATTAACTCTGGGTTTAAATTCGTACCCAGTATAGGCATAAAATCAGCTGAAAAGAAGGAAAGGGAATCACTTGGCGACTTGTCAAGACCTTAGTGGGAATTCGTGCTTCAGAGCAGAGCTGCACAGAACGTACCGATGCACGGTTTGACGTGCTGGAAACAAGCCTTGGTCAGATCCCCGAGAAGAGCGAACGAACTCTGACGCACTTCGGGCATTTTGTCCTGAGCAGGTGGAGAGAACAAACACATGGTTTAGGAACGGACGTCGGTGTCCCACTTCACAGCGTCGCGCGCTCTGGCGGCTCCTCACCTGCATGCACTGGTACATGAGGGTGAGGATGTTGCTACGGGCAACCAGCTGCTCGATGGTGCCTCCCAAACCCTCGGCGAGTCCACTCAGGAGATCCAGAGCCACGATCATGAAGTCTTTGTCCGGGGCCTCGTACTGGTCGGGCTGTGACTGGTGAAGCTAAAGATAAGGAGGAAGAAAAAAAAAAAGGCACCATCAGATTTAACTAACGTGAATAACTAATGAATAGTTTGAAAATTTGTGGCAGCATTTCCATATTTAATTCTACAGGTACAAATCCTCACATTTAAATCTGTGGTTTAGATTTATACTCAGATCAGGCATAACATTGTGACCACCGTCCTAATGTTGTGTAGGTCACCCTCGTGCCTCCTAAACAGTTGTGACTCATCAGAAAAAAGACATGGGCCTTTTTAGAGTGTCCTGTGGTGTCTGGAAACAGGATGTTAATAGTGGGGAGTCTTTGAGTCCTTTGGTCTGAGGGGAGGGGCCTCTGTGGATCATCTTACAGATACTTGATCAATTGGGGATCTACTGAATTTGGAGATCAGTTGTTTCTAAAGTGTTTTTGTGTGTGTGTCAGGCTGCATCCTGCTGGAGATAGCTGCTGTGTCATTGCTATGGGGTCTAAGTGGGGGCTACACGTCCAAGTAACATCCACATGATTCCAGGTCCAAAGGTTTTCCAGCAGAACACATTCTATGAATTGTCACAAGATGGTTAATGTCATTTACATCTCCTGTCAGTGGTCATAATGTTGTGGCTGACTGGTGTACATGCACATTAAACCTGCTGTATTTAAGCTTTTACCACTTGAGAGCAGCCAGCAGATTGAAAATGTAACACACCTATTGTCATCTAAAAGAAAAAACAGATTTTGCAGAGTTTAGCTTCAGCTTTAGCGAATATCTATGGAGTTCAAATATTGCTATTTCATATGAATAAATTACAGAAAGCCAGCAAACAGTAAGAACAAGAATGTGCACAGAAACACTCACACTCACCATGGCCTGAGCGAGGGTCTTCTGGACCAGGTTGACACAGCGCTGGTACACGGGCTCACAATATGGCAGGAAGCCGCTCTGAAGGGCAGTGGCTACAGACGACAAACACTGAGAAGAACAAACACACGGTCAAATACACCGAGCGGCCAATCTGGAAAACACTACCACTGATTTTTGTGCACGACATAAATACTTACTTCTAACAAAGGGAAGAGATCTTTGTCTTCATCTTTCAGCTGATTCCATTTCTGAATCAAAGGTGGCATCAACATCTGGATGTACTCCTGTTAAGATTAGATACGTCAGCTTAATTCATTCTCATTCCAAGTACATACAGCTTTAAAGTATGGCTTGCTTTACTTTAATATCCAGAACTGCATTTACTAGTAATGGCACAATAAAAGTAAAATGAGGAAGGGGGAGTATATGATATGTGCCAATGTTGCACTAACAGAGAAATGAGAAGTGAAAGTGGGAGCGTATTTCTGTCCTGCGTACCGGTTTATTGAGATGGTGGCCCACTGAGTCTGCCAGCGTTCCGATGGCGTCATAAAGAATGAGGAGATTTTTGTGCTGGTACTTGCTGAAAGCGAACACCAGTGTGTCCAGGATGAATGCCAAGTAGGGCACCAGCTCTGTACAAGCCTCCTCCTCCAAGGTGGCAAAGGCACTGATGGGAGGGGAGAAAATTAAAAAGTTAAGAGGTAGAAAACTTCAACCAACATGTAACAGAAAATTCTCAAGCGCATTCTGAGAAATCTGGATCCCTGAAGTAACGGGCGGCTCGGCCAATCCTGACGCACAGCAAGGTTCCAAATGTGCTGTAAAATTACATGATTTTATCAGTTCTTTCTCACCTGCAAGCAGCCTCCTGCACACGCTTGTTGCTGTCCAGAATACGCTTGAGCAGCTCGGTCATTAAAGGCTTCAGGTAAACGTCTGGGGGCTGGCTGACAACCCAGTGTGCATAGCGGCTCAGCGTCCAGCAGGTGATGGATCGCACCAGGGCCTTCTTGTCAGATAAACACTGGATGAGGTGGGGGATGAGCTCGGGCAGGTATGGGATCATGCCCTGCATGCAGCCTGGAGACGGAGGCGAGGGGTTTCATTTCAAACAGACTTGCTTTATATTCTCACCGTTTGTTCCGTTCCTTCTTCCTGACCACACCACTTACCTTCTGCTATCGCCCCCAGCACCAAGATGCCCGACTCCTTAACCACCCACTCCGGGTGGAAGAGCAGCTCTTTAAGGAGCGGAAGGATGTGCAGCAGCAGATCGTCTCTGAACACGTTGGCCAACACGTCCAATGCCGCTGCTGAACACTTGCCTGATGTTCGGAGACGCGGACACAACAACAAGCACAAATAATCAATACACGTTCAGAGTGCAGGCTTAACGGAAAGTGACGGGGGAGGGCAGCATTGTTTACACCGGCGCTAAACTCACGCAGGTTCCAATCGGAGATGGTGTCGTCGTCGTCCAGTTCGTCATCGTCGTCGTCTTCGTCCTCGATCCCGTCCCCTTCGTGCTGCTGGGCCACCGTGCGGGAGCGGTGGAAGCGCGGCCGGATGTCTTGCTCGTTGTCTGGAATGGCTTCGTCCTCCTCGATGTCTCCCTGATGGTACATGCATTAAATAAACTCATCTCAAACAACATTACATTTAACGCAACTGGAATGAGTTTACCATAAAAACTCAATCTGAGAAGAATCAGAAAAAACTTGAATCTGAGACGACTCAACTGAAACCGCACGTCATCCTGAGTGGTGGAGTCAATTCATCACTCTACCTCCAAGTTCACATATAAGGGCTGTATAAACTGACCTTGAGCAGGATAATGTCAATCTCGGAGTACTTCATTCCGTTGACGAGCACCGGAGTGAGCCTGCAGCGGAGAGAAGCCGGAGGAAAAATGATGAGAACACGGGGCAAGGGTAGGTCGGGGCTCACGAGCAATCACTCACACCTGGTTCCCGCTGGGGGCACAGTTTAATGTGACAGTGTGGTGACAGATGTTACAGCTGAGGTCAACAGCCAGTGGGGTTCTTAATCAGCCATCGGGAGGCCAGGAAAAAAAAAAAATCATCTCGGTACAAGGTCTTCACCAACTTCCTGCCAAGGTTGCTATGAATCAACTGCTTTTTTAAATTGAGGCTAGAGTAGAGTGTGTATATTACAGGCGTGTGTGTGCGTTCTTACTGGGAGAGGTGACCACACAGCACTTCCTTGCACACCGGCTGCTCCGCCAGCGTCAACCAGAACTCGCAGGCCTCCAAGGCGACATTCTCGTCGTGGTCCTGAGTCCTCTGCAGCATGTACTGAGACAAAAGGAAAGGAAATAACTTTAATTACATCTACCATTCACAATCCTGAACATTTCATTCCATAAATTTTTTGTTCTTGCCAAAAAAATCTAATTTTTTGCACTTGTGATCTTCACTGAATCACTTTGACTTCCAGACTTTAATTCCCAAAACCATTTGCTTGTGAAACTTGTTGTTATTGTTTCATTGATCAGAAATAATGAATCATTTCTTAAACAGATCTAAATTAATTGGGACCTTTATGGAACTGTTTATTCCTTTAAATAAATGCATTTATTCTTGTGTCTTTGGTAGACCATCAGTATGCACTTATGGTCCGCTCCTGCGTGGAGTTCCTCACCTCTATGATGTTATGCATGTGCGGCAGGAGACGATCCAGGCGAACCTCCAGCAGCATGACGAGAGCCCTGCAGACGTTCTTCCTCACTTCTGGCTCCTCGTCCGTCGCCAGGGCAAACAGGTTCTACGGGACATTAGGAAGACACAAGTTACAAGTACTACCCCTACTTATCACAGCCCCAGGAAAACACAGGAAACCTCTTCACTTCCATTATTGTAATGTCCTGACAAAGTATAACATTCTTGATCTAGACGGCTATCAAATCTTTATGGACGCCTGTCTGAATGAATTCATGCAAGGACGAAGAAGCTCTAACTAGGTGACTGTGATGTGCCGAGGCGGAGAACTAAAGTCTCCCTGGAACAAGTTACCACAACTCCAACTTCCTTTTTCATAAAAAACCTCAAACGCTAGTTTAAAACAAATCAGACATGTATTCTAGCCTAAACAGTTTTCTTAATCTGATGGGTTCTTGGTCAATTAAAGTTTTTTTAAATATATAATTGTGGGTCAAATGTTTTGTCATAATGTCTGTCTGCTTTTTTTTTTTTGTTTTGTCATTATTTATCTGTGTCTGGTTTTATAATTGTCTATTGTGTGATTGTTGTTTTAAAGTCCTCTGTGTCTACGTTGGGACTACGGCTGAAAATCAGCGTTTGTCCTGAGTCCGGCGCATTTACACTGATGACTAACGCATCAGTGTTGATTAATGTGCATTGTCCCAATTCAATAAGCTCATAATAACATGTTTGTTACGAAGAGTTTCGAACCCAAGTTGCCACATAAGACTCCGTGTTTTTACTCAACACTTCAGTCCCTTGTGAATTCACAGTGCATTTACAAGTTGCTTATTAGCAATGCATTTTCCATTCTAATATTCAGTAAATTAGTTGAAAAGTTAAGGGCTATGTAAAAACATACACTGCCTTCTCACATGGGTGTTTATAAATAACATTTTAAAGGGGGATTCAAAAGAAGTCACAGTAGTAGCAAGCAAGAACTTGCCTAAGGGAGAGAACTGTTGTGTGGGTACAAACAGAGGTAAACCACAACCTGTCAGTGCACTTGCAACCATTTAGAGAAGTGAGAGGCGGCGACGCGAAACAGTGACTGCATCAGTTATCATTTTGTCCCTCACACCATATTACATGATGATGACTTGGGTCGATCCGCACGTAGGCACAAAAAGATCCCGAACCGTGTCAATGCATCACAGTGGAGACTTGCCTCGATGAATGGGTCGATGTGAAGCATGAGAGCCTGAGTCCTGCTGATGATGAACTGATTGACGCAGGCGATGGCATGAGACCTGCAACACAAAAACACCACTTAGGAGGCACAACAACATGTTTCCCCTCACATGTCGCGCGCTATGAATGCGGCCTCTGTACTTTCGTTTGACCCGCCTTAGCTAATTTAAGCACAGAATACGAGCGGCTCTTTTCTTCTGTCGAACATGTTGCGAGGCGACGGACTGGGACTCGAAATGTATATAGTTAATTCGATTTTAATTACACGGCGTCAATAACAATGCAAATTGTCTCGAGGCTGAGAATCCCAAAGCAAACATGAAGGAGACAGTAGCACGAAGGAATTATAGAGCGATTAGTTTGTCTTGTCTCTAGGAAAGACGCTGAAAACATAAACATAAAAAGCCACTTTTGGACCGGTTCTGACTCCCTGAGGGTAAAAACACACAGGTGATCTCCACCAGAAGAACCGCATACCTCACTAGCTTGTGTTCACATTTGCACCACAAGTAGAAACTCTGAAGCAACATCACTTACAACAATAAATATAGTAGCACCTAATTGTGGATATATTTATAACAATGACTCAAACATTTTAAAAGCAACGCCACGCATCTTCCAAAGAACGCATCAATAACATGAGTAAATCCAGACTGAACTCTCCATTACGCTTCATAAAAATGAACTGATACCTGATCTTAGGACTGTTGTGCTTGAAAAACTGCAGGAACTTGGGGATCATGATGTTGAGAGGACGATCCAGCATGTCGCTGTCCAGGATCTCGGCGGAGTCCTCGCAGATCTTCTGCAGGGCTCCGAACGCTCCCTGGAGACAAAGGGGAAAAACAGAAGCAGTGAGAATTCCTCAGTGTACCAATTATACAGGGAAGTTCACCAATGTATAGCCCTAAAGCTTTTTTCCAATATGCAACCTCAACACAGGGTTAGACTGCAGCTTATAGCAAAATGCTTCTTAACACGGAATATATTTTAGATTTGCGTTGGCTAAAAATTCTTAGTATGTTCTAAGACCCATTTAATATTCCCTCCAGCAAACAAACGTTGTTCCATACGGACGCATAGTGTCTACACTCGACATGGAAGAAACGATCCCAATTTTTGCACATTCGACTCATCCATGAGCTTCAATGGGATTAATTTATTTCTGCTCCAATAACCTTCAAAGTGCGTGCAGGCGGTCACACACGCACACACACACACACACACCTCCTTCCAGATATTAGCTGCTTGACAGGTGGTTAGTATGCATGCTCACGGTTTGCTGCAGACTTCAGTGTCTCTCTCTCTCTCAAAAAAAAAAAAAAGAAAAATGCAGCCCGAGAAGCAGATACAAGAAACGGCACAGCGCAGCACCGACGCCGTCTGAAATGTGTTGCCATGGAAACCGCTCCCATGTCGGCATTCCTTTCAGATGACAGCAGATATACAGCGGTCTCAGAAGAAAAGGGTACGAGAAGAAAGAAAAAAAAAAAAAAAAAAAGGCCGCGCTATGAAATGAGACGAGGCTGGTGGAGGTAGAGGCGGCGTGAAGGTCGCAGACGGGAGGAGGCGAAGGGCAATTATGGAGAATAATGCGTTTGTCTCGTAAGGATTCCGACCGGCAGGCTGCGAGAAAACGGCTTTCGGAGACGGAACGGGATGTTTCAGGACGGAATTAGAAACCGAATGGCACAGACGGGGGAAAGACATAAAAAAAAAAAAAAAAACAAGCAAAATGGCTCCATTTAAATTGTCAAATTACCATCAGTTGGCTTAAAGAAACTAAACAAAAAGACGCTTTTTCATCCAGCACCAACTTAACCATCTTCAAGCTCGGACATTAAGAAGCTTTCCAGCCTCCAAGCTGCTTTTCAAAAGTCTCATGAGGAGTCATTGCCTTTGGTCATCTTATAAGGATAATTCATTTATAGTTATATGTTTTTAGTTTTATGAGTTGTCATTTCTTGGGCAAAACAGGATATGACTTTTGGGGATATTTTAAAAAGTATATAATCTGATTAGCCTTTCATATTGAGCCTCATTTTGTCAAAAATAATAACGTCAATCTTCAATTCTGCTATATATATATATTTTTTTTTTGCACTCTAGGTAGAGTGTATGCTCAACTCTTACTCCATTACAACTAATAACTTGGAAAAACGTGACCAGCAAGACACAAGGTGGCTCCCACTGACATCAAAACATAATATAGGCATTTGCATATCAGTGTGTCAACAGAGAGAGAGAAGACCGGAGGACTGGGAGTGGCCCCGCGAGCGTTCCAGCGATGCCCAAGTGTCTGAAGTGTAATCCTCCTTTTCAAGTCCTGCCACTGAAGGTCATTCAGCGCAAGTATGTAAGTCACGCTGATGACTGCATGCCAGGGCAAAAAGGAAATATGCATTTAGTCAACCGAGCAGCTCCTACAGACCGATGCCGTGGAAATTTGAGTCACGCGCCGGGACGAACGAGCGGCCGAGGTGACGAAGCATTACCATACGCGATCGCTTGCCCTCTGCGCTGCGCCGCCGCCGCTACCACCAGGAATCGAAATAGTAAAACTGCTCTCAAGAGAAACCTATATAAAGCCATCCACCAACACCTGCTTGTTTCTTTTTATAGAGTACGCAGAGAAGGGCAGCGTTTCACGGTACAAACCGCGAACGTATTACCGGAGTGACAAATTGTTTTTCCTTTCTAAATTATGTTTACATGGAAAAAAAAAAAAGAAAAGAAAGGCAGCGACTTCACTGAACACATTACAGCAGCACACGCCCTGCATCAGCAGCCATTACTGTTCAGTATGCGACCGCTGAGTTCCCCTGGAGAGGATGAATCACTAACGGTGTAATGATGGTTACAGGCCGGACAACACGGAGGACATGTATAGTGATCGAATGGCTTAAGGCCAACATGCATTCACAAGTTTCTCATTGCTTACATTGCACAGCGCATACAGTCCAGAAACTGTACACTGGCCTTCGACAAATATACCCCCAAAATAGACATCAATGTCCCCGTGTACTATCGAGGGGACAGTCAACGCAGAGCCAGCGGCACACACGGTGATTTAAACACATCTGTGGAGACCAGGACACATTAAACCCTTTAGAATATACATATATCGTTTGAGTCTATTAAAAAATGTTGTTGACAAATTTTCAATAGTGGATTTGTGATCTGGAGTCGCTCTGTTTGGAGTTCATTATGACCAGATCAAATCATTTGTTCAGGCTTTGTGCAGTGACGGAAAGAAGAGTAGCAGCAACACAGTCCCTATACGGCGTCTGACCACAGTCAATTTTATTATTTACGAGAAAAAAATAGCAGAAATAACTTTGAAGGATGAACATTTAACAAGAATTTAGGCATTTGTCGAGAAACATGCGTAGCTGTAAGACTACCCAAGTGTGTTTTCCCCCTCCCTGCATTGGTTAAAACACAGCTCATTAATTTGTATTGGTTTTTGGCAGCGTGAAAGAATGCAGATTATTATGCAACATAGCACCTGTTCACATTTATCACAACACTTGCACGTAAGCAGGAACTTCAGCTGCAAATCGGTTAAACCCACAGCTGTAATTTGTCTGTCTCTTAGCAGAAAATCCATATCATGGGAGCATAAACATTACTGGGATAATTGTCTGCGCTCTCAATACAGCCACACTGGTGCCATTGACCGGCTATTACAAGAATTAAAAAAAAAAAAAAAAAAAAAAAACCTTTACCAGGGTCCAATGTCAAACACACTCCACATAAACATCCTGCACACTATTTATACATTTTATAATAGCATTTAAAAATAAATGTTATGCACCTTCAGCTACAGAATTAGTAGACGTGTTTTTTTTCCCGTCATCTACCACCAACGTAACCATCTTCAACCTCACACATTAAGAAGCTTTCCAGGCTCCATGGCTGCTTTCCAAAAACATACCGAGTCTTATGAGGGGTTGCTACATTTGGTTGGCTGAGTTAAGCCTCACACACACACACACACACACACACACATAACTATAAGATCCTCTGCAGTAAATAGCTGACCTAAATCTCTGCTTCTGAATGAGCTTTGAAAGAGAGGCTGGTAGTGGTCCTACAAAGAGATTGGTTTTTTCCCCCCCCCCCTCTCCTCTCCTCTCCTCTCTCCAGTCACACCTCTTCCTTAGGTTTCAAGCAGCCCACTGAAATTCAAATGGACATTCCTACTCGGAGCGCTGATGAGTAATCCTGACAGGATACATTTCATTTGCCCTTTCATACAGCTGAACGGTTCAACAAGCTCGTTTGTGCGTGATCTCCAGTGTCGTGCATCCACCTTCCCTATAGTAGCTCAGCTGACAGTATATTAACGTTCGTTGGGGGGGTGGGTGGGGGTTCGGCACAAGTATAGGTGCAGCCGACAGCCACACCGTGCTATGATGAAATTTCAGTGGGCGCTGCAAGGGAGCGTTTAGCCCTCATTTCAATATAAACGGGCTGATACCACCAAGAACTGGTGATATTATATCGCAGATCAATCAGGGAAGATAAAGTTTTTTTTCTGATGAGGAGAGAAAATAAGAACTTGCAGTACTTCTGCTGATGTGCACATTATAAAAGCTATTCTGGGTTATGATGCGCGACATGTCAGAAAATGGGGTCATATGTTTTTCTGGTTAAAAAAAAAAAGAGATGGAAAGAGAGTAAACGATTTTGAGTCGAATTATCCGTAATCCGTGGCTGCTGCTCCAGCTGTGAGCTCATCCAGCCAGCAGGATGTGATCCAGATGCTGCTTTATAGCTGACCTAGCTCTTCTTCCCTGTTCCTAAATAAATAAATTAAAAACAGACACACGCGCTGTGCGCTCAGACGGGGGAAAACGCACTCGCCTGTAACATACGGTCACAAATGTGTGAGGCTTTAATCTCTGACATTCCCTTTCTTGATCGAACAGCAAAAGGCTGTCGCAAAAAAACAAAACAATACATTTTGTGAAACATCTGATGAGCTCAAAGTGCTCAATAAATCAAGGGAAGGGCTGTAGACGTGCCAACTAAAACAGAGTCCCTGCCAAATCACAGCAATACAAGATGTAGCATCATGTCCACACAAAGCAAAGTGGAATTGTTCAAATCTATTCAGATTACTTTATTAGTCCCCAAGAGGTAAATTCATTGTGCTGTGCTACTGCCACATATTATGTTTAATGCTGGTCATTTAAGGCAGTCAGAGACCATACAGATTGATTTTACTGAAAATAATTCACACCTAATGTTTCGTCCTTGTTTCAGGTTAATCAAATTAATCTTAGTTGGTTTACTCAGATTGAAAATTAACATTTGGGATTACTGCAAAACATTTTTCATGGGTAGGATTACGCAATGTCTTAAGTACGCAACCGAACCCCAACACTGCGCAAGCTCCAACATCTAAATTGTTTATCCTCACCTCACATGTGTTGTAGTCCTCAGAGTCCAGCAGCAGGCAGAGTTTAGGCAGGAGCTCGGGCCAGTTCTGCAGCTCTCCCTTGGAGGCGATTGTAGTGATGAGGATACCTGTTCAGGCAGGTGAGCGGAAATTAATAAAATGCTTAGGTTCACGTATATGCCTTCAGTAAGCAGCATCGTTTAAAAAAACAAAAGCAAAACACACATTTTAATTTATTTACTTGAGCAAATAAGCCTGAAGATGCTTGAATGACTGTTCAGCTATAAGTAGATAAGTAAAGTAATAAGTAAATAGAAATCACAATATTATTATTTTTTATATCACATGTAAAGTTGAATTCTGAAATAATAACGGGATGGAAAAAGAAACATACGTTCTTCAAGAAAGTGAGATACGAGCATTTATGAATAATAAATAAATAAATAAATGGTTGACAGAGTTTGGGTGCTCTGGGCAAGTGCCATTTACACAAATCTGCTATAATGAGGAGAGATCGACATGGAAACGATCCTGGCTTGGACAAGTATTATATCCATATACACCAATATTGTTAAAAAAATCATTTTCGTCAAACATTTAAGACACATCCTGAAATCTGTGCAGCTTAATAGCAAGACAATATAGGACCATGGCGGACATTGTCCTGATATAAAAAGGTTAGCGAGCTTAATATGCATGGACATCACATCTATAATGAGTAATAACCTCCTGCAGCATCTTAACAAGCAAGGCTTTATATTCTGCAGACTTACCCACAGTGGCTCGAATGAGAGGAGAAGAGTCTCCGATGTTTTGGAGGCACTCGCTCTTGATGAAATCAGACACGCCGTTAGGGAAGTTCTGATAGTGAGCTTTCACATTGTTCTTCAGTATCAGGCCACTTAGGGACCGAGTTGGTTCGTCTTGGGAGACAAAAGGAATGAAATGTGAAATAGCGCGCTGGCTGTGAGGCAGATACGTCGGTAGAATTCAGGCTGAAGGCTGCTGCGTTCGGAAAGGATGGTGACTCAGTCATTCAATTATCTTTACTGCCATTACATTCCTTTTAAATCAACACAGCGCCATGCACACGAGCTGCATGACATCAGCACAATCTGGTGATGTGTCCAGTGAGACGCTAACACTATAAACATGAATAATACGACACATAACAGTCTTGTTATAAACAAGCTACTAATATCTCAACGGATTTTGCGACAGAAATAAAGAATCTTTAAATATTCGCTGCTCGTTGCATCCGAGCGCAGAGCAGTAATGCAGCATCATCCTCAAAAGTCTTAACACCACTTAACATTTGGGTCATCTACTGCGCAGACAGTCAAGCCAAAAGTTGAGCGGTGCCAGGAATTAGGTTTAAAATTAGAGTGACCCATATTCTGACTGCCACATCAACTGTGGTAAAGATGCCACCGGGTCACCCGAATCACAGCCAGACCGACCTGTTACTGAGCAGTTACATAAAAAGACGGGTCGGACGTTTAACAGTGTCCAGGACTGTTGAGATGACAGCGGGACACGGTGCAGACTCGCAGGAACAGGCAGGCAAACTTACCTTCCGATTTTAACTTCGTCAAAACAAATATCAAATAGTTGTTGAAGTCTGGATACTGGTTGAGCTGCTCGAGTCTCTGGGGAAAACGGTTGAGGAGGACAACAACTGTGCACGCGGCATGTTAAAAAGATTTGTAACAAGGGAATAATGCAAAAAAGGCATCAGAGGAAAGGAAGGTAGAATGATGCTCGTGCAGTGGTGTAATTTAACCGTAATGTGTGTGTGTTTGTGTGCACGTGTGTGCGCATGTGTGAGGGGAGTCATAAACGTGTCATTGTGCATGACTGAATACTGTACGTACCGAGCCAGATGGGGTCTTTAAGAGCAGCCCATCTACGAGCTAACGGCGCAGTGTATATGAAGTGTTACATAAGCACATCATTTAGGATCAGAATGCAACCAGAAACAAAAGCACACATGACATCGGATGATGGATGCAAACGGTGGCGAAGTTCTGTGACACGTTAGTGTTTGACAATGACGATGCAAAAAGGCGCATGTCATGCTAATAAAGCATTTAAGTATGTTGCTGCAAGCCTTTTAATCTGGCTACGGGGTCGTTAAAGTGAGTGGAGTTTGATTTTTTTTTTTTAAATTGTTTGAATTTGTGGCATCTATTTGTAATCCCTGCAAGTGTACGAAGAGCAGCACACATGGCATAGATTTAATCCATTTATTTCTGTCTGTTTCACAAAAGAATTCTACATTTTATGTACACGCTGTCATCCTCATTCAATTTAATGTCTTTATTTAACATGGCGACCTATTTCCTTAGTGTAAAATATGATTGTAGCACCATGGCAGTTATTGGCGGATCGTCCTTATGTTTATGGTATAGAATTAGATCTACATGACACTAATTGATGCATGGTGGCACCCTCCTGTCTGGATTTCAGTTGAGCTCCGTTTGTTTTGGAAACATCAGCCCCAAACGAATGTCACGTTTTGCAAAGGCTAATTTCTATTAATCACCCGCTTGCAGATACGGGTTTGTATGAGTGTGTGCAGGAATTAGTCGGCTCTAAATTGGTTGACCTGTTTTTTTCCCTTCACTGGAGCACAACGCAAAAGGTACACACACACAGGGCGGCGGTTAATTGCTGGATCAAACCTACGTGTGGCGTGGGCTTGAAAGACAGCTAGCAGTCCTACTAGCCTTGCATTAAAATGTACATTCATGATGATATAAACCATCAATATCAAGCAATTCCAAGAATCCTAACCTGATTTGATGGCAGTGTGTTGTGTTTATTGGAGACAAAAAAAAACGCCAACTGATCAGCACCAGCGTGAGCTTTACCTTCTTGTAACGGTAACCACCCCAGTTAGCATTAGCCACCGCTAGCCTGTTGAGTCCGCTTTCTGTGTTTTTGTCTTATTGTTAATAAGACATTTTAGGATCCATGTCTGTTTTTTCTTTTTTTTTTTTTTTTTTTAAAAAAAGGATACTTGCTGGACGGATCTCTGCGTGGACGTATCTGGCGACTGAGACTCTTTGAGCAGCTGTAAAATTTGTTGAAGTCCTTGCTCGTCTGGCTTCCACTCACACTCCATCTTGCTGCTGCTGCTGCTGCTGCGGATAAAGAAATAACATAAGCCCACGTTTGTCTTCAAACGGCTCGCTGCCGTGCTTCTCCCGGAGAGGAAAGGGCATTTTTAAGACGCCGAAAATATAAATACATATATTACCTGTTCTAGCTCGACCGACGTACTCGCGTGTGGTTGACTTTCTGTGGAAATGTGACCTGGTCTGTCTGGGTTTTCAGACATGGGCCTCTCTCTCTTCCAGCAGGGACATCCGTTTTGGCGTCGAGCTGAAAAGGCTTCGGGCCGGACGGTCTCGCGACGCATTTAACTGACTGCTTCGTCATCTGACGCACAAGCGTCGGACGGGTCCTAGTGCGCAACGGATCCTCGCCAAACATACTCACTTAAACCGCTAAGATATCTGTATATATTCATTTCTATTATTTAACACATATATCTATAAATATTTTTTTTATCATTATTTAAGAGAAGGTGTAGCTTCTGGAGAAATTAGGAAAACTCACATTAACGAAACGTTAGAAAACAGCTAAAAAGCCAGTATTTCCGGGAATACATGAAGGCAGCAGGGGGTCGACGTTTAAAAAGGGGCTCAGAGGCCTGGTGACGTCCGTGTTGCATTCGAAGGTCTTAATTTAAAATTTGTAAAAACATCCTCATCTTGAGGCTTTACTTTAATCAACATGCTCAACCATAAAATCGTTTTCTTAAACATATAGGAAGAAAAAAATCTTTGATGGAATAACATGGTCATTCTTTGGGCATACTGTTGTTGAATATAGACCTCAGCAACTGCAGCAATCCCAGATCATGGCACTGCTCCCACAGGCTTGTATAGCAGACACTAGACATCATGGGTGCATCACTTCATCTGCCCCTCGTCTTACCCTGATGTGCCCATGACTCTGGAACAGGGTAGATTTAGACTCATCTGGCCACATGATGCTCCAGAGTCTAATCTTTGTGCTCCCTAGCAAATTGAAGCTCCCTTTCCCGGTTAACCTCACTGATTAGTAGTTTTCTTAAAAAGACGCAGCTGTTCAGTCCCAATCTCTTGAGTTTCCTTTTGCACTGTACATATGGAAATGCTCTAACTTTCCCTATTAAACATGGCCCTGAGTTCAACTGTTGTCTTACTTATGATCTGATTTCACCAAGCCTTTAAGTGATCGCTGATTTCTTCCTGTTCCTACCAATTTTAATGTTGTCCTTCTGCAAAGATAACGTCCACGTATTCAATTTTATAAAGAAATTACAAGAAAGAAAACAGCAACAAAGGAGGAAGAACAATGCTGTACTGTACAGATACATTTAAGTACAGTCTGCGGGTAGGTAAAACCATAGACATAGATAAAGGTATCTATCTCTATGGGTAAAACCACGCAATCAGCGTGGCTGCCACAAGCTGTGATCGTTTTGTTCCACTAGGTGGCGGCATAGGTCAGAAGGGCCCGTGGTCTGCTTTGAACGTCAGATGAAGAAGTTAGCGTTGCGTTCAGTACGCTGCTGCCTCACAGCGTACAGAGAGCAGCAGATAGTTGACCAGTGTGTACATAATACGCCAGTTTTCTTTATTACTAGCTCGAGTTTGTCTCCGTCACACTAATAATTATTTCGGATATTTCCAGAGAAAGCCCGAGAAGGACCCAGGACGTGAGAGGACTTTTTTTTTTTTTAAAGAATCCTTCTGGTCAGCTTCCACTTTGCTTGTTAGCCATTTGCCAAGAGAGAGAGAGGATATTTCTTCAGCCGGTGGAAACATGAGCTTCCTTTTGTAAGTTATCACTATGAGACGAATGCTTGTTTTGTTTAGCCGTTTTTAACGCTGAATTTGATATGTCATATGTGCTGCACCACTAAAAAAGCTAGCTAGCCGTAGCCTAGCATGGGCTTCGGCTACTTCCTGGGCTCGCCTTTGAGTGTTTCATATGTTTCGCTTTATTTCTCTGCAATTTTTTCAGTTAAAATGATATCGGCAGTGGTTTTTAATTAAATAAATCTTCGGTGCATCCGATACTATATACGCTGATACAACTTTTATCTAAGTAGCCTATTAGCCGGAGAGGGTTTCACAATCTGGGCCGGATATTTGCTGGGGAAAGCACTACAAATGTCACGGCTAATCCTTTTGCCGATGTGACTAAAAAAAGGCACCGATCAATCTCTGATCTATAAAAGTAACGCCGCCGTCTGCCGTCGATATTTAAGGTGGCTGCACAAACATTAAATGCTCCCTGAGGTGAGGCTGTTAGTCACTGGAAGGAGTGTTACAAATCTACCGGAAAAGCCAACAAACAAACGCCCTATAAGTCACCAGTTTTTAAACTACTACTTAAGGATGACTTCTAACATAATTGCCCTCACAAAGCCCTGCGGTTTTAAAAACCTGAGCCCATTTCCATTTGACAGGAATGACAAAAGACTCAGCTGATCTCTTTAATCAAAAATACATTTCCCCCTGAAAGAACGAGTTGTAAAAATAAAGACTGGTGTGTTGCATTCAGTCACTGTTACTTGTAATAATAGCACGTTTTGTCCAATTGAAACATTATACAAATGAAACAGGACATTTTTATAAAAACAGATGCTCTAATTAAACGGAAATCTGTTTTGCGTCCAACCCACCACGCTGTGAAATTCTTGTTTAATGGGGCAGTGAGATGAATTGAATACCTCAAAATGGCCTCATTATACACAGAGAGACATACTGTTCTGGTCCAAACCTGCTAAACCCCAGAAGACTATAGCCAGCTTTAATTAAAAAATATATATATTGTGTTGTCTTGAGGGTTATCCGAGTTCACGATTCCTCATCCATACCAGTCTACCTCCTCATTCCTCACACGTTTTGTTTTTCCTCTTTTGAAATGTGACTCACAGTGGAAACCGTTCGTCCAAAACATTCAAGCCCAAGAAGAATATCCCCGAGGGTTCTCATCAGTACGAGCTGTTGAAACATGCGGAGGCCACGCTTGGAAGTGGAAACCTGCGCATGGCAGTCATGTTGCCCGAGGGCGAAGACTTAAACGAGTGGGTCGCAGTCAACAGTAAGCACTACGTTTATCTTTTTTTTTGCGACCTTTTTTTGCGCCTTCACATCAATCTCCTCTTGGTCTTTACATTTGTGGTTGTGCTTTTCATTAGACTTGAAATCTCAATTAGTCCACATCGTGAATCATTTGAGAGCGAGCTATCGCAGTGTAAGATCCAGGCATTCGCTCTAAAGGCCACGCGCATTCACGCCAGACAAACCACCGTGAATGTTAAATAGACTTTATTGTCTGTACTGTGAGAGCCCTGTTTGCTTTCCTCTAAATTGAGACAAATGGCGGGTCAGCAGAAGCTTGATTTCCTGCTGCCTTTAAGGTTTAAGTTGTTCCGCGGCCTAACAAATGATTATTTGTCCTCCTATTTTTACGCGCCATTAACAGAGAGGGGTTTTTCTACTTTGTGAACTGCGCCTCTGTGCTGCCATCGCCGCGCCACGATAATTGTGCTCGGCAGCTTTCGTAGGAGGTTTGGAGGAGATTTGGTCAGAGTTGCACAAGCTGTTTTAACTTGCACAATAACGGGAAGTCGGAATAAAAGTGCTGCGAGCGGTGACTTCTCCTACCGCCAAGCAGAGATGACTTTTCACATGATCTCCGTTCACGAGAATCACTTCACTTCATTATTTTAGATTTTTTTTTATATGTTTATAAGATGTAACGGACAGAATTAATCAGGGGAAGTTCTTTGGTCTTTACCAAGCTCACCTATGCTCTGTTCGCTTTATACCACATGAACATTTTTGTAGAGGCTAAGTAATGATATATCTGAAGCACTAGGTGTGTGTTGTTTTTTTATTTTTCCATTTTCCCACCCAGAGGTAATGTGTCATATTATGAATCACCTGACATTTTGCTGTTACTTGTTGCAATGTTAGTTTAAGAACATCTGCAGGGTATTGTTTTAAAATATGCATCGGGCCACACTCTGGAATGTACCTTGACTTCTCCTTTTATCAGTCTGCTCATCAGCAGGCACCACCTCATTTCAGACTGCGACAACAGAGACGCTCGTGATTAATAACCTGAGTTTTCATCCGTCATCACCGTGTGAACGTTCAGATGGAGCCTCGGTTACGAACGCAAACGTTTTGGTCTTTTGAAACAGACCGATGAGATGCGCACGCAACGCATATGCGGATCAGCTGTTCAATGTGTATTTTTTTTCAGCCCGAGCAGCAAGCGGAGCACCAACTCCAACGCTGCCAGTACTTAAAATGGATCTCTCCAACTGGTGGGAAGGCAGAGTTGGCCGTGTGCCTCTGGGAATGTGTGGTAACACAGCGTGTGCCAGATAGTTGGCTGGAGTGTACACTGGTGCACAGTTTGGATTGGGGCAGTCAAGTGGCTGTGGGAGGGGGGGGGGGCTAGATGCCAACTATTTTTTTGCTGGCACACTGGATCTATCTTGTATGTGCTTGAATTAATATTATGTTTTTTCTTTTTTCCAGCTGTGGACTTCTTCAACCAGATCAACATGCTGTATGGCACCATCACGGACTTCTGCACGGAGGAAAGTTGCCCGGTCATGTCTGCTGGTCCTAAGTAAGCAGAACATAGACGGAGCCGTAAAACTGCTCCTCCTTTTTCTTCATTCTTCGCTGTTTGACGAGGTTGAACAGGGGTTGGGATCGACCGGGGGTTAGGTTTGCGAAAGGCAGCACCTCTGTCGTCACTGCAATCTTAAACGCGCCACCACATGCGCTCACACATGTACACACATGTGTGTGTTATTTGCTCTGCATGTTACAGCTCACCTGGCTTAGACTTCACTTTTTTTTCACTCTATCTTTCGCCCCCTTGATATGGTCATGATTTTAGCTGTTTGTTACCGCAACATAAAGTAAAACGGCAGTTACGTCTGGAAAGTGCAACACAACACTGTGCTTTCGTCTGCAACCAAACACGAGCACCTGTATTTGTCGGTTGATGAATACAAAGTGTGGTTCTGCAGATTGTTATGTGGATAAAAGAACTGCAGTCTTGCTGGTAGAGCGACTATTTAGAAATCAGCGAGTTTAAAGTCCCAAATCACAACTTATGTGACCATGAGTTCTCTCCGACTGTTCAGTAGTCTGCACTGTTTTCATGTCAACTAATGCTAAATGTTGACTGTATATACTATGAACAAACCATCATGACGTCACCCATTGGATTCTGAAGCCCAAAGTGGGATGAGCTTTATTCCGCCCACACTCAGATATTCCAAATATAAACGTGGCGTCGGACATTGAGATCCACCCACCCAACTCTCTGCTACCTGTTAGCTCAGGCTAGCACCGGTCACCGGTGAAATAAACTACTGAGACCAAAACACGTTTAATAGTGCTTTAAATTTGGGCTTTTTAACATGGGGGTCTACGGGGGAATTGTTTCCTTTTGGAGCCTCAAGTGGCCACTCGCTGAACTGCAGTTTTTTTGCACTTCCATATGGGCTTCATCACTCAGACCTGGAGGTTTCCGCTCGATGCTGACCAGCACAATCCTCAAAAATTGATGCTATCAAGAATAGAAAACCAAATAAGAACGCTTACAATATCTCACTGTCTGGCCTCCTCCCTCTAAGCCCAGAAGATTGTCAGTGAATGTTTCACATGCTGCTTTAAACAAAAACGTCTATTGTTGAATCAGCTGGAAACCATAATCATACTCATCTCTATTTCATGTAGGTATGAGTACCATTGGGCCGACGGGACCAACATCAAGAAGCCCATCAAATGCTCCGCTCCCAAGTATATCGATTACCTCATGACTTGGGTGCAGGACCAGCTCGACGACGAGACGCTCTTTCCTTCAAAGATCGGTAGGATTTGGTCTCTGGCTTCTACGAGTGCCCACCTCTGTGGAAAAGTAGGATTTAATGCACTTGATCAGTGGGATTACATTTTCAGGATTGTTGGAATTTCATCTGCCATGCAAAATGAATGACTCGATCCACGGAGATATGACCCGTCCTGCTGGTTTATCGTGTGCCAGAGGTTTTATTTTTAACTTGTAGTTTTGCTTGAAAGTCTAGACAAGTAGATTTTCCTTGGAAGTTGTGTGACATGGAAGAGGTTTTAATGAATGAGTTATTGGTAAAGGCCTCTGGCTTTAACGTCTGACATTATTGCTCATGTTGCAGAAGATAATAGCAGTCCATTGTGATTCAGAGCTCCCACTTAAATCAACAATTTCAAAAACAACGCTTTAAGATATAGCTGCGGTTACGGACGTGCGGGATCATCGACTAGACAAAGAGTTGACAAACATGCCAACGCAGTCTCGGCCTCACAACCTGCTGAGGCTTGTGCTGCCTGAGGTGGAGCCCTCCTTTATTTCTGCTGGATGGCGGCCAGCAGAAATAAATATCTGATGGAACAAGTATATATCAGCGGAAGGACTACATGTTCTCACCTGGAATGACAGGATCTACTTCATGGCTCATGATCAACAGATGCTCTCTTTGATTCGCATGCAAAGCAACAAAAAATACTTGTCGCACATGCTTAAACTTTTAACCCCGTCAGGAGCATCTAACATATAAATGTTCAGTGTCCCCCAGGTTAAGCATTTAGATGTCCACACACATGCACTGGTGGCTTTAGTCAGGGTCTCCTTGTCCCCCGTTGGTCGCTGCCTTCTTTTAAATAATAAAGTCGTCCCGTCGGCGGCTCCCTCCGCTCAGCTCCCTTTGAGCTTCGGGCCAAGTGCTCTCCACCTTGGTTATGTGCTGCACAGCTGTTCGCTGAATCAACGTTTAAAGAGCAGAGCTGTTTAAACAACCTCCTTCCTGCGCATGAATTCTTTGTTCGCCGTTGCTGTCATGATTGTTTGCACTTCCCTTTAAATCGTGCCGTGGCCTGCCTGTGTAGACGTTTGAGGCCCAGGAGAACATGCAAAGTGCCGTGGAGCTGCTGCTTGTTCGCTCTGAAAAGGAAATAAATGATAATTTATTTTTTTTAATGTGTGCTGTATTTGTTTCAGTCCTCACGATGAAATGATTGTATTAAAGCAACAGCACGATGGAGGTCATGATCACGCTCTCACTTCGTTCAGTGTCGGCTGATTGGATCACAGTTCTGCAATCCTTATCAGCAAATACTGGGGCGCAGTAAAAGATTATATAAACAGCTGTTGTCTCCAAACAATAGGTTGATATCATTTCAAAACCCTTGTCATGTGTAGGGGTGAGTTTTTGCAAGGACTTCAAGATATGATACGTATCGCGATACTTAAGTCACGATACGATACATTATTGCGATATTAAGATATTGCGATAAGTTCACTGACAAATTTTAAATGCAGCTTAAAGTACACGTGGTATATGTGTCAAAAAAAACAATATTAATCCAAATGATCCATTTCCAATTTATTGCACTTGTACAGAAAAAGTGGTGGTGGAGGTGAAAGTCGTTCACGATTGAATCGGAAGAAAAACACATCGACATTTTTTTCATGTCATGTACATGGTAATATGACATGAAATGTGGAACATATTGAGCTATAAAGTCTCTGTCACCCACCCTGAAGCTAATTATTCAGATTACCCAGGATGCAATGCTCTACCTGAACAGGAGCTGAGAAAACCAAACCCAGTAAATAAAATATTTGTTGGTGTTTGGAGAATGTTTTTTTTATTCTGTATCTTTTCTTATGTGTTTTTTTTATATCGTCTGCTTCCTTCTTGCCCCCTTTCGTCCCAAGGCGTCCCCTTCAAGCGTAACTTTATGTCGGTGGCGAAGACCATCCTGAAGCGCCTGTTCAGGGTCTACGCCCACATCTACCACCAGCACTTTGACTCCGTCATGCAGCTGCAGGAGGAGGCCCACCTCAACACGTCGTTCAAACACTTCATCTTTTTTGTTCAGGTAAAGTCGTCTCTGAACTTTCACTCCGTTATTAACAATAATAATGAATCGGCTGACCTTTTTTTTTTTTCATTTCGCAGGAGTTCAACCTCATTGACAGGAAAGAGCTCGTCCCACTACAGGAGCTGATTGAAAAACTGACAACCAAGGATAGATAAACAGCAATGTAACCCTTATTTTATTGTTCTTCTAGTTTTTGCACAGATACCCACCCCACCCTGGCTGTATGTATGCAGTATATACTATATTTCCATTTGGGGAAATGTTTTTAAAGAGGCCAGGAAGAAGGAAGGGTCTTGATAGGTTTAAAGGCACCAGGACTAACGCTATCAGGGATTACACACTTAATTGAACAAAACCACAGATTAACATTAGAGGAAATGGGTTTTAGCTGTATGGAAAGAGAAGAAAAAGTATTCAGTCACGGCTTCCATTTAGTTTTCTATTAGATATTTTTCACTCGGATTCACGTTCACGTCTATTTCCAGCTCACTCACAGGGGGGAGTCTAGTGTGTAATACAGAGTTGCTCTATCATAGGGGGTCGGTGGCAAAAATATAAGACAGCATTTAAGCCAGGTAGTTATTTTATTATTAATTAATCCACAGCTGAAGGATTTGGGTCTTGGTTTGCTAATGTTCACATATCTAATAGTGGATATCTGTCAATACAAAGGAATCCTAAGTGCCTAGCATGGCTCCTATTTGCCCTATGTCAACAGCGAGGACTGTACGAAGATAAAGGCCATATAAACACATAATTGACGCTCGACACTAAAAAAAATTTTCTTTTCTTTCGTCGTACATGCATCCAAATCCCCCTCTCTCCTCTCTTTGTACTGTAACTTGGTTAAAATAGGATTTTCTCTTAATAATCGCATCGACTTTATTTAGCTAGAAAGTCTCTTCGCCAAGTGTTTTTCCGCACAGGTTACGATAAAAATGAATGTGTCGAAAGGACGTAGAAGAAGCGAGGCTAGGATATAAATGTCAGACTTTTAGCATTTTTCTAGTGACATGTTTTTTTTTTTTTTGTTTGTTTGTTTTTTGTTTTTTTCCTGAAAACAACTTTAAATAGTAGAAGCGGATTTTAGGAAACGCCTGCAACCTGAAATTGTATATAAATACCTGCAAACAGGCGTAGAAGGTAAAGCTTAAACTCCACCCTTTTGACTCGGATGACGCTACATCCCTTGTGTTCCCGCTGGCCATAAAGCACTTTGAACAATTTTCCTGACCTCTCTTGCCTGAATGTTTTACTCTGCGTGGACCGTTGTTTGTGGAGAAGCCACGTGACTGATCCTCCCCTCGTGGGGCTGGGTGCCGCCGCTCGTTTAGAGGCCGCGGCGGGATCCGAAATACGAATCGATTATCGGATCTTTCGAATCGAGATCAGTTTGACTTTTTTTCGTCTTTAAACCCAGCCCTACTCTTTCATATTTCCCCCTCCTCCCAAATGAATGTTGAATGGCTTAACCTCCTTTGAGATCAGCTGTAAGGCACAAGTGAGACTTCCTAATGCTTTTATACAAACACTAGGTGCATGTGTACCCGTCCCCTAATCTCAAAGTGTAGTGTTACTATGCAATAATTGACACGACACTAATTACCCCTCCTACTTTATATCCGACATTAACCTTTGCTTTATAAAAATGCTTAAATTCGGGTGTTAAAAAAAGAAAAAAAACATTAAAAAAAAAAACATTTTCTATCTGAAATTAGTCCGAGAGGTTTAACGCTTCACGTGTAAATACCAAGAAAATGAATTTCGCAGCGAGCATGGAGTGGTAGCTTTTTGGTTTGACGAATGCATCGAGGCTTTTTAGAGGCTGCCCCAACCCCACACTCTCCTTTGGTTTGAATATTAAAACATTTGAATCGTTATTTTTTCCCCCTCCCTTAGCTGTTATGAATGTTACTGCTCACCAGGTGTCTGCAAATGTACTAGAGAGTCCTGAAAGCGTCTCCTCCTCATGAAAAGCCCGTAACGACGCAGCCTTTCGCCTACAGTTTTCTTTCCTCCTCGACTGTAAGAAACGATGAAACACGTGTAAATAATGGCTTGGTAGGGGGTTTTCAATGCTACTGAATTGATTTATGCTGTTTACAAGACGAATAAAGGTGGTCTTGACTCTTTGACTGACTTGTCTGTTCACTGCGTCCCATGAGCTCAGAGCAGGTACATGAGCTCCAACACAGCGTGAGGAACTTTCTCTCTGATGTTACATCATATTACACTTTACTTTTCAGATTTATTTACACGTGACGTTGATTGATTCAGTTCCGCTCCCACAGTGAATTTACACTTAATCTTTTTCTAACCACTAATCTACCACGACCGTGCAATTTCTGCTGTGGTTCACTAAAGTCTGTCTATGTCGAAGATCAGCCACAATATTACAACCACTGAAAAATAACACCAACCGTCTTGTGACGACTCAGTGCTCTGCAGGGGAACTCCTGAACCGGGAATTCATTCATATGGATGTTACTCAGTCATGTAGCAATGACACTTCTCGACGGCAGGAACCGTCCCCAGCAGGATGCAAAAAAAAAAAAAAAACTGACCCAGTATCTGTGGGATGATCCACAGAGGCCTCTCTCCTCCGCCCATAGGACCCACAGGACACCCTCAGAAGGTCACAGCTGTTTTGGAGACACAAGGGAGACCTACACAATACTAGGAAGGTGGTCACAATCTTATGACTAATACGGTGTATGATCTCACCTTATTTATTCTGAAAGGCTGTCAAATTTGCTTAAATAAAAAAATAAAAAATTGAAAGCCACTCACTTCTCACTTTATATGTTTTGAAATGTCCAGGAATTCAGAAGGAAACGTGGTTAATTTAAATGTAATTAATTATAATTCAAATAAAAATAAACTCGAGTGAAATGTATTGCTTTGTTAGATGCTCCTGAGACGCGTGCAAGGACGGAGTTAAGTTTAAGTTGTGTTCGTAGATGAATGGATGGATGCCTGGATGGATGCATGGTTTGTTTGGATGGATGAAAGAACGGATGGCGGGCAGTGACTGTAAATAGGCGTGGGAACCAGAATCTAGTTCCTGGGCGGAGCTGACTTCGTTGCCGCCAAGCTTCAAACCGGACATCACCATCTTCGCCGGCAGCAGCTGCAGCAGAGCCCGCTCTGATTAATCCCTCAATTAGGAAACCCCTCTTCTTCTTTTTTTAATTAGCCGAAAATGCCTATCACTCCGAAGAGACCCTGCCCGGACCCGATGAACTACTCCCCGGACGACTCCCCGAGCAACTCCCTGAACGACTCCATGAACGACTCCATGGAGAAGAGGATAAAGCGCATTTCGTTCGAGGGCAACATCGGTGAGCGCGGCTTAAATTTCCCACACAAGTAGTCACGTTGGAAGGTTTATCAGCTGGTGTGTGTGTGTGTGTGTGCCAGGTGTCTGTTTAAAGCACCCGTGCCTGCAGGCGGCTCCGCGCGCGGGTTTAATGATAATCGATCCGCTTTTGCCGCCAATGTTTACCTTTAGTGCTTCCTGTAAACAAAAGGAGAATCCACGCATTTATTAACAGACACGCACTTGTTGTTATCGGGGCATCGGGACATGGCAGGAGTTTAACTTCTTCTCTCTTTCTTGTGCGCGCAGCCGCGGGTAAATCCACATTTGTGCGCCTTTTGGAACAGGAGAGCGCAGACTGGGAGGTGGTGCCAGAGCCGATCGCCAGGTGGTGCAATGTCCAAACAAAAGGCAGCGACTTCGAGGTATTAAGACACACTATTCTTGTAATTTCATAGTGGGAACCTGTGTATGATATTTTTTTATTTTATTTATTTATTTTTTTTAAAAAAGACGCGTAAAATCCAAATTAGGGCATAAAAATAAACTGCTCCTTCAGGGGGAAGGCGCGCTCTCTCTCTCTCTTCAGAGTAGAGGGACATGTTAAGACAACCAGTCTTCATCTGTATTTAGAGTGCAGCTGCCATCTGTTCATGTATCTGCACTGGTTACGGTTTACACCATCGGCAGCACACACACCCAGAGCAACAGATGGTGCCACCCCGGACAGATGAACATGTCATCATCGGGGGCAGACGTCTCTGCTCCGGCCTCGCTCACAGCTGCCCGCGGCCCCATTGGCACAGAAACACACAGCCAAGTTCATGAGGTGCACTAATGACAGTGGATGCATGCTGATATTACAGCCCTCCTGCAAATTTTGGCTCCATGAAGTTGTTTTTTTTTTTTTTTTTGTGCAACCGTGAGCCGTGTATTGCTGAGTCTATTAAACTCATTTTAGTCAGTGGGCTTAGGCTGAATGATACGTTTACCATATGCATCCTGTAAAAATGAGTTCCGCATAAACCGGGTGGGGTTTAGTGCAGGACCGTTATATTGGATTGCATTTATTTACCTTTAAGAGGGAAAGAAAACAGCAGCCTGTGTGTTCAATCATAGCAGGAATGATTGGTTCCTTTATGGAACCATATAAGACACAAATCATCTGCTTCTTCTCTAGTGGAGCTGTAAATTGTTCCAAATTGTGCTGGTGTGGTGTAAAGCGATCGTGCAGAGGCATCACTTGAATGCACGGCTGCAGCTGAGCCCCTCAGGAAGTCCTCCCCCCGCTGCAGCCGGCGGGGCGCCCTCTGTCGGTCGGTCGGTCGGTGAACAGAGCCGTGGGCGAAAGGAGGAGTCGCATGTGTGCACACACCGCAACCCACGCAAATACGCAAAATGGAAGGAAGTACGGGAATAAAATTTCCTCATCAGTTTGATGAGGAGCACGTGCCATGTAAATATGGCGACTGATGACAACAGTGATGTTTCCAGAAACCTCAAAAAGTGAAGCTTGAAATAAGTGATTTTATATTATTAATGGCATTAGTCTGCAAATGTATTGTGACTAAAGCAAACGAGCAAAACTTCCAAACTTTCCAACCAAACTGACGAGTAGCAAAAGACACCAGGTTTATCACTGTTTAGTGCGTTGAGCTCTCCCGGCCATCGTACACTCAAACGCTAGAAACGGTTTTTGGAAAAGTTTGCTTCAATTGATTAATTTGACTTAAAGATAAGACTTTAATTAGAATAGAAAACCTCTATTTGTCCCGCAGTGGGGAAACTGCAGTTTGCAACAGCTACACAGGGTCAGGAAAGTAACAAGAATAAAGAGAGGACTGTGTAAAAGATAAATAATATTAAAAAAAAACAGAATAGAATAAACAATATACAAGTACTAGCATATATACAGAATTGCAAACAGTTAATGATTAGGTAGAAAAACTACAGCTACAAGGCAATAAAATGGTATGAGTGTCGCCTTAGAGCTTAAATCAAAGCTTAAAAATAAAGTGAAACTTCTTGAAATTTGAAAATTCTTGAAAAATCCCTAACGAAGAAATTAGACTGTTAATTGGGCATTTTTTATAATTGTTTCAATCCACACCATTGGCTCCAGTAGCTACAGTACAGAACCTCTTAACTACAACTCAGAAATGCTGACAAAAATGCTAAACCAGCCACAACATTAAAACCAGTGAAGTTAGTGTCAGGTGAAGTAAATAACATCGACCATCTTGTCACAGTTCAATGTTCTGCTGGGAACCTGGACAGGCTGCAGCCTGACACAGGCGCACACATAAAAAACGCTTTAGGAACAACTCTAAACACATGAAGGCCCCCCCAGATGACACCACAAGCAGATTGTTCAAATTCTTTAATCTGAACAGTGAAGAAACACGTTTGCAAGAAATCGATCCAGACAACTGCTTGAAATGTCAGCTAATGGTTTTTAAAAAGAGAGAGTTTCAAAACACTTTTATTGTGGTAGTCACGCCATTCTGTGTGTAAGTGTTGAACTCAAAACAAGAGCCTGAAGTGCTTTGTTTGTTGTGCACGTCGACGCCAAGACACCTGCGATTTATCAGATTCGGTCATCCTTAAAAAATAAAAATAAAAAAAAAAAAGGGTGAAGTGGGGGTGAAATTAAACTCGTTTTAAATCTGACATCACAGGAGCTGACCACCTCACAGAGCAGCGGGGGCAACGTGCTGCAGATGATGTACGAGAAGCCCGAGAGGTGGGGGTTCACCTTCCAGAGCTACGCCTGCCTGAGCCGGATCAGGGCCCAGATCCGCTCGGCCAACGGGAAGCTGCGCGAGGCCGAGAATCCCGTGCAGTTCTTCGAGCGCTCCATCTACAGCGACAGGTATCGGGGAGAGTGTGTGGTGGTGGTGGGGATGATGATGATGGGAAGATTGACTCGTTTTCCAATTTTGCGTCCACAGATGTGTCCCCCATTAAGAGCTTCATAAACCAATAAAAGGATCTGTAGGTCATAAATAAAATTTAAAGACAATCAAATAGTTTAAATAACATTTAAAAATATGTAATACAAATATCCTTTGTTCTGGAAATAACGTACAGAAGCTATTGGAGATGGTCACAAGGTTGACTCAAATAAATTAACTTTAAATTTGAAGATTATGTTATTTGGAAACAATAAATCAATGGCTCAGATCCTGATTGTTAATGCAAACAGAGACTGTGAATGAAACTAAATATCTGGGTGGCATCATTGACAATAAAATTCGCTGGAAGCCTCATATAACATGTACATAATAAATTAGCAAAGATCATTGGAATACTGGGAATTTACTGGACCATAAAACATTATTTATATATATATGTGTGGAAGTCTGGGGAAACGCATACAAAAGCAAACTACAAACAATGTGCACACTGTTAAAAAAAAAAAAAAAAAAAGAGCCATCAGGATCATAAATAACTCGCCAACAGACTGTTTTTAAAGTCACATGCACTTAAATTTGGTTGAATTCAAAACTGCACAAATCACATTCAAAGTAAGAAAATGATCTACTTCCTGACAATATACAAAACATGTTAGTGGACAGAGAGGAGGGTTAGAATCTCAGAGGGAATTTCAACTTTAAACAGCGCTGTTTTCGCACAATTTAGAAAAATAAAAAATAAAATAAACAGTATGTGCATATGTTTGTGGAGTGGTTTTGTGGAATACACTTAGTGAAGAAATCAGAAAGTAAAAATGTTACAGTTTGGGAAAAGATATAAATAGATGCTTTTCACAAGGTTTAGGAATGAAGAATGATGTAAAGCACTTTAAGTATTATTGTTATTAACTAAATACACGCGTTTTGTGTATCCATCAGGTACATCTTCACTGCCAACCTGTACGAGAGCGAATGCCTGAATGAGACTGAATGGTCCATCTACCAGGACTGGCACGGCTGGCTGCACGACCAGTTTGGCAAGCACATCAAGCTGGACGGTATCGTCTACCTCAGAGCCTCGCCTGAGGTACATCCCCAGCCCCCCCACCCCTCCACAGACTGCCCCCTCCACACGCTCCATCATTCACACGCATCTGAATGGAAGCGCCGTGTCACAGAAAACTGGGAAATGTGCACAAACTGATCGATAATTTCCTCCTTTTTTTCTTTTTCCCGGGTGTGTTTGTGAGCAGAAATGCATGGAGAGATTACACTCGAGAGGCAGAGAGGAGGAGCAGGACATCCCCCTGGAGTACTTGGAAAAGCTCCACTTTAAGCACGAGAGCTGGCTGCAGCACAAGACCATGACGTGAGCGCACGCACACACACACACACACACACACACAATATGGCATGTTTGCACCATAAACTTTATCCATTTATGTGAAAACAACAGATATATTTGTGTTTGAGGGGGAAGAGGGGAAAAAAAAAGACCCTATTCATGCTGCAGCCCGGGGGCAACAAAGACTGGAATAGTTTGATGCATGTGATCAAACTGTTTACGTCTTGGCCGTCCCCAGAGCAGAAGTTTGACTGGTTCACAATTTATTTATTTTATTTTATTTATTTATTTATTTATTTATAAATGAAAGTGGTTCATGCACGTGGACTGTTAAGTGATTCACACACCGTCGTCCTCTCTGCCCACAGCATGGACTTCCAGTACCTCAGAGACGTGCCGGTGCTGACCTTAGACGTGAACGAAGACTTTAATCAAAGTAGTAACAAGAGCGCTGACATGATTGAAAAGGTAAAGGATATTTTAAAGTTAGTTCTTGTCCAAATTTCTAAAAGATGACTGTGCTGAAATTTACTGGAATTAATTATCCTCTCCATAAACACAATTTATCTCAGTAAATGGAGGGGGGCAAAAAAACATCTGGATTAATGCTTTTATTTAAAATAAAAAAATAAAATAAATAAAATAAAAAATCTAAGACACTGATTTTTCATAATTTCAGTATTTACTTCACAGAATAATAATCATAAGTCTAATAGAAAACAGAAAAACATTGAATCCCTACCACTGATGCATTCAGGGACACTCCAGTATCACAGTAACACACTTCTTTTTAATTTTAACTCTTTATTTACGGCTTGTTACTTGTAAATGACCTGAAAATGATATAAAATGTACTGTAAATACAAACCCAGTCATTTAAATTTAAATTGCTTCATAAAGTTAAACCACTGGCAAAACCACGTGACATTATATGATGTATAAAATGTGAAAAATCCCACAATTTAAGTGATTCTCATGTCTGGGGTCTTGTTGTGCCCCAACACACACAAAAAAACAGCTGCGTGAAATACTTGAGATGCACAGAGGCAGTTTCGAGACCTGCAAACGCATCGCAGTTGTTTGCCGAGGCCCGATTCTGCAGCATGTTCTTAAAAACCAGTTAATTCCAGATGTTTTCACTTGTTTTAGGAAAATACTTTGTGACTGCGGGACACTGAACACTAAGTTAGGAGACAACACCGACGCAGGGACACGCACATTCACACACCCGCTGCTCACACATGCAAAACATGGCCCCCGGGAGCTGCTTATGGAGCGGGTTTCATGTTGATGGTAAACACGGGGCCTTTTACGAGCTTTATCTCTCAATGAGGAGGCGATGGAACCGGTCCTGCGCGCCGAGCTTTTTGCATAACGTGTCCTCCGGTTAGAGTCTTAAAAAGGGAAGAATTAAAATAAATAATAAATTAAAAAAAAAAAGAGGAAGTGAGTAAAAGAATTGACCTGTGTGCTGACGTGTGTTGCTGATATCTGTTGTGGTCCCGTTTCAGGTGAAGGAGTTCGTGAGCACGTTGTAAACTCCCGCCGAGACGGAGCAGTTTACTTTCATTTGACCATGAAATGCTTTTTAAACAGTGACTGAAAATTATCAGCCCTTAAAACTACAAGTTGTTGTTTTTTTTTGTTTTTTTTTTCTTTTCTTTTTTAATCCATGTTGTATATTTATCTTTTATGCTTTGTGAAATTGTTCTATGTGTTTACTGAATAAAGACAATAAACTTGAACGTGAAATGAGCGTTTTGGTGTCTTGTGGGTATTTATTTATTTTTATTCCAAATAAATATGCCGCACCGATTTTCTACAACTCTACCAGCAGATGTCGCCACTCCCCACATCAACAACCCCCTCAGCTGTTTTTGAGCTTGTCTTTACCAGGTATCTCCAATAGGATTTGAGTAAAGCTACCTGAAATAGCCGCGATTTTGCCTTATAATTAGAGATCAGAATAAACGCAAGGTGCAATCCCCAGACTATTTAGTGTGTTTGCAGAGCTGAATGAAACTCAGTTTCAGTTAATACTTAATATGTCCAAAACCAAAGCTTTACTGAGACCTCTAATGGGCCAATTCTAATTGGCTGGATGTGAAATTAACCCAATAACTAATAACCCCGCTCACGTCTGTTTTCCCCGAACAATAGAGAACCCATTTGTCAAGTTTTAGCGGCCGCGTTGCGCCACCCAGCACTAACTTTCTGACCTCCACCCCCCCCGGTGGCGTCACGCAGGAGGAGGGATGGCACTTTAAATATGGGAAAGAGACACGCTGCGCTCAGACGCTCTCCCCACACGCTTCCAGCGACACACAAAGCGGAGGCCTTTTTCTCCAAGATGTTCCCGACGCACGAGCAGCTGAAGGAGTCCAGCCAGATATGAGGATTGTCCGCTTCGCGTTGAGTTTGATCAGTAGAGTCGAAGAGATCGTCCCGGCCAGATAACCCGAGGCTCTGAGGCTTCTTTAGGGCTTCTTTAGTATTTTTGTTTTGTTTTGGCTTACCTGGGAAGCGTGTCGTCTAGAGTAGCCTAGGTGAACACTTTCAGACACTTTCCGCCGCTTGGAAGCGACGGGGACGGCTGCAGCACACCTGACTGACGGCGGTTTGTCACCATGAGCTCCGACAAGACCAAGTAAGTTCGTGGCCGCTCCTGTTCGCCTGTCAAACCGCGAGCTGGTTATAGTGGAAACTTAACTTTGCGGTGCACGCTCTGTGGCTTTAGGCCGTATCTCGGCCAGGTTAATTGGACACCGCGTTAACGTGCTATACTGATAAGAAATTGGACACAGACGCATAATTACGAGGCCTTTCTGTGCGTAAATCTAGTCGGGGTTAGTTTCTGACTGTTGCCACACTTTAATAAAACACAGATGCGTGTGCAGGCTGTTTGTTACGCCACTTGGGTTTGTGTTTTTGTTTTTTTTCAACAAGTTTTCATGCAACCTTGACTGTATAAGCCACTGCTGCCGCGCCACTGTGGCTGTGAACGGAAGGTAATCTATTTTCCAGGAGCTTGTCACTATCAATTAGAGGGAGAGTGTGTGTGTGTGCGTGTGTGTGCATGCGCAGGGCAAGTAGTGGAGATATCGTCTCCAGTTTATTTTATGAATAATCTGCGTGTGCATGTCTCATAGACCATGTGGTCGAGGAGCTGACACCCCCCTTAAAATTCCACATTCAGCGTGGGCCGTCGTGTGCGTCTGCATTGCGCAATAACGCAGATGCCCGAAACCGCAACAAGTCAGGCTTCAGTTTCCAGTTCTGCGCCTTGAAATTTAGCATATGGTTGCTCGTCTGCAGCCAGTGTGAGTGTGTAGGTATCTGGGCTGCAGTACCAGCTTGATTGACCTCGACCCCCCCAAACAGGCAGGCTCAGTTTCAGCAGAACCAGTAGTGAAACCAGGGGTGATACTTGGCACAGTGACATTCTTCCCTCCGCGTTGCACATCTTGTTTGGAACAGGGAAGTGTTTTCGCTTTTGTGCCTTCCATTGAGTTTCGTGGCTCTTCCTTTAGAGCCTCTTTTGTGCAGCGCTGAGTGAAGTTGTGTGCAGCTAGATATCTGTTCGCTTCCTTGTCCATTCATGTCTCTTAGAGGAAATTCCAGAAGTCGAGGCAGACCCGGGGTGAAGTGTAGGTTAGGAACAAGCTGTACAAAAAAGTTGCATGACCACCTGAGTGCACAGATGTGCACATACTACTATAAACTAATGCCTGCGTTAAAATAAATAAATCAATCCTATCCAGTGTGCAAACTACAGATTTCCCCCCTTTTTATTTCTCTCCCCAAAAGTGCTTTCCACATCACAAATGAACTCTGCAGCATCAAAAACTGATGGCGACAATCTGAATCCGATGACCCCGGGGGGTGTTTTAAAGCTCAACGTGTGCTGCCTGTTTCGCGCTGACAGTGCTGGGGGCACCTGTCTCGGTGAGAGCGGGTGCGTCACTCTGTAAAGAGATGGGGATGATCCCTGATCCTGAGCAGCTGATCCCCTGGCTCCTCACGCACCGGCGGCTTTATCCAGCTTCGTAAGGTCACCGAGAACCGGCGCAAAGAAACAAGGTTCACCAGCATGAGATGCACACAGCTGGCTGCTCTAACCTGCAACCTGCTTGTGTGTGTGTGTTTTTTTTTCTTCGTTTGTTTTTTTCTCATTAATCAGAGGAAGTCGTGGCAGGAAATAGAAAAAAATAAAGAGAGATCAAGAAGATTTTCCTTTACAATGACGTTAACGGGGAGATATGCGATAAGGATTATCTGGCTTTCGTTCTCATGTGTGCGTTTTATTTCGCCTGTTTCAGTTTGCAGAGTAATGCCAAAAGTTTGACTCTACGCTACACACCAGTCAAACCCTTTCATTCAGAGAAACCCCACTCAGGGCAGGAATGCTGGACTCTTCTCCTGCATCCCGGATGTCTGTGCACCACCTGTGGTGTGCTTCTCATCGTTAAGGTCTGAGGCTGCAGCGTGGAGTGATTAGCGTGGCTCCTGAAACTTGAGCTTTCCCCTCTCTCTTGTCTGTGTTTTGTATTTTTTGTTTTTTTTCTGAAGGCCTTTTCTCTGTGTCATACGACCCCGCCTCCGCACACGGGCTCACCGCCGGCGCTTTGATGCCCACCGTGGAGCCAAAGGCCGAGCCGTGTTCTTCCTGCAATAACTTTATGCAAGAATAAGTTACAAACGGCCCCACCCCCTTTTGTTTTTTGTTCTGTTTTATGACTGTGTCAACATGTTCTCGATGGCACTTGAGTGACAGTTTCTTCGCGGAAGAAAAATAATATTTTCTGTACTCTCTGTCCTGGAGAGGAGGAAGATAAACTACAGTCAGGGCAGAATGGAAAGAAATCTGCAGCTCAACGACTGCGCTGACCCTCTCCGCCCTGCACTGTGTGGGAACTCAATCTCCCCGTTTTTTTGGCCCAACAATGGGCAACAAAAGAAGGGTAGAGAGGCTAATCAGGGTGTTAGCATTACATGTAAACTTGGCACCGAACTGTGCCACTCCTCATCTCTTGTTTGATCTCGGAGCTGGTGGCCTCCGCTTAATGCCCGCTATCTGCCGTGCACCTCTGTCATGCTCAAGGCCAGATATATCCACTGGGGAGATCCAGACGAGCTCCCTGTGTTATCGGAGGAACAACTTGTATCCTTCCTGACTTTGTTTATTTAGCGGTTTTGTACGCTGCTCCCATCCCCTCATTTTCTGAGCCGTGTTATCCTCGGCCGAGGAGCGCGCTCCCGCGCCAAGTGGAAACTGTACATGTGTTTATTGACATTCTTGATACGCATCCTAAATCAAATATTTAGTTTTGCCGTCGAGCAAAATTATTCCGATAAAGCGGCCGGTCGGATTTAGCATTGGAGGGGCTCCTAATTTGATGCTGACACGCTTCTCCGGGCTGCAGGAATCAGACGGACGCAACTGGATGTTCTTTTATTTTTTATTGGCAGAAATAAAAAACTATGAAAGTCTATAGTCCACTTTCAGATTGGAGTTTCACAAGCCGAATTAGGCCACGCATTACGAGACTGGGAACCGCACTCCCGCCGAGCTCTGGAGATGATTGCATGAAGGCAGCTAATGCTTGTGACTTGGAAGTAAACCTAACGTCCTCCGCGAGCAGTAGATGTGGATCTGCTGTGGCTTTATGAAATGACTTTTTATGCCGATCCATCTTGCCCCGATAACTGTTGTGTGCATTTTACACAATAGCTGTTTCTCAAAATGCTGCGTGGGCGGATGACCTTGTGGTCGTCATGTGGGAAATTGCAGTGGGAACAGAAATATTAAAGGCGACCATATATTTCTAATATCTTGCAACATAATGCGAGTCATTACACTGATCAGCCATAACATTGTGATGAATATGGGGGATGTGTTTTCAGTGGGGGGGCCTACTGGATCTAGTGAATTTGGAGGCCTTGTGCTGTTCATGTTTTTTTTGCAGCTGTTCCCTAAACTGTTTGTGCACTTGTGTCAGACTGCATCCTCCATCCACGTCTAAGTAACATCCTCATGAATGAACGCCAGGTCCAAACGTTTCCCAGCAGAACATTGAATTGTCACAAGATGTTAAACGTTGTTGTGGTCATAATGTTGTGGCTGATCAGTGTATATCGCTTCGGTTAGTAACCCGAGGAAGTAAAATATGAATTTATCTCGAGATTTGATTGTATCATTTGCTCACATTTCAGGTTAGAAAGCACACATGTTGTGATCTCTAAAACTTTTTTCTCTTCTACCTCATAGAGTGGAGGATGAAGCAGTCCTGGACAGAGGTGCGTCCTTTGTCAAACACGTCTGCGATGAAGAGGAGGTGGAAGGTAAGCCGCTGAGCCGTGGGCCGCTATCTTTAACCCGTCCCCGCCTCCCAGTCCGTACCGCTTTTTAAAGCCGTGTGCAGAATTAGCCACACATGATGTATAACGTCCACTTCAGCTAATGTTTCTGCTCAGGAAGGCGTTTCTGCAAGTGTTCTAATCCTGTTCAGTGCCTTTAGCGCTCAGCCAGCGTCACAAAAGAACTTATCTGGAGACACCCACGTGAGTTTGCTGAGACGTTCGCATATTTCGCAAACCACTTAGGCTTCCACACAAAGAGAGCCGCGTCACTCTTCTTGGCGTTGGGTCAAGATGTATGTTGCTCCTACGCTTTGCTTCCCTGCGCGTTAGTCAGGGGGAAGGAACCTCAGGTGTGGTGAGGTTTCTACAGCGAACAAAGTCAGGCTTGACCTCCAACCTGACATGTGAGCGCCGTGATTTACAAGGCGTGTTTACGAAATGCACGGTTTGAATTGGAAAAAATGCAGAGTTGCTTAAGCTTGGTCAGTTTTTTTTTTTCCTCTAATTACTTCCTGGAGACATTGAGTCATCATTTCCTGCATGAGCTGCTCTGGAGGAAGTAGTTGGCATTTATTTAATTTTGCTTTGCCTCTTCCCGTGCAACAAAGCACAAATCCTCACTGACCAGTTTCTGCACGGTGCATCGGCGTGGCTTTAAAAGCAACGTGCACCTCAAACCAGATCACCCAGTTTCCACTGTTTTCGTTCTGCCAGGGGAAGATATGGATTAGCAGCGTTCAGGATTAATGCATGCATTTCCTTTTTTCACTGTGAATGTAATCTACTTTCTCCGCGTTGTTACCCCGACAGGTCACCACACTGTGTACATTGGCGTGCACGTTCCCAAGAGCTACCACCGGAGGAGACGCCACAGACGCAAGTCCGGCCACAAGGAGAAGCGGGAGCGAACCGAGCACAGCACAGAAGGGTACAAGTCCGACGGGGACTGCGTAGATGACCCCGCTGCCAACATCCTCAAACCTCTCAGTGAGTTTTGCCGAAAAACTAACGAGTTAAACCATCCACTGCGCAGGGTACAACTCACAGAAGACGCAATTGACGGGTAAATCATTTCTCAGATGCCGGTAAAGTCTTTTTGGGTGGCCTCCAGCAGCACTTTGTAAATTGGAGCATACAGGATATCAGTGTTTCTGTGGAATGAGGCAGAGCAGGGAAGGCTGGGTGGAGCGGCAGCCAGGAAAGCCAGGGAAAAGAAGAAGAGAAAAAAAAATCAAGCCAAAACCTACACTCAGTTGAATTAAGGGAGGAAGGGAATGAGAACATGCTGAAAACTAATCTGAAAATGACACTGGATTGGCTTTAAGTGTGTAAAGAAACACAAAGAGGGGTATTACCTTCCAATTCCGTGATTAACGCAGCGCTCTGTGGGATTTGTGAGAAAGGATTCTCAGAAGCTGCTGCAGTTAGACGTTAGATGTGGAGGGAGAAGTGGTAAAACAGAAGCGCGAACGCCAAGTCTCAAACGGTTTCTAAACAGAGATGATCCAATAACGCTGAGTAAACGTTCGTCTGCGAAGTGCAAAGTGCACATTGTTGCCGGTATCAGGAATTTTCCTCCCGCATGGAAGAATACCACATGTCCTTCCTTTTTTTTATAGGAGCTTAGGAAAGTTGCGTGTTAGATCCATTAATCCCATGATTGTTTCTCGAGAAACTCTTAAGATGGAGATCTCAGTATTGACGTCCATGTTCAATTAATAAGAGGAGGTGTTTTCGGTGTGACGATACACAGGTGGGAAAGAATTCCCTCAGAGGCAACATGAGGATTTGGCAGCATTGTACGATAAACGAGCCATGTAATTGTGCGGAGAGCTCTGTGTTGTTGCTCTTAGCCCTAATGAAGGCTCTCCACCACCACGCAAACCTCTTGGAATTTTTATTTTTATTTTTTATTTTTTTTAAGATCCCCCAAACTTTGCGACTGGTATTTGCAAAACATGTAATTACCATTTCAAAGAAGTGGAATTCACCTTAGAGCGGCCCGGTCTGGAAACTGGCACACGGGGAGGACGTTATCTCTGTGCTTAACTACTGGTGGAGATAAAGCTGCTCGGATCAAGGTGGACTGGTAATTCCGCAGACGAATTCCACTGTGATCTGGAGTGGAGATGAGGCGCGAATCGTCCTCGCAATGAAATGAAGCAATGTTTGTGTTTTCTTGCAATGTGGTCGACTAGCGTGCTGTGGAAGTATGGTTTTAAGCAACACCCTAAAATAAGCTAAGCTGGTTAAGACTGGAAACTGTTTTCTCCAAAATTGTTTGCACAACAGTGCAGAGACAGTGGAAGATTAAATAAAATGAAGCATTTGCTTTGGGCAAATTATAGTTTAGAGTATTGGAGCATGGTTTTTAATTACAGGGCTCCCCCGATTTGTTGCCTCCTTAAAACTACAATCACTGACAAGGTGAAAGTTTCCCCCTCCCTCTTGCTTTCCAGGTTTGGCTGGCCCTCACTGACTGTGCAAAGGCTCCGTCATTGGTACCTGTTCATCTACAAAATCATGCGAGGCAAACTCCCTTCTTGTATTTGCTCTTTGATTGCTCAGAAAGCTGGTGGTAGCCATAGCTTCCAGAGATGTTGTACTGTTGGCTGAACTGGGTAAAAAGGCCTTTAAGTCCTCCCTTATCCCGCTGTTTGGTTTTAAAGTTCTCATTAGGTCAATGATTCATTATTACACAGGATAAGATGGTACAATCCTGAGGCAAAACGCATTTGGAAGCCCAGACCAACTAAAAACCAGCTAGCAACCAACAAGAAGACACCAGCTAACTAGCCTAGCCAACAGCAGTAGGCCCACGTAACCTCGTCCCCCAGTGTGAGTGGGAAATGCCAGCATTTCAACCATCCCGATAATAAGGGGGGTTTTCGGTAAGAAGTAATGGGACATGCGACTACATTTCAACCAATACTTCTCCCTTGTGCCAAGCTCCCAGGCAAAACACAGTTAAAAGCCCAGTGCAACTGAAAAACCGACCAGCAGGCTAACAGTCAGCCACCAGCTAACAACACACAAGAAGACACCTGCTAGTTAGCCTAGCCAACAGCAGCCCCGGCACCCCTCTTCACCAATGTTTCGTTAAGTTAGGCCAACGACACGTCAAGAAGCCTTAACAGTGAGTTCCAGCGTCCCAGAGTCACCCCCCACCCCTCCCCCCTCCATGCTGCCACCGTACAACCGCGTGACTTTCAACCGGGAGATTAGCCCTACTGCTAACTACTAAAAACCACTCGGCTAGCCTTACCTTTAGCATGCTCCCCAGCTAAGATGTTTCCTCCTCAGCCACTCACTTGCTCGCTCTGCTGCTAAATATATCGGTTGGTGCTTGTCATAGTCTGTAGCTATTTTAATGTTAGCGTTTGCATTGGATTCATGTTACTTTTAATGTATTGCAACGTTTTATGCTGCTGCTGCTGCTATTTTGGCCAGGTCTCCCTTGAAAATGAGATCATCAATCTTGGTGGAAAAATAGTAAAGGTTAAATAAAATTTTTAAAAAAAGACACAAGATGCTAACTCAGGTCTTAATAGTAGGGTGATATACTTCCCAGAACACTAGACGATACAAAAGGACTTGGAAATCCTCAATTAGATGCATCACTCAGACTGACACTGAGTCAGGAGGAATTTATCATCGGGTAGTATGAATCAGAGATTCAATCAAGGGTTTTTAATAAAGCGGAAAGCCAAGGGTGGCAATTTTCTGACTCGTTTAGGTGCTACATCCGCCTTTGTTTAGCGGCGTTGCATCAAGCTGTCGGTTTCACGGGCCTCGCAGCAGCAGCAGACGAGCACTTGACTAATCCCCCTCTCCTCTGACGCCGTAATCCTCTGTTGCACCTCATGCTCGGGTGTACACATGCCTGTGTGCTTAGTCATCCATTGGTGCCATGATATGATAAGAGCTATGCTCATGATAATCATGCTATCTAGATCTTGCACCCGATTACCGCGTCATGCAAAGTCTGGTTACATGACCGCAGAATGTGGCTAAGCACCGCCCCCTATACTCGCAGACAAGGAAACGGACGGACTATATCTGTCCGTAAGAAGCAAGTGGGTTAAGTGTTGGTTGAGTTGATAAGAACTGAGTGTTCGTTGCTCAGTAACGCATTTCTTAGTAGCCATCAATGTTGCTGATATCCAACCTATTGTGTTTTAATTGAGTGTGATTGAGAGTTGATGGCCACCATCTAAAGGCAAAGGCAGGGTAAAGAAGCGGAACTGCAGACGCAGGTTTTAAACCGTCGTCCACTTTAAATGCCAACACACGCATAGGCCTTCTCTCTCTCATCCTTCTGTATCTCTGCTGGGGATCTGAACTGTAAACAGCCCTGTAAGGTTGAGCGAGAGGGCAGAGCCGACTGTACGATGGGCCACTGTTGGGATAAACACACACTTCTCCTGTTGAGTAGAAAACCACTCCAGAGTCCCCATGCGATGACTTTTATGTCGGCACCGCGCGTGAAAATGTCAGAGTTGAGGTGAGGCTGCGTGCTATACCGTGGGATATTATGTGGCGGGTGGCGGAGCAGTGCACGCTCACGGACTGGGAGACGGCGCGCACCGAGGCCTGCCACTTGTTTCGGGCTGTTTTGCCCTCTATCCAAATCCCTGTAATCCTGTTGATTGTGGCCAAACCACTCAAAAAATTGTGTGTGCAAGCACAACAAAGCCGTGGTTTCCATTGATAACAACCACTTGTGAGACTGAGATAGGTGAGCGGTGTTGTGTACACCGCCTGCCATCGAGTTGGCATACTGGAAAAAGGGCAGCAGAAAGGTCCCGTGTTTCTGAAGGCGAAAAAAAATAAATAAATCCACCGGTGTACGACATGGGATCCTCCGAGCCTTCGATCTTGACCTTCGTGGTGAACTTAATATTGGAACCGTAGAGGAGTTCCAGCTGTACTATTTTAAAAACAACTATTCTAAATTAGGCGTAGGTGAGCTTGGGGATTAAAAGTTAACCGGCGCTGTTACGTTGTCAAGGTATCGACCTGTCCAGTGTATCAAGGTGCCTTAAATAGCCTCTTGCGTCTTAACACTTCTAGGAAAGTTAAGTAATGGCAGGAATAAGTTGTTCTCCTCATGATGGATAACCCTTTATGCACCAATCAGGCATAACATTATGACCACTTTACTAATATTCTGTAGTTCTACCCATTAAAATGGTTGTGATTCATCAGAGAATGGATGTGGGACTTCTGGGGGAGGCTGCCATCTAGGAGTATCATTGCTATGGGGTGGGGGGTGTCTGGTCTGGTCTGGTCTAGGTGGGTGCTACATGTCTAAGTCCACATGAATGAACGCCAGATCCAAAAGTTTCCCAGCAGCAAGCTGAATTGACACAAGATGTTCGATGTCATTTACTTGTCATGTCAGTGGTCATAATGTTGTTGCAGGAAGAGGAAGAGCAAGCATGAAATAAACATTTGAGCAACATGATCGTTGACACAGATCATGGGAACCCTTCTCAGATGGAAGACTTCTTCCTCTTCCTGGTTGAGGTCGTCTTTCCAGCTTGCTCAAATACCACAGTTATGTTCCACTTCCATTACAGGAAACAATAGAAAGTCTATTTTACTTTCCTTTTTTTTTTTTTTCTTTATGAAAAAACATAAACATACCTGTTGTATTTCCGCATCAGGGTTCCTCCACTTCTAATCAGTCGATCTCTAAACAGCCTTTAAGTGTTTTTAGAAGTCCTAATATGTATATTGAGCATTTTATTGTTAACACGAGGTCCACGCGCCTCTGCTCTCCAGACAGATCACCACTATTGACCGCCGCATTCTTGAGACTGTTAAATCCATTTAAATTTATCTTTCAGCGACGCACGGCGTGCTCACCGATTGTGTTTGATTGATCCTCACAGATGCGTATCGGTGAAAGTAATCAGGGAAAGTTTGCCCAACCCCAGCGACGTGACTTTGCAGACAGCTGTTTGAACTCTGCGTTGGGTCAGACTCTGCAGCTGTTGCTCCTTACATCAGCTTAATTCCTGAGAATTTTTTTTTTTTTCTTCTTCTTTTTTGTGGAAACTTTAGGTCGTCTTTTGCCTATGTTGAATATTTACACAGCAAAATTTTTTAACATAATTTACCTTATGTAAATGCATGTTTTAGAGCAGGGGATGTTTTTCAGACCCCCAAACTGATGAGAGAATAAGTAGAGACCCCCTACCCACTATATGTGTTCTATATTAAATTTGGTCTAGTGCTATTTATAAAAATACATTATTACCATGATCTTGCATTCAATATTAAGCTATTCAAATAATACAGGTTCAAATATTTAGTTTTTAATTTCAAACATGTCTATGCACATGTAGTGCAGCGCTCTGTATGAAACTGTATCGCTGAATGAGTGAAGTAAGATAACGTCTTCTGCCTCCATTTATCCCTTTACTAAAATATGTTGGATTCATGTTAACGTGTATTTAAAGAAAATTAAATTTGTGAAAAATAAAAAAAAATATATGCATTGAAAAAAATAAAATAAGAAATCCTATGAAATATATCTGCAGACCCCCTGAGGGAGATATATTCTTTTATTATTTGGAAGAGAAAGAGCTTTATTTAATTTGTTTATTGTCTTCCGGTGTGTCTGTAAAACACCATTATAATGTCTGAATGCTGAGACTATTTGGGGCTTGTGGAAAAATGTGTTCAGAATTTCGTTTAGGATTGCGAATAGTTTCTTAAAGGTGGTGAAAACCATGTGACACAGACCCAGGAAGTGACTCTTAAGTGCATAATTTTTAACACTTCGTTATGTTTGACATTTAGCACATTTAGCAGCCAGCCTAACTTGCTCCTTTCACCCCCGCCTGTAGTTTCTCCAGCCGAGAGGATCCGGTTTATGCTGGGAGAGGAGGACGATGGCCCCCCGCCTCCTCAGCTCTTCACCGAGCTGGATGAGCTGCTGTCTGTGGACGGCCAGGAGATGGAGTGGAAGGAGACTGCCAGGTGAGCGGCTGAGCCAAACGTCTTTTTTTAACATTAAAAAAAAAAAAAACGCCCCCGGCGTTGTAATTTCCTGCCACACAATCCCATGAGGAGAACAATCCCTCATGAATAGTCACGTTTTGTATGTGTAGGGAAATAGGGTGTACTACGGTGAACTCCCAGTCTATTCTTGTTTGATTAAGATCTGTAGTACCTGCTCTGTGAGACCGGGAAAAGCCAGAAACTCCCACATGATCAGAACAAGACTTAATGTTACAGTTTGTGCTGGAACTTTTTTCTTTTTTCTTTTCATTTGCATTAGAATGCAAATCCACCGAGACAAATTGTCCTGAGAGATTTGGGTTAATCCCGATTCTAAAACACACCAAACGTACACAAAACACAGGTTTGTATGTATCACATGCCTGAACAGAGACCTATATTTTGGTAGGATTGTGCTCTCCAAGGTTTCCTTAATCTCAGTTCCTTATTTGCGTTGCTACTTGAAGACAATGAATTGAATTTGGGCATTTTTTTGGGAATGTTCTGTGTCAGTTTGTAAATGTTAAATGAATAAGACTTCCTTTTTTAAATTTATTTGTTTTACTTACAGTAAATTAACAAATTTTCACTAAAAAGCATCTTGAAGTTGAACTTTTTTTTTTACCTATCAAAGTCCGTTCCTAGGAGAGAAGCTGCAGAGAGGGCCGCTTTTATTTCTTTGTCCCGTTTCTGGAAGGGAAAGTTTGAGGTTCGCACGAAAGGGAATATGACTGAACTCCTTAAGGTCCGCGGCGTCTCCGTGACCAAGCTCCTCTCCCTGGTCACAGGCGTGTGGAGCTCAGCCAGAGGGACACTCTATCCCCCGGAGGAAACCCCATCCTCAGGCCTCGGGAGAATAGCTCTTTGTAGTGGTGACATGTGAGGCATTATCATTAAAATCCCTGTCCCGAGTTTATCCTTGGTTATAACAAAACCTCGCTTTTCCGACTGTGTGGTCTGAGGGGCCGTCTCCGTACCTGTCTCCGCTTCCTTAACTCTGGCGCCGTTGCGCGTCCCCTATTCTCTCTCTGTCCTCGTGAACTGTGACCGGTCCAAAACACTCTGCGGCTGTTGTGTAAAGAAACGAGAATCGATCTTGTCGCCTTTTGCTTGTTTGTTCATAAACTCGTAAAGCCTCGCTTGTATTTATATTCCGCAGTGACCTTTTTTTTACGTTCGGGGGGAGGATGAGCGTGCATGGCGTCTTTTCAAACGCGTCCCTGTTTTTGCAGGTGGATCAAGTTCGAGGAGAAGGTGGAGAAGGGAGGCGAGCGCTGGAGTAAGCCTCACGTGGCCACGCTGTCCTTGCACAGCTTGATGGAGCTGAAGACGTGCATCGAAAAGGGCACCATCATGCTGGACCTGGAGGCCGCCACGCTGCCGCAGGTTGTCGGTAAGCGGTCAAAATTTCGGCGCACAGCTTTGAACGTTTTTGAAGAACGTCCGGGGTCTTTGCTCCGTGCAAAGTTTTTATCAAAAAACAAGAATGCACATGACTACATTAAACCACCTAATGTTTCTAATGTCGTTTTAGAGATGATCACTGACAGCCAGATTGAGAACGGTCAGCTGAAGGCGGACCTGAAGGAGAAGGTCATGTACACGCTGCTGCGGAAGCATCGCCACCAGACCAAGAAGTCCAACTTGCGCTCTCTTGCAGACATTGGCAAGAGCGTTTCTAGTGCGAGTCGGCTCTTCACCAGCCAGGAGAATGGTAATGGAAAAATTTTCTTTTTTTTTTTTAAATACATCCGTCTTAACACAGTTCTCCTCTGAATGTCCTCTCCTAACACCGTATTTCTTTTTCATATTAAAACCTTTTCACGTCTTTTTTCCTCCTCGCCTTTTCTCCAACCTTGTTTTCTTTCTCTCTTTTTCCTTTTTTTTTTTCGTCACTCTTTGACTTCCTGCATCTGGGGCGTCGCAGCACGCAACCCCCCTGAGCAACCCGTGCCTTTTGTAATTCCGCAAGACTCGGAGGAACCATGTGAGGTCATGAGGAGCTCCAGCATGGGATACCTCTGTAAGTGAGGTCGCAGCCCTCCGGCTGAAAGCAGCATTGTTGGGACATAGTCTAGTAGAAAAAAATAAAATAAAATAAAATAACAAAATAGCACTAGCGTAGTAGCCTCGAGATTCACAAGTATGAGCAAAGCTAAAAAAAAAAATGCTGTTGAAGTTTCGCTTAGTGCGCCATAAATCAGCATTCGGTAGGAGTGCGTGTTGGAAATGGGCCGTATCAAATTGAGTTTCCAGAGTTTACATTCTCACTCATTTGCCAGAGTTCGCCTGAGAGGGTTTCTGCTGACGCGTACGAGCCGCGGGCCCGAGGCGGCCGCGTATCCCGGCTCTTCTCTCCCTCCTCAATGAATGGCCATCTGGCTTTTCGTCCTAAGTTCTTAAGCTTAGCCACACTTAGCTAGCTCCTGATGTTTGTGGCTCTCTCCCTCTTCCTCCTCCTCCTCCTCCTCCTCAGCTTAAAAGTAGCTCTGCAGTCTTTCCCCAGTAGTCGGCCTCTAACTTTTTTATTTTTTTATATTTATATCCGTGTGAATCTCCGCAGGTAGTCCGACCACATCCCACAGAAACCTCACCTCCAACAGCCTGAGCGACTTCTCCGACAAACCCGAGAAGGATCAGGTAATGCGTCGGGCGGATAATGAAGCGGTTGTTTTCCGGTTTGCACTTGAGGCCTCGGTTCACAAAGCGCCACTATGCAGGGTCATCCTTTGGGTGTGTGTGTGTGTGTACATGCTTGAGCTTGTGAGCCTCTCGTACGAATAGATAAGACCTCTGGCGCTCTGTGTGTGTATGTGTGTGTGTGTGTGTGTGATCGCGTCAACAAAAGCTCCCCTGTCTTTGTTGTGCTAGTTTCTGCTGTGTGCCTTATGTGTGTGTGGTTTCCCCGAACTGTCATGACTCATGATGGAGTGGCTGACTCTGAACTGGCTGCGTGGTTTAGTAGCCGGTACGCTGCGCTGCATGCAGATAAAAAAAGATCACAGGGGCGGTTAAAGAGTAACAAGAGGGATTACGCTCCGGCAAGTGTTAATATGTGAAAACGGTCTGGCCTTTAACGCCAAGGCCGTGGTTGGCTTTTCTCACCCATTATCTCTTTCATTCACATATTCTGTGCGAGTGTCGTTTCTGCGTAGCCTTTGTGATGTGTGTTTATCACATGGCGTGAAGTAAAGCTGCTGTCTGGCACATAATTGTAGGAAAGGGCAGTTACTACCTGTTCCTATGCGCTTATAAGTACACTAAAAACGCATTTGTTTGTTTACTTTTTTATCTCGCATATCACTGATCATCACGTGGCCGAGAGCCAGCCGTACTATCTCGTGTATTGTTATATTGCTTCGTTCACTCCTTTTTATCTCTTATCTTTCCCTCAGCTGAAGAATAAGTTCATGAAGAAACTGCCCCGCGACGCCGAGGCGTCCAACGTGCTGGTGGGCGAGGTGGACTTCCTGGAGACTCCCTTCGTGGCGTTTGTGCGTCTGCAGCAGGCCGTCATGCTGGGGGCGCTCACCGAGGTCCCCGTGCCCACGAGGTAGGTTCGAAACCGGCATCGCAACCGTCACCAAGGTTACGGCTTTTTCAGACCTAGAACCGTCAAGATTCTGACTTTTTTTTTTTGTTGTTGTGCAGATTTCTCTTCGTCCTGTTGGGCCCCAAAGGCAAAGCGAAGTCCTATCACGAGATTGGAAGAGCCATCGCCACCTTGATGTCCGATGAGGTACTTTATTCAAATTTCTTTTGAATCCTGATGAGTAATGTAGGTTTTGCTGCTATAATCAAATACTTGTACAGGATCTCGACAACAGGTTACAGGAGCCCAAGATTCGACTATATTAGCGGATTTTGAGTTGGAACATAGGCCTTCAACAGGGGGTCCACGACCCCTAGGGGGTCTGCAGAGGTACTGCAGGGGAGGATGCAAAATCTTTGGTTGATTAGACATTTTTTTATATATATTTTTTTGTTTTAATTTTCCCCCCACACGATTCTTTAATTACACACTAACATGTTTTGGGATAAATGAAGATCTTTCACGCACACTAGCCGAGACCTGTCAATCTAAGCCTCCTCTACACAGTAGGCCCCGCCCCCATCACTGCTGAGCCAATCACAAGACTGCATATTACACGCCGACTCTATCAGACCCCACATGAAATCCCAGATGCATGCTGCAGTATTGGCAGAAGAGAAGCTAACGATGTAGCTCGCTTCCATCAGTCAGCTGCTGAGGCCACAGTGGCTGCTACTACATTTAGCTTTGTTTAAAGTTATAATTTAAATCTGTCAATTACATTTAGCTACCAGTTAGGTGTGTTTAGGGCAGTTGCACGGCCGCCCTACTGCTGATGCACTTGTTTGAAATAAAAAGGTAAATATTCAAACCTGTGCATTATAATATAGCTTAATATCGAACACACATAGTAGGTAGGGGGTCCCTACTTAAGGGTTACACTAAAAATCCACCTATAATGCACTCAGTGTAATTCTTTGTAAGTTCTAATGGAGCCATGATTAGTGTCACAGAAGGTAACTGGCATCTCCAGCCGTCCACTCGGTGAACTGCTCCCCATTAAGGTTTTAAATTGTCCACTTCATTAAAGTCGACGGCTGTTCTTTTAAACCCCCCCCCACCCCCCTCACCCCTCTCCTTGCCACCTGGAGCTGGAGCCAAATCACAGCTCCCTGGGTATTCCTGCATTAATCATCTCAGCGGTTGGCTTGTCCAGTCCTGTTGGCCAATTTGTAGCTTAGATCTTAAGCCGCGCGTTGAAAGTCCTGGGAGACAAATTAGTTTCGTTGGCTTTAGCAGAATCTATACAGTAAGAGAATGTCCTTAATTTTTCTTCCTGCTGACTTTTTTCTTTTTTTTTTTTTTTTTCCCCCAGTGTCTCTGCTCTGTATCTCCACCTCTACTCCCTCTCAGTTTTGTCAGGAGTGTTAACAGATAGCTCGTAACACATAATCCTGAGAGCACCTGGCCCGCCGTTTCCCACAGGCCTGCGTATCTTGTATGTCAACATGGCGTGGTAGGAAGTGGTTTTCCAGGATTTCCACCGGTTAAACTTTACCCCCTTGGCTCCCCCGGCCCCCTCCCTCGCTCCCTCTCTCTCTCCGTCTCCCAGTGACAGGCTCATCAGATGTTTTTGAGTCGCACGCTGCCAAATAGTGCTCCACATGTTCCAGGGATCCAGACGTTGCCTCAATGTTTGTGCACGTTGTGTAAGAGAGTTTTTTTGCTGCAATTTATTCCAGCGGTGATTTGCACATCAAGGACGCGCGCCGCTTGACGCCGCAGCAGACGGCGTGTTTGCTCGTCCCGATGACTAATTTATTTATTTTTTATTTTTTTTGTGAAGGCCAACGTCATCGACCCCTTAACGACTGTCGCTCTTGTTTCGCCGGCAGGTTTTCCACGATATCGCCTACAAAGCGAAGAGCAGGCAGGACCTGCTGGCCGGTATCGAGGAGTTCCTGGATGAGGTCATCGTCCTGCCGCCCGGCGAGTGGGACCCTGACATCAGGATAGAGCCGCCCAAGTCCCTGCCCTCCTCGGACAAGAGGTCCGCTCTAATCCGCACCACCTAATCCACATTAATGAAGCCGCATGAATCTATTAAATCCATGTCGTGTGACACGTGCACACACACACACAGTGCAGCATGTTAAGAAAGACGTCTCTGGCAAATATTAAATTGTGAAGTGCAAAGCTTAAATGTCAGTCCACTAAGGAAAGAAGAGCAAACTGACTCAGTATTGCAGTGTAATATTTACCTAACAGAAGTCATACGAGACGAGAACAGGGGGTTTCTGACGCCCGTAATGGATTTATTTTCTATTTAATTTCACTCATACCTAAAGTTTATGTGAGTAACGGCTAAATATAAGATGTAGATGTGTCACTGGCTGCAAAGAAACGTTCACTCTGCTGTAGAATCCGTCCTTGATGCCTGTGTACAGAATGTAATTGGAAATGGCTGATCCGTCCCGACCGCATAATGGTTTGTTGTTTTCAGCCTAAACAGATTTTACGCAACATAAATTTCTCACAAGCGAGCTCTGGTGTCCTGCAAGACACGCTCGCAAAAATCATTTACATTGACGCACAACAGATGTTTGTATGTTTTATTTTGGTGAATGTTGAAAAGGCAATTTTCTCTTCATGGTTTATTTTTTTTAATTTTAATATAGGAAGAACATGTACGCTGGGTTAGAGCCGCCTCAGATGAACGGCGACACTCCCCACGACACGGGGCACGGGGGCGGTGGAGGACACCAAGTCGGAGAGGAGCTCCAACGCACAAGAAAGTAAGACAGTAAAAATTGTTGAAACTGAAATAAAAAAAAGACAAAATCATCAAAACAAACTCCAGAAATGAGGGGCTTTAAAATGGTTTCAAGCGTCTAGTCTGTTTATATATATATAGATAAACAGACTATATATATATATATATATATATATTATATATATTATATATATATATATATATATATATATATATAATATATATATATATATATATATATTATAAATGTAAAAATGCCATTGTGTGAAGAGGTGAGGGCCTTATCGTCCTGATTCTAATCTCTAATCACATTTGAGTCCTGTCAGTTAAAATATTTGCTGTAAAGTAAAAGTCTTGGCTTTTACTTGTCCAGTTGGTTTCCAATGAGGAAATGTTCCGCGCAGAAATAAAGAACAATGACGACATTTATGTGTCAAATATCTTTTTCCATCATTTGGAACACGTTGCCCTTCTCTGAACCTTGGTGAACCATGTTTAGATAAAAGGTCCAGCCCTACTCTGTGTGCGCATCACGTGTCGTTTACATACGTACGACTTTAAACAGTGCTGAGGTTTAATTGAGTGATCCTGTCTTTTTTTTTTTTTTTTTTTTTTTTTTTTTCCCCTGTCCTTAAGGTTTTGCGGAGGTCTTATCCTGGACATCAAGAGGAAGCTGCCATTTTTCGCCAGTGACTTCTACGACGCGCTGCACATCCAGTCTCTGTCCGCCATCATGTTCATCTACCTGGGTACGGTCACTAATGCCATCACGTTCGGAGGTCTGCTCGGAGACGCTACAGAAAACATGCAGGTAAACGCGTTTTCACACCTGACGAATTGATTCGATTTTGAGGCTTTGTTTTTTTTTGTTTTTTTTTTTGTTTATTCATTTATTGTTTGGTTTGGTTCTGCAGTCAGTGGTGCTGATTACAAATGGAAAACATGGGGCAGCATATGAAGTGTTGGGGATTGTGTGTCTTTTCCTTATTAAATGCACATCGACCAACAACTGAAGAGTAACATGACCGTTACAAAAAATGCTTTTTCTTTTCCCCCTTGGAAGTAAAAATGTGGATTATCAGATCAAATTAAGGAAAATTGGACTCAAAAGTGATCCATATGAACTAGTGTGGATTTGGAAAAGTGGGTTAGCCTCAGTTTCAGTTAGTTTAAGTTAGATTTAGCTCATTTCAGTTATGATAAATGTAGCTAAATAAAAGATGCTAATGCCAAGAGCTTTACTGAGAAGTAACGTTAGCCATACGATACTGTAGCGTGAAAAGGACGACCTAGAGTGATCACAAATATTCAGCCCTCTAGAACCTAAGAAGTAACTTAAGGACTTCATCAAAAAATGCAGCATAAATTAATATTACCTGACACTAAATGTGAACCACAACAGCAGGTTTCTGTTCCTGGATTCTAGCTGTTTCTTCTAATGCAGCAATACATTTACTTCTCTTTTCTGTGGCAGATATCTGTAAAATTATATCTACAGTTCGTGCTAATGCTGCTAATCTCCATTCTCATCTGTCACTTTTTACCGCTCAGTGGCAACATGACAGGGTCTGACATGTGTGTTTGTCGCCTTTTCAAACAAAAGTCACATGGGCGCTTCATAAAATGGAAGTGGAGGTCAGGGACAACCAGGTAGCCTTCACTGAGGTTAGCCATTAGCAAGCCGTGTTGTAGCTTCAATGCCACCACTGTCAGTCGTTAACGCCACACATGGTAAACACAGGACCAGGCGTACTGCATACGTACTGAATTTACTCCGGTGAACATTCTCGCTGCCTACGCTTTCACACCTACTCAAACGAAGTGGACTATCCCAGGAAACAAACTCTGGTCCGTTTAAAGCGGCTCTGGCGTGAAAGCGACCCAAGTGAGCCGCGCTGAAAGTAACGAGATTAAAGAGCAGATGAACTTCGCTAAACTGTGTGTTTACCGCTCGCCTCGTCCATCCCGCCTTCTCACAGAGAGCGCTTTCCCTTCTCTGTTGTCGCCCTCGAGCTCGGCGCTAACGGACGCTGCGTCAGTTTTCGAGATGTTTGTCGTTTTCACCTCCACCACAGCTCCTCGTGGTAAACTAACACACTTCATCTGATAATCCCTGTTAATTTTGAGCTCGGAGGCTCATGATACGTCCATCTGTTCTACCTGCTGTTGCTGTGCGAGCTGTGATGTAATACGCCGCACTGCTAGGAAACCTCCATCCTGGCTGGAGAGCAGAAGGCCCATCCAGTCATGAAGGTAGTTCTGGCTTTGGCACCTCAGCCAAGAGCCCTGCAGAGCGGCCGACTCAGGGATTTGCCCAAGGCTGTAAATAACCACAGATCCAGATTACCCAGCCACTGTAGCTTCGTCATGGCTGCGTTACCAATGACCCCACCCCCCCTCCAACCCCCACCCCCACCACCGGTGCTTCTCAGTCCTGCATCAGTCCCCTTTTCCACTCAAAGGGATTCCCTGCCCTCGCTTAACCTTTCTCGCTGTCATAACCGCAGTTCTATTGTCATCAGCTCATAATTCATCTGGTTTATTCAAACGTAAACGTGATTTGAAACCGGTCTGTCTGTCTGTCTGTCCTGCCTGTCCTGATGGTCCAGAAGTGTAGCAGCATGAATAAAATGATACTTTAATCCCAGCAAGAAGAAGAGTTACGGGAACGGGTTGCGGGGAAAGCGAGAACTGATTCATATCTGAGATGAGTCACCGCACGGCTGCGCTTTCCTATTGTGCACCTGCACACGCCTTCTACAACTTAATTGCGTTGTTAGCGGTTAGCGTTAAGCCGATTGTTTTGTGTGGTTGCAGGGAGTGCTGGAAAGTTTCCTCGGTACGGCTCTGACGGGGATGGTGTTCTGTCTGCTGGCCGGTCAGCCGCTGACCATCCTCAGCAGCACGGGCCCGGTGCTGGTCTTCGAAAGGCTCCTCTTCACATTCAGCAGGTGAGTAGCTGCCGCCGGTGGGCCTTTTTTAAGTGGATGCATGAATGGAAAAAGTGAAAATGGGTTCATGCAGCAGCAGCAGCAGCAGCAGCATCCTGGGAGATGTTTATCGTCTTTCCCCGAAGGACAGATGCTGTTTTTGTGTTTACAGAGACACAGTTCTTCACCCTCCCACCCAAAAAAAAGTGACACCACATTTAAGAAACAATTAAAATAGATGAATTTAAAGTAGGCAAATCTGAACAGGAAGTTGTTTATTTGAACAGTACCGCACAGGAACTTTTTGTGCTTACTGTAAATCCCTCGGCAGTAACAGTTTGTTCAGGGTGCAGTCGCCAGCTGATTAATTTCCCTCGTGTTTCTGCCTTTGGCTTCCTGTCCCGACTGACAAGAGGGACAGGAGCAGCAGCGTACATGCTGCTCTAGAAAATGAAACATGTACACCGATCAGCCACAACATTATGACCACGGACAGGAGTAACGTCTTGTGACAATACAGTGGACGTACTTTTGGACCTGGCGTTCATTCATGTGAATGTTACATAGACATGTAGCCATCCCCAGCAGGATGCAGCAGCCTGAAAAAAAAAAAAAATGGGTGTTGACCTGGCCTCCAAATTCCCTAGATCTCATGTCCATTCTCTGATGAGTCATAACCACTTTTGGAGCCACAAAGGAGACCTACGTAATATTAGGAAGGTGGTCATAATGTTATGCCTGACCATTATCGGTGGATAACGGTGGGTAACTCCGTCCTCCTCCTAACCCTCGCCCAGAGTCTTCTAGCGTTACCAAACACCGCGCCGATTGTGTTCCGTCATTAACAATTCATTCTCATTTAATTTTACACTATGAGTGAAGAATGCTGTGTGGGCGTCCGTCCCCCTGTGAATGTTTCCACGCGTCGACTGTCTGCACGCGGCTGCTGCATAAACGGCCCATACTATACCACCAGACATCCAGAGAACACGCCTCGAAAATCAATATCAAACCCAGAACATGACTAACGTTGACCTACATTTAAATGGAACAAAATAATCGCAGGAATCAGGTTAGACAGGAGCCGCTTGTTCAACATTTACCCTCTCTTCCCCACCACCCCCAGAGACAATGGCTTCGACTACCTCGAGTTCCGGCTGTGGATCGGCCTGTGGTCGGGCCTGTTCTGTCTGTTGCTGGTCGCCACCGACGCCAGCTTCCTGGTGCAGTACTTCACGCGTTTCACCGAGGAGGGCTTCTCGGCGCTCATCAGCTTCATCTTCATCTACGACGCGTTCAAGAAGATGATCAAGCTGGCCCACTACAACCCCATCAACTCCGACTACAACCCCGACCTCGTCACCCACTACGACTGCCGCTGCGTGCCCGGTGCGTGACACTCCTGCCGCGGCAGATTACGAGAAATAAAGATTTTGTCGATGCCGAAGTTGTTTTGGGATCATCCTCTTTTTGCAGGGATATTATTGGGTCGTGTTTGCAGTGGAAATAGTGAATGATACAGTTACATGTAAGCCTGCAGATACCACTGTTTACTTTCTCAACAGGGCTTTTAGTTTGTGTGTGTGTGTGTGGTGCGACTTGACACAGATTTGAAATAGCGTCTTTGATACTGCAAGTATCAGACGTTTTGTCATCTGAGTGATTAGATACCATTGTTTTCTCTTTGCCAGGCAACACGTCAGAGTTCCTTAATATCTCTGCCTGGACAAACAGTACTGACCTGGTATGTAGTGTCCTTGTGTTCATTCATTCATTCATTCAGAGCTACTTTTTTTTTCTTCCTCCAAATGCCGTTGCTAATGTTAAAGCCACTTGTTTGTTTGTTCTCCAGCCGGTGAACGCTACATGGGCGTCCCTGACCAAGAAGCAGTGCGTGAAGTTCGGGGGCGATCTCGTCGGAGAGAACTGCGGCTACGTGCCTGACATCACCCTGATGTCCTTCATCTTGTTCTTTGGCACCTACACCTGCTCCATGGGGCTGAAGAAGTTCAAGACGAGTCGCTTCTTTCCCACCACGGTGAGTCCAGACGTTTGCGGTGACTCTGGTGCGGTTAGAGCGAAGGACTCATGACGCTCAATCTCAGATTAGGAAACTACAGCTTTTTCCCTTTTCTGTCTGCATGAAGCATAGGCAAGAATATGGTGTCACATACTTACTTACTTACTTGTTCCATGCACATCTTGCAAAGTTGAAACACTGCAGCCGAAATCTGTGGCTTTTGGCTGCAGCTCTTCCTGCTCTGCTCTGGTCCAGCAAACGTTCTCTCTCTGGTTGTCCTGTAACACAAATAGGAAACAAACATAAACACACTTAAACTGATGATTGATTTCTTTTTTTTTTTTTTTTTTTGCGAGCTAGTGTGAGAAGAATGTCCAGACGGAGACCACACAACAGATGTTGCTTAAGATAAAGACATTGGGAGTGCGTGTAGATAAAGTGGTGCAGAAATATACAGAGCATCACAAAAAAAACATAAGTGACTCATGCACAGAGATTGTGACATGGCGAAGATGCTAGATGATAGGTCTTCAAGGGGGGTGGACGGAGGTTCGCAAAATCTTACACTGACATTTATTTATTTTATATATATATATATATATATATATATATATATATATATATATATATATATATATTATATTATATTATTAAATCTATATATCTACTGCTCCACAATTTTTTTTAATTACACATTAACATGAATTCAACATATTTTAGAAAACATTAGAGATGGCTTAATATTTAATGCAAAATGATGATAATAATGTATATTTATAAACAGCTCCAGGCTGAGTTTAATATAGAACACATATAGTAGGTAGGGGGTCTAAAAAACGTTTTACTCCTGCACTAGATGAAAAGCTACGGCCTCATTTATCAGAATTCATTTGAATGTTGTGATGAGGAACCAATACTTTGTTATCATGAATATCCAGTGATTTTTATTTATCTCCGTTTAAACTGGTTAGGTGCCTCTACTAATTGTGTTTACATACTAACAAGTGAAAGCACAAACTCGTCAAGACAACGTCTTCCATTGTATTTTTGTTTGCGTTTCTTTTTCCTACCAAGATGCTGTTTAACAGGATGTTCTTTTTGTCAAACCTGCTCCGTCTGCGTCTTCCTTGTAGGTGAGGAAGCTCATCAGCGACTTCGCCATCATCTTGACCATCTTTTTGTTCTGCGGCGTGGACGCCTTTGTCGGTGTGGACACTCCAAAGCTCATAGTGCCAAGTGAATTCAAGGTACACGTTTGTTTTTTTGTTTTTTTTAAAAGAAACTAAACAAAAGAAAAACCTCTCTGTTCATTGGTGGCACTGGTCAGCCAGGTGCGGATTCCTCCGATTACACCGATAATGATGCATGTATCTGCTAGAAAGCCTCTGTAATTCTTTAAAATCCCAGCATAATGCTTCCTTTGTCACTCGCCCCACTGAGATACATATTAGTTGAAACTTAGATGCAGTCATTCTCGGAGATTGCTGGGCTTAAGTGTTCCTCAGCTGGCAGCTCCCCGACATCCAACCCTCGGCAGTGGAGCAGGAGCTGGTGCAACTTGATTATAGGTGATGTGGGAGCACGGTCTTATGGTTTTCAAGCACAGAGCTAGCATTGTCTGACCACAAAGTCTGAATTCATAGGATTCGGTCGTGTAATAGTGCACCAGTCATCTCTGCTTGAGACTCTTGTGCACTGAAGTAACCACTTCAAATTGAGGCCTATTTTAGCTTCTTCTTTTTTTCTGTTCTATATTTAAGATGTTGTGTATAAATCTGGACTGTGTGCATTCAGATATGGTGCATCTGTGTGTATTTAACAGTCTTCTTCATCCTAATTTTAATTTTCTTTCTAGCCCACAAGTCCACTGAGGGGCTGGTTTATTGCTCCTTTTGGAGGAAACCCTTGGTGGGTGTACCTGGCGGCTGCACTTCCTGCTCTGCTGGTCACCATTCTGATATTTATGGACCAACAGATCACTGCGGTGATCGTCAACAGGAAAGAACACAAACTCAAGGTTGGTGCTCCACCTCATGGTTCCTATAGCGTTGGTCTTCAACGGGGAGGGGGTCGCAATATCTTTGGTTGATTGGACATTTTTTTACATATTTTTCAGCCACACATTTAAATTGCAGCTTTTTCACATGTTCGAAGTAAAAAAAATGAATGTTTGGACCTGTGTATAATTCTAATTGCTTAATATTGAATGCAAAATTATGATAATAATGTATATTTATAACTAGCACTAGGCTGAGTTTAATATAGAACACATAGTAGGTAGGGGGTCCCTATCGAACCTCTAGGATATGATAAAACTTAGAAATAAGACAGAAAAATAATTGGTAAGTCACCCAAAAAAAGTCTTAATTTCCAGGAAAGGCTGGAAATCTGCAATTGTAAACCTAAATCTTGATTCGCAATGGTCCAAAATAGAGGAATTGACTACTTTACGCTGCTTTATATTTGTGCAACTGTGCTCAAGTTATCAATTAATTTCTAGAAAGGATATTGAGGATATAACTGCACTGATCTCTGTGGTATCAACAACTGATGACATCTTTAAATCGCTTCCACGCCTGGAAAAATCATCTTCGATCTCTTTGATGCGTTCGTCAGCTGCATTTACCGTGTCGATACCTCTTCTCTCGTGTTTTAAACTAACTTCCCTGCTCTTCTGCAGAAAGGGGCAGGCTACCACTTGGACCTGTTCTGGGTGGCCGTCCTGATGATAATCTGCTCTTTCATGGGGCTGCCGTGGTACGTGGCGGCCACCGTCATCTCCATCGCCCACATTGACTCTCTGAAAATGGAGACCAAGACGTCGGCCCCCGGGGAGCAGCCCAAATTCCTGGGTGTCCGGTGAGTTGACGCGACACGTCGGTTGAATATTAAACCATTTTTAGCGTTAAGTTTAGTATTTGTGTTACAAATAAATCTCCCAGCAGGCGTGATCCTGTGCGTGGAAGGCATGCCAAAAGTTTATACGCAAACAAAAGGCAAAGTCACACATGCCAAAAAACCATAAGATTACCTGCACCCATGTGCACTTTCCCCTATTATAAGTAGGTTTGAAAATATGTGCGAGTGGACAAGCCTAATTTCCACCCTGATTAACAATCAGTGGGCAAAGCAGCGAGTGTTTGACACGGTTATTCTCCAACAAGAAGTCTCACTTGGATAATCCACAATTAGGCAATCAGGAAGGAAAGAACGGAAAAAAAGAGAAAACAGTCGCATCAGAGGATAACTTTACTGAACCGAGAATGAAAAGGAAACGGATGTGTCGGCGCTGTGGAGGAAAAATGCTTGTGAATCGTGGATTTGTATAAGTGGTGACAATGACTTCCTCGATGTTTCGGTTGTGAATCATTTCACGGTTCTACATTCATTGTTTTCATAAACCTTTGCACCTCTCACGCCCTATTTCACGCATCATATAGATGATTGTGGGACTTTCTTGTTTTAAGAAATTTTGGTTGCAGATGCCACGACGTCGAATGGATAATTAATCTCTTCTTTTTCTCCGCCAATCCAGGGAACAAAGGGTCACTGGTATCTTTGTGTTCCTCCTCACGGGACTCTCCGTCTTCATGGCCCCTATCCTCAAGGTAGCGCTCCGACTTATTCATTTTTCCGTGGAAATGTGGATTACTGTCCGCCTCTTTTAGGACAAACTCCTGTCAGCCCTCTTAAAATTTAAAATGGTTTCAAATCTTTTTATTCATCCGATTAGGAACTCCCTTAGCCGAAGTAATACGATGTGAAATAAGCATCGGGGGCTTAAGCTCTGATTGCGGCGAAGCCCCTTCTTCAGTTTCCATTCCCTCATTAAGCTCCTAACCAAAAAAAAAAAAAAAAAACGTGAAGTCACCAGTGGATGAGTGGAAATAGTTGGAGCTGGTGCTCCCTCTTGTGGACACTTTCTATACTGCTCATCTGGGATTCCATATATTTCCCACACATTTACACTACAACATGAATAAACACTGATCCTGCCTCCTTTGCCTTCTCGTATTTCACAAGTAGTTCTCCACTACGTTAAAGCTGATGGAGCTAAAACTAAACGCATAACCTGCATCAACAGCAGAGTTGTGTCCACTTAAAAAACACCTTCTCAGAAAAGCTGCTTATGGACTGTTTTTAACCAAGCAGTGATCTCATAGACATCAATTCTCCCTAAGTGTCTCTAATTGTCCTCATTATAATTTTTATTTTTAATTTAGGAAATAACAATGTCATGATGTATTAACACCTTTTTTATTGTACTCTTTATTTTCCAGTTCATTCCCATGCCAGTGCTCTATGGTGTATTCCTCTACATGGGTGTAGCATCACTGAATGGTGTCCAGGTGAGTCGGTGTAGCCTCTCTGCTAATTATCAGAGCAGTGCAGAGCTGGACAACTAATAACTATGTGTAGAAATATATAAATATATATTTTTTAGCATGCATTAAACTTTATTTATGTAAGACCTTTCAACAAATTAAATGCAATTTAGATTAACATTGCAAACACTTGTCAAGAGGAAATTTTATCTCAGACATTTTATCCTTTATACTTTAATGTAAATAACATATTGCCTTTTAACAGATTTTAGGTTTTATTTTTGCTCGTTATAATTGTTTGGATCTCATCTAAAGTTTTTAAGTTGGAACAAGCCAGAAAGTGTGATGCTAATGTTGCTAGTTATGTCTGGTCATGTAGACAAAGCTACTGGTGGCTAGCTAGCAGCTAGGGCACAAAAAGAAATAAATAAGACCATTAAAATAAATAATTGTTTAACCATTAAGAGCTATTATAAAATGAAAACTTGCATCTTAATTCTGACACTGTGCTCTCCTCTTGTCCTCTTGGTAGTAGCTACTTTCCATTGTGTTCCGACATCCCCTCGAATGATTCAATATTTTGATTTGAGAATCGCTTTTAGAGCACAAAGATCTGGTATCAGAAGTATCGATATTTCAGTATCAATCCACACATCGATAATGTTAGCTCAACCGTGTCTGGTGACCTTTTACAACATGTAAAAAGCTAATGGTGAGTAGCTAGCAGCTAAGGCACTAAATGCATTTAAAGCTAACGGTGTCTAATGACTATTTGATCAAAACTAGCGAGCAGCTTGTACAAAATGCATAGTCACAAAGTTACTGGTGGCTAACCAGCGACCATGACAAAGTATTTGAGCAAACCTGGCAGTAGATAACTCGCAGTTAAGATAATACATGTACGTGATGCTAGCTTTAGTGACACATCCCCCACAACATGAGTAGAGCTAACACTTGTAGCCTGGTGTGTTGTGTGAACTTGTATCCCTTGAAAGCACAGACTGAACTAAAATGAACCCTCCAATAGGATGCTGAGACCGCAAACGAGCAGATCTGGGTTTTTACGTAATTAGTTGCAAATTAGTGAATTGACGAGAAAAGTAACCACACTGCTGTGATTCATAACTGATCTGTGCATGCCTTTCACAAAGTGATGTCGGCATCATCTTGCATGTGCCGCAGCAGTGTCTTGATGTTTCTTTTTGTTTTTTTTTGTCAGTTCATGGACCGCCTACAGCTGCTCCTGATGCCCGCCAAGCACCAGCCCGACCTGATCTACCTGCGACACGTCCCCCAGAGACGCATCCACCTCTTCACCTTCATCCAGGTCCTGTGCTTGGCTCTGCTCTGGATCCTCAAGTCCACCGTGGCTGCCATCATCTTCCCCGTCATGGTGAGACAAATGGCTGACGTTTCTTAACGCAAAAAAGCACAGAACTCGGTATTTATTTTAAAATAAATAAATTAAATTAATAGTTTTTCTGTTTTTTTTGTTTTTTTTTTCGTTTTTTTTTTTTTTATAGATTTTGGCTTTGGTCGCCGTCCGTAAGGCCATGGACTACGTGTTCTCCCAGCACGACCTCGGCTACCTGGACGACGTCATCCCAGAGAAGGACAAGAAGAAGAAAGAGGACGAGAAGAAGAAGAAGAACAAGAAGAAGGGAAGCATCGACAGTGAAATCGACTTTGTAAGTAGACAACTCTTGACGTGGTAACTTCTCACGTGTCCACTGTTCCTCGAGTAGGTCCTCACCTCAACAAAATAAACTAAAAAAAGACTCTCCGTGTTAATGTTCTCCCTCCCTCCTCCCACAGTCCGACTACCCCTACCATGAAAATGTCCCCACTATAAAAATCTCTATGGATATGATGGAGCAGGAGCCCATGTTGGGGGATAAGTCTTTGGATAGTGAGTACTAGCCAGGGTTTGCTTTGCTGTAGCTGCAAGGGCTGCTTCCTTCGAGACTCTACATTTACATTTCTCCTCCTAAACTATCCCTCTTGCATGCACCTTTTAGAACATATGCACCTCAAAATATCTGCATCTGACCATTTCTTGGCACTAAAGCGCAGTCTGAAGTGCTTGCTGTCTTTTACCTTTTTTTTCTTTCTTGCTGCTCCTTTTTAAAATGTATGATTAAAGTTTTGAAGTATAGTTTTTAAAGTGTTTTCCCTTTTCTTCCAGGACATCAGTCGCAAACTTTCCTTGACCCGCATTCACCGTGCTGAGCACTACTTTGAGCCGCCCACTGTGGCCGAGTAAGTAGCACGCGTTGCCATGGCATTCTCACCATCTACCACTGCTTCTTCTTCTAAAAAAGAAATTAATGCCGTGTGATCTTTTATTTATTTTTATTTTTTTTGTGTGTGTGTGTCTCTTACCCATTCAGTCTTGACAAAGGCTCCTACTTTAAAGGGTTGCCTCAGATTCGAATAGGCCTGGGCTCTGAGGATAACGGTTTCTTCTGGAAGAAGGGCTCTGAAACTGATCTGTGAGAGACTTGTCCAAAGATGCAGCACGACACATGCAAACATAGCCATCCTCTTTTGTGCTATAGCGCCACTTCACAACAATGGTATTTTTTTTTTATATATATATATATATATATCTATATATATATATATATGTAATATATTATATTATATTATATATATATATATATATTATATATAAATGCTCCTCATGTGAGGATTTAAATCCCAATTGCTGGAAGTACTTAACAGTGAAACCTTTTGGATGGTACTGACTTTTAACAACAGAGTGAATGTTCACCTGCAGGATTTCCTAGCAGAAAACTACTCGAGCTCATCAGAATGCAGTTTTTATGGGACGTCAACATCCTGTTAATGTGTGTACACCAATAATTTACATACAGCTTTATACTAAACACATACTAGGAGGACTTCCCCACTGTTTTCATAGATTTCCTACAGTACAGTTTTTATTTCTAAGGTTTAACTACTGCAATCTTGACATTCAGACGTAGTGGAGGTACTTGCATTCGGAGGCGAACAGAGGGGCGTCCTCCTTTAACTTGTAGTGAAAAGAAAATAAAGTGCTACACAAAAGGTCATCTATGCACACTCACAAGCGGACCTTAATTTTGTATTTATGGGCATATTAGCTATTTATGACGCATCCGTGTCTACAAACACATCCAGAAGATTATGTTTGTTCTGGTAGAAGTAAATGGTCTGGGTTTCTTCGTTCGCTCCCCCTCTTTTTTTTTTTTTTTTTTTTCCTATATTTATTATATTTAAATGCACAGCAAAATAACATGCTGGTTGAATTTTAAGTCACCCCGTTTCTGTCTGTGGAAATTCTGAGGTATGCTTTCCGTGGTTCTGTTTCCACTCAGCTGTCTTTTCTCTGTTTTAAGGAGTTCTAGATGTTTTATACCTGTATGTAGCTCTACCTCTTATTTCCTGTAGGTGCCAGGCATTATATACATATATGAATAACATCTGTCATGTGCAATGATTCGTGATCAAACACTGATTGTATTTTTTATTTTTTTTTCCAACTGGCACTGCATGAGATCTCTTGCTTTCTTTCCTTTTGTTTCGGTGACACTTTTATCTCTGTTTGTTCGTCGCTACGAAATCATTTGCAATGGTTTTTAAAGGGCAACTCTATCCGAAAAGCTTTTTATTTCAACAACCATAATTTTGGTATTGGTTTTTAAGAGATGATGAATTTTATTTTTAATTTTTTTTTTTTTTTAAAGAAAAACATTTAGGCATTTCAAATGCTGACGTGTGAGAAGTATTTTAACCTCACGAATGCAGTTTGGTGTCGACCATCGGCTCAGTCTTGAAAGACTGATTTGTTATTTTGTTTGAAAATGTGATCATATTCAAAAAGCTGTTAAATGTGATAAATCATCAATCGTTGAATTCATTTTTTATTTCTAAATCGTGTAATTTTTGTCGATGCAAATCAACGATTTATTCACTGTGAGAGAAACGATATCGTGACTTCCTGTCTGGGAAGAACTACTGCTTTTCACAATAAAATGACGCTTTTTGAGACACAATGCATTATAGTCTAAACTGCATTTAGAGACAGTTTGAGACAAGAATCTGTAGTCGAATGATCTTGTTTTTTGGTGATTGAATTATACACTGGTAACTGAATCTAATATATTATGCATATCTGAGTGTAGTGAATCTCGATCATTTGAAATATCTATGTATTCCTTGAGAAAAGGGCCGTCTTGTAGAGCAAATATGGGCTTTAATTCACGCTTTCTTAATCGAGCCGATAACGCCATCGAAATGTGAAGCACAAGACTGTTGAGGTCGACTCGGGAGCCTCGTCGTCTTCCACTCTCTTCTGTGACATCTGTATATCTTGACTTTTTTTTTTGTTTTTTTTTTTTTTTTGGACTCTGGGGTTTCTGATTCCGCAATCACTGTAATATTTTTGATGTACTAAACTCTGACACCAATTTTATACAATCATCCTGTGTGCTCAAATACCCGTCGGTTACTCAGAAGGAAGAAAATGTCAGTGTTTATTTTTTATGAAGTAGTGTTTCAAATGAGAGCAATAAAACCAAAAATGATTCTTTAAATATGATTTCTTTTGTGGAGTTTGTCTTTATTTCTGCAGACCCCCTTCATGGCCTAAGTGACTGGAGGCAAAACAGGGAAGTTTGAGGCTAACACCGTCAATACCAACCATAAAAAAAAGTAAAGAGTTTTATCACATACCAGCCACTGCCAGTCGAAGACAACTTAGTTTGGCTTTGGTGATTAAAAGAAAGTAACGCCCAATTCATATCAAGTTAGATTAATGTACATCATCAGTTTCAGTCTTGATAATGTTGTGAGTTAGAATAAATTGTGACTGAAATTATGTGAAGTTAATAATTATCTAGGGGATTCTTGTTGAATGCTAATGCTAACCGCTAGGTAACACAATATTAGTTGCGTGTTTCGGGGGTGTCCAAGCAGAAGTTGCATTTATTGCGTTACCCTCCACAGTGGTTCCACTTACTTCTTGTAATATCTTTGTAGGAGAGACTTTGTCCTCTTTGTGTCCGCCTTTGGTCAAATTGTCCATCCAGTGAGTTACAGTGTAGGGGTCGGTGAATATAGTCAACTTTTTAAAATAACACGGTTTCAGACAATGAGTGTATTAGTATATTCTCTAAAACATGCGTTTCCCTCGTCTATTCGTGCCAAATCAGTCTCTTGAAATATGCTAACCCCTGTTCACAAGCTACAGTGTTTGACATCTTCTGCTTCCAGTTAAGCCCCGCCCCTCAAAATACACCACATTGTTTAAAATCGTTAAGGGGTCTAAAGTTTGTAGAATTGTTGAAATGCTAACATCCAAGTTTTACTTCTAGAATCCATTCTTCTCCCTTGATATAATATATTTTCTAACCAGAGAGCTCCACTTTTTCTTCATCCACAATACTTTCATCATGACTCTGGTGCGTTATCCGTTTGCTGCTCTGTAGTCTTATAATAATAAGGATGAGGATTATCACAGTGTGATAAATTTATATCCTCCCTCACCAGTTAAAAGTTCTTTATGACAATTCCTGACAAAGTCTATTAAGTTAATAAAATTTTTGACAAACTACTTCTTTAAATTTTCCTAAATTTTTGTCGTTTTTAATAACATTTGCCAGTCAGACTAAAAACCAACAAGACATGAACTATAATGTAATGATAAGAACCATGTGGATATGCACATTGTTCAACAGAAAAGCCAATTAAGGCGTTCCAAAGTGTACGGCATTATACAGCAAATTAAATGCATCGCACCAAGAATTTTGAAAGGAGTTTAGGGTCAGAGCTAAGCTGCAGATACCACATCACATCAGTGCTCAGTCTCACAGCACAGATAAAACAGGAAGGGCTGCATATTTTCCGCGATCATAGGACTGGGTTAGACTGTAATGAAACAAATTGGCTCATTACTGTGACTTGCTCCGCTCTTTTCGCTGCCAAGAGGAAAGATGTGTAATAATTAAGTCCTGTTCTGGTGCTGGAGAGAACTTCTTATTTTTTTTTTTTTATCTTCTTCTTCTTCTTCTTCCCTGACTTCTGCTCTGGTTAACGTTACTGGAGGATCTGAGCATGAGTGATCATCATCATCAAAGCTGGATTATCACATGGACATAGCGCAGTATCCGGAAGAAAGAAAAAAAAAAACTTCCTGAAACTTGGCTTCAACTGTCTCATTACGATAACACCTTACACCGCATTGTGTTCATCAGCTTTATACTAGATTAGATTCAACTTTATTATCATTTCACACGTACGGGTGCAGAGCAAGAAAATCTAACTAGAAGTGTTAAAAACAAGTGCATGTAGCAAAAATAGTGTATAAGTGGTATGGTCGGTTTTATAGGATATGGACAATATTTACAGATGAAACATATGTAGAAGGTGAGTGAGCAAAATATACACAATGATTGATTGAGGTACTATGAACATATTAGGTATCTAGACTATAAACAGGAACTGGTGTTTAAATCGGTGTCATGCTGTGGCTGAAGGGGGCAGTAGTGCCTTGGAGATAGAAAAGACGAACCCAAACAGGAAAACATGATGAAGACCAACTCCACAATGAGTCAATTACACAATTAAATTAGGTTTATATTGGTGCATTTATGATTCATATTTAAGTTAAGCATTTTTCTAAAAACAATCTATGTGTGCATCTGCACCTGAAATGATCCTAAGAGGATCTATAATATCTATTACTGTTTTGTGGTTAAATGTACGTATATAGAGTCAGTCATGTCCTCACGTTTGTTTGCATAATTAATTTACTTCTTATTCTCTCATCCCTGACTGTGTTTAATTTTATTATTAATGCCATATGTATGATAGTGATGTTCGATACCACCATTTTCCTGTCCGATCCGATACTGACTAAAATTCAGGCTGGTATCAGCGATACCGATCTAATACTTTGTGTAAATAAACCATAATGTGTCTGGTAAACCTTAAAAAAAGTAGTGTGTTTAAAATCATAGCTTCATAAAGAATATAGGACATCAGAGTAATTTATTTATTTATTTTAAAGTCGGGAGTATATTGAGGTAGTGGCATCATTTACTGTATAGTCGAGCTAATACAACATACAACAGAAAAAACAAAAACAAACAGAGTAGCTACACAATCATACAAAATATGTGAAAATAATGTTTCAAATACTAAAAAAGTAAAATAATAAGGCCATTAAAATAAATTATTGTTTAGCTGTTAAGAACTACTATAAAAAATTTAAACTTGCATCTTATTTTTTGTCCTCCTCATCATAAATGCCTCATATTCTGTGTTGTGGTTTAACCTGAGGTGTTTCACAAGGTTTGTTGCGTTGCCACAACTCAATAGTTTAGTTACTTTCCACTGTGTTCCTACATTACCTCCAATGACCAAAGTATCGATATTTTGATTTGAGAATGGATTTAGATCATAAAGACCTGGTATCAGAAGTATCGACATTTCAGTATCAATCTACACATCATTAATGCATAAATGAAATTGAAACATGCAAGTAACTGAAAATGTGCTGCCTTCTTTGCATACTAATTGACTTGCAACGTTCTAATAAGGCCCTCAATCTAAAGTTATACATGCTGGGAATGTATTTTTTAAAAGATATATCATTTTTAATTAAGCAGGTCTGCAGTTTAAAATGCTAATTAGTCGCTAATAGAGGGTATGAGTTTACAATCCGAGGGTTTTTTCTGATTAATTGCTCGTAATTCATCTATTTAGTCATTGATAAAGTTTTAATTTGAAAATGTTAAAACCTGGAGTTCAGACGAGAATTCAAACAGAGACTCTGTGTCTGGTTTCTCACGCTGACAGTTTTAACACTCTGAGTGAACTGACAGAACACCCGCTGGCTCTCGGCACACACTGTACATCCCCCCCCCCCACCCCCCCTCCCGCCCCACGACACGGTCTCTGAGCTTCCTGACAATGTCCTGTGATTGCTTGTCCAGACTTTGCTCACCGTGTCATTTCTCAGCCGAGAAGGAGCCATTAGTGTGTTTTCCCTCCGGGCATCACACAGTTCGGCTGGACCGCGCTGTCAGGACCCCCCACCTGAACAAAATGTATTTTGTGCACTAGGGACAATCAGGAATTATTTTTATTTTATTGATGGATTTATTCACGTCACGTTGTGTCCGCTAATTAATATTCTTCTGTTTCTAACTCTGAAGCAGGGGAAGTGTTGCAGCAGCAGACGGCTGCAGCTCGGCCTCAAGTTGTTTAATCTGATGACAACAAAAGTGCCATGCAATTATGTCACGGTTGCGATGTGTAAAGGAATCTAACGTGTGAACGAAGCATGTTACAATTAGTTCTCATAAAACGTGGAGTGGGAGTTCTGGACGACAGTTTAATAATACGGTAAACGGAGCAGGAAACATCACTTAAACAGATTTTCTTTTTCTTTTCTTTTTTTTTGACACATGAAACCGGTAATTGTTGTTCTATTTAAACTCTGAATGGAGCAAGTCGTTCACCCAGATGTTGATAGTACTTTCCAGTTGTAGTATCTCTAGAAAACAAACTGAGGTCATTATACACCGATCAGCCACAGCATTACGACCACGGACAGGACAAGCAAATAACAGCTTGTGACAATTCAGTATCTACTGGTAAACTTTTGGACCTGACGTTCATTCGTGTGGATGTGACTTAGACGTGTAGCACTCACCTAGATCAGACCAGACACCCCCACCCCATAGGAATGACACTCCTTGATGGCAGCAGGATGCAGCACAAGGTGCTGACCTGTCCTCCAAATTCCCTAGGTCTCAAACTGATCAAATATCTGCAGGATGATCCACAGATCCTTCCTCAATCCTTCTTTTCAATGTCAAACAAAAATCTAAATATGTCAAAGACACATGTCTACGTGCACATGAGCTTACATAACGACCCGGGCAAAATTTGTGAAATATTGTCCATATGTGAATATGTTGAAAACTTTTCTTTCATTCAGGGTCAGCGTTCATTGGAAGTTTTCTTGAGCCCTTTTGGTCTGAGAACTGTCCACACAAAGGATCTCAAAAGATAGCCAAACATTTGAGAAGGCCAGTCAGTAGTGCACTCTGATGAAGAAAATAAGGGATTCTTTTGATACCAAGCCACAGTCAGGTAGACCAATAAAACATTGAAGCACAACTATCAGGAGAAATACACACAAAGTAGGGTTCTCTACAGAAAAACACTTGCTAGAAGAAAGCCATAACCACGGCAGTGCCACAAAAACAGCCTGCCCGCAATATGCTAAACCAGACAAGCCTCAAAGCTCCTGGAACTAAATCATCTGGAGTGTTGAGACTAAGTTTAAACTTTATGGTCGCAACCATAAATGTTAGGATGGAGAGGAGTCAGTAATCAGGAGGGTTTGTGAGATACAGTGGCATAGGGAATTTGGTCAAAATTGATGATATGTTGCACGTTTTAAGAAAATACTGGAAGACAATTTATACTTGTCAGCCCAGAAGCTGCAAACTGGAACGCACTTGGACTTTCCACGATGATAGTGATCCAAATCACAAGGCCCAGGCGACCTGTCTTTGTCTTTTCAGCAGGAAAAAAAGGTAAGCAGTCTCCTGACCTCTCCTGGAAGCTTTTTGCCATGAAAAACAGGCAGCTTTACCATCTGGGAAAATACAGTGCCTCATCCACAACTATCATAAAAGTCTACAAGCTGTCACTGCTGCACTTCCATTACACTTTTTCTCAGAATGAAAACCATATATCTGAAATTTTGATCAAGCGCAATTGTTCTTTTTACGTAACTCGTAAAGTCTTGTCTCGAAATATCCCACAACTCTCTTATTTCTCGTCACACAAGACTTCACTTCAAGGAAGATGGACTTCAAATAAACTGGTCACGTGACCACGTGACGGGGTTAAAAGTGTTTCCACCTCATGAGAGCGTAAAAGTGTTTTAGCTTTAGATATCTGAGAGGTTTTTCAAAATGTAGTCGTTTACGTTACCAGTTTTGCGCATTTCTAGGGGTAATGGAAACGTGGCAGCTGATGCTAAAGGAGGGAACACACAGTATTAAGAGCTAAAGCGTGACTTATGCCTTAGCTAGTTGTTGAAAGTGAAGCAGGAAGTAGAAACAAAAATTTACTCGACACAGCGCCAACTAATGTTTGGGTGGTGTTGTTACAGAGTGAACCAGACTGATGAGTGCAGAAGTATAAATGGCTCGCACCAGCATAGACTACATACGCAGGTTTCGTAGAGGCATAAGTTAAGGGATCATCACAGTATTTTCTCTATTGTTACGCTTTATTTAATGATGGTGATTTTTTTTTAGATACCACATAGTTTAGTTTAAACTTGTTGGCCTGCCTCACAGTATGTTCATTTACCCTCTTTTTGTTGCTGTCTGTAATATCTGGGGGGAAAAGGCAGTGAGGAACATTTCACTAAAAATAGAAAATAAAGTATGGTAGGTATGAAGGCATAATTAGAATTGCGCTTCAACCTCCAACAGAGGTAATATATGAACACTTAATGACTGCTTCTAGTCGACTCTCATGCTCTGAGACGCTATAGTTACATAGGTTGTGCTGTATATATCTGCATGTACTAGATGGAAATATTGTATGCATCCAACAGACTCAAACAAAATACAAGCACAGTATTCATTTGTTCTAGACTAGTTTTAGTTGTGATACAGCTACGGCTTTTAAGAGGTGCAGGTTTTAAATGGGCAGATAATGACTGTGGGTTTCGCTTCAGGGTTTTGTCTGATGTTAAATTTGAATTTTAGAAGCACAAGTAAAACAGTTCACCTCAGAAATTTTGACAGGATAATGCAGCCGTTTTTATTTCATCGACAGAGGACTGGAGAACTCTGGATTCACCCATATGTTGCTGTGAAAACAATGAAATGACTGCAACGCAGCAATAACAGTTAGCAATGTCAGAAGCGTTAGGAGTCTGTGTATGTTTTGGTCATTGGATTTTCCGTCCTGAAATGAACATTAAAAACAAAAACAAAAAATTGGTGTTTATCTGATTTGCATTTTAAAATTCAAAATTCAAAAATTAAAATTGTAATTCAAGGCATTTTTCTTTATCGTTGTAGAGAATGGATGAACAAAACTTCTGTTTCTAAAAACAGAAAATACAGGACAGAAACATATTGTGCGACCGGAAGTTGTTGTTTTCAAAGTAAGAGCACATACGAGGCGCTGTGTAACATAAGTTGATCAGTACGTTGTTTTTCCAAACAACGAAAGAGTCTCAGTGAAGAGGACATAACTACAGAAAAATTAAGCCGCATATTTCAGGTAAGAATTTAAAAAATAGCCACATATAACCAGGGGACAGTTAGCCACTAGCTAACATCCTCATCCAACAGGACCGTTCCCATGCGTGCTCTTACTTTGAAAATGGCAACTTCCGGTTGCAAAATATGAAAAAACGGGCACTTTTTGTTTCTGTTTTCTAACGATTTTGTTTTTTGTCTGTAGAAACAGAAAATGCCTTGAAATTTTGAGTTTTAAAATGAAAATCACATAACCACTAATTTTTTTTTCTTTTTCTTTATTTTTTTTTAATGTCCTTTTCAGAATGGAAAATCCAATGACACGGACCATTAGGGTTAGTGGCCAGGTTCAGTGTGGGGGTTCTGTCTCAGGTGGCCAGATGGTGTGTAGCTGGAGAAGAAAGGGGAAAGAGGAAAAATAAGATCAATAGGTGTGGGAAGAGACTGGATAAAAGTAGAGTAGGAGGATAAATAAATAAATGGATGAGAGGAATCCAGGAGTTCTAGTGAACAGAGGCTTGCGGGTGATTGTTAGCCCAATAAAAGGGACACCAATTAGTGGGCCCTGCACCCAAACCTTAGCTTACTTATTATTTTCTTTGGATAAGATCCTAAATGCAAGTTTTTAATTGTCTATTTTAGTCTCTTTTTGTAGTATTCAGACTCATGATGTGTTATGTGTAGCAGGACGGTGGGATCTAAATGCAGGACTCAAAGCAGGAAGTCAGACAGGAGATGACTCAACAGAGTAGAAGTTCAACTATTGCGTAAACTAAATAAGTCCAGCGAAAGACAAGGTACATGCGAAAGATGACACACTCATAAACACAGACATAAAGTGAAGTGCAAATGCAAACACAAATAAATCCACATTGTCAAACGACAACACAGTACAATTAAAGCAGTAAATCACTTCATTTATTTACTTAAAAATTAGGAGGTCCGGCATCGATCACCGCTCCTGCAGAGGTCGGTCAGTTTGAAAGGTAATTGACGACTCATGGGATTTCTGATTTTGTTAGCGCTAGCTTTAACCGAAGGAGCTGTTAGTGTAGTAAATGAAGCAGATGTGTAGCTGAGGGCGGCCGTGGAAGAAAAAGGAGCACAGGTCACCGGCGCAAAGCCATTATTGAATCCCTCAAGGGATAATTTGTACTTAAATTTCAATAATTTGAAACCATTCACTCCATCTTAATATCAAACCACCTTGAAAGTGCCGTAAGTGACTCCTTTAAAATTGACCACATGCTTTGTGCCTCTCACCTCTCTAACCTGAGAATAGCCTCAGTCTTGACAGGATTGGTGCTAACGGCATTTCACTCTATGTGTTAATTAAGCGTGACCAAAGCAGGTTGAAGGGTTTTTCCAATGTTCTCCTCAATTCGCCTCACTCTGGTGACATCTCACTTTGCACCTTGCGTCGTCCTACTTGCCACACCTCGGTCTGCCATCTCTCAGCTGTTGCCTCACAAGGACGTTTTGCAGTCTGGGTGTACTTTGTTGGGGATTGCTGCAATTCACACGTGTGCAATAGACCCATTTTAAATGCCACTTGAGTTTGCACAGGCTCCCGCAGATCACACTTTCATTCATTTGACGGCGTGACGAGGGGGTAGCAAAAGGTGAGGCCTGAGAAGTACAGAGGGCACTGAGGAGGAGGAGGACTGAGAGGTTGATGCCATTCATCAGCGGACTGATGCCAAAGAAAACGGGAAAAGAAAGATGCCAAAGAAAACAGGTGTCAGTTCATGCATGTTGTGTCAGCTACACATAAGGCATCCAGTTCACACGACGCCCTCTGAAACGCGCATCGCTCACAGCCGCTGCGCCGCCCAGCACGTCTCCAACAAGTGAATCTCCTCTCCTCTCCTCCCTCTCCCATGTATAAGGGCTACAGCAGCCTCCGTCTGTCACTCCAAGCGGACGCACGGGATCTCAAGTCAGGATGAGGAGAGCAGCTGGCTTTTTCCTGTGAATGAGACAGATTTCTGTCACCTGGATATATTTAGATATATTTATATATATATATCAACTGAACAGGACAGAAGAAAGGAACTAAACTAAGGTAAGAAAACAAGTGACTAGATTAGAAATATTTGGAAAACTCAACTTAAAAGAAAGAAATACTAACATCTGATCTGCACACTGATATTTTTCTACTGCAAAATGAATCTTTAAATGGAGAAGGAATTTGTCCTTTTTTTTTATGTCAGCAGAGTTTTCGAAAGAATAATTGGCACAAAGGCTTAATTTCTTAAACCCCAGAGTGATAACAAAGACTAAACCTTAGTGCGACTGCAGGGACTTGATTTTTGTCCAATTTTCCAGTTTGTCTCATTCATGAAATGGGCTTCAGCTCCTTCTTGGACGCCCGTGTTATTGTCACAATAACAGTAGAACAAAGAGTTTAAATCTGTCTAATCAATCTTTCATTTCAAGCTGTCACATCCCAGCAGCTCATTTTAAGTTCAGTTTGCTTGGTGCTTATTGTTTTTGTAAAATATGCATTATTTCATATGTAATTACTTATTAAGATGGCAACTATTGATTTGTGCCATAAGAATGGTAAAATATTCATCACTAAAAGTGGCCTACTTTGGAATGCTTTCTGTTATTGCACAAGAAAAACAGCTGCACAACACACTTATTTTATTTATTCGGATCCCCATTAGTCACTACCAAAGGTAACAACTACTTTTCCTGGGGGTCGACACAAGTCAACATTGCATCACCGAGACAAAAAAATAAATAAATAAAAATACGATAAAATGCACAAAAAAACAAAAAATAATATTAAAAAATTATTAGACAACAATTAAACTACCAAAGGGTATTTGCAATGTATCTAAAAAAAAAAAAAAAAAAAAGTCTGGAAACCATTCATTGCATGAATTGCAATGAATCAACCAAAACTGCAGAGATTGAAAAAAAAAAAGATGGTGAGTTTCAAAAAACCATCAGCTGTAACATCATTCATTCCCAGAATGCTGCATTTTCAGGCGAACCCAATTCGTTCCACTTAATTTCATCAGCGAGTGTGTGAGAGCGTGCACTTAACGGGATCAAGCCCCCTGCAAAGACGAAAAGACACAAGGAGAATCCCTGGAGAGGCTGTATTGTTTTATGTAATCACCAATGAAGTCCTTCTTCTGATCTGCAGGGCTGCACTCCCCACTGGGAAGATTGTGCAAAGACAATGGCCTCATAATTATTTTAACTGAAGATACAGGACGTTTAACACATGCACTGACATATCAGCCATCACAGCTAACCCCGTCTTTCTCACCCAGGTTTCAACATGACCCAGAATCTAGACGTGAACAGCACCTGGGAGGACGGGAACCCTCCAAATTCCTCAAGACCGCGGGAAAACCCTGCGAGCCATCCGAACATCACCTACGTCGACTTCTACCTGCACAAGCCCTCCGTGGCCGCCGTCTTCACCGTCTCCTACCTGCTCATCTTCCTGGTGTGCATGGTGGGCAACGGGGTGGTGTGTTTCATCGTGCTGCGCAGCAAGAACATGCGCTCCGTCACCAACCTGTTCATCCTCAACCTCGCCATCAGCGACCTGCTGGTCGGCATCTTTTGCATGCCGACGACGCTGGTGGACAACATCATAACAGGTAGAGCGGGCTCTCTCGTTAGCGTATGGAATTATAGGATTTCCTCGAGGCGGTCCGGGTGTTTCAGTGTTTTCTCTTTTGCGCAGGTTGGCCATTCGGTAGTGTGGTGTGTAAGCTGAGCGGGATGGTGCAAGGGATATCTGTATCGGCCTCCGTGTTCACTCTAGTGGCTATAGCTGTTGACCGGTAAGGGTCATTACGCAATCACCCGTTGTCGTGTGCGTGTTGAGATGTGTGGTTTTCATTCTAAAGGGCTCCTTCGTTTCTTCGCGCCAGGTTCCGCTGCATCGTCTACCCTTTCAAGCAGAAGCTGACCATCACCACTTCAAAGCTAATTATCGTCATCATATGGGTGCTGGCGGTATCCATCATGTGTCCTTCGGGGGTTATGCTCCAGGTCACGAAGGAGCAGAGCGTGCGGATAGTGCTCGGCCGCGACAACGACACCCGGCCCTTCTACTGGTGCCGGGAAAATTGGCCCACTCAGGAGATGAGGAAAATCTACACCACCGTCCTCTTCGCTAACATCTACCTCGCCCCTCTCAGCCTCATCGTCGTCATGTACGCCCGCATCGGTTTCACCCTCTTTAAGACCAGTATTCCTCCAGTGGGGGGTGCGCCCGGAGAAGGCAGCGGCAACAACAAGCTGAGCATGGAAGGCCGTCACACGATCTCACGGAAGAAGAAGCGCGTGATCATGATGCTGCTCATCGTGGCCCTGCTCTTCATCTTGTCCTGGCTGCCTCTGTGGGCTCTGATGATGCTGAGCGACTACGCCAGCCTGACGGAGCACCAGTACCGCGTCATTAATATCTACGTCTATCCTTTGGCTCACTGGCTGGCCTTCTTCAACAGCAGCGTCAACCCCATCATCTACGGGTTCTTCAACGAGAACTTCCGCAGAGGCTTCCAGGCGGCCTTCAAATTCCAGCTGTGCTCCGCCGACATCGTGCGGCAGAGGACCTACTCGCACCGGATCAGGGGGAACGCCGTGCTCCCGGTGCAGCCGGCCGCCCACGACGGGTCGGCCTCCAGGGTCGCGTCGGTGCCAGTGGGAAACGGAAGGTGCTCGTGTCACCAGGGAGACTGCACGGCCGGTAAAAGCGACGTTAAAGAGCAGGACCTGATCATGGAGGACTTGGAGAAAGTGTCCCACATTTAGACTGACTAAGAATGTGCTTAAAGACACTTTCACCAACACAGAGGCTTCTGGAGAATGGTGTGTTGCATTCATTGGACTACGAAAAACATAAAACACAAGACTGAAATCCATGTGCATTTGTTGCAGAGGAATGTACTTTATTAATTTATTGTGACGTGGACGGTCCTTGTTTATGAACTGTAGTAAAGTGCCAGTAAATAGCGCAGCGTTAGGTACTTAAGCTAATTTCCAGCTGCAGTCCCCGGCCAGGTGATAAAGGGCATCATAAAATAAAAACAATACGAGATATTATCAACATTGGTTAAAAGGGGAAAGAAAACTATAACAATTATTTTTTAAAAAGCAACAGCAGAGCACAGAAAGTGAATGTTTTTTCATGGTGTAAATAGCAAAAAAAAAAAAAAAAAAAAATTATATAAACAAAGTTTAAACACTTGGTTAAAGTCTTAATTTTAAATAGTCATGAGTAAATAAGCAGAGTTTTGGGTGTTAATGTCGTTGTCCTTAAAATCACACAGTGGTCGATTTGGTGACATCTGTAACCATAGTAACAGCAGGCTCTCCTTGCACACGCTCCCTGAGCTGAACAATATGAAAGCAGAACGAACGGCGAGAGTGTTTACTGCACGGCCAAAACAAAAATAGAAATCATTCTGTTTTAACTGAATAATCAGCGAAAAGCGATGCAAGCTGACAAACGACAGTAGGTCACTGTGGTGTTGCTGCTCATCACTGTTTTGTTACTTCCTCAAAAAATAGTAATAAAATGTTGACTAAAAAGAAAAAAACTAATTGTGTTATTTTATTGATGAATTTTTGAGAAATGATCAATGGCAGATAAAGATTTTGTAATTAATATATTGATATATATAAATAGACACAGGATAAGTGGTATTAGGAGATGAGAAGATATGATGTAGATGTATGTGTATGTATATATTCAGTTCAAACTTATGGTGCTCAGATCTTGGTAGGTGGACGGTGTTAAATTACCTTTTTTTTTTCCAAAAAGCTGTATGTAGCATGCAAATACTAAAAAGGCCTTTAATGTAAGAAAGATATTCAGATTTCTTTTTTGCACTGCAGAAAAAATGCATCGTCCGACATTTTTGCGTAAAATGCCCCAACTGTTCTCGTTATTATACCGTAAACACCAGTTGAATGAATTCCTATTAGAAATTCTCTTTGCAAGTGTTGCAACACCTATGAGATTCAGTGAATGGTACAGTGGTGCAGCTCTATCAGGCTTTTATTCAGAAGTGCACTAAACTCTCCTCTCACTCCTGGAACTTTTTTTTTTTTTTTTTTTTTGTTACGTACCCTCGGCACTTGAAGTGACATTTAGAAAGAGACATTAGAATAGACTTTTATTCAAGGTTGAAGTGTAAGGGCAGGGTGATGGGAAGTTGCCAGCTACCTCCAGTCAAAGTGCGCGCTCCGTTGCCCCGAGGCAGTTGGCGCTGGACTGGTAGCGGAGACGCTCGGTGGCTGGAGAGACGGATCGAGGGCTCATTTGGAAAGCGTCCATGTGCCTCCTGTTCTCTGCCACAGATCACCTTTAATTATTTTTGCATTTAACCCATTCACAGCTCAGGCATCCACACATGCTAGGAGCAGGGAGCAGGGGGCAGCCACCTGCAGAGTTTGGGAAGCACTTTGACATTTGGGCGGTTTGCTTTCTAAAGGGCACTTCAGTGTTAAATATTCAATCCTCACATGTTTCTGCATGTCACTCCAGGGATTTTAAGTGCTTCTCTAATTTCTAGGTTATGGCCACATCTCCATCTAAAACTTACGTCTTGAGATTACACTGCATGTTGACAACATACTAGTGCTAATAGATATTAATTTTCACTGACGTAAGATGCAGAGTATTAAAGGTTGAGCCTGTTGAGCAGCATATTAAGAGTGAATATATGTTTGGTTTGTGTCATGCACAAGAACACGCTTTATTGTTTACACATTGATGTCAAATAATAATCATCATGGTTTAAAGTATTTTAAAATATAGGATTGTCTTTAGGTGGAGATGCATGGCTTCGAGGCATTTAAATAATTAGACACATCATGTTATATGTTCTCTCCTTAACAACGTGCTACTAAATAGGTATTGTGTTGAAAATAAAACGTGCCATAGCTAACGTGTGAGCCATGTTATAGGTAGTGTCTTGACTGCTACAGTGGTACTTGTGCATGCTTTCTCTGACTGGTGTCTAGGGGATGACTCTCCCCCCTCCTCTCCTCCCACCAATGCATTTTTAAACAGTTGCATATTTTACTATAATGGGCGCTCCATAGATCAGGCAAATAAAAAGCCTCAGGGACTGAAGGAGAATAAATACCTCATTGACAGGTGGAGTGTATGCAGTAGTGGATGTTGCACAGGGTGAACAGACGTCATCTTTTTGAGACCTAAAAATGTCTCCAACCTAACAATTTCATTGCACTTTGTTCGTACTAGAGCTGCAAACATGTTCACATTGAATTTACATTCCATTTTCTGTGGGTCCTCTTTTTCACAAACTCTGATCTGGTCACCCTAACCTTGCATCCTTTGTCTTTTTGGTTTTTAATTTTTAAATAATTTTTGATTATGTTGTCAATGTTGTTAGCTTAGACACGGAAGATTTCACATTCTCATCACAAAGAAGGATGTAAAACAACACACACGCATTTCCTGTGATTAGCCTTCATACGCATGAATTTATATTGTTAATATGTAATATAGATGTTGTTCTGGCCGGTTCGTATGTTGTCCTTGCAAAAAAGCAAACAGACTTTGGTATTAAAAAATAAATTTCAAAAAGCCAGTCTGTATTATTATTCCACACACACAATACATAAACACATTCATTATTATTACACAGGATCAGATGTCAAAATCCCTTGTGCCAAGACGCGAGGAAAATCACGACCAGCAGGCTAGCAGTTGGCTACCAACTAGCAACCAACAGGAAGTCACCAGCTAACTAGCCTAGCCAACAGCAGTAGGGCCACGTATGGGATACATAACTACATTTCAACCAACAACCAACAGGCAAAACACATTGAAAAGCCCAGTCCAACTGGAAAAACAACCAGCAGGCTAACCGTCAGCTAGCAACTAGCAACCAACAAGAAGACACCAGCTAACTAGCCAGTATGCGGTTTCCAAGTGGACACCTTCCTTCACTGATACTTCGTTAAGTTAGGCTCACGTCACCTCAAGAAGGCTGAACAGTGAGTTCCAGCGTCCCTCAATGCTGCCACCACACAACCGAGAGATTAGCTTAGCCCTACAACTAACTACTAAAACCACCCAGCTAGCTCTACCTCTAGCATGCTCCCCAGCTAGCGCATAGTATACTGTGAGCTAAGTAAAGCCATATAGAAAAATATAGACTGTTATTTGTATGCTGCAACTTTTTAGCTATTTATTTGTGCGTTCAGAAAGGCAGCACTGCCCAAACATCACTGGCATAATTGCTGTTTTTTGCTGAAATGCTCATCTTGTCCCGTGACGCTTTATTTTAAGGTAAATAAGAAATAAATGGCTTTTAGCTGTTGTACACTTTGCAAGTGGAAATCCGCACCCTTTGACTACCCTTCAGAAAAATCACTGATGTAATATGCAGAACTAGTTGTGATGGGTTGTGTTTCAAACTCTTTTGAGAAGCACGAATCACAACAAGAAGTGATCATCTCAGAAACAAGCCGAGGTTTTCACAGCCAGCATCTCATTAACACACCGGCCATGGTGGACAGCATATATTGAGTGACGAGCGACGGCGGCTCTGAAATAAACGAACGCCGCTCTTCCGTCTGTGCTTTGCATTATGCCGCCACCGTGCACTCACACAGGATTCGCTTCAAGATTTACATTTAGTATTTTCACGGCGAGCGAGTATCCAACACAACATTAATTCCTTTCAGCTGCGAGACCAGGATAATTAGCCAGAGTGAAAAACCACAAAAACCTCCCACGGCTCCAACAAAAAGAGACTTACTGCATGATGGCATTAATGAGCTGATCACTATAAATGTAAGTGCGTGTCTAAGTCAGTGCAGGTGACGCTGTCTAGAAGCTTCTTCTGGATTGCATAGCTATATTTAGCCTTATATACACACTGTAATTAATTCTATAAACCATGTAGGCTAGTGATGTGAATTTACTTATTTTCTGCACTAGTTCAGGCTATGGGTTCTGTAAAGCATCTTTAAAGAATCGTGGTTGATGTTACATAAAAAACTGCAACTGATATGCAATATCTTCTAAAATGCCCTAGAAAGACACTATATTCTGCCTGTGATAGAAAACTCTAAAAGGAAAGTAAACTTCTAATGATTCTGATATATATATATAAAAACAAACTGCATTCAGGAACACTCGCAGTTTGAAGCAGGACTGAAAGAAAAACATTGTTTAGCGAGCCCATTATCTTAGTAGTGCAGCCACAGTGCTGTCACAGAAGTTGAAGGTGACCATTGTGACAAAGAGATATCTGCTCTGCCGCTTGAATGCCACGACCTGAATAACATAACACTGCATCCATATACTTTTTTAGTAAATTTCTTGTAAAAGTTCACATTTATAACTGAACCGTGGTAGAATCTGATCTAAATATTATCACCTTTTTAGGTGGGTAGGACAACATCCTACACAGTTTTTCACCAGCGGGTGGTGACGTTCGATACCACCGATTTCCTTTCCGATCCGATCCTGAGTAAAAGTCAGGCTGGTATGAGTGATACCGGTCAGATATCGACACTTTGTGTAAATACACCCTAATGTGTCTGGTAAACCTAAAAAAACTAAACAAAAAAACTAGTGTATTTCAAATCACAGCTTCATAAAGAATACACAGAGTAATTTATTTATTTATTTTAAACTATATAGTCGAGCTTATAAAACAACAGAAAGACCAAAGAGGGACACAAGCATGTTGCCACAACTCAATAGTTTAGATACCTCTGTGTTCCTACAAACGTATCGACATTTTGATTTGAGAATCGATTTTAGAGCGCAAAGACCTGGTATCTGAAGTATCGATATTTCAGTATTGATCTGCACATCACTGCCAGCAGGATAATTCAAAACCAACGTCTGAAAGACCCTAGAGAAGAAAGACCACTCTGAAGTGTGGTGCGATGAGCCCTGGTCCGCTATTCAATCACAGCTGAAACGAGCATCAGTCAGATCTGGGGAAAGCTAAAGCAGTTTGGCCGAGAAGAAGAGGCTGCAAACGACCAGCTGAGTAGAAATCTCACCCAAAGAACTCAAAGAAAAGCACTTGACTGCGGAGCCAGCGGCTTTCCTCGGAAAGCTGTGCAACAGAGTATTAGGTGAAGTGTTTTTCTCCATTCCATTTTCATTTGTCGCATTATTTGACACAATAAGCTGCATCAAACATCAAGGTGGTGAATGGCAAAAAAACTTTGCCAATTACAGCTGATTCCAAGTAACATTAATATCAATCATTTCACAATCTGATACATAAAAAAATTCAGTCATCTTCATTAAAGGAAAGTTGAATTGTCGACTTTTACCTTCAGGGCAGTTTTCCTTTTCTGAAATCATTAATGTTGAATTTTTTTTCTGGATGCAGTAGGTCTGTCAAATAAATTCTATATGTTTCTGTCTGACACACGACAGTGGATCATTTTATTTTACTTTTTTTCAACCCAAATCATCAGGTATAAATCAGCTTGTCAGCCTTCTGACAGTCTGGGGGTACAGACCTGGAGTAGACAGGCTGGCAGAGTTGAGCTGTAGCTTGGGAAGATAAATATGTGACCAATTCGGTGATGTGATTTTCAGAAAAAGCTGCTAAAACAGAACATATTGCCGTCACTCCAATATAAATGCAACATACTGATTAGGAAAAATTCAAAACTATCCCCAAATAATCAATTTTAAAGCACAGAAATAAGATAAATATTGATTCTTATATTTTCTTTTTTACTCACTCCGCAATGGTATCAGAAGTAATGAACTGATATTACAAGTGATTAGTGAATGTCATAATAAATGTGCACCACGCTAACTATATATTAAATCTGTGTCCTGTGGGTAAAGAGAAAATGGATTGTCATCTCAACAGATTAAAGTCACCTTCTGGACACACTAATCTCCAAAAGCCATTAGTACGCTCTAGCTTCAGCAATATCTCCGTCCATGCTCTTCCATTAGGTCTACGTGTCATTTGATGTGATGTTTTCATCAGGAAGACGTACGTGCCGCTTTGTTTCCCAGAGCTATTTACTAAGAGCCAACGCCTTTTAGCTGCTCCGCGCTAAGAACATTGTTAATCTCTAAACATCTGTGAGAAGCTTTTCACTTTGGACAATTTGCAATTCATTAAATGTTAAGCAGTGCATCTCCATACTGTCAATGGATTTATTTAGTTTTTTATTATCTTATTTCACCTGGGGAACACAGCAGATTTGACTGAACAGGATGATAGACAATCTGTATTGCCCTGTGCGTTTCTGATTGTTGTCGTGGGATTTCAATTTAGTTTGTTATATAGACCATTACAGTATTAATTAAAATGAAAAAATACATATCGTTTGAGGATAACAGTCAACCGTATTTAGCGTTCAGTCATGCTAGCAGCTTTGTCAGCCTATAGGCACAGTAGTGTTTTTAACTAACACTTTGTCAACATGCTAATGTAGGTGTTTTGTTTTACTGTTAAATAATTTTCATTTTTGCATTAGGGAACCGGCTTTGTTTTGGTGCCTAAAAATACCGTCTGGTATTAAAATGTGTATTGTTGTGGTATTATTTATGAGTTGTGTTGTTAATTTGCACGTGGATATAGCCTTCCGCAATATAGTTTTGTAAAACGAACAAACAACAACAACAAATAAACAATGAAAAATACTGATGTTTCCAATGGCCTCATACTTTCTTTAGCATTAGCATTACGTTAGCCCGTTAGCTTAACAACTTGCTAGCTAACTGAGTCTAACATCACAGAAAAAATACTTTTTTTTGTCTTAATTAGCTGGAAGTCAGCAGCTGGATTGTTAAAATAATAATAATAAAAAGCAGAAAAAAAACATGTTATTCCACTCACCAGTACCTTAAAAAGGTTCGGGTCTGTGAGTTGTTGACCGTTGACGTGTTTGATGGTGTTTTCAGACATGAACACATGCCAATGGCCTCATACTTTCGTTCTGCGTTAGCATTACGTTAGCCCGTTAGCTTAACAAACTGCTAGCTAACTGTTGGCTAGAACGGGTGTCACAACTTAAAACTGATGTTACCTCTTGAGCAACGGGCATTTCTGCTGCCTTCAAAGGTGTTCACAAGACAAGACCATAGGCAGAGGACATTCTAGTGAGTATTGAGAAAATATAAATAAATAAATAAAAATAATACTAACAGAAAGCAGAAATAATGTAGTCACCAGTAGCAAACTTGAACAACTCCAAAAATCATAAAGCTTTAACCAACAAGTAGGTAGCTTAGTCCCAGGCAGTCGTCCATTGTTGTCAAGTTGTGTTGTGAGTATTTACAGTGCACCTGTTTCAAACGTTTTCTTAATTTGCTTTTTTTCACCGTAAATTCACAACCTTTGAAAGGTCCATGAGTTGTTGACCGCTGACGTGTTTGATTGTGTTTTCAGACATGAAGAGACGACAAAGTGGATGGTAATGTCTGAGGTAAATGTTGATTTTCCCAGTAGTTGCATCCTTTCGTTATGCCTTTGCATTTCCTACATTAACTTACACAGTTGTTGTGTTATTCTACGTAGCCTCATCATAGGACTTATGGCTCATATAATGACTACATAACCACTTCCCATATTGAACCACATGCTTCAATTTCCATTTACAGGCAACAACAGAACATATATATATATGTGTACATATGAATGTACATATATGAATGAATGCTGCATTTACTTCTTAGCTTCTTAGCATGCTAACCGATTAATTATTACGCTAACAGAAATATCATTCCTCCAAAAATAAGTGTCAAATAAAACTTATAACCTGACGACTGTGCTCGATGGCAGCACCAAAGTTTCAGCCAAACTACTTGATTGTGAACCACTGTAAATGACAATTGTGACCATCTGTTAGACCGAGATGATTTTCATGTTAATCCGTCCCATTTATACAATCGAAAACAGCTGACCATCTGTCTTAGGTCCTGTCTTTGAGGCAGCCATTAAGTTTAATTCAATTCAGCGTGCTTTAAAAATCTTCTCACATAGTTTCGCTGTTGCAAGCTGAAGGAAAGACACTGGCGGTTCAGGCACGCCTTCTCCTTGTCCTTCAGACTTGAGAGTTGGCTGTCGGGCAGAGAAGCAGTAATGAGCTGTGGCATGTTGTCAGAAACTTTGTCTGAAATCTCAGACATCATTTCATCCTTGTCTATAAAGCCCAGGAGCTGGTGACTAAAACGCTGCATTGGGTGTGTTTGTGTCAACGTGACATAGGTTATACAGTCATTGCATCCGTATTGGGTGAATTGCAGAACAGGAAGTGTTTAGTTTCTAGTACGGGACACATCTCCACAAATATAAAACTATTATTTTATTTTTTTTAAATCTTTTTTTAACTAAAGACTAGTCTCAAGTAACTAGTTGTAAATAACTGCCTGCTCTTGTCTGCAGCTATGACACATGCACTCACAAATCTGTCGTATGCATGACATGAATTTTAATGCAAACCAACTGTCCATTGACAGATTAATTGGGATGATGTCTCTGCATGCTAATACTGAACTTCACTGTACGTTCAGTCCCTACAAAAACAACCAGTGCTTTGAGTGATTTAATATGAACAGTGACTTGAATCACTGACAGCGTCATAGAGAATTGGCTCTGCTCTGTGCAGCAATTTGTCTTTTTTTTCCCCCTATATGCTTCTCCTCATAAATATACATTATTATTATCAATTTGCATTAAAATATTAAGATAAACAAACCTGACATAAACATACAGATAATGTGTTCTGCTTCCATTTATCCCTTAACTAACATATGTTGTATTCATGTTAATGTGTAAAGAAATTTAAATTTGTATAAAGAAACATCTATTCAATCAAAGATTTTGCAATCCTCCTCCAGTACCTCTGTGGATCCCCTGCGGGTCGTGGACCTCCTGTTGAAGACCTATGTCTTAAGGCTTATTCACCAAAGTGTTCAGTCACGTGTGTTGTCTGCTAGTTGTTTTGCAGACTAGTCATTTTAAATTGATTACATAAATTTACTTGTGGAGACTTTCTGTCCCCTTGTGGTGAAAAAAAGCACTTGGCAGAAAGTTACTTCAAAGGTGAAAGTTCAACACATTTACGCGGGTGTAGCATCTTCAGAGTCCAACGAGAGAGGACGAAGTCGAAGCGCTCCCCAGAGAGTGTATTTTTCCGTTATAAAGTCTGTAGTTCCAATCTCTTGTCAATTACGTTGAAGGACAGGTAGTAAGTGGATAAAACATTAAATGCAACGCAACTGACTGAAGTTCTTCAAAGGTAGCTCCGGCCTTTGAAGAGTGGATGAGAGAGCCGGCCAGCTAGGTTCTGTTTTTTTAGATCAGTAAATCTAAACCTTCACCTGCATTTCTTCCTTTATTTTTGTGCAGGGATCTCTCTTGCTCTTCCTTTCATTTTCTCATCTGAAAACTCAACATGTAAAGAAACCAACATACTTACTAACTAACTTACAAGTTAGAGCAGGTGAATGGGCAAAGCCTCCTATGGTTCCCATATGTGACGCGGGAGCGGTACCGTTTGTAATTGACGCAAACTGAAAAACCGTCAAGTGATGGGCGGCCGGGTGGGCACAGAGTGGTGGCGACATGTGATTAGAGGATAAATGAGGTTGGATTTTATAAGAGAGATGATAAGTCAAGATTCTAAACACCACTTACCTGTGTTTGGGCGTGTAAGTGGACGTGGCACGGGCTCTAGCAACTAGCTATTGTTTTCAGTAGCAGTGATTGTGATTAAACAATGGCGGTCAACAGCATATATAAATTAAATAGCATGTCTTATTGGTAAAGTTTCTGTGTATCAGAGATGGCGACTCCAGTCGCTATTTTGATGACTTGAGACTCAACTTGGACTTGGAAGGTTAAGACTTGGGACTTGACTTGAGACTTCAGGTGATCATCGTCATCATTATGTTGGTGGGAGCCGGAAAGGTGCCAAATGTCTTTGCCTTTGGTTTTAAAAACTACACATGTGAAGGGAAACGGCAAACTGCAGAACGGACAACGTGCAAAACAAAGATTTCAGACAGCATGTCTGCAACGTCAAACTTTGTCTGGGATTTGAAGAGCCATTCTGCCGAGTAAGTGCTTGTGAATTAGCTAAAATTAGCCTATTAGTTAGAGTAGTAGCTAATTTAATTAGCTAACTTTAGTTTATATTTCCTTTATTGTCCTTCAAGAAACACACCATCGGTGTAGATATTAAGATACATTTCGTTACCTTGGCTCACGGTGGAGTAGACACATAATTTGTCTAAAATACACATATTCACAGAATATAAATACTGGAATGACTTAAACATAGAAGCTTGACATGAGCATGGACGCAACATTTTCAGAACTTAAATATGGTTTTAAAAGGTGAATTTTATATGTGCCATGGATCAAGAGTTTAGGTAAATATAATTATAAAACAATAAATATGGTTATAAAGCAGATGAATTAAGTAGATGTAGTTTAATAAGGAGTAAGTTGATGGATAAAAACACAGTTAAACCACAAAAAAACAACATGTTTTGGTCCTATTTTTTTGGTCCTTGTTTTTCCACATCTGTTTCACAGCATATTCAACCAAGCATGGAAGGAGTTGTTTTTTCATCTACAGATAATAAATAGTTTTAGATTTTATTTGATTCCATGTATTTTACTGAATATATCAGTAATTAATCAGGTTGGATACAATAATATTATTTGACAGTTACTATTATCTTATATTTTCTCTTTATTAAGACCAAATTCTGCAGGAAAGATGGCAGTAATGTGACTTGACATGTCCAAAAAAGGAAAAAGAAAAAAAGACTTGGGACTTGCAACAGAAATAATGAGGGACACTGTTCATGTTTAAACCAACATTTAAACCGCAGCCACAATTATAGCCATGAACAAAAAGCTCTCTAGCACCACCTACTGGCAGACTTATAAAAATACAGTTCACATTTATCAGTTATTATTTAAAGGGGGGTTTTCTCTAATGGCCACACCCTGCCCAATATGGAGGAATGTGAATTTACCATTTGAAAAGCTGTTTATGATTTAACAATATACTAAATGTTACAACACATGTTCCCATCCACAACAATAATAGTAATAATAATAATAATAAACCAGTGGAGTTTTTGGTAAAATTTATTTTGCAAGGGTTTAAGTGATACAGGTTTTTAGGGATTGTCTTAACAATGAAGTCTTCCATCCTCCCCAGCAATTAGGAGAGTAAATGAAAAGAAAACGCTGTTACTTGTCACACAAACTGTACAACATGTGAATATACTGTAGAACAAGGGATACAAATGTACACCTTGAGTACTCTTGGCTAGACTCAAACGTATCCCATCAAGAATCGGAAACAGACAAGCTCTTCCACTGTGGCTTTTATGAAATGCACCTCCCTAAAAGTCACATTCAGAGATTTTAAACACATTTACAGGGTTTGTTTTTCTTTAAAAAGTCCCTCAGTTCTCTTGATCTGATTGAACGCATCCGCCTTTTGTCATCAGCAGGTGCTCCTCTGGAGCTTTCAAGAGGGAGATACATACATGCTCCAAAGACATATGAAGGCATTTCATACAATCAAATATACTGATTAAAAACAGTCAGTAAAACTGGTATTTTACATAGTATCTGCAGAAGCAATCACAGGGACCAAAGCAGATAAAACGTAAATTATAATTATTGCAAAAGACCAGCGACGTGAAAAGAACAGCGCTATGTGCAGCAAGATGTGTTTCAGACTGAGTTATGTAAAAAAAAAGAAAAAAAAGAAAAAAGCATTTATACATAGATGCTTCTCTCTGTGTGGTCAAAGACCTTTCTTTTGATTATAAAATAAAGAAATCAATGAAGAGGAATGTAGCAGAGAAAAGACGTGGACAGGAATACAAAAAAAAATAATAATAAAACAGAGGGAGATTCAGTTCAACCCTCATCTTTTGTGGTGTTATCCTCTAGATCCTCTTCACTGTCTAAATCACTGTGAAGCCTCTTAGCCATGGTATTTCTGCTTTGCTCCTCCTTAGCCCCCTTCTTTATCTGCACTGGTAATGGTTTCACTGGTAACACAAAGAGAAGACACAATGAGTGTGATGCAGAACACGGCACGTGCAACTTTTCAGGATGTTATTGCAAGAACAATCAGATTTAATTAGACCGTTCTGCGTATTCCTTGTCTAATTTTTTTTTTATTTTTTATTGCTTTCGCTCGTGTTCTCATGTAAAAACACAGCCCTCACCTGCAGATGGAACAAATTGGTCTTCAGCCCCACCGCCATTATCGCTGTGGCTGGCGCTAACCGCCTCTTTCTGTTCCTCGTCTGTGACAATTCTCTGTCTGGCGCTCTCAAAAACAGACTTAATGACAATCGAATCCTCATAGATCTGCAGCGGTTAACAAAAACACACACGCCCACACACACACACACACCACACACACACACACACACACCCACACAGATAATCAGAGCATGGGGTGTTGTTCACCACATCAAAAATCCAAACCCATTTACGAGCAGGACGACAGAATGGAAACTGTGAAAAATAAGTGTTGTTGCTTGCAAGTGAAAGAATTCCTCGGGGTTCACCTGAGATCCCTCCAGGTTATAAGTCTGAGCATTGTGACACAGGAGGAAAATATCCTTTTCCAAATCCCCCACGCTTCTGTACTTGTGATTACGCACACGTTCCTGTGAAGCAGAATAAACCGTTTAATACATTCTGGTCCCGAAAGAAAGAGAATTTTAAAGAGTAGTTTAGGGAAATGCGCTTAAAGCTGGAGCTAGCATCCGGTTAGCTTAGGATAAAGACTGGAGAAAAAATAGGGGGAAAATCTTGCTTGACTCTGGGCTGAAGTATCAAAATCCTCTCTACAGCTCATTTGATCAAATCCATATGTTCTTCTTTGTAGATTATCTTGTCAGTATATGCTAGAACTATTTCTTGGCTGGGCACAAATACTCCCTGGAGGCATGTCTAGCAGCTTGGCAGCCTCATGGTGAGAACTGGACTCCCAAGTAGGGTAGCCGTTTCACTCTGTCCTTATGCTAAGCTAACGGTGCACAAGTGTTTTTTCCAACTTTGGCATGTTCATGCTTTTCATGTTTCCAGTATTTATGACAACCAAGAGCAAAAGAACAAAAACGAAGTAGGCATGGTGTCTGCATGTTTGTACATTTAGTCGTAGACTGAGTGACTGGATGGCGACTAGAAATTAGCTGCGAATAATCCTCCTGCATCGGCCACAATGCAGGCGGGCCCTGCTTAGCTTAGCTTAGCATCTCTAGCTAACAAACCAAGCTTTATGCACTTGTGAAAGTTGGACGTGCTGCTTGCAGGTGACCAACTGTTGCATCGGTATGTAAACGATGTGATGTAATTTGAGGGGCGGGGCTTAACTGGAAGCAAAAGATCTCAAACACTATACCCTGTAAACAGCGGTTAGCATATTTCATTCTTGTTTTGGCAAGAATGGACAAGGGAAACGCATATTTTAGAGAATATACTAATACGCTCACTCCCTGAGACCATGAGTGTTATTTTAAAAAGTTGACTCTGACTCTGACTATATTCACTGACCCCTACACTCTCACTCACTGGATGGACGATTTGACCAAGGGAGGAACCACTGTGGAGGGTAACGTAGTAAATGCAGCTTCTGCTGGGACGCGCCTGAAACATGTAACTAATGTTGCATTATCTAGCGGTTAGCATTAGCGTTAACGTGTAACAAGAATCCCACAAATAATGATTAACTTCACGTAATTTCAGTCACAATTTATTCTAACCCATAACGTTATCAGGGCTGAAACTGATGATGTTTTACATATTAATCTAACTTGATATGAAGTGTGCGCGTTGTTGATTGTCTAACTCTAGTCCTTTATTTTAATCGCCAAAGCCAAACCAAAGTTGTCTACGACCGGCAGTAGCTGGTATGTGATAAAACTCGGTTTCGGCACCAAATAATACACCAGGACAAGATTTTCGTGGTTGAAAGTGACAGTGTTCGCCTCTGTTTTGCCTCCAGCTAACATTGTGACGTCACAGTGACGTTGGCCATGAAGGGGTCTATATGGGTTTACCTGCACCTGCCACATTTATGCAAGACGTCAATAACTTGATAATTTGGGATCCAAAACGTTTGGCGTCTTGCAGAGTGGTTGTCTAAACTAGGTGGGCAGGGGTGGGGATGTGTGGTTATACAGGGTCAGTTAATGTGAATTTTTCCAATCAGGAACTCATTTAATTTAGATTATTTTGCATAAAATCTCCTTCTTTAAGCTCTCAAGTTCAAGCCAAGTTTTCCTCACCTCTGGACCGACAGTACATGCAGAAAATAGCATTCTGTACGTTTAAAATGTAACATTTTATTCTGGATACCATAAAACTCCCGAGAATGCACACAGTATTTATCTGCATGTTAAATGCCCCTGTCTGCACCCATGCACGTTATGTTACGCGCTGAAGTTTCCTCTCCCTCCACTTGATTTGAGGCAGGATAACAACGAAAGGTGTGAACGCGTGAGTTCTGAGGCCGACACGTACCCTGATCCTCCTGAAATCCACGGGCTTTCGGATCAGCTCGTAGTACTCGGGTACCTCTTTCTTAGAGGGAAGCTGTACAAAGCCTTTACTGATCTGTCGTCCCAACCTGGAGGCACAACGTTAGGTCCACATCATCTCAGTTTATCCGGTAAAAGGGTGATTATGTTGGCACTGAATGGGTTGTTAATGACATTTATATAGATATAGATGTGTTTTATGCCAAAATACCAACTCTGTTACAAATGTTTGCTTAAAATTCTACTGAACTGTAAGAGAAATGCTGGTATTAGCTAAATTTATTTGGAAAAAATAACATGATGGACGTCAGCTTTCATTCGTAATCAGGAGCGTAGTACAATTTGATGTATATGTTCAATTTTAGCTACGCAGTAAACACAAAATAACTGTGAGCTTTTCCCAAAAGGCAAATAAGTTGTGATTTCGTTAACTTCTTGAGGATTTTGGTGGAAGAAATTTAGGTGCATGCGTCTCAGTCCTACAGCTTAATCCAGCACGTGACGGCCCTCACCCATCCTTGTAGTTGATGACCATGTCCACCAGCGTGTTCAGCGTTCTCGTGAGTTCAGGCGGGTTCGGGGGGAGTTTCTCAGCCGGTGGGCGTCCCCGCTTCCTCTTGACCTTTTCGCCAGTTTCTTGCGTGCCCTGCAGCTCCTTCTCTCCATGGTGATCACCTTTGCGCTTCTTCAGACTGATGTCGTCTTCCATGTCCTCCAGGGAACCGTTCTCTCCTGCTTCAGGCTGTCGGGAGGAGCGGGGAGCAGTCTCAAACAAACTTACAAGGCTACGGAAAAGGGCGGATGATTGAGAGAAAAAAAACACTCACACACTGGATAAACCGCAAAGCCTGCGCCGTCCTTTTTCTTTAGTTGTCGTACCACTTGCTGACAGTAAAACTAGTGAATGGGAGGAAGAGTCCCATTCAAAACACTTCCTTTGACTGACAGCTCTCTACGGCTGCTGCGCACGGTGTGTTTTTTAAAAGACAGAAACCTGAAGCACTCCAGACAGCAAACTATAGATTATCAGCCTTAAGCTCTCAAATTAAAGCACTTCCTGTTCCCCATGTAATTAGCAGCGCTGGCTGTAATCCAAGCATTTGGAATTAGTATGGCTGATGAAACGGGAGTTATTTATTTATTTGTGCGTTACAATGGCATCTGAATTTGCATGGACGACAGCGCCTCGGCTGCTGTGCTGCCTCTGCAAATAATTTCACCTGGAGGCTCTGATGTCAGCGGACGTCAAATGAATAATGCAAATAAAAACTGATGAAGGCGAAAGTGGAAAAACGCTACAGTGCCGTGATTATCGTCGATCCCGCGTTCTGCTGGGGCGGGAGCATTATTTTAGGTGCGCGCTGCTTTGACGGAGAGGGGTCCCTGCTGCAACCATTTCATCGCTGCTTTTCAAAGCATCTGCAGCGACCACTGTATTTTCCACAAAGGCAATTAGAGGCCAGAAACATGAGTATGCATGCAGCAAGAGCGGCTCTTGCAGCAGCAGCAGCAGCAGCTGGAGGAGAGATGAGATGAGGGAGGAAATAGGGGAGACATGCCGTCCAATCCGGCACAGAACACAGATGCATCAATCGCAGCAGGATCATACAGTGCACACGTCGCATTTCACATCATGTTAGAATAAAAGCATGCACTTGTAAGCGGGCAGTGTGTTCCTCAAGGGCAGAGACTGTACCCGAATGATTACAGAGAAATAATAAGAGGCGCTCCAGAATGGGACTGGTGATGCACTTCCATCCGAAAGACATGGCAGAGGGCTGAATAAGAGGAGACACTGGAGAGGCAACAATAGAAATCCTGCTCATCATCGTTCGGCTCAAACGCAGGCTTTGAAAGCCCCGCTGCTCTCCCCCCACTCTCTAAGGGGCTGCAATCGTTCCAGCGGAATACTGGAGGGATAGAGGGTAATCCTCAAAGATGTACAACACAGCTGAGAGCCGCCTGATTGACTGTGCATGTGCGAGTGGAAGGGTGTCAGCGTGTGCATGTGATGCTGCTCCATGCCCGTGCTATCTCCTAACAAGCCTGCCTCTTCCCTGACTAATCTGGCAAAGATTCCCTCTCATCTGTTACAACACACACCTACACACCCCCCCTCTCTCCTTGCTCTCGCTCACACTCTGCACACACACACACACACACACGCGCGCGCGCACACACACGCTTGTGCACAGGCAGACACGGATAATACGCGCGCGCACACACACACACACACACACACACACACTCGGTCTCCTTCCCCTGGCGCGCACACGCACACATTTCATCCATCTCTTCCTCTCTTCCCATGCGATGTCCCCCCGGCTGAATCCTTGAGCCCGAGAAGAAAGACATGGAGGAGGATATTTACCTGAGTGCAATCTGCAGGCTGGCTATCGGGATCGGCTGCAGCTGTGGGGGAGAGAATTAGCAAGCCAGCATAGCGGCGAGCTGCTAGTCTCTTCATCAGCTGATCACTCAGAAGCAGAGCCCAGAAGGGGGGAGAATAAAAGCGCTATGTTTTCATATACAAATCAATGGGCTGGGGGAAAATACAAATGCCATACCCATCTCCTGTCTGCAGCTCTCCGAAGTCTTTTTCCTGACTCTGGAAGGCCCCGAGCTTCTCTCCCTCTGCATGTTTTTAATATCGACTGTTGCCAGACAGGCTTTTTTTTTTTTTTTCCTCCTCCTCTCTCTCTTTCTCTTCCTACCCCGCTGTTAAAGTTATCGGGTCCATTTTTATTCCTCTAAATGTTGCGTTGCATTTTGGAGAGAGCGGGCCCCCCCTTTTTCTTTTATTTTATTATTTATTTTTTCTTTCTTTCCCTAATGTGCAGCAGGGACGTTAGAAACATGAGTCGCAGCAACATTCACGGCCCCACAGCGAGAGAGCACGTTTGCATGGTGCAGCCTCGGGATTCCTGCAGGGTGATTAATGCATAAATGTTGACTCGGATTACATTTAATTCCGTTCCGTTCCGAGACAGCAAGGAACAAACATATCTGCAACACTGGGCTGTCGAGCTGGAAACAATTGCAGGAACACAGGGGAGTTTTTTATTTTATTTTATATATTTATATATATATATATATATTTGTTTTTTTGGGAGCTGATGTTCAAACACATCTGGTTTTCTTTTCCCCAACTTGTTGTGCAAAACGCTGCTGGAACAAAAAAAAAAAAAAAAAAAAAAAAACACATGTTAGAAGTCACACCACAGGAAGGCACACACAAAATGGACAAAAACCTGACTGAAGCAAAGTGTCCTGCGTGTTCTTCTTGAACAAGGCCGTAAAGATAGGCATCGTCCTTTTGTGTTCGGTAGAAAGTTGGCAGCCGCAGGACCTGAGCTGCTGCAAATGGAATTCAGTGGAAACAGAGAAAATCAAGAAGCCCGCGAGTTAAACGGGCCTCCAGCGCCGCCCTCGAGTCACGCAGTTCAGTCAATCTTCTCGAGAGCCGGCCAAGGCCGTTTGTCACCCCTAAAACACGTACACAGTCTATTTCTTACTTCTATAAGCTAGTTGTGACTATCTCGCAGTCAGCAAACTGGATCAAACACACTTTTTGTTTTAGTGGAGCTCACTAAAAGTCAATTTCAACAATCAGAGGGAAAAAAGAAAGAAAAAATGTTGGATATTAATTTATGACTGACGCACAAAACACTAGAATCTGCTTCAGACTTTGTGTGTGCTTTACTCCCGATGGTTTTACCAACGGAGCTCATAACTGTCTTTTCAAACCAAACCTTCAAGGATACATTTTTCTTTTCTCCTCTTCTTCTAGTTCGCAGCGGAAACATCTTGCGAGCTCAAGGGAGGTGGTTAAAAATTTACAAAATCCCCACGACTGTGAGGCTGTGGGTCACGGGGAGGGTGGACATGGGCCTTGTGGGGGTGCGCTGTGGTGTCTGGAAACACAACTGGGGGGAGGGGCCTCCGTGGATCAGCACACAGATAACGTGGTCATAATGTTATGCCACACTGATGTACAGGCTCTGTAAGTAAAAGTATTAATTTAGCATGAAATCACAGCCTTTCATTTCGGCATTGTATCGCGCTTAATGAAGAAACAGAACATATCTGGACTTTATCCGCATCTGTCCTGATGGAGAATAAGGTTTTCTGCTCAAATAATGGGCTATATTAAGTGACAGAATTAACCTCAGACCTCAAACAGAGATATGCCGCCAGGAACCACTTGCTCAAAACTGCTGACTGTTACCATGGCAACAGCAATTTATTTATTTATTTTTATTATTTTTTTATTTTTTTTTATGGTGGTGTTGGACCCTGTGCATCATTGTATTTTACCGCTGTTGCTGGGAAATGACTCAGAGTCAGAGAGACTCACACGCACACAAGCTCCCAGAAAAGAATGGGACGCGCTGGGGGACGATGGGGGGGGGGGGGGGGGGGGGGGGGGGGTCTTAAGCTTCCTATGGGCTACACCTGGGCGGCATCTTTGGGTTGAGGGGAGGGGCCCTGTATCCATGGATCATCCCACAGATACTCGATCAGTTTGGGATCTAGTGAATTTGGAGGTCAGGTCAACACCTTGTGCTGTTCTTTACGTTTTTTTTTTTTTGCTTCTAAACCAGTGGTCTTCAACATTTTTCAGGCAAACATGTGCAACAGCAGGATGGTGGCCATGCAACTACCATAAACATACATATCTTTACCTTTAAACATAGCTAAATGAAGTAGGGACAGTAACATTTTGGCCTCAGCTGATGCGCTGTTAGCTTCTCTTCTGCTAATATTGTACCGTGCTTCTGGATTTCACCTTTCACTTCTGAACAGGCTCTCGGCCAATTGTGAGGAACTTGACAGAGTCAGCGTGTAAATATGCGGCCTCGTGATTGGCTCAGCAGCAATAGGGGCGGGGCCTACTGTGTGCAGGAAGCTTAGATTGACAGGTCTAGTGTGGCGCTCTGTGTGAAAGTGCGCTGTTCAGACAGCTCCTGTATCTCTGAATGAGTGAAGTGCTGACTGAAAGACAACGTCTTGGAGTCATGTTCATTTGTATTTGCAGAAATTTAAATTTGTGGGGGAAAACTGTGGGTAAAACTTAAAAAAAATACTAAAAAATGTCTAATCAACCAAAGATTTTGTGCATTACGGTAATGATGATGCACCGCTGCTGTCGGCTGCAGGTTGGAGAGCAATGGAGCCCCAGGAAGAGAGAGTTGTTTGGAGGAATGTGTTGGTAAAAACAAAGTTAGTTATACCCTTGAGATGTCACGAAGGTCTTTCTAGACAAAAGCACAACTTCCTGCTGTGCAGCAACACTTTGAATTTTGTCCGTCGGTGAGTTACGGTAATTCAAATAGGGGGTTAATTCTCCAGTCAGTGGTCATAATGTTATGCCTGGTTTGTGTTTCTAATTTTTTCTTCCCTCTTCATATTAATGGCACAGGTTATTGTGGATGTTCGACTGAGCGTTCAGAGCTGAAATCCAGTTTTAATTTGCTGCAGTGCAAACAGGAGCGGAGCCAAGATTGCCTTTGATTTGCTGGGATCTGAAAGTGGAGCCGAAGCTGTATTCCGAGCAGGTGCTCAAAATGTAAAGTGGACGATCCCTGTGAAAGAAAGACGGCCCGGGAAAAAGCCTTCACAAAGCCAAGTCGCTTCACAAGAGAAAATTCAAGAAACGGGCTGATACTGAAACCTGTTTAATTAGCAATATATGAAAGAGGAAGTGAAACTCACACGAAAACGGAGAGGAATATTAAACAGTCAATTACCTTCAATAACTAATGATGAGAAGTCACTTTAGACACAGAAGAGAAAACATTCAGCCTTTAAAACAGTGAAACCCGTCTACTATAACACACAGGCCGCCTTAAAGGGGTCAGTCAGCGTTGCGGGAAATAAACTTATTCCGGTTGTCGCTGTGAGAAGACGAGAACTAAACCACTCGGTCCATATTCTTCTGTTAGCTGATTAGAATGGATTGGAAAACCAGGTGGAAGCAACTAGCCTGGCAGGGTCCAAATGAAAGTCTGACTGCCAGCTCCTCTAAAGCTCATCACCAATTACATCTTGTTTGTTTCCTCAGTACACAGACCAAAGTGTGAACATGCTTGACAGCGTAGCGAGAAAGCACTTACACTCTACTGGCTCCAAACAAACAGATATAAGAATAACGCTGATAGTCATCTAACGCTCAGCAAGAACAATTTCCTGTGACTCTTAGCAACAGATACACATCTCAGTAACCTCAGAGATTGTGGTTGATGTAATCGTAAAGTGTTTAAAATAAATATGGGTTCAGTTCCTGCTTTGAAACTTTAAAACTTTACGTTTAAAGGCAAAAATTAATATAAAACAGTACATTTCTCGCTGAGTTATGGTATAATGTCAGACTGGTATGCATGCCGTTGGAGAATGAATAGCACTACTGTCACATGGAATCACCTCGGAGATAAGACACAAGACGCCACCCTTCATTCAAAAGACATTTCTTCCACCAGAGGAAGGGAGTGACTTTCCACTGTGACGAGCAGCAGCCTGTTGACATAAAAAAAAATAGTGTTAATTATGTGTTAAGCCCTCTTCTCACGGGACTAGTTTTATCAGGGGACCTCTGGTAATTTGTAATAAGAGTGGAGGTCGTCTGTGATCGTAATCCCGTGCGAATCGACCAAGACAGTAGTTCTTTTAGTCAAACTTACACCAAAAATTACTATTTCTTATAACACAGACGTCCTGTGATTTGTGTTTTTACTTTTTCAAGATGGTCTTCAACGATTAAGTAGAGCCCCCCTACCTACTATATGGGTCCTATATTAAACTAGTGCTATTCATAAATATTCATTATTATCATCATTCAATATTAAGCTACTCAAATAATACACATGTTCAAATATTAATATTAGTAAAACTAAACAGCGAATCGAGTTTTAGCGCGAGACGTTCGCGGCACGTACCCCCGCGTGTCCTTTGGAGAAGTTGGCGTGAGCATAGAGGAGCACAGCGATGTCGTGGTGTCCCGCCTCCAGTGCGATGGACAGGGCCGTGCTGTCATCCTGGTAACACACAATATCAGAAATGATTACATGGAGAGGCACTACGGAGCGCCACAGTAAATGTGTGTCCCGCTCCGGTTGGATAAATTCCTATATTTACACTGATATTACGCAATAACTCATGTTCTCTTTCTTCTCGTGTACTTGAACATGTTTCTTTATATTTACTGGACTCGCCATGTGCAGTAATTTCCCACTGTGCTATGCGCCACATTCAATGTTATTATAGAGCAACAGCTCTTAGAACATGTGCACTTATACTTTTTTTTTTTTTTTACATTGACGTGTGCATTGCCTACTTGTTCTGATATATTCTTATTGCCTACATTGCTCTTTGTTCTGAACATTGGAACACTTTGAGTATGAGCTGCTGCAACGAATGAAAAGTAATTTCCCTTCATTCTGAAAAACAACTTCCACATATTTATTTATTTTTCTAATTAACAGAAATGGAAGTTTGTTAGTATTCTCCTGAACAAGTTGTCGGCCTGTTGTAGGCGCAGAGGAGAGTCAATGACTCACATACACTGTCAGTCAGGGCGGTGTCGCACTCAGGTTGCGCCAGCAGAAGTTTGACGATGTCGGCGTGGCCGTGCTCGCTGGCGCACATCAGCGCGGTGGAGCCCTCGTCGTCCTGGATGTTGACCTCGGCCCCCTGAGCCAGGAGCGCCTGCACCATGTCCATCCTGCCGTGGCTCACGGCGAGCATCAGGGCCGTCTGACCAGCCTGAGCAGCAGGAGGCAGGGGGTCGATTAGTCAGACATAGACATATATTTATAGCTCGTCTATCAGTCAAACACTTTCTGCATTCTGAGTCATGTGTATCATAAGGCTTCAAACTGCAATGGGCTCGCAAAATCTTTGGTTGATTAGACATTTTTTATATATTTCTTTTATTTCACTCCACACAAATTTAAATTTCTTTAACTACTCCTTAACATGGGATGAGGAATAGTTTCATATATAATGCAAAATGATAATAATGTATATTTAGGGGGTCCCTACTTAATCTCTCCATCAGTTTGAGGGTCCTAACCCTGAAAAATGTTGAAGACCCCTGATGTATATCACAGTCATCAAAAAAATATTTCACACTAATTTGAATTATGGAATAGATTTATTTAGCAGTTCAAGTTATTATTTTTTGCATGACTTCTCTTTTTATCAGTGCACAGGTCAGCAAAACATGAAAATCTGCCAATATTTGAACATAAATGATAAAAAGAATAAAAACACAACCTATAAACTGCAGTTGGAAGTTTTGGTATTAAATCGTTAAAACTCACAGTGTGAGTTGCAGCATGTTAGTTTGTCATTAAACTGCACACATGAGCAAACTGGCCCCCAGTTAGTGGGTAAGATAAGCGAACAGCTGCAGAAGTAGCCAAAACAACACAGAAAATCTGCTTCTATTTGCACGAGCCTGTTTTGTAATACCCACAGCGGCAAACGACACACAATTTTTGAAAATAAAACAAAGAAAAAATGTGTTTGGAGGACGTTACCCCGCCCATTACGTGGGAGCAGACTGACCTGGCTGGCCTTGGCGTTGACGTCTCCTTTCGCAAAGAGCCGCTCCAGCACTCTCACGTTCTCCGGGTTTTCCACAGCGGCCAGAGCGGCCAGCATGATGGGCGTGTAACCCGCCGTGTTCTGTTGATTCACGTTGCAAACATCTGCAGCGACAGTGGCCAGTTGGTGGAAGTAGAAAGACAAAATAGATTTAAAAAATATCTGCCAAAAAATGCGCCTTTGTAGTAGCAATTAAAAAACAGAAATGATGAGTCTCGTGCAGGGGCGTCACTAGGTTTTAAGGGCAGGGGAGGCTCAGCCCCCAGGAGATGCACCGTTAACAAATACTAAGAATGTATTTATTGTTATTATTTCAGTCTGTTTTTAAACTGCAACAACAAACACAAATTCCAACAGTAACTGATCAACATAGAGATGTGGCTTTTGCTCACAACACAATAACTGTTTGCTCTCAAATGTTTTGAAGTCGCACAGATTACATTTGCGACCAAAATGGTTGCAGTTTTGAAAGATATTACTTAATTACTTGAATTAAATTAATATTAATGAGTGGAATGGATTGAATAAGGGGCTGGCTCTACCTTGTGTTATGAATAGAAATGGAAATAGACAGATTTATTATCATATTTAAGTGATCATATATAATAATTATTTAATCTCATATTCTCTCCATTTTATGTTGAATTTTTTTGAACTTTTTTTTGCAAAAAAAATAAAGAAATAAAACAACACTTAAGGATAACAACACCAGCGATCTCTTGTAAATGTGTAGATTCACAGAAAATAAAAGTCAACACTTTAATTATCTGACGTTTTACTGCAGCGATGCCATTTAAAGTTCTCAAACTCATGCAATTTGAGGGCTGAACGAACACTAAGTGCACAATGTGAAGCATCAAACTGCCTTAACCAAACTTCTCAGGTTTTGCAGACGTTTAGGATGTAGTCAAACTTTACTTTTAAGGTCTGGTTATTATTTAACTGTCCATTTAAAGCAATCAGGCACACTATAAACATCGCCACCGTAAACACGTGTCATGGTGCGAACGCCTCTTTGCCAATTATCTATATTTCTGTTCAGCCTGCACCAGCCGCAGACAGAACTGGGTCTAACCTCTGAAAGTTGAAGTAGAGATTTTAGATAAAAGTAAGGAAACGGGACACCAGTTCTGTTTTTGCCTGTTCAATATATATTGACAAAAGCCTCTGAATAGACGGGCCCTGAATTACATTTGGGTCCTTGTAAACCAATTAACAGATGGGAGAGGGTTGTCATAGTTATGTAGCATTTAAAGGGGGATTTCTCAAGTACATCTTTATTTCCCATATGTGTATATATATGTGTGTGTATGTATGTATGTATATATATATATATATATATATATATATATATTATTGTATAGTAGACACATTGTGCATGCATTTTTCTTCTGTGATATTTTTTTTATTTTATTCTATGCACCCCCATATACATACTAGAATAATTGGTCCTTCTCCACTATTTATGCTTCAAGCAGATTTTTCCTTTTTATTTAAACATCTTCACATCCAGACTCGACTTCTTTGGACGTCCTATGTTCGTCCCTCGTTGAAGAAACCATTTCTTTTCATCTATATTTTCTATTTTATCTCACGATGCACAGAGAGTCTTACTCTGTGTTAACACTTTTGCCCCCTAGTGGCCACATGGGATCCATATTAATGTGTGCAGCAGAGTGTTGACTGGCTGTGCATTCCTGCAGAAAACCTGCAACAATTGAAGTCCTTTTGGAACTGCAGAGGGTTTAAGCAGGAGCAGGATCATTTTTCTGTAAACCTTTAAATATTTGAGTTAAGTGTACGTGCTCTTTCGAGTGTTAATGTACCTGCATCAAGCAGTGTTTTGACAACTCCGAAGTTGGAGTGAGACACGCTGTAGTGTAGAGCCGTGTTTCCATTGCCGTCAGCCATATTAACTATGTGTCGCAAAACCGAGGGGGAAATGACCCGAAACGCAGAGATGAAGTCCCTCAGGGTGTCAGGAGAAGCCGACCTGTGGCTGGACACGGAGAACCACTCTTGCTCTAGTGTGTGTAGACAATCCTGCTGTAAAGGGGCAAAAGAATGGAACATATATGAGACGAGATAATGTTTGCATTGCCATAAATGCTTTGCTGTTTTCAGTAATAGAGCAATTTAGAATAATCTCACAGGAATGAGACTAAAAGAACGCGGAGCAAGACAGCAACAACTGACTATAAACATCTCACAAATAAAGGTATGAAGCAAGAGGAATAATTTAAAACACAATAGTGTTGATAGTTTTGTTAGTATTTCAAGTTTTATAATGAAGTCTGCCTTGATTTCCCTTTTGAATGTACTTCCATCTATTTACCAAATTACCACGGGAGTGAGGAGTCTCCTCCACTTGGAAAAGTCATTATTCTCGAGTTCAAGAAAATACAACGGCAGAAAATTACTCCATCAACACAGTCGTACGCTTTTTGCCTCCAATTCTCCAGCCCAAGCATCCCTCCACACCGATCACGGGACATACATGCACAGGCCCACACACATGTCGACCCTGAGTGGCTCTCTCACTGATGATAGGGAGCAAAACATACCAATTCTCTGCTGGGTAAAGCAGCCTCATCACTCAGGTGCATCTTTAAGGCTTGACAGGCAGAAAACATCCTTTCACTTAACTTGCACCTTAAAAAAAAAACAAAAAACACAATAAAATAAAAATTATAGGTTACTAGACTCAGACTTGGGTGAACTTGTCAAAGTTTTGGATTTACTTTACCTCTGTTGTGTATATAATCTTGCAGACCCTTTCAACCCTTTGTTGGAGGCGTCTTGTCCCTTTCTTGCTTGGACTCCATCTGGAGGCGCTTCCCTTAATGTTTTATTTCCTATTCTTTCTACTGCAGTGTCCTCATAATCTGACGCAGGGTCCAATCTGAGGACAAAGCACACAAGTTTAATACACTAAATATATAAAAACCCAGCTGTAAAATGTTAAACATTAGACACTTACCCTGTAGTCACCCTCATGAACTTCATACTCCTCCTCCTGCTGCTGCAGCACTGATCCCGGTTTTGTTTCTTCACTTCAGAAAGTGGCTTCCCGGCGTTAGCTGACCTCTCTAGAAAAAAATTATGCAGCACTTACACAACACATGTAGGATAATAGACCTAGCTACCAACCTGGTCAATTTGGGCAGGAGCTGAGGATTATAGACTGTATAATGCGAGTAGAGCTCCCCCTAGTGGCCAGCCGCAGTATAGGACATAAGCTCCACCTTGTCCATGTTAGTGAATGGGACAGTAGTAAAACACTACAGTACATGTCAAATAATTATTTTTTCAAGGATGGTTTCTGTCATTTATGGTATTTAATATAATACTGATGCGTGTTCAATAATGTGTAGTTTTAGTTAGTTATTTGACATTATAGCAACAGGATGTGACATAATGGCGACTACCAGTTACAGTTGCCATGCCAACTGCGTTGTGAAGTGGCCTGTGGGACCATGAGAGTTGTAAAAATAAAATAAATACATAAAAAAACATTAAAAACAAGTGCAGTGCATAATCCAACATTTCTGTGTAACTGGTGGTGTTAGAGCAGAACGTAGTAGCGTAGTGTTGTCCATATTTATACAGCCTATGGTGAGGATATTCGTACAAAACCGAAAGCCTCATTTGCAAAGACCAGTATCCTCTGACACCAGTTCCTCCTACGAAGCCGTTCAATTTTAGACCCTGCGGCCACAAACTACTATGTGGTGCGAGGCGCCTTCCAAAACCAGTCAACATTCCAAACATTGCAAGTGTATAACTCAGAAAGTTAATTTGCAAAGACAGAGACAACCACTTCCTCTGGAACCTAGTGGAAGTTTTAACCGGGGCCCTCGGGAGCGGTTTCAAAGTAAAATATTTTTAAAGTTTTTTTTTTTTTTTTTTGCAGAGAAACATTCTTATCCACCTACTGTTTACTGAGGTGCTGTTAAAGTTGTGCACAAACAGGCCGTGATTACCTTCCTGAGCCGAGGACGCCTGCTGTTCTAACATCTTGATCATTCTCTTCACGTCTGAATCGGTGTCGCCTCGTTGACAGATTCCCGGATTGGCTTTGTTGTTCTTGGAAGAATCGACTGAAATTTGAAAATGAGGAGAGAAAGTCTCAGTTGGCTGCAGAAAAATAACACGATACTGCAGATTTAAATGAACATAGTAACATGAACATTTTAAATGAACATAGTAAACTTTTTTTAGCACATTTGTGACACCATATGGAGTGTTAGACAGTGGAAATCTGGAGGAATGTTTGGATGAATAGGTTTTGCAACTGCACAGGTGGTGTGATACATGTTCCTACTCATTGCAGCAAAGAATAATTTAAATGTTCTTATGGTGTATCCTGGAAAGTCCTTTTTTTTTTTTTTATAAATGGATGATGATAAACCAGGAGATATAGCATAGCATTAGCAAAATGAATGGAAAGAATCTGGCCAATGTAAGCTGTATCAATGTTATATGCATCATCTATCTTTGTAAATGTCCCAAAGGATGCACATAATACTTTGTGGTGAAACTACACTCAAACTATGACCCAACTACGAAACTCTGCGCCGCTACGGTTTTACCTTTTGGCTGAGAATTGAAGAGATGAACTTCCGTCTCTCCTTGTGTCACAGCTTTGTTACTGCGGAGCAGCTTGGGGCTGCTGTTATGGTCAGTGCAGCCGTCCGTGAGTAGGTCCCCATGCTCCCTGAATATCAAATGCATCTTCTCTATGTAATGGTTTAACTCCTGGTCCCACTGGAACTGTGTGGTTTGCTGGACATTCGGCCCAGGTGTGCTGGGCGAAGCTGACAAATCCCGTATTCTCCCTTCCCCTACACCGATGCTTTTTGTCTTGATGGGGTCGGGCAGATGAGACGGTCCAGAGGCCATATTCCGAGTTTTCAGTCCAACCAGAAAGTTTTCGTTAATGTTTGTAAACCCGACGCCGGTGTCTCGAGTTACCTTGATCACCGTCTCTTGCGTTTGTTTCGAGATGCTCTCTGCTAGCTTTGCAGTGCCTACGCCAATTGTGCGGGTGTCTGTGGTGCATCTGTTGTCCCTGTTCCCTACAGACACCGTCCGAGTGGAAGTGTGAGCGGTGTTGGTGTGCTTGTCCTGGGTGCTGAGGAGGGTGTTTGTGCTGGAGTCTGAGCTGAAGGCTTTTCTGGTGTTGGTAAAGCGAGACACTGAACTGGAAATGGTGTTGGTGCGCTGGCAAGCTGTCTGAGGGGAAGCCATGACACCCGAATCAACGCCTCTGACCGGATCTGTGGCCACACCTCGAGAAACAACTTCCTTTGCCTCACAACCGATCACATCAACACAGTAATTCCCACAAGGCACCGAATGGCTCTTAATCATTTCTTTCTTAGACCTAAGATTCTCAACTGGCCTCTCTGTGTTGCTTTCTGCATCGCATACCTTCACCTCTGTCCCAACCCCTTGCGTTCTTGTAAAAACCTGGATCCCCACGCCCATTTCCCTGGTGGCCACTCGCTCCCTGACCTCCCAGTGGCTCATGGGTTCATCTGGCCCTGCGCAAATATCCTCCATCTTAGGCTCACAAGATACTCCCACAGTCTTCACCTCTATTGGCTCCCCTGTGCTGGCATCTTTGAGCTCTGTGTGATTACCCACTCCCTGGCTTTTGGTGTCTGGCTTCGCCTCTGTGCCTGCGCTGGCAGTGGATGGTCTGGTTAAACAGGCCTTGTCGACTCGGTTCCTTGCTCCTGCAGCCTGAAGCTCCAATTTTAGCCGGGTCAACTCCGTCTGGAGGGCCGATTCTTTCAGGTCGGCTTCTAACTGACAAATTCGCTCCTTCAAGGCCGCATTTATTAGCTGTTGGGCGTCAAGCTCTGCCTCCTGTTCTGTGTAAATTCCAAGATTAACTTCAGACACTTCTGTTGCTACAGACCTTGTCTTTACTTGATCGGTGTAGGCGTATTTGCTTTCTTTTGATGGTTTACACGACGTGATAATTTCTTCGTCAGTTCCAACTGCAACTGACCTGACACTCTTCTCGTGCAGAGGGCTTTCACATTTTCCACGCCGTGTTTGAAACTGTCCACCTTTGAAGGCTCTTTCGAATGCCTGCATCTCTTCTGTGAGTTGCTTGAACTCACCAAGATCATTTTTCCCAATGCGTTTCAGTTCTTCTGCAGCGTTCACCTTGCTATCAAGATCAGACCCTTCCAAGCTATGTGATCTTTTCCACAGCACGTCATTCACGGTCTCGTTGTCGTTCTGGTTCTTGACCTGAGAGACCAGTTGCCTCTTTTCCTCCTGAAGAACAGAGATTTTTACCTGGAGGATAGGGATGATTTTCACCTGCTCCTCCAGCTCTTTCAACCTTTGCAGAGCTACCACCATCTGGTCACGGACGTGCTGCAGATGCATGGGACCAAGACTTGAAACCGGGGTAGTTCTACCAGAGCTCTGTGGGCTTAGCCTCAGGCTACCCGTGCTGCCTCTAGTGCCCAGGGATGAGCCAAGGTGTGCAGACATATCAGCTCCTGTGTCAGAAGGCTTGTTTCCATTGTTGTTCTGATTATATGCACCCAGGCCAGTAAAGGGTGAGAGTGACCCAGGGGAGCTTACACCTCCAAAGCTTGCAAGTCGTCGACGGGGAAAGGGTTGAGGTGGAGTCTGGTTCATCACCTCCTGAGTCAAGTGCTTGTGGGTCTCCGCAACGGACTTTTCCATCACAGAGTTTTGTCTTTGCACAGCAAGAGATCTTGCAGCTGGCTGAGGCTTTGACTCTGTGAGCACCTGGGAGGTTGTTGGACTTTCAATCCTGGAGGGTTTGTTGTCCGATGAAGAACCATGCGGTGGAGGAAGAGGGGGTCTACCTCTAGCTGTAGATGACATGCCCAGTAGTCTTGCATCATCACCGCCAGACGATGACAGGGATTCTGCAGAATGCCACAGTCCGGATGAAATGCCACTCTGCGTTTTTTCCACATTACCGACGGCCACTCTGGGCCTTCTTTTAAGGCTTAGACGCTTAATGGTGATGCCGTTCTGGAAACTGTCCACGGACTCCAGGCGATCAACACCCGACTGAAAACTGCAGTCAATCTCCAGGTAGTTAGGAACACACTCTTCAGAGCTTTGATCTGTTAGACCAACGGCAAAACAGTCTTATTTTATAACTCCTTATAACTAAAAAAAAAATAGTATTAAAAAGATGAAAATAGAAACTATTTGCAAAGAAAAGCTAAGAAAGTCTTGTATGCATGGTGCTGTCAACAAATATTAAAATATATATATATATCACAGAGAAAACACCATGTTGTAGACAAAATAAAATTCTTTATTCTTAAGGCTTCCTATCTTTAAATTTAATTTTATTTTCCTTACCTCAGTGTGGTGCGAGTCTAGAGTCTTCACCTCAAAATGTTTCTGTCTATAATCTCCCTGAGCTTGTCCCACCAGAGGAGGAGGGACGGAGGAGGACTTACCGATCGTGTAGACACTGTTTTCAGAAGCCACTTCTCTCTCAAATGGTATGTGTCTCTACATAGACTGAACCCACTCTATAATTACTCTGCAACTCTCCCTCTAAATCCCTGACCATTCCCTTGGCAAGTTATCTTAAGCGCAGACATCCTCCAAGTACTTCAGTCAGCGAATAAACAAAAGAAAATCTAACCAAATACTCAAAACAATACAATAAGAATTCATTATATCTCTCAGTTTTAAAAGATTACAGTTGTCACCGAGCTTCCCTTCTTTGCAAAGTTAAGCTAAAATGCTAAAATATGACGCCTACTAACAAAAAAAATGCTCGGTACATATTGTGCACCACCAATGTAAAAGAATCTGTATCAACTATTAAAACATTTAATTTAGTGGAAAAGTAAAGTTACCTGACACATTTCTCAGGATGTAACTGCCTTGAGCCATGAATATGTTTCAGAGTATCATCCAGTAAGAGCTTTGTATAAGACTGGAAATAAAAGAAAAACATATCAAATTTACTTCTTTACTTCATATCTTGATTATTATCTTTTTTTTAATATAAATTCCTAGTGCCTCCCTTGTATAATCCGTTACTCCCTCTCAGCTCAGGTCTGGCGGTCAGGAACAGCTAACCTTGGAACGCTTGCATAAAGGAAATGCAATACCGGATCATGACACATTATAGATAATTCTGCAAAACTACAGCCAGAGCCTCAGCGCACAACAGTGACTCGCTGCGACGCTGCTGCATCGTATCAGTTTCTCATCAGTAAGCACCTTCTGTTTTCAGCATGTGCAGGTTTCAAGGAGGCTTCTTCCTCTGCTCCTATCATCGTCTTATTTAGACGCACGGCACCAACTGTTTGTAAGTGGCTCGAAGGGAAAAATATACCAAAAACTTGTGGAGTTATGTCACCAAGAAGAAAGGCCACTGACCAAAATTAACCAGTCAAGACATCGGCACACTATCAAAATGCTATGTGATTTTTTTATCACTGTGTTTCATTTCTTCATAGATTTAAAGATTAGTCGCAAAATTGCCAGCAGGTCAGAAAATGTGAGACGCAGAATAACTCTGCATCAAAAATTCTCTACACTGCTGCCTCGAGGCACTTTCTTTTCCTTCTGAACAAGCAGACATGACATCAGGCCTCATGCAATAAATCCAATAAGCTCAGCAACGGCTCTTTAGCGTTAGCCGCAGTGACCCCGGGAGGACTGCTTCTCCAGCTCTCAGATGAATGTTCCAGAGCGATTCGGGAAAACTCATTTGAAGAATGCAGAGTTGAAAACGAAAAAAAAAAAAAAAAAAAAAAAAAAACGAATCTGGGACTAACTTATAAACTATGAATGGGTCAGCAGAATATTTTAAACGCAAGATTTTATTATATATTTATGCTTTTTCTGTTCGACATCAAAACATTGTACTGCTTACATCAATGTAACTCAGATATCCTCATTCAATGCACACATCATCTGATTAGTATGCTTTAAGAACAAAGCAGTTCTGACTCTATTTTATGCTGAAGTTATCGGGACAGACGGAGGTACTGACTCGGTGATACAATAGAGCCAACTACTGCTATTTGCTGAAGATGCCAAACAATTATTGCCCAGTGTAGCCTGCAAATTCCTCTGCATGTGTGAAGCACCTATAGAAATACTCAGCCGAGCAAAAACCCATCACTAATATAAGTAAATGTGCCTTCGTCTATGGCAAAGAAGTAAAGAATTTGAAAGGATTTAGACCTTTAGGCTATAAAATGCCACCATTTTTATTCTACTAGATATCTGAGTGAAACTGCACAATTAGAATATGAATTTTGGTAGGTCACAGTCACTTTGATCCCCTAAAGTCTATTTAATTAGCTCATCCCTGCATGCAAAAGGATTCAGACTTCAATCTAAAGAAATTGCCTCAAGTCTTGCTTGGCGTATCGTTTTCACAGGACTGTGCTTGAAGGACAGGCTACCTTCAAACATTACGCCTCCAGCAACAACTGCCCCAAGTCGGAGAGACACACTAAAAAAGCAACAGCGCATTAAAATTGGAGAGCAGGCTAATTTTTTAATGCTGTTTTCTGCAACTTTGAAATGTCTTCTTTACACTTGAACTGAAATGAACTGAAGATGAATATAACTGTAGATTTTTTTTCAGGATTTACTACAGGCGAGTATTTCTTATGGCCAATCGTAGCACACCTACAATCTTGCAAAATGAGAAAGGGATGCTTTTATCTAGAAGGTAAGTCATTTTGTTGGGGGGCCGATAGACTGCTGTATTTTCTGCTGAGACACTCCAGAAAATAGTATTCGTTTTACTGTACCAATATATTTTCAGATATTCCTTAAAACTAAGACATTCTGTTGTGCTGAAAGGCGATATGATACTGAATGTTGCTAAACCCTGACGCCTTGTGGTCGTGATAGGAAAATATGCTGCAGGACAAAGCTGAACATGATGCTGGTTTGCAACTCATTCTTTAAAAATCGTGTGACAAAATTGGCATTTAATTAATTTTCTGTTTTAAAACCGGAAATAAAAGCACCTGTTAGCCTACTTTAGCAGCGGCTATGTAGCGTGATGAGGACTCACCTGTGCACCAGGAGAAAGTAGACGTTCAAAATAATGTCACGCAGTTAAGAAACGTAAAACAGTTTAGTTTGCACATGTTTTTTTTTCTTTCTACCGTAGGTTTATCTTTCTCCTGTTTCCTGTTTTGTTTTTTGACCTATAAACGCTGCTTCTGTAAAGTTTTCCCGTCAAGAGTAGGAGAGCAGGAGCTGCGCATGCGCGGGGAGCTGTCAATGTGCGCAACAGGTGCTCCTGGGAGTCAGTCAGGTGATGAAGAGGCTTTCAGTAAAATATTGATGAAGTCTTTTCTTCTGTTGACTCGATTTCACAGAAAAGATAAACCAAAAAGCTACATAACTGGTCGTCCTGCTCCTGCGGTGGGTGTAGACTATGTTGTAAGATGTCAAAGCTGCTTCCGGAATTTTTAAGGAGCAAATAAAGGGACTGATTTAATTTGCATAAAACTACATCACTCAAACAGATTGAGGAAAGTGAAGAGCGGGACATTTTATGGCGTTTTAGAATTGCATCCAGTCACAGACTTCATTAATATTCAACACTTTTAAGGTGCACAGCGACATCATGTGGACACAGTGTAGAACTACACCGAGTGGCATTCACAAAATACTATCTACAGACAAACATTTTAAAGTTTTGTGAATGTTTACAATATTTTGCGACTATAAAATAAGTTCTGTCATGCATGAAACTCTTAAAACTGGTACTCACATCCTCAGCTACAGTTAATTTAGAATCACGTAATAACTTCTATTTTATATTTATAATTAACCTGAAAACATAAAAACTGACCATCATGCATGACCTCATAGTGGTGGATATCATCACACCTGGTTAACTTCTAGCTCACGACGTGACACTGTATAAAATCTATATGATTTGAGCTTTGCTTTTCTTCAGGATCATGCAGGGGAGGCATGCAGCAGCAGTCTGAGTGGAGCTGAGGTGGTCATTTCCAGTACAAGCAGAGTTTTTTATTTTCTGAGTAATGGGAGTCTGTATTAATGTTAGCGACTGCATGTTTTGGCCTGGAGTCTTTTACTTTGGCAAAAACCAAAAATAGTGTGATGTTGTGAAACTAAACAGTAAAAATTTGTTAACCGCTTGTCGAGTTAACTATTTAAGATATGATCTGAAAAAAAAAAAAAAAAGCAAAGCCCTTAGACAGTGCACTAAGGAAACAGGATTAATTATTAATGCGACGCTGTTTGTACTCTCAGACTAAAGGATCATTCAGTCCAGAACTCAACTTAAAAACAGACCGAGAGACGTCACTGTGTCCGAGATTCAATCAGGCCAAGGCTATTGTTACTTTAAAACAAAAAAAAATGCTGTCTACCTATCTTTGAACTTTGCTCTTTCAAACCCGCGGTCAGAGAAGTGATCAAACCAACCCCTCGCTGTTAGCAAGGACACCCGTGATTGGTCGGAAGAGTTGCACACCCCTGTTCTTTTCCCCTATCTCTGTTCTAGAGTCCACCGTTTAACTTGTGCAGAAGAAAACGCTTACGTATTTCAGTCACGGTCGTCAGGTCCCAGCCCCAGTCCCAGTCCCACGCCTGACAGCGAAATGTCTGAGAGAGGAGCCTTCGATACCAACGTGCTGACCCTCACCAGGTTCGTCCTGGAGGAGGGCAGGAAGGCCCAAGGAACCGGGGAGCTGACAAACCTGCTCAACTCCATCTGCACCGCTGTCAAAGCCATTTCCACCGCTGTCAGGAAGGCTGGGATTGCTAACCTGTGAGTAGCATGTTTTATTATTATTTTGTATTATAGCAGCAGCAGCAGCAGCAGCAGCAGCAGCAAAATCCTGCACATAGCATTTCTGAATATAAAGTTTAATATCAGCGTCATTTTTCTTTAGCACGTATTAGCTTCCATTCTGATTCAGTTATTTGAGTTCAGTGTTTTGCTGTAGCTGCAAGAGAATCAGTGAACAATTTTAACTTAAGCCCCCCCACCTCGACCAAAGGTAAACCATGCATGTAGTGCACAATCCCGGCAGGTCAGAGGTCAACAAGATAAAAGGTTTTCATAACTTTCTCACTGAAGTATGAGAGTCTTTGTTGTGTATTGTCAAGTTTCCTTGTTTAAAATGCACCTCCCGTTTCCTCTCTGGGAAGCTATGGCATCGCTGGGAGCACCAACGTGACCGGGGACCAGGTGAAGAAGCTGGACGTCCTCTCCAACGACCTGGTCATCAACATGATCAAGTCCTCCTTCACCTCCTGCGTGCTGGTCTCAGAGGAAGATGACAACGCCCTCATTGTGGAACCAGACAAGAGCGTATGTTCACGTTTGTCTGGTTTATTTATTTATTTATTTTATATATTAAAAAAATGTGTTTTTCCTCCTCCACAGGGAAAGTACATCGTGTGCTTCGATCCACTGGACGGCTCCTCCAACATCGACTGTCTTGTCTCCATTGGAACAATCTTCGCCATCTACAAAAAGGTCAGGGACTCCAATATTGCGTGTGGATTTCAAATACAATGAAGTCGTTACATCAGCCTATTGTTCCGCATCGCTTTGAGCTGCGTTTTTTTTTTAATTTTCCTCTTGCCATATATCCAGTCTTGCTGACAGCTTTGTCTGGCCTTGTCTCTCTGGGGTGTGTGAGATCACAAGCTCACACGAGAGTCCATGTTTCCAGGCTTCAAGTGTGCGCTTGTGGCTAGCAGTAGCAATGTTCTGGGGTATGGGAGATCCAGGCTAGGAAAATCTGTCCTGGGGGACCCTAATGCTCAGTTTAGACCTCTTTGTCAATTAGTCCAGATCCTAGACCCCACACAGAACTGTGATTGGTCCGCTTGGTGGTAGCGTATTTCCACTTCACTACTTCCGACTTTTTCTCCATTTCTGCTATTTTCAAACTGATTCTACAATTCTGACACACAGAGGAAAGAGGAGACAGATTGACAAGCACACAAGTAGAAATTTACTCATACTGGCGTCAAATGCACGCATCTGTTACGTACATTCCGCAGTTCTTCAAATGAGCCTTTAGGCAGGGTTGTGGAGGATTGTCGATGCATTGTAGGGCCTTTGTTCAGTGCATTTACACGCACAGCTTAATGGAGCTATGCTCAAAATTCAGCTGTCTGAATGTGGTCCTTGTTGCAGTTTTTCATGCAATGGAGAAAATCAAATAACTGAAGGGAACATGTCCTCCTCCTTCACACTATGTGGCGATATGTGTCTTGTCAGCGGGTTAATACGGGTTAATATGGTTGACCTATTGCGTTACATAATAAACAGACGGAGTCGTTCATGTGTCAGACCAGCATTTCAAACAACAACCAGATGGATAATAGTTCAGCTTTTTTAATCTCGTACGTAATGTGCATGTTACTTATGGTGCAGATAAGTTGGCGCCATCCCTCAGGTAATTCCTCTACCAGCTCTGTTCACCTTCTTCTTCTGGCTTTCTTGGATGTTTTTGTTCCGGGGTCACATGCCAGTGCAGTGGTTGTGGAGCATGTGCACGTCTGGTTAAACTCTGATTAAGGGGTATACATGCCGGGGAAAATCGTTTGCCAATTGCGTTATCTGGGTGTCTTAGGAGTGTTTACATGCACTTAAGCTGTCCAGTTAAAGTCGGATTAAGGCAATAATTAGTTTTTTTCACGTGCAAGTAAACTTACTGATTGATTTAAGAAGCTTATGGTTGATAACATATTTCAAAATTCAGCCATATGGGGGCTCCTATTACTATTTTTTTAACTGCTAGCCCACAAAGGTGCATACCCATAATCAGGGATGGTTTAGATTTAAGATATGTGTGTTTGGGCAAAGACCCCTTAAGATCTGGTTTTTGAGTTTTCATTAAAGTCATTCTGTTGCCGTTAGTGTCACACCTTTTGTGTCCTCCCTCCCTTGCTACTATACATCAGACTGGACAATCACATGCTAATGCTGCTTTTCAAAGCGTCTGAACTTTTGCACAGTTTCCAGTGAGCAACTTTCCCAATGGATGTTTACAATAACGTCATTTTATCAGCATACCTTTAGGGACTGATACGTGGTCTGTCAGTCGGTCCAGGATGAGATAAGAGCTGTTTTTTGTTTGCGTTCTGAAGTTGTTGGTCCTCAGAGGATGAAACATAATTAGTTTGGTGATAGCATGTCTTCTTTGGGTGAAATGGCATTCAAGACACAAGCCGAAAGTATCCAAGATAAACACGTTCGTTGTTGTTAAGAGATTTCCAAAGATTTCCAATGATTAAAGCGGGGATTTTTTCCTCACACACATTTAATCAGACTTGCACCGTTGCACTTGTCCCCATTTACCTCAATTTCCAAATGTGTTTCTCCATGTACTCCACAGACCACAAATGGGGAACCATGCGAGAAGGACGCTCTGCAGCCTGGAAGAAACATCGTGGCAGCAGGTTATGCCCTGTACGGCAGCGCCACCATGATCGTCCTGTCCACTGGTCAGGGAGTCAACTGCTTCATGCTCGACCCTGTGAGATTCACCACCAAAAAAAAACTGATTGTGAAGAGTTGCTTTTTTGCTGCAGCGCTTTTTTTTATTTTTTTTAATGTGAATTTAATGACATTTCCCCGTGTGTTTTTCTTAAGTCAATCGGAGAGTTCATCCTGGTGGACAAAGACGTGAAGATTAAGAAAAAGGGAAAAATCTACAGTTTGAATGAGGGATACGCACAGCATTTTTATCCAGATGTGACAGAGTACCTACAAAAGAAGAAATACCCAGAGGTGAATTGTAGTTGCCTCATCTTTATTCTTCTGAGAGTTATATTCTGTGAAACTGGATCTAATAATATCTTGTTTCTAGGATGGTTCCGCTCCATATGGGAGTCGATATGTCGGTTCAATGGTAGCAGATGTTCATCGTACTTTGGTGTACGGAGGAATCTTTTTATATCCTGCTAATGTCAAGAGTCCTAAGGGAAAGGTGAGCTGATGGAGCTACCACAAATGGATATTTTATTTAAAAAAAAAAAAAGAAAGAAAAAACCCTCAAACACTCACGACATGTGTTCTCCTTTCCCTTTGCTTTTTAGCTGAGGCTGCTTTACGAATGCAACCCCATGGCCTTCATCATGGAGCAGGCTGGAGGACTGGCCACCACCGGAGCTATGAACGTTTTGGACATCCAGCCAACCTCCATCCACCAGAGAGTCCCTGTGGTCCTGGGCTCCCCTGACGATGTGCAGGAGTATATTTCCATCTACAAGAAGCACAACAAATGAGGTACTCAGCTCAGCTATTACGATACACCGATCAGGCATAACATTATGACCACCATCCTGATGTTGTATAGGTCTCCCTTGTACCTTCAAAATAGTTGTGACTCATCAGGGAATGGACATGGGCTTTCTAAGGGGAATTTGTCATTGGTCTAACATCCACACGTCCTAAGGTCCAGTAGATGTGACTAACAGTGTTACTTCTCCTGTTAGTGGTCATAATATAATGCCTGATCGGTCTATGCGTCAATAATCAAACAATTTAGGACAATAAATGCTACAAATTTGTTTCATTTTCTTCAATTTAGCAGGTCAGGTCTGGTGGTGAGCAACATAAAACAGGACTGACAACACAAACTCTGGGTTCAGTCAGGACGTTGATTGTGCTTTTTACTCGTTCCATCTAAAAGCACTGATGAAGAAACCAGAAGACAGACTGACTGGATCTACTACCTCTGCCTCACACTGGGTGAATTCCATCTCGACGCCTGTATTTTTTAAATAAAGACAAACTGAAACATGTTGTATTCTTTACTGAGTTCAGCATGCGTGCATGGAACGCCGTTGCTGTCTCTATTTAAGGATGGAAAAAGTCATATTCTAGATCCAAAACTAAATTATCTGTATGACTTATCACAAGTCCCGTAGAACATTTTTGGGCCGAGGTATAATTCATTCCACATACTCACATGCGGACGAGGCCAAGCACAACAACAGTCTGGTCCCAAGTACTTGCTCACAATCTTTCCTGGCGACGGTAACGAGGGCAGGGTCTGTCTTTTCACATTCTACGCCCAGATTTGATCTGACACTCTGGGAGTGAAACCAATTTGCTCCTCTACGGAGCCCTGATCTCCCTGAATTTCAGACAGTTCATCCAGTTTTTGTACGTGGACAATGCGTTCCTTTCACAGAAATAATGTTATTTGGCCAGGCAGGTCCAGATAGCTCTGAACAAGTAAAAAAGGATATTGTTTCTCGGAAAGCTAAGTAACCACAGACCAGTGCTGTTTTATTGTTAAAGCAAACCAATGTGAACACACTCTACATAGACGACATTTAAAATTAGTTTAACCTCTTGAGACCCTGTGTCCTCATATGGGGACGGGTTTTTAGGTTTGTGGTGGCTTCTTATTCTGCTTCATTTAGACCCGTTGTCCTCATAGCAGCCTGTTAAGAAAAAAGCATGTCACAAAATGTGATGCATATTAAACCTTTAACAATTTAAACGTGTGAATTATTATTAAAAAAATAAATAAATCACAACAGTACATTCGGCCTAATTAAGCAAACAAGGTCCAGAGGCCAAATTAGTTGTTGTACCTATGACAGAGGCACAGTCCCATCACAACACTGATCAGAATGAAGCATTTATTTTGGTACTTCCACTGAACGGCAGCATATTAACTAAACATTTAGTTTTGCCAAGCGCTACATTTAACATTTAGATTTAACATTTAGATTTAACATTTACATTTAGATTTAATATTTACATTTATATCAAACATTTACATTTATGTTTAACATTTTGATTTAACATTTAGATTTAACTTTAACATTTAGATTTAACATTTAGATTTAACTTTAACATTTAGATTTAACATTTAGTAAATGTGATTAAAAATGACATTGAAAACTTTGCACCTAATTTTTTTTTGTTTTTTGGGAGCTAAATGCAGGAAAAATTGTGTGTTCAGATTAACTTGCACAACTTTACAAACGACGCCCCATATGTACCAGGCTTTAAACATATCTGCTTCTGCTGTAACGGGTCTATGGAGACTGACTAGTTTTTGGAGTCAGCTTCTAGTGGCCATTTGTGGAACTGCAGTTTCCAAATTTTCATGACAGTGGAATTGAATTGTCACAAGTTATTAACTTATCCTGTAAGTGGTCATAATGTTGATCGGTGAATGTCTCATTCTATACAAGTTCATATAAGTAAATATGAACATTATAAACATTAAAAATGGTAACATGATAATATGCTAAGCTAAGCTAGCCTTCTTCTAGCTGACATAAACACAGCAACTAAAGTAAACTAAAGTAACTGTGGACCAGATTCTTCTCCAATTACAACTTATATATTCAGCTCTTGATTATTTCTGGCACAAGAAACAGAGTCTGGTTTAGTTTTGGTGGCGCCAGTGTTCTACAGCTCTAATAATCCATACGAACTCACTGAGAAAAACAAAAAGGTCCAACTATCTGCTCCAATCAAGTGTATTTAGGAAAGCAATTGTTAGAATCTGCAGAACGATATGGCCCCTGCAGAGTCAGCATATATAGGCGTCATTAGGGAATACCGCCCTGTTGCTTCCAACAGAGATTTAAAGTCTAATATGCATCTTAATGAGCTTTTAATAACGAAATAATAACACAGCTGAGTGGAACACTGACCACTGATGTCACTTGGAAACTTTGCATTGAAATGTAAAATCTCGTCTGAGAGTATAATGGAATTTTTATTACCTCCTTTTTACTTTTGGCAAATTAAAGCCTCTGGATGTGAGAATATTGTATGTGAGTCATGTAACAGCTTAAACCCAAAGCTTTTCAAATAGCTCTTTTGTGTACATAGGGGATATAAAATCATTTACGTAGATCCCGGTTCTCTGGATGGGACTCATACTGTCTGGGATTCGCCGAAAGCCAAGCCCCTTCCTCTTTTAACGCGCCGGCGCTCAAAGGCCTCGGTGCCCAGAGGACGCAGACACGCTTTCGGTCGCGCGTGTTTATTTCGATTTTGTTCAGACTGCGTATGATTATAGGTTGCAGAGTCAATATTTAGATTTTGCAGGAAAAGCAAATCTCGGCCTGTTTATTTTCCCCCCTCGCTACTGTGTGTGTGTGTGTGTGTGTGTGCGGCTTGTGTGTGTGGATGTACAGAGTGTACGCGTGTTTGCTCACGTTTAAGGAAGGGATGAGATGACATATGTCGGTTTGAATAGTCATACGTTAGGTATTCAAATTAATCCTAGGCTTGCGTTTAAGGAAAAGCATTTCCCCCATCCCAACTGTTATTTAGCTGAATCACTGTCTAAATGGTAAAATCCCTGAATGTGAGGTGATGTGCCATTGGTTGATTGGTTATGTGAAATGTAAACCGATCAGGCATAACATTATGACCATGGTGGAGTAAAAAATAATTTAAATTTAAGGTTCTGCTGAGAAAACTTTGGACCTGGTATTCATCTGTGTGGATGGTATCTCTTTATATGCCATGCAATCTATTATAGGCTAATTCAAATATGATTTACTGGCTATATACACCAATCAGGCATAACATTATGACCACTGACAGGAGAAGTAAATAACATTGACCATCTTCTCACAATTGAATCTTCTGCTGGGAAACTTTTGGGCATTAATTTGTGTGGATGTTATTTAGACATGTAGCACCCACCTACACCAGACCAGGCACCCCCACCCCGTAGAAAATGACACGGACACACACACACACAAAAACAGTTTAGGAACAACTCATAAGCAAAATAAAAAAACAGCACAAGGTGTTGACCTGAAATTCACAAGATCCCAACCTGATCAAAATATCTGTGGGATGATCCACACAAGCCCCCTCCCCTCAAATCATAGAATCCAAAGCCCCCCCACTAACAACATTATGTTCCTATACACTACAGGACACCCTCAGAAGGCCCATGTCCATTCTCTGAGGGACACCTACACAATATTAGGAAGGTGGTCATAATGTTATGCCTGATCGGTGTAAATAAACACGTCGGACCGTTTATTTTATTTTTTTTGGCCAAATTTAGTTCATGCAGCACCGTTTTCCAACCTTTACACTTGACAGGACACTACGTGTAGTTCCCGTCTGACTGACATCATGTCCAGACAAGCTCTGTTGACTTTACACTCTGACGAGGAGTGTTATAGTGGTACGTCTGTGCTGTGTCTGCACAGCTGACAGCTCGTTCAACAACATCAACAACCTCGCCCCCTCGCTCACATCCCAGTTTGCTTTGTGCTAAATTGAAATGACGAACAAGACACTCCGATTTATTTATTTATTTTTATTTTGTTGGCAGAAATGGAGAATTCTAAAATAGAAATAGTCAACAAGCAATGGTTAGTCATGCTAGTTTAGTCATGCTAAAAAAAGAGCATGAACCCGACTGTCGTGAAAGTTGGTTCGGTCATGATCTGGCTGCCTTTTTGTTGACGTCACATCAGCACTTTAATTCCTCCATAACTTTACTTTATGACCAAATGTCTGCAATAGTTCTCCAGCTAGTGACTTCTATTATAAACAGGATTTTCTCTGTCAGCGTGGGGAGCTTTGAGAAGGCCTCGCAGCTCCACTCACTATGCTACATATTAGACCTGCCATCTCACTCGCTTGTTTAACCGGCCGGAGTGGCTTTTCTCAGCACAGTGACAGTACGCAGACCCAAAGAGCCTATGTTTAAATTAAACATAAACTCTGTCTGTCCCAGACCACCCTGAGTGGAGCCGACTGCTAATCCAAATAAGCGCTTTAACATTGGCCCAGAGAGGATCCATATTTGTACCTGACGCGGCCTAGTTTTCATAGCTACGCATCATAAAACCCAAAGATCTCAGGTTCAAAGAGTCATGTGAGTTAGCATGCACCCCGCACCCCATAGCAATAACACTCCTTGATGGCAGCATCCATCCCCAGAAGGATGCAGCCTGACACATGGTGCGTTCAATTTATACTCAGAAGTCAGAATTTACAAGTTTCAAGTTGGAATTTTCAAATCAGAAAGTTGTAGAATCCTCACTACCCCTGAGTTGAGTTTCCAAGATGGCCGCCCCGTGTGTAAACAGTGATTAGAAGCTCCTGTAATATTCCGTTTATTAGCTCTTCTGATTAGCTTTTGTTGCATTAAATCGGTCGTACAGACAGTATTTTTTCCACATGCATATGTTGAAATGCTGTTACAGTGTAATTTAAGTTTTTTATGTGGAAACCACATATATATATATGTATAAATTTCTGCTTTGTGTGATCTTGTAGATTTCATAATTGTTAATAATTCTAGTAAAAAAAAAACTCTTGGCCTTTTACTTTATATTAGTAAAATATCTGTTATCTGTTGCATTTGCAATTTGTGTAACTTAAGTAGCCTAAATTTAGTTTGCCATTATAGCAATAATATCAAGATTTTTTTTATTTTAATTTTTAAAAAAAACAACAACTTTAATTTCACTCTGCACTCAAAAAACTTAATTATTGAACACACCAACTTATATTCAGACAAGGCAAGAGCTTTCTTTTACACGGCGATCTAGTTTTACGCCTTCTTTAACTTTCACTGGAATGCCAATGACTCAGGCGTGACATCATTCCCAGTGCCGAATTGTGCCCTGCGAGATAAATGGAACGCAACAACAGACACACACACAAAAACAATTGGGAAACAGAACAGCACAAGGTGTTGACCTGGCCTCCATATTCGCTAGATCCCAAACTGATCAAGTGTCTGTGGGATGATACACATCCTCAACCCACAACAACAAAGTGTTTCCAGACACCACAGGATCATTCTCTGATGAGTCACAACTGTTGTGGAGACCTACACGGTGTAAAACAATATTGTGCATCCTATTAAAAAAAATCTTGCCTTCTGCAAGAAGAATCTTATTCTTGCTCGTTACATTTGAGGTGGTCCAGAAACAGTAGTAACCAGGCTCTTTTTGCGGTATTTGTTTTTAAAATTGGGAAAAGTCGGCTCCGGTCCTCTTGATTTATCGCATGGTGTCATGGACGGGGACAGTCGGAGCAGACCGCCGATGGCGCTGCGCCTTGCAGTGGGTGGTGTGTTTGGATTAAAAGCATGCATGTGGTGACTGTCACTGAAGATAGCCTCCGACCACAAGAGTCAGTATTTACTCCAGTAGTAGGATGTTTGTGTGTGTACCATTACAAGCCTCGTCCACATGAAGAGATGGAAATATATATATGGAAACATGGATAAGTTTGCATTTTGTATATGTTTAACCATCTTCCTTTGCTCGTGTCATTGTGCGTCTTCTGCACTGCGCTTGACTGAGCTACACCTTTCTCAACACCTCAGCGGCTGCTGACATTCACCTTAAAATGTCAAAAAAACTCTGCCCACACAATGTCCAGCCTGAAGCGTCCAGGAGTACTCAGCCATAAAAATCTGTTAACAAAAGTCCTTGAAATTCAAACAGCGTCTCCCACCCTGCGCTACATTGTGAGCGCTTGAAGGGAAATGTCAGAGAAGCCATAGGTCTCGTCTCATTTTCTGCCTCCAGAACTGAAACAGCAGCTACGCTTCAGGATGGAGCTCAACATTTTTGGCCCAAACTGGCAGGACACCAGACGGACAGACTGAGGCACAGAATGTACCAGGAAAACAGAAAAATCGCCTGTCATCTGTCCCTCTTTTCAAACTGTGAATGTGCTTCAAGCGTATTGATAGTACAAAAACACTTTCCAGCTCTTACTAAAGTAGCTCCGATAAATTTCATTTAATTTATTTTGTTTTTCTTGGGGGGTTTAAAGTAGTTAATGGCACATTATTCCAGATATAATCATTTGCTGACTTGCTGACAGTACAAATACAGATATCGATTCCAGTTAAAATATAACATATACAACCAGCCATGTAGTTTAACTTTGCAGAAAGACAACAAAGGGGTAATTAGCTAGCATGTATGTTTCCAAACATATCAAAATCCACTAATTGATACTTCTAAAAGTCACAAATGAATGCTTCTGTGCTACAAATGAATGCTATCTCTGGGATGATCCACAGCGGCCCCTTTCCATTCTGGTCATAATGTTATGCTTTATCGGTGTGTATCCATAAATATCAATAATGTAGCCTCCTGAGAATTTTTAAAGAACTTCCTGTAAGAGTTGTTCAGTAACCAGAGGTGAATGTTGAATAGCAATTTCCTCCTTTCCAGATTTTTTTTTTTTTGAATGCCTTATCGAGAACAAGGAGTCCTCTGTCTTAAGGTCATGGTAGCATACCTGTCCCTGAGCAGCTATTTCCTCCTGGAGAGATACATGATCACAGTCTGGAGCGAAAAGAGAGGTTATGTTTAAAAAAAAAAGAAAAAACTAAAACTGCTGTCTTTCCCTCGGAGGAGTTACCTCAGGGAGAAAACTGTGTTGTCTGGCCCAGTTTGTACCGTTATCTTATCCAGTGTCATGGACTTTGTCTGTACAGCAGGATTCCAAGAGGGATTCAGTTGTTCCGCGAAACCCTAAGATGGATTTTACTGCAGGTGTCATTAGTCTGGTACTATCAGTTACCCTCCTTGGTGTGTTGAACAAAAATACTCCTTACTTCAAAGTTTGCTGCAGTGGAGCATTTATTGGTATACCGGTAAATGGTGAGCTTAGAGGCACAGAGTGTAGGTCAGGGAAGGTAAGCCAACACAGAACACTGGAAAGGTACCACGTTTTATACAGTTATGGGGTCATGGCCATTATCAAAGGAGGGGAGGAGTGGGCTGCATATGTAAATGGAGGTCTTGTAGAGTCTCTATTGGAACAAAAGGCCAGGAGGCTCCAGGTCTGACACACAGGTAAGGATGACAAAAGGTAACAAGGACTTGAACCCTAGGGGGACGGCCAATCGAATAACTGTTCTCCTCCTTCACACTAGGTGGCGATACGTGTCTTTTCAGTGGGATAATACCACGTTAACACGGCCCGATTTCCGGTTTACCTATTACGTGATATAATAAGCAAGAGTCCTTCATGCGGCGGACCGGCATTTCAAACAACAACCAGACGGATAATACTACATTTTTAAATCTCGTATGTAATGTTCTCGCTACTTCTGGTGCAGGTAAGATGCGCGTTATCCCTCAGACGGTTCTTCCAGCGGCTCCGTTTCTTCTTCTTTTTCTTCTTCTTCTTTTTCTTCTACGTCTGGTTTTCTTGAATGCTTGTGTTCTGGGGTCACACGCCAGCGCAGCGGTTGTGGAGCATGCGCACACGCATTATCCAATTTAAAAATGCAATTCACTTTATGCATGCCGGAGAAAATTGAATTCCAGTCGCATTATCTGTGTGTCTCAATCGGATAATGAGAACTCCGATTTTAATCAGACTAACGTGTTTACATGCACTTAAGTTCTCCTGTTATAGTCCGCTTAAGGCAATAATTCGTTTTTAATTACCTCTCTACCTCTCTGTCTGGGGTTCATCTCTCCACTTCAATCGGTTTAACATCCCCGTGTGCATTCTTCCAGAATCATTAAGAGGAACCAGGACATGAATCTTTTTGTGTCTCCGTGTTCGTGTTTTCCACAAAGCAAGCCAAAGGTATCCTACTAATGGGAAACCAGCTCAGCAAAACTACCGCCTATCTGTTCATGCCCTCCTTTAAATGTTAAACTGTCTGGGTTTAGTTTACAGCCAGACTGACCCTAGTTTGAACTTCTGTCAGGTTCAAAGACAAATTCTTTTTCCTGCTGTGTGCACGGCTATCGGCCCAGAGGGATGCATTCAGTCTGAGAACATGTGGTGCCATCCTAGAACATCTCTGCTGGGATAATGCAACGCGGTGCTCTAATGTTTAGAAGAGGATTCTGACAAACAGGTAGGCAACATACATGCTAATTAAGCCTGCTAGCATGCTGAAATCTAACTGGAGTTTAGCATCATGTTTGATTAGCATGCTAACAAATAATGCTCAGTCCTAGATAAATGAAATCGTCCAGGTTGGAGATGCATTTTTCTTAAAGGCGGCCTAAGGAAAAGTTAAATATATCCAAAGTCAGGATTATTGGACCAAGACTGTAGAATAAACTGATATATTTCACATTTTTTAGATTCCTCAAAGTAGCTACCTTTCGCTTTGTTGTAGTCTCCTGTAATGACTTTCACTTCACAGTTGCAGGTCCTTGTCCAGGTCCATTTATGGAATTTCTTGCTTTCTTAATGGGACCATCAGTTGTGTTGTGCAGAAGCCAGGTTCTAACAACCGTTAGAATTCATATCATGGCAAGAACCAATCAGCTAAGTAAAGACAAACGACAGTCCATCATTACTTTAAGGGCCAAAGGTCAGTCAGTCCGGAAAATTGCAAAAGCTTTGAATGTGTCGGCAAGTGCAGTCGCAAAACCCATCAAGTGCTATGTCAAATCTGGCTCACATTAGGAACGCACCAGGAAAGAAAGACCAAGAGTCACCTCTAGTGCTGAGGATAAGTTTATCCGAGACACAATTAAAGAAATAACAATCTTACAGTCATCAGATTAGAGCCAGATAAATGCCACACAGAGTTCTAGTAGCAGGCACATCTCTATATCAACAGTTCAGAGGAGACTGCATGAATCAGGTCTTTATGGTCGAATAGCTGCTAAGAAACCACTACTAAGGAAAAACAACAAGCAGACGAAATTTGTTTGGGTCAAGAAACACAACGAATGGACATTAGACCAGTAGAAATCTGTGCTTTGGTCTAAAGAATCCAATTTTGAGAAGTTTTTCTTCCACCTGACATGTCTTTGTGTGAAGCAGAAAAGGTGAACGGATGGTCTTTGCATGCATGACTCCAATTGTGAAGCATGGAGGAGGAGATGTGATGGTGTTCGGGATTTGTTCAAAATTGACCAATTGCACCAGCATGGCTACCACAGCATCCTGCCGCGACACGCCTTCCCATCCAGTTTGAGAGAGTGTGCAAAGCAGTAATCAAAGCCCGTTTTTGTTTACTGCATAATTCCATATGTGTTCATTCATAGTTTTTAAGCCTTCAGTGAGAACCATTAACCAAACCACTCTTTCGGCTAAGCTAAAATCACTAGAATCTAGTGATATGGTAATATATCGCGATACTTTTTCTTCCACTTCAGTATAGATTTTGAATGTCTTGATTTCGAAAAAGAAAAAGTCATGTTTTAGGCTGATCGTGAACGACTTCCACACCTCCACCACCGTTTTTTCTGTACAAGTGCAATAAATTGGAAATGGATCAAATCATTAATTTGTCCAATGAATTATCGCTGATGTCATCTGATGTACATATATACAACGTGTACTTTAAGCTGCATTTCAAAATTCTCAGTGAACTATGTAGAAAATTGCAACATCATAGTATCGCAATAATGTATCGTATTGTGACTCAAGTATCGTGATACGTATCATATCGTGAAGTCCTCACCATTACCCGCCCATACTAGAATCCAGGTGATTTGATCATTCCTCTATATTTTTCCAGGGGCATTACCAGAAAACCAAACTGCTGCAGTGCTGACTTATCCCAACATGATACTTATTATGTTGCATATTCATGTCCCAGCTATGCACAGACCACGAAAATGTTTTCTCACAAAAGTCATATGAATTTTTCCCTTTCGTGTAAAAAAAAAACAAAAAAAAAAAAAAACAAGTAAGGGGGGAAGAAAATGCCAACATATCTGAGACAGACATCTGAGACGTTTCCATGAGCCGCAGGGAAAAAAAAGAAGATGAAAAAGAGGAAATATGCAAGCAGAAAAACACTTGGCAGCGTTTTAATATCGACTCCTTCTCCTCCTCTACCCCCCTCCCCCTCGCTCTCTTTCTTTCTTTCTGTCTGTCTGTCGCTCTCTGGGCTTGGAAGCACTTGAATGCAAAGTTCAGTGAATTGTTCTGGCAGCGCAGCTTGTGTGTAATGACTTCTGACAGCAGCGGAGACAAACTGAAGAGCACGTCTGTCTCTGCATGAGTATTTACAAATCTACTCCGGGGGAAACCGCATTCCAATTCTGGAAACACGATTACATGCGAGGAGTCGCCGTGAACAACCACATGTAGGGGGATATATATGTGGAGGTGCTCGTTTGAAAATAAAGGCACGGAGGACGAGGCTGTGCAGGGCGCCGGCCCTCCGAGAAGTTTGGTAGAGAAAGAAAAAGAATGTACGTGATGTATTAGAGTCGTTTAAGAGGTACAGTGTAAGGCGGGGGGGGGGAACAGTTGCCTGCTCCATCATACAGGCCCCGCTGGCTCCACTGAATCTGGCCGTTGTTCTTATCTGGCTGCCGTCCAACGCTGATGGGATTCTGGTTCTGCTACGCATTATGAACTCCTTCTTAAAAGTGAAATGTGGCCAGGGTGTGTTCTCTTTAGTTTTGCTCTGAAAAGAAAGCTTTGTGAAAAAGTTTTACTTTGGAGAATTAGAGAAACTTTGCGCAAAAAAGGGGGAAGAAGAAAAAAAAAGTAGGATTGTAGCATTTGAGCCGAGGCACAGAGCCCATATATATCCTGAGTGGTCTGGGATGATGTCAGCTCCTTTGTATTTAATGGAGACCCTTGAGCAGTTCACCATTTGGGCTTCCTCTAACCTTTGATGTTGCTCCAAATTGAGTCTGCAGTCAGCCTGTTGCACTGGTATGCCAGCTGGATGGGGTGGAGGAGGGGAGGAGGTGGTGGGGTTGTTTTGGGTTGTTTGCCTAAGAAACTCCTCTGCACTTGTCTTGACTCCTCTTTAATCTCTCTAATTGGAGTCGGGGGGTCTGAGGGTCCCCCTGAGAGCTGCCAGATCTTTGTAGTCAAGGTCTGGTGATGTGACGGCGTCAGAGGAGCGCTGTTATCCAAAATTACCCAACAGGTTTTTTCCCCTTCTCGACGCTCGATGGCCTCGGAGCCCCAACTGATCCGTTCTATCCCAGTGCTCGGTGTTTGTTTGCACAGCGCGTGGCCGCAGTTGTTATTCCTCTTCGCACCTTTCCACTTGTTCAGCCTCACTGTTAGGAAGCAGGAAATACCCTTTACCAAATGGCACAGCGATGGATCCCCCCACCGCCACTCGCTTCCACTTGCACAGACACAGATGAGCTTTTTTTTTTATCTTATGCGTCTCACGTGAAGGCCTCTGGTACTTTCCCGGCTCGGAGTCCGGGAATCGCGGTTCCTAAATCTCCGAGCTGTCACGTCTTCGCTCGAGTGTTTGCACAGCATCCGTGGGTACGCGCGCGTTTTAATGGTGGAAAGGCAGGAGCTCTGCATGTGTTGCAACAGCTGTTGTTTTTGCCTGCAGGGAGGCAACAGAATCCCAGTGTTTTGCAGAGAAACACGGCATAATTAGATCCAAGTCTCACTGCAAGGATGAGCAATTATTAAAAGATGGGGAATTATGTATTATTCTACATGCACATGTCTATCTATCTATCTATCTATCTATCTATCTATCTATGTATCTATCTATCTATCTATCTATCTATCTATCTATCTATCTATCTATCTATCTATCTATCTATCTATCCATCTGGACCTTTTATTACTTTAATCTCTTTAATTATTCTGAGTAACCCTGAGACTTTTTCTTGTTTTTTTTTTTTTTTTTTTACTTATTTTATTTTATTTTTTTATTTTTTTACTGTGGCTCTAACCCTAACTAGTACCAATTAGCAGAAAGTTTCCTCTGGCTCCGCTTTAATAACAGTCCTGTGCGTCACTACCCGCCTGTGACGCCTGAATCCCAGCAGTTTATCCGACCAATCGGACGTGCTTGTTGCGGAACCTAATCAGCCCGAGGCAGCCCGCATTACAAAGCGTCTGCAGTCGGAGGAGTGGATGCGGGTCAAAGCGCATGGGCGACTCCAGAAACAAGCAGATATCGCGGTGCTCTTTGGGAGAAATATATCTCTCCTGGTTCTCTTTTTCTTTTTTACTCTTTTTTTTTTTTTTTTTTTTTTAACCCCAAAACTCTGAGTCGCCTTCGAGTCTACTGAGCGCGCTACACACGCGAAGCATCCTAAACACGATCCGGGACCCGGGCGAGGAGTAGAAACTTCGAAAACGCTGGGAAAAAAACTTTTGAGATCGCACTATGATTTGCTTGTTATGGTCATCCCTGATGAGCAGTTGCTTACTTTGTGGCGCCTCGTAAAGTCAGCAACCGTGACGCGCTATGAAGCCATCAAGGAGCGACTCTTTTGGCACAGCTCGGTGGAACTACGGGAGCGCTTATGAAGTCCGACGCTTTTAAGATCGGTTCTTGGTGGAAATGGCAAGTCGTGCCTCAATAATGGGGCGGGCAGTGACTTTGATGTGCAGCGTGTTGGTTCTAGTCCTCGGTTTCTGTCTCGGGTCTCCTAACCATCGGCTGATCTGCTGGAAAGCCATCCTCAAGTGTCACGGGGAGCCGGAGTGCCATTACGCCTACGACCAGTACCGTTATGCCTGCGCAACTGTCATCAGCGGGCATCAAAAGAAGTGCCCCAGCCACTGCATATCCTCTCTGATCCAGCTCAACCTGACCCAGGGCGGCCCGGCTCTGGAGGACTGCGACTGCGCCATGGACCAGGTGTGCAGGAGCACCAAGCAGGCGATCGAGCCGTGCCTCCCGCGGACCAGCACCCTGGGCTGCACCGAGGCCCGGCAGCAGTGTGAGATGGACCCGTCCTGCAAATCCGCCATGAGGGATTATTTGTTCCACTGCCGGAAACTTTTCGGGGGCCAGAGGTGCACGGATAGCTGCCGCAGAGTCATAGCCAACATGCGCTCCATACCGAAAGCGCAGCAGCTGGACACTTGCGTGTGCGACGGCACCGAGAGGAACATATGCGAGTACATAAAAGTCAGCATGAAAGCTTTCTGCTCCGACTCCACGGAGAGGTTCGCGGGGAGCGGGTTTTCGGACTCCGAGGAGGACCCCGAGTACGATTACATCGACCCAGGAGATAATAATCCATACGTGGAAAGCTCGAGTGACTCCCCTCTCAGTCAGGCGGCTCTAAATGTTCTGACCACCATTTTGGTTTTAACCAAATTTATGTGAAGAGCTGCTGCCTCTAATGACACTTAAAAGCTCTGTCATCTTAATCAATGTGAATCAGAATCCTCTGACATCTCTGAGAAGCCTCTGTTAAATTCATCCCCAACTTATGCTGCACGTCGACACGAATTCATTTAAAACGGGCCGATTTTAAGTATATTTATATCTCACGGCAAAAGCCTGCAGTTATGGATATAGAAAGTTACTAGTTACATCCAAAATGTAAACCTTTATGACCGTGGAGCCGACCTTTTGTAAGCCAGCTGCATACATGTAAAAATTTAAAGTAGATTTGTACAAAGTTATTTTTCCGTCAAACATGTGTGTATGAGTGAAAAGAGATTTGCACTGTGTGAAAAGATGAGCCCCGCTCGTGTGCTGCACTGCAAAAAGAAGGAAATCTTAAAAGTGCCTAAAAGTTTAATCTGATCACATGACAGGCAGCCGGCGTTTACCCCCTCAGCCCCCTCCGCCACAAACCAAAGAGGTGGAATAAGCCTCTAAAACGTGTCTTAATCCCAGATCATGCATCTGCAAAAAAAAAAGAAGCTCTTAGGAGCTGATACACTTGACCCTGTAAACGTGGATGTTTGCATTAACTCCTGAATCCTGTTCAAACAGACCAGAGGAAGGTGAACTCCTCCTCCTCCTCCTCCTCCTCCTCCTCCTCTTCTCGGGGGATTTGCAGCACAAATGGAGCCGAGGAGTTGGTTTGTTTATCTTCACCCCATGTGTTTGTTAGAAGCCCTTATAATGATTTAAAGAAAAAAAAATACATGTCTGTGTTTCGGGTGAGCGGGGGACATGAAGTGTGAACGCAGAACTCTGAATGTACATGCACATTAAATAAATACACATTTTTAAAATGATTCCCCCCCTCTGCGTTTATTTGTGATTCCTGTATTCACTAGCGGAGATTTTCTCATCTTGATCCATTTAATTGCACGAAATTGCGCGAGCGTACATCTTTGTATTATTAATTTATCTGAAATATAATGCTCCATAGCCAAGGTGACTCCTCTCCTGTCACATTTCTTCTCGTAGTTTAGATATTGAAACTGTAATTTAAATAAATCTTCATTATTCACAGCAAATAAGAATGAAATCTGATGCACTTCCAGGTTAATCTGGTCCATCGTAACTCAAATAAGTGAGAAGTCGGAGTTAAATATTTTCTACTTCTTCTCATGAAACGATTGTGACAAGTAGAAGCTTCAGGAATGCGTGTGAAGACTAAACAGTTTCAGCTTTTATGTGAGCACATGCCTCGTGGCAGATGACGGTTACGAGCCCGAATTAAACGCGGGGACGCTTCCTTAAACAACACGCAATCACATTTTCAATCAGCGATTTCAGCGATGTTGCCCGGTGCGTGTGTCTGTTTACGTGCATGTGACTCATGTTGTGAGTCAGTCGGCTCTCGGTGCATGCCAAAAAGAAGAAGAAGAAGAAGAAGAAGCCCCCCTCGTCCTCCTCCTCCTCCTCCTTCCCTCTCGATGATGAGTCTTGAAGCCATGTTGCTTTTCACGTCGAGAGATGGGCCCTCCAGCCCATTGATTGGAAGAGGAGTCGAGTGGCACTTCTATTATGGAGGCGCAAAACACACAATGGTGCGACGGCACAATGCGGGGGCACTTCATTCACTCTGTTCCCCCATGTCACCCCCTTTTCGGGGAGTTGGGGGGGGGGGGACAGTCATCCCAGAGGAAGACGGAGGAGATAACGTGAGAGAGTTCAGCTTTATTACTCACTGACGCCCTGTTCACAACTTTCTTTATGAAGAAAACTTTTTTTATTGTAGTTTCAAACTATCTTAATAACCCCTACGGTGGCCCGGATTGTTCAAAAAGCACCAACCCATTCGCGCAGTGGAAGCCTTTCTGGGCCTTTGTCGGAAAGAAACACAAGCCGGCTACTGTCACTTTAAGAAAGCGGCCTCCGATCCAACCATTAATAATTGTAATGCCTTTTTATTATTGTGGGGGATAATGAAGGGATGAGAGTCATATGGGGGCCCCAGACAATACATTGCCCTGAAATGTTTTCAATTAACTTTTGGCACCAGAGGAAAATAGGAATGCTGTGTTTTCTTTCCCATGCCGAATCAGAGAACAGTCGACTGGGGCTTTTGGTGCAGGGAGCAGAACCTCATTAAAACTGCCTCATCATAACTCAAAGTGTTGGCCAACCCCCCCTCGGCCCCGCCTCAACTCATTCGTCCTCTAGGTTACACTAAGGAAAACACATTTTCTTTTTTTTTTTATATTTACAAGACAGTCCCTCCTCTACAAGAGATGCCCATGTGAAATGTGACCAGTTGAACGATGCGCTGCTCAAGAGTTTCCACTCAAAAAGTTATTATATACAAATACGGAACGGATCTCAGGACTTTAAGTGAATTCAATTCATTCTCAGACGTTGCTCCTCAGCGAAAAATAGCTCCTTCCTCCTGAAGTCCTGGTGGAAAACTTTTTTTTTTTTTTTTTTTGAAAGTGCTCGGCTGCCAGACTGACTTTTTCCTGTTGAGCCTATTTTCATCGCTCTCAGTCTCGGTGTATAGAGAACTGCTTCTAATTCAGTTATTCTGCTGTCTGTCTAACATCAGTCCTAAAAATAAAAAGAGACAGATTTAAGTTTAGAGAACAAGAGCCCGTTCGCCGCAGCTTTTCAGACATGCAGCGTATTCAAGTTAAAGCCTTAACGCACGTAGCTGAGCGTAAGCATATAGTCTGCTGCTATTTCCTTTTATTGTACTTTTTTGATTTGATTTTATGTTGATTTATTTTTAACTTGCTCACACCTATTTTTAATTTAACCAGCTTTTTACTGGTTTTTCTCGAGAGTTTTCTTTTAATGTGCTATGCAGAATCTTATGCAGATTTGACATTTACTGCTGTACGTCGAAAATGAGTCAAAAAATCTGAATGTAGGCCCATGCCCTGGTGCGTTTGTGTCATTTTTGAGCCTATACTTTCGCCCCTGTTGCAGTCGAAGTAGTCTCACCCTGCACTTCCCCTTAGAACTTTGTAAAACGCAGCCACAAAATGTACTTTGATGCAGCTAGCGGAGCGCTAACGCGACAAACATCAGTGAGGTTCCAACAGAAATCAGTCGATTTGTGCATCAAAATACAGCTTGTTTTAATACCCAGTTACTTAAAGCTGTTATTTTGCACGACGAATGCTCCTTTAAACCTCATTTGGAGAAAATTAGGAATATCTGGCGCTACGCACGTATGATTGATGCACAAATTCGAGGAAAAAAAAAAGATAAAATATGTTATAATAAGTACTATAAACTGGGGCAGATCTGCAAAACCCAAACACACAAACCCGCAAATTTGGCTGCAGCAGCAACACGTCTGAGTGCGCTGATTTATGAGAACGTTATTTTATCGATAGTGAATTTAACTCAGAATAATTCATCTATTTATCCGAGTGATTAGACGTCTCAACGCGTCGCCAGATTTGGAATAAACAAAATAAACAAACTTAGCAAAAGCAAAGTGAAGTGAATAAACCCCGGTGACCCACAATAATTGGAGGTTGGTGGTGGAGGGAGGGGTGATGGTGGGGGGGCAGCACCCTCGGCTTTGGAGAGGTGGGAAAGGTGGAGGAGGGGTTGATTTATGATGGAGGGCTAACGGGGGAAGGGGCTGCGCCGCTGGGTTGAATGTCAGGGATTTTCGAGCCTCTCTGAATTATGATGCAAACGGGGCTGGAAGAGGGATTGTCCCCCTCGGTTCCCTCCCCGTTTTACCTCCCGCAGCCTCGCTAAAGAGCCGGTTTTCAAGGAGCGATGGAGGGGACACAAAACACAGCTGACAAGGGGCATAACTTCATTTCCACGGTGCTGGGACAGCTGTGTGGAGTAATCTGCCGTGGCAGCCTCCTGAAACTTCAATGCCTTTAGTGACCCGGGGAAGCGGGGATTTGGGAGGAGTGGGGAGGGAGTGGGGAGGAAGGGAGGGAGGGGGCCCGACTCCCAACTGTGTGCAGGCATTTAAAGAGTGCGAGGGGGCTACTTTCACACTCCTCCGAGGGCTTTTGTTGGAAAAATATCCCTTACCTCTTGAAAAGCAGACTCTGTGTTTACGGGACGAGGCGACAATGGTTCGCGCTTTGAGAGCAAACGCGGAATTTATCCTCCAGCTGGTCAGAATGTGGAGAAATGAGTTTATTTGCTCTGTGTGTTTAACACACGGCGGAAGCCGCTGATGACGCTGCGATGTTTGAACACGCGCAACTTTTAGGCCACAGATTCGGATAACGAGTTTTTTTAATTCGGCTGCATCGTCGCTTTAAATATGATGATGATGTTTAAAGGGGTGAAACTCCCAGACAGAGAATCTTTTAAAGTGGTTTTACCATACAGTATGTGTAAATATTGGTTAAATATCCAGAGTATGAGGCAGTCTATTGATGAAGGGGGGTTCATTATTCTGTGTAAACTGTTCTCCTGAATACTTAGGAAAGAACAAAACTTTTTAGGCTAAGATAAAGGCTCGAGGCTGGGTTGCTGTCTGCGGTGAATGGGGTCTCCCTGGAGCTCAATAAGGTCCCAAAGTTTTACTCTATTATGCTGACAACCTAGAGGCCAGGGGCCACCACCCCCAGTGGTTATTTCTCAAGTATGCATTCATCACCCCACCACCACCACCAGCTCAGCACACACACACACACACACACACACACACACAATGTTTTGGACCTTACTCTATTTAAGCGATGACAGGAGCTGAGATTCCCAGAACGCCTACAGAGAAAAGTGCTCAGGTTTTACAAGAAAAGTCGTTATTTGTGTGCATTGTTTGGCTCACACACTGGACTGCAAAAAGCATCACGGAGCGTTTACGCCTGTGAGAAATCCTTATTTTATCCAAGTAAATGTCACCTTTACACGTCGATGCACGACCAAACATTGAGATCAGAGGCAGCTGAGCTCAGCTAATATACTGGTTTATTCTATTCTATTATTATTGGTCGATTGATGCTTATCGTGTTATTGTTTTTTAATTTAAGTTCTTTGTAAATTGATTCTTGAGGTAAAGGGGCAGATTCTATAAGAATGTTCTCCTTTACACTCCATGTCATTCAGAATTGAGATCGTTTGCATTTATGTTGAATTGTTTTGTTTTAATCAATGGGTGAAATAATAATAAAAAAAAAAAATTGTATTGTATTTATTTTCCTAAATCTCTTGACAGTCATGGTTCTGCGTTGAATATTTCCTGTGACTTTCCTTTGTGGTTCCTGTTTTATTTTGTAATGTTCTTGTCTTGTGTTACTTCCTGTGTTTTTCCCCCTTTGATTGTTGGATTGGTTTCTCCTTGTGTCTTGTGTCTCTGTCTTTCCCTCCGTTATCTGCCGTGTCGTCTGCTCTCTTATCTCTGTTCTCTTCTGCTATCTTGCCCGTTAGTTTCTTGCGTTTCAAAGGTCTCATTTTGGTTCGTGTCCTTATCAGTTTGGGGATTTTCCTGCCTCTTTAGCAAGTTTTCTTTGAATCACCAGAAACTGTGATACATACGTATAATAGTATTTTGTGTATTGGAGCATTGGAGATGTTTTAAGCAGCTCCATTTTTATTTCTTTTACTTGTTATGGTCGGAAAAGCATGTGTTAGTAATAATATCAACAATGACTCTTTTCTGTTCGAGTGTCCCATTACGCCATAACACAGTGAGCCAGCGAGCACCAGCATCCTGAAACCAAAGATGAGCGGAATTCAGCCATCATTTCACGGCGCGTCTTCTTTGGACATGCCTCTTGCTTTCTCTGTGTTAACCCAAAATATATGTTTTTAATTGCACCTTCACACACTGAGAGTATGTTTATTCTCAGTGAAATGACTAATTAAACCTGCAGAATATTATGGAGAATTTATCCAAAAAAAGAAAATAACTGCATATAACTATAAAGAAAACAGGATGCACACATTCAATCTCTCCCTTTATGTTGTGTTTACGTCCGACACCGAAATCTCACATCTCCGTGCGCTGGATGTCGTGCTCAGTGTCAGTTTTCTCTCCATCCGTGCGGTTTCTAACTCATCTGGTTCTCATTTGCGCGGCACAACCAGTTGGAATGTGTCCCTGCTTTTACAGATGAGTTATTAGCCCATTAATACATACTTCAGCCAGCGCTATATAAGGGAACCAACGCTGAGTAAGTGTTGCAGTCACTAGACACAAAGCTTCTTTGGATCTTCACTTTTAAATATGTTTTTTTTTTTTTTTCTCTGTGAATGGAATTGTTTTGAAATTTTTGAATAATTATACTATAATGAATCGATAACTTGCTACAAAGATGGAAAGAACTTGCAAATGCACAAATGGGGGGAAAAAAGTGCACGTTATATAATGACATTCTGTAGAACCTGTTTATTTCATTTGACTTTCTAGTAAAAAATTATGAAATATTCTCCACCTCCTGAGACCCTGCGTCCTCATATGGGGACGCTCTTGTCTGCCATGTGCTGGTAGCGAGGGGTCAGTACGCTTGTTGCAAAATTGGTTGATTAGACATTTTTCATACACTTTTTAAAAATTTTCTCCCACACATTTAAGTCCCGCCCCTATCGCTGCTGAGCCAATCACAAGGTTGCATATCACACGCTGACTCTGTCTGGTTCCCTGCAACTGGCCACCCTGCTGTTGCACATGTTTGAAATTAAAAAACGAAATATTTGAGCCTGCGTTTACTTTGAATAGCTTAATATTGAATGCAAAGCCGTAATTATATTTATGAATAGCACTAGGCCGAGTTTAATATAGAACACATATATTAGGTAGGGGGTCCCTACTTAATCTCTCAATCAGTTTGGGGGTCATTGGCCCCTGATTTATGCTTTTCTAGTTTTAATATGACATGCAAATTTAAGAAATTCACAAGTGCACGTTTGAGGACGTTGGGATTTCGTTGTTTCCAATTCAGTTTTATATTTTGGTAAACATTGGGGACTTGTAATATACAGTGAAATAATCCCTATGTTCACATTTTTTTTTTTTAAACCGCCAGTTTAAAGTTGATGCTTTTTTTTTTTTTTATACCTACTAATCCCTACAAATCTTAAAGAAATTCCAAATAAATTCTTGGGTCTCAGGAGGTTAAATCACAAAATCAGTTGTTACGTCAGCAGTTACGTTTGTTAAATTGTCGTCGTCGGTTTAACAGTAGTCTTGACTGCTATCGTCTCCTCTGCATGTAGCTCCTTCCACCCCATCTTTTTTGCAGTAACGCGTCCTGCTGCGCGTCCCTGAGGTACAGCCGGTCCAGGAGGACCAGCATGACCAGTTGCCCTCATGCACAACAGGTGGCCTCTGACCTGCTAAGATCACAATACAGGGTGGGGAAAAAAATGACCTTAAAGTGATTTGCCCAGTGGGTAAAGTCGGGAAACTGTACGTTCACGCTCTTACTTTGGTGTCCAGCTTTATCGCTCTTGAAATTCTGGCAGGCCTTGCCCTCAAACAGGAGGGGACACAGACACACACAGCGTCCATCGAGCAGAGTGAGGGTGCCTCCGTTCTGACAAGGCTTACACTTGCAGATGTTGTATTCTGCGACGTACTCCGTTGTGGCCTGCTTCAGGTTCGATATCCTGGTGTTGGCGTCCGGCATGGTCAGCGGGACCAACATGTGGATCGGCTCTGGCTGTTTGAGACCAAGATAATGTGTAGATTACAGGAAAAACACAACTTTAGTTCTTTAATAACCAAAGTCGCTTAATGTGATTTTAATTGTAGTTTTACAATACTTTTTACTTTTACTTTACTAATTGTGTAAATGAAGAAGAAGTGTTACTCTTACTCGCAGACTGTATATAACAAAATAGACTTTACTTAGGATTTACGAAATTACTTTGTCACCGGAGCTTCGTTGCAAATAAAAAAATAAAGAAATTTGTGCCTTTATTTGTTATTTTGTAAAGATTCTGTTTTATTCCATTATTTAAAAATACTATGATTTGCACATTGTTTTTTTTGGTTATTATTGTCTGTCGGATTACACCAAATACTTTTTTAGTCTTGAGTATTTTCTAAATGACTTCAACTTGAGTAATATTATTTTAAACTGTATATATAATATAATATAATATAATATAATATAATATAATATAATATAATATAATACTCTTGATTATTTTCTGATTAACTTGAGTAGTATTATTTTAAACTGTATATAGAATATAATATAATATGATATAATATAATATCATATAATTTATAAAGATTATTAGATTACTTCTTTTTTTTTTTACTTATTTTATGAATAACTTGCGTAGTATTATTTTGAATTAGTGCTACTCTTATAATTTTAGGCTACTCTACCCAGAAGCTACCATGCTAATGCTACATTGCTGACCCCATTTCCATATTTGTCCTCATTTTGTCTGTTACCATGCCAGTATTTTAGCAAATGACAGCATAGTTAATGGAAATGTGACTGCTGGTATTGGGCCAAATGCTGGACAAATAAATTAAATAAATAAATTAAAAGATCCATTGGTCTGGAATTTCAAATTTCAGCCTGCACTACAGGGAAAGACAAACTTATTAGTGGTAAAAGATGGGAAAGGGTTTACAAAATTTTGTCCAAATTATTCGTATTGATCACGGGATAAGTGAAAATCTTACAGTTCTTGTCATTCCTACCTCACTGGTTAGCAGTGCAGGGACATCTGGGATGCTAGCAGCCCATTGCTGGAAGGTCGCGACATCCATCACCCCTTCCTTATTCAACTTAGCATTCATAGCAGCAGCAGCTTGTATAGTCCCTCCCTTGACTGATGTCATCACCTGGTCCACCACTGCTTTTCCTTCCCTGGAAGCTGTTTGGGCAGCAACAAGGGTTTAATGACATGATTGATCCATTAAGTAAACACAGCATCAGCGTACTTCGTCATCATTAAATCGATTAGGTTAGACGTTGTGCTGAGCAGAGGTTAGGTTGCGGTTGCTTTGCTTGGCGATAACAGGCCCATTCTTACTCTGCGTGATACTCGGTTGGTGCTGTGCAGAATTTTGCAGGTGCACGTACACTAGTTGAAAATGTACGGAAGAGTATTAGGGCCACCCATGAGAAAAAAATGCAAGTAAAAAAAAAAAAAAAAAATTGCCTTAATCCGACTTTAACTGAACAATTTAAGAGCATGTAAACACGTTACTCTGACTAAAATCAGAGTTCTCCTTATCTGATTACGACATCCAGATAATGTGATTGGAAATTGTTTTTTTCCCGGTGTGTATATGCCTTAATCTGACTTTTAATCCTTTAAGGCCTGGACATATGGCTGGAGATACGCTAAACATGTAGTATGTGAATTACGTAACTCACAGTGGTTTGCTCTATTGACAAAATTCAAAGTGTGGCTGAACGCTGGGAAGTTGTGCTTTTGTCTGGAAGACCTTCGTGACATCACAAGGGTATAACTACCTTAGATCTTTTACCAACAAATTCCTCCAAACAACAACTGTCTCTTCCTGGGGCTCCCTGGTCTTATGTCGTTCCCCAACCTGCAGCCGACAGCAGCGGTGCGTCATAATTGCCGTAATGGCAGCTTTTTTCTACAGAAAGTGCAACTTCCCATCTGTGAGTTACGGTAATACAAATACCACAAGCTTTTTTTTTTTTTTTTTTTTATGCGCAGGCAGATGTTTTTTTCCCCGAAATTTTGACTTCCCGATGAAAAACAAACCTACCTCCTCTAATTTTTATTTTTAGTCTAATAGTCTTCCGTACATCGCTGTCAAGTGCTGGTGTTTGTGTGTGTTTGTGTCATTGTTTCTGAATTGCCTACACTTGTGCCCCTGTTGCAAAAAGACTGAACAAAGCGCACTTTTGTACCGGAGTGATTCCTTCTGTGCTTTGTTCAGTCTTTGTGCGCTTTGTTAAGTTCTTGTGGGGAACTTTGCTGTTGTCATTAGCCTATCAACCAGTCACAGTTACACCTCCGCTTTTTGTCAACGTCCATGGACTCCTTAGAGGAGGATAGCAGCTTTTGCTTTGATTGAATTCTCACAATCCTTCACTATCAGTAGACAGAAAGCAAGGCACACAGAGGCTACCCCTTAAATCGGCCCGACCGAAAGGTGTAAAAATTCCCTTTTGCGTGGAACAGTGGTTGTGGATTTTGCCTGTCATTAATGGTTTCACTAATCAATATGGCTGTGATCAGCAGTAACACGGAAAGCAGACCTTCGTCCTTTGTCGTTACAGGTTTACAGTGATCAAGTTTGACGCTTCCTTTTCCTCCAGATCCACTTGGTAAGTCAACACCAGCGTTGATGCCTAATTTGACACAATCTTGAATCGTTCTCTCCGTCAGATCTGCAAGAATCATGAAAGGGAATGACAGGATTAAGAGGATTACTGTTTTTTGTTTGTTGTTGTTGTTGTTTTCCAAGTTACAAATTCACCTCAAACTCAAAACAATTGGTTTGGAGCAGATGCTGGGGTATACATACTTCTTGCCTTGATGGTGTCCTGGTTGAGAATATAAACCAAGTCATATTCGCCGCCAGACTTCCCATTTCTGGTGTAGTGGGTTCCATAGTCCTCCAAGAAGGCAAAATAAATGCCCTTCTCGTACACCAGAGGCAAAGACTGGACATGCACCAGGAATTCATCGGCCACCTTCAGGTCACGGGAGCGCATCCTGTAAGTGCTCAGCTGAACCTTTCCCTTTACTCTCATGAAGCTCTTATTCTGCATGTGCAGGGGAGAAGTGAAGGCATTTTGGATCATCCTTGGTTGCACTTTTGCCATGAACTGGTTTCAAATCATGTTGCAGTGTGGGACGTTTACCTTAATGTTAGAGTACTCTGTGACCTTCTTAATGATTTCTTTCTTTCCATATCCAAAGTCTGCACCCGCATTTATAGTAGCATTGGATAAGGACTTCTCAGTTGGGGTGAATTTGAAAGAAAGTCCCACATCAATATTAAAATTAACCTCGGTCAGCATTTCCCTCAGGAGGGTGTCTTTTTGCTCGTAGATTTCTCTGGAGACAGTTTCCTCCACTAGAGTCTGAGAAAGACAGGAACCCATGTAAGAGGTGAGGTTGAAATTACGCTCATCATCATTATGCAAACAAGAAAAATGTTGTGGCTTTACCTGATAGCTGAGCACGCCGACATTCCAAGGAAGCCTGTCATACCTCCCAGTGGTTGGGTTCCTCACTCGATCGCACCTCCCGTTGAAGTAATCATTGTAGAATGGGTTCATTCGAGGCTCTGCGCCCAAGATGTTGACTCTGCACATGCATGGAGATAGTGGATGTTGTTAGTAGGGGGGGTCTTTGGGTCCTAGGGGTTGAGGAGAGGGGTTAACAGCTTGTGTTGTTCTTGTGTTTTTTGTTTTTTTTTTTGTTTTTGTGACGTTAACTTGTATGTGAAAAAAATTAATTATTGCCGTAATCCGACTTTAACTGGACAACTTAAGCGCATGTAAATACGTTACTCCGACTAAAATCAGAGTTCTCCTTATCCGACTAAGACACCCAGATAATGAGATTGGAAATCTTTTTTCTCCGGCATGCATACGCCTTAACTGGACTTTAACTGGACAACGCATGTGCGCCACAACCGCTGTGGATGCGCGCGACCCCGTAACAAAAACATCCAAGATTAACGCACAAGATTAAAAAGCTGAACTATTATTCATCTGGTTGTTGTTTGAAATGCCGGTCTGACACATGAACGACTCTTGTTTATTATAAGACTGTGCCTGAAATGGTTCAATCACTCCCTAACCCCCACTCACCTGGTTATTCCATTATAATTTACACATTACTAAAACATCACATTCACGAAATAAAAAATTAAATCATGTTTAAAAAATACTTTACTCAAAATGTGTCTCACTAACAGCCATTAACGCCAGCACCGCTAGAGACAGCAATGCATGGCGGGATATTCACCACCCGTTGAGTGACCATTGGATGGTCACTTGCTTTTTGCAATCCCATTTTGCAATGCTTTATGGGAAATTTTGAGTCCCCTATGTAGGGCATAGAATTTGATCACTAAGATTGTGGACACTGCTACAAAATGGCATAACCCCTATATAGGGGTTAGGGGGCGATTTCGGCCACAGCCGTAATAGGTCATCCGGAAAGGGAGACGTAGTAACCTGCTGAGAAGACATATATCGCCACCTAGTGTGAAGGAGGAGGACATGTTCCTGTCAGTTGTACAATTTTCTCCGACAAGGACCACATTCAGAAAGTAAAATTTTGTGCTTGTAAACACACCACTGCTATGAGGAGATTGGGTTAATTTTAGCTTCATACTGTATTCATGTTATTGTCCATTAGGTTCCAACTAAATGAGCTCTTAACTCTTACCCATATCCCGCTGTCCTGCCTTGCTCATTGTTGTCCAGTTGTACCGTTCCACAGGGCCTACGCAGAGGATCACAGTCCTCATCTGCTCCATCTTCACAGTCGTAGTCCCCGTTGCACATTAACCTCTTCTTAACGCAAGTTCCTGCGCAGAGATTCAAATTAAAGGCGTCAGAATAAGGACAAGGGGTAGTGGAAGTGACGGAAAAGAAGCTGAAAAAGCACCTGACTCGCACTGGAACTCGCTGTCTTGGCATTCAGGTGCAGGGGGAACGGGACACTGAGTGTTGGCTACGCAGTACTCCCTCTCCCCTAGTGATCCCTGGCAGGCCTGACCGTCAAACTGGCCAAATACTTCTACACCTCGGGAACGCCTCTGAGGGTCAAAAATCAAAAGATCGCTGAAGCATCTGCCCTGATTTACTTGGGACTGTTGAAGTGTGAACGCCTTTGGTCAGAAGCATGTGAAAACATACTTCTTTCCTTTTTTTTTTTTTTTTAAATAGGCTTGGCCGTTAGACAGTCAGAAATCTGAATGGACTCACCCTAGACTGAGAGCAGGGATCACAAGAGGACCACGGTGACCAGCGGCTCCACACGCAGTCCACAGGCGCTGGATCAGCAATCACCTCTCCCCTGAAACACACACACACACACACACAAACATTATCTCTCTCTGTGCAAACCCCAAAGTAAGAGGCGGAAAATCCACTCACTGTGGCGCGAATGAAAGAGGAAATATACGTACATCCCTTCCCCGAGAAGAGCCAGAGTTAGACACAGGCTACAGAAGCCCAGCTGGAGGGCGATCCCGGTCCTCATGATGCACCTTTAAAAAAAAAAACTGAAATAGTGTTCTGCTTGTGTCTCCTCTTCACTCTTTTAAGCTACGCCTCTGTTAATGATCAGCAGACCGTCACAGTCAATACTTTTCAGATTTCAGGTGTAGCAATATTGATTTAGTTGCCAGAGTTAACAGAGTCAAAACAAAGCAAAATCAAAAAATCATTAAATGCTACTGCATCAGTTGTTTTGATTGATAATTTTCTTGCCTGTTGGCGATACTTCGATTTCTTGAATCTGATTAACAGACACTCAGATAACCAGACATTAATCCAGAGCAAATATGTGTCTGCATATGTGTGTTGAGTTTATTATTATAAGCGAATCAGAAAAAGCGGATTAGAATCAATCTCCTTCCCGAATTACTGATGCATAAAGTGATAGAAAAATTAATTCCTGATTGATAAGCAAAAACACACAGTTGGTGCAAGATTAAATTCAAGCAAGAGGGAATAAGGAGAACTCTATATTTTAATAAAAACAAAACACAGTTTTGCACTCATACTTTGTTTTTTATTTCCTTTTTGTTTTCTGCTTACTGGAAACCACCGCGTTTGTGTTTTCCTATATTAGGTAAGTTCAGGTAGGTCACTGGAGGCGGGCCTGCGGTGAGACAAAGCAAATATTTAAAGAGGTAGTGTTTGGCTCCTGGCATGATACATTCGGGTCACGGCCCCAGTTTTTGGAAACTTAGCGGCAGGACTATTTAAACCATCTACGGACGTGCACCCTGTCAGGATTTAAGCTACTTGAAAAAACAAAAATGCACAAGTTTGTGGAGACTGCGCTGCAGTGCGGCTCTTTATCCACTAGATGGCGACATCGAACAGAAAAACTGCAACATTTCGTAGCGAGCCTGTGTTTCATATATTAGTAGCACACCGATATAGAGTCTATAATAACAACATATGGTTCTTATTCCGGCTTTAACGTCCTTCTCTCGTAAATTCAACTCCGTTATTTTCTTGTGCACATGTTTAAAAGAAAAAGAGCCTTGCACAATTCACAGGAAGTTCTTTTTTGAACTGTTGCACCCAGTGATCTGTCATGTGATCCGCGAGGCTTTTGCTGAGTCTGCAGAACGTTGTTCTTCAAAAGGAGGGAGTGCAGTGTGTAAGAATTTGTTCAAAAAAGAAAAGGAAAAAAAAAAAGAAACAACAGAAAACTGCTCAGTGCTGACAGGTGAATTTATAAGTAGACGGTTGTGTTAAAATTGTCTGAATGATTATTTGTGGACACAGACGTCGGACAAATCTCTACTTTTATCCATCTGAGGGAGTGAAACTGACGTTAAATTTCAGATTATTCAGCATACCGACAACTACTTTTCTGCTGACTTAAATAAACTCAGTAAGACTATTCCCCAGTGCCTCCAAAGTCAACCTAGGGGCTGCCCCCTCTCTGTTACTTTTCCCTGTATCTGCAAGCAGAGCTGGGGTAGTGTTGGGGCTAAGTGGTCACGGCCCGATGGGGAGGCGCAAATATGTGCTGAAGTCACCACTTTTATGAGGTTCGGCAGTTTCCTTCCCGGCTCTCTCAGGAAACCAGAGGGTAGGTAAGGTGCTTGGCCAATACTCCTCCTGACTAGAAAGGCTTCCTGTTTTTTTGCGGGTGGGTGGTGAGTGTTGGAACTGTGTGGAAACACTATGTGGCACAGCACACTGCCCGGTTTTACTGTAATTTACACACTTGATTCTGCATCCCAAAGTCTGACTGAGTTCAATGACGTCGCTTCCTGTGCTGCTGCCACCGCCGCTTGTATTTTTAGAAGTGCTCAAGAGCCGTGAAGGGGTTAAAGAGTCACAGAGCGACACAAAGGATAAAATCTGAGGCTGCCTCAATTATGGACGAGAGATAAGTAGCTATCTTAGGTTCAGGCTGTGGTCGCAGCCGGTTCCAGGATTCACGCCCTGCAACGCTTGATGTTTGGATCGTGGGCCTTCCTGCCATAAAGGGAGGAAAGAATGCTTCCCATTAGACTGTGTCTGTCAGCATTCTGTCATGAAAAATAAATCCTCTAACGTGCCCTCGCAGACTTCACGACACAGGCAGCGCAGACAATCCAGAGCGAACACGTAGCATCCAGCGCGGCCTCCTGCGGCGGGTGGGCCGCGCACACTCATCGCCCGTGAATGAGTAACGTTCACAAGAACAGGGAAGTTTCACCAGACACCGTCAGGCAGTGATGCCGCACCGGAGGGACACGTCACCGTCGAGGTGAACAATCTCCAAATTCTTACTGGAACATATTTTGAACCTCCCTGTTCTGCAGGACCGTTGCACAAGAGTGAAACGGTGCGAACATCCGTGCGTGTTCCTCTTGCACCGATCAGTCTTGTTGTTTTTTGTTTTTGCGAGTACGGCCTGATAACTCTTAAATGTTTGAAAGGAGGTCACGGAAATTTTTTCTATTTTTTTTTCCAGCAAAACTGAGAAAACTGAACTCTCAGCTCGTCAGCGTGTAATCTGGCTCCTGAGCCGCTCGTCTCCTACAAACCAGCCTCTGTCAGCAGAACACAGGATACGAAGCCAGGAAAGACATCCTTCCTCTGCCCCCTCTTCTCTCTCTCCGTCTCTCATTACTCAGCTCTAATCCTACAACCTGGCACATCTTCTCAATATAAGACAGCATTTATATTTGTCTGCTTTCTCATACGTTGTGAGACCAGGTGCAGGTGTGGTTGAACGTGTAGTAGCAGGGGAGGACCGCGAATCACGGACGGATAATCAATATATTATAAAACCTAATCATGGTGAATAGGAAGTTATTTTAAAGCTTAGGAGAAAGTAGGGACCCCCCCACCTACTATATGTGTTCCATATTAAACTCAGCCTAGTGCTGTTTATTAAATACACATTATTATTATCATTTTGCATGACATTTCCATGTTGCCACACAGTTCTGTAGTAATAGTAGTAGATTTTGTAGCCATTTTCTAACCATTGCTGGTCATTCAGTTTGCAGGATGCACAAATCTGCCTATATGGGAACACGTTATATATTCAAGTATCTACTCTTACATCTATTCTCTGTTCTTTTTGAGACATAGCGCCTTCGAACAGATGACCACGGCTCAGAAATATTCAGCTTCGATATTTAAATTGTATGAATCTGTACAGTCATGTGAACATTTTAATAATGATACGTCAAAACAATCAGTTTGCAGTGCGCGCTATTAATGTAGATTAAAAATAAATGATAGTTAATCGCGATTAATCGCACTTCTTAGTGTGGAAGTCAAAGGATTAAATTTGTGGGGGGAAATTAAAATATATATATATATATATAAAATGCCTAATCAACCAAAGATTTTGCGACCCAGTTTTAAAGACCTATGTTTTAGACAATCTCACTCATATGTAGTATGAGTTGTTAGTGTTTGAATATTTATGAAAAACGAGGATATTTAAGCAGAAATTGATTCGAAAATTACTGGAAAAACTACAAAACTAAATAACTACTACATGTTATAGACCAGGTTATCGTTGCAGCTCTGCACCGTGGCACCGTAGATGGGCTGTGAACTTTGATAATGTATGGACATGTTGTTCTGACAGCGCGACACCCTGAAGACGGCTGGAAACTATCTCTGCCGTGTTGAGATACGTGCATGGGAAAGGGGTTATTGTGTCTCGGCGTCCCCGCGATAAGCTCCCCGTTTACGTCAATACATCCAGAGCACTGTAAATATTCCGGGAATGAAACCGTCCATTGCACTAAAGCACCATTCTGACTCTTGACTCACTTCTTGCAAATTTAGAGAAGTGAAACCCTCCACTCCGCATGAAAAATACAACCCTGACATCACCGTTGATGTCACTGTAGTATTTGTATTTAGAGTATATTTGATTTCCCAACGGTTTTGCTTGTGTTCTCCATCTTCACCTGCACTGACGGGGAAGATCTGATTTATTTAATTACCCCAAAACACACATCTATTGACGCTTCTGCAATGAAACAGAAGCGCTTCCTGTGAGACTACCAGGATTTGCTTTTCCTTGCCTGGGAATATCCACAAAGTGCTCCGAAATGTAAACACGAAAACTGTCATTACACGGCCAAATCACTGCACGGCATCAAAAGCAAAATAGACATTTGCACAAAGGAAGTCGACGACCCATTTTTCAGCCGTGAGTTTACGGTAATTGCAGTGAGATTAGTGCGCGGCAGAGGAAATGTCATGCCTACACTTTCAGAAATTGTGCTGCGTTAGCAGCAGTGGAGCTTTGGCCCCGGCTCCGTCCTCGGGCCTTCCTCATTCCTTAAAATAATGCACAGCGTTACATACGTTACAGCCGCCTGGTGCTCGACACGTTTCACATCGGAGGAGAAAGGATGGATAAGTTTGGCCTTCCACGCTCAAAAAGTCTCACCGCAAATGTTGAGCAACAAAGAATTCTTGCTTCATTGCATTTTGCATCGGCCAAACTTCGGCCACTTTTCACCCGACGGAAACAATAGTGAATGTTTTTCAGATCGTATGTTTTACAGGATATACAATGACTGCTTTTATTTTTTCTCCCCTAACAACTTAAATGACAGGTTATTATGCAGAAGGAGTTCTCTGTGAGGACTGAAGAGCTTTGTTTTGGTTCTGTTATTTAGTTAGCGTTGCTCCCCGAAGAAGAAGCAACTTGTCATCCTGTGCATATTTTAATTTTATAGTCAGTGGCAACAAGTTGGAAAACTACACTGATACGCTCCTTTGAGCTGATGTAACTTCCTGTTGAGATTTCTTTCTCTTTATTTTTTTTCCTGGCTCTCTCCATTTTCTTCGTCCGTATCATTAACCACAGCTGAGGTACTTCTACTGGGGTGTTTTATTTTCATGCAACTTTATGCTTTTTAGATTAGAAAATAAAAAATATTTAATAATTAAATCAAATTACATAGGATGGACAAATGGGGTGCAATAATATAGATGCATTTTTATTACTTTTATCACTTTTCATTGGAATTGTTATTGCACCACAAGCTTTAATTAAAAAATTAAGATCCCAGCAGGCAAATTATATACTATTATCTACTTGTTGTACTTGAATACTCAAACATAAAGCATGAAACACACACATCAGTTGGTCATGCCTTACTCAAGTAACATTTTGATGTGAAAAATGACTTGCGCCGCGACACAAATACTTGTAAAACTGTATTTTTTTTTTTTAAAAAAAGTATTCTTTATTTAATTTTCTTTTGCAGTGTTGAACACTCCTCTAACTGTTTGCTCTATGGCAGTGACGCCAGTTAAAGCTTCAAAATCAAAACAATGTGCTGAAGGACAGAAAAACTACAAAATATTTCAAAATAAAAGCTTCTCTTCTTTACGCCCCACCACTTTGTTGAGAACACAGGCCTCAAATATATTAAATATGTCTTTTTTTTGCTGTTGTTGATTATTCAACATGACAAATTAAAATAGTTAAAGTCCGTGTACTTGTTGATAGTTCCTTAATAGAAAAGGTAAGCGAATGTTGCAATGGGATTAAAAAAAAAAAAAAAAAGGAACCAGAATAAGGGACGTCCAACATATTTAGACATAAAAGTTTCTCTTCCAGCAACTTAACCCAATCAATCTCTTTTAAAAATATCTGGATGTCATAAACATTCTTGATGGAAAGTTCCCAAATCCAAAAGGTACGCAAATGTTGCAGTGGGATAAGAATAGAAACCCATGGGACTAAGACAACATTTCAATATAAAAGCTTCTCTTCCAGACACTTCACTCAGAACACAGACCTCAAATCTGATTATACTCGATGACACATTCAGTTCATGCTTGAGGAAAGTTCGCAGCGAGCAAATGTTGAAATGATATGAAAAGAGGGAAGGAGAAGCAATGCATTAACAAAACTTTAATGTATTTTTTTTTTTTTTTTTCATTTCATGACCCACTTTACTACATTGACCGGTAGTGTGATGTTTTCCTCCGTGCGCACACACACACAGAGAGAGAGAGACCGCCCCCCTCCCGTTGAAATCTGCAGCCAGTTAAGGCTGTCAGCCACACGGGGAGGGAAGGGTTAACCCGGGCGCTCGCAGCGGTCTCTCCTTTCTGTCCACACTGCATTTAGCGGAAAACATCTGACTGCTGCTCGTTTTTCCGAAGCCCCGCTTTGATTTTGGACTCGTCCTCGTCGCTGCGGACGGAGGCATCGCGGGAACAAAAGTCACCGTTTTCTCTGCGGCAGGACTCCGCTTTCTGCGCGCTTTCACACAGGTAGGTCATTGTGTTGTTTCCCTTCATTTTCCATCCGTGCATTAATTAAAGATCTGGGGGGGACCGCAGGTAGTGTTTTCAAAGACACATTTAAAGCAACAAATGGTTAAGCTGAAGTACTTTTTCTTTTATTTATTTATTTCAGCGCGTGTGCAAGATAAAACTTTATTCTGCGGCTGATTCTCTTTCTGACTCATTTAAAAGTTGTTGTTTTTCTCTGCCTTTGTTGGGACAACAGACCATTTGTGCCCAATTCCAAGTTTCTGTTTCTCCCCGTCCCCGTGTGCCACGCAAACAAAAGCTTGACAAAAGTTTTTTTTTTTTTTTTTTTTCAAGTCGTGCGTTATTTCATCCACGCACCCAAGTTCTGGAGCTTTGGCACTTTTCATTCCTTTGCATAAAAGCGTCTGCATGCCCTCTGTGTTCACAGTGGGCCTGTGGTATTTCACCATCTCATTCACTTGCAGTCTGAGTCATTCCCTGATTTCCTCCAGATGTGCAGCAGTTTACGTTTCCTGACGGCCCAGGATTGTGACATTTCTGCCCCTCGCGCTGCTCTTATTCTGCTGACAAACTTAATTTTACACTTCTGCGTCTCAGTGTCGTTTGTGTTGTGACAAAAAAGCTACTCTTTGCTTTTTTGTTAAAATGTAATCCTTTAACTCAAATCTGCTCTGAACCGCTGACATTTCAACCTTTTTATTTTTTATCTCCTCTCCTCCAGCTGGTGGGACTCTGACACCGCTCCGGTTACTGGACGAGTCATGTGTCGATCATGAGTCCTGTTCCTGTAAATGAGGGGAGGGGGCTCAGCCAGTGTTGAGATTTGCCCGTGTGCCAGTGGTGCCTCGCGGTGATTTCCATGGCATGAAGGGCCTCGCTTGTGCTTTTCTGCAGAAACCGGCGCTGGCAGATCGGGTTTTTATTGTTTTACGGTAGCTCTCGTGATGCTGCTCGGCTCATCCCTCTAACAGTCCTGTGTCAAACTCTGACGCGGTCCGGATCCGTAGAGGCCCAGGTGTTGGCACGAACCTGGAGCGCACCCCTGAAAGTTCACATCTGTTATCTGTGCATCTTTCATTTCCTTTGTGGATCAAACCTGCCATCCGCTATAAAGATCCAAACCGGATTAGGTTTCCTGGCGTCCCTGTGCATTCATGAAACGTGCAGGTAGATCTGGATTCCTGTGACTCATCTCACCTCGGTCCCCCCGAGTGTATAATTATAGGTTTTATAAACCTAAACCTTTGAGATCAGAACATCGTGGGTAAATTATCGCTCCAGAGGCACCAATTTCCGTTCATAATTGCTTAGCTGGGCATCACGAGGTCTTCTCGCTCTGCTGGCGTAAGATTAACCCCAGGTAATTGCTCAACCTTTGCCCGTTCCCAACCTTTGCTCCGCCTTGAGGAAACTCCCAGGCTCTTTACACAGGTATTCTAGTTGGCGGAGGCTCTGGAGCTGGTCCTAAAGGTACGTAGGTCCCACGCAGGGATGGCCGTTCTGGTGGCGGTTATGGTGGTAGCTGTTGATGGTGGCTTTTAAATAATGTATCCGAGTTGGACCAAACAGGTTCGCTGCATCTATCACAGCTGAGGTGATGTCGGTGATTATTAGCTGCAGTTGCATCCTCTGTAATCCACACTGTGGCTCATGTGACGGTGCCTTTTTTTTTGTGTGTGTTGTTACCATTGATGCGCAGATGCCGTGCGGTGGCATGATGCTTTTTATCTGGAGCTGCAACAGACGGTTCCACTGTGACAGGTTTTCGTGACTTGGTTATGAGAATGATCTACTCCTCTGAACAGCTGACACGGCGCGTTTAAAGTGGGGTTAACTTGTGGTGTTTTATTGGTCATATGTCTGCCTCTGTTTTTGTGATTGTAAATGTTTACTGTGCATCGTTAAGTATCGTAATTGCAGCAGCTACTGGGAAAGCATTGCATCAGCTGTATGTCGCATTTGCAAGTTGAGAAGGAAAGAGTGGGAATGAATCTGTCACCTCCTCCTTGTTCCTCTCCCTCTCTCTCTCTCCACACACACACTCACCGACACGCTTCGCCTTTGTCTCATTTTCTGCTCCAGACAAACCAGAGAAGCATGTGTGGGTGTTGAAAGGAGTCATATGCTCGGTTGACCTCGCTGACCCCCCCCGAACACGGAGCCGTCGTCCGCTTTACCTCTGATCGTCCGCTAGTCCAGAGAGAGGCTCACTCCACGCCATGTCCGCGGAGGTGGAAATCAGCTCTGCCGACCCCAGCGCGGCCTCCCCACCCGCAGCCTCGACCTCCGGCACCCCTCCCAACTCCCCGACCACACCGTCCAAAACCCCTTTCAAGAAGGAGAAGAAGAAAGGTGAGCGATGGTGTGATCAGATGTTCTCAGCCACAACATTAAAACCACTTATAGGAGATGCTTTTACATTTACACCTTCTTGTGACATTTCAGTGTCATTCGTGTGGATGTTGCTTAGATATGCAGCACCCCCCTAGACCAGACCAGGCATCCCCACCCCATAGCAATGACACTCATTGATGGCAGCGGACAAACACTTTAGGAACAACTTAAAAAACATGAAGAACAGCTCTAGGTGTTGTGGCCTCCAAATTCACAAGATCCCAAACTGATAAAGTATCTGTGAGATGATCCACCAACAGAGGCCCCTCCCCTCAACACATAGAACCCAAAGACCCCCCCATTAACTCCACAGGACACCATCAGAAGGTCCATGTCCATTCTTTGATGACTCACATTGAATTTGGAGGCACAAGGGAGACCTACACAATAATAGAAAGGTGGTCGTAATGTTACGCGTGATTCAATGTTTCACAGATTTCTTTACTTATTTTCTTTACAGTAACAGAGAAGACAGATGAATACCTGCTGGGCAGGTTTCAGGGGGACGGCGTAAGGTACAAGGCCAAACTGATTGGCATCGATGATGTCCCCGAGGCCCGAGGAGACAAAATGTGCCAGGACTCCATGATGAAGCTTAAGGTACGACGTAGGACCTGGAAAAGAATACATTAAAAATGTATTGTGTGTAATGTTTTTCAATTTTGCGCTTTCTTAAATTTTTTTTTTAAATATTTATTTGCCTCCAGGGTATGGCGGTAGCTGCTCGGTCCCAAGGGAAGCACAAGCAGAGGATCTGGATCAACATTTCCATGTCGGGCATCAAGATCATCGACGAGAAATCGGGAGTGAGTCGTGCCGCTTACTCCCGCCGCTGACGGCACCGCGAAGGGTTTGTTTCAGCAGCAGCGCTGACGGTTTCTTCTTCGTCCTCAGGTGATCGAGCACGAGCACGCGGTGAACAAGATCTCCTTCATCGCCAGAGACGTGACGGATAACCGGGCGTTTGGGTATGTGTGCGGGGCAGAGGGACAGCATCAGTTTTTCGCCATAAAGACCGCACAACAGGTAACGGACGTGAAGAGAAAAAAAACAAACAAAACAAAACAGAAAGTGCAAAAGAAAAAACCGGAGAGCATTAAATCTGTGCTGTTTTTCTGTCGCCGTGCAGGCAGAGCCGCTGGTCGTTGATCTGAAGGACCTCTTCCAGGTCATCTTCAACATGAGGAAGAAGGAAGCGGAGGCCTCACAGAAGGTAGCTGACTCAGAAACATTTGACTTCACTCTGGAAAAAGTCTTTTTTTCTTGTTTTTTTTTTCTTTCTTTTCTGGAAAAAAAAAGAAGCATTTGGCGTGGTCATCCGGGAGGAGTGACAGGGTTCACACTGCTGAATGTCAACACTGCCTCTCTGTGTTTTGTCAGTGAATCACAACTTTATGGAAAATAGCTATGAATCATTAACAGCCTGCCTCTGTTTACAGGGTGAAAATGGCAGCACGGTAGTTGAGGTAAGCACTTGGCAGCTCTTGTTTTCCTAAAACAGTTTCTCTCTAAAACTTTTTTTTTTTTTTTTGACCGCCTGTTTTTCTTTCCCAAATCTCCAGAATGGAAACGATGCCTCGCTAAGTACGAACAGTGGAGGAAAATCTGCCCAAGTAAGAATTCCTGATTTCCAGTTTAAACAAAGAGTAACATCCCACATATCTTTTTGTTTTTTGTTTTTGCTCAATACAGTACGCTCTGCTTTCTTTTTCACGTCCAGGCTGTGGAGCAGCTTGACCTTTTTGGAGACATGTCGACCCCTCCAGACATCCGGGCTCCGAATGTAAGTGTTTGGTGAATAGGGGTCTCTTTATCCGGGCATCGCGGTGGAATTAGTAGTATTTATGGCAGCTATTACACTATATGTGCTTCCCTTTTTGGAGCAACAGCTGCGCTTTTGTGACAGATTCATTTCTTAAATCTGATTTTGAAGAGAAATCGCTCCACCGTATAAGGTCAGCTTCTATGTGTGCGTTTGTGAAGTGAGCTCGGTTCTGTAAATAAATTGTCTGTTTGTGAATTCATCTTTTCATTTTCCACATTATTAATAATTATATTAATTTATAATCTTCTACAAATTGACTTCACGTTTACCAATCTCATTGTTATTCATCGAAACGTTAAAGCTGCTACAAGTGGATTTTTATTTGACTTGATAATATTTCTAGTGTTCAACTAGAGATTGACCGATATGGATTTTTAAGGGCCGATACCGGCCGATATATCGGTTGATCTCTAGTTAAAACTTAGTAAAAACTTAGAAAAAAAAAGATGAACTCTGGCCTCTGATTCATCACCAAGTTTAATATTAAGAGTGATATTTCTGCAGGTAGCAGCTTTAAACGCTCATGTCTCTTCAACACCACGTGATTCATTGTTCATTTTGTTAACACGTGTTTATCTCCTCCTGCAGAATCAACTCCTAAATCTGTTTTCTCTCTGTTTGTGTCTCACTGTCCCTCCCGTCTTAACCAGGGCTCTAATGATATTCTCTTGCTGGACTTTTCCTCTGAAGTTGACAGCAATCAGAATTGCATAAAGGGAAACTCCTTTGTCGCTTCCTGTGCTGCTGACTATAAGACAGAGAATCCCTTTTCCTCAACTTTTGGCTACTTCCCAGCCCCAGACAGTGACCCTTTCAGAGACGACCCCCTTTCCAAATCGCCCGCTCGGTTGCCCCACGATAATGCGCAGATCCCCCTCGCGTCCGCCGACCACCTAAACAGCACTGCTGGCACCACTAGTAAGACAATTATTAACGGTGGCTTGAACGGAGACTCTGAACATCTCAGTCAGCAGATAAATGGGTTATCCAGTAAGACCATGATCCTCGCGCTCAGTAACGGACAGTGGCCACTAGGGGGCAAAATACCTCAAACCAGCACAATTACTATGATGGACGGGAATGAATCTGGACTAGCGCTCTCGACGAAAAACCCATTTTTTGACTCGACAACTTCCCCCGTCTCTAACGGCGTAACTCATCGCAAGCCGGCGCCGCCAGCGAATCATAGCAAGGACTCGGTTGTCATAAACCCGCCTCCGCAGAGCTCTAAGTCCGGACGAGGCCGAAGGAGCGCAAAGGTGAAATTACACAGATGGACGGACGAATCACAGTGCATGTGTCATGCTGCACATTCGGAGCTAACATCTCTTGTTTCCGACCGTTTTGGGTTGTGCACAGGTGTCTTGGCGGGATGTGCACCGGTGGGCGGGGCAGGAGGGGGGCGGGGTTTAGTTGAGATGCAAAGCCTGTAATTTAGAGCTGAGGTTAAGGACTTGTTTTTGGATTGGTTGTGTCTTTATGCATGCACAGGTGGTCGCACGCTTCCCCCTAACCGGCTTGAAAAATTGATTGTGCTGCTGTCCCTTTGTCCTCTCTGCTCATAATCTGTCTTTCTTAACACTCAATGCTTCAGTGATAAAAGCGCTGGTAAGTGGCAAAGCATGCACACGCACCAATGTTAAATTCTTCTGTTAAAGATTGTTTCTGAAGAGTTTAAATGTCTATATAAGTGATTTAAATGTGGTGCGGCGTTACTTAAATGTTCCTTTTTTTTTATTATTAGTCCACATCCAATGATCTGTTTGGAGCAGAGCTGTTTGCTGCTGTTCCTCAACCTGAGGCATCATCTGCTTCAGATGACTTTTTCAACAGTGCACCTGCAAACCCTGCTGCCTCCTCCATACCTGCTCTGGGTAAGACACAATGTCAGAACGTTGACCCTCGTACAAGTCAGCTTTGCGTTTCATTCCTTGTAAATTATCAATGTTTTCATATTCAGGGAACCTTCAATTAGGTCCACCGGCTGGTGTCCCTGCCGTAAGCATGTGGGCCGCGACCACTGCCGCACCCTCCATGTTCCCCATGCCAGGAGTGCAAGCAGGCCCAGGGATGCCTGGGGTAACGGTTCCAGGCCCTAGACCTGCCTTCCCACAGCCGTCTGCCTTTGGTGGGCTACCCATACCACCCACAGCTTGGGGCCACCAGATGCCACCGCAGTTCAGCGTCCCGCCTCTCTCCCCGCCCCACCTCGCTTGGGGCCAGCAGGCCGCCGGCAACAACCCTTTCCAGCCCGGCGCGTTCCCGGGCATGGGCGACCAGCAAGGCCCGTCGCGCCCTCCGCCGAGGCCGCCCGGTAAGGACGCCCAACCGAGAGTAGAGAACAGTGCCTTCACATCCTTGGACCCCCTCGGAGATAAAGAGAAGAAGACCGGGAAGGACATGTTCAAGGATTTCCAGATCGCCAAACCCCCCGCCATCCCGGCGAGGAAAGGGGAGCTCGCCGCTAGCTCGGCCGCAGCGCCCGGCAGCAAACAGGAGGGGGCGTTCGATCAGTACTTTTCGAGTAAAGTTGGCGTGCCTCAGGATGTTGCCGACCACGACGACTTCGTTATCAGTCAAATCTCACCAGTGGTGAATGGTAAACTACATACCCTACGTCATTTTGCAGGTAACTGTGTTCCCCCCCCAATGAGACTTCTAACCAGTTGTCGTCTTGTGTTTATAATGTGCTACCAAACCAGCTCCTACTCCAGCTGCAGCCCCAGCTCCAAGCTTTAACTCCGGCCTCTTTGACGACGCCTTCTCATCTCCTCCCGTCTCGAACAATTCGGCGGCGTCCCAGGGACAGGACCACAGTCAGGACATGTTTGATCAAGCGTTTGGGGCCCCGGATTCCAGTCCATTTGGCGCGCCACCCGTAGCTATGGTACAGAGATTTATTCATAGGCACATTCTGCTTTTAGATTACCTTTCCGCGATCTAAACTATTCAGTGATTTGCTCTCAAACTTCTGACAGAATGCCTCTGTTGGTCAGAGCTCTGGTTCAACAGCTGCTTTTGATGACCCTTTTGGAAATCCCTTTGCTTGACCACAGCTTTGTCCATAAGTAAGTACATTTATTCACATTTATACATTTTTACTCTCTTCAGATAGCTAAAAATAGACTGTTTTATGTTTTTCTTATACCCTTTGCAGTTGAAATGGAACCACTGGAGCAAAACTGAGATCTTCACATCCAGTAACACCTTTGGAAGAAAAAGCGGCTCTGTGCAAGACAATCCAAAAGATGAACTTTTCTAACTCTTGACCCTCGCCTACCCACTTCTTATATACCTCCATCTACGACGGTGTTTTCTTCTTCTTCTTCTTCTTCTTCTTCTTCTTCCCAATCAGTAGTTCCCTTATTTCTGAAGACCACTGATCCAAGAAGTAAATGTGTATTTGTCGTGATCTGCTGAAGAAAGAAATGCGCTGTGTGTGTGTGAGAGAAGGCATGTCCAAAGAGGTCCACTGCTGATGCTGTCTCTGTCTGTTAAAGAAATAAAAGAAATCAATCATAACGCTGAGTGGTGTTGACGCATCCGTCGCCGTCTTCATGCTGGGTTTGTGAGTCTATTTGAGGTTTGACTGTCACTGTTGCACCGAATGCCAAGGTCAGAGGCTGAATTCCATTTTTACCACAACAGTTGTCTGCTAAATAAATGCCGTTTATTCATTTTCTGTCTGAAGAGAGCCTCCACTGGTTCATCCTGTGTCAACGTAGCAGCTGTTGGTGTCCAGCTGGTGTTAACTTTGCAGCAATAATTGTCAAGTCTTCCAAACCTATAACTCATTTCACAGTGTGCACTTATTTTAGCTCTTGAGTTTTTCCACATTATTGTCTATGATGCTGGTATTGTATAAGCTTTATTTCCTGTTTTTATACGATATGTGAGGGAAAATCTTGCAGCGTAGTTCGGCGTGAAGACTCTGCATTCGCTTACTTGTAAATCCTGTAAATTGTTTGAGACAAGGTGCACAACGCTGACTGTAGCATGGAAACATTATGTAGGATTGAATGACAAAACAGATATTTGCAGGGAATGCTGGATGTTCTGTACACAAACAACAGATAAAGGTCTTGATTACATCGAGGTGGGATGCATAGCATGCAGACTGCAGAGGATTTTCTACTGTGCACTTAGAGGGCATGCTCCAAAAAGTAGCTAAGATGTAAACGTAGATGTCTGGACGATTTTTCACACATAATTGGGGTGTTCTATAGGTTCCATGGTGTAATGGTTAGCACTCTGGACTTTGAATCCAGTGATCCGAGTTCAAATCTCGGTGGAACCTTCTTCTTCTGGCACTTTTGACGAAACTGTGTTGTTTGACTCCTTGACGTCCTAGGAAATTCCGCCTCCTAGTGGCGAAACAGTGCCACAACAACCAATCAAATTCGTCCATACAGAATTTAACATATAGCCATCGCTTGTTTTAATTATGTAGTTGTATAAATGCAAAAAGAAAAGAAAAAACAACAACAACACGATGCATACAATCTTCACATAAGGAGAATTTCATCACGTCGCCGAGTTTTTCTGAAGTCTGTGAACGCGGCACTCCATCGGGGGTTCCATGGTGTAATGGTTAGCACTCTGGACTCTGAATCCAGCGATCCGAGTTCAAATCTCGGTGGGACCTGATTTTGGAAGGTGATCGGATAAACTAAGATTATTCTCATCCAAAAAAAAAAAAAAAACCTACTTACTAAAAATAAATCCCATTTTTTGAGAGATGGAAATCATAATTACATTGCTACTGAAAATTAAAGTAAGCCCCTCATTCAAACTATATCTACAAAATTGATTACAAAATACTTTATACTTCACGTTTTAGTCCAAAAATGTGTCGTAAGGAACTTAACATAAATTAACTCAGAAGAACGTTTGCACGCAGACACTGAACTCTTGCCTCATCGCGTTCTGCTTGCGACCCGACTACCGTTCCCAGAACCACCTTCGCGTACGTAAACACAGCGTCAATAAAAAAAACATGGCGGTGTAGTTGGTGTGTGCATGGGGTCCGCTATTCGCCACTCCTCGTCGATAAAAGAAAGCTGAATTCTCCCCCGAAGAGGACGTTTTCTGGGACAGGTATGTAGCTACAAGCAAAGAAAGACGCGCAAGGCGCAAAAATATGTAAATTTAGTCGTCTCAGCTTCACATACGTCTACAAGAGCACGGTGCAACTCACGGAGAGTCACTTGTCATGGGAGTTGGAACCCAGCTTTCTGGACTTTTCGACTTCTTTCTTTCATCATTGGCTTGTTTTGTGAGGCATCTTGACTGTTGTTAATAACGCGTTTGTATTTATTAAACGCTACGGTTGATATTCTTCGTGTTTTACGACGATTTACGGCCAACGCTTCTCAACTGTCAACGTCGCCAGTGCTGTCAGTTAATCTAACATCTGAGTCGTGCACACAAGCTGTCGTCCGAGTTGATTGATGGTTGGCTGCACAGTCACTGCAAAGTTTCCACGCACAAGGAAAAGCGATCTGCGTTTTTAATGCTACATATTTATATGCTGCTGCACTCAGAAAACCTTCAGTGTTTTGATATCCTTGTATAGTACACAACATTTAAGCCACTGACAGAGAAGTAAATAACATCTTGTGACAAATCTCTTTTCTGCTGGGAAACTTTTGGACCTGGGTATTCATTGGTGTGGCTTTTACTTAGACATGTATCACCCATCTAGACCAGACCAGACCAGACCAGACACCCCCGCCTCGGCCCGGCCCGGCCCATAGCAGTGACACTCCTAGATAAGGAGTCCAGCAGCCATCCCCCAAAAACCGGTTTAGGAACAAGTACAAAAAAAAACAAAACAAAACACACAAAAAAAACACGACCTGGCCTCCAAATCCTCCACTAGATCCTAAAACCACTCAAGAATCTGCAGGATGCACTGCAACAGTTTAGTTCAGTTTTGTGCCATTTGTGCCAATTTTGTTTTCATTCCGTCCCATAATCAAAGTTTTGCAAAGGCCTGTATTACAGAAAAGTGGTTTTATAATAAATAATTACACAAAACTGAGTTAAAGTATTGGAACATTCCTCCTCCATTTAACCAGAGTTTGGTGTTGAGCTACTTCCCGTTTCTTTTTTTCCTCCTGTGATTACGAGGTCTAGACTTACAACAAACGAGCTGTAGGTTGGATGACTTAATGTCCTATCTGTGGGACCTTGCTCTTACTATTGATGAAGAGGAAAATCTGAGGAAAAAGGAGTAAAATCAGTTCCTGTTTGTGTTTTCTCTCTTGACCGTTTTCCACATCATTGTCCTCTCCACAACATCTTGAGTACATTTTCCTTTTGTTCGTGAGACTGACGCAGCCTTTGCTTTGTGTGCGTTCGTTGCCAGGTCGAAATGTTTCGTCGGTCAAGATTTAGCGTGCGTCCCAATGTCGGTACGGGAGGGAGAGCGGCAGCTGCGTCACAGGAAGCTCCTTCAGCGAGTCAGGAGGCCGGTGAGACCCCGCAAGACGCCGGCGAGAGCAACAGCACTGCTGCTGCTGCTGTGACAGAAAACAAGACTGATTTGACCACAACAGAAAAAGCTCCAGCTCCAGGGTGAGTGAAAAGAAAACTGTCGGCTCCCAGTTATTTTACTGCTACATATGTTTTGTGAATTAAAATGCTTTGTTCTTATTACGGTTTAGTGATGGCGGCGACCAGACTGGGGAAGGTACCAGCGCCTCTGCAGCCGTGCAGAGAAGGAAGCGATTTTCTATCAAACCCAAAGTGGCCCCCGGACGGGCCGCCCTCGCTCGTGCAGCTAAATCACCCGGCAAGGCGCTAGCTGAAACTCCTGGGTCTGGCGCAGACTTCGACAAACCAACGACATCCAACCAAACTACAGCAGCTCCTCAGGGTCTTCAGTCGCCAAGGCGACGAAGGCCTTCAGAGGAGACCAAGCAGCCCACGATACAAACTAAACCCTCCACCATTTCTTCTGAAAGTTCAGAACTGTCATCCGTTCCTCTAGCTGAAGAATCACCAGCTGAAACCTGTTTGCCAGGAGACGGCAGCAAAGATTTAGAAAACATCTCGGTGGTTAAGGTTAAAGAAGTTCCTCCCAGACAACCCGAAGTGCCACCGTCTCTACCGGACAAAGAAGCCATAGAGATATCAGAGAAGGCCAAGACGCTCGTGTCAACTAAGAGTTTGCTTTCACAGACGTCGTCCGCGTTCACCTTGAGCAGACTCCTGAATGACCCGTCAGATTTGCAAAGGCTAGCGAAGGCCCAGAAGCTCAGAGAGTTGCTCAGAAAGGAGATGTGCAAGGAAAAGGTGAGCAGAGAAACTCATTCAGTGACGAGTCTTCATTCAATGCATCGTGGTCATTGTACTTAGAAATATTTACTTTTAATATAGATATACATACTTTTTTGTATATATGCCTGTACTTGTATATTTTTATTCTATTTTATTCTACTATTTGTCTTTTATATCCTGCTGTTCCCCCGTTGTGGGACAAATAAAGGTTTTCTTAATCTTAATATATATATGTTACAATTAATTTATTCTTGCTGCAGAAACTCAAGAAAGTGAAGATGTTTCCCAAAGAATATACTTTAGATCCTGCAAAAATGACCATGAGTGACCTCATCCGTTATCTTCCGACCTCCAACCCCATGACGTAAGCATCTCCAGCGTCGCCTTTATCTCTTATAGTTTCGTATTGATTGTTATGGATTATGGAAGTTAAAAAGTCATTTTGCAATTTTTTTTCCAGAACGAGTTTGGAAGACTCAACTCAAGAGAATGAGACTGTGGTCCCGCCGTCACCAGTAAGAGAGGAGTAAGTTTATGATCTTTTTTTTGTTTTTAAATCCCGTTTCCTTGTAGTTTTCTATATCAGATTTTCCTTTTATTAAGTGTCTTATGTAGCATTTGCTTAGAGTTTATGAATCCGTAAGGGAAATCGCTTGGTCAAACTAGCTCAGTTGCACATAAAAACACTCTTGAAAACTGCTAGTAAAAAGAAAAATAGGTGTAAGATAGAAAAAATAAAATACAAGATTTGCATATGTACACATCTAGAAATAGAAAAGAATATATACTAATATACATAGGAAGGATAAATGATAAGGTGTTATAATATGGATGAAAGAGCACTACATAAAAGGTGACACTCAGGATGTGACAGGGCATCAAACACAGGTCGACCGGGGTCTGAAAATCTAAAAATTCCCGGGATTTCTTCATCACAATGTAACACAAGTGCACAGCTAATTTGACACGAGTCACAGTGAGAATATGACCAGAAACGACATAATGGGCCCAGATGACCAATAAAAGGAGACTGGGCTTTTTGGAGGGGGCCGTTAAAGAGGCCGAAGGTGCACATATTCTAGTAGATCCCCTGTGAGACCAACATGAGGCATAAATGAAAAATCTTGATTTTATTTGTAAACTTGAGACAAATTCCACTGCAGAAACAATGTACCTTGAAATACAAAACTTAGTCATTGGTCCAAATGCAACAAACCCCCAATAATGTTTCTGAGTAAAGATGGACGCTTATCACCACTTCTTTAATCAGAACCTCGTTCTCCAGGTATAACTCATATGTGGACATACGGTAGTTTCCATAATGTACGTGTTGAGGAGCCTTTTCTTCTGTCTGATGTCGGCCCTGTATTCCCCACCAGGTCTCCAGAGCGAGCACAGGAACCTGAAGCGCAGCCTTCCACAGTAAACTCCAGAGAGGACGGAGAGGAGGAGGCAGAGGAGGATGAGGACGATTCACTCCTGGTTCCTCAGGTCAAAGTAGCTGAAGACGGCTCGCTGATCATCGACGAAGAGAGGTCAGTGGAGCTTTGTAGGTCATGTGATTACACCTCATGATATTGGAGATGATGACTTCTTAATAACTTCCTTTTAATCTGTGTGTCTCAGCTTAACGGTGGAAGTGCAGCGAGCGAAGGGGCCGAACCCAGTGCACAATCGGGATCCCATTTTTGAGCGTGGCTCCACTACAACCTACTCAAGTTTCAGGAAAGGGACTTATTCCAAACCCTGGTCCAGCGAAGGTGCATTAATAATATAGATACTTAAAGTTTTATATATTTATTTTTTCCCAGCATGTATTGTATTTTTACATTTTGATATCTTTTTTTTAATTTTGGTTTTAATCAGAGACAGACATGTTTTTCCTGGCAATTAACATGGTGGGGACGGACTTTTCCATGATCTGTCAACTGTTTCCACACAGAGCTCGATCAGAGATAAAGGTAAGACCTTTTTACCAACATGATAATTAAGAAACAACTCTAGAAATGTTGTATACATTCAGCACATTTACATGCACGTGAAAACAAAAACAATTTATTACCTTAATCCGACTTTAACTGGACAACTTAAGCGCATGTAAACACATTACTCCGGAGTTCTCCTTATCCGATTAAGACACCCAGATAATGCGATTGGAAATTGATTTTCTCTGGCATGTATACGCCTTAATCAGACTTTGACTGGACAACACGTGTGCGTGCATGCTCCACAACCATGTGACCCTGGAGCAAAAGCATCCAAGGAAGCCGGTTGCAGAAGAAGAAGCACTATAAGTAGATTGCACGTTACGTACTAGATTAAAAAAAGCTGATCTATGAACCACATTAGACTCCGGTTGTTTATTACATGACATAATAGATCAACCGGAAAGGGGGACATATTAACCTGCTGAAAAGACACATATCGCCACCTAGTGTGGAGGAGGAGGACATGTTCGTGTTAGTTATTCGATTTTCTCTGATGCATATAAACTAGGACAAGGATCACATTCAGAGAGTTGAATTCAGAGCATAGCTCGATTAAGCTGTAATTGCTGAGTAATTGCACTGATTTGAACTTTCAGAACAAATTCAAAAAGGAAGAGCGAGAGAATGCCTGGAGAATTGACAAAGCTTTCAGTAAGTCTTCAGTAGTATCTTAATGTTTAGCTGGTTATATATAACGTCAAATTAGATTTTGATGGATATATTTTCATGCTTCATGTCCTGGTGATGGTTTTGTAGGAGAGAGGCGTAAACTGGATATAGAGTACTTCTCTAAGCTGCTGGAGAAAATTTTGGAATATCAGAAAAACAAGAAGAAACTCAAGTCACTCACTCAGAAGAACTCGCCTAAGAAGAATAAAAAGAAGGAAAAGGGTAACTATCATTCAACAATAGTTTTTAATCTTCCTTTTGTTTGGGCTGCAGCTCTCAGTTCATCCTCTCAATTCAAAAACCCTTGTGTGGTCGTTCCCTCCCAAAGCAGGCAAAAAATCTGCAAAGAAGGGACTTGATGAGCAGGAGGGAGGCGAGGTAAACGAGAATCAAGTTCCTGACTTGGAGAAGGAAGGAGAGAAGGAGAATGAGGAGCTGTGTAATGAGGGAGAAACCCCTGATTCTAAGCCTAAGAGGAAACGCAAAACAAAGAACAAACCAGACGCTTTGACTGAGGAACCAGATGGAAAGAAGAAGAAAACAGATGAAAAGAGCAATGAGCAAGGTACAGGAGCCCGAAAACTGTGTAAGTAAATGTTTGATTCTTGTTGTTTTCCACATTTGTTACATCATTTTTGCTTTTATCAGGTGAGGCGGGGATCCCTGAAGACGCTGAGGCAGCGCTTCCCGAGGACCACACTAATTCTGACATGTAATTAAACTTCAAACCGTCTTTTGTGTTAAATACTTTTTTTTTTTTTTTAATTTTATTACATTTCCATCAGCATTTATTTCCTTTCTTTTTTGTCCATATATCCAGGTCTGAAAATATTCAGCAGCAGGATAATACAGACAAGGACGCCTCAATCAAGCCAGCGAAACTCTCACGAGGAAGAGCACCAAAACCCCTCCTGCCTTTGGGTCGTAAGTGGGGTAAAAAGCATCCACCTTCCACAGGGGAGGCCAGAGACGCCCCATCAGATAAAAGGGACGAGAGTGTGAGTGATGGTGTCCCCGAAGAGCAGGTAATTTCATTTATTTATTTATTTTAGTGTACATTAGGGCAAGGCGATAAGGCCAAAAATGTATATAATTTTTCAAAATTCTGACAGTATCACAGTATTTTATTTTTTTTTCATGCATAAACACATTTTCACAACATTTTCTTCTGGATGAGAGAGGAACTAATGCACTATCATATTTTACTGTGATGATGAGTAAATATTGTAGAATAATCTCACACTAGTAGTAAAACAGGTTTGCATGACCCCGTGTTAGCGCTGCCTGCAGATGTGGAAATCTGGAGACATTTACAGCATGGAGATAAAAATAAATAAATTGTTATCAAGATGGAACGAGGAAACAAGGATAATTATGGTTTCATTTATTTTTAACATATTAATCTATATTTAAACATATTAAAACTGCTATATAATGTCAATAGCAGCATAACCAGCTACCGTAATAATTGTAGTATGTGCGCAACATTTTTTTTCATTCATTCATAAAAAAAAAAAAAAAAAAGCTAAAATTGGGGACACTTTCAGGGACAGCTATAGCTGGGGGACAGGTCATCCAAAACGGGGACTGTCCCCAGCAATGACATATAGTCACCCTCATCACCTTTCACTTCACCTTTTTCAGACCTTTAGAGGCCCTACGTTGAAACCGGTCCGGTATTCGGTATGAACCGGTATACCGCGACAGCCCTAGTGTACACCCATCAAACTTTTCTATAAGTTGTTGTGTGTCTGCCTCACTGTGAGTTGTGCTAATATTTTAGGCACAAGATGCATCACCTTTAAGCCAAGCCAATACGAAAAAGTCCAGTGGCGATGACATTTCCTCTGAAGAAGAGGACGCCACCATTAAACCTCTGAGACCTACCAGGTACAGCCTTTCTGTAAAACTGTAACAAAACATTTCCCAATTTGGATAGTCCTTGTTTTCATTTGTGAGTAATTGCCTGTTTTTTTTTTTCTTTAGGTATGGAAGAGTGCCCAAACCCACCAGGCCCTTGAATTACCCTTCCAAAGAGGATGCACACTCCTCAGCATCTGAAACGGTTCCCGCCTCACCAATGGGTTTCACTGCTCCTCCTGCCAAGCTCAAACCCAAAGTCACAGCCAAGAGGGCCATGGCATCGAAGGCTCAATCAACCCCAAAGTCCAAAAAGCCCAAACTAGTCACACTTAGGGCTTCACAGTCCGAATCCAGTGATGACGACATTGAAACGCCGTGGTTGAATGAGGAGTTGGTGGTGGAGGAGCAGCAGCTCGAGGGTAGTCCCGGTAAAGACAGCAGTGCCCCTGCGTTCGTGCCCGCCAGCCTGCACACTCCTCAACCTGTGATTTCAGAAGTGGATGAAACCATGGTGGAGGTATGAGAGACTTAAAACACCTCCGTGATATGCTGCACAAACCCATACCATTCATCAGTTTAATTTTTTTTTACCATAATTTGTGTCACAATCATTTTCGTAATTTGTGTTTGTGCATGGTTTTTCCATTCCATATTTCAAACCCATCCTTCTGATCCCCTCCTCATCCCAATCTCACTCATAGCTTGATATCTTGGCCAGTATGCCCGATGTGTTGGGCATGTCCCAAGATGCACTGTGCCCTAATTCCTCTTGTGAGGAGGCACATGAGGCAGACACAGCAGTACCATGTGAACATCAGTTGGACCTACTGGTTGTAAGTGTCTAAAATATGATATTAAATGATTTACACCTTTTGTTTTAATATGATTCACGAGGTCCAATCCTGTAGAATTTTGGGGCCAGTGTTTATAAAGTGTTTTTAATGCATGTCTTTGCTTAGCATAATTTATAATTTAAAGTGGAAAGCATCACGAACTCCGTCCTGCTGTCTTTGGTGGCACCTATAGTCACAAGTGCCAATTGCAGATGTGTTTTGAACCTGACTTCCCAGAGATCTTGACAGTGTCCCCCAATTTGGTCATACCTTCACAGCGTTAGTGTAATAGTCTAAGGTTAAATCTTTGAGATTGACACTTGATGAAATTTGAACAGTGAATCAAACAGTCTTGGTTTTTCATGTTTTGTTGAGCTCCTTGTTGTTATGGCAACGCTTTTTGTGTCTAGGTGGAATCAAGTGATAAAGGATGCAAATGACAAAGAAATGCAAACGTCAGGGAATCTTTCGATGTCGCTTAAAATGTCTGTGTTTGCTTTGCAGGATGTTATAGATTTCCTTTCTTCAGAACACACAGAAGGTATGTTGAAAATATATTTAGTTAGTAGTTATATTGTTTAGCTTCATCACAGATGTTTATGGTTGCGTTTTTCCTTTCAGTGGCTGAGGACGAGAGCTATAACGAGGCAGCGCAAACCCTGTTGACCATCGGCAACCTGGCTCACCTGCCGCAATCTGCACAGAATCAAACAGCCGTGCAAGATGACGGAACAGGTTATCATCAATCATTTGAGATATGACTGGATTTATTTTAGATTGCAGTTATTATAACTGTGCCATTTATGCCCTTGCAGCAACAACATCAGCGTCTGTGGATGAACCCAGTCACTTAGAAGAAGAGATTGCATCGAAACCTGTTGCTCAAGAGGGATGTGACACTACTTCTGTGTCTGTTGCTGTTGGCCAGGAAGTCACAGAAACATCTGTTGCCAGTGTGGAAGTGCAAGACGCGATAGACAAATGTGATGACATTCCTATTATTAACAAAAGTGATCCGAAGTGTGATGAGCAGAAGACCGTTTGTGATCCTACCCCTCAATTGCATTCAGAACCAGAGAGCTTAAATAAGGATTCTCCACAAGCCAAGAAGGGACGCTTGTCCAAGGTGAAACCTAAGCCTAACCTTAGCCGATCTTCAAGGACTGCACAAACAAAATCCCTACCAGAGACGTCAGCAGTAAGGACACCTGAAGAAAACCACTCTTCAGCTCCCAGCCATTCTCAACCCAGTGACATTTTATCAATTGGTGAAGAAAGAGCCTCAAAGATTCCAGACTGTGCTCCAGCATTGTTTAAAGATGATATTTCCTGTGCTGCCAAACTAACAGATGTGCCATCTGACAGTCAGAGGAGGCTTTTTGATCAGGCAGGATCAGATGTAGCAACAGCTGATGAGAAATCCTCAGAAATCCATAGTGTCTGCCTTTCTGAATCTCATTTTGATTCCAGTAGGGATCAGGTGAGCAGAGACACAAAGCCAGCATCTGAATCCTTGGATGAAAGACAGAACTCTTGTGTCGGAACAGCTGAGACTGGTTTTAGCAGTCCTGAGACATCTGTCTCGGCAGACATAGAGTTTAGACAAGGCTCATCCTCAGATCCAGTCCCAGTACAAGAGAGCTGCAACAAACCTCCTCCTATAGAAGATTTGTCTCTCAGTCAAGTAGGAAAGAATGAAGCTGGCACTGCTTTCCAGTCAAGAAGGGCTCGATTGCCAAAAGGCAGACCCAAGCCAAACCTACCGCAGACATCGAGAACTGTTAGGTCTAAACCTCCCAGTTCTGCAGAGGAGGACTCTGGTTCAACTTCAAGCCCTAAGTCCCACAAAGAATCAATAACAGAAGTGGAACCACAACCGACATGCACTCCTACTCTTGAAAAAGAGAATGAAATCACTGATCCTGCAGCTTCAGTTTCAAATGCATCCCTTAATTTGGACTCAACTCTTATTCCTACAGTGGAAGCATCTACAAATGAGGAGAAAACTACATGTGTTGAACTTGGTAATCAGGTAGAATTAGGTGCTACAACATTTGAAAACCAGGAACTCCCTAAAGCCCTGTTTGAAGCTAGTCAGGAGCAGGCCACCAAAGACACAGGGTCAACCTCTGAATGCACAGATGAAAACCTGACTTCTCACACCGAGACCATCAGTAAAGACCTAGTGACAACTGTCTCAGCCATCACAGAACCACAAGATGGACAAGGGTCAAATGTTGTTTCCGGCCCAGTCCAAGAAGTCCGTGAACAGCCAGCTGTGTTCGTAAAACCCGTTGAAAAGTTAACAGAGGAGGGTGAAAGTACATCTGCTTGTCAACCGACGAGGAGGCGATCGCAAAAAGTCAAACCCAAACCAAACCTCTCACAGACAACAAGAACTACGAGGTCTAAACCTCCGACCACAACAGAGACTACAGTAGAGAAACACTCTGTCCCGGCTCCAAACTCTCAATTTCACAAGGAAACAATAACAGAGGTGGAACCACAATCAACATGCAGCCCCACTCCTGTAAAGGAGAGTGAATGTCCTAATCGATTACTGAATTTAGACTCAAGTCACGCATCCACAGAGGAAGCCCATACAAATGAGGAGAAGACGGCACATGTTGTACCCGATGATCAGGCAGAAGTAGGTATGTCAGAAAAGCCCAGTAGGGAGCTGGCCACTGGAGACACAGGCCCATCTCATGTTGAGACTATTAGTAATAATGTGGAGACAACTGACTCAGCAGTTACTGAATCACAAGTTGGGGACGGTCCAAATGTAGATCCAGTCCAAGAAGCCAGTCCAAGTGGCCATCCTGCTGTGGGTGTCAAACCTGTTGAAGAGTTAACGGTACGTCTAGAGGAGGGCGAACGTGCATCTGCTTGTCAACTGAGGAGGAGTCGATTACAAAAACCTAAACCAAACCTACCACTGACAAAAAGAACCCCGAGGTTTAAACCTCAGTCCCCAAATGACCAGGACGTGGAGAATCTTCCCAGTCCAACTTCTGCACCTGAATCCACCGACAACGCATTAGCAGAAGTTAAAGCACAGCCGACAAGCGACACCACCCCTCTAGATAAATCAAGTCCTGCTTCAGTTTCAGTCCCATCACTGGATATATGCCCAACTCATCAATGCACAAAGGAATTACCCTCAACTGAGGGCTTAAATACAGATGTTGGATGCGAACAAGCCTCAAGTTCAGTGGACTCGGAACAAAATGTACCTCAAAAAATGCGGTGGTTTCCCAAGGTTAAACCTAAACCTAATGTAGGATCATCGACAAGAACGAAAATGCAATCTGGTGATACGAGTAAACCCTCAGAACAGAAGGAAACCACTTCTAATGCGGCAGCAGGAAAAAAAGTTGTGGACAGTAGCATTGCACAAACGGATCTGGAGCTCAAAGAGAAAAACGCCAAGCACTTGACGGCTGCACATTGTTCATCTGATGCAGAGCTGTCTTCAATAAATGTTGGACCAGTGGATTCTGAAAAATTACTAGACAGCACAAATGATAAAAGTGTGGCCTTGGGTGTGGTCATAGCATCAGGGGTTCCTGAGAAGCAGCCCATGTTAACAGATTCACTCCATAAAAGTAAAAGCACTAATAAGTCAACAGTTGAAACAAAATCAACAGAGGACAAAATGTCAAAAAAATATCCAGACGAAGTCAGTTCTTCTTCACAAGGAGACAACAAGCTGGACACATCCACCACAGAGTCACATACCCAACAAATAAGTGATCCAACTCCAGCTTCAGATGTGGAGTCTTCAAAAGATGGATCTACAGAGTCGAACATAAATTCTACATTGACGACTACTGAAAACCCTGTATGTTTGGATAAAGACTCATCAGTCCAGAGGTAAGCCCTAAGAGTTCTGTCTCAACACATGTCTCCAAAATGCAGCTGACCATGTAAATAGTGTGTTTTGAGTGAATCACAAACCGGAATTCACTCACGTAACATTTTTCTTCCCACCTACGGTAGTAGTGAGACAGAGTCGGAGCTGACCGACTCCAAGACCTCAAGAAAAGCTCCTCAAGCTCGTAGAGGCAGGCTCATTAAACCCAAGCCCAACCTGGGACGCGCCGGGCGTCCTTCACAACCTCGGAAAATGCAGAATACAACAGCAGAAGCAGGTGTGGTCCCTTAAAAACACAACGCTGATTGCTAGATTGGCGCCATCTGTTGCTCTCGTCTCATTACTCATTCTTTCTTTGTTGCAGAGTCAAGCAGTTGCTCACAGGGCGTGGATGCTTCAGTCGATCACAAACCCATGCCTGACATTCACCAACCAGTAGGGAAAGTTACAGGTGAACATGGAAACCAGGACTCACCTGTAAGCGATGTCGGGTCTTCTCTTGGCTGCATGCCGCAGGTTACCAAGCATCAAAATGAGCATGACTCTCGTTCAAATGATGGTCAAGCCTCTCTTGAATGTGTGACACAAGTATCTTCTACCCAGGTAAGACAAATACTGACTCTGCTGTGGGGCAAAACTTAATTTATAATGTGTTTTAATCATGTGTGGTTGTAATATCTCTAACACTAACAATACTGATTCATCGCATGTTAAAGTGTTTCCACGCATGTTAGTATTGACTTTTTCTGTGTAGCCAACCCCACCTAGGCCTCTCTGCAGGTGTTTGTTTTGTGCAGAGGTTGCAGAAGAGTAACTTAAAGCATAAATGGTTGGAATTGGTAGCTAAAGAACCCTCCCACTGATATCCACCTTTGAGGTGTCAGAATCAGAATCACTTTATTGATCCCAGGAGGAAATTACTCTTCGTGTACCAGTGTTGAGAACAAAAAGCAATGTAGGCAATAAGTAAGAGTAAGTAGACCATTACAGTAAGAATACAATATATATAACAATATGTACAAGCATAAGTGAACCTGAGTTCTTGCTCTACAACAACATTGAATATGGGGTGTTGCATAGTGGGAAATTATTGCACAAAGTGAGTCCAATAATATATATATAAGTATTTACAAGTATATCAAAATAAAGTGAACATGAGTTATTGCACAATATCAGTATAAATATGGGTTATGCACACACAGAGTGAGGAGTTGTACAGGTCGATGGTCACAGGCAGGAATGATTTCTGATACTCCAACTAGTCTCTCTAAGAAAAACTACTTCTTTAATCCTAGAGTGAATCACCATCAAGCAAAGAAGGGATCCAAAGCTTTCCTGTTTTATTTCAAGAGAGTAAGTCGGTCATGTATTATCCTCCATTGTTTGTTTTATTCCCTGTGGATCTTGTCTAAAACCTGCCTCTCTCTCTCTCTCTCTTAGTGCTGCCTGACCAGGTCCCCTCCGATCCCAACGAACCATTTTTCATCCTCTCTCTGACCGAGATCCCAGTCTCCTCATCAGGCGAGGATGCATCAATACAGCCACCAAGGTTAGTGTTCATTCATGTATTTATATATTTTTTTTTTTTTTAAATTGACTAATCATTCAGACAGTCTGATACTGGAACCTCGTTCACCCCTCAGCAGTGTTTCTGGAGAGAGTTTCGCAGCAGGAGATGGACCTTTCTTCTATGTCTCCACGGAGGACGGCAACATGATGGACCTCATCAGCGTAAAGGATATGGAAGCTACTTCGACAGTACGTGAAGTAACATGGAACGACTTGTGGCTGCGTTGTGATATAAATGTCTTTAATTATTTATTTTTTTCTCCTCCACCAGGTTTCTCCTATGGAGCATCCACTGGATCCACATGGTAGAATTACTTATTATTTATGGTTGTATTTAAGGAAGGGTAGATGTTGTTTTATTTACAGTTGATTTTGCTTGTTGATGAAACAGGAAGTGTGACAGTGCAGCCACCACAGACTGCAGATAATGATGAGAACACGAAGCAGAGACGAGCAGGACCTGGAAGAACAGGTACGCTGACGAATATCTACTCATGTCTACTCATGCCGCGGCACTTTCACCAAACTGGACACGTTTTCATCCTGTACCACGTCTCCTTTAACCAGGCAAACTGCAGGATAAGACCAAACCTGCAAGAAAGAAGCAAACCGACAAGATGGAGACTGCTGAGGAAGGAGGGTCAGTCACAGCTAACTCCACCCAGGAACCTGATGTAGGAACCAATAAGACGGGTCCTGATCCTGAAACCAGCTCAGGAGCACGAACGACACAGAGAACTGGGACCAGTGTTTGGAATAAGTGAGGAAAATAGTTTTTACAAAACCCTTTATAATTTAATATAAAGTGCACTTTTTGAAGTGACTCTCATGAAGTGACAGTTCCAAATACAAACAGAATAAAATAACAATATACAAAATGCATGAGGAAAAAAATCCACACTTTGCAGAGGTTAACTGTTCTGAAGTCTTGTGTTTTTTTTTTTTTATCTAATATCTGACAGAAAACCCAAAGACTTCCCATCCTTCCTCTCTGAGACAAACGCTGCTCCTTCAAACAACCCTCCGCTCTCCTCCAACGCGGCTTCCACTCAATCTAAGGTTAAAACTCAACCTGCAGAGTCTTCGTCGGAGCCTGTAGCCTTCGTGTCGCGCGCCGTCGGCCCCGAACCAGGTCTGACAAATCCACCAACGGAAACGAAAGCAGAGGTGGACATGGAAGAGACCTCTGACCACGGTCACAGTACCTCAGATCAAGTTCCAAGCACTTCACAGGGTCCCACTGAGGTGAGGAGGAACATGGAAACCGTGAGAGAAAGTTTATTTATTTATTTATTTATTTTCAGGGTCCCTACACAAGTATGGAAAACGAAACGTAGTGTATGAAAAATTCAAAGTGCAAATACGTGAACTGAATTTATCTTCTTGACTTATTGGTATGATCTAGGTATAATCTTCTTAATCAATAAATCAATCAAACTTTATTTATAGAGCACTTTCCATACAGAAGATGCAGCCCAAAGTGCTTTATATAACAATAGACCCAAGAGACAATACATGTATGTGAACACACACGGATGCACGAAAATGTAAAAACTCTGATGAGTTAAGAAGACTGAGGAAACCATCGCCACCTTGAGGTTGAAGAAACACTAGAGACATAAAAATAACTGTATAAATCATAACTATAAGTAAAATTCAATATAAAGTCATACTAAAAAAGTAAAAATAATTTAAAATTAGTTAAAAGTCAGACTAAAAAGATAAAATATTAATAAATTAAATAAAATAAATGAATAAAAATCAATAATAGACTAAAAAGATAAAAAATAATAAGTAAATTTCAATAAAAAGTCATACTAAAAAAGTAAAAATAATTTAAAGTTAGTTAAAAGTCAGACTAAAAAGATAAAATATTAATAAAATAAAATAAATAAATACAAATAAATAATCATCAATTAATAACCAAAAAGGAAAAATTCAGTCAAAAGTCAGACTAAAACAATATATAAAATGTAATAAAAAGTAAATCAAATTCAATAAGTAACCAGACTAAAGGGAAAATAAAATTTAGTTGAAAACAAAACTGAAAAAGTCTTTAGATTGCTTTTAAAAAAATGTTTTTCCTCAGGTCCTCACACAGACTGTTCCACAAACGAGGGCCATAATGTTTAAAAGGAGGCCTCACTGTGTAATTAAAAAAATAATAAATAAAATAAAAAGATTGCTTCCTGAAGACGTTAAAAGCAAATAAGATAAATAATTAGGAGCTTTAAGAACCATTAAGATCTTAAAACTGATTGTGAAGCAGAGAGGTAGTAAGTGCAGAGACTTTAAAGCACATATACGATTCATTCCATAAGTTACTTATATGTACATATGTACTCAAACTTTCTTTTAAACCAAGAATTCTTGGAAATGTGTCTGAATCCTGTATTTTACAGCTCTTCTTTTGTCCTTTGCTCCCCAGAAGAGCGACCGTGTGGAGAAGAGCTCGGTGGAGGAGGAGCCGACCAACGTCTCTCAGTATTTCTTAAGTGACATCTTCACTGAGGTAGATGAGGGATGAAGGTCAGAGGGAGAAGGCACCTGTGGCTTTTCAGTATTGTTTTTATGTTAAGTTAACTTTGTACAGGTTATTTATAACTATATTTTCAAAAGCATCCGTTGTTTGACTGAACGAGTGGCAGCTTTTATTTCATTACGCTTCACATTTCTTTTAACCAGCTGTGAAAATGTAAATAATGTACAATATCTTTTTTTTTTTTCTTTTTGTAATATTTGGTCCCGACTTTCTGGAAAATGACATGTACAGTTGTACATTTCAATGTGTTATTGTCTTAATTTAGAAAACAAAATCTCAGTATCTCATTCAATAAAATGAAGCAAGCGATTTAGAAAGAAAACTTCCATCTAATTCTCATAGCTTTGCTGTTTTGTGTATATAGTGTAGATCTAGTGAGCACTTGAAACATACAGTGATACAAGCTCTGGAGCCTGCGATGAATATGTTTGATAAATAAAAAAAATACATGTTATTCTGCCTTAAAGGTTAAATTCTCTAATTTGTGAATAAAATTAATTTCGCCACTTGCAAACGGTCTTTGTGGAATTATTGGCATCACATGTTTTCCTGCATCTTAACTTATGTTATGGGGACAAAATATTACACAATGCTTTCATAGTGCCACAAATCTGTTCCATTTAAGCCTCCCAGTTAGAATCAGCCTGTTTATTGCAGGACGACTGGCTCTGGGGGAAATATTTATACAGTTCAAAAATGAGTCAAATTAATATTTATAAGTAACTTGTATTATTATGAATCATGATTTGAGAATATAGTGTGTGAATCAGTGCTTCACGTGACCGCGCCGGTGGAATAAAAGATGTTTGCGACTGTAATCCTGCTGCAGCCGCTTGTGCTCGAGGCTTAAGGCGGTTTTGATCTCTCTGTTGAGTAACTCTGCCCACAGGTCCACTCTGACACCGTTCCAGATTAGTTCACTCTGTGCAGCGCGTCACAGAACTGAGGCCGGAGCCGCCGCCGTCCGAGACGGAGCATGAGCGATACCGCACAGGTGAGACAACCAGAATGACTGAACTGTGACTGTGGGTTGTTATTAATATGTGTGCTTCATAAATATGACCAGATTTAAAGTCTTATTTTAGACCTGAGGAAAAGGTATTTTCTCATCAGATGCCTCAAGTTACTAAATATCTTAACATTACTCAGGAACTGATGCTCTTTGAAAATTAGTATTTTTGGACAAAAAAGTATTTGTTCCATTTCTGTACGGACTTTCCGAAAACTTTAAAATGTACACAGTGATTAAAACGTTTCTTTGAGTCAGTTGTTGTGTGATTATGTGAGGTCTGTTTGGCTTCGATTCAAACATACCAACGAGGCTTAGGCTCTGAAACCATGTCTGAGTTATGCAACAGTGTTCTGATCCCTGGAGCTTTACTGCATCGTGTATGATGTGTCGATGCACGAGAAAACTTCAAGGAAGTGAGACTGAGAGGGGACTTTTCTTTCATTACGTGCACGTCTGGAAGCTTCATCATGATGAGTGACGTGGAGTTTTTGTGTATTATTATTACTGTTTTTTACGTAATTTATTTGTGAGGTGTGTTGTTTGGTCCGGCTCTTTATTATTATTATTATTTTTGTGCATCCCATGCATTTCTATTAAATATATTTGTGTCAGCCGCTGTGGAATTGTCTATATATACTGTCTATTTAAAAGGTGTTTTAAGCACATGTCTAATAATAAACTCACTCACACTATTAACTGTTAAAATCAACAGAAAAATGTCCAAAAAGAGAGACTGTCCTGCACTCAGCTCATCAGGAAACATGCTATGAACCAGATCATCATCAAAGGAATCCACTAAACAGTAACATACCCTGTGTCTGGCGACTTTGTAATAAATTTCTAATAATTTTTTCTATCAATCCCAAAGCAACAAAACCTGTTGTTTCAACTTAACACAATGGGAGCGTTGTCTGCTGTATCCTTTCCAAAAATATGAACCTCGGCATTACTTTGTGACTCGATTTCCTCTTAAGGATCTGTTACCTGGAACTGCATCCAGGGATTAAAGCGATGCGCTCTGGGCTCAGTGCGTCTAAAGCTGGACGGCTGATAATAACAATACAAATGCACAGAACCTTGCAGCTGGGACCTGACAAATGTTTTTTTTTTTTTTTTTTTTTTTGTTTTTTTTTTGCAGGATGACGAGGTGCTGCAGCAGATCGAGCGGGAGGTGCGGATGAGGGAGGGGGCCAGCAAGCTGCTGGCAGCCTGCTCTCAGAGGGAGCAGGCACTGGAGGCCTCCAAGAGCCTCCTGACCTGCAACGCCCGCGTCCTGGCCTTACTGAGCCGGCTGCAGAGGATGAGGAAGGCCCGGATCCTACAGAGAGCGGGACACAGGTCAGATGGAGTGCACACACACACACATAGGCTGCATGTACGGGTTAGTGGTTATTTAACACGGCAAGGAAGCACTTAGCGTTTGCATGCAGTGATTGTCGTGTCATCTACTCGCCACTAGAGGTCAGAATAGCTGATTTGAGGATTTTATCTGATCTGTTGTGTTTATAAAGCACGTGTGGATCTAACATTTCTCACATGCATACAAAGATGTGTTCCAAGACATTTGCATGTGTGTGTGTGGTCGCTTAATGAATGCCTTTCTCTGCAGCCCATCTGAAGATCTACTTCCATGTACAGGAAAAGTAGCACTCTCAGGTGAGTGTCTACGAAAACCCTTTACCACAGATTTATAAAGAGTACCTGAATCTGCCTCTTATTTTTTTTTTTTTTTTTTATAATTTGCTCTCTGCAGACCTGAGAATCCCCCTCATGTGGAAAGACTCGGAGTACTTCAAAAACAAAGGGGGTAAGTCAGAGAGGCTGGATCAAGGGAGCTGACTGCGGCAGCCTGAACGTCTACTGAACTCCTGGGGATGAAGAGGAAAAACGCTGCTGATAAAGGGCTTGATAGCTCTGATACATATTTTATGACGCGGTCCTTTTATATGCGGAGTGACAGTTGCCGTCTTCCCCCCTGACAGCCCCGAATGAATCTCATCACAGAGGAAAAAAACAACACTTCAGACACAGGCTGTGCTTGATGAGGGCTGTTGTCTTTGCTTGCAGAGCTGCATCGCTGCGCCGTATTCTGCCTCCTCCAGTGCGGCACCGAGATCCACGACACCGACCTCGTGATGGTCGACAGGACTTTGACCGACATCTGCTTCGAAGACACGGTCACGTTGTGAGTAACCTCTACAGCAGCGGTGTCAAACTCAGTTTAGTTCAGGGGCCACATACAACTCAGTTTGATCTCAAGGCTCCAAATGTTTCTATTTGTTTTAATGCAAAGAGATACATTATTAAAACTGTGCTATTATTCTAAATGTCATAAGTACAATAAGTGCAATTTATGTTTAGTTCTAGGTCTTAGTGTTGTTTTTTCCACAGCTCTTATTAAAACTGTGTGAACCTTGGGGATAAGACACTTTAACCCTCATACCTGATTTTAAAATCGTTACATTGTTACAATTAAGGGACAAAAGTTCTCTTCAAAAATGCCCTAAAAATAGTATATGTCAATATTCTTCTTTTTTTTTTTTTTCAAACTAATTATAAATACCAAATACCAAAATTCACTGTGCATTTAGATTATTGAAAATATTCCAATTTCTGTTTCTTTTTTTTTCTTTTTTTTTTTAAATTAATGCCATCACTGGCATAACAAGGGATAAATTAAAAAAAAAATCTAAATTTCTGTATTTATGATAAGCTCTGAAGTGGATTAAAAGATTTATGCAAAAACAAAAGTAGACAAAAATAAAACAAAAAAACATTATAAAAATATTAACATACAGTATCAATATCACATCAATAAGCTGTGCTTATTAAAAGCATTTAAATTTTTGTGAGTTTTTTTTTGAACAAAATGCGATGCCATCAAAAACACTGGCATATAAAGGGTTAAAAGTCAAAAAATAAACAAACTTTTGGTATTTATGATTGGTATTGAAGTGGATTAAAAGATTTATGTAAAAAAAAAAAAAAATTTACACATGCTATTTTTAGGGTGTTTTTGAAGAGGACACTTTTGTCCCTTAATGGTAACAACATAACAATGGAGAATTATGGGATTTGAGTTTGAAATATCAAAATTTGCTAAAAATTACGCACCTTTGCCAAATATTATAGCAAAATGTATAAATACATACAAAAAAAAAATAAATGGAAAAGGACACTTTTGTCCTCATCAGGTCATGAGGGTTAATTGGAAAAATCACAGTTAACGTCTTCAGTGTCATTTTTGCACTTTACAAATTCGTCCCGTGGGCCAATTTTTTCCAATTCAGTCCAATTTAACTTTATTTATATAGCAACAATAACAATACAAATTGCTACAAGACGCTTCACAAAACCAGCCTGCAGCCTCCAGCCTGAGGGTTGATGGTGGCGGTGGAGGAAAGAACTCCCTCCCTCCCTCAATAGGCCCAGATCTCGTTCGTCTCCCATTTTTAAAGACACGAGTCTTGTTTGTGTGTGCGCAGCTACGCCGTGGACCCGGCCTTCCAGCTGCGCGTGGAGCTGTACAGCAGCTGTGCGGTGGAGGATTTCCCCCAGGGGTCTCTGGGGGCCAGGAGGCTGAGCCTTCTGGGCAGCTCTCTGGGAGGCTCCTCGGGGAAAAAGATCCGCGCCGCGCTAGAGTCCGCGGGACTCTGCGGAGCCGTCTCCTACGGAGGGGACGCGAGGCCCGGAGCCGTGTCCCCGCCTCTGTCCCACGACCAGTCCACGCCGTGAGTCTGACAACCCCCAGACTAATAAGACGACACATTTATGGCATTAAAATAAATAAATATTAAATGGTTTCTGTCTGAAGGGGGCCTAAGTTTAACCTGCTGGCTCACACAACTCTGAGTATTGAGCACATCCAGGAGGGTTTTAAGACCCATGATTTTCTTCTTGCAGCCACAGGTGAGTCTCCTCTTCTCTCCTCTCCTCATAAAAAGAATTAACAATAACCACTTTCTTTTTTCTTTTTTTCCCCCCAGAGGACAGTCCGTTCTGGTTGCCTCTTTACGGAAACATGTGCTGCCGCTTGGTGGCTCAGCCTCTGTGCATGACTCAGCCGGTGATAAGTGGGCAGCTCCAGGTCAAGGTGACTCAATCTTCTCCCGTATCGTCCCATCTTGTGATTTTTTTTTTTTTTTTTTAAAAACGTGTGTCATTGGCATTCACAGTCTTTCCTCTCCTCACAGGCTGAAGAGGACTTTAGCGACTGGGGAGACGTCTACGGCGTCCTCAGGGGGCGAACCCTTCTCTGCTATCAGGGCCGAGGAGACCCGGAGCGTGAGGAGAAGCCGCTGCTTTTAATCCCCGTCAGAAAGGTTGGTTCAGGAAACTGTCCGCCCGTGTCGGGTGCAGTGACACGTTCATTCCAGCAGAGGGCACTGAAGAATTAAAGACTGTAAAGGTTCCTGAGATGAGACAAACCAGAAAGTATTTTAAAAAGTCTCAGCATTTATAACTTTTACTAAATTTATCTGCCGGATGTAGTTGACTTTGCTCATAAAGACTGAGTTTAGCTTATAAAATATGATGTATAACCACGGAGGGTATTCAGATTGTGTCTTTTTTTTTTACAATCCATTTAACACAAATATTTTTAATATGCAATAATATCGCTCTCTATTTTCTTTTAAAGGGTTGCGCGTACACGAATAAAACACTTTTAGCTAAAGAAAAGCAGCTGCAACAGGCTGACGTGCCAATACTCCACGTCTAATCTCACCCTTTAAACATATTTATTTTTAAATAAAAGTATTTTAGGTCAGTTATCTGTCACCGCATGAGATAACAAAGAAGCGATTCAGCGTACACGGTGTGCCGCGATGACTCGATACGAACATTTTCGTGCCAGTGTTGCCTGGCTAGGTGTGTGTGTGTGTGTGCGTGTGTGTGTGTGTGTGCGTATGTGGACACATTCCTGAACAGAAACACAGGCCATCTCCCAGCAGTTATCTGGTTTCTGTCAGAGAGCCAGGATATCTGGAAAGTCAGGTTTCCAAGACACACCTGCAAATCCCACTCGTTGCCCTCAGTGTTGCCACAAAAAAAAAAAATGAAAGAGAAATGTCTGAGATTGGCATTTTAAGAAAAAGTAGGACGGCTAACGCTGAGCTCAGTGTGGTACAATATAATAATAATAATAATATTAATGGGCCTTTGGGTCCTGTGTGTTGAGGGGGAGGGGCCTCTGTGGATCCACCCACAGATACGTGATCAGTTTCAGATCTAGTGAATTTGGAGGCCAGGTCAACACCTTGTCTATCCATCCATCCGTTCATCCATCCATCCATCCATCCATCCATCCATCTATCCATCCATCTTTAAGCAGCTTAGTGCAAATATGAGTCATGGCAGAAATATTGACGTAAAAGATTCACTTCACCTCGTCCATCGGCTCCTACACACGGGTGTTAAAATGATACATTTAAATCTCAATTTCCAGCTCACCTTTCATGCCCTGACGTAATTACAGCGTCGCATTTAATGCACCTGTTTATATATTTTTGATTGAAGTATATTTTGTCTGCTTCAGATTGAGTGAAAGATTATGTCATTGCTGCTTTATATTTAAGCCGTTCCATTGTTGCGCCTCAGCTTCCTGCAATTTCTTTCTGACACTTCTTTGGTACTTTGCCATTTGTATTTAAAGGAGAAAGAACCATTTTTTTTTTCCATGTCTTATGATTGATGTTGATGTGTTTTTTTGTTCTTTTCCGTCAGGACACAGTCGTGTGTGCGTCTGAGGCAGATCCTGTCCACCGCATCTACGTCAGCACACGGACTCGCGGAGACGACGCGACCTACACTCTGACCGCGCACACGTCTGAGGAGGCCAGGCGCTGGAAGGAGGCCCTCTGGTGGCACGTCCGCAACATGAGTGAGGCACTCGCCAATATCGTTTGTAACCGCACGTGTCTCATTTTCGCAAAGCCGCTTATCTTTGCAGTCTGCGGACGGGCTTCGTGTTCCCAAGTAAGTTGTTCCCGAGAAGCCCTTCTATCCACCGCGTTTCTTTCAATAAAAGTCCGTGTAAGTTTAGATAAGCGCACCTCGCGCACCAAAGGACACCTTTTCACAACAACAGAGAGAGCAAATGCTCCTGTCAAGGTGTCGTAATCCTCTTAATGCCTTATTGTTGTTATAGGATGATCTTAATTTGAAGTTGGACCGGCGTCAGAGTGCATACCTGCGCTAGGGAACACACGCCCCGTGTGTGGAGATGCACAGTGATCTCAATCTGTTCTTAGGTCGTGGCCCTGACCTCCGCCCCTCGTCTCACGGGTTTTTTAAAATATCATGACAGTGATTCAGAAGCAGGTTGAAACAACAGCCGTAATAATAATCACCGTGTCTATTCAGTCGCCCTGCATTAAATATCTCATATAGCCCATTGTTCTTCCATATTGTGATTCATACTTTTTAATGATGCAGTCCTTGCAGTTAATAAGCTGAGTTAGTGTTAGAGTTAGATAGATAAATAGACAGGCAGACAGATAGGCAGACAGATAGGCAGACAGATAGGCAGACAGGCGGATAGATAGATAGATAGATAGATAGATAGATAGATAGATAGATAGATAGATAGATAGATAGAGTATGCTTTCAAAAATATGAATGATTGTTTATTTTTATCCATTTGCAAAGTGCAAAGTAAGCAAACAAAAGAAAAATCTAAGTCACATCAATATCTGGTGTTACTGCCCTTTGCCTTCAAACCAGAATCAATCCTTATAGGTACACTTGCACAAAATCAGGGATTTTGTAGGATTGTAGACACAGTGGTCGGCCAAGGAGCGTTTCCCTTTGAAATCAGAAGACGTCCAGCAGAGCCATCAGCTGAGAACTTTCAGAAACCAGTGGGACCCAATGGAAACAAGGCCAAGAGACTCAACTATGCACAAAAAATATAGAATCTGGGGGCATAAAAATCTCAGCAGGTGCTCTGGACTGATGAGTTAATATGTGAAATATTTGGCTGTAGGCCCACAATAATGAGTGTCTGCAGGCAACAGCGAAGCATGGTGGAGGCTCCTTGCAAGTCTGCGTCCGCATTTCTGCAAACGGAGGTCGGAGGTTTGGTCAGGATTGATGGTGGCATCAGTCCTCAGCACCATCAGCCGAGGTCATTAACCCTTCCTATTATTCTTAAGGGTCAATTTGACCCACAATTGACTAAAATTATCATCACGACATTTTTTCAACGTGCTGAACACATATTCCACGCATTGGTGTTTTAGCTGTGTAAAGCTTGTCCGTCTGTGTGTATAATAATTTTCTATTTTTTGTGCTAACGTGACATGGAGGAGGGGGAAAACAATATTCTTATGCAAACTTTGGGCATGAAGTGCATGTTTCACCTACTGAACTCACACCTGCAGAAGTAGAACTGATTCTTGGTATTCCCACAAGGACATTGGTAGCTCATGCAAACATATAAAACACACAAAAGCTGGATAATTTGGGATGTACACTCCAAATTAGAAAAGATTTTCAAGATACACCAAAGCCTAAAATTGAAAGTTTGACTTGATGGTGGCGCTAGAGGGAAGTTCAACTCACTGGTAGGTTTCATTATCAAAGTTTTTTTTTTTTTTTTAATGTATTCAATAAATAAGCAAAGTGCCCGACACAAAAACTTGGTCAACAACTTTATGTAAATCATTTTGTGGAGGCAAATATCCCTGAGGTCAAATTGACTCCAAGGGTAAAATGTGTTAGTAATATTTGAGGATAATAGGAGGAGTTAAGAATAAGAAGTGATGGCACGGCCCCCACAGAGCCCTGATCTTAACATCATGGAGTGTGTCTGGGTTTACATGAGGAGACAGGAGGATTTGATGGAGCCTACATCCACAGAAAATCTGTGGTTAGTTCTCCAAGATGTTTGGAACAACCTACCAGCAGAGTTCCTTCAAACACTGTGTGCAAATAGAAGAATTGATGGTGTCTTGGAGGCAAAGTAAATACACAGCAAATATTGATTTAGTTTAAATTTCTCTTATGTTCATTCCCTGCATTTTGTTAATTGGTGAAAATAAACTTTTAACACTCCCATTTACAGCATTGCAGCTGGTGGACATTATTCACGGTGGACCGGAGTTTACCTCGTGTCCTCGCCTCTAGGTGAGGTTAGATAGGGGACACCAGTGGTATCAGAAAACGAAATGAGAGAACCAGCTGGAGGTTTTAAATACATAAGGCTCACCAGATGCTTCAGAAGCCGTTTTGGAACGCACATAGTCTGAATTCTGAATTCTTATGTCTCCGGTCTCAGCGCGACGTCATGTTTGCAGGTCATTTTTGGCAAAGTACACGTCGGTCACATTACACACCTTTATTTATCTACGGGACAGCTTTTTGTAACAAACAAACAAGTGAGCAATCCTAACTGAATTTAATTAAGAATACAGTGGTGGAGTGGTAGAGCAGGACCAACAAACTGAACTTGACTTATCTCACGCTCAGCCAAGTTCCCATGCTCGGAAATGGTTAGAGGGAATATTAATCTGACTTTGTCTGTATATTTTTAAATGGTGCAGTATATTCCCTCCAGCACCTGCAAGGCGACATTCTTCAATGACACGTCTGTACAATCAAAAACAAAAGAGAAAGCCTGCCTGTCATTTTTATAAATAGCTCGTCGCGGAGAGAATATTTCTCTAATGACAGAGCGAGATCAGGTCAGGCCTTTGTTGCTTGGTGCTGCGTTATCTCCGGGACATTTTTACGATCTGTTTACGAATTTGGCAAATTTTAAAGATTGTCTTTCCTCCTGCACGTGTCCAACTGTGGAGTTCGCAGACACGTGCCTGCGTCTTGTTAACACGTGTGACGTATGTTTCAGACATGAAGACTCGGCAGACACTCGATGTGTGTCGGCCTCTGAAGAGGCCTGACAGTACATGGGCTACTCTACAAAAGGAGGCAGACATCAAGGGAGGGGTGTTTACAGCTTTATGTAACCGATACAAATGCAGTGTGTTCCAGCCGATACATATTTGTGAACACCACTGACGTAACCGAGATTCTTTTACATGTGTGTCGCAACAAAACTGAATTGTTTGTGTTTCCTGAGATTAATTGTTGTTAAGCCATGCTGGAATGCAACCACATCCTGTTTTCCTTAATTAACATGTCCTCAACCTGTTTAGATCCACCTGTGCCTTATACCAGGGGTCTTCAACGTTTTTCAAAACTAGGGAACCCGCTACTTACTATATGTGTTCTATAATTATATAGCATATTATATGTATTAATACACATTATTTTTATTATCATTTTCTAATTTTGAAATTTAAAATATATATTATATATATATATATATATAAAATGTCTAATCAACCAAATATCTACCCTTAATGTAGTCTTAATGTTGTGGCTCGTCTGGAGAGGTAGATGTTAATGTTGCATGGATTTGTAGTGGAGGCGTCTGGTCTGGTCTACATGGGTGTTACATGTCTAAGGAATAGTCACCTGAATGAATGAATGCCAGGTCAAATAGTTTCCCAGCAGAACAATGAACTGTAGCCAGATGGTTGATGTTATTTACTTCACATGTTAGTGGTTTTAATGCTGTAGCGGATGCAGTCATCGTGTTTGACAGACTGAGAAATTGGCCTCAGGCTATAGTCAGACTTTGGTCTGTACCATCATCAAGTATTTAGTTTGACCTACTTGCGATCTTTTTAATTACTGCTAATTGCCTGTTGTTGTTACCTGTTTCGTCAGTTGATGCCACTCTCATCTGACCACGTTTTTCCAGTAATGAGTGACCTGATTAGTTACTATTTCCAAAGCAGTAGCTAATCAGATTAAGAATTAAGAGTTGAAGACGTTGGTTGTGTAGTATGTAGCCTTTTTGTGGGGAAATAGTTTTTGAGTTAAAGCTGTTAAAAAGTGAATATTGGCAGAATTCGGTCGTTATTTTAATGTTGATGCCAGAGATGTTCGATACCACCGATTTCCCTAACGATACGATACTGAGTAAAATAAAGGCTGGTTTCGGCGATACCGATCCGAACCGATACTTTGTGTAAATACACCCTAATGTTTCTGGTAAACCTAAAAAAAACAAACAAACATAGGACACAATCATACAAAATATGTGAATATGATGTTTCAAACAATTAAGAAAAAAAATAAGTAAAACAATAAGACCATTAAAATAAATTATTGTTGATTTATTAAGAACTACTATAAAATAAAAACCTTCATCGTAATTGTGACTCTGTGCTCTCCTTTTCTGTCCTCCTCATCATAAATGCCTCGTATTCTGTGTTGTGTGTTTAGTCACTTTCCACTGTGTTCCTCCTACATTACCTCGAATGACTGAAATATCGAAAGTATCGCTAATTGGATTTGAGAATCGATTTTTAGAGCATAAACACATGGTATCGGAAGTGTCGATATTTCCGTATCGATCCGCACATCACTAGTTGATGCGTGTTGTCGGCAGCTGCTGAATGTAACTTGTACTTACTTGTAATCTAACTTTTAAAATCAAGTAATGGGAGGTGCTTGGACCGTAAAGGGAACGTAGTTCCTACTCCTATATGTGTATGGATGCTATGTGGGCAGGTGCTCTACCTGCCCACATAAATTCCTTCACAGCTTGTAAACACTGCTTACGCAAAGCTGTTTGTGTGTAACAAACAGGATGATGACGTGAAAATGCCGCGATTGTTCTGGGAAAACCAGGCCTGCTGGTCTTTGGTTGTCTTTTTGTATTCAGCGTTGAGATCTTAATGAATGTCCCACATCCTTCTGGTCGAATGAAAAGTTAAATGCGAATTGGTAGCTGATAAAAATAGAAACTGACGGCAGCTGAATGATTCAGTTCCTGCTGCCACTGAAAAGCAATCTGCTGCATAAATAAAAAAAATAAAAAATAAAAAAAATTGTGAAGGCCCCAAAGACTGAATAATAATGATAACAATAATAATAAATTCTCTGCCATAATACAACAGGTAGCAAATTATAATGAATAAACTCATGTATTTTGTTGCGATATTTCAATTTCTCTTTCTAATGTTCCTGATTGTAATATTCAGATAGATAGATAGATGAATAGATAAATAAACAGATAAACAGATAGATACAATTGCAAATTCCTGTGCGTTCCTGTGCTGCTATAGGGGTAGATAAGTAAAGATAAGGCAGTGCAGACAAGCTGCTACTGTTATTTGGAAAGTTTCGGGTGGTAGGAACCGAGAAAAAGGACGGTTTGGATTTCACAATCACATATTTAATTTCGTCGAATTTCCCCCGAATTAAGGGTGTGTCGTTAAGTTTGATAATGCATCATGAATTAGATTCTGCGCACCTCAGGGCTATTATTGTCACTCGTCACGGCTCAGTGAAATCTTATTTGTCGCGAGGTGTTTGCAGGATGAAATAGCGTTTCTCGTAATCCTTTTTCTGTTGAAAAGGGGATTTAAAATGGATTTTCAAACTCTCGCTGCATTTGCACTTGCTGAGCGTACACAAAGCACGGCTGAGAAGAGCTGCAACAATCTGTTATCACAGCACTGCTGGAAATGCACAATGAACGAGTGAATGTGCCACTCCTTGGCCTGAGCTTGGGTGTGTGTGCTTGTCAGCAGTCTTCAGTTTGACACTTAACTGTTTTTATTACCCTTCATTTGACTCCAGGAAGAAGAACGTAGGGTTTTGACCCTGGTGCATCATGTGAATCAGGGAAAAGTTATGTAAAAAAATACGGTTCAGTGACACAGCGCATTGCATTTATTGACATGTTAGTAATAGAGTGATTGATGCTCGGTATGCACCTGTTTGTATGACGGTGGAAAACACACAGTTGAATGCTCTTTTTGGTTTCGGCAATACGCAAAAAAAAAAAAAATGTTCCTTGTGATTAACTGTATGTTTAAGGTTCAAATATAACAGCAACACCTTAAACTACTAATACTAGTATTGCTGACGTGTCTTACAAATTAAAATATCCTTTCTACACAGTAAAAGTTACGTAATTTTGAAGTGACAATTTTTAATTTTTTTATCCCCTTACTGGAGCACATTCAAGCTGTAGTTATATAATGGCTGTGGGCTTACAGTATAAACTCCCAGCTTTAATGTAAAGCTTTGAATAAAAATACTGTATGAAGAAATTAGCCCAATATTTTTTGTTTTTATTGGGTTGGGATCAGGTGACTGACTCGGCTATTGTGGAATATCTTGCACTTCTTGTCCTCAAAACACTTTCACAGTGTGTTTTGTGCCATTGTCCATTTGTACTGGATTAGGAAAAACCCTTTATTTGTTTTTATTTATTTAATTAATTTAGGGAAAGAGCATATTAATGAATATTATAAATAATGTCAATACGCCAGACTGTAGCCAAGGCTATTTTCCATCTGTTGTCTCTGAGGCAGGTTGTTGTTCATAAAAAAAGCACATATGAGGAAAAAAAAATAAATAAATAAAAATCTGGAAAATACCCTGTTAGGAACTAAATATGGACTTTAGGAGCAGCAGTAGCTCAGGTTGGCGGTTCAATTCCGCCCTATTCCGGAGTCAGAGGCTGAAGGCACAAACTGGCGGCCACGTTTCTATTCATCACCAGGGTGTGACTGTGTGAGCGAATGAATAAAGCATACAATACAATATAATTGTAAGCACTTTGAGCATCTGGAAAAGTGCAATATGAATCCAATGCATTATTGTTATTATTATCATTATTTTTATTACTTAAGTATACCTCTTTTTTTTTTTTTTTTTAACCTTCTCTTGTTGATTACAGGTTCTGGTTCTTACTGGTAGACTTGTTCTATCTGGAAGACTATTAGGGCCACCTATGAGAAAAAAAAAATTAGAAGAGGTAGAATTTTTTTTATCATGCACTTAAAGAAAAAAGTAAAAATTTCGAGAAAAATGTAAAAAAGTTTGAAGAAAAAAGTCAAAATTTCGAGAAAAAAAGCCGAAATTTCGAGAAAAAAGTCATTTTTTTTTAGAAAAAATCTAAATTTCGAGAAAAAAATAACAAATTTTAAGGAAAAAATGTCAACATTTTAAGAAAAAATAGAAAGTAGGCCTTTAAACCTGCAGTACTGTATGTGTATGGTACCGCCGGTACTCCACAGATGAGTATTGGGGCTTAATTAATATTACGAATTTAAAATTGTATTGTGATTATTTTTTGTTATATTGCTGATACATTATTATTATTTCTACTTTTTCCCTCAAAATTTCTACTTTTTTTCTCAAAGTGCATGATGAAAAAAAATCTACCTCCTCTAATCTTTTTTTCTCATGTGTGGCCCTAATACTCTTCCGTAGAACTGGTATGACGTTGTTAGAGGGGAAATTCTAATCTGGCCTCCCTGTTCTTGAGGGTTGTTCTTTGCCTGCAATCATCCACCATGTGGATAATAAAAACTGAATTTTAAGTCCACATTCAATATTTTATGGAGACTACTAAAAGAAGAACGTTCTCAGTCATTCATGTCATGGTATACCCCCAAAAAAACAAGCTGAAAAATGGGCCACTGCTCCAACTCCCTGCCAGTCTTTTACAACTAAAGATGCTACTTGGAAGACTGAGGTACAAGTCCAGCTTCAGCTTGTTTTCCGGATACAGGTATTGAGATGCGGCCACCTTGCCCTCGATGGTAAGGGCAGCTGAGTAACTGCTGATAGTATATTTGTTGCTGGGAGCGTTTTTCTCATTCATCTTCTTTACTGTTGACCGCTGATACTGTTTGTTGCAGGCCACTGGAAGCAGTGCTGTGATAACCTCATGAAGATTGAAACGCCGAGCTCCAGGAAATCCATCACGCTGAAGCAGGGATCTCTATACCATGAAATAGGTAGCGTAACACAAGCAGAGTGACACCTGTGTCGCGTGCTCATGCTGCCGTCTCCCCAGTCACGTCAGTCAACTAAGACCTTACGAGACCTCAACAGCTTTTTTTTTTTTTGTTATTGCTTCACGCGAAGCCACCGACGTTAGTTATTACACGCCACACCTTTTACTTATTTATTTATTTGCAAAAACAGATTTTTTTGTCTGGTTTCAGCAGTTTTAACCACACACAGTGAGCCTCTATTTGTCTCTTTTTTTTTTTTTTTTTTTTTTCAGCGAGGTGCTTCATCACAGACAACTGTTTTTATTCATGTCAGATTTAATTTATTAAAGGTGGCAAGATCTTGCAAAGCTGAGGGCTGCCAAGGTGATGGATTAAAGCTACATTTCAGAACACGAAGAAGTATTGACACATGGGATAATTCTATTTCACAAAGTAGCAGTCAGGTGATCTGGTCCTTCTATATATATGTATATATATAAATATATATATAAATATATAAATAAAGACTAGCGACTGCAGATTTATTCTGAGCTGTGACATTACCTGTGGTTAATGAGTCTGCTTAGCGATTTACACAGTTAATGACTCCCCCCAAAGAGAAACAGGAAAGAAAATGTGCAAAAAAAAAATCTGAAACTAGATACTGTGCTGGTTAAGAACCAAAATTTAAAAATGCACCAATCAGACATAACATTAAAACCATAGGACAGGATCTGCTGGAAAACTTTTGGACCTGGCATTCTAGACCAGACCCCTACCCCATAGCAATGACACTCGATGGCAGCAGCAGGATGCAGCCTGGGACAGACACTGTTAAATTGTTATCCCAAAGGTGTCCTTTGTGTTGCTGTGAATTGTGCACTGGTGCCCAGTCATGTTGGAACAGTAAGGGGTCATCCCCAAATCCACAAAGTTGGAAGCATTGTCGGGAAGTTGGGAAATTGTGCCAAATCTCTTGGTATGCTGGTGCGTTCATAGTTCCTTTCACAAGAAATAAGTCCTGCTACTGAAAAACGAACCTACACCATATTCCACTCTTCACTAAACTTCACACTTGCCAACAATGCAGTCAGACAAGTACCATTCTTGTGGCAACAGTCAAACCCAGATAGGTCTATCAGATTGCCAGATTGGTCCCTCCAGATAACGTCACCGCTGTTCTAGCCTGTGGCAGCGCTTTACGCCACTGCATCCTACGCTTTGCATTGCATCTGGTGACCCACTGGAAACCCATTCCAAGAAGCCCTCTGCACACTGTTCTTGATCTAATCAGAATCAGTGCCATGCAGGAATTCACCGATCTCCAGAGAGCGACCCGTTCTTTCGCAAATATTTGTAGATGCACTCTGCATGATGATGTGCTTGATTTTATACACCTGTGGGCACGGAAGTGATTGGGACACTGGTTGCTTCAGTGGGTGAGCAGATGTAGTTTACATCCGCTTCTGTATCAATGTTCTGCAGCTTATTGCCACATAAAATGAGATAATCATTTAATTTATTCCACAGCGGATAATACACCATGAAATCTGACAATAGATGTTGCAAACCCTTTGTCTTCATGTGCAGAAAGCTGGACTTGCTCACCTAGCCTAAAGGTAGACAAACTAGTTTTGGGTAAATAGGAGGCTCCACAGGATAAATAAAGCGACCCAACAATGACCTGGCACGACGAGCCAGACACTGTTGACGTGAGTAAGCCATTATCGCAGACACCTGCCGACAAAAACGTCAGTCATGCCGATCAAAACTTATTCGGCTGAGTATACGTGCACGCAGCACAGCACAAAGGGTGATATACTATCTTAGCATCTGAAATGTGGGCGTGTTGTTGGAATAACATGTTCTGTTGGAGGGAACATTTTTGGTGCAAAGAGGTCAAGGTGACGCAGGAGGAAATGCGCACGTCTTAATCAGCTTCTTATCGGCTCATGTGTTTCCAGTCACAGATCTTTTGAATGTTTGATGCAGGGTTTGGGCGCTGCCCATGACACAGATCAATCACATGTTAGTTGTCACAGGCAGCATGCCTCGAGCTGTAGCTACAAGCGGTGACACAATGACTGTAAGCGCGACAATGAACAAAGAATTCCCGTGAATATTTGACTCATCGCAAATATTGTTGAGTGAAAAGTCAAATTTCCTGCCCTCCTCCTCCAGATGTATGTTTTCTGATGCGTATCAATGAAACGCAGCAAAAAGAGATAAAGAAGATGAATTCAGCAGTTTCAATGTAATTGTGTCATAACTGGAATTAAAGGGAAGTTCCCTGACCTTTATAACAAGTTCGATATTCCAGCCAAGCCACTTATTTTGTCTTGTATTTGTACGTGGAAAAAGCAGTAACGGTCATCGGCACAGGTCACAGTGTTCTCTTTCATGAGCAAGCACAACAAGCTTAAAAGGCGACATCACAGCTAAGCAAGATAAATACTTCTTGTTCTTCAGCACATAAAGGTCACCTCACAGCAGCGTGTGCTTTGCCGTCACACACCGGCCGATAATTAGACTTTTTTACAATGACGAACAAACAAATGTTACAAGTCCAAGTCGGCGTACAATGCGCCCGGCTGTCAGAAGAAACTGATTTCGCTCAGGATTGCGGCGGTTTGTGTACCGAGAAAAGGCCAGAGATCGGTCGAGAGAGGTGTTGGAGAACAGGTTGCGCTGCTGTGTGTGATAGTTGACATATGAGAGGTAGAAGCCAAAGATGATGACTCAGTCCAGCTCTTACAATGCCGCCTTTGTGCAATTTTTTATTTTTTTTTCACAAGTGCGACATTACCTGTCCCTCGTGTCAATTCCACCATTACATGTAATTGCAGTTTCAGATAGTTTACGTTTAGCAGAATACACAGAACATACCACATTTATGGCAACTATGCCATAAACGTTTCCAGCTTTCCAAACCATCCACAGAGGACGCAAACATGACTTGTTTTGTTGTAACATAAGACGAATGCCTGAAAGCCATTTCCTGCATCGGTGGTTATCAATTACTCTTGTCTGCTTACATCCTGCGTATTCTGGTAAGCAAAAAACAAAACTTGTCCTCACGTCAGTTGATAGCGCGATAAGACGCTCGTAGCTCATAGCTGTTGGGGAGGAGTGAGGCATTTTCAAAGTGAATGTTGAATCCATCTGGCTGCGTGCCACCAGGAAACTGGGCCTAACAATTTTACCAAAACCAAAATAGATGGGCAGGTAGATTATTGGCTTCTTTCGGGAAGCTAGTATCTTTACTAATTTGCATAACACTGTTTTTTTGTTTGTTTTTTTAATTTTCACAGTTAGCGACAGCGCGGTAACAGTGGAGTAAAGCCACCTGCCTGGCCGAGGAATCACGGACATGACGGACTCTTTCACATCTACGAAGAAGCCAGGCTTATTGTAACTGTACTTACTATTTTGACTGCATGACTCTAACTATTGACCCAACCACCATTAAAATGACAGTGAAAAGTGACAAAGTGTGATCTTGCAATCATTGAATATTTAGTGCATATCCAGAGAAACCATTTTAGATTCCTCACATCGCAGCAAAAGGTGTCCACTTCCACTAATAAGGATTAAATGTGCAAAAAGCTTCCAGGTGCTGCGACTAAATGACATTACGTCTATTTGCATCCGGCTATGAAGTCATTTACAATCAGAGCCCACAGCTTCAATTACAAGAAAAAAAAAAATTTAAAAAAAGACTTGAGGAAGTTCCGGGGTTCTGTGAAGAGTGACGTCCTGTTTGAAGCGTATATTCTTGTACACACAACTTCCTTCAAGGAATTTCTTGAAGTCTTGCACACATGCATATTTCAGTAAGTACTCCAAACTATTAGGAAGTCCGTCTGAGGATTTGCTCTTCATAGCTGATCACATTTTGGCTGTTTCCAGGCCTAAAACCAACATGGCCGCCTATAGCCAATCACGGAAAGATTCTCCTTAAAGTTATTTATGAATATATTGTCATAACACTGTTAACATGTGTTAAATCCACACTTGACTCACACACTAATTTATATTAAATAACCAATAAAGAGGAGGAAGAACATACTTTGGAGCAGGTCATGTGATTTGGATTGAAAATGCTTCCTTAAGAGGTGGAATGTTGTGCGTTTGAATTGGGTAACACAGAGACAGTTGCCAAAACTGCCAAAAAATAAACATCTGTCATGATTATCTCAACTTAACAAAAAGAGCACAAACTTTGAATAAGCTGATTTTATTGTTTTTTAGCTAATTAGAAGGTGGTTGTTATTAAATTTGTTCGGTTATTTTGTGACATTTTAGTGATTTCCAGTCTTTTATTTTTTATCAAGTGTTTCCATAATAAATAATTATGGATTTTTTAAAGACATGATCAAAATGAACATAAAATACATTAATTTTTTAAAAATTTACTTTTTTAAAAATGTATGCAAGATATATCCCATGGACTTCAGAAGTTCCTCAGTTATATATTGACTCATAACGTGACGAGTTATGGACTAATCATAAAATAGATGACATAAACATCAAGTGCAATACTCTTGATCCAGTCGTGACATTTCATGTGTCAAAGGCCATCTTCACTCTGACGTCATAATGTTCCGCAACAACACTCTTAACAAGTTCCTTTAGAGTCTCCACTTCGGATATTTTATGAATCTAGACTCTAGATTCATAAAATATCCGAAGTGGAGACTCTAAAGGAACTTGTTAAGAGTCTATGCTCTAGATTCTAGAGCATAGACTGTATATAAATATGGACAATGAATCCCCACTTTCTTGCACTGGCCGAAGTGAAGCTATTTTTTCCAGGGATATGCTGGCGCCATGTTGCGATTTTGGAGCCAGAGTTTGATCAGTACAGTCCAAGAGTGGAGCTGTTAATAAGCTGTTAATCATCATTACGTCACATCCTGTTTCTATGTTTCTATAGCGTCAAATAACTAACTAAAACAGCTTTTATTTTAGGCTTTAGAAATAGTCAAACAGACAGGGTCAGTTTTGACAGTTTGGGTCTTTTCTACAACATGGAACCTGATAAAAAAAAAAAAAAACATATAATTTTAGCTTATGTAGCAATCGTGGATATTCAAACTCATCAAAAATTCACTGTCAGCTCATTTTTATTTATTAAAAATGTCTGATTAATTAATTTACTGGCATGTGGACAGAATATGTAGGTCTACAATATGTATGAATGCACCAGATTTTCATTTGATTTCTGTAGCACATGCACACTGATCTGGCATATCATTATGACCACCTAATATTGTGTAGGTGACTCATCACTCATCAAAATGGACATGGGCCTTCTGAGTGTGTCCTGTTCTATCTGGCCATTGATGTTATGTCTGATTGGTGTATATACTATATGCAGATTACTGTATTTTCTTCTGTATGTTATTCTAATGCTGCTGTGTCATCCTTAATTGTTCCTACTGGGATCAGTGATCATACATATAAATCAATCATGGTTTTGAATTTTAAATGTTTTCTCTGACCCTTCTTCAGTTTTTATTTAAATTTAAATTTAAATAATTTAAATTTAAATTCTTCTTTGGTGATTCTCGTCTTGTATTAATTCTTGTCTTTTTCCACCCACACACACACACACACACACACCCACACCCACACCCACACACACACACACACTCTCTACTGGTCAAAAGTTTTAAAACACCCTAATTTTTCCTGTTTATTTATTGCAATTCAAGTCATTGAGGCCCAATGAATAGCTGGAAATGGTGCAAAGGTAAGTACTGAACACCCAGAGGTTAGAAAAAAAAAGGATGGTTACCCAAAACTGAAAAATAATGTACATTTCAGAATTATACAAAGAGGCCTTTTTCAGGGAACATGAAGTGGGTTTACAATTTAAAGCTGTTCTGCTGCAGTGAAGGTTGAATCAGCCTTGAAAGCCGGTGCTACTTATTCCTACAGGTGTTCCAACTTCTCTTGATTACTTACCACCCCCTCGTTCTGCATAAAAGCAGTGTTGGAACCCACTGTGTTACCAGACCCTCATGAGCATCAGGGGAACAGTATTATACTGTAGAAAGTAGCGTGTTGCTACAAAAATGGCGAGAAAAAGGCAATTAAATATGGAATCGAGACAGACCATCATAGCACTTAAAAATGTAGGCCTGTCCTACAGGGAAACGGCAAAGAAAGTCAACGAAGGACAAGTTTCTGAGAGTTAACAGCTTGCGTGACAGGCAGTTCACAGAACAACAGCTTCAAGTTGTTTAATAGTAGTCGTAGTAAGCAAGTCTCCGTTTCAACTGTTAAGAGAAAACTTTGAGCTGCAGGTTTGACAGGACGAGTCGCAGCAGGAAAGCCATTGCTAAGAATAAGACAAAGAGGCTCTCCTGAGCCACGAAACCCCGCCTCTGGACTGGAAGAAGGAACTATGGACTGATGAATCAAAATTTTAAATCTTCGGTTCATCACGCAGGATCTTTGTTCGCCGTCGAGTAGGCGAGAGGATGGTTGCACAGTGTGTGACATCAACGGTCAGACATGAAGGAGGAAGTGTGATGGTCTGGAGCTGTTTTGGCAGCATTGTGCAGCGCCATGCAATACCCCAAAAGTTTACAATACATTTTGGTCTATAAATTGATTCCATGATTTATTGTGCAATGACACAATAAATTGAATAATTTTCTGTAAAAAAACTTGTGTTCTAAAACTTTACGGTAGCGAAATATAGTGTTTGTATATATAGCCTATGGCCCTGCATTTCACTTTCTTGGCTGTCAAGTTGTCTGTGATGTTATTGTAGTATATTATCTTCTTGTTTTTCTCTTCTGTCCCTTTCCTGTGTTTGGGGGTTGTGAAGTGTGTATAAAGTTAAAGGTCAAAAGGTAATTTACCAGATGCCAGTTCGTAAAACTAACCAGGACATAAGCCATAAAGTTTTGTTTGTGTGTGGGGGTTCTCGGGGATGACCATCCTATATAAGGTGACTGTGGGAGCTGAACGAGAGAGGGGATTCGACGATTGGCCAGAAGCTCTCTCAGATTCGGCAAGAGTTTGACATTGTTCTTTCTTGTAAATAAACCTTTTAAATGCAAGATAAGACTTGTCAGCGGTGATCACTTCTTTCTTCAGCACATCAATATACAACATTATCTACCTATGATGTTTAGCTGCCTGTTATATTTCTTTGAGTTTTTCCTTGTGGTTTCGTCATTGGCTTTTGTTCTTCACCAGTTTCTTTTGGATTTGCGTTAACCTGCTATCCCCGCAGCGCCTTAAATCCAGCTGTTCATTTTTGTCGTGTTGTTGCCCGCTCCGGCCTCCCGTTAGCGCCTTGCATTTGGATCAGCTCCACCCTTCACTGCTATCTGTGATGTTTAGGTTTGAGGTGTCTGATAAAATATTGTATACAAATAAATTCCAATGACATTCAGCACCTGACTGCATTCCATCAAAATAAATACGCCATACGCAAGCCCCATATTGTGCGCGGCATGAGGGCTTCCTGAATCTGATAGTGTTTTCAGCAAATTCAGCGTGACTCGATAGAATAAACGGGTGTTTTGATTTTTCAAAAAGCAAAACAGGAAGGAGACTGAGCTCCGTAAGCCGGTTGGGCTCATTCAGCATTGTCTCCGCCATTTAATAGTGTTAAGCACCTTTCAAATGAAAGTCATTTTTAGAGCATTAATTACCCCTGCAGCTTCGTGTTACCAAGCAATTTGCACTGAAAAGTGTTTATAGTTGCAAGGATGGGAGTGTCCGTTTTGTATTCCGTGTTGCCTTCACACGTTAAAATTACACACAACATAGCTCAAATCACAAGATAGTAATTACAGCATTAATGGTGACAGAACAGAAAGCCGAGGGTGTGACGTTAATGCATGACTAATAAAAAGAAAATCAAGCATGGCTGAACTTTAGTTCAACTTGCTTTCTGGTGTTTACCTGCTCACAAACTTCTACTTTGTAAAGTGCTGATAACAAGCACATTTAACCTTAGAAATGTCTTTAAGAGGAATATTAATATTAAGAGAAATTGTGAACTTGGGAATTTTGAAGAAGAAATATAAAAAATAATGATATAATAATAAATAAGAAAGACTTATGAGCAAATTAAAATGATTTTCATTCTTTGAACGGGAAGAAATACATCACACTCAACAAATAATTCATGACACTTATTTATTTGAATTAATTCATATTTACATAATAATTATCACTGAACGAATCAGGCAACACGTCTGTACAAAAAAAACTAGAAACGTTGAAATCAAGTTCTGCTTCATGACATGAATGATTTGCCATTTATTGGGTTATATTTACACTTTGGTAACGGGTTGACAGAGGAAAAAAAATTATGTACAGCATAGAAAAGAACGACTGAGGACATTTATGAGTCAGCTTTGACGTGGTGTTGGTGGGTCAGTTAACTGTCAGCTGCTTTCACGACGAGCTCGAGAGGATTCTCTTCAACTTCATGACTTCTTCGGTGGTGAACAGCGGGGAAGAGCCCGAGCTGGAGTTCAGCATTAGCAGAGCGGACGACTCCATGTCCGACCTCTGCTTCCCTCTTTGGATCAAGTCTTCTGCGTGGACTTTGCCTGGTTGACCTCGGACGGGACCAGAGTCCATTTTCATTTGGCTGTCACGGGTTTCTTTGTCGTAGGCCTCCCAGAATAGTGTGCTCTTGGAGATGTGTGACTTGTTAACGTCTTGCTGGTCAAAGGGACGGACGTCCAGACTGGCTCCGTTCTTCAGAATGGCCCCTGAAGGTAAAGGCTTGTAGCTGCTGAATCCATTCTGGATGGCACTGAGCTGACTGGCTGTTGGCATTGGCAGGTTTCGCCTCAGATCCTCAGCCAAACCCTGGTGCTGGGGACTCATGTGAAAAGTCAAGTCGGTGGGGAGGACGTCTGCGTTGGGCCAGATCCTTCGTGTAGACTGTTCCTCATGGGTTGTAAATGGAGGCTCTTTAGCTTCATGCATCATGGCTGAGGATCCATACAACTTGAGCCACTTGTGAAACAGAGACAGCGGTATTTCAAATACCATATTGTCATCTTTTTCCCGAGGCACGTCTGGAGGCACTTCTGGACTCGCCCCTCTTTCTTCTTTTGGCCTGATTGTAAAGTCTGTTTTTGGAGAGCAGGGTTTTCGCGCCACGTGGTCGGCGTCTTTTTCTGTGAGGTCGACGATATCCTCCTCCCTCGCCGTCGGCGGGTATGAAACGCATGGGACTCCCTCGCTGGGTTCGCCATCCTGTCCTTCACATCCGTCACCGCCGGTCGCCTCCGCGGGATGATGAGCGTAGAGCGTGGAGGGTTTGTTTAAAAACTTGGGGCTCTTGCTGGATGACGGTGGGGCGAACGATGACACTGGGTTGCTGTTAGTCTCCCGGGGCGATGCTTTGACGCTGAGGTTCAGCGGTTCGGCCAGTCCGGATGTGGTTTTGTACTGCTCCGCCAGGTAGCGCAGGCGCTTCAGCGGCTCCTTAACCGAGTCCGTTGAGTTCAGCTCACACGGTTGGAAAGGAAACTGGAGCTTGGGGGCGAGGGAGCTGTGTGGCGGCAACACAGAGGGAGGGATGGGGAGATACGGAGGAAGAACTGGGTGGCTTGGGTGATAGTAGTGGGGGAAGTGGAGCGGCGACGCGAAGAGACTCCCATGAGGTTCTGACTGGAGGTTATGAGGACCCTGTAAGGAGAATAAGAGGTTCTTTAGAGTGGGATCAAAGAGCTTTATGGAAAAAAAACAAAAAAAAAACAGCTATTTGCTTTCTTAACCTCCTGAGACACTGCCTCTTCATATGGGGACATTAAGTTTTAAGTTTTATTGCAGCTTCATTTAAACTTTAGTCTGCCACCTAGTAGTTGCAAAGCATCAATAGGGATGAGCATTGATGGGCATTGAGAACCAGCTATTTAAAAGAACCAACTGGTTCGATTCATCAATATCATTAGCCTTCATGCTTATCTATTCCCCATATCGATACCTTTCACACAGAATTAGCGTAAAACGAAAGAAGAAGAATCTTTAAGTCAAAACACGTCGCTCATATCACGTGATCTGTAACATGCAATTTATGCATCACCGTAATTTCAAATAAGGGCGGCAACACCACCAGTTTTAAATAATGAGAGCACCATGTGTTCGTCAGTCTCCGGTCAACGAGTTACGAGCTATTGAGGATCCAGCGACCAGTTTACTTTACTATGTTTTCCTTCACAAGCTCTCATATCTTGTTTAGAAACTCAATAACGCCGACTTTTTCCACATCAAATTTTCACGGGAGGAATTGATAAGAGAATCGATAAAGAATCGGATCGATAAGCAGAATCGCAGGCATTTTATCTGACTTATTCAACAGACGATCACAGGACAAAAGCGAACTAGGAAGAAAACCCCCAAAAATTCTACGGCTAAAACTTATTTATTTATGCTTATTGATGTTTCTAGTTTGATAATTTAACAAATTTTATCAATAGCAACAAGCTACAACCTCGCTAATTAGCACGTACTCGTACTCAGGGTTCAGTGTTGGCAAGTCTGGTTTTGCTCAACCATGTTCAAGTACTAAAATAAACAGTTTTATATTTTGTCACACATTGGTGACTTTATTATAGTATAAATAATGAAATAATCCCAGTGTCCACACGAGGACATTGTTTTTTTTCAAAAACTGTGACTTCCAGTTTAAAGATGGTGCTTAGTTTTTTTACGTCTTAGGTCCTACTGATCCCAAATAACTGGGAGAAATTAAAAATGCACATCAAATAAAAGCTCAGGAGATTAATATAAGTGGCCTTAACCCATCACATGACACCGAGCAGCCACAACATTATGACCACTGACAGGAGAAGTAAATAACATCGACCATCTTGTGGCTGTTCAGTGTTCAGCTGGTAAACGTTTGGACCTGGCATTCCTGTGGATGTTACTTGTTACATGTCTCCAGCTTTCCCTTCTTATTAAACTGTAACATAATACCAACCTGGTGCAGCGGCATTGATAACAGCTTGCGTTTGGCTGGTCTCTGGCCGTCGTCCTCGTCTTTGCTGTAGCTGCTGTAGTGGAAGGGCTTTGGCTGATGCGGAGGCAGGGTGCTTATCAAAATGCCTTTCACGTGGCATTCGTACGGCAGGAGCAACCTAAGCAAAGCATGAAATGCATCAGATCCAGCTCATTCACAGCCTGATAAAAGGCCGCGTGTGATTAAACTCACTTCTCATAGTGCCGGCGGGTGCAGGTGGCCGCACTTGTACTTCGAGGATTTCCTCCAAGCGTGTTGTAAACTTGTTTCCACAGCTGCTGTGCGGTCACCTGAGAGTGATGCAATATATTTTATTTATTGCTTGTTGGATTTAACACGAGCCAGTTATCACAGAATGTGCTTCATAAATAATCATCCACATTTTTATTGTTGTCAAAATTGAAATTCCATATACGATGATTACAAGTGAAACTAATAACAATGGTATGTAGGGTTAAAGTACATAAAATTTAATTACCTGTTGGTAGCCACCCAAGTCATTGACAGTCTTGAACATCACAAATAAATCAACTGGGGGGAAAAAAAAGAAGAAACATGATGAAATACACTCCACACTCCAAATCATTCTAAATTCTTTTCTTACGAAATGATTTGTTTTATTTGGAAGGTCTGAACGCTTGTGACAGATTTACGACAGTACTTTGGCAAAAGGTCAAAAACAGATGAGGAATGAATTTACAGTGGCACAGGATGAAAGACTGGAATTCTTTCGTCCTGCGATATAATCTGAATATAAAAAACAGTTAAAAATTAAAGATAATAATTAACCAGTCTGTCTTTTAAGCAAATTCTTAGGTTCAAACGCAAACTCCCTAATACTAATCGGTAAAATAGTTTTTCTTTTAGTTAACTCATCAATTAACATCTGTTTTAATGGCGGATTGTATTGACTTTGTCCACTGAACTAGTGTATTAGAGCAGTTCTGTGTACATTAAAAGGAAATAAAATGAATAAGTACTTTGTTTGAAGCCCAGATGTGGGATCCTCTCTATCGGTGTATCCCTCTTCTTCATGAACATGTAGAGTTCTTTGAGGAACTGCTCCTCCGTGATCTCCTCCAGCGGCTCTTTGGCCCTCTCCTCTTCTCCGTGCGCCATTTCTGTGCGTCCCTGAAAACCCAGATTTGATTCAGTTCACCTCATCATCACAGTTTCTAGGGCGACTCTCAAATCGGGGAAATGCCGGCGAGCATTCTTGAGCGAACACACCCCCCTGGAGCTGAGATTCTTGGGTGGTACTGCCACGGTGTTATGAGGTCACGTCGCCTTGACTGATGGTTGGCAAACATGTCCCGATTTTTGACCATATGTCAGCGTTTAAGCCCCGGGAGTTAACCCTAACCCTGCCTCCTTAGACAACATGCCATTCGGGTGAGACTCAAAAGTTGAATCAATGCCCTCTTTCATTTCCTGGTTTCACCTGTTGTGTCATACCGTTAGGAATTAAATAAATAGGTCAATTTGTATGTGAATATCATTAAAAAAAAAATTTAAAATGATAATGTTCTTTGTTTTTTAAGTTTTTCCAGCAAGGTTGCAGTAGTTATAGGAGAGCTTCTGCAGGTCAAACACACACCGCAAACCCAAACATGAGCAGTGACCATTAAAGAGAAAAGAAGTGGAATCCATATAAAAACATTTATCCTCACCTGTGTTTCCATTGACAGAATAAGAATGGTTGAGATTATCTCATTGCCCTGAGGATCAGCCTCTGTTGTGCACGGGTTTGTAATCCCTTCAACGGATTTGAACTAAATGAAAATCACTGCCAGCGCTTATTAGTGTCTCTTCACGTCAGTAAGGCGCTCGACTCGAGTGCTGAGTGTAGTCTGACGATGTGAGAATGTAACAGAGGGGGTGTTTACGCCAACTTCTTCCTGCTGAGATTTCTGTTGTTGGACCAGTTCGACTCGCTCCTGAGCATGCGACCAAAAACGGTGTACTGGAATATGCCTCCCATATTGGCAGAATAATGAGGAAACCGGTGGAAATGATTGCCAGTCATCTACTTCTGACATTTAAAACCCTCCCATTTTTTTTTTTTTTTTTTTTATCAAATAATTGTTTTGAATTCGTGACTCGATAAAGGCCTCTTGAAATAAATCACGACTGTAGCATTGAAACACTGCACCAGAAGTCTGTGCTGACACTGTGGGGATTGCATTAAACACAACTTTATCTGTTGTACAGTGTATTATGATGATTTGCTACAATGGACAATGCACAGGCTGGGACATGTCCCTGATTCACAGTTGCATCTTAAAAATTTTTTTTTTAAAAAAATGGCGTCATGACATATGCATGATGTATATGTACTGTTACTCTGGGTGTTGGTGCATACTTAGTTAATTACTAAATATTCCTAAGACAGGAAAAGTGACATTTCTCTGCTTTCTCTGTCTGCTTAAATAAACATAAAAAAAAAAGTTTTTATTGGGTTTTAAGGCGAATAAAATGCACTTTAAATCCTCTAAAATTAGTTCAAAATAAATACATATTCCAAAATCACGTCGAAAATTAAGACATATCCATAAGCAAGTTTCAGACAGTGACTTATCTAAGATTGCACCAGTACCAGAGTCAGGAATGATTGCAATAATATAGGCCTAATTTTAATCCTTTAAACGTCATTTCGTCTTTTGGCCATCATTTATTGGCTCTGCGCTGTTGAGTCTGGCCACCTGAGCTCAGCCCTCTTTCAATCTCCCTTCTTAAAGAAGATAACGGCGCACAATTGCCCCAAAAAATAGCGCAAATTATTAAACGTAAATGTAGGATTACAAGATTTACCTTTTGCAGCGCGGAAAATCTAAACATAGAGCATGAGATACGAGGGTGGTGCTGGAAACGATGCAGAACAAATTCCACAATACAGTTGTTGAATGACGATGCCCTTTCAGAATTCATTCTTGGATACGGTAGTGTGTTTTTTTTAGGCCTACAGGAACTGTTTGACATTTGTCTGCAACAAGGCCTTCCAGTCTTTGTTGTCATTAGGAGATCATCTCATGGGAATCCCCCAGGTGTGGCGCTGTCTTTATCAAAACACAGTGTGCTCGCTGTGCTACAGTTGAAATGTAGAGATGCCGGAGGAAAGATAAATGGCTGAAACTTATTTTTAATCCCTTTCGAAATTCAATATTATGAAAACAACCCGCAGCGGAGTGATCTCAACTCTGTCTCCACTGACTGCAGGTCATCGGTCACTCAGTGTATATGTGAAGGTCAAAACCGGACCCTACACATGATAAAAGACAGAAGTCAGCTACAGATTGAATTTAACTGCCGTGCAAATAGAATAAAAATGATCAAACAGAAAGAGTGTGTGTCTAAAGATGTCTAAGATCTTGTAGTCTTCATCAAATGGGTCAGAATGAGGCCTTACCTTCTACATACTTGGAGCTGCATTACATTTAAGATACCAAGGTATGAGGTTAGTAAGAAACTGTCATATTATGACATTCGACATAACATGTTCCCAAATATGACTTAATCTCTTTGTGATCTGAATCTCAGTAAAAAAAAAAAGAAAAGAATCTGCTACTATGGCTAAAAGGTTAAGCTAATGCAGAATTGCCAGAAGCTGCAGTTCCTTAGATGGCCACTTGAGGCTAGCTCCATAACATTTTGGTCTCTATTGCTAATTTCCTGATACTCTGAGGTGGGTGATTTTTTTTTTTTAATTTATTAATTTTTTTATTAATATATCTCACCTATTAATTCCTTTAAAATGTTTAAAGTAATACAGCAGCCACAGCAGCTAGCAGCTGCTAGCTGCGTCAACTGCTCGCCCCACTACTGTTCCACCTCTTTGACTGTCTTTGAATTGGTTCTAGTCGGGTGAAGTCAGGCATGGCCAAGCTGGCGACGGCTGGTTCCACTGCACTGAGCTTCAAAACGCTTTGGGATTAGGGTTACATTACGGAGCGTTCGTATCGAGAAGCCGTCTGTCTGTTATTGGCTAGCTAACATATGAGAACTACATACCTAAGAGACGCCATGAAGTCTATTAGCACTTATACAATGTCACACATAAGCTCGATGGAGGCCGGACTTCACTGTCGGTTCACTTATCCAGGTATTGACCCAGTATTTTAATGTCGTGAACTGACATTTTTACCAATTGTTTACAATTTTTTCAAAAGGAATGCTGCTGTAGTGCTGTTAATGACCCCCAGCCGTTCACCGCCAAAGGTTCATCTTGTGTTGGCAACGATTCTTAGGAGCTAAAAAAGAAAAATTGTATTTTCTACAGTGATAAGTTCGTACAGTCTGAAAGCACATATATAAGGACCATATATAGGACCACTCACAGGAGAAATAAATAACATTGACCAACTTGTGACAATTAAGTGTTCTGCTGGGAAACCTCTGGACCTGGTATTCATTCTGTGTGGATGTTACTTAGACATGTAGCACCCATCTAGACTTCAGCCACTATCTCATTCTCAATCTTGCATGAGTTTCACTGGGGATGAAAAGTGAAAATGCATTATACTGTCTGCTGACTGTTGTCTTCGTCAGTTATCAAAACAAATACCTTTAATAGGACAAAGCTCAATGAAAACATTCCTCCATAATAACAGTTCTGAGAAAAAAACTTCCATGACTTGTCTTCATCCAGTTGCCATTCCAGGAAGTCTGCTCAGAGAAAACAGATCTTTTGCATGACGTAAAGACTGATATTTCTCTCACTGCATGAATTGCACATTGTTGCATGGGAACTAATAAAACTTGTTTACTCTGGTGATCATAAACCATTGTTGTCTGATTGTCTCTTGTCCGCTCTTTCCATATTTTATTACAGATAATTACACAGTCAGGATTGGAATTCATGCGGTACGAGAGCATCGAAGGTTACCGGAGGAGAAAAGAATCTCTCTTTAGGCTCATGGTGTAACCTACGCACGTAGCATTTTACATTTTTACTTCCTGCTTCATTGTCAACAATGGAGACTGAAACTTTCCCCGTTCACAGCTCTTCCTCTCTGTGGCTCGCAGTTACATTTCTGGGGAGGTGCACGTTAGCTATGGTGCTAGGGTCTGCACAGGGTCTAACCACAGGACACCTTCACAAGGTCCATGTCCATTCTCTGATGAGTCACAACTGGTTTGGAGGCACAAGGGAAACCTGCACAATATTAGGAAGGTGGTCAAAATATTATGCCTGATGCATGTCTCCTCTCTCTTTTCCTGTCTCTATTGTAATTGACACTATATGAATAAAATTGAATTTCATATTTTTGTGTTACTGTAAAAATGGGCATAACACTAACAATTGCATAATAAAAAAAAACCTTTAACCCACAACACTTCATACCAAAGGGTGTGTCCAAGTCAATAAGCAGATAATACCACATGCAGTTGCAGCTGCATCTATTGTGCAGCCATATTGTTCGGTTGCGGCAGGTGTAACTAATTACACTGGTCCCCGTGAAAGTGGGATACCTGAACACAATGTGTCTTTTACTAGGGACATCTTGCTTTAGTTTCGGTTTGAGGGCATATAGCCAATTGCAGCAATTTAGAATATAGTGTTATGATCCACATTAAAGGCTGACTTTAATTTGACTAAAGATTATGTAATAGCCAGTAAAGGTGTATCTTCCTCATCCTTGCATAAGAATAAAGAGAAAAAGTAATATTTTGTCTTTTGTGAAAATGCTGCATAGTGTATTTATTTATTACACTGTTAAAGCCTGAAAATTATATCACAAATCAAATTGCAGTATTTTTTGGGAATGCAAGCAGCTTACAGAGACGCAGTGAGGGAAGGGCAGACTGAAACAGAACTAATACTACGTACACCAATCTGGCATAACATTATGACCACCTTCCTAATATTGTGTCCGTGTATGTGTGGGTCATTGAATTTTCCATTCAGAAGAAGATATTTAAAATAAAAAGGCATTTTTCTTTATCAGGTTCGAGAATTTTCTGTTTCTAAAAACAAAAAATAAAATTGTTGAAGACAGAAATTACAAAAAAAATACAGAAATTAAATTTTTATTAAAAATTACATTTTTTTCATAATGTGCGACCGGAAATTGTCATTTTCAAAGTAAGAGCACGTATGAAGACGGCGCTGTGCAACAGAAGTTGATTGACATGGATCAGTACATTGTTTTTCGAAACAATAATAACGTCTTGGTGAAGATGACACGACTGCAGAAAAACTAAGCCTCATATTTCAGGTACAAACAAAAAAAAATAACTGCATATAATCAGGGAATAGTTAGCTACTAGCTAACGGTGACGGTGACGTCACACCGTCTCAACGGCGCCATCTTTGGGATCGCCAGATACCGGAAGTACGCTGTCACTATATCGTGTATCTGTTGTGCGGTCGGCTGCGATAGAGCTGAGGCTAAAAATACAGGACTTACGTTTTACAATATCCCCAAAACAATGAAAGAAGACAGAGGTGGGTCGCTGCCGATAAAGGGATCACTGGATGCCCACAGAACACTCCAGACTCTGCTGAGCACTTCATCTCAGGTAAGTTATGTTTATGTACATAGCCAAGCGTTAGCATGCTAACGATCGCAATATTAGTCACAGAGTAAAAATAGCCGCGATAAATCAACGCTTCAGTATTGTTTCAGATAATTAAGATTACTTTGTTGTGTTTAATTTAGATTGAATTACTAGTTATATTGCCAAAAACAAGCTAGCAAATGTAACGTTCGTGGTAGTTTTAATCGGCCAGAAAGCTCATAAAGTAATAAATAAATACATAACTTACCTTTCCCGTGGTCAAAAACAGTTTTGGACCTCCAGGTGATAAAGTTTTGCCTCGGTGACCCAACCTGAGGTGAAGTACCGGTAGGCTTCGGTGCTCTTGTAAGCCTACAGGGACTCGCCGGTATAGGGGGATGGATTATGAATTGGATAAATGTATATGTCAGCAAAGGACAAATTTGACAAATTTAAGGCAGGTTGCAGATTAGCATTTAAAGGGCAATTAACTAGGGATCGGAACCCAAAATACCAATTTTCTTAAATAGCGTTGTTTTTCGGAAGGTGAAAGATGCGCATTTGCCGTTTGACTGCCCATTTTTCTCCGGGACCGGATGGTGGCGCTAGGTCCTAAATTGCATTTTAATGACAGCGACCCACCTCTGTCTTATTTCGTTGTTTTTGGGGATATTGTGAAACGTAACTCCTGTACCGTACAGCAGATTGACAGCGTACTTCCGGTATCTGACGGTCCTAAAGATGGCGCCGTTGAGACGGTGTGACGTCACCGTATAACCCATGAATAAGTGCAGAGATTTCTGCAGGTGACAAGCCTTGTTTTGCCATGTCAAAAATCATGTCAGGGTAAGGTTCCAAAGACATTTTAGCCTGGGCGAGGGAAACCACCGATAGAAGTCATATATTTGGGCGTAATAGCATAATATATTGCCTTAAACACAGTACCGTCCTCATACGTGCTCTTACTTTGATAACGGCAACTTTCGGTTGCAAAATATGAAAAACTGGGCCTTTTTTGTTTCAGTCTTCTAATGATTTTATTTTTTGTTTTTGGAAACCGAAAACTGAGATTTTATCATTTTAATTTCAGAAACGGAAAACGAATAAAAGCCGGTTGTTTTGTTTTTTACCTGGTTCCTGAAGCATTTTTGTGTGTGTGTCTGTGTCATTTTGCATCCTGCTGCCACCAAGGTGTGTCGTTGCTATGGGGTCGGGGTGCCTGGTCTGGTTTCTTAATCAAACAACAGTGAATTGTGATCATCACAGTAAACAAGTTTTCTTAGTTTCCATGCAACAGTGTGCAGTTCATACAATGTTGGAAATATCACAGTATCTTTACGTCATGCAAAAGGTCTGTTTTCTCTGAGCAGACTTCTTGGAATGACCAGATGTTATTACGGAGGAATGTCTTTGTTGTGCTTTGTTCTATTAAAGGTATCTGTTAAGAGTGTTAAAACATCACTCAACAGACAGTATAATCTATTTTCACTTTTATCCTCAGAGAATGCAGCATTCAGACTGTGGTAGTGGCTGAGGTCCAGGTGTGTGTTGCGTATCTATGTAACATCCACACAGAATGAATACCAGGTCCAAAAGCTTCCAACAATGAATTGTCACAACATGATCAATGTTATTCATTAATCCTGTATGTCATAAAGTTGTGGCTGATTGGTGTCATGTATACTGAGCATGCGGGTCAAGATGTACTTGTACATGCGAGCACCCACTCGTGCTTTGACTCCTCTTTGTTCCACATTCCTCCCTATCTCCATCCACATTTCCTTCTCGTGTCTACTACAGCTGTCTAACAGAGATGAATGAAATGCAAATGCGGAACTCGAAACAATGTGAGAGCTGCTCAGCTCCCTGAGATCACACATGCTCATCTGCACTCACACCAAGGTGCTTTAAAGAAGAGTGAGAAACGTCTCTGTGGAATGGATTTAAAAAAAAAAAAAATCAAATGTATACGCAAAACTTTATTAGACTACAGATAAAGCACAAATTTGATTGATTGTTAGAAAGACGGCTGTGTGTTTTTTTTTCACCTTTTGTTCTTTTTGTCCTGTAAAGTATAATCACAGAATCTTACAATTGTGCGCGATGTAATAATAGATCAAGCACGGATCAGTTTCAGTCAGGTGGATTAGGTTTGTAGATTTCTTGATGCAACGGTGCGTGATCTAATTTAAGATTTATTGAAAATTTATCAAATGCAGAAGGAAAAAAAATGAAGTCAGCTGCTAATTTGAGGAAAAGACGGCCAGACCTTAGTGAAGGAAACTTCCATGAGTTCCGACACTGGTGGTGGTGATGTGGGCGGGATGAGGATCGGACTTCTGTCAGCAGCGGATGAGAACAAAGTATGACAACAACAAAACGAACAGCTGATTGAGATTCTACAGAAATCCCCTAAGTCAGTTGATTAGCGAAGAGTGAGACAGAAACTCGTGAATGAATGAGGATAAAGTTCCTCTTCCTCATTGAACTACTCATTCTTATTACAAGATGTCACCAGTTGGCTCATTCTGAAACTCAGACACAGGATGCAGGTTCTCGGGTTTAAAGCAGGTAACTCAATCCGGAGGACGAGCAGGTTGTTCAATTCATTAACCATGAATCAGGATCTGTTCTCACTCTGTTGTCACTTTACAAGACAGTGACACAACTGGTATTTTAACTGTCAGGTGTAATTTACTACCCTCTTATGACCTTAGCCCACAAAAACTTCTATAAAAACTTAACTGATTAATATTTTCTTCTGCTTTTTTCTGCAGGATGTTAACCTGTTAAATGCCATTTTGAGTCACTTGTTTTTTGCAGAAAAATAACGTGAAAAATTAGATATTCTCCATAAAACTAATGTTGCTGCGGCATTTTTTCAGATCAGTCTTGGGTATGACCAAGATTATCTAAAATATTGACTTGATTTGTGTAGCATCACATTTAAAATTTACTGCTGTCTTGTGACATTACCGGACAAAAATGTCCCATTGACTTCCATTATAACATCATTCATTCTGCAATAATAGGGTTTCATTTATGAGGAAAATGGTCAAATTTGTCATTTTTAGTGTTCAGCACTAAAGTCAGCCATTTCCCCATTATAGGGCATGTGCATAAAATCTTTATTTCATTAGTTTTTGTGCACTCGAAAATTTGCAATTTTCCATAAAACTTATGGTGGGAGGCTGGAGATTTTCTTTTTTCAAATCTGTCTTGTTAATGACCAAGATTATCTAAAATATTGAGTATATTAGTTGTTGTGTAGCATCAGATTTAAAATTTACTACCCTCTTGTGACCTTGGCGGACAAAAATGTTCCATTGACTTCCATTATAACTCATTTTTTTAATCTCTCAGCCGCAACACAATAAAATCATTCATTCTGCAGTATTAGGGTTTCATTTAGGAGAAAAATAGTCAAATTTGTCATTTTTAGAGTTCAACACTAAAATCAGTCATTTCCCCGTTATAGGGCCTATATGCATAAAACCTTTATTTCATTAGTTTTTGTGCTTGTGTTATTGAGCTCAGCAGGCTTTTTTAAGGTGTGTGTGTGTCTCCCATCTTTCTTTATCTGTAATTTGCACTGAGCATCAGATCAGTCATTTTATCCTATGATACCAGCCATTATGGGTGTTGGATATTTGACCAATTCCAAACTGTTTTCTTTCTCTTTAAATATAATTCACATTGTAAATTGTTTCCATTTTTCTTTCTCTGCACTTTCCCCCAACGTTGTGCATTCGCATCAGGAAACATTCTTCCTGGTCCTCAAAGTGAAACACTTTCTTAGTGCAGAACCAGTTGTCTGATTTCCAGGTACAGTTGTCTTCACGTAGGGACTCCACACTGGAGCCACAGGATATACAGGCTCATTTAAGGAGACTGAGGATAGAAATGGTTGTAACTCCTACACCTTCCTTTGTCCCATTTGGACGTGCACACGTTCGAATTACAGCATAGAGTCTGCACCCCATATTTATTATAAAACCATATCCTGAATATAGAGGTCCTCATCAACCTGCCAGGTCTTCATAGCCTCCTACCTGAGGGCATCATTCTCCAACCTGTTATATCCAGTCATTATAGCTGCTAACTCACCTGTGATACAACAGCTGCTGCCGCTAACAGCTTTATTTATATTCATTATCAAACTGCCATGCAACATGCATCCGCTATATCTTGTATTTTCATCACGATCAGATTCTACATGGAAGCTTTAGTCAAATGTTTATTTGTCTTGTTCCTCCTCTTCTCTCCTTCGTCTCTTTTCTTGTCTCTACTTGTTGTTTCAGACCAGATTTTGTGAAGCGTCTTGAGACAATTCATGTTGTTTTTGACAATAGGACCTCATTCATTCCCTACTCAATCCAGGTGTACAACAACTCACCTTTCTGTAACGGATAACTCCATCTTATTACTTTGAATGCACATTATTGCACCTTATTAATCTTCTCTGTATATAATCTATATTTCTTGTTCTTAACCTCCTGTGACTCATGCTTTTGTTTGGTATGCCTTTTTGAATTTCTCCAAGGTATTTGATATACACCTAAGATGTATAAACACTAAGCATCATCTTTCAACAGGAAGTAGTAGTTTTTGAAAAAAACAAAAAACAATGTCCTCGTATGTGGACATTTGGATTATTTCATTATTTATACTATAATAAAGTCACCCATGTGTGACAAAATATAAAGCTGTTTATTTTAATACCTGAACATGGCTGAGCAAGTCCCAACGTCCTCAAACGAGTACTTGCTAATTAGCGAGGTTGTAGCTCATTGATAAAATTTGTACGTTTTAACTGTAGAAATTGACGGGGTTTTGTTCCTCGTCCACTTTCGTCCTGTGATCCTCTGTAGAATGAATCCAATGAAATGCCCACTATCATGTTTCTACCAACTAGTGCACTGACCCTTTACTGACTGGATAGCAGATTAAAGTGTCCACTAATGAGGACAACGGGTTTAAATGAAGCAGAATGCATTGCAGTAAAACCTGAAAGTTAATGTCCCCATGTGAGGACGCATGGGCTCAGGAGGATAATGCAAAAAACATCTTCTTTATATTTTTATTTTATTTCTATTTAATTATTTTTATTTATTTAATTAGTTCATTTTTTGACCTACATTCACCTATTTTTCTTTTTACTTGTTTCTCTAAAGAACCTTTTTTAATTTGCAACTGAGCTACCAAGAAATGTTTGATATTTAACCAATTTCAATGTTTTCTTTCTCTTCAAATGGAATTCACATTGTAAATTGTTTCTCTTTTTCTGAGCTCCCCCATTCCTCCCAGTGTTGTGTGTTTTCATAAGGAAAACCTTCGCCCCCGTCCTTAGAGTGATAAACTTTTCAGTGCAGAACCAGTTGAACCAACAGGTAAAGCAGGAAATAATCCAGAATTTGACAGTTGGTTCCCTGTGGAAACTTGTGTTGCAGAACTTTCAAGCTTCAATTCAAGAAGACTTAAGTAACTGTTCCAGGTGAATGAAAGCACAGTGAACAAATTGTACAACTGCGTGGGTCCTTTCCGGGTACTGAGGCTTCCTCCCACCAACATGCTCGTTAGGTTAATTAGTGATTCTCATTTGGCCGTAGGTGGGAATGTGAATGGTTGTCGATCTCTCTGTGTTAGCCCTGTGATAGACTGGGGAATTAATTTTTTTAAATTTTATTTTAATAAGCTTGTAAATCAAACAAATTTAAATCACAGCTATCTAAAGTGAAGTTATATCAGACGCTACTTGAAGTAGCCTGTTTTACTTCATTTCTCTTCATTGCACTGTGACAAATGATTCCAACTTAAAAACACTGAATAGATGGAGCAGATATTGTCTTCATAGGAACAGATATGAAAGAAGTTATACAATAATATAAATAGTATGCATGTACTTTATCAGATCGGACTTAAATAAAACATACTCTATTTATCTTTTGCGCTTCTAAGATGATAAACAGGTGAGTCATTTGCCAAACTAAATACCTGAAGCCTCATTTAGAAACTGGGCGTAGAGACTTTCTGTTTTAACATTCAATTAAAACGGGAAAAAAAAAAAGCTATCTAGTTTCACTCATGTTGTGTTTTTTGTGCCAAAGTCGGCACCACATTAATGCTGATGCCCTCCTCTCCCCTCGCCTGTTTGCCCTGCGGACGATCCTCGTGATCCTGCAGCAGGGTGGCAATCTTTCATCGGGGAGAAAACTTTGGACTACTTTGAGGAATCTTAAATATGAAACGTGGTTAGCAGCCGTGACAGCGTGATTGGCGATCACAGTGTAACACATTCCCATGTCTGTCTGTCTGTGTGTCTGTCTGTCTGGAGACTCAACGCGATACCATCAACCATGCGAGATGCTGTCATAAAATTTCCACAAGTGAGCAAATAAAGGCCAATGAGGACACCGGCATTTTGAGACGGGATCTAATCTGATTTTGTTTTTTGTTTTGTTTTTACCATTGTTCTTTTTCTTTCCTTAATAAATTATTCATTTTTTTGTATTTTGTTGATATAAATCAGGAATAACACATCCAAATCCAAATGCACAGAGAGTCCTGTGTGATCTTTCTGAAAAGCAAATTAAAACTCTTAACATTTTACAGGAGCTAAGCTCTTAGTAAGTTGACGTTTTTTTACATTCTTCTATTCTTCTATTGGAACAGCCGCATCATTTGTTGGTTGATGCAATCGCTCTGTGATGATGGGGCTGTGCTTGCATTGTCTCTTATGATTCCATTTTGTTCTACAATGTAAAAAACATGAAGAGAAAAGAGAAGTTGGTGCTTCATCTGATCTGTGCTGCACAGATTCATAAATTAGTCCCAGAGTCGGATAAATGCTACAAATCAAAAAGAAATTCTGAAAACAAGGTTCAGTTTCCTTCTTTTCAACGAACCATAACCTGTGAGGTTTTTTTTTTTTTTTTTTTTTTTTTTTTAAGTTCAGACATTATCATATTTTCCATCCTGCGGAATGGTACTTCAAGCTTCTTGTTTCTTTTGTTCTTCGTTCATGCTGCGATGAAAGTTGGCTTGGCTGCTTATTATCGTTGATCAGACATAGCTGTTTCAGGTGTGGCTCCAATTTGTCTTCACCTTAAGCTGCAGTAACCAGTTCCTATTGTGTTCTGATCTTTTTGATATCTAATAAAGATGACATTTGTCACAACACATAGCTGCAATTTTGACATGCATACAACCGTATATGGGTGGAGTGTGGGCCTATAAGGCGAGAGCAGGAAGCATGACCGGGCGAAAGCGTACCGTGCGCAGGATTTAAAAAAAGTTTAACACGCAGTGTTTGTGCACATGAGTGTGTTTGGTGTGCTACTCCGATACTAGTCTTCAACTGAGGGGTTTGCAACAAATATATTTGCAGCGGCGCTGTGCAGAACTGGTTTCAATGTTTTTTTTGAAAACAAAAGACTGAGGCTTAGGTTGACAAAAGGTGGCTGTGATTGTGTGTTGGTACAGGAGCACCTTTGTGAAAGGAGATTTCTTTGTGCAGAGTTGTGTGTCAACACCAGCAAATAAAAGTGAGATCAGCGTATCTTTGTGCGACAACTTCCCCTTCACGCGAAGAAAACAGCAGCCGATTTGAACATGTACTCAAATGTAAAAAGCTTCGGTTTACTTTTTTATTTTAGTTCTTTTACTGTCGCCACCTGCACCGAGACGCACGCAGCAGGTGAATTGCGATCATACTTGAAGCTGCGATGCATGTTTGCAGACGAGTTTGTTTTTTGTGCAAAATGCCACAGCTCATTACTAACATCCAACAACACATGGAGGCATCTCTTTCCTCATGACACGCTTGCAGAGGGCATGTCTCAGAAGAACCGATTCCATCCTGGCGCGGTGTCGCGTTTTTGTTGTTTTTTAAGCAGCAGCGGTCGTGTGGCATGTCAGGAATGCGAAGGGCACATTTGAGTGAATAAGTTTGCGTCGTGGGGCATGAAAGAAACGAAATACGGAACCAAAAAATGACGAACAAAACTGGGAAACAATCATTCCACCTTAAATGAATCGTAGATGTTGATGGTGAGACAGGAAACAGGTGACAATTACTATTAGGGTATTTACCCAGAGCAGTAAACGGATAGTTTCCTTATGCATGCACTGTGTTTGCTGCTAAACTAAAATGTGTTCACCCTCGGTGCATTGTTCGACACAGGGGGAGGGAGGGGGCGTACGTCGACCAAAAGTCGTGCCAAATGAAGACGTGACAACAATGAGCCCTTCTTTTCATTTCTTTGAACCACTGCCATTTAGTCTGTGCAGGCGTCCGTATCTGTGCAGTCAGTTGCTGGATAAAGCCCAAGAGAACCTGTTGCCCAAGATTTCAATATAATTACATCTGAAAGTAAAATACAGTTAAAAGGAAGATGTTTGTTTGGATACCATTTTATATCAAAAAGGGTGAATACGATTATTAATACCTGAGTTTGTTATGGAAGGTGATGGGAACATGCAGCTACGTATTATTATAATTCCCTGTCACACAGTTGAAAAGCATCCTTCTAAACTAAATTATTTTAGCTAAATCAGTCAAAAAGAGTTGCACATTAGACCCTGTCCTTGAACCCTTTTAGCCTGCCCTGCTTTTATATCATATCCTCCTGTTGAAGGTTCTTTATTTCACCACATGGTGGAGCTGTGGTTCAAGTTTTTTTGTCTGTTTTTCCTGCATTGAAACACCCTTGTTGAATGGCATTCAGGGCTTGGTATCCAAAATGAAAACCTCCCACATAGTAGTGTGTATGTATTGTATTTACTACTGTACCTCTAAGGTAGGCCACAAATGATCACATTTCACATTTCAGAATATTCCTGTTACCCTTGCAGCTGATGTTTCTGATTTTATGTTCTAGTCATAGGTGCGTATCACAGGTTTCTTCCCACAGTGCAGGAAATAAAAAGTGTATTCTGATTTTACTTGTGCTGTGAAGCCAGCAGACCTTGCCGTACTTGTAATGGAAGTTTTCCCGCTGATAACACAGTCGGACCCTGCTTTTGTTCCGCCGTGACATCTTTTGAGAGCCAAATCAAAACACGGCTGCCAGCTCCACTCGTCAGCTGGAATGTAAATTAAAATTTCAGAGGCAAATGGTTAGATTGACACCAGATATGTTTGGCGAACGACTGCAAAGGTCATGCCAAAGAGGAACTCCAAATGTCAAACACCTGTCTCTGAAGTTTAAGCCTTTGTAAGATGCGATGGATTGATATTCTTTCCCAGACTTCAAAAATGTCACCGCTGATATTTTGATGCAGAATATGCTTTTTTTTCCTTTTCCAGTAATGGTAAGTGAACACTGATGGACGTGTGTGGAAGACAACGATTCGGTGATAGGATCCTGATGTGTGTGTAGGTGTGTGTGAGTGTCACTTTGAACAAACACCCATGACCTTTATGGCCCTCGGTGCTCCACCAAACTTGATACAGCACGAACCAAAAGCATTTATTAACAATCTGGACGGCATTTGTAATGTGACAAATGTCATGATTTGCATGCTTCTGCTCACCGGCAGCACCAATGAGCGAACATTCTTGAGACACTGGAACGGAAACCAATCGTTTTCTATTTTTGGTAAGCCCGTCTCTCAGGGCTTGCCTAATTGGGGTAATGATACAGTCATCCATAAGACACAAATGACTAAACACAATTAAATAGGCGTTGGCCATCTCAACTCAATTTAAAACCATCTGTTATGGTGACATCATCCTAAGTGGGGCCAGCTGAAACACATCTTAAATTGGGACAACACAAATGAAAGTGAGTCTATAGTTGTGGGAGAGGGCAACAAAAGTGCTGTTCCAATTAGGACACGTAGAATGTATGGATATTATTCCTTGGCCACGTATATAGTGCATTCATGTGGGTCTTAAGCCCTATTCACACCGGATTAGTTTTACCTGAGGACGTCCTGTGATTCAGATATTACCCCCAACGTCTGTGTTTCATGTGGTACATTCGCACGGAATAAACAAACTTGGCGTTTTACTCAAATATACTTTCCGTCTCACTACACTGCACATGAGAGACAGTTTTAATTTCACCTTTGCCAACGAACACATTATTGGTTGATATAATGGTTTCATCCGTCTAAACAGGCGAATAGTTCAGTGACATCAGACTTTGCACTCTAACATCTGCCCAAGCTTTGAATTATAGCACATTCTTCATAATTCTTAAGTGACAAGTGGCAGAAAAAAAGCTTCAATTCAAACAAAAGTCACGAAAAAGTAAAAACACATCTCTAAATCACAGAGATGTCGATTCACACCGGATTAGTTTTATCAGAGGACCTCTGTGTTATGAGATTTATGGTAGGTAATTTGCAGTGTAATTTTTACTTTACAAATAATGGACATGGACGATTCACATGGGATTAAGATCATAGAAGACATGTACACATTGCCTGAAGGTTGAACTGAGTAGAGTTTGACAGCCAAAGGCCTCTGTGACTCCATGTCCGCCCCATTCTTGAAAATGGATCACATCAGAAACTTCTTAATGGTTCTACCCAATTTTCTTTGAGTGTTATTAGTTGGATGCGTACAGCTACTGCAATGGAGAATTTGTACAGATAGTGAGTGAAGGAATTAAACCAGTCTACCTCGTGTAACATTAACTACATGTGTAGTTGTAAACCCTACAGTATCCTTACAATAAACTTATTTGACCTCTTAGTTGCCATCTGATGATATGTTTTAACAATATACCTATAAATAATTTCTTATATGCATGGAGGAAGAAATGTACTTGATTATTAATAAAACCCTTTCAAAGTTAAAATCAGAAACAGACTGGATCATACTCTTGTATGCTTTAATTATTTGCCTATTATCTTCTAATGAGGCAAACATCAGTCAACAACATTTGTTGCGTGCTGTCAAGTCATGGAAACACACCAGGATAGGTTGTGACAAAAACTTCACACAAATATTTGACGGTAAAATGCTTTAATTGGCAGCATGTCTGACAGTTGTGTTGATTTGGGTGTGCAGTAAAAGGAAATGCGTCTCCATTTCAGGAAGTAACATACCATACATAGTTTTTTTCCCCAAATGGAAGCGAGAGCAGTACAAAGGAGTAAAATGTTGAGTGGGAATGCTTTTTGATTTGATGGTGATTTGAAGGTATCTTCCATCTCAGGCAAGTAAACAAGGCGCCCTTCAAGTCCTTCTCCACCTTAAACCGTCTTTTGTTTGCTGTTTTTCCGTAAGTCGATAAATTTATTTACTCAGACATGAAGCATGAAGGGAATAGTTAACGCTTGAAAGATCTTACCAGAGGTTCAAATGAAAGAGAATGCAAACAACGATTGCAATCATTTTGTGAGAAACGGCTTCCGTGTATGACGAGGTGGCACAAGAGGAAATGTCTTCAATATTATAGACTGAAGGCTTACGTGTGGAAAATGTCAGAAAATGTGCTTAAGGTGTAAAAGGGGACAGTTTGTTTCTAAATCACCAGAAAAAACAGAAGATGTTAGTCAAGAGCGTGATAGTAGAAATCTCATGCATCTTCGTTGGCTGCGACACTGGAAAGTTTGAACCTTTCCTCCTCCTTCCTCTGCTCCTCTTGAACTTCTCCTTCAAAATGGTATCCGACCATCAGCTGGTACATCAACACACCCACCACTGCACCCAGGAATGGGGCACAGATAGGCACAATGCTCCAGTAGGTGTTAGCCCTGTAGGGAAAACATTTAGCAAGTCAGCCATGACTTTTAAAACAACTTGGCTGTTTAAAATATTTTTTTTATTTACAGTAATTACATAATTAAGAGCATGGTTACGTTGATTGACGGGTAGGTGCCCGCACAAGTTGCAGGGAAGTTTAGCATTATTCACTTTTGACTGATCTTGTGGGTTTGCCCCAAGTACTGTTGCTTTCAAAGCAGGCGTCTGACCAAGTAAATGTCAAATAAACCCTACATTTCTGAGTAAAGGTGTGGCTGAAACAAGAGGGCTTCTCTGGAGAAGGTAGGGTCGACTGTGGGAAGGCCTCATGGTGTTTTTGGAGCCACTAGAGCCAACGAATGAGTACAGTATCAGCCACTGATAGGAGGAGTAAATACCGTCGACACCCTAACCCTAACCCTAACCCAACCCATAGGGCCCAAAGGCCCCCACTAACACCACTCTGTTTATAATGTTATGTCTGATATCTCTGTTTTCCTGTCTCTGTTTTCAAACTAATTGGAAGTTCAAAACTTTATGAAATCCCCCAAAATATTTCTAGTTTCAGGACACCCAAGTGCAATGTCACTTCATGGCAATTGCTGCTATACTCACGTGAAAACTTCTCCACCCCAGCCTGCCAAAGCCGTGAAGATGCGTGGCCCTAAGTCCCTGGCCGGGTTGACTGCGTAGCCAGAGTTGAAGCCCATTGACATGCCAATGACCAAGACAACAAACCCGACCGTGAAGGCTTCCAGGCCTCGAGGGACGGGGTTGTTGCATGGATCAACTATGGCCAAGATGCACATAATGAGTGCTGCTGTTCCGATGATCTGAGATGGAAAGCAACGGAATGTCTGTTAATTAACACCTAACACCAGTTTGATCTTCAGCTCTTTTACGAACAATTAGAAAGAGTAAGTGAAAATGGAATTCATATTTCATCTTGGAGGACATTATTAATTGTTTTGCCCTGTGATTTATGTTAGGTCTGTTAGATCTGTTACTGTTTCGTTAAAATTGGAGAGAATAAAGAACACTTTAGTAATCCCAGAGTTCAGAACAAGTACAAAAAGACCCAATCATGGCAACTCTTTTCATCAGAAACAGCAGATCACAGAACCTCCACTGACCACTGATGTATTCTGACATCAGTGGATGGAGGGAAACACTTCAGAGAGAGCTTGGCTGAAGTGATTGTTCAATTCGCTTGGTTACATCATTTGGTCAGGACAACAAGCAGCTTCGCAGCATATACACACACTGGATATGGCAGAGATCACGCTGCATACTGTGACATATCAGTATCTACATTAGTGTAGCAGCGGCGGAGGAGCTCTCTTGTGCCCACCTTGGCCGGCAAGGGCAACACAGAAATGATGCAACATGGCTGCAAAGAGCTGAAAAGTTGCACCCGGCGTACTTCACTGTAGTTTTTTTTTTTTTTTTTTTTTTTGAGTTTGCAGATACATGGGTAAGGGATGTTCATCTAGGTGAAAATGCAGGTGTTGAAAATGTCATCCAAGAGAAACTAAAACAGTAAAAGGGCAGCAAACAGTCTTTATGAAATCATAACTCTTTCGCAGTGGTCTTCACCATTTATTTCCATCAATCGTAATGTATAGCATACAATAAAAGAATATATATAATCGGGAACTGGCACTCTAAGCTAAGAAACATTACTTCATATTAAATATATGGATCTGTTTCTCTGGGGGAATAAAACAAGAACTCACCTGTCCAATTTTTTCCAGATGTTCCTCATTTTCTTGTGCATTTCTCTTTTCTGTTTACACTGAGCACCTGCAGTTTTTGTTTTTAATTCCAGCTCCTGCCTGCCTTTATTTGCCTTATTCGCTGCATTGCTGTCTTTTCCTCCATCCGGTCTGCGACTTAGTTTGATTAGAAAATGGTCCGTTTTAATTGTGTTCTACATAATGGCTTGCGTGAGACCAGGGAGTAGCCAGCTAACAATGCCAGCTACTCGACGAGTGAGCATGCTGGCAGATTGAACGTTTCCCTTTTAATTCAGTGACACAATTTACGAATTTAGTCAAATTTGAATATAAAAGGAAAGGTTGCATGCTTATAGAATGCACTAAATTATTACACATCCTCTGTCTATCCACATCTGCACAGAGTGGGATAAGACAGCTCATGTGGTTGCAGTCTGCACCTCCGATGTTGTCTATTGTAGCTGTTTTGAGCATTGTAGGAATTATGAGTTTTGGCTGCGGCATTGTATAATTATTATCTGCCCTGTGAGCTTCTGATTAAAGCCTGGCAACCTCCATCCGGCACCCAAGCTGTGCAGAAAGTAGCATTGCTCAAGCATATAGCTGTTAATGGTTTCCCAACCATTCGCTGTAGAGCATTTCATTTGTGAAATTGTGTGGAAGTGCTGAGCATGTGTTACAGTGACACAAAGCATCTACACATATCTATGACGGTTTTTATTTTCACATGCAAAAGTAAGGCAGTGGTCTGCAGATAGTGGATGCTGTGTGTAAACTGTTTATGCAGAACTGTTGTAAGGTGTTCTGTTTCAAATGGATAATGACCATTATAGTGAATAGAAATACCTGTCACTGTTACCTGATCAAAGAATCCGTTAACCAGTGTGAGATGTTTTGCTGGGTACGTGGCAAAAATCCCAGCTGTGGCATTCCTTCCAACGACAATCAGCTCACCCTGGCCGAAGTCCCATAATGCATCTGGTGAAATGAGGTGTAAATCATTTTATTTTTTTCTGACTGAAACAGTTTACACCCACCTTTGCACTTTTTCATCTTTCCCAGGTCATTTATAAGTGGATGAAATGATATAAACGCTGTCAAGCTGAAATACAGCTAATATTGTATAAGTTATTATAACTTAAAATTGGGAAGTAGACCAAGCCCCATATCATTCCTGGGATGTGTCCCAATCCTAAATCTTAATCCCTGGGTTCCTCTTCCACCATCCGTCTACACATTCTGGCCCCATCATTCCTTCCCTTCAACCCCTCATCCCTTTTCATCCCATCCTGTCGACCTAGTTACATCCCATACCCTCATCCCTTTTCATCCCATCCTGTCGACCTAGTTACATCCCATACCCTCATCCCTTTTCATCCCATCCTGTTGACCTAGTTACATCTCATACCCTCATCCCTTTTCATCCCATCCTGTCAGCCTTGTTTCATCCCAAAACCGCTTCCTTTTTCATTCCATCCTGCCGACCTCATTTCATCCCATACCCCCATCCTTTTTGACCCCATCCTGTCAATCTCATTTCATCCCATACCCTCATTCTTTTTCATCCCATCCTGTCGACCTCATTTCATCCCATACCCCCATCCTTTTTCATCCCATCCTGTCAGTCTCATTTCATCCCATACTCTCATTCTTTTTCATCCCATCCTGTCAGCCTTGTTTCATCCCATACCCTCATCCTTTTTCATCCCATCTTGTCGACCTTGTTTCATCCCATACCCTCGACCCCTTTTCACCCCATTCCCTTATTACTAACACGTATGTGTCAGTTGACCCCTACTACCAAACCATTGTTAAAACCTTGTTAACAAACCTTTGTTATATCTGTTTTTTTAGTAACGTACCTCCTACAATAGAACATTTAATGGTTACAGCCTTACTCACTGCGGATAAGAACATGAAATAACAACAAAGTTGTAGAAAGGCCGTAAAAACAACTATCACCCATGCAGAGGAAGTTGTGCAAGTGATGCACAACTGCAGTGCGCACGTAATACTCATACATACTCTGGATGCATGTGTGTCTGACTGAGATAACAACTTGCTCTCCACTGTCAATCTAGACATGACAGGTATGCGCAATGGTTTTTTGCAATTTGCTGGTAAAACTTGAACACATTAATAAAGGTGTATAGATTATTTTTAGCTGTGCTCGTGGCATGGCTCTAGGGAGGAGCTGCCAATCAGGCTGTCAACTTTGGTCCAGACTAAAATATCTCGAACAACTATTGGACGAAATGTTAAATGTTGATATGCTGCAACAATTGAATTAAAACAATCTCTTAGCTTTGTCTTGTCGCGAAATAATAACATTATACCGAAGTGTCCAATTCTAACTTAGAAGATACCCACTAATGTAGTCAGCCTTTAGAAATTATAGCTCCCATAAGGATGTTTTGGAAGGAGGAGAGAAGTGACTAATTGATGCCTTGTGTTAGAGATTCTGCGGAAGAAAGCTGCCAACTGAAGGGCATTCGTAAAGAACACCACAAAAGAGGCGCCAATGTATAATCCCTGGCTACTGTACATTTACAAATGATTCTGATTAGAGATTTGAACTCCACTTTTAACATAGCCCAAAACGTCAATCAGTGTGGATTTTTTTTTTTTTTTTTTTGACATTTGCATAGTGCCTGATATAACGAACAGAACTTTGTTGAAGGACATGAAGAATCAGCAAGGTAGAACTAGGTATTTCCTGCAGGGTTGCCCACATTGATTCTTATCAAATACGTTTAGGCACATCTGGTTGTTTTGCTTGAAGCAATAAAGTTAACTAAACCTCATTCTAGCCTTATTCGAGCTAGTTATCTAGACTAAAGGGTTAGAAAAATAACTGTCATATATACTTTGAAATTCACGTGTTCATGTAATTTATGTCCATGTAGATAGACAAATTTAACTGACACGTAACGTTGCCTCGGTCACTATTAAGTTATTATGGCTAGCGTGCTAATGCTACAATGATAATATTAAATAACAATAAGACTAGTTTAATTTTCACTATTTCTGAGTAATTTCAAACTTAGCAGTGATGGATGAACACGGAGACTGAGGAGAAGGTAAACACAGCTCCATGACTGATGAGGTGATTGGGCTACAAAGCATTTTACAGGCTCATTTAAGATATTTAAAGTTAAGTAGACACTGGGATGTTTAAGTAGTGGTATTTTACATATTGAAAGATGTTCTCAATACATTTATTTCAACATAGCACATCTGCCCCATAGGGTTACACTGTAGAATCTTCCCTCTGATGTAGCAAACATGGCGCCCATGATTTGAGTTGGCCAGACTCTCTCTAATATATGGTTCTGACTCTCACCAAAACAGTGCCACCCCTAGTGGTAAAACTAAGAACAGCAGTTGCTTTTAATGAAAAGTAACCCAGATTGGACCCTCTTGCAGGCCCGTTTTAGCCCCCGGGCCGTATGTTTGACAGCAGTGGTATTGAGAATCATTAAGAAACTAAATTCAGGGATGCTGCAACATTCAACAATCTTCTCGATTTATCTTCACGTACCAAAATACACTGCAAACACGACCGCCGCACCCAGGAAGGCTCCGAGGGTCTGGAAGAGAAAGAAGAGCGGGAACTTCCTCCAGGGCTCTCTCCCGAGCAAACACAGCGTGAAGGTCACCGCTGGGTTCAGGTGGCCACCTTAAAAGGAGCAACATATAGAAACGTTGCTTTATTTATACATACTGTGTGTATGTACAACCAGACTCAATGGGAATCATCCCTGAGGCTATTTTCTGCTTTCCCGCTGCACGCCCACTTCTGAGCGAGACAGGAATCCGCTGTATATCCAGAGTCTCTGTAGCCCTGTTAGGATGGAGGGTCTCTGTGACACAAATTAAATTGGAGGGATGAAAAGTATCAGTTTTTTCTTCTTTTTTTTCTAACCTGGAAGGGGGTAAGAAGTGCTCTGATGGCGCACTCATGTGGGCGCCTCGCTAGCATTCACACCTTAATCGTGTCAGAGTTGGAGCTATCTAATTATAAGAGCTTATTTTCTCAGCTCCGGTGTGCATTAGAGGGGGACAGCCTCATTATAAAGACAATGCAGAAGTGAGCATGAGTGAACTGTGCTAGTGTTTGTACTGTGGCTCCTTTCGACAGAAGACACGGGCGCCAAGGAACCGACTCGCTCGCCATCCTTTCAATTACAGACCACATAGTTTTCCAGCCACGTCGTAAGAGCCTCCTCAGACTCCTTCCTCGCGTTCTTCCGTCCGCCGCTCGCCGATCTGGTTCCGTCGCCGCCTCTAATTCTAATTCATCTCGCGGACGCATCAGTGTGGTAAATACTGCACCTCAGATAACTGCCGGTTTACCTTCTGCTGATATTTAGAGCCTGTCAAGCCATCAATAATAATGACTCCCTGTTATGCTGATGGAGGTTGGAGAAAAGCTCAGTCTTGTGGAAACGGTTCTTTGGATGGCAGACGCTGCACGGAGGTGATTTAAATGGACTCTAGATGAACTAAATGTGCTTTTAAATCATGTTCCTGATTCCTACACCTACTTAAATTTTGTCCACATCTACTTTTTTCACAATTTTTTGTCAAATATTACTAATGATGATTAAAATAAACCATAATTTAAACAGGTTTTCTTCAAACCTGACCCAGACTAGCTAATACACCGATCTGGCATAACATTATGACTACCGTGTAGGTATCTCTCGTGCCTCTTAAACAGTTGAATGGACTTGGGCCTTAATCAGTTTGGGATCGAGTAAAGTTAGTTCCTGAAGCGTGGGAGTTCTGTGGGAGTTATTAATAGTCTGCCTGTCTCGCCCTAACTGTTTGAAGCAGACTGCAGTCACAGGTTTCTTCCTGTTCAAAAGAAATGTTGCCAAGTGTTTGCTCCAGGGGTAAATGTTGGGTTTCTCTCTGTAATATTTATAATATCAGAGTTTGGCCTTATCGTGTAAAGTACGTAACAAACTGACACGACAATACTAAGGCACAAGGCACAAAGCGTCGTGACCAAATGAATGTGTCCAAATGAACACAAAAGTAATGCACCAGTGTTTTTACCTGTGGAACATATTTGATGGTTCTTTTAATAAAGAGTTGTGCAATTTGTAAGTTACCAGCAGTTTTCCAAATTTAGACTTCCAGGCTTATTATTTATATCATATTATTATCATTATTATATCCTTTATTTAACCAGGTAACACTCATTGAGATTTAAAACCTCTTTTTCAAGACGGCAGCACAGAAAACAGAACGGTTTCATCAAACGCACAAAACACGAATAAAATATGGACACACACTACAGAAAAACAACAGTGGGATTACATGAATATACGGTGCAGTCACAAGATCCAACTGAACATATTTCCCTGTGTTTTATAATTGTCTTAAATTCCCCCAGAGATACAAGATGTGTAAATTTCAAGTCCTTCTACACAGTTTAACATCAAACGAGGTTATAAATCATGTTACGTTGATGCCGTTGGCTATTAAATTTCACTTTAGGAAAGCAACCTAAGAAAGAAAAAGCTGTTACTGGGAACTACCTTTGATTTTCAAACAAAGGTAGACGCATGTTCAGCTTGAAGTAAATCTGCCGCGTGTCCTCACCTGAGACCTGTCCACTCACTAGGATTCCCAGTGTCGCAGCAAAACCAAATGCAAGGTTGACAGAGAGGAACGTGCCATGAGATCCTCCGCTTAGCACCAGCTGAGCCACCGCACCGCAACCAAACATCTGGACAGAGGAGGGGAGAGCACTTACTTACTTGTAGAAGGCTTTTTGCTAAACTCACACTGAGACACTTTGGCTAAAATGTCTGTTTATAAATGTTTGGTAATTCTTTACTCCCTCATTCTTATTCTTATTCTGTTTTTAAGATTATTTTATTTTATCTTTATTCTTATCCTTATGTCTATGTGTGATTCACATGTGTTATGTCTTATCTTGGGATTCTTTGATCTTTAACACACAGATTTTTACCATTTAGAGGCCGATCCAGATCTGTGCCAGGGCGTCAAACGATAGAGCGGTTGTTTGTGGGCAGACCGACGTAGAAAACCTTCAAAGAGAATAACAAAGCCCCCACGGTGGCCTGACAGCGAGTCAGGGTGTGTCTCTGTGACCTCAGGGGTCATGCGTGTGTTGTGGGTGGGCGTTTTACCGAGGTCGACAACAACCTGACTCCTCCCGCGGAGCGGCCCGACCGCGACTACCGAGGAGAACCTGGCTGCAGCGGAGCGAAAGGTCTCGTGGAATTAACAGATCAGTCACAGCCGGTGGGAGGGGGGAATAACAAATGGCCCGGCGTTTCACTGTAGGTGACCTTTACTGATATTTTGTTGTCTGTGGGTAACCAGAGGGAAAACATTTTTGTTTCATTTTGAAAGAATTTCACGGCGTCCCGGTGTGCTGGAATAGGTTTCAGCGGGGACGGATGAAGTCCTCCGTCATGGGTGTGAAACAACTAGATGTATGTGTTTATGAAATGAACACTGGTGGAGGTTTAGGTGCTCCATGGATGTAACTTCTTCGACCAGGTCGCTCAAAAGAGCAGCGATTTAATGAAAATAAGGCAGCAGAGACACTTTATTTTACCTGGTAGCGTTACTCTGATAGTTGCTATTAATGGTTTTACCTTCATGCGTCATTATGGACGTTCTTGTCTGTTTTTCCTCTTGATCTGGCCGTCATCTTGGCTGTGTTTGTGCATACGGCTAAATTTTTTGGAAATTCAAATTTAAATTTTTCGAATAGGTCAATAGAACACCGTGAATGTTTTGAGTCCGTGAATGTTTTGAGTCGTGAAGGACAAAACCGTCCACTTCTAAAAAACTGCTATTAAAGCTTTACTGATTAACTTTTTTTTCTGCAAATATCTCTTAAACAACTTCAGCCTAGTTTGATTACTTGATGTCTCGATGCCGCCGCCAACAAAATAATAAAAAAAAGTTTTTCAAATTTTTCAATCAGTCTTAAGATTAGCAAGATATTGATGCATTATTAGTTCGTGTGCAGAATTAGATTTAAAATGTACTACTACCCTCTTAATATTTACATTTTATACATTATCAGATAAAAACAATCCTCTACTAGTCGTTAATGGTTTATTATGACGCGTCTACTTGCTTGTATATTAAATTCTAGATAATGATAATAATGACATTTGTCTTCCACCTGTACTTGTCGCTGGGTTTGCTTTCGTAAGAATGTGTTAATACAAGCAAAGACGTGACCGTAGGAAGACTTTCTATATTTTACAAATATACATGATATATTTTATATTAAACCACATATTTTTTACATTGTAATAAACATTTAATTCCCTCATTTTCCTAACCAGTACAATACCACAAAGTCTGATTAAATTCAGTTTAACCAAATTGAAGCAGATCTGGGTGGAAAAAAGACTACATCATAAACTCACACTGAGTATAATTAATATTTCTTTTCTTTTTTATTTATCTGATCCATTTAGCTCCCTGCAGGAGTGAAGCAAAAATACTCTTTACTCACCACCAGAATAAGGGTTCCCAGGCATTCAGCCAGGGCCTGGCGGAGGAGCGCATGCCGGATGTGAAAAGTCGCTGCCAGCTTCTCTAAAATCTCCCTTTGTCGCCTCATGATGCTTTTATTTTAATTTATTTTCCTGATCTAGGCTCTGCGGTCCTAACGGTGAATATGTGTCGGGGAGTGGGCATCATCTTTTAAGGGCATCCTGTAGGGATCCCTCCCTTAGAAAGAAAAAAAAAAAATATTCACATACCACTCCCTCACACATTTCCACTCATCTCCTCCTCACAGTTTGGGGGCTGCAGACCCCCTGCTCTGACTCATTTTTAGGCATTTATCTCTCTACAGCAGAGCCAAATGTGAAAGTAAAACCAATCAATACAAAGATGCACTTCACAAACTAATTATGGATGCCTTGCCATGCCTATTAAAATGTCTTTCTACTCCAATCAGGCATAACATTATGACCACCTTCTTAATGTTGTGCCTTCAAAATAGTTGTGACTCATCAGAGAATGGACATGGGTCTTCTGAGGGTGTCCTGATGTCCTGTCTGGAAACAGGATGTTAGTGGGGGCCTTTGGGTCCTGTGGGTTATGATATATATCTATATATCTATATATCTATATATATCTATATCTATATATATATCTATCTATATATCTATATATATCTATATCTATATATATATATATATATATATATATATATATATATATATATATATATATTTTGTTTTCGTGTGTGCACCATTCACTTTTTCTGTCAGTGGTCATAATATTATGCCTGATTAGTGCATACGTAATTGTAAAAATTCATCCAAAGTTTCATCCTGAGGGACATAATATGACAAAGGATCCCTCCACGAGTCACACTCCCAGCGATGGAGAGCACTCCACCTGAAGAGGCGACGTATAAATAAACGGGTGAACTGTGGCGTGCGCGCAACACTCTAATCCAACACAAGTAGGAAGGAAGCATCAGTCTCCGCGTACGCTGATAGAGTAATGCTTACCAAGCCGTTAGAGCGGCATTGCGTGGTGTTTCGCTGCAAGTCAACTACAACCGTGTTGGCTTTTTAACACAACACTTAAGAGCCGGTGTGGGTGTGACATTGCATTGTTCATAATAAAACGTGGTGTAGAGGGGGCTGTTCATTGTGTCCTTCTGCTCACTAATGGTTTAAACCATTGTTGATGGAAACAGCCTCGCAACAATACCAGAACACTACACCAGGACTTAGTGGGGAAACATTTTAAAGAGCTACAGAAATATATGCGGAAACTTCATTTGTAGATTAATTTGTATAACTGCATTCTTCCAACATAGTTTTGCAAGCATGCATCCAGAAAGGAGATAAAGACAGATACGTATATCAAGATAATTTCACCAACTTGTTTTAGCTATTTAGCTATGGAGTTCCTCAGGGTTCTGTGCTAGGACCAATATTATTCACGTTATACATGCTTCTCTGAGGCAATATTATTAGAAAGCATGCCATAAACTTCAATTGCTATGCAGATGATACCCGGTTATATTTATCCATAAAACCAGATGAAGCTAATCAGCTGGTTAAACTCCAAGCATGCCTTAAAAACTTAAAGGCTTGTATGACCTGTAATGTTCTACTTTTAAACACAGAACTCATTGTTTTTGGCCCGAAACATCGAAGAGATTCATTATCTAATCACCTGGTTTCTTTGGATGACATTACCTTGGCCTCCAGTGCTACTGTGGAAAACCTTTGTGTTATATTTGATGAGGATATGTCCTTTAAGTGACCAGGACTGCTTTATTTCACCTACGTAATATTCTGAAAAAAAGAAAAAAAACTAGGAACATGCTTTCTCAGAGGTGAAAATGCTGAAAAACTAGTCCATGCATTTGTGTCTTGCAGGCTGGATTATTGTAACTCATTACTGTCTGACTCTCTTTAAAAAGCCTCCAATTGATTCAAAGCACACTGACAGGAATTAGCAAGAGAGATCACATTACCCCAGTTTTAGCTTCTCTTCATTGGCTCCCTTTAAAATCTAGTGAATTTAAAATCCTCCTCCTTAAATACAAGGCCCTGAAAGGCCATCATATCTGAAACACTTCGTTGTACCATATTGTCCCAACAGATCACTGTGATCTCAAAGCGCAGGTCTACTTGTGGTTCCTAGAGTTTCTAAAAGTAGAATGGCCCTTCAGCTACCCCAGTATGTTTTTGGGAGGCAGACACCGTCTCTACTTTTAAGGTCAAGCTTAGGACTTTTTGACAAAGCTTATAGTTAGGGCTGGACTACCCGTGATAACGTCCCTTGGTTATGCTGCCATAGGCCTGGGCTGCTGGGGGACGATGCACTGAGGACATGTCCTCTACTTTCTCTTCTCTGGCACCAAGCTCCTGTCCTCTAATCTCTTAGAATTTCTTTTCTATTACTAACAGTCGTGCCTCTTTCTCCAGCTTTGCTCTGGAGGTTTCTGGATGGTTTTTGTGAAGTGTCTTGAGATTTGTATTGTTAGTGATGCTAGATACATAAATAAGTTGAATAGAATTCATTTTAATTTAACACAATTTAAAAAAGTAAAAATTATTGTATAACCTTATTGTATTTTCTATATAATGTTTATTTTTCTCGTACACAAATTCTCGTTGCGAGGACTATAAAGGCAATCCTGATTCTGATTCACAGCGAGAAGAGAACACAAACATGTGTTCCCTCAAAGATGTGTTTCAACCTTGCTTTGACATTCAAACGTGTGTGTGTGTGTGCACGTGTGCACGTGTGCAGTCCTCTTCAAGGAGGCTAATGCAGGCGTTATCATTATCTGGAAGTGCTCTGTAATTAAGACGTTCACATGTTTTGCTTGGTTCAGCGAATTAGGGCGATGGGCACGGCCAGAGGAGACGACTTTGATGGTTTATCTAACAGGTCAGTTCAAATCAGACTGAGCTGCAGTTTGGGCACAAAGCAGAAAACACCCAATCAACATATTTATTTAGCGATCTAGCTATTTAGCTGAGATAAATATTTTTTGTCTAATTACTGTTTTCTGATTATTTTTCTCTCCGGAGGCTGCTTCAATTATATTTTGTATTTTTATTTTATTTTATTTTTTGTGCTGAAGATTCATGTCTCGCTGAGTGTGAGAGGTAAAAGGGTGCAAGATCCTGCAGAATGAGCCGTGTATCCAAGATGATGTCGAGTCTGCACGAAAAAAATCATTCGCAAATGGGTTTAGAACGACTGCATTAAATAATAACCAAAAAAAAATCATTTCAAAGTGCATGCTTTTGTCAAAACAGCGCATCCTTTATTCCTGCAGACAGATTTGGTGGTGCGCAAAGTGTCACTCGCGGAAAATACACACCCGCACACACACACTGCTCATTTTCCATTAGACGTACTGTATAAGACACAGCATGTCCCAACCAGCGGGCTGTCACTTCTATTAAAATGCTGGGTTTGTTAAGCCGATGCCTCATGCGTGCAAGATAAATTGATTTTTAAAATAAAAATCACAGCGATGTTCACTCTGGTTTCCTCAGGGAGGCTTCTGTCACACTGATATTGACATACTTCCCCCAAACGCAGCCGAGTCAGGGTTAATCTCGTGTTTGCACTTTACAAACTTAAGACGGCGATTTATATTTCATGTTCCCTGAACTCACAATGCATGCGTGTATATGGTTCCACACGCGGGGGTCAAAGGTCATATATTGTTCTTTAAAACGGCGTTTAATGTGTTTCAGACGGACCCTCGCGCGTTTACGAGGACAAGTTGGAAGAGCCGAAGATAGAGGACAATCGGTGCGAGCTTAATATTTACACAGCTGTGATTATACCCCGCGTGCTCCGCCGCTTCCTCTGAATAAAATGAGTTTCCATTATCGGTGGATCGCATGAAACTTCACGGCTAAGGCTAGGAGGTGCTCGGTGTGTAGACACAGTCAGGAGAGTGGCACTGTATTAACATAACATGAGTGTCTGGCTTACATCTCCGAACTGAACTCATCTGTATTCCCGCTGTCACATTAGGGTGGCTCTCAGAATCTAGAATATGCCGGCGATACCAGCAATCAAACATGTCTACGGTATGTACGCTGCAGGCTAATGGAATCAAAAAATGTACGCGGAAAGGGACGGCTCGCGCGGGTAAATTATAGACAAGCATTGCCTGGGAAAGGTGATGTGCGGCTGCGAGAGTGCGCGCACGCTGCTTTGAGTAGTGCGCTAATGTAAAAGCTTCGGCGGCATGTACCCATATGCAAGTTATGAATGTAAAAGCTGTAGATGTAGCAGGCACAGATGGCTGTTTGCTCCGTCTCTCTCTTCACAAGACGACATTTCCACAACATTATTGAAATGATTTTGGGATTGATTCAAACACGCCCACGGGCTAGTGGTATGGTGTGACATTGTTGGGTGTGCGTGCATATGTGTTTTTGTGGACAAGAATGTGGGCCTGCTCTTAGAAAAACAGATCCATGGCACGACATGAGGTGGAAAACATCAAGGAGTGTCATTGCTATGGGGTGGTGGGGTGCCTGGTCTGGTCTTTTTTTTAATTTCTTTAAATACACAATAACATGATTCCAACTTATTTTAGTAAAGGGATAAATGGAGTCAGATGTTGTCTTTCAATCGGCACTTGGAGCTGGCCAAACAGACCTGTCAATCTAAGCCTCCTGCACACAGTAGGCCACGCCCCTATCACTCCTGAACCAATCACGGTTGGCAGCATATATTACACGCCGACTCTGTTAGGTTTCCCGCAATTGGCGAAGAGCCTATTCAGTCCCCGTGTGAAATCCCTGACACATGCTGCAAAATTAGCAGAAGAGAAGCTAACAGTGCAGCTAGCTCCCATCAGTGAGTTTAATATAGAACACATATAGTAGGTTAATTTCATCATCAGTTCGGAGGTCCTTGGCCTAGAAAATGTTGAAGATCCCTGAACTACAGGAATGAATGCTAGGTCCAAAAGTTTCCCAACAGATTACTGAATTGTCACAAGATGGTTATTTACTTCTCTTGTCAGTGGATTGTGGCTTTCCGGTGTATATAGAACATTATCAGAGAGTTTTACCGTGTTTCCTCCTTCACCACTGAATCACCAGTGGAAGCACCCGTCCAAGGTACCGCCCCGACCCTGGGACTGAACTCACCTTCAGTGTCTTGCCCAAGGATGCCTCCCCCCGCCCACTCTTCCTTTGTCCAACTACAGAACCCCCGACCTTTAATTAGCTGACAACCCACTCCACCACCTGAGCCTCAGTCGCGCATCAATAAGAACAAAACTTTCTTCACATGCACAAAGCGGTTTCTGTGGTGCATGTCTGCTGGAAATATAACATAATCTAGACTGTCTCTTTGTGTTTACTCCACATGGTGCAAATATGCTCTGAAAGGCTTCGTCACAGCCAGTTACACATCTTCCTATTGGACAAATCATCACTGGTTTAGAACTTTTATCTGTATCTTTAGATTTGTTCGTCACATTTTTGTTCTGATTGGACCATTATTCTGATCATTTCTTTAATAATACCGTCATAAAACATAACCACTTTAAAGATAAACGATGAGTCTGCTTTTTCCCGACTCTTGAAAAGTTTTGGAGATACAAAGAGACGTATTCCATGTATTTACGGAAACTGAATCTATGATTTCCCAGGCAATTATTATTTTTTTAACTAATATCAGTCTGTATGATTAATTCTTCCATCGTTTTTCTGCTGTTATCATTTAATCAACATTAAAAATGGGGGAAAATCTAGAATTCACTCCTAAAACTAGATCCCTCTAGTGTCAGCCCATGTCTTCCTCCCCCGTCCCACAGTAACCTGACACACCCTCCTACTCAGCTGTCTCAGATTCCATAATTACACTGACACCTCACCTCACCTGTTTCGTAGTTTCCCATCAGCTCACGTTATATAAACCTGTCATCCTGTCTCCATCCTTGTCAGATTATGGTGTTGGGGACTAGCTGGTTGAACGCGGTTGAGCGTTTAAAACAGAACTAACAGGGAGTTAATTAGATAGTTTCATGTGTCAACAGTCGACGCCAGCAGCAGAATCTGAACCGAAAGGCATCTAACTTGAATCTGTTTCAACTTTTATCTGAAAACCTTTTTCTAATTTGGACAGGTGGGGATTTCAAGGTGTGTTGTCCTTAAAGGCTGTTGCACGCCGTCAATCAAAGATAAAACCGTGTGATTAAAAAATAACTTGGCAACACAAGTTGAAGAACTGGAAAAATCAAGTTTTTGATATGACGCAGGTTATTCAGAGAGCGAGACGCTCTTATGTGTATTACAGACACATGCATAACTTTCTAAGCTAGTATGACCAAGCAATTTCCCTTGTGAATCATTAAAGTCTGTCTAAGTCTAAAAAATATAAATAACTGTGAGCTGACATGCTGATTTTCCAAAACTGAAAGCCTGAATGAAATAGTTAAAGTTATCTGGTCCTGAATCATTCCAAGTAAGCGAAAATAAATCTTGTTTGGTGTCTCTTCTTTTGGATGGAGCCTGTGTTCAGCTATCTTGGCTTTTAGTTTGTGGTTAACCTCGTTCTTTAGAGGCAAAGCACAGCGCAACAAGATTAGGAAACGTTGCCATACAGTAATTAAAGTATTAGTTTACCTTACACTTAAGCTTGGAACATGGGTTTGGATGGGAACATGAGGGTTATATGAGGACCTTTTCAGCCTAAAAGCCAAACAAAACAAAACATTTTTTCAGCGAGCCCATTATATTTTTTTATTGATATTGTAACAATAAGTCAAAAATAACTAGCAATTATGCTATGAGGCTAACGATAACGTGCTTTTGTTTTTGTTTGCTGCAGCAGCCAGTTAGCTCGTAATCAGGATTCCAGGAAATTCCTGTGAACTTCAGTGGATCAGACAATTCTGCACTGGCCTCCAAAGATCTCAAACTAATCGAGTATCTGTGGGATGATCCACAGACATGATCCCCACTAACAACATTCTGTGGCCAGACACCACAGGACGCCCTCAGAAGGCCCATGTCCACTCTCTGATGAGCCACAACTGTTTTGGAGACACAAAGGGGACCTATACGATATTAGGAAGATGATCATAATGTTATGCTTAATCGCCATATGTAGCTGCACTTCAGTTTGGTTATTAACGTTTGAATCATTTGCAAATTATCATGAACACCAGGACCATGCATGAAGGCATTTAGCACCACATCACATCCAATCATTGTCCAGTTCAGCGGGTAGACTGGGGAGCATGAATCCATTATATACTATAACAATCCTGCTCTAAACGTCCCTTGGCGGCTGTTATGATGTTTCATTTATGTTGCAGCAGAGAAACAAGGGTCGTAATTCAACTGTACGATCGCTTTGGATGATATGATGATTGCGGTGTTGTTGAACTGTGTAGAATGAAACGCTGAAGTGTTGCTGTTATTTAACCTAGCCCACTGACTAAAATGTGTAGGCGCAACACATTACAGTTCAATAGTACTACAGAGCACAGCCTCCAAGATGAAAACAAGGCTGAATCAACATCTCTCTGAGCTATTTTAAGCTAATCCCTAATGCCAAAACCTTCATGTTCCCAATATTTAGTGCAGCACTGGTATATCAGAAGTGAGTATATAAGCCTAGGGTGCGTTAAGTGTGCCTATGCAGGACTTTTTTGCCAGAAGGGTTAGGGTTAGCAGTGTTAGGGTTACTAACCCTAACCCTACCTCACCTATGGTCATGAACTCTAGGTAATCAAGTCAAGTCAAGTCAACTTTGCTGTCAAGTCTGACATATGGAATCAACAATACAGGACTGAAATTACCTTCCTCAAAGGCCTACGGTGCAACAGATGTGCAAAATTGAGAATTTATAAAATATAAAACTACATTATGGCTAAAGAGAAACATGACATGGCACATGACAATATACATAAAGTGGCTGGTGCAACCCTGGGTTGAATAGTGCAGAAAAGAATGGTTGGATTGAATGAATTTATACATTCCCTCTGCAAGGAGGCCTCTGGCACGGCCCAGGACATGATGGAGGGATTATATCTCTCATCTGGCCTGGGAACACCTAGGGATTCCTCCGGAGGACCTAGTGGAACCTTTCCTTGATATTCTGCATGCTTTATTGGTCCAAAAATACCAATTTGAAAATTGAAGCAGACGTAAACACTAAAGCGTGAACATGCTACTACCGAGCAGACCAATCACAGCTCTTGTAGATCGCAGCGCCGTGGTGCATAGTTACATTTGTGGGGTGCTGCACATCAAACAAGCAGTATATTTCCAAACAGCAACATAAAGTTGGGGCGAAACTAGCTGCAGAAATACAAAGGCTTATGGTCTACAGACGTATTTGTATTATGATACAGAAATGGCAAGAAAAGTAATGCATGCTAATCGGCCGCCCTTCCACCCTGCATGATTCCTTGAAACCTATACGCCTTAAAGTCAGTCCTGAGGTTATACAGAAACCAATTTAACAATAGACAGCTGTTGCAAAGCCTTCAGAACACCAGATAATGGTCAAGACATTTGCAGGCTGCGGAGCTTTCCGGGGCAGTGCACTGGGCAGCAAAATGACACGTCAAACCACTTCGCTGCCTAAAAGAATCAAGAGCCTTGTCTGACTGCCTGTGTAAGGCAGCTTTGCCTCGTGGCTGCTTATAACTTAGCATTCCTCAAGCTGTCCAGAAGCTACTGTGTGTATATAATGATAATGTTTGGCAGTTTTCAAGCATCGGTGTCATTGTGGCGAGTCGTCATATTGTTTTGCTGCTCTGCAGGCGCCTGGCATTATCTGCAGAACTTCGCTCCAGTCTGCCTCCAAGCCGTATTATCACTTGCTCTCTGCAAGATAACGATTTTGCTGTCTCTCATCGGGCTGACGTGTGATACTTGCGTGGACAAAATAACATCCACAAACTTCCACAGAAACATAAAGTGTATATTCAGTTGTGTGCTGGTTGACGTGTGTTGAATATCAAAATTATTTCACACTTTGTGGATGTGTCCTGTGGGAAGTATTCTTTGAAGTTTGAAGGTACAGCAAGCAGCCCGGCTAGCTTAGCTCAGCATAAATGATGAAAAGGATGATTAAACAAACAAGCTGAAACAAACTTAATTTGTGAACGCGTGGATGTGATATGAAATGTCAAATATGAAAGTTGTTTGCACCATTTTCAAACTGATAATCCATTTCCCCAAATGTCAAAATATTCCTTTCACACACATTATCATTACTCCATCGCAGAATAATGATAATTCTTTCAGAAATCGGCGCTGAATATGTTATGATCAAACATTTGGCTGTAGAATTAAATAGGTTTACCTTGTTTTTTGCCTTTGTAAAAAAAGCTGTCGGAACGTTAATAATTAGCCGATAATGAATTATTTTCTTCACAGCTTTGCATGTTTGGTTTCACGATCAGTCCTGAAAGAAAATTATTCTTAATATTTCTCCCATGCTGTATTGGACGATGCTGTTTCAAAGGACCAGACTGCTGTAATGTTCGACCTCCATCTTGAAAAAGGAGCAACCTGATTGCGAATGTTTTACAAAACAAATGTGACAATGAAAATGAGAATTTCCTGATATTTATATAATACAATGACATGAAAAAGTATTTACCCACTTGAATGTTTTTCCCCTTTATTGTTTTTATGAATAATATTCATTATAACGCAGGATAAGATCCCAGGCAAAACACATTTAGAAGCCCAGTCCAACTAAAAACTGACCAGCGAGGGCTAGCAACCAACAAGAATACACCGGCTAACTAGCCTAGCCAACAGCACTAGGCAGTATACGGCACATCATTGGGATTTTCAAGTGGGCGCCTCCCTTCGCCAATGTTTCGTTAAGTTAGGTTGGAGTCACCCCCCTCCATGCTGCCACTACACAACGGCATGACTTTCAACCACCAAGACATTAGCTTAGCCCTTTTTACTGCTATTCACTGAAATACGCAGTTGTGTCGGTCGGGTATCCTAGCTACCTCTCCCCCCCGAAAGGGAAGAGGTGGGATATAGAACCTAGTTTGGGTAGGGGATGGAGAAACCAAAAGTAAAAAAACACACAACCTCGTACCCGTGGCTCAGACTGAACCACGTAGCAACTCCTAGCATGTTTCCTACTTAGCCCTCGGTTTTCTCCCGCGAATGCCCATCTCCGTAGTTGGGCATTCAACCATAGTTAATATAACTTGGCTTTTTTTAGAATCAAATTGGAGCTTTTTTACAGCTAGACTAGATGCTGTTTTCTGTGGACACTAAATGCTGCACATCAATGCAAATACACCAACCCCACTGTGAAGCATGGTGGCGGCAGCATCATGCTTCTGGGTAGCAGACCTTAGACACCATGTAACGGTTAAGGGTGACGTGAACGCAACAAAACGTCCTGAAAAGAAAGGGCTAACATCACAGGGCTAACACAGAGAGACAGACCGTCACTCACACCTACACTCAATACTCAACAATTTTATTTATTCAATTTATTTTCCAGCAAGTCACTCGAAGCATACATCAAAAACAAAAAAACAACAAGCTGAATGTTCTGGAGCGGCCGAGTAAAATCCCAGATCTCAAACCAGTAGAGAATGTGTGGCTGAGCTTGAAAAGGGCTGTGCATGACTGATCCCCGTGCAACTTGACAGTTTTCCAAACAAGAACTGGGGGGAAAATGCAGCGTCCTACGCGCTAGTCACACAGACAAAGATGCATGCGCTAAATTGTATTTATTTATCTGTGCAAATCCAGTCAAATGATATTGAAGAGTCGAGGTTAGCGGGTCAGGTTGAATACCTTTCAGAGGCATTTTAATACTGATTAAAATGTTTCGGGGGTTCATTGGTGTCTTGGAGTCTTTTTATTGGCTGCAGGCAGCGCACTCAATCTCACGTAACCGCACAACTGCCACCGCAGCCTCAATATGCCAAACGAAACGTCATAGCAGGACAGCTCGTAGTTTATTTCCACTGCTTGCCAAAGACAGAGGAAGGTGTTAATGAAAGCAATAATTTTCTCTACCACTCTTTAGATGCACACGCCACCCTACATAGCATGGTCCATTATTTTTTGATAACTGCACAGCCTGTCGTGGTTTAAAATGTAATAGCTTCCTTGCGGCAGATATCGCCTTGTGCTCACACCACACGCTGCTTCCATTCTACATTTTATCCACCCACGCTCTCCCACTACCTCAATGTTTTAGAGGCAAAATGAGCACATGATTCTCTTTGAACATCCAGCCGCAGCTGCCCAAGTGTTAGTCCCAACAACGCGAGGCCGTCGAATGACCTCTTTCTGAACCCCACCCAGCAAATTTTTTTTTTTTTTTTTTCACTGTGTGCCTCCGTCTGCCATCTGATGATCAAACATGGTCTGAACATGTCCCTGCACTAACTGAAGTCAATTAGGGGTTTGATGCTTTCTAACCTGTCGAATCGACGGAGGCAGAAAAGTCTGAATGCGAGATAGCAGCTGCTCTGCAGAGGATAGAAACTGTCTGACAGCCAGTGTTTAATCTGTCCATGTCAATCCATCACCGTCAGCCGTCACTGTCACAATCCTATACTGAGGGGGCGGATGATAGGAAACAATAGCACAGAAAGAAAGAAAGAAAAAAATGTGCCGGGGAGCAGCACGGAATAAATGTCTCAGATCAGAGCTACAGTGTCTCTGCAACATTTTTCCTGGAAAACCTCACTTTTAACTCAGTGTTTTGATGACGTTCCTTATCTGAACCACTCAGGATCAGTTCATGAATATTTATATTTGATTGCCTGTTATATGCTCTCAACTTCACACCAATTTTCCTTATTTTGTAGGTACTGTTAGCTAATGGATATGACTTGATTAAAAAAGAGAGAATGGTTACATGAAATTATCGACTGAAGAAATAGTAAAAATAATGATTTATTAAATTTAAAATACACATAAAATACTGAGTAAACTAAGTAAGAAAATTAAAAAAATATGTATATCTCAAAAAACATTCAAAAAAATGGCCATGTTATCAAACTTAGGACTAAACCTTGCTATAAATCTACTGGGGTTTTAGGCAGGTTGCAAATTAAAAATGTACAGATGCATATAAGAAGCCCTTTGTGCCATTAGAAAGCATCTGGAGTAAAGAGAATGACCCAAAGTCGACACCTGTGCACTCGAACCTGTTCAGCGCGGCTTCATTATGTGCAGTTTCAGAAGCCATCGCTGAAACCAAACGGAGAGGGGCGCAAATGAAAAACCGTGTTGTGTTAAACTGACCTCAGTGAATATGAGGATGCATTATGAGCTTTTATCTCGTGAGGAATCGCATTAAAGGTCCATCAGAGGGTTTGATGGAGCTTTCAGCGCTGACACCGTGTCTGAAGGGGAGGGCACGGGGGGTGAATGCAGTGCGATGAGTCACTCTTATTGATCTTTTCTTTTTTTCTTCTTTAAAACAAGGTGAAGAAAATGTGCAAACTGTAAAGACTTTCATTATACACACACACGTGTGTGTGTGTCTTTTAGGCATTTTGAGTTTAAGATGCAATGCAGACATTTTTATTCCCCTGGTGGCATTGAGAATAATTACAAAAACACTGGTAATGCTTACATGTTTTAGATTAGATTACATTAGATTAGACAACATTAAGATAAAGTGAGCATAAATAATAAACAGTAGCTCCCTAATGTTCCTAAACTAGTGGCGCATAGCTAGAATAAATGTGATAGCTATGCTACTCCTAGGTTAGCCTCCACCATGCTCCTATGTACCGTGGGCAACTACACTCTTGGGCTCTGGTAAAGCCGATCATTCCTGGTTGACTCATTAGTAGGTTGGTTGCGGAAATGTCACCACAAAGATGTGTTTGAATGCTCTCCCTATGCTTGCATGTTTGTTTGTTTTTCTTCTCCAGATGTTGTAGCTTCCTCCCACACTTCACAGCATGTGTGGTCGGCTAATTTGGCTGCAGATAGCAGCCATAGATGTGAGTGTGAATGTTGGCCTTGTGATAGACTGGAGACCTGTACTGGGCTTAATAAGCATAGTTTGGACTTGAATGTCTGTTCATTTATATGTAAATGCCCAGCACCTGAGCTTGTTTTTTTTTTTTAAAGAGTTACAGTTACACCTTCACTTGAAACTGTCTGAAAAAGCAAACTTGAAAGTGATGGATAAAACTAAATAAAACGCCCTCCTCCAGTCTAGGGTAATTAAATTGAGTCTTTCACTGGAGTTGCATGAAAAAGATTAGTAGGTGTATTTTGTCACATTTGCTGTCAGTCAAACCCACGCGCACATGTTTCTGAGAGGATGAAGGTCTAATCAGGAACAATGAGGGAAAAACACTCACGTGGGAGTTTTTAAGAATGCACGATCCACAAAGAATCCTCAGGCTCAATTCACTGTGCACTCTTCATATGAATTCATCAGATAGTACATGGAGACAGATCATTTTGGAGGAATCATTTTGTTTAGACCTTCGATGTCTCCCTCCCATGCAAAGACGGGTTTCCTCTTTACATTTGATGCAGCCTGCAAAAGGAAAACCAGAAATTCTAAAAATCACTTATATATATATTCAATTTTCTACAACCTTATTCTTGCATTTCTTGCGTAGTTTATTTTGAGGAATTTTGAAGGAAATACAGTAGATGAATCCTTAATATGAATTAAATCAGCATCTTGAAATAGCGCATGTGGAGCCGGAGGCTGGGAAGGTGGAGGGAGCTGCAGCAGTGTTGGCATCGGCGTGATTGTCAGTGACGAGTGTCAGGTTATAAGGTTCACAACGCACACGTGATTAAATGTTACGAGAGAGATGTGAACACGGCAATCTTCGTAAAGGCGTACGGCAAATGACAATCAGCCGGTGAAAGCGTGACTCCACAGCCCGTCCCAAACTAATGCTTTGGTTCATGCCTGAGGGAGAGAACCCAGTGACAGCATCCTTAAATAATACCACACACCGATCGGGCATAACATTATGACCACCTCTCTAATGTTGTCTCCCTTGTGTCTACAATCCCCGATTTGTAATAACTTTTGCCAGTCTATAAAATTCAAAATGTCCTTCACCGTCCGCCCAGTTGGTAGAGCCAAAAACATGATCAACTTCAGGCAGTGAGCTTTGTTTGTCTTGCCGATTGCCTCCAACATGGCGTCTTCCAGATTCATGATGCACTTACAGTGGCCCTGAAGGTCAAAACACAACAACATTATTTCACAAAACAGAATGACATTACAGAAAACACAAAGACATTTCAGAAAACACAACAGTGACTTCACAAAACACGACATTACAGAAAACACAATGGCATCATAGAAAGCACAACAACATTACAGAAAACACAACGACATTTCAGCAAACGCAATGACATTACAGAAAACACAACAAGATTTCAGAAAACACAATGACATGACAGAAAACATAATATTACAGAAAACACAATGACGTGACAGAAAAGACAAGGACATTACAGAAAGCACAACAACATTACAGAAAACACAACAACATTACAGAAAAAAACGACGTGACAGAAAACACAACAACATTTCAGAAAACACAATGACATTTCAGATTACGGAAAGGGTAGCGACAACACATGTTTCTGATTGGATAAAAAACCTTCAGGGCCACCGTACGCGCTGATGGTGCGCCCTGAAAACCCTCTATAGGTTGAGGGGAGGGGCCTCTGTGGATCATTTCACAGATAAGTTTGGGATCTAGTGAATTTGGAGGCCAGGTCAACACCTTGTGCTATTCTTCATGTTTTTTTGTTTTTTTGTTGTTGTTTGTTTTTTGTTTTTTGGTCTAGGTAGTAAGACGAATGCCAGGTCCAAACGTTTCCCAGCGGAACACTGAATTGTCAGTGGTTTTAATGTTAGAGCAAATGATTCCGATGGATGTCTGTGCTACATTTTGTCAAATAGCTCAATTTGAATTAAAAAACAAAAGAGCCTTCGCCTCCTTATTGTCTGTGTGTATATTTGTATTTTATAATCCAGGAGATCACGCAGGCTCATCATTGTGTTTCTCCTCCAGATTGCTTTGTCATTTTAAACTACTTAACGTAAAGATGAACATTTCAAAGACTGCAGGTTTTCCAGAATCCATTTAATGTGCAGAAACACAATTGTTCTGTGCTAAATGTTCTTAAGACCACCTGACACACATTTAAATGGATTTCTGAGTCTCTCAAGCTCTGCAAAGACTAATCCTGCCAGAGTGCACTTTTCTCTTACGGAATACGCTATTATGTGCCGGTCCAGGTTCCTAACCAGCCCTGCTGTAGGCAAGACAGTGATGCAAGCTCTTAAGTGAAAACCTCTTCAAAGGCCCTCTGCTCGCTCCTTTCCCGCTGTGTTGGGCATAAGCTGCGATCATTAAGAAAAGTCATACTCCCTGCTTACGAGCTGACAAAAGAAGCGTAATTCTCTTAAGCAGTGATGTTCTTCCTCTGTATCAAGGGGTAGAATGTCGAATGCTGAATTGTAAAGATGGGATTTGTGGCTGTTTGAAAGGAGTTGGATCTTGTGGATTCGTTCCTTTTAAACCCCCATTCAAACAGGGGTGGAGCCGAACCCATATATGGTATTCAGAAAGGCACAAATAATGTGTTTTTTCTTTTTAAACACTTATTTCAAACAAATAGTTTCCAAATTAAATTCAAGAAGAAGCCTTTCGTCAGTGAATATTTGTGTGTCTGCCCGGATTGAGTGATGTTAAAGAGTCATGGTGAAGGTGCATCACCAGTTTTGTTAAAATTTATATTTTTTTGTTATTTTTTTTTTTACCTTAACTGAGTTGGAGAGGCAGCTTCTAACTTTTGAGATTATTCTGAGATGTCTGCAGTCAGGTTCTCTCGTGTTGTCTGTGAATGTTCTCAGTCATCCAGGTCATGGTAATCCAAAAAAAAGGGTTGAATAAGGTCAGCTGGACTTGTAGAATTTTTTTGAAGACGTTTCACCACTCATCCGACAATCTTCTTCAGTTCTGACAAACTACTGGGAAACTGAGGTTTAAATAGGAAAAAGTAGGTTGAAATAGGTAGAAATAGGTTCTCTCATGTTAGCATTCGTTTGTTAGCACTCGTCTGTTAGCTTGGTAATTCAGACTATCGTCTACTGGTAAATGGTGAATGGTCTTGCTTTTATATAGTGATTTCTACTTATTGGAACTCAAAGCGCTTTACAGAGGTTCAGTGTCTTGCTCAAGGACACTTAAGCATGTGGTATGTTTCAGGGATTTAACTGCTAACCGCTCTACTTACTTAGCCACAGCCACACTCCTATTGTCTCCCACAAGCACCAAATCATCATCATAGTCTTGTTCTGTCCCTTTAAGTCAGCCTACATCACCTCTATTAGCTGCATTTAATGCACAACGTCAACGAATAATGCATATACGTCCATAGTTATTATAATGGATAATTAAAGAACACTTATTTTTACATCTACATGTCTTAAGTTAGAAGTGTAACTCCTATTTTGATTTTTATTCCAATATAAATACAAATACAAATACTGGATGCTTTGCACACACCTGCATTAAAAGGACTGGCTCATTTTAATATTTATATATTTTTAAGATGCCTGGGGTGTAACTTTTTTTATCCTCAAAATGAGCACTATCTATCTATAGCTAAAAGATTGATTCTAGATAAATAGATATTTATTTATCACATGAGAAACACCTTTGTGCTAATCCCTGCTACACTCAACACCATGCTTGATTCTCATTTAAGAGCCGGTCAATAGATTCGCTTCGTTTGCTAATGTCACAACTGAATTGTTGGGTTTCTGTTAGTCTAACCTGAAAACATATTTTATGTTATTTTTCATGTTATTTATGTTACACAAAACGAAGTGGGACACGGATTAATGCCTTTTTTTTCTCATTTCTTGAGTCAAAACTAATGACGTACAGGTGGATCCGTCCTCCTGTGCTCACTCACGTTCTCATTCCGCCGTTATGGAGCACTCAGTCATTAAAGCAATGCTGCAAATCAGACTGTTGTTTATCATTATAAAATGTCACAGGGAACATCAGAGCCGTTTAACTTGTGGCAGAGTGCCAACGAGATAAGACAAATAAAGCAAAACACTCGCATTTATTATGTGTTACTGACACATCTGACATCGCGCTGAAAAATTGCACCAATTGACTCCTAGGAGTGATGAATGCGCGATGATGGCTGAAGGGATTAGCGTGATGAATGTTTGCACAAAACATCCTTGCATGGATAATTGTCAGCTGAACAAAAAGCCCGAACAGCAGATGTTTCATTCCCCGAGATGGAATGCCTCATGGCGATGATAATGAAGGTAAACCAGTCAAAATAAAAAATAAATAAATAAAAAAAAAAGACAAAATCTACACCGGATGTGGTTAACTGTGGTTAGCTTCTTCTTGCCGAGGAGAGGATATACATGGTGGTTGGTGTAAGCGGTCCATCTTTAGACACAGTAGGTCTTCTGCAAAATGCCAAGAGGAAGGTTTCACATGTGAGTACAGTCATCGCAGTTGTTTGTATAACTGTGTGTCCTTGATTTCTGAAGGTATTTGACAAAAACTAGTGTCCTTGGTTGAGTGCCATTCTTTTGAGTGTCGTTTCATTAGTACCTTGCCTTGTGCTCTGGCAAAATAAATAAAAATAACAAAAAAAAAACCTTTATGCTGTGCATTGAGGGGAAACGACAGTGACTGGATTAAATCTTTCCAAGTCCAAGGTATTTTTTTTGTCATTCTCTGTCCGTCCCGAGCTGCCACCTAAATGAAAAAATAAAATAAAAAACAACTTTTCATTCCTCGTGTGTCCATAAAGACCTTGAAAACTTTTTTTTTTTCTAATAAAGTGACACATTATAAAGCATCAGAAATCCAGCAAACCGGAGTAGCAGAGCGCAGACAGCTTAGCGGAATGAAATGAATGAATCACCCGGCGCATTAATATCCTTGCGGGTCTCTAAAGACTCGTGTTAAGCTTCTACAGTCAGGGATCCTCCCTGCTTGTGACTGGGTAAAGTAAAATCAAACAGCAGCACCAACACGTTTTCCGTTTCTATTAGCTGCTGTTGCAGTGACAGCCTTTGGCTATGGTTCACTGAGGCAAATGTGGTGGGAGGAAAACAAAACTATATATAAACAGAAACCTCCCAAGACGTTTCAGCTCTGAGTTCTTACAGCATCACATGACCTGTAGTTGGGAGCTATGGATCGTTCCCGCTGTCTTTTACAATTTCAACAACCAGTGACTCTGCATGAATATCTATCAGTGTGCATGGTCACTATTATTGCTTTCTGACTAAAGGACTGAGTCGTGTGTTTGGGTCGACCCTTGTGTGTTTATCAGAAGTATTTCTGAGCAATAAAACTCACTTTTGCTTAATTGCTTATGTGCACTTGCTTGCTATTGACCTGCTGCAAGAGTAGTAGTCTGGTAATTCCAAACTGTCAGCCTAGTTCTGTAAGTATCATTAAACATTCAGAAACTGCCTTCATGACTTCACACTGCATTTTACTATTATTCAGCCTGCTCCAGATTCACAAGTTTGTTCCATCTCATTCAGGGGTTGATTATGCAACAGTGCCTTTTGAATTTGTTCAACTCTTTTCGACTCTTCTAGTACTTGTCTGATACGTTTGACCCTTTTTCTTTGTCCATACTCTGCTTGGGTGAGCTTTAATCAGCATTTACACTCAGTCCTGCTCTCTCCAGTAATATGTCGGAGTTAGCAGTGCATTCTAAATTTAATCTGCAGTACCCCCAAACAACAAACATAAAAAGTCAATACAGTACAAAACAAAAGACCAATATAAAGTACAGACATTATGATACAAAAAATATAAAAACAATGTACAAACATTGCGAGCCCGATTAAGAATGCTCACAGGTTTGGTTGCGTTGGATCCAATGTTTAAGTTGAACTTTAGAAGAACCGAACATTGGACATTGTTTTAACTCGACGGGTAGTTTGTTTCAGTTTTAACTTCCCATCCCATTTCTTATGACCTATACTGCAGCCAGACACCAGGGGGAGCTCTACTTGCTTTGGCTTCACTATACCATCTACTCCGTTTGAGGGTAGTCAGTAGCGTCGGCTTAGTCTCATTGAGCAAATTTGTACAGGGATTGTATCTGTCACCATCTGCACTGCTTATCATGATCATAGATTTGCTTCCACTGTGTCTGGATGTGAGTCTGGTAACATTTAAAATCCAAGAATGAGAAAGAAAGTTGTTTTTTTTTCCCAAAAGTGTGTTTGCTTGAAGCACAATACGTATCAAATGAGTCTAAACTCATTTCACAGAGGATGCAAATCCTTCATTCAATAAAAAAAAAATAGTTGATGTTTGTCATGAAAACTCACTGGGTACCTTCAACCCACAGACCTCCTCTGCCAGAGTTTCTTGAAGTGTTGCACCGTGAAACAAGTTCTTCCTCGATGGACGCGGTGCGTCTCTGGACTGTGTCAACAATTTGCTTTTACATGCCCCGGAATGCCCCAACCCTCTCAGCTCAAATAAATATCAAGCACATCGGCACTCGATCGAGGTTCGTTCGGCAAACCGGAGAGTCTCGCTGTTATGGAATATGAGTCAAACAAGATGACAGACGTTCAGCAGCGTGCGTGACAGTGATGAAAACACAGCAGGACGTTTTTTTTTTTTTTTTCTCCGAGGGCACAAGCTTTAGGAGCCACTGGTGGAATAAAAGGACGCGGCTTTCTGTCTCTCTCCTTACATAAGCACTCTTGGAATACAACTCTCTCTATAGTCCCTCTTCAATGGCTTTTCGAAAAAGCCACTTGACAATTGGTTGATTTATGTGCACAACAGACGTCAAATTAATCTCAACCTTTTGAGTTTCATTTCCGACTTCCCATCACAATTAAAGTGGGGACCATATATTAAATAATTCTGGCCCTTGACTGATGTCTTTTCAGTGTTTAATTCAAAATAGCTGGGGGGAAGCCGGCCCAATGACTGGGGGCTGGAAACTGTGTGCAGTGTGTCGCAATATGGGGAGAGTGAGAGCAGAAAATGCGTGAAATGAACAGTAATTAATGCCCGAACAAGGAAGGCTAGAAGAAAAGGCCAGCGCACGCTTCTCCCATCCAGCCTGGTGCTAATGGGAATATGATTGCATTCAGTCTTTTTTTCCCCTCCTCATGAGCGTCCTTTGTCTAATTCAATCAATACTTCAGGGCGTTCAATGCACTCTGAGTGGATGCTCTGAATGAGGTGAATCAAAGCAAAGCGATTCAGACAGCGAATGGAGCCAGTTTGACCTACCGTCTAATTTAGTGAAAAGCCCAGAAAATGTGGGAATGTTTTATTCTCAAGAAGCGTGACAGTCGGCTCAGGAACAAAGGAAGCTTCCAGAAAAAAAACAACAGGGAAACTGTCGTAATGCATTTGAAACTTTACATTTACAGTTGGAGCTGTGAGGGTAGTTGGCATTTTGTGTGTGATGGAGGAAAATATGATGTCTTTCCATGACAAGTCTGGAGAACAAGGGTCAGCAGCTACAGTGTTTCTTGGCGACCTTTTGAACCCTACATGACTCCAATTAACTTGCCAAGTCATGTAACATATATCCTTCCTTCCTTCCTTCTTCCCTTCCTTCTTTCCTTTCCTCATTTCCGACATTTCGTGAGTGACGGACGGAAATGTGATGTCTTTCCATGAGAAGGCTGGAGAACAAGGTCCATCAAGGGTCAGCAGCTACAGTCTTTCTCGGGGCAACCCTTTGAAACCTCCATGACTCCAATTAACTTGCAAAGACATGTAACGGAAAAATGTTGACGGGGATGAATGTCAGCTTCCCAAAGGTTGAGACCAAGACAACATTTTCTCAATAAATGTTGAAAAACATGGATGAATGTTACATATTCGTTCAGTTCCCATCCATGCAGTTTACTCTGGTATTCCAGGAGTTTCCACCAATGTTCTAACCAAGAGCAATCTGAGATTACATTCATCGCCAGCTGTGCATTTCTTTTTCTGTCAGTGACATCGTACCCCAGTTACCCACCCCATTTGCAATAACTTCCCCGGAAATTTACATGTGCAGTCACACCTAAAGATGTGTCAATTCTAATGTGGTATCTGGTCCATTACTGTGCTGGTAAAACAACTACAAAGAACTAAAACATAATGTTTCCTTCTGGTTGTCTGTCAGTCTGTGGTGGTAATCTACCTCTGGGCTTGTTTGCCAGCTGTGCCAGATGTGCTTTGGCTACCAGATTGACGCTTCCATATGACATCACATAGTCATTAGGGATGGTGATGTTGCGTTTTAAAATTGGTTGGACAACAGGAAAAAGCAGGTTTAGCGGTTATTGTTGAAGCAGAGCAACTTAGTGGATTTGTTGAGTCCTTTTATTCTTTGGATAAATAAAAGTTGTATTATGTTTTCATATTTTTAAGGACAAAACTATACGAATGAATGGACTGAACTCAAATTATTTCATTGCCAAATTGAGCCAAACGTAGCCAGACATATAGTTGATGTCATCTACAAGCGCTAGATACTCCCTGAGCAGATCTATTACCTACACCGCCAATGAATGAAAACCATTAAGGTAGCCCACAAAAGGTTTTAGGTAGGTTTTAAGTTTTTTGGACCTGTGCTGCTGATTTGGCTGTAGATGGACATTCCAACTTGGCATACTCCAACCTGGAAGACATTTAGGTGCAGCACTTGGTTTGGATCAATACGTAGCCTATGCTAGTAGCATTTAGAATGATCTCTCACCAAAGCCTAAGTGGACTTTGGAAATGTTCGGGCCCAAATATGAGCTGCTAACCTAAAGACCCTACTGGAAAAGACACTCAGTGTTCTGGCACAGTTGAAGGACTTAACCCAGACGTCATCTAAAGTAACAAATGTCAAAAATGGTTTATGGACAGGTAAAATAACTCTTCTCAAGTCCAGGTAAGGGTTAGGGTAATTTACAACAGCAAAATCCTGCTGTTATTTTTACCATGATGGTTTTGACCATAGATAAAAGCGACTGGCTGCCCTAAGACTGAATGTGCTACACATCGCTCCCTGTTATTGAACAGCCACAATTCTAAAAGCCTTGCCTTTTCAGAGATGAGATCCGATTTTAGATGATATTACAAGCCCAACATTGAGTAGGTCAAACTGTACGATGGCTTGAGGACCATTAAGCGTGATTGTACCTCTAAAGTGGAACTGACAATTATAATATCAGTGTGAAATGTCAGCAACTCGTAGTCCTTGCTTTGAAAGGGGCGTTCAATTTGTTTTCTGTTGCGGTAATCTGTCTTTTGTGTTTCGACCTCCACCTCAGTCAATGCAAAGGGGGCAGACAACCTCAGTCATGCACATCACTCAGCTGGTCTCCACCCCTCCTCCCCTCTGCTGTAGTTATTGTGATTTCCTGTGCACTCCAATTGCCCTCCACCCCCCCTGCTTTTTCCTCTTTCATTGTTCTGGATGTTTTATCAACGTCAAGTGATTTTTACTATGAAAAGCGACGTGGCTCTGGGGTCGGCAGCTGCAACATTTTTAGAGGCACAACGCAATCCTAAAAGACACAATAAAAAACAGTTAACTTTCTAAATTTTCATGGACTGTATCTTGCAGATAACTTGAGTCCTGTCAATATGTGATGCACATGTTTTTATGTATCTAAAACCTCATATACATATACATACAACGGCTCAGTTTGCAATGACTGCTGCTACACTGTCACTGCTTCTAAACTGCAACTATTTTACATTGTGGGGATATTTTCTACAAGATACAACAAAGAGAAAGCCCCTATAGGACCCTAAGGTCCCCAGACAGGCTTTATAATATTAGGCAGGTTATGGTGTTATGCCTGATTTGTGTGTGTTTGTTTGGTTTGACTGAAGCCCAAAGTACAACAATGTGTTAATGAACAAGTTAAAAAAATACGGAATAAGAGGGATAGCACCAAAATGGACTAAAACTATATTGTAGGTACAGGTATCAATGTGTTCAGATTCATAACAACAAGTTAAGACTTGCTACAAGCTGAATGTGGGGTTCCACAAGGATCGGTACTGGGTCCAAATGATTTATATTGGACATAAATAGTATCTGTAATGTGTCTAATTTGTTAAATTCTTTACAAACTGAAGCCTTTCCAACAAATATATTACAAGAAGTAAGTGGAAACACTGTGTAGGGTAACATAGCAACTTCTGCCTGTCCACCCCTGAAACAACAAATGAAGTTGCGTTACCTAGCAGTTAGCATTAGCATTATCATTTAAAAAGAAGTCACGATTTATTCTAACCCATATAACGTTTTTCAGGCTGAAACTGATGATGCAGTGTGCCCATTGCTGATTGTCTTACTCCACTCCTTTCTTTTAATCGTCCAAGCCAAGCCAAGCCATAAAACTTCAAGCTGGTGTTTTTGATTTTTCGGTTTTAGCTCCAAAAATACAGCGAGACGAGATTTTCACGGTTGAAAGTGACAGTGTTTGCCTCGAGCTCCCCTCTGTTCTGCCTCCAGCTAACATCGTTCTTTACTGTACATAACATGTAGGAGCTGACAGAGATTGATAGAGGAGTAGGCGTAATAAGCAAAGCTACAGCCTACACCTTTTCAGTCTTGTTTTGGTTACATTTCTTTTTGGTGTAATGCAATATTGCCATACATTTTATGTTTATCTATGTATTCTAAATACGACCGAAATCATTCGGTCAGTTTTTGTCACGATCGGACACGTTGACAGCGCCATATTGAAACTCATCAGGATTCACACTCGACCATCTACATCAGCCACAAATGCCAATCAATCCAATCGTTGTTGAGGTATGTCACTAAAAGCCAAAAATGTCAGCCTCATACTGGCAGTGGAGGAAAAGTCAAATTGAATGGGATTAATCCTCTGGAGACCCTCTAACCTTTGCTTCAGTCTCAACCTAAGAAGTGGTTTTGTGGAGAGGCTAGCATTGCCATTCCAACAGTTATGCCACCGGCATGGCGGGGGAAAAAAAAAACACACACAAAAAAAAAGGAAAAAAGAAAAATGATAACTACCTACAAACTAATTTAATTCAATGACCTCTTCGCAAATGTGCACACGTATAAATAACTACACGGCCGGAGCTGAATCAGCTGACTGGAGAAGAAAATACAAAAGTGACCCCTCCGCTTGTAGCAAGAAAATGACACACCGCCTGTTCAACACTCATCAGGAGGGAACTGCACCTTTTCTGTGGTGAAAGCGGGAGAGAATGCAGGTCACACACACCGACACACACACACACGGGGAGAAACACGTCTGCGAGCGACGAGGACCTCCATTGAAATTCCTGGCCACAGTCTGGGCTCTAAATAAGCACAGAGGTGTAAGGAGAAAATCAGCATCTCCATTTAAAGGGAGCAAAAACTTCACACTTCCAAACGTCATTATGCTTATCCGAGCCCTTATCGCAGCTCGGGAATTACTCAGTCGGGCTGCAGTCCGATCACAGGGGGGCCCCCCTAGATATAACCTGCCGAGAAAGGAATAAAAAAGAAAAAAAAAAGAAAAAGAGAAGACGGAATAAAATGCCCGCTGCTACTTTACAGCCGGCCCATCGGTGCTAAGCTCCTGCTTTCACTCAGGCGTGCCGAGGGTGTTTTGTGCTGATAAATTTACCGAGTGTACATCTGCAGAGGGGAAAGGGAAGGAGCTCAGTGGCAGTAGCCCTGAGGATGTAGAGACCCTAAAGAGGATTACAAAACGCCATCACCAACACCACACCTAAGGTCGCATGGTGGGGAAGTCTGTCATTTCATTTAGCAAATTAACAAACAATAATAAATCAGAGCAGCAGAAGGAGCGTAGATTCTTTCCTGATTGGGATTAAAGTCATGCAGATTCATCCGGAGGTTAAACTTCCTTGAAATTAAGCGAAAATAATAATTACGTCGCACCAATATTAACAATAACACCAATATTGATAAAATGCGCGATCGATTCAAATAGTCGGACGAGGCAAAGAACAAAGCTGCACGGACATAATAATGCAGATTGATTCTGTTCGCGCTCTAAAACCTCTCCTGCCAGGTAGAAGCTGCGAGGTGCAGAATACTAATACGAAAAAAAAAAAAAAAAAAAAGGCTTTTGAGCTTCAGGGGTCACAACCCGAGACATTTTAGCCAAGTTCCAATCAATTCCAATTTTTTTCTCCCCCGCAACATCCTTATGTCACATTCGCAGGGGACACAAAACGGGAGCAAATTGTTGCTGTTTGAGGGGGACAAAGTGGATGTTCTGGGTAAACTCGGACACATTTACATCCCGTCGGCTACGGAGTGAGAGGCATTGTGGGTATCGCTCTTAATTCAGTTTTTTTTTTTTTTTTTTACTACGGTGAACTTTTCAAGGCGGCTGTTGATAAGATGCGGTGCGGGGACGTTAACAATATCCTCCATCTCGGGCTGTTGCTGAAATATTTTTCAATTCGGCTTTGACTTGGAGGGAATTTAAACATTTCCTAAAGAATTGCACCGTGACCTTCATCTCTTTAAAGTCGACGCTCGGTGTAAGGTTCAAGATAAGGTTTCTGATCGTGCCTCCACACAGGAATAAATAGTCCACGAGCTGCATAACACACACACACACACACACATATAGCAAATCCTTTTCATATACATCCAGGATTATGAATGGGACCTTGCTAAAACTGAATGCACAAAAGCACGCATGCCTCCACAAACAAACAAACCCTCTCCTGCTGCAACACAGCATCGCGCGGATTAAGGGTCCTCGGCGGTTGTTTGCCTTTTTAACGGCGTCCTAATTATCATTTAACCCTAATTAACCTGCGCGGATAGGAGCCGGGCCTGATTAATCCCGCGCATTGTCGGCCCCTCTGCGGGGTGGAAATCTACTTCCTCGTTCTCTCCTTAATCAGCGTCCACAAAAAAGCAAAAATGATGCGTTCAGCACACACAAATCCAATCAGTGGGTGCAAACATCTCTACACAAGGACAGGCCAGGTGTTCTGAGGCGACATAGTTTTCTTCTGCGAAGTTTAGTTATTTTCTTCAGGCCGTCACATTTTGACAAAGTCCTTCTCCTTGGTTTTCATGAATAGGAAAAAACCTCTTTCACCGTTATCAGCTTTGCAAATACGAGTTGCTTTGATGTTACATCCATGTTGCACTATTCCTTCCCCTGCATTTCCCTTCCCCAGTTTTTTTTTTTTTTTTTTTTTTTTACATTTCAGTTTGATAAGCTGCTGATTTTATTTTGCAGTTTAAGGCACCGGTGCACCTCACCCGCGTTGGACTCTGCAGAATTGTTTTTGTACCACTTTCCTGGAGTACATTGCCCTCTGGCTGAGGGGAAGGAAAGGAAATAAACAATCCCACGATCGGACCGGCGGAATAACACCTGAGGTGTACGTACCTCCCTGCAAATCAGCCCCGCTGGTCAGAAGTGAGTCCAGAACAAATAAGCAAAACCCGAATATTTCTGGTGTTTCACTTGTGTGTCGACAACTTGGAAAACAAAAAAAACAAAACAAAAAAAAACGTCCAGACATCCATTTTCTATGTATGAAAGACAGAACATGAAGATTGAGAATGTGATCAAATAGAATAATGCATGTGTAAATTCAGATTTAAGGACATGATATGAATACCAGAGCAGAAGTGTAGTGAAGATGAAGGTGGTTGATATGTCGAGCAGGAGAAAAGACAAACACCAGTAGATTTCTAAGATAATCCAGATCTTTTGGCAGAAGGAGGCTAAAACGACTAACTTTGAACCAACCCAACATAATGCTCTCATGCTGCACATAACAGTCATTTAACATTGACTCGGCTCCAAACTAACTGACTGATTCGGGAGCCGATTATTTTTTTTTGTCTTTTTTTTTTTAAAGCCGTACGTGATTGGTTGGGGGGGTTACACACACACAACACACAGAGCACAGCAACACAGGAACGGGAAGATGCAGGAAGACACAGAACGTTGCAGGAAAATGAGAGAAAGAAAACAGAGTAAAGTCACATTTTAATGTGCTTGATAGAACAAAGGCAGAGCTGGACTGTGTAAAGTTAAAAGTTCACACTGAGCAGGCTCCACAATTAACTTGCACAGGCACAAGCGAACTGTCCATGTTTGTTTTTGCATTTTTTATAATATATCATTATCTTCTGATATATATTTTTGTTAGCCCGATGCCTCCCAGTGAGGAGGTCCAGGTTCAAGTCCAGGTTTGAGGTCTTTCTATGTGGGGTTGATCTCCCCGTGTTAGACCTGCAGTAGACTGCAGACTAATAACAGCTGGGCTAGGCTATATATATATTTTTTGTAGCAGTTCAATGTGGATTAAATTAATACCATTAGTCATTTAAACAATAAACAACGCATATAATGTAATTACATTAGTAATTCCTTTTACACTATACACATAATTTGGTAATAAATTAAGTAACAAAAAGAATTTGAGGAGCCAAAAGAGCCAAACCAAGAGAAACAGCTCTCTTTAAAGAGTCATAATTCCCATCACTAACTGACACCATGTGAAGAAGAAATTGGTTAAAACGGACGACCAGAAAGAGCTCAACAAAAGAGGGCAGGTAGACGTTCAGAGTGCTGACTCATGGCCAGCTGTTGTCATGGAAATAGAGAGAATTAGGCTGAAATTATTTAATACGCTGCAAATAATACTATCTGTTTGTGATTGTGCATTAATAATTCAGGCTAGCTGTGCTGCCAGTGTCCCACTATAAGCAGTTTATTATTTGAGGAGCAGAAACAATCTCACTCCACCGAGATCTACTTTGGTTAACCGCTTCAAGATTTCTCTTTTTCGTCTTTATTCTACTTATTAGAAAGCAGTTCATGTATATTTTGGCTAATTTAAATTATATTCCTGAAAAACTAACAAATAATACCTGAAAATGTAAATTCTTACAGTTTTAGTCTCATTATTTTTTCATTAAGTTTGATTGTTTTGTTACTTGTCATTTTTTTCTCAACAAAACAAGAAAAAAAAAGGTACAGTTTAGCAGCTGTCTGTGTGGGAAGTAACACAAATAAAACCTACAGTGGCAAAACACAATAAAATGTGTCACATATACAATGAAGGAACACCACATCGAATGTAATTAATGTAATTAGTGGTGAATGAAAGTGATATTGACATAGAACAACAAACTGGTACGGCAACATTTTGAAATAGTAAACGATGGGAGTAGAAAGCGCGGCGCTTGCACAACAGTGTGGTGAAAGAGCCGTTGAAGGTGTGAGGGATTTAACAGCTTCAGGGCAGGAGCTGTTTATACTCTGAATAACTCGCTGTCTTTATTTTGTGGTTTTGTGAATCATATGCATTCTGGCACAAAGTCAGATGAATTATGACACTGTGACAAGTTAGCTTAGCTTAGCTTAGTTTAGCATGCAGTAAAACTGGCTCCGTGCGGCCGTATCTTCTGAGCCACGGCTGTAATAGCCGCTATCAACGCCTTATATTGCTGCACCATAAATAAAAACTTAATCAACTACCCTTTTTAACACTTTCACTTAACTTTGCCACCTTGTCTTTCCGCCTGAACCGTTCTCACCGTGCGCAGTTTTCCATTCACACCATTCAGACGATAACGCTTCAAACGTGTTTAACGGGGCCATAGAATATGTAGAGAAATAATGGTGTTACCGCACAACCGCAAACTGGTCAGAGTTACGCGCCCAACGCTTTTCCATTATTTCAACGAGAGCGGAACTTCACGTCGGCCCGGCCGCTATCGTATCCACGAAGGCAACAGGTGATATTTCAGGGGAAAAGCGAAATTCATTTGAATGCAATTACTTTCCAGTCAGCGGCTGACATTATCAAACCTCTGCAACTAGACCTCTGAAGGCAATATTCTGACAATGACACTGTATCTTTTCCCATATACCCCTTTTGCTTATCTGCCTTCCATTTGTTCAACCATTTGTGCCCTGTATACCCAAATGCAGAGGTTATGAGACATTGTGGTCCAATGCCTCATGGCTGATAAGCTAAAGCTGCCTGGCATTTCTTATTTCCTGTGCAACAGATTCCATTTTCTGTCCTTCCATTTCCCCACCAATTATCTGGGCCTGCGCGGTGGTGGCTGCAAAGAGACGACCGGACGTCCTTCTCCCCGGCTCCGTCCGTCCAGCTCCTCCCAGCCCGGACTGGATGGTGCATTCGCTGTAGATTTTTGGGGGTTTGCCCTGAGGTCACCTTCTTTCTTTTGAACACATCTGCAATAGCTTCACAGGGAAATGGAAAGGAGGCGTCAGGAGCAGAACCGCCGTCGGTGCTGAGATTGTCTTTCTAACGGGACTTGTTTCTTTCAAACCTTAAAAAGTTAATTCCGTCCACATCCTCCTGCGTCTCTTTCTCCTCCTCCTTTCCAGTGCCTCTCCCACATCTCACTTTCTTCCCCCAGTTTTCACTTCTTAACTTGAGCAACTATTATTATCAATTCTGCTGCATTTCTTTTTTTTTTATCCACGCAGAGCTCCGAGTCAAACTAACCTAGCTGGAATCTCGTGTGCGCATTAACGATGAATGTTTTATCGCAGCTTGCTCGTTCTCATTTTTGTTTAATATCTCTGTTTTCGCCCCGTTTGGTGATGGAGGTAGGTATATTGGCGTATATTGGAACAAAAAGCAGCCTGAACACAACTTGACCCTGACTCGCCTGTGACCATATACCATAGAAATGAAATGAAAAATGAACCAGCGCACCTGATGAAATACCACAAAAGCTGCGAGCGTTCCTACGAAGACGTGTCCTGAAGTTAAATGACCTATCAATGGGCCCTGCAGTTGTTTCGGGCTGTGTTATCTGGACCAAACTAGGCACCCCCACCCCATAGCAATGACACTCTTTGATGATTGCAGCCAGCAGGATGCAGCCTGACACAGGCACACACATTTAGGAACAATGAAAAAAACAAAAAAACATGAAGAACAGCACAAGGTGTTGGCCTGGCCTCCAAATTCACTAAATCAGGGGTCTTCCAATCAGACCCCCTACCTACTATAGTGCTATTTATGTACATCATCATTTTGCATTCAATATTAAGCTATCATTTAACCCTTTACTAAAATATGTTGGATTCAAGTTAATGTGTATTTAAAGAAATTTAATTTTATGTGAGGAAATTAAAAAAATATATAAAAAATGACTAATCAACCAATGCGACCCCCCTGCAGTACCTCTGCAGACCCCCTAGGGGTCACTGACCTGATCAAAACTGATCAATTATCTATAGGATGATCCGCAGAGGCCCCTCCCCTCAACACACATGACCCAAAGACACTAACAACCAAGCTGTAACCCGGAAGTGCTCAAAACTGCAGTTCATCAAGTGGCCACTAGAGGCTCTAAAAGGGAGCAAATCCCCATGGACCCCCATGTTAAAAAGAACCAACTTTACAGCATTTTTATTATAGTTTAAAATTCTGCATAATTAAGGGTGTTCCCGCTTTAAGTGACAGATAGTAGCCTTAGCTAATAGGTAGTGGAGAGTTGGGTGGGCGGATCTTAACGTCCGCCACAACTCCCCCATGACTCCCCCTCGTCCATATTTAGAATATCTGCATGTGGGTGGAGTAAAGCTCATCCAACATGGCGACCGCTGCCCTCGCCCACTTTAGGCTTCATTTTCAAGGTTCAGAATCCAATGGGTTTGTCCATAGTATATACAATCAATGCTAACAACATACCAGACACCACAGGACACCCTCAGAAGGCCCATGTCCATTCCCGTGTGAGACCAACACAATATTAGGTCATAAAGTTATGGCTGATCAGTACATATTTGGTGCCTTTCTTTCCCAGCCTCCACTGGTTCAACCACACCTTTTATTTTGGTTTATCTACCACCATGTGCATCATTCTGTTAACGTAGCACGCACGCTAATGTGTGTGCGTCTAATCCACCGCACGATAAATGTGAGTTTTCCACCCATGCAGCGTCGTACGACTTTCACCAACCGAGAAAACTGTTGCTTGGCCCCGCTTCCTTGTTGACAATTAAAAGTAAAACCATGCTGCTTTAATGGGCAGAGTCGATGCTGTGAAATCATTTTACTAGCCATTACGCAGAGCCTTGACACAGCTTCAGCTGCCTCCTGGACACCCCACGGGCTGGAAAAACACAAAATAAAAAAGAAAGATTCAACCTCCTGTCAGCAGGAGGGCGTTTCTAGAAAGTGGGCAAATATCCTTTTAAGAAAATATATTACAAAACATGAGGGCTTTACAATTAGCCAAGAAGAATATTACATTTTCCTTATTCCTTCTTAATTTATAGTAAAACTATAAGAATTGCTCTTTGTTAGGCTCTCAGTGCTCGTTGAGAATACCTGGGGAGGATAACTCTAAGTAGGTCAGCGCATATAAATTATACTAAACGTTTTCCTGGCAATTAATCACTGAAGTTCATGAAGGAGGAATTCAACTAAATTAAAAACAAGCTGATTTTAATCAAGGAGAGGGATTTAGACGCTGAGCATATAAATTATGATTGTTTTTGGCAGGGCTGGGCGATATTGGGAATTTTGGTATCGGTCCGAAACCAAGTAAATACAGGGTTTGTATCGCCGATACCGATACATGGAATATCATGATAATTGTATAACTTCGTAATTTCCCCTTTAGTTTAGTAAAATTTAAATAATTCCCATTTTAGTACACACAATTGTTTTAGGAAAAAAGTCAGTAGTGCAAAATAAGAAAAAGTAACAATGTAACAAAAATATAAGTTTAACAATGTAAACAACACGACAACGGTGGAATATAAAGTCAGTTGAGCAAATACAAGTAAACAAAAGCAAGAATGTAATAATAAATATAAAAATTTCTCAGAGAGGGAAATGTTGGCTCATTAATTTTCCACCAAAGATGCAGGTTTGCATCCCGTGTAACTGTATTTTCTTCCTAGTACCGACGCATTTGACTCCATAACCGCCTTTTGCGACGTATAAAAGAAAAACTGTGACAGAAGTATCGACCTCAGAACGGTAGTATCGATGCGCCGATACTGGCATGAGTATCGATATTTAGATCGATACGCCCAGCCCTAGTTTTTGTTTATTTCACAACATACTGCAACTCATTACTCCTACTATCTGTCAGCATTATTCAGCTGAGGACTAATGTTCACAGTTCAGTCTCGGCTCAGTAAATTGAGCCTTTTTCTAACGAGTACAACGTAATCGAGTCAAGATTCAAAGTTAATTTTTGGTTTATTTCAAATGTCATTGTGGATGCCTCCCACGATTACATCAACAAACTTCCGGGTGACTTCTAAATCGTCGTTATCGTCGCCGTTTAGAGATCCTTCTCCACCACCGCCGCTGACCTTTTCCCCTTGCCCTCTTTGTTTTTCTTCCTTTTCTTGCTTTTCATTCCTGCTCCCTCTCCCTCAATGGGCAATTCTCCCCCTCCCCGCCCCCCATTCACTTTTTCTCTCCTCCTTCTCACGACTCAAGTCACGAGTCATTAGAAAAGTCTGACCTTCTGGGAAAGGTCTCGGGTAAGCAGTGATAAAGTAGGGTCGGCCTATTGAAGAAAGCTAGGGCTGTAGCACTAAAATTGGTGCAGCTCTAGTCGAGGGAGCGGACTAATGGTCCTTAACCTGCATGTGCCATTAGCCCGAAATAAAGACTGGAGGGAGGAATACAGACTAGAGGGAAGACAAAAAGCCCCCCCCCTCCCTCCTCTCCCCTCTTCTCTCCCCCCGTCTGACACGGAGATGTGGATGTTTTGAACATTAATGCACTTCACTGTCACCTTGTCGACAAAGCACTTCTAATTTCTAAGTGCACTTGATTTATAACACATTAAATCTAAAAAAAATGTCCCTCTACCTTTTGTGAGGAAATGTAGTTCACACAACGCAGCAAAAAGAACATTTGTGACAGGAGTCTCAGACATGAAATGCTACCTTTTTATATTTGCATCACAAATACAGTTTTTATCTGCACATAAATATTATGATGAGTTTCTTTCTTTCTTTCTTTCTGTTTTTTTACTGATTTCATATTAATTCACGCTTGGAGGGGTAATGCTAATGTGTGAAACCCTGAAATAATAAATAGTGTTTCATTTGTTTTGCTTACTGATTTCAGCATGGAGGCAACTAACCTGCCAACCAAACAATGTAGGGCCTGGATCTGGAGCTTCAAAACCAAAGAAATACCCACTGAGCCAAGTAAATCTGGAGCAATGTGTGAGTTTTAAGGGTTGAACAATCGTGCACGTTTCACTTATGAATGTGAATTTCAAGGTATTTAACGGATTGGTTCGAAACACCATGTCGAGGGTTGTGTCAAATCTCTGTGATCACACGACGATGACGTTTGATGCTTCATACGTCACAATAAAACTACGAAAGTGGGCGACTGCTTCGAAACCTTGGTTTCATTAAAATGCTCGGTGTTGTCCCTGCTCAACAGTGTTACGAGACAGATAATGGAGAATTATACCTCTGAGCAGATCTTGTTCTTAAATAAAAACTTGTAAAAAAAAAAAAAAAAAAAGTGTTGCACAACCACAAACACACCCCACAAGCACAATTCCCCCATGCACATATTCATTACCATGGTAATCGGTTTCCAGCGAAAAACTTCCAGTCATATCTCCAAAACACTGATGTTGAAATACTCGTCGTCTCACTTCACAGGAAAAACATTTAATATCTAAATCAAGTTTCGATCAACAAGTCAAGTGACATTTCAAAACGCTGTCAACCACTTAAAAGTGACTTGACTTGTGTGAATCATTTAGAAGCTTGTGCACGGCTTCATCCGCCCATCTCTACTTCTAGGTAAATTTGAGCAGCAGCTACTGGTTTTCAGCATAGACTGTACACAGATGGAGGACAGGCAGGTCCTCAAAAGTGAAGCCAAAGCGAGTAGAGCTCCCCCTGGTGTCTGGCTGCAGTATAAGTCATAAGCTCTGCCTTCTTTTTGGTAGTGGATGGACCAAACTAACACACATTTTTTGTCTTTTTTTGTTAGATACATTTCATTTTAGTTAGTTATTGTTTGTATAGTAAGAGGATGTGACATAATGTTTATTTTTTAGTTGTAAGTGGGAGTTGTAAAAAAAAAAAAAAAAAAAGAATTGCAAACCAAGTAAATAATGTGTATAAATCCAGCTTGTGGTGGAGGTAGAGCAGAGCGTAGGAGTAATTAAACAAAAACAGGAGTGAGTCCTCTCACCATCTACTATTTTTCATGTCATTTCTAATAATTGCCGGTTTCTTTACCATCTAATCTAATTGCATCTTTTAATAACGAACATAGACTTGTGTAGCAATGTTTACACAGACACTGGTACTCAAGGAACAATCGCAATAATGGAACTGTTAGAATACGATGCAACATGTTACAACCTCAGTCAGAGGGATCTTTGATAATCTCTTTGACAATATAAGAAGTTATTATAACTTAATTTAAGGGACAAAACCATACCTCATGTCAGTCTATTTCCCGTGCAGACACCTATAAAATCCTCTACCTGGCAGTTCTCAACCACAAACCTTCCCATCTCTCTCTTTCCTTGTCTTCATCTTCAGGAACAAGGAGCCGAAGCCTCCTTAGATGTACCCAAACCTCGGGTCACATGCCACAGGTTCCTCTACAATCATCCATCTCATCCTGTCCCATCGACCCCTTCAGTTGAATGAACCTTGCTTGCTAGGACACCTTGGAGAGGTGTATGAGGGGGTCCTAAATCTCTACATCTACAGCAGAGTTGACTTAAAAGCGCAACTTCCAAAGCACAGAAAGGCAAATATGATGCGGCAGGCATCATCAGTATTTCACCAGTACAACAACGGGTAACGAGGAGAGACCCACACATGTTTTATGTCCAAAAACAACATAAAAAAAGATGAAAAAATGTCATGCATATCAGAATCATTATTGCCTATAGAGTTCCTCAGTGTAAGAAACCTTACACTATAGCAGAGGAATGAATACATTTTGCTCTGCGATGGATTAAGCGACTGACGACAACAAAGACTCTTTACTGATAACGTACCTCAAACTGGAAATATTCTTATCTACAAAAGGGGAAGGGGGCCTTGCAGAAAACCTTTGGGAACCACTGGTTTGAGGGAAGGACAGAAACATGAAGGTAGCAACCAACTGTTTGAAAGGTCGAACAAAAGCTAAATCGATGAGGGCCGTCTGTCTGTAAAGCTGGGAAAAACTTCTTCCTTAACTTGAACCACTTTGCAAATGTCAAAAAAGTTCAGTTCTGCTTTTTTTGTGCCAAGTTAACACATAAATCATCATATAATTTTATTTAGTGTCCGGTTAAGTTGGAATTTCTAATCTAACTCAGGTATCGGTAGTTACCTGACTCAGCGCTGGGCTTCGCTACGATTCATTTTGGGGCCATCGTGAATGAAACTGCAGCTGCAAAGTGTGTGCGTTCAAAAGCAGCAATGATGACAGATATTTTACAAAAGTCATTGAGAAGACAGATTGTCCTTCCAGGTTGCTTGGAACTAATTCATCTTCGTGTCATAATCGTGGCTCTGACCAAGGTCAAACAGGAGGAAGGTGTGAAGCAAACAAGAGGTGAAGAAAACATGTGTGCAACAGGTCGACCAAGGAGGGAGGTGGTTCAGTAAACTGTCCGACTCTTGCCTTGAATAGAGTTTTATAGCGTTTGCTCAGTGTATTAACCCTTTATTCATTGAAATACCTGAAAATTCTAAATTTCAACCCTAGAGTGTTGTTGTAGGACATCATAAAATTGGTTTACTTTTCTGAATTTTTATTTTTATTTTTTTAATTTTCATGGAGAAAATCAGGGTCAATGCATTTTCCATATATGGTTCCTTGCCCTTAAGTGGTAAATGCTGTATATTGAAAGTGTATATGTTTACCAAGGCAAATTTCTTGTATGCATAAACATGCTTGGCAGTAAACTTGTATTTTACACCATTAGAACATACATAACACATTCTCACATTAGACAATATTAGGACACGTCTTCATGGTACCTAATTCATTCAGTTTATGCAGACGTGGACCTTGAAGACCACATTTGACTCTGTTTTGACCTGAGAATGTTTCCATGATCTTCTCTGATTGGCTGAGTGAAAACCACATCCTTTCTAAACCTCACTGAGGCGCAATTTAAAATGCGTACTGAACTTACCAAATATGGCAATTTGACACTAAAGGGTTAAAGGTCTAATTGCCAAGTGAAAATATTCTCTATTTTTCTTATTTCGTATGGATTTAGTGCAGATGAACTACAGCCAAAACGAGATATTAGGCATATTTTAAAACTGGTGATACTTCTGTGTATCAAGAGGATTAAAGCTCCAATGCATAATGTTGTGTCCCCCTACTGGCAGTAAGAATCATTACATATTTTTCTATGATTCCACAATCTTCAGTCTCTTTGCTTCTTTCAGTGCTCTATGAAATAAAAAAGAAAACCACACCAATGTGAAAAAATGTTTGTCCTCTTCCTCCTTCCTCTGGAGTTTCTTTTTAAATCTAAAACAACTGTCAAGGTTCTATGTCTGTCTTTTATTTTGTTATCATGTTTTGAAGTTCCCTGTTTTGTTTTATCAAGTTATCTAGTTTCCTGTCTGTCCTGTCTCCATGTGTGTCTGGGTCGTCATGTCTTGTGTTTCCTGTTTTATTTTGTTAAGTTCCAGATTTCCTGTCTTGTGCCTCCTTGTCTCGTGATTGTTCATTGGTTTCTCCTGCTGTGATTGCCCTCATGCGTCTCACCTGTGTCTTGTCAGCCCTGAGCCCTCGTGTATATATGGCCCTGCCTTTCCCTTTATTCCTGGTCGGGTCGTTAATGTTAGCTTCATGTCGCCATGTCATGTTCCATGTTTCCTTGTTCTTGTTTTTCCTTGCCATGTTCCTTTCCATGCCACGTCATGATTCCTTGATTTTTTTGGCCTTCCTGCCTCATCATTAGTCCTGCATCTGGGTCCTCACCTCAACAACCCCCCCTTCCTGACAACAACAGGAAAGTTTTTCTGAATGCTACCAATTTTCCCCCCTTAAAGCCCATTTAAAGTACTGCGAGAAAGGTTGTGTGTTGACGTGTTCCATCTTTATTGATTCCCAAAGAATCAATTCTTAAATTGCGGAGATGGAGAAGCAGGTGGAAATACTAAAGAGGGAACATGCTACTACCAAGTGGACCAGCTTTGTGTTAACATGAGGCATAGCTCTTCAGCGTTAAATGTTCCTTACTGCTCACAGGTAATGGTTCACTTAAGAAAATTAATTTGCTTTTTAATAATAATAAAAAAAATACATGTTCAAAATTCTTTACCACTTTGTTACTCGACCAACCTATAAAACACAACAGTTGTATATAACTTGGAAGCGATATGAACAGAGTGTGTGTGTTTGTGATATTGGGATGAAATGCTGTTTGTCTCACAGTTGCAAAAAAAGAAATAGTTTCACATTCGTGACACACTTTTACCTCCAGTTTGACTGGCGGGTCAAATTGACCTGAACAGCAGGGGGTGGTTCCAGTTATGCGAGATGAACTATTTTCATTTTCTATGTTGATTTCACTAATTAAACCAAGTAGAGGGAGTTTCGTACTGAAAAAATACGATTTTTCCTAGATTTTCAAACTTTAAAACGTGTCAATTAGTCTCAGACAATAACAGGAGCGTTAATATACACAAAGGTACAGTTCACAAAATGTTGCTTTAGGCTAGTACATCTTTGTCGTTACCATTGCTCACCTCCCCATCTCAATCACATAAACAAATAATTGCAGGATGATGCATCTGGAAATCCTGGGAAAGTCGCTACAGACACGAGATTCGCATTCTGTAGAATATACAGAAACGTACACGCCCCTGATTACTTTAACGGACAACGAGGAGAGTCATTCACAATTGTGATACTCATTGTAACACGTGTTCATTTATCTCTAAAAGTCCTGCACTCCAGCTTTAATGTTTGACACTATAAAGAGTTTCATGCTCTGAATCTCTGCTAAAAAATCTGTTTAATCCGGACTCCTCGGCGTCAGTGTCACCGCACGACATCAATCACGGAGCTGATTGAACAAAATACGTTTTTTGGTGCCCTGTGAAAACTCACAGAAAATCTTCGCGAATCCGCTCTGCGCACGCAAGCATGTATAAATCATCCCTTTAACATGTGCCGTGATTTCATTATTCCTAGGCTGAGATAAACACATTCGTCTCAATTAAGGCCTCAGCTGTCCCACCAGTTATGAGATCCTTTCAAGACATTCATTGTGGTAATCTCTACTCCGGTGGAGCAATATATGCTGATAGCGGCTCCTGAATACAGTCAATTCTTCATCCCCAAATCTCTTTCAAAACAACAGCACAGGCGCCCTGCTTAGCATATTACGGCTAATCAATTAACTGCTGCACTGAGTAATTGAAGCATAATTTAAACCTAGCTGACCTGAAGTGGATGTTAGAGGCCACATTATTGATTGGGTGAGGGTCAGCTAACATCTTGCCAGAGCATAATGTGTCGGTGTGCTGCTCGCGGTAGGAGGAAGCACCTCTGGAGCTGGCCTGCGTGCTCTTATTCTGAGGTTGATTATTGAATAGCTGTCCATCATAACAGCGCTGGAGTAGACAGATATCCTGCACAGAGTTCTGGCACGGGCACGGCGCAGATGGTGCCATTTTTTATTAATGACTAACATCAACATTATGCTGTGTACACATCAAAACAGGAGGCACGTATTGCATATCTCACCAGTGGGTGGACGTATGCTGTGCTGCCCCAAAGCATAAACCATACGTGCGTTATCTTTTATTTCTGTTGCATAGGAATCGGAAATACACGCTGGGAAACGTGGGGCCAGCTCCACTCGTCTGCTATTCCTTGTAATTTTGTGTGCGTCAGGAGAAAACCCGCAGCTGAATGTTTCCTTTGTTAGAGTCAGTCAGTTAGTTCCCTCATTCTCTGCTATGATTTTCTATCTGCTGCTGCAAAATAATATCATCCCACATTCTTTTTATTCTTTTTTTTACTGGGCAAATCCCATCTCGTATTTGGGAAATGGCAGTTCATCGTCCAGCAGGCGACTGTCTTTTAATAAGCCCGGTCACTGGGGCTTGGCTCTGCGAGGGTTTGACTTGTAAATAGAAAAATCCCCGGAGACGCACGGCAATCTTTGACTCAGGGAAGTGACACAATGCCACGCTGCTCCTTCCTCCTTCTAATCTGAATGGTAGCAGATTAAAGTTTATGTTAAATTAAAAACTGGAATAATCTTTGGTTGCCTCCCTTTTCTTTTCATGACAGATTACTGCGTGTTAACATCCAATTTACGAGTTGAAACTTTGGTGTAACAGAATGTAGAACTTTGTTTAAAATAATAATAATACCATGCATTGCAGTGCTTTATCCTTCCACCAGGGGGCGGGGCAGTAAACATTTTAATCTATTGACAGACTTTGCTGCTTAAGGGCAGCAAGGAACACTGACGCTGAGTATCTGGCGCTTCCAGACGATCTTAACTATATGTTTGGCTACGTTTGGTTCCATTTGGGTTGAATGATTGGTTCTGAGCTGGTCACGTGTCGTATGGGCGCCATGTTAGATACATCCAACCAATATTCACCCAAAGAGAAGTGGCAATAACAGAATAAAGTTAGATTAAAAGTTAAAACATGCCACAGTGCTCAGCCTACAGCTGCAGCACTGCAGAGGATCAGGAAAAAAATGGAGGAAGTCAGAAGATTAAAAGGAAGAACTGGATGTCAACTGATTTCTCCCTGTTATGTGAGGTAAATGTCAGTGTCTCTCTTTGAAGTTTGTTAAGATTTTATATAGGAAAAATAAAGTCATACCATCATTTATGTGAACCTTGATCTCAAAAACACCGCTTTACACATGAATGAAGTTTGAAGTTTACCTAGCCTTATGCTAACCTTATGCTAGCTAGTTATCTACACTAAAGGCTTAGAAAAATAACTGTCATATATACTGTAAAACCCATGTGTGCATGTAATTTATGTCCATGTAGTTAGACAAATTTAATTGACACGTAACTTTACCTCAGTTACCACTAAGTTAATATGGCTAGCGTGCTAATGCTATCATGATAATGCTAAATAACAGTGAGACTAGTTTAATTTTCACTATTTCTGAGTATTTTCTGAGTAATTTCAAACTTTTAACATTGATGGATGCACACGGAGACTGAGGAGAAGGTAAACACAGCTCCATGACTGATGAGGCGATTGGGCTACAAAGCATTTTACAGGCTCATTTAAGATATTTAAAGGAAGTAGACGCTGGGATATTTAAGTGAGGACCTTTTATATATTAACAGAAGTTGGCAATAACATTTATTTAATGGTAAAAATAAGATGTTCCCTCTGATGTAGCAAACATGGCGCCCATGATTTGAGTTGACCAGACTCTCTCTAATATATGGCTCTGTTTATTGTAAGTCTGTCAATGGATTCAAATGTTGAATCTCAACTGATAGGTTTCCATAGTTGACTTGTGATTAATAGCAAACTGGCATTTTCTGGTGTCTGGGTTCACGTCGACAGTGACTGCAGGTGGCTTCGTTCTCATCAGAAGAGCCATCTGGTAGGACTTTGGGGCTGAGCTTGCCATTCAAGTCACCTTCTGTTTGTCGGTTTCCGCTCGGGGTGGTTTTTATTTCTGCTTGTCATCCGCAGCGCTGCTTCTGCACCACTCGACTCGATTTCACAAACTACGGATCGGGACCGAGGGTCAAAACGCAGAGCCCAAACCGCTAAGGCAGACGAGACAAGTGGATGCGCATCACAAATTATAACAAACTTTAACTAACACTGTTGTTGTTGACTGAATAATTTAAATGCTGCAACCTCATGTCACGAGCAAACCTATTTATTTCTGCCAAAATACAAGATTTGCAGCCAAAAATGTCCCAACTCCCAACTGAAAGTAACTGATATCCAAAATATTATGCAAGGCATATAGTCAGACATAGTAAAACCCTAGTTCCACATCTCAGCTCAAGGAGGATAACTTAAAAATTTCTTAACTGGTACAGTTTTCGGTGACATAACATAGTCATCGTTATAACAAACCTTGGCAGCTTGTAAAATTAACTCCCTGTGGTACTGACTGTGAAGAAATCAATCGCTTGTGTCAAGGCAATTCAAAGAAATATCACTGTCTATAGTTGAATATTTTAACAGCTGGGGTATCTGCATAGCTCCCGTTTACCATTTCGTCTTATAAAATTCACTGGCTTATGAAAAATACACGAGACTCGAGTCCCGGGTTATGGAAATGGAGGAATCCAGCTCAGCTCTGTCAACAAGGTCTTACTCTCGCAAATCCCAGCAGTAAGCTTCATTTATGGATAATGTTTCTGATTTCTCTCTTTCTTTCTTTCCTTCCAGGATGGCAGCCAGAGCTGAAGGATGTGCAGTACAGTAAAACCTCCTGTTCATGATAACAGACACACACAAATGGTGAAACTAGTATAAAAAGCAGCAGAGGGAAAGGCAGTTCAGGTCAGTAAATGATGACCTTCATGTTTGATGATAGTTCTACTCTGCAACCACTTATTTAACTAGAAGTAACGCTTTGATTTAAATCAGGCATCTTCAATGTTTTTCAGGACCCCCAAACTGATGGAGAGATTAGGATTTGGGTCCTATGTGTTGAGGGGAGGGGGCTCTGTGGATCATCTCACAGGTACGTGATTGGTTTTGGAGTAGTTGGTGAATTTGGAGGCCAGGTCAACACCGTGTGCTGTTCTTCATGTTTTGTTTTTGTTTTTTTTAGTTGTTCCTAAGTTGTGTGTCCTGTGGCCATCAAGGAGTGTCATTGCTATGGGGTGGGGGCGTCTAGTCTGGTCTAGTCTGGTCTAGGTGGGTGGTGCATGTCTAAGCAACATCTACACGAATGAGTACCAGGTGCAGCGGTTTCCCAGAAAAGAACGCAGAATCGCTGCTGTCGGTGGCTTTAATGTTGTGGCTGATCAGTGTATGTGAGATTGTTAACCAAAACAAAAAACAGAAAATTAAAAGAATATGATGAAATATGATGTTATATCAATCAAACACATCTATCTGTTGTGTTGCATAGAGGTCACCTGAGGCTAGCATGCTAACATGCTAACATGCTCTGCAAACCAACTTCAGTTTAGACCCCACTTCGTACCAATGTCTTTTCTATATGCATCACATTTTACCAACTGTAATACATTTGTCACACTTCACATCTCCAACCACACTTTTTTAAAACCCTAATTTAACGTCAACTGGGAACCAAAAGGGGCCAACGACAGAACGATGCGCGATGAATGTCCACCTGTCTACGACACAGAGTGTCGATAGTTGTCAGAAAGCGTATGTGGTCTCAGTGAAAATTCCCGATCAAAGACTGGTGGTGGGTTAATTAGAGCACACATCAAAGGATCTGGAACTGGATCCTGAGGAGAGAAGCTTTCACATTTCCTCAACGGTTGACACATGGTGGTTATGCAAGCGTATCACATACATCAACCTTATCTCAGCTGATCTCACCCCCCACCCCACCCTCCTCTCATCAGCCCCACTGTCCTCTCCAGCTCCAGCTTGATGGAATTCTGGGGGAAAAGCTTTTGCACGCCGACATCACAGGCGGACGCATGCTGCGCGGCACAAAATTGCGGTTTTCATGAACAAAAGTGACTTCTGCATCAGGGATCAATCTAATGAAAACAAGGTATCTCTCCTCCCCACATGGTTGCCGCAAGACTTTGTGTAAACTCCATTAAAACTGCAGGAAAATGTAATTAGTGTTAGGCATCGCTAAGCATCGGCTCGGCGGTAATTCGCTCATTTTCTCTTTCTTTCCCACCTTCTTCCCTCCCCACGGTTCAGAATAGGGAGGGATTGAAACTTCCCGAGGATGCAGGAGGTGCATGCAGGGGATTATACAGGAAACACAAAGCTGCCTTTTAATATAAAGTGAGGCTTAGGTTACAATATGGTATGCATATATATTCCTCCCTGGTGTTTTAAAACACCAGTAGTACCGTGGAAATCATATATGCACTCTTTTATGTTGCCCCCATTTATTATCCTGCAGCTTTTCTTGGTGCTTGTGAACAATTGCATTAAGGTATGTAATATTCAGCCGGCAGTCATCAATATAAAAAGCTCGAATTAATCTTACTGTGTCTCTCACATTGATTGAATGCCTCTGCTTCTATACACTAAGTGATTTAATTACGTGGCCTCATGTCAGCCTGTAAGCACCCGGAAGGAGAAAGGGAATTAAGAGAACTGATAAAGATGCAGTCCATTAGAGACAAATCACACCGCGATTTAAAGTCTATGATTAATATGCGTTGCTGATGAACACAGGAATATTAAAAGAATATGAGATTCAATTTTAGGACCCCTGGCGTGCACCGCATGAATATCAACTAATGACGATCAAACGTCAGGTTGGCAGGACCAAGCTGGTGTAGGTTTCTTTTTTTTTTTTTTGGCATATGCGTACACGCGTCCCTGCACTCTTTGAAATTCATGACGGTGTTAAGGCCCCTGGATTTAATTAAACCAATTGAGGCGCGGCGTGGCAAACGGGATTGGTTAACGCAGCGCTGTGGAACAAGGAGAGGCAAACTGGGAGGTCACAGCGCCAGAGAAACGCCTGCTGCAGGAGGACTGATAAAAGCCGAGCCGATGGAAGCCGTGGCACAACGAGAAGATGAGAGCACGTGGCGCAGAGGGAAAGCAAATTAATAAGGAGCAGCCTCTGCATATAGGAGTCGCTCAGTAATTCTGTTGATGTGTACACTCACCAGCCACTTTATTAGTGGTAGTATAAGCTAGTATAAGGTTAGACCACCTTTTGCCTTCAGAACTTCCTCATCTTTGGTGTCATACTTTCAACAAGGTGAACATTCCTCAGAGATTTTGGTCCATATTGACACGACATCATCACACAGTTGCTGCAGATTTGTCGGCTGCACATCTATGATGAGAATCTCCCATTTCACCCCATCCCAAAGGTTCCTCTATTGGACTGAGATCTGGTGACTGTGGAGGCCATTGGAGTACATGTTCAAGAGACCAGTTGGAGATGATATGAGCTTTGTGACATGGTGCATAATCTCTCTGGAAGTAGCCATCAGAAGATGGTCCACTGTGGTCATAAAGGGATGGACATGGTCAGCAACAATACTCGGGTACCAAACCGTTGAAGCGTTGGTACAAGGCAGGATGGATCCATGCTTTCATGTTGTTTGCACCAAATTCTGACCCTGACATCCGAATGTCGAAGCTGAAATCGAGACTCGTCAGACCCGGCAACGTTTTTCCAATCTTCTGTTGTCCAGTTTTGTTGAGCCTGTGTGAACTGTAGTCTGAGTTTCCTGTTCTTAGCTGACAGGAGTGGCCCCCTGGTGTGGTCTTCTGCTGCTGTAGCTCATCTTCTTCAAGGCTGGACGTGTTGTGCGTTCAGAGATGGTATTCTGCATTCCTTGGTTGTAACGAGTGGTTATTTGAGTTACTGTTGCCTTTCTATCTTCTCCAACCAGTCTGCTCATTCTCCTCTGACCTCTCACATCAACAAGACATTTTCGCCCACACGACTGCCGCTCACTGGATGTTTTCTCTTTTTTGGACCATCAGCAAGTTGTCTCGATCACCTCTACATGCCTAAATGCACTGAATTGCAGCCATGTGTCATAATAAAGTGGCCAGTGAGGGTATAACTTTTGCTAAAGTCTTCCTCCTCATGCAACTGTTTTATTTGCAGCTATATTTGAGTTGCCAGACTTTTGAGTGCCTTTTGAAACAATGGGCCTAAGACAGGAGCAGACAAAAGTGAGATTCTCATTCGTAGCCAGCAGCAGTCAAACACCACTTACGGCTTTGAGGATTTATACTTTCACCCTCTCCTCTCCTCTCAGTGCTCTTTAAAGAGGAAAAGAAATCAGCTCGTCAATTTGTCCTAACTGTAAATCTTCCTGTGGAGATTTATTGAACACTTCCTCGGTTCCTGTTTCATTCTTTCTGAACACTAGAAAGTCAGGGAATTCATAGAACTGTAGTTACATCCATAACTCTTGTTACTCCTTTTTTTTTTTGCTGCGGGCTACTCCGTTCGTCTCCATCTCCGTGGTTGCTTCGCTCTTCATCGTTGGCAGACAAATCATGGGGCTAGTTGACGCAAAGTCTGCGAAATGCAGAATCCAGACAGATTTATCAGCTGATGACCAGTTTAATCAGCAATGAGTGAAACAGAACAGCTGCTCATTTATAAATAAAAGTCCTGTAGTGTAGCTTTAAGGTTTAGGGTTAGGGTTTCAAAGTTTTGACTAACTTTTTTGTTTTAAAAGGAGTCGTCCATATGCACATGATATCTACATATAATGATATATTTAATTCAACATTTAACCCCAATTAGGAATACAATAAAAATTGTAAAGTTCTTCTCCTTTTAAAGCACCACTTAGTTACTAAGCAATAAGCAAGTTACCCAATAGAAATAAAAACAACATACACCCTTTTTATAGTTGATTCCTTTGCTCTTGCTCAATTGATTTAATAATCGATGTGCATGGGTAGAGCTTGGTGAGTTGTCAGTTAACGCACTAATTGGAAATTAGCTAATGCTAATTATATATTTTTGAATCTAATCCGACAACGGGAGTTAGATGTCGTTGGCTCTGTCTCTGGAAAATGATCGACTGCCCAGAAAGCAGGAGCACCGCGGTGTGGAAGTAAAGTCAGCTAAAAGTCTGTTAACCCTGAACCACCCCTGCTCCCTGTGGCATCACCCATCAGCAGTCAATCATGCCCCGTCTCGCTGTTAATATTCAGCAGGCGCCGCGGGTACCGTGGCAGCGAGGTGGTTTGTATCAGCCGTTGCGCAGTAGTACACTGATGCAATTTACTGTAATTGCCAATGACATGATATGACACAAAGTGTAGCTCCAATCCGTCTTAACAGATGTTCCAGTGGAGCACCCTTTGGTCTTTCAGGCTCTGCATTCCTCAGTACCCTGTGAAACCTGCCAAGTTCGTCTGACAACAGAAGGTGACGGCGGGGAGCACAGCGAGTGATTAGAGAAGGTACAGACAGTGCACCGAGGAGTCTTTTGGGGCGTTAGAATTAAAGTCTAAAACCTGTAGCCATCCCCATAGGCGTGCGTGCCTTATGTGCATCTGTTGTCATGGCAGTCTTTGCAAAAATAAAAGGTCTCTCCCCCTGCCATTTGAAAAAGCCGTTCTTCGTCTTGCTGGGAACACAGGGTGATTATTGCCGGTGGCTTCTGAAGCCTCAGGACGCACTGGTCTTTCGACAACAACAACAATGAGAACAGCCCGTGGAGCCCCATGAAGATCCATCCACTCTGTACTCCTGATCTGAACAAACAAGGACAGAGACAAATCTTATGATTCCAACCTTAGAGTTTCTTAAAAGGATACACAGATGTACTGCCCACTGTGGAGCATCAAATCTGCATGAAACATAACAGAAAAAGATGACCACGATGGAGCCAATGTTGCTGCCAATACGGATCCTGACTTTGAGCAACTGAGAATCAAGTATAATTTCCAAGCTTCACACTTAACTACCGATAACTACAGATTAGAAACGTCTTAAGGACTGACATTTTGCACTGGAGAGAATGATCAAAGTTATGCCAGGTAGCAAAGGGGCAGCGTCAGTTCCATATCGTTTCAGCCAGATATTGACTTCCACGGAAAATCAAAGGTCTAAATGGGGATTTCCCTTTCTCAGGAATATTGGGGAAAATGTTTTTTGAACATCAATAAATGCTCATTTAATGCTAATAGCACAAAAATTGCCCTGTACACCTGGGTACTATTTTATTAAGACTTATCTTACCACCTTTGGAAGTCAGACATGGATCCTGGCTTTGTTCCTGGCCTAACATTGTGTTGTGACTCATCAGAGAATGGACATGGGTCTTCTGAGGGTGTCCATTAAAGTCTGGCAACACAATGTGCAACACAATGGGCTTTAGGTCCTATGGGTTGCGAGGAGGGGGCCTCTGTGGATCATCCGACCGACACTTGATCAGTTTGGGATCTAGTGAATTTGGAGGCCAGGTCAATGCCTTGTGCTGTTCCTCATGTGTTTCCATGCTCGTATACATATTGTAATTGCGCTGCACTGAGTTACAGCTTTTCCATTTCAGGTGAGAGGGATTCTTTAAGAAAATTCCACATCACCACCTCAACACGAAGAGCCGTGTTTTCCTCTGTGCCGCCTTAAATGTTTGCCGCTCTGCGATGGCACGCTGCATTCTTCAAAACTACGCCATTAGTCATGGGATGCCTGCATGACTAATGCGCGTGGCTTGATCCGATTCCGATCGGTTTGGCACTCCAGAGTCAGATAAGGAAGGAGAAAATGTGACTGGAATTATTTTTTTTTTCTATACAGGTTTGAACATATTTTTTGTCAGTGCATGAAGACTTTGGACCGTTTGTGTTTGGTGCTATTTCTTTGTGTATTCGGATATTTTGGTATTTAAATTGTTGGATATTCATTTCAACACCAAATTTACAGAGAGCCGTGTTTTGTGCCTGGCCTTCCTGTGAGCCTTGTCTGGAGGCAGCACAGGTTTCCAGTGTCACATATCGGTGCAGAGTGAGCGCCGAGTCAATTTTTCCAGTGCAGCTGCCGCCCGACAAAGACTGATGAAAGTCAGATATGCAGAGGCAATAGGCGGTGGTCTCACTGCCGACTGATCCTTATCCTCCCTTCAAAGCCTGGGCTTGAGTTCTCCAGCTCAGCTTGCATCTCCTAGTAACAGCTGTCCTATCGTGGATCTTGGATATTTACTTTCCCATAGCCACCCACTCTGCATGCGAGTAAACGATAAAAGAAGGTATTTTAGTTAGTGCGGTCGGCCAAGCGGCGAGAAACAAATCTACGTGAAAGAAGTAAAGAAACATTTAGGATGTGTCTCATTTCTATTATTATTATTGTTCTACTATATATTTAACCTTGAGATAAGAGAACGCAGCGAAGGTTATGAAGGTGCCGCTTCTTTTTTAGTAAACGCTCAGTCAGTCGCCGTGATACCTGATTAGCATCTGACTGGAGCGCCGACAGTAGCTCGTGGGGCAGAGCAGATGCTCCGCTGTGTACTTAGACATGTACCACCCACCTAGACCAGACCAGGCACCCTCACCCTATAGCAATATCCAAAAAAAGTGTTTAAAAAGGCAAATGGAGTTCTGAAGCTGAACGGAAGAAGCTACTTGGATGAGTGATTATTCTTAGTATCTTCTTCTTCTTGCAGTGGTCTCCTATTGTAATTACAATACACTCAAATACTATAAACCAGGGGTCTTCAAAGATGGACGAGGCCTGCTTCTCTTTCTGCGCCTCCATTCATTGTGAACAGTTATTACGGGGCGTCTGCACAGAAAAGAGGCTTTAAAGAGCGTTAAAAGATTTGTATTCCACCGGAGCTTCATGCTAAAAGTCTGTTGGTGCATAATCAATATGCGTTGGACATTGTCCCCCGATCTGCTGCTGCTGCTGCTGGAGTGTCACTCATTGTCTGGAGTGACTGTATGTAACAGCAGGAGATGGGTGATGCAAACGCAGATGATCGGTTCGGCGCATCAGTGGAGCGACGCGAGAAGTTGCAGCCTGGCTTCTGTAGCAAGTGTCAGGTGTCAACTTGTCGCTGCATATCTGCGGGTTCATTTAAGAAAAAAAAAAAACACATCGTAGCTCGCTGCTCTCTCACCGTTCGGTGTGAACACAGCCTAAGTCTGTTGCACTTTGTGACACGCGCACACGTTTTATCAAACAACAACACCCTCGCTGTTCAGAAAGTTGCCCCTACTGCTACGCTGCTACTTTTCTCTTTTGACTGGCTGCTCAGTGTGTAACTCGGGTGAGGTGCAGCAAACCTGTCACAGTTTTATTCTTCTTTTTTTTTATCTACTCGTCAGATTGACCTTTTTAATCATTTGCTTATGCTCGTGAAACGCTGAGGAGTTATTTCTTCAATCTTACGTTTCCAACGCCTCATTAGCGCTGTTACTAAACGGGCGGGGTTCGATCTTTTGTTATTTCAGTAAATGATGGAGGCTTTTGTTGCAATGACAGTTTCTCAACCAGTAAATTAAGACAATAAAAATACCACCGTACAAAGTTTAACCAGCATTTAAATAACTTAGATGTTAAATGAATAAATTCAGAATACTATATATCAAATGATAGAATCTGCCAATGCATGCATATCACGGTGTTTACATATAGGAAAAAACTCAAAAGTCAGACAGTAAAGAGTTGTTTCACCTCATTAGTTTATGCAATCTATAATCCTGCAGTGTTGATGTCTTGAGACCAGTTTGAAACTGCAAAAAAAAAAAAAAAACTCATAAAAAGTTTTGCAGCTGTGTTTATGAAAGTTTAGAAACCCTGAATACTGACTAATTCCAATCTGAATATTTTATCGTATTAGACTTTCATCACTGCCGCAGGGTTCTGCTTTTCAGAGTTTTAAAATTTGTCAGTGCGTTAGTTTGTTTTCCGGATTTGAAGCATAGACTGTATATAAACAAGGTGCCTTCACTTTCTAGCAATGGATGAACTGGCTCTATCTTTCCAGGGATCTGATCAGGTTTTTCATTTAATTAACACTAAACTCTGCTCTATCGCCACCAGTTACAAAGAAGTGTTGGATGATGCACTGTACTTGTCTTTTGCTCCAACGGGACCACTTTACGGAGCAGTTGGCATGGCAACTGGGGGTCCCCATTATGCCGCATCCTGTTTCTGTCGTGTCAAATAGCAAACTAAAGCTTGTGTCGAAAAACTGACACTTGAACATGCATCAACATTACACTAAAAACCATCTTTGGAAAAAAAAATGTGTATTTTAGTCTTTTAGTTTGGCCCATCCACTAACATGGAGGAGGTGGAGCTTATGACTTATACTGCAGCCAGACACCAGGGGGAGCTCTAGTTACTTTGGCTTCACTTTGACTTTATGTATAAAGTGTATGGTTTGAACTCTTGTAGAAAACTGCTGAACATTTTTTTTAAAAAAAAAAAAAAAAAAAAAAAAACTTGTGAATGTTAAGAGGCGACTTGTCAGCTTCTACGGGTCTGCGTTTGTGTTGACTGTCTCCTATTTACCTCACGTGTGCTCTATAATCCTATCAAGCTGTGCTCTACTTAAGGACTTTCTACTCTCCCACTCACTGCCGGTTCTTCAGTGGCCTCTGTGGTACATACTTTTATTTTGAAATGCTGTCTACCGTACTTGTCCTCTGTTTGCTACAGATTCTTTCTGTTGTTTTTTTTGTTAGTTTTTTTGGAACTCCTCTCCAACTTCACTCTTTAAAGTCCTGTCCTTATGCTTGATCACTTGAGCCTGGGTCCAGTGGTGTATATTATTATTTACTTTATTTTGAAACTTTAAAAGGATTTGCACTAAATTCGACCACATTTGCTTCTCCCAGTTTTGAGGCTTTAAATCCAAGGCGGATAAACTGCATGCAAATAGACAAGACACAGTCAAATTACGGAAGAGGTGTGCACAACACCAGCAAAGACACGCTGCAAGAAGCCAAAGTGATTGACTCCCCCGGCCGGGAAAGGAAATGTTCTCAGCCAGGGGCGTCACTAGGTTTTAAGGACAAGGGAGGCTTAGTCCCAGCACAAAATTTCACAATAAGCTAACAAAGACTGAGAATATATTTATTGTTAGTGTCTACCTGACACTATGAAGTGAAGAGAAATGAACCGATTCATGATCACATTTAAGTGGTTATATATAATTATTTAGTTGTTGCATCGTTGCAATGACCTGCGTATGGGCAGATGAACTTGATGTCGAACCCTGTGTGGGTGTAGAACCACATTTGGTAACTTACAAACACATTTTAATTATGCCGTTCAGCGATGTTTACAAGCACCTTTATGACTTTTGGAGTTGTTGACGTTTGCTGCTGGTGCGTTGAAACGAGCAGAAACCTAAGTTTGTTTTTTTGGCGTTTCTGCAGCGCCCCTGTTTTTGCATGCATTTTCTTAATTTGCTTGTGCTTTGTCCGTTTGCATGTACTTTCTCAAATTGCAGAGCGAACATGCAAAGAGAAGGCGAGGCCTTGTAACCCAACCTGGCCACAAAAATTGATCAGAACAAGATCAGCAAGGAACACAGTGACCTCTTGGTATTCCGCTGTTCTTTTCTTCAAATACATCTTTAAACATTTATTATCATGCCGTGTTTTGTCATGCTGGGGCTAGTGAGGAGGATAAGGAGCTGCTGGCAGCGCACACACACACACACACACACACACACACACAACTTCTGAAACAGTTAAATCTGCCCTCCTGTCTCACACAGACACACGTCTAAAAATATTCCCCGCGGAGCGGACGGAAGACACAGGAGCATGACCACCATTTTTAAAGGTGCGATGCCAGTCGATGTGAGCAGATCCGTCAGCGCTTGTCTCCCGCTGAGATACGGAGATGATGGATGGATCTAATGGATTGATTTAAGACTCGGCTCCCCTTACCAACTGACTGAATAACCGAGTGAACGCCGGAGCAAATAACTTCAGCCGGTGGGGGAAATGCATTTATACGGCGCGCTTCCTCCACAGTCGACTTCATCCATCACTCTGGGAGATTGTCACGTTAGGCCCTCTCAAGGTTATTGTATGTTATTGTATGTGTTATTATTTCTTAATAAGGAAGAGACTTGACACCGATATCACGGAGTCACTTTGTTTGTGTTTACTTCAATACTGTGAAGGATTTTTCATCCGGCTCAGGTTAACTGTGACCGATTATGAAGAGTCTGTGGAGGTGTGGGTTGAATTCTGAGTTTCTGGTCCCGGCCTTTAAATTGCCTCCGAGTCAACAAGCCGTGAACTGCAGACATGAGACATGGCTGCTTCGTATCTGCAGTTCAAGGTAATGAAACCCACAAATGACACAAATGTGATGTTATATTTTTAATGTGCGTTGGCTTTAAACTTTGCTTTAGACTTTATTTATCCACAAGGGAAATTGCTTGGTCACAGTTGCACATAAAAATAAATAAATACAAAATGGATGTTAAATGGTTAAAATAAATAAATACATAAAATTTAAAAAATGAAATAAAAATAAAATAGATAAATAAATACAAAATAGATGTCAATTAGTTAAAATAGATAAATACATAAAAATTTAAAAAATTTAATAAAAAATACATAAATTTTAAAATTGAAATAAAAAATACATAAAATTTAAAAAAAATGAAATTAATATTAATAAAACATTAATAATTAATATAAATATTAATAAAATTATAAAATTAAATAAAAAAATGTAACCTGCATAAGATGAACGACAAATTTCATGTAAAGTGCAAACAGTTATTGTGTTGTGAGCGAAACAGTATGGAAGAGTATTAGTGCCACCAACGAGAAAAAAAATTAGAGGAGGTAAAAAAAAGTTTTTCATCATGCAGTTTGAGAAAAAGGTCGAAATTTTGAGGGGAAAAAAAGTAGAAAGAAAAGCTTTAAACTGTCAGTACTGTAGACGTATGGTACAACTGATATTTAAAGTTGTATTGTGATTATTTTTACAGTTATACTGCTGATATATTATATTGGACTGTTTTGTCATCGGTGGCCCTAATACTCTTCCGTACCTGGGGGCTAAGCCTCCCCTGTCCTTAAAACCTAGTGACGCCCCTGGTACCTGCCACAAACAAGGACGCAAAGTTCGGAAGAATGCACCATTTTCCTGCCTTTCCTTTCCCTGCTGCATTAATAACACAGCAGACAATCCGGCTCAATTTACAGGACTAAACCGTTACCGTGTTTTATTGTGAATCATTCATCCAATGGGTAAACATCTTATTTTCTAGTTAGTATTAAATATGAGTGTTTATTAATGTATGAGTGCTTTGTGACACAGATCAAGAGAGTGAGGCTTAATTATGAATATATTTCATCTGAGGCTCTTTCATTCTTTTGTGTGTCTGTTTCAAGGTTTCCAGAGCAGTGAATTATTCCATTTAAAAAATCTGCCTGCCGCCGCCCGCCCGCTCCTCGTTCCTTTCTATTAAAGGCAAAACGCCGCATTGAAATCAGAAACAATGCGTCACCTGCATCATTCAGCTGCTAATTTTGTGGATCTGTGGGCTCGGAGCGCGATAAAGCCTCGGTGTGCGGACGGGCCTTTTGTTTTGCGCGTTTCCAGTTGGCTGAGAAAACGTGGCATCATTGTCCTTGTATAACCAGCTGTAGTCAAAAAAAAAATAAAAAATAAAAAAATGAAAAGACTTTTGAGTGATCCACAAGAGGCCATGAATTAAACATACAGGTGCTTAGCTGGAGGCACGTGGCTCAAACCGAGTGTGCTTATGTGCTGAAATTTATGTTGATGGCTTTATAGAATGTGACAATTCAGGGGAAACGAACAGAATCTCCGGCCGATTACGTCAATCAGAAAAGACAGGAGAGGTCTCATTTTCAACCGGTTAACTTCTTTATTCTGCCTTATTCTGTTTTTCATGTTTTTCCTCTCCTGCTCTATATTTTAACAAGGACTCGTGGAGACCTCCTGTGCAGCATAGCAAAGAGGAGACTAGTGAAACGTTTTGTTTCTGTTTTTTTTTATTATTATTATTTCCTTCAAAGAGCAATGAGTCCATTTGGCCACTTGGGGTGAAAAAGAAAACCAGCGATGAAGACAAGACAACAAAAAAAAAGAAAAGACGAGACTGAGCCTGGGATCCACAGGCCGTGTTGCGTCTAAACGCTGTAGATGTTCTCGTGTGATTTGACCCCGCACACAGACAGTGGTTTCAATCTCACATCTGTGAACCGTGTCTCTCCGCAGAGCAGAAAAGTGCAGTTGAAGCTCTTGTCATTAATTTTAACGGCAGCCCTAACATTTTATTTTGTTATTTATTTATTTTCTGGATTAAGTCACGCATTACTGTCTGCTGTTTGTAGTAGGATGCTCCCTTATTCTCCGACGCGGCCGACTCCCACGCAGACGCTAATGTCCAATCAGTTATACTGTTATGAGGTGCATATAATGGAGATGTTTTCACAAAATCCCGGCGCTGCTAATAATTTATGATTCCAGAATAGATAAATAAATAAAGAGCTACGAGCAAATACTGAGTGTGATTTATTTTTTTTTTTTTATCTCAGTTTTGGTCTCAACCATCTCCAGGGGAAATCCCGCATTGGATTTTGTTGATCTTATGTGTGATTTTTGGCAGATTCTGTGCAGGGAAACGGTTGCTTGAGACTAGCGATGCATGCATATGAAAACAAAGCTGACGGTTGTGCAGAGACTGAATCAAAACTCTTCTAATTTCAGTCTACGAAACAGAAACAAAGGGCTGAAAGATGGTAAAAGAGTCTGTAGATTTGAGTAAAACTGCAAAGTTTGGAGCATTTTCTGTGGATTCTCATTAATATTGATACATAACTGGTGTGTAGTAGAGAAATAATGATTATTTTTGCTTTGACAGTCAGAAAATCAGAAAGTTGTCAGAAAGTTGTGATATCAAAACTGGGTCACGACCCAAAAAAAGGTCGGGAACCACTGGCTTAGACATCGTCTGTCCAAGGACGGTGCACATAACAAGACTCGCTGCCCCGACCCCTCCCCGAGACTTTTTCCCGTAAGCCTTCGGTTTCGTTATACCCTGACACTCGGGTTTTTACACCTGCGTGTTTTTTTTGTTTGTTTTTTTGCCCAGCGCTCGCTGACTGATTGGGGCGGACAGATGACTGTTCAGGTTTGAGCTGGAGTCAATCCCGATCCCTTCCGCGGTTCTCCTCCTCAAGGTCGGCGGTGGGAGGGGGGTAAAGGGTGTCATTTGGTGTCCCGGAGGAGCAATTCACAGTGGCAGGACGGGCAAAACACCTGAGCTGAGTCGAGCGCCGGTTTGAGACCTTGCAACGCGGCTGGATTTTACTTTTTCACAATCAGGCCTTTTTGCATGCAACATCCAACGCTTTGTGCAAACAACTGGTTGCAGGAATAACTTCAGGAGCTTGAGTGAATGGCGGTGTTTTAATATTTTTTTTTCTCAGTGCTTTTGCCGTCAGCCTTTTATAAATATTGCGGTTCAAAACAGGGAACGTCATCGTCTCCTCGCGCAATTTATTGTGCCCGTTTTTGAAACAAAGGGGGGAAATTGAACGTTGAGAAGGGAAAAACGGGTAATTGGTCTCGGAGGATGTGATGGATGATCTGAACTGATCTCTTGTGAGATACGGTCGTGCTGTTTTTAAGATACGCTGTCAGAGACACAGCTGGCAGTTAGCCCAGTCTGATGTAACACTTTGACTAACAGACCCACTACTACACAACTACGAACAATAAAATTAATGCACTGCATGCAAAAAAGGAAGTCGTGGCTTATTGAAGTGCAGGATGCATGGGAATAGAGACGACTTTCACTGAAGTACACATTGACAAAAGCAGGAAAACACATGGTACAATGCTTGCGTGTCTCCTGGCTTCCATCTTGTTCTCGTGCATCTCTGTGAAGATAACACACTTGACAGAAAAAAAACTGTATATATTTGTCTCAGGATCCGGGCTATATTGCCAGACTGCTGATTGGCACTTGCCCCCGCCCCCCACCGCCGCCCCCGCCCCCCCTCCCCTCTCAGGGGGCAATATTGCACCAGTCACCAAAGACAGTTTGTCTTCACTTTTGCACGAGTGTCAGCTGCAGGGCTGCAGGGCAGGATTACTGGAGAGGCTTCAGGGGCATCTAGTTAGTCAGGTTGATCTCCATGAAACATAAGGAGTGGCGCATCTCTGCAGACTCCACTCGTTCAGAAATGCTTCCAATCAGAGTTCGGTGTGAGGGGCGTTGCCGCGCTGAGAGAACATGGCATGCCTTAATCATGACATGTGCTCTTTTATTTTTTTTTCATTTTCTGTTAGAAGGACGAGAACATGCAGAATTAGGATGAATGTGACATGAAAATGGAATAATGCTTGTTGGATTCCGTCGTCATTATTGCACACGTTTCTCAGTAATGTCATTTACACTAATGGCTACTCGACTGAATTTGATGCCTGACATCATGTTCTCATGTTGTGTTTGTGTTAGGAGGGGATTTAATTAATGAATATGTCGTGGCGCCTGTGAATTAATGACAGATTATTATTGAGTGATGGTGAGATCTTACCCCAGTGGTTTGTTTTCTATGTTGTTGATATATACAGCACAATTATCCAGCTGATCAGCACAGATCAGTCAAAACATTATGACCACAGATTCTTGATCACTTTGGGATCTAGTGAATTTGGAGGCGAGGTCAACACCTTGTGTTGTTCTTCATGGTTATATATTATACTATGCTATACTATACTATACTATACTATACTATACTAAACTATACTGTTCTATGCTTTGCTATGCTACGCTACGATACGTTACGATACGATACGATACGATACGCTATGCTACGATATGCTATACTATGCTATGTCATAATACATTATACTATGCTATACTATTCTATACTATGCTATGCTATGCTATAATATACTAAGCTTTGCTATGATATGCTACGATACGCTATACTATGCTATGTCATAATATATTATACTATGCTATACTACTCTATACTATGCTATGCTATTCTATGCTATGCTATGTCATAATATATTATACTATGCTATACTACTCTATACTATGCTATGCTATTCTATGCTATGCTATGTCATGCTATGCTATGCTATTCTATACTATACTATTCTATGCTATACTATACTAAGCTATGCTATGCTATGCTATGCTATTCTATGTCATACTATACTATGCTATTCTATACTATGCCATACAATGCTATGTCATACTATACTATTCTATGCTATGCCATGTTATGCTATGCTATGCTATGCTATGCTATGCTATGCTGCATGTAAACCCCCTTTAGTTCCAGTGCTATTTCCTTTACGATGGTTAGAACAAATATAACTTTATTTGACATGACACCCACTAGTTTCAGCATTTTTTACAGTGTTGCATCACTCATGGGATAACACACTGAGATAATCATTTCAGAGAAGTGATTCTGTTTGGCTTTCACCCTTCTGTACTTACACTCATTCATTAATTCAGTCCTGACCAGGACCCAGCACCCAGCCAAAGGTGAACGATCAGCCGAGGGAGAGAAAGACCTTCAGACAGACTCTCTCCCCCCCTTTGTCTTTATGTGTAGAGAATCCCCAAGTATCAGCAACAAAAACCGTGGCCTGAGAGCTTTTCCCTGGGGTCTGATTAGCTCCATGGACCCTCCGCGGTACTGTCACCGGGCTGCCTCTCAAAGACTTCAGGTCGCCGCCTGAGGAGCTGAGGCTTCTTGTGTCGCCCCCGGTGTGTCTGTTGTGTTGCTGCGCACATGAATCATGGACCTTGAAAGTGCCATGTACCTTGATACTTGTTTACACTTAAAAGAGGAAGAATACGCTATCTCCTCCTCAAGGACCGGACAGATAAAACGCAAGAGCGAGAGGGCGCGCTCTGTTTTTTTTATGTAACTCGTTGTGTTGACACGTCCTCCAACTTTCACAAATCTCAGCTTTTTGTTTCTCTGAACACCACTTATTGAGCAGCTCCTAAATTACCATCCTACTGGTTGATATTTCACAAGTTTACTCAGGATTAAAACACAGACCCTTGGTTGTCACGGTTACGGCAATAACACATATTTGATGAGTTTGGGATCTCTGCTCTAGATCTAAGAATGAAGTGAAGAAGAAAGTCATTAAACGAACGGTAAAAACGCTGAATCTATTTGTGTAGTGAATTCACTTTGCAAGGGTGCGGAGGCCGTGCTTATCTGGCACAAACTGGCATTAGCTCGGTCAGGTTTGGAGAGCACAGAGAATCTCTTTTCAATCCGGCCAATCCCCAGCACAACCCCCCCCACCCCCGAAAGGCTGACGGGGCAAACAGTGCAGCACCTTTAAAAACTGACAGCCTTAAGTTGGAACAAAATGCTGCTAACCCCCCAAATAAAGGATGTTATTTTCATTCAAACGAGACAAGTGTAAATATTCCGTATGAAATAACCCTGACATTTCAATTTATGCTAAAGGCCGAGGAGAGGAGGGCGGGAGAGGAGGGAGAGGCCGGCCTTATTTTGATGAGGCAGCAAACACACGTCGAGCACAGCAGGTTACCGTGACCGCTGCGTCCTTATAAACACAAAGCGATTATGCGGAAGACATGATAGAAACATTTAACCAACTTGTCCTTGCTTCTTTTCCGCAGTGCGCTGCCGGCCTTCAGGCAAAATAAAAAAAAAAAGAAGAATAAAATCAAATCAAAAAAAGGCATCAGTTTGTCACTGTAAGAATGTTTTCCTCGTGCAAAAAGACGTCTTTACATTGACAGAGATTATGTAACGTCCACGCGTTGATAAAAAGCTTTCCAGGATCAAATAAACTAACTATAGACTATAGACAACTATAAATCCATAAGGATGAAGGTATTCCACAATGACACCTTGAGTCCTCTGACCTTCCAAAACCACAACCTTGAGCAGTGATGGATAAGCCAACCAAAAGCAACCCAACTTAATGCAGACACTGCCTCACTTTGGCTTTAATATTCCACAGGGGATCAAGAGGACTGAATCAGTAGTCACGTCATGCTCCCAGAAACCCGGTTGAGCCCTTATTACGCTTCCGGGAAAAACTAAATATGACAGCCGGAGTACTCTGATACAAATCACCGCCTCAAGTTACGTAATAGTTAGTCAGTAAAAATATAAACTGAAATAAAGACAAATGGAGAAGCTGCAGCCGGGAGGCCAATGTGCTTGTCAACCCAAGAACCAGGAAAAAAAAACTCCTTAGCCGAGCACAAACATGAACTGATGGAGAGATTAAGTAGGGACCCCCTACCGACTATATGTGTTCTACATTAACTCGGCCTAGTGGTGTTTATGAATATAAATTATTATTATTCAGTATTATTATTCAGTATTCATCATTTCATTTCAAAGATGTACAACAGTAGGATGTTTGATGGGGAAAATAAAAAAAAAATATATATATATATTTATATATAAAATGTATATCCAAGTATAAAAAATTAAATGTCTAATATGAGCTCTGGAAATGCTGGTAAGAAAAACCTTAGATTAGAAAAAAACGTTATTTGTCCCACAATGGGGAAATTGCAAAAAAAACTTTTTGAGCATTCTCTGAACCCCAATATGCTAGCCAGCGTTGCTAACCACCGTGCAAACGAAACAACCATATGACAAAAAACTTTAGTATATTCCCAAACCCCACACAGAGAGACAGACAACCATTCACTTGTTAACCAAGTGAACATGTCTTTGGATGGTGGGAGGAAGCTAGAGCGGCCAGACACATGGAGAACATGTATAGAAAGGAAAGAAAAACGCTCTGAAAATGCTTTTTAGAAAAGTGCAAATTTCACTGACACCTCCAAAACTCAGGATTCTGTATTCATATCCAGAAGTGTGTTTACATTATTAGCAGTAACTGTAATACTTGTTTATCAGAGCAGACCTACGGAAGCCCTAAGCGGCCATCTTCATACATGTTCATACATATTATTTCCTCCGTTTTCCCGTGACAACGAGTTAATTTCCTCCATTTTCCTCGAGATCTCGGCTTATTTATCTCGTTATCTTGGGAAAAACAAGCTCTGTCTTCTCGAGATAATGAGTTATTTATCTCGGCATCTTGGGAAAACGAGCTCTGTCGTCTAGCGAACATTAAAGCACAGAACAAACGTCTCACGTTACAGTAGGGCTACTGCATTAGTAATTACTGCACAATTATCATCGTTATTACCACATCAGTCAGCGTGGCGGGTCACGTACATCGAGGATCTCGAGAAAACAAAACAAAACCGAGGTAACGAGATAAATATCTAGTTATCTCGAGAAAACTGGGCTTGTTTTCCCGAGATAACGAGATCAAGATGAAATGCGAGATCTCAATAAAACAGAGGAAATTAACTTTTTCATACAGGAAAATGGAGGAAATGATACGTGAACACATGGCCGCTTAGGGCTTCCGTACAGAAACGTCATCCGCTTCAGCTGGAATACACAAAATGATTGGTTGTAGGACTGTCCAAGTTGTCCAAATTAAGATACAAAGGATTTTGATTAATTTTTTTTCTACTTTAACCAGGAAAACAAGTGATGAATACACCCTACAAATATCTACTATATCTTTACCTACTACCGTGACTCACTGTCCTCGGTCAGCTTTTAATTTTTTATTATTTTTTTTTAAATGCAGCCTCAACAGGAATGGGATCCACGCCTCCTCCTCAGGAACGTGATTTACCTCTCGGAAAAAGCTGATGTCAACTCTCCTTTTCATTACATGACTGACTTCACACCCCGGTGAAAGGTGCGCTGTTTCAATAAAAGATTAAAAGACCCCGATTTCACTGACACCTCTGCTGTTATTTCATACCTCCCTTCCACCGCTGCCTTTCTTCGCCAGGGAAGTATTCGTGCCTCGCCTTCCCCGCGCCTGTCTCTCTGCTTACGGCCGCGCACGGTGACCCGAGCGTGCCCTTGTCTGTTCTTGAATTGATTACTCTGCATGTTCGTCTCTCTTCGGTGTCATCTTTTCTTAAGGTCTTTAACGGGAGCCTGAAATTCGCTTTATAGTTTGGTCATCTTGTCTCTCCCTTGATCTCTTGTCTGTTTTATTCTAGGCTTATTTGTCCCACACCCACAGGTGCCTGATACGGCGTCAAGATATAAATTCTTTGCGGCATTTACATGAAACCTTTGATTGCTTCGTCTTGTGTCGAGCTAAAAAGTTAGATATTGAATAGATATCAAAACAAAACAAAAAAAATGACTCAGCAAAGAATTTCCTCAGGGTAACCTTGCATCATTTCCTCAATATATTCGCATATACTTTCGCTTTGTCCCCTCTGTTATTGATTGCGGTGGTGAATGGATAGCTGAATTAAGCAGAAAAAGACACCCGATATATTGATTTTCTTTATTGTGTTTTGTAACATGAATGAACCTTCTCTCGAAAACCCCCGAAGAACAAAGAACAATAGTGAATTGAAGGCTGTTATTTCAGCACTGACTCACGCATTGTACTGACTCAGTGTGTTGAAAGCTTTGCAGTGCTGCTGAGTCACAGGAATGTGGTCGGACTTGTAGGGTCAACACTGATAAATAACTCTTCATACCATCAGGTGGCAGTAGTTGATATTCGTCATTCAAAGGGGGGGAAACAGGAAGTACCAATATCAGCTCATCAGCTGGTCTGCATTCCCTTCTTTCTGGGTCCCAAAGTGTGGCCCGCGGCCCCCTGGGTGCCGCGAAGGTACTGCAGGTGCAGGTGGTTGATTAGACATTTTTTGTATATATATATGTTTTTTTTTTGTTTATTTTCCCCCACAATTTTCCCTCTCAAACACCCTACTGTTGTTTCAAATATCAAAAATGAATATTTGAACCTGTGTATTATTTAATTAGCTTAATATTGAATGCAAAATGATAATAATAATAATGTATATTTATAAATAGAACTAGGCTGAGTTTAATATAGAACACATATAGTAGGGGGGGTCCCTACTTAATCTCTCCATCAGTTTGGGGGTCCTTGGCCTGAAAAACGTTGAAGACCCCTGTTCTGGGTGATCCTGAGAATGTGCATGTTCAAATTAGAAGATGCAAAACAAGAGAGCGCCTCCTGGGGGCGTCCTCTTGACCTTGTTGCTTGCTTAGTTTTGTCACATCTGTTTCTCGTAACCGGTCAGAGTGATCTCCCTCACCAACGTGCTCCTCTGCTACTGATTCATGGGTAACCGTCCTGCACACTGATCAGCCACAACATTAAAACCACTGACAGGCGAAGTGAACAACGTTGGTCATCTTGTGACAATTCAGTGCTGTGCTGCCATTCATGCATTAGGATGTTGCTTAGACATGTAGCACCCAGCAAACATGTGTCAGGGTGTGTGTAATCATCACATGCTGTGCCTCTGTAGTAAATGAGTGGTCTGAACTCTGTATGAGAAGCATGAGGCCGATGCTGCAAAGGGTGTGCAAACTCAGCTAAATGTATCATGGATTAAAAAAAACAATATTCCTCAAAGATTCTGCCAGACAAGCTGCAAAGCTGACTGTAAACGCACTGATCAACTTATTTACACACAGTTTTGAGAAGTTTCTTGATTCACACCGGATTCAACCGGACGACGAAGCTGGATTATTTGTCAGCCACTGCTATTGTGAGTCAGCTCTGCTGTGGGTTGGCATTGAACATTTCGTCCTTTTAAAAATGTTATTTTATAAGCTTTTTTTTTTTTTCATATACTGCATTTCCCTTGGAAAAATATCCACGCAAGGTATCGCTCCATCAGATGACTAAACCCAGCAGTAATATTAAATATTATGATTGCGGACTACGTTAGCGCACGTATTTCCGCGCGTATTTCCTCACGTTCATATTTTATTTATTTAATAGGTGGCGTAAACCATGATTAGTGTCGAGTGGCAAATGAGGACACTAAAGCTGTTTTCTATAGCTGTCAGGCTGAATATGAAAAAGTGTTTTTTCCAAGACACTTTGGTGACAATGTGATAATTGCAAACTGCAAATTAAATTGCTCTAAAGTAGAGTTTGTCTGTTTGGACCTGCCTGCTTTGTTCACTGAATGAAGCTGGAAAAAAAAAATCTTTAGAGGCTGAAAACAGCTTTTTATCTTGTCTCCATGGAAAACAGTATTTTTATTTCTTTATCTGTTTAGTTCTTTATTTATTTCGTGATGAGCTATTTATTGTTTCAGGATTGCTGGGACACTTATCTGAAGTATTCAGGAACTGTCCTATTTCTTTGCCAATTACTTCTTTTTTATTATTTTTTGTTTTCCCCCGGTGGGAGGGGGCTACAAACAAAAGCTGTTGTTTGAGGAGTCGCCCACTAATATCACCCAAAACACGATTTCCCACAATGGAGCACTTTTCAGTTCACATGAATATTTGAAACGCCAACGGTGCATTCTCCGATTGAGCTGTCAAAAGAATATTTAGCTATATTATTATTTTATCGTCAGCCACCGAGACGTTGCTCATACAAGTGTTGTTGGAAATCATAGCACTTTTGTCGTCAGCAGGGTGTTATTACAACAAACTGTAACAAAATATAATACTAGCTCTTGAAAAGTTACAGTGTAAACGTGTCATTTCTGCAGCTCTTTTCAAAACTGTAAACTCGAAAGCTTCACTCAACAAAGTCGATTCTATTGTCCTTGCTCTACCAGGAAGCCTAAAGGCCTTAAGGACCGTCCAAAAATATTTAATGCACAGTTTATGGCCCCCTTTAGAATATAATCAAGTAGTTAACCTCGCCTGACGGGCCGACCCCTGGCTACGACACTGGGAAATGAACCACTAAATGTCTGGTCAATAGGGTAATGGGGAAGGGCAAACTGGAGTGATTTACATAAAAAACAAGGAGACGCATGTTCAGAGTGACACGTCCAAGCGTTAGACGAGAGAGAAGGTTTCTTAGGAACTGGATTTTTTGCAGTTTGTGGTAAAAATAATTTGGAGGCGGTTTGACAATAATTCCAAGACTACTTTCTAATTTCAGCGCCCATTTTTTACATGTAAATACATCAGGCAAGTGTGCAATTTAGTTAATTTACTCGATTAAAAAGTGAAGCCAAACAGAGATGTATATTACAGAGAGCCTGGCCAGCTAGGGAATGGACCTGATCGGTTCTGAGCTGGTCACGTGTTTCGTGGGCGCCATGTTTGCTACAGCTAACCAATATTCACCCATTGACAAGTGGCAATAACAGAGAATAAAACTGGATTAAAAGTGTATATAGTGTATATATATATATATATATATATATATATATATATATATATATATATATATAAAGTCATACCATCATTAATGTGAACCTTGATCTCAAAGGCCCCCCTTTCAAATGAAGTGTGAAGTTAACCTAGCCTCATGCTAGCTAGTTATCGAGACTAAAGGCTTAGAAAAATAGCAGCTACCGTCATATATACTGTGAAACCCACGTGTTCATGTAATTTATATCCATATAGACAGACAAATTTAATTGACATGTAACTTTGCCTCAGTTACTACTAAGTTCATATGGCCAGCATGCTAATGATTATAGTAAATAGCAGTAAGACTAGTTTAATTTTGACTAATTCTGAGTATTTATTATTTTTCTGAGTAATTTCAATCTTTTAACGGTGATGGATGAACACGGAGACTGAGGAGAAGGTAAACACAGCTCCATGACTGATGAGGCGATTGGGCTACAAAGCATTTTACAGGCTCATTTAAGATATTTAAAGTAAGTAGATGCTGGGATATTTAAGTGAGGGCCTTTTACATATTGACAGACGTTGGCAATAACATTTATAGGCCCGTTAATGGTGAAAATAAGACATTTATTTCAACATAGCACATCTGCAGCATAAGGTTACACTGTAGAATCTTCACTTTGATGTAGCAAACATGGCGCCCATGGTTTGAGTTGACCAGACTCTCTCTAATATATGACTCTGGATCCAAAGCAAGTAGAGCTCCCCCTGTGTCTGGCTGCAGCGAACTAAAAACACTAAAATACAAGTCAAGATGGTTTCTGACATTTTAGGCAGAAATAATGTTGGTGCAAGTGTTAATTTCTTACACGTTTCGTTATAGTTAGTTGTTTGAAAAAAAAAGTATCATGTATAATCCATCATTTCCTGGTAACTGGTGGAGGTAGAGCAGAATGTAGCATTAATTAAATTAAAGCGTTATTTATATAGGCTGCAGTTTACGATTGTTACTGAGTAGTTCAGAAGTACACGACCATTGTACACGACATTGTACTTTTACACCACAGTTTCACAAAGATATTGTACTCTCTGTGCTTCATTCATCAATTAGTTACTTCACAAACTTGTAAGCAAAACAAACCACATCTACAATTATTTCTACCTCAGCCAACTATAGCGTTAAAAGGCTATTTAAATGCTAATGCTCCTTTAATTGTATAACACATAACAATATAACTCTGACAAAGGCCAGTTAATGGACACTTACTGTACATTTGACTGACGATGCGCACTTTAGGTTGAGTACAGTGTTTAATCAACGCATTTAAACTCGTAATGTTTTTTGTTTTATTATTTTCTATTTCTTTCTATGCTTTAACATGATCAGAGCAGCTACTTTCATTATTTCCTATATACTCCGGCCGACCTGCCAGCGCTGCAGTGTAATCTAATGATAACACACAACGCTCTGAAAGTGTTCTCTACGTTTAATATTGCCTTCGCGTGATCTAATTATTTCTCCCACTGCTGTTCTCAAAAAACAACAAAAGAAAAAAAAAATCCCACTCCAATATAAAATGAATTAAATCATTCCAGTGACAGATGCGTATTTATTTCTTTATTCATATAGGCTACTTGGAATATTGTGCTTTAGTGGCACTCATCCATATTAATCCGAACTCTTTGTACTTGTACTGCATTTCACTAGTACTCTTTGTACTCAATTACATTGATCTGACAGCGGTAATAAGGTTATTTACAAATTCATATAATGAGCAAACCAATTCACATTATTTCTACCTTCGGATAAGTGTTTTATCAAGTATTTAAACCCGAGATGCAGATTTACTATTATTATTATCATTATTTTTACAAAACTATACTTTAACTTTAAAATGATCAGAGTACTTTGATCAGTTCCAATATAATAGCTGAATGTCTTCTTGCAGTACAACTGAAAGTCTCAGTAATAATAATCCAATGCATTTAATACTGCTTTTGCGTAAGTGCAGGATCTAATTATTTTTCCACCAGTGTACTCATTAAAGGACAAAAAACACAATAACATAAGATGAATGATGTAATTGCAGAGCGGACGGTTCATATATCACCCTTGCAGTCTACAACATTTCTGATGAAAACGTTGGATTTCAGTTCTAATAGTGAGACATGCAGCTTTCAGCTGAAGGGATCAATGTGCATTGGTATCATTTACTCGAGTACTGCTTTTTTGAAGTACTTTTGCCTTAATCCAGTACTGCTTTGAACTTTTATTTCCCAGTTCCACAGAGACACAGAGCCAAACCGCACTCCATTAACTTTATCTGACGACTGTAATAAGTTGATTTACAAACCATGGCAACAATTATTTCTGCCACAGCCAGCTATAGCATTAAAATGCTATTAAAATGCTAATACCCCTGTAAATGAAAGAACACATAACAATACAGCCCTGACAAGGGCAAATTAGTGGCCATTTACTGTATATTTGAAAGAGATTTTCCTGCTCATATCCACACAGGCTAAAGTACAGTGTTTAATCACACAGTTGAACTTATAATGGGGATTTTATTGACAGTATATTCCTAATTTTACTTTAAATTGAGTTATTTCATCATTGCCATTACAGTACAGCTTATCAGCTACGTACAGTAATAATTTTTACTGCTTATCTTGCACAAATTGCCTCAATGTCCACATTTACTATCGTATTAATTATATTATATTCCATTTTTTTAGCTTTTCTTTAATCCCCAGCCCACACTGTGTATATACTGTCAGTGCTGTTATATTCTTGTATATTTTGTACATTCTTCCAAAATTGTCCTTTATTGTTTTTTTTTATATATATTTACTGTGACAAGGTAATTTCCCATACATGTGATAAATATACGTTGTCTTATGTATTAATGAGTAATAAAAAACAACAAATTAATGCTCCTGTAATACAGTGATAAAACACAACTGTTGTCTACATTTACCGTTGCTTTTGAGTAAGTGGATGATCTAATTAGTTTTTTTTTCCTCTCTCACCACTGCTCTCATAAAAGATTTAAAAAAAAAAAAAAAAAAACTCCAATATAAGTCGAATTAAATCGCTTAATTGAACCAAGATAATGTCTGTTTAATTGACAATAGGACGCCGATCTGAAGCCATATGCTCATAAAGCTGGAGAGGGGAGGAAAAAAAAAAAGGCATTAATTAGTAAAAACGCAATTTCCCACACAATGGCGAGAGAGCTCCAAGACGACGGTGTCGATTTCAGTGACCACGCTGTCGTCAAGAGAATAGGCTTGGGTGTAGCTGGAAAAAGAAGAGAGGGGAAAAAAAGAAAAAAGAAAAGGGAAGGAAGGAGAGGGGTAATTGAAAGGGTCTAGTTTCTTTTATACGGTCGTCACGAGAACGCGCATGGGCGCGCACCTTCTGTCATTTATCAACAGGTCCGCTGAGGTTTGAATAACACCATCTCTCTCTCAGTCTTTCTCTTCCTCTTTATCTCCCCCCTCTCTCTCCTTCCCTTCTTTCTCTCCCCCTCCCTCTTTCTCTCCCTCCCTCTCCTTGCTCTGTCTTGCTCCCTCCCTCTTCCTCCTTCTCTCTCTCTCTCTCTCTCTCTCTCTCTCTCTCTCCGAAAACCAGAAAGCTGTTGGCTCTCGCGCGCTCTGTAATTATCCCACTCTCGCGCAGCTGAGTGTCGGCTGCCGGAGCCTCCGCACGCGCCACTCCGTACTGCGAATCCGCGAGACGACGCTTCTCTCTCGGCGGACTCCTAATAACTAGTCTCCCCTCCAACACACACACTCCCTCCTCCTCACCCTCCTCCTCCTCCAAACACCTGGACAGCGCGTTCGCCGGGAACACGGGGACGTGTTTGTATTTCAGAGGAGCCACGAACAGACTCCAAATGCCCGAGCCCCGCGGCAGGTGCCCCCAGACCCGACGGGGACGGAGACAAGCCGAGCAGTGATGGGACAGTTTTCGGGAGGATGCTACTTGAGTTTTTCCGTCCTCGTGCTCCTCGGTTTGAGAGTCCCGGCCGCGTTAGCGAGAGGTAAGGTGCACCTGACACGAAAGAAACGTGTTTCTCCTCGACTCCAGTGTGTTTTGTTTGTTTGTTTGTTTGTTTGTTTGTTTTGGTGGTGTTTTGTTTCGGAGTTGGTTTGCAGAAGCGATGCGCAGCGCATGATTGTAAAAAGTAAAAACATTTTTCGGTTTAAGTTTTTGTTTTGTGCGCAACACTTGATGTGTGCGTCACCCCTCGTGCCTTTTACAAGTTAATTTACGTTTAAACCTCCAAATGAAGCTTATTATTGAACAAAATAACCGCTGGAGGATCGATTGTACACCTGCTACTGAGACAAAAGTACTTCAGTGTCACCGTTTAAGTGCAAACACATTGTTCCCTATCTCCTGTCTACGCAACCTGTTCTTATTTTTAATGACACGTCCATGACATCTGTCCCATTTGAACAAATATGCACATCTCTTTGAGGAAACACTAGAAAGAGTAGTCTCCTCTGGGCCGGGCGAGTTGTGGTGTGTTGCTCATTTACTGTGCAGTGTAGCCTAAACCGTGGGCTGTTGTTTCACACGTATTGCAGTATACTCCAAAGCTTTGCGATAGATGGAGAGGATTGCTTGATGCACCCATGCAACTTCTTTGACAGCGGATCCCTTGAAAGTCCTGCAGGCTTCTTTTAATTTTCTCAGCCTTGTGGCGCGTGCAACACACTGACTAATGTTTTCCTTAAATGGTGTGTTTTTTTTTAGAAGTTAGTTTATGTGTAGGTCTAGGAACGGAGACTTATCATGAATCGGAATCAACTGGAGGATCAGTTCTGCTCAGGATACACCTACGACGTAGCGTATAAGTACTACCATGTGCTACCACGTTACGTTCTGTACAAGACATGTTTTTTTTTATCAGTCATACATAGGCAAAGATGCACATTAATTGCATGAATTATTGCTGAGAAAACATGCATCTTTGATGAAATACTGGACAGAGTAGTTTCCTCTGGTAGTTGGCGAGGTCAGTCTTTCCTATATTGCTCATTTACTGTGTAGTATAGCTAAACCCCACGCTTATGTAAAGCGCCTTGGGTACTTTGAAATTCAAGATCTGTCTTCTTAATCTGTAGTCTGTTGTTTCACACATATTGCAGTATACTCCTAAGCTTTGTGACAGATGGAGACGACGTCTTGATGCCCTCATGTATTTCCTTTGACAGCGGTTCCCTTGAAAGTCTCGCATGCTTTTGATTCTCTCAGCCATGTACATAGGATCTGTCGATAGATAAAAGATATCTTTGCATTCAGCCCCCCCAGTGTCTCCCTTTATGATGATGCACAAATATGGGCTTCACTTATCTGACGAGAAGATGCGAGCTGAGATTATCCCGAGAGGTCTCAGTTCGGTTTACCATCATCACATCTCCTTCCCGGTGTAGCCGTCCTGACCCATTGACATCCATTTAGCTCACATGGCAGCGTAACAAAGACGCATTTGCAAGTCAATCAGCTAACTAGCCTCAAGGTTTTCGTTTTTTGCATCCAGAGTTTTGAAATTAGCTTCAACTTGGGAAATTTGCATAGCATAAATATTAGATTAAGTATCTTAAGGGCAACTTTGTATGCAAGGATCAGGAGGATTTTGTCATTCTTTTTAAATTTAGTCTGAATGGCAATAGAGATAACCTTTCGAAAACTGCCTCCAAATTGTATTTATATGACCAGCATCTCAACAGCGGCTGCATTTCCATATGAAACGCTGCGTGCTGTAAGAAATGAGTGACCTGCGCTTCCTGTCGGGGGGGAAAAAAAAAATAATAATAATGTTGTGAATGCCTGGAAGTAAAATGCGCTTGAGTGTGCAAGATGTAGTTTGTAGAAGTAGCACATTGTATATTCTGTAATACGTCTGACAGGTTTGAAACCGCTCTCTGCCAGATTTTAAAATAAATATTTATGCAGTGCAATAATATGAATGTCAACAGTCAAATACTTTATGCAGACATAAAATGACATGGAATGGAAAAGGCAGTCGCCACAGAAAGCTTACTAAATAATGTAAAAGCAAGTCATGGAGCGTGGTGGAAATAAAATTTAATTTCTCTACCCTCATGTATGTGTGGGCTCCCCTGTGGTTGCTTATTTATTTGCCAGTTACAAGTTATAATTCAGTGGTTCAGATTTATTACTTAGGTCTTTGGAGGGCGGGACTAATAACTCATCTGCAAGTATTCACTTTAAATCTTGGCCGACAGAGACAGGGGAGAATGCAGCAAACAATGAAAAGAAGATTACCCCAAAGGCAGAACCTACAGTCATCGCCTATAGGTGGATCTGAGGGGGACGTGGGGCCGATCAGATGTTGAGGTAGTGGTGGCGCTGCATGGATGTTGCAGAGACGTTTTACAGCGAGGGTTGGCAGCGAGAGCGTCTTTTATATGTTTATTTGTAAGTGAACGTGTCACATGTGAGCGCAGCGACACAACGTGAGTCATCCATTGTGAGCAGTGGCTCTGAAGGCTTTTCCCTGTGACTGGAAAAGCGTTTTCAACGTGGATTACTTGTGTTTTCAGATGCCACATCACGTCAACCAAAGCCAAATAGAAAACGATTTAACATTTCATACATAGTTTTTTTTTTTTATTATTTGAAGTTTGTTTGCTTTCTCAGATATATCACACAGAACTTTGTGGACAAATACATTCATTTATCTGGGCGAATTCGTTATTACAGGAACGGATGGCACGGTCTCGTTTTCCTTGTTAACAATTTCCACCTGCTTGCATCTTTACCTGTGCAGCCAAAGCCTGATGGAGCTTATTACCCCTCGTTCCCAGCTTCTTCGTCATCCAAAAAGCCAGTTGGATGCTGTGGGTGACATTGTTCCTCATCCTAGTAAACCTGGGTACTAGTTTATTTCAGTCCACAGACATAATCCTATGCCAATAGCGTCTTAGAAACATTTACTAAACCTACACTGTCCGGCTTCATTTGTGTCTGAAACTAATTATTTTTTTAAAAATTTATTTTCACCTACAGTGTCTCTTAATGAATTGACTTGTCGCAGAGGCAGGCTAACATGCCGTTGGTCTTTTTGTGGGATTTGTTTCAAGGAAAGCAAGGAGGAGGAAGTTTGGCAGCCTTTTTTTCTTTAAACACGGTCTAATTGGATGGAGTGGTTCATTGGAAACGGTTAGGTGTTGTTCTCACATAGGCAGCCCTACCTCCGCAGGTTGTGTCAGCGCTGAAGAATAGTCCGGCTGTACTCATTATCATTCTGGTAGAGGGCCAACGATGCTGTGGCTTTTTCTCCCCTGTATACCTTTAAAACAGGTACAGATGTCCTGGGAAGCACTAAGCCCTGGATGCGGTGAAAGTGTCACTGGAAACTAGTACTTGTGGGAACTTACTGAATTTGTTATTTGCTGGTATACTTGCAGATTCGGAGGTGTGCAATGTCCTTAAATGTAATATGTGAACTGTAAAAATTCTACTGATAAAAATCACATATTTGACTTGTTAAAACCATTCACGATTGGCTCTCGCAGAAATGTATTAAACCAGAAGCTAAAGAGGCTTGTTTGAAAAGGAACAGATTGTTATTATGGGTGGGTATTGGCAAGGACTTCACGATACGATACGTATCACGATACCTGATAACACCATACGATAAACTATCATAATAAGATGTTATAATATTGCAGTATATTGAGATTTTCTACATAGTTCACTGAGAAATTTTTAAATGGAGCTTAAAATACAAGTTGTACATATGTACATCAGTGATAATTCACTGGACAAACTGAGTCAAACAAACAATATTAATTCAAATTCAATTCAAATCCCAGTTTATTGCACTCGTACCGAAAGCGGATCAAGTTTCTTGCCACTTCAGTGTTAAAATACAGTTCACGCTTGTCTGCTTAAACAAAAATGTGTGCCACTACTGCTTTAACAGATGTGAAAATGAAATACTTATGCATAAGTATTGCCTAAGTGCTTTGTTATCCAACGGGTTTCGGTGGCTGTGGCTGCTGCGCTGATATCTCATGGTGTCTCATTAGATGGATTTGCAAGTTGGTCATCGTCCCCGAACGTCTAACTGGAGCGAGGCACATTTTCCAAACTGCGTACTCTTTGTCCAGCTTATTAGTTCCTGCCTGCAAACATCAGCTTTGAATTTTGATTGCATTTCAAGTTTTGCTGCCACCGCTGCTACTTGCCTGTTCACCTCTTCAGTTGCCTCGCTCAGCACCACAGGGAATGTACCGAGGTGCAAAAATGACTTTTTCTTTTAAAATCTACATTTAAGATATTCAAAATCAACATTGTATTGCCATATCGATATTTTTTCCCACCCCTAATTGTTAAATTTGACAACGTCCCACAGCTAGGGTAAAAAGATACTGCAAGTGAATATACCAAGTGAATATATCATATTCTACATCTTTGCAAGCGTCCACAGAAGGAAACAAGCACACTTTTTGCAAAACTCCACATTTTTTTTTCTTCCCATTTTTGTTTCATTTAGCGAAGCTAAATGTAAAAGGGAGGAGAAAAGAAGTGAACGCCCAATGGTGCAATCCATTCAGTCAGAATGCTTCAGTCCTCATGGGCTATGTAAGGTTGTCAGGGTCAAATCAATAAATACCCCCTTCGGTCTGATCTAACGGTGTCCAGCCATGTACCTGGTTCACTAAAAGCAAGACATCACTGCATCCATATGCAAGGAAGTAGGAGGAGGAGCAGCCACCTGTCGTATCACATGCTGATTAACCTTAGATTACATTAGGTTAAATTACCACCACCAGTTTAGCCTTCGATCAACCAGTGTCACGCACGACAAAACATGCACTGTTTTAGTAACAGTAATTAGTTTTTTTTTTTTTTTTATAAAATTCACCATGCATAGTGGCTGATGGTTGGTGCTGCAGACCATTGAGCCGACCATACCTCCCACTGTTATAAACGCTTCCTGGGATGAGCATGTAAGTGTAGAAAAAAAAAAAAAAACTCGAGAGAGTAAGGGGGAAGGGGGGTAATAAAGGGTAATGGAGTCGTTTCTGTCATGTTTTATTTAAGAGTGCTAGAATCTCCAGCTTTGATTTAACGGACACCTCACATGATATGGATTCACGGGTTTAGTTGGACTGGTGTTCACAGATGTTCCATTTCTGCTGCAGATCCCGGTTTTGGCCATATTGCCCAGTTTTTACTTTTGCATTATTCAAAGGGAACCCATTTCACTATCCAACCCATCGAGCCCTTTTCCCCATCGTTTCTCCTCAACATAGACGGAATGAACTGAGGTCACGCACAGTCAAAGAAAAGGGTGGAAATATCGCCTCGAGGGAATGCAGAAAGCTTCAATATCCAATACATGGAAATATTCCTGCTAGTCTTATTCACAAGGAAACACCTTTTTTTTTTTTTTTTTTGCTCAGAAGAATGGAACATATTCATTACTCTGATAAAGTGCAATGGTTGAGTCTGGCATAGACGGAGCTCGAGTTATAAGAATGAAATGGCTATTGTTTATTTGTGTGTGGGATATTGAGACTTGGAATCTCATCAATAGATGAGCTTTTATGCACGATATTCCCAGGGGGAGATGGGATTGATTAGAGTCCCTTTGTTAGCTCCAATTAATAAAAAAACAACAATGCTGTCATTATGAACCTGTTGACGTAGCTCCATTGTTGTTACGTATAGATTCAAGATGCTCCTCATTCCACTTTACTGTCAGATTTCGTCTTTGTTCTATTGTTGAATTCTAAGTTATTGGATATGCATTCGTAGGCTTATGTATTGTCTCAGGAGTCATCATTTATTTGGGGCGTGCTGGTCAGATTTCATTAGCCGGGATCCTGATCAGTGTCCTTCAGTGTTGGGTTTCTGCTGATGCTTACTATACATAGTAAAAAATAAATAAATATATATACAAAGCAGCCGAAGATACGCAGTTTTCAAAATGATACCCTACGAAATCTGCCACTTATTTTTCACGAGCTCCTCGATCCAAAACACAGAAGGCATCAGACCTATTAAACTGAAGGGCTTAAATTATTAACACGCTACAGATAAGTGGGAAAATACGACTCCTGAAAATTGTTTTACCGGAGAAAACACCTCGACGCAGTCAGGAACTATTTGCCCGTAATAAAAGATTCAACAACAGATTTGTTGAAGTTGCTCGAACCAGTGTTCCCAAACAGTCTTTCGCATTTGCACACTTTTAACTCACATACAATAAAATGCCTGCAGTGTTGAGCTCAGCTGTCGTAAATGAAAGCAACAAAGGCAGGTAGATGTTGCTATGCTAAAGCTTTGTTTTAGACAGATTCATTAAAATATGCCCAGATCAGCCCCAAGTCTGATTGACTGCAGATTTTGACATCTACTTTAATCAGCCAGCATCATTTAGACACCGATGCCTGTACAGAACGTTACATACCCGGATGTGGAGGGAATGACAATGTGTCAGATGTTGCCTTTTCAGCTGCCTCCTGCAATTTACCTCTCAGCCTCATCTCCACAGCCTTGAAGCCCTTCGATAAGAGCTAGCAGTGCTGTCATGTGTGTTTTTTTTTAATAACACTGAAAGAGAAGCCTTGGAGATAACTGCCCATCCACAATGCACCATTCAGTGCCTCACTGGCGAACTCAAGGGCATTGCCACAAACGCAAGATTCAAACTATGCACCATTCACTTCAATGCCAAACACTCTCTATCACCTCCCTTTCTCTCTGTTTCACAGCCCCCCGCTCGCACCAAGGGGGCAGCGCTGTTGTTTCCTCCGAAGCTCTTTAATTTCATAAACACCCCGTCCCGTCGTCCTTTTCTTGTTGTCCACTCATCCCTTGCAATTCCCTTTCGGTGTAATTTAGCTTCAGTGGATTGTTGCCGTGACAAATGTTTCGCTTCTGGTATCATTTCTCAACTCTCCCGACCGAAAGCAGGAAGAAGACCCGGGCACGGAGAGCAGGAGCAAAAAGGAGCATAATGTTCCAAAAGTAAAAAGCAGAGGCAAAGAGAAAGACTGATAGGACGGCTACAGTGCAGAATACCCAAGTATCTCATGTTATCAGTAACTGTCACAGCGGTTTGTCAGTAACAGCAGGCGCCCGCCACTGCTCTCCCAGATGAATTAATTTCAAGAGTAATCAAACGCAAATACATATTTAATGACACCGGATCAAAGTGGTGGGTTCGGTGTTGGTTATCTGTGCGTGCCCGTTTGTACTCCATTGTTGTGACACGAAGCAGTGAACACGGTCATGTATCAGTTTTGGTGTCAAGTAAAAATACAATGAAAGGAAGTCAAAGAGAAACCGTTGTGGATACCGGCACTGATGTCTTTATTCTTTCCTCAGTCCCATTGTGAGACAGTATCAATCAGCTTTGGAATAACAACGTCCTAGTTTGGAATTAACCATCATACTTTTCATCACGTAGCACATGACGGTGTTGTGACATGTTAAAGGGAATATGTTTCCTTCTCAGCACACTTTAGAACCAACATTATTCTTTATAAAAAACATGCTGCCCACAGCTCTACACCGATCAGGCATAACATTAGGACCACCCTCCTAATATTGTGTAGGTCTCCCTTGTCTGTGAAGGTTCTCAGTCATCCAGATCATGATAATCATGGAAAAAGGCACCAGGATTTGTAGAATTTTCTTGAGGATGTTTCACCTACGCACTTTTGGGACCAGCGCTCCAGACTCCAGGGACCACCTTCATTTCACCCTGAGATGCAGACAACACAAGATTATTCCCACCAGCCTACACCTCGGCTCCAACGTGCAGGGCTGCAAAGCAGAACCAGAACTGAAGAAGCTACTCAGATGAGTGGCGAAACATCTTCAAGAAAATTTGTGTAGTTGCCTTTTTTTTTTCAATGCCTTTTGAGTGTAAGTCTCCCTTGTGCCACCAAAACAGTTGTCACTCATCAGAGAATGGACATGGACCTTCTGAGGGCGTCCAGTGGTGTCTGAAAACACAATGTTGTTAGTGGGGGGGCTTTGGGTCCTATGGGTTGAGGGGAGGGGCCTCTGTGGATAATCCCACAGACACTCGATCAGTTTGGGATGTAATGAATTTGGAGATCAGGTCAACACCTTGTGCTGTTCATGTTTTTTTTTAAAGTGTGTGTGTGTCATTGCTATGGGGTGGGGGTGTCTGGTCTGGTCTAGGTGGGTGCTACATGTCTGAGTAACATCCACACCAATAAATTCCAGATCCAAAAGTTTCCCAGCAGAACATCAGAAGATTATCGATGTGTTTTATGTCTCCTGTCAGTGGTCATAATCTTATGGCTGATCGGTGCATTAAGTTATAAACCATGTTAGCTTTGATACTGTCCTACTCTAGACAAGTGAAATGTTGGCGTGATGCATAACACAGAAGTGTTCAAACACAAAACATGTTTGAATTAATGCTTTCTCCAAGTTTCATTTAAGCTGATATGATTCCATTTAATGTTCTGACTCTTGTTTTATTTTTGTCCTGTTTCTGTACCTTTTTGAAAGATTGGGCTGTTGTTAGAAAGCTGTATAGGAGGCTCATTCATATTTCTTACGTCCAGACTTTACTCTGTGAATTCACGTCAGGGTAGCTCTGGAAAAAAGACTTACAATCTGCAGAAAAGAACTATGCCGGGCTATATTTTACTCAGCCTTGTCCGTCCTCAATGGCCATTTGGTGCTTTTGGGAGTGTCGGAGATCCAGGATGGCGTTTAAAAGTCCCTCTCGGCGTATGAAGCCTGCGTAATACCTCTGTGAAGCCATGCGTGGCTTTATGTTGTAAAACCAGCAAAGCTCTGTCATTCATAAAAAGAGACAGGAAAAGGAATTTCATTGTGCTTTGAAGATGCCTTTCGTTGTTTTTCAGAAGAAATCCTGCAGACAAAGAGCGAAGATTGTCTTTGAAATGTTAAAATACAATAGTAAACTGGCTAAAGCGATGATTAACACACCTCGGTGCGTTATTTCCAAGCAGTGACACACTTTCTTTAATCAATATTTCATGAATCAAAGGAGAAAGATCAACAAACTTGAAATTCTGGCTAATATTTGCAAAATTATTAAATGTGTAGGATTAAAAAGAAAAAGGGGGAATTTAGTTCTCCTAAGTGTAGCAGTGCAGTAATATTTGCTCTAGGAAAGATGTGTAACTCCTTAATCACTGTACATCAGGTTGGCGTCATGTTTTCAATGAGATAAATGTTTAATGTAGAGGAGGATCAGGAGGAGAGGTTGCTGTCCAGTGTGCCGCATGGCTGGCCTCAGTATTAAGATTATACAACATTAATGAATTGGCAGGATTGTGTTTTATATGAATTTATTCTCCTGAACGTGCACTTCGCTCTCATGCCCAGAATACATAATTTTGAGGCACTGACTCTGCAGTTGTTGGAGCTTTGGTAAGGACATTTTAGTGGTTTAAGGTAGAAAGACGAGCTCCTTGCTGAGCACAAAGAGTAATCTCCACGGGACAATAGGCACACCTGTGTTCAGAGGGGGCTCTTTAAAGCCCCACTGCGACTGCTCGCTGTACCCACTCTTGCTTATCTCTGCTGTCTGATTTTTGTTTTTATTCAGCAGTGAAAAGAGGGTCTGTTTGATGAAAGAGCACGGCTTCAGTAACCACAAGTTGGCTAAACAGTCTGTGTAGCTTTCAGCTTGACTGCGGCATTGCGATGTTTTCAGGTGTTCTCCAAAGCCCGTCTCAGGGAACACCGGTCCGCCGTCCGTACCCACGCAACTGTTCCAGCTTTTCCAACGTTTACGACCAGTGTCCACAACACTGCTGCTTCTCAAAGTATTGTCCTCAAATCAGCTAATAATCTGTTAACGGCTGAATAAATTTCTCATCTTACATTTACGTTGGTCGGCCTTCTTCGTGCTGTGTCCACAGCTCCATGACTCCCCGACCCATGTGATCTTTGTCTTTAATATGAATCTAAATGAGGAAGTCAAAATTATACCCGGCGCCTCCGATTTACATTTAAATGAGACTGAATTAAGCGTTTCAAGCTAAATGTGAACCACGTTTAGACCTGAAATTAAAATTCCATTCTTCCTGGACTGTGTGTTGACACACGTTAATGACATGAACAATTGAATTTAAATGTTTATCCATACGTACGACTGTGTGTGTGTCTATGTGTGTGTGCGTTTTTTTTTTTTCCTCCTCCTGCGCTCCGAGCTGCGTTGCAAGGTTATGCATGTGTAACTTTGATGAGGTTCCCCTTCAGCCAAGGACTCCTCTTTGTCATTAAGACAGATAGCATCTATTCTGTGCATTGTTGTGGCTACATTCATTTAAAGACTACTTTTGTTTCAGCTCACCAACAGCGGAATCGATAAATGGCTTTGCCTATTTCTGCTTCATTTCATCTTAGCTGATTTAAACCGACTCGCCCCCCGAAGCCCAAGACAACGCAGCTAGCTCATGTTTAAATGGAATTTAATTAAGTTAAACGAGTTATGCTGAAGGTATGTCATATTTTTTAATGTGAACCATTAGACCTGGGAGAGTAATTACAGTCATATATTTACAGCAAACAAATGGACGTGACCTTGATTTCTTTTTTTTTTTTTGCTAACCTTTATATTACCTGTTCTGTTTACATCTGCGTTGTGTACATGCTAATCTCTGCTACATGCATGTTTAATCTGCATGAGTCCAGAATAAACAGCGCTCCGCCTGAGCATCATCTCAGAGCGACGACACTTGTTTCGCTGCCATATCTGCGTGTACTGCTTAGAAAGAATGCATCCAAACTGACTTATACGGATGTGTCTGACTTCTAGCTGGTGCAGTATGGTTTTACTTTGCAGTTTTTGTTAAAAAACTGAGGATGTCATTGCCTCTCGCCCAATGCAACTTTCTAAGGAGAAGCAGTTATGAATGAATTAAGTGACTGTTCAAGGATTCAAGGATTTTTATTTGTCATTTGCAACCATACAGAAGCATGAGATGGAATGAAATTATGCACTCAGGTCACAGGTTATTTCCCATAGTAACTATAATATACAGATAATAAAACAGTATAGATGTAAATAAAGATAAATAATAAAATAAAAGATAAATAAAATGGAAATATAAATAAAAAAAACGGCAACAAAGCAGCATCAATTTGTGCAAAGAAATTGTGCAAAAACATTGTGTTGTGCAATTCTCACGGCTCCACCGGAGTTTAACAGTCGTACAGCTTCTGGGAAGAAGCTGTTCCTCAGTCTTAATATCCCTGTGCATTAGCTAAGTGCAGTTAACTGAGCCTCTTTTCTTTATTTAAGGGTTTTCCCATTTCAATTAGACTCAGCTTGAATATTCAGCTGCTCAGAAGAAGTAAAAGTTTGTTGCTCTTTAGAAGAATATGCTTGTATAAAAAGTGTACTTTCGTCATTATGGATATTATATTCTTCTTCTAATACACTTTATAGAGCATTTGTGTACCCTGGTGAAAATAAATGCTTTCTAATGTAACAGTCCTCTACTAAATCCACCTAATGTCCAGTTCATGTTGAAACAGCACAAGAGAAGATGGTAATTCAAGCGTATGACTTTGCACTTCTGTTAAACTGGATTGAGATAAACAGTAAAGTGTTTCTGTTGTTTGGCCTGGCCCTCTGACTGAAATGGGCTTGTCAAAATAATAGAAACCTATGTCGGTATAACGCAGTGCAGTTCAATAGTTCCACAAAGCACGGGCTCCCGAATGAAAACGCAGCGAATCAACGGCTCCCTCGGATATTATGAACAAATGATGAATACCGTAACCTTTATAAGGCCACGATTCAGTGCGAGACTGTTGCATTACACGGCATTCTTCTTACTAGTGTACCTAATGAACTGTCTGGGGGATTTATATGCAAGAATTGGGGGCATAAAATGGGTTAAGGTCTCCTGAACGGCTGAATGTGAACTCCGCCATTGACCCAGAACTATTAAAAATGCATATTTTGTGCTATATTGTATCTCTGATTAATATGATCCTTTACTGCAATCAACTCCACAGCGTGGTTTAGTGTTGGGCACGGTTCCTCATTTAAACTGCTTCGCGCAAGCTGATAGAAACAACTGGTGCCCCCCCTTTTTGTTAAACGATGTTATCCCTCGCAGTTTGCATATTTATAACCGTGGCACTATGTTGTCAAAAGTCTGCGCTGGAATACGCTGTGAAACGCCGCATATATCTACAGTATTTCTGCCGGATGACTCTCGGAATTGTCAGCCTGTCCTGGTCTCCAACCACAGCGTACACATGTACTGACAAGAGCCATATTCAAAGCGCTGAATTGTAGAAGCATCTGAAATTGAAATGTCAGCTTGAAATGAACATGCTGTGAATTAGAATGTGGAAATGGAGAAAAAAAAAAAAAAAAAAAAAAAAAGGCAAGCTACTGCAGGGAAGCATCTTGTGTTGACATTTTTTTTGTGTGCATTGTGTTTACAGACTGTGTCCAATACGTTGATACTGGAGTAAAAAAAATAAAAATAAAAAAACGCTGCATTTCCTGTAGAAAAACAGTCGAGCTTTTCTTTTGTGGAGTATTATAATGAGAGTGCAGCACTGGCCTCATTCTCCCACACCAGATCAGTTATCTTGGGATTAGCTAATGTGTAGGTATCTTTCTACGTTCCCTTTGTGTGTGTGTGTGTATATATGTGTGTGTGTGTGTGTGTTGTATAGCTGTAATCTAAAAACACGGCCTGATAAAATGAGAGGATAAAACCCAATTACCCAGTAGGCAGTCCTGAGTATTCTCTCATTTGTTCCAGGCATTGTCTTCTCTTTCTATTTCTCTTTATCTCGATTTGTATGGTTTACTCAAAGACCACCCCGCTGATTGTAATCTGTAGGTGTAAAGAAATTAGATTAAAAAAATAAATAAATAAACGCGCAGAAGAAACTGAAGTGACAGAGCGAGCTAATCGATGCCAAGCAGCTTGCACCCAAGGATTGTCTTTTCTCCTCAGTATAATCTCCCAGTCTGATTGTGAAAGTTTGTGTGCGCCGGGCTTCTGAGGGGACCAATTAAGGAATGGCGAGGCAGGAGTCTGAACTGCTGGTTCTCCTAATAGCCTACAGGCTGGAGTGGGTCCTGATCCATAGTCGGTCAATAACGGCAAGCTTCTCTGGTCTCAGACAATGAATGCCAACAATCGAATTCAATATGGCAAAGAAGAGTAAAAGTCAGAATGGAAAAATATCCTTTTTTTTTTTTTGCTTTTGCATGCACATGAAGTGGTGAGATGTCGTTATTTCTCTCCTTTAAATCCACAGTCTAAGCGTCTGTTTTCATCTTTATCTGGAATTGTTTTGTTTTATGTCCTCGATGGCAGCTGAATACATTGTTTGTTGTAGCGCTCACATCCTGGGGTAATATAGTGCTGACATTCAGCTCTCTCTCTGTGTTGACCTACAAGGTGTATGATAACCTACAGGAGCCCCGGGTCTGTTTTCAAGGCTAATGGAGAGCGCTCCCAAGGCAGAACAGAAGCCCGCTGGTGTTATGAACCCACTGCGATAGGGATTCTGTTCACTCTCAGCAATTTCCCCTAAATGGGCTAGAATCCATAATGTAATGTGACTGCTTTAATTTAATCAATAGCCATAGATATCATTTACCTAGTTCTCCGGCACAGTAGACTTTAAATTACAGGACTAGGTCTACGGACTTGGGTTACTGCATTGTGTTCTGATAAATCACTGCTGGCGAATAATTGATGTTGGTTCCGTCTTCTCGCCATTTCCAATTTCTGTAGCAGTCATGTGTGATTTTCTTTTCGATGACTCAGGAGAAGGACTGGCACATTAGAAGGGTTTAGGACACTCATTCTTATTTGTTAATGAAAATACAAAAGGCAGACAGTTTAGCCACAGTTTGCATGGAACGCATTTATTATTTCTCCCCACTGAGGAACCTATAGAAGGTCGTATTAGTACGTTGGTTTATCTGCCTGTCTCGTGCACCTCGCTGAATCACAATTTGGTGAATCCGCGTCCTCTGAGGAACGACTGGCAGCTACGCATGTGGATTAACAGTGACAACGGTATATTTGTCATTTTTGAAACAAACAATGGTGTGCTAGCCAACTGCAAAACATTATAATATTATACAATTATTATATGACATAAAACAGTCGTGACTCATCAGAGAATGGACATGGGCCTTGTGAGGATGACCTGTGGTGTCTGGTGACCGGATGTTATTAGTGGGGAGTCTGTGGATCATCCCACAGACTAAGTCAGTTTGGGATCTAGTGCAGGGGTCAAGTACCCCCAGACTGACAGAGCGATTAAGTAGGGACCCCCTTACCTGCTATATGTGTTCTCTATTAAACTCAACCTAGTGCTATTTATAATTATCTTCATTTTGCAATTTTGCAATATTAACCTATTAAAATAACACACAGGTTCAAATATATATATATATATGTATTTTATTTCAAATATGTGCAACACTAGGGTGTTTGAGGGTGGGGAATTGTGGGGAAAATTTCAAAAAATATATATAAAAAATGTTTAATCAACCAAAGATTTTGCAACCCCTCCATGCAGTACCTCCACACAGCCCCTAGGGGTCACGGACCCCCTGTTGAAGACCTATGATCTAGTGAATTCGGAGGCCAGGTCAACACCTTGTGCTGTTTTTTTGTGCTGTTCCTAAACTTTGTTTGTGTCAGGCTGTTTCAATCAAAGAGTCATTGCTGTGGGGTGGGGGGGTCTGATCTGGTCTGGGTGGGTGCCACATGTTTCCCAGCAGAACACTGAATTGTCACAAGATGGTCAATGACATTTTCTTCTCCTGTCTTAAAGGTCATAATGTTGTGGCTGATGGGTGCATGTATCCTCACAGATGACTTCTTTGTTGGTTCATCTGATTCCGTCCTTGATGTTTGCCATTTAATTTCTTCTGTTAAACCAGTTTTGACAAAATCCTGCACAGTTAAACCTACGTGGATAAAACACAGTGACCTTGGTGCCTAGTGTGATGGTCACAATAGCATTTTTTTCTATGCAAGGCCTGACGCATCAAATTATTTCCCACATTGTCGTCTGACGCTTACGCGAATAGAATAGAGCAGAATATTCACTTGAAAGCTCTGGTTTCATTTCGCCGTAGAGAAGCTCTGCTTTGACATTCTTGCTCCTTTCGCTTTGAAAAAAATATTGCCCCATTTTTGCATGACTGCCGTGTTGTTTCATTACAGAAGCCCATTAACTGCTTCCGGGAAAATATTGCCCATTTTGATAACTGGCAGGGGAAACGGTCTCTCTTACCCCTGAGATTATGACCACCAGCTCCTTTTGCAACATCCTGCTCAGTTCTGAGAGAGGGGGAGTTACCGAAAATGCATATTTTACAAGGCTGCCTCGTTGTTTGTGTTAACGCAGTGCAGTGCTGTAATTTACTGGCGTTTGTTTTGTTTTTTAAATGCTTTATGTTATTTCTAATGAATTATTGATGCAAGATAATTTGCTTTGGACTAAATTTTGCAGTCTGTGGTATTTCTGTACTTGATCCAAATACAGCACTCCCACAGTCCTAATTAGATTTTTATTTATTTTTTATTTTTTTGGGTGTATCTAAATGTTTCTGACTCTCTGTGTGTGTGTGTGTGTGTGTGTGTGTACTTACATTAATGTGGTTTGTTGATTCTCTCTAGTGCACACTAGAGAGCCAAAAGATCTTATGTGGTCTAATTGCGGTTGTAGGTGCCATTGATTTGTCTGCATCTGCAGCTCATACTACAAATTCATCTTCATTTATGTCCGTTAACCTTGATTCATCTCTGAAAGAGGGAGTGATGGAGACACTGCCTTGTTAGTGGAAAGGCAGGGCGCTGCTGGCTGTGATGCACGGCCATTTTCCTTTTAATGTTTTATAGTCATTTTAATTAATTAACGAAGCAAGATAAATCGCTTTGCTAAATGCCGCGGACTAAATCGTGTACCCGTCTGTATGTGCTTGCCATGATGCAGCATGTTGATTGCCACAATGCTAATTAGATTTATGTTATACCTGAGTGTTTCTGACACTACGTATATTTGAGTGTGCGCGTTCATATTAGTGCGATTTGTTGATGCTCTCCAGCAGACTCTAGAGATCCAAGAGATCTCATTCGGTCTAATTTGGGTTCATTTCTTTGCAAGGCCTCCACCAATTCTCCTTAATTTGTACATCAAAATACAGTTTTCTGAGTTGATCTTTTTAAATGTTCAGATGAGGTGAAGAGGTAGAGGTTTTGTCTTCTGTTTCATCCTTGATCAACTGAATTCAACATGTTGAATCTTCTGAAAAGCCACCAACCAGTGAGTAGTGGCAACTTTGCAGGACTAAGGTCACTGAGGCTCATGGTCCACCACTGTCAAACGGCATTCATTGAAATGCTTGGAAATTCAAAAATGCAACCCTAGAGTTTTATTGTAGATAATAAAAATATTCCTATTTGTCCTTTAGTGGTAAAATAATGTAAACATGCATTTAGACCAGGGGTCTCCCCCAAACTGATGATGATGTTAAATAGGGGCCCCCTACCTACTATATGTGTCCTATATTAAAGTCCACTTATGCCTTTTCTAAACTATGTTGGAATCATATTCATGTGTTTTTAAAGAAATTTAAATTTGTGGGGGACAATGTAAAAATATAGCAAAAATGTCTGATCAACCAAAGATTTTGCGACTGCCCTGCAGTACCTCTGTGGGCCTCCTAGGGGTCGTGGACCCCCTGTTGAAGACCTATGATTTAGACCAGCGCTGATTCAGGCACAACATAAAGCTGCTACTTTGTGGTACCTAATAAAGTAGTTACCCCTCAACATTCATGCAGAGGTGGACCTTGCAGATCACATTTGACTGACTGGCCGGATGAAAACCACATGCTTCTCAACATCATTTAAAGGCAACGGGACCACAGACAGACAATAATAATATGGACAATGTGTGGCCACTTTCCTGGGGACATGGGCAGCAGCATCTTGTGAGTTTGGAGAAAGAGTCAAAGACAAAAAAATTGTATTTCATGTGTATTTTAAAGTTTTAGTTTGGCCCATTCACTAACATGGAGGGGGTGCAGCTTACGACCTATACTGCAGCCAGACACCAGGGGGAGCTCTGCTTGCTTTGGCTTCACACCGACCATTTTTAAACTGTCTCTGACCACAATTTAAAATGTGTGCTGAAGTTACCAAATACACCTCCTTGCCCTGTAAAGGGTGAAGCAGGGAGCTTACGACAAATATTTCTAGTCACGTAATAAATGCTTAGGCTGCTTAGGCTTAAAATATTCATAAAAAAATAGACAATAAGAGCACAAGACCTTTTATGAATATACATATATTTACAGTATTAATTGTTATCTTTTTCGGAAACAGCTGCCAAAGCATCTTATCGTGAAACGGAAGTTTTCCCAAGACAATGCAACTGTAAATCACTCTCCTATTTTATTTACCACTTACAGCTCATGAATTAGACACAACTTGATTCAAGCATCCTTGTTATCTCTGCATCTGTCTCCTGCCTTCTGCAGCTTAGGCAGTTGTTAAGGATATGAGGCAGTGATGGATGTGAAGGAACAAATCTGAAATTCTTCAAACCTGGCTCAGGGTGAGAGCCGCTGGCAAACGAAACAGCGGAGCTCAGTTCTCAGTTCCTCTCTGGCTTTGAACTACAGTGTAGATGGTGATTATCAGCTGAGATGGCAAATCAATCAGTTTCTGAACCAACTGGATCTTTTCCTCGTTTTACCTCGGCCGCGGACAGGCTTTACTTTTGCATTATTGAGATGGCATTGATTGCGAGCAGCGTAGAACCGAGGCAGGGCAGTCATTACGCATTCTTTTTCATCGCTGGCCACATGTGTCAGAAATGGAAGAGCTGCTCTTTTAACAGAATGAGTAAAATGCTTTGTCGGGCTCTGGTGTTGCGCTCTTGTCGTGTATCCTTTGATTTAAGCTGGAAAAGGTGACACCTGAATTAAAATTGAATGACACTTCCATGACGTCTGAACCCGCGCCTTATTTCTCCACGTCTCTCAGCGTACATGGCACGTAATTTGCCACTGGTCGACAACTGAGCAAGACCGTTCCACCTAGAAACCTCAAAACACATGCCCCTGTGTTGCTTCAAATTACGTCCGTTCCAGCTGCTTTTTGTCACGGAGCAGTGGTGTGTGGCGAGGCGTCGACTCTTTTAGAGTCAGATTTGCAAATATGAACCCAATGGAATAGAATAATTTCACCATTCAATTGCCTGCGTCCGCACAAACTAGTTATATTTCAGCATTCGTTAAATCGTTAGCGATGCAGAGAGAGAATAAGATAAAGAGCAATGCCATGAACTCTGTAAACTTCTCAAAATGTTTTTCACCTTGACGCTGTCTCCAGGAAACTTTTTTTTTTATGCAGTGTTGGTTGTTGTTTAGGTGCAGGCTTTTGTGTTTACTGTTCTGTTTTTCTTTTCAAATCAAGTTGAGGGTATTTGTGTTTCAAATATTTATGTATAAGAAGATAACTTTAAGAGACAATAGTCAAAGACAAATGATATAATAAAAAAAAAAGAAAAGAAAAAAGTAATAAAAATAAATACTGCTGCTGAGGTTTGGTTCCCAGTAGAAACACATGTTCAGGCTGTATGAGCGACAAATCCTCTACTTCCCTTTAAAAATGGGATCCCTTGTCTCCATATCTTCTTATATCCCTCCAGTCTGTCGCTTAAGACTGTTTTTCTCTAGGTGGAGGTATCTGTTAGTATCGTTATCCAATGGTTAATAGATGGGAGTTCTTCCACCTTCCAGTGCTGAAAAATCAATTCCTCGGCACAGAGAAGACCATAAGACAGAAAGCGATAGTGTGTATTTGAGAGGTTTTTTTGGAGTTTCTGAGACACCAAATAAAATTATAACAGGATCCGACTTCATTTGCACTTCCAAAATTTTTGCAAAAAAAGTAAAAAAAAAAACTCCAGCCTCAAGTTGATGATATTGAATGATGATCTCTTCCTACTGCATCATAAAACATTGCATTTACAAATTTCTCCTTGACTTTTGAGTTTGCGTGATCGTCTTCTTTGATTTTTGGCAACTCAGACCACTAGCCAACCGCCTCTAAAGCAGCAGAAGAAGAAGAAGAAGAAGAAGGTGCTTGATGCTACAGGGAGGTGGTTTTCGGTTTGTGGCAGATCAAAGATAAATAACTGCAAAAGACTGGGCTTGATACTAATCTGATCATTTAAGAAGTAGTGTTTCCCTTAGGGTTGGATATTAGCAAGGACTTCATGATATGATACGGTACAGTATTGCAGTATTGTGATATTGGGATATATTGAAATATTCTCCATTTTAAATGCAACCTAAAATACAAGTTATGACATCAGTGATAATTAATTAGACAAACAGAGTCAAAATGAATCCAAATGATACAGAAAAAGTGGTGGTGGACGTGGGGAAGTTGTTCAAGATCGGCCCAAAACATGACTTTTAAAATCGATATTGTATTGGGATATATTGCCATATTGAATTTTTTTTCCCCACTTCTAGTTTCCGTTCATTTGTACCACAACTATCCTCAACTTCAGCGTGTATCTGAACCCCTGAGCCACACATTACGCCTGTCGGTGATAAAACCAGAAGTTTTAGTGACGATCGCTTCATTGTCAGATTACATTGGCGCCATTTTGCAGCTCAGCAGTGGACCGATCGCTCACCTACACTCAAACGCGTGTGAAATAAGGGTTCATAATCCCTTTAATTACTCTGTGATCTCAGCCATGCAGCATGAACGCACTGCCTTTCATTGATCGTTAGAGCTGCTGCTGCTGCTGCTGGGCCACAAACAAAAATTGGGATTTATGTTTTCCTTTATTGGCTCCGACGTGACTGAAGCTTACGTTTGAGTAATTGCAATAGTCATCTTTCAGTAAATGAATCAACGCTAGATAGATGAGGCCGGTCACAGTGGATGTCAGGGACCCTTAGCCAGCTGAGCGCTCGTCTTAGTGCTTGTATTATTATTTCAGGTTTCGTATTTAAGTAAATGAACCCAAATGGCGCGATGGTTGAAATGCATGGCTGCTGAGATTGTTGTTGACACCTCATGGACTTCTAAGCAGATAGTTCACAAGTCCGATAGGAACCTTACAAGCAGACATTTTCATTAGAGTTTAGGAGGTGGTGCACGAGACTTCCCGTGCTGTAACCACAAGCTCACGAGCTCCACCTGCAAGCAATGGATCCATTTATACCAGTCAGACATGATGATGTGCAGGTCCCTGTTTAGGGCAGCATGTTGACAAGCAGCAAACTGAAAGGAATAGTGCTGACAGCAAGAGTTTACAGCCCATTTAGTAGTAAAATGACAGCGTGTTACAGGCCTACAGTCAGTCCAGTGGACAGGCAGCTAATAGAGTCCCATTAGGGAGAGGTGGAACAGGTGTGTCAGCAGGTGGCTGGATTTGAAAAATGTCAGGGTGGGAAAACAGAATAGCGGAGACAAGTGGGCAGGTGACGAATGACAAATTTCAGAAGGAGGCTGCGGAGAAGGTGCAGGTCTCAGCATGATACTCACACTTCAGAATGGAGCATATTCACACTGCTGAGAATGCAGGGCAGTCAAACAGCCTGGATGTGTTATGAATCTATTTAAAGCTGTGCAGCATCTCAAATAAATCCACTAAAATCTAGAGTCTAAATAATTAAACCCAGGCAGCGTACAAGAGCATTGATGACCTTATACCTGTCCTCCGAGGATGCAGGGCAAACGCATCCTGAAGCTACAAAGATGATGAATGATCTTAACATTTTTTTTTTTTTTTAACTCTTACTTTTGCGTTAGAGCTTTAAATGAGGATCTACATTTAATTTACCTCCATCAAAACAGCGAAAATGCAAGGGCGAAATGTGAAAGCAGAAGCACTTATGAGATCATTTCGAGAGTGCATGTCTGTGTTTATGTTCTGTTTTGCTTCCCCTGCCATATCCGGCCTTGTTATATCAGATTTTCCAGACATACTTTTTATGAATTTTATAGTCCCGTAAATGCATTCCTAAAAGCTTTGATCCCCGCGCTTTATTTTTCTTCTTCCTCCCTTTCCTCCACAGGTAGTGGAGCATTAACCTTTGGCTAGTGCTTCTAAAATGAGGACTGGGGCGATGGGAGTCTGGTACCCTTACAGTACATCCCCCCCAATCTCCGACATCTCTCTCCCTTTACCCCTGTGAACCTTCCTCATTCATGCAAAAATTGAGTCTCGGTAAAGGTGGCCATCTTTGATCGAGAGAGCTGTCTTCCCCCGGAGCTCTTTGTGGCTACACACACACACACACACACAAATAAAACTCCAAGAAGGAAGTGAAACCTGAATTTTGAGTTAAAGACTTTGATTTTAAATGAAGACCCTGCTGTTTGGACTTTTAAACTCTGACTCAAACATTCACAGCACACTTTATAATCCCATTAAAGCTTATGAATTCATTAGACAAATCAAAGTCTTGTCAAGACGCCCCAGCCTTCGCACCGCACATGCTTTAATTAAGTTAGGGAAATTAAGTTGTATTAGACTGAATCGAGTTGTCTGCTGACTCTTGCAGCTGTTTCTCTTTATCTCTTCACCTTCTACATTTTTATACCTCAGTATGCATGCACCGCTTCAGTATTTTTCTCACCAGCCTTGTTTTAGGGATGCTGCAAACCAGGAGGCTGTGGATGCGCCTTTGCTCATTCTGTATTCCCAATCGATTTCTTCCCCCGCTACTGAATACAAGAGCCTCTCAGCAGATGTCAAAACGTAACTCTTGTAACTTGATATTTTGTCTTTTTGTTGAGTTAGTCAGGTCTTATAAAAAGTTTCTTGTATCTATTTGGCACAGGACCACATCTTAATCTTTTATAGATGTATAGAAAAACCACAATAAAAGTATTCAAAGCTATATTTTTGACCTGAATACATGTTGTAGCAAGTCAAACAAAAGAAGCAGCTTTTCAGCAACGTAACCGAAGCTTGAAGACGGGGCTACTGTCGGTGACAGCCCACGTCAACGACCTTAAACACGGCCTCATACTTTATAATATGCAAACTGTCACTCTCACATGGTGCATTAATTGACAATAAAGTATTTTCCCGTGTATAACAGCTAAAGGTCTAATAACTTCGGGTAATGAAATTCACCAACAAATTGTTAATGTGCAGCCTCCTAATCTCTGTTAGCGCAGAACGTTTGATGAAGTTGTTAATTAACTGCCTCTGAGAGGATTTGGGCCGCTCCTCCGCTAGCGTTAGCTTTCCACATGAGTGTGTAATGGAGTTCATTTGTTGTATTTCAGGACTGACATGTCACGGTAGAATGGGCTTCATGTTAAGTGAAGTATTTCCACAGACTCACCGCTAGTTTGTCCTCACCTGTCTTCTTCTAGGAGTCGTCAGTGTTGTTATTGTCACATGATCAGCGACTATTCAACATGATGCTTAAAGCGTCACGGAACGAGTATTTTATATGATGCCGGTGCTTAAAAAATGGAAACTATATATTACTATGAAATAAATTAACAGTTATAAAATAAAATTCACAACACACTGTCATAATTATCATGATAAAAACAGTTGGGTGGGGTCTCACAGGCTATCAAGACATTTCTCAGCTTTTAAATGCTATGAATTGTCAGGTGTTTAATCAAATTCGAGGTGTTACCTCCCTTGCACATCACCGCCTTGAGCAGTTGTTGCAGGATCCCGAGTCTGTGTCTTGACGATGCTGGGAATTTTGGTATCGATCCGATACCAAGTAAGTACAGGGCTGGTACTTGAAATGTCATAATCATTATAATAGTGATAATTTCGCAACACGGGACAAATATTTTAGGCAAATAAATGTGTTTTTTAATAACAAATTTTCATTTAAAACAAGTTAACAATATACAAATAAAATTCTTCCCGTTTTATTTTAGTTTTTAACGCAGCTAAGACATGGAAATGTTGGCTCATTCATTTCCCACCAAAGAAGTGGGTCTGCATCCCATGTAATTATCTTCTCTTCCGAGGATCGACGCATTTAACTAACGGCATCAGTTCCAGCTGTGCGATGCTGCTGTGATGCTAGAATCTGAGCATAGAACTCTGTCCTTATCCCACCTTTTACGACAGGTTGGGATGGATTAGCTCCTTTCGCTCACGTGAACTCTGACGCGTAAAAATTGCTGGACATATAGAAGAGAAACTGTAACAAAAGTATCGATCTAATCACACTAGTATCGATTTGATACGGATTCTAGCCTTCGATACTGCCGATATTTAGATCGATATTCCTACCCTGTACATAGCACAGTCACGATTCTGCAGAATTCAGGTAGGTGTTTTGAAGGTTCACTTTCATCTATGCAGGTGAAAAACTGACGTGACGTCACATGTAGCAGCAGAGTGAAGGGGCGGTACTTAACAATTTGTGATGCTTTTCGGTCTGGTTACTAGTGTCGGTACCCATCGATACAAGGAAAAGCAAAAAAAGGTAAAGTCGACGCGATGGTGCTCAAATTAGTGACTCTATTTCATTGCTCCAGATAGTTTATAAGACTCCATCTTTATAACGTGTTTATAACATTGTCTAAACCTCGAGGCACAGCCACTCTTAACTTCTAACACATGCAGTGCATTGAGTTTGTGCTATTATTATTTTTTTACTGGTCATCTAACTTTGTTATTCAGGGAAAACTTCCCCAACGTGCCGTTTTAACAACTTAAGAAAAGTGTATAAAATTGTTGCATCAGCCCTTTTTTTTTTTTTTCTCAATGCAGCGGATCCTGATAGTAAAAGCAAACTGTGAGTTCCTCTTATTAAGAGTAAGAGCTGTGTAAATGTCTTGCGGTTGCATCGCAATATTGAGCTGCAAAACTATCTAACCACCTCGTTATGGGTGAATTCTTCAGGATTCTGCTCACGCAAGCAGTTTCCTCCGAAAAAATATCTATCATTGTGCAAAGACTGAATGTACTGTCACTGCAGTGTGACAGTCTCGGCGGTTTCATATCGGCGTGTTTTACCGGCCACGCGAGGCCACATGCTATTTAATGAAAAGTAGCATGGTTCAGATTTAGGATGAGTGTCCCGTTGCCGGGTAATTGCTTTTGAAACCCTGATGAACCGCCGCAGAATTAAATGCGGCCATAAAACCTTATTTGGAACAGAACTGATGGAAAGCGGGACCATAGCTGTGTCATGGTTGGGCGATGACAAGCCAGCGATATTTCATCCGCGATAAAAAGAGAATGATGAAATTATGATTCCAGCTCATCAGCCATCTGCTTTCTCTTATTTCACTGCGGGCTTATCTATGTGACACGCATTAGAAAGCTGATGGGCAGCGCGAGCGGGAGCTCCGTCTAACCTTTTGGGGAAAAGGCTAAGAATAACCACTTGAATAAAGAGTTTTTGATGGCTGGTAGCTGTTTCTACCTGGACATTCAGCCGGTGCACCCGCGTGGAAAGGTCACTTGTCCCAAACATATGGGTAATTGGGGCTAAAATACCACCTGGCATGTTTTCTTCACACGAGCTGTACTGGATTCTGTCAACCTTTACAGACATGCTATTGTACCTTGTACCATAAGGAAAGGCAATTATGTTCTGTCAGTCCACATAACAATAGTTCAATTTATGCCAGGTTTAGTGGATATTTCCACTGCAGACAGGTTCTCCACCCTAAGGATAACATTTGTATAAAGTAGATTTCTCCTGTAAGAACATTAAAGATTTATGTATATGAACTTGAACACTGACTGGAAAGAGGATACTTCAAGACTTCAGACCAATCACCTTCAAACAATGTTACATTAAAAACAGCTTCTGCAGATTTTCCCTTTTATAAAAATGACATTCACCAGGTTTCTAAAACTTAAAAGACATTAATTCCCGGCAAGAGTCAAAAAAAAAAAAAAAAAAAAAAAGTCATTGAGTAGAGAGGAAATGAATGTCGCTGCGCTCAGGGGCTCGTTTCATGTTTGAGTGCCTCTGACAGATGCCACCGTGTTCTGTGTTTGTCATTGTACTGATTGTGGTCAGTTCTCGGCAAACTTTCTATTGATTTCAGCACTTTTACCTCAATGTCAGGACATTAGCGAGGGTTCTTATGTTTGCAGAGTGAATGATTTCCTTTTGTCACGAGAGAAGACCGTCGATATCTGAGTCACAGCCATCTCCAGTGCTAGGAAGTGTGGCCTTGGAAGCACACGTGGAAAAGAGAAAGGAAGGCATTGCTCTCAACGCTTTTCCTTGCGCGCTCCATCTTTTGTGTCAAAATCAACAATTAAGCACAGACCTAGAGATCTCTGATTAACGGCCTGAGCTGTCATCTTTGTGTTACTTCACTGTGTTGTAGTTTTTGTCTCCAGATCCTCGTTTACAACAAAGCATTCGAGTTCCGCTACTTTTGATGTTTTCCACTCGTGTGGAGGTGGGAAATTGCTGTTCACTGACAAATGCCAACACCGAGGGGAGTTGTCAAGCTCCGATCCACGCTAAGGGCACGCATCGATCTGACCTGTGCTTGATGGTCCCTGCGGACTAACCACATGCAAACCCGCCTCCTACTGCTAGGTGATGGGTGTGGGAGACCGCAAGGTGCCCTCTTCGGCTCACCGCCGCGTTCTCCGGCTTTCCAACTCCCGTGCTTTTTGTCTTGCCGTTTGCAAAGGATGAGTAAGGGCTCTGTCCTGGAGGCATTTCACTCCCGGCCCTCTGCTCCTCTCCACTTGTTCTCTCCGCCTGCTTCTCTGGAGTTGTTCTTTTTTTAAAAACTCACGTGTCAAAGTTCCCAGCTTTCCTCTCTAGGCGGGTTTGCACTTTGTCTTAATTTGAGCAGTGCCGTTTTCATCCTGCCACTTCAGGAGCTGCAGAGAGCAGCTTTGTAGCTTTCTCCGCTCTGTACCTACACTTCAGAGCAACTAATTCTTGTTGTTTGAAGTGTTGCTTTATTGGTTGCAGTTGTTTCGGGAACTTCTGGGGAAAGATGGAGGAGAAAGTGTGATTGGGTAATTATTCCAAGTCTTCTGGCAGCAGCCTCGTGCGAAGAGAAAACTGCAAAATTCAAGTAATTGGTCATTGTACCTTAATATTGGATTGTCACTTTTATATCTTTCTTAGTCTATTAGTATTTCTGTGACAGTTAAAATTGTCCAAAATGAGAATTTAATCATGTTTTCCATCATAAACGTAGGCGTGTAAAAGACATGTAAAACAAAATCTCGGTGAACTCAAGCAACTGGAGGTCTGAAGTGAGAGAGATTATGTTGAGTAACTGCATTATAAAATGAGAATAGATCATAACTATACTATTCCCACTAGGCTCGCAGGTAGGCTCCCAAAGATGGATCATTTAATTTCCCTGTTCTTTTTTATATTACACCTACAGTATCTCATATGTGTCACTGACTGCTTTTACGCGAGACACTCTGCTAATAATCAGAATAAAACCGGTATAAAAATGCCTTTTTATAACCACCGCAACAATCAGGGCAGACTGACCTGATAATAAGACATTTCAATCAGATTTAGGGGGGTGTTGTGAACCTTTGATAATCCTTTCGAAAATCAAAAAAAATGCATTGGTGCCAGATAACCACGTACATATTCGGTTAATCCGATTAATTCTCTCAGGTTGGAATTAATCCTGTTTCAGAGAATGTTTGCTGCATGTGAGGTAAATATTATGGGATATGACGAGTTTCCAGGAGGGACAGAAACATGGAGGTAGAAAAACATCTTGCTAATAGTGTGTAGTTCTCCCTTGTGCCTCCAAAATAGTTTCAGAGAATTCGTCCACAAAATGAAACACCACAGGGTGGCAACCTTATGAGATTGATGAAGTTATATTCTTGCAGCTGAATATTTTGTTGATTCAGTGCATGTATGTGTGATCATGACCGGCCCTCCCAGGGAACTAGTTTGTTGATCTTTACTGAGTGGAGTGACCTGGAGGGTGGAGAGTGGGCGGTGCTACACCTCAGTCACTGCGTTCATCAAGCTATGCTCGAAATTCAACTTTCTGAATGAGGTCCTTGTCCCAGTTCACATGCAACGGAGAAAATCATATAACTGTTGGGAAAATGTCCTCCTCCTCCTCCACACTAGGTGGCGATATGTGTCTTGTCAGCGGGTTAATACGACCCCCTTTCCAGTTGACCTCACACGTCATATAATAAACGAGTGTCGGTCATGTGTCAGACCGTTGTTTCAAACAACAACAAGTTGGATAATAGTAGAACTTTTTTTAACCTTCTACGTAATGTACGCGCTACTTATGGTGCAAATAGGATGCACGCTATGTCTGAGGTGGTTCTTCTACCGGCTCTGTTTACCCTCTTCTTCTGTGACCGGCTTTCTTTGATGTTTGTCCAGTTAAAGTTCAATTAAGGCGTATACAGGCAGGAGTAAATCGATTTCCAGGCGCATTATCTGGGCGTCTTAACCTAATAAGGAGAACTCTGATTTTAGTCAGAGTAACGTGTTTACATGCTCTTAGGTTGTCCAGTTAAAGTCGGATTAAGGCAATAATTCGATTTTTTTTTTTTTCACGTGCATGTAAATGTAGACGGGGAAAACAAAGGACAGGGAAGATGTGGTGCTGGCAGGAAGTGGTGGACTGAGGTCTGTGCTTCAACGCCTCCTCAGGGTTGAGGGTCAGATTTCTGTGTAGATCTCTGGAGAGAAACGAGAGTCCAGGAGGGTAAAGTTGTCCCAATAGAGGAGCCAAGTTCAAGATTAAGGCACATAGTGATAGAATGAAAGAGCAGTCCAGCCATTATTAGGTGGAAATCATCAATTCCTCTTGATGTGACCCAGGACAAGCTGACACATGTATGAGGGCATTCCCTAAATATGAGTGAGACCATCACCAGGGCAAACATGGCAGATGACACCGAGCTGAGCACTTATTTCTATCTGAAAGACAAGGGACCCAGACAGCCTTGTACATGGAGACCTTGTTACCTATTCACACTCTTATTGTTATAATTATAACAATCACATTTAGCTGTGGAGCTGCAGATGAGAATAAAATGCTGCCAAAACAAACTTTTTTGCTGTAAGTTGGCAAAACACAGGTCATTGAGGGCACAGTGGTAAAATTGAAATGATTAGAAAAAGGAATAAATGCTGTTTTAAATCAAAAAAATGGATTCAGATTTCATTCACATGTCTTTATCTGTGGGTATCCCTCCTTGTTGTTACTTGATCCATTTCTGTTAGATGAATTAACATATTCAGTAATTACAGTTTGTCAGAATAAGGGAAACGCCAAGTCTTAAAATGGAATGAAAATTCAATAACCCCGTTGTCTAACCATTAGTTCTGCTCCAAAAAATCTCCCAAGAGTTCATTTAAGTGATTAATTGCAACAACAAGAAAAGTGTTCAGCCTTAGAAAAACACTGGCTTGCAGTAATTATTTCGCATCCGCTCAACAAAAACTCAGCCGGTCAAAAACTAATTTGGTCAAATCTGCTTATCTTTACCAGCTACTGAGCTGAAGCTGCGCTACGATCATCTGTTCTTCTGTGGCCTCCTCTTAGGAAGCCCGCGCGGGATAACCTTCATGTTTTAAGTCGGGGGAAATGCTGATCATAGCAGCGACGCTTTATGACGAGGAAATGTTGCTTTCGTTTCATATTCCATATAATCTTGTTCATGTGAGCGCTCTTAATAAAACACAGAGCATGGATTGTGCTGACAGCATTCCTCTGAAAATGTGTATCACAAAAAAGCCACCCGAAGTCGTCTGATCTTCAAGCCGCTGGATTTAATTTCCCTCCATCATGTCCATGTTTTTCGGTTATGCTCTTTTTAGATTTCAATGCGCTTGTAATAACTGCTTTATTCTTTTAATTGCTTTATTTCCAGATATGTCTGTGTTGTGTTGCCGTGCATATTAAAATACTCCATCCACTTTATTTCCTCTCACAGCTATCAAATATTTAGTCTTTTTTTTTAACAAGTGTTGGAACTGGACCAAAAAAACTTGTCTAAAAAAATGTCAAACCAATTATCCTGCTTTGCAGATACATATCGCATTAACCCTCCTTGGCCTTAACCTCAGCGGCTCGTCTACTCCGCAGACACATGGCAAACTACACAGAGATGAGTTTTGACAGTACGTGCATACCTCCTCTCCTCACGCTCTTCTTTTATCCCGGTGCCTGTGGGAGTGTCACGGCCTTTCATCTCCATGACCACCCACTCATCCATCCACCAGTCAAGACTCTGATCGCTATCAAAACCGAACCTTACTATTTTTAAATAAATTCAGTCGCCCACATGGGTCAGACCTCTGAACTGTAGCAGATGTAATCCCAATGCCAATGAAACTGCCTCAGCATGTCAAATGTTGCAAAGTTTTAGAGGTAGATATTTTAACTTAGGCTTTAACTTTTAGTTAAAATCCCAATTTAAACTACTTTGACTTTTTTTTTAATATAAAGCAATTTAATAGTGTCTGATAACTAAATCCAAGATTGTGTCTGCACTTAGGACATAAGAGCTTCACCCAAAGAATTTGACCAATTAAAACTTTAAACAAGTGGTGGTGATAGAATAAAAAGTGAATGGAATATCAGGTTTGGAGCATGGATATATTTATAGTATATAGCCCCCACTGTTAAGTCCAGTCCAGGGGAAACCAGTGCACAACACAAAAGATGACTCTCCCCTTTTTCCTGCGCCCAAAAAGAACCTGTGCTCCATGAACTTGCAGTCCAAAAACAGTCTTTATTTAACCATAGTTATACATCTTCAAAACAACAAACAAACTAACCAACCAACGGAACAAACAAATGCAAAATAATACAGGTGTCCTTTCCTGACCCCCAAACGAAAAACAGGGGAAAACCAAGAAAACAAAATATGGAGTAAGTCAGCCTTTGGTACGTCACAGGAAAAGAGGGAGAGGAACTAGCTTCTCCAACAAAGGCCTTTTTAAGTCCATTCTCCTCCAATCACTGGTCAGCCTACGGGACGTTGAACTTAGTTACTTGACCAATCAGAATGGAGTATTCAAGAGAACCGTGTTTTAAAAACAGAAACTGCTCCTCAAAATTGAAGCCGAAGCAAGTAGAGCTCCCCCTGGTGTCTGGCTGCAGTACAGGCCATAAGCTCCTCCTACTTTCATGTCAGTGGATGGGACTTGGGCCAAACTAAAACACTAAAATATATGTCAACTGACTCTTTTTCGATGATGGTTTCTCTCAGTTTAGGCAGTTAATATGATGATAATGCTTGTTCTAGTATAATTTTTTTTGGTTGAGTTTATCGAAAGAGGATGTGACATGATGATTACTATCAGTTGCCATGCCAACTGCTGAGAGTTGCTTCAAAGTTGCAACACGCTACTGCTATATTTCCGAGAAAATTGCTTCAGTAGTTCGGCCAATGCGAGGAAGTGATGTTGTCCATATTTATACAGTCTATGCAATTGTTACGTCTGCAGCTCTTACTAAAACGACGGGACCTCTAGTGGTAAAACTAACAAAAGCAGACACTTTTATTGACATTTTGCAGCTAATATCTTCTATGTAGTTTTGCACTTTGCAGATTGGACCCTCTGGTGAGTCAGTTTTGGCCCTCGGGCCTTGGTCTAGATGGTAACATTTCACAAAATGTGAAAAGTAATGAGTCTCTCTGAATGAATGGGCTACACTTCTGCTCATGCACAGTGGACATCAGTTGAGTAGGTGGTCCAGCACTTTGGCGAGGACATATTCTAAACACATTTGTGGTTTACTTTTCTTTTTTTTTTTTTTTTGATGCTGAAGTCCTTGTTAGTACAAAATTATAAATTATTCATGCAGAACCGACAATCTGAGTAAGAAAACCATCCTACCTGGTTCATGAAGGTGTGATTCAGATTCTCATTTCCTCCGCACCCACGACTCCCACCAGCGTTAAAATGTTTGCAAACAGGCCCGTTGTGGATCTTAGTCGCTTGTTGTGTGTAGATATTCTGTTATTCTTCACCGTGGATTTCACAGGAGCTCTATTAACATGTCTCAAAACAACAAACATGCCACCAACTCCCGGGTTTACGGGAAGTGTTTTTGTCTGCAGCGCCACGCTGCATCTGGAGGAGTAAAGTCACATCTGAGGAAATCTGGCACTTTTCCGGGAACTAAAGTGGAATGAAGTGTTACCGCATTAATGGAATTTTTTCGAATCGCGTCTTAAGTTTAAGAGCGATGTTAGATATCAAAGTGTTTGGAGGGGGAAGCGCCGAAAGGGAAAGTCAGTTCTGTAAGACAGGAAGAAGTGCTCAGGTGTTTGAGGTTTCATATGACATTTCCTCGGTAATTGGAGCGTCTGCACAGCAAGAAAACACATGAAACACACATTTGAGTCTGTTTCTCTCACATCCTTCAGTAAAAAGAGGAAGGCAGAGCTTCAAAAGGTAATTACATTTTTTGGTATCAAAGAGCAGGAAGCAGTTGGAGCTTAATCCCCCCCCCCCCCCCCCCCCCAAAAAAAAAACAAAAAACAAAAAACTATTCCTCGTGACTTCAGAGGACAGGGTCTCCCTTTTTAGCATGCGTCCCTTTGTTTGTGTCCATGTGTTTACCGTGGGTCAAGAGACTGCAGCTGTATATTCTGTGCGTTTGTTGACTCGTCTTCGACAGGAGACTCTTTTACGCTTCGGAGAACAAAGGCAGTGTTTCCAATTACGGCGGATTTCATTTTGGCTGATGCATCGTCATGGCCGCAGACCCGGACAGGTGTTGTTAGTTCTGAAACGTACGCGTCGGCCGCCACGTCTTGTTTGAGTTGGAGATTGCGGCGCCGCGGGAGGAAGCGAGGACGCGGGGCCTCTTAGAAGCTTTCACTGGCCTGGGGGACAGCCCTAGCACTCTGTGTATTTTATTCATTACGCATTAGAAAAACCATCAGTAGCGTGTCCTCCAGGGAGTCTTTTGTTCAGGGCTGCTGTGGCCTTCGCTGTACGTCGGGCACTCCAGTTTGAATAGTAAAACACGGAGAGGAGTAAATAATTGTTGTTGGAGGAACTGTGTTTTTTCTGCCATTCACAGGTGACAAATAATGACATAATAATGATGATGATGACAGACGGTGAGAATGTTGTTGACTGACGGTGTTGATGGTAATTAAAGGCGGCGGTGACCCTGATGCTAATGACGAGGCGGGTTTTCATGGGAGCAGTGTTTGAGGTCACCAGGGCTCATTCCAACCCGGCCATCTATCTAATTTATGTCTTCAGAGGTAAGACAAAGACCAGGGGGAGATAAAAAAAAATAAATAAAAAATAGATAATTGTGTCCTTCTATATTCGACCACTCGTGCATAGAGGCCCAATAACCTTCATTGGCAGGAGCGGCGTTTGAGCGGTGTCAGGGGTAATCAAGCGTTTCTATTTTCCCACTCTCATCACTTAGTGAAAGTGGGCCGCCATCTCCCCAACTGGACCTAAGCAGACGCTCAGACACAGTGCAGCCCATACAATTATCCACACACGGCATCAGGTCATTTGCGCGCTATGAGCGGCAGGTGAGATGAAAAGCAAAGTCAAGGACACGCAGGAGTCGTAACGCACAAGAGGTTAAAATGAATCTGTTAAGTTTTTAGGATTTCATCAAAGTGCAACCGATCAGGCATAACATTATGACCACCTTCCTGGTATTGTTTAGGTCTTCAAAGCAGTTTTTACTTATCAGAGAATGGACGTGGATCTTCTGAGGGTGTCCTGTGGTGTCTGGTGGTTAGTGGGGATGGTTGTTCTCTGTGGATCATCTCACAGATACCTTAATCAGTTTGGGATCTAGTGAATTTGGAGGTCAGGCTCCATCAAGGATTGTCATTGCTATGGGGTAGAGGTGTCTGGTCTGGTCTAGATGGGTGCTACATGTCTAAGTGATCATCACACTAATGCCAGCTCCTACATTTTCCCATCAGAACATTGAATCGTCACAAGATGGTTATTTACTTCTCCCATCAGTTTGATGTTAATGTAAAGCAGGCACAAGAAAACTTCTTCTTCTTTTTTTCCTACAACATTGTGAAATTTAAATGACATATCTGGGTTAAAATGATTCCCAATTTTGTGTTGCATTTCTAATACCCTGCAGACCGCGCTGTTTTGGTTTTCGGAAAGAGGAGGAAAGCGGAATCAGTTTATGACAGCGGCGGATGAGCGGACTGGAGAATTCTCCTGACGTGTCGTTTGAGTTTTAACTTTATCGTCTCTCCCATCGCTTCGGTTGCCTCGCTTTATTTTACTGTCCTTAAACAAAGCTCGGAATCGGCTCCACGCGTTCCTCGAGGCTCTGTGAGCCTTTCTTGTAAAAAAAAAAAAAAAAAAAAGGGAACATGTTCAATAATTAAAGAAATAGAAGCTGGCTGAATGTTTTATGAATGGCATACAGTATCCACTTCATCAGAAGGACCCCTTGTTAAATGTGGCTTAGTTATCAGCTGAGCTAATTCATGTCGCTATCTATAGAGGGTACGTACGTGACGTCACGGCGAGTGAAGTCTCCATGGTTACGGCCATTGAGTGTTCAAGTGATAGTTGAACATGGAGATTAGCAGCATTAGCTTGAATCATAGGCTTTAATAGCATCTAATTTGTGAAATTAATTAAAAAAATAAATGGGGTAGAGCTGTCGTGTGATTGACTGAACCAACAAAGCAAATCTGTAAGAAGATATCTCTCGCTATCTCTCGCTGGATTAGAAGAAACAACTGGAATCCAGGAACAGAAACCTGGTGTTGTGGTTCACGTTTAGTGTCAGATAATATTAATTTATGCTGCATTTTTTTTGATGAAGTCAAACCTTAAGTTACTTCTTAAGTTACGTCCTGGAGGGCTGTCAGATAAGGTTGTTGTTGTTGTTGTTTTGGCAAAGTTACAGTCGACAGTCACTACTTCAGTTCCAACAATAATTAACAATAAAACAATAAACTGAATATTTATGATCATCCTTTTGACGCTACAGTATTATAAGGCTAACATTACTTCTCAGTAAAGCTCTTAGCGTTAGCATCTTTTATTTAGCTACGTTTATCAGAACTGAAATGAGCTAAAACTAACTTAAACTAACTGAAACTGAGGCTAATCCACTTTCCCAAATCCACACTAGTTCATATGGATCATTGTTGACTCCATTTGTCCTTAATTTGATCTGATAATCCACATTTTCCCCGGTCTGGCTGTATTTACTGCTACATTTCACCATATTTCACCTTAGATATCGTCCTGACATATGACACACATTTCACTTTTCTCTTCTGAGTTATGTTTCCACTCTACTGCTGCACCTTTACAGCACACTGAGGCACCTGAGACTCTCCAGAAGTGCATCGCTCGCCAGCCGTGACCTCCGCAAGGTGCAAAAGCCCTCCATCAATCAATGCTATTAATTAATAACGTTTCCTGCTGGATAACACCAGAAGCTCAGGAGCCAGAATATAGGCCTCCAAACACATTCAGCTGTGTACTGTATGTGAACTAGCGGGTAGCTGAGGTCCTGGGTTCAAAGTTGTGGATATGGCCTATGGCGTATAAACCAGCGAGTCTTTAATGTCGGCCTGGCTGTCGTTGCACTCTCCCCCCGCTGCTGTTGGTCTGCAACTTCTTTCTGATGGGGAAATATTGAGTGGAGAACCACAAACCCGAGGGTTGAGCTGATGTGCTTGAACTGTGAAAAACGAGAGAGGAGGAGGAGGAGGAGGAGGAGGAGGAAGAGGAAGAAGAGGAGGAGGAGGAGGTGATGATGGTTGTTGTGGTAAAGGTGGGAGAGAGGGCTCGGAGTTCTCGTGCAGGTGGAATTGTTTTCTATCTGCTGAACTGGAAAACATTTCAGAGAAAACGTGTGGGAGGTTTTGTTGAGGGATAACCAAACGACCGTGTTGAATAGTAAAGCTTCCAAATGCAGCTCTGAAATGACTTATGCATTACCTATGGAGTTAAAGAAGTTAAAATGAGCGAGCATGCAATAAAGTGGGGATGAGTTCATTACCGCTTATTATTTTCAGCGATTTCTTTGTAAAAATGCATTTTATATTCACAGTATATCAAATGGAAATATTAATAATTATATTATCTTACTTTTGCCAGGTAGCCAGAAACATGACTTCAAATGAATGATAGAAAGTGTGAGACCCCTGAAGAGAAAACCCAACAAGTTGCAGTCAGGGGAGTTTGTAGACGCTAACACTTGGTATGTTAGTGCATCTATAGGTGATTCTTGGATGTGTTTTTAAGACGCCACCTGGATTGCTGCGTGACTTTGAGATGGCGCAGATCTCATGTGAATACGTCTCCCCTCCTCACAGATGTGTGACATGCCACCTTTGGTGTGGCTCTGTCGCGCTGCGAAGCGGCTTTGATAATGTATATACAGTATTGTGTGTAACTGTGCGGCGACGTCTCTTTGCTCGCTTGTCTCTTTTCTCTTTTTGTTCTTTCCCTCACCTCAACAGTTTAGCTGCTGCTTTCTCCTATGTTCCGTTCTGTCTCCTCATGCCGTTTTGAAGACGAGTACATATCCGCGGTAAATATAGCCCTCTTGAAAGAGGCAAGGGTTAAAGCGACTTCACTCAAAGGGAAGAGATCAAGTCTTAAAACTGGCTCGCAGAAAAGCTGTTTTTTCGAGTCGCTAGTGGAGCATTTCTCACTCTGTTCCTGAGGTGTTAAAGCCTGAAAAGTTGTCTGATATGCCAGATGTGATTAACCTCCATCACTGATAGCTCTGCCATGTGAGGGGTCAATAACTGTTCCGCTGGCTGCTAATGTTGTCGGCCTCTCTGTGCTTGTATGTTGTGCTGAAGCCTAACAAACTGTTTCGCTTGCAGCCTAAAAGCAATTCCTCAGCGTTAACAATTACTGCATTCAGTTTTGGATTCGGTGCATGCAATAGTCCCTGACGTTGGGCCCACATGCACCTCACTTGTAATTCTTGGAGCTTTATGTGGTTAATATAAGTGTATCCCCAATACAGAATGAAAACAGCCTGTACCACAAGGCCACGGCTGTAAACGACTGCAGCTGTCCTTGGAGAGAGTCACCTCCAGCAACGCGACTGGCGTATTGTGCTTTCCTATATTATTTGTATAAACAGCTATTGATCCTACGGGGGAGGACTGGCACAAGTCAGCAACTTTATCAACAGCTGAAAAGAAATGAAATTACATTTTTTGATGGATGCTCCTGTCAGGCACAAAGAAAAACAAATGCCTACAGCATCAGAGGTTGCAGTCCCTGCCAGGTACACAGGGCTGCACTGTAAGAGCCCTCAGATCCGACACAGCTCTTATTATTTATTTATATGCGTGGAGACTCTCCGACACTCTTGGAGGTTACTAATTTGTCTCTTTTTTGGCTGTTGCACCTTCACATTCCTTTAATGTTGCCTTGTTAACTCTAGACTTGGTGATCGGAATGTAATCCCCCAGCAGAGGAGGCTTGAGCAGCAGCCCCTCAGCCTGAGAGTGCTAATGAGATCCCAGCGAGCTATTTCATAATGAAACATCTTTGAGGCCAATTGTCCATCACTAATAATCATATGGTAATAACTGCCGCCGCTGCAAAAAAAAAAAAAAAAAGAAAAGAAAAAAGCAGCAGCTGCAGTGAGAAACAGAGTTACAGTCGTTTACTCTTTTTTAAGTGCACTCTCCTCTTCGGTGAGGAACAGAGAAGGGTGGCGATAAAAGTTAAAATGGCAGAAGAAGACGTTTTATAACGAGGAAAATATGTAGGTGGAATGTACTAAGGCAGAGGCTGAGTGGAAGAAAATGTGAGAAGAAGAAAAAAAAAAAAAAACAGCCGCAGAGCAAGAGGTGACACTGTCACACGTTTGATTAATAGTGAAAAAGTGCATATGATGATGATGGCATGAATAAATGATCAATTAAATCTGCTGTTGGTGCATGCATGTGTGTGTGTGTTGTCTAATGTGGATTTAATGCAGGCGCTAACACACAGCCCATTCATTATAATGGTCCTTTTTCATTTGCAACTGGTGGCGCTATGCGCGGACCGCATTAGCGCCACCACAGGGACCGGCACGCCGGAGATCGTAATGGAATCTAAATTGTCGCCATCCAAAATCACAGCGTGTGCAAGCAGTAATTACGGATTCAAAGGGGGAACGCGGAGGAGTTTTCGCTTGCCATTATAGGTTTGCTTAGCTTAAGTAACAAAAGTTTTAGAGGAACGGTAAAGGTTTGTACTGTGGGCGTAGCGGCTTTTTTTTTTTTTTTGTACCTGCGTTAAACCCCCTGCAAGCAAACGGAGCCTTCAAAGCCTGATCAAAGTCACAGAAACATTGCATCACTTGAGCCACGTTGAAAGAATAATGAATATGCAGCCACGGACTGAATATCATTAATTTTTGAAAAATTAAAAAATATCAAGGGCACGCTCCTCTAAGGCGTTTTATAATTCCGTCTCCATGGTTACAAGGACACGCCATATGACTGCTTTTGAGCAGAAGGCGCATCCCTCTGAAGTCCTCCCTGACATTTTATTTTCCTATTCCCTTTTCAGCGGGGTTAAAATTACACAGGGAATAAATGGAGGGGAGGGGGAGGAAGCTACTTATTTTCACAGTAACACAATCCATTTTTAAAAATAAATAAAATAATACCTTGGAGGAATGTGTTGGAAATCGGCACATTAATGGTGTAATTGCCCGCTCAGTTTAGAAGCCCGGCGCTCCGAGTGCCCAGAAAAAGCCATTATCTTGGCGGCGTCCCGGAGTGACGGGAGGCCCGCGTGGCATGGCGGTGGGTCAATAAAAGAAAGGAGAGATGAGCCTCGATAAACAGAAACGCCGCGGTCCTGCCTGGCCTGGCACGGCCCACGTTGGCCTTACATGAGTCACGCAAACCTGTACACGCCAATTTATGAACAAATAAACGCACAAATGCCGGATAACTGGACCGTGGCCGTGACTGGTGGTCGACTGCTGCTGAGGCTGAACACAATAAACACGAGTGGCTCAATATCTAGTGAAGCCAGTTAATAACAGAACATTACAGAGACATACACCGATCAGGCATAACATTATGACCACCTTCCTAATATCCTGTGTGGATCTTCCCACTGATACTTAATCAGTTTGGGACCTGGTGAATTTGGAGGCCAGGTCAACACCTTGCAAGGTGCTGTTCTTCATGTTTTTTGAGTTGTTCCTAAACTTTACCAAGGAGTGTCATTGCTGTGGGGTGGAGGGGCCTGTTCTGGTCTAGATCTACTGGAATGAAGCATCTACTGGAATGAATGCCAGGTCCTAAAGTTTCCCAGCAGAACACTGAATTGTCACAAGATGGTCGGTGCCATTTATTTGTCATGTGAGTGGTTTTGATGTTGTGCCTGGTAGGATGCAAAATCAACCGTTGACACTCCAGCTTCACATAACCAGTTGATACAACTAATAACTAACATCAGGTCAAGAATACGCAAACTTTGCCACCTTTCCATTCGTTTATAAAGTTTGTTCTTTAACTCCAGACTTTAACTTCCTTCAGTTTGCATCCAAAGGGTTTACGTCCAGCACGTCCAGGTTTGCGAGGACACCACTGCTAGGCAACTGTTGGAGTCCAGACACCACAGCAAAGACATAATGAACAGATAACACTGGAATGCCATTTTTGTCTCGGATATTTTATGAAATTACATAGACGAGACTATATGACTAAATTACAGTATGTTCGCTCACCATCCACCCCTGAGGTCATGAACACCACAAGATGGTTTCTTGTCATGAACACGGTAAACACCGTACCCCGTTTAAAGGCAGCGTGGGTGAGAAGTATTATACTCTGCTAGACGCACTGAAAAGAAAGAAAACTCAACTAAACTGGAGCGATCTGCGAAAAGCTTTATGTATTATACAGTTTAACGTGAGATGAGAGGCAGGAGATGCTTCGGTATTGTCAAAGCATAGAAAAGAAATGGTCAATATCTCACGAATTACAATGCAAGTCTCCATGTCATGCACATTCAAGAATCACCTATGAACCTGAAGAGCATGTGTTTGGACAGTGGGGAGAACTGGGCCTTAACCCTCAATGCAAGTTATATAATTTAAAGTCTGGTTTATTCTTATACCATCTGGCTTTTGTTACAAATGACTGCGACAGGATGAAGTTTAAACGAAACGACTGACATGGGTCAAAGCACTGATTCATTCCATCAAAGTGACTAAGCACTTAATGATGCATTTGAAAGGACTATAGGTATTTCATAAGAGAGTGAAAAAAATTATTTTCTCACACCGGGAAAAAAATTATGTAACCACCCAACAAATGCAGCATCAAACTTGAAGAACAGTGTTTAAGTTTTGCCCTTGGGTTACTATTAATGAACATGTTTTCTCAAATTCAGGAATATATTGACGTTGTCTTATACATGCTGCTACAGAAAAGAAAATAAGCTACTTACTTTCAGAATTTGCATTTATCAGTACAAATCTACAGATTGATTGAGAATCCTCCACTGTATTACCTCCCGCGTCTGAGCTGCAACTAATTGAGGTCTTCTTGATCAGGAATGTGTTTTGCAATTATCCAGATTTGGGCTACTTGTTTTTTTATGCATGCATTATGCATATAATGTATCCTCCGAGGCCGGCTGCATTGATCTGTTTAGTTTGTCTGCAAAGGTTCACATCAGGCCAATTTTAAATGTTGTTTTTCCGAGACTGGGCTGAAGTCAGATTCTTTTTCTCGTGATGAACGTGAACCCGGCTGCATTTTATCTGCGCTGATGGATTCAAGTGTGTTGGGGGTGGTGGAAAAGGGAGACTTTGAGTTTATTTTGTTTTGGGAGAAGAATAACAGGGTAAGGGTTACAAAAAATAAATAAAAAATAACCCAAGGGCAAGCGATGCTATTAGCGATAAACTGAATGGATTAAGGCGACTGAAGACTGTCGACAGTAGCAACACATGGTGGAAGTATCGGCATTTGTCAACATTCATACTGCACACGTTGATTCCAATGAGTAGAATTAAGGGCGCAGACGTTTGCATTCTTGAATATAACAAAGCAGATTTATTTATTATTAGTTAATTAAGTAAATTAAGGGGTCTTCAGTGTTCTTCAGGACGAGATTAAGTAGTATGTATGTATAAATATACATCATTAATATTATTATTTTGCATTCTATATTAATCTATTCAAATAATACATAGGTTCAAATATTCTTTTTTTATTTCAAACATGTGCAACAAATTAAAAACTATATATATGTATAAAAAATGTCTAATCAACCAAAGATTTTACGACCCTCCTCCTGCAGTAGTGAATTAAGTGAATCCCTCATTGTCACGTTTGTGCAGTTTTCAAACCATAACTACATCCTGAATTACAAGTAACTGGAAGCCACCACGACTGAACGTGCCCCCCTCCTCCCACCTCCTCCCCCCATGGAAGTCATTGTGCATCCGGACCAGCAGAGCATTGATCATTGAGCCGGTCAAACTGTTGCTCTACTCCTCATTAACCAAGCCGTAAACATCACTGCAGCACCTGGTGGCTGAGCTGGACTGACCTTGAACCGTGCGCGTTCTCACCTCATTGTCTCCGAGCGAAAGGCATTCGCCACATCATTAAAACCCCCGGCCTCGGACAAGATCCGATTCAATTGCCGTAGGTGGCGAAGGAGCTGGGAGCCCTCTGGGTCATTTGCTTCTCGGTTCATTCTTCACAGCCAGTAAAACACACTCTCCCTGCTCTTCGCTGTTCATCACCAGCTCAACACATGCACGCGCCTCGGAGAATGGGTATTTTTAAATTCGCATCAATGCTAACATTAAACGCAGGAACGTCAAGTGACTGTTAAAATGTGAAAGGATTGTCACACTGTGATAATTGCGATACTTTTATAGCTGGCACCTTTACTACAGCTGAGTTAATATCATGAATCCGACAGCTTTTTAGAAGGAAAACACCGGATAAAACAGTTTGTGTCCAGAGTTTATGGACAGGGAGCTTAGGCCGAGGAAATATTGGACTTAAAGTGATTTTCTATCAGGGTTGTCAAACATACAGCCCGAGGGCCAAAATCAGCCCTCCAGCTAGGGTCCAGTCTGCCCTGTGGGATATTATACAAGATATTAACTGCAGTGTTTGAATAAGGGCTTGGACTGTTTTAGTAAAAGTCAGAACCACATATCAGAGACAGTCTGGTCGACTCAAATCATGGGTGCCATGTTTGCTACATCAGAGGTTAGAATCTACAGTGTAATACTATGGGGCGGATGAGCTATGTTGAAATAAATGTCTTATTTTCACCATAAACGGGCCTATAAATGTTATAGCCAACGTCTGTCAATATGTAAAAGGCCCTCATTTAAATATCCCAGCATCTACTTCCTTTAAATATCTTAAATGAGCCTGTAAAATGCTTTGTAGCTCAATCACCTCATCAGTCATGGAGCTGTGTTTACCTTCTCCTCAGTCTCCGTGTTCATCCATCACCGTTAAAAGTTTGAAATTACTCAGAAAAATTAGAAATACTCAGAAATAGTGAAAATTAAACTAGTCTTACTGTTATTTACTATAATCATTAGTATTATCATTATAGCATTAGCATGCTAGCCATAATAACTCAGTAGTAACTGAGGTAAAGTTACAATTAAATTTGTCTACATGGACATAAATTACACGCACACATGGGTTTCACAGTATATTTGACGTTAGCTGCTATTTTTCTAAGGATTTGGTCTAGATAACTAGCATAGTGGGATTAGTCCATTCCCTAGTTGGCCAGACTCTCCCTAATATATGTCTCTGGTAACGATTACACACATAACCCAACACTGAGAACCAAAACTAAACAAGAGAGGGCAGCAATGTGCAGAAATTGCACTTATTTTTCTTAATAATTATCGGGTTCTTCATTAAATGTTTTGTAAAACTGGATAGGGATAAATTTGGTGTGATTTATAGGTTGTTATGTTAGTATGTCCGGCCACGTTAAGATCAAACTGGTTTAGATAGTTGGCTGCCTTTAGTATCAAAACAATGGTATTCAAATAAAATAAAAAAGAGAGATTTGGATGCACTTCTGAGGTTTGTTGCACAGGTTCTTTTGTGTTTTATTGTTTTTTTGTAAAAGCTGCGTGCACATTGAGTTGATTGCTAGAGAGGAGGAAGGGAAATAAGCTGTGAAGTGTCTCTCTGTTAGTGACCAACACTTATCTTGGTTTTCTAGAACATGTTTCCATGGGCGAGCCAAAGTCTCCCCACAGTCCTGTGACCTAGTTAACGTGATTACTGTACACTGCACTATATAAAGAATTTCTTAATATCGGTTTAGTTTTGCAGAATGAATTCCTAACCTCGGCCTCACAGTGACAGCTCAAACGAACGATACATGTCGCAAAACAAACGAATAAGATATTATCTCTCTACGCATGTTTGCTTCTGCTAAACCCAGCGCTGGCACCACACCAACTTTTTTTTCTTTAATCAATGATAAAATAATTACTCAAAGCACAAGGCAGACTTGCCTTCGTAGATCTACTGTAGTCGGCTTATTTGCAGATGTTAACAGCTTTTTCATTGACTTCCCGTGACTTTGAAGGTTGGACTTTGCTTATCTGTATTTTGTTAGACGCGCCGTAATTTACATAGATCACTATCGGGAGTGTGCATCTCATTGGGCGAATGTTTGTTTTGTCCCTCGCATGTCTTTTAAATCCTCCGTGCAGCATTCTAAGGCCGATAAATCATTTCCATATTAAAGACACAGCCCAGCAGGTGCATTTCAAGTAAAACGGAGCGACAGGTGACAGATGAACTGGTTCATTCAGTGTTGTGTTATTTACCAAATACAACAGATAGAAGGTGATGTGCAGCCCTAATAATGTGCAGCAGCTTCTTCTTCCCACATCATTCAATCACCAACATCACAGACTGAAGAACTAATAATAATCAGCACTGGATGATGAATCTGTTAATCATGTCAAACCCATCTTAATTACAAACTCTACTTAAATGGATGTACAGCGGGAGCCATTAGATCCACTGGGATGCGCTCGGCAGTCGCACGGACATCAGTTATCAACGGAGGGCATTTAAAAGCCTGCTGTCACGCATTTATTACAAACAACGCTCTTTGCAGAGGGTTGTCTGCGACTGTCTCCGCAAAAAACGCGCTCCCATTACCACTTTATTCATGTGAATGAGCACAGGTCACACCGCAGCCCCGTTTATTACTCCTATCAGTAGCCTGCATCTGTATCAACGTGTTCACGAGCGTGAAAAAACTGCACTGACGCTGGAAAGGCAGCGCGTCCTAAATGAATGTAAGCAGGCGTCTTTAGCCGACCTCCTCATTACGAAGTGATAATTGGCTCGGGACCATCAGGCTGTGAGATGTCAGCCTCCGACCTCGTTAGTTTGAATTTTTACGTCCATTACGCCGCCGGGCACGTGCCTCTGTTTGCGACGACGCCTGTCGCAATCAGGAAGCTAACCAGCCTCACCCGCCATTACGCCGACGATTCAATTTACTCGCGCAATGTAAGTTATAGTGGTGATATATTCAATTATAGCTTCCCCCAAAAAAACCTTCGTGTCTCGTTTCCAGGCGATATCTGGTCCAGTTTTAGCTTTCAAAGAAGCAGCTCTTGTGTTTTGAGCTGTGGTAGGATGTTACCATAGTGCACTGGTAAAAAAACTTGATACAAACAGTTCACCCCATCACGCACGCCTGACACTCCTCTAACGCACCAGATGGATGCCCCAGAGTTGTGAATAAATAAAAGAAGCAGTGAAGTTCTGGTGCAAAACTTTCTCCCTCCGTCGGATCATCCATTCAGCCGGTGTACCCATCACAATTTAATTTTCATGATCATCCCATTGATTTTCAGTGAGGTGCCCTGAACCCGAATTGATTACATGCAAGCATGCATCAGTCAATTTCTATTTATTTTTATCCTCCTCCGACGTAAATGATACATTAAATTAATCCAGGAAATAAATAAATAAATGTATCAGCCTTCGAAACTTTGCGCCAAAAAAAAAAAAAAAACAATTTCAGTGAAGCTTGTGATGACACAATGAATCAATGTGAACGTCTGTGTCATTATCGTAAAACAATAACAGTTTACCATCGGATATTATTTACTCTAATTCAATCAATGCTTTTCTATCACCTCGTTGCTGCCTCATTGAATCTGTCGATGCGGCCGTGAAAATAAAAGATTCAAGCCGGATGGTTCCTGATGTCACTGCATCTGAATATACTCATCAGCGGGACGGGTCTCCTGTTTTAAATGCTGTTAGTTTAATATTTATTTAAGGCATTGGTACTTATCATTAATGGATAGTTTGTATTTGGAGAACTCTGTAGCTTTTTTGGTTTGTTTTGTTCACTAATATCTCATGCATTGACCATGTGAAACAGATAAAAATTGGATCAGAAAAACATATTTATTTAAGATATTAATTGACTATTCCATGATAAAGATTTTTTTCGTGAGCTTACTCAGCGCATGTGTGCAATGGTGTATATCTGACTGATGGATCAGGTGAAATTAGCGGTGACTTGTCGCAAGGACGACACCAAAACAAAGAGAGAAAGTCAGAAAGTGATGGAGTAAGAGCAGCAGAGGGTTTAGGGATGGGGGGGAGACGGTTTCGGAATATGAATCAGGGGTCCTGACGGTGACAGCGGCCCTAAGGCTGCATGACACCTGACATGTTTCATCTCCAGCCGTGTCACGTTCCCTCCGCCACAGTCCTCGAGCTAAGGATGCCTCAGCTACACACACACACACACGCACACACACACACACACACACACACGCTAGAAATAGAAATGACAATGCGACGCGAAAGAAAGGAATTATACAAAACCAGAGGCCTCGACACAGGCTGCGTCTGAGAAGAGGCTGGAAAGCAGCTGCTTCGCCTCGGATCCGTCCGTATCGCTGATGCAAAGACGACCCCAAATCCATTACAAGCCAATTATATGGGCCGGGCCGGGGCCGGGGCTGGGCACTCACTCGTGAACTGCAGTGCTTAATCCACAAAGAGGAACTAATAGGAAATTTGAAAATAGAATCCACACTTGAGTAACTTTGGAGGGATTTGGTTGGATTAATGAACTGTCAGGCTCACTGTCAACATGCTGGGGAGTGCAATCCTTTACCAGCCACCGCTAGTCTCTTTCCAGTTCCAGCCCGGCTCGCGTCCCCGCGCGTTTCCCCTTTTATGCGCTAAGTGTTTAAACTGACATGTTCTCTTCCTCGTGAGCAGCGCGGCGGCAGAAATGAAAATGACTGCTGTACCACCTGTGTTTAATCTGTCTGCGCTAATGTTTCCGTGCCTTTAACTGTCTGTACATCTCATCTATCATACGCACGCAGACAAAGGCGCGCGCGCACAAATAGGACAGACCGCGGCTCCCTCATGAGCGAAGAGCCTAAATGAGTTCCCCCCCCCCCCCCCCGGAGCAAAGGCAGCATCTGCTTTAGTCCGAGGGGACGCATGCTACAATCACAGGAGCTACCAGTCACTGCTTAAAGACGGAGAAAGAGGAGAGGAAGAGGGAGAGAGGGCTGAAAGTGAGAGGAAGAGAGGTTAAAGCGACGAAGAGTGGCTCGCAAACAGATGGGGAAAACACTTGAAAGGATGGAGCGAAGGGAGCGGGGAGGGAGGGGGCTGTACGACCGAGCATGAATGAGATCACAGCAAGGGCGCAAAAAAAAGGATACTTATTCAAAAAAAAAAAAAGATCCGAACCCTTCACATTGTTTTGGAGAGACATGACAGAAACGAGTCGACGCGGTGCGTGCGGTTTACAGAATTGTACAGTTTAGAAAGATGGAATCAGTGCAGGATGCGGCTTCATCCACGGGCAGAACAACAAAGTTTCTAGCGATATCAAACGGGAAACACAGCGGCTGAGTAGATCCTGTGGCTAACCCGAGGCGAGAATGTCTAAACGTGATGTAGATGTGGCGCCCGTGGGACGATCCGTCAGAGCAGACTTCACCGACAGGCTGGAATTATGCAACGTGGAAAGAGGAATTTCTGATATATGTGCACTCACAGCCACTTTATTAGGTACACCTGGCTGGTGAAAGGTTGTACCCACCTATGCCTCGTGCATGAAAATCCCAGTAGATCAGCAGTTTCTGAAATACTCAGACCAGCACCTCTGACACCACATTAAAAGTCACTCAAATCCCCTTTCTTCCCCATTCGGACGCTCGGTTTGAACTTCAGAAAGTTGTCTTGATCACCTCTACATGACTAAATGCATTGAATTGCAGCCCTGTGATTGGCTGATTAGCCATTTGTGTTAACAAGCAATTGAACAGGTGTATCTAATAAAGTGTATATGAATCGTTTGTGCCGTGATGATGCTGCAACAACTTCCTCAATATTTGGCTTTTAAGCGCTCGTTTTTGCTTGTGCTTTTGTGTTTGCTTTTGCCATGAGACCTAAAGTCAATGAAGGGTTGCCTCGCCCTGTATTTAGTCCCAGCCCTTGTTTTAAAGCACAGACCAATGGTTTACAACCTTTTCCAACTCGGGGCTCACTTTTAAGTCTCAAAAATGTTCGCGGCCCACCCCCCCGACCCCATAAATAAATACAGAGGCCGTATAATGTGTTCTCAGGGCACTTTTTATTTATTGAAGGTTGAACATAAAGGGCTGAACCCAAAAACAGGAGAAACACGTTGGAAGCTCCACAGCATCTGTAACATGTTGCAACACCTTCAGTATTAGAGTTTTCAAGGAGCTGCACGCACGCACGCACACACACACACACGCACACACACACACATATCAATCATTCAAGGAGCTGTCCATCAGCACCACACAGATATCAGGAATGACAAGCAGGGGGCTGGTCTGTAACAGGGTAATTAACAACTATCCTTCAACAATGGAGAAATGCATTCTCATATATAACAACCTGACATCCAACATCACATCCAAACTAAATCCAAATATCAAAAGAAGCCCATTAAATCGAAAGACTTAGAAATCTACACAAACCTGATATAAAGATGATGTAAAGTCGGCTCGGATCAAGCCAGATGAAACACCAGACAAACCAAATTAAAACACTGCACTCTTACTTATGGCTTTTTCCTTTCAAAATAAAATCTCATATTAAGAAGTCATGGTGTTGATGTTTGACGCACAATGTCGCGGAACACAACAACAACAACCCAAACAACAAATGACGGCCCCACTTGCAAGCACCTTCCTTCCAGTGATTCCCGCAGGTTGGCGGGCGGGGGGAGAAATATTTCTTTTGTCGCACCAAATAATTTAGTGTGGTAACAATTCTGTTACGTGTACACGTCTGACAGGTACCTCACATGTTCCCTCCGTCTCACACCAGCTCTGGTTTCTGCAACGATAAGTAGCAAAGTGGCTGCGACGAAAACAACAGCCCTGCGCCAGACGAATGCCGCACGCTTTGTTTTGCTGTCGGAGCCGTCCAGCTGACAGGAAGGAAGAGAGAGAGAGTGGAGTTTTTTTTAAAGAAGAAAAACTACTGTAGCCTTGATGGTGGTTCTTCCCCTTTGGGAGAAAACTGTAGTAACTCTGCAAACAAAGGCTCATTTGGTTTCCGTCTAATTTGCTTTGATTCAGTGCCGCGGTGCATCTCTTCCGCCAGATTAACCGAGAGAAACAACCCACGAAAGGAGGAACCCGTGACAACAGCAGCGAGGGAGCGGACGTTATTTTATCCCTCATCTGCTGTCGCTTTACCATAAATGTCCATATCTGTTGTTTTCTTTATCCCGTGTCATCCGCTAACTCTCCTCCTCGTTTTACAATCCCCCTCTCCTCCAGTCTTTGCACTCCACCTCAGACTCTGTAATCACCCTTCCATCCCACTATTTTTCTTCATCCTCTTCCACTTAGGTTTCTCTTAAGGCCGGTTCGCTTGTGTGAGTGGGTGTGCAGAAAGCACTCTTGCTCCCCACTCACACTGTTTTACTTGATTGCCTTGCATCTGGTCCACGTCTGTCTGTACCATAGGGAGCACAGTATGGCTTACATCCAATCAGGCTGTCAATCCATCAGTGCATCCCTAACCGGTGCGAAGGGGCCCAGGCTGGAAGGGAAAGCGTTTGTGTGTGTGTGTGTGTGTGTGTGCGTTTTCATGCGTGCGCGTGCTGCGTCTTTTATACATGTTGGGTCATGACTCTATTAAAGCAATAAGATATGTGTAGTGATAATCTGCCAGCAGAGACACGGCTCAAAGCCGAACCGCGTCCACGCAACGCCGGCCGCCGCATCCTTGTCTTTATTATTGATTTTCCCCCAGACATGATCCATGTTTTTCCATTTACTTGTCAGATTTTATGTTCTCAGACACAATACTGATCTAATAAAAGACAGTCTCGGATCCATTCGCGCTGTTTCGCCACCGGGCTAACGCGAATGTATGGGCCCATTCCTGTCGAGGCTGCGGAGCGGCGTGAGGCGCAGCAGCCTTGGGCGCTTTGCATTTGTATGTGGAGAGAGAGCGGACGGCGCGTAACTGGGGGTGATGCATTTTGCGTAGATGAGAGACACGGAACGACTCCTTTTTCACCTGTTAACAAAGACAAGTTGCTAAAGTTCCACATCCTAACAAAGTTAAATGTGAAAGTGCAACTCTTCACTCCTTTAATTCCTGCCGCCTCCAATGCAGCAGACAAATGAAACTGCACTTAAGTCAATAAGATAGCTTTTAAGAGGCTGACTGTATGCCCCGGGGAGCTTTCTATGTCTTGACACCTCCTGTATGAATGTGTGTACGCTCGCTCTGCCGGGACGGTTTGAGGAGGGAATGAGGCTGATACCCGTAATGAGTTGACAATGAAAAAGCAAACAAGTCAATTTGTCAGGGTATTAGTCCGGCGCAGGGTAGAAGCCTGATTGATGCAGGCATTACTGTGCTTGGGCTGGAAGTCGTGTGTTTAAAACCTGTTCAATCTTAATAAGATATAGTGAGAAAAAAAAAAAAAAAAAAGGAAATGAAAGATATATACACCAATCAGGCATAACATTATGACCACTGACAGGAGAAGTGAGCAACGTTGATCATTTTGGACCTGGCATCCGTTCATGTGGATGTTGCTTAGGCATGTACCAAGTAACCCCCACTACCCCACAGCAATCACACAGACACACACAAATGCAGGGAATCTGTGACCCCTGGGGCGTCCGTGGAGGTATATATATATATATATATATATATGTGTATGTGTGTGTGTGTGTGTGTGTGTGTGAGTTTTAATTTTCCCTGACAAATTTAAATTTCTTTAAATACACATTAACATGAATCCAACATATTTTAGTGGATTATGATCCATTTTGGCCTCAGTACGTATATATATGTATATATATGTGTGTGTGTGTGTGTGTGTGTGTTTGCGTGTGTGTGCACACAGTTATATGTATGTTTATGTTGCATGTTGCAGTTGCACGGCCACCCTGCTGTTTCACGATTGAGATATACAAAAAAAAGAATATTTTATTTTTATTTTTGTATTATTTGAATGGCTTAATGCATGTAAAATGATGATAATAATGTATATTTATAAATAGCACTAGGCCGAGTTTAATATAGAACACATATAGTAGGTAGTGGGGTCCCCACTTAATATGTCCATCAGTTTGGGGTCCTTGGCCTTGAAAACGTTGAAGTCCCCCACTTTAGAAACAACTTAAAAAACTTGAAGAATAGCACAAAGGCTCCCACTAACTACATCCTTCCTGTTTCCAGTTCCTCTGATGAGAGGGTCATAATGTTACGCCTGATGTTAAAGTGGACTATGACCAGTGAGATGCCACTATGACTTAAATATATCTAATTAAAGACAGATTTTGTGTGTGGTCCGAACAGTTTGGGAAGTGACTTTGGTCGTCTGGTTTTCAAAGGAGGAGGCGATGCCCTGCTCTCATTGAAGTTCCCTGACGTTGCTCCAAAAAGAGATAAATATGAAATATGAGAGCTTTCAGTACTGCTTAGGCCTGCAAAATAAGTCAATTAGTCACGGCAGGCAGCAGTCAAATGGAGATTCTGCATGATGGTCTTAACGAGGGCCGCATAGGACAAGCGTCCGACAGCTCGTTAAATTAATCCTGTGGGTCTGCTGCGAGTGGAATGAGGCATGTGTCTGTGTGACCTGCTTATGTCCTCCACATTACATTACAGAAAAACGCACACACACACACACTCGCACAACAGACTCCGAGCTCCGAATGGGCTGGAGAAAGTATTTCCGATCAAAGTTTCTTTCTGGCCCCGTGGCGGCTCAGATTACACGAAAAAAAATGCCAGCAGGGAACTCGGGAGTCTCTTACTCACTCTGTCCCCTCTTCTTAGTCTCATTTCATTTTTTTTTCCTTGTTTGTTCTACTTTTCCTCATCTCTGACTCATTACATCCTATAAACACAAGCAGCCTCCGTGTGCGGCGTCTAATGTGGCGATGTTACGTGACAGCCTGACTCTGGAAGTCTGTTCCTCGTCCGCGCTTTGCGTATGATTCACGAAATACACTGAGCACCTTTGACTCTTTGTGCAACGTGCCTCTGTAAATATGCAGCACGCAAAAAAAACAAACAAAAGCCACTGTCCCCCCCCCCCCCCCCCAACCCCCTATTCCGTGCCCCGCTCCATGTTTCATCCGAACAGAAATGCCACCGTCGGGCCATTTGCCAACTTGATATCGCACCTCCGTCATATATCACGGATCCCATCTGACTCCCCAGAGCCGCCTCATGAATATCAAAGCCACCGACGCAGGCTTTATGTTTAAAAAAAAAAGTTCACCTGCCCTGGTCAGCGTGCCGTGTTGTCCCATCCATCTCCATCCACTCAGCATCTCAGCCTCTGTTTATCCTTTTAGAGGAGCAGTTTGGATTCGTATGAACAAAATGTAAGACTCTTCCCTCCACCCCTCACCTCCACCCCTCAGCCCCACCAGCTACCAATTTACTCCTTCTGTTCTCATTTCCCAACCATAGCAGAGGCCTATAAATTGCCCCAGGGAGCTATTCTTGACCCCCCCCTCATGTTTTCTGCTTTTCGAGGTGCGTCTCCCTAAATCACTGTCTCGCCCTCTCTGACACCTGTGTCTCGGCGGAACAATTTAAACACCCTTCATTTGAAGTAAGCAACAAAAACAGCTCTGATAACCTTCGCACGAACGCGCGTCTGCTACACTTCAAAAAAGCCCCCTGCAGATAATTGCGGCTTAAACGTCCATTTAAAGCCGGGGATCGCGTTAATGAATATCATCGCCCGCATTTTCAATGAATTGCGAAAAGGATGCGGCGGCACGGCGGCCGGGGCAGACATCCGGGGGCGAGGGGGAAAACAAGACGGCGAGAGCAGCTCTGCGGTAAATGAACGGGATGAAGATGTGAGACGGGCCCGCAACCATCATTTGTTTTTTCCCGGGTGCAAAGATTATCTGGTTGAGTGATAGAGGTGGCCTTGATCAGCCCCTCTCGCTGCATACAGCCGTATATCAGATGTCACGCCGCGGCAAAACCATCAACCCTTCACCGGCCCGCGATGCACATATTTACCATGGTAAATGGCACCCCTGCTCGGTAAACACTGCTGTTTTTCACCAACCATCAGCATGCGGGAATGGGTGATGAATCGCTCTCTGTACATTCCCCGTAATTGCTCACTTCCACATATCCGGGGGTAAAAAAAAATAAATAAATAAAAAAAAATGACGAGGAGCAGCTTCGTGAGGAAAAGACGAGCTTCAAAAACTTCCCCCTTTTCTTTTGACTGTCGGTTCTTCGTCGGAGCTCCTGCTCATTAAAGCCGCCGGCGTTTGAATCGTACAAATCTATCAAGTCGATCAGAATTAGCTGCAGGTCTCATTTTGTTTAAAAAAAAAAAAAAAAAAAAAAAAAAAAGGCTTGTCATGATAGAGAGAACGAATCAGTCCAGCGAGCAGAGAATGGACCCGGAGAGCTGATTGCTAGGATGGAGAGGAGAGGGAAATATGTTCGCCCATTAATTAATCTTAACAGTTTTCATGGGACAAAGGGAGCATATCTCTTCCGCCTGCATAATGAGAGCCTGGAACAAAGTCATTCACTGCGTCCCATTTAAAGTGATGTGAGTGTGGCCTAAAGACCAGGAGAAGAGGCGGAATACAAAGCTCGTGAAATCAAAACGCTTTATTCCATCCATACCTCTTTATTTAAAGGCCTCTGAAAGTAAATGCAGTTTCAGCTTTTATGCAAAAATATACATTTTTAAAGATTATAATCTAAAAAAATATGAATCTCCTATGAGCGAGCCACATCGGAAATCAACAGCTTCATTTTAAGCTCTTTTGATTGGCTGAAATAGCAGCCAGCGTGCGGCGGCCGGGTTTGATTGGAGAGAGTGCGGCCGATATCACAGCTCACTGGTGCAAAACGCTTTTGGGAAACAGCCCAGATCTTATTGAATTTTAATTCAATGGATCTGTGGTGCGTGTGATACAAGGGGAATGGGAGCAGGAGGCCTTCTGGGCATCGCAATTTACCTTTCCCCGGTTTTTCCATAGATTTCAAGTGATATCGGTTTAATCTGGGGCATTTTTATTTCACGCTCCGCGAGGACACACGTAGTATGATCACATCCAGACGCAAACTCACAGACGAGAGGTTTTTTGTTTTTTTTTGTAACAACTGCCATTTCCGTGACTGTCGCGTTGACTTGAACTGTCCACATTTAGCATTAAAATGGAAAGGGCAGCTCAACAAATACAGCTTAACAGGTCAAAGGTCTGGGGAGGGATATTTGATCATTATACTTCATTTAGCTTTTCCGCACATTCACATAGGCTCACCTCAAGTTTGACCGGCAGAGGTAATTATCCCACCCACCGACGATGTGGTATTTCATGTAAGTGGACTTGAATATTAATTTGACAGCTTCAACTGCAAAAAAAAAAAAAAAAACTCCAACTAATTCAGCTACTAAATATCTTGAACCTTTGCTATCTGAAGTTAACCTTTGTGCGTAACAGTGTAAAGTGAAGGTGAACGTTAATGGCGCCTCACTCTATGAAACGTGTAACTCAAAGGTCTAGTCATTATAATTAGAATTAAGCTCATCCACCTATGAAGCCCATAAAAGTGTCATTTACAAAAAAATGTGTAAACTAAAGACATTAAGAAAGAACAATAATAGCAAAATATCACCATTGTCATGAATAGTCAAGGCTGTAAAGCATGTTTATTTATAACTTTATAAACATGGAGGTCTATGGGGATTGACTCGTCTCTGGGGTCGGCCTCAAGTGGCCATTTGAGGAACTGCAGTTTTGTATTAGCCTTCATTTAATTCTGATGTTCTCTCACAGGATGATTCATGGTTCACGGTTGGCATGGCAACTAGTAAATGCCATTGTATCACATCCTGTTTTTATTTACTCAAAATGAAACTTATCCAGCCATTCGACACTTGAACTACCTACAATGACAGAAACCATATTATAGTGTTTTAGTCCCATCCACTAACATGGAGGAGGCGGAGCTTATGAGCTATACTGCAGTCAGACACCAGGGGGAGCTCTACTTGCTTTGGTTCAAGGTTCAAGGTTCTTTATTGTCATTTATATGTTGAACACACAAATTAAATTTGTTTGTCTGAGCCAGGAGCAAACACACAATGAATATAAAAATAGTGCAATAAAATAAAATACAACTTTTAAGGAGCAATTCCACCTTCCATTGTTATCGGTCCAAACAGAAAAGGCTGGCTGGGTTAGAGATAGTGGACTGGACCAGTGCTGTCCCCTCAGAAAAAAAATGAAATATGATCCCAAAATCTCTATTTGCATTCATTATCTGGTTTGAAGCATTAAAAAAAAAAAATCTCCGGTTCTGTTTCAGTGCAAAGCAAGAATAAAAAATTTAAGGCTGTGTTTCTAGGATTATGCAAACAGAGGCAAGTGGCGAGGTCGGGTCGGTCGTTTGGATCGAACCCTGGAATAACATTTAATTCATTAAAAAGGATTGTTTTGCAGAGACGGTACATTCTGACTGAAGAGTTAATCACACGGTTTATAACGCTGATGAAATCGCTCTCACTAAAGTTGGAGAAATGAGAGCAATGTTCTCTCTACATTATGTACTCAAGAGTAATTAGTCTTAGTTTTGTACGGAAAAGAGGACGTGAGTAGTGGACGGGCGTTATTTTCAGTATTTACCTTATTTATTATAAAGAAAAAACTCATTAAATTACACAACACAGGAAATAACACAACATAATTTCCTGAAATATTCTTGAATATTGTTTCCTAATATTATTTCCTCTTGCACACTTTGTTTCCTTTGAACTCGTTAAAAACTATTTGCAATTTTACAAGGTAGAAGGATGAAAGAGTCTTAAATTGTTCATTCATTCACTCAGTCTTTGTTGTTTATTGTTCGCCTGGAATCTTTGTGGTGAAAAGCTGGTCTGGATCGGCTCCGTTGGGAACTCGTAATTAAATCACTTAGATGGGCTTAATGCAGAAATCATCATAATTTTATAGAGTTTATTTACACAGTAGCTTTTTTTCTCTGTGTTCATACCCCATCACGCTGACTGGTGTGTTAGCAGACACACACATTACCGCAGCCTAAAATCTCAAATCCTTCCCACAGAGCGAAAACCACAGCAAAACCCTCTGTTTCAGCTTCAAGTGCGGAGAAGAGACAGAGGCATTTATCTCGGCTGCGACTGTGCTTCTATCTGTACGGTTTGAAGCTTTATACGGACACGCGACACAGAGGCTCTCACTGATCTGGACAGTGCTCAGAGGGACTCGGGCCTTGAGGCTTTCCCGAAGAGCAATGACAAACCGAAGGTGGCGAGCTGAAAGTCACTCCATCAGTCTGAATAAATCTCCAGTAGCACTTGTGTGGACAGGGGGGGAAAAAAAAAGTGTTATTGCAACGCTGGATTGAGGGTATAGTTCAGGGAGAACTGTACATCCAAGCATCAGGCTTCCACTGGGTGGGATTTCTTGGCGATGGAGATTGGTTACAACACCCTGTTTGTGTTCGGCGAGATGAGCTATGTTTCATGGATACGTTGTGCACAGAAATTCACACGGGCTTTTTCTTGTTGTTGTTGCTGCTAATACTGGTTTGTTGGAACAGCTCGACAATGTGTGCATTATTATAAGACAAAGCCAGTCATTTTTTAGAATTAAAAATTTCTCCTGTAGCCCTGGAAGATTATTATTATTGTTATTTGTTTATCTGCGTCAGTAGAGATGAGGGGATATATCAATGTGCATATGAAAAACCCTATAGTGACCTCTGTTTATTGCTACTAAGCTAATGGTGGTTCTCAACCTTTTTGGGTTCCTGGACCCCGTGCACATTTTTGACTGTGCTTATCATATCCTTCTTTGTTTTGTTTGTGACGTTAGCTTAATTTCAAGTGCTAACCTCAACATACAAGCTAATGAGTTTCCCACAACGGCTTCCTGCAGATGTTTCACAATAAGAGCATAACTGAGAAATGAATGGTGTGTGATCACTAAAACATTTGGGGCCTCGTAATCTGAAACTGATTCAAACTGTGTTAAGTTATTAACAGCGTCATGCGGAAACTTTGAACAATGCAAACATGACCATGATGTCTTAATAAAATATAGTAAATTACACTTGTGAAACAGATGTAATTAAAGAAAGAAAAAAAGTCCTGTTTAGTTCTGTCCCAGTTTAGGTAGACGAAGGCCCCAGGCACATTTGAGTAAAATAATCCTATTTCTATACATGTCTGTCATTTTTCAAAGGACATTTTATTTTCATGGACCCCTTACAATTACACCACTGACCACTAGGGGTCCCCAGATGAGAATCACTTTCCTAGCTGACAGATGGCAACTAGTTAGCTCAGTCAGCCCAATCACATTTTTTCTCTTATCCGATTATTAGTATTTATTATTATTATTATTATTATTATTATTACTATTCACACTTAAGCCAATATTAATGTTGAACTGGATAGCAGAGGGAAGCTGTTTGTGACATAGACTGTAAATAAAGATGGACGTCGGAACAAAAGCATAGTACTGCTCCCCCTGGTGGCTGGTTTTATTAACCAGTTGCCATGACAACCACTAGTAGAGTAGTAAAAAAGAAAAAAAAATAAGTGTATAATCGAATTATTATTTTTATATATTTACTTTAATTAGGTTTATGGACAATGTGCACCTACATTAATCAGCGTCAAACACCTGAGTAGATGTGTGCACCAGATTTAGCAGAAAGCTCATTTCCACATGTAAACCAAAACAGAGACCCACAGGACGTACAAAGATTCCTACGACGCAACACTACAAGCGCTGCACCAAAACACACAAACACTATGAACAAAACACGATGTATAATGAGCTCCTAATGTAAATTAAACAAAAAAAAAGTTCCTGGGGTGTAAAGTGTTGATTAGCCTGCTATGAATACATACAGTTCCTAGTTAGAATGGTGTCGGGATGTTTGCATTCATTAATGCCTAAATAAAGTGCTACTAAAATCATTAACATTACAATGTAGAATATTTATTACCTTCATTAACGCTTATAAAATCATTAAAATTACAATGTAAAATATTAGATGTCTTGTATTAACAAGGCTATTGTTCCTTAACAGAGTTAGGTGCAGTCCAGTGACCATTCGTATAAAAGAAAACATGACTTGATCAGTGCTGACAGGTTTGATTATTTAAAATCCATTATTATTATTATTATTTCGCTTCTCCGATGCCGATACTAGCCTTGGTATCGATACTATCGATATTTCCAGCCCTACTATAGACCAACACCAACACCTTTGGTCCATCTGCTAAGTCTCATCATCTAGTAGGTGTCTTTTATTCTCTGGTGTTTGGTTCTGACCAGATAGTTTACATTGAGTATTAAAGCTCCTATTTTTTTTTTTTTTTTCACGGTGGAAAGTGACACTATGGGAGAGATTTGAGAGTGAACCACAACAAACAGCATAACGGCCGTTAAGCTCAAAAAAAGAACTATAAGGCTCTTTAAAGCCGAGTGGAGCCGCGGATTTGAGAGGAGATTCTCTCCTTTCACCAGCTAATATTGCAATTTGATGCTTTGTTGGTTTAAAATGATAATTACAGATGCTTGAAATAAGCAAATCTGTGTCACTCGCCCAAAACCGAAAGACTGAGGCAATTCAAGAAATTGTAGGAATATTTTAGCTGTGAGGTATAGTGTAACACCGCAGTAATCTCAGATTTACTGTTGGGGCTGTATCTTCTATAGCCTTCCATTGATTTTTTTTTTTTATATTCGTGCTCATCCTCTCCTGCTAGTGTGGGGAGTGGGGGTTTAAATGGCCAGGGAACACCCCACAGAGCATCGCAAAACTGGGCAGCTTTGCTCCACTTCATATAGTGAAACAACTGTAAACCCTTCATTTGCATATCAGTTGGATCATCGATGTTTGCTTTATTTTGGAAAACGAACCATCCCCGAAATGTCTTTAAACACGCCACAATTGGGCATAATGTTAGTCAAGCAAAGCGGTGGGATGGCTGTTTGTTCTGCACCTGTGTACACTTCATTTATCGCACACAAACCTCTTGGAGTACTCCAAACACAGCCTTCACTTGAAAATCTAGGCAGGTGTGGACTGATCCTTCAGTAAACCGGGAGGTAATTACACTATTTGCAGTATCGACAGACTAACCAACAGTGATTTCACACAAACAGTGCCGGGGAAAAAAAAAAAAAAAAAAAAAAAAAAGGGAAAGAGAGCCACATTATATCCTAGTCTAACCATGGGAGTCTCCAAGGGGGGGATCAGCAGAGAAGGAAAGAGTGAACACAGTATAAAGAGAGCCGGAGAAAAGACCGAGAAAGGAAGTGGGATTGTGGCACAGTGAGCCAGGAGGAAAATGGGAGTGTGGGAGAAAGAGACGGAGTGAGTGAAGGGGTAATGAATGGCAAATCAGCTCCTTTATAAAACTCCTGCTTTCAGTGTTCAATCAGAGTGGCCCGGATTGGCAATTTTCCTCCGGCACAATAGAGCAGGCCCGAGAGGACCCTGGCCTCAGTTCAGAGACGGAGACGAATAAAGAGAAAGGAGAGACTCTGACAGCACCCGACACATCACCACCACCACCACCACCACCACCAGCAGCATCAGCACCAGCATCAGCTCCAGCGTCCTGTCAAGTTGCCTCAGACGACAGGAGATGCTCAGTACTGACTTGCCCTTTGACTCCTTTTTTTTTTTTTTTTTTTTTCCCATCCGTATTTATTTCTCCTCTTTATTGATGTATGAAGTAATGAGGGTGAGTCTGTGAGGGAGCAGCAGCAGCAGCAGCAGCAGCAGCAGCAGCAGCAGCTACTCTCCTCCTCTCTATGGTCATTTGCATACAGGAACTTCCCCGTTTCCTCCTGTGATGTGAAATAGCCTCAGGGAGGGTGGAGGGAGGGAGGGAGGGAGGGAGGGGGGGCAGCCTTTAGAGCAAAAATGAAAATGACTGACAGTGTGCTCACCCCGCTGGGTCAGTGGAACACCCTTTTTAGCATTTTTTTGTACTGCGAGGAGCTTCCTCGTGCACATATACAGTATCTGCAGTGACCAGTCTCCTGGAAGTAGGTGTGTTTCATTACTTCAGGTTTCTATGCAGACATTTGTCAATCAATCAAACAATCAAGTTTATTTGTAAAGCACTTTTCACACAGGAAGTAGAATAAAATTGTGCATGCAATAATCCCACCTCCACTGCAGACACACAGTCATTGCATAGAAAACGGTAAAGTACACTTTATTTTTTTGTAGCATTGATGCTACTGTCTGTGTGTGTGTGTGTGCTACACAGAGAGAAAAGTTTTTTTTTTTTTTACATGTTTATCTTTATTTATTCTTTTAGATCTATTCTTCAGAAACAGAGACTTAAAATTCATTATGCAGAATAAATAAATAACAATATTCATTAGAACAGGAGCAGTCAGCAGGAGCAATCGTAGGTGAGGAAACGCCAGAGGCTGGATAAAACCGATGCCCTGAAAGATCTAAAAATAGTTTAGACATAAATAAATAAATAAATTACAAAATTCATGATTACAATACTCAAATAGCAGAATTGCAATTGAACATTAACCATCTTGTGTCAGTGTTCTGCTGTGAAACTTTTCGACCTGGCATTCATTTGTATGGATGTTACTTAGACGTGTAGCATCTACCAAAACCAGAATCCTTCCACACCCACATTTTCTAACTCCAACCCAAACTCAAACAGCTACTGACAACACTCTGTGCCAGCGTGGAAGCAATTAACTCTTCATACCAGCAGGTGGCAGTAGTCTGTATTTGCCATTCAAAAGGCAAAACCAAGCGGCAACCTGAGCAATGAAGCCCATGCTTAAGTGCAAAAAACTGCAGTTCATCAAGTGGCCACTTGAGGCTCCAAAAGGGAGCAGATCCCCACAGACCCCCATGTTAAAAAGCCCAACTTTATAACATTATTGAACATGTTTACAGCCTGGTGCAAAAAAAAAACGTTTTTTTGGTCTCAGTAGTTTATTTCGCTATTCTTGACAATTGGCAACTCATTCATTTATTTTTCATTAAGGTGGAAAATTCTCCACAATTAAGGGCGTTCCCACTTTGAGTGACCAGCAGCAGCCTGAGCTAACAGATAGTGGAGAGTTGTGTGGGCGGGTCTCAACGTCTGACACTACGCCCCCGTGTCCATATTTGGAATATCCACGTGTGGGTGGAGTAAACATGGCGACTGCAGACTCCGCCCAGTTTGGGCTTCAGTTACATTTGAGGTTCAGAATCAAATGGGTGACGTCACGATGGGTTTGTTTTTGATGCAGTCAATGGGCAAAACGTGAAGATATGCTATTAGCTGGGAGGCTAGGAAGCTAGGGAGTGCTACAAATCATAAATTTGCGAAATTATGATGAATAAAGATGCCTTCATATGACAGGGATTAATAACTTTGAACATCGTCTTGTGGCAATTCAGTGTTCTGCTGGGAAACTTTTGGACCTGGCATTTATTCATGTGGATGTTATGTTGTTCCAGACCCCCCCAGTCCATAGCAATGACACTCATTGACGGCAGCAGGATGTAGCCTGACACAGACGGATGTTTTAGGAAAAACTCAGAAAACATGAAGAACAGCACAAGGTGTTGACCTGATCAAGCATAATGTTATGCCTGATTGGTGTATGTCTGTTTTTCAAACTAGAAAGATGTGCAGCTATGTTATCGCATACAAGCGTCGTGTTGTTGTCCATCTCTAGACTGTAGCGTATCAAGAGAAGCGGTTGCCTTATTTTAAGATAATTGTTATTGGATGACATGCCAGCTCAAATTGGAATGGAATTGCTCATTAAACTGAAAACTGAGCATGAAAGGCCAAAAAAAAAAAAAAAAAAAAGTCAGACATACTAACTAATTTAGTCCAGCCTAATAGAACACTTGATCATAACGTTTGAGCGTTTACGCTGTTAATTTTTCCGGGCACAGTTTTCACTCCTTTAAACTGCGGTGGTTACATAAAAGGGGGGAAACAAAAACATCCTAATTGCCTCTGTAAATTGAGATGAAGTGCTCCGCAGCAGGCCAAACAGTCGAACGTTTCTGTTCAATCAGCGCAGCCTGAAATTAAACGCACGCGCACGCGGCGACTGACTGACTTCTGAACGCATCCTTTCACATACATAAACCCATTGACACATTCACGCTCTGTATCGTTAGAGGCGGCTCTCGACGGGGGTGATTGCTCTGGACGGCGGCGCTGAGGCTCCGTCCAGATGGACTTGGCGGAGTCATGCGGAACAACTGCTGCCAGTGTACACAACTCGTACCTGCTTCACAACCCTCCGGACCACCCGGCCCCCCTAAAACAGCAGCGTTTCCCGCTGCATTAAGTCCAGCAGCAATCTAGAGAGAAAAGCTCGAAGGGCAACGCTGGCGTGGGCTCGGCGCCGGAGAGCTGGAATTACAAGAAAATAGAGCCAGTTGAAATCAAGAAAGAAAGGAGTTCAACAGCAATAATCAAACATAATGACTGTTATTGTGCTGTAATTGTTAGGAAAACTCTATTTCTGTGAATTCCATCTACTCTATACTTAAGTGCTGACGCAACCTCACTGCATAAGTTTTTTGGATTCGAGATGCACCTTTGCTTTTAACTTCTCTCAAGATTTTCTGTTGGAAAAAAAAAAAAAAAAGAAAAAAGAGTGCCCTGCCTCAGTCAGTCGGTCCTGTTTTATCCAGCGCAGCCACATAAGACGAGGCTTTTATCCTATTACGGAGCACTCAGAGAAGGTGCACTTCTGACATCTGTGTTTTTCCTCGTTGTTTCTCTGGCGGTGCCCGTTTTTGTGCTTTGTGCTCCCGAAACGGGAAGGTTCTGCCAATAGCGCTGGAGAGGGAAAGAAGGCAGGAGTTTTTATTGAAGACAGGTGTGCAGCATTTGTTTGACTTTGTCGGCGCATTAATCTCCGGTAGACACCGTGCCATCTGTCATGTAATTGCAAAACAAAGAAAAAGGTTCGAGTGATGTGTTTTTTTGGTGTCGGAGGTAATGTCTGCTGGAAACTTCAACATGTTGCACAAACGAGGTCGTCCTGTGGTGTCTTCTATTTTTATTTTTTTTAGTTGTTCCTAAAGCGTTTTTGTGTGTGTGTCTGTGCTGCACCAAGGAGTGTCATTGCTGTGTGTGCTACCTGTCTAAGAAACATCCACATGGATGAATGCAACGTGCAAAAGTTTCCCTGCAGAACACTGAACTGTCTGTGGTCATAATCTTATGGCTGATTGGTGTATCTGTCACATCGAGGAGAGTTCATCCATCGTAATTATATAAATTTACCTTCCAGCTTTCGAGCCTCCCAGCTCATAGTATCTTCCGGTTTCCGGTGGTTCCTTGAGTTTGTTTTGGTGCGTTCAGAAATTAAAGTGAGAGCGAATGTGGGAGCTGAAGGTCAAAAGATGCGACTCGGCCTCCAGCTGCATTCACAAAACCTATAGGACCAATTATGAGAAATAAAAACCGATGCACTCAGTGTAACTGTTACTGACGGCTGTCAGTGGGCGGATCATGATGATCCCAGGAATGTGGTGCATGTGATGCAAATGATGCTGCCATGAGGTGAAGTTCACAGGTTTCCCAGTGACGTTGTATATACTTTGTATATATATATATATATATAACAATACAGTCAGGCTTTTGTGTACTATTGTTTTAAGTGATCTACATTGTAAATGCCTATTTATGGCAAAGACAGGCTAAATATATGAATCAGATGTTACTGTCGCACTGATATCCAGAGCATGAAATGCCTGCAAGCGAGACCCGATCGTACCAGAAGAGAAGACTCAGAGGACGCGTCCGTGTCACTCTAAACACGTCAGGGCTGCAGCTAAAGATTCTTTTTATTATCTGTGAGAGCTGAATCATGCAAAAGCAACTCAAGTAGAGACTCCGTGTCTTTGTATCCATAACATGTCTGGTAAACCTGAAAAAAAAAAAAAAAAAAAAAGTAGCGTATTTCAAATCACAGCTTCATAAAGAATACATGACATCAGAGTAATTTATTTATTTATTATAAACCTTGAAGTATATTGAGTTAGTGGCCTCATTTACTATATAGCCGAGCTAATGCAACAACAGAAAAACCAAACAGAGACACGTAAAATAATAAGACCATTAAAATAAATTATCGTTTAACTTAAGTCTGGTGGTTTAACCTGAGGTTTATTGTGTTGCCACAACGCAATAGTTGTGTTCCTACATTACCTCCAATGACTTAAGCATCAAAAGTATTGACATCGGAAGTATCGATATTTCAGTATCGATCCACACATCACTGGCCCAAAGGAAAAACAAATGAGAATTTATATTTGCTTCTCATCTTATTCATTTAACTTTCAACTCACAGCACCGGAACGTTGTTGACTGGTCGCCTCCGTGTGCAGAGGCTCCTCATTTATGTACTGACCACATGTTTTGGCCACATGCAGTTTGCCCTCTTTCTGCTATCAGCGGGCCCCATGCGGATCCCTGCAGGACGGACACACAGATGGACACAGTGGGGATCCAGGCCGGCTGACAGGGCAGCCTCACAGAATGGCAGCACATCACACGGTCACATCAGGAAGCTTTCCGATTTATCCATTAGCAATGAAAATGCTTAAATGCTAATTTGCCGTAGCCATATTTGCTCTGGTCGTGTGTGTTTTTTTTTTTTTTCGCCTAATTAACACACAGCATTAGAGGATTCTGCTGCTTTTTCAGCCACGGATAAAACAACCTAAACAATCTACAGTCAATAATTTAAGAAGCCACGGTAAAGGTCAGTGGTTCCCGTACATCCAGAGGTAAACACTCGCTGTATTTGTCGACTGTATTATTCAAGAAGTATTAATTTTACAAAATATGTCCACAACAAGGATGTTTGCCCCGCAGTGAGCCTTGTGTTGTGAATTATGGAGACCTCATGGTTTTTCTGTGGCACCGTTGCGCTGAAAATTTTAAAAAGATACGAGATTAGAAAAGTGGAAAATATATTAAACTTCCATGGCGTGTGTGGCGATAATAACCAAGGGATCCAATTCCATTTTAAACAGACTGTTTGAAGATCAAAGCCGCGAATTTATCTCCAAACTTAGTCGAGAGCGTCCAGAAAAAGGGGGCAGAGAACGCCAAGGCTCTCTCCACATGCCGTTCCAAGCCGTCTGCTTCATATAGCCCGTGTTGGAGCGCAACTGTAAAACGAGTTTGGCTAAATAACGGTAGAATCTGCTGTAATTATCCAGTGCTCGCTGTAAATGTGAGCTACCGCAACTGATAATGGATGAAAATGCACCTGCAGTTGTCTCTCGTTTGTACCTTTGTTTCAACGCTTATTGCTTTGGACTTTTCCTAAAAGTTAAAATTATTGTTTCATATGTAGAAGAACAGCTCTAGCTGACGGTGTGGTGGTTAATTAATCTGTTAAGTGTCAAAGAAGGAATCACACCATAAATTTAGATTGTGGAGCGTGTGTGTTTTCTGGCTGAGCAGTGAGTTGTTTTAAATCTCTGAAACAGGGTCGCGAGCTGGAAAGCTGCTCATTTGGCGCATTCGCGTCAGATCCAGATTGATTTTAGAAACCGCCGACAGCAAAACAAACCTTAAATACAATTTCTCCAGTTCAGATCCAAACCATATTTGGAAGAGGTTCGATGTGTGATCCAGATTTGTACATGTGCCTCTCACAGCTGTCTCAGACAACACAACACAACGGAGCAGAGCGGAGTCCGTTCTTCTAAGAGGGATCAGCAAAGAGTTACGTCCGCTAAGAGCCATCTGTAAAACCCAAACTGGAACAACAGCGTGAAGCTGCGCGACCATCTTAGCTAACAAGTTACCACATGCAAATAAATTGGACGCGCAAGTCCCATCTGATCATTTGCGAACGGCACAGACTGTGCTTTGAGATCTGATTTGAGAAACAAATCTGATTGGCCTGCAGCCTGAACACGGCCCAAAACCTAAACAAGTGGTTTCAAAACCGTATAAACTAATATGTTCCTCTGACAAAACAAACCACGATCCAGTAAGTAAATGGTAAAAATGACCGATAACAAATTCGGGAATAACATTTGCAATGACATCTTCAAACATAAGACTCATACAATGTAAGATCATCCATAGAACACACATTACACAGCACTAAATGTACTAAATGGGATTAGCTACACATCTGTACATTAGCACAGACATATGCACTCACTGTACTTAATACACTTAATGTAACATGCATCTGTGGAAAGAAGTAACCACCACATTATCTCAATTCACTGGCTGCAACATCCCACTTTTCCCATGTGCATGCAAACATGGAAACTATCCGTCCCTAGTTTTCGTTGTTTAATTTTGCTAATTCAAACTAAGATATATGAATAGTCTTTGTGTTACTAATTTATTTGTTCATTATTATTATGACCTTTACTCAGTTTACTTGCTAAAACTAAATAATCAAACATCGGCGTGAGCAGCTAATGTTCATTTCTAAAGTTGTGTGTGGGAATAAAAACTGTTAACGGTGACCCACCAATTATGGATCTGTAAATAATTTACTAAAGTAAATGCAACTTTTTGAGGGACCAAAGAGCATCATTTAAAGCGTGAAATAAAACGTGTGAAACAAACACGTTAGCTTTGATCCCCAGGACAGGACTGACAGATAGAGCTGTATTTGTGAGTTGATGGAATCTAAAAATATAGAACAACGAATATCTTGTTCTTACCTCATTACTTTAAATGTGGAATTACAAGAAAGCTTCTCGTCCTTTTAATTTCTAGACCTTATCCTTGTGCACGTGCGTATACAGTATAATCAGCCCCGTATCCACGTAACCATCTGTTCAAGGAGCGTCTTTCTCTTTGAGGCGCATCCACGTTTGGTGTTTATTTCCTCCACATCATTATACTGGATGCTGCAGTCATTTTCTAAACCCGCCGTCTATTTGTGGCGGAACTGATTCAAACCCTCAGTATTGTTTCCTGAAGTTGCCTGAACTAGTTTCCCTTAAAAAAAAAGTGTTGTGCGCATTCTCCTCCGCTCAGAGCTCGTGTCTGCGTTGTGATAAAACATTAGTCGGCCATACGCCGTACGACTCCTCCGCGCTCCATTAGGACTCCAATTTATTGCATGTTTTGGGTGAAAAAAAGAAAAAAAAAAAACACTCTTGAGATTAATTTCGCGAGGCGTTTGCGAAACCTTAATCATTTATTTATTTTCACGGCCTACGGCTCAGAATATTCATCAGCGTTTTTGATCTATAGGTGTATTAATTTACTTCCATTTTAATTATTGTGAGGCCAGACGTTTATGAATATTTTGCGTGCGACTACCACCCCGTGCAGTGTTGATGAAACATTTCACCAAATTACAGGGGAAGGATCATGTTTTAATTATCTCTCAATTTATCCTAACAATGCCGAGAAAAATGTGCTCCGAGTTACGGCCTCCTCCGCTTCACGGCTGGGAGAGCTGGGTGGAAGAGGACTTCCTCTGTTTGTCCTTCCTTCAGACTGTAAACACTCAGACTCGCTCTTCAAACCAACTCTTGATCCGCGCTCTTATAGGTGCGCAGAAGCTGCGGTTCTTGATCCAAAAAGTGACGACCTCTAGTTAGCGCCACCGTCCCCGGTGGATCCTTTAACAAGGCCAGCGTTTTGGCACAGGAACCCAGCTTTTCCCCAGCGGGAAGGAGAGAGACACCAGACCTCTGGCTGTCAAGATAATTGGCAAAGGCCCTGGGATCATACACCAGGAATGACAGACTGACATTCATTACCTTTAATAGTATTTCCTCCATCACTCTCTCCATCCGCACCCTCTTCTTTCTTTTTGTTTGTGTTTTTTTTTTTCCCCCTCGACATCATGCCCCGGGTCACCGTCCCGTGTCTCTCAGCCATTGTTATCCTTGGCACCTGAGAGATAAAGTCACTCCTGATGACTGATGTCCGCGACTCCGTGCAGAGATGTGCAGCAGTTTGTAATGATCCAGATATGCTGTGTGCTTTTTATGCAGTCCTCAAGGCTGTGTCTGCGCGGCCGCGTCGGGTCGCCGGCCCGGATCTGCTGTAACATTACAAACTACGTCGTAAAAAGTCCTTGTAAATAAAGCAAATGCTCTTACAAGCGCTCCCCGCAGAGCAGACCTTGAAATGGCTTAAAATGAATAAGTAGGACTTTCATCAACCCCTCAGCGTGGACGCAGCGGAGGACTACCTGATGGAGGTTCGAGGGCCTTTTTTGAAGAGCTGTTTATGATTCTGCAGTGACATGGAGCAGATAATGACCAGCTGCGGGCGTCGCTCTCCGAGCTTCTCAGGGACTTCTTTGGCACACTAAACGATCTCATTATGACACTTTACAGATGCCACCTCGGCCGCTTGCGAGTTTTGCCCGTTGGCCTCTGCGGACGTGCTGGTCCTGACAGTCTGGCCGCGGCCGGGGCTTCGCCGGGGACCTTTGGGCTGCAGTGCTGCGCGGAGACGAGCCGAACAGCCAAAGCGCGCCGCTCTGCTGCTCATGATATGCTTGAATAATCCTGCATCTCCATTTTAACTTTACGCTCCCGAGGGTTATTTACAAAGTGTTTCAAATTAGATGTAAATATACTTGAAAATAACGCATGGCGTTGTTTTCGGTGCCGTATGTAAAGCTCATCTGAGTCAGTTCTTACTGTATGGTGCAGGAAAGAAACCAGGTCCCAGCCAAAAGCAATGCTGTAGTTATTTGCACTGAAAGTATTTTGATGCATTGTGGTGCTTTGCCAATGCAATGTATATTGCATAGAAATATACACATATACATATACAGTCTACTGCATAAAATACAAGAAAAATATATGCAAATGCTGCTGCTTCTACCTCTTGGTACTCAAAGCACTTTACAGTCACAAGGGCACTTCAACACTTTGTCCGTGCATCAGGAATCGAGCTGTTAACCTGCTCCACCTACTCGGCCACAGTCGCCCCGAGGTGGGTAGTGGGGGACGCATTGTGCATATTTACATACAGTCTATGCTTAACAACCAAATACTCACCTGTAATTAGAAGATTATCCCGGCTGGTGTCCACATAAAGTCCCCACACCAGTCATTTAGAACTGAGGAGGACACTTCAAGCCGGCTTCAAGAAAATGCAAACAAAGTCCAGGTACGTTTGTTTTAGCTTGATTTTAGGTGAACGATCTTTATATTTATCCAGGAAAGAGTTAGCGTCAGTAACGCAGTAGTTTGTCTCTCTATCATCTTCAAATGTTATCGTATTCCAAATTAAATGCAGTATTTCCATATTTGATCCTAATTCATCATTAATGCCCTCGACAAGACGAAACATGCGACTGGTGACACTCACTTAAAGGAACTTTGCTTTTTTTAAATAAGTACATGCATAAATGCATTTTAAATGGAACCTTAATGTGCAGACGCATCCAGCGTTTAATCATTTTGGTTATTTGCCGAACATATATTCAGCACGTTGTTGTATTTTCAGCACAGCTTTTAGATTATTGATTGGAAGCTGTTCTCCACATTCTTAGCATTAATGTGTAACGTCCTGAGGTATTCCAATGAAAATCATTTCGCGCCACACACCTTGAGAGTTCATTTCCCTGTAGATTAGCTTGCGGCGCCACTGCTGCCGATCTTTGTCGCGTCTCCCACGTCGTCTCCAGCCGACAACTTGTTGACTCGTGAAGAAAAAGTTTCAGCCGCAAAGAGCAGGATGTCGCTTAATATCGAACGGGCGACAACGAAGGTCACGGCCAAACTGTCGTCACCGCAGCCTGACAAACAATTAGCACTTAACTGCGTCTCCTGCGGATGATTGCTTCTCCTTTATTGTCAGCTCATACCTTGGTACCCAAGTAATCACGGCGAGCTCCTCTCCAGTGTTTGCCTTGTAAAATGTGTCTCCGCAGCCTCATTAGTCACACCGCACCGATGCATTAATGCGGACACTTAATGTGCTGCCTCCTCCTGTTAATCTGATTGCAACTTCCCATCATCGCATGTGCACTATATGACTTTACTGTATATTGTGTACTCTATAAAAACAGTGAGCTGGAGCCGCATTCAACCTTAAATACTGATTGTGTGCCTTTAAAATTGTACACGGCGTCGCGATAATTCCGAGTTCGGGTTGACACCGTGCAATCTGCAGAGAGATTCTCATGAGCTGGGACACATTGTCACATTCAAAGCAATTTTCTCTGACATTTCCAAGCAATCAAACTCTTACTCATCTTTCTGACGAATCCTATCGACGCACACATATATAGCAGGCATCAGGAATTCACTTTGTGATACAATTAGAAATTATGCATACATTTGCATAAATGTTTCTTTAAAATCCTTTTGTTTTTGTGCTTTCCCTCCAGTGAACGATGGCCCATATTCCCCCGCTGATTGCAATCTGAATCAGCCGCGTATTACCCACAGATGAGCTTTTAATTCACTATTTTAATTCCGTTAGGTCTTGATTCGTAAGTAGTGGAAGTGGTTGAACTCCAATAAGCTCATTAGCTGACAAAGTTATTGACAATATTATTCAGATGTCAATATGCTTTGGATGCTGTAGATGTAGCCTTTCCTGTGACTTCATCCCCCGACAAAGAAGAGGCCTTTTTAATTAATCTTAGATTGACAACCCGTCGCGCCCAGTTGTTCAATATTTAACCGTTAGCCATCGTTCACCATCTTTCAAATGTTTCTCTCCAAGGACTCATAAATGTATTTTTCTTGCTCTCGTATTGATTTGGACCTAACCTAATTGATCATTTGGGAGATGCTTCACACTTCTATAGGCAATTCAGCTGCAACTCGACAATTTTTACTCATTACCAACGAAAAAAAAAAAGAAGAAGACCCAGGGAAGTTATCCACGATTGAGATGAAAAAACAAACACTGAAATGCCTTTATAGAAAAAAAATATATAAATTTTATAAAGGTTTTTTATGGTATAGCTGAAAGATGAAATAATGGAGACTGTCTGTTCTTTTTCTTGAATTAAATATGCAAAGTGTTGCAGTTAGTTTCATATAATGAGTAGTTTCGTTTCATGGATGAATGAAATGAGGTTAAACCCAAAACGGCCGTAAATGTCAAGTCATTACCAGTTTAGTTAAAACCGAGGAAGCTCAGAGATACAAACATTAGTAAACAAACAATTTCAGCCAAAGTTTCAGTCACCGTGAAGTGAAACAGGAAGTAGAAACAAAAATTAACCCACAACTGACACAAAAGAGGCAGCGCCGACGAGTATTTGGGTGGCGTTTTACAGCCAGAACGATTAGTGAATGGGAATGAATGGTTTACACCAACATCGTCTACATCCCATAGAACCGCACTTAAATCTGGCATGTGAGCGTGATTTGATGATGAGCTATGATGAGGTGATTTGACGGTCAAAGGTTCAAATGTCACAGTGACCGTCATAAAATGAGGTTTAGACCATAACTCAAGAATTCACAACAAAAATCCCTTCGCTCCGTATGTTTATGAAGTCTAAACAGATCAGTCCAAGAAACTCCCACATCTACACTAGACACCAGTTTGCACAATGTTCTATATATATTACATATATATGTGTATTCCACAGCCATAGTCTCTATTCCGCCGTTAGATTTATATTTATACTCGTATTTATATTCCATTACATTCAGTTCCGTTCTATTTTAACTTCAATTTTTTTTGCATTTTTTTGGTTGTACCATGACCTGACATTTTTTTACTACTGTTCATAGCCTCTTGAAATATGGCTGACACGTGTATTGCAAACTGCATAATGCAGATCTTTCCCCGAGACTGTGACGTACCGACAACCGACATCTTGTTTCACCTCATGTCCAAAAAAGAGCTCTCGTTGTGACATGCCGATCAAAAAACAAAAACAAAAAGCCATCTTTCTTTTTGGTGATAACTGAGGCCAATATCGGCCGATGCACCGGTGCATCCCTAATTTGCACCACTCTGCTCTTATATCTCATTTTATATTTATCTCTTATTGCATGTGTGCCAAATAAAGCTCAACGTCCAATAATCCTCCAGCTCGGAAGTTTTATCTTGTTCCTGCATATAAGCTGTGAACCTGTGAAAAAAAAAAAAATGTTCTCACACCGAATGACGGATTCTGACAGCTGCTATCACAATAACATACAGCGGCTGACCTGTGAGGTTAAGTACTGCTCCCTGAACACGTTTTCCATTAGTTAATGGCCAAGGATGAGGGGTGGGTGTGTGTTGGGGGGGACGGGAGCTGGGCTCAATTAAAGCAGCCAGCCAGCTGTAGCTTCGCTGTATATAATAAATATGCGTCTATATGTAGTCCGCCTGTAGTGGACGGAGCCTTGACAGTGTCATCGGGAGCTGACACATAACGACCCGGAGCTCCCCTCCCGCCCCCGCGGAAATGTCCTCCGAGGAGGATCTCGCTGAAATGAAACTGATGGACTTGAAGTGTATTTGTCCGGGAGGCTTGTAATTACAGCCGAGAGAACGAGAGAGAGAGAGAGAGAGCCGGGGAATAATTATGTGAGCTCCGTCAGTGAATGATAGAAGGGTGGAAAATGAAAATCAGAGATATCATGCACCTCTGAAAGAGGAAGGGCCGAGAAAGAAAAGTGGAAGATTACGGTGATTTTTTATTTTTTTCTTTTCCCTTGATTCAGGAATGAAAAGAAACAAAAGGGCAAGGGCATTTCTTCCTCCCCCCCTCCTCCTCCTCCTCCTCACCCCCGAGCCGCTCTAATCACTCCCTCTCTCCCGTCTGTCCCGTTACTTTTTATTCTCCCCCTCCGACTCTCTGACTGTTCTTTCATTGCTCTCCCTCCTCCCCGTCTGACGCCGTTCCCGGGGCTACTCAGGGCAATTACAATTTAAAATGACAAAATGGAGATCATCACCATGTCACAGGATCAAGTGAAAGGAAATGGCCCGTGGAAAAAGCCTACGTACGCCAGTGTGCAGCAGCGTGTGTGCACGGATTTGTGTGTGTGTGTGTGTGTGCGCTTGTTGTGTGCGAACAGTGTCTGTCATCTGCCCACTACGCTTCATTCTGTATCAGAGCTTGTGACTGAACCACCCTCGGATGCAGTCGGAGCTAATGTAGTGTAACAGAAGGAGGGTCGTCCCGGTCTGCTCATTTCCCCATCGCCCATTACTTTCCACAGCGTTTCGGGGCAGCAGCAGCCTTCCTCTTGCAAGTGCAGTCAGCGTTTTTTTTTTTTTTTTTTAATTTGAAGCCAGTAAAATATATATATATCTATCTAAATCCTGCATACGCTGCTTCTTGATGGCCGTGATCCCCGAGCGGGATCTCATTCTGCATCCCACCACATTTTGACTCTCTTCACAGCTTCGCAGGCTTTTTAAGGAGGAAAGAGAATAGTCGTAAAACACACACACACACACACACACACACACTCCGCTGGTTTTTGTGAATTCTGTTTGCTTCTGCTACTGAGTCTCTCTCTCTCTCTCTTCCGCTCTTTCCTCAACGTATAAACTCTAACACAAATAGTTGAAGGCAAAAGAGTCTCAAGGAGGGAATTAAATCCAATTCAGTTATTTAAACCCCCCCACTACACAAACAGACGCACCAGTGGACCTTCCACAGTATTATGCACTTATAAAAAAATGTCTGCAACTTTTATTTGTAGTTATTATTTATTTTTTTTAGCAATAATAATTTTTACGTCATTTGTATGTAGTTTTCTACACATTCTTCTAGCTTCATAAATTTACTCTCCATCTTTCCAAACAGTGACTTAGATGAGAAAACTCAGGCTTAGATGATGCCTTCATGAAAAGTTTGTCAACTCAGACCTAATTTTTTCCCGCGTTGTCTTGAATGCAGCATCAGCTGCACCTGGATCTCAACCAAGACCCACCCCCGCCCTACTTCTGATTGGCTAGTTAGGAGAGGGAAGGCACTGTTTCTCTCATTTCATTGGTAGACAAACTCAATTGACAACTTGAACCTGACAATATACTGACCAAACTTCTTTTTATACATAATATAACCTTAAAACCTGCATATTGTACATGTAAAACTGGTTAAAAACTGGTGAAATGGGTGAAAACTGCTGGATCAGACCAGTTTTGGAGCAGCCCCTGTGATTTCTTCCACTCCCCTGTAGGTTGGGAACCACCAGTTTATTTATTTTTTCTTTTTTTGCAGCACAGCTCCTTTAATATCATGTTTTTTGAAAAATAAAAAATAGTTTTCCCCTCCTGATAGCAGAAGTAGCTGCCGTTTCCAAACCCAAATCTCCTCTCTCGCTCATATCCAGCAGGTATCTTTCTCCAAGCGGCGCCGCCGCCCGTCTTCAGTGCTCCACATCTTTTTGCCTCATCTTTAATTACACCGTAGTCAGACAAGCCATAGCGGCAGCCGCCCCCCCTCTGGTGGCCACGCCGATCGATAAGTGGACCGACTCCCGAAGCTGCGTGTAAAGTATACGAGCAGGAAAGGAGACGAAACACGAGAGCACGTTCTTAATGGCTCCACGGTTAATTCCGTGCATTTTAAAAAGTTTGGTTTTGCGTTCGCGGCAAATTAACATAAAAAGTTTTATCTTTTAAGGACTCTCTATTGTTTCGTAGACGCCGTTCAGGCTGGAAAGTGCGTGCGTTTTACCGCGCGGCCTCCTTCAAAAACAAACAAATAAAAAAAAAAAACGTATTCCTGATGCTCGGATATAAACAGAGCCACTCTGGGGATGATGCCGAAATGATCATGGTGGCAGAGTGTGCCATTACTGTACCGAGTGCTCCGGTGGAAAGAGACAGACAGAGAGAGGGGCTGAGGAGGAGGATGAGGATGAGGAGGGATGTGAAGTGAGGAAGTCAGCGGGCAGAGGAAGTGCTCGGACGAGTTGAGTGGAAGATTTGTGGGGACGGAGAGCAATATGGAGGAAGATGATTGAGAAAGATGGATAGGGAAAGATGAGAGACAGGGAAAAGAGGGGGATGATTTAGAGATGGCAGGAGAGGGCGAGAAAGAAATAGAGCCCAAAAAAAAAAAAAAAAGCAGTGAAAGGGGGGAAGAGAGCTAAGGAGCTGCTGACAGAAATAGTATAGAAGAGGTGTCATTGTCAAGGGTGAGTCAATGAGATGCCATAAAACACTCTCTTATTCTGCCTACTGTCACGGCGTGGAGGTGTGCGCACGCCGACGCGCAGACACTAAAGACACACTGATGCATTAACGTCTCACTTGTGTTTATTTGCCAACATTTCTTCTTGGCGGCGCACTGCGGTGACACCCGTTCCCCCTGCATATTATTTGCTGCAGCGCGGAGTGAGCGGAGGCAAAATAACACGGCGAGCAAATTTATGTCCTCCACTGTTTTCCTCGCGTCACGGCTGTTTTTTTTTTTTTTTCTGTCCGTGAGCTACCATTCATTATTTTTATTGTTTCAAATATGGGTGCAGGGATGCAAAAAAACAAAAAAACAAAAAAAAAACTGTGAATGTGTGCAGATTTTTCAGACACATATGCATGGGTCTGTTATGCAGTTTAAATAGTACAAAAATGTCAAAAATGCTAAATTACTTATATTAAAAATGTCAAATATTGAAGACAAAGATAGCAAGTTTCACTTTAACACATATATTTATAATTATATCATGCATAATATTCATCATGTTGTTTGTGCCACCTCTACCTATTGTAAAAATGGTCAATCCATTAACACTTTAAGGTTTAAAATGAGATGCATAATCTTATTTTTAACTATGATTTGCTCATGTTTTTGGCCTTTGATAACAATTTCATCTTGTCTAATATAGAGCACACGTGTAGCTACTGTCTGGATACTGCTCCTGAAAACGGAGAACCCCACTGGACAGTTTCAGAATCATCCTGCCTGAGCATATCACGTAAATTACGCCGCACACATTAATGTTTAGGCATCATATCGAATAACAAACTAAAATGCACTTTGCCCTCAGTGAATACAAGGTGTCACAGTTCTGATTTTAATTATCAGAACTCCCTTCAGAGTTGGTTCATTTTATCTAGTTGATAGATGAATTGTGTCACATTCACATGTCACAAGAAATGCACAAAACCTCAATATCCCAATAAAACCTCGTAATGGAAACGCCTACACTTAAAAACTCTCAAATATCTCATATATTTAGCTCATGAGGTGGTTTTTCAGACAAAAAAACGCAAAAGTGCAATGGAAACACTTTGCTAAGGTTCGTTTTAATTTGTTTCTTTGTGAGAAAAAACATCTGAGAAGGTAACTCCAGAGTAATTGCATCCCAGCGTGGATCCATGTAGAGTTAATGCCGCAGGATGACAGGTGTTAATAAAGAGTCAGGTTCACGCTTCTGCACAAGTTGCAACATCCTGGGAAGTGACAAAAGCTGCACTTCCTGAAATGACCACTTGAGGCACGTAAGTCGATCCCCGTAGGCCTCAATGTTAAAATACTTTACAGCCTGGTGCTAAAATCAGGTTTGGTGTCTTTGGACTTGACTTTAGCTTGGGTGGCTAACAGAACACAGACAACAACCATTTTCCTTCAGTCTGGAATAAATGATCTGAACTTGGCTTCCCTCAGCATAACAAGGAGCATCCTGAATGTCTGACCTGTGGTCGAGGTTCTGTCTGGACCGGAGCCGAACAAAACCGGACCTGTCCCGTGTGTCCACATCACACCGACTGACACCCAGCTACAGATGCTGCGGCGATTATTAGCGTCTTAACTGGCACCTCGGAGGACAGCAGCTGCACGTCAGCCCCGCTCAGGTGCCCACACCCTCGGCGGCGAGGTCGTAGTAATGAAGATGTTTCAGAGCGGTGTGAGCAGGTGGACCAGCGGAGCTGAAGAAAGGTCAATGAGGCAGCTGAAGTGACACTCGGCTCAAAGCTCCTAATTGCTGTGTTTGAGAGAGAGTGGAAACACGGACGTGTGACACGTTCTCGTCCTGTTTGCTGCGCTGAAAGAGCCCCGGTAATGATAGCCTGCGTGTTTGTGTGTGTGTTGCCAGATGTTGTTATTGGTTAATGAGAACTGCAGGAAAAGTGTCTTGGAAGCAGCAGTGTGAGCTGATGTCTGAATTTGAAGATTTCTTAATAGGATGTAACACAGTTTCTCATAAATTATTTCTGACCGTGTGGATTATGTGCATCAATTGGCGGTGATGAATCTGCAGAAGCACTGTTTATGTTGATATAGCACTAGCCGTGTTTGGAGGAGGTGTTGGTCTTTTTTTTGCTAGCACGTTATAGATAGAACAATAAAATACACAGGGTTTGCTTTGTTTAGGTGCCATCTTGTTGTGTTTCAAAGATCTGTTTCCCTGTTAAAGAAGGCCACTACACTGTTGATTCCTACGACAGGTTTAAGTTATTTCTGTTCCGTTTCTTAAAAAGTCAGCATTCAGCATCTGCTGATATCAGGATTTTTGAGAACATCCCATTAAGCAGCTGTTCAATTGATTCCCATTAGAGGGAAATGGCCGAGAGCAAAACAAACGCAATTTCACCTCAGCTTTGACGATTACTCTGCTAATGCAACGAGGCTGCCGTGTTCCCAGACTCACCGTATGGGTCTCGTATCTTCAAAGAAGGTGCCCGGCATCTTTTGGATATTAATAAAAATGAGAAACCTTGTTAGGGGACGAAACTTGCTGACATTCGCGGGGCTTAAAACAGCAGACGGACCAGTGAGAGTAGAAAAGAGCATGTGTAGGTAAGATATGAAACCAGCCCGTCCAGAACCCTTGGCTGTATCACAGAAGTGGATGTTGCCATAAAAAAAAGTGTAACCACGACTTCACTGTCGTCCCAGGAGGCTTTAAGCATGAAGTCAACTCACTGATAATACGTGATGATAACAACATGCAGCAAACTAGCAGCACAACACACTGTAGAGTACTATTAAATGCTATTGATGTTATATATATATATATATATACGTATCTGCAGTGCACAGATTTCAGTGTTGCAAAGCATTCAGTTCTACTGAGTTTTTATTAGTGACGTTATCAAAAATCATCGGTCTCAAATTCCACCACAAAGACTTTAAAAAGTCTGAAGTTGTGCAGCTCCTAGTAATGGGAGACTCTGGTTGCAAGGTTTCAAATAGTACAGAAGTGTGGCAGAAAACAACTTTTATTCTAAACCTTATTATGTGCTTTCAGATCCTCTTCAATACAGCATGATGCTCTTATATGTAAAATAGACCATGAAGGGTTTAGGGTGTTACCTTGTCATTAAAGTTGCTTCCATATTGGTGATGGTCAAAACGGCAGTAACTTCCAAAACTCAACAAACACAACACATACTTAGTTGGTAACCGCTAATGATGCAAAAAAATGTGGGCAAGGTAACATGAAGACCAGCTGGTATAAAGCACTGACTGTATCCACTATGGACAAACTTATCGTGATGTCACCCTTTGGATTTTGAACCTCAAAAATTAAGCCCGAAGTGGGCGGAGCCTGTGGTTGCCATGTTGGATGAGCTTTACTCCGCCCACACTCTAGATTCTCCAACTATGGACATGGGGGTCGTGTTGGGGCGGAGCTAAAGCAGCCTGGACGTTGAAACCCGCTACCTGTTAGCTCAGGCTAACACCTGTCTATTAAACATGTTTAATAATGCTGTAAAGTCAGGATCTATGGGGATTTGCTCCTTTTTGGAGCCTCAAGTGGCCACTTGATGAACTGCTATTCAATTAGTGACCCAATCTGTGAATTGAACTGAGCTGATGTAGAGTTTCACATGATTTCAGATCTTTCTACAGTGTTTCAGCCCATTAATGAAACCTCAACAGTCTGCCTACAATACAGCACTCAGCAGTGCCAAAATACACAGTCATTAATATATAATTTTAAACTAAATTTAACTGCTTATGTCTATTAACGTTTATCTATATTGGTTTAAACGTTGCTGTTTCCAGCTTGTGTCTGGATTTTAATTTGTAACTGAATAGTCCTGCTGTAGGTGGTTGAAAAACAAATAATGATCAAAATATTATTTATTTTTTATTTATTATATATTAATATATATATATGAATCATCCTATAAGCCCCTAGATTTCTTGAATCTCCGCATATATCCACTGTTTGCGCTGTCTATTTCAACTCAAGCTCAATTTAGTCACTTAACTGGCTCAGCAGCAGGTTGAAGGTGGAGTTGGTAAGTGGATTGCAGGCGCCCTAAAGCCGATTTATCTGATAGATGTTTGGACCTGGCCTGTTGGGCTGACCTCTGGGGCAAACTGTAAATTACATTTTTTTTTTTCCCAGCACAGAGTTGCTATGTCACCTCTGTGTTTGCCGTCCCTCCACCACCAAAGGAATCACTTGGTATACAGATATTATGAACTCCGCTGCAGCCAGCGCCACCATCTCCAGAGACCGTCCCCATTGTTGAGGGTGGTGTGATCGCATTAAGGCGGAAAGGAGAGAGGAGAGAACGGACACAACAGGCGAGGCCCGGGTTTGGGTTGCCAGTGATAAATGGCGCGGGCCAGGAAATGGTGTGGAGGGGAATGCTGCGTCAAGCAGTCAACTGGCCAGGCATCGATTTAATCTTGTGCACTCTCCTGATTTGACCGTGTCACGGTGAGATTGAAAAGCCTAAGTGGATGTGGGGCTGTGTTCACTCACCTGAGCTCAGTACGCTGATAAGCCCACAATGAACCTAAAAGAGAGGATGAAACACTGGACGGAACAGAATGGGGGGAGAACATCACAAGACACAGGGCGAGACAGCTGTTTCAGGCCTGCTAACAAGCAGCTAAATCCACTAGAGGGGCTGGTCTATCGATTTCTACCCGGGTTGGAGGAGTCACGAAGCTTATGCAATTGGATCCTTCGTATCCAATGGATTTTGACTCAGATATCTAGAGAGATCCCTTCGGCTCAAAGACTATCGATTGGCCTAAAGAGATTTTTATCTGATGAATATTTTAATTAATGTCATATGAAAGAAGGGTGGTTAACTGCGTGAGGAATGAGTGTTTGAATAGGTATGATAGGTTCAAGTAAAGCATGAGGATTAAGCTGTGGTTTCATGTTTGTGTGTGTGTGTGTGTTGTCTGCACTGCAAAAACAGCATTACTAGAAAGAAGCAGTTGATCAAATCATCTTGTATTAAGAAGAAAATCGCCAATTGGTGAAGCTTTTTTTTGCTTGACATTGAAAACTTCTTAAAATAAGCACAAAGTTCTTGTCTCTGAACAAAATCTAAGATGTATTTCTGTGATACAAGGATTTTTTTTGTTCCTGAGATTCCATTCTGCAGTGTGCGGCTCCATTGCTGTGTTTCCATTACCCCTGGAAATGCACAAAAACCTAAATATCATAGTGAAAAACTGGTAATGGACACATCTAAAAACCTCTCAAATATCGATAAAACACTTTGACACTCTCGTGAGGTGGTTTTTCAGACGTATCGATATAAAAGTTTTGCACAAAAGTGCAGTGGAAATACTTTTTCCCCATTTACCCATCACCGGAGACGACGCAGGAGGTCATGTGATGATTTGAAATCAATCTTCCCCAAAGTGAAGTCTCTGGGGATATCGTGAGACTAGACTTTAACAGAGTTGTAGCTCATCCGACACAACTCCTCTCAATGGAAACACATACAAACTGCAAGCGTACAGTGGTGGGGAAAAAAAGTTTTCAGACACATCATGCATTTGTGAAATATTGCATTAAGAATCACTCCGAGGTCTTTGAGTGCAATTTCTTTTAGTACAGTCACAGACAATATACTGCACTACTTAAAACTGATTTCTGAGTCATTTTCGTACCAGTGATCCACTAAAGAATCCCAAGAACAAGACAAGGAATTCAAAACAAGGAATTTAACGCCTGAAGATACAGATTATAGAGTGGCCAGATCAATCCCCGGACATGAGCCCCATTGAAAATCTGTAGTGGATTATCAAAAGGTCTGTTTCAAAGCGCAAACCAAAGAATTAAAAGTAGCAATTCAAGAAGAATAGGACAAAATTACACCTCAACAGTGTGAAAGTCTTGTCGGGAACATGCCAGCCAGGATTTGAGCTGTACTGTGTGGCTAATGGCAGAAGAACTAAATATTAGTTTGATGATGTGATTTGGTGGTTTATTTATTTTTTGTTCAGTTTTTCAACACGTTCTCTGTTATTTGTTGACTCATGTTGAGAACTGACATATTGGAAATGTCAAGAGTGTTGAATGTTTGTGATAATATTTGAGATTGTGTCCGAAAACTTTTTTCCACCGCTGTACTTTATCAAAATTTCAGAAATATCACTTTTATTTTGCGGAAAAACTGTGCACAAAAGTTATAAACTTAACTTTAATTTAAAAAAAAAAAGAAAAAGGATTTCGCCTGTAAATCACATTCAGATTTCAATAAACACATCTCAACATTTATCCCTCTCCCGTTGCATTGTGGGATCAGTCGATGTTGGGGATTAGTCATAATCCTAGGTGTTTGGGAAATACATTCATTAATGGAGAAACGTGCGCTTTTCGCTGACTTATACTTTTGACGGACGCGTACACACATTGCGCCTCGGCCTCTCGTCTCAATCAGCCGGGTCACGGTTATTCTTCACCTCCCCGTGTTTGTCTTCACATTATGCAGCCGACGCGCACGTGCGCGCACAAGCAAACAGGCGCGCGCGGACACACTCGACAAGCCGCATAAGCAGGAAGCGCACAGGTCGACACTCAATGGACCTCCCTCTCATGTTTTTAAGATTAAGTGGCAGCCTCACCTTGACCTGCCGCGACTCCACCGGTGCTCTGTATGCCGCCGCTGCACTCTGGGCTCCCATTAGACAGACTGTATGGGACAATCAAAAACAATATCCATTTCAGTGATCATCACAGGCTTCTATTTTCACCTAGATAGCCGCTGCCACATTTAATCACGGTCCCTCCGTTTCCTTGCGCCCATTTCTCATCAAATCCTTTAGCAAACACAATAGTTCCTCAATAATCACGCGGTGTAGAGCCACAAGCAACAACTGATTCGGCGCCGCATCGTTGACAGATTATTATGTTTCACAGTTCTGAATTACTTATCTGTGATCAGCGAGGATTCATGAGCTTATATGGCATTATTCAAGCATCGATTTACTGAGGAGAAGAGCAGACCATCGCCGCTCCAGCCTGCAACAGCCTGCTTCGTAGAAATGCTCGCACACACCGAGGAGGCGTCTTCAGACTTATGCTGCAAAATGCGGTTGCTGTGTTCACAAGAAATGTCACTATGAAGCTCTGCAGGCCTTATGTTATGTCTTGTTTGTTTAATCTGAACAATTAATAAAACTGTATTGGCGAGGACTTCACGATACGTATCACAATACGTATCATGATATGTATCACGATACTTGAGTCACGATACGATACATTATTGCGATATGTTGCAATAATCTACACTGAGAAATTTCAAATGCAGCTTAAAATATAAGTTGTATATAATATTATATTATATATAAAGTATTATATATAGTCATCATTGGACAAACTGCGTCAAAAAACAATATGAATTCAAATGATCCATTTTCATTTTTTTGCACTTTATTGTCCAGAAAAGAGGACCAAGTTTCTTGCCACTTAAATGTCAAAACACGGTTTCCAAAATGCGTGGTCTTTGTCCATCTTAATAGTTCCTTCTTTCAACTGAAAGCCAGAGTGCCTCGAAACAATCGCTTTAGTGCTTTAGGTGCGGAAGTCGCTCACGATCGACCCAAAACATGACTTTTTCTTTTAAAATCAATATTGTATCAGAAGAGAAAGTAGTTCAGTTAGTTTTTTTTATTTTGCACATTTAAAAAATACACTTCAGATATTAGAGAGAAAAAAATAATGACACAGGAGAGTGCAGGGAGAGGCAAAAAAAACACGGCAGACTTAATTAAAGCTTCCACCTTATAATATTATTATTATATATTAATATTACAATGTCAACATCAGAAAATATGACTACATTAAAATGTATGGTGACTAACAACAACAATAATGTAGAAGTATCGTGATATATTGCCATATCGATATTTCTTCCCACCCTTACTGATCAGCCACAACATTAAAACCACTGACAGGAGAGGTAAATAACATTTAAACCATCTTGTGCCCGTTCTGCTGGGAGACTTTTGGACCTGGCATTCATTCATGTGGATGTTACATAGACATGTAGACCAGGCAACTTCTGTGGGTTCATTGTGAGTCTTTAATAGAGAGGGAGGAGTGAGAGACGGTGGTTTTGACTGAAGACCTTCACCACAGACTGAAGATCTTGTAACCGAGTTGTTGTTGCCTCTAATTGGTTGGATGAAGTGGTTTAATGGTGGTTGTAACCTGTTAATTAATCTCCAAAATGGTTCCTAAGGAGGCGAATGTCCCCTTCCGTCACAGCTTGTGTGTTGGACATTATTTTCACACCATCTATATGAAGACCTATTAGCATAAACTCCCTCCTATAGCGGCTACCGCTGCTCCACTCTTCCAAACCGAATCCTTAGGTCCTGCTCGGCTCAGCGAAGTAGCGTGCAGTACCTGAGACGCCGAGCCATGAATGTGCATTCTTATTTTCGGTTTGTCATAAGTGTTTGTGCAGTTTGCACAAATAATCGGGTTACGTAAGGTGGAATCTGGGACACCGTGTGCAGAGGATGTGCCACAAGGTGCTGAGCGCGCCCCGCTCCGCTGCTCAGTTATTTGAAGTGAAGCGTCATTTGTGTGAAAACAGCAAAGAGATTATGTTGACATACATTTGCCGCGTCCATCTAAGCTCGACAAATGAGGGTATTCAACCTTAAAAGATCTCAAATCTTGTTGTTTTGCGTCTTTTTTTCCTCCCCCCCCTCGTCTCTTAAAAGATTCATCAGGAATCCTTGGCTCAGTGCGCTGAGATTCCCAAGTTATTATGGAGGGAAAGGGGGAAATTGTTCATTAGTAATGTATTGCAAAGTGAAGCAGGGACTTTTATCCACTTTGCTTGGTATAAATCACATATAGCTTTCTGTCACTGGATGAACTTGGAGGATACGTTTTTGCAGCCGAATGTTTCTTGTCGTATTAAAAAGTCAGTAGGTGACATGCCCGCGGGGGTCTGTATACCATCTGATTTAAATACAACCCCTACCTCGACCCCGTTCCCTTGTTTATTATTCATGTCGTCTTGATCACATTCAGGGCCATTTACTGCAGAGCTCTTTCGGCCCGGATCACATGTTCATCAAGTGCCCGGGCTGCATTACTGGGGCAGTTAAAAGTGAGGCTTGAAGGCCCCCGCCGGGACGTAAAATGCAGAGCAGCCTGGACTCTGATGCCGTGTTTTGAACCAAAATCAGAGACGAGGTGAGAGGTACAGGGTAATGTTCCTTTCTTGCATTTTTCAGGGGCCATTAGAGATCTTTTCCCATTTGGATATAAGCTAGGACGTCGGGAGACATGGAAAAGCACTGAGCACATGTGTGATGGTGATAAATTTTAAATGCAAAAATGCACTGACCACTTTCCTGATGGACTTAGCCTTCATTTTCTTTAGATCCCGCCGTACTGTGGCTATAGATTCCTTTGTCTTTTATTTTTCTATTTTACACCGTCATTATTTGGATCTCCTTAATTCTCCAGAGGGAAATGAAAAGTGAACCTAATGGAGCCGAATGAGTCAGACTGATAGTGGCAGAAGTTAACACCTTCCTGTAGAGGAAAAAGACTGTTTTCAAATGATAGATAAGCCTTTGAAAATGTTCAAGGCATTCATGAATCCTTAAAGCTGAACTTGAAACCTCCGATAGCTCTTAATCTCGGCTATAAAACGGGAAGTCTGAGGACTGTAATGTTCTGTAATCAGTCTCACAGGCTGAATATATTCTACTGCTTGATCCACTTCACAGTTTAAAGGCTTCTAGTTTGATGGTAAGAAACCGGCGCTATGTGCTCACTCATCAGTAACTGAACCGTCAGTAGACAGGCTGTTGGTTGAGTCGGAAGAACTGAAACGGAGAATTTTTCATATCATAGAAATCTAAAGGTTCCGTAAGACATGAAAATATATATATATATATTTTGCTTTTAAGTTTGAATTAAAAATAGAATCTTGTGCCAAATGGATGAGAATCGAGATCTAAGTTTCTGAATGTAAAACCGATCAGCCACAACATCCTAATATTGTGTAGGTCTCCCTTGTGTCTCCAAAACCGTTGTGACTCATCAGAGAGTGGACATATTTGTGATCATTTGTGATCACTCTTCTTCACCCTTTTAACGCTACAGTATTATATGACTAATATTGCTTCTCAGTAAAGCTCTTAGCGTTAGCATCGTTTATTTAGCTACATTTATCATAACTGAAATGACCTAAAACTAACTGAAACTGAGGCTAATCCACTTTCCCAAATCCATACTAGTTCATATGAATCATTGTTGAGTCCAATTGTCCTTAATTTGATCTGATAATCCACATTTTTTGCGGCCTCACTGTATTTACTGATACATTTCACCATGTTTTTGCCCCTCAGGGGGCGTGGCCTCAGGCGGCATTGACATTAATACAAACATCTATACAGATCAACATCAATGTATCAGTAAATGAAAAGCTAATAACACCCAGGGTGACCAGAAAAACTAAAAACAGATCAAATGCTATTGAAATCTAAGTAATAAAGATGTGCTTCTTAAAAGTCTCAACAGTGTCAGAGCTCCTAATGTCTTCTGGTTCCCTAAACGTGTCACAGCCAGGGTTTGAGGGTGGTGTAGATGTCTAATGTAGAAACAAGTGCAGATATTTAGTGAATATGAATAACCTGCTAAAGATCAAACTTTACTAGCGCTGTTATGATGATGGTAACATTAGCATTTCTCCACGGAGCCACTAGCGAGGGTGAAATTACCATTCATCAAGCGCAAAGACTTTTTAATGAGTCTATTTGGAAACTAAATACTGTAAATGATTACGGGTGTAGGACACAGGTTCCCCTGTTTGTAAGGTGATATGTAACCCGATGCACTACGCTGGGTGTGATTCGATTAACTCAGTGGCAGCAGCCCGCGTGTCTGCAGGAGTCACCATCAAAAACTTCAGGCTGAAGTCTTCCAGGAAATATGCAACTTCATGTCTTTGAAAAGTCACCACCCTCCATTATCAGCCTCGTGCATGTCACATGAGTAATGATAATAACACAGGAGGTGTCCAACTAGTCGTTCGGAGGATATTAACTTTTTTTTTTATTGAATGCCTTTTTCCCCCCTTTCCGTCAGACGTTGAATAAAATGGCAAAACAGAACAGTTTAAAATAAAGTGCAAACGCTCCCAGACTCCTCTCCTATATGGCCACGCGGCGGTAATTTATTCATACATCCGTTCAATAATAAAGTCCCACTCACATTTTGCGGTCAGAGTTACAGCTCCCAGAAAGACACGGATGGAAAGAAATGTGAGAAAAAGAGCGAGAGGGGATTGTTTTCTAGAGGTTTTACTTATTTATCAACCCTCCCCCACCACCACCACCACCACCACCATCCTTCTTACCGAGTACACTCACATTAGAGTGAGCTGTCAGGTTGCCAGTGTGATTGCTGCTGAGATTGTATACGCCACACAATGCCTTTAATTATGTCGCTGTCTCTTCTCTGTCAGAAAAGACAAAATGGATCAAAGGCTATATGGGAAGGAGTAAGTAAGCAATTATCTTCTTTTGTCTGCTATCGCTGTCAGTCAGCGCGGGCTTGGAGTCTAAAAACGGACGCGGCAGACGCAGATTGAGGTAATAATGTTGCCGCGTGCGACATGTAAATAAAGGCGTCCCGTATCTCCGGCTGACGTGACTCAGAAGCGACGATAAGGTGTAAAGATGCAAGTCATCCGGAGCTTCTCGGATATTACTCCACCTCTCCTCCGGGGGTACAGTTAATTAAACTGACGCAAATACAGCAGGAGGACACCTGAGAATGATTTTACGGCCGATAATAGTTACCGGAGATGACTTTGATGCTTCCGAGTGAACAAATTGTCGAATAACTCAAATTTGAGCCGAAGTGGAGTTTCTGAGTGTTGGCGAATTAAAGCCTCCTCTTCAGCGTCTTAATGCCAGTGGAAATATTTACATTCAGCCGGGGCTTTCTTGACAGCGCTTTACTAATTTACAAGACTTTGGGTTCATTTCTGCGATCCCCATGGTTACTGGCAGACACGGTCTCATGCTTCAGCTCTCCCTGCTTCTGGAAGAGGAGGGGGGGCAGCACAAAAACAAGCACATGTTTTAATAATTGGCTCTTTTCCATCGTTCCATGAGGCCTGATTTTCTTGCTGCATGCAGTCATTTTCCACACAGTAACAGCTGGCCACCTTGCTGGGAAGTTGGAAGGGTTCGGCCTCTTTTTTTTTTTTCCGCTCGCGTCTTTTCATCTTATCGGCATCGGTTCAGTTCCTTCGTCTTGTTTAGTTCCCCCCTCCTTCGCAGGCAGGAAACCTGAATGCTGCCACGAGAACGGCCGACCCTGCTACACCGCGAGGTAATTACAGGAAGGGAATATATTGGATGAAAATAGCATGAAAAACCACCCACTCAAAGGGAGGGAATCTTTTAATCAGGGAGAAGGTGATGAAATTATACATGCACCTGGGTAAAGCATACAGATATGATGACATGAAACGTTCAGGTGATGCATGGAACGTGCTGGATTGATTGAACTGTTAAAGTATCAATCACTTAGGCTGCAGGATTCGGATAAATGATAGTGTAGAGGCAGAAACCTGTCAGTGATCATAGTCGTTTATATCTCGGGTGAGGTGGAGGCTGGCATGATGTAGATATACACCAATCAGGCATAACATTATGACCTAATACCATGTAGGCCTCCAAACCAGTTGTTATTCTTTAGAGAAGGGTTCTGAGGGAATGGTGTGGTGTCTTTGAATCCTATATGTGTCTGTGTCAGGCTGCATCATTGCCATGGGGGTGGGGGGGGGTGGGGGGGGGGGGGGGGGTGCCGTCTGGTCTAGGCGGTGACATTCTATGTAACACATGAACAAATGCAAAAAGTTTCCCAGGAGAACAGCGATTGTCACGAGTTGGTCGATGGTCGTTCACTTCTCGTGTCGGTGGTCATAATGTTGTGGCTGATTGGTATATAGGCAGCTAGAGAAGCACCGAGGCTACGGCTGCAAATCAGAAGCATGCCGCTTCAGCCCAGGCAATGAATGATTTATTTCTCTGAGCAATTATATCGCTGTATAATTCACCTTGAAGTCACGTTTTCTAATAATATAATGAGGCGTGGTTAACACAACATAGCCAGACTCGGTTCTCATTAAATCTTGAAACGCTCCATTTGGACTCCGTTGCATGTTTTAACTGATACGTAAAAAAAAAAAAAAAAAAAACTCAGTTTGACCCTTAAAGACAGTTCGTTAATATCTTTGACAACAGTAGAATCTAAACATTTGGCTTCTCTGATGGGAGCCCAACACAAATTAAATCAGCGGTGCTCATGTGGGATGTGTATGACTCGACTCCAGGTCTGAAATTACCCTAAACTCAAATGTTGTGGGAGCAGGGAAAACCCTCTGAGATCAGTTCTTCTGCCAAAAACATCCACCATTAGAGCATTTATGTGTTTATTTGCATTTGACCGACAAAACCCTGTTTTTATGTCAACTCAGTGGAGTGCGTTGTTCACCCACCATCCGCCCCGACAACCTCCTGCCAACTCTAATGCACTGAATAAATATGGCAGCTTATCAACACAAACAAAGTTGTGTAGAAACCTAATTTCTAGACAGACTGAGGTGTTTGTTGTTTGTTGAGCAGAGTTGAAAGAAAAAAAACAACATTCTGAAGTAAGAACTACCCCAGAGAACATCATAATGAGCACGTTTGTGTTTAAATTGGTGCTGTTCATCACTGAGGCCCAATCAATGTAACATAAGAAAGGTCAAGTCAGAAAGCTGATGTGGATTTTCTAGGATTATCCCTGCGCCCTGAACAGACATACATGAGCCCTGAGCTTATTTATTTCATATATTTTTAGTTTACACTTCTCATTTCTTTGTTGGTGCAGGAAAAAAAAAAAAAAGTTGTCATGCTGAATATAAAAGACAAATGCAAGTGTGTGTGGCATTTATTCAGATAAGTTTGCTTCCGTCCTGATCTTAATGTGCGTATGAGCAAAATCTTATAGAGAGAGGGCGTTTGATGGGGTAGACATGGGAGACTTTTTTTTTTTTTGTCAGTTTGACATCCAGGTAACCCACTTTTGCTTCAGTGTGTTTACTCTTTGATTATCAGGAGAGCTGAGGGAAGCACTATCTCCCGAATGCCAAAGCCAGGCTGGCAAGCTGTCACAACACCGATGAAGACACATATACCACCTGGGTGTTTGTAGGTGACACACATGCGCTGGTTTTTGTGCACATGTTCAAGAGCCGCACACACACACAAACACACACACATATACACAAATTTACTTCTTAAAAAATACAACAATAAAAAAAAAAAAAAATGTAGTTTGTTTTGACAGCCGAAAATATTCCTGTGGTGCTTTCGGGAAAAAAATAAAATAAATAAAAAATTAAATGCGAAGGGATTAAAACAAAACACAGCAAACGAGGCCACTGTTTCTACATGAAGTGATCAGTGCTCCTGAAGCTGCTTTTTAATGCCTCCTATAGAAATATTAGCATCTGGCTACGCTTTAATACACACTGTACTTCTTCATTGTACACATTCAGAATGCTAGCTGCTGTTGTTGTTGTGCTAAAGTACAGTATGAATAAAGTTGGATCGAATTCAGGATGCAGCCTGACACGATAATAGGAGGGTGGTCATAATGTTATGCCTTTATATTCTGCATAACAATTACTGTACTAACCCCACACAAAATCATATTTATTTCAGCCGTTCCCAACATTTTCCACCTTGACGGCGCGAACCAACGTCAAGGTGACTCTTAATACAAAGCCTTACTTTCTATCATCAGTGAGTCATCAGCACTTTCGTTGAGTTCAAAAACTGTGTCTGATGGGGAAAAAGGAGATTTTTAAATACTTCTGTGTGCATACTTTTGATGATCCACGTGGCTTTTCTTTATGTTTTTAGCTAACACATCTAAGTCAAATAATCGAATGCTGTAATGCTTTGAATTCTAGCACCTAAATATCTAAAGGCCTGGAAATGGGGTCATTGTGGCAAAAGTATCCACAAATGCATAGCTGCATCCACAAATGTGTCAAATAACCTTGCATATGCGTACATTGTGAGTTACTCAGCCTTCTAACCAGGCTACCAAGCACATATCAACACGCAAACTAGCTAAAATAACTTTATAACGGAGTAATAATTTGGGGAAAATGTAGTTCGTCTGCATCATCAAATAACTGAAATATATTCACCCATCAACTAATAGTTTATATAACTCACACATAGACGTTGCCTTCTCTTTTCAAATGTGAACAGGTGAATGCGCCCCCTGGTGGCATGAAGCTGTATGGCTGCAGAGGCACATAAGTCTCCGCCTGTATTTGCAAATCGCTGCACACATTTGTGGATCTTATCAAAAGTCACAAATCTGTCTGTGCATATCAATCAATGTACGCATTAGCAAATTTATTTTACACATTTGTGGATCCGGTTACACATTTGCAAATAGTTTTGCTGTAATAATGGCCCCATACCTGGACACAGCGAGCAACAAAGAACTAACGGGAACAAAAAGTGGCCTATATCTGGAGCAAAAAGATGCATTTGAAATATCTCTTTAGCAAAATAACTCTCCCTACCAGCAGGTGGCAGTAGTCTGTATTTGCCAAGGGAAACAGGCAGCGTTACTGACAGGTGGGATGGTGGGAAAATTCTCCTGAATCCATCCAATAAATGGCCACAGAGGAAAATAAAATGTTAAAAAAAAGTGGTAATAAACGCTTTATTACCTCTAGTTCTGTTTTTTTAGTGTGTGTGTTGGCTGGGAAATACAGTAAAAGGAAAAGTACTTTTTGTTGACGGTCTGTGTTGTCATTTGAAGTCCAGCGGAGCAAAAGCTTGTTCTGAGTCACTCACTAATGCGCCAGAGGAGAAATCTTGATGTCGAAGCGTATGAGTGGTGCTAGTCCCCAGACTACCCCCACCGCTCCAGCGAGGCTGCTGACCGACAGATAAGAGTCCGGCCGCGCTCCCGCGTGGAAGTCTATCTGAGACTGAAGCAGGTCCTTTTCGGGGAAAATTGAAACAGCCACATCTTAAGACGCTTCTCCCCGCTGCGTTTGCATCGTGAAACGCAGGACGAACGGCCTTCTGAGAGCGAAAAACAGTCGATGCGAGCAGAGAGTCGACAGTCGTCTGTTCTGGTTTTGATTGGACAACATCTGGCGTGTGCGTTGCCTGGGAGTTCTTCTTCAGTTACAGTGCACACATTATCTCTGCTTGTGTGTGTGTGTGTGTGGAGAGATGACAGATGAGAGGTTTGCATCAATATTTGAACAAAGCGTTCTGGCATCTCGTTCTGTTGAGGCCGTGCTGTTTTTAAGAGTCTGAGAGGCAGAGCTTGAAATGTATGTGCTCGTGTGACTCCCTTTGCAAAAAAAAAAAAAAAAAGAAGGACTTACAAGTTAGAGAGTGGATCCAGAGCTCCAGGCATTTTTTGCAGTCTGACTGAAGTCACCGCGAGACGCGCCTGGGGACGCAGAGGAGAGAGGAGGAGGAGGAGAGCCGGGCAGGAAACGGGGATGTGATTTAAAATAAAAGCGTAAAAGTCTGGCCACCACCTTGAATTTAAACCGGTAGGGCGTCTGACACGGAGGCCTTCAAACAGACGAGAGCGTCACATTATTTCTCCGCGAATAGCATCCGTGTGCATCCCGCTGGTGTGCATAAGACATGGCGGCTAAGCGGATCACGACACCGTCAGCCTGTCAGCGGGACGCCTCTCGCCGCAGGTTGATGTGTTTGGATTGAACCGTCGGCGCCGTTTGGAAACATGATCCGACTTTCACGTGTTGCTGCCTCTCACGCCCCATTGTGTTGGGAGATCAAGAAATCTCATCTTTTTTCTTTTTTTCTTTTTTTTTCTGCTGCTTGCCTCTCTCCTGTTGTTGTACCTGTCATTCAAACATCTCAGCAGGTGCAGAAGAAGAAGAAGAAGGAGAAGAGGATGTGGGGGCTTGACATTGAAGAGGTTGTGATCCTCCTGTTGGCCATTTTTTTTTTTTTTTTTTGGCTAAAAAGAAACACGTTTTCTTTTGGATTCATGTTTTTTAAGCATTTCCTGAAAATGCTTATCTATTTTTTTTTTTTTTGTCTTCCTGCCATGCACTCTGTTGATCTCAACAGATGCTCCCCCGGTGCCTCTCACTATCTTCAACACCCACCTATCATCTGCTTCACCAATCTCCCTCCACCCCCATCTCCTCCGCTCACCTCACCTCTGATCCTCCAACTAGACCATCCATCTGGTGCATGAGTCTGCGTCAGCGCCGCCTGTGAAGACGCCTCTCGCCAGGCATATATAATGAACGCGTCCGCCGTCGCCCCGGCCGTATTTATCCGTGTATTTACACAGACACATTAGCCCCGAATGACCGTGTTTACGCCGGGGCCGAGACGAATCCGCGGATTTAACCCGCCAACAAACCACGCACCTTATTTTCTCAAACCTGCTGCTGAAATGTCAACAAGGTGAAATAATTAACAAATGATTATGCCGCACACTCTTCAATCAACAAGCTAAGAATTAATTAGCAGACTTGTTTGTTAACTCGTGGTTAAGCAGCTGCTGCTTCTTACTTATTCGTTCTCCAAGTCGCGGCTTTTAAAGCAGTTGGAGAAGTTTCCTGTTCTTTCTCTATTTTCCTCATTTGTTTGTTTTCCAAAGGCTAAAGAAAGAAAGTAAGAGACGCAGGTTATGTTTTAGTCATTATCACGCTGGAGCTGCAGAAGGACGTTAAAGCGGGGTCAAACGTAAGAACAGTCCAGAAAATGGAGATGTACTGTAAATGACTGAGGCTTCAAGAGTGTAAAGGGAGTGTTGCATTTTATTAAAGCCATACATTCTCCTCCTCTCGCTGCCTTTTTCCCCCTCTCCCTTCGTTTCTTTCACTGCCTGCTTTTCTTTTTTTTTCATATTTTGTTCTATAATCATGCAAACAATGCCTAAACTGTCCAGTGTACGCCGGAGACTTGTTTCCAGTGGCTCGCACCTGCTGGAGGTTTCGAAATCAGAGACCGCACATGTGCCGCTGTGACAGAAAGCAGTCGAATTCAATCCGCTTCGCTGAGCGTTATTCATGAAGCGAGAGGCGCGGCGGGCTCAAAAGGGACATGAGCGAGTAAACTTGTGTTAACGAAAAACCTTGAAAGTGAAAGGGAGAGGAGAGGGGGGGGGGGGTGCTGCGGCTACAGAAACGACTAATGCGAGTTCATTAACGGCCGTTAAATGGAGTCTTTCAGGGCGAATGTTTCAGTGCGAGCGTTTTCGACAAAGAGGATGAGACCTGTTTATGCAGCCCTCGGTGACGTCCTGTAATTCAGCGTAATGTGATTAGGAGGAGACAGCTGCAGCGTACAGTGCACTTTTCAACATGACCAGAATAAAGGAAAGCAGATTCAAACATTTCAAATCGAAGTACAGGAAACCAACTTTAACAAACGGGCCACCTTAGACTTAGACTTAGACTGAGACTGAGACGGACTTAATTGATCCACAAGGGAAGGTGCTTGGTCATAGTAGCTTAGTTGCTCCAAAAAGATGAGCTGGTTTGGTATAAAAGAAGTTCTGTAGTGGGAGAGGAGCTGAATCAGTCTGATGGAGAATGAGCTCCTCTGTCCCTCTAGTGTTCGGTGTAGTCGATGGGATGGATTGTCCATAATGGAGAGCAGTTTGTCCAGTGTGCTTCTGTCCCTCACTAAGACAAACGTCTCCAGCTCAATTTGTCGATCCTACTGATGTGTTTCTACTCGTACTACTCCCCCAACAAACCACAGCAAAGTACAGGACACACGCTACAAACAGAGTGTCCTGCACACATTGAAAGATCTAGTCTACTCATGTCCTTCTTGTCCACAACATCCCTGTTGTTGTCCCTCCAGTCCAGGCCGTTGGTCATGTGGACTCCCAGGTCCTAGGTGGTGATGATGGGCTCCACTGGTGTCCTCTTCCTCCTGAAGTCAATGACCAGCTCCTTCTTCTTGTCCACATTCAGGAGTAGGTATTTTGTCTGGGACCACTCCTCAAAGTCTCCTATCAGTGTCCTACACTCCACCTCCTGTCCATGTCTAATACACCCAACCACTGAAGAGTCATCAGAGAACTTCTGCAGGTGGCAGGACCCAGAACTGTATTGGAAATCAGGGGAATGGCTATGATGAGTTTAGCTTAGAATAATGTCTGGAAATGGGGGAAAATATGTAGAATGATCAGGCATAACATTACATCCACCTTCCTAATATTGTGCCTCCAAAACAGCTGTGACTCATTCACAAGGGGGTCTTTCGTTTCTGTGGATCATCCCACTGATATTTAATCAGTTTGGGATCTAGTGAATTTGGAGGCCAGGTCAACACCTTGTGCTGATCTTCATGTTTTTTATGAGTTGTTCCCAAACCGTTTTTGTGCATCCTGCTAGACATGACTGTTGTCATTAAGGAGTGTCATTGCTATGGAGAGCCTGGTCTGGTCTAGATGGCTGGTACATGTCTGAGTAATATCCACATTTATGCTGGATGGTCAATGTTATTTACTTCTCCTGTCACTGGTCATGAGCCTGATGGGCATACGATGCATATAAAAGGCGTATTTAAGTGCTATTAAAAGCACTTTTCTGCAAGTAGCAAAGACAAAACCCCTGCAATCAGCTCTTCATACCAGGAAGTGGAAATGTCTTGCCATTTGCGAGCCATTCAAGCTCTTAGCGTAGGGTGTGGGTTGTCATCTTGTTGAGATATTCTGTGTTGATTGTAGCCCAATCAGAATAAAAATGCCTCATGTAACCACTTGAATCAGAACAGACTGGCCTGATTAGAAGCAAGTTCAGTAGGAAAATAGGAGCTCCTAATAACCATGTGAATGATTGATCCGATCGTTTTGTGTCGAGCGCCGTGGCCTCATGCTTGGTTATCTTCCTCCACTGAATGAACTCAGTGCTATCAGTAGACGGATACATACTTTATTTATCTTCTGCTTCTGTTGTATTTTCTGCAGATTCAAAACTCGACAGCGCTTTGTCAAAAAAGACATGAACATGGATCACTTTACTTTGTGTCCATGTTAAGTTATGATTTGAGGCAGGTTTAAGGAATATTGTTCATGTAAATAATACAGGGAGAGTTTCAGTAGCTCGCTATCAAAGATGGTACCAAAAAAACGTTGAGTTAGATGTGCTTGTTCTTTGGAGAGAAACACTATTTCCATTTTTCTGGAGATATTGTGATGCAGAGAAGATGAGTTGCTGCATCGCTGAATAGTGTCGGCGCTACTGTAATATTTAAAACGAGCAGTGACAGGACTCAAGAACGAGCCTCGTGGGTAAAAGTCAACAAGGCTTTCAGGCGGGATTCGTAACGGACGGGGAAAGAGGCAAACGAGCAAAAAATCAGATTCAGGTAAAAAGGTCAGGACCAGACCGTCCGCGCTGGATGACTGCTGCTGAGGCAATCAGAGAAGGGACCGCTGCACAAAGAGTGCTATCTCTAAGATATAATAAAGAGAATGAGCATCAGGTGTGAAGGTGGGCAGCGAGGTCAGGTGATGCAGACGCCGTGGACACTGAGGTAACTGTAGGGCATTAGGGTGGCAGGAGAGAGATAACTGGCAGGAAACAACTTCAGAAGAAGCAGAAATGGGCAATTCACAACTTCGCCTGTGATCTTGAGTCTGAAGGGAGGAAAGAAGGTGACGGCGGCAGAGACTTTGAACAAAAGCAGGGAGATGACTCAGGCCTGTCGCGGCCTGTTCTGGTGAGATCCCCACCTGATCCTCTTCCATTTGCGTGTCAAGAAGTCAGTTATCCACACTGCATCGGCCGGTGTTTGAGATGGAAGCGAGACAGGCGGCGCGTCTGCCAGCGTACGAGGTTTGCTGAGTGTGGGGGAGACTTTGGCAAACATCAGCCCGGCTGCCGCTGCCTTTTCGTCTCTCCAAATCAGCGTGAACATGCTGGAGCAGCAGCCGTCTTCCTCTCCACCAGCGGAGCAGCTTGCGCTACCACCCGGAAGGCTTTACACCGAAATCAGTCCAGTCAGCCAGAGGCTCTTTCCTCCCTCATTTCTTTTAGATTTCCACTAAAAAATTATAAACACGCTGAACCTACTTTACACCCATAACTGTTGCTTTTATTTTTTGCATGTGAGCAGAGGGAACGTTTTTGGTACTTTAGGAAATTAAAACATTTGCCAGCTTTTTAACGCGCTGCAGCTAATGCAGCATTAGCAGACTGTGCGTGTTGTCGGATCTCTTGGGCAGTGATATCTTGTTTTCCTCCACATGTTTCTCTGCCCCTTGTGTGTTATTGCCAGGCCGAAGCGTGAGAAGCTGTGGACCTGAATGACAGCGGAGAATCTTATTAAAGAGGGGTGGGTTCGCTGGTCTTTGGGTCTGCCTTGGGAAAATGCAGATGAACCAATAACAGCCCTGCACGATGTAAATGAGGCAGCGACGTCTGGTTTATATGGGCTAACAGGGCTAAGTGCTCCCAAGCTCATACTAACAGATGGTTTCAAAGTTTTGGTGATACCAAGGGCAGCAAAGGCACCAAAAAGTCAAAACACACAGAGTCTACTTTCATTGTTTTAATTCTTGTAAGTGATTGACAGGTGTCATGCCATGCCCCCATCATTCACTGATCATTTGGGGTAAATCCAGTCAGCTCTCAGGCCTCTGGTCACTGGTCAAAAGTGCCGCTGGTGCAGAACTTCAGCTATAGCGTCGTTAGCATGAACGAGGTGGATTACTTGATTTCTAATCCACTTCCCTCAATGTCTCTGGAGGAAAAGTTGGAAGTAAAGAGACTGGGATCCCAAATGATGTTCAAATAACTCAAAGGGGCAAACGACAAAATGAACTGGCTAATGGCAAATGCAGCCAAGAATTCACTTTTCTGTTTTCCGTGCTTTTTACGAGGAGATACGGCACGGACCCAACAAGGAATTGTGAATTTGAAACATTTGTCAGACAAAACTAGAAAACATGACTAGAAAAAATCAGTGACACTGGCTTGATTCATGATACATGATTCTTTTCCATAGTGTGCACTTGGTTGTGGTCATACATTCAGTAAGTGAGAATTATCAGTTAAACCTGCATAATTTAAGGTTTTTCTTTATCAGTATCAGTAGTTGCACATTTTTTATTTCATGTATTTTGCATGAAAACACCAGCTGAGTGTTAATTCAATTATTACCTTCGATACGCCAGGCCAGTTGAGATGTAGATGTAACTGTGTGTATTGTAACCTGTGTTTATTGCTCCTTTTGCTGCTGTGTTAACCATTAAATTGGCATTATGCATTCGTTATCCCATGAAATCTCAACACCAGCCGCCAATGAAATGAGGGAATATTGTTGGAATGTGCAGCAGAAATCAAACAGCAGCGTCACGTTCTGCACACACATCTCGCAGGATCCCTCTCATATCCTTGTGCGTTCTCCAGAGGGGCGTCCTACCCTCCAGTTCTTGCACTTTGTGATCTATATTCAGCAATTTAAAGAGCACAGACAATGTTATGCCGTTCCCAGGGACATTTAAGTGCTTCCACGCACTCACACACACACACAGCCACGTGTCCTCGCCACCAGCTTCGGTTTAAATCACCCCGGAGCTCACACTGTTTCTCTTAATCTGCCCGCATCAATATTATCCCGTCTGCTAAATAAAAGATGAAAGACTAAAAAGTGAATAGACTGCTAACTCAGAAAAATAAAGCCCGGGACTCTTCGCTGAAACCTGACTAATGTTGATGCAATATTTCAGGTATTAGTCTCAGCTGCGTCAAACTGTCATGTTCGTGAGCATTAGTATAATACCTGATCTATTAACAAATGAGTCATTACTTGGAGGGCCGCGGCTTTGTCTGACTGGCTGTGTGTGTGTGTTTGTGCATTCTTGTTCCCATCTATCATTGTCTGGATGCACACTTGCACGTCTGCGCTTTGCATCCATCCAAACACAAACACGCCGTGTCAACGCTCGGCGCGCAAAACAAATTGGAGCGCTCTGTACAAGAAAAGCTCGCCGGCGGCTAGTCATTTTGAAATTAAAAGCATGTCTCTTTGTTCAGCCTCGGTTCCAGGAACGAGGGGGTGAATGCGAATGTGTCGCACGGAGGAACGCTGAGTGAGAGCGCTGTGATTTTCACAGCCGGGGAATCACACAGACTCTTTTATCTGTTTCCCTCGATCAGGAGACATCCGGCAGGGAAGGTAGGAGGAGGGAGGAGGAGAAGATTAGCGGGAATAAGAGAGAGGGTTCTCTAATCCTGATGGGGTTTACAGAGGTGCAGCCATCGCTGTGGAGTAACGTGGCATTGGGACGGGGGACAGTTTGCCTCGCTAAACCCTTCACACTTGCATGAAAGAGGTTCCTGCAAACTAGGGGATTAGTCGGGGCGTAATTACACTTGCGGGCCTCAGAAGTAGCAAAACGTGAGTCGACTGGAACGCACCTCAAACGGGCGGAAGAGGAAGGCAAAGGGAAGGAGAGGGATGCCTGTTAATGTGCTGCCAGTGTCTCGCCTGTGAATCCTGAATTAACTTCTTTGGTGAACACACGCATCTGTGATCAAAGTAGTATTTTAAGCAACTGCTGTAGATCTGCCTGATCAGCGCGAGTGGGCTTTCTTCCACTAAACCCAACTATGATTGTTTTTTGTTTTTTGGAGAAAATATGAGTCTGTCATTGTCACCTCTCAGCCACACACTGGCTGTGAAATCATTTTTCTTTGCTACGCTAGGATTTCCCTTCAATAACTTCCCATAAAAAATTGGATTTCTTACTTTTCTCACATTGCCGTACTGCTGGTGTTGCTGCTGAGAATCAGGCGGCAGTCATGTTGAGATCATTCCTACCCATTCCCACAGGGAAATATTGAGGTGCTGGACTCGACTCAATAACACTAATGGCTTCAATAATAAAAAACTAAACAAAGATTTTTCTTTTTTTTTCCTGAAATATTCTGCAGATTTGTAAAAACAGCTTGCCTACATTAGCGCTCCTAATATTACACACCGCGATGCTCAGTGTTTGCACTGAACAGATACTGGATTTGATAATGCGAAGGCACAGATGGGGCTGTGGAGATGATGCAATGTTCTGGTGATGCATTGTTGTGCACATATGCTCCAAAATATAATAACATGCTGCATGCATTTTAATTGAGTTTGATCGCGTTCAGGGATAGGCAGCACCTTGGGAGGTTACTTACAGTAAGGAGTTTGTATTTTCTGCCTGTGCCACATCCCAAAGACATACTTCTTAGATTAGGTTAATTGGTGACCCCAGATTGGTTGGTTGTCTCTCTGTTTTAGCCCTGGCAGCCTGTGCAGAGTGAACCCCGACTCCTGCCCAATGCTGGGATAGCCTCCAGACCCTGGTGGCAACTCCAGGTATACGGGTTAAGAGATAATGGATTCATCATTTATTCTTCTCTTTTTCTTCTCCAGGTCCTCGGGGTGAATCCCTGCAGCATGGCCAGTCTGGAACGCTGCCCCGCTTCGTGGAGGAGCCCGTCGACGCCTACATCGTCAAGAGCAACCCCATCAAGCTCCGGTGTCAAGCTCGCCCCGCGCTCCAGATCTTCTTCAAGTGCAACGGAGAATGGGTCCACCAGAGTCAGCACATGTCGCAGGAGCACACCGACCTCGGGACAGGTAACACCAGTTCAAGAAATATTCTTAAGGGGACTGGGATTTATGTGTGGGACCTCCTCTGGACGCAGGATTAAGTGCATGGTCCAAACCATGGTCCAAACCAAATGTTAAGCCAAAGCTTTTGATGCTCTGCTCTCTCTGAGGCCTTTTCCCAAGCCGAACCAAATAACAGATTTCTTCTAGCTTTAGCGAACCAGCCAGGGACTGAAAATGACAATAACAATGAAGTAAACTCCAATCAGCCACAACATTATGACCACTCACAGGAGAAGTGAATGTAAGTGAATAGAAACAGACCTGTTCTGTAGTTACATGAGCAACAGAAATTCCTTTCCCGTCTATTATAAGTCATGAGGGTATCATAAATAGAAGGATCGGTATCTTAAGAAGAGACTTTGTTCATGGGGGCTCTGTAGCTTATGGCTACATCCACCCCCTGTAAAATATATTTCCCTGACTTCTACATGCTCATTTGATCTAAGATGAAATGACAACTCTTTGACCATGAGAGGCGCCAACCGGTTCAGTTTTAGGATTAGACTCTGAACACTGTATGGTGCCTTTTACTGATGCAACGTGCTGAAATACAGTAGTTTTTATGACTAAAAAAAGAAAAAAAAACAAATCCTTTCATTTCCCTTGTCTGTATCTGTTGCATCATGACACAATGGGTATTAAGATATCACATGGTTTCACTTATGGCTACACAGCAGCACAAAAACAGAATCACACTTTCTGTTTTCCCCTATTATCGGCTCACATCGTCATTAGAATGGAGTAGCTTCACTTATTTATTTATCCGTCAGGTCAGGACGAGGGCGAAATATTTATGAGGCTGAGTTTGCAGCTATTAGCGAGACAGTGTTGATGCTTCGCTCCGCACGCGGTGGCAAGCAATCAGTACCTCTCCTTCCAGAGTTAAAAGAGCACCTCTAAAATCTTTACTAGCCTGGATTCATAGCTCCGCTTCCATCTGGATCCTCATCTCCATTCATATCTCTTTCCACTGAGACACGAGGAAGCAGCTGCACAGAACGGACAGGAAAAAGAAAAAAGTAGAGTATTGTCTGAAGTACAAATCCGTGCCCTAACTGCAAGAACTAACAGAGTACATTTGGAATAGTTTGACTCTTAGAAAAGTTGTTTTATATGTGATGTATTGACATATAGATGAATTCTGTCCAAGTCTTTGCTATTCTGAGACCCGTTTCCTCTAAATCCACCCTTCAGGCTCTGGTTATAGCACCAGAGCTCAAAGTTGAGATGACAATGATAAAGATAGACAGGCCACTCCTCGACTTAATGAAGACGGAAAAAGAGTGATGTGGAGAGATAAATTCGCAGCTGATATATATTTTACAGTGAGAACGTGTGCAGTGCAGCATTTCTTGTTAGCTCCATTGATTGATTGACTGATTGATTGATTGATTGATTGATTGATTGATGATTGCAACTGAAGCTGGGTGAATTACTGTGACACCCAAATCTGCACTCACTTCAGCTCTGTGGAGATATAAATAGTTATTTTTTCTATAAAAATTAAATTTCTTTAAACCACCTGTGCACAACTAAACAGCAGAGGTCCAAAGTTAGCTCCTGGCTGATGAATATAGTAGGATATTAGCAGTTAGCAGAGGCTTCAGAGACCAAAAACAGACCTCCAAGAAAATGAGCGCAAGCTGGATGTTTAAATAACTGTTTACCAAGTTAACGGTGTGTAGGATTTAGCAGACTGTAGCAGTGAAGCTGCAGACTGCAACCCACTGAGCCATAATGGAGAACCTACGGTCCATATTAATATCAGCTAAGACCATGGTTTACATTAGTTTTTTGAAGATAGTTTCAGGCAGATTTGATTAAGCTATTTAATCTAAAGCGCCGTATGTCGTAGCCCCTGTGTAAACAGGAATATAACTGTGATTTGTTCCACGCCAGTGCTAGTGTTCGGTTTGTCCTGTAGAAACCACCGACTGCATATAAAGATGATGAATCACAGATGAATCAGTGGCTGACACCATCTTGGCAGTGCCTGACTCCACCTAACAACCAGCTATTTTAAAAATGAGTCACCCCAGTCAGCCCCGACATTAATATAATTTAAACACTTTGGGTCAGAAAAATCTTCTCCCTCGTCAAACCGGACCAAGAACAAAAGTATTTTTTGTAAACATGTTTATTTCTGGACGTTTTAACATGGGACTTTCATGTTAAAATGTGAGGTTTGACCACAGACCATAGACAGTATAAAGATGGAAAAAGCAAGTAGAGCTCCCCCTGGTGTCCGGCCGCAGTATAGGTCATAAGCATAATGGCAACTGCCAGTTGTAAAATAATAATAATAATAAAAAAAATAAGTACAGTGTATAATCCACCATTTCTTTGTAACTGGTGGAGGTAGAGCAGAGCGTAGTATTAATTCAACGAAAACATGATGAGATTCACTTATGGAGGCAGCCTCTTGTGGGCGTTTGAGGAACTGCAATGTACACTACCAGTCAAAACTTATGACTGTATATCTCTTCAGGGTTAGCTTAATTCTTCAGCCTCAGAGGTCATGCATTTAAATGAATCAGTCTATTAATTTAAAAAATAAAAAATGTAATCCCTTCTAATAGACAGGCTTTCTCGGACAGGCTAGTGATTTAACATTTTAGTGTGTTCTCAGAAAATATATACCGTATTTCCTTTGATAGTCCCTGGTATTCAATTAACTGCCGGGTCTCTTATAATGTGGTTTGTATGTAGGTCGATCTAAAATACTGATGACTCAAAGGGAATTAGAAATGGCATGGCCACTATTAGAGGAAATACTGTATATACTCTTGGTGCACATTTATGTGGTATGCTAGTTGAGAGTGTAAGATCGAATCAGTTTTCTCCCAACCAGGCTGTAAACATGCATTGTTTCTGCTGTGAAGCTGGGTATTTTAACATGTAAGTCTCTGGGGATTGACTTGCTTTTTAAGCCAGACTCAAGTGGCCATGTTGGCTTCATGTTTTCAGCCCTGGAGGCTGCCAATCGGCAGAAACATGGCAGCGCACCATGGTTGGCTACATGGAACGGGAAGGCTCTCCCTGGAAGTTCCAGCTTAGCCACATCTTAACACACAAACCATTCATGTACATTAGTGTAATAGATCGCAATGCCACAAATATGAAAAAGCAGAGATGCTTTGGTACCATATTTTCTTTTTTTTAACATGGCTTTTGTTACATATAAACTTCTCTATTGGTGGTACATGCAAACTACTCGCTTGGACTTCATAGCCAATACAGGAGCATTTTATTTTGTCTCTCTGCCATCTCAGTTCATAACCTTGTAATCAGACACAGGGTGAAGCAAACTGAAAATGAATGGAGCCATGTAGTGCCTCGCAATACAAGGAGATAAACCTCAAAATAAGCAGGAAGCAGTGGCGCCTCTGGTGTGACACACAAATATCCAAGAACTCGTAGAGACACTTTATTGGACGATGCCTCAAGAGGAGAAATAAGTAGAAAAACAAAATGTTCCCAAATGAATGCCAGTATCAGTAGATTTTAAGAACAGACCTGGCCATCTTTGACAGCCCACACTTGGATGTGAATGCACGCTCTGATGGCCTCCCTCTGAAAGCACTAGATAGCTTCAGATATTAAAACCATCATTTCTTAACACACCATTTGTGCACAGTAGTGATTTCCTTTCAGGCATGGTATCATTTTTAGGCTCACATGCGTCCATTCAATCACTGAATCAGCGGGGATGTGAGATGATTACCCCGTGGTGTTGTCTGTTGTTATTTCCGGCCTTCACTCCATTACATGAAATTTGTTTTGTTCAGTTAAAATCATGATGGGCTTTTCAAACTGAACAAAATAGTGTAGCCATTAGCTACATTGGCCATTACTTCATGGCTCTCCGATACTTTTAAGTGAAATTGTGTAAAAATGTTTGTAACGAGGAAAATGAATATGACTCTCCTAATTGAATTCTTTGATCCCCTTTTTCAGAAGAAAAGGATCAAACAGAACCCACAAGTCCTTCTCATTATTATTTAAAGAATGCTGCATCATCACTGGGTTTAGCAGCTCAGTATCAGACTCGGAAGCACATTTTCTTTCTTTAGCACATTATTGGATTACATATTTCTAGTAGCCTGTCATACAGTTAGCATGATGCCATCTGGTTAACTATGGGATGGACTGCTATGAAATGGTATCCAGGTATTTAAGAGGTACTCACTGAGATGATGAAATCTGCTCTCGTAACCTCCAGAGCCAACAACGTGTCAAAATGTTCACTTATCCTGTGAAATATCTATTTCCAATTTATTTACATGGAAGCACATACCACAGATGAAGTGCACCTAAGCATTAAAACGTCCATTTATCCCACCGCCCCTTACGTGGCTGAAGGCTCTGGATGGAAAGTTCACAGTACAAAGGATAAAGTTACTAAAGGGCCAAGTGTGCACGACTAAAAAAAACTTTAAGAAAAACTTAAACTTAAAGACTCTTTACTGTGTTATTGAAACACTGAAAATAGTTGAAGCCAGCTCTTGTAGTTTGTTGCTAAGGCAGAATTGCTATTCAAAAGTGAAGCCAAAGCAAGTAGAGCTCCCCCTGGTGTCTGGCTGCAGTATAGGTCATAAGCTCCACCCCCTCCATGTTAGTGGATGCCAAACTATTATACATGTCATATAGTTATTTTTTCAAGGATGGTTTCAGACATTTTAGCTAGGTGATATCATGTTGATGAATGCTCAAGTTGGGGCTGCAGCTAGCAACTATTTCTCTAGTCGACTAATCTATTGACTATCTTAATGCTGACTAATCGGATTATGATGATTATGGATTATTCAGTGGCTCTGTTTATTTATTTAAATACACATTAAAATGAATGCAACATATTTTAGTAAAGGGATAAGGGATAGCTCAATATTGAATGCAAAATGATGATGATAATATTTATAACTGGCACTAGGCCCAGTTTAATATAGAACACATACTTAACCTCTCCGTCAGTTTGGGAGTCCTTGGCCTTAAAACCATCGAAGACCCCTGATTTAGATGTTTTCGCTCACGTTATTGTTGCAGTTGTAGGTGCAGTGGCTGCAGCCATTTTTCTCTTCCTGTTGCTTGTCGGCCGGAAAAACACGAGCGATGACGTCACCAACTAATATCGACAAATGAATTTGAACAAAAATCAAGTTTTATTATTGATTTTTATCTGCTACATCGACTAATCGCTGCACCCCTAGTTCAAGTGTCAATTTCTTGGACACGTTTTAGTTAGTTGTTTGACGCCAGTTGCCATGCCAACCGCTCTGTAAAGTGGGACCAAAGACTCTGTGAAAGTTGGAAAAATCTTCCCATATGTCCCTGGAAAATAGCGTAAGTTCGGCCGATGCAAGGAAGGAGGAGACTTTTAACATGGATAGTTTACGTTGAAAAGCATTGCTTCTTCTTACTGAAGTCACAGTCGCTACTTATATGTGCATGCATCTGTTTGTTCTTTCTCTTTATGGTGAACTCTGCTGAAGCTATCGCCCAGGATTCAAACTTATAGGAGCACTGCTCGGCCCATCTTTGAAGTACTGCACACTAGTTTAATTCCCATAATCCTTCACTCTGCTTAGATGGCGGAGTCGCACAAACGGACAACAAAACACAACCATAAAATGGCTTTGTTGAAAGTCTTAAAAAAAAAATTAAAGCTTCTCTTTAAAGGACACTTCATTTGCACACAGTTTGCATGCATTGAAAGTTGCCTGTGTGTCTTCGGTCTTTTTATTTCTCTCAGCTCTTTACTGCACCCTTTACATTGTTTCTTTTTCTTCAACACAGTGCAAACAATAGCATCTCAGCTGAAATGCCTGTATATTATAACACAGAGTGCTCTGCTCTTGAAACCCCTTAGAAGTCGGGCCTGCATGACAATGTGTAGCTTTGCTGCTTGGGCGTGCATTAGTATTCAGGGGTCGAGGATGCAGAGGATTTCTTTGGACATGATCTGGGATTTAGTGAGTGTTTCTGAACAGTATCTGTCTCTAACCGCGTCCACGTAGCACGCAGGCAGAGGTGGGTCGACGAGCCACATGTAGAGAAAATGAACATCTCGCCTCTGACTGTCTGTCCAGCTTTATCTGTAGGAGGCAGTTGAACAGCAGCCGTATATCTCAGTACAAGCTATTATAGTCTGACTCAGGTGGTAGAATGGCCCCTGGGTCCAGCATCGAGCAGGGGCTGTAGCCATTAAAGCAGTAAGCTGTGAATTAAATGCAGACAGACTCAACAACACATGCCCTAACACTGTTTGACCAGGGGGTTTAAAGCAGAGGACGGAGACCGTGTGTCCAGAGGCAGCTAACTCATCTGAGGAGATATATTTCACCATTGTGTTGTGCTGTTTTTTTTTTTCCTCATATTTGGCTCAGATGTGCCTTCCAGGAGACACAAAGGCAGACGAGGAAAACAAACTTAGAGAAAACATCCATTACAGTCGACGCGAATAGCTTCTACTTCTTTTTTTTTTTTTTTTTTTTTTTCCAAAGGCAATACAAGTGCTTTCACAGTCATCCTATACCAACTACGTGAACCTGTAAGATGTGCAGTAGGGTAAAATTACATTTGAACACACCATAATGGGTAAATGTTTCATACCAGTAACTCATCTTCTCAGCCAGCCACTCTCGTCTGCTCAACTTTCCATGACATGGCAAAGTGTGAGAAGTGTGCGTCTAGTGGCATTTTTAAAAATTGAAAAGGTCTTTTTTTCTTTAGTCTACAAACAGTAAGTTTTTTTTTTTTTTTTTTTTTAATAAAACATGTACACATAGAAACGTCTAATTTAAAGCAATGAGATTTTTAAAATGCTTTTTTTAATGTTTTGATGCAGCACAAAGCCTTTTACTCGCTCTGGGCACATCTCATCCGTTTAGGTTGAGAAACTTTACCACTTCTCCAATTTACTGGAGAATTTACTGAAGGAATTTAATTTTCTTGATTTTCTGCTGCAACTAGAAGATGTTGTTCTCAGCATGATGTAGCTTTAAAAACAGAGAGATGTTTTTTTTTTCTTCTGATACCTACACCGATCAGGCATAACATTATGACCACCAGTGTCGCCACAGTTACCGTGAAAAAGTAATCCGATTACTGATTACTCATCACCCTTTTAAAAAATAACTTTACAGATTGCTTGATTTTGAAAGTAACTAAGTTAGTTACTCACATTACGACTTACATTCAGCAGCTGACTCCTTACAACTAAAAAAAAATGCACCAAAGTCTTGAATTAGAGACTTTTTCTAATTTACTTTTGTAATTTTGTTGTTTACGTTTGTTTACGTTTGCGTTTTCCTCATGTTGTCAAGTGACTTGTTGCATATGTGACATTGCTCCCTGAGACACAAGCAGGAAGGAAAAATACAAAATGGGAAAAATACTAGTGAACAGTAACTTTAATGTGGTTAGGAAACAGTAACGTGTTAGATTACTCGTTATTGGGAAAAAAATTGTCAGGTTAGAGTCTGATGATCTGATGATCACCTTCCTAATATTGTGTAGGTCTGGTCTTGGTGGGAGCTACATGTGTGAGTAACATCCACATGAATGAATGTCAGGTCCTAAAGTTTCCAAACAGAAAACTGAACTGTCACAAGACAATCGATGTTATTCACTTCTTATGTCAGTGGTCGTAATGTTGTGGCTGATCGGCGTGTGTATATGAGTTGTTATTGATTTTTTTTTTTTTTTTCAGCACAGACAATGAAAGGAGTTAACAATAAACTATATGTCACCACTAGATGCAGTGCAGGCTGTCGAACCTCTAAAGAATGTCCATTTATTATCAATATGCAGCATTATCCAAACCATTAACTGGGCAATGATGTGTTGTCAACCTGAAATAAACTGAATCTATCAACAGAAGAATGAGAGAGAAAACAGGTCACCAAGTGTTTGGACATCTAAAATCTTTCTCACTTTGTATTTTTAGAGATCGGTTTATATTTCGTCTGTTTGTTTTTTTAATCGTTCACAGTTCGTAGCGACTGTAGCTCGACAGCTCTGGTCCAGTGTAGCCATCATTTTGGATTCTGAGAGATGCATGAAGCACTTCAGGGCCCCAATGCTGGGACAGGCATAAATAGATATATGCAAAAAAAAAAAAAAAAAAAAAGTGTTTGTACATGTAAAATGTCCTAGAGCACGATGCTGATGTTGTGCCCTGCAGGAATGAAATGAATGAAGTGATCAGCCAGACGCCGGCGTGCTTTTCCCCCCAGCTATAAATATTTGGCCATCTTTGAGACATCTAAAAACACTAAACTGCAAAGCCCACATACAGCTTTAGAGGTGGACTAAGCGTCTACTCCTCTTTTTTTCCACGCCACTTTTGAGTATGAGGGTGGCATCTTCTCATTAACTCTCAGCACAAAAGCTTACAAGCACATAAACACAGATTTAATGGAGAGATTATGCGTCTGTCATGAGAAGAAAAGACTCTCGCCAGACGCATGTATTGTTGGATGACGGGGAGTAGCTTTTGTTGGGATAATTTAGAATCGCAAACCTTTGAGGAAATAGCTAAACCCTAATACGAAGGCGAGCGCTGTTGTGACAAACGCTCAAGTCGTGTCTCATTACTGCTCTCGTACCTTCTGAACAGATGTGGCAATCAGAGTGGCATTTTGAAAAAAAAAAGAAAAAAAAAACAGCTCGCTAAAAGGTGAGCTTCTCCCGAGCAGGAGGAATAATGTCGTCTGAATGACGCCGTTGAGTTTATTGATGTGAATATAATAAGGCGCAACAGTTCTGCAGCCGAAGGCAGATGGCGTGGCATTTAAAGACCAAGTGTGGAGATATTGAAAGTGCAGTTTATGTCGTGCTTCCTGTGATGCCGCTCGCTTATACGTTCTCGTTTCATCCGCCGCTCTTAGTCGCACTGTGTCCATAGGAGCAAGTGATTAGTGAAACTTTTACGGTTGCTAAAAGGTATTTAAACAGTTACAGCGAACCTCAAAGGTCAGGTGGGAGAGGGACTTGCAAACTGACCCAGCAGGGTGTCGCAGGGTGTACATTAAATTCAACTTTTTGCATCAAATTTATCTCATCCCCCTGAAGATGCATGGGTGTAATCCCAAACCCTCATCCCTTTGTTTTAGATGTGGTGCAGCTGAGGGATCGTTCCTTCATTCCACCTGGCAGTGCAATAAACTGCAAGATATTTGGCAGAAGATCAGCGTGCGATGCTTTATCCGCAATCCACAGAGTCACCTTTCCATTAGACCCTGAAACATGCCTTTTGGGCAACCTCACAAATTCCATCAAGCTTGTATTGCGATGAAATGGGAATCAGATCTCCCATTGTCTGAAAAGTTTTATACCTCCGGAAAAGACAACACAGTCATTAAAAAATAAGAAACGCTCTTTCTGTAAAATATGGCAACCTTTTATTTACTCTGAAAGAAGAGACTTGGGCTTGAAGTAATTTATCTCTCAGTCTCTTGTTTTATTGTTGTCCTGTCTGCCTTGAATTATTGTTATATTTTTGTTCATTATTCACTGTTATTATTTTATTAGTGCTATTATTTTATTCTCTGTTTGCTTACTTGATGTATTGTCATTGTGCGGTTTGGCTATTCTCTGAAAACATGAAATAAAATAACACGAAATAAAATATTCAACTAGGAATATGAAGATGCATCGCAAGACAGTCAAAATCGATATAAATGTGCAACGATTCCGATCAGCTGAGATGAAAAATATATTGCGATGCCCTTTTTAGACAGCAGAGGGCGTAATCTAGTTTGAGTTCACCTGATCGCGTCGTACGTCAATGTCAGGTATTCAGACCGGCGCCTTAAAAAAAAAACAACATGTAAATCCTAAACTGGAAAGGCGGCCATATTAACCCGCTGAAAAGACACATATCGCCACCTAGTGTGGAGGAGGAGGACATGTTCCCATCAGTTATTGGATTTTCTCTGTTGCATGTAAACTGGGACAAGGAGAAAGTCAAATTTTGAACATAGCTCAATGAAACGTAAACGCAATGAGTGGCACAAGCTACAGTATGAAGAGTGTGTTAAATTGCATACTGCAACAGCCCCAACTGCACCACCACAAAAAGCTCCAGCTAATACACCAAAGCAAACTGCAAGCTTAGTTTCCCCGCTGTGTGCCTTCCGACAAGAAAAGTGACAAGTTGCAGTGTTTTTATTTGCATAGCTGAGGATTTATTAGAAAAAGATTTTATTTTCTGGGTTATTTTTATTTAAATGTGTACCTTACATGGAGCTGTAGAAGTTCAACAAAAAAAAAAGAAACAGAAACGGGCTGTGACACATGACCAGCATGAAAGAGAAAAGACTAATTAGAGAGGCAGCTTTTAATTGTCTCTGAGTTTCTCTGTTTGCATCTGCAACTCAGCTCTGAGCTGAGCAGTCTGATGCAAGTCTTCGAGGTTACTCTGCAGCAGCCGACTGCTGTTTACACGCAATTTAATCACAGAAAACACGGTCAATCACTGCACACGACGGCTCTGGCCAGTGCTCCACTTTTCACTCTGGAGGCTGCCTACTTATCACACGTTTGTCCTACTTTCTTCACACAGTTGTATACAAGGGTTTACGGAGAGTTTTTCCACAATTTCACTGCAAAACACCTGTAGATGCTAATTATCACACATTAATCTTTAATTCCCTGCGGAGAGACTTTTTTTTTTTTTTTACCAGTAATCACTCCTTGTTAACTCCTTGTTAACAAGTGTTAGCTGAAATGGTTTATTTATATTATTAGTATTATTCCTGGATCTGTGGCTCATCCCAGGGATTTAGTATGCGCTCGCTGACAGAACTTGGTTCTCGAGTGTCTATTCTCAGCACGTCTGTGATCCCGCTTTCACCAAAATAACCAACACCTTGCATTCTGCCGCCTCGTTTGAATGAAATAGTTTCTCCTCACACTTTCTGCGCAGGGTACGCCAAACAGAAATACACCAGCATGCCGTCGTATTGTTCTCCCTGTGGTCTGCCAGGGAAATGACTGAGCAATATGTAAAAAGATCAGGCTTTATTCTAGAATAGTAACAATACAGAAAATGACCATGGTTTATCTTAACCATCTTCTTGAAGTGCTCTACTGCTGCATTCGGTTCAGAAAAAAAAATATATATATATATATATTTTTTTAAGCTGCTAGAAAGAAAAAAATACATTTTCTTGTGCTCTTTTAAATTGGCATCTTTTATAAAGTCTGTACAAGTGAAGGGTTAGACAGAACCTTGATCAGTCAGTCTAAAAAAATCTCTCGAAACATTGTTACATTGCATGTCTAAAAACTTAAAAAGAAAGAGTTTCTGGAAGACCTTCCATCGGAGTTGCTAATAGACTGGTGGGGAGGTTTAAATAGAAACATCTGTGGTTGTTACCCATCACAATCTTGCTTGACCAGAAACTGGCACCGTTAACGCTAGATCAGAGGTGCCCAAATTCTTCCCATGGAGTTGAATCTCAGAGAGGGTCGTGGGCCAAAATGTTAATTTTCCAGTACATTAAGTTAAATATACAGCATGCATATGCAAAATAAACACTATCGCAAATAAATGTTGAAAAATGAATGACATATATGGTTATTGTGCTTCACATTTACGCTCAAAAAATACTGAACATCTATCTGGCTTCTTTCAATAAGAAAAATAATTGAAACACTGTGAAATTGAAGACAGACATGGATCATTACCAGGCCTTGGGCCTGTATCTTCAAGTAGAAAGACATTTAGTGCAATAGGCAAAGTGACATAGAACAAAACATGCCCCCATTAATCATACAGACTTCAGCCATACAACATACACTGTGGTAGAATCGACCTCTGCAAAAAGATAATAGTTTTCCCCACTTTTTTAAAATTTTTGTTTGTCTGTGTGCCACTGCCCTGAAGGTCAAAACACAATGGCATTTCAGAAAACACAACAACATTACATAAAACACAACACGACCTTTCAGAAAACACAAGGACATCACAGAAAACACAGCGATATTTCAGAAAACATAATGACATTACAGACAACACAACATTTCAAAGAACACAACAACATTACAGGAAACACATTGACATTTCAGAAAACACAACGACATTTCAAAGAACACAACAACATTACGGGAAACACAACGACATTTCAGGAAACACAATGACATTTCAGGAAACACAATGACATTTCAGAAAACACAAGGACATTCCAAAAAACTCAACATTACAGAAAACACAATGGCATTTGAGAAAGCACAAAGACATTTCACAAAACACAGGGACATTACAGAAAACACAACGACAATTTGTAAAGCACGACAACATTTCAAAGAACACAAGGACATTTCAAAAAACATAACATTTCAGATTATGGAAAGGGAAATGTAATTGTGTTTTCTGAAATGTTGTTGTGTTTTCTGAAATGTCGTTGTGTTTTGACCTTCAGGGCCACCGTATAACAGGTTCCATATGCATCCTCTCACTCACTGTTGGTCTTCACCTCACAAGATTTGAGCTGACAGGAGCTCAACAGTTTAGTTTCATATTAGATCTTGTTCTGGAGCCATTAATACTCTTCATCATTGTCATGTTTGAGCTATTTTCTATAGATACAGTATGTTGCTGGTACAGGGTCTGATATCAGGATAAAAATATATACTTTATTATCCTTGGAGAACCTTTGCCTGCTGTCAGACTTAATTGCCAAACAATTACAGCTGTATCTGTTTTTCAATCAGTGCATTAAAGTGCCAAAGTCTACAAAGTGCAGAAGTCCATGCAACAAACAAATCAACTTAAACACAAGCAAATGTTATTAGAAAATGCTCTAAGATGAGTTCCGGGCTGCTTCCTTAACAACAAGCCAATAAAACAGTGAAATTAACAAAACAAAAAAGAAGTGGATGCGCCTTGGAAACAATAAAAATGAAATCAAAGAAAGCTCAGCGAAGCCAGAATATTGCACATGCTGATGTACATTTCTTTTTTATTTCTTTGCAACAAATGCATCACAGCGGTCGAGCCAAGCATTCAGAGATGTTGTTGTTTTTTTCGTCGGCAAAGTAGGATATGAGGTGGATTATTCACTATTTTCTGTGCTTCCACTCTCAGCACACACTCCATATATTAAAGGCTGCAGTGAATAACCTTCGCTGCAGTCTGGAAACATAAAGCAGCATAGCTTTTACCGTCAGTGCACAGATAAAAGCACAGGCCTCTCATCTATACCATAGAGTCTGAACTTTCTTCTGAGGAAACATAGATTCTGCTGGAAGCTGAGACAAAAGGTGTTTTGTGCACTGCAGGGTATTTTTTGTGCAGACCTGATTGATGGTAGTGCTATGAATAATTGATGATGATTAGTTAGTGACCTCATATCAAAAATCCCTTCATTTTTCTTCACGTTTGCAATGATTTGGTGAGCATGACACTATTGCGCAAATGTGTTTTTTTTTTGTCAGTGACGCTTGTGTGAACTCTGAAGGGGATTATTTAGGAACATTTACACCCTGTAATAAGCTTTCCTGCTCGGGTTTCCAGGTATTTCGCCTTTCAGTCTAAGCTGGGGTTTTGTTTGATGCTAATAACAATAAAAGGTCGAATCGAGGGCAGAAGGAAAAGAAATGTAATAGTCAGCTAGTGGTGACACCTAAATAACTTTCAGCTCGCTGTGTTTATGGTATTTTTTGTAATATTCCCCATGACTATCCAGTACTATTTCAGGAGTGTGAAGGAGTTTGCATGGTTCGCTTTTCTTATCCACCAACCAGCCACAACATTAAAACCACCGACACTGACACGGTAACGCACACTCTGTTAGAGGCCATTTTAGATTGTGACATTTGTACATACGGTGGCTCTAAGTGGTCAAAATAGGTGCAGAAAATGCCAAATTTAAGCTGCTTCCAACAACTTATTTTCTAAGCGTATAAGCAGCAGCATATAAGTGTTTTCAGTCCTAAAAACAACATGGTCACCTATAACTAATCACCATGTGGCATTTTTTATGGAAAGATTCTTCTAAACATTATATATACAGGTGAGTTAATTGAAAGTTATTTATGAATATATCGTAGTCAAACTGTTGACATGCGATAAATCCCACTATACACGATAAATCCTACAATACACTAATTTATATTATATAACTAAGAAAGACCTTGGTCATGTGATTTGGATTTCGCACACTTCCTGTTCCGGTGTAATATTATGTGTTTGTAATGGGTAACTTAGCTGAACAGATGTAATTTCTTATTTTCCATAATTTTATTATTGTTTAGCTCATTAGCAGGTGATTGTTATTTAGTTATTTAGTGACATATAGTCATTTAGTGATATATAGTCATTTCTTATTAATAAGATTGTTTCCATAATAAATAATGATGGATTTTGGATGGATTTAGACATGATCACAATGAACATAAAAAACACATCAGTCTTTTTACTTTTAATAAAAATTCAAAAATCCCTCAATGACCTTAGTTGACCCAGTTGTCAAGGTACCGTGTATATGTCTTTGTACCCATCCTGAATAGATGGTGACCGAACCCTTTAAGGTATGCGAGCCCCAGCTTTAGTGCTACAATAAACTTCCTTAACTCTTGTCTCTTGACTCAAGACGCTGATTCGGGCTGACAGTAATGGGGGCTGGGGTCTCGCATAAACCCGAATGAAGAGCGCTTTCTCTTTTCGTGTATATTTAAATATCGTTACGCAGCTTCCCGAGGCTGTGAAGGCTTGTCTTGCCTAATGTGTAAGACGCCTGAAACTGTACCCAGAGACTGAAAGTTGAAACGCACAATGGAAGAAAGAGACGGAGAGAAAGGGGGAAAAAAAAGAGACGTACTAAATTATACCACAGAAAGAGCGCGGCCCTAAATCCTCCATCGATTTTTAAACTACATCAACTCTTCTTTGATCTGAGGTCACAGATAATCCTTCGGACCAAAGTTTGGATTTTGCCGAGAAAATGGAGCATTGATCTGCTTTCTGGTCAACGTGATTATTGCCGAGTAGCCCAGAGTGTTTTCCAGATTCAGGGCAGCAGCGTTTATTTCCTTATCCTTTTGCCATTGCTAAGCCTCTTGATAAACCACAGGCGGACAAGGCTCAGCGAGATGTTCCATGTAATCATCGCTGCCCAGATCCTTACCTCCCTTCAGGAAAACAACTCGCACCGATAAACTCCTTAGAATGAGTTTTAGGGAGCTGTATCGAGCCTTCGCAGACACCGAATCAATCCGTTTCTGTGTTTATAAGGAAAATGTCTGGACTTAGGATTCAAAAAATAAATAAATTAAAAAAAAAAAACAAGGACGCCGTACTGTACTCTGTGACCTATCACAGAAGACGACTTTATTTCCGTCTCTGCTGAAATGCTGCGAGAGGGTTTGGAGATTGAAATGAGTGACAGAACTCCAGAGATTACTGAAGGACAGAGCGAAAGAAGAGGAGACGGGAAGGTGGAACAGAGGGGATATCTGTGTTTATAGACTTCAGCTGAAAGGATGATACCCTGATGGAGAGATAAGAGAAAAGGGGGGTGGAGGGTGGGGGTGGATAACGGGAGAACGGGAGAAAGAGGACATTGGAAATGGAGAGTGAAAGAGAGGCTGAAAATGGACACCGCTCTGGTTGTCTGGAGGAGGAGAAGATAGCAGCTGCTGCAGATCCTGAGATGAAGAGATAGCGATTGAAGGAAAGAGTCTGAATGGGTGGATAGAGGAGGAAGCATGGATATCTGTTCCCCCGTTGATGTCCTGTCAAAGGCGGACCCCTCTGTTGTGTAAGCGTGATCCTGGCAGGTCCGTGAGATACCATCAGCCCCGGCATGAACTCACAGCGGAGGACGAGAGAGGGGTGTGGACTGGTGAGAGGGAAAGCGAGATGCCTCCGAGTCTCTCAGTGTCACAAACCGTTAGCTAAAGAAATCCGAGCGAAACAAATGAAGTGGTCCACAGAGTGAAAACTATTTGCGTATGCAGAAGCTGCTCCTAATAAGCAGACGCGCGGGTCTTTGGATAAACATAAACACGGCGACTGGCGAGGGCGTTTTAATGGCTGAATTATGATGATTTTTTATTTATTTATTTATTTTATTTATTTTTTTCTTATGCATGGAGTAATGTGTCCCCTTTGGTTCGAGGATTAAGTATGACACACACAGCTGGGACCAGACTGAAGACGTTGCTGGGAGCATGTTCCGCTTGTCTAGCAGGGTTCGTCTGCGCCTGGCCCTCAGCCAACCCTCGCAGCCCCCACACGCCGAGCAATGTCACATCACACAAACATTTCCCCAAAGCCGGGTTCGCATCAGACAGACGCTCTCCCAGAGCTATATCCATCCACCTCAACCCGCGGCCCACGCCGTGTCACCCGCCACGTACACAGCTGCCTCGGCCTCGCGAGGATCCCTCAGACAAACACAAATCTGAGCCCCCCCAAACACCCAAAACCCCCCCAAGTACAACAGAGCTGCTCGTATTAAGACACTTGTACATGGCGCCGCCTGGCTCTCTTAGGGCCTCTTCGCCAATTTTGTGTCACAGTGGATGACTGTGCCCAACAAACCAAATCGACTCTTTTACAGAGGCGCGATCAGACGCGTGTTAAAGGGAATGACGGAAGCTGCACCATCCTGAGGTCTGCTGTCGAGGCTTCAATGGACGTTTTGTGTTCCTCAATGCATAGAAGCGTGACCATCACAAACTGCTTGATCGTGAGTTATTGAATAAAGCCCGTAACGCGGCGTCATCTCCGGCTGCTTGGAGAGGAGACTCTTACGTCTCTGCCTAATGTGAGGGAACCTCTCAGTCGTCCTGATTTTATTTATTTTTGTTTGGTTTATTTCTTTTCCTTCGCCGTGGGGCGCATTTATTGCTAGTATTTCATGCATGTGCATACAGAGTTTTGCAGACACCGATCAGCCACAACATTATGACCAATGACGCACAGATCTGTTTTGTAGGCACAAGGGAGACCTACATAATATTACAAATGTGGTCATAATGTTATGCCTGATTGGTGTAAGACCTTACTTTAATTTTCTCTCTTTTTGATTTTGTTCCGTTGGTCAGAAATCAGACTAAGCAGTGAATCTGCAGAGCTACACCCCACCTCACCCTCACAATCAGTTTTTCTGCTTTTCTTTTGCTTTTTTTTTTTTTTAAAGGAGTGCATCAAGAGCCGTTGTTTATTCATTAGTTTGCTCTGGTTTCCCCTCCATTAATAAAGATGAGGAGGTGTGATTGTGAATTAAGAAACAACATGACTGAAGCCATTCAGCCTCCACTGTGTTTTAGACTGTTGTCACATTCCAGGAATGAGAATTCTTGTCTGAAAGCACTTAGCGAAGTTTAGAGGTTCCATCAGAGGGGGGGAGAAAATGTGATGGTTGTTATTTCTGATCTCTCTAAGTCTCTAAGTCACTTTAGATTCTAAATTCTTTGCCGAGTTTTTCCATTGTGGATCGTGAACATTCATTTGCTGTAGTTACTGTCAGAAACAATTATGAACTATGTAGCCTATTTCTGGTACACAATGTTTCTTTTAATTTATCCACATACAGCGATCAGCCAGAACATTATGACCACAATATTGTGCAGGTCTCAAAAGTTTCCCAGCAGAGCATTGAACTGTCACACTGTTATTTACTTCTGCTGGTCATAATGTTATGGCTGATTGCCGACGTATATGTGCGGGTCTTGCCTGTGGCCTGTGTGCACTTTCTGTAGAGCTTTGTATTCTACCACTACACCAGCTACAGTCCCATAGTTTACTCTGATATAACAAAATATAAATATGATGATGATTAAAGGCGTGTTTTATATGATTTCTATCATTTCTTAAACCCCGATGACACCCTGATGTCACAGTTAAGAGTGAAAGTGGCGATGTGTGTGTGTGTGTGAATTAAGACTGGGTGCAGGGGAACGAATCGTCACCGATGCTGCTGAAATCTAAATAATGTATTCATATTTGTTTACCTCGCTGCTGCCAAGAAAGTTGAACTTCACTGACTCACTGACACTGCAAATTCCTCCTGATTTGATGACACATTTGCCCCTCAGCCGAGTGCAATCTTGTGTTTTTATTTTCCCCGTAGTTAAATCTGCTTCGCTCTCACTTAATCAGGCATGTTGATTAAGTCTCTAATTTGGAGCAGTGGAGAGGAGGAGTAGATGAAGTGTGTGTGGTGGAGGAGAGGCTGCTGGTGGTGGAGTATTGTACATAATATCACTCAGTTGTTGCAGAGGATTACAGTGTCTTCGGAGAACGTTTCTGTTTTACATTACTTCATTAGGCTCGCTCCCTATTGATAACCTTTCATTTCACATTATTAGTTTTTCATTTAATCCCGGGCCCCTTGTCTGAGCCGCTGTCTACGATGTAACGGCGCGGTGGCGAGAGCCCGCGGAGAGACGGCTCCACTACAAGTGCAGGTCCACGTAATTAAGCAATAAGCCACAAGAGGCCGAGCTTTACAGTGATTTCTGAACAGCTGCTGTGAGATGTGTTGTTAAGCACGGCTTGTTAGCTGCGCGAGAAAAATACATATCAGGGAACAATCTCCAAATATAATACGAGCTTTAAATCAATTAACGGGAGCAAAATTCCAATTGTTTCTTTTTAAATGAAACAAGTTCAGGACTATAAACATAGTGGGAGTATTTATTAGTATCTGATCATATCAGAGGGAGGCACAGTGGTGTGCTGGTTAAGAGTTTGCATGTTCTCCCTGGGTCTGCGTTGGTTCTCTTCGGATACTCCGGCTTCCCTCCACTGTCCAATGACATGCTCGTTAGGCTGATTGGTGATTCTAAATTGGACATAGGTGTGAGTGTGAATGATTGTTCGTCCATTCAAACCTCCAGGGGACAAGAGGCTACAAGAAATGAATGATCAGCATTTTCAATAAGGACTTCTTTACATGGAATTTCTCCCATGCTGGAATCTAATTGCCTGCCTACACGCGAGGGATCGGAGGCAATGCATGCATGCATGCGCCGCAGTCATCATCGCTGCTTTGTGATTTTAATCTCAGCAGGCTCACGGTTTATTGTTGACTCTCCTGCAGTCGTATCAACCCAACGCTTCCTTCTGCTTGTTCTCTCACAGCGGAGGAGACGCGGCGTGTTAATCCAGTTAGGTTGCTGATGGATTTTCTTCTTTAAAGAAAAGTGCCCACAAAGCGAAAGCGTGGTTGGCTTTGGCAGCTGTCTTTGACAGTTTTAAATGTTGTAATAGAAGAGGAAGAAGAAGAAGAAGAAGCAGGAGCAGTTGGAGCCGCTGGCAAAGGGGCTGCTTACGGTGGAAAAAGGCCAATTATCGAGCGACTTCTTCAAATAATAGACAGCATGAGTTTGTTGGCCTGTGCTGTAACTTGACAGTGGTCTTCTGTTGTGACAACTTCTTATTTTCCTCATAAGTGGACCCTTGAGTCTGCCATCTAGTGGGAGCGAAGGAAAACAGAAAACAGTGGACATCAAATTTTACGCCTGTAACTTGTTTATTTGTTATTATTAGCTTCTGTAGTTTGATGTTATGCTCAAATCTAACACTTTCTATCAATAGAAATGAGCTACAATGTCACTAATTAGCAAGTACTCATTTCAGGATGTTGGGATTTCATTGTTTGCCATCATGTTTTTGTAAAAATGGTGTTTAGTGTTTGTACGTCTTAGGTCCTACTAATCTCAAACCACCTTGGAGAAATTAAAAATGCAAACAAAAGCTCGAGTCTCAGGACGTTAAATCCTAAGGATTCTAACTTAAATCTGTTTTAGTTTAGTCAGAAAGTATGATTAGTTTATAACATTTCTTAGTACTTTGAAGATCAGAAGTAGGTAAAACCTCAAGGCTGAAGTTAAAGGGGCACCTTAGGGGTTCCCCCTGTGGCAGTTTGAGTCTGGCTCCAAAAGTCAGTCTATTCCCTTAGATCCCCATGTTAGCAACTTTAAAGCAGAAATAACAAGGTGGCACCTTAACAGACTGTTAAAAAAAAAAAAAAAACTTAAATATCCCAGCTTCTACTTACTTTAAATATCTTAAATGAGCCTGTAAAATGCTTTGTAGCCCCCAAAAATAATTAAACTTGTCTTATTGTTATTTAGTATTATTACTATTGCATTAGCACGCTAGCCATAATAACTTAGTAGTAACTGAGGTAAAGTAATGTGTCAATTAAATGTGTCTGTCTACATGGACATAAATTACATGAACACATTGGTTTCACCGTATATATGACGCTAACTGCTTTTTACTGGCCTTAAGTCTGGATAACTAGCTAGCATAAGGCTAGCATAAGATTTGGTTAGCTTCAAACTTCATTCATTTGTAAAGTGGCGTTTTTGAGATCAAGGTTCACATTAACGATGGTCCTACTCCCATAACTTTCTCTGTTTTTGTTCACTGGCTTGTTTCCCCCATGTTTTCCCGATCACTGTGGTATATTTTAACTTTTAACCCAACTTCATTCTCTGTTATTGCCACTTCTCTACGGGTGAATATTAATGGTTAGATGTATCTAACATGGCGCCCACGAAACATGTGACCAGCTCAGAACCAATCAGCATAGAGGGATAGCTCAGACTCTGGTTTGGAGCTCACACTGCAACCCAGCTTTGAATAAGCGGATGAAACTGACTGAAAGAATGAATGAATACATTACAAAGCAGGTTAAGAAGCTGAAAATTAAAGCCAGTGCACTTCCTCAAATGACCACTTGAGGTTTGCTCCAAAAGCGAGTCAGCCTCCGTAAACCGTTCAGTGAGTGTAAATAAACATGTTTACAGCCTGGTACAAGATGTGGTTTGTGTTTTTCTATTTCTAATCCCCCCCATCCCCCAGTGTGGCTGTTTTGGGTGACAGTTAGGTTCACTTACAGGTTACTAGCAGGGGGCCTCAACAATCATAAGAATAAATTCTTCAAGCAAAACTCTGTCTGCTGTGAAGTCAAGTAAAGACAGATTATTTATAGAGCACATCTGAAAACATCCAAACTCCTTCATAGAAAAGATCGGATCATGAATTAATGTGATCATATAATCAAATAAAATAAATAAATAAATAAATTGACAAAGGAAGAAGCCTGTTGTGCTTTTGGCCGCGCTGCTGCTTCACTTTAACGACGTTTAAACGGCACCACGTGCAGCACAGATTTTTACCCATAAGCATTAACACCAGTTTGCTTTCATAACGCAGATATTTGCCATCCTCCCACTCCCATTCTCCCCCCACTGTGCAGACTTAATTGCATGTTGCGGGGAGTGACGAATTTGAATGCTGGACTCCAAACATTAGCTGTCCATATCGCTGCATTCACATATTAATAAATCCGGTGGAGTTGGCTGACTGAAAAGCAGGTTTCCGCCGGGTTGGACAGGCATCACGTACGTCGCTTGAAAGCTGCAATTTCCTAGATACCCAATAAAGCCTCCCTGTTATACATTAATGGTCCGAGTCTGTCATCTTTTGTGCACGCTCTGCCATAATTGAAATACCAGGCTTTTAAATTCCCATCAGTTGTCTCGTCTCATGCCCGGCTCATTATGGGCTGCATCACTGGCAATATATTCACAAATGACCTGAGCGAGGTTCAGTCAAAGTTCTCCCGCAGAAATAGATGATGTGATTGTGAGAGAAAGTATCTGGCTACAGATGTAGTATTTAATTGAAGTATTTTACATCTCTCTCCCACCTTAAATTACAGCCCCTTCCGATGTGTTCTTACTCCCTTCCCTTAACACAATAAGAGGCGCTTGTGTTCCTCCTCTCAGTGAGTGCTGCAAAACAATGTCTCCTCTGTATGAATCAGTTATGGTGTGCGGATAGTGGGAGAAGGTCTAGCACAACAAGAACTTGGCCATCTGTTTAGCAAAAGCTGAAACTTTACCGAGTCAAAAGGTTAGATATTGATATTCAGAGTAAAGTGTTGAGCTCTGTGAATTTGAATAAAAGCGCACGCGTTTAAGTTGCCGTCCCGAATAAAATCCGTGAAATGTATTTGGTCTGACAAGCTGTCCTCTCCTCCGTCTCCTCCTGGCAAATGGCGGATCTGTTTCCTGCCGATAAATCTTATCAGAGTTTACTCATCATCTTGTCCCCGCTAATTTCCATCCCTCTTGACTGATCGTCCCGCGCAGTGCGATGAAAGGCAATCTCGTCCGTTTTTTGTCTGCAGGGCTGAAGATCCGCGAGGTCATGATCAACGTGTCCCGTCAGCAGGTGGAGGACTTCCACGGCCCGGAGGACTACTGGTGTCTGTGCGTCGCCTGGAGCCACCTGGGGACCTCCAAGAGCCGCAAAGCGACGGTCCGCATTGCATGTAAGCAACATGTCACTTTAAAAAGCAGCCTGACCTTACTGTGTCTGGGAAAGGCCATTCTTCTTCAAACCCCCGGGGGTGTTGTTTTATGGAAAGCCGCCTTCTTTCTCGTCCGTGCGTTTGCACAAACGTCTCAAACGTCAGCCATGAAACAATTTTAATGTGAATGTTCGGTTGTTCTTTAACGCAGCTTGTTTATTCTCCTCCCCAGACCTGAGGAAGAACTTTGAGCAGGACCCCCAAGGCACCGAGGTGCCTCTGAACGGCATGATTGTGTTGCACTGTCGTCCCCCAGAGGGAGTGCCTGTGGCTGAGGTGAGGGCTTCTTGCACTTCAAACAAGTAACATTTTCTCCTGCACCGCCTGGAGAGCAGCCGTCGTCTGTCTGGCTTACTCACCGTGTGGCTCTGTGTTTGTATCGTATTCCTGGTCTCCATTTGGAGCAAATCAAAGGTGCATCTTCGGTTTAAAACTGAATTTTGATAAGCTTAAGATGTTTCACTTCCAAGAGTAGTAGCAGTCGTTCATATATAAGTATCTATGGATGTACGTTGCTCTGCTCTTGGGTAAAAGGATGCAGGGCTATGACTTATTTAGACTCCTTTGCTATCATTCCCTTACTCTCTCTTCGGAGTGTTTGCGTCTGAAAAAAAAAGAAGAAGAAAAAAAAAAGAGCGCCTGTCATTGCCATTTTAATTTCCACCATGAATATAACATGAGGCTCTCACGGACTGTCCTGTCGAGTGCTGTGTTGCGCGGCGCTCTGATGTGGTGTGCCTTCATGTGGAGGCTCAGTAGGCTGATATGTCAATATCAAAGACAGTGGGCCCAAGCTTCTGAAGCTCTGCATTTACTTACAGGCACGGTCTGGGATCAATCTGTAAACAGAATGACAACCTACCAGTGCGTTTCAAAGCGCAGGGCAGCAACATTGCTATTAGCCCCAAATTGATTGAAGCTCTGTTACACACACACACACACACACACACACACTAAATGATACATAATTAATGTGTGCTAATGGAGGTTTATGTTTGCAGCAGAACAAAGGGAACTCACAAAAATGGACATGTGTCAAACTGTGTGGTTATAGCAGGACTCATGGTTTCGTGAACTGTGTTACATTCCGCGTTAGAAATTAAATAGATTGTTCAACATAGGATTCATGCACCGATCAGCCACAACATTATGACACCAGAGACGCCACTGGACAACCTCAGAATTTAAGTATTTGTGTGTCGGAGTACATTTCTCCTTTAACAAACTATCTTCATGCAAAATAGCAAAACTGTGTTATTTTAAATGAATATGTGTCTAATAAGTGGCAAGAAAACATAATTACCGAGAAGAGTTTTCTGCATCAAACAAACTACAAAACGACGCATTAAGTGGGTGTCAGAACATTCATCAGGTGGTTTGGCACAAAAAAAAGTAAAATACTTTAAATTACTAATTAACTAATTGAATGTAAGCATCACTGCTCCAAATGAACGCAGCCATGCAAGGTCATGGCATACACCGATTAGGCATAACATTATGACCACATGCACACATGCATAATTGTGTAGGTTGTGTAGGTGGGGGACCATCCCACAGATACTTGATCAGTTTGGGATCTAGTCAATTTGGAGGCCAGGTCAACTCCTTGTGATGTTTGTTTTAGTTCCTAAAGTGTTTGTGTGTGTGTGTCAGGCTGCATCCTGCCATCAAGGAGTGTCACTGCTGTGGGGTGGGGGGGTGCCTACATGTTGTAACAGCCACACGAATGAACGCCAGGTCCAAAAGTTTCCCAGCAGAACACTGACTTGTCACAAGATGGTGAATGTTATTCACTTCTCCTGTCAGTGGTCATAATGTTGTGGCTAATCGGTCTATGATGACTATGTGAGAATTTCTTTATAGATTTAAAAGTCTGATTCTAGCCTTTCTGGTGGCTGATTAGCTCTTCTCCTGTGCACAAACAAACAACTTAAACCTTCAGCGTCTCCACAATCGAACACGAGCACAGGCTGCAGGTTACTATTTATCAGGCTGAAGCAAAAAATAAAAGTGGCTTCAGCGCAGATTATGACAGATTGTGACGGTGTCTCCAGATGTCTGTTGTGCTCTGACAGTGATTTATTGCAATTTCTGAAACGTTCAGCGGCTTCTGTTCCCCCGGAAAGTTGGTGAACCATATGAAAAGTGCTGCAGCTCATCTTAAATTCAACCTAAAATCAGCACTTGTGTGTGAATATTCTCGAGTAACTTACCCAAACACTGCGAAACAGATTAGTCGTAGGTTTTCGTCGTATTATGGATATAGAGGCTTTAATACACCTTAAGGGTGAAACCGGACTCCGTGGCTTGTAAGTAAAACTGTGTGTGTGTGCATTTGTGAGAGAGTGTGTGTGATGAATGATTCAGTTCTCACAAATGGAGCACTGGTGTACCACGAGCCTCCCCAAAGCATTGTGGTCATCAAATAGGCAACTCCTCATGCATTCATTAATGTGACTCCGGCTAACAAAGAGAATGGTAATAGTAAATAATGCAGTGACAAATCCAGCTCCCTCTTGTATGACTTGCACCTAGAGAAAAAAAAAAAAAAAAATAGTTGGAGATGTGGCTTCACTTTTCTTCTCTTTTTAAGACTTTGCCGAGAGGTTAGAGCATTTTTTTTTTTTTTTTATTAAATTTTTTTTGTGCGTGCGTGTGAAATCTGGCTCAGAGAGAAGCCGAAGAAGCTCGGCTACAGTTGGGAGTTTTAAGGAATTGAGGTCAGGATGCGGTGTGATCTCTTTTGTATTCAGCGGCATCGTATTTATTTTGGTCGTGACATTTATTTGAAGCTTCCGTGCTCAGCTTTCCTGATGCAAATTAATACTTGTGATGTTGAAGAAATGCAAACAGCTGACAATAAACGCTCTGACAGGATGCAAATCAAATGAGGCCCCACTTCCGATGCTGTTTTAACACGTAAACGATGTACGGCCTGACTTTACAGCTCCAAATCCCCTTATGTCGCTGGTCCGTTCGTGTCCTCGGAGGCGACGCTACCAGTGAGACATGGGAGAAGTTTATCCGCGTCTCGCTGTAACTAAGCCACCCGGGAGTTTGCTGGGCTGCTGCGTAGGACGTTAATGAAAATCTGAGAATGCTGTATTATCTGTTCCAGCAGTGATGGAGGCAATAATCTGTGCACAGCGGAAAGTCAGACCAAAGAGAATGGATCACAGGAAAACAGCTTAAGCCTTCTCCAGTTTATTGGTGGCAAGGCATAGACGGACCGGTTTAGAATACGCATTATATTATTCTATATATGTTTTGATTAAAGCGGTAAAACATTCATATCTTTTCTTCAAACCGAACTGGAATTAAAAATCTTTTCCCTATTTTTTTTTTTTTTTTTTAATGAAAACAATGTCTACACTCAACAGCCGCTCCATTAGGTACAGAGAGAAAACAAATGCATCCTAATATAACAGCCCTGCACTAAATCTTATCTTCATGAAGGTTATGGTATTCAGTATTTCTTTAATATAACCGAGGCTGTGCTTTGTTGTTCTATTCACTTCTATTGTGTTGTACCGGCACAGGCTTTTCTATTATTTTGACCAAACATCCAGTTGAATTACTTCCTTTCTGACCCTGTTTCACCATCAACTGTTCATTACACCGATCAGGCATAACATTATGACCACCTTCCTAATGTTGTGTAGGTATTCCTTGTGCCTCCGAACCTATTAGAGAATGGACATGGACCTTCTGATGGTGTCCTGTGGTGTCTGGCAACACAGTGTTGTTAGTGGGGGTCTTTGGGATTCTTAGTCAGTTTGGGATCTAGTGAATTTGTGGTGTTCTTCATGTTTTTTTAGTTGTTCCTAAACAGTTTTTTAGCCCTATTTGCACGGGACTAGTTTTACCTGAGGATCTCCAGTAATTTCTAATAATCTCAGAGGTAATCTATGATCTTAACCTTGTGAAAATCGTCCATTTCCATGACTGGGAAAGTAAAAATTGCACCGCAAATTACCTACCATAAGTCTTGCAACACACAACATCTCAACTTTTGTTTGATTTGCAGTTTTTTTTCTGCCTCTTGTCACTTAGCAATTATGAAGGATGTGCTGTAATTCAAAACTTGGACAGATGTTAGAGTAGAGAGTCAAGATGTCACTGAACTATTCCCCAGTTTAGACGGATGGAACCGTTAAATCAACCATTAATGTGTTCACTGGCAAAGGTGGAGCTAACTTAAATATCGACAGGTCCTTGGTAATTTCTTCCCCTGGATGAACAGTATCAAAAATAAATTTTTATCATCCATTATAATATGCAAAATAATTAAAACTGTCTCTGACACGCAGAGGAGTTAGATGGAGAGTAGCAGAGCCAAAATGACAGAATGTAAATTTCGGTAAAACACAGAGTTTGTTTATCCTGTGACACACAGGGGAGTAGGATGGAAAGTAGCAGAGCCATAACGACGGAATGTAAATTTATCCTGTGTGAATGCGTCACATGAAACGCAGACATAGGGGTTAATATCTGAAACACGGGACATCCTCAGGTAAAACTAATCCGATGTGAATAGGGCTAATGCATCCTGCTGGGGATGTCTGCTGCTATGGGGCGGGGCTGCCTGGCCTGGTCTAGGTGGGTTGTACACACAAATGAATGTCAGGCCCAAAAGTTTCTCTGCAGAACACTGAATTGTCACAAGAAGGTCGATGTTATTTACTTCTCCTGCCGGTGGTCATAATGTTAGTGTTAAAACTAGCCAGTTTGGTTACATCTAGCTTTCTTTCATATTCAAACGCCACCATCGATCGTGTCCTCCCACATGGAAAAGGACGTGATTTCACTCTGCTTTGCTATTATAGCTGCAGGGACCATTGTAATGATTATACATTCTTTCTCAAATAGCAAGGAGAATTTAAATAAAAACAGTCTGCGCTGAAATCTAACTCACTGGAGGAGAAAGATCACTGCCATCATAATGTGTGCATGATTAATGGAAGTAAACAATTATGCAACCATCAGGAACTCATTAGTTTATGTGTCATAACTGTCCCAGAAAACTGCCATCGGTACATGAACCGATGAAAACGAATGGTTCAGAACTAATAAACTCTTAGAGTCTATGTTTGATTCTCTGGGTACTGGAAGCACGTGGCCTATTTTTCTTCCCCATATGTGTTAAATAACTAATTGAGGAGGTATTTGTCGCGACGAGAGAGTGATTAGGAAGCGTTCGTAGGAAGCGTTCATGTTAAATCCTGACTTCGGGAGAAAACTGTCAAACCTTTATTGTACGGCCTACTTAAAACGACATCCAAGAAAATACCTGTAGACTCTTGCCAGCTCTTAATGAGTGAAGTGGAAACTGCCTCAGCACAGAAAAAAAGTTCAGTGGTGGAGAAAAAAAAACAGGTCTTAAGTAACTTTACGGAAAAAAAAAAAAAAAAAAAACGTTTTACAATCATTAGCCTCACATTAACCGCCCAAGTATTCCATACCAAGTGTAATTAATCATCAAGGCTCTCATCCAAAGTCATTTGAAGTGCTTAAAATGTAATTATTCAGTGATAAACATAGCATTTCCAGAGACGGTTGTGGAGATAAACCAAGGACGCGACAAGGGTTTAGCCGCCCCCGCCCCTTGAATATGCTGCTGTCAGATTGGGAGGGCTCATTTGTTTAATGTGATTTCATGAAAGTCGTTGCTGCATCGAGATCGAGAAAAAGGCCATACATGACTGAGGGAAGGCAGAAAGAGGGTGAGGACGTGAGGGGAAGAGAAAAAGGAGGAGGGCGCTTGTTAATGAAACTCAACCTTAATTGAATCAGATGGAACAAAACCTGCTCCAATGCTTTGTAATTGTCTTCATGTCGCCTTCACTTCCCATTTAAATGATTGCAAATATAGGTCATTACGAGGGCTCTCAGAAAAACTTGATGTTTAGGCCCGACGCAGTATATATGTGGCGATAACGTACTGCTCTCTCATCTCAACATCTTCAAGCTGCTTGAAGCTATCGGGGAAAAAAATGAGACTCTGCCGCATGGACACCCCGCTGACCATTTGATGGTGCTTTCAGTATATCTTCATTTTTAGTTGCCCCCTCACACTCTGTCTCCTCTGGCTGGAAATGAACCGATAATAAACGAGAAAACTTTCCTGAGCGGCGGCGCTGAATAAGTTTCAGCCACTGGTCGTCTAATGGTGAACATGTTGACCTTGACACCGCCGCAGCAGACTCGCCCGTAAGGCAAGCTCTGCCGGGTTAGGTGTGGTGTAGTTCAACACCGGTTGTTGCTATCTAAGTGGAACAAATTTGCCAATTAAGCAAATCCGTTTCCTGTCCTCCCCAGGCGCTGGCTTATCAGGCTCATTTGAGTCTGTCCTGTCCGTGCCTTCTCATCAGCATGTGCATCTCTCTATCCCTCTCGCCCCCGAAGCGAAGGGAAGGCTGTAGGACGACACCGAATGCATAGCGCACTCTGGGTTTATACGCTTGCTGCAGCGCACCATGGAAAAGAACAGACGAGCTGTAGAGTGAGCCGGATTAATTGAAGCAAGAGACGGAAAAACAAGCCGCAGCACAAAATCGTTATTTAAAGGGATACGCCACCTCTATGTGAAAGTTAGTCACTCACCGTATTCCACAGAGTTGGAGAAGAGGCGTTTTTGAAATCGGTCCAGGCATTGACCTAATCCGGCATTAGCATTAGCTTAGCAGTGTTGCCAATTAGCCAGTCGTTCGCAAAAGTGATAAATAAACCCAAGAATTTTCCTAATTAACTGTACATTCACATCAAGTACAAGCATCAATGCAATTATTCGGTCAACACATGGGCATAACTGGTTTTCAGATGCTGCGTGGTGCCTGGCAGTGGTGTTTTTTCTGTGAACAACTGGCTAATTGGCGACATTGCATTACAGTGCCTATGCTAAGCTAAAGCATAGGTCTTCAACAGGGGATCCGAGACGCCTAGGGAGTTAATTTTCCCCCACAAATTAAAATTTCTTTAAATGCACATTAACACAAATCCATCATATTTTAGTAAAGGGATAAATGGAGGCAGAATACGTTTTCTTGCAGCACTTCACTCACTATGTTTAAAGTTAAAACTTATCTCTAACTTATTTTATTTATCTGTCCATTATATATATATATATATACACCAGTTAATGTGTTTATGTTTATGTCGGGTATGTTTATGTATACGGCAGTTGCTAGCACATGTTTGAATTTAAAAAAATATGAAACATAATCTAACACCTTCAAAGATCCCAAATGTTAAACTCCATTAAAGTCACAGTGGAGAATAGTTTTCCGCCTCCTACTGGGAGTGAGAGGAATTACATCAAAACTGTCGACACATGGATATGTCCATAGACTGTATCGAGATGGACCGTGGAACAGCTCCTCTAATGTGAAGCCAGAGCAAGTAGAGCTCCCCCTGGTGACTGGCTTCAGTATAGGCCATAAGCTCCACCCCTTCCATGTTAGTAGATAGGACTTGGGCTGAACTAAAACACTAAAATACACGTCAAAATATATTCAGGTAGTTAATATAAAGCGGATGCATGTCCAAGTTTCCATTTTTCTATCAAATTTTGTTTTAGTTATTTATTTGACGCTATAGAAACGGGATGTGATATCCTAATCACCCTGAGTTGCCATGCCAACTGCTCTGTGAAGCAGTCCTACTGTGTTGTGAGAGTTGGAAAAAGTAAATTAATAAATACAGTACAATTCCTGGTAGAGGTAGAGCACAGCGTAGTATTCATTAAACAGAAGGCAAGTGAGTTGCATTTGCCAATTCAAGGATACGGAAGCCCTAAGCGGCCATGCATTCATACATATTATTTCCTCCATTTTCCAGTGATAACGAGTTAATTTCCTCTGTTTTCTTGAGATAATGAATAATTTATCTCTAGATCGTTATCCATAACCATTATCTAGCTAACATTAATGCATAGAGCAAATGGCTCACATTACATTAGGCTATTATTATTGTTATTACTACATTATCATCTGTTAAGGCCTTCCATCAGTCTCGAATCTTGAAGTAAATATATCAAGATCTCAGGAAAATAAACCTTTATTTTTCCTGAGACAAACAGATAAACAACTCCAGAAACCAAAGGAAATTAACCCCTTCACTTTCTTCAGAGCCACACCAATGCTAATCTGCATTCTTTTCGCAGATTTATTTATTTTTTCTCCTCAGGGATCATTAGCAACTCTTCTTAAAGGCATAGTTTTTACTCTTGCTATTTTTATTGTTGTAGGGTACTCCGTCTCCATTGCTGCAGTTCAGTTTTGGCAAACAGTCATTGCTAGGTGACGTAAAACAATTGGAATGTCTCCATAAAAACTGGATTTAAAACGTTCACATACTGTGAGGCTCAGAGAGATCCACCTGCTGTATTTCATCTCCAAATCAGCTCTGATTTTTTTCCACAAACACCCACTATACTTATGGAACAATAGGACCTTTGTGCAGCAACATCAGTCATAACTTCAAAAAGATTTCTTGACGTTAACCCTCCTGTTCCCATTCAGTGTTTAACATCTGTAAATATATGATTAAAATCTTGTTTTTTGTTTTTTTTTTTGTTGTTTTTAATGACTTTTCCTAATTTAATGGGGACACTGACATGGGCACTGGCCCAGACATAATATGGCTTATATATTCTTGATAATAGTTGTGATGATAGTTTTTCATACCAAATGTTAGAAATAACAAGAATATAAACTTGGATATAAAGATTTTACGTTGATCTGCATATGATATCCGCATAACAGGTATCCTGTTGTTTTCACTTAAAGAGCTATTTAGATGGTCAACAAACAAATATAAGACATACGAACTTGTTTTTTTTTTTTTTTTTAACTTCGGTCATTTTTTGGAAGTTTAATTTGCTTGGGTCCAGTTGACACCAAGTATAAATAAACATGCATTTTAATAAGATTGAGATACTATATCAAAGCCCGAGATTCAGTACCGAAAACTAGGAAACGTCTTCTGAGACACAAAAAGGTCCTGAACAATTCAACAGTGTTGCAGAAACGGTGAGGGAATGATCCTCAGTGAAGTGCCGATCGAAATAGCAGTAATCGATACGTCAACACTCAAACACAGCTCACTTGTTATCAATACCGCCTAAAAGGGATTGATTAGAAAGTTGCTGTCTTTTTGTGGCTGCAGGATTGCTGGCAGACATAAAATACAGGTAAATGGTTTGTCCCACTGAGGGTGACACCCAATGGGATCATCTATACCACAGCCATCCGGCTTCGGGCTGTTTTTGTAAACAAGTTGTGGCCCATTTCACTTGATAAATGTCAACGGATGTTAGAATTTACGACTTTTAACATATTTATATAAACACCTATTATTGTCATGACACCTTAAATTGCACATAATCACTTTTGTTATACCAAGACACAATGATTGTGGTTGAGCATTTAATCTGTAGACATTTTAAATCTCTGCTTAGAGATAACCAACTGTGTAACCTTGGTTCTATGAACTCAAAAATTAGCCCGCTGGGAGAGGGGCTCCACAATGTTTACCAGCCGCTATGAAGTCTGTTGACATAATAGTGGGTGTTCTCTTTTGGCAAAAAAAGAAAAATGTAAAAAGACTGATCTGTTGTAATGTCAGTGTAATTAAAAGAAAAATGGGTTTCTGCTATCACTTACATCCATTCTATCCCTGGTTTTATGTTACCATTCGAGAAATCCTTCCAGTGAATTACAGGCAATAAGAAACACAGATATTAAATCCAGGAAAATGAATCCTGGTACAGTGCATACATGCTTTTTTTTTTTTTTCGTACAGTGCATTGCAGAACACAGGATGTGGGTTATGTTTTACGGCCGACATCCTTGACTCAGTCTTCAAATTGTAGTGCAGTGAGGCTGAACAAACAAGTAGAATTGCACCACGCTGCTGTATTTGGTAGCAGTTCTATCGAAATAGCTGTTCACGGTTTACTGATAGGGGCATTTATAGAGAACAAAGATTCTTTAATCGTTAGTCGATAGCTTCTCTCCTCGTGTAATGGTCGTATGAGGCCGATGATGGAGATACGATGACAAACCAGCAGTTGAGGAGACAGACCAGACCATACACCCCCACCCCACAGCAATGAAGAACAGCACAAGGTGTTGACCCGGCCTCCGGATTCACTAGATCCCAAACTGATCAAGTATCTGTAGGATGATTCATAGAGGCCCCTCCCCTCAACCTATAGGACCCAAAGACTCCGACCAGACAAGGACACCCTCAGAAGGTCCATTTTCTGATGAGTGACAACTGTTTTGGAGGCACAAGGGAGACCTACAATATAAGGAAGGTGGTCATAATGTTTTGTCTGATCAGTAACTTGAATTGCATGATGCACAGATGAGTAAAAACAAAGCCGTACTGTGATCAGGGTCAGGGTCAGGGTTAGGGTTAAGGTTAGGGGTTAGGGTTTAAGGTGAAACATTAAGAGCTTCTTTTCTGGAAATGATTAAATCCCATCTGGACTCCATTTTTAATCAGTCTCAAATAAAACTTTGATTCCTCGCTGTCCTTGTAAAAACAAACTGCATCATTTATTTCCCAGATTTAATTCATCATCATCCTTTACTGTAATGTATAATTTATTAGCTGCAAATACTGGATACCTTTACATTTACAACATAACACGAGGCGGTGTCATTGCCGTGCAAAACCCATTTTAAAGCTGTTCATGTTCAGTTTTGCCTGGTTCAAGTCAAGGTTAATCAGGTACCCATTAAATGTATTGTAATGTATTCCTGCGATTCCGTCCATTGCCTTTAGCTATCACACATAGGCGTCTATTAGAAACACAAATTTCAGTGCACAGCAGTTATTTTATACTAAAAATGCCTTTCTCCTTTGGTTTAATAACCAATTAGTAAAAGATTTCTTCAGAATAGAACGCAGAATTACTTGCTTTTCTTTTTTTGTGATAGAAATTAGATTAGTCGTTAGGAATCTTTCATGTAATAAAGTGTAGCCCGTGTACCTTTAATATTGATATATTATACATATTATCCATAAAATGGTGAGACATATATAATTTAAGCGACATAATGATAAAATCTTGGCAGCTGTCAAGTTCAGTTTCATCAGTTCTCTATAAATATTCATCCATTAGCATGTGATAACAAAAGGTTGCAGGTTAAGATCAGTTCAGCGAATCCCCCCCACATTATATCACTACTATCAGGAGTACTGTAATGCAAGGAAATTATTTATTTTGTTCTGAAATTACTAACTTGTTATCTATTTAAATGTACCGATATGTGCTGCTGCTTGTAACTGACCTTACCTCACTGGAGTTTAATTTGTCTTTTCTAATTGTTCTATTTCACAACGTCACCACGGGCAGATGAGTGAAAACACTATGCATTTTATTAGGAGTGATCACATTAAAGCAAAGCAATATAACCAGAAGATGTATGAGCTGTCTCCTAAATGTAATTTGTTGCTTTTATCGCGTCTCATAACCCGATGGTCAGATGGTCAATTATGTTGGTTCATCATCAGCACGAGCCTTTAACAGAGACCCTTGACAATATTAAATATGCCTTTGAGGTGCGAGTTTTTCCAAACACTGCTCACAACATCGCTGTGTTTACATGGATAAAGTTAGCTTGATTGAAATTATTCTGATTTCAAAATGTGACTTAGTGGTTTTGTCAGAAGAAGATAGAAGATACAGACAGTAGAAGAAGGAGAAATGAGATAGAAGGAGATAGAAGAAGAAGATAGATGAGAGGATATAGAGAGTAGAAGAAGAAGAAAAGCAATAAGAGATTGATGCACCTGCCTGATGCTAGTTCAGCTGCTGCAATGCACTCTGGGTATCAATGGTATGTGCATGCAAAATACAATACAATATAAGATACAATTTTCCCTTGAGTTTGACATGTGTGCCATAGGGTGACAGTCAGGATTTGATCCATCATGGATGTCACAGAGGAAGTATTCCTCCTGACTGTACAAAACTGATAATGGTGTGTACGTGCAAAAATAAATGAGAACAAACTAAATATGGTTTGGTCCACCCCCACGTGCATAATGAATATTATTTATTAGTTTATTGACAGTGTTTTGTTTTTTTTGTTTGTTTTTTGCACATGCATGCTATATATACCCATATTTAACTTATTGTGCTGCAAAGTTAACATTTTGGCCCATGACTCTCCTCTGGATTCAACGTTGGCCCTTCCACTGGGAACAATTTGGGCACCTCTGAGACAGAAGAGATAAGAGATAGAAGGTAGAAGAAGAAGATAGGTGATAGGAGAAAGAATAAGAAGAGGAAGAAGGTGACTGGAGGAATTAGACGATAGAAGATAGAAGATGCAGATAATAGAAGGAGAACGGAGATAGAATGAGATAGGAGATACAAGAAGAATGTAGGAGATATAAGAAGGTAGATGATAGGATATAGAGGGTAGAAGAAGAATAAAAGCAATAGGAGATTGACGCACCTGCTTGATGCCAGTTCAGCTACTGCAATGCAGTCTGGGATTTGTAGTATCAATGGTGTGCATGCAAAATACCTGCAGGCCAATTCTGATAAGACACAATTCTCCCTTGAGTTTGACATGTGACAGTGTTTACATTTTCTTCTACATGTCTTTTACTTTTTTTATTTTAAGGGTTTTTTGCATCCTACAGGTGTTATTTTAATGTTTGCATAATTATGTGTGCCTTTATGCCAGGGTTTCTGCAAAATTTCATTATGTTCTCATAATGACAATAATGAATCTTGAAGAAGGAGATAGGGGACAAAAGAAAAAGAGGAAGAAGAAGGTAGAAGACAAATAAGTCAGGCGATAGGAGATAGATGAAGATGACAGAGGAAGACAGAAGATACAAAAAAAATGGAAGACAGAAAAGGAAGAATGTAGATGACAGAAGAAGAAGAAGGTAGAAAATCGGATATAGAGGGTATAAGATGTATGTAGGTAATAGGGGATAGAAGAGGAAAGAGATATAAGTAGAAGACAGAAAATTCCCCAGCTTTATTCAAAAGATTTAGTATAATGGGTTAGAAGAAAATGACCAAGACGGACCCATCTTTTTTCCAGCAGCACTATCCACAATCATTCCGTTTACGTTCATCCACGTTTCTGCCCCTCATCACCTGGTGTTTAACCAACATGGAGGCAAACATGCACAGAGAAAATGTGTTTATTCCAACCTGAGATATTCAATTTGTTCCATGTGTTTACATGACTGTTAGGAGCCATGTAAACAGAGGATTGCACCTCCCTTCTCAACCTGAGAATCTCTCCTGACTGACTGCGTTTTTATTCTAACTGTGTTGTTCCTCTGATTATTAGTGGAATACCAGTGTCCGTGTACACAGAGCAGAAAGTTTCCAGAGTGAGGTTTCAGTGTGTGATTTGCAGGGATAAGGCTAAAAAAAATGTATGAAAGATTAATAAACATGTGTTTGACAAAACTACAGTCTGAATTTTGAATGAATAAAATATAAGTTTGGACTATTTTGAACAGTGGAGCGTTGAAACAGATTGCTTTCATTACTGAGTAACACAGACGTTGATTAGACATCGAGGGCGTGAAAGGCAAAATTATACAGAAAAGTGGGGATAGCGGCACCAGCGCAGCGTTGCCAGTGTGGATGCTTGGTATGTCTTGAAAGCCGTGGAGCCAACTGATGGAAAAGAAAGATAAATTAAAGCCTCATGATGAAAGACTTCTCGGGCCATCAAAAGGGGCAAAAAAAAAAAAAAAAACACTTGTGACAACATGAGTCCTGATTTATTGATTTCCTAGCGCAATTTTTTCATCCAGGGTGCTTTGAAAGAGCAAAGCAATCTCGGAGTTTGTTGGCTGTTGTTATATTCCCGTGGCAAATGTACACAAGCACACACACACACACACACACACACTGGAGTACAACCCCAATGCGCAAACACAAGGCGCTCCCAGCGGGGCGGAGTTTTTAATCCTCAAACACACTGCCATAAATCAAACCCCGGTCCTCGTGCCCCGGCTCGTCTCTCTCAATGAAAAGCTCAAGCTAGTGGCACATTAATAGCAATTTACAGGGCCAGCCATGCGAGGAGAGGCGCGTCAACGGAGCGTCCTTTTATTTTGTAATTCCTTATTACTTTCACTCATGACACGGCCACTGAATTGACAACGGTAGAAGATGTGACCTACCCACTACATCACTCCCCTCCGAGTGCTTGTCAGCCAATTTATACTTTACCCCGTGAAACCCCCTTATCTGGCAATCAACATGTCTCACCCTTACACATCTTTATAAATGTATCCTGCACTGACCATTTCTGTTTGTTTGTGTCCATTTATACTGATAAGAGTAACATAAATAACTTCCTCTGTGAACCCGTTGTATTGACTGTCAAATTAGATTTCATTTGTCTTAGCTAGATGTACCTAATAATCTGGCAGCACACATGTTGCAGTTGTGCCTTCATCCAGTTTAGTGTAATTAGAAGTGAAGCATAAATTGTTAAATGGCATTAAAAGTGCTATTATGTACGTCTCCCTTGTGCCTCCAAAACAAGGGAGACCTACAAAGGTTGCATTACAACTGGCAAAGGCATTAACAGTAAAACTAAACACATGAACAAACGTAGCAGTTTTAACTACATTTTCACAGTGATTCCCTTTTGCTTTACGTAACCAATGAGTTTTTTTCTATTGAGCTGTAAGGTGACCCTGCACCAATTTATCTCTTAACGTAGGCGCTCGTCTAAAAAAGAATGAGGAGGGATCACGGAGCGTCTCTTTGAGCAGGGGGTGGCTTTGAAGTATGGCCCATTTACTTTTTATAATCTTTTTAATTTTCAAAGCTGCTTTACTCGGTACGTTTCCATGCACATGAAAAAAACAAAACAAAAAAAAAAAAATTATTGCCTTAATCCGACTTTAACTGGACAATTTAAGTGCATGTAAACACGTTACTCTGACTAAAATATGAGCTCTTATTATCCAATTAAGACGCCCAGATAATGCGATTTTTTCCACCATGTATACGCCTTAATCAGACTTTAACTGGACTGAACTCGTGTGCGCATCCAAGAAAGCCGGTCACAGAAGAAGAAGGTAAACGGAGCCGGTAGAAAAGACTGAAAAGAAAAGACACATATCGCCACCTAGTGTGGAGGAGGAGGACATATTCCCATCATGTAAACTGGGACTTTGTTCGGAAAGACGAGCTTTGAGCAAAGCTGGTAAAACAGATTTGATGATTCCTTTTTATGAGTAGGCAAACCCTGTTACGTAGGTTGTCTCTCCTTTGGGCCCGCTGGACCACCTGTGTCCTGTTCCTCCTTTTAAGCTTCGTCCTACTTCCTGTTCTGCCCTGATGAAGGACAATATGGCCGCACCGCGTAGGCCCATGTGCTTTTTTTTTGTTATGCATACAGATTTGGTGTGTATCGCATTTTCAAATGTTTTATTGTTTTTTTTCGTGTCTACCTGAAATAATTTTACGCTCTGTTGTTTTCAGGTGGAGTGGCTGAAAAACGAGGAGCCTCTGAGCTTTGAAGACGACACCGTTGTCGATACAAAAGACGATCACAATCTCATCATCTCTGAAGCTCGGCTTTCCGACTCTGGAAACTACACCTGCGTGGCCAGCAACATCGTGGCCAAGAGACGCAGCGCCACGGCTGCAGTCGTAGTCTACGGTGAGATATTCGTATCATTACGCCAAAGAAGAGGTGTCTATGTTTAGATTCTGTCTCTTCTGCTGAAACGTCACGACTGGAGATGATCAAAGCAATGTCAAACAGCTCTCGCGCCTGCATCGACATATCAGCTTTCTGGCGTAGATGCGCGGAGTCGGATTGCCACCTCAGGCAAATTTCCCCCCCAAAATCATTAATCTAAAAAGCTCTGCTCAACCACAGCGCGCGACCTTTATTCACACTAGACTCTAATGAGCAGGTAATGGGCAAATCATCTCTTGTGTTAAAACAAGGAGACGCAGCCACAGTATTTACAAGAACTCAATTATTAATGATGGAGAGGTTGTGACGTGGGCTGTCACAACTCTCCGGCTTTTATCTGCCGGCACTAAACACCTCATGCGGAAGGCTTTGTCTCGCTATGGGCCGGCACACAGCGGCTCTGGTGTTTATTAAAGTCCTGTAGAGTGTGAAATTATAATGTCATAGTAGCCCCGCCTCCTTTCACACTAAAAGAAAGCCTTTATCTGCGTGGTTGTTGGTGATGACCTCTCGTCCTGTTGGTTTTAATTTATTTTGGAGGATTCTTTCTGACGTCCCTTTGCTGAGGCACATGAATCTCTAATTTCCATAAAGGCGATGTCGTCCCTGACAGCCTCACCATCCCCGACAGTCTCAGACAGATGTACAATCATGGGACAGTAGTACTTCTTCCTTCCCTCTGACAGCAAATGAGCTGATTAGTCAATCATGCGGCATTATTTCAGGAAACAAATCAGAGGAGGAAGCGTGCAGGATTGACGTAAAGGAAGACGCCATTGATTTTTTTTTTTTGTCTGATGTTCATCGTCCCCTTTGGTGCAGTCACTCATATCCTGCTTCAGGTGACAGGAGCTATAAATCCCAGCTTGCGTTCTTGTAGTATATATATGTTCATGCATTTTTGTTTTTACACGCCCACAGTGAACGGGGGCTGGTCGTCGTGGACGGACTGGTCGCCCTGCAACGTCCGCTGCGGCCGAGGCGTCCAGAAGCGCTCACGCACCTGCACCAACCCGGCCCCTCTGAACGGCGGGGCCTTCTGCGAGGGCATGTCGGTCCAGAAGAGCACCTGCAACACAGTGTGTCCGGGTGAGTGAAAGTTAAAACAGACACCAACTCTGTTCATTTAAGCTGAGAGTTGAAAGGTTTACGGTTTTTAATTAAGCGCTAGGTGCTGATGCGTCTCTGAAATTTGAGAGTCGGGTGAAAAATTGGCTCCATCTCGTATTGAGATATATTTTGGAAACGCGCTTTAATCAGTGCATCCCCACATTAAGAGTTATATGAGAGTATTAATACGCTGCATATCTTATCTGTCTTATATCTGTCTAGTCTAAGCTCTTCTTGTTTTTTGCACACCATCCCACTCTCCCTGCACTTCATTATTCCACTACTACCTCAAGTCTTTCCTCCGTAACTACCGTAGTTCACACAGAATTTTCTATTGGATATGCATTTGATGCATTTCTTTTCTTTTGAATGTTCGACATAAATAAATAAAACTAAACTAAAGAATTCATATATTTTACACTTTTAGTGGTTTTGTGATACGTATCCCATATATATATATATCAGCCACAACATTATGACCGCTGATAGGGGATTGAATCACATTTACACACAAAAACGGTTTATAACAACTCAAAAAACAAACAAACATGAAGAATAACACATGGTCACCCCAACCCATAAGACCCTAAAACCCCCACTAACAACATTGTGTTGCCATGACACCCTCAGAAGGTCCGTGTTCATTCTCTGACGAGTCACAACTGTTTTGGAGGCAACAAAGGAGACCTACACAATATCATAATGTTACGCCTGTTGTTATTTCTTGCCCCTTTAGTAATTTTTACGATTTTTCTTAAATTTATAGCTTAATTTAATTCTCGTGTATACATTTCCTGTTTCTCTGGAGGGATGCACCTATGACAGCTTTATATAAGACTGTATAATCACTGCAATAAACCTGCCAAGCGGAACTTTAAATATTGTTTAATTGGTACGAAATCTCAGTATTAAAACCATTATTTGCATTTGCTTTTTTTTAAAAGAAAAGAAAAGAAAAAAACGAGGGATTCACATACTGAATCTTATTTTCTTGTAACTGCGGCCGGCTGAGTAATCTTGCAGCGCCCAACCCAGCATTAAATAACAAATTGCTGCTTTTACACCTCAGCGCCGAACTCAGACATAACAGAATTTTTAACCACTGAGGTTTGCAGTCCTTATGCTAAGTGAAGTCTGTCTGGCTGCAGCTTCATAATTAACACGCAGACAGAAGCCTGGTATTGATCGTCTCATTTGCCTCTTGTCAAGCAAGCAAATAATATGTTTCCCAAAGTAAACTATTCCCTTAAAAAAGGAGCTGCTGTTTGGCAGCTAACGCCAGGATTTTTTTTTTGAATGTCAGCATGTACTTGAATGCATTTTCCTTCAGCTTAAAAAAAAAAAAAAAGCCTTAGCCCGCAAAAATAATGTAAATCAGACAAAGAAGTAAAAGCATCAGAATAGGTTCCTGTGATTTATTCCTTAGGCGAGTTTCAAGGAACTGTAAGCGGATTTTGAGGGCTCAAAGTAGAAGAGAACATTTTTGGAAGCCAGTCCTAGCGCTTAGTTGGTGTCATTTGAACCAATAACGTGTTTGTCGAATGCATCACACATCTGAAATCTAATCCAGTGGAGTCTATAGGAGTGGAAACATGACTGAAGGGACGAGGAGAACCTGACAGAGAGCAGAGCAGCAGCTCTAGTTATTAAAACTGCAGTGAAATCTTTTTTCTTTCCTAGTCAAGCTCCAATTCATGATTTCAGACGTTGCGCAGCATGAAAGAAAAATCCTCATCAGGTTTAAAAGGGAACGCGGTGCACCCCTTTTAAACATTATCTCCTCTTTGCCGAAAGCCTCCACCCAAAAGATTCTCTCTCTCCCACGTCTGAGTTTGAACATGAGCAAGGTGCATTTGCATTTAGATTAACAAGGAGAAGGAGCATTTAGGGGAATGTTGATGGAGTATAAGCAGCGGATTTGTGCTCCAAATCAGCACAACATTTTAGACGCTGAGGAGGAAGATGTTTTTAGTAATTGTCACATGCGGAGCTGCTTCCTGTCTCCACCTGGTCAGTCCTCCTCTGGTGGTCGATACTGAGATATCGATACTTCCGATACCAGATCGTTATGCCCTAAAACCGATTCTCAAATCAAAATATTGATACTTTCGATACGTCAGTCATTGGAGGTAATGTAGGAAAACGGTGGAAAGTAACTAAAGTATTGAGTTGTGGCAACACAACAAACCTTGTGAAACACCTCAGGTTAAACCACAACACAGGATATGAGGAATTTATGATGAGGAGGACAGAAGAGGAGAGAACAGAGTCAGAATTACGGTGCAAGTTTTCATTTTATAGTAGTTTTTAATAGTTAAACAATAATTTATTTTAATGATTTTATTATTTTGCTTATTATTTTGTATGATTGTGTCTCTGTTTGGTTTTTCTGTTCTTATATTAGCTCAGCTATATTGTAAATGAGGCCAGTACCTCGATAGTACCTCAATATAAAATGAATAAATAAATCAGTCTCTGAAGCTATGATTTGAAATACACTTCTTTTTTTTTAGGTTTACCAGACACATTAGAGTGTATTTGCACACAAGTATCAGTATTGGACCAGTGTCGCCGATACTAGACTGAATTGGTGGTATCGAGCATCACTATCCTCCTTCCTTGACCTGCTGTCTTTCCCCTTCTTTTCCTATGAGTTATTAGAGCTTTGTATGCTTTGTTATTTTAGTTTAGGTTGTAGGTGGCCAGTAGTCCTGCAGATTCTTTCTTTAAGTAGACTAGTTATTTAGTGGAATGAGGTCCAACTTCCCAACTTTACCCCTGCTCTCTTTAAGTTTAAATAAAAGCATGATTTTTCAATCTATTCGTGTTCTGGCGTCCTTTTTACATGTTATGAGTCTCTTGAGCCATTTTAAATGGGAGACGGTAATAACGATCTTGAAAGTGACTCCCTATTAAATGTGTGGCTGGGTGTTTCAACCCTTTGGGTTATTGTGTTTGTGTCTGACGCCTCAGTGGACGGCGGCTGGGGGGAGTGGAGCGAGTGGTCCGTGTGCAGTTCAGACTGCGAGAGGCAGCGTGGCAGAGAGTGCACGGCACCGGAGCCCAAACACGGAGGACGGCTGTGCGACGGGGTGGCGCTGGCTTCTGAAAACTGCACCGGCGGCCTCTGCACACAGAGTGAGTAACATCTCCTCCTCCTCCTTCCCTTACAGTGAAAAAAAAAAGATAGCTTACCACCATTACTGTCAGTCCCGCTGTGTTCAGGGACTGTGTCATTATAGATTTACTGTTCATAATTTTTGGCAGTGTGGGCTAGATCATGATCATGGTTGTAATCATCGCTCATTACCGGCACCCTCATCCGTCTTCATTATTCATCCACTCCACGTGTGCGTGCGTGCGAGCGAGCGAGCATTCACACACAAGCAGTGATTGAATCAATTGACACTTGTGGCATTCAGGTGTCGTAGAGATGTTTGATGTTTGTCTTCTGTCTGCAGATCGAAAGTTGCTACACGACGCGAAGCCTCAGGGTGAGTTTCTCCTCAGCTCGTCTTGATGTATATTTTATACAAGGTATCTTTGTTTCCAACCATGCACCTGTGCGTGTTTTAATAGATGGTATGCACTGACGTCACTGCCGCCTGGGGCCATGCCCCCCTGAGTGGCAAAAACATGGTGAAACGTATCAGTAAATAAAGTGAGACCAGGAAAAATGTGGATTATCAGATCAAATTAAAGACAATTTGTCTCGACAGTGATCCATACGAACTGGTATGGATTTGGAAAAGTGGTTTAGCCTCAGTTTCAGTTAGTTTTAGGTCATTTCAGTTATGATAAATGTAGCTAAATAAAAGATGCTAATGCTAAGAGCTTTACTGAGAAGTAACGTTAGCCATATAATACTGTAGCGCCCAACCGGCAACGCACAATGCTTTATAAATTAAGGCCACATCTTTGGAGCTGAGTATGTGGATGCCATAAACTGTTGAGGAAAACTACAGAGCAACATTTACCACTACCGCTTTAGTTCTGCTCAACAAATTAGTATTTTACCCGTCAGAGAGTGAATTGCCCCGGACTAGGAATAAACTGGAATAAGCTGAGACAAATCACTCCGACAGGTGTGGCTCTGAAAAATAACACTCTGCACGGTACACCGTGAATTTGTCCCACACTTAAAAATCAAAGTTATTTCAGATGCAGATGCTCTGACTGGCGGGTGGCAAATAGCATAATGTATGAGTAATGATCACTTTCTATCATCATGAATAATTCAGTGCATGGGAAAGACACGTCTGAGAAGATTCGTCCAGGTCACTGTGTATTTAAGATGTTCGACCTCACATCCAGAAGACTTCAGATCTTAACAGACTGGTGGCAAGAGTAGCAGCCATTAAAAAAAAAATGTTTAAAGGTTTAAAACAAAAGCAAATAGGCCGTATTGACGTCCTTCCTCAGACCTAAACAGACTGGCGGCAATGTAAATGTTTCAGTGAGGGTTAGAGTGACAAAACACCTGCTCCCGGACACAATCACATCCAACCTGGAGGCTCGGAAATGAAATCGCATTGACTCGTTTAGGTTTCCGGGAGAAGTTATCGCCTCTTATCCGCGAGACGTCTCCAGATCTAAACGCACTAAATGTTTCACTGGCAGTTAAAGAACAGTCACCAGTTGGAAATGTCTTCTCAGTGGCACAATCACAAGCGGCCTGGAGGTTTAAAACTAAAGCAAATGGACTTTATTGAGTTTCCTGGAGATGTAACACTGGCTTTTTCACTTCTAAATAGACTGGCCAGACTTCCAGGCTTTTTAACCAGTTGCGAGGTTGTTTAGTGTCGCTGATTTCATTTACCCCGTTGTTGACGACGGCAATAGTGTTGTTAACGCTCCAGCCATTGTAGGAGTTGTTGGCTTCTGACGTGCAGAATAGGGACAAAACAACCACATGCCACAGCACAGAAGACACAACTCCTCAGTTCGGCACTCAGGTAGACAGTATGTCCACACGGTGGCCAGAAAAGACAGATGATTCTGAAGAGGGGTGAAAGAAGCTATTTATTTTAAAGTGGAACTACCGGCTCCAAACAGATGGAGCCATCTGAGGCCCTGTTCAGACCTTGTCTTAGGATCCAATCTGAGCTTTAGGTACATGTGTTCAGACCTGGAATTAACTTCCGTCTCCAGATCCAATCTCTACTGCTGCTCCAGAACTGAGAATGGTTGTGTGCATCATGACATCACAAGTTAAAGGTCCCATATTATAGACTTAGACTAACTTTATTGTAATGTTTTATGCACAGGGTGTATACAGAACGAGATTTCATTGCATACGACTCACGACAATGTAATAAAATTACAATGAAATAATCTAAAAGTACAATATAAAGTGCAGCAGTGATAGGAATGGATCATAGTGCAAGAAGAAACTGTCCAACAATCTTCAACAGTGCAAAAATAATGGTGCAAAATGGCAGTAAAAGTTCAGTTATGTACATGTGTGAAACGGAGTCCAGTAAGAGTTCAACAGTTCAACAGTCTGATGACAAGGGGAGAAAAAGCTGTTGCAGAACCTGGTGGACCTGCACCGGGTGCTGCTGAGCCTCTTTCCAGAGGGCAGCTTACATTTTTCAACAGTTTCATGTACGTGTCAGAGGTCCAACATCATTGTTTAGAAAGTGTTTACCCCCAACTTCAGCCTTGGTCCTGAGTTTTCCGTAGGTCAAGAAAGTGGCTCTAGTGAGCTCTACTGAGAACAGGCTGATTCTGTGTCTGCACCTTTAAATGCTAATGAGCTGTGTCTGTCCACACCTACCAGCATATCACCATGCGCTAATGTTTACGGTGGATTTATGGCTATGGCTGGAAGAGACGTTGTCGTTCAACGTCACAAGTTTGAACCAGAATCTGACTCAGAAAGAGAGGTTCCTGAAGAAGTTCAGACTCTGACGCTTAAAAATATTGTGTGTCTGAATATGTTACGTATAAGATGCAGCAAACAACAGAGCAACATCTGTGCTTTGCTTTACTTTTGCCATGTGTGTTTGTGAGAAGAAAAAATGGCGCCCGCTCTGTAATTTTTAAAGGGCGGCCTCATCTATCCACGGGTCAAAGGCAGGTAACACAATACGGAGGGAGAGATTATTTCCCCATACGACGTCAAGAATGGAAAATCTCGCCTTTTTGAGAACACATTTGGCCAAGCAAGTAAGGGAAGTGAGTTTTTTTTTTTGCATAATATGGTACCTTTGATGTTTTGATGTTGACATTAGATCTGCACGAAACTCAGATTAAAACTCCAACCCTGGAAGTTTCCATATACACCTTAATCTCTGGTAATAAAGTAAATAAATAAAGACATTGGTGGAATAAGTGGGATTGGTGGAAGCGAGGAAATATGTAACTTAACCACAAAAGCCTCCTCATACATTAACATGACATCAATCACATCAAAAATTAACACAGAATCACACTATGAATTCTTACTTAGATTTATTTATTATTCAGTTAGTTCACAGCTGCAGGGACAGAATGTTTTAAAAGGCTGCCATTACGATGCTTTTTCCCTTTTTATGTATTATAGAGGTCATACTGTATGTGGCCTTTAATGTGACCCGGGACACATTGCATTCACGCTGCCGAGGGAATGTGGACAAATGTTGATGTGCTAAATTGTCAGTTCTTCTGAGAAGTTTCATTTTAATTTAGTTATTTGACCCTCAACAACCCCTGAAAAGGGTTAAAAGGCTCCGTTTAGTTCTGGCAGCATTTTTGGATCAACCGCTTTAACTTTATCTTCAAGAGGCCCAAGAAAAAATCCATTTGCTTTTTGTTTTGAATCTCCAGCCGAGTTGTAATTGTGTCTCTGAGCAGACGCTTCTCTCTAACTGCCACAGAAACATTCAGGCAGAATATTGTCATGGTTTCTGTTTTCTTTGCCCTTGGCATCCATTCTTACTCTTATATAATCACACAAGCTGTGTTGTTGTCCTTGTAGTGCTTCTTGCCGACCATAAAATACGATATAATATGTATTCTACACTTTGCATTATTGATGATAATCAGTTCAATCAGTTGTTCCAAACACGTATTTCCATTAATACCGATATTTCTGTCTCAGCAACCACAACAACTCAATGTGTTACCTATTAAAACACAAGCACATGTTCTTCTTACTTGTCCTTTACTATACTTGTGAGTTATTTTTGTTTTGTTTTTTTGTCAGAAATGGCAGAGAGAATGCGGCCAGGCTGCCAAAACTTCCCAAGCCCTCAATTAACCTGCTACTATAGCCGTTAATGCCGCTTTGCATATTTTCTCAATTTCTCCTCATTTGAGCTTCGGGCTTCTTAGAGGATTTCCCAGCATGCTCGTGTTTTTTAGCGAAGATCTCATTATCTTTCAAGAGCAAGCTAGCAGCGCCTTTATTTCCAACTCGTTCCTTTCCTTTGTGGAGTTGGACGCTGCAATACTGGTGGGACCAGATAGAGAGTAATCGCTGCAGATGAGCTAATTTAATGAATTGGTTTTGTCACATTATCCCAGTGGAACGAGGAGTGCCTCCAACACCAGAGCCAAGCGGCGTTTGAAATGACAGTCAGGTGCCGGGTTGATTATAATCGCCTTCCTTCAGAGGTTCCTCATTAGTAGCTTTAACGCCGCAGAATGGAACAGTGAAGCTGTGCATCGGGAGACAGGGGCGGCCGAGGAGTAGAAAACAAAAAAAAGGCACAGAAGTAGTTTGAAGCCAAGGTAGACTACTTTTTCTGTTATATAAGAAAGCACAGGTTTTCAGTTTATTTGGAGAGAAGCAGTCTCCTTGCGTCCCAATTAAGTGCAGCAGACTCACAAAATAAGAGGACACTCAGAAACATGCACCTCTCTCTGCCTCTCTAACTTTCCAAGGTGTGGAGAACAGCAGCGATGTGGCCTTGTACTCGGGCCTGGCTGCAGGAGTGGTGACCGTGGTGTTGCTGATCGTCGCAGTCACGCTTTACCGAAAGAGCCAGAGTGAGTATGGTGTTGATGTCATCGACTCCTCCGCCCTCACCGGGGGCTTCCAGTCATTCAGCTTCAAGACCTCTCGCCAAGGTGAGCCAGAGTCTGACTGACAGCTCGGTTAGACGCGAAAAAAAAGTCCCACTGTGAGCACAGACTGAGGAGATGTGTTCGGGTCTTATGTAATACAGTCATTTACAGGCATTTCGGTTTCCTTAATCAGAGTGCACCTTTCAATATTCTATGTGGAATAGCTTATTAGATGAAAGAAATGCACCACGAGAGTCTGTCTCCATTTTGTATTATTTATTTAATTTATTAAGACATTGATCTTCTGTTACTAATATCAGTTCAGCCTGTGCATCCATGTATTATTATAAACCAGTGGTTCTCAACCTTTTCCAGCTCAGGGCTCACTTTTAAGGCTCAACCTCCGACCCCATAAATATAGAATAACGCGTTCTCAGTGCACTTTTTTTATGTTGACGATTTAACATAAAAGACTGATCCGAATACAGCATCTGTAACACGCTGCAACACCTTCAGTATTACAGTTTTGAAGGAGCTGTACACACACTCGCATGTTATATCGTTGCGAGTACACTCATTGGTATTATGCAGGGGTCTTCAATGTTTTTCAGGCCAAGGATCCCAAACTGACCCCTGTACCTACTAAATGTGTTCTATATTAAACTCAGCCTAGCGCTATTATTGTTATCATTTTGCATTCAATATTAAGTTATTTAAATAATCCATTTATCCCCTTACTAAAATATGTTTATATTCATATATATATAAATGTCTAATCAACCAAAGATTTTGCAACCCCCCTGCAGTACTTCCGTGGACCCCTAGGGGTCGCACACCTATGGTATAATGCATTCCCTAGCCTCTTACCCTAATCCTAACGCAATTGTAACATTTACCCTGAAACTGAGTCTTAATCCTTAAATGACCTCATAAAAAAAGTGAAGACCAGCCAAAATGTCCTCACTTTGCACAGATGTCCTCAGTCTGATGGTGTTACATCTCAAACTGGTATCGGAAAGATAGCTGTACAAGAACATACACACACACACTCACACACACATCAATCATTCAAGGAGCTGTCCATCAGCACCACACAGATATCAGGAATGACAAGCAGGGGGCTGTCTGTAACTAGGCTAATTAACAACTGATTCATAAATATCCTTCAACAAAAGAGAAATGCATTCTCATATGTAACAATCTGACATCCAATATCAGATCCAAACAAAATCCAAATATCAATAAACATTAACCCAATATAAAGATGATGTAAATTCTTCTCAGGTCTAGTCAGATGAAACTTCAATTTAAGCAAAAACAATAACATCAAAGATGTCATGTTGTTGTTGTTCCACATATAACGTCATGAATGCAACCAAAACCCAAATATCAAATGAAGTGATTCGTCAGAACCACTTGCAATAACTTTGGAGCCCACTAGGGGGAATCACTGTTATAGACTGTATATAAAGATGGATACACCCTCCGTGATGTGACCTATAGGTTTCCCAAAGAAATTAGTTGAATCTTGACATCACCTCGGCTCAATCTTAATGATGCGTAGGAGAAATTAAATCTAAAGATCGCTTTTTTTGTGCCATGCTGTGATCATATTTACTTCATTTTAGGATGGATGTCTATGGGGATTGACTCAGTTTTAGAGTCAGCCTCAAGTGGACATTTTAGGAACTGCAGTTCATCATTTTGCACCTCCACTCTAAAATCTTATCAAATTAATTCATAAAACTCCCTTCCTCCTAAGACGGCAAAATGATGACGTGGAACTTCTCGGCTTGTCTTTGTAGTCCATATAACCCACATGACTCGCATATTAATGGAGTTTCATGTGAATATGAATGTTCGTGTGAGCCGTACAGCGAGTACATACAGTTATACCAATGTGTAATTATGGTTCTTTGTAAATGATTCATGCACTTCTTTGTGTTATAGTATGATATAACCACATCAATTATTAAAATGCTTTAGGGGCCACAACAGCAGCAATTCAATTTTTCAGTTTGTTTACGTGCGCCTTCTGGAGATCCGTGCTGTCTGTGCCACTTGCATTAAATGTCCAATAACATGCAGCTCAATCTATAAAGCAATGCATTTATGGCGAAACATCAGCCCCAGAGCAATGAACCAAACTTATGGTAAAAAAGCTCATTTTATGTTTTATTTCACTCTTATCTCTTATTATTACTTTGTTCGGGGCTGTAGAACTTTAGGATAGTCATTTGTTTTTTATGATTACAAAATTAAAAATGTAATTTATTAGTGTGTTTCTTTCATCCGTGGTCTCTGAACACAAAAACTTAGGCGCTGAGTTGTGTTTTTGTGCGTTTCGCCTCACAGGTTGAGGCGTGTTTTGACGAGGGAGACGTTATGAGTTGCCGTTGCTGCAGCCCTCAGCGGGGCACAATAAAGTTCATTTTGATAACACAGCAGGAGGAAGGGAAGGCTTTAATCTCGGCTCCCTTGTTCCCTGTGTTAGAGGGGCTCAAAGAGCCAAGCCTCCATAAAAAAAAAAAAAACACCTCCTTGTATGTTCCACCCTGGAATACGCTGCCTCGTTTCATTCCTTGTTTTTTTTTTTTTTTTTTTTGCAGGCACAGAGAGTCACTGTAGTTCAGCTAATTCCCAACTACATAAATTGACTCCCGCATTTCCTCACTCATCAAGAGGCTGTCGACTTAGCCGCCTTGTCAGTGGCTCATTAATCACAAATAAATGTCACACCTCAGCAAACACATAAATCGCGTTTATAACTCTATCCTTTCCACGTTTCTTGATTTACTTGTTTTGTTTCTGTTGTGTTTTAATCCCAGTACAAACATCGCGCCTAACGGCTGCAGTGTGTCCGTGCTTGTGCCTCCGTCTGCACCGCCTGAAAAATAAAGGAAATAAAGGACCAAATGAAAACATGCACATCATAAACTCAATCATCAGCGTAATAATTTAACGGCAATATTGTTTACCAATATATATATTTATTTCTTTTAAAAAAAACACTGTGACATCCAATTAAAGTGTATTTACTGCACCCCGGCTCGTGCTGCTGCTGCTGCTGCTGCTGCACGCCATTCTTGTTTCCATGGCGATGTTATTATAGCCAATAGTCACGGGTGCGTAAAAACTAATTGTCATGACATACCCTTTAGGTTTTTAAATGTGCCAGTGGCTCTTCCCTCTGAAGTGGAGAAATGTGATTGTTGACAATAATCTTTTTTTCAGTTTTTTTTTCTTCTTTTTTTCTTTCAGCCAACCCTCTGCTCATTAACTCATCCATGCAACCCGACCTGACAGTGTCACGCACCTACACCAGCCCCATGTGCTTTCAAGACTCCATCGACAAGGAGCTAATGGCCGAGCGCTCGCTCCTTGACCCGCTGCCTGATCTTAAGGTCAAAGGTTAGGAACGATAACTGTTATGAAAGCTGCCATTTTGGAAAAGAAAAAAAAGAAAAAGAAAGGCGTGAGTTGCAGGGGAGGGATAATCCATCTTGCTCTGAGTGGGTGTTTCTCCATAAGGCCTGAGGCGGTTTCTAGGGGAAGAAATTGCGCCGTCGTGAATTGACCGTTCGGAAATCCACGTTCCCTCTTTGTTACTGTTACTGCACCTGACAAAACTGTAATTTTAGAAAAATATCCTCAAATTAGATGCAAATGTGCAAAAAACTGGCTACTTGACTGTAGAAAAGACTTCTATAAATAATCTGTAAGAGCACATAATGACGTAATTTATTAGTTAATGTCACCTGGCAGATTCCTGCTCCTATTCCTCACAGCCGCCTGCGTGTTTTTAAGTGTGGACGGTCCAAACGAAACCCTCCAAACTCTTAAAAATGCAGAGTGTCGCTCTCTCTGCAGCCTCAGGCGCGCTGTTTCAGCTGGAGGCAAAATCCCAAGCTTGACAGTGACGGGCTTGACGAGTCTAGTCCGTCTGCGATTGGACGGTCGGGAGTTTGGAGGCGGGTTTTTCAGCGAGCGGCACTTTTTAGGAACGGTTTTCCTCCTGCCGCGTGCGTTTGTTTGATCTGATTAACCGACTCCGAGTCACGGTGCTTTCGTCGCATCCTCAGGGGTGGCGGAAACGGCAGAGTACCACGTCATGTCCCACCACCCCCAGACGTTCCCGAGGGGCCTGGCTCCAGACTACAGAGGGGTGGCGATGGGGACGACGCTGGGCAGGAGAGGCAAAAACCTTTTCACACCGCAGGTCCCTCTGGGTCCCAGCAGGCCTCCGCACAGAGCTACTGCTGTGTTCGGCCACGCTGGAGGCAGGCTGGTGGTACCCAGCACAGGTGAGCGTGACCGGCTGGATCTGGAGTTTGTTTTGTGTTGAAGAGACACACACCGATCCGCCACAACATTATGACCACTGACAGGAGAAGAAAATTATATTATTACCATCTTGTGACAATTCAGTGTTGTGCTGAGAAACGTTTGCACCTGGCATTCATGTGTGTGAACGTTACTTAGACATGTAGCACCCACCTAGACCAGAACCCACAATGTGCAACAACCTACACAATATTAGGTGGTCATAATGTTATGCCTGATCGATGTAGTTGGTTAGACATCACTGGTTATTTTCATTAACCAGCTGGTGCCTCCACACGTGTTTCTGTCCAGATTACAGATTTTAAAGATTAATAAAGAACATGGTGTAGAAATGAAGAAACGTAAACCAGTAAATGTGATGTAATGTAAATCTGCACTGCCCACTCCGCTGCATTATTCAGACGGCTCGTACCCGTGCCCGACATTCATCATCCCGTCCCTCGGGGGACTTTATCTGCAGATAGATTGGCAGTAATTGTTTACCATACCAGCGGAGCGTTGTGTATATTTATGTGTGTTTGTGTGTAAGAAGGAGGCGGTGGGTGAAACTGCTGGCAGCAGTGATTCACGAGGCCTCTGGGACTTGCGTCAGTCCCCCTTTTTTTTTTCCCGGGGCCGCCGGCCTCCGGCTGTCACCTCTAGTAAAGGGACCTGACAGTCGAGCAGGTGTGTGTGTGTCGTGTGTGTGTGTGTGTGTGCTGATCAGGTTTTTTCATGCCTCCTTCTCCGCAGGTATCAGCCTGCTGGTGCCTCACGGGGGTGTTACCGAAGACACTACCTGGGAAATGTACATGAGCATCAGCCAGGAGGACAGCAGGTGAGTGGCTCTCGCTGAGGGGTCTGCGGTCTGCTTCCTGGGCTGCTCTCTTTTAATCTCTCACCGCCGCCGTCACCGTGTCCCCGTGTCCCCGTCCTCTTCCTCCCACCGCGACGTCTCAGGCGCCGCGAACGCACAAAGACAAACGCGGACCCTCGTTTACCGAGGCTGCGCGGTGACATGTGTTGCGCAGATGCACATATTTCTGAGCAGCATGAGGTCCGTGCTCATCTTGCAGACGCTGCAGGGGAGGACATGATGTGTCAAGAATGCACAGGCAGCTGCAGACAGATTGCATTACTGCCTTGAGCAACTGTCTCGGCAGAGGAAGACATACTCGGGAGTCTGGAGTGTGTTTTGTGTTTGTAGACATAACTGATGAGTAGTTAGAGGAGCGAGTATTGTGAACTTTGTAAATTCATAATGATGGCTGGTATTGATTTGGTTTTCGGTTGGATGGATGGAGGTGAAGCTTCGGCACTTAGATGAATATTTCCTGCCAGCAGGAGTCTATTTCTGTAACTTTGTCGTTGAGCTATTGCTCGAGGAGAAATGGGGTTTGATAGATAAGGAGGGTTTGAAAAGGGGAATCTAATACCTTTGACTCCTATGCAACAGAGCCTCAAAAGCTATCTGACAGGCGCGAGTCAGCTTTTGGACATGTGCTTGATTTACAGCAGACAGTATCAACATGTCAGTGCGTCTGTTTGAAACCCAGCTAGCGAGATACAGCGCAGCTAAGCGCCCGCGCTTCTCAATGAAATTCAATTTCCCACGTACGGAGAAGAGAATCGGGAGTGACACGTAGTAGCACACTGTCATCTCACCTCACTCCCATCAACATATTAAGTGCCCGGGGTCAAAACACATCAAAGGTCACGTATGGGTTGTGGCTCAGGGCTTAGTTAGCCACACACTCCCCTGCCTGAAGGCTCCCCGCTTCAGCCAGACTGCTGCCCTCTAAGCTCCTGCTTTGCTCTGATAAGCCTGATGCTGTTTACTTCTCTGGCTGCCGTTTAAGAAGCTGCAGGAGCCGTGCACCGCTGAGCTGTCAGTCACAGCCTATCTCCTGACAGCCGCAGAGTCCAGGAGGAGAAACCGGATCCTTTCTTCCCATTCAGGACGTCGGCCATCTGCATAAGACGACACTCCTCTCTGCGAAGAACGGGGGGATCGATCAGCTCGGGCTCAGTTTCGCCCGTCCTCTAAGAGTCGCGCGGTTATTTGGTTTGTGTGATCTCCTCTGGCCCTGCAGGGGGCTGTGGTGTGTGACAAAATAAAACAAGTACAATGCAACTAACAACCGTTTTAGTTCATACGTCGAGGACTATCACGCTTCTATTTTTTGTGCACACTGGCAGGGAAGAATCTATAACTTTCATGGTTACAAGTGCCTCATAAAAAGCTTCCTCTTAGTTGGTTGGTGTCTGTTTTTGGGTTTTATTTTGTGCAAGTTTCTCACCTTCAATTTACACCCAGGCCTCCTTTAATTGTTTTTCACCATTAGAGAAGAGGTGTAGCACGCTTCTTAGCTGCACATCCCGCAGAGACAGAGAAACAGGTGCTTTATTTTGGAGTCGTTGTTGCATTTGGAGACACCTCATGTGAATGTTTAGTGATTATTTACACTCTTTAGCTTCTCCAGCTAGTCGTTAGCTTCCTGCAGTGGGATTTTTAGAGGTGTTTTGTTCATATCTGCTTGTCTCAAACATCTCTGATGAGAGTGAAACTGAAACGCTGAAGCCGTCGGCTGTAAATTTCAAACAAAATCGATTAAAAGGTGTTAAAGTGCTCAGGAGAGCTTTGACGCAGGCAGGTAATCGTGTGGCTGCACTTTACTGAAGCCATCAAATGTTCATATTGGGTGAAATGTTAAATAACTCACATGGAAGTCTGCTTACGGACCTCGCAGCAGTCCAGATCACTGCTGCAACTTTAAATGCATTTTGTGGCTCAAGAGGGACCTGCACACATGATGTTTCCTTTTTATTGACCAGTTTGTATAAGCAGCATAAAAAGCTGCATAGCTGCACATTTACTACAGCACAAAAGTTTGAAGCAACATCAAATTTGTACATAAAAGATAACAGTTTCATTGGTTTACTTTACATCACAATAAGTGTGATTATTATATAAAGAGCAACGTATCAGAAAACATTTCAACTGTGATTATCAGGTATTTGAGTTTTTCTTTCTTTAAAATAACCTAATATTGCAGCTAATTCTGCTTCATTTAAACCCGTTGTCCTCATTAGTGGATGCTTTAGTCTGCCATCTAGTGGTAGCAACGGGTTAATGCACTAGTTGGTAAAAACATGACAGCGAGTGTTTTGGTGGATTCATTCTACAGATGAGGAACAAAACCCCTTCAAATTGTGTGGTTATTTATTTATGCTTATTAACGTTTCTAATTTGATTCGCAAATTTAACAAACTTTGTCAATAGCAACAAGCTACAACGTCGCTAATCAGCAAGTACTCGTATGAGGATGTTGGGACTTCATTGTTTACGATTCTGGTTTTGCTGAACCATGTTCAAGTATTAAAAAAAAACACTTTTATATTTTGTCACACATTGGTCATTTTATTATAATATAAATAAAATGTCCCCACATGAGGACATTGTGTTTTTTTATTTGTTTGTTTTTTTCAAAACTACTACTTCCTGTTGAAAGATGATGCTTAGTTTTTGTACATCTCAGGTCCTACTGATCCCAAATAAAGAAGAAATTAAACATGGATCCCAAACAAAATCTCAGGTCTCAGGAGGTTAGACACCACAATACTAACGTTTTAACCGAGGAAGAATACCAAATTATTAAACACAGTCACACCTGGTGCAAAAAGCATTCAGGCAGCTCAGCTTTGTTTGTTGACCTGTGACCATCCGTCTTCCTCTTGATCAGATTCCAGAGGTTTTTAAATTGGGTTCAGGTGTGGAGGGTTGGACTTGATCCAGCAGTCCTTTATCTACACATTGATTGACCTGTAGCCGCGTGGCACGGAGCACAGTTGCACATATTCAGGTAGAAATGTTCACCTTGAAACCTGAGTGAATCTGTTATTTTTGAAACTCTGCAGGACGCGCGTCACCTTTGCACTCGTGTTGCGCTCCTCTTTCAGAGCTCTCTCTCGGGAGATGGACTGCTCCTCCAGCGTCTGATAAGGACAGGACACATTAGCCTCCGTTGTCTGTCTAACTTGTTATGTCGAAGCGTCTCCTTTAACTTTTAGAGCAGCTGCTCTGTCCACACCGCTTTCACACCACAAAAAAAGAAAAAATCAGGGAGCTGTCGACAGGAGGGTGAAGTTGTAGGTGGAGCACAAAAAAAAGGAAAAAATAAAACAAAAGCAGTCATCAAGAAAAAGAGGTGTGATAAGTGTACTGCACTTAACAAGACTTAACTAGTAACCACAGTCTCCTGCGTGTAACCACCCTCCCAGAGTGATATTTCTTTGTTCTCATAAACACAATCACAGTTGCTAAATAACCATCTTTAATCTTTGCTCGCAGGCAATCTGGCTAATTACCACAGTCTCAGCAGCAGGTAACCTCGCTTTCCTCTGAGCCCGGGGCTGATTAGCACAGAAGTGCAGCTGCAGGGCCAAGGGTGCAGCGTGGATGTGTGATTTTATTTTTAAACAGCGGATCGTAACCTCCTCCTTTAATTTTTTAGTGTTGATTGGTAACAGGCGAGGAGAGTGGTGAGGAAAGAGAAGTTTCACGCGGCACCAGAAACTGTTAAGATAACAGAAGACAAACAACCTCAACCACACGTCGTGCCACGAGGGGAACGCTAACCTCTCAGCATGCTAACAAACACACACGCACGCACACTTTTTACGCCCTCATCTTCCCACCTTTGTCTTTTTCTTTTCTTTTCTTTTCTTTTCTTTTTGCAAAGTAGTTGTCATGCATCTTACAGGTAATTGCTGCAGGGATGGAAACTGCTGTTTTTTTTACTTAGTGTTAAAATCGAGGAAAGTGCTGACTGAATTTTTCCGTGTTCCAACTGTTCTGGGCAATTTAATTGGCGAAAACATGCTATCTGCTGCAGTCCTGATTCTCTTTTACAGAATATATTTTCAGACTTATTCATAAACTGAACCATGCAGGTGTGGATGGATGGAAGTCCTTCAGCTGCAGCTTTTTTCAGTTTTACTCATCATTTCTGGGACATTTAATATTTTTTTTCCTCGGACTTCATCAACCCCTCGACAACAATCAACAGCACACTAGAAAAAATCAAGGTTGTTTTGTGTTTGAAAATCCAGTTACTAGAGTGTAGGTCTTCAACAGGGGGTCTGCAGCCCCTAGAGGGTGCGCAGAGGTACTGCAGGGGAGGGGGTCGAACAATCTTTGGTTGATTATACATTTTTCATATATTTTTTTTTATTTTCCCCACGAATTTTCTTTAAATACACATTAACCTGAACCCAACATATTTTAGTAAAGATTTAAGGGATAAGGGATGACTGAATGCAACATGATAATAATGTATATTTATAAGTAGCACTAGGCCAAGTTTAATATAGAACACATATAGTAGGTAGGGGGTCCCTACTTAATCTCTCCATCAGGGGTCCTTGTCCTGAAAATCGTTGAAGACCCCTATACTAGAGGAACAAGTGTGCCAGCTTGATATCTAATGGGTTTTCATCCAGCTCTGTTAATGTCTCTGTCTTTGAAAAGATTTCCATCGGTTTGTGCAGCTTCCTCTAACGTGTTGTGTTATGATTGCCTTGTATTTGCCTCAGTTGTGTCCTTTAGATGATTGATCTAGTCCGGATTGGAACTAACTACATACTTAAAACCTTAGATTCGGCTGCAGACTTAATTAGAAAAATGTAATTTATTTTATTTTTTCTTGTAATGCACCTGCACCCGGCGTATCAGTCGCGCTAATGCTGCTGAGAAATATCCCTGCTGCTCCGGCGTCAACAGCACCAATATCGTGTCCTGCGTATGTGAGGTGTCCAGCCGGGGCCAGCTGCATGACTGATGGTGGTCCCATCGATTGCTCTCAGTCTTCGGGGCTTCCAGCCAAGATTGGGCCCCTGGCCAAGAGCAGCTTGGCCCAGCTAATCTGTCACCGGGCCGGCCAGAGCAGGCTTCATAAGCTCCATCGACCCACAAAGCTTACACGCTCCGCGCTAGAGCCTGTCCTCCCCAGCCTCACTGTCCATTAGTCTTGGTGCTTTAATCTTCCTCTATCTGTGTGTCTGCGTGTCAGCTAGTCAGCGATTGATTCATTAGGAGCGTCCGAGGATTTGAGTTTACTTTGCTCATAAGCAAGGGTCACTCTCTGAATACTTGCTTAAGCAGTGATTCATTCATGTTGTCCTCTTAATGCTTTGATGAAAAACCTGATGCATCCTTGTCCTCCTTTTCTGCACAGCGCCGTGTCCGACGATGGGGCCGAGATCTTTTTGAGCCCCGCGGTCACGTACGGCCCCCCGGGCCTGGACCTGTCCTGTCCCATAGCCATGACCATAGCGCATTGTGCCGAGGTTTCCGCCGGCAACTGGACCATCCGGCTAAAAAGACAAATCCAGGACAACAAGTGGGAGGTGAGAGTCTTCTTCTTCTCTTTTTTTTTTTTTTTTACTTCTTCCAAGCACCGACGTGCAACTTCACCCAGCGACCGAGCGTATCAGCGGGATCTGATGAACTGCTACGACCTAGTTTGATGAAAATTTTCATCCTCGCTGGTGTAGCCATGCGAGCGCGGAGCCGATTTCAGGGTTGCCAGCTCACATTTGTCATTCTGCATAAAATTTTTTTGCCTTTCAAGCTCTACCTCATGCTGTCTTACATCCAAAAGAAATGTCAGGCCGAATGTAAATGGCGGCTTTTAGCATTCATCGACCGCGTGGAGGTTTTTTTTTTTTTCAAGGTTAATGACGGTATTGATTTCAAAGCATTAGTCTTTTACAAGTCGGCTTCAAAATAACGCCGAGAAATAATTTTGAAAAACAAAAATAGATGAATAAAGCAAACCAATTTACATGGAGAAGGAGTCGATACGCGCTGCACGAGTGGCACATGCATGCTGAAGTCCTCATTAATATTCTGGGACATACGTACATTATCCACGGAACAAATCCACCTGCTTAATGTGACTATTTTTAAGTTATTTTGGTGATAGAGTGTGGCATCTAGATAAATAAAAGAAATGTTTTGGCCACATTTTTCCCTAAATAATTAAAAAATGCACACAGATTTTAAATTTAATCAAGTCTGATGCCTCAGAGGGGGGTGGGAGGGGGTCAATAACATGTTTTGTTTTATTTTTTAAAAATGTAAGACCGTGCTCCAAATGCACTGTAGTGCTATTTCTGCCATTCTCTCTTTCTCACATCTCGCATTTCTTCAAGTCCTTCATCTCCGCCCTGTTCGGCTGCTCCGCGGTCTCACGGAGGAACACTCAAGACATCCGCCTTCGCACCTTTCAGGCTCTCTCTCCGTTCCCTTCCTCGCGCTCTCCCCCCTCCCTTGCACACTAGACACATCTAAGATGCTTTTTTTTAATTTTTAAGCGACCTCATCAAAAAGCTTTCGGGGGGGACCTTGTCGGAGCCGCGCGTTTGCTTGACCTTGGGGTTCGGCGACTCTCCGCCACAGTCGGGTCCTTTCGCTCCGTGTGACATTTACACAGACGTAATTTGCCGGCAGACGTGTTGCACAAAGAGGAGCTATCAAGAAAGTCAGCCGCTGATGGGAGCTATAGGCCAACAGAGGGGAGAGGATGACAAAGAGAAAAGCCAGCGAGACAGGACGGAAAGGATGCAGGCAGGTTCAGGGAAAAGAGGAAGAAGAAGAAGAAATGTTCTCTAAATGTAACGCTGTGACCCATCTCTGTCACAGAGAAATAATGAGCCCTTTATCTCAGGACGGATGCTTACTCAAAACCTAATTTCTAGAATTAGTGATATAATGGGAGATATCCCCGCTCTCCCCTCCTCTGCTTCACTTTGTCTGCCTCTCAGTGTCATCCCCATTAAAGCCTGCACTTTTCCACGCCGGAGTTTGACTCTATCATTTCTCCACGGCTGCCTGGCAGCTATGAGCTACGTCGTGGAGATCCTTCATGTCTGCTGCAGCGCTAATGGGGCAGGTTTATGAAGCCGTGGGGCCACTAAATTACCCGGCGTTGCTTTATGCGCCTCAGCCGGGCCCGTATGCAGAGAGGGGACCGGCGGGTCACAGTTATGTTTCAAACGGTGATTCAGGGAGGACTGGGAACAAGATGACGAGCGATTGGACACAACCGAGCCCCGCTAATCCGGTTTGTCAGGGTTACTGTATCCCCATCTGTTTGCTGAGACGGGTCATTATTCATTTGGCCCCGGTTCAGCTCCTGATCCCATCTGAGTTTCCAGGTTATGCCGGAGAAGTGGTTTATAAATAACACTTTACATTTTTAAATCCTGAATGCACCACATGCACTTTAAAGTCATTTATATTCTTCTTTTCGTGTAGTATAATAGAGGCTATGCATTAATGTCACTGCCTGCTGCTCCTCAAATGGCAAAAACATGGTGAAATGTATCAGAAAAAATAGCGAGTCCAGGAAAAATGTGGATTATCAGATCAAATTAAGGACAAATGGACTCAACAATGATCCATATGAACTAGTATGGATGTAGAAAAGTGGATTAGCCTCAGTTTCAGTTAGTTTTAGTTCATTTCAGTTATGATAAATGTAGCTAAATAAAAGATGCTAATGCTAAGAGCTTCACTCAGAAGTAACGTTAGCCATACGATACCGTAGCGTTAAAAGGATGAAGAGGAGTGATCACAAATATTAAGTTTATTGTTATTTATTGTTGGAACTTAAATAGTTACTGTCGGCTCTAACTACGACAAAACAACAACATCCACAAACTTATCTGACAGCCCTCCAGAATGTAACTTAAGAAGTAACTTAAGGTTTGACTTTATCAAAAAAATACAGCATAAATTAATATTACCTGACACTAAATGTGAACCACAACACCAGGTTTCTGTGTCTGGATTCCAGTTGTTTCTTCTAATGCAGCGATACTTTTACTTCTCTTTTCTTTGGCAGAAATCTGTAAAAATATAAATCTGTTCTAATCTGTTGGTTCAGTCAATCAAACAACAGCTCTTCACCCTTTTTAAAAATAAATTTTACAATTTAGACTCTATTAAAGCCTATGATTTAAACCAATGCTGCTAATCTCCATGTTCAACTGTCCCTTCTTGCCACTCAGTGACCGTAACCATGGAGACTTCACTGTCTGTGACATCACAGGCTGAGTTGTGTCCGGCTTTTATTTAGATTCTGACGTCAAAGCTGCTTTTGATTCCTGTAAGAAAGGTAAAGGTGTGCGATAACTAACCTCTCCTGATGCGTTTCCTCCAACAGGAAGTGATGTCTGTGGACGAGGAGAGCACCTCCTGCTACTGTCTGCTGGAGGCTCGGAGGTGCCACGTGCTGCTGGAGCATCCGGGTCGCTACGCCCTGATGGGGGAGCCGCTGACCCAGGAGGCAGCCAAGCGACTGAGGCTTGCCGTGTTCGGCAGCCCGGACACCGGCAGCTCTCTGGGCTTCACCCTCAGGGTTTACTGTGTGGACGACACACCCCACGCATTTCAGGTACGACGGGAAAGACGCGAGAGGGAATTAATAGTCCTTAGCAGTGACGCACGCCGCCTCACCCCTTTGTCTTCCTTGTTAAAAAAACCTATTTAAAGACAGAAACAATCATCTGAAGTGTCTAACGTGCCGCTGAGGTTGTCAACCTCATGTGCAGTGCAGGTGTAGATTATATTAAACTAAAGGTGACAGCTATGATTTAGGAGCCGGCTGAATGTGCAGCTGGACTTTGAACAGTGAGGAATTCACTTACCGACGGGAACAAACTGCTGCAACAAAGTGATCTGAATCAACAAACTGAAGCCGTGTCCACAAATAAAGAGATTCGCCAGGGATCCCGAGCTAACACTCTGTATTTAATATATCTCAGCTCCAAGGCTGCTATCTGCATGCTGACTTTTGTGTTTCCATGTGGTAAATGTTTTGGGGAACTCGATCAGGCATAACATTATGACCATCTTCCTAATCAGAATCAGAATCAGAATCAGAGAACCTTTATTTGTGCCTGTGGTGTGGCGGTGTCTGGTTTGCTCTAGACGGGCATCTAAGTAACATCTGCTTGAATGCCAGGTCCAAAAGTTTCCCAATAAAATGGTCAATGTCAATTTATCAATTTGCTTCTCCTGTCAGTGGTCTTAATGTCTGATCGGTATACGTCAGCTGTCCTATTTGTCGACACCTTAAAGTAAAGTTGTGATTAGTTAAATTCGGTGCCTGCCCACATTTTGTGTCTCCAAAAGTCAGGATCACTGCTGCTATGATCACTAGGGGTGGGCGATACTGGGAATTATGGTATCGATCCGATACCAAGTAAATACAGGGCGATTATCGCAGATACTCATACCTATACTTTTAACTTAAAATGTCATGATCATTGAATAACTTTGTAACTTTGGCTTTAGTTCGATCTTATCTAGTATCGATCCGATACCGATACTAGCCTTGGTATCAGTACTATCGATATTTATTTATTTTATTTTTTTAAGTATAATTTTTAGACATTTAGCCTTAGTTTGAAAGTCAAGTGGAGAAGGACAGGAAATGAGGAGGCAGAGAGTGGGGAAGAGACATGCAGGAAAGAGCACCCGGTGCGGGACTCGATCTCACTAAGCTAAACACCACCCCGATACTATCGATATTTATCTATTTATACCTATTTATATCTATTTACAATTTCCACATCTGCATGATGTCTTCGAATGTAACACATGAAGTACAAAATGCATAAGGCCACTGACACTCTATGAGTCTTCACTTAGCTGCACGTTAGTTAAATGCTAATGTCACAGCGCTAATATGCTCATGTTTATTATGTTGGCACATGAGCTCTAAACTGAAAGTGCAGCTGAATCTAAGAGGGAATGTCATTAGGTGATGGCACAGGAGGATCTTGGAAGTCGGTCGCATTCATCATCTGGTAGCTTTGAATGTGTGTGCAACTATATTTAGTCTGGACCGCGCCCCCGGAGCTACGCCGCTAGCATGTTATTAATATATCCAAAAGAATTCCAATATATAATATAAATATACGAAATTTAAATTTCAAGGTTTTGCCCGGAAGAATTTCTCTCTCTCTGGATTCTTTTTTTTATTATTATAATTTAATTTTTTTCCCCCCTTTGCTCCGCTGAAGATCTGCCTGTGCGCTAACACCGCCACTGGGAGATGCTTGATGACGAGGAGACAAAGAGGGACTTTTAATTACAAAGGCAGCAGATGCTCCAAGGTTGCTTCCCTGCCCTTTCTTTGTGGAATTTAATTTGCTCTCTGTTAATTAAATGTGTTTCGGCATTGCATTCGATGCAACAAGTATTTGAACACGGCTCAACGCTGCGCTCTTGAGTGGTGCTTTGCGAGAAGTTTGCCCTTTCTCCTTGTGTTGCGGGCAAACAAACAAACAAAAAAAAAAAACTTTTTTGAAAAGGTTTCACAACAGTGATTTATTTCACGTCTCAATTACACACACAGCTTTTATGAAGTAGAGCTGCTGCTGCGTCCGACCACCACTCCCGCTTCACTTTTCACTTAATTCGAGAGCTGGAATTGCAAGAGAAAAAGATTGGTTGTAGCTACCAGGAGCCAGTTCACTCCACATCTCCATCAGTCAGACGTAGTTATTTGTCGGTTTGTTCATTTTTTTTTTCTTCTTCTTCTTCTTTGGTGGCTATTGTTTGTGCTTCCTACGAGAAATAATTTCCCCTGTGAGCTCAAAGCAGGAATCGATCAGGTTCAACCGCCACGCTTTGCATTGTCCTCGTTTCTGCTGCATTCCCTGCACATCCGAGATAATGTAAACACGAATACGCAGGTGCAGAACGCTCCTCTGCGTGCACGCAGACATTTACTATTTTAACAGTAGAGTGGAATTTGGTGGAATCGTAGGAATGTAAAACATGAAATGTGCTGATATTTTTCCCCCGTTTTTGAGTTGTGCATAAAGTGAAGACTGACATGTGTAAGTTGTTGCCCCAGGGGGTTCCTTACATTTCACTTTTCATCTGTTTGTAGAAGCCAGGAGGCGTACACCAACCCCAATTCCAGGAAAAAAAAAAAAAAAAGCGCATCTATACAGACGGAAAATACAAAAACAATTCAGAGAGAAATATATATGTCAAGTTTGGAAAAACATGTTGACTTCAAAATAAACAGAGGACAGAAAACAGCCGACGACAGAATAATCCTAAAGAGGAAGCGCAGATTTGAAAGAGTCACCAGGTTTGTAAATGGAAGCAGTAATCTGGAGGCTATACAGTGAGATGGAAACCTCTCATTTATCAGCAGCAGGATTAGGAAGGAATTTAGCAAAACTGATGAATCCAAAAGTAACCTTGACCAACCAGGAGTGATTCTAGCTGATCTCATCAGTGAAACATGGAGGAGGTCATGTCATGTGTATGTATGGCTGCTTCTGGACCTCGCTCGTCTTTTATTGATTATACAGTAGCAGGATGAATTCAGTAGAAGACAGATGCATTTTTTTTATTTATTTATTTTCTCCCGGGTAACTCAGTCATCATGAAACAACACTATGAGCTCAAACATGCTGCCTGTGCAGCCAGCGCAGTCGGTCTGGGGTCAGAAACTTTGACCGGTCAAGTCCGTCGCCAGATTTAAACCCTGTTGAGCTTTTTTTTTTCGCCTGCTGGGAAGGAGATTGAAGAGGCTGGAGCGAGTTGCTCCTTTGAAAGCGTTACCAAAGGAGACACTAAATATTTATTAATGTCAGCTGGTCACAGACTTCCATTATATCAAAGGTGTTATAGACGTTGTCACTTTCATTTCCTTTGACATCTGTTAACTTACCTTTACACATCTTAAAAAATATATATGCATACAAATAGTCTGCAAAAAAAAAAGAGTTAATGACCAGTTTACTCCACTCTAATACACGCTGTAGTAGGGTACTATGTTATTAAGTTTATTTCATTTGTATAGCGACTTAAAAGCAAAGAGCATTTGCCCCAAAGTGCTTCACATTCAACATGTTGTATAAAACATGTAAAATACAGATCAACATAAATGTATCAACAAAAAAATAAAAAGTTATTAACATCAAATGCTTTTGATGGGTCTTAAGGTGCTTCATCAGAGTCAGAGCTCCTAATATCTTAAGGGGGGTGAGAAGCTCAAACAAATATGAAGGGGCGAGACCACTGATTGATTTATAAACTTTTTGAAGTAAAGATGAAAGGGGAGCCAGTGTAATGATGCAAGGATGGGAGTGATGTGGTGTCGCTTCTTTGACCTTATTGATAACTGGCGTTTTGGACTAGTTCATCATTTTTCTTAGTGAGAAATAACATGTATAGACTGAAGAGAAGCGGGCCTAAAAGTGAGCCCTGAGGAACCCCACATGTAATAACGGTGTGAAGAAGCCGTTTTTTGTACCTCTTTTTAGTTTTTATACCTCTTTTGTATCTCAGAGCACAAATAACATAAAAACCCAATAAAATAAAGCTTCTAGATGCATTTTGTCCTGTATTAAAATTATTTCATCTGCTCAGGGAGTGTTTTTTTTAAACGTTACAAACTAATTTGTGTGGAAACTACATGGTATAAGCGTCTTTGTGCAATAAATATGGGGAAAATATGGAAAATTTTGAGTGGCACACCTAAGAAGCTAGATCAGAGGTGTCAAACATAAGGCCTGGGGGCCAAAACCGGTCCGCGAGAGGGTCCATTCTGGCCCGTGGGATGAATTCGCAGAAATTACATTGGAGATATTAGCTGAAAATAAGAAATTGCACTTGCACCTTCTTCAGAAACATGTAGCTGTACTTGTTTGTATGAAAGCAAAGGGAAAACATTTGGGGTTGTCATTATTTACGAGGTAATAAGCTGTTGTGTTACTGGCCTGTGATCTAAAATGAGTTTGACACCCCTGATCTAGACCATCTACTCATACGCTACAAATATGTCCACGAGATGTACCTCACTCCTAAAAAAGCAGAGTTCTAGGAACATCATTTCATCTCCCTAATGTTCATCAGGTGTCCTTTAGGGGCATGACCTACCCAGCCTTAAAACTGTCTGGGCATGGGAGACTGCTGAAGGACAGAGTGCAACATGATAGACTATAAAAAAAAAGTGTGTCACGCTGTATGTAAGTGCAGGATATATTTTTTTTGTTCCCTCTGAGAGAGACCTGGGGTGTGGGTGTTAAAATAAAAATGAAAATGTTGTGTTTGTATGTTCTTGTTTACATGAATAAAGAATTGATGACAAATATAATATTAAATATATATGATTAAAAATATTTTTAAAAAGGGGCTGTTTTCTCATTATAAAGACCTTTTTTTATACTCAATTAATTATTTTCTGGATTTTTTTTTATTTATTTATTTTTTTGCACAATGAATTATTATTGTTAAGAAAAAAAAATTAAGATCCAGGGTGACTTCTTCTAATTAGTTGTTAAGTCCAACTAGGAAAATAAACTTATTCAGATGATTAAAGTGGTTAATTAGTTAACGACTAATTAGTTGTTTTCAATTAGTTTCTTCATTCTTTCTTTTCTAATTTCCTCCTAGAGAGAGATGTTAATGTTTCCCAAGAGGATTTTATCTTGAATTTGTGAATGATGAGTTGACAGAAAGATGGACATTAGTATTATGACACGCTGAGTCTGACTAACGCTTCTGTTCCCCCCCTTCCTAACTCCCTGCCCCACCTTTCCTCATCAGGAGGTGGCGGTGGGCGAGCGCAGCAGAGGCGGGCGGCTGCTGGAAGAGCCGAAAATGATGCTCTTTAGGGGGAATAATTTCAGCCTCCAGGTGTCCATCCAAGACGTGCCACAGTTACTCTGGAGCATCAAGCCTTTCACCACCTGCCAGGTAGGCGGCTTCTGTGAGTTTTCCCTCGTTTAGGAGAAAAAGAGGCTTTTTGCAACGGGGAAGCGTGTTTACTCTCCGTGCATCTCGAGTCTAAATTAAATCAAGCTCCACTCTGCCGCAGTCATACACCAGGAAGAAAAAAAAAAAAAAAAAAAACACCTTCATCATCTTAGCTTCCCTCGCTCATCCTTCCGTCCCTCGGTCACATCAAAGCCAGAGGACAGCAGCAAGGGCACAGCAGGAGATCACTAAGGCTAGCTATCTCACCCACACACGCACACTTATGAAATTAATTATGACTGCCAGGCAGACACCACACACACACACACACACACACATAGTTATCCTCCTAGGGGTCTACATGCTGCATGTTCTGCTCTACCCTGTGATGTTTATCCCACCAGCGACATCCTATTAGCAGAATTAGCCCACCGTCGTGCCGCCAGAATACCAACAAGGATTTCTTACAGAGGGAAGAACCACTGTGCGAGGGTCCTGCGGGGAAGGCGGCTATAGGCTCTCATTCAGACACCGCTCTCACCGAGAGGAGGCTTTTTACAAGAATCCGTCCTCCTGTCTGATGGATCTGTGAAGAGGATGATTCATCTGTGAAGCAGTGTTTTTGACCTGCTGTCTCTCTCTGCACCACCGTCTGGGGCACACGGGAGTTTGTAATGGAGGTTGAAATAGACCCTTTTAGATTGCATTTGCTGCAAAGATCTGTCGGTCTTTAGGGGTGTATTGTTCTGCTGGGGTAAATGTAGTGCAAACTGACTCAATTAAGGCATCTATGCTCTAATTCCGTAATCATATTAAAGCGCCTGATTGAACAGATTACAAGCGTCATTGTAGGACTCAGGAATTCTGAATTTAATGCTGCTGCTGTTAAAGGTTTAGATTATTTATGGTGTTACTGTATGGTGTGATGTAAAAGTGATAGAAAGTAGCTTAATTATTTATCCAAAGTGGTTGGTAAAAGTTTTTTTTTTTTTTTTCACTAATGATTCCTGCCACTGGCGTCATTAGGCCTATTTTAGAGAGGCTGAAGCCTCCTTAAAATATTCTCAAGCTCCCCTGATTAATTTAGTGTTGTTGCATTTATTTATTTATTTATTTATTTACAAACCAACGAATTCAATATAAATTGGCCAGAATATGAGGTTAAATAAATTATTATATCAATAAGTGTATGTGATCACTTAAATATGATCATAAATCTGATTCACTTCACTTCATAGTGTCAGGTAGAGCGAGCTCCTTCAGTGTGTCCTTACAAATGTAATATATAATATTTTTCGGGGCTTAAAATTGCAGAAATTTTAGTCCCATGTGTACGAATATTTGCCACCAGGGGGAGCTCCACTTGCTTTGGTTTTACTTTAGAGGATCTGTTACCATCATCTATCTTTATACAGTCTTTGAATTCAAACCAAGTGCCAACCTCCAGGTCTGAACGATGAAGCCCGTGCAATGTGCCAAAAAAAATGCAGTTCATCGAGTGGCCACTTGAGGCTCCAAAACGGAGCAAATCCCCATAGACATCCAACGTCTTAAACGGGGTTAAAAAGCCCAACTTTACAGCATTATTAAACATGTTTACAGCCTGGTACAAAGACGGTTTTGGTGGCAATAGTTTATTTCAGTACTAATGACAACTTTGCATTGGTTTATTTTTTATCAAGGTTTAATTTCCTGCTTGGAGTGACAGGTGTTAGCCTGAGCTAACAGGTAGCGGAGAGTTGGGTGGGCAGTTTGTCCATAGCATATACAGTCAAAAGTTGTGAGCAAAAGTCATGGCATTAACCTCTATCTGTAACTGTTGGAACGCCTTACGTTCGCTAACATCCTGCACATGCCTTGGGGGCTGAGCCTCCTCTGTCCGTAAAACCCTAGTGACGCCCCTGATTCCTGCTCCAACACATGTTTAACAAGATACACAGAGATATCACAACTTCCGGTGTTCTTTGTGATGGCTCGGCTTCTTGATTAGGTAACACCGTTGATGGGTTAAAGAGGCCACTCACTCATGTCACCCCTAATTAATCATGTAAACGGCAAAGTGGGCGGCGAAGCAGGGTTCGAATAACAAATGTCTTTAACTGGGGATTTAATGAGTTCGTCTTCTCCTTTCATCATCCTGTTCACCCTGTCCGCCCTCTCCGTCTTCTCCTCGCCCTCCCTCTGCAGGAGTTCTCCTTTTCTCAGGTGTGGGCCAGCAACCAGCGTCCCCTGCAGTGTGCCTTCTCTTTGGAGCGATACAGCCACTCCTCGTCGTCGCAGCTCTCCTGCAAGATCAGCATCCGACAGGTGACCGGCGAGGAGCAGATACTCCAGGTCTATACGTCTGTGGTGGAGGTGAGGAGCGTGGGCAGTCATCCCGGCCTGTTAATGGCTTCTTTTATCACGCTGAATAACTCTTGATTTCATTTAAGGGCCTGCTTAATGAGCCTCTCCGGCGAGCTTTTCATGTATAGATTGCAAATTGTCTTCATAAGTCCTTCATGTTGAGGCGGGGAGATATCTACCTCTTTATTTCTCTCTTTCTTTCTTTCTCAGAATGAAAAGGGAGTGGTTCCCTTTTTCACTCAGTCAGACTGCACCATCACCTCTCAGACAGGGTCAAGGGCCTTCAAAATCCCCCTGTCCATCCGTCAGCGGATCAGTGCCACCTTTGACACCGCTAACGCTAACGGAAAGGACTGGCAGCTCCTGGCTCAAAAGCTCCACATAGACAGGTATGAGTTATTGCATTTCATTCTTTACTTTCCATACTGCTGAGTCACCTTTCGAGTGAGCGTCTTTTTGTTTGGGAATGATAGAATAATGACTGGGAAGCGGGAGACGCCGCGCGTCCCAGTCTCTCAATCTGAATACTGTTTTTTAATCTGGAATTTAGTCACAGTGTCGGTCTTTATCTCCCATCGCCAACCGGCTGCCGGTGACACGCCACACTGCTGATTTCATTATAGATCTAAAAACACATGCAGAGGACGAGGTGGAGAGGAGAAGGAGAAGGAGAGGGGCCAACTTTAGCTCAGTCAGAACACTGCGCTGAGGAGAGATGCGATGTTTTGCAGGAATCTAAACGAAGGTCTCGGAGTGCTGACAGGCCAGCCTCTGGCAAGAAAATGTGTTCATGTTAGCACTTCTCATTAGCAGCGACTCTGCATGCGCTCGCTTCTTCCAACCCCTGCAAAGCTCTCTCCGGGTCAGTGTTTGCAGTGCAGGCTGCGGAGGCTTTTCTGTTGTTTGGCGATGGGGTGATCTCTATTTGTGCTTCAGAGGAGAAGTCAATAATCAAGCGCTCACAGCCACGAAGACTCTCAGATCCGTGCAGTCAGCTCCGCCGAGCACTCGAGGTAGACAGTCAGCAAACTCCCTCTCTCCGTCTTGCCAGTTGGAGGCACATGAGAGGGAAAAGTTAACTAATAAAAAAAAAAAAAAAAACACATGACAGAAACTGTGTGATTAAGGAATTTCGCTTTGTGAGAGAACAAACATCTGTGACTGAGAATTGGGGGAAGGATTTCAGAGGCTTTCTCAGCCCAGCTGAACACACCGAGAGGCATGTAATGGAAATGTCTCCACCTAGTTAAGCTGATTTTTGTAATTATTTAGTGTGTGGGAACAAAAGCACGAGGGAGGAGAAGGGGGAGAGAAAGAGAGGGAAGGCAACAACGGGGGATCTCATTGTAAGGAAACAGTGCCCTCTGTTGGAGAGTCGATATAACAACAGCAGAGGAAGCATAAAAGTGTACACACATGCACCCATTTAACATTAGTTAATAGATTAGTTATTTTATTTAAAAAGTAGATTGCAAAGGTTATTTTCTGGAATTAATCGTGATTCTCTCAAACAAACTTTAAAAGACAAAAAGTCACCCTTCACTCTAAAACATGCTCATTGTTAGTTTACGTGTATTCTGACCTTCACTCTGCAGAGGGATGTATGTTAAAATGTTTGACAGTACAAAGCCGTTTCCATCTTCATCTGCAGGAGAAGTTTGTCTGTTCTCACCTTCAGGAGTTTAACACTTGTGCAAAAAAGTTTCATTTCAGCTCCGTTGTCAAAGTGTGATGCGAAATAAATAAAGAAACACTAATGCGGTGAGGTGGGAGCCATGTTGTCATGTGCACAGACTGAGGGTGAAAGAGTTGTGACTTTTTGTGGAATTTAATCATTAATCAAAGATTATTACTGATATGTTCCGATGAGATTTAAATATATAAGCAAGCAGTGGGAATCCTTGCATTTTTTTTAAAAAAATAGTAACTGTAGACTCTCGAATAAGACTTAAAAATACAAACAAAAAAAAATATTTCTAAATTTCTAAATGACCTAGAGCAATTTGTATAAGTATACACCGATCAGCCACAACATTATGACCGCTAACACGGAAACTTTTGGACCTGGCATTCGTGTGGATGTTACTTAGACGTGTAGCACCCACCTAGACCAGACCAGACATCTCCCCAAATTAGCCTCCAAATTCACTAGATCCCAAACTGATCAAGTATCTGTGGGATGATCCACACACAAAACCCTTCCCTCAACCCATAGGACCTAAAACCCCCCCACTACATCTGAGTCACAACTGTTTTGGAGGCGCAAGAGAGACCTTCACAATATTAATAAGGCGGTCATAATGTTATGCCAGATCGGTGTATGTTCTGTGACTGACAAGCATCTTTGCGGCTGCCATTTATGCTAAAGGTGTTAGCATTAAAAGCTAATTTTAGCTGGATTGTTTACAGTGTTGCCACCAGTTGCCCCTGTAATGGCTCCTAAATTGGGTTTAAAGCGTCCTTTCACCCCCATTTAGGTGCAGTACTAAATCACACAATCACCGCTTCGGAAAAGTTCATTAGCCTTTCTATCATAATAACAACAGCAAAGCAATCGCTTCATCACCCAAACACTCCTTTGTTACTCATTGCCATGCAAAACCCAGCACTCTAATGCAATATTCAACTCTCTCCGGCCTGTAGGAACCTGTGCTACTTTGCATGTCAGGAGAGCCCATCGTCAGTGATTCTGAGTCTGTGGGAAGCCCAGCACCAGGACTCGGGAGACCTGGACTCTCTGGCGAGCGCCCTCGAGGAGATCGGCAAGGTCCACTCGTCCAGAGCGGTTACCTTGAGCTGCGGCAAAGACGAGAGGGACTCTGAATTCACAAAACTTGGGTAGGGCAGATGTGCAGAAAATAATGATGGACCTTTTACTGCATGAACGCTGACGATCAGGTGTACTAACTAACCTTTAGAGAGGAGGAGGAGGAGGAGGAGGAGGAGGAGGAGGAGGACGTGGACAGCAGGGAAACTCAAGTTTGGACTGTTACTAAAGCAACACCTCTGCTAAACCAAATGGTCCCTAAAGACAGAACAGAATCACAAAGAAGTGTTTATGTTGTTGACAGGCATCTGCAGATTTTGAGCAGGACTACATGCGTAAGTGCGGCCCACGCTCGTCTTTGAAAGAGAAATGTCAACTCCCGACACGTCGGAGGACTGATAACCTGTACTCAAGGAGTTTAGAAAGGCTCTGTGTGGAGGACGGTTAAACAGAATGCCAATGAAACGCTGGTGATGTGCCCTCAAACAATCCACCGGGCTGTGGAAATGTTAAGTGTAACGTCATTAATTTGCCATTTTTTTTAAAAAAAAAACTCTCCTATTCTTCTTTTTCTGCTTTCTGTGTCTCTTTCTGCTGGAGTTAGATTTAAAAAAAAAAAAAAGAAAGAAAAAAAAACAACAGGAAGCAAAGAATTAATTAATTTGGTGAGAACATCCTGTCCATACTGTGAGAAGAGACAGTAACCGAGAGTGTCTGCTGCAGTGATTAAGTGTTTTAAGGGACCTAATGATGTCCACATGCTAAACGCATTCGCACCAACATGAATCACATGGATCACATTTTAAGGATCGCCCTCATGGACACATGAACATCCTCAGCCCAGACACGCACATCGTCATTAAGAACCGCAGAGGAGGACAACTCACCCGTCTGATCTGTGTCTCATCCGGAGGTGAACCCACGTCCCCTTAATGTCTATATATCTGCTTAATTTGGAGGAAAATTAATGTTTCACTGTGTGACGAGTGGGAACATTACATACCCTGCAAAGTGCTAGCTCTGGTGAAGTATAGTGTGTTAATACAAGATCCCCCCCACCCCTCGAGACTTCATTTTTTTTTTTTCTTGATTTTTTTTAATTTAAAGTTTGACAATTGACGTGTGGCTTGACTGGAGCTGCCTTCCTCGGGGTCGCCTGCACCGACCGCCAAACGACCGGACGTCGATATCTGGAAAAACGCCTCAGCAACGCTCGCTCTCGGCGCCCGCTTCGTAAAGATATCTCGGTCAGGACGATCCCGACGTTCAGTTGCTCCACCTGCCTCTGACCTTAATAAAAGTGACTTTGTGTTGAACTCTTGTGTTAGCGCTCTCTTTTCATGTGCTTGTGCTCATATCAGGTACAGTGGAGAAATCATTAAAGCTGTATGGAAAAAAAAAAAAAAAAACGAGACCCAAATAAAGTGATATTCTCGAGAAGACGTCAAGGACGAACGTGGCGGATTATTGCACGTGCATTGCTTTGATCTAGTTGAAGGCCGAAGTGGTACAGTTGTCATTAATAGTGAAATAAACAATTGAGACCAAAACCGCTCTTTGTACCAGGCTGTAAACATGTTTAATATTGCTGAAAAGTTGGGTTTTTTAACATGGGGGTCTATGGGGATTTGCTCCGTTTTGGAGCCTCAAGCGGCCACTTGATGAACTGCAGTTTCTTGCATTGATGCATGGGGCTTCATCGCTTAGACCCAGAGGTTGCCGCTTGTTTTGAATCCATAGACTGTGTAAAGATTGACAGTAACAGCGCCTCTAAAGTGAAGCCAAAGCAAGTAGAGCTCCCCCTGGTGGCTGGCTGCAGTACAGGTCATAAGCTATTAATTAAATGAAAATGCAAGTGGGTCTGGAGGAAGTGTGGTCGGGTCACGGATATCATGGCTCCATGTGACTCCTGTCTGAAACTAGTGTCAGTTTGACCAAAGCAAAGCAGGAAGTGGGGACGTGTTGTCCATATATATATATATACAGTCAACGGTTGAATCAGGAAGCAAATTAAGCTAACTCACACCTGCAAAAACTACAAATGACCACTTGAGGCTGGTTCCAAAATCAAGTCACTCCCAAGCTCCATGTTACATGTCTAATACAAATAACATGCTGATACAATAACTGGTTTGGCCTCTATAGATAATTTCTTCATTGATGACAACTGTACAGGTGGAGGTCGTGGCATCTTTGAGCTAGCTAGCTAGCTACATCCACTTATGGTCCCACTTCTTTGACCATTTATGGTCTAACCAGGATTTATATGGAGTCTAGCGTTGCCAAGATGGTAATGGTCAGAGTCTCCCTTATTGTGCTCCAAAACCACAGTGTGAATGGTTTATGCAGTGCAATCTTTATGCTAAGCTAAGCTAACCAACCGCTGGCTCAAATAAGGGAATTTCCCAAACTGGTTTTCAAGGATTCAGATGCCGAGAAAGCTGCGTTTCTTGAAACGTTCTTAGATATTCAACCGCTCAGAGTCGTGACTACCCAGTGATCAAACTGGAGTTAATGCAAACCTGCAGTCTTATCAGCGAGCCTTTGTCGTTGTGCGCGCACCAAATACCACAGTATGTGCAGTGTATGCTGCCTGCTCACACATTTGTTCCTGGAGGAGACTGACTCACGTGGAGACCTCTTCTCGTCACATGTTGAGTTAGATCACTTAAACAGACGGCCGCTCTGGGATCGCAAAATCTGAGCTCTGAGCTTGTGATCTGTCGTCGAGTGGGTTAATGTAACTTGTGCTGCAGCTAATGGTTTTGTGTAGATAAATTGCGATAGATTTTCTCAGTTTACTCTCAGTTTAGACCGACAATTTATTCAAACCTGAGACTCTAGAGCTAAATATTTAACATCATGTTAAGCTATGCTAACTATACAGATCCTGCAATAATACTAATAAATACTTCATTAGCATAGCCGCTAATGAAGTATTTACAGATTTCCACTATTCTATTCTGCAGAAACTGCTTAGATAAACACTGTAATTGCTAATATTTTTTTATATTTCCAGTGGAGAAAGGGAAAAGAACTATGCTGTAAGAGGTTTTATGTTAAGGGTTCAAATTTTACTGACAGTACAGTGACTTTTTGACTCCTTTCTTCAGCGACTGCCGCTTCCAGTAACACATGCACAAGATTTTCCACCAAACGTTTAGACGCCCAGAGCTGAATCTCTCCCACAGTTCCACCTGAAAGTACAGTTTTACCTATCCAAGGTCTAGTAGGGGAGCGAATGGTGCCAAACTTTGCTTTTCTTGGAAAGAAAAACACGATTATTGCTCTCGAAAGAGACGAGTCAGGAGACGTCTTCGATTTCCCGGGCTATTACCTGCAACATATCCCACTGACGTACCATCATTCCCCGAGCCTGACTCCTTGAAAATGACTTGGCCCGGTTCTGCTGAAGCACAGAATATGTCCTGTGTCCTCTACAAGCGCCCGTGTGGCAAAGATCTCTCATCAACTCAGATTTGTCTTTAACTTCTTATTGAATTTGCAGATGGATCTGAGCTCAAGAAATGCTATGCAGCACTCCACTGCAGCAGCTGAGACTTCTTAGAGGAAAAAAAAAAAATCAAAGCCAGGAGAATTCATTAAAGACAGGAGGAGAGGCAAAAAAAAAAAAGAAAAATGTTTATTTATATATATGCAGGAATTAATGAGAAATAAATGCAAAGACATGGGTTTTGACTGACGAGAGCTTTTTCTCTGGCACCGTTCGTCTGCCTTGAACCTTGAAAGTAAACCAAGAAAAAAAAGAAAAAAGAAAAGGTTGAACCAGCGAAATTCCTCCTGACAACCTTCCCACTGAGCAGCGGGGATCAGAATGCGGCAGTAGATGCAGGGAAGCTGATGGTCTACTGAGCAACCAAATTACCAGATGCATTTAAAGAGCGGGGATGATGGAAATGTTGTCCCGGCGCCACAAACCCCGGCCGAACACCTGCCAGCGGACGGCGGCCACGTTTCCTCGCGCCGGGCTCCTCCTGCGTTCTCCATCTTCAGCCGCCGACCTGTGAACCCTCCCTGATTCCTAGAGAGGGGAGGAAAACCGGCCTCGCTGTGCAAATCTGATACCGACGTTGAAGATTTTTTTTTTGGGCTTCGACTCCAAAACTCTCTGATCCCAGGGAGTCCACTCCACACCCAACATATACCTCCTTTTCCTACTAATACTGATCACATTTTATGCAGGATTTGTTTTTCCCTTGCAAGCCAGCTGCACTCATACAACATGAAAATAAGGGAAACTGATGAGCTTTGTCAGCGTCGTGCATCACAAAAGAAAATCAGTTTTCCGACTAACCGTGCCTCTTCGTGTGCGTCATCAGAAAGTGTGACCAGAATGTTTTTATTGTTACACTTCATGTGTTATATGCAAGCTGCAGAGGTTGTTTCCTGAGAAGCATTTAAACCTGTTGTCTGTGACGTCCCGGGAACTTTATCCACGACCACGTTTATTTGGAAATCCCAGCCCTGTGCTACAGCTTCTACAGACTTTGGTGTGATATCTTAAGATCTGCATTGCTTTAAAAAAAAAAAAAAAAAAAAAAAGATGGTTACCTCCACCGATCAGCCACAACATTATGACCACTGACAGGAGAAGTAACAAGGGAGAGCTACACAATATTTGGAAGGTGGTCATAATGTTACGCCTGATCGGTGGAAGTGCGATTAAATCTGCTCATTTGGAACTTTAATGTTGTTACTATGTTCTTTTGGTTGTTTCTTCTTCTTCTTCTGCGACTTTAAATCTAATTCTCATAATCCGTCTGTTGTGTTCGGTATTTATTCCTCACAGGTTACCTGTATAATTTATTGCATCTGTGTGTGTTTAATCGAAAAAAAAAAAAAAGACAAAAACATTTCAATATGTTTTACTGAACATTTGAGCTAAATGAATGTTAGTGTTAAGGAAAGGTAGGAAAAGTGTGACAGCCATACTGCTTAGCGCTGCTGACGTTCCCTGATGCCCTGTTCTTGATTTCTTTATTTATTTTTTTGTTTGTTTTTAAAAGTTTAGCCATTTTGAAACTGTACATGCTGTATTGTGTTGAAATAAATATGCAGTGGAAGATTAAGAGTTTCATTTCAGATAATTTTTTTTAATAGTTAAAAAGAGTAACAAGCTTCACACTGATCAGACATAACATTATGACACAAGGTGGTCATAATGTTATGCCTGGTCAGTGTTTACCAGAGCAAATAGATACCACACAATACAAAATAAATAAAGGAATAAATGAATAAATAAATAAATATAAAACTTTACCCTGAAAGATGCAGCAAACACATGGGGCCAGATGCTTCACTAAGCTGAGACTATAAATCTAACACTGGAGTTAATTAATTCATATCTCAAGTTCCCACTGAATTATAAAACAAACATTAATCATTTGGAAACTTTATAAATCCTCCTTCTGTATGTGCATAATAAGGCTGCTGTTTAATACACAGAAACAGGCTAATTATATAAAATTCTGACTGTGTCTTGAATCATGTGTCTCACCACTATTAACTGTTGTTCCTCAAACTAATGAATATGTAAAGCTGTTCAACTCATGACACGCTGCTCTGTTTTTTTTTTTTTTTTTTTTCTCTGCGTTGTGGGAAGATCTGAAGCCTCTGGCATTTTAACAGAAGCAGAATGAACACACTGGGAATATAATGTCTTATTTAAGTTCACTGTAATCATTTTTTGCTATTTTGCTTCATTTTGCTTCTTCAACATGTCTTCTATCAAACTAGTTTAAAAAAAAAAAGCCGTCAAAATGCACATTTAGGTTCACTTCACTACACTTTGTCTGTGTTGCACCCCTTATTTAGTCCTTAACTCACTAAAAGTCAAGTTTTTACTGTGAGCCTCATCTCTACCCCGGTATATCAGCTACTGTTGTGAAGCTCTTTTAATCCTGCAGAAGTCTGTCACATCCAAATATGGTCATATCCTTTTATTGGCAGCCAATCATGAAGGTAGAAAGGCCGATCGGAAGCCAAACGTGAACTCTCATTGGTTGGTGTCCATTTCTGACAACATGACTGGTTCAAAAGTGTCACGTGACCAGATATTCTGCTGGTCTGTGTTTATCTGGAGTCTTTTCTAAGATGAACATTAGATCAAATTAGCAAGAAAAGTCAAAGGAAAAGACCGATGAAGGAGAGGAGAGAGGAAGCCAGAGTCATCTGAGTTCATCCGGCCGTAAATTGTCTTAAGACGAAGGTGACGAAGGTAATGTGATATTTTGATATTATACATGTTGATATAATTATATGATGTGTTTTGAAGGATTTGAGCTCATCTGGTTTGGTTCTTAGTGGTTTCCAATAAAAATGTACAGGATTTTAAAATGTAAAACTTTAAATGCTGTTTGGTCAAAATGAGTTTTTCTACTTCTCTGCCACTTGAGTAGCACTAACACACACCAAACTTTACAGATTTATTCCTAACTACATCCTGCAGCTATTTACATTCCCTCTGTAAATACCTGGAAATCTAATATGGTAACAAAATGAAACAAGAATTTTGAGCCTCACTTTAGCCGTTATTCAGATTTCTGTTCTGGATGTGTATGCAAATGAGTGCATATTTAACTAGATAACTCATCATTTGCATATTTAAATATAAATTCACAGAAAACTTGTAATACAAAAACAATCTTGTATTTATGTAATTAATCAACTGGAGAAGTTTCATGGTGATACCTGTTAGTTAAAATGTTAACCCTATTCATCTGTTGTATCTGGCCTTAAATAATAAATAAATCCACTTCTGTTACAAGTTGAATATTTTCTAAACTTCCACCTTCCAACAAAAAACCAAACAGGACAGAAGGAGCCGTAAAAGTGACTCAAGTCAAACCCGGATCCAAACAGCAGGTGGCACTGTGCGCTGTCTTCTCATTGAGGCTTATCTTGTCTGGGCACGCCGTGACATTCACCTTGTGCGCATGTGCAAACACACACACACACATACACAAACACACACGACATGAGGCCACCTCTCGGGTCTGTGGCCCTCCACAGTGTGGGTCCAGCGAGGCCTGTTACACCCCCGGTCTGACAGGCCTCAGCGTTCAGCTGAGAGACTGCAAGACTGAGATTCTTTTTTTTATTTTTTTATTTTCTGCCTGATGTGCATTTCATTAACCTTCTTCTTCTTCTTCTTCTTCTTCTTCTTCACACCGCAGAGCGTGAACGACGAGTTAATTTTTATCTATTCTGGTTTTAGCGTCGACACCCAGCCATGCGAACCGTGTCCCGGCCGGATGTCATCTGTCCCAGGAAAGGCTGACAGCCCCCCACCCCTCCGCCCTCCTCCACCCCCCTCCCAGCAGGCCTCCCTCTTCCCCTCCAGACCCTGGCACAGCCCTCACCCTCGCTCCCCCCCCCCCCCCTATAACGCGCCCCACCCCGCTCTCTCTCGCTCGCCTCTGGACAACTGCTCTGACTCAAACGGATTAAAGATGACTCTCTTCTCTCACTTTCCTTTTTTTTTTTTTTTTTTTTTTTTTTTTCACCCTGTCTCCCTCTCTCTTCCTCTCTCTCTTGACTTGTCTTTTCTTTCCATGCCGGATGAAAGGCCTCCCAGACACCCACTCCATGCGCATACCATTCAGGCCAGGACACACAGGAAGTCTATGTGCTGCGCGAGAAGAGAGAGACGGAGTGGGGATGGGGAGGGGAGGGAGAGGGGAGGGAGAGGGGAGGGAGAGGGGAGGGGGTTGTAGGGTGGGAAGTGGCGGAGGAAAGGAGGGAGGGAGGGTGAGTGCTTAGCACAGAGGGAGAAAAGAGAAGGGAATGAAGAGAGGGAGGGAGGGAGGGTGAGAGAAGGGACTAAATGCAAGTCATGTGAAGCTCATGAGAACTAACCTACAAAAGTTGGAATCTTGTTTTCCTTTCACCAGCTCTCAACTGTTCTCTGTCTCCAGGTTCCTCGGCCCGTTTGTATATATATGCGCGGCCGCTTCGTTTCCTTCCTCCCAGCCCCGTTCAGAAAGACGCCGAGAGAAAGAAGAAGAAGAAGAAGAAAGTTTCTTTTTTCTGAATGCATTCAAAACAGAAGTCACTCCAGACCTTAATTGATTGAATCTCACTGTGAGTGTATTGTAATTACTGCGCTGTCCGTACAAACTCCGGCTGCAGTAAATCCAAGCTGAATTCCTGCAAAGTTGTTTTGAAGATCTTTTTTTTTCCCCCCTTCTTCTTTTCTTCTTCTTCTTTGCAAACGGCGCCATGCCATTTAGTTATGAGATTACCCTCAGCCAAAATTTGCCATGGAACTGTGAATAATTGCATCACGTGGAATGGAGCTCTCGGTGCATTTGTTGCTCTCACAGAGTGTGTGTTTGAGGAAAGAGAGAGTGAGAGACTGAGAGAGTGAGTGGGTGGGTGGGTGGTGGGGGCTCAGAGGGCACGGCGTCACGTCGCATGCTTTAAATTACTGTACATTTGCGGCGGGTAGACAGTCGGCTGCCAACTGTCTCTCAGTGGATCAGACAGCTAACATCAGCACTGTGGTTCTGCCACGAGTCGTCCTCTAATTCCCTCTCACCCTCTTTTTCCAGCACGCTCTCTTTCTGCTGGGGCTCCTTAAGCCGCGGTGTCTCGCTTTCTGTCCCCGCCAGACACCACGGGCGAAACGCTGCACGAACCCTCAACCTCTGTTTTAAATCACCTTCGCTCACTCACGCTCGTGCACCGATCCGGCATAACATTATGACCACCGACGGGAGACGGACGTGAATGACTTCTAGCCATTTGTGATGATGCATTTTAATTCTGCTGGGAACCTTTTAGACCTGGGATCCATTGTTGTGGATGTTTGTTAGACCTCCACCCCCACAGCAATGACGCTCCATGATGGCAGCCACCTGACAAAAAAACAATTTAGGAACAACTTGAAAAAACACGAAGAACAGCACCTCAGTCTCAACTTACTATTTCTTCTGGCTCCACTTGTTTGTTGCATCTTTCAGTGTAAAGTTTTGTATTTATTTATTGATACCTGGGCTCTTTTTTACTATTATTATTATTATTTGGCATCCATTTGCCCTGATACACACCGATCAGGCATAACATTATGACCATCCTGTGACAATTTAAAAGGGTTTAGGAACTCAAAAAACAACAACAAAAAAAACAACATGAAGAACGGCACAAGATCTTGACCTGGCCTCCAGATTTTTACAGGATGATCCACAGAGGCCCCTCCCTTTAATCTATAGCACCCAAAGCCCCCCCCCCCCACTAACAACACTGTGTTGCCAGATGTCACAGGTCACCCTCAGATGGCCCATGTCCGTTCATTGTTGAACTATTTTGGAGTCACAAGGACCTACACAATATGAGGAAGGTGGTCATAATGTTATGCCTGATCTGTGTATGTGTGTATGTATCTATATATGTGTGTGTGTGCATATTCAGCTGGCCAGATTTTGCAGTGATTTATGTTGTTAAATACAGGAAATGGTAAAAAAAAAAGCCGTAAGGAGGGGTCATAATGTTACGGCTGATCGGCGTTATGTATTATTTATTCAAGGCGTTTCTTTCCTAAATCACAGTGTAAACAAAAGAATACAGACACCGACACCCACTCACATTCCAGTGCGTGGCTCGCACAAACACACACATTTGTCAGCGTGTTTACACAGTTCACCCGGCAGCTAATCTGCAGCCCTGCTGACTGAAGCCTGCCGTCTGTCGAAAAATGCTTGAGAAAAAAGAAAAAAAAACAAAAAGAAGAAAAGCAGAATCAGGTGACTAATCAGGCCACATTACAGCAGCGGCATGATCACTGCTGCTGCTGCTGCTGCTGCTGCTGCAGCTCGACGCCAGCCAGGCCCCTCCCGTGGATCCTACCCAGGTGGTGCCAGGGAAAGTACTGATGACATCACCTCGAAGGGGTTTCAACAAAGACGAGCATTCCTCACCCGGTCATAATCCACCGTGTTAATATACAGCCAACTTCAACCAGACAAAACCGGCCGGCGAGCTTTTCCCCTCTCATGCCTCCGCTTGCTCTTCTCCCTGTGCTTTTACTTTCTCTCATCAGGTCGGCTTTTAACCCCACCTTTCTTCTGTTTCTTCTTCTTTCTTTTTTTTTCTAGCTAAAAAGCAAACACCTCCAACCTCAGTATGTGTGTTAGGAAGTGTTAACTGGTCTGACAATAAGACACTTGACAGTATATTTCCAGTATATTTTGCCAGGAACTCCCACGCCATCTGTCTTCTTTTGTCAAATGACTTTAGGAACTTGGCATGAGCTGATTCCTTTTTTTTTTTTTTTTTCCATTGGTACTAAGGGGTCATTGTTTTAAGGACACTTAAAGGAACTCTTTAAATAACATCTGTTCCTTTTTTCTTCATATATCATCTGAAGAAACTATGCCGTTTTAAAGATTACTTGGAGAAGTTGCAATTTTAATAATTAATAACAATATTTCGTTTCATCATACGGAAAGAATTAACCCTGAATGTGTAGCCGGTGCCCAGCGTTGCCAGATGTACGATAATTATCGTATTTGTATGATAATCTCACTCTCTGTACCACAAAGTACGATAATTTGACCTCTTCAATAGATGGGGATTAGCAAACACAAATGGTGCTGTTAGTTTATTGGAAGGTAAACCTGCATTAGCAGCTATGCTATATGGTCTGTGGTAATGTTTCACCGTAGCAGATGGTCCTGAGCAACAGCAAATCGGGTGTGTACGATAATATTCCTCAAAATACAGTAATTTTAAACCTCTGGTACGATAATGTGGCAACACTGCTGGTGACACATGTTCACAAGCGCACTTTGAATTACTGTCATTACGTCCTCGTTTGCGCCAACGCTAACTAAAAGTTGAGACGTTGCACTTTACAGCCAATGTGGCGTCGTTATGGTAATATATCATGCTGCTCTCTTATAACGCGGTGTGAATTGTAAATAACTGCTATATATAGACCCCTTCACAGTTTGTAAACAATGTGAAGTTTTTTGAGGGGCGGGGCTTAACTGGAGGCAAAACATCTCGAACGTCATAGCTTGAAAACGGCGGTTAGCATAAATCAACGGACTGTTTTGGCAAGAATGGACGAGGGAAACGCATATTTTAGAGAATATACTAATACACTCACTGCCCGAGACCATGAGTGTTATTTTAAAAATTTGACTCTGACTGATGAGACTATACTCACCGACCCCTACACTCTGACTCGCTGGATGGATGATTTAACCAAAGGAGGACACTGAGGGGACGAATTCTGGTCTGTCTTTATCAAGTGAAGCCTCTCCAACAAAAATATTACAAGAAGTGGAACCACTGGAGGATAACGTAGTAAATACAACTTCTGCTTGAACACCCCTCAAACATATAACTAAGGTAGCGTTAGCTCGCGGTTAGCATTAGCTCGCGGTTAGCATTAGCATGTATCAAGAGTCCTTCAAATAATGATTAATTTAACCTCTGTCTGTCTTTATCAAGTGAAGCCTCTCCAACAAAAATATTACAAGAAGTTAGTGGAACCACTGTGGAGGGTAATGTAGTAAAGCAACTTCAGCTTGGACACCCCTGAAACATACAACTAATGTTGAGGTAGCTAGCGTTTAGCATTAGCATTAACATTGTAACAACAATATCCAAAATAATGATTAACTTAATGTAACTTGTAACTTTCAGTCACAATTTATTTACCCATAACGTTATCCAGACTGACACTGATGATGCGTTACATATTAATCTTATCTCATAAGAAGTGTCTGTTTGTTGATGATTTCTCTCACTCCAATCCTCTCTTTTAAACGCCAAAGCCAAACTGAAGTTGTCTATGACTGGCAACGGCTGCTATGTGATAAAACTTCAAGTTAATGTTTTTGATATTTCTGTTTTGGCTCCAAAAATACAGCAAGACGGCGTTTTCACGGTTGAAAGTGTTCGCCTCAAGCTTTCCTCTGTTTTGCCTCCAGCTAATGCCGTGACATCAAAGAGACTTAGGCCATGAAGGGGTCTATTGAAAGTTCTGGTAGTTTTGGAAAAATAGGCAAAAGCACTTCACACACAACTCCAGAAGGTCATTTGGAGGCTTAGGTGTTAAAGAGTGAAAGTCATGAAAGCAGGATGTAGGTTACACTATTTCTAGCAGCAATTTTTGCCAAGTATGCCTAGCATAAGGATTTAGATCAGATGTAGACAGTTAAATCTGATTTATGGTTACATGTCACATCTATAACTATAACTGCTCTGCTAGGCTCTGCGTAAATACAACATAGGACGTAAGAGAGTATATCTAGCCTTAGCCATCAGTTTCCTTTGCTTAGGATCATTATGGCGGTTAGCTTTTTGCCTAGCTTTGCTGAATAAACCCTTGCACCCTGCACAGCAATGTAATGACTTACAACTAACTGCACGTTCTGCAACTGATTAATATACTTAATCTTTCTGTTTTCTTGTGGTTTTTAAGAGTGTTCCTCTATGTCGAACTACATTTCTGTAACCAAGCAATTTCCCTTGTGGGTCATTAAATTCTGTTACCCATTTTATCACCAATTAACCAACTGGTAGTGCAGACTTGTAACCAAACATTTGTCTGCTTCATAGATCTGGTAAATGTGGAGCAAAATCAGCTGTCATGTTGGGTTGTTTTCTGCCTCACCTTTGAATATGTTAGTCGGTTGTTGCTCTGTTTTTGGTCGGCACCACTGATCCAGTGCTAATCCTATCACAGTGCACGCTAATTTTATCTCAGATCCCACAGAGTGTAGCCTCGATATAGACTGTTAAACCTGATTTATAGTCACATCTACACCAGCTACAGCGTGTGTTCTGCATAATAGGCATTTAATTTATGTTGCAGACCGCAAGCTGGTAACTTAAAATGCCTTTTCTTTCCTTTCCTCCTGTAATGACTATTGAACAATTATGGATTTCTACACAATTTGATACATACATTTGTGTTTCCCTCAGGATTGACTATCATGGCCTACGCCACTGTAATGTCATGGCGTTAGCTGGAGGCGAAACAGAGCAAAGCTTAAGGTGAACACTGTCACTGTCAAGCACGAAAAATGTCGTCTTGCTGTATTTTTGGTGGCCAAAAATTGAAAACTTGAAGTTTTATCACATACTTTAGCAACTAAAAGAAATGACACTTAATATGAAATAAGATTAATATGTAATGCATCATCAGTTTCAGCCTGGATAACGTTAGACTAAATTGTGACTGAAATACCGTTAAGGTGATCAGCTAATGCTAACCGCTAGCTAACTCAACATTAGTTATATGTTTCAGGGGTGTCCAAGCAGAAGTTGCATTTACGACGTTACCCTCCACAGTGGTTCCACTTACTTCTGGTCACGTCTTGGTTGGAGAGGCTTCATTTGACCAGACTTTGTCTCCTCTGTGTCGTCCATTCTGTCCGTGAGAGTGTTGGGATCGGTGAATATAGTCCCATCAGTCACAGTCAACTTTTTAAAATAACACTCACGGTCTCGGGGAGTGAGTGTATTAGTATATTCTCTGAAATATGTGTTTCCCTCATTCATTCTTGCCATTCTTGTGGTGTTTACAAGCTGTAGTGTTTGAGATGTTTTGCCTCCAATTAAGCCCCACCCCTCAAAAAACTTCACATTGTTTACAAACTGAGAAGAAGTCTATAATAAATTTAAAAAAAAACCCGTCAACTGGCACCACCGCGACATCGCAATTTAATTTTGTTTAGTACATGTCTTATCATTCATGCTAATCAAGCAAATGTTTCCATGCAAACATGCTAATCCAGAGTTAACGCTGCAGAAGAAAATGCTTGCATGCCATCCGCATCTTGTCACTGTTAGCATGCATACTGAATTTTTTTAGCGTCGATGTGTCTTGTTTCACTGAAATCAGTTCACTGATGTTACCCAATAGGACACCAATGAGAGCAGTGAGAGCAAACCAGAAGAATCTGAAAAGTAATTTCATACCCCGGTGGATAATTCTTTCCCACAAACGTCCCGTTTCAAGTAGTCTTGTGATGTATCCACATAAAAAACATTGATTCTAGCCGCTGTAAGTTCAGTCCCTTTGTTGGTAGTGTTTTGCAATGTATAACGCCGTTCACGCCACTTGTGAGTCCGTATGCGTGAGAAGGAGGACGACTGGATACTGAACGAATGCTCCGATCCTCCACACAGATGAGAGGAAGATAAACAGTCTCATCAGCTCCTGTGTCAGGCCGCGGCCTCACATCTCAGCACAGCATTCACATTGTGACCTCTCACCTTTGGCTGTAAGCAGGCGGTTCTGACCCTCTGGCTGTTGTTGTTATCATTAAAAGATCTTGGAGAAAGTTGTGTACAGTGTGTACGCTGGAGTCAGATTAGCCTCTTTTACAAATGTTGTTACTGTTGTCTTAACTCGGTAAGGCACTGACTCGGGGTGCATGACTGCCACAGATAAAAGATGAAACTCAGTTTGATGACCTGGCATGTCTTATCTCAAATAAAGTAGCTGGGGTGATCCAAGGTCACATGTTCCTGCTGCTGCTCAGAGAATGTGGATCCAACTTTACACAGCTCTCCTGTTTCCTGCTCTGAGACCACAATGCCACCATTAAACATTTGTCCTTTTAATAAATTAGGAAATGAAATCTCGATCCATAACAGAACCTACGTAAGAGTAACACTGCGGTAAGACGCGACCTTTTGTGTTACCGTCGATTCAGTCGAATTACCTCCAAACAACAGCATCATTTAGCTTCTTGACATTTTTTTTCTTTTTCTTGTGAACCTTCCTAAACTGCAAGTGAAACAATACCCAGCAGGCGTCACAAGATAAGTTTCTGACGCTCAGGAAGGTTTCCCTTCCCTTTATTTTTTCTGCCTTTTCCTTTGCAGGTCATTTCTGTAAACTCCTCACCACCATTTGCTACACAAAGCCCTACAGATATACAAACACAACAGACACAGGCCATGACACAGCTCCCACACAGGCGATGCAAATATCTCCTAACGCACAAAGCATCTAACCACTGCGTCTTTTACTGGCAACACTGATAGAACGCACAGATATTTGTTTTTGCACGAGTCTTCTCTTTGAACTAATCAACCCAGCGGCCATAAATACAGACTTGCTCAGGATAAGCCTCCAAATAACTCAATCATGCACTTCCTGTTTTTGTGCACGTAGCCGGTGACCTCAGAAGGAGAAGCACAGGATGTGCTCCGAGTGGAAGATACAGCTACAGATTTCCTAGACAGTTTTTAATTGAAACACATGTTTTAACTTGGGCAGGAGCAGATAAGTTGAGTGTGTTATGCAACCGTGTCGTCTGATTGTCTTCTTCTGTTTGTGTTTCCTCTTGTTTTTGGCTCCGGAGGCACTTTTTTATGTTCTTTCTGTACGTTTTGGAGCTTCAGCCAGTAAACAGTTGCTCTCGTGTGAGAACTGTCCCGTTGAATCATTGATTACAGTAAGCTCGCCTACACTTTGTGTTCCCCCGCTATCACGCCTTTGGTCACAAGATATTAGACTAATCACGGATGTATATTTCCCAACGCCATCCGAGGACTGAATGAGAAGTGAGACATACAGCCAGACAGCATTTACTCTAAATGCGTCTAGGAGTTGCTCAATCCTTCCTCCGTCGCACCGCTGTGTGACTGAGTGGCAAGCCCGTGATTTATTTATTTATTTACACAAGCTGCTTGGCCCTGTTTGTTTATCTGTTTGTTTGTTCAGTAAATTAGCCTAGCACGGCCCAAACATCTCCTTCCTCCCCAGATACGAAGGCCTTGGAGCCACTTTAGATGAGATCTCGCCGGGGCCGGAACTACGTTCGAGGGGATGTTTGTTATTTGATGTAGTTGAGTTTAAAACGGAGGAATAATGTTATGGTGGCATTAAACAGTGGCCGACTTTCTCCGTGTGCTTCGCGGCGCTACGAGTGGAAAAAAACAGCTGTTCCTCTCCTGGTCGTGTTAAAATTCCTGTTCCTCTACTTGCGCTCCACTTCTGTGTCGGAGCCACACTTTTGAGGTCGTTCATTCACTGGTTCCTGCAGCAAGTTGCACATTAGCTGGTGATTACTAGTGAGTTACGCATTATATAGGCTGGTTAATGAGGTCTAACCGGTCAGGGAATGTTTTATTAACGCATGATGGTTTTAAACTCTTGGACTCAGATAACCTTCGTTTAAAAGTGTATCCCGGTGTCCACCCTGCAACCATTAATACTCTAATGCACGTCTGAGAGGGAGTTAGTTAATCTAACATGTAGGACAAAACAGAGCTGAGTGAATAACAGATTTATTCTAATCTATATAGTTTGGTTAAATTAAGATAAACTATGCTAAGCTAAGAGAAGATAATCTTTTATTTGTACCACAATGGGCCCACAAAATGAGGTATTAAGCAAAAATACTACCGCAAATAAATAATTTGAACAGTTTCTGTGGCTGACTTATTGCACATAGGAAATATTGGTAAGTTACACATTATATAGGGAAGTTAATGAGACGGGAATGTGTAACCGGTGAAGTGCCCGATGACCGTCCTCCCTCTCAGTTTATTGTATTCTTGTTGTCATAGATATTCAAAAACAGGACCCTGATTTCGCCGTTTGACACATCTGCGATGTTTATTTTAAGTGGTTAAGGAACAAGGCTCGACTTATTATATTGACAGTCCTAAGCATCCACTTCATAAGGAGTTTGACCTCCTCCCTTCAGGATGCCAAAACTTTCTGGGCTAGGTTTATCTGCACCCCCCACGCTGACTCTGTCGTACGCTGTTTTTTTTTACTTCTCATTTCTTAGTACTATGCACTTTATGCAATGTTTGCACTTCCACCTTGCACTTTAATGTGTCACGCTTTTATTATGTTTTATTGTACCTTCAGGATGTCAATAAATCTTTTACTGAACGGAAGAATGCTCAGTAAAAAAAACTCCAAAATGACTGTATTTCTGACCTACATCTTTAACCAAATGACATATGTGTGCTTTTCTATGTCATGTCCTTCTTATATCTTAAGTAAGTAAGTGTTCAAAAAGCTGGACTGGAGCGACTACACTGGAGCACAAAGCAGATTCCACCTGGTTAAGTTAGATTTTATTGACTCTATGGTACCTGTGGAATGAATGAGTGCTTGTAAAACGATGGATGAATGATAGGTGACCTATGACGCGCTGTGTGAACGAGTGCTACTGCAGGTCATGTAAGGCTATACAACCAGGCCTGCTCCCAGTAGACCACACATATAGGGAACGATCTGAAACACAAACCGTAACATCTTTAAAATCTGCGTAGCACAGCTGGATCACAAACTGGAATCAGTTTAGAAAAACAGGTCGGAGCCGTCTCTGTTTCCTCAGGATGCTAAGACTGTTTAATATCTGATGGAAGCTGCTGAACTCGTTCTACCAGACTATTACCTATTTATCTAATTAAACAGAAACACTATATACAGGCACACGAATGTATATTATTATATTATATTATACAATTAAAAACTACTGTATAAAAAAAGGAGAAATATTGAATAAATAAAGGATAAATATATTTCACAGTACTGTTTATAGAGGAAGTTTGTATGTATTGCATGACAACAGCACAGAGGTGGAAGTGACGCAGGTGGAAATATTATGACGAGCTGTATAATGTTTTTCTATCTATCTCATGTAATTTACTTGCATTCATAAGATAAGATAAAATAAGACTTTATTGCACCAACAGATGGAACAGAAACAGTACAACAAGGAATAAAAATACAAAAATATGAAATAAATATTTTTAAAAAAGCAAAGAATAGTTAACAAAGTTTTTTATTTGCATCGGTTTTATAATTATGATAATAATAATAATAATAAAAAGTTATGTCGCTTTTAAACATGTGCCTAATTACCTCATTAATTATTATTCACAGGACGTGCTCTGATTGGCTGCGGCGCTCTGACGTCACGCAGAGTTCTAGGGGCTGGGGAAAGAAAAAAAAAAAAAAAAAAAGAAAAAATTTTCGTCCTGAGTGAGAGGAGCTCAGACCGAGTCTCCGTCCTCTCTCCACCGAAGGAACTCGGAGCGAGAGGAAACTAATGAACGAACCCGGGCGGCGCAAAGGTTTTCTCACGCGTGTGTGTCTCCTTTCCCTTTCTGCCGTGAGCGCTGTGTTGTTGTTTTCTTGTTTTGAGGCAGAGAGATAGATAGAGAGAGAGAAAGACTTTTTGTTTTTCCTTTCCACCGAGGAGAAGTCGCTGGGATTGCGTCTCATCTCGAACTTCCCAAGATGAACTTCGATCCGGTGCTCGTGAAACTTTACGTGAGTAAAAAAAAAAAAAAAAAGTTCACTTCTGACTTGTTTGTCATTTGTTTTAACGACGCGCTGTTAATGGCTCGTTAAATTAAGTGAGTTTGAAGAAGCGCTACAAAGTAACTTCTTTTATTTATTTTTTATTATGACTGAGGAGACACAGTCAGTTTTACGGCCTGTGAACTTGAAGATGAAACAATCCCGTTCATTGTCCTGCAGGAAGCGACACAGTATTTGTTGTTGACTTAAACTCTTTATTTATGAATTTATTGTTTGTGTGTGTGCTTGTACATGTGTATCATTCCCTCAGAGCCCCCTCCTCCTTCCTCCCTCCCTCCCCTCCTCTCCTTCCTCCCCTCCCCTCCTCTCTTTTTAACATTACAGCCACCATCTGTGTTGGACATCAGACATCCAGCATACGATGTCCCCCTGTCCCGTCACAGCGGATGTAGCCGTCCCCCCCCCGTAGCCTCTATTAATAAGACCAGGGCCCTGCTAGTGGTGTGGGAGAGGACTAGTACCGGTGGTCTGGTCTGGTCTGGTCTGGTCTGGTCGGGGGGCGACCTCGGTTAACAAGCACATTTTTCCACTCAGGCAATCACAGAGACGTCTTGTCATTCCTCTTATTTTTTTTTTTTTTATGTGTCCCCCCCCTAAACTAAACCCTGACACTGTGTGAGAACTGGTTTGGGATCCTCCAGGCTGTGCTGGGCTGTGCTTCCCTTCCTCGTGCAGAGTTTACCGGATGCTGCTGCTGCAGAGACGGGAACGGAAAATGGTCGAGCTTCTCGTGCGGTTGTTTTTGCCCGGATTGGCGGGAGGAGGGTCGGTTGCACATGATCGTGGATGCACAGCTGCCTCTGCCCGATTGTCGCCGGGGCCTGTTTGTGCTCCGGTGTGTGTGCGTCTGTGTGTGTGTGTTTTTATATAAGTCGGTCCATTACTGGAGTCCGGGCTCACTTCTCCGGGTGGCAAAGTCAATGTTTATCTCTTCTGTAAACCACAGTGCATTCTGGAAGCCTCGCCAGCAGAGGCCCTGTTGCTATGGGACTGTGAGGAAACTTCAACCCCTCCCCGCCGCCGTCCCGTCCCCCCATTTCTCCCCCCCACCCTCTTCCCACTCTCCTCTAATCCAGCCCCCCCCTCCCCTTCAAATTGCCTCGCGAGTACGTGCCTGGCCGTCCAGTAAACTTCCTGTCTCGAGTACACAGATATGCTGATATTAGTGGCATCAATTTACTTCTTAGGATTGTCATGCCCTTGCACATGTACACTAGATGGTTATCTGTGATTGTTTACTGTGAGTCTGGGTGTTGGTTCACACAGGAAATAGCCCCCCCCCCCCATCCCCTCCCCTCCTCTCCCTCTGTCTCTGTGGACAGTGGAGACAAACAGGGGCAGGACGGACATCTGGGACGGGTGGAAGGCCAAAGCTGCGACGCTGGGGACCGAGCGGCGGTCAACAAGCGGCTGGAAGCACAAGCGGCTTGTTGCCGTCTCCGCTCGGCGACCATGTGAACCGAGTGGCCGGGGGCCCCCGAGCGAACGAGTCATGATGCAACGCCGTGCAAGCGGCCAGATACCAGGTGTTTTTTTTAGCACGTTGCCCTTTTATATGTTAGCAGGCTAGGCAGAGCTCGGGGATGTTTTGTTGATTGATTGTATCCCGGAGAGGCCGGTGTTGTTGAGGTGAATCATCTTTTATCAAAGGTTCGCTCTGACTCACGGAGGGAGTGCCACCTGCTCAGGTGCTGCCTACTCACGTAGCGCATTCCAGCAGAGGCAAGTCACCGCTCCACACACACATGACCGGTCCTACAGATGAGATGAGGTCATTTATGGTGTTTTGTCAAACTCCAGGTGATAAACATTAATATATAACTAAATAATCTGGCGCAACCCCTCAGATGAGCTGATGTGCAGCCAAAATAAATACATACAAGTATTTCATCCTCCTTGATTTGGAAGTTGGAGTTGTAAGGAGGTGGTACCTTTTTTTTTTTTTTTTTTTTTTGCTTTAAAAATCTTCTACTTTCTCATAGATGCGCTCCACGATGTGCTCTGAAGTCATGTGATTTGTCAAGTCACATGAGGTGCACTGTCCTCTCTTTGAGGAAATTACTGGACACCGATTGCCAGAGGGAGCGAAGCGCGATACTCACTGGAGGCCATGTTTTTTTTTTTTTTTTTTTTGTTCAGTGTCAGAAGGAGCTTTGAAGTCCTTCCCTGGACATGAGAATGAAGCCTGAGGTGGCTGTTTGGTAACATGAGTGAAAGAGAGAGAGTCTGGAAATGGAGGCGTTTTATGAATATATTTAGGTGTCATTACAGGGCGAGTTGTGGATGCCAGCAAAGTTCAAATGCTGGAATCTCAGCAGCTCTGAGAATAGTTTTTAGTTTCATCTCTGTCAGACTCAGACAGATTTTATTGATCCACGAGTGTAACTGCTTGGAAACAAATGAAAAAAAAACACTAATAAAAAAAAAAAAAGAAAGAATCAGTTAATAAATTAAGTTAAAATAATAATAATAATAATAGTAATAATAATAATAATAATAATAATAATACAAGGGTAATTGCTTGGAAAAAAAGGTGGAAAAAACTTGTGAAAATTGCTAGTAAAATTTATATTTTTTTGTGAAACACTTAATAAATTAAATTACTTGGAGAAAGGGAAAAACACTCTTGAAAACCGTTAAAAAATAATATAAATGAAAAAATATTTTTTTATAATAATTATTATTATTCATAATTATTTGGTAAAAGAGCACAACTCTTGAAAATATTATTATATTATACTGTAAAAATTAATATAAATGAAAAATAAAATTAATAATACAATATTTTTGTAATAATAATACTTTTAATGATAATAATAATAATTTTAATGATAATGATAATAAATACCATAGCATAAGCAAAAAAATAAAAAATATTAGCACTTATTCAAAACGATTCTCTTGATATTCAGTTAGAATAATATCCCATCTATCAGTTTACCAATCGACCACTGAAAGCTTTCAATTGAACTTTGTTTGTGTCACTAAACCAGGTCGACACTGTTTTCTAGTTGCCTCATCGTGTTTTGACAGTGGTGAGTTCAGTGCCTATGATTCATTTCCCGAACGTCAAGAAGCTGCGGCAGAGATTTAGAAGTTTGTTCATGACGTGACATAATGTGAAACCAGAGCTGTGTACGTAGTTTTTGTTTTTTTGTTTTTTTGCGCTGCAGAGCTTTATTATCCTCTCACGTTCTCATGTTTTCCTGGAGCGAAACATTCAGACCCAAAGTGTCGAGTCTAAGAACAAACTCAACCTTTGTCCAGTGAATGGACGTTCTGTTTACAAAGACATAAATCCGGAATAAATTCCAACTATTGATGGTCACTTTAAGTCCTCGTTGACCCGCTACACCAGTCACATATTCTACATTTTTTGCTGCCGTGTGTTTATAGAGGAGGCTATAAACTGCCAGGACTCTTTTTTTTTTTTTTTTCCCTTTCCACTTTTACACAAAGCCCGGCTTTAATGGAGCTAATGTGATTGTCTCTGAGGCGAGGTGATGGATTCCTGCTCCTGCTTTTCTTTAAACTGTTAGTCATCCCCTCCGTGCTGCTTTCATTCTCAGGCCTTCTGGAGCTGTCTTGTGAGTCCCTCTAATCGGAATTTCAAACATTACGAGCGCTAGGATTCTTAATTTGCGAACAAAGCCCGGCTCCCTCGTCCCACGGTGTGACTCGTCGGCGCTGATGATTTACACGAGTGCAGCCTCTTAAGAACCGCAGAGACCACCGCGACCCCTGGTGCACTCACGGCTTGGAAAATGTGTCATGGTGCACCTGCTTACGCTCTTGAACCTGTCACACTCTGAACAACCCCTACTCCCCGTCACTCATCAAAACAAAGAGGTGCTTTTTTTTTTTTTTTTTGAATGCGGTGGCCGCGTACGTCACGGCGTCAGTCATCTCACCGGCTCGCGGTCTGCGGCGGCGGGGAGACTTCGCGAAATCATTAACGCCGTCGTCATCATCATCTCTGATTGTTTTTCCTCTTTTCTTCTTTTCTTTCCCTCTGCACCTGAACGCCACCTAACCCCCAGCTCGTGACACTCGCGCAATCAGCGAAGCGCGCGCTCCTTCAGGAAACTGAAGAATTCGCGCTACGGAGCTGCAGCTTCCCCGAGTTATAAATACCCGGGCCAGCGGATATGTCGCGGCTCTAATCGGCTGCTGCTGCTCCGAGGCAGGCCGCTGTGGAGGGGGAACAGTTTGGAGCTGAACCCTGCATGAAGCCTCCGTATTGTCTCGAGCTTCCTGTGCTCCCTGAGAGGAGGGGGCTGCCGCTTTTCACACGCTCCCACACACATGCTATTGTGTGCCTCAGTGTGTGTGTGTGTGTGTGTGTGTGTGCATGCATTTGCGGTTCAACAATGTGGTTTTCAAACTGTTAGCGCCTTCTTCTTCTTATCTGCTGTAAAATGACACGGGAGTCTTTCTCTTCGTTTTTTATATATCGTTCAGCGCCGCTGCAGTGATGGATGGATGGATTCTGAGCCCGGCTGAACTTCGGATGTGTTTTTACAGCGGCGGGTGCAAGTGTCGGTGCCCCCTTTTTACTGTCTTGACGCAACCTTCGTCTTCGTTCGGGGCTTGCGCAAAAAAAAAAAAAAAAAAAAAATGTCAGCGTCGTTCATCACTCGAGGGAAGCTGCGCACGGTCGCCCCTCTGTCTCCGGGGGGACGGAGGGGGGGGGGGGGACGCGAGGATTTATCTGGAAAGCAGAGAGAGAGAGAGCGCTCGGTGTCCTGTCAAGGTCAGCCTTGAGGGATTTGGATTGTCCGACAGTTTCCGTTTGGGATCCACATTGTGTTACTGTTAGCAAATTAAAATAGTAGTTTCAAGTGGGGGCCCGGACGCGACGCGCGGACATCAAAGAAATACAAAGGCCGATTATGACACGGGCCTGCGTCCAGGTCAAAAAGCTGCACTTGAACGCGCGGGCGAAAGACTGCAGCCAATAGTCATGCTAGCACACACGCACCGATCAGCCACAACATTAAAACCACTGACAGTAAACAACTTCAACCGTCTTGTGACAGTTCAGTGTTCTGCTGGGAAACTTTAAACCTGGCTTCATTCATGTGGACGTTACTTTGACTTGTAGCACCCACCTAAACCAGACAAGACATGTCCCACCCCCCCCCACAAACAGCATTGTGTTGCCTGACACCATCAGAAGGCCCATGTCCATTCTCTAATGAGTCACAACTGTTGGAGACCTACACAATATTAGGAAGGTGGTCATAATGTTATGCCTGATCAGTGTATCAGTTTTTAGTTCTTGCTCCATTAGTAGTTTTTAGGATTTTTCTTAAAGTTTTATTTAATTCTGTAGTATATATTTATAAAAAACAACATTATTTGTCAGAGGAAATAACCCTCCATACCAGCAGGTGGCAGTAGTCTGTGTTCCACATTCAAAAGAGGGAAACAGAAAGAGCTATTTTTTTTTAGCTAGTATGCTAAGTAGAACCCCAAACCTTCAGGTTCTCCTGAGTCGTGCCGATAACTTGGTCTAAAGTACGTGTGCGACCTCTTTGCCTCTTCCCGAAGCTGAGCAGCCAATCAGTGAGCTCCCAGCGCGCTAAGTTGATTTAAAAGGTCCGGCTCGTGGCAGCGGCCGTGTCACAGCCTTTAAGTTTACTCCATGTCACATTTCGAATGATGAGCTGGAGTGCGTCGGTTAAATTGGGTTAAAAATCTATCCTAAACCAGTTTTCCTTGATAAACTAATGCTATTACCCGGGAGCCCTGTTGTTGTGAAGGTTGTTGTTTTGCGAGCTTCTCTCCGGGTTTATAGAGAGAAACCATCTGACTGTTATTAACACCATAAATTAGGAAATATAAACGGCATTTATGAGATATGAGAGCCGTGCCGCGAACGGTTAATACCTTTTAAACTCTTGACCCCCGTTATTTTTCTTGGTTTTGAAAGGCCTAGTCATGCAGAAAGCGGCAACAGAGAGTCCACTGTAGCCGAGCTGAGAAGATGATTAGTCCAAACTAAAGATTCCTCTGGCTTGAAATGTGAATATTTGGAGCGGTAAACCGTAGTACGCTCTATGAATATGTAGATTAATCAATAGTTCTCATCCTTCAGCATAACACCATAAACGAGGTCTGATTTATTAAGTTCATTGGGACGTTTTGTAGTTGCGGTGAGGTTGAAAAATCATGCAACAGGAAGGCAGAAAAACTGTATTTAATGACGGAAGATTGTTGAGGATGGAAGCTGATGCACGTATTTGTTTTTGTGGTTGCAACTGTGGGTCATGTTGAGTAATTGTGGAACTATGCTAAGGTCAGGTGGGGAGGTCCTGACATTTGAACTGAAATAAATAAGCATTGTTTTTGGATGGTTTTTATGAGTGTGGGGAAAGCACGGCACAGTGTCCTGTGGTTGAGTCTTTCGGCGTTTGATAATCGCTGCGTGTTCTCTCTGAAGGATCACGCTGCTGTTTGATCAGCAAATCTCAGAGCAGGTTTTGGGTTCACGCTTGAAAGCCTGAAGTGAATAAGTGACGGATGGGGTTACAGAGAGACAACTTTTGGCTTTTATGAGTGTTTTTATGAGACGATATTTGGCTTACAGTCGATGCATTTACATGCTATAGTCAGAATTCGACCCCAGTCCCAGTTTACATGCAACAAAGACAATGGAATAATTGACGAGGACATGTCCTCCTCCTCCACACTAAGTGGAGATACGTGTCTTTTCACCATGTAAATACGTCCCCCTTTCCTGTTACATATTACATCAGATAATAAATAGTCAGATAAGATAATTTGCAGATAAGATGGCGCTATGCCATAGGCTGTTTACCTTCTTCTTCTTGCGACCAGCGGATTGTCCAGTTAAAGTCTGATTAAGGTGTAAACATGCCGGAGAAAATATTATTTCCAATCACATTATCTGGGAGTCTTAGTCGGATAAGGAGAATTTTAGTCCGAGTAACGTGTTTACATGCTCTTAAGTTGTCCAGTTAAAGTTGGATTAAAGCAATAATTAGCTTTTTTTTCACGTGCATGTAAACGTAGTGAATAGATAAAAGTAAAGGGTTTGCTAATAGGTAAAGCATGACACGGGGGAGTCAGGTCCGGCTCCGGACACAGGAGCGTAATGAGGTGCATGGTGTCTTTGCTTATCAGTCGGCTATGATTGAAATCATCTGTCCAGTATGAAATAAAGACTCTCCTTCGTCTTGTTTGTAAGCATTGTATGTATAGAAGCGCATTTTCCTCTTCCCGTCCATTTTTTTTTTTTTTAAATTCATTATATAAAGGAGCACACTGTAGCTTCCTCAGGGGGTACCGAGGGATCACAGACCTCTAAATGGCCCATTGATAACCTGGGTCAACTGAAAGGATGTCCTGTCATTTACTCACAAACGCGTTCTCAGTGGCAGGAGCAGGGCTTTTGCGCCAAATGGCAATTTGGAAGAACCCACGGCCGTTTAAGAGGAAGCGCGGGAACGCTACTGTTGTCCAGAAAGTCCCTCGGTATTTTTTTCTAATTTTTTTTTTTCCTCCTTATTAGTTTAACTCGCAGCGCAAGTATCACTGTACGACAATGGGACGCTGTTATGACGAATAATCTGCAGCCAAGCTCCCTCATTGTACCGAGGATAGAGAAGACTGTGAAGTGGACTGAGAGCACTTGAGCTGGGCTTGGAGTGTTTCCAGGGATTGTGGGTTTGGAGGGCTTTCTACGCTGAGGTTACGGTCACTCTGGTCTTCCTCCTCACTTGGTTATAGAGGTGAAACTTAGCCGCACTGCGGCTGCCCATAGTGCTTATGCATACGGCAGTTTAGCAGCCGTAGGATATCGGTGTGGACACGCGGCCTCGAAGAAATACCACAGACTTAGAGAACTACTAGATAAAGTCTGGATTTGATTCTCCCTTCGTCTTACTTTTATTACTAGCACATTCGGAAAATAATTACGGGATGACACCCTGGAAAAAAAATACCCTTACAAACCTCCTCTGTTTGTTTAGCTGATGAGCTGCAGCCTCTTTAATATCAGGATTTCTCTTTTTTTTTTGTATGGCTGCTAATGACAGCCAAAAGCCAAGACTTAAACAAAGCCCTCTTCCTCTTTTTAAAAATCTGCTGGATCTCCTGTGCTGCATTGTTTGGTTGCAGAGCAGAACAGGTGAGGTGTGGGTGTGACCTGAAAGAGAACAAAAAGCCTGGAAGTGATGCAATCCCCAGCTCCGTCTGAGTGTCTTCAGCCGGGTTTAAAAGTGTGATTGGCTTATTATTTCAGGCTATGCGGTAGGGCTGGTTGGTATACCGGTTCATGGCGAATACAGGGTGTGCGTTGACGTCACTGTCACCTGGGGCCACGCCCACTTTAGTCACTAAAAAATGTGGTGAAATGTACGTAGAGTTAGACTGGGGAAAATTAAGGACAAGTGGACAAGTGGAAAAGTGGATTAGCCTCAGTTTCAGTCAGTTTTAGGTCATTTCAGTTCTGATAAATGTAGCTAAATAAAGGATGCTAACGCTAAGAGCTTCACTGAGAAGCAAAGCCCTCCAGAACGTAACTTAAGGTTTGACTTAATCAAAAAATACAGCATAAATTAATATCACCCGACACTAAATGTGAACCACAACACCAGGTTTCTGTTCCTGGATTCCAGTTGTTTCTTCATAATGCGGCGACACATTTACTTCTCTTTTCTTTGTCTTTGTTTTATCTGTAAAAAAAAAAATATATCTCTGACTGCTTTTCACATCTGTTGGTACAACAGCTCTTCACTTTTTAAAAAAGAAATATTTTTATAATTACGCTATTAAAACTAATGTAGCTGTCACCTTTTTGCCACTCAGTGGCCGTAACCATGGAGACCTCGCTTGCTGTGATGTCACATGCCTACCCTCTATACTGGTACTTTTTTTTTAACACACCGGTGTATTTGATTACATAGCATTCGGAACGTTGCGCCTCGAGACACCGTTTCAGACCGGACCATTTTCAGTGTAGCGCTTCTAAAGGCGCACGGTGCAACTGTATCAGTGTGAGGTGTGGTGAAGATGGAAAGGTTGGAAAAACAGAAGCGGCAGACGTCCCCAATTTCCGGGGCCTAGTCCCTGTTTTGGGTGAAAATTTTTGCTTTTTATGAATGAGACAAAAAAATGTTGTGCGCATACTACAGTTATTACGGTAGCAGGTTGTGCTGCTGTTGACATTTCAGACATTTTTTCATCTTGAGCTGTAAATATCCCCAGATTTCCACATCATTGTCGACACGGGGGCCGTGCAAACCTGTCTTACTACAATATTTCCCCACGATCACAGTGAAATAGTCCGTCCGTCGTCAGCCTGCTGCATTAATTCCTCCCTAAAACCAGTAGAAAATGGTGCGAACACGTGATGCGGTGCACAGAGAGTGTACGGTAACAGTTCTCTTCCCTTTTCTTTCCACTGCTTCGTTCATTTCATGCGCTTAGACTTTTCTCCCATGTCTCTCTGAATCCCCCACCCCTCCAGTCATACACATAGTGTATTCAAGTCTAAAGACTCACCCTGTGTCATGCAAGCTGTTCGTCCCCCCACCCACCACCACCACCACCACCACCACCACCCCCACTCTCTCTTCTCTCTCTTTTCTGCCTCCTCCCTCCGACAGAATGTTTGGATAGATCTAAATGGTGTGATTGTGACTGCTCTGCCGGCCGTCTGCCCCTCCACGTCTGCCTCTCAGCGTCTTTGGAAAGTCTGACGTGAGCAGAGGGAGAGGAAAGTTCTTCTGAACAACAAGGCATGGCGTCTCTCCAGAGAGTCGGCTCCGGCGTCAGGACTCGCTCTCCGCTCCGTCTTGTCCCCCTATTTTTTTTTCTACCTTTTTCGTTCTTTTATCCCTCTCCGCTCTCCCACACCGGCTTTTCAGTTCAGCCAATTCCCCGAAGAGCACCCCCCCATCTTTAAACTCGCCTTGTCTACGGTTTCTTCTTCTCTCCCTACCTTTACCTGGCCCTCTCCACCCTTTTTTTTTTTTCCTTTTCTATCCCGAGCCCACAGCCGGCTGCGTGGGGGGAGAAAAAAAGAGACAAAACCCCTCCGAATCTAGGCCTCTCGTTTACCCGGGGAGGTGTCGCGTTGCGTTCGAGGCGCTTCGTGGCGGTGTCGCATGTCGGGGCATTCAAAGAGCCTGGCTTTAAGAATGTGGGTCATTTGAAGTAGAGGCACTAAAGTGTGTTGTTTGCCAATGAATGGGGCCTTCTCACATTGACACGGTGAAAAGCGTGTGAATAAACACCAGCGCCCGGGGGCCACGCTAAAGTGTTCGGCCGTATTCTTCTCCGCACCCCACCTATGCGCGAGCCCGGGTATTATCCGCCACATGAATGGGTTTTCTGGGCTCACATCTGATACGGGCACCGCGCTGCTTTTAGCCCCCGATGACTTTATCAAACCGTTACACACCCACAAGTGGAGGAATAACAGAGTTTTTGAACCTCTCCCCCCGAGGAAAACCAGATCACGGAGTAATTAAGTTTGGTTGCCCCCGTTGTGCTGCGTGTAGTTTAGTGTGCAGCGGCTCCGCGTCCGCACACAACACAGGGGCTGTGTGGTGACCGGCTGCGTGGCTCCATTAATTGGTTTCCCACGGCAGATGTTCAGATCAGATGGTTCAAGTTAAGCCGTAGATTGCTCACACAAGGTTTCCTATGAAGATAGACTCTCCTTTTTCTTTTTTTTTTTTTTTTTTTTACTGTCTGGTTAATGAGTCGGGGCGGGATGTGGTGCACAAAAATAAATCAAAGCTTTTGTCTTTTTTCTTTTCTTTTTTTGTTTTTTTTCTTGATGATGGTGCAGGTGTTGGTGGCCGCGCTCGTCCTCGGGCTCGTTTGTCACGCGGCGGAGCTTCCGGCGGCTCAGTGGTCCGGCGACGAACACCGGAACAGCAGCCTGCGACAACACCGACGGTGTGTGGAGAACGAGCAGTACCTCAATCAGGGGCTCTGCTGCCTCAACTGCCAGGCCGGTAAGAAAGACAGTAACAAAACAAAAACACAAACAACAAGTATGTTTAGTTCTCGTGGTCCATGTCTTCTGATAAAACCACAACGGACTAGAGCTTTTTTTTTTTTTTTTACAATTCTGCGAAATGTCAAAGCCCGACCCTGAACCGAAACCCCAAACTACCCCCCGTCCCAGCTGATGAGTGAAGTGAAAAGTCGCAGGAATGAAGCCGAGGTTATTTTTAAGTTAATTTATTATGTAAAGAATTCAGGCCTGAACATATTTAGCCAAGATGCAATTACAGCACGCTGACAGCTGATTGAATTATTTCATTTACTATTCCGAATGCTTAGAATCTTTTTTTTGTTGTTTTTTTTCTGACTATTCTTTGGATCACACTTGTTAAAAAAAAAAAACAAAAAAAAAAAAAACGAGTACCTGCCAGTTTCCAGTCAGAGTTAATATTCAGCTGGGACCCTATAATCTGAGGCCTCACCACAAAGGTTCAATTCCAGCCTCTTCGCTTGGATGTCATCTTCTATTTCACACTCATTTACATCCAAACAAAAGGGCAAAAAAAAAAAAAAAAAAACTAGGGTTATCTTTTCAGGATGATAGTTTCCAAAACATGTTTTCATTGTTTTTGTTTTTCTTTTATATTCGTTCCCACTTATGTGAGTTTGTTCTGTTGCATTCCAACCAAGTGGGTCAGTTGTTACCACACACAAAAATCAACTGTGACCACTTAATGGTATGAAGTGTTTGCTTTCTTTCTTTCTTTCTTTTTTTATTTATTTTTTTTGTCTGAACAAGCTTTTATTGAACATTTTTTCTGCGTGGACAGAAAATCGTTTTTTTTTTTTTTTTTTTTTTTTTTTTTTTTTGCCCCTCACTCAGCTAGAACAAATCTTGTTGATTATTAAACCAACCACAAAACCAAGATGTTTTTGCCTCTTTGTAAGATTTTTAAAAAGTAATTAAAATAAATATTTCTGTCTAAATACGTTTGATTCGAGTTTGGGTTGAAGTGTTTCACAAAATCATGTCCTGATGTGCACTATGCAATGAAACTGTATTTGTATTCTATGACAAACACGACCCAGTTGACTGTAAAATGTCATGCACAAAACATTTTTATTAAATCAGACTCCCTTTCTCCTCATAATTGATATCCCATTGGCTTAAGCTTTAGCGATAAACCTGCCCGAGCGTCCCCGTTTGAGCGGGACCGGGCATCACGTCAATAAAGATTCAATAAAGATTCATAGGACATTAAATTAGCAAATTGAGTTGTCGCCTGATGGTCTTTTTATTTTATTTCCAGGGACGTTTGTGCAGAAGGCCTGTGAACATGACCAGGAACTAGGCACCTGTGTTTCCTGTGAGCACGGGCAGACGTACACGGAGCACTCCAACGGGATGAACCGCTGTTTGCCGTGCACACACTGCCGCTTAGGTAACTGTGTTAATAATGGAAGTGGTTGTACAGAAAGATGTGAGCAAAGAATCAGAAAGTCAGTACGAGTGGCCAAAACTTTTATTTTAATCGTATTTGACCTCGTTAATAGAAGTTAAAGCGGATAAAAACACAAAATATTGACATTTTAGAAGATTTTTTTCCTTTTTTTGTATTAAAATGAAGATAATTAAGCTAATCTTTACAATTTACATGGCTGTTTACTTATCTGTTTATTATGAGTTTGCCCTATAAATGTAAGGAAAAGTGCTTTTGTGGCAAGTTCTGCCAGGAAAATTGAAATTGGTCATAGAGAAAGATATGAGTAAAGAGTCAGAAAGTATTTTAACTTATTAATAGTAGTGAAATGCTCATAAAAGTAAATAAAACCACAATATATTCACATTTTAGAAGTAGAAAAGAAGATTTTTTGTCATTTTTTTGTATGAAAATCAAGATAATTTAGCTGATCTTTACGATTTAGATGGATGTTTACCCGTCTGTTTATTGTGAGTTTGCCCTATAACCTACATCGTGTCAAGTTCAGTCAAGAAATCGCTGTGTCAAATCTAAACAGTAAATCCCAGGTTGTTTAAAAAAAAAGAAGAAGAAGAAAAGAAGTGAAATAACACCTCGCTGAATTGCCCTTTCATTCAATCCATTACCTTTTTTAAAAAAACACACACGCACACACACACAAAAAAAGCAGAGCCTTCCAAAATCCAGCTCATCAAAGATATATTGTTTTGGGAAAGGTGATACCTTTTTGTCCGTGCCCCCGCCTTTTCAGGGCCACTCATGAAAATGTGATCTTATGATGTTACACGGAGTAGCAGGGCGTGTCTTTGTCGTTTTGTTTCGCCGGCCCGAATGTGAGCGTGCTACTCGTCTCGGGAGATTCGCTTGTGTGTCTGTCTCACCTGGCTGGACTGGGTGTGGCCGCTGTCTCATTGTCTCCCACACTGGGCGTCTTTGTGCCCGATGAAAGGCGAGGGCCACAGAAAAGAGACTACTGTTACATAGGATGTGTTTTGTGCCCATTCACTGCAGTTTTTTTTTTCTTTCTTTTTTAAAGGCAGGAGTTTTGTGTGTGAGTCCGACTTTAACTTATCCACGTAACAATTAAAAGGAGCACGCCAAAGGAAAGTTACAATTGGAAGGAAAGAAAGACGTGACCTGCTTGTTCTCAGAGTGAACTCCTTCTGTTTATCTGGAGCACTTAAGAACTTCCTGTTTGGAAGTATCTCGTATTGACAAAGCTGCTGTTGACTGAATGAACCATCTGTGGAACAGCTTTGCTTTCTTCATGGTTCAGACATAGTTTTATCTGTTCTGTGTGGGAAGTTATTTCACCCGTTCAGGGTCTGTTACCACTCAGAACGTATGGCATGATTCGGACCGAATTCAGCAGGGAAGCGCAGCGGGTGCACTGCACCTTTAATCTATTAACATAATCAACAAAAATCACAGCACATTCCTCGATTATTCCTCAGCTTCCTGACTTCTAGAGTGTTCACTTGTTGCCGTTTGAGTGTATTTATAATTTATTGTTGACATTTACCCTGTTGTTCTATTTAAAGCTGCATGTTGCTCTGTTTTAAAGCTGCAGTGCAAAGTGTTTGTCTCCCCCTTCTGGCAGTGCGAGTAATTACACAAAAATAATCTAGATTCCTTCCTTCTGCCACTTTCTTCCGTGGAGAAAAAAGCAACACCAATCTGTGTCATTTCCCTTTTTTCTGAATGCTACTTGCTTTCCTATATTATTCGGTTTTTCCCTCAAGTCTTTCCTGAGACTCAGCAGCAGCAGCAGCCTGTGCAGCTCATCTACATGAGCATTGAACAAAAGGCTGTGGAGACGTGGCGCTGCAAATATTTTCCACCACTGTGGGATAAATTAAAGGATTTCATAAAATATCGGAGAATAAAATTAATCTGTTGACTCATTTTAAATGCGCTAGCTTTAACAAGCTTTAAAGCCCGTTCACGTTACGTCTGGAGTCGTTTCCTGCAGGTTTTTTGCCCAATTTTTCTTAAATGACAAGAGCACAAACACTGGATTTTAAACAGCTTTCATTCAGTTTCACAGGGGTAGAATATTCCTTTTTCCCAAACTGACTTAAAGTCATGTAAACGTTGAATTTGAATGAAGTCAGGCTCCGTTCTGTGACATTCCTCACATCTCTGAAAGAACTAGACATTATCGCCCGCGTAGACAGCATAAAAAAATAGTGATATAAAACTGTTTGAAAAGTTCCATCTAAAATTAATTGAAGCCGGAATAAACTGAAGCGTGGAACAAATTCAGAACAGCTGGAAAACCTTGAAGACCGGCTACTACAATAGCAAAACCCCACAAACGTTCCCAATCAGGCTGTTGATTTAATAATAAAACAGTAAAAACAATCAGTCGCCTGATGTTTTCATGGATCTGTCACATGTCTGTAAAACAGCCGTTACGATTAAAAGTAGAGGTACATGTTGACATCAGAGCAGAATAGGTTAAATTCAGTTTAATGAGCAGTAGGAAAAACACAACGCAAACACAATCGTTGTTTGTCCCGACTATCAGAGAGGGTGAATTCATAGAACCATGGTTACATTCATAACTTTTCTTGCTGCTGCAGCCTAGTGTTTGTTTGTTTTTTTGATGTGTCCTCTCTCCTCTCATCGCTAGTTGACATAAAACTCATTGCTAATGATGCACAAGTGTTGTGTGAACTAATTTAGTGTAACAGATGTTAATTTAAGCCCTTCGACCTTTCACACTGCTCTATTCAAGTGTTACATTCACATTAACACTGAGATTCATCATGCAACAAAACTAAAGACTGTGATTTATCCCCACACTGACAGCAGCTCCAGACAGAATGACTCATTTTTTTATTTATTTTTTTAAATTAGCCTTTGCTGCTGCAGCATAAAGGACAAAATAATACACAACAACAACAACAACACAGATGAGACCGAATGGAGCAAATATAATATTGCTGAATCAAAGCTGCTGTTGTCCAAATCAAATCAGATCTAACTCTTGCATGCTTCTTATCCGCAGCCACAATTCAGATATCATGAGCTATTTCTAATATATTTTTATGTACTTGTTGTCGTTAATCAGTCGTTATTTTCAAATATTTGCGCGCTCCGCAATTATCGGAGCCGTGCGCTAAATGAGATTTCCCCGCCGTGCCCCAGCGAATAAAAAAAATAACCCCTAAATTGTTCTGTATTGGAAAGTTAGTAATTAGATTGCGACTATTGGATATCATTACAGTGTCAACAGTGAAACTTGTTGTCCCCTGAACTTGGCGCAAGTAGCAAAACGCCAAAATGTGTGTGTGTGTTTTAGTGTGGACTGACATAGTGGTTAATTTTTAAGCATTTTAAATTCACGTCAAAGAAACACAGTGTAACGTATGTGGTGATGCCTCTCGGCTGTTTCGTCTAAAAATACAATATATAAAATGAAATACTAAGCACAGAGCCTGCTTGACATTATTTTACAGTCGTGTCAGAGTTGTTGCCTCGAGCCACGAGTCCTTCCATATATAGTCTTGCATCTCGTGAATGCAGCTTAAGTCGCAGCTGTTACATCCACAGGCCTTGACATTCGGGGTCATTGTGATCATTACACTGATAGTCGCTAATAGTTAATAATGGCAGGAGAGGCACAAAGACTGCGAGTGTCCGTCCAGCTCATTTAACCGCGTTTAACTTTAAAAAACTGCGTCGGAAAAGTTCTCGAATGAGCTTAATTGTCTGAATAGAAATCGGCAGAAAATGAGCAGGAGAAGATTAAAAGATTAAAAGTGCGTTTTTTTTTTTTCCGCGAACCATCCTACTCGTCTGCAGCGCGGCGCTTTAATTGGCGAGCGCGGACCCCGGCGTCCTGTGGAGGTGGACGCTGGTTTGTGGCTAATTGTGACGGTATCTTAAAGGCCAGAGCTGCTCTCTTCTTAGGTGTCAGTTTAATAAAGGAACCACGCCAGAGCCGCCGTCCCTCATTATCCTCTTAAAACGAGGCGAAATGCATCTGAGACAAAGATGAAATGGGGAAACTCAATTATCTAACGTTTTATTTTATCTTTTTGCTAAAGTTTACCATGTAATTGGTGAAGGTCGGCCATTGTTCTGTCTCGTTTGCCCGCGTGCTGACGGTCAGTTTACTCGTTAAAGTTGGCGAACGCGGCGTGAACTCTCCCGAGGTTACACGCCGAGTCGAGTCAATAGTTTGTGATTTAAGGTTCTGTGCATGTGTGTTTCACTCCACCTCATCTATATTTATCCGCTCTGAAAGTCTTTCTTTACCGCCCCCACAGATGAGATTGTGACTACACCCTGCACCACAACTGCAGACACCAGGTGCCAGTGCAAACCAGGGACCTTCTGTGTTCCAGACCAGGCCTGTGAAGTGTGCAAGCGCTGTGCCAAGTGAGTGTTAATACTGTTAATATTGTTTTCACGTCTGCCCTGTTATAAGGCAGACGAGATCACTGACATCGCATGGTTCTGCAAGACCCTCAATTATGTCCCACTAGTGGGGAGTAAACTGTGGCTAAGATCTGCTTCAGGTTATGTAACTGGAAAAAAAAAAGACGTTTAATGAGGACGTACCGGTAACATTACACGGATAGAATACAATAAATTCAGGATTATAGGTGTCGTTTATCTTTTAGCCGTGTTTATTCTTAATTCTGCTTTTATTCAGATTCATATATATATATATATATATATAGCATTGTAGTAACAATGAATGCATTTCAAAAGCAAAGACTGTCTTGTGACAGTTCAGTGTACTCCTGGGAAACTTAAGGACCTGGCATTCATTCCTGTGGATGTTCCTTAGACATGTAGCACCCACCTAGACCAGACCAGACCAGACCAGACCCCCCCCCACCCCCCACCCCATAGCAACACACACACCTTTAGGAACAACAAAAAAAAACATGACGAACAGCGCAAGGTTATGAACTGGCCTCCAAATTTACTAGATCCCAAACTGATCGAGTGTCTGTGGGATGATCCACAACCCATAGGACCCAAAGCCCCCCCCCCCCACTAACAACATTGTGTAGCCAGACACCACAGGACACCCTCAGAAGGTCCATGTCCATTATCTGGTGACTCACAAATCCTTTGGAGGCACAAGGGAAACCTACACCATATTAGGAAGGTGGTCATAATGTTATGCCTGATTGGTGCATATTGCCCTCCACCTTCAAGAATCGTCTCTTCCGGCTGTCACTGCTCTGTCTTTAAAGAGAGCAGCTCTAAGTTCGTTATCAGTTTGGTGATTTTGGTGGCAGGAACCAAAAATTGTATCCTTGCGTAAAATATTTATGAAAGCTGAAAACCAGAACCTGCATCGTCTTAAGTTTCTTCCAGTGTCATCGCTGCATCTTTCTGAATTTAAGATTCCATTGTCTCTTGTCACCGCATTGCTGCTCGTCCTGTGTGTGTTCACCTCCTTACCATTTATGGAAGCCTCCGTCCTCACTGCTGTGGAGACGGCCTGAGCATTGAGGAAGCGTGTCCATATATGCATTTAATAATATGAAGCTTCTGAATAATATTCATAGGGCACGATCAAAGGTGTTTTTATATATATATATATATACATATATATATGCTTTACCTTCTTTTTCCTGTTTAACATCAAGGTGTAAATCGGGCGAGGACGAGGTGAAGAAGTGCACCCCCTTTTCTAACACCGTGTGCGTAAAGCGACAACCCTTTCCATCTACTGAGACCACGCCGGCTCTTCCTGCGCCGACCTCTGCTTCTCCCACGAGCATCGGTAATTTCATCTGCGTTTAAATCAAATCTAAACGTCTCGATGTAACACCTTCACCCGGACTCATCAGCTCTTCTGTGTTTTCCAGTTATTCCCGTGTGCATTTCTATCATCGTCCTCGTCGTCATCATTGCACTGGCCGCGTGGTGGTTCGTCGCCAAGCGACACTCGTGTGAAATGCCATGTGAGTTGACGTCAGGTGCTGTAAAAATGCTGTGAAACGATGATTAAACGATCATTAAACGTGGTGTTGATGCTGCTTTTCAAACAGGTTCAAAGAGACTTTATGACTCCAGTGAAATCGTGAAGATACCTATTGTAAGTACTGCTTTTATTTCATGTTGGAGTTTTTATAAATAGGTACTAAAGTGACTCTTTTTTTATGTCTTCTGCTTAGGATGAAAGTGGCGCCACAGCGGAGGAGAGGCAGAATAATCAAAACGCCGGCCTGGAGGGCGAGGAGGCGCGTCCGGAGTCCAGGCCTCTGCTGCAGGAGACGCAGGAGACGCAGGCCGGCATGACCAAGGCCTCCCCTCCCCTGGAGGACGAGGACCGGGGGCTCGGAGACAGTTTGCCCAACACCACTAGTTCATCTCAAACCAGCCTGTCAGCCCTGCCCACAGCAGCTTCCTCTGGCAACACCCCCCAGCAGAGCCCCACCGCCTTCAGACAGCCGCCTGCAGACATGGTGAGGAGAAGGTCTCAAAACCTCCTGAGACCAGAGCTTTTATTTGGTCTGGATTTTTAATTTCTCCAGGGGCTGCTCAAGCCAAGGATCCCAAACGGATGGAGAGATTAAGCAGGGACCCCTACCTGCTATATGTGTTCTATATTAAACTCAACCTTGTGCTGTTTAAATATACATGATTATTATCATTTTTGCATTCAATATTAAGCTATTTAAACATTGTACAGGTTCAAATTTTTTATTTCAGCCATGTGCAACAGTAGGGTGGCCATGCAACTGCCGTAAACATAAACATACTTGACATAAACATACATAGATACATGGGATTTCACATAGCTGCATAGGTTCTCTTTAAATTTGGGGGGTAAAATAAAAAAAATATATATATTAAATAAAAATGTAACGCCCCCTGCAGTACCTTCACGCACCCACTAGGGGTCATGGACCCCCTGTTGAAGACTTATGCTCCAAGGTATTTGGGATCAGTAGGACCGAAGACGTATAAAAATGTATAAAAACATCATCTTTGCACAGGAAGTAGTATTTATTTATTTATTTTTTTCAAAAATTAAAAAGCAACATGTCCTCATATGTGGACACTGGGATTATTTCATTAGTTTATATTATAATAAAATCACCAAATATGTGACAAAATATAAAACTGTTTATTTTAATACCTGAACAGGACTGAGCAAAGACAGAATTGTAAACAATGAAGTCCCAACGTCCTCAAACGAGTACTTGCTAATTAGCAAAGTTGTAGCTTGTTGCTATTGATAAAATTTGTTATCAAACTAGAAATAAGCATAAATAAATATGCTTTAACCTTTGACTAATGAGGGTTTAAACGAATCTGCGATAAAACCTTAAACTTAATGTCCCCGTATGAGGACGCTGGGTCTCAGGAGTTTAAAATAGTTTCAGATTATCATCTTCTCATCATGTCTTAACATTTACGCTCTGCCTCCTGTTACAGGATGATCCTCTGAGGCATCGCTTGCTCCCACTACAAGGTAAGAGTGGTTTTCTTGAAATTTCTGTGCGTGGCCCCAAAAAAAACCTCAGACCACGTCAGTCCACAGGGAAGATAAACAAAACCTGCCCAGAAATCTCACGTTTGTTTCTTGACGGATAAATAAGCTCATCATCGTCAGGCTTTATCTAAGCATTGGGACCTTGTTTTTTTTCTCACGCTAAATTAAAGAGGACTCTGATTCGTCACAGATTTGTTTGAGGGACTGGTAAATGTTTTCTGTTTAAATCCCCTGAAGGAAAAAGGGCACTCAGTGTTTCTATACTCGTATAAAAACCCACAACTTTAACTATCGGTGTTAACAAGTCATCACGGTTATCCGCTGTGGGAGAATCCAAACATGCGAAATGCCGAGATAAACATCCACCCTGACCTAAAACTCTTCGTTCTGTGTTTTTATTCAAGGCTCAGAAAAATCCCTGAAGAAGAGCTTCGATTTGTTCGACGAGTACCTGGACGTGCGGATCCACAACAAGTTCTTCCGGATGATCGGCGTCAGCGACAACCACATTCGGCTCGCGGAGAGCGGCGTCCCCGGCGACAAGGTGTATGAACTGCTGAAGAACTGGATGCAGCGGCAGGGACTCCGAGCCGACATCAACGACCTGCTGGAGGCTTTGCTGAGCATGGACCAGCGGCGCTCGGCCGAGAGCATCGCCTCCGCCGCCCTGCAGAGGGGCTACTACAAGCACGCGGCGGACACACCCTGAAAGCAGCCGGCAGGGGGGGGGTGGAAACTGCAAAGTGAAGCAAAAGTACTTAGCACAAAGTAAAGCACAAAGACGCTGTCGGGGGACACTGTGTCTGAACAGGCTTACCTCTTTGTGGCTCAAGCGGCCACGTATTCAAAAAAGCCAGTAGAAAAACACAAAAAGGGGAAAGAAACATGAAGACGTCAACTTCCGCTGGCTCTGGAGAAACAACGTGCAGCCAAATACTGAAAGCTTAGAAGTCTCTGGCCGTGTTTCACTCATCTGGTCCTCTACCCAGATCCCAATACACTACCAGGAGACGAGGATATACACTGGTTTGTAGGAGTGGCATTAGCGTTGCCACGGATACTGTGCCCCCTTCGATGCACTGACCTCTGGCACATGTAGGATTTAAAACAGCTATTGTTTGTTGTTTTCTAGATGTTAGGCTTCTCTGATATATAAATATATATATCAATCAGGCCATGAGTCCTTTTCTTGCCTGATGATAGGAAAATATTTGTTTTTTTTTTGTTTTTTTAAAAAGAAATGCATGTTACTAATCAACAGACTCTCCAACGCCGTTTGATAATCTACATTTAGAGTTCTTTTTTTTTTTTTTTTTTTTTATTAATATTGATTCCATTATGTTCCTGGAGCTCAGTGATTCTAAAAATGTCCGTCTTGTTCAGTGTTACGACTCTCACGACCCAGCATCGAGGAAGGAATCTCACCAGCTGTTTCTGTTGGGACAACTGTTCGTAGTTTGCGTAAAACGTTTCCGTATTTTGTAACTTGGACAACTTCAAAGGTCATTTTTTTTTTTTTTGTTTTTTTTATTTATTGACGTATTTATTTTAATGAATAATAATTATCTCTCATTATTTATACCTTTTTGCCAAAAACGACCCGGGTGGACTCACGCATGGTATTCGTGTTGTGATGATTTTTAGCCGCGGGTGCAAAATGACTGATTTCAGGCTTCTTTTTTTTTTTTTTTTTGTTTCTTCAAGTTTGTTAAACTGTTCCAGAGTTTAGTGGAGCACTCCGGGTCTGCACTGTCGCTGTGTGTCGGTGATTAGTCAAGTGTCGAAAACGTCCGTGCTGCCTAACGCATATCGTGTCTTTTCAAATTGGATTCAGGCCGACTGACCAAACAGTCCTTCCACACATGTCGGCGGTGACATGGGGTGCAGGTACAGATTGTTTTGTCTCGATTAGACTCGAACAAGATGAAGGAAACCTTTTCTGGATTTAAAAAAAAAAAAACTCAAAATTTATTTCCCCAATCCTCTTCCATGTACATATATATATATATATATATATACAGTATATAAGTCCAAACAGCCTCAGAGTGTATGTGTATATGTATATATGCAGCTACATTAACATACCCAAGTGAATATAGTGAGGTATGAAGCTATTGAGGATAAAAAAAAAAACATGAACAAGAGAAGATGTCGATGCCCGTTTTTCCTGCAGCCTCTTATGTATAAAGTTACAAAGTTATATATTGTTGCTGAAGAGTGATGCTACAGTGCTGGCACTGCCATCTACTGACAGACAATGAGAATGCAGCCTGCATCAGTTTCTAGTTTCCTCTGCAGCCGTCTCTCATTCTCCCTAGAACTTTCTCAACACACTTTTCAACTGAGAGCGTTAATTTCTTTTTTCCTTTTTTTTGATTCCCACTTTTCTTCATCTCTGCAGTAGCGTAGCAGCATGTGTGGCAGATTGTGTGTGTGTGCGTGTGTGTGTGTGTTTTTACATATTTCATTGTGAGTCCTGAGCTAAGTTCAATTAACTCCCTCCTTCTACGCGCGTAATTAAGAGAACTCCGTGTTCATCGTTGCCGTTAAAGCCATTTTTTCCTCTTTCGTTAATGTCTTCCTGTCATGGATTTCAGATATAAATGATGCAAGTAAAGCTGTTTTTATGTCAATTTCAAATAAATGTTTTGTACAGATGTACCTGCTGGACGTCTTTTCATTGGTTATTCATACAATATTATTCATTTAGTAATAAATAACCCGACCAGGCATAACATTATGACCAAAGGTACGTGATCAGTTTGGGATCTAGTGAATTTGGAGGCCAGGGCACGAACTGTCTGGAACTGTTTTTCATATTTATTTAGTTGCTCCATAACAATTTTTGTGTATTTTGTGTGCTGGGGATGTGTGTCGTCGTTGCTATGGGGTCGGGGTATGTGGTCTGGTCTAGGTGGGTGCTACACGTCTAAGTAACATCCACATTAATGAATTCCAGGTCTCAAAGTTTCCCGGCAGAACATTAAATTGCAACAGGATGGTCCTGTCAGTGGTCATAATGTTGTGGCTGATCGATTTTGATGGTGTGGGGAAAATGGAAATGATGATAAGGAGGAGACAGAGTGATGGTTCACATTTACCAGAGGAGATCTTCCTCACTGAACTTTCTCCTAAGCTTCATTAATATAAACTTATGTGCAGCCAGAAACTACACACATACAATCATGATAAAATAGCTGCAATTGCTAATGATCGAGCAGAGAGTAACGTTTTCCCTTTTCCCATTCGTCATATTTAAGAAGTTACTCCTATAATTTTACAGAATCTTTTCCTTGAACATTAAAATGTGGCTGCGAGGCCCCGAACAGAAACATTTCTGCAGCTTAGTGTCTATTAATCTTTCATTTTTTTACATTCCATTCCCACATTTTATTCTTTCATATCAAGCAAGGACATTAAATTTACTTTATTTACTTTCATTCTTTATGTGAAGCAGTTTTAAGACAGAAAGAAAAATTCAGACATCAACACCAGTCGTCATTGTGTACAAAAAAATATGCAGCTGGCGTTTAGTGCCGGGAAAATAAAACATCAATTAACAAAGTACATGATTTATTATAAAGCAAATAAAGAACAAAACTTTATCTGAAGAAATGCAACGAACCATTATGTACAAAAAAATGGCGCAGCTCTAATTGCTTGACACTAAAAACATATATTGCACCTGTTAGACGTCTTAATGCATCAAACGAAAGCAAGGGCACATTTAAACACATCTATAGTATATATGTTTAGATTAACTACATTCAGAGGTAGAAGTTGTGTTTTTTTTTTGTTTTTTTGTTTGTTTTTTTTTTAAATAAACTGCATGTTGAGAATAAATTGTCAATCTGGGGCATTCAGCTTCAGTCCAGATAATTTTTCTCTGCACATGTCAACATTTTATTTGTGCTTGTCACATTCTGACTTGTGACCATTTCGACCCTTTTAACTGGAATCTGTAGTTCACATACAGGCCAGTAGGTGGTGCTACTCTAAGCTGGTCATGTGATTCATGGGCGCCATGTTTGATACATTTAACCTATATTATAGGTTAGAATAAAGTTGGATTAAAAGTTAAAATATGCCACAGTGCTCAGTCTACGGCTCCAGCACAGGATCAGGAAAACACAAAAACGGAGAAAGCTAGCCTATGCCAGCTAGTAGAAAATTGACTCGATTACTATTAAGTTATTATTGCTAGCGTGCTAATGTTATAATGATAATGCTAAGTAGGTAAGTAAGTAGATGCTGGGATATTTAAGTGAGGGCCTTTTACATATTGACAGAAATTAGCAATAACATTTATAGGCCCGTTAATGGTGAAAATAAGACATTTTTTTTCATAGCACATCCGCCCCATAGGGTTACACTGTAGAATCTTCCCTCCCATGTAGCAAACATGGCGCCAATGATTTGAGTTGACCAGACTCTCTCAAATATACGGCTCTGTGTACCCTTTAAACAATACATTGCAGTTCAGGTACTGACCAGTAGGCGGGGTTGTTGCTACTTTAATAGTCTTCATCGGCATAATGAGAAGCTGGGATTTATTTCGCCTTATTTCTCAAAGTAAGATGCCTGATATAACTGAGAAAATTTACACGACTGCCTCCTCTCTTCGCCTCAGTAGGAACGTCGTTCTTTCTGTTATTGTGGCTCCTCTGTTGTCTGCGTCTTTGTGTCTTGTCAAAGGGGTAAAAATTATTTTGAACTCTTTTCAGCACGCCATCAAAATAATAGAAGTGGTCGTCTTCATTCGGGGGGTCGTCGTCACGTTGCCCGGGTGTATTCTGAGTTGATTCAGTAGTTCCCCTCGATGATAAGAGCTCTGATCGTGCAATTCCTTGTCTCTCCATGCAGTGTTTCCATCCGGCCTCGGTGCGATGCGTTAAACCTCCGCAGGGTGACACCGTGTCAGCTGCAGTCTGTGGAGGAGAGCATGTGTTTATGAGCTGTTCCGGCTGGGGATGTTATGGGGTGGGGGGTGCCTGGTCTGGTCGAGGTGTGAGCTACATGTCTAGGCAACATCCACATGGATGAATGAATGCCAGGTCCAAATGTTGCTAACAAGATTGTCATATGGTCAACGTTATTTACTTCTCCTGTCACTGGTTTTAATGTTGTGGCTGATTGGTGTATATAGTACATCATTAGTAGCATCATTAGTTATATCCATTGACTGTATCTACTATGGACAAATCCATTGTGACGTCACCCATTAGATTCTGAACCTCCAAAATGAAGCTCGAACTGGGCGGAGCCTGTGGTCGCCATGTTGGATGAGCTCCAACCACCCTCCAACTTTCCGCTGCCTGTTAGCTCAGGCTACTGCCGGTCACTCTCTTAATTATGTAGAATTTTAAACCTTAATAACACACACAGTTGTCATGAATAGTGAAATAAACTATAGATTTTTTGTACCAGGCTGTAAACATGTTTAATATCGCTGTAAAGTTGGGCTTTTTAACATGATTTGCTCCCTTTTGGAGCCTCAAGTGGCCACTCGATGACTGCAGTTTTATGTGCTTCCACACGGGCTGTGGAGGTTAACGCTTGGTTTTATCTTCATTCGATCCTTCCGTGGTAATTTCTACATTGTATTTCTATGCTTTATTTAACTAACCTTTTTTATGTTACTTTAGTCTTAAAATGCTGCTTTGCTGATGCTAACATGTTCATTTTTGTAGTTTTGTAACATCAGTGAGAGGAACATGAGGCTGTGCTTGTGGCCTCACATTCAGGTTGTTTTCATCTCTTAGCTTAGCTTAGCTTAGCTTAGCTTAGCTTAGCTTAGTTTAACTTAGCAGGAGGGCCAGAAACAAAGCACCTCTAACGCTCACGTCACTACGAGGCCCAGATGGAAGAACAAGTCGATATTTTATGGGATGTTTCATTATTTCTTTGTTTGTTTGTTTTGCTTTATTAGGTCTTTTCCAAGAAGTTAATGTCTCTGATCAAGCAGAAATACTTTAAAATGAAAGCCGTGACCTTACAGAAGATTTCTACTTAACACTCGTGAACATGGTGAACACCATTTGACAGAAGCACACATATCTTTATATCTTCATGTATTTACCTGTGTTTTCACCTGTAGCTCCTGTGTCTCTTACCTCCAGCTGTTTGCTTCCAGCTCCTCCCTGGTTTGTCTCTGAAGGTTTAATAATAAAAGGCGTTTCTGTTGTGCCTTTTGTGCTTTTCAAACCCCCGTCTTCGCTCCGTGGGCCTTTGTGAAGATCGGTTATATTTGCCAGGACGTCTTCTCTCATCCTGAGGCCTGAGGGCGTCTCCGCTGCCTTAGCTTGGATGGTTTCTGGTTTGCATTTTCTAAATTTCGGCCGAGCGTCTGAGTCTGGACTCTTCCCGGTCGTCGTCGGGTTCTTTTCTCCTCTGTCGAAACCCACCGTGGTCACTGTCGTTGTGTCTTTCACGTCCACGTCTGCTGTGGTCATCTCTGCTACCTGCTCTGGCTCTCTCATCAGGAGGGAGGGGATGGTTGAGTGTTTAGGGGGATTTATTCTCATAAATTCTACAAGTTTATTCCCACTTTCCTCTCCCTCTCCAGCTGCAGTCTTTGTTTCTCGGTGTTTAGACTCTTTTAAATCTATTTTCTTTATTCCATTCAGGTCTAATAACGGCTGCTTCACTGTGGCGACGGGAGGAGGGTCACCTGTTTCCCACCTAATCACTATGTTTGGAGCCGCTCGTCTTTCAGACAAAGGCTCTGTTTGTTTGTTTGCCTCCGCGTCTGGGATGAAAACCACGATTGAGGCTTTTTCTCCCTCATCCGATGCCGTTTGCTTTCTATCGACATCCCGATTATGCGATTCGTGCAAGACGTACGCTGATCTCCTTTCACCGTCCCCGGCCCCGTGTGATGTCTGTTTTCCCCCCCTCCCTCTGGGATTTGGAGCCGTGCTTGTTTGACGATTATCTCCCAGCTCAAATGTTGGTCATTATCATCTCGAGCAGGCCTTATCTGAAGCCACGGCTCACGCGTGGGTGCTTTGTTCTGTGCGGACGCCAACAGGAGCCACTTCTTGACGTGAAATCTATCTTTTGCAGGAAGGAGCGGTTTCTGAAAACTCTCTGGTAAAACAGAGCCTTCCTTCAAGTCTAGAAGCCGATGCGTCTTAATAACGCCGGCTGTTCGGCTCCGCGCCTCTAACTGTGACAAATCTGAAGGTTTCACTAAAGCGCTGCCAGTCCGCAGAGGAGCGGCTTGGAAAATGTCACGCTGACTGACTGCAGCTTTTGAAGAGCGCCCTCCATCGTGCTCCAGAGCTTTACCGTCCACCCCACGCCCCGTGCTCTCTGAGACCTCTGCTAATTTTACTTCACCGCCGCCGCCGCCGCCGCTGCCCGGACAGCAGGAAGTAATCACAGCTGCACGGCGTCTCTTTTGCAACATTCTCCGCAACTGAGCATCATCGGCGTGCAGCGGGAACGCGAGGCCCGAGGCCGCGGAGTGACGGTGCACCAGCCGCACGGGCCCAGACTCTTTAATCACAGCCGCGCCCGCGTTAGCCGATGAGCTTCCCGTCGTAGTATGCGGGGATCGCGGAGCATCTGACTCCACCAGAAGAGCCGGGACATGTTTTCCGTCTCCACAAAAAAGAGAAACAGCCTGGAGGGGAAAAAGGAGAGGGGAAAATAGAATTAGTTCCAGAACTGCCACCAGACAAATGAGCCGTGAGCTATAAAAACAACCACTTCGAGTTCACGAACGACGTGGCTGTAAAATCCGCCGCCGCTTTAGGCCAGACTAAAAACTCTGTGCAAGACGGAGTGGCTGCACGTTAAGCTCAGACATTTATGTTTCCCAGAGGATGAGACACAGTGAACCTGGCCTTTTTTTTTTTCTCCAGTGCCACCATTAACTTTGAACAGTGGCTCTATTGAATGGGTTGCCAAGTTTTTTTGGGGTTTTTGGTTCTGTTCATACATTCATTTCTTCCACAAGGTAAATTAGCATAATTCAGTTAGCTCCTGACTTCACTTTAACATCAAGTATAATTTGACAAATCCCACCAAAGCTCAACACATACAACACATCAGCACATACAGACTGCGACTTAATATTGACATGATCCTGGGGCTGGACGTGGTTCCAGTTTCTCTTCTATACGTCCAGTTAATGACTCGTCACAGAGTTGTTTTATATTGTAATTAGTTAATTAAACAAACAAACAAAAAAAACAGGTTTATTTGTCTAAAATATTCGTCTTGTGTTTCATCATCAATGAACTAACAGTGATGTGGAACGATACTGAAATATCGATACTTCCGATACCAGGTGTTTATGCTCTAAAATCGATTCTCAAATCAAAATATCGATACTTTCAGTACTTCGATACCAGCCTGAATTGAAAACTCAGTATCGGATCAGAAAGGAAATACGTTTTTCAAAGTTTTTATTATTATTATTTAAGTTTTATTCCATCAGCCCATGCACTCACACGCACATGTGTCTATATAAGCCTGTATTTCCTTTCCCTCTGGGTCAGGTCATGTATGTTGTCACCTTTTGTTTGTCCTCTTGTTCCTGAGTTCTTGTCTTTGTCCTCACATGTTTTTAGATGCTGTGTGTTTCCTGCAGCACGTTTTGTTCCCTAGTTTGTAAGTTGTTTTTTTTCCTACTCCTGTCTCCTCCCCTTTGTGTCCTACGTCACCAGAAACACCATAACATCATGTTACCATACAGATGCTAAAGCTACACTTGTGTCTTTTAGAGGCCGTATCCCATGTGCATATGTTTAGTCCCAGTGTGAATCACAATTAAAAACTACGAGCAACAAAAGTTACACTTCATCACCTTCCTGAAATATCTGAATCACCTCCTCATAATGTTGGACACCTCTGGTAACAGTTGAGCAGATCATGAGTTTCTACCACTGTTTAATGGGTAAAATATAATTTTTTTCTTCTGAAAAAAAATATTGTTAAATTATCATCTCGGGAGGGTGTCAATTATTCATTCTTTTCTTTGTTTAAACACTTACTTGTGTTTTCATGTCACTGCTGGGAAACTGTTAGTTCAACTGATTACCGACAATTGAGAGTTGAGTGTTAGAGTTGTGTATCTAACGAATGGCTGCTTTAGTGACTGTTTTATTGTGCTGGAGGCTGTAAACTGAAATGGTCGCATGGGACATACAAAGTTTTATGAACTGAACTGAACTGAACTGAACTGAAATCCAGCTCCAGTTCGATTTGCAGCTCATCACAAAGTGACTGAACGTGCTCATTGGTTTCTACTGAAAACGTCTCGTTCACAGCACACAGAAAAAGTTAGAAAAACACCAAAGCGTGACCAGTTATGATATCGGCTACAAAAACTAACTAGTGAAGCAGGCACAAAAAAAGGCCGATAGTGTCAACACATCATAGAACCTTTTAGAACCTTTTATTCTGTTCATGAGATCAACTTTTGAATCTTTTCTGTGAGTCTTTTTTTGTTTATTCTTCTCTTTCCCTGTTTCTATGTTGTAATTTTTCCTTGGCGTTTCACCTCCAGCTTCACTTCCTGTCTCCATGGTTACGGCCACCTAGTGGCAAAAAAGTGGCAGTTGAACACGGAGATTAGCAGCATTCGCTCGAATCATACGCTTTGACTGAAATAACCTAAAACTAACTAAAACTGAGGCTAATACACTTTTACAAATCCATTCTAGTTCATATGGATCATTGTTGAGTCTAATTGTCCTTTGATTTGATCCGATAATCCACATTTTTCCTGGTGTCTCTGTATTTACTGATACGTTTCACCATGTTTTTGTCACTCAGGGGGCGTGGCCTCGGAACCGGTGACATCAGTGCGTCCCCTCTATGGCCGAGCTAATACAACAAGAGGACAGGGGACACGATAATATAAAAGAAGTAAGTAAAATAATAAAACCATCAAAATAAACTATTGTTTAACTATTAAGAACTATTATAAAACGAAAACATCTTGATTCTGACAATGTGCAACAACATTGTTGTGGTTTAAACTAAACTCGGTAGTTTAGTTACTTTCCACTGTTACTACATTACCTTAAATGACTGAAGTATATATATTATATATACATATTTTGATTTGACTCTGTTAAGACTCTGTTTGTTCTTGACTTGTTTCCTGTGTCTCTATTTTGGTTCCCCTCTCCTGCCTACACAACATACACAACAACAACAACAGTGACTGCTCCAAACACACTTCACCCCGTCCTTTGAGTGCATCAGCAGGTTTGTAGCTTTATACCCGTGGCTCCTGTTGAAACTTTCAATAGAGGTTGTTCTTTTACCGGGTTTGTTTCACACTGTGTTAAAGAAGAAGAAAACAGCTCCGAGGTGCTCGTCTGTCTAATAAATATTCCAAGCAGGTGAAGGCTGTGCGTTAAATATTCTTCTTATCAGAGGTGTGGAAATCAGCTGCGAATTAAAGCAGGTTGCGACTGAGTAATGGGAGTGTAATTTGGCTGCCTTGTGAAATGTGACGATCCCACCGAGTGTGCTGATAATAATTCACATGCACACAGAGAGAGCAGCAAAACTCAAGTTAATAGCAATAATAACACAGACCTACAAGTAGATGGAGGCTCATGGAAGATGTGGAAATAGTAATATAGTGGATTTAGACTTTTAATTAAATTTGCATACCAGTGGATGCAAATGGAGTATGATAGATTATTTCCGTCAAGTCCCGGTGAGACAAAGTTTGGGCCGCACATCTCCAGAAACTCTCACATGCAGTTGTCTCAGTTTTGGCTCAGAGTTACCTGCAGTCCTCCGTGCGTCATCCGTCCAACGAGGAGCAGTTTCCTGCAGCCGGAGTAATCCGCGACCCAGTCCCCGTCTCCGAGGGGACTCAGGTCGGAGACGAGCAGGGACACCAGCAGCAGCCACGGCCTCATCGCATTCACAATGAGTCCCGGGGGAGGCAGCGGCCGTGGCGCTTTTATCTTTACTGCCTTCTCCCACTTTGTATATGCAAACGGTCAGTGGGAGAAAAGGTCTGACATGATGCTGCAGTAACAAAGAGGCGACTCTCAAGTGTTGAGGCCACTACTTCAATATACGTCTGAGCCTCGTAGGAAAATGTGATCAGGTGATAAAAGACATTCAGTTAGAACAATGCTCACGTCGCGTCTTTATCCTGTTTATTCTTTTAATAGAAGCTTTATGAGCAACCTCACTAAAACCTCACTTTGGCTGATTTATTTATTTAACAATGTTTCTCCACAAAATTTAAATTTATTTAAATACACATTAACATGAAATGCAGAAGACATTATATATCAGTCACCACTTCACTCATTCACTCAGTACGTTTAAATGCACGTGATCAAAAACCAAATTATTGCCCTAATCCAACTTTAACTGGACAACTAAAGTGCATGTAAACACATTGCTCCGACTAAAATTTGAGTTCTCCTTATCTTTAAGGATGAAGACACCATTATGCATGTACACGCCTTAATAGGAGTTAAACTAGACAACGTGTGTGCTTCAGAACCGCTGTACTAGCGTACGATCCCGGAACAAAAACATTCAACAAAGAAGAAATAACCTGAGGGATAGCGCCATCTTATCTGCACCAGAAGCAGCGCGCACATTACGTATGGTCTGACACATGAACAACTCCAGTTGTTTATTATATAACATAATAGGTCAACAGGAAAGGGGGCCGTATTAACCCACTGAAAAGACACATATCGCCACCTAGTGTGGAGGAGGAGGACATGTTGCCATCAGTTATTTTTTTCCATTGCATATAAACTGAATATTTGAACCCGTGTATAATTTGACTAGCTTAATATTGAATGCGAAATGATGATAATAATAATAATGAATATTTATAATTTGCACTAGACCAAGTTTAATATAGAACACATATAGTAGGTAGGGGCGTCCGTACTTAATCTCTCCATCAGTCATGAAAAAATAGAGGACCTCTGCCTTATTTTTCTAGTAATTTTTGCGGCAACAATTTGTAAACCTCTTTAAATAACCAAATGTCCTTCAACTGTGGGAGATGATGAACGGTTACGTGTCTTCAGGTGGATCAGATAAAACTCTCCACAGACCATTCATAATTGTAAAGGGTGTTAACTGAAATCATTAGTAGCTCACCAAAAACTAAAGTATTGTTGTTTTGCTCTATAGCGTTCGGGTGCATAATGAAGCTCCTGTTGCTCCTATGAGGCAGGTGCATCGAGCACATTTCCCTGTAATAGCAGTTCTCACGTTTTTGCATATTATCAGACTTTTTTTTTCCATGAGAGAGACACATCACTCTAGTGAGGAGCCTCAGTGGGTTATTGTCACCGTGCATTCGTTGAATCAGCAGGTAAGAACTCTGTGTCTGATGTGTGTTAAATACAAATTAGTGCATGCGTTTCCTTGTTTGCACAGAATTGTTTGTTTTGTTCTTGCTAAAGTCCTAATATGCTTTTAACTGTTTACAGGGATCAGTTGGATTATAGTGAATGGAGAGAACCTTTATTCCTTTGGATTTAGAAATATATCTGAGTGTATATATATATTTGATAGAAAAATGTTAATCAGAAAAGCAAGTTTATATTGGCTCAGTGTGTTGGTTTTAAATACGTGTGATCAGTTTGTAAGGAATATTTTCCAGGGAGATCTGCAGTCCAGACCAGTCCAACCGGTCGTATCAGTCAGAGCGACATGGGGAACCTGAGCACCTCGTGCCAGATGAGCAACTACAGCAAACGCAACGTCCGAGTGTACGTGGAGGAGAAGTCCCTGGACATCGACGCCTTCCTCGTGTCCCAGCCCGGCGGGGACGAAGACAAGGGCGTGGCCGCGGTCCCCGGCCTTAAAAAGTTCAGCTTCAGGCCGGAGATGACCTGCACCCGCGTCATGGCCTCCGAGACCAAGGAGGTGCCCTGGAACCCCCTTCACTACCTGTCCGTCTTCGTGGAGGACGAGGAGGACAAGGACGTGTGCTGCAAACAGATCATACACAACATGGCGCTGAGTGCCCCGATCACCGTGCTGCTCTACGACGTGTAGAATAGAAGCGATATCGCCAATGAATTCAAGGAATTAAAATTAAAAAAAAGCGTCTCAACTCCACTCGTCTCCTCTCGTCTTTGCATTTTGTCATCACAAAGTAAAATGAGATAACACATTCATTCGGTGTCAGGGTCACTTAGGAAACTGTGAAGGCTTCGTTCACGCCACAGGCCCGTGGTAAAATGAAATGACACGGTTGTAGTGTTCGTTGTCCACATGGTTGTTGTGGAAAAAAGTGTGAAAAGAAATAATGGGTCAACAAGTTCAGGCATAAATGAAATTCAGTAATTTAGTTAATATTTCTCTTATGTTTTATTTAAGTTGGACTGCGATACATTCTGCAGTGACACTTTTCATGTTAAAACTGATTTAAATCTTCTATACCTTACTTACAGATCCACAACATGACCGAGCAAAACTAGACTTCTTATAAAACCTGCTGAGGTCTGTTTGTATTTTATAATCTTTTCTCTTCCTGCAACTCACTATGACTCTGAAAATTGTCTTCGTCACAACTGCATGACAAACCAAACCAGTGTTAATGGACACAGACCAGAGAGCAGAGGAAGAGTGGAGCAGCTTCTTTAAGAGTCGCTCACAAACAGAGGAGGGCGTTTAGACCGGTGAGTACGAAACATGACAAATGTGTGTTTCTAAATCTCAAGGCAGCTTTTTATGGATTTTTACGTGACTTATATGAGAGCAGAGGGAGGTAAAAGAAGATGAACTTATGTACTTTTGTCTACTGCTACACTACAATTAACCAAGTTTTAGTTCCTAGATTCTTTAGGAAAGTATTTCCTGTTAAATTCTTGTTCTTCTTATTTTTAAATATTTATGTACAATCCTAACCAGTATTTTTATTTTAAACTTAAATATTAAAAGAAAAATTTAAAGAAAGAAAGTCACCGTAGTTCTACATAGATCCCTTGGAAGTGAAAACAGGTTGAATTATTATTTTATTATTATTATTAGGGATGTCTGATATTGACTTTTTGCCGATAGCCGATATTGTCCAAATTCTTAATTTCCAATTCTGATATGGTATACCGATATATGCAGGCTTTTTTTTTTCGCCCAGACTAATTTTAGGTAGCAAGCAACCTGTTAGCCACACTAGCTACACTCTGTTGTGGTTTTGGCTGCGGGTGCAGTTTGATAAGGTCATCAATCGTGCGCCGGTGAATGTCTCAGGATCCCAGGACCGCGCAAGCAGCACAACCCGGGCATCATGTTATCTGTTTTCATTATCGGTGGTAAAACCGATAACAATATTACAAAAATAGGCTAATATCGGCCGATATTATCGGACATCCCTAATTATTATCATTGTTATTTTATTATTACTCCACTAAATTTTAGCTTAATGGAGGTTTTGGTCTTCAGCGTTCATTATTTACTTCAGCGAGTTATTTTAGAATTTTATTGAGCAGAACACATGTTCCTATTATTTTGACAAACCTAATTTAGTCGTATTAGCCTAAATTCAATCTATTTCAACAGGCTACATCCTCAGTTGACACCTTTTTGCAACATTAGCTGAACATTACAACAGTCATTAGAGTTGATTTAATGTAGTTATACACCGATCAGCCACAATATTATGACCAAATGACTGACTAACATTGTCCATTATTTATTCATTTATAAGCACATAAGTAAAACGAATACGGAACAGAACAATATCATAACAAAGCATAAAGTACATTAAGAAGAGACAAAAAATGAAATAACACAAAAACATTAAAGAACAGCTAGTCAAGAAAAATAATACAAAGTTTCAAAAGATGAATGAAGGTATTTAGAGGAGTGGAGAGGATAATTATCTAAGTGGATGGATTATGAATTTTCAATGCACAGTAAGTCCAATAAAAGATGTATTGTTTGCTTCTTGAATGAATTAACACTGGTCCAGTTTCTAATGTGAGCTGGTGATGACTTCACATAATGAGGAGCCTGTATCTAACTGAAAACTGTGACAATTTTAGTGTTCGACTATTAATAACCTGGATGTTACTTAGACATGTAGCTGTTTTGGAGACCTACACAATATTAGGAAGGTGGTCATAATGTTATGCCTGATTGCCTGATGCCGTGCATTCATTTTCACTGGTATTGTTTTAGCTTTAGCTTCAGACTCTTTTATCACATGACTTCCCTCCCAGCAGATATGAGGCCGCACACGTGTCTCTACGTCGCCTACGGGCTGAGTCTGGGTCTGGGCCTGCTCTGCCTGGTCTTTGTGATCAGCTGGAACTCTTACTGGAGAGGCGGCTTCTCCTGGGACGCGTCGGCCCAGCAGTTTAACTGGCACCCCGTCCTCATGGTGTCTGGGCTGGTGGTTCTGTACGGTAACGGTGAGGAGTGGTTCATCAGAACAAGTCACAGTTTTGAAGCATGTTACTGGTCGTGCTGTTCTTTAATTGACAGAATAGTGAAAAAATAAAGCACATATTACCTATTTACACCACAACAATATCTTGGACATTATAAAAGTGACATAAAATAACAAAATAATGGTCTTATAGGGTCACTCCAACAAATTCACATGTGCAGATCTAAATGATGAGGAAAATAAAGTAGTTTATTTGCAAACTGATTGAACTGAAAACAATAATTTCTTGTTTCTATTATATTTTGCAGCTGTCTGCCGAGTTGAAACCCCTTCGCTCTTATTGCATAGACATCCTCTGATTTAAGTTTTATCCAAAGTGCCAAATATAATGTTGAAGCAGCTTTTTCTTCGCCTGCAGCTGCTGTTGTGTATCGTCTACCGTTCACCTGGGGGCAGAGGAAGTTCACCTGGAAGCTGGTGCACGCTGGACTCATGCTACTGGCTCTGGTTCTGTCGATCCTGGGCCTGTGCGCCGTGTTTGACTTCCACAGAGGTTTGCAGATCCCTGACCTGTACTCTCTGCACAGCTGGGTGGGCATCTGCACCGTGGTCACGTTTGCATTTCAGGTATTTACGCTGATCCTCGTCTATGAAAATCTCCTGTTGTTCCAAAATCATATATGTATTATTTATATTAAGAGCTGTTTCATTGGGATAGTGGGTCCTCGGCTTGGCTGGATTCTTGCTCCCTTGTTCTCCCTGGTGGTTCCGTATCATCCTGAAACCTTTCCATGTCTGGTTGGGAAAAGCCATCTTAATCCTCAGTCTGGCCTCCTGCATCAGCGGCCTCAATGAGGCCCTGCTTCTCACACTGTAAGAGCTCAAATATCCTACTAATGATGACGCAATGTCTTCTTTATCTTTATTTACACCAAAGCCTTTAAGCCAGACTTTCCTATCTCCTTTTCTCCATCTGCTGTAGTAATGGAGCTGAACCTTACAGCTCACTGCCTGTTCAAGCAAAGTTTGCAAACTTCCTCGGCGTCCTTATCGTGGCTTTTGGGATTATTGTGTTTGGAATCTTGTCCAAAACCAAATGGGAGCGACCGGAAACAGACGAAAATGCTTATGTGAGTACAGGTGCCGGTGCAGGTACCAGATCTACTCGGCCTTTCGGCTCCGTTCGGCTTCTTGATGACGTCAGCTACATCTTCGGCTACGTTCGGCTCCATTCGGCTCGGACTACGAGATCGGTTCGCGGTTAGACGACAGGAGTTTAATTTGTTTTTCACAATATGTTTGGAAGAGAAAGCTCGATAAAGTTTTTTTTATTTATGATTTTTAATTTTCCACAAAAACACAAACAAATACTTTGACAGCACTTCATTCATAAAAAAAAAACATATAGTAATAAAATGACAAAATAATTTGAGTTTAATCCATTCATCTGTACAGTTTAACAGAAAAAAACATATACGATTTTTTTTAATCCTGTAAAAGATTAAATTAAAATACAGCTTTTATCATTTTATCCAACGAGTAAAAGGACAAAATAAAACCGATAAGTTGCTCTGCTTTGATAACAACCGCTAACCGCTAAAACTGCTACATCATGACGTCATCTGGAGGCGTCGGATACTCCCGGAGCAGATTTGTGACCTTGGCCTGATTTTCAAATCCCTAACACGTAACGCATTGTTTTTCAGACAATATTCATTTATATTGATTGTACCATTATTTATTTTTTTTTTTTTTCTGGATAAAATTATCTAGATATCATTTTACTTTACAGCCTCTGCTCGGTGAAAACATCTCATGAAGACCGTGGCATCGAGAGCCCACTGTGTGCAGAGTAACTTCAAAAAAAGTGAAGGGATTTCTGTGTTGCCGGAGAATAATAAAGGAATATTACTACCCGTCCATTGTTGTTTTAATGTCGTTTGTAGGTTTGCTGAAGCTATTGAAGCTAATAGCTAATAATTGATATTATTAAAACAGCATAGACTACTTTTTTCCACAAATGGAAATATTTTTAATAACTGTCAAGTACACGTTTATATTAATGTGACAGTAGACAGTGACACGGCTTTACATACTGGCAAATATCTCAAATGTTAAACAATATTTATACACTGGAAACTTCAGCATCATGACGAACAGCTGCAGTGCACAGGTTTACACCACTAGATGTCAACAGAGAACACCATCACCTATGATTTAACATAACTTTTAAATTCAGATTCAAGCGAGAAGAGCAGGAGCAAACAACGATAAAGCAAATTCTTGTACAGAAAAACACAGAACTTAAATAATTGTGGAAGAAAGGCATAAAAAAATAAAACTGCACAACATAAATTAGACTTAAAGGAATAAAGGCACTGAAAAATAAAGGGCAAGAGCAGATATATACAACAGGGTTGTACAATGAGTTATTGATCATGTCTCTCACATATAACATATATGATATGCATGACAAATCGTGTCATTTACACACACATAAAAGGGCTGGATGATAAAGTTGATGGCAACAATAACAAAATAAATATTATTTTAAGGAGAATGAAGGCAAAGTGAAGGCAAAGAGGACACCATCAAGGACAGGTATGTATCTAGCCGTTAATGGAAATTAGTCGCTCCAGTTTCTGGTCAAGCAAGTTTCTGGTCAAGCAAGTTTCTCATGGGTTTTACCCACAGAGTTCCCTATTTAAACCTCAAACTTCCCACCATTCCCTCGGTGACTGAAGAAGCTACTCGGATGAAACCTCTTCTCTAAACTCAAACTCAACTCAAGTCCACTTGCTTTTTAAACACTTTTTGGATGTACTATGACCTGGATGACTGAAAACATATTTCTTTATTGTTGTCATGCCCATCACGGACAGTAGGGGGCGGGTTTACCTCTTCGGGGGCCTGTGTTTGCCAAAATTCAAACGACGAAGAAGAAACCTGTCAAAGTTCATGGGCTAGCTTGTGACAACCGGCTAGCATAGTGGCTAATATCACCCTGATAAGTCTGGTTCCTCCGTCAAAATGGATGTAAATCAGGCGAAACAAGAACACCTCCTCGCCTTAAAAGGTATCAGTGGTTACCAGGAGTCATATTGTGACTTTGCCGGTTGTTGTTGACGTCGCGGTAGTTTGATGTTTTTCTGCTCGAAGCTGCTAACAGCGCTAGCAACGAGAGTATCATCTATTTGCACTTTTTAACTAAATAAACTAGACTTTTTGCACCTGCTGTGACTTCAAATAGTCTATTTATTGTCTTTATGTGTGTGCAAAGCTGGAATTAATTACACTGTAGTAATGTGTAGTGTGAAAAGCGGTGCCTAAACTCCACCTAGATAGCCGTTAGCTGAGTTGTTAGCTACCTTAGCTACAGACACTTGGTTCTTGACAACCAAATTATAATTTTAATAATTTACAGGCCTTGTCATATCTGATAACTGCATGTGTTTATTGATTCGTTTTTGCCATTGTTACTCCACTGAGAGCTAAATAACTTGCCATGATGAACACTGTGTAAGATCCAATTTGTGCTAACAGCAGATGCTAACGTAGAGCAGATTGTTATGTTGTTGCTGTTAGCTGTAAGTCATATTCATTGTAAGGTTTTTTTCAACCTGTATGATACAAAATAACAGCAATAATAATACATGTTATTTAAATGGAACATTTCAAGCCCCTCAAGGACACTTACAAACATACATACAAATAGAACAATGGATTAAAACATACAATAAAATCACAAGAAACATACAATAAAATCACATTCAAAACCTAAATGAACAAACAATGTACATCATTTAATACAACAGTAATGAATAAAATTGTGCAAAAGTAGAAGGGCGAGGTAGGGCGATGTTGGGGTTAGGGGCTTTGAAGCTGTATGATACATGAATAACATCTGGTAAATTATGGGGCTAAATAAGGAAATTAATTATGTGCACCTTCCTCAAGACCACAGGTGCCAAACGTTCAGCCCGCGGGCCTAAAGCGACCCACCAGAGGGTCCAAATCTGGCCTGTGAAGTGTGAAAATTACATAGTCGTTTTTCTATGGAAATAACAGCTGTTGCCAATTCATCCACTGTTTTAGTCACAGAAGTGGACAGAGCACAACACTGAGACCCAGGACTAAACAGCTGATAACAAGATGCCCAAAATGCACATATTTTTCTTAAGATTTTTTTTTTAAAAGGATAGTTTATTAAATTTATTCATTCATTCATCTAATTTACTTGTTCGTCTTTGCACCAAAACAAATGAAAAAAGTCTGGAGTTGTCGTTAGTATTAGGTTATTATTAGGTTGTTATTGCACTTGTCTGGCCGGCTTGAGATCAAATTAGGGTGTATGTGGCCCCCAAACTAAGACTAAGACGTCTACTTTATAACTAAAGAGTGAATTACAGCTACAACCATCCAACCTTCCAGCTTCTTAATTGTATAAATGGCCTCATCTTTACAGTGCCTTAACATTATTATAGTTAAATCTAAATACTTAATTTTGTGTGCTTTAGTTTCGAAGGCCTCACATTTAATTGATGCAACCTCCTATCACAAAACAAACTTCATTCAAAAGAACAATAATGAGATTGTATCACTGCTAAAATAAACTTTTGTTGCAGTCAAACTGCAGATGGTTTCAATAATTTGGTAAACATCCATGGAGAAGACAAAGAAAACCTATGTTATGTGTGATTAATCTGTACCTGTATCATGTCCAGTCAATAACTAGTCTCTCACTTTATTTTTACAGTGATGCGTTTAACAAAACCAACTCTCTTCACAAACTTGCCGGTGACGTGTGAAGATCGAGATCTGCCAGGTGAGCTTGTTTATGTAACGTACCCCAGAGAGAGCCTGTTCTGTTTTTCTGTTTTCTGTTTAGCATCCTGTCCAGACAACCAAGAGATATCATATCCTTGTTGGCTTATTTGGGTTTTCCCTTGTGGCTTATCAGTTATTCCCTTCACGACTGAAATGTAACAGTGAGCGTATGATAAACAGATAATTTTTATTGTGCTTATCGAGGAGGCACAAGTCTAATACACACTATTCATGTCGTTCTGGTCATGTTCAAAATATCAAGATTGGATTTCGGAGGGGGGGAAACTATCATGTTAAATGCTTAAATAAACCTTGAGCCAAAAAGAGAGAGGTGTCCTAACACAAACGAGCATCGTGTGTCATGTGGACGGCTGCACGAATGTGAATAAAACCTGTCAGCATCACTGTCATCATGTCCTTTGCGTAGAAAAGCCAAACAGCCGTGTGCAGTTTATGAAATCTGAGAGGTTCGATGGGAGCGGGTTTGCGTTTGAAACACTTGCAGAAACCTCATGGAAAGGAGTGCATCCAGACGATGTGTTATTAATAGCTGCGATATTGGATTCTCATCAGTTTTGGCAGAGGCTCAAGGTCGGCCCCGTCTAAAATACAAAGTCACATCACTTAACCTCTGTGTCGTGGGATCGCTGGAGGAAAGAGGGACACCAGCTGCAAACCCCAGCAGACACACAGAAATACGATCACATCACATGGTTTTCTATTTAATGTCATTTTCTTTTATTACAACCATGCACAACGTCTCCAGCTTTTAACTCACGTTTTGTCCCAGTGAATCTAACCCATGTTTGATTCAGAACGGACACTTTATTAATTCCTTTATTTGTTGTTTCACAAACCGATACCAGACTCGGGTGAACAGCTTCCTTCCCCTTTGTGTGCATCTGTGAGAACTTTACTTCTGCTTTCGAGAGAATTTCTCTCCCAAATGAAGCTTCAAACCAGTGACTAACATTCTCTATTCCAAAGAACAAGCAAATATCATAATGCAATAAACGTTAAGAGAACAGCAGTGACATAAAGATAGTTTAAAGGCAGCGTTTAATCCAATATACTCCTGTAATTTACAGTCTCGGATCCCAAATTTAGATTTCCAGTCCGCTGAGAGCTGTTTTTTTTTTTTTTTTTTTTTTTTTTATTTCTCTACGCACCTGTAACTGAACTCTACATCAACCGTAAATCTCTGTGACACTTCTAAGTAGGAACTCTATTTATACGAGTGGCAATGAAGTGAAAGCACATCTTAAAGTGCTGCAAGATGAATGAGTTGCTCTTTACGCGAGCAGTAATAAAAAGAAAAATCTCACCTCCTTTATTAAAGATTAGATGTCTTATTAGAAGGTTGTACGATGAGTAATAGAATAAAATACAGAATAAAATGTCTTATGTATGAAGGACATTCAACCTCATTGTCCAACCTCTCTGGTTCAGTCTGCTTTGAAACTTGATCTTCAAAGAAGCTCTTTATTTATCTCTGCGATCCTCCTTGCCGCGAACACTTTGATGCCAACTTTACAATGTCAAAGCAGCATCTCTGTCATAGCTCCCAAGTTTGAGTCAAGCAAGTTTAGTGAGAGTGTAAGTGTAAGAGAATGTATGATTGTTTGGTATTGCTGGTATCCTGGGGGGCACCACTTACAGGGTTCTTATGCAAGTTTGGAAAAGTTATGGAATAAGTTATGGAATTTGATTTTATATGTTTCCTGGTCTGGAAAAATATGGAAAATGTTATCACTTTTCTAAAACATAGGTCTGCAACAGGGAAAAATTTCCCACACAAATACCCTACTGTTGCACATGTTGGAAAAAAATGTAAAAAAATGAATATTAAAAACAAAAACAAAACAAACAAACAAAAAAGAAACCAAACGTGCATTGAGTTTATCTGGGTTTGGTCTCTTAGTTATATGAGCTACATTACCTAGCTATAATCTTCTGGAAATGATTTGGTGACATAACAGCATATATATTCAGATTGATGAAAATGAACAATTAATTCCATAATTCATGTACATGATACACAACTATTTACTCAAATACCATAAATTAGTGTTTTCTTTCATGAGAAGTCAAATTAGGGTTTGGAAAAGGTATGAAATTTTGAACTTCAAATGTGTAGGAACCCTGTATTTAGTTTCTTAGTTTTTAGAAATGGTTCAGAAGCACATGATTTATTTATTTTTATTTTTATTTTTACTTTTATTTTTACATATTCTTGACATGTTTGCTGTGTCTTTTCTTCTGTAGGGGATTTGTTCGCTCAGCTTATGAGGGAGGACCCGTCCACCATCAAAGGAGCGGAGACATTAATGCTGGGAGAGATGCTCACGTTACCACAGAACTTTGGGTAATAAACGCGACTTTGTGTGTAGACTTCAGTTTTTTTTTTATTTTTCTGTCTCAGACCCTCTTGTCTTTCCGTCGTGCAGAAACATTTTCCTCGGAGAGACCTTCTCCAGTTACATCAGCGTGCACAACGACAGTAGCCAAGTAGTAAAAGACATTCTTGTGAAGGTACTTTTAAGAGAAAATACCAGTCTATGATACACACACACACACTTCTCGTTACTTTATGCTAATAATTGTGACGCGACACCTTACAGGCTGATCTACAGACGAGCTCTCAGAGGCTGAATCTATCTGCATCAAACTCAGCCGTGGCAGAGCTCAAACCCGAATGCTGCATCGATGACGTCATCCACCATGAAGTCAAAGAAATTGGAACACACATGTGAGTACTTTTTAGTCTGTATACATGGATAAATAAATCTTGTGAAGTTGTAGTTATGGAATTGGCTTCGAATTGGAGGTATTCACATGCAAATTGGACCAAAGGTGCAGATGATGTCGTGCGCTTCAGCTCCAAACCTTCTCCATATGTTTTTTTTTTTCCTTTGTGTCATCGCAAAAGTTAAGATCGTCTTTCTATTTGTGAGCTTTCATGAATACTTTGACCTTGTGGTGGTGAGCCCTCTGTATTTAAAGTACTCTGGAGAGAATACTTCACTTGGCCAGAAGCTGTGAAGTGGTTTTTATTTACCACATAATGGACCCTACAATCATCCACCGGGTTGACTTCTGTTCACATCCAGACATTTACAGTACAGTTGATTTGACCACTCCCTATCTGGTGCCTGCACCTCTCCCCCAATTTGGACGTGAATAGTCTCAGATTAAAGCAGAGTCTATGCACTTTAAGATCACTCTCCAGGGCTGGAGAGGAATTAATGCCGTAGATTGGAGTATTTTACTGTGACGGTGAGTAAATATTGTAGAATAATAAATAAAAAAATAAAAGAATAAATATGTTATGATGGTTTGATTTATTTTGACATATTCATTCATATTTAAACTGCTATGTCTGTGATGTCAATAGCGTTGCAACCAGCTACCGTAATAGTTGTAGTCTGCGTGCAACACTTTTTTCTTTTATCATTCATAAAAAGCTAAAATTGGGGACATTTTCAGGGACAGTTATAGCTCGGGGAAAGATCATCCAAAACTAGGGCTGCTCCCAGAAATCAGGGACCCAGGGACGTCTTGTCACCCTAAATAAAGGTTTGCATGGCCCCGTATTTGCACTTCCTGCTGATGTGGAAATTCTGGGATATTTACAGCCCAGAGATGGAAAAAAAAAATAACTTAATTAAATGTTATCAAGATGAAATGAAGAAACGGGGACAATTAATTTATTCTGACATATTTATTCATATTTAAACATATTTAAACTGCTATGTCTGTAATGTCAATAGCAGCGTGACCGACTACCGTAATAAATGTAGTATGCGTGCAAGATTTTTGTTTTTCTCATTCACAAAAAGCTAAAATTGGGGACAATTTCGGGGTCATGCAAAACGGGGACTGTCCCCAGAAATTCGGGACGAACAAACAACCGACACGGTTACCTTTTTTCGGACCTTTCCATCTTCACCACACCTCACAGTGATGCAGTTGCACCACATGTGTGCACACAATGAAACAAGTCCTCATAACTCACCAAATCAGGGAATCAAATAATGATTAACGCTAATAAATGTTTTTTTTTCTTTCTCCTCTTTAATTTCCAGCTTAGTCTGCGCCGTCAGTTACACCACTCAGTACGGAGAGAAGCTCTATTTTCGGAAGTTCTTCAAATTCCAGGTGAGTTATGTGTGAGCGTTCTCATTAGATGACAGCGGTTATGTCATGTGTGACTTGGAGGTGACTTGAGAAATGCCACAGACCTACAACAGAGAAAATGCAATTACCGTCCTGTGCGCGTGTGTGTGTGTGCTGTGGATTCAGTTTCTTGCAGTCTGTCTTCCCTTGAGCGTAGTTTTTAAGCCACGGCAAAACCTGGGATTTCATTTTATTCTCGACCACCGTGTTGAATCTTGAGTGTAATCTTCGTCTGAATGGAGGTTCCCTGTGAGAAAACCCCTGCGTTCAGTTTGCAATCTATTCTCAACCAGGTTTTGAAGCCGCTGGACGTGAAGACCAAGTTCTACAACGCGGAGGTAAGTGATGGCGCATGATATCAAAACACATTCATAACATGCTTCGTATCATGTTTCATTTCATAGTTGGGAGCAGATGCTAATAGAAGCAGTTAGCATTCGATAGGCCTCTTGGGAAACCCTTGTACCTCCAGAGAAACAAACATTCAGCGGTTTTTCTCTCATAAGCTGGAGATCAAGGGTTTCCCTGCGTAGAGGTAGCTTTTTACTATTTTCGACTGCAAATATTCATTGTCATCAACTTTGGCATGTAACTTCATTTGTTTATTATGTCCTGTATTTTTTATTTTCTCCATTAGAGTGACCTCAGTTCTGTGGTAATTGTTCTTTCTGTTCTCATCGCTGAACGTTAGCTTCTCTTAATCCTTTTTTTAATTTATTTTTTTTTTAATTGTGTTTTTCGGTGCAGCAGGCCGTGTCTTTCTGAGCCAGTGGAAAGGTGCAAAGTAAAAAGAATGGAACTAAAATCTGTCAAAACACCCAGTGCATTTAAAAAAAAGGAAAAAACACACGTTTTTCGTCCTGGAGGTTCCATTATTTTTCTTTTGCCCTTTCTTTGCATGCTCGTGCTTTCTTGCAAACTTTGCGGGTCTTTTTAAAACTCAAGTTTGTGGTGTCAAATTGTGATGGGTGGGAAAACGTTATAATTGGTCTTAAATTATTATATCTGTTATATCAGGGGGAGGGGCTGCAGGTTAACGCTGTAAAGCTGAAGGTTACTATCTTACTCCAATCATTTAACCTTCAGTTTTAGCTCCTGTAATTACTCTTTGATTATATTCAGTAGAATCCGTGGGTTTGTTTTCGAGTGGCTTTGCATGGAGCAGACATTCTGCGCTCTGTGATTTAACTTTTTTCAGAATGGTTCACGGTCACTTCCTATATTTTGAATTGCAGGCATGAACTAATCTTTGCTTCTTTCTTTTTTGTATCTCACTGTACAGTAGTGGCTGCACAGTTGACGGGTTTTGCTCCCGCAAATCGTCGATTAGTAAAATAAATAATTGTTATCTTCCAATAGCTACGCTAGTATTCTACTAATAATTAGAACTCCTACTTAGCAACAACGGTAATGACTGTAATGTGTTGGTGCTGAGAGATAAAGTCAATAAAGCTTTGTTTGGTAACCATTTAAAAAAAATAAAACAAAAAAATTATAAGTACAATAATTTTCCCGCTTCCAGCTGCACACTATCAGTTAGTGGGGGAGGGGTAATATATGGGCTGCACAGGTCCGTATTGTCTCCAGCAGCAGGGCTGCCTGTGGTTGTGCCTGTCTGTAAATCTTACTGGGAAAAAAAAAAGTATCAGCAAACGCACCCGCATATCCACCGATACCAGTAAAAAAACGCAAATATCAAACTCTAATTGCAATATTCGACATTCTCAGTTCATTGAGAAATTTTAAATGCAGCTTAAAGTACAAGTTGTATATATGTACATCAAGTTACGTCAAAAAACGGTATTAATCCAAATGATCCATTTCCAGTTTATTGCACTTGTACAGAAAAATTGGTGGTTGTGGTGTATTTTTCTTTTAAAGTGGATATTAAGACATTCAACATTGATATAGTATCGGAAGAAAAAAATATCGCAATATATATTGCTCTATTGATATTTTTTCCCACCCCTACTTAGTATAATTGTCTCAGTCACTTACTGTGATTGTTTTTTCTCGCCTGAGTAAATCCACTCTCTCTCTTTGCACATGTGCGTCCATGTCAGCAAACATCAAGTGATTAGTTTAAAGTAATAAATGAAATATGTAGTTGTCTCTTTTTCCTACCTGCAAACCAAATCTACCCTTGAGTACTAATAAAGTTACATTGAACTGAACAAAGCCAGAGTTGAAGTGGGCAGAAATGTTAACAACTTCGCCTCCATCTTGGTCATCTTTTTTTTTTCTATAGAAAGAATTCAACTTCAATAAAGTTGGGAGAAAATTATTCTATTGTATTTCCAATATGGGCAGAACCACTTCACACGTGTTACAAAAAGGTAATTATATTAATAAATGAGTAGAACCGCTTTAGTTATTGTCCCGGTTATGAGCCCTTCTTCTGAAACAAGAAGCTCAAAGAGGCTGAACTGAACCCACGGCTACGTGATGTTTGATTAGCTTAAATAAACTCAGTCATTGTGCAGCCTCTACTCCGTCCTGCTGACCACCACTTGTACTAACATGTCTTCAAAGGTCCACTGAGCAAACCAATAGAATTTAATTCAGAACTTTTAATTCTTTTCTTTTTTGCCTCCGGAGTTTGGTTGATAAATATTTACTACATGTGCACTTTCACATCACATTGAAGAGTAACTCAAAGGTTAGGTTCACATTTTATGTTTATTTCTCATGCCCGCACTGTTTGTACTCTGAAAGAATTACAGCAGTTTAATTTATCCTCCTTTCCATACTGGCTGTGGAAAGATACTTTTCTAATATCAGATAGACAGACAGACAAACAGTAATCATTACAGATAAACAGAACAAATCACAGGCAGCAAATAGGGTCAAACATAAAATAAAAGTATGGCGCAATATGTAAACAATATATATTTTAGTACAAATGCCTCCTCTTTTTTTAAAAAAATAACAAAAAAGATCCAAATTAAATGCTAGTTTTATACTAAAACATCAGTTTAGTTTTAGCTAGCTAGCTTTAGTCAAATTAAAAAAAAAAATGGTTTATCTTTTACACTGAAGACTTGTTTAGACAAAAGAACCAATGTTAATTAACTTTATTTAAACATAGACAAACCCTCTGTGATGTATTTCAGATTGAACCGTTTTGAAGCTCAGTGTAGTGGCTCCGGTCGCCGCCATCTTGTTTTCCCCTGACTCCACCTAAATGCAGCTAATTAAGAAATTTAGCAACAGATGCAGCGTCGTAGGTGACACTTTGAAACACAGCTGGCAACCTGTGAATATGTTTATTAGTAATTTAAAGTCGAAAAACTTTAACAGGGATTTACTGGCTTTTGGAGGCAGCCACTAGTGGCCATTTGAAGAACTGCAGTTTTCTGCAGTTAGCCTAATTTTTCAGCATCAGAAGTTGCTGCCTGAGAATGAAGGTGAAATGTACGGTACACACAGTGTTGGCGTGAGAGTATTTTAAGACAAACTTAAAAAAAAAATGTGAACTCCTCCTTTGAGTTGCTATGATTTTGCACAAGCCTAACCCCCATCCTCGCCCCCCCTTCTTAATACCTAACGATAAAGCTGTTGCTCAGTTCACCTAGGAGATTAATAGACCTGCACATAAAGATTAAACTTCAGCGTGACCTCCGACTCCTTCGCTCCAGACAGATGAGGTGTTTCTGGAAGCTCAGATCCAGAACATCACCACCTCACCTATGTTCATGGAGAAAGTCTCTCTGGAGCCGTCTATAATGTACAACGTCACGGAGCTCAACACGGTCGCAGCCGGGGACGAAGGGTAAAAGCACTTCGAGATCATTGGTGAATTTACACTTGATGCTCAGGTTTAACCTTAATTTTTTATTTATTTTGTTTCATGACAGTGAGTCCACATTTGGGAAGATGTCCTACCTGCAGCCCATGGACACACGGCAGTACCTGTACTGCCTGAAGCCGAAGCCGGAGTACGCGGAGAAAGCCGGCGTCATCAAGGGGGTGACGGTGATAGGGAAGCTCGACATTGTATGGAAGACTAACCTCGGGGAGAGGGGGAGGCTGCAGACCAGTCAGCTGCAGAGAATGGTATTTCAACGTGCACCCGACCGGCGACATCTGAGAGTTTGAATGAGCTGTTGCATTAAAGATCCCCGTGTGTGTCCTCCAGGCTCCAGGGTACGGAGACATCAGGCTGTCTTTGGAGGTGATTCCCGACACCGTCAACCTCGAAGAGCCTTTTGGAATCGTCTGTAAAATCACAAACTGCAGGTGAAAGCGCACACGAAACAATATCAGCATTTATCAATACCTTAAGATGGGGATTTTTATTTAATATATTTTTTTTTTTAGGGTGACCAGACATGCCTAATTTCTGGGGACAGTCCCTGTTTTAGCTGACCTGTTACGTGGCTAAAGCTGTCCCCAATTTTAACTTTTTATGAATGAGGGAAAAAAAATGTTGCACGCTACAAATACTACCAATATTACGGTAACCAGTCGTGCTGCTATTGACATTACAGACATAGCATTTTAAATATGTTTAAAATGAATAAATATGTTTTATTCATTCATTTCATCTTGATAACATTTAATTAATTCATTTTTTTTAGCTTTTTATGAATGAGAAAAAAATGTTGCGCGCAGACTACAAGTATTACGGTAGCTGGTTGCGCTGCTGTTGACATTACAGACACAGCAGTTTAAATATGAATAAATATGTCAACACAAATCAAACCATCATAACATATTAATTCTTTTATTTATTTATTTTTTATCTCCGAGCTGTAAATGTCCCCAGATTTCCACACTGTTAACAAGGGGCCATGCAAACCTGGATTATTCTACAATATTTACTCATCATCACAGTAAAATAGTCCATCCTTAGTCAATCTACTGCATTAATTCCTCTCTCAACCAGTAGAAAATGTTGTGAGGTCATCCCACCCAATCCCACTTTAAGATTTAAATGTTGGATTACAGGCGTCTTTCTTTACTTCATGTCTTCGTGTTGCAGTGAAAGAACCATGGACCTGGTTCTGGAGATGTGTAACACCAGGTCCATCCACTGGTGCGGTATATCCGGACGTCAGCTGGGTAAACTCAGCCCCGCTGCCTCCCTGTCTCTACCCCTCACCGTCCTCTCGTCTGTCCAGGGTCTACAGGTACGATCCAGAGCTTCCTCCTCAACGTCTGCTTGTCGGAGACGTTTATTTATTTATTTCATATCGCGTCATCCTCTCCTTTGTTTCAGAGCATTTCCGGATTAAGACTCACGGACACGTTCCTGAAGAGGACGTACGAATACGACGACATCGCACAAGTGTGCGTGGTCTGCCCGTACACCAGCAACGAGTCCTAGGAATTTATTTTTATGTTTTGCCTTTTTAGATAATGAATGGACCAACACATGACACTGATATTGATTTTTTTTTTTTTTTTGTGAATCCTTAGGGGTTAATACTGTATTTTAAAATGAATAATATAAAAAAAATAACATTTTCTTTGAAAATAACTATGTAAAATGTGCATAAATGTTAATAAAACCTGTAAGCTTTGATTTCCTGTTGCTTTTATAAACATATGTAATGGTGTCCTCGTGGTTATTGTTATTTTATTTATTTTTTTTACACCGTGAAGGAGTCTGTTGTGCAGCCCTACATAGGGAGGAGGGTTCAGGAAGTGAGTGAACAATTTCGGACACGGTATATTACCAAACTCTAGTTTACACCGTGGCATAAAACGTGAGATTAAAACAACATGTTCAGGGTTATTTCCTCTAAATTGACCGAACTCCTCTGTTAAAACACTGCGCTGACGCACTTTAAAATCAAAAATACCACACAAATATTTCAGTAAGTGTTTAATCTCAAGACATTTACTCTGACAAAACAATGTGCTGCCTGCCCTAGCATCCTAACTGTTCCCATAAAGCATCTGATCTCAAATACCAGATTTAAGAGCATGCAAAATGAACAATACGGACACGTTGTTATTAGTTAATGAGCCGTTAAATGGGCTTCGAGGGGGAGGATGGTTATTTTCTCCTAAAGTGCCGTTAACAACAAAAAAACGCAGGCTGCAAACACCGCTACACAATTACACCGTGTGTCTTAATCAAAGGTTGAGTAGAACTCGCTGGAAAGCGGCGAAAGTAGTGAGTAGAAAAATAATACAGGATGCGCTATAAACGACAACAAGGTAGACCTGATGTGTATCTGTGTGAGAAAAAAAGCGGAGACGTTCCCTGCAACGCTGTAAAAGTACATTCCTCCCTAACCTCTATTTATCCTGCAGACACACGGGACCTTTAACTGAGGGCATGAAGAGGGCGGTAGACATAGAAAACAGCATCTCTGCAGAATGTAAAAGCTCTGAGGGAAGAATTTACTCTGTCACTCGGCTCAATGGGATCTTTTTTGTTTTTTTTTTAGTCATCGGGTGTTAACAGGAAGTTTGGGATGTTTTCATCTCACGGTCCAGTCTCCTCATCTCTCCACTCCGGAGCCTTTTAGTCCCAGTAAAGTGCCGTCCACCCCGTCCTTCTTTCCAGCAGCGCCGGGGACTTTAAGAAATGGGTGTAGTAGAGATTGTAATCGCGTCATATGGTTGCCCTTCCTTTGAAAAGAAATAACATGAAGCTGGAAAAAAACAAAAACAGAACAAATTGCGCGTGTTAATAATGTGTTTAACTTGTGACTTTGGCTGCAAAAAAAATAAATAAATAAATCACATGAAACTGAAATCTGATCCACTTACAGTAGATAATAGCTTAAAACTAGCCAACGCAAATACATTTATCTCATAATCAGCTACGCATTATTAAGGAAATTCATGAGATGGAAACACTAACATGGGAGAAGTGGTCTTTGTTTCTATGGTAACAGAGTGATATTATCTCATGTATTCTGTTTGACCCCTGGTTCAGGATTCAGGGGTTTGATACCTGACTAGATCATGAGTGCTCCTCGGCGCTGCCGCTGAACGAACGGCTCCGGATGTGGTTCCTGAGCTGCTCGATCAGCTCCGGGTTCTGCTGCTGGATCTGCTGTGCAAACTGTTGTCCCCTGAGACAGAGACAGAGACAGAGACAGAGACAGAGACAACGTCACAATGTGGACACTTACAGTTAAGATGCACCAACCTGAGACCTGGGACCTGAGAAACGCAGTGTGCTACTGCTGCAACAGGTATTCACAACACCGTGCCTCTGTGCTTCTATTCTGGCGATTAAAATAACTGAATGGATTTAACACTTTGCAAGGCTGCAGCTTTTTCATTACACCGAGGCAACTAGTGGCTGCGAGAGGGCCATCGGGATCGATCCTACCTACAGTAAAGCGTACGGGAGGACGGGGTAAGTTAACTTTTTTGAGATCTATCCCAGGTCATTGTTTTTCCCGCCACAGCTGTTTTGGAGGCACAAGGGAGACCTTCACAATATTAGGAAGGTGGTCATAATCTTATGCCTGATCGGTGCATGCACTCACAAATCTGACTACAGTTTAAAGTTTTGTTTTCTAAACCTGCCTCCAAAGTCCAAAGTGTCTCCAGAGAGAGTTGAGACTTATGCAGCATCTGCAAAGACTCAAACTCCATAAACTCGGATACAACTTTACGATTCTAACCCTGTTTTCAGAAATCCCGAAATATAAATAAATCATGGTTTTAGAGGAAGAGTTATTGAGGGGAGATGTTGCTTTGTTTGCTTTTCTCGGCGAGAGCCAGAGGAGCAGATCGATAGCATCAGCGGCCTGGCACAAAAAGGCTGAGGCCAGTCTGGCTCTGATTTAAAGCAACAAAATCCACCTAAATCCTCTCCACTGCCTTTTACACAAAGTTTGATCTGATCAAAAAAAAAAAAAAAAAGAGAGACGGCATCCAGGTAAGAAACAGTCCAGCGTGTAACTGCACGTTTTTAATGTTTAATTCAGCTAAACTTACGCTTCAATCAAGCTGGAAATGTCCGACAGTCCTCCGACACCTGCCGCAGAACCTCCGACCGCGTTGGACATCATTCCTGACATACTGAGCACACGCACCGACACACAGAGACGGTGAGTTATTGTCGTCTAAAAACTACAACTTGAAATGTGAGCCCGTGTGTAATGAAATGCCGATCATACTCACAGCTGCTGTACTTGCTGGTTCTGCATTACGCTCGCGGCCTGCGAAACAGAAATCCAGCTCAGATCTATTGTTTATTGTGAACGTGTGTTTGTGATCACGCTGGCAGTTAAATAAGGAAAAAACACTCCTATTATTATTATTATTATTGTTATTGTTATATAGCGGCATAGGCCCTGAATGAACACAAACACACACACACACACACACACAGCTATTGGGTTTAGATGCGTCTCGTCATTGTTGGTGTAATAAATCTCTGCCGTGTTTGGAGAAGCATTCTCGGCCCGGCAGACGTTCCCACGTGTCATCGTTTAACAAGTCCGGATTCTCCCGGCCCCACACGTGGTCCTTCGCTCTAGACCAGTGGTTCCCAACCTCTTTTCCTTGAAGCCCCCCCCCTCGCCCTCTACTTATATTTAAGATAAGTGGGGTCCCCCGACCCCGTACAACCTGGAATTATTCAATTTAACCATTTAAATTAGTTTCAATTGATACGAAAACAGCTGTAGATCATATTCAAACTCAAAATTTACTTCCCAACATTTAATATTATTTATCATTATTATTTTTACTATTTTATTTGTAGTTAGGACACATTCTCCCATCTTCATAAATTAACTCTCCATCTTTCTAACAACTGACTTTGATGAAACAAACCCCGCCTTAGATAAGACACCTTCACAAAACCTCGGAAATTCTATATTCCGACTAGGAAATTTCAGATTTCGGTTAACATATTGTTCACGTTACAGGTTAACTCAGATTAGAAAAAATAAGTTTGGTATATTGTATCCACATGCTGAACATTAAAATGTGTCCAGCAGCTATTTATTATTATGGAAGCAGTGATTTCTGAGTTTAACAACTCAGAGCTCGTTTTTTTTCCCAGTTTGTCTTGAATGCAGCATCAGCTGCGGTTGGATCTCAACCAGGTATTCAAAAGCCCTATTTGCACAGGATTAGTTTTACCTGAGGACGTCCTGTGGTTCAGATATTACGCCCTACGTCCGTGTTTCATGTGGCGCATTCACACAGGATAAACAAACTCAAATTTACATTCCGTTTTTATGGCTCTGCTACTTTCCGTCTTACCCACGACCTGTCAGTGTTTAAATCACCTCCACCTGAACACATTAATGGTTGATTTAATGATTTCATCCATCTAAATGGGCGAATACTTCAGTGATATCTTGACTTTGTGCTCTAACATCAGCGGCGCACCCTCTGTGATCTCCGGGTTGGGAACCGCTGCTCTAGATAATAACTGCTTGGTTAACAGGCCGACTATCACCCCAGGGATTAATTATCCGAAACAAAACAAGCAGAGAACCTTTCTCTCTCGCTCTCTGTCTCCTTACTTTCTATTTTAAACTGTAGATATTAGGACTCTCACCATGCTGATGAAGGCTGGGTTGTTGATTAAACTAGCCATGTCAAACCCCAGTCCAGCAGCTATCTGTGGTACACATTCAACGACAAAAACGTCAAAGACTTTAACTTAATATTCATTATATATATATATATATATTCTATAACCAGCGAGGATAGTTTGTACTTACTGGGCTGGTTGCTTCTTTCTGCTTCTGCTCTGCAATCTTCAGGTTGGATTTGTAGGTGTCGTTTTCAGGGTCTAATACCAAAGCTTTCTTGAAGTAGGAAATCGCCTCCGGGTACTTGTTCATAGCCGTCAAAGCCAAACTGAGGAAAAAGGTGAAAAATAATGACCTGGGATAGATCAACAAAAAAAAAAACATTTATGGAGCACTTGAGTTAGCTTACCCCATCCTCCCGTACGCTTTGCTGTAGGTAGGATCGATCCCGATGGCCCGCTCGCAGTCACCAGTTGCCTCAGTGTAATTGCCCAGTTTGCTGTGAGCTGCAGCCCTGCAAAGTGTTAAATCCATTCAATAGGCCTTATTTTAATCGCTACGATAGAAGCACGCAGACTCGGTGTGTTGTGAATACCTGTTGCAGTAGTACACTGCGTTTCTCAGGTCCAGATCAATGGCCTTAGTGTAGCAATCCACTGCACATCTGTAGTTCTCCTCCTTCATGTGATTGTTCCCTGAAATATTAGATTATTAACAGAGTTGAAACGGAAATATGGACCAAAGTGAACGTATGAGGATCATGGACAGGAGAAGGAAATAACATCGACCATCTTGTGACAATTCAGTGTTCTGCTGGGAAACTTTTGGACCTGACATTCATTCATGTGGATGTTACTTAGACATGTAGCACCCACCTAGACCAGACCAGACACCCCCATCCCAAAAACATCTAAAAAAACATGAAGAACGGACCATGGTGTTGACCTGGCCTCTATTTATTTTGGTTGTGCAGCTCTTACGGATTAAATCTGGTGGAAGTTCTCTACCTTTTCTTGCTATGAAAACATCTACTACTACTGTCTATCTACTACCTCTCTACCCATCTACTGCAACCATCGATCACTGCAACTCTAAGTGATGTTAAAGCCATTCACTTTATTTCTACTATATTTCCAGACCTCTGAAATGACGTAGCTTGAAGCATATCTAATTTTTCTCTTCATATTCAGAGCTGGTCCTTCACTTAAAAATAAATTAACCTTAATCAGACAGTGTCCCCGTTTTAGGTCACAGGTGCAAACGCTTCACAGCAGCCAAATGACTCTGGATGAGATTGGATAAGTTAAGAAGCTCACCTTTAGCTTACAGTCTGATGTTAGCTGAGTTTTAGCACCATAAGATAAAGATCTGGAAAGGAAGGCGCAGGTAACAGGCCTAATGCACTTAATATTAAATTACCTTCATTCTTAAGTTGCTCTGCTCGTTCGATGTCTTCAGGAGATGGCGAGGTCTCTGGTATGGTTATGTTGTCGTTCTGCAAAGTTGCAAAACACGTAGCCATTAAAATACTATTTCCGCCATGAAGAAGGTGAATAATGCTAAATGTTGATAATGGAACATACATTTATTTCATTTTCTCTACGTTATAGGTTCCAGGGTTGTCTCAGTGATAAATAATGCCCCACAGCATGATGCTACCACCGCCGTGCCTCACAGTGGGGACTGTGTGTTTGTGATGCGGTGTCTGATGCCGCCAAAAGCTCCATTTTGATCAAATTAAACCGGGACAGAGATTTGAGCTTCCTTCAACAGTGGCTTTCTCTTTTCCATTCTCCCATGAAGATTTGGTTGGTGAAGAATCTGAAGCTTTTACCTCCTTCAAAGCGTCTTGACATTCTCTTTGCATGGGAGAACAGTCTGTTCTAGGTAAATATACACAAATGCCAAGTTCCCTCCACTTCTTAATGATGGATTTAACTGAACTCTATGGTATGTTTTGATGAGTTGCTTGGAGTGTTGTTTTTGTCTTCTTGGTGTATTTAAACTTAGGCAGACTTTAATGATCCACAAGGGAAATTGCTTGGTCACAGAAGCTTAGATGAGATGTTATAAAGCTGGACAGAGGAAGGAATAAAAGAAGTTATGGGGGAGGAGCTGAATCACTCTGCTGGAGAATGAGTTCCTCTGCCCATTTAATGTTTGGTGTAGTGCATAGGTTGCAAAATCTTTGGTTGATTAGACATTTTTTATACTTTTTTTTAATTTTCCCCCACAGATTTAAATTTCTTTAAATACACAAACAGAAGACGTCATCTTTCAGTCAGCACTTCACTTTTTCAGTGATGCAGCAACACGCTGCAGTATTAGCAAAAAAGAAGCTAACTGTGCAGCTATATATATATATGTATATTAATTAATATTTGAACCTGGGTATCATTTTTACAACTTAATATTTAATGCAAAATGTTAATAATAATGTATATTTATAAATAGCACCAGGCTGAATTTAACACATATAATAGGTAGAGGGTCCCTACTTAATCTCCCATTAGTTTAGGGGTCCTTGGGCTGTGTAGTGGATATGAAGGATTGTCCATGACGGACAGCAGTTTGTCCAGTGCCCCTCTTTCCTCACTGAGACAAACGTCTCCAACTCCTAACCAATCACATGTCCAGTCTACAATTTGTTGCTGATGTCTTTTTTGCTGGTACTACTCCCCTAACAAGTCATCACTGTTGTCGATCCAGTACAACATGTTGTTCATGTAGACTCCAGGTACTTGTAGCGGTTTTACTACTGGACTCTGGATGGTGATGGGCTCCTGAAACCAGTGACCAGCTCCTTGATCTTGTCCACATTCAGGTAAGTGGTTTGCCTGGGACCACTCCACAAAGTCCACCAATCAGTGTCCTATACTCCACAAAGTCCGCCTTCATCTTGAATACACCTAATCAGAGCTGTATCGGAAATCCACGGTGTAAAGAGTGACCAGAAACGGAGACAGGACTGTCCCCTTGCAGCCAGGAAAGTGGATTAACCAGTGACTGGGCCTTCCAGACACAGATATGCTTATGCTACAGATACACGATGAGACACACTGACTGCACTTGGGTCGTCTCCATTTCGGTAATTGCACAACTTGGCTGGACATTTGCTGAATTAGGTCAGTCAGATTTAAGGGATGACGAGGAATGCAATCACTTATTTTACATTAGATATATTTTAATTAAACGTACGGTAAATTCTAGACAAAAGAAAAGAAGAAAAATACATTGAGCATGATATATGGTGACACTATTTATTAACCTAACATCCGAATGGGGTGAATATTTTTACCAACCTTGAGCAGGGCATTGAGGAATATCTCTGTGAGTGGCTGTGGCACTGCGAGGTGGCAGTCACTGGAGCTGATCTTAAAGGTGGTCTCCAAGCACTGTATCGCAACTGCAGTGGAGAATGCGGACAATGTGACAGAATAATTTAGCATAACGGCAAAAGAACCGTGGCGGACAGTTTAATCACGGTGAGTCAGAACCTGGCTGCACATTCAGAGCAAAGAAATCGAAACTGTCCAGTTTTCACGCACTGCTTCATATCATACTCTGATTAATGTGTTTGATTAAAAAAAAAAACTAAAGTTTATTCACTAAACATCGGGATAATAACATAACAATAAGAATAAATGATGCACAAACTCTGAAATGGGCAGAGCAAATGTGCCCTATATTTATAAAGTGGCTTTCCACAGTGCACAGAGAGTCGACCTACCTTCAAGGCTCTCCTGCTCATCAGAATTCAAAGCACCGCAATGTGTTTGATCTCGGAGGAACTGCACAATAGAGAATGCCAGGCGCTTCTCCACGGCCATTTTTATCTAGAAACTGGTCGGGCACAGGAAGTTGTTTGAGGAGCGGAACAGAAAGGAGCCCACACAACGATGATTATTAATTCACAGGGTGGCACTTCAGAAATAATAAATGTGTAAAATGAATGAGATGGTCCAAAACCAAAACTCATAATCTAGTAATAAAGTCACAACAAGATATCTGATTTCAAAAGAAATACAAATAAATATCATTTCCTAACTATCGCCACATAAACTCATAGCGACCGGATCATTTCTTAATGATAGTACAACAGAAATTTGTTTTAATTCCTGCATGAGAGTCTGTGGCTTTTGATAATCATTCTAAATTCTCTCTCCATCATTAAAAATATTTATTTTTAAATGAGCAAAAACCTGAGTTTAGAGAACCCATTTCTTTGGTAACACAATATCAAGATGCACATCTGCAAAGTTTATTAAATCCACTCAACTCAAATCCATAAGACACTGTTGTGTTTGCTGTCCTGTATGACAAACAACAATCTCCCCATTTGAGGATGACACGAACAGATGACACGAAAAGATGACTCTGTCTTTCACTGCAACTCCATTAGTTTGTCCTTTTATATGGAATTAATTAACAAGCCACATTTTGCCTTATATTATGTACTTAAAAAAACATCTTTATATTTCATTTATGAAATGTTATAAGAAATGTTTCAAATTGATTTTAAGGCTTCGTTAAATACACACATAGACACTCTTACTGGGATACTGGTTGTAATCTAGTCACTACTCTAAGCCGGATTAGTAAATGAGTAGTAAAAACTCCAGATTCCCTTTAAGCCAGCAGATTTTTCTCATCATATAATTAAGTGAATTCGAGCCACTGGAATCCAGCGGATTAAGTTTATTCCCGAATCCCAAATAGCATAAAATTGCCCCCCTCTTCCCTAACTGCATAATCCCAGCACCTACTATTAGGGAGGATGGATGGTGACGGCGCGTGCACTTGTTGTTTCCAAGACAACTCATGGGAGGATGAGAGCAAAATTATTCTTGCTTTTTTGGTTGATTTTAAGAGAAACGAGACACGCAGACACAAAACAAACAGCCTCATGTTTCCATCACGTGCTGATGCCATGCGTTGCCATCCTCCCCTGCCTCCCTCCTCCTCCTCCCTCTCTCTCTGCGTGTGTGTGCGTTTATATGTGTGTGTTGACACCACACGTACATGCAATGATGCAGAAGCTATGATGTAATACCACAATAGAAAAGCCTTATACGCCTAATTGAAGCTTATTTAACATAACGATAATTTAAACAAAAATGACGCCGGAAGCCAATTTTAATTTCCTGATAGCAGGGCTCGCGCACCTTGTGGCTAATGTGATGCTAAAACAATAAAAAAAAAAAAAAAAAATATGCAGCTAGCAAGGCGGGGAGCAAACCCCCCAAAAAATAAATAAATGAGAGGAAACGCACATGCAATGATTATGAAGCTGCTATATTAATAACGTAAGAGTGTAAGGATGCTATTCGGTGCCCCCCATCCCCGCCCCCCTCCCTACCTGAGCTCTTATCCAGCTGTCTGCTGCCTGCTGCCTCCGCGTCATGAGGACCGTCTCACACTGATGGCATCCTCTCGTGCGCATGCGCGTAGATAGCGGAAGTAGGTGAGGTGAAGAAAAAAAAAATAAATAAGAAAAAAAAAGCTAGTGGTGCTGCACTGTTTGTGCTTCTGCTTGTGGGACCGAGTTACAGTAAGAAACGGCGACAAGTATTTTTATTTTTTTATTTTTTATTTTTTGCTCGGGAAACATAAAACCGCATGAAACCGCCGGCATGTGCTCGCTAATAAGAGTTGCAGCATGCAGAACGATTTGCAGGTATTTTCAAGCATAAGACAAAGGACATTTACAGCTCGCAGTTAAAAAAATGTTTTTTTTAACTTCCTTATGAAAGGAAGAAACAAGGACCATTACGTTTTTCTTTTATTTTTGGCGTATTTATTCATATTTCAACATAAACTGCTACCGTAATAACTGTTGTTGTAGTCTACACGCAATATTTATTTTTCTCATTCATAAAACTCTAAAATCGGGAACACCTGTAGATAGGAGACGGTTGTGAAGTTGTTTAGACAGATTAAGGGAATTGCACTGAAACACTACTCTTTAATAATTTCTCATTGCTGTGCTGTAAGTTTAGTTTATCGAGCATTATTTATTTATTAATTTATTTATTTAAAAAAACGTAATAAATTACTGAGCTGCTTGTTGGGGGTTCTGCAGCCACGCTTTTTTATGAACATGTTTTTAAAAGCCTTCAGCTGCCAATGCAGTGAAACTTGACCCTGATGGACTGGACGTGAGGAAAGGTCACCGCTTAGCATGGAAAAAATCCAGAGCACGTTTCAAGAATTCACTGCTTACATTGGTGCCACCTGTTCCAGATAACTCGCGACTGTCTTCTTTATTTTATTCATTTATTTTTATAGGGGATAATAACACTGTGTAATACAAGTTTGGAATTTACGTCCGCTGCAGGCTCTCTAAACCAGTAAACCTGAGAATGACCATCCCGAACGGGTCGGTGATATCGGCCAGAGGCTGCTCCCAGGCTGGAAGTGAGAAGAGCACCCTGAGGTGGGACCTGTCTCCGGACGAGATCAGGTCCACGACGGACAGCTTGATCGCCAGAGTAAAGAAGATCTACGATGACATCGGGGCTCTGGACGTAGAAAATGTCTCTGTTGAGAACACCCTGGAAGCCTTGGCTAATGCCAAGCTGGATTATGCCTGTAAGTCGCATGCATGTGTCGCCTGAGCCTGTGGCTGACACGTCCTTTGTGTCACATAGCTCCAAATACTAACATAAAGCAGCTGCAATCATTCATTAATTAGAATGTGCTTTACTTTAATTTTTACTTTTATATCTCTTGGTCCAAGTCCAAGCTGCTGCACCTTTGTACATGTGATGATCTTATCTTATCTTATCAAAGTAGCTGCAGATTTATTTTTAGTAATCTTTAAATTGATTAATCGACTTATTGCTGCCGCTACATGATTAATATTTAGACTACAGCGCAGAGTCTGGATCCCTTAACCCGTGCGCAACACATGTGTCCGCCCTCATCTTAAAATAGATGCTGACAAATACACCTGTTACATGCATGTGAGTGGCATTTTCTAACACCTACACTGAGGCCTCATAAAAATAAAAACCACTTGTTTATAATATGTTTTTAAAATTGTACGTGTTTAACAAAAGTGTCCTTTTCCATTTTATTTTTATTTTTTTGATATTTTAGTGGTAGTTATGCTTTTTGCTATCATATTTAGCAGAGGTGTGTATTTTGTTTAGCAAATTTAGTTATTTCAAACTCAAATCCCAAACCTAAATTGTTACCATTAAGTGTCTTCTTCAAAAACACCCTAAAAATAGCATGTGTTTATGAAAAAAATAAAATAAGTCTCATAAAAATCAGTGTTGCTACTTATCATTGACATGTCCAAGTCTCTAATAATCAAGAAAAATCCACTTTGCATTTATATTATTGAAAATATTCCAATTTTCATGTGTTTTTTTTGAAGAAAATTTCATTGCATCACAGGCACTGGCATATAAAATGTAAAAAGTCAGAATATAATCAATATCAATAATAGTATTTATGATTACTAATGATTTATGTAAAAAAAAAAGTAGAAAAAAATATTAATATATGCTATTTTTAGGGTGTTTTTAAAGTGTCCCGTAACAATTATAAAATCTGATTCTGATTATAAAACTAATGATTCAGTGATTGTTTGGATCTTTTCATGGGATTAGTTAACTCCTTGTGTTTGTTCTGCTTTCTCAGCCTCACGCCACGTCCTCGACTTCCCCCAGTACGTTTGTGCGTCTAAGGAGCTCCGGTCAGCGAGCACGGAGGCCGACAAGAAGCTCTCAGAGTTTGACGTGGAGATCAGCATGCGGGAAGATGTGTTCGGACGAATCACTGCCCTGCAGGTACACCTCAAAAACACATAAACGCTTAAATAAAAAAGCTTGTCCCTCAATAAGGCTTCTAAAAGAATGACGTGTTAATCGTAAGAGTCTAACGTGTGAGGATCGGATGCGTTTATCACAGTAGCTGTGTTTATATTCAGATCAATTATACACTGCCCTCCTCTCACCCCACAGCTGGTTCTTATTTAGTCTCGGAAAGAAATTTAATCTCAGTTAATCAGCGGCTGCCAGGGCCATATTTTATGTCATGCAGTTCTGACTGACTGGCTGGCATGGAGTATAAATAGGTGATTATATTTAGCAAATTGTCCTTATTTCTGCTTATATATATACATTTGTGTTACATGATTATTTTTACGACAGAAAAAGCTCCAAGATGTCAAGATTTCAGCTGAGGAGAAGAGATTCTTGGACAGGCTTGTTACACTGGGCCAGAGGAAAGGACTTCATCTGTCCAAGGAAATACAAGAGGTAATGCAACATGTATATGCATGTATTTTATGTAATTTTTGCACCAGTCTTAACTGATCTTATAAAATGGGATTTTTTTGACGTGCTTCCCTTGTTGCGTTCTTTCCTCTCCAAAGGAAATAAAGAGAACCTCCAAGCTCATCAGTGAACTCTCCATAGAGTTCAACAAGAACCTGAACGAGGACAACACGTTTCTTGTCTTTTCTGAGCATGAACTGGGTAAGATCATCCAACTGCATCCAACTCTGAACACGGCGCCGCCATGAATGCCTTTTAACTCTTTCCTCTTCTCGTTAAGGCGGCCTGGCTGATAGCTATCTGAACGGCCTGGATAAGACGGCGGAGGGCAAGTATAAAGTGACTCTGGAATATCCCCATTACTACCCCCTGATGAAGAGGTGTCACAATCCTGAAACCCGGAGGAAGATGGAAGCGGCTTTTCACAGCAGGTGTAAAGAGGTAACCGGAGGCTGATAATCAGTCCGAGTATCCAACACTTTACCGACCGCGAGTCACGATGATGTTGCGCAACAGGTGATGCATATAGACTTGCAGAGGATATATAAGGCTGTTAAATGCGGCATTACATTATGACCACTGACAGTGAATACCATTGACCAACTTGGGACATGTACCACCTAGACCAGACCAGACATGTTTACACTACAGGCCTAAAGTTTGGAAGCAACTTCGAAGTTGGCCTTTCTTTAAAAACAGCTGTGAGTTATATGTATTTTGGGATGTATTTACTGCTTTTACTGATATGCACCATTTTAGGCGTACACTGATGTTAGCAGACCATTGCTGAATAAATGTCAGCAAAAGAAAAGAAGAAGGGCTTAGTTTTAGGGGTCGAGGAGATTTGCAAGAGTCACAACTTCAGTGCTGAAGTAAAAAACAAACAAAAAAAACAAATCACAGTTTGCATTATTCACTCTGACACTTTGGCTTTTGAGAGTCTGCATACAAATATCCCTTGCAGAATGAATGCCTTGTATATGCCATGCTGTTGTTAAAGCCAGAGGAGGTTACTTTGATGAAAAAAAAACTCAAATACCTGATAATTATAGTAAAATGTCTACTGATAAGTTACTCTTTATATAATAATCATGTTTATTTTACTTATACAAAACTAATCACACGAAACAGGTCATCTTGAAATTCTGACATAAGTTCATTTCTTACACTACGTTAAGTTATTATTATGCAAGTTGAAGATATTCTTCAGCTGCTAGCTTGCGATTAGATTTGATTCAGCGTTATTGTTATTGTGCTGAGTGCAGGTACGCAGCCGATGAAATACAGTTCGCATCTAATCAGAAGTGCAAAGAAGGTTTTATTTACAGAAAGTGCAGGTATGTACAGAAGTGCCGGTGCTAGAGCTTAAGTGGTGCTGCAACATCCTACGGCATTTACACAGCTAAATAAGCTAAAGAAGGACGCACAGTGTTTTCTATCCACAATTTAAGGCATGACTGCCTTAAATAAACGGTGGGTACTGTCTTAGGATGCTAGTGCTACCGGCAGCCTAGCTCCCCTCATGCTCCATTTCCATTTTTTTAATGTGGAGTTACACACTGCCAAGATGGCGAAGGACAAAGCCACCACACTGATCTTTAAAACCGCGAATCACGTGTCACAACAGTTCTCATCCACATAAAATCCGCTGTGTTGTGCTGCCAGTTGTCTTCACTAAACCAAACACTGGCTCTAAAGATGGAATCTGCATTTTAACACTTGAGGTGTTGAATGTTCAGTTGGTTGCAATCTGCAGCTTCACCACTAGGTGTCACTAAACCCCACACATTGGCCCTTTAATGAACACAATTAAACATTTAATGAAATATACCGATTTAGTAATAATTTTGATATCTTCTTATTTTTTCAGGTAAACACAGCAATCCTTGAACAGTTGATACAGCTGCGGGCGAAGGTTGCAGCCTTACTTGGTTACAGCAACCATGCTAATTATGTGCTGGGGGTCAACATGGCCAAAAATGCGAGCAATGTGTCTGACTTTCTAGGTATGAATCCTTTTGACACCACCTCAACACCTCTGGCACTCACGCAACAAATGCAGTCGTTCCCTGTCATTTTTAGATGTGTTTTAGATGAACAGCTTCGCAGTGCAGCGCTTCATTGGACAGAAAAATGGGGAAGTTCAGTAACGCGACCCCTCGTGCACATGAGAGTGTCACGTATGTTGCAGTGCAGGTCTCTCGTGTGAAGCGTAGCATGCAGGTAATTTATGGCTCGTGGGGCAGGGTTCTAGACGTCGCCATAAATCACAAAAAGGAAAAGGGCTAGCTGAGCAAACTGAATTATAACATACAGGCTCAATGTGGAATGTGGAAAAGGACACATCTTGCAAAAAAAACAAAGTTTGCAAATTAACAATCACTAAAACATTTTGCACTTTTTGGCTGTTTGTGCTTCTGGTTGGATGCCGAATACATTTCATTGGATTTGTACCTGTTCTATATACAATAACTTTTTTCCTTTTTCCCCCTTTCACAGATAAGTTCTATGAGACACTGAAACCCATTGGAATTAAGGAGAGGAAATACATTCTCGCGCTGAAGAAGAGGGAGTGCTTGATGAAGGGCTTGCGCTTCGACGGGCAGATCAACGCCTGGGACTTACCCTACTACATGAATCAAGTGGAGCAGTGCAAGTTCGCCGTGAACAAGGACAAACTGATCGAGTACTTCCCGCTCGACGTGGTGACGGAGGGACTGTTCAGTATCTACCAGGAGCTGCTGGGACTCAGGTTCACCGAGGTGGAACGTGCTCACGTGTGGCATGAAGATGTCAAGCTTTATTCAGCTCAGGACACTGAAACCGGAGAGGAGGTCGGTCAGTTCTACCTAGACTTGCATCCGAGGTAGAGTAGTGTGTGTCTCTTCACATCAGTGCATGTGCATGTCTCTTGATCTCTAATCTTTTGGGTTTTTTTTTTTTTAACTCATTTGTGAATTCAACCTCCACCAGGGAAGGAAAATATGGCCACGCTGCTTGCTTTGGGCTCCAGCCGGGCTGCAGAGGACCTGATGGGAAACGCAGGCTTCCAGTGGCAGCTATGGTGGCTAACTTCACCAAACCCAGGAAAGGCTGGCCCTCTCTCCTCCAACACCATGAAGTGGAGACTTACTTTCATGAGTTTGGTCACGTCATGCACGAGCTGTGCTCTAAGGTTTGCAGCCAGGAGTCAGGCGTTAATATTTTGTAGATGTCCCTTGTACCTCAAAAACATCTGGGCTATGGGGTCTGCTCTAGATGGGTGGGTGGTTTTATGGTGTATTTGACTTAGAAGGAGCCTGAACTTGTCCCGCGTTTTGTATCAGACCACTTTTTCAGAGTTCAGTGGGACTCAGGTGGAGACAGACTTCGTGGAGGTGCCGTCTCAGATGCTCGAGAACTGGGTTTGGGAGAAGGAACCTCTGAGAAGAATGTCTCGCCACTACAAGGACGGCAGCCCCATCCCGGACGATCTGCTCGACAAACTGATCAAGTCCAGAGTCGCCAACACCGGTCGGGACGCTTGACTGCTCTGCTCGGAAACATTTGCTCACAAGTCAGGAGCCTCTGTTGACGCGTTTGCTTCATCTCTAGGTCTGATGAACCTGCGTCAGGTCGTTCTCAGCAAAGTGGACCAGTCGCTTCACAGCAGCCCTGAAGGGGATTCAGCTGAGGTGTTCGCAAAGCACTGCCAGGACATCCTGGGCGTTCCTGCCACACCAGGTCAGATTTGTGAATGTTTAAAGAAATCCATGCATCAGGATTTCTCTTCAGATTTTTTAAGGAAATGAGAACTCTGCTTCATCTTTAGTCTTAAATTAGACGTAAAAAGAAAGATGAACCAAAGTGAACATACGAGGATCATGGACATTATTGATTTACACACCAATCTGCTACAACATTATGACCACTGACGGAAGAAGTAAACGTCAATGACATCATCTTGTGACAATTCAGTGTTCTGCTGAGAAACTTTTCTCCTCACAAGGAGAGCAGGTGGTTTTGATGTTGTGGCTGATCGGCGTACTTGTACAAGAGAAAGACAAAACTCAGTATTTTTTTTTATTAGCCTTATTAGCACAACACAAATAAAATACATGGAAGATAAATAAAACCACAGGACTAGAACCGTCCTGTAGGCTGATGCAACAGCATGCAAAGCAACACATGCAAACAGGTGCTATAAAGCATGCCTCAACAGGCAGTTAAACTGCCTTCACAGTTACAGATAGCAAGGGTAGAGCTGATATTGACATGCACTGAGAAATATCAGAGCAGACAAGGCAACATGAAGGAAGGTCTATGGCTTTTTAGAAGAGTAAGAATCACTGTGTTGTATATTTAAAAGAAAAAAAAAACGCTTCAGAACTGGAGAGCTCTTATTGTGAAGGCCAAACAACAACTTCCCCCCCAACATTTACCAACTATAAAGATAAATTAATTCTCTGTTATTTTATTATATCTGTTCTCTGCAGGTACAAACATGACAGCCAGTTTCGGCCACTTGGCCGGAGGGTACGACGGTCAGTACTACAGCTACCTGTGGAGCGAAGTCTACTCCATGGACATTTATTTCAGCCGCTTTAAAAAAGAAGGCATCATGAATCCCAAGGTCGGTCTCTTAGATTCTGTCACATGCGCGTGGGTGCAAATTTGTGAAACATGTGTTTATCTGTGTCTCTGTGCCTTGAGCGCAGGTGGGAAGAGAGTACAGGCGGGTGATTCTGGAGGCTGGGGGCTCTGTGGATGGAATGGACATGCTGAAAACCTTCCTTGGACGTGCGCCGTGTCAGGACTCCTTCTTCCGGTGCAAAGGACTGATTAGGAAAGAAGACACACAAATGTCATAATTTAAATATGCAATGAGACTTTTACCCCGGCGTTCATTTTGACTCGCCATAAAAAGAAAAAGTTTGCTCTTAATATTAACAATGTTTTTGCTTTGATTTAAGTGTCCCGGTATGTAAGCCAGCACGCACAAGAACCCTTTTATTAACTGTCTTCCATCTATTTTTTTTTTTTTTTTTTATGTACATCTGAGCTACTGTGACCAAGCAATTTCCCATGTGGATCGATAAAAGTCTGAGTCTTTACTACAGCCATTTTGGCTTGACTGACTCCGAAAATCATGTTAAGCAAATGTGGCTCAGTCCCAAAAGACGACTGACTAGACTGTACAGTTCCAGCACTGAATATCCGCCCAACCCTGTATCCCTGCAGCCATTATCCTGCAGAGGGTCGCTATGAATGGAGCTGGTATTGGGCGAGATGCGGGGGACGAGCTGTACAAGTGGATATAGTGATTATAGGTCAACATGAATGTTGTAAATGCTGCCATTTTTTGTGATTTTCCTTCAATAATAAGTCAAGGTGGCTGCTGTGAAAAAGCAGGAATGACAGTATTGTTTTAGCAAGATTGAAGCTGTAGAGATCGGAAAATTATGTCAAAGCTACAGACAGATTTGTGGGATTTCCATGCATTAAATTGCACCAGTATTCAGGCAAGGTGACTCCTCACAAAACCGTGCTATCAATGGAAAAAAAAAATCCCTCCATTAGTTTTCTGCAGTTAAATCTTTAATACGCCTCCAGGTCTTTTATTTAAAACATCCTTCCATTATCCATTCCTTGCTTGTCCTGTGGAGGATTTGCAGGTGACTGGATTGTGTCCCAGCTGGTGTCGGACGAGAGGCCCGCGGACATCAACCGTGAATATAGTTGAAAGTGGTTGTGTTTAAATGCTGTCTGTGCTTCTCTTCCTCTGACGACTGAACAGGTGCCTCAAAATAATCCCTCCTTAAAGGAAATCTGGTTTCTGTAATGACATATTTAAATTAAAAGCCAGGATCTCCACTGTGAAAGATGAAATTTACCTGGATTGCAATAAAAATGAAGCAGGTAAATAGAATTAAGATATAATTTAGTTAATAATTTGCACAAACCCTTTGTCAATGTGTCTTCTACAGAGTTTAAAGAACAGATTGTGTTACATTCAACTGCAAACAAGGAATTTCAAGAAAACAAAATATTTGTATCAGAGAAATACATTTTTTGTTCAGAGACAAGAACTTTGTGCTTATTTTAGGAATTTTTGTCAAGCAAAAAAAGGTTTAACCCATTTTTTTTATAATACAAGATGATTTGATCGGATATAAGAATATTTAGCTTCTTTCTAGTGTAATGCTGTTTTTGAAGTGTATTTGCAACAACTTTCACATGTGTATGAACCGAAGGCAGGTGGCTCACAGAACTTTACTTTTAATGGAGAAAAAAAAATCATCCCTCTAAAGAATTTAAGTTTATGTAATGAAATCTTTAAACTGCCAAGCCAAGATGTCTGCAATGCAAGAAACAATATACATGGATTGCAAAACGAATTAAGCAGATAAACAGAATTAAGTAGTAATTCAGTTAATAATTTGCAAAAACTCTTAGTCAAGCTGTCTTCTACAAGTCAAAATGCAAACGGACAAATTTATTTGGCTCTTTGGTTGTTGTTTTTTTATGTTAACTTTTGTTATATGTTTAATCAGTTGTTCATGTTCGAAATAAATAAAGAATCAGAGTTACTTTATTAATCCCAAGGGGGAAATTACCTTTTATTACAGCAGCTCCTACTCAGAGTGAACTGGTGTTGAGAACAAAGAGAAATGTAAGAATATGTAAGAATAAGTAGGCAGTTACAGTAAGAATCCATGCATCAATGTAAAAAAAAGAAATATATATATATAAATATTTACAAGTGTATGTGAACATGTGTTCCAAGTTGTTGCTCTATAATAACATTGAATGTGGGACATTGCACATGGTGAGTGCAATAAATATATATATAAGGAAATACGTACAAGAAAAGAAAGTGAATCATGAGTTATTGCACAATATCAGCATAAATATGTGTTAAAGAAAGGAAGAAAGGAAGTTAATGGAGAAAGAAATTAGGTTTGTGTAATGAAATCTGTGAGATGTCTGCAGATATTTTATTGAAAACATCATTTAATTTAAAAAAAGAAAAACAAGAAAAAGTTATTCTTACACCAGGTGGCGCTACACCCCAACAAAGCAAACTGTCGTACTCGGTGCAAATTGTGTATAAATGTACATGTGTTTGAAAAAAAAAAAAAAAAAAAAAAATATTTTTGTTTCCTCCCTCCTGGTGCTTGTTCTCCATTTGCGGTGTGCGCATATAAACGTTGCGGTAGCGCGATGCGGAGCTCCGTCTAGTAGCCGCCGGGCTGGGGGCAGGTAGCGGGGGAAACGGTGTCTGTGTCTCGGTGACATAGTGAAAGCATCATCGGCGGGGGCTCACACGGGCTGGAAAGAAGACGACTTCTCCTACATGTAGGCGCAGAGGTCGCAGGGAAGAAACTCTCCGCGTCAGACACAGCCTCCATGTAGGAGCTCCACTATATTTGTCTACATATTTTTTAAAAAGAAAGAAAGAAAAAAAAAAGATTAAGGGGAAAACTATGAGCGAAAACATCTGGGTGCGGCACACTTTAAGAGGAAAAGCTTTCGCTCAGCCGGAGGTCGTTTTTCTTGCCTTTTGTATTTCCTTGCTGAATGTCGTGGACGTTATGCTTTTTTTTCTCTAAATGTTATTAATGCCACTGTTTCGGGACGTCTTTTTATTCTGCTTTCCTGCGAGTTACACTCGGGAGGCGACACTTTGAGAGACAACGTTGGAGCAACTTGAAGGCGGCTTCTTTTTCTTTTTTCTTTTTTTTTTTTTTTTTTTTATTTTTTTCTCCTCCCGAGGAGCCTGTGCGTAAAGTGGGCCACATAGTGGGCCAGCTCCGAGAGGCTCTTTAACACAGAGGGCGACACAAGCTAGCTAGCTGCTAGCTTAGCCTCCTGAACAGCCGTTAAGCCAAGCGGCGAAGCTAATGCCTGCGACGTAAAACAACACGATACTTTTTTTTGCGGGATTTCTTTCACCTCTTCTACACAAGCTGGACACAATTTAATGAAAAAGTGACCGGAATATAATTTAGGTAAGTCTCTTTTGTTTGCGCAAGTTTCTGCGGCTACTGCCCCCCCTTCCTCCTCCCTCCGCTCCTCTCACACATCATGCTAACGGTGCTAGCTGCACCTTAGCATCGCCGAGGTCCCATTCAGACGCTTGTCCTGCCTTAAGTTTTCCTCTAATTCGGTCGATTTTCGCGACGAAATCACAACATTACGCTGTCGCCTGAATGATTAACATTTATTAAAAGGTTTTTCGACGTTTCCGACTTAGTAGACGAAGTGTTTCGGGGTCGTGTAAAGAGATTTATGCAGCTGTTTTTTTTTTTTTTTTTGCCAGGTTTCACACCAGCAGCTGTACCTGGCTGCCCCCCCTTTTACGATAGATAAGATAAAATAAGATATACTTTTATTTACCCCACAATGGGGAAATTGCACATTGTTGGCAGAAGCGGTACAGAAACATTCAACACTAAAACAAACGGCGCACATGTACGTGGACTGTATCTGGGCGAAAAACACATATATATACATATAACTCGGTTGCTTCCTATTTAATCGCACTCCCTTTTAAAAAAACATTAAAGCATGTTCATATGTGTTACGATCATTCCTAACCTCATTCATTAACCGAACAGCTGCAGTGCAACAACAACAACAACAGCAGCAGCAGCTGCAGACACATCTTTTGTTGGAGCTTCTTCTTCTACGGAGGGATTAGACTCGTTTATGCCCTCAACATATCGGCGTTTTCATTTTCTCACCACTTCCACTAATCAGATTAGTTTAATTTAATCCCATTTAAAACTGGGGGGGTGTGTTGCATGGGGCAGCTAATCTGCGGGGTTTTTGATTTTGTAGGAATTTGCAGCATCGGGGCGATGAAACAAACGAGGGTTCAGGTGAAATCAGCAGCTACCTGAATTACATCCGCCTTTTTTTTTTTTTTTTTTTTTATAAATGTTGTCAGCTCCATGTCGTGCTTTCAGTGCAGAGCATTTCCGTGTTGAATAAAACCAGATCAAGGCTTTATATAAACCAGAGCGTCTTTATATAAACCAGAGGCTCTTTTTTGTTTGGGTTCCTTGCACAGACCCATTTGATCATGAGCCGACCCGGACTAGTAGCATACTAGCATAATAACCTATAAGTAAAGACAGCTACCATTTGTTTTAGTGCAACGAAGATCATGTAAATGAGGAGAATGTTACATTTATTAAGCTATAATCTAGAAAAATGAATGCAGTCTGGGCTCAGTGGTCTCTCAGCGTTGTCTAACTAAAACAGTGGACAAATTGGGGATAACGGTGATTTCCATTGGAAAAAATTGCCGTCTTGTCACTTTGCAAATTCACGCCACGGACCAGATTAGACCCCCTGTTGGGCCGTATGTTTGACACGTGTGATATAAACTGAATCGCATGCATACCTGATGTTGTAATACGAAAGTAACCTGCTGCTGAGGTCACCCACGAAACTGGCAGGGTGAGGTGTTGCCAAAGATGTGTGTGCAGATGTGTGCAAGTAGACACTCGCATACCAGTTTATTAGAAGCCCGAACGGAAACCAAAGCATTTCTAATATAACAGTCCTGCAGTAAACTCAACATTCATGGCTGTTTAAATGCTCAGTTTTACTCTGAAACGGCATAAACGACTGTTGCATTAGAGTTCATTCCTTTCCACCACGAGAGCTTCTGCTACCTTAAAAATCAAACACTGAGTTTGATTATAGCCGTTGTCATTTATTTAAACTAATATTGCATCTTGTTGGCCTTTTGAAAGTCTACTGGACTTGCCGCTTAAGCAAAGAGTGGCCACTTGTCATTGTTCCACACCTATTATCTAATAACTGATAGCCATCTGTTTGCAGATTATTTTCCACGTATTCATTATGCTATTGACCAATCCGCAGTGCCACTCATTTCATTGTCAGAAAGCCTTGAGGCGTGGAGCTAATGTTAGAGGTTTGCTTCTTCCTGGTTGAGTTAGGGTTAGACACGTTGTGACCGTTCACCTAAAAACATGTTTGCATGTTACACCGATGAGCCACAGCATTAAAACCATTAGCACTGATGATCTCATTGAGATATCATTTCCTTGTGAGAAAGATGGGTCTTGACATGCATGTTGGTGTTGCAGGGTTTAGTGTGGGCATCATAACTGTTCTGTGGGTGTTCAGCTCTGTGTTCGTCAACATTAACCAGAACCAGTATTATCTTATTCAGGAATCTGAGCAACAGTAGCTCGTCTGTTGTCTGCTGTGTCAGACCACACTGGCCCAGCTTTAGCTCCCCACATGCACCACTGAGCCTTGGCCCGTACTTGACCCTAGTCACCACTTCACTGCTTTTCCTTCCTTTCACCACTTTTGATAGGTAGTGACCACTTCAGACCCCCCAAAAAACCCCACAGGAGCCGCACTTTTGAGAGATGCTCTTACCCAAATGTCTAGCCATCAAATATGTAGTCCCTGTCAGAGTCACTCACATCCTTCCACTTGCCTGTTTTTCCTGCCTCTAACATCTATCAACTTTGAGGACATTTGCTTCTACTGATGTCTTGGTTCCAGTGTTATTCGCTTTACCAGCAATTATGAGCACCTTCCTAATACTGTGTAGGTCTCATTTGTGCCTCCAAAAACAGCTGTGATTCATCAGAGAATGGAAATGGGCCTTCGGAGGGTGTCCTGTGGTGTCTGGTAACACAATGTTGTTAGTGGGGCGTCTTTGGGTTGAGGCTTGCTCCTTTGTTGCCCATAGATACCTGATCAGTTTGGGATCTAGTGAATTTGGATTCCAGGTCCAAATGTTTACAGCAGAACATTGAATTGTCACCAAATGGTCATAATGTTATGCTTGATTGGCGTCTGTTGGTTGTACCTGAAAAGAACCCCCCCCCCCAACACCAATGATTCTCTAACCAGAATCCACCGATCCCGTTTGCCACGTCCTCCAGGTTTAATTGGAAGTCTACACTAATAGATCATTAATCCAAAATAAGCACATTCTTGCAGTGTAGTCACTGTGAACGACAGAAGCACACTCGCATTCCTGCATCGGTATCTTTATGGAAGGGCCTGCGTTGGCATCCAACTTATCAAGTTCCTCATATGATCATTTACAACAGACCTTATCTGGAATTTTAAAAAGATAAGCGTCACCGTATCGGAAAGGCTCTCTACTACGCTCTGCTCCGTTCTCACACTGGTGCCACAGTCCTGTTGTTATACCTGCCCGGCAGCCCCCGTTGTGCCACTTGAAGGGTTGAAAGACGGCTAACAATAGCACCCAAGCTTATCTTTGTAATACACCAGCAATGTTACTCTGGCTGCACAACGCTTAATCCAAAGTCCAGATTGCTTCCATTGTGATTGTTTCCCCCGTATCTCTGTGTCATACTTGAAGTTGCACAAAATAATGTTGGCAAGATGACGACTTATCAGGCTAAATCATATACCGATTGGGCCTATTGGTGTGATAACATAAGAGGGCGAGACATACAGTCTGTGCTTTTTGGTAACACCTACTGTTGAAGGACCACTTTGATCACGTGTGTTGTTTCATCCCCATCTTTTTAAACACACCTGCTGATGTGTCCGTATACGCGCACACATCGTAAATCTACCCCTCGATCTGATTCACATGCTTTATCTGTCCTCGTTGTGTAGTAGGAAAAGAGAAAATATGCCGGCCGGTGACTAAACACTCATGTGATATTGCTGATGAGTTGGAGGTGATTGCACTAGTAAAACAACTCATCGGGTTAAATTTGCTGTTGCATGCTGGGATGTATTTTCCTGAGTAGATGCTAAAAATAAAAACTTGATTGCTAACACGCCGCTGTTGGTCGGTGACTAATATTTTTGCGTCGTCGGCAAAGACGTGGGATGCGCATCATGCCGGTTCAAATTTCTCTAAAATCAGCAGCTGACCTGCTGTATTTTCAGCTGATGTGAGTTTGCCCTCACATTGCTTGAATATTATTATTAAGTTGGTGTTTATTTGTGGGGATTTGACCCCGTTCAAGACGACAGGTACGACTCTTAGCCTTCGTTTTTGTTTGCAGCCGTGGCTCTTCCCTCTTTTTATCAGGTGCCTGCAGTGTGTTGCGTACATCAATCTGCAGGGAAGAGGTTTGAGTTAGAAGAACTGGAAGTGGCGTCTTTGACAAGGGGCCAAATTTTTGACAGCTGTTCGCTATCTGCAGTGGTCAGAACCAAATCAAAAGATGGTCTAAGGGAGGCGAAGAGGTGGACCCAGCCAAGACTCACTGACGCTGCGTGGTGGGCTACTCGAGCTTAGATTCATAAAGAGGTTAATGCTGATTCTGATTGAAAGGTGTTCGAGGTGTCAGTCCAACTCAGCATTTGTTGGGATGTGGATAATAAACTGGAACATGTGTTTCTAACACATGTTCACCTTTAGAGGTCGAGTGGAGTCTGTGCCTCTACAGGTCAGGGTAGTTTTGACAGAAAAGGGTGGATGTTATTGGTAGTTTCTGTTGCTCAGACTTACTAAAAAAAAAATAAAAAGCTGATTAATTGGTTACTCTCACCAGCAAAATATGAAAAGGCAACTGTTTTGAGGATTACTTCATTCAATAAATAAACATTTTTAAAGCTAAATCCTCCCATTTTGGGTGGTTTCGCTGCATTTTTACTGTTTGTTTTTCCTTAAATTTACTCATCAAATGATTCATAGATTGACATAGAAGGAGATTAATGGAAATGATTTTAAGCCGCAGCCCTGGACTCTTAAAACTAATATTTTTAAAAGTGCACCAGCTCTCAGAAAAAGTCTCGAGTTGGCAGGAAATTGAATTCAATTTGTTTCATATTAACAGAAAAAATAAATGTTGCGGGAATCATCGGTGCGTCATCGTTGAGATTAAAGACATGTGTGCTTAGCTGGCTGTGCTATAAACTGGCCCAACACGCAATAATAGCTTCAGATTTCCTTTTATATATAGGCCCAGTTTTAATATAACATGAGTAATTCACTTAAATTAGTGCGAGGCAGTAAGTCCCTGCACAGTCACGCTCCCTTTTGGGGAAGTTAAACTTGAGTGTCCTCTATCTCACATATAGAAGCTTAAATGGCATTTTCCTCGTCCGTGCATTTGTTCGCTTTAAGGGCTTGATACAAAGCACCTGCTCCGTCTCCGCTGTGTGTCTGTGGCAGATACAGTATCTGAAACAGAGCGAGGGAGAATAAACACGGAGATGACGTTTTCAGCCGACTTTAATTGCACCACTTCACTCTCCAAACAGTGTAAAACCGGTACGACATATTTGTCAAAGCTATTAGTGAAATGCAGCGTTTTTTGCATGTGGCCCGACTGGTTTCGGTGCCCGTTTGTGGTGCTTTCCCGTTCGGCCTTCAGGCCTTTTTCATGGCGTTTACATTTTCCTGCTAAATCCCTGCAGAGATGGGACAAAAAAAATCTGCTAAGAAAAGCTTGTGTTTCTTAAAAGAAGGCTGGTAGCAGAGTCAGAAATCGTAGATTTGATTATACCAGGAACTGACTGCAGTTTTGACGTCAGACGTGTGGTTGAGTGATGAAGCAAAGGGTGACTGTGGGAAAAACCCACACAGAATTAGAAGAATTAAAAACAGGGAAATAGCAGCCGAAATAGTAGCATGTGTTTCACAATAGTTGTAACCGAGTGACCGCACGTCATTTTTTTTTTTTTTGCGTGACGATGGCGTGGAGCTCTGCTTTCCGTGGCACAGATTTCACGGCTACGGGAGCTAAAGCAAACACGGCTAACTTGAAATGGAGCAGGCTATATTCAGAGCAGGGATGTCCCGAGCTGATATTTATAATTCATGGCGACTCTTCACTCCAGCTGACCTAACTCAGGATTTATAAAAAGCACTGACAGTGCTCTTCCTATGAAACGCCACCGCTCTTCCAGATCCCGTATGAATACTCCCGCAGATGCATCAAGTGTTTTTTTTTTTTTTTTTTTTCCATCTATTTTGTCAAACGCAAAAAGACGTATGGCCGATTTAATGCATTTTGTGCTTTTGATTTACAGCCTGTGGGACAGCAGCAGCGTTTTAAGTACCATTTTGTTTTGTCATAATGATAAATCAGCTGGAGATCCGCAGCACGCAGCCTGTGTTTATGGATTTCTTCCTGGTCTGTTGCCCACAGGTTGTTAAAGCAAGCTTAACAAATAGTAGGCAGTACACATTAATGCCGCTGGATATCAATATTGAATGAATACGCTATTAATTGGAGGCCTTTTTCCGAAGAGTGGACGGGTGGCTCATAACCAGCTTCGTGAGTCTGTTTATTGACTTTCCGTTTGGGTTTAAAAAAAAAAAAAAAAAAAGGGGGTGAATTTGCATACACCGTCTGACACGCTGTAGTGTCGGTTTTAAATACATCTGTGCATCCTGCTTCCCCCTAATGATTTCTTCTCTACCGTGACCCAGTTAGGAAAAACATCTGTCTCTTTGCCTCGTTTTTTGCCGTCGCTGTCTATCAGCAGGTACGTTCGTGAAGGAGCAAACTCACCCTGCAAAAACCCGCTGGATAAACACTTAACAGAGCTCATCAGGAGTGTGAGAATATGAGTTTTCTCTTTTTTTTTTTTAAGAGGAACTTGTGTAATGGCAGAATTTTGAAAGGGGTTTGTTTACTCAAAGGGAGAGCGGGAAGCAAAAAAAAAAAGGTTCTTAGAAATATGCCCTGCAAGAAATGGTCTGTGGTAATAACACCTCCAGATAAGCTTAGTATCTCTGTTATAAGCTGCCTCCGCACTGTAACTGATTTTATGAGCAGTAGCCGCTCGGTGCATTGTCCTCGGGCTGGCTGCATATGATAAGGTTGTTGTTTGGGCACAGAGTCAAACAGAACAGCCAGTGTCTTGTGTTTTAATACGTCTTTAGTTGAAGGTAAAGCCTAGAAAATCTCCTTGGGACAGTGTGGTCGATGCTTGACACCTGATTCTGCAACTGGAGGCAACATCAAATCAGCATAAATGCACCTTTTATGAGGTTTGAGAACATGATTGAGTTTATTCAAGCCTTTTTTTTTATACATATTAGATGCAACGACATGTTGCAGTGACACTGATTCAACGAGCACACAAACAATTTCTTGACTCGCAGGGATGTAAGCGAATGTTGCTGTTGTTGTTGAGCACTTTTTAGCTCCGACACGAGACGCTCGGTTCCTCCTCCACAGCCGACTAGCGGCCGATCAACCACAACATTATGACCACCGACAGGAGAAGTGAATAAACATTGGCCGTCCTGTGACAGTTCAGTGTTCTCTTGGGAAACTTTTGGACCTGGCGTTAATTTGTGTGGTTGTTATTTAGACATGTAGACATTTCTATTGTCTCTATAATATTCTACATCCCCCCAAAAAACACCGTTGCATCCATCTGATCCCACGTAATTTCACTGTATGCTGATGTTTTATAGCCAGAGCGCCGTTTATTCTGATTGGCGAAGGTTTAGTCAACATCCAGCCGACATCTGCTGCCGTTCCAGTCTCACTCTGACTTTTAGCTGCATATATGTTCCCCTGCTATCACAAGCCATACTGTATCACCGCTATCTTGTGCCACGGGTGGAGCTCGGAGATAAAACGAGGCAGACTGTGACGACACAGCGTCGTCGTTTATGAGCCACGTACACAGATCCTTATTGTTCCTGCTCCTGCCTCACTCTGTGCTGTTTATGGGTTAATTTGCACTCGTATCTATATGCAATACACGTCTATCTTTTATTTGGAATGTGCTCAATTCGGCCGTCTCATTTCCGTTTCTGTGTAAAAATGTGGCTCCCCGGTATCTTGGGCGCTATTAAAGGGAAATAAAAATGTAATTTGTGTGCGCACGCAAAGTAGAAGGTTTGAACTACAGAGACTTTTGGCTTTCAATCACTGCGACAATCGAAAAGAGGGCTGAAGAGGCACAGTCTGGTCAGCTCCTTGTTCACTGACCCCATTAGTTTTATAGCCCGTCTCTGATGTCACGTGACCAGTTTATGTCTGTTTACCAGTCGTATAAAAAAAAAAAAACAGCACGCCCACAGAAACGATCCCAACTCCCTTCTTGTCCTGTGAGCGTTTCCGTTTGTCCGCTCGCCGCTTTCGCATCTGACAGTGATTCTGAGAGAAAGCCGAACCTCCCGTTAGTTCACTGTGTGCTGCCCATCGGTCCATTAGCGGAGCGAAGGAACAGACCAGCCAAAACCAGGAACACGGGGATTGGTATTACTAATACTCAATTAGCCCAGTAATCAAAAATAATGACATTATTACCATAGCGAGCACAACAAAACAAACATCTCTATTACTTGGCTCCGTCAGTGGTTTAATGAGAAACTGAGACGGTTCCATTTCTTATAATACTTTATAATAGATGTCATTTTATATATATATATGTAATCTTTCCAAGAGCCTCTAATACCATACGACCCTGTGTAACTTTACTAAAAACCGCTTTACCACTTAAACCATAAATAGGTCTTTTTGTCATATTAGTCATTAGTCTTAAATTTGGACATAAGCTAATAACATGCAGAGGTATTCTGGTAGTCAGTATTATTAATATTATTGCTTACTTTATTCAGAAGCACATACACCGATCTGCCACAACATTAGAACCACTTGCAGGTGACATAAATAACACTGACCGTCTCGAGAACATTCAGTGTTCTGGTGGGAAACATTTGGACCTGGTTTTCATTCATGTGGATGTTACTTAGACATGTAGCCCCCACCCAGACCAGACCAGACCAGACCAGGCCCCCCACCCCATAGCAACAACAACAGGACCCCCTCAGAAAACCCGTGTCTATTCTCTGATGACTCACAACTGTTTTGGATGCACAAGAGAGACCTGCACGGTATTAGGAAGGCAGTCATAATGTTGTGCCGGATCGGTGTAAATTTTTACTGTGCACCGGATGAAGCGCTTCCTCATTGCGCTCATGCACAGAAGGCACAGGTGATTTCCTCTCCTCAGCTACTTTTTTTTTTTGTGTGTGTGTCGTAGAATGGCCGCTCTGCGAATGAAAGTCAAGTAGCTGCAAAGGAGAATAGAAAATGCGTCGCCGCAGCCCCTCCTCGCCCCCCCCCCCCTCACTTTCAACGCCCCTAATTTGAAATTGACTCTTCCCTTGCTTTATTCCTCCGTGTGACAGGAGGGAAACATTTGCTCGACAAGCGTCGGTATCCCACATAGATAAAGAGGATAAAGGCGCCCGGGAGGAAGTGGAGCAGAAACTAATGAGTGTCAGCGCAGTCCAATGTGTTTGCAGCTGATTGGGAGACGCCATGAATAAGTCAGAATTTCTCTTCCTTTTCTCCATCGTTCTCCTCCCCAGTTTTGCTGCATTTTCTCCCTCCCTGCCTCCTGCTCTGTAGCTTTATTGTTCTCCGTGAGGAGAGTGGATCCTATCTGTTGGCTGGCTCAGATCAGCTGGCAGGGATAATGCTCTTCCAGACATGCACGGACAATGCCGTTGTGTTGTGCACAAACAAGGCCTGACAAACAAGATCGCGTTGCATTTCCTGATATTCTCTTTTTTTTGTTGTTTTTTTACACTTCAGCTACAGTGTTTTCTTTGCAGCAAAATAGAACCAGTTTGATGATGAGCTCATTTGTCTGATGCGAATACCATTAGCATGTACTCAGATTCATTTATCTTGTTGGAGCTGCCTGTGCGTCATGTGTGTCCTAAGGCAGAACTATTTCAGTGGATCCTCGCTAGCTTAAAGAAAAAATCCACCTCTATTCAACAGCTTAATGCGGGAATATTTGCTGATGAATCAACGTTGGCCTCCGCAGCTTCAAAGCCAACTCCTGACAAGCATAACTGAACATGACGGCAGAAGTTCTGACCTAAATTTGACTGCTTTAACAAGCACCATGAAACTTGTACCTTTTAAGAAGCTTAATCAGTTTGAGTTTGGGGAAGTTTAGCAAATAATCAATGCAGGAATATGACTTACATGAGCATTTTCGCGTAAAACGTGTTTTTTTTAGCCACAAAATAAATCGTCTTGCAGCGTCTAATGTTGTGTTTTTTGTCTCTTTGATTAGATTCACAAGTCGTTGTTGGATCTACCGTCACCCATCCACTGGGATCCAGGCGCTTGAGTCCTAAATGACAAGGTATGCGAGGTATCCCATTCTCTTTCGCTCTTTTGGATTTAGCTTTGGTTTTTCTGCGTCTCAGATCCCTTTTTTTTTTTTGCGCACACGGAAGCGATGTCTCGAAGTCAAACATTTGTCAAACTCCAAGAACAAGAAACAACAGGCGCGGGGCGGCCCCACCCTGTTCTCCTGCAGGGCCAAGAGACACGATACACCTGCCAGACTAGCTCTGTGCGCGCTCAGCGTCCGGTTTCATTTTAAAGGTCAGCTAAAAAGCCCGATTTATCCTGTGGCGTGATCGGCTCCTCGCCCTCTCCTTTTGTAATAATCACAGCAACCGAAGACTGACACGCAGACACCTAATACCTCATTCGTTTGGCCCATTGTTGCATTAATAGGTGCAGATATTAATTAGTCGGTGATGTCACTGCAGAGAAACGTGCTGCAGCTGCTCGAACGCCGTCTGCAAAACATTGTAAAAATATGCTTTCAATGCGACTGCGAGTTATGGGCGTCCAGGGACATCGTGATCATGTAGGACGTTAGTTTACACAGTTTGAAGACATGTTTGGTTCACATGCTGCCCCGAAGGCTTGAATTCTTTATGTAAAGAACATAGTTGCCAAAATGTCCCTACAGGCTGCAGATTGTCCTCCAGTTGTGCACATTAGTGGAGAAAGAAAAAGCGTCTGCTGAGCTGAGAATGTGATAATTATGACTGTGTGCTTACTTTTTCTGCGCACTTGTTCTTCGGACGGCTCCTTTAATTTTTTGTTAAAAATAGAGACTCTAGATGACACATTCATAAACTATGTCTTGTTACACGCGTCTTATGACCAGAATAGTTGAAGACCACATGACCGGATGACAGGAGGCATGTTGGGTTAAACCCGCCGCTACCGGCGACAGCTTCAGCTTTGATGACGGGAACAGGTTTGCCTTTCAAAGCCGACGAGCTTTTTGCTTTGTCTGATGTGCAACATTCGCCCATGTGACTTAACTTGGCTTTTCCCATAACTCGCTGCCACTTTGTTTGCGTTGCTCTTAGAGCGCTTCAGGGCCTTATTCATCATTCAACATCTGATACCTGGATCTCAACCAAGCGCAACAAACCAGTGGAACGACCGATTTCTGTCCCTACCTTAAATGAAATGGCCCGTCGGATGATTGATTCACGGCCTCGTAATGATGATGGAGCTCCTGTTTGTCAACACTCTGATAAATACGGTGCCATGTGAAGAGTAATTCGTTCACGTGTTAGCGGCGGCTGTTTACTGCTTTCTAAAGAGTGTGGGAGCTCTGTTCACATTGGAAGCCTTTTTATATAGGTTAGATTGATATAAATGTTACAAATTATCATGTTTGGAAAATAATATTTTCTCCAGCTCTGTATTTGACACATTATCATGTATCAACGGACTAAAGTATACATTTTAAAAATACGTTTCCTTAAACCTCAAGCAACCGTAGGAACATTTTTGTCCATTTGGGCAGAATTTTCCCTCTTCATTTGGCTGCCATTTTGGCCGTGTAGCAAAAAGTCTATCTCTGCACAAATTTTTGAAATTAAATAAATAAAATAATTCTAAATCGTCAACAGAACAAAAAAATTACCACCTTTTTCTTTGTTTTCTGCATAAATGTCTTAAACCATTTCAACACTTTACAAAACTACCAAAAATTCAATAATTTTGAGGAATTTTAACCCTTTAAATGGCACTTTTATTACTTGAAGTCACTATTGTTTTTACAAAAAAAATCAAAAACTGGGGCATTTTTATTTGCAGATCAGTCATGAGTATGACCAAGGTTATCTAAAACATTGACTTGAATGCATTATTAGTATTCATGTAGCATCAGATTTAAAATTTTCCACCCTCTTGTAGCCTTAGTAGACAAAAATGCCCCATTGACTTCCATTATAACTAGAATTTTTGATCTCTCAGCCACAACAAAAATCATTCATTCTGCAATATTAGGGTCTCAAAATTAACTTTGGTAGTTTTATAAAGTGCTGTCTGGGTTTAAGTGAGAAAAAAAAATGTATCCGTTAAGTTTTTATAGCATTTTTTTGGACATTTTTGTCTGCTAAGGTTACAACAGGGTAGTAAATTAAACGGATGCCCGAGGGTTAACAAAAAGACTTTTTTTTTTGCCAAGCTGTTGATGTACAGATTTAATTAACTATCCTCACCTTATCCTTAGCATCTAATTAATCCATGCACACAGGCATAACGTTTGGCTCTGAGGCCTTTTTTTTTTTTTTTTGTTAGACGTTCAAATATTTCCACATGAGCACATACTGGTTTTGCAAGACTTCAGATTGACTGGCCAAATATTGCTCAGTGAAAGCAAATTCAGGAGTTTTGCTCCGGGGGGTGCAGTTCATCATATAGGGCCTCTTGCGTTCCGTCCAACTTGTTTCCTAATGCAGCCAGAGAGATCATTGATAGCGAAGACTGGACGAAGACGGACTCGGTAATGTAATTAACTAACACACCGGTTCACGCTCGGCTCCGTGTTTACCTTGGATACGGCGGATGCAGACAGGAACCCTTATCGAAGCGCGCTCGTTGCTCTTCTCCGTAATTTTCTGATTAATTCCCAAGAACGTGAACTTTTCCAGCCTATTATTGTCTGTAAACTTTGATATTCTGAACTTTTAGCGGGAAATCAGCTCTATTTCTTCTTTTCTCCAGGTTATTTAATACCAAGATGTTTCCGTCTAGGCTGCATTTCCTCGTCTTTTTCTTTAAGCATTTTAAAGCGATATTTAACGAGCAGACTTTCTGACTTTTTAACGAGGGTATCGGCCTTTATTTCAATATTATGCAGCAGGCAAACGAGGAAAATGCGGCAGTTGTCTGCATGGATACATGGCTCTGACCTGAATGTGTCTGACCTGGTTATTGAGACTTGGCAAACTGCACCTCGCTCCCCCCCCCAGTCTTTCCCCGCTCACATGGACAAACACACAGTCAGACAGACAAATGGCTGCATCTGATACCTAAGCCCCTGTCTCTTTTTCCTGCAGAAGCATCATCTTTCAATCACTGATATCACAGAGAGAGCAGAGAGTGTAAATGCATTATTTAGGTTTAAGCATTTGCTTCCTTATATCTGGCTTTCAGGATCATGAGCGGTTAACCCTCCAGGTCTTTCGGAGACATCGGAGGTCTCGAAAGCGAGACCTCAGCCGGTCCGTAGCTGGAGAACTCAGCGTTCTGTCAACACGCTCAACACTGCTCGCCTGTTTTTCTCTTGTTATGGGGGATCTGCTATTCCGGAGAAACAGCGCGTATTCACTGTGTCACATGTGAGTGATCTCGGAGAAGAACAGATGATGTTATTGACTCGGCGTCGGATGCCGGACGCAGCGAATCCGAACGCATTATGTTGCCTGTCACACGGCGTTCCAGTCCTGCAGACTTGTGTTTCGTTTCGCTTTTGAAAATCGGGAAAACATTGAGGAAACGCAGCCTCGCGGCTTTGCGGCAGCAGCTCTGCTCTCTCTCTCCGTGGGTCCTTCCTTCAGGATCCGAAAAGGGCAAAATACTGAATGCAACGGAAACCTTTAAAAGGCAAAGGTAGATGTGCAGAATGTCACCAACCCCCCTTTGTTTTTTACCCCATTTATTTATTGTTTATTTGTGGTGCATCAAAGCATTAATGTTACACTCGTGTTGTTTGTACAGGTTACTAGGAGGCGCTTTTGTCAGCTGCTGTGCCCCTAGTGCACCGGTTTATAATTAGCGCTTGGATATTACGCGCGTTGAGGCGATTGTTTTGCTGCCAAGGAGCACTGTAAACTTTTAATTGGATCACTTGAATCAGTCGGTATCACTGTACTCTTATACTGTTATGATTATTGATCTAAAAATAGACCAACAGTTTGTTTTATTACCTGTGTGGACACGTTTATGAGTTGGAAATGAAAACCTACCCACGGTTTAAAAACTGTAAAACACCGAACTCTGTTTAAGCTCTTGTCATTGCTCCAGTCTCCTCTGTGCAGAGACGAGTCCCAGGGGTTCATATTGAACTGGATCTCATATTTAATTAATAAGATAGACGACTATTTATAACCACAAGGACTTCTCTTTTGTCCTGGTTGGAGCTCAAGGAGGAGAACTTGTGCTTTCCAAGTTCCACATTTATTTTGAAAGGGCCACAAACCCAGAGGTATTTGTCTATATAAGGTTTTTAGGCATTAAACGCATCACTTTGAAGTGTAAAATGTCTCCTGCGTTCAGCGTGAACAGGTGTATGGGGGGAAACACCAGCCCAGTGACCTAAAATGAAAGTTGCATGCAAATATTTTGGTCAAAGCTTTCAGGTCACCAGCAGCAGACCTGTTAATCTCGTCGCGGCCTCTCCCTGTTTTCCAAATTGAATTTGTTAGAATCATTTGGGGCGTGTGAAGCCTTTCTCAAACAGTGAGAAACTTTAAAAAGGAATTAATGCACGTCGAGGGCTCTTAGCTGCAGAGGTCACGTCACTCAGACCGTGTTTCAGTCTTCCTGGCACCTCGTTGCTCATTAAAGAAGACTTTCCCCGACTGCAAAGGTTTCCCCGCATTACAACGGCTGCTAAATTAGCTTCTCGTTCGATCAGATTTACCTTGTTGCATGCGCCAGACGCATGCAAAAACCGCCCCGTCTGAAAACGCTGCCTATTGTCGTCATTTGACGGCCCTGCGGTGAGCTCATCTCGCAGGATAACCTGTCGCTTGCACATTTCAGCAGAGCAGTTGTCAAGTCTCCATGTAGCCAGGAAGTGGCTTTCAGAGACATAACAAGGTAGTACTTAAAGGACTGCGGTTGAAGTTCTGATCACGAATCTGGCAGTGGATTTTTTTTTATTTAAGCGCCGCATTTTTGGCTCATTGTAAAAGTCGCTGCGCTGTTGAAAAGCTGCTTTACATGAGGTTGATGACGGGAGCTCTTATATATTTAAATACAGGCCCTAAAAAAACTCATTCTAAAATTCCTGTTAAATAATCTCCTTCCATTCATTCATTCATTCATTCATTTATAAGTAAGCTGTTCTCCATCTGCCCACATGTGATTGATGCCACCCTCAAGCGTCCATTCATTAAACAACACGGCGCAGTTAAGCCAGAGGACCACTCTCGATCACGCACACATTCCTGATCAGAGATCTCATTTACATCCACAAACCGAAGAGAATTCTTTAGCGAAGCATCACAGAGGCTTGTCTTTGCAGATAAAGTAAGGTATTCAGTTTAGTTTAGGCCACATGCAATTATCTATCAAACATTAGGATCATTTTAGTTTGTTTGCATTGATTTCTGTTGTAAAATTTAAAAAAAAACAGTCTGTAAAGTTAATAACAATACATTCATGTGTGAGCATCCAGCGCTGGTTGAAATGCCACGGCTGCTTTTTACGTCTTTTTTTTTTTCCACGCACTGACATTTCAGATTGTTTGCCGCGTTCCCAAAAGGCCATAAACACGCTAATTAAGCATCAAACTGCGCGCGAGAGAGAGGACGTAACCTTTTGGGAAGTGCGCTGCCTTTTCACGGGACTTCATCATTCTCTGGGGATCCGTGACATCTCTGTAACCTACGAGCTGTGAAGGAAAATAAGTGAAAATAAGACGTGTGCCTGGGGCACATATATACATATACACATATATATATGTATATGGGAATTATTTATTAGATTAATTAGGATATTTGCCTAAAGGGAATTGAAATGAAGATGCCCCGTGTTCGGATTTTTATTACTCTCTAAATTGTGAGCCAGACTAAATGTACAGACTCATTTTTAACATTTAACTTGTTAGATATGCAAACAAAGACTGTCGTGTAAGTAAATAAGTTTGAAACATTGTACTTAAGATGTACTGCACACAGATGATGCAGTTTATACCAGGTGCACCGTCTTGTCAGGAGTTGGATTTAACATGTAAATCGTAATATAACAATACAAGGCAAAGCTGCTGGCGTGTTCTCGTCCTGCTGAAGTATTCGTTCAAGGATTAGCACTTTCATGCATGTAGGTTTTATACATTTTCATCTTCTCCAAAATATGTCATCACTTTGGTTTTCAGCGGCGATGCATAGATTATAATGTTTGGTAACGCTTTATAATAACTTAATTAAGTATTAATGCATTTACAAGCATTAGAGCGTCCAGAAAGTGTAATTAAATGCACATTTATACAGTTTATTATTCACATGTCAACTAATGGTCACCAAGCATGTTAATAAGTGGTTTATAAAGATGTATTCTTACGTAATTAAAACCTTATTTATGTGGTTATATATCTGTGTGAGCTCTTCTAAAGTGAGGACTGTCTTTGCCTTGTGAAGCATTTATTAAAAACTTTGCAACTGAATGTGAAACAAACACAAGTTAGAGTGTTTAAATTCTTACTTTATTTAATTATAAAGCTACACTTAGGAACTTAGGGCACAGATAACCTTTAATTTATTGGTGTTTTTTTTAAAGTAAATCAGTCACGGCCTTCGACTGCTCTGAGATCAGTATTTGGGGACCTATGCCCTAGTGCAGCTTTGCGTCACAGTATGTGGGCGGATTGCATCTTTAAACACAGCGAGTTGACAGTCAATACGGGTATTGTTGAATAAGATAGTGGCTTGAGTGTGAGCAGATTGTTTCCTTTCCTCCGAGTACATCTTGCGTTTTCTTTGTGCTTTGCTTTGTGCAGCAGCTTTGCTTAGCATACGATCTGTGAGTCGCTATAACGACAGTTGTTCTGTCCTATGCGTATAAAGAGACAATATACAAAGACTCCCGTCGATGTAGAGGAATGTGTGTAGGTTACATGTAAATGTCGGGGCAGTTATGAAGGGTCCATTCTGGTTGGAGCCCGAGTAGAAAATTGGGAAGATGCTGGAGAAAAGAAAAAAAAAAAAAAAGCTCTTTGTCGCAGATCGGATTACTTACCCTCATTTCAGCACAAATTCAAAGAAAACAATCACGGTTTTGTTTTCTAGAGTCACGCAAGACCACTGAGACCTAAGAGCGCTGGTGAGAACCAAAACCGGCGGGAGAGCGAAAAACCGGAACTTCTGGTTCCAGGCGTAAAGCCCTCCGCCGCTACAGACACCGACAACAGACTCGTCTTTCTGCCTTGTGTCCAGACACGGTTCCCTGTCGCTCCTGTCGCTCTTTTGTTTTCACCGGTTTCGTCCTGTGTTCGGTCATCGAGCCTCACTCTGTGGGGGGGGAAACGTACAGTTTTTGGCGTGCGGAGCGTAGAAAAACGCGTCTTGTTCTGCTGAACTGTTGTCTTCTCAACTCAATATCCCGCTGCATTATTGAGGAGCGGCACTTCTCCCGTCGTTCCAGCCGGAGTTGAATGTAATCCCGTTAATGAGGTGTCCAGAGGAAAGGCATCACCAAGGACTACGTTACACACTCCTCTTCAGTACAGAGCGGTTTGATCCCTTCTGAGCGACTACAAAAACACATAATATCTCCAAATACATTAGATAATAGAGTATATTTAACCAGGCTGTGATTAGTAGCAACCATGTGCACTCCATGTTCAAGCTTGGAACTATTGTTTGGGTTTGTGCAGTGGCAGGGGATCTCCACAGTACAGTACGTGATCCTATTTAAAAACCTGCATTATTTGAAGGGAACGAGAACGAGGCTGTAGCCCACCGACGCTCAAGCCTCACACTGAGGAAGTGAGCTTTTTATTCTTTGCTCTTCCTCCTCAGACGTTTCAAGCGTATCCCACAGACTCTGGTTGCAGGTTGTGATGTGTCTTCTTATTTGTTTTACTCCCACCCCCCCCCTCCCGGGATTGTTTTCGTTGCCGTAATCTCTAATGTAAGAAAAATTTTTTAAAAAAAATTCAGCCGTGGCTCAGCAATCCTGCAATCTGGATCAAAAGCTCCTTTCATAAGGCGAGAGCCGGCCTGCACTAATCACATTCTGTCATATCAACCAGAAGAGAACTATAAATAACGCGAGCTGCTCGCTGCTGTTCGAACGCTGCAGCCGCGTTTCCGCTTAACCCAGGACACACGCTGACACATACACGCACGCACAGGCACGGCAAAACACTGTTGTATGTTAAAGGTGGCTTTCATGTGTGCACCAATCAGCCACAACATTATGACCGCTGACGGGGGCGGGGGGGGGAGTAAATGACGTCGACCACCTGGTGGTGATTCGGTGTTGTGCTGTTAAACTTTTGGACCTGGAATTCATTCATGTGGATGTTGCTTAGACATGTCGCACCCCACCTAGACCAGACCAGACCAGGCACCCCCCCACCCCACCCCACATAGCTGCAACGCTTCTTAATGGCAGCAGCACACGAAATACACAAACTTTTGTGTGGAACAACTCAAAAAAATCATGATAAACGGCAGAAGGTGTTGACCTGGCCTCCAAATTTACTAGATCCCAAACTGATGAACTATCTGTGGCATGATCCACAGAGACCCCTCCCCTCAATGCATAAGACCCTAAGGCCCCCCCCCCTCCCCAAACACCACAGGACACCCTCAGAAGGTCCATGTCCACTCTCTGATGAGTCAGAACTGTTTTGAAGGACACAATATTAGGAAGGTGATCATAATGTTGCAAAAACTCATCCTTACTCTCCGGGATAAACTAGAAGGAGGGCAGCGAGTCCTCGCTGGCCAGAGTGGGAGACCTCTGTGACCTTTTAGAAAAGCTTGCACAGACATTTCCAGCACGAAATGGTCGGTGGCGATCTGACTGTCCGTCCGTTTCAGAGCGAACTTTCAGTAACACTTCCCTCACTTTGAACCGACTTCTGTGCAGCTTTCATCCGTCAATAGCCTCTACATGTGCAGTTAATAAGTGAGCTCAGCTGTGTGTGTGTGTGTGTTCTGTTGTGCGACGTCGGCGGGGGTCGGACGGCCGATTCTACCCTTGACCGCGGTCTCCATGGCAACGGCTCGGACCCAGGAGGCACTTAAGTTACAGGGGGAGAGGGTTGCGACTGGGGAAGTGGTTTTCTGGCTTTGAGCTGAGCTGAGGAGTAAAAAAAATAAAAAAATAAAAGGGAATCTGTGGTGGTGCCGGCCTGCCCCTCTGGACTATTTCATTCAGTGTTTCACAGAAAGATACGAGGATCACTGCCAGGCCGCTGAGTCACATGTCCACCATTCACACACGCCCGCACATTCACGAAATTCACGGACAAATGCAGCTAGTGTTTGTGTAAACTGACACCGTTTTTTTTTTTTTTTTTTAAAGCTTCAACAGTTTTACTGCCATCAGGCTAAGAGCGTATTACCATGTTTTTTTGCTCAAATAAGTAGGCTACACAAAAAAAAAAAAAAAAAAAAGACTCAGCCGAGAGCTTAAGATGTCTGGAAATCTCTTTTGCATGTCTTGAGTTTTTTTTTTTTTTATTTGAGTTGGGAAGTCAAATGCTCCGGATGAACAAAAAGCTGGTTGAGTGAAGTCAGTCATCGTTCCAGTAACATGTAGGTCAGTGGATAAGCCTATCTGTGTTGCGGGCAGTCCGGTTCTCATTAGTCTGCTGCCTTCCAGATTACTCTTTGGGGGATTCTTCAGCCAACCAGACGTGCAGCCTAGCAGCCAGTTATACAGTCCATTTCTTTTCATTTTCCCTGCAGGCAAATATTCTTGCATAAGGAAGTTAAAAGCAAACTAGTAGCAACATATGGAAGAAAAAGCTTCAGTTGCACATCAGTGAATCAACATCAGCAGCTTCGTATGTATTATGCAAAAGTAACCTTGATTATACAAGGTTTGGAAAACGGTGTTTATACTTGCATGGGTAGCAGCAGCAGCGGTAGTTGCTGCTGTAATGGTTGTTTTTGAAGGACATGGAGGTGGCGCATTGAATAAATACCTGAGTCAGGAGGCTATCATCTATCCAGCTGACAAAAAAAAATAGTTTTTTTTGTTAAGCAATAATGCTGCTGCTGTTCTCTCTTCCTGCCACTGTCAACGAAACCTCTGGGGAGTTAATGTCTCAATGCTCCGTCTGCGGCCGCAACCAAATTGCAGTCTTTGGTTTGTCTGTAATGATATAAAAACTTTAAAAACACACACACACACTTAACTGGCCATTGCAGGTTTTTAGGAAACAAACCGGAGCAAATGGTGCGTTTTGATGGAGCCTCTCTTTACCTGAGGGTTCGCTGTGTTGGTTCAAAAATAGTGGCTGTCGTAACAGTTATGAAATGCACCTTTTGCGACACGTGTTGCCTAGACAGGGGAGTAGCAGAGCCGGCAGACGAACCTCGAAACGTTAGGAAAGTGGCGTGTCGGTTGCAACAACGGCGTTGCTAATTGACGTGTTTGCAGTAGTTGCTACAGGGTTCAGCAAACTTAAGACACAAGGAAATGTATAGCCGTCATCAAGTTGTAGCGACGGAAGGCGAAAAAAAACCTTTGGCGGGATGAATTTTGTGGGAATAATCTCGACATTGAGGCGACGTGATTGATGCAAATCCAAATTCCCCCAAAAGTTTATTGCCATAGCGTTGGCTCCTACCTCCAGAGTCACCGTGCTGATAGCGATTCTAAAGCTTTGAGTGAACCCAGATGCAGCGGCGGCGTCGTTGATGGTGTTTTCTTTCCAAAAAGAGCCAATGTCGCCCGTGCATTAGCAATATTTTTTCATGTTCTGCTTCTTCCACTGGGAAATGTTTGCTGTGGGATGTACACATGAGGGACATCCGAGGAACCAGAGCCTGGAACGTCCGCTAGTGATCAACTATCAACTACAAACATGGACGGGGTTTAGGATTAACCATTAACCGTATAAAAAAAATAATATTAGTGTTTGAACTCCGTCACCCTGAGCACGCTCCTGCAGCCGTGCGGAGCCTCCACCGCAGCTGCAGCATCTCTTTTGTAACGCTGCCAACACATCTGATTTTGTGGTGTTTTTTTTTTTTTTATATTATTTTAGAGACCCACCCAGCCCCAAGTTAATTCTTCCACCAGCTCCGACGTGTCCCGCGCATTCGCACTTAATCTTCCCTGATAAACTGCTTTCCTGTTCGTCTGAGCTGCGTTTCTCCCCACTCTGTCAGCTTCTCGCATACCTCACAATAACCCGCAGCTAACCCCTCTGTTTTTTTTTTTTTTTTAACCCACTCCCCTCCTCTTCCAGTCCTCCCACTACACATCGCATGCGTCATCCACACTCGGGGGTAAATGGAGCCAGGCCCTCTGTCATCTCCTCTGGTGATAGACCAGATTACTCAGAATATTTATACGCGAGCTGCCTGCTTCTATAGCAGATACTGTGTGGGAGTCTGACTGTCTCTCTCTGGGTTGTGTATACGTCGTGTGAGCGTGGGTGTGTGTGCGCGCATACACCCACTATTAATGAGTAATAATGAAGTAGTCGACCACTTCTCCTTTATTTCAGCTTCGGAAAGTCGCACACTTTATTATTATACAATAAAGAACTTATACTTATCATAATGAATAACACCATTGTATGCAAATGAGTGTAAACACAATCCTTCCAAAAATAGCTCCGTGTGCTTTGCATAATGCAAACATGTGCACGGGGCTCGTCGTGTAGCGACATCTGATGCAAACTTCTCCTCGTTCTGGGAGTTCGGGTCAAGGCTATCGCAGTTTTTACAGCTCGCCTGGGAAGTTGAGACACGCGGTGAATGAATTGTGAGATTATGCGCCGCAGCAGCAGCAGCACTCAGATTAAGACAAGGGGGAGGGAAAGAAAAGTCACATTCTCTACATGCTCCGAAGAACAAAGCCTCCGTTGACCGGGGCCACATTCCTCAGTGTGCGCTGTACACGGGCGAAAAAAAAAACCTCGAGGTTGACCCGCACGCCCAGGCTATAAAAATGTATACGTACATCCCCGACAGTAGTTTACAACTCACCCTCTCCTCCTCCTCCCCGCTTTTTTAATCTCTCCCCAAAACAGATTGAGGCCTGAGAAGATTTTCCTCTTTATTTCTGCTGCAGAGGAGAACAGAGTGTTTTGGATAAAACTAGTCAAGGACGAAACTTTCCAAAAAAAAAAAAAAAACGGCTGATTCACGGCCCACTTTTTTGTGTTTTTTTTTTTTTAAATAAAAATCATTTTTATCCTCTGCTTCTGCCCAAATGAGGATGCAGCAGCACTTCAGAGAAACCCGGCTACTCATTTTTCACACCTATGGAGAAATTACTTCAGGACTTAACCCTCGAGCAAAACAGAAACTACAGCTAAACAAATACATTTTATGTCAGTCTTGCAGCGAAACAGCCACTTATGTTAGTGTTAGTCATTTATGTCAAGTGTTCACTCACTGAACGGTGACTCATAGATGTAATGTATATGCAAATGTGAGAGCATATGGCATGGAAGAAAATAATGGGATTGATTGTGCTGCACGATGCATCTCACAGCTGTTTGGAGAGGTCCTTGTGTAGAAGTGCGTCTGCACTACGGAGCTGGAACAAATCCACTGTTTCTGTGTCCTGATGCTGCAGCGACCACTGTTTCTACAGTGTAGCAACATGTTTCCCTGTACAATGAAATTCTTCACATAGAACATAGAATATAAAAAGATAATACTAAATATAAAATCACTCGCGCAAATGTCGAAACGATGATTTTCAGCTCTGTGAGAACGGAAAACCTCCAACAACTTTCCAGGAAACCTAGAAAGCAATACCTTGGCTGTCCCTGCTCTTCCTGATCCTGTGTTGTGTCAGATTCGGCGTTTCACAAATGTCCGTAGCGGACGGTTCCAACTGGGGATGTTTTTTTTAGGACTAATGCTCAGGTTAGACTCAAATCTCTCTGTTTTGAATGAATGCAGTCGAGCCAAGGACCAGCTGTGACTTTATTAATCGTGTCAAACGACGTTAGGGGACGTTTCTGATGATGCTGCAGCCGCATGTTTCGGTAACAAATTCTCCATGTTTCATACAATATTGCTTCAGTTCAGTTGAAGTAATAGTGATTAGAGATCCCAGTATAATAGGGGATGGGTATCGTTTTAGGTTTTATCTGATAACGGTGCCTGAACCGGTGCTTAAAGAATGGAAAATGTCAAAATTTTGGCATTTTGTGACATGCGAGTTGAACCTGATATTAATTTAAATAATTATCATGATAAATAGGGTGAGGTGGGGTCTTGCAGGCTGTTAAAGACGCTACATTTCTCGACTTTTAGATGCTGTACGTCGTGGATGTAGATGTTTAATCCTCTCTTTGAGCACGTGTCACCGGCTGCCGATGCAGAGTCTGCATCTTTTGAAGTGAAGTGCAGACAAACCTTTGACTGTTTTGCGTCACCCCGGCTTTCCCCCTAGACACGCCTCCATGCAGGTGCAAAGGTCACATGTGGCGTCTTCCCAGGAATAGAAATAAGGGAGCGGTGATTAAGAATTCAGTGGCACTGAAATCTGCATTGCTGTTCAGTCTGGTTACTACTGTCAGCACCGGTGCCAAGTATAACAAATCAAAATAACAGTTTTTTTTTTTTAACTTGTCTTGACAACACTGAATTCACTCAGTAGAAGGTGTTTGTTTATCTGTGTTTCTGTCGCTCTACAAGTTTAGAAAGTATGGATTCATTACAGTTAAGGGGGGAAAGATCGTATCAAGTGTATCTGATGATATTTTCCTAGTGTTATCAAAGTTTTACATCGCACCTTTCTCTTAATCCTAACCTGTTCTCGTCGAGGTGGTTTTTATTCTAAACATTAATGTAATACTACTGTGTTTAATGGATGAGCCCTCTAACTTGACGCTCCTCTGCTTTCTCCCCCTCCAGTGCCTGAGGATGTCCAAGCGGAGTTTGTTTGTGCGTCTGGTGCCGTGCCGCTGCTTGCGGGGTGAGGAGGAGGCGGTGACATCGCTGGACTACTCCCACTGCAGCCTGGAGACGGTTCCTAAGGAAATCTTTAGCTTCGAGAAGACCCTGCAGGAACTCTACCTCGATGCCAACCAGATCGAGGAGCTGCCCAAAGTACGACACGCGGTGACGTATAGAAGCGTCCTCCGCTTTGTTGCTAATTGGCTTCGAGTGACGCACTTGCACTTTGATAATAATCGGCGCCATTTGATCGTCGCATGCGACAAGTCAACCGTACATGACTGTACATTCATTTACCGTCTCTTTTGTCTCTCTCTGTCTTCCAGCAACTGTTTAACTGCCAGTTACTCCACCGACTGAGCATGCCAGATAATGACTTAACAGTGTTGCCGTCAGCAATCGCAAACCTCATCAATCTCAGGGAGCTTGATGTCAGCAAAAACAGTAAGCAAAAATAACCCTTTGTTGTTTTTTCTTATCTCAAAACTTCCTGATAACATGAAAGTGATAGTTTACAACAGATTAAATGAGCCACATGCAAGGTTTCTTATAGGGAGTCTTAAAAAGAGTAAAAAAAAAATGATTACTGACATGAATACAATAGTTTTTGTATTACAAGTTATTTAAACATACAAACGGGGAGTTATCTACTTAAATATGCACATACATTTCCAGAACGGGAATCCGAATAACGGCTGAAGTGAGGCTCAAAATTCTTGTTTTATTTCGTCACCATATTAGATTTCCAGGTATTTACAGAGGGAATTTTGGAAATCTCTTTTTATCACTACATAAATCACAAAATATTGTCAACGGTCCAAGTTTTGAGGAGTAAAATGATGATATATGAGAAATCCCCCTCTGTACATAGCTGCATAATGTAGTTAGGAATAAATGTGGAAAGTTTGGTGTGTGTTAGTGCTACTGAAGGGGAGATTTCTGGCTCGGAGAAGCATTTAAAGCATTTAAAGTTATATGTTGGAAAATCAAGTCTGTTTTTATTGGAAACCACCACAAACCAAAACCAAATCTACTCGAATCCTTTGAAACACATCATGTAATTAAATCAGCATGTATAATACCAAAACATCACGTTCAGTTTTCAATAAGTTCATTCAAGTGTGAAACATGAATTGATGATCGTCTCCACCTTTGTCTCCTTTTACCGAAGACAGTTTACGGCTGGATGACTCTAACTTCCTCTCTCCTCTTTTCCTTTGACTTTTCTTGCTAATTTGAGCTGTAATGTTCATCTTAGAGAAGACTCCAGATAAACACAGACTAGCAGAATATCCGGTCATGTTTTGAACGCTGTCAGAAATGGACACCAACCAATGAGAGTTCACGTTTGGCTTCCGATCGGCCTTTCCACCTTCATGATTGGTTGCCAATAGAAAGGATATGACCATATTTGGATGTGACAGACTTCTGCAGGATTAAAAGAGCTTCACAATGGTAGCTCATATACCGGGGTAGAGACGAGGCTCACAGTAAAAACTTGACTTTTAGTGAGTTTAGGACTAAATTAGAGGCACAAGACAGACAAAGTGTAGTGAAATGAACCTAAATGTGCATTTTGACAGTTTTTTTTTTTAAATTAGTTTGATAGACAACAAGTTTATGAAGCAAAATAGCAAAAGAATCTCAAAACTGATCAATAGGCGAAACAGCTGTGTTTTTGCCTACTGTGTCTCACCTTAAATACGAGCATATTCCGTATTGTAGATGTTAAATTACACTTAGTCAAGTCTTAAATCCTTACATCCATTTGGCCCTGGCCTATTATGTTTCTGTTCATCAGTGGAGCCCACTCTAGGGATGAATGACAATACGTTTTGTGTTTTTGAAAGTAATTCTAGGTCTATTTATATTTAACCAATAATTGTCTTAAATTTCCCTTATTCAAACCTTAGACACTCTACACATAGAACTGTGGTGTGAGGTCAGGTTCCTAACACCTGGACACTGACCACAGTCAGAGGTTCAGTTACCTGTTGGCGTTGCTGTGGCTGCTACTGACATCGATGAGTGAAGACAGAAGGAGTGGATGTTGCCAGGAAATAGTTGCGCGTCTGTTATTGTGTTTAGATTGCTTGAGAGATATTCTGAGGTAAAACGCCACAACATGTTTCATTTGCCGCGTTACGTCACGGCAGCGCATTACTCAAACCCTCCGAAGCGACAGATCAACACATAGACAAGCGCAAACCTGCAGCGTACTGCACACCACCTCCTGCAGGAGCAAAACAGAACTAGACGAAGTGTCGTCGGGCTTGCACAAGCGGTGACGGCGCATCAAAGTGTTTCATCAGCAGCTTAGCAGAGTGGGAAGCGACAGCGGTTTGGTAAACTTTGACCTTTGCTGCTTTTATGACGCCTATTTGATAATGACGCCACTTGAAGTCCTTTTAAAAAGTCGCCTGTTTGTTGAGAACTTTCCGCTGTCTCTGCTGTTTCAGTCTGACATTTAGAACAAAACTCTCTGTTCTTCTAACAGCAGCTGCACTTATTGTAGAATCAATCAGGGGCTATTTGAAATATTTCTGTATTTTAACAAGTCCCTGTTGCATATTCATCCACAAAAAGTTGTGATTAAGGATTTTCCCACACCTAGTTTGTTGAGCTGAAAACCAAGAGCGTTTTCCTCCCAGGCTGGTTCATACACCTGCATAATATTAGGAAGGTGGTCATAATGATATGCCAGATTGGTGGCAAATTATGTTAAATCGAAACCGGTGTTTACGATAAAAGCATTCCTGATTCCCTTGAATCCAAATTTCCCATAAAACTAACATGACTAATCTGTGAAATCAAGCCGTGGGAATCAAAAACCGGTTCTGGCTGATAAACGGTTCCAAATTCTTTTACAATTCACCTGAGTTGCAGGCCTCTGACACGAAGTGACTCTGTGCGTTTCTGACAAGCTTTAACAAAAGAAAACCTGCTAAATGGGATAAATATTAATCCGTTCGCGGCCAGTGAAAGGCAGGGATTTCACACGGGCATTGACTCCCATTAATCTCCTAGACTGTAGTCTAGGAAATGGTTTCACACGTCTCAGTTAGATAACGTCGTCGAGCTGTTGCACTGAAACTGAAACTCGTCTTTCTGCTTGTGTCTGTCATATAGTCATCATATGCATCCAGATTGTGTTATGATATAAATATAATAAAACGGCTCGTTTGGTGGTGACTAAGCGTAAGACTTTCTGTCTGTTGTTTTTTTTTTTTTCTTACACCGGAATTGATAAAGGAGTCGATAAAAATCTAAAAATTCAAGATATCCTCTTCCCTCTTGAGGACTTTATCTTGCATCGGTGTAACATGCTGTGTCATTATGGAACAGTATTAGTGCGATAACCCATGATAAAAAAAAAATTAGAGAAAAAGATTTGAGAAAAAAGTCGACATTTTGAGAAAAAAAGTATTTTTACCGTAATAAAGGTAAGGATTACCGTATGCGCATTGGAACAGCCGATATGGGCTCATGGGTGGCCCTAATACTCTTCCATAGCATCATATTACATCAGACCTATAACACATTTTCAGTGCTTTAAAAAACTGTTCGGCATTATCTCAGGAAAAAAAAGAGAAAGAGAAAAAGATTTGAGAAAAAAGTCAAAATTTTGAGAAAAAAAGTCAAAATTTTGAGAAATTTTGAGTCGAAATTTCGATTACCGTATGCACATGGTACAGCCGATACTGTATATGTATTATCTGCGAGTATTAGTCCAGAATTAATATTGATTATTTAAAATTGTATTGTGACTTTTTTGTTATATTGCTGAAATTTGGAAATTAAAAAAAAAATCTCAAGATTTTTACTTTTTTCTCAAAATTTTTACCTTTTTCTCAAAATTTTTACTTTTTTCCCTCAAAATTTCAACTTTTTTCCTCAAAATTGTTACCCTTTTCTCAAAATTGTTACCCTTTTCTCAAAATTTTTACTTTTTTCCTCAAAATTTTTACCTTTTTCCCTCAAAATTTTAACCTTTTTCCTCAAAATTTTTACATTTTTTTCAAAATTTTAACCCTTTTCTCAAAATTTTAAATTTTTTCCTCAAAATTTCAACTTTTTTCTCAAAGTGCGTGATGTAAAAAAAAATCTACCTCCTCTAATTTTTTTTTTTTTTACTCATGGGTGGCCCTAATACTCTTCCATAGCATCATATTACATCAGACCTATAACACATTTTCAGAGCTTTAACAAACTGTTCAGCATTATCTAATTACACTGCAGGTTACCGGTGGTGACATCACTCCACAACCTTGAAGCAGGGCAGAGGAGGATGCATCCTCAGCAAAAAAAAAAAAAACCGTCTCATGGGCAGAGAACGCTTTAGAGAGGCAGCTCTAATATAAATTAATGAGGGCAGAGGCAGCCCTAGATTAAACAAACGTTGAAGGATGCGTTGGTGTTTTTCAAGAAGCAGAGCTGCACGTGCCGTCCTAAGTAGCTTATACCTAAGTGTTGCGGACACAAAACAAAGTAGGTGGAAATAAACCTCGCCACTCGGTCACATCCTCCCTCTCGCAGTCTGCACGCCCGTGGATGTTTGGCGAGAGCTGGCAGACTATCACTCAGAGGGCTTTTTTTTTTCTTCTTCTTCCTCTCCTGCTCTTTTCATTGTGTCACAGCGAGCGCCCCGTCTCTGCGGTTGTTTAGAAAGTAGAAGGCGCACAGAGCACACAGAGTTCAGACCGAGAGCTGCCCTGCTTGTACTCAAACCCATCCACCTGTGTTTTAAACATGTGTGTGCGAGATGACCTCACGTCATCGCGTCGCCTGCTTCGCTTTGTCTGGAGACGTTTATGTGGATGAGAAAAGACGTTAATACGTTTTTATTCCTCTTCAGGTATCCAGGAGTTTCCAGAAAACATCAAGAACTGCAAAGTCCTCGCTATCGTAGAAGCCAGCGTGAACCCTATATCCAAGTGAGTGCAGCTCTCCCGGTTAACTACACTTTGACTCGCTGTTGCGTGACTAACGCTGAGTGTTGTTGTTTTTTTTTTTTTGTGTTGTCAGGCTCCCAGAAGGCTTCACTCAGCTCCTGAGTCTGACGCAGCTCTACCTGAACGATGCCTTCCTGGAGTTCTTACCAGCCAGCTTCGGCAGGTCAGCTCCACTCCACTCTCTGCTCTGTTTGTTTGGATGCGGAGGAAAGTTGTTTTATAGTGCGAAATGTGCAGGCAGCCTGTGGTTTCTGAGAGTGTGCGTCGGTATAAAGCCACATGCGGTAGTTGATGGGGTCGTGACACCGACTTTCGCTGTGAGTGCAGGAGTGTAACGTACTTCTGGTTGGACAAAACAGTGAGAACTGGAGGAAGCAACACACTCAAAACACATTTATTATTATTATTATTATTATTATTTCTATTCAACATACACCGATCAGCCGTAACATTATGACTAGTTATGAGAAGTTCTGCTGGGAAACTACACGTGTTTATTTATGCTTCGTTGATAACGATACCACTTGAAGTCCTTGGTTGTTTGTTGAGAACTTCCCACTGTCTCTGCTGTTTTAGTCTGACATTCAGAACAAGAAACAGCTGCAGAGGAAAGCGTTTGCTGCACTTATTATAGAATCAATCGGGGGGCTGTTTGAAATATTTCTGCATTTTAACAAGACCCCGTTGAATATATTCCTCCACAGAGGTTATAATTAAGGATGCTCTCACACCTGGTTTAGAGTGTTTTCCTCCCAGGTTGGTTCATTTTGGGCTCTGTTTTTAGAACAAATCAGACTAAGACCAGAGAAATTCACAACAATACGACCAACACATTCCTGTAAAATCACATGAAGCATCTTGTGACAGTTCAGTGTTCTGCTGGACCTGGCTGTTATTTAGACATGTAGCATCCACCTAGACCAGACCAGGGACCCCCCACCCCGTAGAAATGAGACTCCTAGACTCCCACACTAACAAGCACGGGACACTCCCTCAGAAGAACGTGGTCATAATGTTATGCCTGATCAGTAACAGAGCTCACTTAAAGGGGATTTGAGCCAGTTTCTGTATTCATGTCTCTTTATTAATTTGCTGCGCTTCCTGTTTCATGAATGTGATTTTTTAAGATGCCTTTGATTAAATGCCATCAGACCAGTGTGATTAGTCACAGCTTTTCACCGTCTCCAGTTTACACAACACTTAGTGTTCTACCTTCTGATGACACAAAACAAGTAACACGAGGCTCCCGCGTCAGCGTCTGTTCCCTTTGCAAACTTCCTTGTTGGCACTTAAAATGTCAGAGAAAATTGCATCAGGTGTTAAGGTTTGTTGCGTGAAAGGAGTGATTGTGTCGCTGACTTTTTTTTTTTGTGTGTGTCTCTGGTTGCAGGTTGACTAAGCTACAGATCTTGGAGCTGAGGGAGAACCAGTTGAAGATGTTGCCAAAGTAGGTGGTTTCTACATTTTAGACTTAGAGATTTATTATTATTATCATTATTATCATTATTATTTTTATTATTATTATTATAGATTAGACACTGAGGGTTTTATTCTTTTTATTTTTATTTATTTTATTTTTTTCATTTATCTGAGTCTGAGTTATCTGAATAATAATAATAATAAAATAAAATAATACAAGTTATTTATATATATGGTATATAAAGATGTGCAGATTTACAAGAAATACAAGGATATTGTCTTGAAAACCATCAGTAAGAAGAAAAATAATAATAATAATAAATCAGTAATTTAATTTTTAATTTAATTTAAACACTAATAATAAAATAATAAAATATGAATTACAATTATTGTTATTTGTTATTATTATTGCAATGTGATATAATAATTGTAACTATTATTATTGTTATTATTAAATAGTATAAATTAATCCTATTGTACAAGATTATGTACAATTTACAAGAAATAAATGAAGTATTGGAAGGATATTGTCTTGAAAACCACCAGTAAGAAAAAAAAACGGAATAAGACTTTAATTTAATTAAAATGCTAATAATAACCATAATAATAAAGTGATATAAGCTTATCTTATAAGTGTAAATATTCACTAAATGCAGTGGAAGGACGATGATAAGTTGCAGAAATATCGACATGAATAAGATGGATAGATTTTCCATAGAGCAAACACACACACACACACACACACACACACACACACACTCACACACACACACTCACACACACACAGAGGAGCAGAGGATATTCATGTTTCATGAAGCGTGTCAAGAGTTTTTTACCCAGACGTCCCCGTCCCCCCTCCCTCCCTCCCTTTACAGGGTTGCGCCGTCCTCCATCCTGCCTCTTTTTTCTTTCTTCCTTTTTTTTTTTTTTTTGTGGCAGATTCTCCGTCCGCTTTCTCTAAAGCGAAGTATTAAATTCCAGCGTGTTACATAAGAGCCCCGTTCCCTCGGCCGCTCGCTGTGACAGGTTTTATAATCCTCCGCTGAGACGGCGGCGAGGGATGTTTCACTGTTAAAAAGAGAAAAGTAAAAAAAAGAGGGGGGGGGCGCTGGGAGGCTACAAACGCTCCACAAATATTAGAGGAGGCTCCAGGTGATGATGGAGGAAGTCTTTTCTTATTATTGGCTGTCCGTCGCATTTCATCTGCAAAACGGCCTTTTCTTTTTTTATCTTTTCGTTTCCTTTTGTCATCTCTCGTGCTCTCTCTCTAGTATTGTTATTATGTTTTTTTTTTTTTTTTGGACTCACGTGCCAGTAGCCGGTGTATAAAGTGCAGCGCCTGGAGCTCAGAGCGGATCCTCTCCTCTCGCTGTGTGTGTGTTTACGTGACGGAGGCCAGAACCTGTTAAAGCCTGGAGCCCCGACAAAAGAAAGGGCCTAATGATCGGGAGCGTCGCCAGAGCAACGCACAAGCATCTCTGGGACGTAAACAAATGAGTTTCGTGCACAAAAGGGAGGGGGGGCGCAGTAGAAGTCTTTTCAGGGGGCTTCCATATAGAAAGTGCTGCCCCCTTTTTTTCTTTTTCCACCCCCCCCTCCCTCCCTCCCAGTGCATAGACACTGAGCATGCATGAGTTTCCTCACCACTCACAGGGTCATAAGCCTTCGCTTTCTAGACGAGCCAGCGCAGCTCAGCTCAGCTCAGCTCTGTGCTTCTTTTACCAGGTTTGACACAAGAATGTGGCCAAAGCTGGTCCGTGCCCAGTTTAACGGTCACGATTTTCACATCAGCCCCCGAGAGTTTGCATCACATATTTATAATTTGAGCCACGCTCTGGGTTCACGAGGGGGCACCTAGAGACTACAACAGCGGCCTCGGCTTTCCATTTCCTGCACTGACTCGTGTTTTAAGTTCATCCCTGGTCATCACAGGTTCTCCACTTTACCCCCTTTCACCGTCTCTGAGGAGATAGCGATGCATATCTCTCATATCTCCCCTTTCCTGTTCTCTGATCTATTGTATAAGCAGTTGAGAATCCTATTTTTTTATTTATTTATCCATTTGCTTGTTGACAGCGTAGCAGAGAACGTGAGCCTCTGACCTGAATGCGGAGTCTGGCTCGAGCGCGCGCACGTGTCACATTTTCCATTATTTAAAGCATATTTCTATCACGCCCGAGGTATTTATTTCCTCATCAAGTTATTGGGGGTGGGAGGAGCGGAGGCAACATAAAAATATATATTCAAATTACAAACGCGGCCCACGCGGCTTCTCAGGGGGATTTTAAAATTTCCAACACAGGTTTCGTCATATTTTTGTGGTTTGATGTAACCCTCGGATTTATTTATCTATTTATTTACTTACATTTTTGTGTGCGTGTGTCTACAGAAGCATGCAGAAGCTCACGCAGCTGGAGAGATTGGACCTGGGGAGTAATGAGTTCACTGAAGTGGTGAGTGTGTCAGTCTGTCAGAGCTCGAGGGCTCCACCTCCTCCTCCACCTCCTCCTCCTCCACCTCCTCCTCCTACTTCATTAATCAACTTAAAAAAGATAAATACGTGGCTTTGTTTTTAGCCTCATACATACACAAACCCCGTCACTTAACCTCCTCTCTCCTCCTGCAGCCTGAGGTGTTGGAGCAGCTTTCTGGAATCAAGGAGCTGTGGATGGACGGCAACAGACTGACGTTTTTACCTGGGGTACGATTCGCTGTCACTCCTGCACATCGGAGCGAAACAGTTTCACTTTTACGTCACTGTTTGAAAACTGCAGGCGTTCGGGTTTTGCGGATGTTCTGGTCGCATTTAGAAAACGAATCGGCGGCCGTCAAGTCGTTATTTTCCCCCAAACATAATGAATAATGCAGTGTAAACAGTCGAGGTTTTTTTTTTTTCCCCATCCAAATGCCCGGCTTGTTTGTAACTGGGTCATAATTAAAGCATTAGTTCTGCTGCCAGCGTTTCTACGGCATCAGCTGTAATCACAGTCTGGCCTTCTGGAAGCACCGATATCCATTAATCATCACATTAAACCAAAAGCACAAACCGTTTTTCTTCGTACACCTTTTAGGACGTAGGTCTTCAACAGGTGCAGAATCGTTGCTTGATTAGACATTTTTCATACACTTTGTTTTCAGTTTTCTCCCACAAATTTAAAATTCTTTAAATACACAGTAACTCGAATCCAACATATTTTAGTAAAGAGATGAGATACAGCTTAATATTGAATGAAAAAGTTTAATATAAGACCCGTATAGTAGGAAGGGGGATCAATGCTTAATGTCCTGCTTTAGAATAACATCACGTCTAGACACAGTGTTTGTGTTGACGTCTCTTTTTTCTTTTTTTCTGTCCAGATGTTGGGGACGCTGAAACAACTGGTGTATCTGGATGTGTCGAAGAACAGCCTGGAGATGGTGGACGAGCAAATCTGCGGCTGCGAGAGCCTCCAGGACCTTCTGCTCTCCAACAACACGCTCACACAGCTGCCCGGCTCCATCGGTGAACATCACAACTCACACACAAACACAGCTTATTTCACGCTTTTGTTTGTTTTTTTAATAACTTAGTGGTAGTTATAATATCATATTTGGCAAACGTGTTTATTTCTTAGCAAATTTTGATATTTCAAACTCCCATAATGCTCCAGTTTTACACTGTGTAACTCAAGTTGTTACGTTGTTACCATTAACAACTGTTGTTACCGTTTAGATTATTGAAAGTATGTCAGTTTTTTAAATCAAATACAAAAACACTGTCGTATAAAGGGTTGAAAGTCAGAAAATAATCAAACTTTTAGTATTTATGATTAGTACTGAAGTGGATTAAAAGGTTTATGTTAAAAAAAAAAGAGTAAAAAAATGTTTACAAATGCTATTTTTAGGGCGTTTTTGCACCTTTGTCCCTTAATGGCAACAACGTAACAATTTTAAAATCCTGTATGAGGCTTAAAGAGCTCAATCAATTTTTAATTTCTATGTTTAATCCTCTGTTGAGTTTCCGGGAGCTAAAAGTAGCTAAAAGACATTTGTATAAACAGCAAACATGCACCATCTTTAAAAAACAAAAAAGAAATCATTCTTTAAATATTCATAACAGAAGAGGAAGTAATGAGCTGTGCTTCTCTGTGTCTTTACTATTGTTCATTTCTTAATGGACCGATGGGAATAAATAGGAGGAACTTTAATTAAATGTGCATCAAACTGTGGACTTCACATTTATTAGTTTTTTTTTCTTTCAGATTTTATATTATTGTATTTATAGTCACCGATTCCTTTTCTAATGAAATCAGATGAGTCCACTGCTGTCGATATCAGGCTTGATTACTACCAAACCTATTACTGTATCAGTGACGTTATGAATGAATCTAATTACCTGCTATAATGGATATTTCTCTGTGTGGCTGCAACAACAAGTGCTAATCAATACGCTGCCCTGAGCCGCTGTATTCATCTCTCTAATCCGATCATTCTGTTTCCCCCCCTTCACTTCCTTCGCCAATCCGTCTTTCCAGGCTCCTTGAAGAAACTGACTGCACTGAAAGTGGACGAGAACCAGCTGATGTACTTGCCGGACTCCATCGGAGGGTGAGCGGGGGAAAAAAAAAAGCTCTAATATCGGCCCAAATAAACCCCTGAGATCAGAGCGGATTATTTTAATTTATTTTTTTTATATCCTCGCTCCACTGATCTCATAGAACGTCTGTCTGGATAAATCAGATATTCCCGTAAAAACATAATGTGTTCCGGCCGTGGGTTTGTTTTGGAGGGTAATCTTTAAGTTTAATGACCCTCAGACGCAAAACACCCGTAGATTAAATGAGGCCTTTCTCACTCAGGTGAGTCCCTCAAAGAGATGAACCTGAATTTTATTTAATTAGTTCATTCCAGCATCAATTATCTCTTATGTTAGAACCAGTTTCCTTGTGTAGTTTGACACAGATTATGTCACAAAGCTCATGATTAAGCTTAATCCTATACCAAGGATTTTAGCTTTGGCTTTTTTTACTCCCCAGTTATATATAGCCAATTTTTTTTATTATTATTATTGTTATTATTGTTGTTTTCCCCTGGTTTTGTATTGAGCAAGCAGAGGGTTAAATGTTTTGGAGTTTGCAACACGTTTTCTCTCCACGAGGTCAGACTCCCTTGTTTCGTTCATACAAATCCCCTGAGTGCATTTTTTATTTATTTTTTTTATTATTATTATTGTTCAGCAGAAAAATCTCTGGCCGCAGTGCACTCCTGTGTCGCCGTATTTTAAATAAATTATGACGCTACGAAGCTTTTGGGACACTTTAAAAGTTCCTGTGAGTGGCCACACATTGGATTATGCATGACTTTATATAATGTAAATATCTAAAATTAGCTTAGACCTTATTACACTTCATTGACTTGGTCACAGTAGCTCGGTTGCACTCACAAAAAAAAAACGAAATAAAAAGGTAAATAAACAAATAAAATACAACAGTTTAAACAAAAGACATTGTTTATCTGTATTTCCTTATCGCAGTAGCACAGAATTAGGTGTGAGAAAGAATATACAAAAAAAGGGAGTTTGTGCAAGATAAGGCAAAACAAGAAGCAGATTATTGTGCAAGAAGAATCTCTGTAAAGTTGTACGACAACCAGTTATTTATTAGTGCAAATAAAGAGCAAGTAAATTAGGAGAAATAATATGTTTGATGAACTATCCTTCAAAACAAAATGAGATTTCTTAAGAAAAATAAGTGAAATTTGGGCTCATTGCTGTCTTCTGTTTAGTCCTGTGTCTCAGAGTTGTCTTCTGTCCCCTCTCTTATTGAGACATATTAAGGATATCAGTTATTCATTGGTTGAAAAGAAATCGCAGTCTTCCCAGTAATTTGAAGTCTGCCTCGAGTGGCCACGTTAGGAACTACACTTCGACATTAACTTCCCCTTCTTAAGCCTCAGAGGTTCACGGCAACTTTCATTTACAAAGTGACCAATTAGACCAATGTTAATACTTATATTAACACCACATTATTAAAAAATGCACGTCTCTCTCTGTTCGTTAGGCTGACGTCTATAGATGAGCTGGACTGCAGCTTCAACGAGATCGAAGCTTTGCCTTCTTCCCTCGGCCAGTGCGTCAACATCCGAACCTTCGCTGCTGATCACAACTTCCTCACCCAGCTTCCCCCCGAGGTGAGTGTTCACATTACAGCGGCGGCCTGAATGTGTTTTGTCTTGTCCACGTGCTCGGCTTCCACAGCTAGCATCGTTGTTGTCGTTGTTGTTGTTGAGTCCTCGGTTTGTTGTCCCCCCTCCGTGCACAGATGGGCAACTGGAAGAATGCAACCGTGCTGTTTCTACATTCCAACAAGCTGGAGTCTTTGCCTGAGGAGATGGGCGACATGACGAAGCTGAAAGTCATCAATCTGAGCAACAACAAGTGAGTCTGGACGATCGGGGTCAAATGTAGTTGTTTTTGTAGACGGAGTTAAACCCATTTCCTGCTCTGAATTCTAAACTGTGAAGATTTACTGGATTATATTTGAGAAATGCTACTTTTTATTACGTTTTGCATCAATTAAACATGAAAATAATTCAACATAATCATTCCAAGCTGCTTCTCTGTGTGAAATACAACCTGCTCTGATTGATATTTCTCTCCGCGCTGCAGGTTGAAGAACCTCCCCTACAGTTTTACTAAACTTAGCGAGATGACTGCCATGTGGCTGTCTGAGAATCAGGTAAGACCTGCATGTGTTATTTATAAAGGTCTCGCAGGAGGCGACCACAATGGCGGCGGCTTACGTGACTCGCTGCAAACTGTGGCTGTAAATCAAGAAGCTAGGCCAGGGAGCTCACAGGAAAGCCCATCTAACATGCACCAAAACCACTTCCAGGACATTTGAGCTAAACATGCCAGATGGTAACGCAGGTCAGACTCTCTGACACCTTAAACTCTTTGTCAGAAAACCTTGAGGCTTGTTTAAGGAGAGCGAAGGTGGCGTTTCTGGACAATAACCCTGGAAGAGCGCTGGCAAAAATTCTTGAAATTTGAACTTTTGAGTTAGAGGAGGAGGAGGAGGAAACGTTTGGTTAGAAGATGGGTTTTCAGTATGCGAAGGCGCGATAAGGTGCGAGGAGACTCTGTGGGAGTGTATCCGTGCAGGGCCGTGTTTGCTTTGTCCAACTTCATAAAATATTTCCAGATTTCAGTCTTGACTCTCGCTGCACTCTGAAATCAATTATTCATGCCTTTACCTCCTCCTGGCCGGACTCCTCCGAAGCTTAAAAACGCCTTGAAATATTGTTCCCTGGAAAACTGCAGCCATTTCAAAATGCTGCAGAAAAAAATCGTAGAATCGGCCGTGGAGGAAGCCGTCATCTCTGATGTGTCCCGGCCTCCAGGGCCACGAATCTCAAAATAAATAAATAAATAAAAAAAAATAAATCGAATGTACATGTTTTTCCTCTCACCATGTTTTTGCAGATTTCTCTTTAGAGATTTCTGAAGAAATGGTGCAAGTTTTTCCAAAATTTATTTATTTTTATTTATCTAGTGCAGTGTCTCTGCAGCCTGCACTGATCAGCCACAACATTAAAACCACTGAAGGGGAGAGATGAGTAACATTGACCACCATCTTGAGACAAGGCAATGTCCTTGGATGTTATTTAGCAAGATATAAAGAGAGTTAGTTTGCACCAAGTGCATGTAGCTACAGTAGGTTGTAGGTAGGTTAAACACTTAAGACGGGATTTTAGAAATGTCATTCTCAGTATTTTGCAACGGTTCCAATGAGTAAATCTATCCATAAATGTATTATATAATTTCATTTCTGTTTCTAAGTCGTTCCATATATTTACACCCTTTAGTGTTGCACGTCTTCATCTTGCATTGCTTTGTTTTTGTGAACATGCTAATCCCTCTTAGCTGATATTGACTCACTCTGGCCTTTCTACGTTTTCTTTCCTGCAAAGTCAGACTCTCTCTGAGCCCCCGAGTCTTAGACAAAAGGCCACTGACTGCACATAGATAATACACCCAAACCTACTTGTTTTTTATTATTATTATTGTCTTCCTCTCCCACAGTCAAAGCCCCTGATCCCTCTCCAGAAAGAGGAGGACGCCGAGACTCACAAAACCGTGCTGACAAACTACATGTTCCCCCAGCAAACCAGGACGGAGGACTGTGAGTACTCGACTCGACGCACAAACGCTCCTCTTTCACATTCACGCATGAGTCATTTGGCAGAACGGCAACAGTTTCTGACCACTCCTTCGCTTAATGACTTTTTCTTCGATGAATTTTCGACGTCACAAAGGCAACAAGTGCCATCTTCATCCCGGCAGAAGCTAAATGCATATTTTATTCCTCGTCACCCGAGGCTGCGCGAGAAACTCTAGTCGCCGTCTCCTTGTCAAGCATCTGTTTGTTGGGTTGGGTTTCTCATTACGCTGGATAGCTCGCTCTGACCCCATTCCACCTGAGCTCGGGAGTAATTAGTGGGTTAAGATCTACGTGAAACGCCCATTAGCCAACACCTTGGGGTTTTTTGAGGCGACGTCAGAGACGTCCCACGAGTCCTTTACTGTCCGAGTTAATCTAAACCTAAAGAGCTTCCTCTTGTTTCCCTCCTGTTTTCCTGGGAAGCTGGAATTCGTCAGAGCCCGACTGCAGTTATTATATTTTACAACTTGTTGATACAGAAAGCACACACACACACACACACACACACACCAGGTGACTCATATTATCCACTGTGCATTCACGCTCCTGCATGGCGTGTTAGGTTGAACCAGAGTTCTCGATACGATCTGCCCACAGCTGAGGTTGGCTGAGAACCAAATTAAGCTTATCAGAAGGTTCAGCTACATGGTACCGAACACTCTGCACACACCAAGTTTCTCTTCACTTTCTAAATCGAGAGGTTAGGAGCTTTTTGAACACAGGAAACCGCGCTGATTTGCACTTTAAAGCGTCAGCAGCAGCTTTAAACGGCGCGTGTGCATCCTCAAATCGGCTTTTATTTTACAAAAATCTTTTCGATTCCAGACACAACAGAGTGAAGTTTTGCAGGGTAAGGTGAGGCAAACGAAAGCAAAACTTCCCCTGCAGACATGAAACTCTCTTCATGGCCGCAATCGTCTGATTTCCCTCTTGCAAACACACAGAAGTTTTACAGAGGCGACGGTGAAAAAGCGACACGTTAAACGTATTTTCTGCATTTTCTGAATGAGCTGCATTTATTTTAAAGCCTTTAAATTAACCGTGGTATCAAATTAAAGCAAAATACTCTCACTACATGATTTTTTTTTTCTTGGGTTGTTTTGGAGTTTAAGGGGTTAACTCCTGATTTACAAGTTCCTCCACAGCTCCCTCCAGTTCCAGCTCCCCGTTGTCTGTGCGCCACCTTGTGGTCAGAGTCAAACCTGTATCAACCAAGGTGCTTGAAGAAAACTTTAATTAAAAAAAAAAAAAAACTAATAAACACATGAATTTTGATTGCAGACATTCCCAACTCGGACTCGGAGAGCTTCAACCCGGCTCTGTGGGAGGAGCAGCGCAAACACCGAGCTCAGGTGGCCTTCGAGTGCGACGAGGACAAGGACGAGAGAGAGACGCCCCCGAGGGTTAGTCGCACTCATTTGTTTCTGTTCACTTAACTGGGAAATGAGCACAAAAAAAACAACAACGGCAGCAGCGGTGGCATGGTTTAACGAAAACGCCTCGGAAGTATTTCTTGGCAACGAATTTTTTCCCCCTTTTTGTTGTCGTTTCATGTGAAAAGTCTCTCATTTACGATGTCGTGCTACGTTTCCAACACGAAGCAGGGGAGGAATGTTAATCTAGTCATGATGGCTGATGATGTTTCTCAAAGAAATACAAAAAGAATCCGATATTTCTTTAACCCAGTTGAAATCTTTCCATCTGAACAGTTTGCAGAATATAACTTAATGAAGTGAGTGGTTTGCATCCAGTCTGCTAAACACAAATATAACAAGTCATTCACGATCAAGATGGGGATTCCCTTCTGGAATTTTTTTTACCCCACGTGGAGAAAAACATGATCAGAAAAGCTGGATTTATTCCAACCAGAGACAAACCATCTGGTTATGAGGAGCTGATATTAAAACTCCTTCTGATCGGATCGTTCTGCTCTGACTGAGACGTTTTTATTCTGAATATTAATTAAATGTTTGTGGTCTTATCGGTGCTGCAGTTATCTGGGTGGAAACTTGCAAACAGACACTGCGACACAGCTAATGATGCTGTCAGTATTTATTATTAATCTTCTGATTAGTTGGTAAATTAAGAATATTTATTATTTATTTATTCATTTATTTTATTGTTGTCTGGTAAGAAAATTTGTGGCTACATCATCATGGAACCTCATGATTTAAAGATAAACACTCCTCTGCTTTTGGTACCAAAATATTACGTTGTCTTGTTTATCATTATGGATTCAGACTGTAGATAATTTAAAGAAGTGTCATGAACCGATGAGAGATGTCTAGCGTATGTGGTGGTTTCCATCTTAATGCAGTCATTCTCTTTGCGTCGTTGTGGTGTATTTAAAGACGGTTTAAAATACGGATATAGGATAAAAAAAATAAGGATATAGCAGATACAGTCTGCTGCTGGGGTGCAGGTTTACAGTCTCGTACCACGTGCATGAAAGTCCCTGGTTTGGACACAACTATCCAGTATCTTCACGGGCTCTAATCTTTATATGCATGTGTCCGTGTTCGTGCAGGAGGGGAACCTGAAGCGGTACCCGACACCGTACCCAGAGGAGCTGAAGAACATGGTGAAGACGGCCCAGTCGGTGGCTCACAGGCTGAAGGAGGACGAGTCGGGCGACGAGTCGGGGAAAGATCCAAAACCTGCAGAGAGGAACCACATCGGCGTGCAGGACGTGGGAGTTAAGGTCGGCTTAGTATAGAAAAAAACAAATCAGCCACTTTCATTTCTGTCGTCTCTTTAGTTCCTCTTTAATTTTTAATTCATAACTGAGCTCATGGGTTTTTTTTTGTTTGTGTGCAGGTGATTGAGACCCCCTGTTCCAACGGCGTCTCAACAGACCCTCAAGTTTCCTCCAACTCGTGTCTCCAGAATTCCTCCACAACTGAATCAAAAGACACTTCTGAGTCTTACAGCTCCCAAAGAATCCCACTGAAATCCTCAGAGGGCTCCATGATGAACCACGAGGACACTCTGGAGGTAGACGGCCTGAAGCGAACCTGCAACAAATACAGAAAGAGCACCACTGAGGTTTGATAGAAATTAAACGAGAGCGTTGTCTCTGTGTTCAGGACTCTGAGGAGCTGTCGGATGAAGAAGACGAGATGAAGGTAGCGGAGATGCGACCTCCTCTTATTGAGATCTCCATCAACCAGCCTAAAGTAGTGACTTTAAGTAAGGACAAAAAAGGTAACGAGTTTCGTTTGAGACGTTAACGGTGAAAGATTTTATGTAAAAACGAGAGAGTGCGGATGAACTGACGTTGATGTTTCTGCTTGACAGACGACGGGAAAGACGCAGACTCTTTGCTGGACGACACGGTTGCCAACAGCAACCAGAACAACAGCAACTGCTCGTCGCCGTCGCGCATGTCCGACTCGGTGTCTCTGACCACGGACAGCAGTCAGGACAACTCCCTGTGCACGCCTGAGCGAGAGGCTAAGATGCCGTTCCTCCTTCCAAAAAGCCGGTTAGTTCACTTCTTGAATATTATATTAAAAAAAATAAGAAGAAGCATGTTCCTTGTTCTTTTATTCAGCAAAATGTGACATTTTCTTGCGATAAATGCGCTCGTTTCAGGCAAGAAGACGAGAACATGAACCAGCCTAAAGACACCACCCCTCTGCTGCATAACGGCAACGGCTCGGAGACGTCCCTCCAGGCTCTGTTGAAGTCCCAGCAGACGCCGCCGGAGAAGATGGGCGACTACGACCTGTCGATGGAAGCCCGACTGGCGTTCATCGAGAAGGGGATAAACAACGGCATGGGAGACGCTTACACCAAGTGGGACCAGATCAACATGAACGTGACCAAGCTGCAGACGGACAACATGGTCCAGCTGGGCGACCTGGACAAAACCAAGAATGGCTCGGTGGCCGTGGGGGACTTGAACGGCAAGCAGCAGGGTTACGGCAACGACAATGTGGATCATTTGCAGAACGGAAACCAGCCGGCCGGGGGCGACTGCGTCGGCCAAGCCGTGAGACTGGAGACGTCCGCGGTGCAAGTGGCGTCGACGGGCGTGACGGCCAACAGCGACATGTCCCTGTCTCGCAGCACGGAGGAGCTGTCTCCGGAGAGAAGGTGCCACCCCCCGCAGGTGATGAAGTCTCACAGCATCAGCAACATGGAAACGGGGGGAATGAAGCTGTACTCGTTCGACGGGGATGACGAGTCCTATGAAATGGCAGCGATGACCAGAATGGCGGGGGCCGGCCCGGGCCTGGGAAGTCAGGGCCAGAGCATCGTCAGGAGCAAGTCAGCGGGTCAGCTACTCAATGACCAGACTCTCCTGGTCTACCCCGGCTCTTCAGCATCCTCCTCGGACCTCCTCTCTTCTTCTAAGCCTCCTGTCAGCACCAGCAGATATGCAGTTTCCTCCGGCATGGCCATGGGAATGCCCCCTCCTCAGTACAACGTACAGTACACGAGCAGCGCCGTGCCGAAGGATGGCCTCTGGTCTCAGAGGACGCCCATGCCGCCAGAGCACCAAGGCTACCTCCCTCCTCCCCCGCACTCGCTAGCCAACACCAATTACTCGAACCGTAATCAGGCGCCTCCGTACCCTCTGCAGCCCCAGCAGAGGGGGCCCCCCATGGCTCCCAAACCGCCCGTGGACATGTGGGCTAAAGAGAGACTTCACTCGACAGGTGGCCAGCCGAGAAGCAGCACTCTGCAGAGGCAAAGCAGCAGCGCCTCCACGACCTCCATGGGCGACCCGAGGCGCATGCAGTTCCCCGAGGGGGAGTACATGACGTACAGGGACATTCACACCCTCGCCAGGGGGCCGCTGGCCATGAGTCAGGCCGTGCACAGGCCCCTCTCGGCTCGCACTTACAGCATCGACGCGCCGGGTGCTTCCCGGCCCGTCAGCGCCAGGCCTCCGCCCCACGAGCTTCCGGAGAGGACCATGTCCGTGAGCGATTTCAACTACCAGCACAGCAGCCCCAGCAGCAGGCCCAACACCAGGGTGAAGTCCGAGCACTCGCTCCTGGACGGAGCAGGACAGGTCCCGGGGGGCCGGGTGCCGGCGGACTGGAGGGACCAGGTGATGCGGCACATCGAAGCCAAGAAAATAGAAAAGGTGAAAATGTTTTCGCTGACTTTGTGTTTGTCTTCTAATTCATTATTGAAGTTTCATATTTCTGCAAATTAAGGTCAGAATTTTTGCAGACACCTAAAGTTGGGGGGGTCAATCCTTTTACTAACCCATCTTTATGCAAGATACCCGATTCGCTGCATGTTTGTGTTTTTATTATGCCGTAAACTCCCTTTTTTGTCGTGTCTTCTGTGTCATTCCATCGTGGTGGATTGCATGGCCACCACCAACCACCACAACCGCCGCCGCCGTTTCGCTCCACGTCATCAGAGCGCGCTGTCTCGCTCCTATAATTCCAATAACTCTCCGCTGAGCTGGTCTCACTACGGCAGCTGTAGGGATATGCATGCCAGCCAAGGGTCCCTGGTGTTTAGCGCCAGGGACGGACAGCCCTACGGAGCTCTGGGCTTCTGTGTGAGTACTGCGAATACTTGTAGTTTGGCCTCGTTAGGCAGATCGTACTAAGCCAGCCCCCCCCCCCCTGCTAGTTTCACATCCTTTAGAAGATAAGGAAATGTCTGTTTCCTTCTCTCCTCGATGTTGAGAAGTGATCGCGGGCCTTCAGAAGGATCTTTCACATGTCCTTTTATAGGCAAGTGAAAGAATAACGTTTCTCAACATCAGGGTTTTTTTTGTTTTTTTTTTTCTTCTTCATCTCAAACCCTGTTTGGTGCTCGAAGTGACAAATGGATGGAGTCTAGTTTTTTGTGTTTCTCTTCTTCATTGAAACGGAGATGTTTTAAAAGAGGTCATAAAGCGGCAGCCTCGACTTAAACCGCTTTAAAAATGGTTTAACAATCCAGGTCTGTACATAAAAGATGGACGTAGACGTAGAGATGTCACCTCCTGTTTTGTGTCCTGCCATATTTGGACAATGGAGAGGAGCAAGGGGTGGATATCTATAGATGTGTCAGTCAAACATGTACTTTACTTTGGTTTCGTCCATCTTTTATGCACAAAACATTTAGTGGAAGACGATTTGTCTGGTTATTGTTGACAACTAGGGGTGTAACGATATTAAAATTTGCATTTAAATTAAATTTACTCTGAGTGTAAATTGGTAAACTCGTGTATCGTTTAGAGGCCGGGGAGTATTGGCAAGGACTTCACGATACGTATCGCGATACTTGAGTCACGATACGATACGTATCGCGATACTTGAGTCACGATATGATACATTATTGCGATATTATGATATATTGCAATGTTCCTCATGGTTCACTAAGAAACTTTAAAATGCAGATTCAAATACATGTTGTGTGTATATATATATATATATATATATATATATATATGTACATCAGTGATAATTCATTATTAAATCAAATGATCCATTTCCAATTTATTGCACTTGCACAGAAAAGAAAGTGGTGGTGGAGGCGTGGAAGTTGTTAATGATCTTTTTTTAGATCGCAATATATTACTATATCGATATTTATTCCCCACCCTTAGTATCGTTACACCCCAATGACAACCACAAGTAGAAGAAAAAACCTTTCTGCCTTAGTTACATATAGAAACCGATCGACCTCTTTTAAAACCTCCAGCCTCTTGAACGTCATAATCAGTGTCTCTGTGCGCCATCGTCCTCCTCCCGTGATTGTAAAGCACCTCCCGAAACCTTAATTTTCTCCTCCTTTAACTGCTCTTCACATCCTCATTTTGCTCATTCCTCATCTTCGCGGCAATTTCTGATCACTTCAGAATCACTTCATACTCTCTCGAATGAAAGCGGTTTGCGGCAGGTAAGCAGCGTTTAAGTAGTGGTAGTAGTCGTTTGCGTGTAAATGATAGAGCAAGTGGGTGGTAGAATGTAGTCGGAGGAATAAAGCTGTGTCCTTCTTTAAGACTGACTTTAAAACCCGGGAGGTTAATGTTCATTAGTTCCTGTAGTTTAGTCTGTTTTTAACGTCCTAATCCGACGTGTGTTTCCCTTTTTCTTTCTTCTAAATCAACACCTCGCGCCCCGTGAAACACGTTTGTGTCGGCCATTTTTAATAGTCGGTTTTAAATGTGGTTTGAGTACAGTGTTGGTAATCGTCCCTGTTTTCCCTTTCAGGATGATATATTTGGTTCCCCAGGGCCACAAAGCTACACAATGGACCCCCACAGAAAAGTAGGTTCAATATTAACAAACTGCACCCACTTGAAAAATGGACATTGTACATTTGTGTATTAAGTCGAAGCCTACTTTTTATCCTGCAGGTGCCTTTGATGAATGGTCAGATGGGCCCTTCTGTTCGTCCCCAGATGAGCCAGTCGTCCATGGCCCGTCACCCTTCCAGAGAGCAACTCATCGACTACCTGATGCTCAAAGTGTCCCAGCAGTCTCCGGGTGCTCCTCGCGTCCCGCAAGATACGCTGCAGCAAGAGGTGAAGGATGGTGTTTGCAGGAATTACGGAGAATATGTTTGCGCTGCTGAGACAGTGATGAATGATGGACGGAGGCATCGGCTCGTTAGCTCAGTTGTTGTTGTTGCCGCCGTGCATCACCTTTGACAAGCCTCCGGTTCTTATTCTGCTGCTCCAAGTCGAGCTCAGTTCTGAATTTAGTCAGTGTGTTGTTTAGGTTTTAATTAATGAGCACTGGACCCCTTGTTTCGTTGTGTTTATGCTAAGCTAAGTCAACCTACTGCTGGCTGCAGGAAGGATCTTAAAGTGGCATTGTTTTCTCAAGTCCCCGTGTAACCGCTAGCCCCGCCCACTATTTTGCACAAGCTGTTTTGTAACCTGAGATGCTAGCTACTTCATTTTTTAGCTTATTGTTGGAGCAGTGAAGCCCATGCGCAAAAAACACTGCAGTTCATCGAGTGGCCACTTGAGGCTCCATAGGTAGCAGATCTCCCTAAACCCCCATGTTAAAAATTCCAACTTTACAGTGTTTTTAAACATATTTAGGTTTAAATTCTGCATAATTAAGGGCATTCCCGCTTTGAGTGACAGGTGTTAGCCTCAGCTAACAGGTAGCGTAGAGGTGGGCGGGTCTCGACGTCCAGGCTGCTTTAGCTCCTCCCCAACACGACCCCCATGTCCATATTTGGAGTATCCAAGTGTGGGCGGAGTAAAAATCATCCAACATGGCGACCACAGGCTCCGCCCACTGAGGGCTTCATTTTCAAGGTTCAGAATCTAGTGGGTGATGTCACGATGGGTTTGTCCATAGAATAAACAGTCAGTGGTTAAAAATTTAGTTTTTGAATGAGGAAACTCTGAGAAAGCATTTCAATGGACAAAATAATTTTTTTGTTTGTTTGTTTTTTTGCCAGTCGGGTTAATTTGTTTCTACTTCCCGCTTCACTTTCTTCAAACAATGAAATTTCACTGAACACGAGTCGTACTCGTCTGTATCTCCAAACCTCCTCATTTAACCTCATCGATTTAACTTCGATCATTTCGAACGTAACATTTCTGGGGAGGCAATAAAAATAATGTAATAAAATAAAATAAAATTTTTAAATATAAAGATGAAAACTAAATGCAGCTTTAAATAAATCAAGATGACTCACAATAAAATAATGCAGCTAATTTTTCCTCAGAGTCATTTATAGGGATAGAAATGTCTCAATGAACAGCTCTGTTGCTGCCCCCTGGTGGATGAGCAGTGTATCGCATTTCACTTATGACCCGTTTAATACAGAAGCATAAACCTCCTGTTCAAACTGGTTCAAACTGGGTCAAACTCCAAATGACCTTAAATTTAGTCCTTTAACAAGCTTCTGTTGTAATTAAATTAAATTATTGTCTCGTCTAGTTGCCATTTATTTGAAGACATATCAACTATGAGAGTTTTTCAAGTCATTGAAGCAGATATTCTTGTTACTTCCTCAAGTTTTGTCACCTGCAGTTAAAAAAAAAAAAAAAAAAAAAATGTTGGTTTCCTTCTAACGTTGGAAAATTGTGTGAGAAAAAAAAAAAAAAAAAAACTAAAATATGTGGGTGTGTTTCAGATCCGTGTGAAAGTGGAGAAGAATCCAGAGCTGGGTTTCAGTATATCAGGAGGAGTGGGAGGCCGGGGAAACCCCTTCCGACCCGATGACAATGTAAATTCACACGAAACTCGTCATTGAAGAAACGTCACTTGTTTTGCATTGGCTGCATATTTCATTTATTTATTTATCATAATTTTTTAGGGTATATTTGTGACAAGGGTCCAACCTGAGGGACCGGCATCTAAGATCCTTCAGCCTGGGGATAAAATACTGCAGGTATTCTGCTCTCTTTGCAAATACTTTCAAGTTAAAAGTTTCTTTAATGATATTTATATATATTTTTTGTCTTCTCTCGCAGGCAAACGGATACAGCTTTGTGAATATCGACCACGGGAATGCAGTGTCCCTCCTGAAGACGTTTCCGACCACTGTGGATATGATTATAATTCGAGAAGTGCAAGCATAGACTCAACTAAAACTGACCTCTTGTTAGTGTAAAGAGGAAGGAAGGGACGGGTGGAGGAGGGGGAGGGAGGGGAGGGAGGGGGCGCACACGAGAGATTTACGTTGTCATATTTTTTTATACACAGAAAGAGACTCGTCTGTTGATACCTGTTGGGACTATTTATAGAAGAGATCCTCCATAGCCTTGACTAAACGGGGAGAATAAAAAAAAACAAACCACTGAATGTAGTGGGATCAGAGCGAGACAGCGGCAAAACACCTGCGAGTACGTGTCCTCAAAAAGGCCAACACTGTGGTATATATATATTTTTATACAAAAGAAGCTGAAGATATGACAAATACTGTGGTCTCTGTACAGATCTTTTTTTTTTTTTTTTTTTTTTTTTTAAAGTCCTAAACACATCAATCATTTTATTTCTGGAGTTGAACATCTGACCACTAGGGGGCAGGGCTCCCTCACTTCTGTCATATTTTTTTTGTTTTTTTGTTTTTGCCTTTTTTCCTTGTTTTTTTTCTTTTTTTATTTAAGATGTTGAAACCGTTTTCTGCTCTGACGTATACGTACATGCGGAGGACAGTGTTACGTGCTCGTGTCGCGTGGAGAAGGATGTAGAACGAGGAGGCGGATTTTTTTTTTTTGAATCGAAGAGTCGAGAAGAGGAAATCATTCACACCTCCCTCACCCGCCCGTTTCCACTTGCTTCCTTTTTTAAAAAAAAAAAAAAAAAAAACAAACTAAAAAAAACAAAAACAGACTCCTCCGTCCTCGGTTCATCTCAGCTGCTCGGAATATCACACCCAGACCTCACCCCCCCCCCAACACCCTTTTTTGCTACGTGGGAAAAATATACTTCGCAATACAGATGGATCACACGGAAATACGAATTCACATATTGGAGGGGAGGAGCTTAACCTTAATCGTGTTTTTTTGCGGGGTTATTATGTCGGGTTTAACGTACTGTTTTTGGGAGAAATGTGTGTTTTAAGCTTTTCAGTCAAACAGCTGTTTCCACCAGATTTCAGAGAGTTTTTAAAAAGGCTTTTTATTGGCGGTTAAGCTAGTTAGCCAAAGCAAGTTGATTGAAGAAATTTGCAGGTAAAAGCAGGAGACGACGTAAGAGAGGAATCAGAATAAGGTTAATGTTAATAAGGCAGCCTTATTACAGGGTGAAGCGAGGGTTTCAACATCTGTCAGTTTTTATTTTTATTTTTAACAGGGGAGAAGACCACAGGTTGCCTTTTTTTGTGTCTATATATATATATATTAAAAAAAAAAAAGATGTTTTATCATCGTTCTTTTTACTCATCACTTTGGCTTTTCTTTTCTTTTTATTTTCATTTTTCTTTGCTGTACAGAGAATTGGAAGAAGTGTTGTAAAGTGCCATAGACCTTGAACTGTTTGAACAGCGGGTGGGGGTCGGGGAGGGGGGGGTCAACTTCTTCTTCTTTTTATTAATTTTTATTTTTAAACCCCAGAATCCAAGCAATATCCACATAATCACCACCTCCTGGGTACATTTGCAGCAGCTTGAAAGCAATAGTCAAAGCTTTTATTTTCTGTCACAAAAAGGAAGAAAAAAATAAAAAAGCGACCTTTTAGTAATCCCTGATGGATTTTACATGATTTTTTATATTGTGAAAATCTTTCTTTGTAATGAAACGGCACAGGAAATATATACGATAGTGCTTACGACAAATAAAAAAAAAAATAAAAAAAAAAGAAGAAGATATCTCTGCATTGTGTAAAAACTTTGCCTGAGACTTTTTAAACCATCTGTTGCGTAGGATCCGGTGTCTCCTGATGTTCATGTGTGCAAAAATAATCAAGAGTTAAAGGAAAAACTGTGTTTTCAGCCTGTTAATACTCATTCATTGGTGAGGTGAATAATTTGTCCAGTGAGACGTGTTTCCAAAAAAAAAAAGAGACGGAAATGATAAGATTCACATGCTATATAATGGCCCCACGAATTCCAGCAGCATATTTGTGACCACGTTTTCTACGATATATATAATATATATATATATATATACAATTGTGTTTTATCCTTTTTAACGATTAGCATTCCCTCGACGGCACCGGTTGAACCAAACTGAAAACACTGTGGTGATGAACTAAAATTTTTATCCCTTTAAAAATGAAAAATAATAGTTGTGCCGTTTTAAAAAATGAAGATGCACCGTTAGTTTTTAAAAACTTCACTTTAAAAAAAAATTCCCAAATTTTTTCACTCGACTTAATGTATTTTTCACTATGGAAGAGGTTTAGGGCAACTGGAAAAAAAAATTAAAATTTGTAGTTGGAACGAATGATTTTTTGTTTTAATTTTTTTTTTTTTTTTTTAAACCTTTTTTTAGTTCTGATGTTAAGTTTAATGTCAAAAGTCTGATTTTAATCTTAGAATTATTTCTCCAACTTTTGAATAAAGTCGGAATTCTTAGAATAAAAGTCGGAATTGTAAGATTTAAGTTAAAATTCTGACTTTTTTTAATCAGAATTCTGACTTAATTCTCAAAATTTTGACTTAAATCTCAAAATTTTGCGAAAAAAGTCAGAATTCTGCGATTTAAATAAAATAAAAAAATCATTCTCTCTAACTACACTGTAGCCCTAAACCTTCCATACTTCACACATGAAATCATTGAATCTATTATTTGTTTTTGTTCATGATTTGTGGTGTTTTTTTGTTTTTGTTTTTTTTTAGGACTAGGGGGGCAGGATCATTTCTGGGGTCACTTTCTATTCATGGCAAAAGGAAAAAAAAAAAAGTCTGACATTGTAGACAATCTAGGGAGATGAAAACATGTTTTCACAATTTCTTCATCCGTGTCATTTTTTTTTTCTTCTTACTCTCCCATATTCTTATTTATTTAGCAGTTCTTCTGTGGAGTTTTAGACCTTACTAATCAAATTGTAAATACTTCTAAAAGAAACAGTTTTGAGGAAAGAGTTAATTATGGCATTAGTGACTCGATTGTAAAACCAGCAATAAATTGCAGATGCAGACGCGCTCCCGTTTTAATGTATAGCTAGGATTTCTAAGGTTTCTCTGGAAACAGTCGCAGTGGAGATGATGGTGGTGATGATGATGATGATGATGATGATTATGTTGATGATGATTGATATGCATTTATCCAACATTCCAGATTTTGTACATAATTTCCTGTTTCTGAAGTAACCTGAGGAAAAATAAACTAATGCTGTTTAACACTGATCCTTTCGTCTTTTATTCCATCCTCTGGGTTTATCAAGGACGAGTTTATTCATTTAACCAGCACATTAAACGATGTATACGGTTGTTACAGTATCAGTTCTTATCAATTATCTGTAAAATTAACATTTTATTTGTATGATTTGTACATTTATATTTTTTTGTTTCTCCTTCTTGTCTATTTTATCTGTAGTTTATTGCTACTTTACATTTGTGAATACATTTTGCTTTATATAGAGGAGGTAATTCATAAGCCTTTCTCCATCTCCCTTGCACAACAATTAATCCTTTTTATACCATTTTAATGTTTTCAATGTCTTCAATGTGCAAATAAATAACAAAAAAAAGTTTTTAAAAAATAGAAAAAATACAATATACAGGCAGAATTTTTGCTATAATTTTTTTTAAACAGCTGTGTTTTCTATTTTTAAATCATAATGACAACAAAAATTAAATGGATTTACAACCAATAGCCAAACAACCATGTGCAAATGGAAATATATATATATATATATATATATACACACACTGTAAAAAATATAGAAAAAAGATACCGCACAAATAATCAAATGTTTCGATCAAATATAAATCAATAAACTAGTTTTATTAAATTTGATCTCAGAATAAAATCATTTTGTTTTTGCTTTTTTTAATATTATAAATACAGGCTATTCCGATTCCTACCAGCTGGTGGCGGCAGTGTGCCGTTATGTTTGCAATAACCCTCGAAGAAGAGAAAGAAAGAAAAAGAAGAAGAAGAAGAAGAAGCAGAATAAGACGAAGACTCTATGGCTCCGCCCTCCTGCTGGATGCTCGGAGTATTGCACCGCGTAGGGTTAGCCGATAAATAAATACTGCACTAATACCACACTCACCAAACCACCACCACCACCGCCGTCGGCGTGCGAGCAATGAGCGGGATACCGGGGACCGCCGTCGTCCAGGTCACCAACCTCTCCTCGGCCGTGAGCAGCGAGCAGATGCGCACTCTGTTCGGTTTCCTGGGAGACATCGAGGAGCTGCGGCTCTACCCGCCCGAGTAAGAGCGGCCCGCCGCGGCGCAGCCACCCAGGCGACACCGCGGATTTTGCGGCCTTCTCGCGGTCCTTTTTTTTTTTTTTTTTTTTTACAAACATCGAAACGCGAGCGGTTTGCAGGTGTATTTAACTAACCAACCCGCCCTCTCTCTCTCCTCTGCTTGTTTCCCCCCCTCCACCACCACAGCAATGCCCCTCTGTCTTTCTCCTCCAAAGTGTGTTATATAAAGTACCGAGAGCCTTCCAGTGTTGGTGTGGCGCAACATCTCACCAATACTGTGTTTATTGACAGAGCTCTGATAGTAGTGCCATGTGCAGAAGGTGAGTGCAACCAGTTTTATTTAAAAGCAATGAACGTTTCTCCCCGTGAATGCAGTTGTTTTGGTTGGGTATTTTTATTTATTTATTTTTATTTTTATTTTAATTCACAGCAATTTCAGCCATTTTTTTTTTTTTTTGTACTTGACACAGGTGATGGGCTCAATAAACCCCCCCCATCCTCCTCCCCCCCCCTTTCCCCACAGCAGGGCTAATGTCCCATAGGTTTGCTGTCACAAGGTGGTTCATACTGATTGTTTTTTGTTTAGGTTTATTTATAAAAAAGCACTGAATTGTCTGGAAGAAGTAATATTTTTTTAAAAAAAATATCATGGAAATGACTAAAAATGTCCAAACACAGCTAACTCGATCCTTTTTCTCTCTTTTCATTTTGATTTTTGTGCTCCCCTTTTCTTTAAATGTCCCTCCCCTCTTCCCCTACTTTTTTTTTGTTATTATTATTATTTATTATTTCTTAGGTGCCACTGTTGTTCCCTTGTGTACAGTCAAAAATGATATCACCTCTAACCTGATGCTTTTTTTGTCCACGTTGACTTGGTGCTGGAAATGGCTACTGAGTTTATTAATTTGGTTTTGTATGTTTTTTTCTGTGTGATTATGTGTGCATATCAGATGACTAGACTGGCCCAGCTGTTACACTACACTAGCCTGAGTCAGGCATTGTTTTCCAAGCCACTATCCCCGATCGGGCCAACGCAGCCTTCAAGGGGGGGATGTGACCAAGGAGAATAGCCCGCTGAACCTTCCAAGATGGACACCTTGTCTCTTTTTTTTTTTTTTTTTTTTTTTTTTATTTATTTACTTTTAATTTATTTTCCTTTTTGGTTTGTTTCCTTTCATACTTTCCCATGTTGTCCACTCTCTACTGTCTCTATCCAGAAAACTTGCAGTATTTTTGCTAAATCTCTAGCGTTGTGTTTTTATATTTGTTATTTTTTGGTTTGTTGTTTTTTGATTATTGTCCAACCCCCCCCCACCCCACTCCCCCCCCCACCCCCCCTTCCTCTCTCTCTCTGCTACAGCTGCAGCTTGTGTGTGATTGAATTCTGTCCAGGTTGCTACGGCATACCGGTGGGATGTGTGTCACACACGGGATGCTAGGAGGATCGATAACACTTGTGTTCTCTTGTCTCCTGCTGTTGACGTAGCGAGGGGCTAGTTTTTGTGGAGAAACGAAAAAAAAAAAAAAAAGAAGACCTAGTAACGAAAGCTTTATCTCATCTGAGCGTAAATTCTTTTAAATCACATGTGTGTAGTCACATTACTAGGCTACGGCTTTTTTTTTTTTTTTTTTTGTTAGTATCAGCTCGCGCATTAATGCTCTGCGTCATTAATGCTTTGTTTTTGCACATCTGTTTCCTAACAATAGAAAAAGACACTTGCAGCAGTGTTACACCAAACTGTAATTGAACCTCGGTGCTTCCAGCTGTACTGAAAATATACCTGTAGCTGTGCTGTTAACTTCTTCTCCAGCAAAGGAAGCATCTTAGAAAAAGCTCAGGAGGGAAATTTAGCAAAGATTTCTATGGCTTAAGTTTTGAGCTAACCTTTCCTACAGTTCTTAAAATTGTTGTTCTTCTCTGTATCTGATGTCCTGTGTGCTATTAGTGATGCAGCCATTGGGGTTGTCTTGTGTTGCACACCTTTCCAACACTGCGAAACGATCGCCCCCCTTCTTCCCCCACGGAAAAGCGCCCATGCTTGATATCGTATGGTTCATGACCAATATGTTTCCAGTACAGGTGACCCATACATCAAAGTGTTGACTCATTCTCTGCATTGTTTTCTCTTTTCTTTTCTTTTGTTCTTTTTTTATCTATGAAAAGAGACCAAGGACAAAGAGAGAGAGAGGAAAAAGAAAAAGAAAATCAGTGTTCTTTTTGCTTGTGGAAGTTTTTAGATTTTTTTTTTTATTGACAATAATAGTTTAGACTGAGGAGAGTAGTTTTAATAACAGCACATTAGGGATGCTCGGTCTCCTGAATGCCATGAGTAGACAGTAGAGCACTTGTAGGGTGTATGGGGAAGTGTATGCTCTCTTTCTCTCTAGAATACAGTGGGCTAATTGTGCAGACATAGAGGAGACAGAGAGAAGACTCCCCTCTATTGCCTCCGCTAATATTTGCTTTTGTTCTGCAGGGAAAATCCCAGAAGAGGCCAAGGCTTTGTCGCTTTTGGCGCCGGTCGCCCCAGTACCCAGCCTGATTCCTGGCGGGGGTTTGCTACCGATACCTACACCAGCCCCGCTTCAGAATGTGAGTCGGCCTAAAAATCTGTGTGATTACTTAAGCAGAGGGGAGCAGGTCTTCAAGGGCGTGTTTTTTTTTTTTTCGAGCAATGATGCATGTTGTAGCCCTCAATGCTAACGTTAGCTACAGCTGTTAAACAATGCCTCCTCATGAACACATCAAACCCACCACCACCCTGCTGTAAATGTTCCTTTTGTGACACATACAGTGAATATATTTGACTGTGTATATGTTTGCGATTTATTTTTATCTTATTTTCTATTTTTGTTATGTAACAAAGGCAAATTTCTTACTTCCTACTTAGCAATAAAGTCTTTTCTCGTCTATTAGTAGGGATGGGAATCATTAAGGTTTTTTGAAATGGTGTCGGCCCTTAAAAGACCCTTAAAAGACATTATGTTTTAGATTTTATTGCAGCTTATTCTTCTTCATTTAAACCCGTTGTCCACATTAGTGGACGCTTTAGTCTGCCATCTAGTGGAGGCAAAGGGTCAATACATAAGTCGGTTTAAAACCATGATAGCGGATTCATTCTGCAGACGACATTTTACAGCTGAAACGTATTTATTTATTCTTATTAACGTTTCTAGTTTGATATTTGATACATTATATCAATAGCAAAGAGCTACAACGTCGCTAATTAGCAGGTACTCGTTTGTGGACGTTGGGACTTCATTGTTCTTAGCCATGTTCAGGTATTAAAATAAACAGTTTTATATTTTTGTCGCACACTGGTGACTTTATTTTAATATAAAGAATGAAGTAATCCCAGTGTCCACATATGAGGACATTGTTTTTTTTTGTTTTGTTTTGTTTTTTTTTGTTTTTTCAAAAACTACTACTTCCTGTTGGAAGATGATGCTTAGTTTTTATACACCTTATGTCCTACTGATCCCAAATACCTTGGAGAAATTAAAAATGCATGTAAAACCTCAGGTGCCTTTTAATTTTTATGGCATTTTGTAACATGCAAGTACATTAATTTACATAATATAAATACAACTAAGAAAGAAAAACAATATAAAATAAAATTCACAACAAACCTTAATAATTATCATAATAAAAGCAGTGGCGTTGAGTCTAGCAGGCAAAGACGCTACATTTCTCGGGCTTTTTAAAACATGCTAAGCGTCGTCAGATGTTGAATCAGATTCCAGGTGTTGCCTCCCTTGTTGCAGGTGAGCTCAGTCTGCATCTGCTGAGGTGAAGTTCAACCAAACCTTTGACAAACATTTGGGCCTCAGACATTTAGCAGGTTCACTCCCATCCGTGCAGGTGGAAAAAAAACTGTCACGTGTAGCGTCGGTGCAGCGATAGAGCTGAGGGGGCTAAGCTAATTAAATATTCAGCGGCACTTTTCCGTCTGCTTACTTCTTTTTGCATCAGCCGGTATCGGTGCTCATCTCGATTTCTGAAGACTCTTAACACCTTAGTCTGATATGTAGCGACGTGTCACGGTGACACAGACCGCAAGAGCTTTGATTTTTGGATTGATTGAACACATCGAGGGCAGGTTGAAAGTGAAGCAGGAAGTAGAAACAAAAAAATAATCCACGTGGGCAGAAAAAGGGCACAGTTTGAATGGCGTAGGCTGCACCGTCTACGTCCTGCAGAGGCGTAAGCTGCTGTAAAGTTAAATGCATGTGTGTGTTTGTGTGTGTTTGTGTGTGTGTTCATCCCCTGCAGCTGAACCTTCCCGTGGTGAATCGGATATCGGCCGCTCTCGACCCCACGGCGTCTTCACACTCTCAGCCTCCACTCGTTGGAAATGTGGACCCCTCAAAAATCGATGAGATCAGGAGGACGGTTTACGTCGGGAACTTGAACTCGCAGGTAAACGCGTCTGTTCACACACGTCGTAGCTGCACTTTAAAGCCCGTCTGATCATATTTGTACACTTATTCTTTACTGGGGTGGAGGAGAATTAATGCAATGTTGTGTCAGTATTGTGTCGAGACCTAAACAGACAGCGATGCTCTGTTGTGATATGGAACAAATGTAAAGTTTCTGTGCTAGAATATTAAAGTCATGTGCTTCTTTCAGTCCACTAGGTGGTGCTGTTGCATTCAGTTAAACTGGAAAAGACTGTAGGACAAAAAGCTGTTTTTTTTTTTTTTTTATATGACAGGTGTTGATTGTTGTTGGCTGTAATAAAACTTTTATATTGCTACATTAAAACGATGTTTACAAAGTTTTCCTTTGTTTAAAAAGGCAATAAAGTGGAATTTATTTTAAAAATTGCCTTTCTTTTGAATATAAATAAATAAATGAATTTATTTATTTATATTTTCGAATATGTACCATAGCCATTTGTACATATATAAGAAAAAAATAATGATTATAAAACAAAAAAATATATATATCAACAGATGAACAGCTCAGCTGTTTGAAAAAGAAGTGGGAAGAAATTATAAAAAAATAAATAATAATAATTCCTATATAAATATATGTGTTTATTATACAAATAATATAATAAATATAATATCTATTGCACACATGCATAAATATTGATATAATATATACACATACCTGCTACATAAATATAGGCCAAGTTATTATAATAAAATTAATAGTTGTTAAGTCTTTAATTTGTCTTTAAACCTGATGCATGTTGCAGAAATACTTTCCTCAGATGCACATTAGAGTCATTAAATACTTTTTTCTTTCCTCAGACCACCACTGCAGATCAGCTGTTGGAGTTTTTCAAGCAGGTGGGAGACGTGAAGTTCGTGCGCATGGCGGGAGACGAGACCCAGCCGACACGTTTCGCCTTCGTGGAGTTTGTCGAGCAGGAGTCGGTCGCCAGAGCCCTGACCTTCAACGGAGTCATGTTCGGAGACCGACCACTGAAGTACGGAGTCACATCCAAACCCAGCTCCAAAACCTTATCAGCCTGGATGTAAACGTGTTATTTTTTTTGATTCATTTTGTCTTTCAGGGTCAATCATTCCAATAACGCCATAGTAAAACCTCCGGAGATGACGCCACAGGCTGCAGCTAAGGAGCTAGAGAGTGTGATGAAGAGGGTGAGGGAAGCTCAGTCCACCATCGCCGCCGCCATAGAACCAGGTACAACTCTTTGATTTACCGCTCGCACCAAGTTGCACAAAGTTGCGCGGTGCATTGACTCGTCCTCGTCCTGCAGCAGACACAAAGAAGCGTTCCCCCAGCCGGACTAGGAGGACGCGCCGGTCACGATCTCGGTCGCACTCGAGGACGCGCAGGAAAAGGTCACGTTCGAAACACAGGTGCCCGACTGATGCCGTCTCTCTTTAGGATTTCACTGACGTCATGTGGTAGTAATGATGATGATGATGATTGTTAAAAGTTTTCCCCCTTCTCATCTTGGTTGCAGTAGACCGTCGCAGAGGTCGTGGCCGGGCAGCGACTCGCACAGTTCCAGAAGCGGCCACAAGAGGCGCTCTCGCTCCAGAGACAAGCGACGCAGCCGGAGTCGCTCCAGGATCGTTGGGAACAACCAACACATGAGGTATTTATCTTAAGATAATCATTAACACGTCTTTTATCAAACTAGTGAAAAACAAACAGTCAAAATGCACATTTATGTGTTTATTTCGCTAAACTTTGTCTGTGTTGCGCCTCTAAGTTACAGCTTTCTACCGACTGATGTTTCACACGTGAATGAACGCATTGACATTTTTAATCTGATATTTACATATTATATATGTTGATATGATCATATGATATGTTTTGGAGGATATGAATAGATTTGGGTTTGGTTCATATTGGTTTCCAATAAAAAATATACATGATTTTACAATGTAAAACTCTCAAAATGAGTTTTTCTGCTGCTCTGAGCTAGAAATCTCTACTTACCAAACTTTCCACATTTATTCCCAACTACATTCTACAGGTATTTATTAAGGGGATTTTTCTTATTTTATTCAGAGCCTGATTTATAGAACATTTAGCTCCTTAAAGACATGGCAAAAATAGATTTTTTTAGACTGTTTTTAGACAGTATTTTGTGATTTATGATGTCAAAAAAAGAGGTATGCAAAATTTCCTCTGTAAATACCTGGAAATCTAATATGTTAATAAAAGGAAACAAGAATTTTGAACCTCACTTCAGCCATTATTCAGATTTGTGTTCTGGAAATGTATGCAAATTAGCACATATTTAAGTATCCTCATTTGCATATTCAAATATAAATTCACAGAAAACTTGTTATATGTTATATGATAAGATGCTGTCTGACCATTAGGGGTCTCCAGATTCCTTGTGTTCCCACAGAAGCTGCCTAAATTTGCATCTTGTGTTGTTCCCGAAAATTTTCTAGAGTTTAATGTATGTGTTTAATGTATTTAATGTGTTCGTTGTCAGAAGCCACAAGAGGAGGAGTAAGAATCGATCCCGGAGCCCTCGGAGGAAAGCCAGATCACCGTCACCAAAAAGGTCACTTCTCATCTCGACTCGTATGTCTCTTCTAAGTGGACGCGTGATTTGGTGTCTGTGATGTTGATTCTCGGTTTTAATTAATAATATATATATTTATTTATTTTATTGGTTTCTTCTAGAGGTAAAAGAGAGAGGAGGAGGGAGCGCAGCAGGGAGCGAAGGGACCGTTCCTCGTCCAGGAAGAGGAGTCGCAAAGACGAGGACAGGATAAAGAGCAGATCCAAGACGACGAAGGTAAGAAAAATTAAAATTAACAAATTATCCATCTATTTATCTATGAATGCATTCAAAGCATAAAGCACGTGACTACATGAAGCCACATAGAGAAAGTCAATATCAGGTGAACAGAACCTGGTTAAGTTCTTGCAGCTGATTACAGCCTTTTGTGCTAAGCTAACGCCACCACCACCAGTGTGTTCTAGTGGGATATTTACTGTACAGTGTGCAGATACTGAGAGATGCTATCGCTCTTTTTTTGTTCTTGTTGTTTTTGTTTTTTTCCGTTTAGCACAGTTTTTGTTTCGCAGCGTATTTATAATAACTACATAAACTTCAAAGTGACAGTTTCTGTTCAGGTCAGAAGAAACGTATCAGTCTGCAGAGACACACCGTGGCTGTCTTGAATAACTTAGCACTGACGCACAAATACATAAGTAATTAAAACCAAAGCCTGTGGGTTCCCTCAAACAGTGTGGTTTATTATTTTTAATGTGAAAATAATAATAAAAGGATGTGGCTTTTTTTTTTGTGCGTCATATATTAAGTTATGATGAAATACGTTTTTTTTTCTTCTTTAGAAATATATATTTTTAGTTATGCAAAAAAGTACATCGTCAACAAGCTCGCCTAAAGTAACCGTGTTTCTTCTTCTGTGTATGTTTCCACTTGCATCCTACCAAATGATGGTAGATGAGATGAAAGGTGACATGTTCGAGAGACTTATCTTGCTTCATCTTTTCTCTGATAACAATCAGAACATTTTTGCGTGACAAAGAGCAGCTGAACGAGCAGTCTACTCAAAAACCGCCCGTCAGCTTGCAGAATTGTTGTTGCATTGCAGAGTCGCGGCAGGTGTGTCTTGCGTGCTTCGGGTTCGCAGCCTCTTGAAGTGGTGACGCAATCGTCTAAAATTGATTTTGTCTATTTTTAAACGCAAGCACTGACACCCTCTTGACTTAAAATGTACTTATCTGCAGGATTGCACCTAAGAAAAGTGTAAAAATGAGCATAAATTGGATTTAGTATTCATAGTTAGTACTTCAGAATAGAAGAAGTACTTCGTGTCCATTTAAGGAGCTCGTCTTTGACGGAGGCTGTGGTGTTTCTACACTAGCCTCAAACACACAAACCTTTACTCTACAGAGGCTTCAGGGTTTTTATGTTGAAGTTCTCCTGCAGACTGGAGGAAAAGTTAAAAGGGAAGGTTATTCAGTTGGTTGCATTTTGCAGCTTGTCCACTAGATGTCACTTAATGCAACTCGATTGCACCTTTAAACTTCATCACAACACGCTCAGTCAACATCAATTAGTTCACCCAAACTAAATCTGCTAACATCAGCGGAAAACTTTGTATTAGCTTCTAGTCTAGTCTCACATGAATTCGTCTGAAATTTTGTCATTTCCTGGAAGAAAAGAAATCTGTATGAGGTCTGAGCTTCTGTTCTGATTTATGTGTGTGCGTGTTGAGAAACCTCCTTCAAATAGCATCGAAAGCACAACTTTTATCTTTTATCTAAACATGCATCCGTTGAACTCTTCCGTTTAATGAACTAAGCAAATTTCTCTGTAAAGCCCGATCTGCATACAGTTTAACGGTTGGATTATTTCAGAGAAGCTTTTATCTGAAGTCTGAGGTCACAAAGAAACTCTCAACAGGTGGAATAATCCACCAGTTTTACAAATGATGGACAGGCCTGATCCACAGACGATGTTTCGGAGACAGAGACCTTCACAGTATTAGGAAGGTGGTCGTAATGTTCTGCCTGATCGATTTAAATCAGTCCAATGTGACAATGTCTTGTTAGCCTGTCTGTAATTTACCTATTAAACCATTTTTATTTTATCTAAAGGTTGACTCCACAAGCAAAACAAAAGTTTGAGCTCACTGAAAATTTAACCCTTCAGAAAATCCTATATAAGATAGATTTAATAATTTGGGCTTATAATGATATAATTATATAATAATTAAACCATGAACGAGTGTAATCCTTTCCTTACCAGTTACATCTTCTTCATTTGCTGCATTTCCATTCGTTTTTTTGCTAAATAAAAGCAATATTTCTGACATTTCAATAAAGTCCTCAATATCCCACATTTCTCTTAATCCTTTCATGCATGAATTATGACCTTAGTCAAGGTTTTCTTCAACCATATAAAATTGAAGTTCATGAAGTTACAAAATTGTCCACTCACATGATTAATTAATACTTTCTCTTAGTGTAAAATAAATATCCAGAAACTTTAACAGTTATAGTAATTCTTAGATGTTACTTGATGCCAGCATTTATTTATTTATTTATTTATTTATTTATTTATTTTTACCTTCAGTGGTGCCCTGCCATGGAAGTATTTACACAAAATTCTTGAGGTACTTAGTATTTCTGGCTCACTGTCAGCCATCTTGGTTTTGAGTTACAAAAAAATAAATTAAAAAATTGCACTCCCACCGACTGGCCAATAGGTGGCAGTGTATGGAGTGATGCACAGGCGTCCGCTGTGTTAGTTTATATGCATTTACAACACAAAAGGCCATACATATGCAAAAACAAAAAAAACAGCTTTTTAAAAGCTGTCCACTATAGAGAGTATGCTCTGATGTCACGCCTGAGGCCACGCCCCCTGAGTGGAATTGGACTCAACAATGATCCATACGAACTAGCATGGATTTGGAAAAGTGAGTTAGCCTCAGTTTAAGTTAGTTTTAGGTCATTTCAGTCCTGATAAATGTAGCTAAATAAAAGATGCTAACGCTGAGAGCTTTTTCTTTTTAATTTGAAGGTGCAAGTGGACTACGACAGGGAAGAAAAAGAAGAGTACGAAAGCGACCGAGAAGACTCGGCCACGCCGAGCGAGGACATGGCGACGTCGCCCTGCGCCCGGCACAACGGCAGCTACAAGGCTCACAGCGAGGAGGACGTGGGAACCGACAGCACCAAGTGACTATTACAGAACCGAGGAAACTAAATCCTGCTCCAGCAACGCATCTCTACGCCTAGCGCGTGCATACACAAACACACACAAACACACACATGCAAAAACACAAAGAATAACCACTCAAACACCTTTCTAATCAACGCCGTCTGATGAACTACATTCTTGGCACCTTGTGGATCCGCTAATTCAGCTCAGCTTTCACAGCTGAAGGGCAAATAAGCACCTCGGTACAGCAGAGGCAACTTTTAGGGAAAAGAACAGTGGGATTCTCCTTAAAAACATATAAAAAAATATATATATTTAATAGAGATGAGATCGCACAGATTTATTCTCTCGTCTCCATCAATTTTAATGGTGGTTTTTGTCTCAGTGGTTATCGACCTTACATTTCAGAAGTAAAAAGAGCCTTTCGCGCCTCAGAAACTGTCCGTTTGTCCTCAAAATTAACATGATGCCTCAGTTGCCACAACACATGTTTACTGTGACTCAGTATTAACAGATGCAGAAGTCAGAACTACGCAAGAGTTTGGGGGCAAAAAAGGCGAATAAAAGTTTGATGCCAAGCTTCGCGCACTTCCTCAGAAAGCATTTAATACAAAGTATTAAAGATGCTGCTTTTAGTGTTGTGTAAAGAAGAGGTTCTGTCTGGATGCAACTTTGATTTTTAACATTGTGTAACTGTAAAGTGATTAACATGAATTTCTTTCGGCCTTTTGATTTGTAACCGAGGGTGCAGTGTGAATGAGGTATATGAGGTTAAATCCAGTGAACTAGCACCGCTTTAAGAATGGTTCTTATCAGGATTCGCCAAATGTCCTCCTTCAAAAGTAGGACACATGTTTTTCTATCCTCCATCTCCCCTGAGGTCTCATGGGGCGTAACTGTTTTTCTTCTTCTCCTCCAGTCATTATTCTTGGTGTGGCTGCTTTTCGGCAACTTCCCATATTCTGTTTACTTCAGCGACCGAGTGACGCAACAACACATTCAATAAGAATGTTCATTAGTGTAATAACACGAGGGTCAAAAAACAAAAAAATATAAGCGGTTACAAACTGACTTCTGCCGATACTGAAATGCTCATTTGCCCTTTGTGTTTTATTGAAGGATTGTGTTTCTTTGTTCTCTGCATACGTTTGGTAGTTTTATGACTTGAAGTGCTGTACTTATGAAATTGAAGAATGGTATTATGTTCTCGCTGTGAATCTGTTGTCATAAAAAAAAAAAAAAATACATTGGTTTATCATTTATGGTCAACACATTGTTTTATTTTCTCTTTTGGTTTATATGGGTGTACACATACTTGTTTTTTCTTTTTAAATATATATAAATATATATAAACTCCTGATGAGTGGCTGCGACAAGATCACATCATGCTTTGTGGTTCTGCTATTGTTGTAATGCTGTGACGCCTCTAGTGTAATGAAAAACAAATTCTCATGATGATGATGGTGTGTGAAACGGTTCATATTACTGAAGGAAAGTTCAGTCTAGAGGCTGAATGTGAAATCTGAGGGAGGGTCAAAAAAAAAGTGCCTACACTAAGATTGTACAGAAATATGGATGATGAGATACTGAAGTAGTGAATAACAGCAGACTGCAACAACTAGCTTCAAATCAGGATCAGTGTTTGCAGAAAAACTTCAGGAGAGATGTTTTTTTGTTTTTGCCAAATTCCACTTCCATGGCTTTTACTTTTTTTTTTTTAATGTTTGGAGTAGTGGGTGTGTGTGCTGATAAAAGTTTAGTAAAATTTCAAACACAGATGCTAGTAACCGTATGTGAAGAATTTTATTTTTTTATATCCGTGTACCCCACTACATAAGATAAATATAAATATATATATATATATATACTGTAGAAATATATTTGATGGTTTTTCTCCAGGACACTTAGTTGTTTGATACTGGGACTCGATGTAAAGGTTTGGTAACACTGTTTCTAAAGAGCTTGGATGTGTGTATATATAAATATGTGTATGTGGTTGTTCTCAGTTTGAATCTTAACAATACATCTGGTTTGTTTCCAAAAACATTCAATAAAGAGACTTTTCATTCATTAACTTTGCTTTATTTGCCTTTTTGCTTTAGTCAAACAATCACATAGTATTCGGACTTTCTAATTTCGCCAAATGGTAAATAATCATAAATTTAGCCTTAAGGTGAAATAATTTGCAGATGACACTCAACTGTTTAAACTGCAAAATCTGTGGGCAATGTTCTGAAGAGTGTCGCACGGAAGTACAACATTTATTGTGTTAAATATAACGTACATTTTTCTTTAGATATGCAATCCATGACCATTTGATGCAGTTATTCATAATCTTCCAGAGGGTAAGTCAAGATGTTTTCTACACTTTAACATCCTTTGCAAAAAATCTCAATTCAATATTTATACTTGGACCGAATGGTAAAAAAATCATAATTTATCAAGGCGAAATACTTTGCAGATGACACTCAAGTGTTTATAGACCCCCTCACGGTTTGTAAACAATGTGATGTTTTCCAAGGGGTGGGGCTTAACTGGAGGCAAAACATCTCAAACGCATCTCAATCTCTTGCTAATTAGCGAGGTTGTAGCTCGTTGTTATTGATAAAATTTGTTTAATTTGCATGTCATATCAAGCTGGAAACATTAATGAGTATAAATATATAAGTTTTAACTGTAGAATTTGATGGGGTTTGTTCAGCGTCGACTTTTATTCTGTGGAATGAATCTGAGGAAATGCTACCACTAGTTTGCAGACTACAGTGTCCACTAACGAGGACAACGGGTTTAAATGAAGTAGATATGAGGACGCAGGGTCTCAGGGGGTTAAAAGTCAAATTTTTTATTTTTTTTTATCTATCCTGCATATATTCTCTTCTTCCTTGTTAAAACCTGGTGTCTACATTACCCACAATTCAGCTTGTTGCTTAAATCTGAAGGCTCCGGTGTGTTGGGCTAGTTGCGGCTAATGTTATCCCATGCAGCTAACCTTTTAGTTTTGCTGCAACTGCAGAAAATTAGAGACAATTGTGAGATTCTCTTTTTAGGCCTGCAACAATTTCCACATGTGACCTACATCGGGATGCACAAATGCGCCGGTCTAACGTGCAAATGCACCTTTGAAGTAGTAGTCTAGAAATACGACCCCCTTCTTCTGCAACATGTCAGAGTTGGCAAGAGACGAGCGCCGCAAACAACCTTTTACGAGGACTTTGATGTAAAGTTAGGGGAGTTCCCACCCCGAGTTAACCATAGACCACCAGGTCATTTACAGTGTAAATTTAAATGTGATCAAATAATGCAGGTACAGAAATGAGCAGTGATTGTTGAAGAGGTGTGTTTGTTTTCGTATAGCCGAGAGGTAGGAAAGGCAAACTGTCTTCTGGTTCAAATAAAACTTATTTCTGGATGAGATATTCACATTAAACATAGTCCACCTGATGGAATTTTCTGGGAAGTCTCTCATGTAGTGATCATGACTCTTCATTCTTAATTGCCGGTCCATAGTTTGTCACAAAATTGTGGACATCTGCTCACTGTCCATGATTGGACTGGTGCTGAATTGTCTGACGTACTCCACTCCCGACTTCACCACGGTGAAGTCTGCGTCCTCCGACTCGCTCTCTATGACTTCTGTTGTATTCATCAGCGGCATCCCCTGAGGAATCACCTGCTGGAGCATCTCTAGTGTTGTGTATCCGCTCGGGAAGACGAAGGGAGAACCCTGGAGGGCCATCTGTCGCGTGTCCGACGACGTATCGTGAGGTAGGACGTCCCCACTCGTGTTGTCTGTGTCCGTCTGGAACCAGTCGCGACTCGTGTCCGTTGAGTCTCCTTCGTCCAGCGAGTCGCTGAGGAGAGGCAGCATTGACGGCAAAGCGCTGGCGGGGATCACGGCTTCTTTCTCAACTATCTGGAGACTTTTTGTGTCCCACTCTTCCACCTTAAGAGTCTTGATCGCCTCGAGGAGTTCCTGAGTTAGAAGTGAGAAATGAGAGGTCAGCGACAGATATATATTATATATAGATATTTAATGGGCGTGCGATTGTTGAACCGACACTCACCAGCTCACAGATTCCATCGATTTTCTGCATCGCGTTGCTGTATCCGGGGCTAGGGATGCTCGGCCACAGGACGACTTTAGCTCTGGACGAAGTGAATTGTTGAGAGTAGACACAATATTACCACAGGATTGTTACAAACAAAGATCAGCCACAACATTATGACCGGGAGAAGGAAATAACATTGACCACTTTGCGACAATTCAATGTTGCTGCTGGGAAACTTTTGGACCCCACCTCATAGCTCCGTCACCACAGACAATTTGGTTCTTGACAATTAATATTAATAATTAAGGGAAACAATCATTAATATCTATAAATAGGTACTGCAAGTAGTAAACCTCGGGGCGCCACCTTGGGACCAAGGATCAAATTGCCTAATAAAGGTATGGCCTCAAAAGGGGTTTGAAGTCTGCATTCGAGCACCGACTGTCATGAATCCAACAAATATCACAGTGTATAATCACGACAAACACCCTCAGAAGGCCCACGTCCATTCTCTCAACTGTTTTGGAGGTACGCAATATTAGGAAGGTGGTTGTAATGTTATGCCTGATCGGCGTGCATATATTCGAGACGTACCTTTTTATAATTGGCGTCCCACATATCAGCACAAGGGCCACGACAGAAAAGATTATGATAATGCCTTTGACATCAAAATTTCCTGCAGAAAGAAGACGAAAGAAAAAAAAAAAGACGCTTATCCCGACTATAATTTTCAGTTAACAGTTTCTTTCCAAATTACCAAAATAATTTCAACCTTCATGTTCTGTTTTGAAGAGTATTTCTTCACTTCGTACTCCTTCCCCTGCAGAGGTGAAACCAGATATCTGGACCTGGTACGTCGTGGCGCTTTTGAGACCCTCCAGCCCATAGATGTTAAGCTCCGGATCCACGGTAACATCTGCAAAAAAAAAAGAAAAAGAAAGTTATAATAACTGAAGGAACGTTGAGGGAATTCGGTTGAACAGTGTAGAAGTTTATGATCCAGTTTCATGCTGCTTACTTTTCTCTGAGCCTGTTCGTCTCTGGTGGTACTCAGTGTAGTAAATGATGTAACCCAGCAGGAATCCTCTGGTGTCCTCCTCTGGGATCGGCAGCCACTCCAGCACCACTGAAGTCAGTGTCCCGTTGTAGCTTTGGATGTTTTTGGGAGCGCTGAGTGGAGCTTTGAGAATATCAGGACAAAACATGTGGATTTAAAGATACAAACTACAAAAGAAGGCCATGAGAAGTGTAAACCATTCAAAATACCAAACAAAACCTCAAAAAACCCTTTAAAATCCACCCTCACATGACTTCTGTTCAAAACATCTGAAGAAGATAGTGTTATTATCCTCAGTAAGGTTTGTTTTTTTATAAAGCCAGGTATTCTTGGTCATACAATACTAGGAAGCTGAATGTGAAGAGAACACAAAAGCCGTGCGACTCACTTCCTTCGGTGAAGTAGAACTGCGTACTCCCGTAGGTGCTCTCGCTGTTGTTGATGTGCTTCATGTTGCACGTTCCCTTCTCCGGGCGCGTGTGCAGAGTGATGTTGTATCTCTGATAAGGCTCCAAAGGCTCTGCTTGTTCAAAAATAAATAAATAAATAAAAATATTATTTCAAATAAAAAAAGTAGGAAGTTAAATCAGTTTCGTGTTCACGTCGTCTAGAAATGTTTATGCTAATTTGCTGCGTCAAGGATCAGGATCATTCGCTTGAACATTAACATATTAGCCAAGTCGCAAGATGATATACAGCTATCAGGCATAACATTATGACCACCAGTTGTGACTCGTCAGAGAACGGACGAGAGTTACAGCTTATTCGCAAAACACCTTTCAATGGAAACACGTACTTTATCGAAATTTGAGAAATATCGATTTTATTTAGTGTTTGTTCATATTGTTTTGTTTTTTATAAACAAAGTAGTTTCTGAAAAATGTTAAATGGTTCTTTGATAAACCTGGGAAAATTTCTTTTGTGCCATTTGGAGTTGGAGTTGGCTAATGGTTTGAACGTTTTAGAGAATTCAGCAATGTTGTTTTCCTTCAGAAAGGTTTTAAATAGCATGGTTTTACATACGCAAACACAATATAGAAGAATGAAGGCTCAACTTACAGCTCATTCCCAAAACACCTTTCAATGAAATTTCAGAAATATCGCTTTTATTTAGCGAAAAAACTGTAATGGAAACGCAGCTAATGAGGTCTTTCTAACCTTAACCGAAGCGTTCAATCTAAATAATCACTAAAATTAAACATTCATATTCATTCATTTCTCACCCGGTAAAGGATCCAAGGTCCGGTTGTTTTGTGCTCTCTGATAAAAAGACATGTATTTCACTTTGTCGCCCTCTTTCCTCCACTCCACTGAGTAGCAGACGTATGTTCGGATGAGGTTGTCCTTCCAGGAGATGGTAAAAGACCTATTGCTCTGGACCTTCACCTTCAGCCTCCCGTCTCTCATACCTGCAGGTTTAACAGTTTAACCAAAACGTTTAGTATTTAGCCCTAATAGAAACAGAGAAAGAGAAGGAAGCGGGTACTCACCGGACATGTCTTCACGTTGTGGTATCGTCAGTCGTGCAGCGGGGGAGATGCTGACGTTGTTGACGGCGCTGATGTGGAGATGATACGCCGAGTAGGAGAGGATGAGTCTGATCTGGGGCTGGGAGGTGTTGAATTGTGGGGTGTTCACGGGGGTCTCTCCTGACGTCTTCCTGACGGTCACCGAGTAACCGTCGTTCAGCTCGTCAGCGGAGAACTATCAGACATGGCAACTTTAATATTACAGCACCACATTAGATTATTTAAAGGCATTTGGAGGAGACGGTTAAAAGTTACCTTCCAGCTAACAGAAACCAGCCGGCGGCCATTTTTCTGTGGAACGTCAGTGTCTTGAAGGTCGACACTGTCGGGCTGAGTCCTCAGTTCTGTTTTATTGTGAAATAAGAAAGGAAAACCATCACTTTTCGGCTTTTAATTACACTTTCGTTTGGTGAACTAGTATAAGATGCGACCGCAAGCGCCACAGCTGGCAAAGTCTCCATGGTTACGGCCACCGAGGGACAAAAAGTGACAGTTCAACACGGAGATTAGCAGCATTAGCTTGAATCATAAGCTTTAATAGTGTCTAAATTGTAAAATGGCTGAAGACCTGTTGTGTGATTGTGTGACTGAGATATATATTTTTACAGATTTCTGCCAAAGAAAAGAGAAGTAGGTGTATCGCGGTATTAGAAGATGAAGTCATACCTTAAGTTACTTAAGGGCTGTCAGATATGTTTGTGGATGTTTTGGCGTAGTTAAGGTCAACAGTAACTATTTCAGTTCCAACAATAAACTGAATATTTGTGATCACTCCTCGTCATCCTTTTAACGCTACAGTATTATATGGCTAACGTTACTTCTCAGTAAAGTTTTTAGCGTTAGCGTCTTTTATTTAGTTACTAAAATTTACTGAAACTGAGGCTAATCCACTTTTACTAGTTCATATGGATCATTGTCGAGTCCATTTGTCCTTAATTTGATCTGATAATCCACATTTTTCTCAGTCTCTCTGTATTTACTGCTACATTTCACCATGTTTTTGCCACATATCATTTGCATGTTTGAAATAAATCCCAAAAACAAAAAAAAAACAAAAACTGACCTGATGGGATGTAATAAGCTTCGCTCCAGGGACACTGGGTGCATTTGGTGTTCGTGACACACCGTATCTGCACGACGTAGGCCAGCGAGGAGTTTAGATTCTCCACTCTGCATCTGTTTCCTTTGTGGAACTGCAAGGGCGACTGAGCACCACAGAAATGAATGAATGCCTCAAGGGGGGGGGGGTGCATGAGCATGAATTAAGTGGTTTGTTTTCTCAGAATACATAGAAAATCGGTGCAGACCCAAGAGACATAGAGAAACTGAAGGAGATAGAGATAAGAAGAGAATCAGAAACCGTGCAATAGGGTTAAAGGTGTAAAAGGGGCAGTGCTGTCCGGCTGCAAAGAAAGAGCAGGGTGTTGTGTTGAAGGAGTTGCGTTGTGATCACACAGGAAGAAGAAGAGACTAGCACTAATGTGGCAGGGTTAATTTTGTCAACCGCTTTTTTTTTTTTTTAGAAATGTTAGTTGAGGACATTGGTTTGAGGGGAGAGGCCCACAGGTCAGTTTGGGACCCGGTGAATTCGGAGGTCGGGTCAACACTGGTGCATAAGCTTCCTTAAATTTGTCTCTTGCCTTAAAGTTGTGATGAAAACATGTAAAATAGCTGCTAAAACTAATGCTGTTAGTTTCGCTTTGGCTGGATGTGATAATTAATAGAGAAAGCATTTACTTTTCATTGACTACAGCAAACGGAAGAAGAAAGTGGCTGAAATGTGGCCAAGACGAATCACAAAATATCTGTCAAACTGAAGCTGAACGCAGAAACGTGGCAACAAGAGGAAAAAAAAAATGCCAAGGAAAAGTCCACAAAGACACAAATGGGGGCAGATATCAAGTTGGCCCAGTCTGAATGTCCAGAGGTAGCGACGGATTACGCATTCACCAAGGTGTTTTATTCAAAGAAAACCTCTTCCACTAAGCGAATTATCTTCACCTGTTTGTCTTGAAAACATTTGTGGTAGCAAATACACGAAAGGGCAACCACAATCTAAAAATAAAATCTTCCTGCAACCAACTGTTGCACTGTAGAAAGCAAAGAAGAGACGAGTGAATCGCTTTACATGTGGACAGGAGACCAGCAGTGACGACTGGGGCTGGGGACGTTTGATCTAAACATCGATGGCATCGATACCGAGGCTAGTATCGGTATTGGATTGATATTAGCTTGAAGAGGTCGATACTTTTGCTACAGTTTCTCTTCTATACGTCCAGTTCATTACTCCTCACAGAGTTTATGCGAGTTCACGCAGCTTCTCTCCAAGTCTGCAGGAGCTTCTCCACCCCACACCTGAAGCTAAAAGGTGGGATATGGACAGAGTTTGATACTCAGATCCTAGTATCACAGCTGCATCAGTACTGGGATGCACTTCTTTGGAGGAAGATGAATGAGCAAACATTTCTCTCTCTGAGCAATTTTGTGTAGTAAAAGAAGATTTTTTTAAATTTTTATACTGTTTTAAATTGTAATTAGTTCATGGAAAAAGGTTCATTTGACTGAATTTGTCCTGTGTTTTATCATAAATCAACTCACAAACGGCAAAGTTGCTAAGTTATTCATTGGTCGTGACATTTCAAGTTAAAAAAAAAAAAAAGTATCGGTATCAGTATTAGTGATACTAGGCTTGTATTTACTTAGTATCGGCTCGATACCAAAATTCCTAGTATCACCCAATCAGATTAGCAACATAAGGAGGGCGGGTACCAAGTTGGACCAATGAAACTTAATTGGGGCGACAACCAATGGACATGAGGAAACGCTGTCGAGGACTTCGGTTCCTCCGACCAAATTCATCGTGATGATGGCGACCTAGGATTCGCTTGGTTTAGAAAAACTGGGCATTTGTGGTTTTCGGGGGAAATGAAAAAAAAACTTTACTGAGTTCCTAAACAAGAGATAAGAGTTTGTGTAAGTAAACAAATAGGAAATGAGTCACTGGATCCTCATTAGCGCTGCTCTGCTGAGACTTTGTCGACCGGAAATTGTCGCGTCAGGTAAATGAGGCACGGAAGGAGTAGTGAAAGGCTGAGTGAACCGTTAAGCGTGAAGGATGTCGATGAACTGAACCAGCTGGATGCTTCTCAATGCTCATCAGAGCAGCTACTGCAAGATAATTTGCACGTTTTGCTTGTGCCACTCTGAAAACATTCAGGGTGGGAGCTGTACAGAAGAGAGCACGAGACAATGATGAAAAGTGGAACTTTAAGAGGCAACGTGACTGAGATGACAACCAGTGGGAGCAACAGTTCACACTTCATGTGACTCTTGGTTTCTACCACAATGGTGGGCTGTACTTTCTTTTCAAATAACCCATGCATCAGCAATATTTTTATGCTCTGCAGGTAACCAGAGCCCAGAGAGTCCACAAGCGACAAACTCCCAGCTACAAAGGGAAACGGACGTCGATCGGTTCCTCTAAGAGGCTGCAGATTGGTTTTGGTCCCTTTTACAAGATGGTAAACATCTCAGCAGCCATACACAACACTTTGGTTTAAGACCACTCTTTTATTTTAAGGAGCTACAAGAAGAGGAGGAGGAAAAGAAGAAAAGCTGCAACACAGGTGCTAATATTGTTGAGGAATCAAGGTGTTTTTCTACTGACCTCGTCCCATGTAGAGTTGCCTTGTTCTTTGTATCTCACATGATAATCAGTGAAGCCTTTTACATGCGACGGCGGCCACGTCACGTTCACGTCTAGTCCCCCGGAGTGGCGCCCGAAGGACACGTTGACTGGAGGACCACATCGCACTGAGAAACAGGAATAAACCAAAAAAACAGGTCGTCTTTATATAGGACTTCAACGTTCTTCAGGCCAAGGACCCCAGACTGATGGAGAGATGGAGTAGGGACCCCCTACCTACTATATGTGTTCAATATTACACTCAGCTATTTATAAATAGACATTATCATCATTTTTGATTCAATATTAAGCTATCCCTTATCCCTTATTAAAAAAATGTATATATCAACCAAAGATTTTGCGACCCCCCCTACAGTACCTCTGTGGACCCCCTAGGGGGTGCAGACCCCCTGTTGATGAGCTATTATCTAGAGTATAAATATATGTACATACACTACGAGTCAAAAGTTGGACGCATTTTCTCTTTGGACTGTAGGTTTTTTTTTTTTTTTGTTGATTTTACTTCTATTTTATTTTATTTTGTTTTGTTCTTATGTTTATGTCTTGTACAAAATAATTTCCCTCCGGGGACCAATAGAGTGATCTTGTATTTGTGTCCTAACTTTTGACTTGTAGTTTTATATGAAACAAAGAAGCTTATAAAAAATAAAAAAAAAATTTAAAAAATGGACTCACCCATGTACCTCGGCAAACCTCGGAAAACTGCTTTGGTGCAATTTCTCGAATTGATGTTCTCAAAAACCTCCACGGTCAGGTTTCTGCTTTCAGACACTTTTAACGTCTTAGACAATGTGGTGATGTTCTCAGGTTTGCATTTAATCCTTCTGAAAAAAATAAATAAATAAATTAAAGAAAGTGGGGTGAAAAAAAAAATCATTAGCACGGTCTAAATACGCAAACACAACAGCAACGGGTTTAGGCTCGACTTACGGCGGCTGATCCACGACTATTGTGTACTCTTTATCTGATGTGTGGTTTCCAGGCTTCCACACACACTCCGTCCGGACAAAATCAGGGAATCTGCGGAAACAATCCAAACCGTGGACTCCAGCTGAAACAGGAACCGCGGCCACGGTGAGGGGGGGAAAATAACCTGATTCAGCTCGGGGTGACTCAGATGTGTGTTGTCATATTTGTTGTTTTGTTTTTGTTTTTTTATTACCTGGGTGAAACCCACAGTGCTGGTATTTGGAGGAACTGCAGGTTGCTGGAACATAAACGTGTGTGAAAGTAGATCAATATTCTCACATCTTATGTGTCACAGTTAGAAAAAACTCCTGCACGGGAAAAATTTCAATTTTTGCAGAAAAATAAAACTGAAAACTGGATGATATGAGAAAACAATTCACGCTGGAGGAGCAACATGATGATAGATAACGCTGAAACGAGGTTGGGTTAGCCTACCTGGAGATGCATGAATACGTGAGGAGAGCGTGGTGAAGTAAACAAGCATCAGACCTGGAAACCAGAAGGTGATGAATGACTTGTTTCTCCCCATAAAGAGAAGATAAATCATGACCACTCACCACGGAGGAGGACGCGTGCACGGCCGGCGCGCGACCAGCATTTCGAGTCCAGAACATCGAACTGAAGTTGGACCATGTCGCCTCTCGGGGGAAAGAACGCGAGGGAAGCTCACGACCGCAGCCCGCTGCCGCTCAGAGTCATGGCGCACCCAGCCGCCGCTCGGCTCAGACTGAAGGAGAAGGAAACCTTCTGGGGAGTTTTAACACCGGAGGGGCGGGGACACGCTGTCGACACACTTCACAGGACTCGTGTGGACTGACAAGAAACGGTGGAGGGCCCCTGGAGCCTGCAGAAAACGTCCATCTTGTTTGTACTTCTTCTTTTCCACAAATAGAGCAGCAGAAAACTTTCAAACAATCTTAACTGAATTTCTCTTCTGGTATGAGGAGTTACTGAAAACAGGGCCGTGACTCAGAGTAAGACAAAGCCCGGTGGCTTTCTAGTCCTGTGAATTCGCTTTCAAAGAACTCGAGAAGCAATTTTTTTACCTGAAAGCTACGAGCTGTGTTTTCACTCTGCATCAGAGATGAGCTATGAGTGTCCGACTGGGTTTCTATTTAAAGGGAACAAGCAGAATGGAAATATTAACTGTTTTCCTGTACGGCAAATTATTTTAGATGTGAGTGAGCAATAAATAAACATGTGATGTATCATATGGACGTAATAAGTAATAGAAGGAAACTAGACAGTTAAAAACAACCATGCATTTCTCCACTGTTGAACAAATAATATAATACAATAGTTACAGGATATATTTTTATATTTATATATTTTAAGACCTAGTTAATACTCATAAAGTCATTTGTCACAAGCACAAATACTCAATTAAACTACTTCTCATCTCTCTTGGTGTAAAATCGAACCACGTTCAGAAGTTTTTTACCCGTAAAAAGAAAAAACCCAAAATAAGTTGATTGATATAATTTTGTGTGATAATAATAATAATAAAGGTGCTACTTTCCTGCAGGGGCATACGTGTTAATGGGTCAGAGTAAATTAAAATTAAATTTAGCAAAACTTTCAATGACTACAGTGAATATGCATCATGGACGATGCAGCAGTCGCACAAAAAAAACTATAAAACCAGAGCACATCATTAAACCACTGTTATTTATTATTAGTTTGCTCATTTAGTTCCTTTTGAAATTGTGTTTTATTCGGGTGGCGAAAAGGTCTTTACGTTACAACTGACCTGCTACTTCGTTAGCGTCCTCACTCAACACGGTGTTGGTCGCATGGTGACTCTCAGGTCATCCTGGGGCAGCTGTATGTGTTTCACATATAAAAAGAGACAGTAGAAAAAGAGAGAGTGTGCATTTGGATGAATATTAATCACAGTCTTGCCATATGGGCGGTAGATGAGTGTGCATGAGAAGATGAAGCTCTGATGACTCAAATGGTCGCGCTCCTTTCTGGAGTCTTTAAAGGTCGACAAATTCATAATAAATACGTAGGAGCAACAACACTTTTTACCAAAAGTGAGGCGTCTGCGTTGTGTTGTGTCAAAAGAAGGACGACAGTTCTCGATTCAGCCAGCAGGAGGAAATTTATTCCGCGTACAGCAATAAGTTTGTTAGTACAGCACACTTCTAGAGGAGGGGACGAATAGCAACTGCATGAGCGACGGTCACTCCGAGTGTCATGCTAAAAACACATATCACATACCCAAAATACCAGAAAAACCATCACATAAAAACCGTATGGTTGAAACACAAAGAAAACCTACATTTTACACTCTTTAGAAATATTTTACAAGAAAGCACTTTCCAGCCCTACCTGCTCTCATCAGCCACCTTTGCAGACAAAGAGAAACAGGTGCGAAGTGCACAGGATATTGGCGTGAAGCAGGGGCTGCCCTACCAAAATAGAACTAACAAAATAAAAGCTCCCATGTCTGAATATTAAAGAAAAATATGTATTAAGACGTACAGTGATAAAATAAAGTGATTTTTGGTGAAATTAAATGAAAAACAACCCATCGGTTACATTATTTTAAATCTTTTATCTAAACTCTGGACTGATCAAATCCTAGGGACCCCCTGCCTACAATATGTGTTCTGTATTTTAATATACTTAAACTTATCCCTTATACCTTTACTAAAATATGTTGGATCCATGTTAATGTGTATTCAAAGAAATTTAAATTTGTGGGGGGAAATTAAATATATGTATAAAAATTCTCTAATCAACCAATGATTTTGCCTTGCAGTACCTCTGCAGAGCCCCTAGGAGTCGCAGACCCCCCTGTTGAAGAACTATACTTAACCACTCTCTGTTTGAGGTATCACTGCACCACGAGAATCTGTTCCCACATTCACCAGATGAAAGAAGGAACACACTTTAAATTAAGCTCAATGACAAAGACAACTGTGTTTGTCTCAGCTCTCGTCTTTGCTTCTTCTTTTCCCTTTATCGCCACGAAAACCAGGGGCTCCACATCTAAAGATCATGTTCCATCTCCCAAAATTTGACCCGTCTCACCCGCCTTACCTCCCTCGCATCCTTTTATGGCGTGGTCTTTGTCCATTTAAGCCACGAATCTACGAGCAGAACCTGCAAACTGCAACACCTACATAGTGATTTGTGTGTGATCCAAAAGTGCTCTTGTTAAACTTAAGTTGGTGTTAAATGCAGGAAAATCAAAATAAATCAAAATACTTTCTGTTGATCTGAACAAGAGTGTCACAACTACTTTTGATGGGGCTCCTCTGGAAACGGTTTCCTGCTGTAAGTATCTGGGCATCTGGATTGATGGCAAGTTGTCTTTTATGCAGAACTGATAAACAAACTGAAGCCTTTATAGAGGATATGTATAGCTATGGAGGATATGCACGTGACGTCACAGTCAGCTGAAGTCTCCATGGTAACGGCCACTGAGTGGAAAAAAGGTGACAGTTGATCGTGGAGATTAGCAGCATTAGTTTTTGAATTATAGGCTTTAATAATGTAAAAAAAATAATAATTTATAAAATTTTATTAAAGCTGATTTGAAAAGCAGTCAGAGATATATTTTATATTTTTACAGATATCTGCCAAAGTAAAGAGAAGTAAATGAATCGCTCCATTAGAAGAAACAACTGGAATACACATTTCGTGTCAGGTAATATTAATTTATGCTGTATTTATTGATGGAGTCATACCTTAAGTTACTTCTTAAGTTACGTTCATCCATATCAGGTACGTTCGTCCATGTTGTTGTTTTGGTGTAGTTACGGCCGACGTTACTTATCAGCGAAGCGCTTAGCGTTAGCATCCATTATTTAGCTACATCATTTAGTTATCACAGCTGAAATTAACTGAAACTAACTGACACTGAGGCTAATCCACTTACTATTTCGTATGGATCATTGTCGAGTCCAATTGTCCTTAATTTGATCTGGATAATCCACATTTTTTTGCGGTCTCACTGTATTTACTGACACGTTTCACCATGTTTTTGACACTCAGGGGGCGTGGCCTCAGGCGGCAGTGACGTCAGTGCATACTCTATATTACTGCATCTGTTATAGATAGAAATTGACTGGGAAATAACTTTAAAAGACAAATAGTAAACAGTGTTTAAGCCGTTTGTTGATAATACCTTATCCTTTGTTGCCTTGGTTGGTTTTACGTCTGTCTAACTACTTTGGGCTCAGGTGTGGAAGCACTGATGCCTTACAATCCATTGGCTCTTAAGCTTTTAAGCTTTTAAGAGAAGCAGGAGACACATTCTCCCCAGAAATTAAACTTTGGAAGCAAAAAAAAAAACAAACAACATTTGCAGATTTTGGAATCAAATCTGCAAAGTCTTAAGGGCTATGTGTAAAAGTAAAAACTGCGTTAAAAAAAAAACAAACAACGATACTATCTAATAAGTAAACCTTTCTGCTTAGTTCCTCTATTAGACAAAAACACAACAAACCAACTTCCTTGTTTTGCATGAGTGTCGTATAATTAACTCTAACAATGTTCTTCATGATTGTCTGGTTGAGGTCATGCTCGAGATTTTTACACAGGAGGTCAAGGCGACTTGAGTTATTGCTGTTGGACAGACGCCGTGTAAAGGAGCTTGCTCGGAATAATTAAAGCAAACATGAACAAATAGAAGCGGATTTCACGTGTTGAGTCAAATGTAAGAAGTAGAAACAGACTCGTGTGCTGCATGTTCCTCCTTCAGCACGGAGACGCACAGGAAGTTCAGTTCACACCTCACTGACTTAAGTTAGCAAGCCTTAAACGCGTCATTAATGCTCTTTATCACAACCTTCATCTAACATTGCGCTTCAGCACTGTACCAGCTGTAAGAACCAGCAAAATGCTTCAACATGGCTGGTCTCATAATCATCATCATCATCATCATCATCAAGGCTCCTGCCGGCGGTTTGTTCAAAGGTCAAAACGATTGAAGATTTCATAACACCTTTTTTTTAAAAAAAAAAAAAAAAAAAAAACACTCTCAAGAATCAATAGGTTGAACATTTAATGATCCCCGCCACAGGAAATCAGTTTCCACTAAATGAGTAAATGTCTTCCTACTCATGTTTTTCTCATACGTAAATTTCCCCACCTTGGCTCTTATCATCCCTGTGATCAGTGATGTGCCGTGTAACTCACTTGTGGCCTACGAGAGCTGAAACTCTACATGTGGGTTCCTCTCACGGTGCTTTGATGCCTTCTTTTTTCTTTCGTTCTTTCTTTCTTTTTTTTTTTTTGCTTCTTGTTGTTTGACTTTGAATGCCCTACAAGACGTGACAGGAGAGCACAGGACTGAGTAGTCACCTTTACAGTAAACTGTTTGTACGGTGTTTGGTTGTGAAATGCTCCGTGACTCAGAGGATTAACGTTAAAATAGTGTCGAGACGTTTTACAGTAGATGTGGTAGAGTGAGTTCACAGATTTCAGGGGCACATATTCTTAAAAAAAATAAAATTAAATCTCAACAGTCTTTGAGAGGTTTGAGGTTTTAAAAGATTTTTATTCAGATAAAAAATACTATGACTATGACTAAACTATGCATATTTTTCATTCATTATCGAGTGTATGTAAATTATTTCGAGGCTCATTAGATCAGAGATTAGAGAAGTTATGTTAATTGTGCTTTCAACTGTTTCTGAGTTGAGCAGTTTCAGACCAAACACTTACGTCTTCAGAACATTTATTTCAGTGCTTGTGCTGAGGAGAGTTTGCATGTTGCGTTTTCTGTGTGGATCAGCTGTCACAAAATCTAGAAGTAAATCAGTGCACCAGCAAAGTTAAAATGTTGGGTTTATTTGATAATAAAAGATGATTTTGTTATTCTTTCTCTCTCTGTCTCTCTCCCCTTTTTGAAAAATATAAACATTAAACTATTCAGTTCATATAATGTATCATTTAAATATATATATATATATATATATATATATATATATATATATATATATATATATATATATATATATATAAATGACCCCTCTTTACTTGCCTTTATAAGCTGGAACTTAATTACCATCTACGTTGAATGTCTTTTTATTTACTCCGGTTGCATGTGTTTGAGCTGGTGAGTTTTTGATGAAAGCTTTCAGGCTTTAATCTTCAGGAAGTCAGTTCCTGTGTTTGAGGATGCTGGGAAGAGTTTGCAGCGTTGTGTTTTCAGTGTAGGACCTCAGCATCCTCTCATCAGCAAACAGTACCCTCCTGTGGAGAGACTGTGTCTGAACTAACCTGTATGAAGCTTCAGGAGAGACGAGGGATGTCAACAGTGCAGGACGGGTTCAAATTTTATGGCTCAGTAAGAAGGATTTGAAGATGATTTTCATATAGTTATGTCAATGTGTTTCTGAAGCACATTTAAAGACAATAAATTTTGACCAAAGTGCTAAACAGAGCAGCCGAGGCGTGTAAAAATATATAAGAACATACAAAGCTCTCAAACTGAATCAAATGCCAAGGAGTAAAGTTCTGAGAAGCAATTAAAAACACAGAGGTAAACTGTTCAAGAGTTTACCTGAGGGACGACCAGGAGACAGTGTCTTAATGGCACCTGCTCGCAGAGATACGTAGGCGCTCAGACCTTTTAGTGATTTAGAAGCAAGGGCTAAAATCTTAATATCAGTCCTAAAAACGTCCCTTGAATCAGTCAAGGGAGAATTATTTTGTTAAAAGATGAGCTGCTACATGCATGTGTGAGACTGTGTGTTTTAAGTTTAGCAAGTTGCTGAAAATTAGCAACAAAGAGAAAAGGAACATGCATAAAAGCTGCAGGTAATTGGCCACACGGTTTCCATCCTCGCGCATTAACCTCCCAAGAGCCAAGCACTGGTTTGAAATGCATCTTAATTTCTTTAAGATAAGATTAAAATCTTTTAAATATAGGGATAAGTTCACTGTATGTTACAATTTAAGGCACCAATGTGTACTTCAATATAAAACTGTTTATTTTAATGCAAAAGCAGAATTGGAAACGATGGAACATCCACAAATGAGTTGTGAATTTGTTAAATTTTGCATGTCATATCAAACTAGAAAGGTTAATAAGCATAAATAAACAAGTGTATCGACCCTTCACTGCCAGTACATGGCAAACAAAAGTGTCTGTTACAAAGCTGCCACAAACCTAAAAAGTAATGGTTAAGGCATAAGTCATGTTGAATCTTCTATCGCAATTTCGAGCCTTTCGGCCGCAGCCCCCTAGTGGGCCGTGAAGGTATTGCAAATGGGTCGCCAAATCATTTCAATTGATATTTGGGTTTTGGTTGTATTCTTAACATTCTATGTGAAACACCAACACCATGACACCACTAAAATGAAAAAATAGATAAATTAGAATGCAATGTTTTAATATTGTTTCTTCGATGTTGTTGCTTTTGCTTAAAATTGAAGTTTCATCTGGCTAGACCCTCGCAGAATTTACATCATTTTTTTTTTTTAATCGGGTTTGTGTTTATTTATAAGTCTGTCAATTTAATGTGCTTCTTTTGATATTTGGATTTTGTTATTGGATTTCAAATAGTTATATATGAGAATGCATTTCTCCATTGTTGAAGGCTATTTATGAGTCATTTGTTAATTGGCCTGTTACAGACAGCCCCCTGCTTGTCATTTTTCGATGTCTGTGTGGTGCTGATGGACAGCTCCTTGAATGATTGCGTAAACACTAAACATCTGTGTGAAACAACAGGAGAGGAAGGTCGAGTGTACAACACTCATTGGGCACAAAATGCAGTGAGAAAGTGAGAATTTAAAATCATAAATTAACTTTTATATTATAACTATAATAACTATTTAAATGCTGACATTGTAGAGTTTAGAGAATCATTGATGATTTCTAAGAGAAAAGAAATGTAAAGAATGTATTTGTTCACGCATCTTCACTTTGGATAATCTAGTTTCAGAAGAGACTAGGTTCAGGTCTTTAATTATTCCATGGTTTCCAATGTCCTTGTGCATTAAGGGATACATTTAAATCCTAAAAGCTGAGTAGGGTTTGCAGTTAGTAGAAGCCTAGATCAGGGGCGTCTCTAGGATTTTGACACATCCGGGGCTAAACCCAGAAGAACTAAGCAGATGTGCACCAGAATTTTTAGACATACAGACATTCTCCACATACCCTACAGGTATCTGCTCTTCTGGAGTGAATTGAATTAAGGCATTTCATTGTTACCAGTTATACCAAATAGGCTAGCAATTTTCACAAACTATCAACTAGCTGCTAGCTAGCTAACATTAGCTAATTCCCTCTAGTAGTTCCAGCTGCAACACTCCTTTTGAAATTATACATTTTTACATCATTCCTTCTTTGATTGCTGACCACCTTTGGGGAGGAAAACATGTAAATCTTTTTTTGTGTGACATCTTGTTACACTTCAGCTGCTACTTCCTTAAGACAGCTAAACAGCTTGTTGTTGTCAAGCCTGCCTGTTGTGCGCCTGCTGCCTGACGCCGCTGTTTTGGGTAAATGACGTCACGTGCAACCTGAAGGTGTTAACCACTTGTGTGCCAAAGCCAAAGTAGTGGCTTTAAAAAAAAAATAAAAATAATTGTTACTCATATCTGTCCAAAAACAGCTTTATCGAAACATCAACATAAGATAATTTTAACAGTAGAGAAGCATAACTGTGATGACTTTAAGAAGCAGCGAAATAAAATCCTACATCAGCTTCTAAAGATTTGGAGGAACGACCAGAAGAAGATACAGAGGTGGAAACACATTTTCAAAATAAGTAAATCTTCACGTTCCACCCAATAACTGAAAACGCCAAAGCACCAGAGTCATTAGCCTTAATCTTTTGTGAATGTGGCATAAACGTACGGAGACCTGGTAAGTTACCAGGACTTCTTGTTTATGTGTTTAAGGATTGAAGATGATGGCAGTTGCTGACAGAGCCTTGCACCAGACTCCTATCCACTACTTTCTTTTCTCTGGCACCAAGCTCCTGTCGCCTAATTTCTTAACCAATTTCTTCCACTAGTCATGAAATTCTTTGCATTTTCTTAACATCTGAGGTTCCATGGTGTAATGGTTAGCACTCTGGACTTTGAATCCAGTGATCCGAGTTCAAATCTCGGTGGAACCTTCATTTTCTCATGCCAGGCGTGAGCGATGAAGCCCATGTGGAAGAACAATAAACTGCAGTTCATCGAGTGGCCACTTGAGGCTCCAAAAGCTCCACGTAAAAAGCCCAACTTAACAGCATTATTAAACATGTTTACAGCCTGGTACAAAAAATGGTTTTGGTCTCAATAGTTTGTTTCACTGTTTAGGTGGTGGATGTTTTTCTAACTCATTCGTTTATCGTGTCCGAAATTGTTCAATCATTCCCTGACCCCTACTCCCTATGTAGAGTTTCAATCGTTCCAATAGTGAGCTGAATCCCATCAGCAGTTAATGACGTCACTGCTGTCGCGTCATCACGTGTCAGGCTGCCGCGGTTCTCCTGGTCGAAACGTGATGATTTTGTAAACAGATATGTGTGATGTTCATGAAATCATAAAAAACAACAACAAATAAATTATGTTTTAAAAAAAGCTTCGAAAATGTGTCTCACTAACAGCCACTAACGGCCATTAACGGCAGCGCTGCTAGAAACGCAATGCATGATGGGATATCCATCGGATGGGCACTACTTTTCGCAATGCTTTATGGGAAATTTTGAATCCAAAATTTAGAGCATTAGAATTTGATGACTAAATTTTCGGACACCACTACAAAATGGCGTTAGAGCGCGATTTCGGACCATTGACTGTTTATACTATGGACGAACTCATCGTGACGTCACACATTTGATTTTGAACCTCGAAAATGAAGCCCGAAGTGGGCGGAGCCCGCCGTCGCCATGTTGGGTGAGCTTTACTCCAAGTTTGGACGTAGGGGGAACTTAGAGCGGTAACGGCCTTAATTATGCATACTTTTAATCCTTAATAAAACTTAAACGAACGAGTTAGGAAAAAAAACACCCGCGTACAGTTGTCATGAATAGTGAAATAAACCATTGAGACCAAAACCGTTTTTTGAACCAGGCTGTAAACATGCTTAATAATGCTATAAAATTGGGCTTTTTAACATGGGGGTCTATGGAGATTTGCTCCCTTTTGCTACAAGCCTCAAGCGGCCACTCGATGAACTGCAATTTTTTGCACTTCCGCATGGGCTCCATCGCTCAGCCCCGGAGGTTGCCTCCTGACACAGCCTCAAAGTATCCCAGTTTGGGCGGATTAAAGCTCATGCAACATGACGACCGCTGGCCCCGCCCACTTTTGGCTTCATTTTCGAGGTTTAGAATCCAATGGATGACGTCACTCCATCTTCTTGTGGAGTTGTGTGTTTCTGACCGATCTGTTGTCATGGTCTCATCAACCTGCTCAGCCTTGATGGCCTCCTGCAGTTATCCACGCCTCCCTGGATGAACCTGTCTACTTCTTATACGCTGTCATGTAACATCATCAGCTACATCTTCTTCAGCGCGTTTGCTTTAGTCAGATGTATGTTTATCCCATTTCTCAGGTTTCAGGCTGGATTTTGTGAAGCGAACCGAGCAACTTACACCGGATCAGGTCTGAACGTCAGCGCTTGTGTCTGCCATTAACACGTCTGACTGTCGACAGCAGATCAAGAAGTGACCGGGTGTAAAGGCTCAGCACTCTCAAGTGGTGTTTACCCTGGAGCTCAGAGCCCTGTGACCTCATGCAGTGGATGAGGATTATAAAGGAAGGCAGAAGGTTAACTGCATAAGAACATCAGTTTAACAGTATAAGGCCTGAGGACAGTCTCTGCTGCTGGCTGTAAATGTACTTTATGTTTTTTAAGTGACTTTAAACACGTGTATGTGTGTTAGTTGTTTTTTTGCATGAAACTGTGTTTTTAGCCACTGTGTGTTTATCTTGCAGAAGTGGGTGTGATGTTGACAAATTACATAAGACAGGAAGTGGCAAAAACAAAGCAAAGAATAAAAACATGAGTCTGTAAAAGACATATAATAATATATAAGGGAACGCACCATAAATAACACTGAATTTATAAATGCAGGTATTATTAAATTTATATAAATTAATTTACTTCAACTTACCTCTGTTTTATCTTTTATTGACTTATTGAATTTTGAGATTTTAATTTTATATCTGCATATTTAAAAGTAAAAACAAAATGCATAGTCGAAAAAATACATAAAAAACTAATAATATTAAAGGGAAGACTGAAGGGGAAAAAAATACATTAGCAGGGGAATTTAAATCTAAAAAAGATTAAGATTCTTTTCATTGTCATTTACAAAGAACTTCATAAAAATAATTAAATAAATTAGAAAATTCACAAATAGGGGAATTAAGGTACATTAAAGCAGAAATATGTAAAAACAAAAAAAAGGTTACGTTCTAAAAATAGTTTTGGTTTTATTATTTATTATTGCATTGCTAACGCTACTAGGCTTGTAATGTATTATTTTTTTAACAATATATTTTTTAGAAGGGTATAAACAGTTGATTAAAACCTAGATATTGTCAGTGTTTTCACTGTATTTGCTCTGGTTGTAGATGTTTGTGTTAGTGCGCCCTCTAGCGGTGTGTCCGTATAGTGAAGCTGCTGCCCCCTGGGTTAATTAAACAGCAGGAAGAAGCAGAGGGGTGAAGGAGGCTTTTACCCAGAACACACAAGTTAAAAAAAATACTTTCACAGAAGTTACGTCACTAAACTTCTGTTGCTGCTCTTCGAAATGTGCACGTTTCTTGTCTGGAGGAGGAAAAAACATTTCTGTGAAACAAAGCTTTGCCATCAGATGAGTAAATTTAGATGAACAGATGACGTTCATTGATGAGGTAACAAAATAAAACAATAACAGCTCCTGTTTGCTGCAGGTCAGCGTGAGAGCTCAGGTCTTGTGTCTGCAGACACCGGCTTATACGTCCGAACCGACCAGACATTTTATTGGGATGTTATTCCTGCACCTGGACTCGGTTTCCTCCCACACATTCATGAAATGCTCCACATCCACTCCTGGACTGGGTGCATGAGTATTGGAGCTGCTTCCCAGGAGGAGGAGGAGGAGGCCAGGACTCTCACTCTGTGGTCTGTGTAGAACTTTAGCCGGAAAGTAGTACTTATAAGTACTTTTCTTTAATATGCACACGTTACTTTATACTCTCACAAATTCAAATTGAAACTATAAAAACATGCACACGCTTGCAAAGGTATTAGATACAAGGCATATATATGAGAACTACTCTACTCTGGTGCATTTGTTTGATTCGTTACCAATTACTTTACGCATCCAGATGAGCAAACACATTTTGCATCAGAGAATGGACATGGTTGATGTCATGTTATTGTCATGGATTTTGTTATTAGTTGTTCCCTAAGCATTTGTATGTGTGTGTGTGTGTCATAGCTATGGGGCGGAGGTGCATGATCTGCTCTGGTCTAGGTGGATGCTACATGTCTAAGTAACGTCCACGCCAATGAATAGCAGGTGGAAAAGTTTCCCAGCAGAACAACATGGACAGTGTTGGTCAGTGGTCATAATGTTGTGGCTGATCGGTGCATATGCCTACACAGGTAAACAAAATGTAATATAATTAGCATGAGCTTCCTCAATTTGACAGAAGGGACACATTTGGGATTCATTTGTGTTCTGCGCATGCGTGATTGTGCGCGTCAAAGGGAGGAAGTTAAACAACTTAAATGAAACTAAAAAAGTACAGGCATGAACATCGGTGGCAATCATAAACCGGTCTCATGCATGCATGCATCTCGTCTAAAGCTAAAGACTTTCCAAAAACAAAAAAACAACCTCCTGCACTCTGATTGGTCCGTCCGCACACGTTGTGGGCGTGGCTTTGCGTGTCGTGGCTGCTTGCTGCAGCCTGTGGTTATTATGAAGGCAGAATAGTGACAGCAGCGTGGATTCACCGAGGCAGAGGACGCTACTCTTAACCCGGAGCAGAGCCCTTCACCCGGGCCCGGTGACTGTAGTCGACAACTCGTATTTTAATCGATTACTTTAGTCGGCGTCGGGACTTTTGTTTGTTTGTGTTTTTTCTTTTTTTACACTCGGGGTGAAAAAAGGCGAAGTAATGTCCTCTGAAGCGCGCAGATGGAACATGGAGCGGACAGGTGCGCTGACAGGTTAATTAATAGCTCTGTTTCGATCAGATACAAGTTGATTTAAATTTTAAAAAAAAAGAAAAAAGAAACAAAATGGAGCAGGAATCGTTTTTGGCGTCTGGAAGCGGCCAAAGTTTGTCGTCGTCCGGCTCAGACACCTTGTCCGAGGGAGAAGAAGCCACGGCCGCCCTGGATATGAAAGTTTATTTCGGTGAAGATGATGGAAACAGCTTGGAGTTCGAGGGCGTGAACGACGCCGAGGACGGTGGGAATGCAGAGTACGACAAGGAGACACTGGAGGATGAAGATGACGAGGAAGACGACAAGGTAGTCGATTAATCAGTTTGCAAAAAAAAAAAAAAAAAGCTTCTCAAATATAAAGATGTTTTCTTCTTCGTGCATTACTTTTTTATTTTAAGAGCATTCACGACAAACAAATATAATCGATTAATCGAAAAGAATAAAGGGGAAAATTAATTAAAAGTCCACGGTGAGTAGGAACCGGGCCAACACAGTTAAGTGCCTCTGATCCCTTTAATACCTGCATCCAGCAAACTACTTGTGGAAGCAGTAAACTCATTAATTCAGACCCTGCTGTCAAAATATTTGCAAACAACCACCTGCATTAGCGCCTTAGCTGGAGTTGACGTTTATCATGGCTGCACACCTCAAGTGTAGTTCACGCTCCATAGATGTGGCACCTCGTTTTCTAATCTAATCAAACAGAGGAATGTTAGAGCTTTTGTTTATTTTTATTTATTTTTTTGGCCCAATTTGTGCAGAAACATGTGTATCTGTTCTTGTGTAATGACGGTAACCACCGGCATCCGGCGTCCTCATATGGGGACATTATGTTTTAGGTTTGTTGCAGCTTATTCTGCTTTATTTAAACCTGTTGTCCTCACAAGGAGACACTTGTGTCTGCCACGTACTGGTAGTGAAGGGTCAATACTCTTGTTTATTTCTGCTTATTAACTTTTCTAGTTTGATATGACATGAAAATTTGACAAATTCACAAGTACTCGTTTGAGGACGTTGGGATTTCATCGTTTCCAATTCTGCTTTTGCATTAAAATACCCAGTTTTTTTGCATTTTGGTACACATTTGTGGCTTAAATTGTAATATACAGTGAAATGATCTCTGTGTCCACATCATTTATTTCATTTTAGTTCAAAGATTAAGCTTATTTTTTTTATTTATCTTAGGTCCTACTAATCCCAAATACATAAAGATCATAATTTTATCTTATCTCAGGAGAATAAAGTGGATTCTAATCATCTAAAGCATTCAAATGTAACGTCATCCTGTGCAGCTGCCACATTTATATGAATTATCAGCTCCTAACAACCGTGTAAACACTTGATCTGATTAGTTCTCTCTGGTTGGAATAAATCCAAATATTCCTGTTCATGTTTGTACGCCGAATATGGAGATAACAAAAAAAAAAAACAAAACATGTTGTCAGTGATTTGGCATTCATGCAAACAGTAATGATCGTAAACGCATCCAGATAGTGTTCGATCTTCAACACAAAGGACTTGAGATTTCTGGCTTTGACTCCAGTGCTAGAATATATCTACAGGCGCAATCTATACTCTCAATCATGCGGTTAATGTTGTGTTTATTCAGGAAACAGATGGGAGAAAATGAGGAAGAAAAAAAAAAATCCATGCCTCAGCCATTTAACTTGTAAAACACTTCACTTGGAGGCATTCGTGCAGACTGGTTGGACTGGATCTAATGAGCACATAGCAGCCCGATGGGTGAATGCAAGGGTGTGTTCGGGACGTCACGCGCTAACCCTGACCCTTAATGCTTCTCAAAATAATATCGTGCAACAATGACTTTAGGCTGTAGGTGTGGCCCGACTCTCACCCTGTGTCATCTATAATGTAAGCAGTGGTGAAAATGGTGCAACACTCGGATGCAATCTCTGAAAGGCAGGAGAAGGGGGGGGCGGATAAACAGACCTGCAGAGCTCCTCATGCATTTAGCGCGAGGATGCTGCCGCTGTGAGTGTTAACTAAATATAGGATGGTATCTAATGTCATAAACAGTGGCTCACACTCTCCAACACACGAGAGGTGGTGTCGTGTTTGCCGTCGGTGGCGCTTAACTAATTTGTCTGGATGAATAGTGCGACGCTCCATTGCCTTAATAGAGCTGAGGTATCGGAGACGAGGGCTTTGCGCTGGTTTCTAATTTCATTTTCTCTCAGAATGAGGAATTAAAAATGTGCTTATTTGACTCGAATGTGATGCATTTGGTTAGTTTAATTCCTATTTTAGATGGATTTCCGAATAATTCCCAACCAGTGCGGCGTGAACCCTGCCACCTTTTTTCCTCTGATCTCCTTTGAAGTCGGTCTCAAGTTCATTTCAGAACCTGGTGACCTCTCTCTTGTGTCAGGCCTGAAGAAGATGAGCTGTAATCTGACCTGTTTTATGGAACTAAACAGACTCGACCCCCGGCTCAAACGCCACAAAGCAGGTCAGATAACGAGAAGCCTTACCCTTAATCAGGGGAGCGTGACCTTTTTTGACTTGCTGCCGTGGAGTTAAAGAAGGAAAGTCTTCCGAGAACTCGCGGTGACCGGCTCAGTTACTGCTCGCTCTCCAGACTTTGGCTGCTATGTTTCACGGATGCTAAGTATGGTGGCGCCCCGTGGAGTTTTTTCCACAGTGCGATTCTTGTCTCTGAGGAGAAAAAAATAAATAAAAAAAAATAAAAAATGCATCTGCATCTCTGTCCGTTCCAGACACATAAATCTTATCCAGCCAGAGCTGTGGGCAGCAACAGAGAACATTATCTACGGCCAGCAGGACCAGATTATCCCACGCGTAAGACAACAGCAATAGATTAAAATGAAAAAGCATACAGTTCAGATTTCTAACAAGATTGTGGCTCAGGCCTTGCTGCATATATCCAACCAGTTAGTTTCAGTAAGCTGGAAATAGCTGCTCTGACATTTCAGTGTACACATACACGATCAGCCACAACATTATGACCACTGACTGGAGAAGTAAATGAGATTTTAAGCATCTTGCGACAATAGAAAGTCCTGCTGGGAAAATTTTGGACGTGGATGTTACTTAAATTCACTAGATCTCAAACTGATCAAGTATCTGTGGGACGATCCACAGATCCACCCCCTCAGAAGACCTATGTCCAGTCTGTGATGCGTTTGCCTGTTTTGGAGGATCAAGGGAGACCTACACAATATTAGGAAGGTGTTCATAATGTTATGCCTGATCAGCGTAAGTCCAGTATTGACTCAGTTTTATCTCTGTTTTTGTTTCCCGAAGGCTGTATACCTGCTAAACCATACACTTTGCTCATCAGCCAGCTGTTTATTCAAGATAGATAGAGTCTGACGTTCTTGTTTAAAAGAAACCACACTCAACGGCCACTTTATTAGGTACACCTTGCTAGTAAAAGGTTGGACCTCTTTTTACCTTCAGAACTGCCTTAATTTTTGGTGTCATACTTTCAACAAGGTGTTGGAAACATTCCTCAGAGCTTTTGGTCCATATTGACATGATAGCATCAGTTGCTGCAGATTTGTCAGCTGCACATCTATGATGAGAATCTCCACTGGATTGAGATGTGGTGACTGTGGAGGCCATTGGAGTACAGTGAACTCATTGTCATGTTCCAGAAACCAGTTTGAGATGATATGAGCTTTGTGACATGGTGCATTATCCTGCTGAAAGTAGCCGTCAGAAGATGGGTATCGAGTCTTCTATTGTCCAGTGTTGGAGTGACACCCGGTGTGGTCTTCTGCTGCTGTAGCCCATCTTCTTCAAGGTTGGACGTGTTGTGCGTTCAGAGACGGTATTCTGCATTCCTTGGTTATGACCAGTGGTTATTTGAGTTACTGTTGCCTTTGTATCGTCTCCAACCAGTCTGCCCATTCTCCTTTGACCTCTCACATCAACAACACATTTTTGTCCACTCAACTGTACTTCTGTTTTCCTCTGTAAAACCCTAGAGATGGTTGTGTGTGAAAATCCCAGTAGATCAGCAGTTTCTGAAATACTCAGAATAACAACAAAGTCACTTAAATCCCCTTTCTTCCCCATTCTTTGAACTTCAGCAAGTTGTCTTAATCATGTCTACACGTTTAAATGCATTGAATTGGTTAGCTATTTGTGTTAACAAGCAATTCAACAGGTGTACCTAATAAAGTGGCCAGTGAGTGTAGATACAGCCTTTTGGAGTATAATTGTGTTTTTTAGTGGAGCTCCAACCCTGCGTCTGAGGAAGCCACTCAGTTTATGTTGGTGCTCACTCTGTGTGCTGAAGATAATCCACCACAATTATCAAGTAACAGCTACAAAAACATCAGCAGTCACCATCAAGACAGAAAGAAAGAGAAGAAAAGCACCTCTAGGAAAAATATTTGTGTTGTTCAGCGATCTGTGACACCACGATCTACCCACGTCATGTGTTAAAGGGAGCTCTGGTTTCAAGTGTCCTCCTGCAGGAAAAACACACGTGCAACAAGACCAAACAGAAAAAGGGTGGGATTGGGCATGAAACAGCTGGAGTCCCAGCGAGACATGCTGGCAGCCTGGCAGACAGGAGAAAGCATGGAACAAAGGGTTTATGATTACGAGGGCATGTAAAAGCGGCGGGACGTATAAAGACAAGGAACACGGTGATTAGCGCACTGACAGCCTGTGTGCTTTGGGAAGCAGTGCGTCTGGACAGCGTAGATATCGGTGATTTGGAACAGCTCTGCATTGTGTTGTCAGACGACGGTGGTTTGTTGTCTGTCCTCGGTTGTCACACGTGCTAAAAATGAGACATTACCTAAAAAACTAAAATATGGGAACATAAAAAAAATAGTTTGTTAAAATGGAAAAACTCGATCTGGAAAGTTGATGTGGAACCACTCCAGAAAAGATTTGATGTTGGGTTGAAGTTGTTTATAAATTAAAAAATAAAAAGTCTGTTCTCAGATAAGCCAGCTGTTTAGAGCAGGGACGGGCGATTTGGGCTCAAATATTATAATTCCCATCCATGTTCTGTCCGTCACTACATTCTGCCTTGAGAGCTCTAAGATGATACTGACCAGTTACTGTCATTTACACTCATGTTCTCATTTATAAAACGCTAAAATCGGGCGACAGGTTCATCCAAAACGGGGACTGTCCCCAGAAAGAGGATGTGGCTGCGTTCTTTCTCAAGACTCATTTGCCGTCTCTCATCACACTCCGGCTTGTGGTTGTTCTTCAGGTGGTGGAATGAATTTACTGGGTTGCTGTCCTTAGCCGTTATCTATTTTTGCAAACTTGTTCATGTGGGACAAGTTTGTTCCACATCCACCTTCTGATATCAGAACCAGTTCCACATTATTAGTGAGGAGCCTCGTTAGCCGTTAGCCACAGGCGAGCTAATGGCCACGGGGACGTTGAGTACGTCGCACGCGCCTACGTCATCACCTTGCGTTCGTCACATTTATTGCCAGATGGCAAATTCTTATCGTGCGATTTAGAAGGTATGAACGTGATGTCACAGTTATACCATTGGTTGTACGTCTGTCTAATTACTTTCGGCTCAGGTGTGGAAGCACTGATTCCTCACAGCAAGAAGGTTCTTGGTCTTCCTTTGTCTGCGTTGGTTCTCTCCGACTTCCTCCGAACATCTAAAGACATGCTCGTTAGGTTCATTGGTGGTTCTAAATTGGTCGTAGGCGTGAGTGTGAATGGTTTCTGTCTCTGTGTGTTAACCCTGACAGGATGTACCCCACCTCTTCCAGAGGACAAGCGGTTACAGAAAATGAATGAACGAACGACTGGTTTGTTACGAGGCTAAAACAGCACAGCAGCACCACCGCTGTGACGAACTTTAAAAACACCCAGGAGCTTGAAAATAAAACGGAACGATTTGGATCTGTTGTGTGTTGTTTTTTTTTGCACGTAAAGACTTCCTACAGCGAATGCATTTCCCGTCGCAGTCAGGATTCATAAACGAGCCTCCCAGCAGAGAGCTTCCATCAACCGTCAGATTCAAGTCCATATTTGTCTGCAGCACTCGGTCCTGTTCTGTGTGGGGCAATTACGTAATTTACAACATGTTTGCACTGTGGCCAAATAAAAAAATGACTTCCCTAAAAGAAAAAACGATAACGTTGGATAACTGTAGAGAACAAACACCTCACAAAAAGAAAAAGATTTAATGCCTTCAAAGTTTAGTCTGAATAAGCTGGTATCAGACTGGTGACAGCATTAACAACAGGATTAAAGCGGCTACGAAGCTTTAATTAGACGTTCAGTGTTTAGGTTTGCAGGATTTTTCTCATGGTTTGTGTTTAGCTTCGAGCAGACGCTTCTGGAGAGACTTGTTTTTTAAATAGAGGATGTCAGATATTCAGGTTTTAAGAACTTATATCACATTTTGTCTCCAAACAATCAATCAAGAGGCGTCATAGTTAGATTAGTCATTGAATTAGTTCTTTAATTAATTCCTCACTCGATTTTTAATGTATTTTTATGTAAATGATGCGTAGCTCGGACTCTCTGGCTTTCTACACCAGTCAGCCGTAACATTATGACCGGTCTGACATTAATCAGTCTATGTCAGAATGACCCGCCCCCTAGAGTTGTGTAAAATGTTGCGTATGCACTTTATTGTTAAAGCAGGTTCACATGCATTAAAAGCATCAAACACTGCAGATGTACTATACAAAACCAAACAATTCACTTGTTAATTTACTATTCCGCATGTTTTGAGTGACACAAATGAATGACCAGGTCCAGAAGTTTCACAGCAGAACATCAAACTGTTACAAGATGATGTAACAACACTTCTCCTGTCAATGGTCATAATGTTATGGCTGATTATTTTGTAGAGTCTTGATTTTTTTATACATTTTTTCTATTTCTTTAAATATAGATTAACACAAATCCAACATATTTTATAAAATAATAGACAGAAGACGTCATCTTTCAGTCAGAACTTCACTCGTTTAGCTCCTATCAACCAACTTCTGAATAAAAAAAAATAATATTTGAACCTGTGTATAATGCAAAATGATGATAATAATGTGTATCTTAGGTAGGGGGTCCCTACTTAACCTCTCCATCAGTTTGGGCGTCCTTGGCCTTTAAACGTTGACCCGTGTCTTACATGATGCTAAAGGAAAATGCTTTGAGTCGTATCACATTACTCCTTCTCTAGATCTGTTTTAATTTGTATAAAATTCCTTCCTGAATACAGTGAACAACCACTTTTGTTCATATTTTGTAGTTTGAGGCTATCCCAGGACCCTCAAAGCAATTCATTGTTTTATTAATAACATTATTTTTTTCTTTTACTACAATTCAGGCCCTGTTCACAAATGTATTACCCAAGTAAAGACAGCAGCCGACTTCTAGATTGTCCTGAAACTGATGGGAATCTGTCGCTGGAGTGGAAGTGTACACAGAGGATGTAAAGTTGGGATTTAATGGAGGGCAAGAATAGACAAGTATGAATTTGGGATGAGCTGTTCTTGGATGGGCTTGGTTTTGGCTGAAGAATCAAATTACTCATTCGAACTACCGTGTGTTGTCATCTTAAGGGTTTGTGGGAATATTCCTGATTGAGTCCCTGCCTCTGTTCGTGTGCAGTAATCTGTGCACGGCTAAATGTTTTTTTTATTCTGTGCTGGCTTGTTCTCTGAAGTTGGAAGCGCGTCCTTCAAACATTGCCTCATCGCTTGCTTGCATATCAATATTTGCGTCTGTTTGACAATGTTTAACTGTCTCTCCGTACAATGGTTCAATCCCTGCGGTGTTCCCCTGAAGACACAGACGTTTATTTGAGCAGTTTAACCAGTCGGGACCATTGCAGGGACGTGGACGTGTGCTCCGAGGCTAAGAGGATTAACACAATCTGGTTAAGGCTCTTTTCACTCCTACGATGGGCTTTCCTTCCAGGATCCACCGTTGATTTTTGACCCAGTCCTTTTTTGTATGAATGTTTAATTTACGATACCTGTAATGACTCGGTAGGCAGGAAGTTTTATTTATTTATTCATTTATTTATTTTTTTTGCATTTAATCAAAATGTCTCTTGGTCGGGATTTTCCTCTGTGTCAGTGTAGATCATCACATGGAAGCAAGGTAAGAAATGCCTCACACAGCTGATTAGACTAGAAAGTAGAGTGAATGTCAAGCTTTGACGTGTTTCATTTCTTTGTTTTTAATGTTAACAAAAGTGTTTTTGAACCCAATCTGCATCATATTCGATCAAATTCTTTATTTAGCTGTTGTTCTGTCTATTTTCTGAGACTTTTACGTTACGATACTACTGGTCACAAAGGTTAAAATTTATTCAGTGAACATCAGATTAGATCAAATTAGGATATACCTCGATCAGGCATAACATTATGACCACCTTCCTATTATTGTGTAGCTCTTCCTTGTGCCTCCAAAACAGTTGTGATTCTTCCGAGAATGGACGTGGACCTTCTGAGTAGAGATCGACCGATACGTCGGCCGGTCAATAGAGGGTATACGAGGTGAAAATTGGCAGTTGCATATGGAGATTAGCAGCATTAGTTTGAATCATAGGCTTTAATAGGGTCTAAATCGTACAGTCAATTTAAAAAATGTCAAGAGCTGTTTTGTGATTGACTGAACCAACAGATTTGAAAAGCAGTCAGAGATATATTTTTGCAGACAGGTGAAGTAAATGTATCACTGCATTATGAAGAAATAACTGGAATCCAGACACAGAAACCTGGTGTTGTGGTTCACATTTAGTGTCAGGTAATATTAATTTATGCTGTATTTTTTGATGAAGTCATACCATACGTTACTTCTTAAGTTACGTTCTGGAGGGCTGTCAGATAAGTTTGTGGATGTTGTTGTCATGGTGTAGTTACGGCCGACAGTCACTATTTCAGTTCCAACAATAAATAACGATAAACAGAATATTTGTGATCGCTGTGATCATCCTTTTAACGCTACAGTATTATAAGGCTAACGTTACTTCTACAGTGAAGCTCTTAGCGTTAGCATCTTTTATTTAGCTACATTTATCATAACTGAAATGACCTTAAACTAACTCAAACTGAGGCTAATCCACTTACTAGTTTGCATGGATCATTGTTGAGTCCAGTTGTCCTTAATTTGATCTGATAATCCACATTTTTCCTGGTCTCGCTGTATTTACTGATACATTTCACCATGTTTTTGCCACTCAGGGGGCGTGGCTCCAGGCGACAGTGACGTCAATACATACCCTCTATATATAGGGCCTATATTTGCATTTTTTTTTTTTTTTACTGATATTTACAGACAGGCACACACAGGTAGCACTGTGCTGCTGGAGGTGCTGTGGACCCATGCAGCCCATACATTGCCCCTTCTCAACTAGCAGAGTGCGTGTATGCAAGAGCGTTAAATATTATATAATTTTATCACGTAAATGGAGGGAGAAATAGCAGCATGGACTCCAAATATTGGCTTAGAAAAATTGGCCAATGCTGATATGTTTAAAAAAAGAAAAAAGAAAATGGTATCGGCCTTCAACAATCCATATCGGTCAATCTCTAATGTTCCACCTAAACTAAGGTGGAATAATATACAATATATCTTAATTGTTAACATATAAAGTTCTTTCTTTCCTTTTTTTTATATGACGCTTAAAATGTACAACATCTGCAACACTGAAAGTCGAAAGTAAAACACAAATGTGCAAGTAAAATGAAGTTTGAGGTTAACCAAATGCAAAGCGGAAGCATCAAGTTTAATTTTCTGAAAATATGTCTTGACATGGAAAAATTTGGGACCTCATTGTACGTTAAACCACGGTTACAGTCAAACTAGTCACTCTATTACTCATCTTGTTCTTGTTCGTGGTCGGCCATTCCAGATGAACATCACGACCAAAATGTAATCAGCTGTTCCGCAGCCTGAGGCCTGTCTCTACACCAGATCTGATGGAATGCATACAATCGGTCTTCAAGGCAGGAAAAAATTCCATAGAGAAAGGAATAATTCATGGTTTAATTCCCCCCAATGCTGAAGATAACTGGTCTTTACACGGGTAATTGTATGAAAGGGGAGAAGGAACGGAACGCTGTATTTTTCTAAGTTTAGATCTTGTCAACACAGGAAGCTGAATTCCCATGTGAGAGCACATGAAGCGCAGATCCTCAAATCTCAGGCTTTTCTGAAGCCTCATTGTGTCACTTTCAAGAGTCTGAGTGAGTGAATGTGAGGTGAAGAGTTTCAGTCACGGTTAGTTGGATTTGAGACGTTCAAGTGGTGTTATTGTCGAGAGTAAACGCCGGGATCCTCGGTGCAGAGAGACGGAAAGGAAGAGGGATTCAGGCCAGACTGGAATTTGGGGGAGAGTTGAGTAAGACAGATGTTTGGGTGACAAGGTCGACCGCATGGTTTGCTCTACTGCAGTTGACCCTGAGACGGAGAAAAAAAAGACATACGAGCACGGTTCAAGAGTTCGCGGAGCACAGTTCACGCAGATATAAGCGTTGCATTACATAATAAAAGTTTGCTTCAGGAGTCATGATGTAGGTGGTTGTGTGTTTCTGCAGCAACAATCCTCCTCTCATATATTCTCCTCCAGCTAGCTGAAAGTTTGCTAAACTGCCCGTAGCTTATGAACTGTAACTAGGCGCGGGAGCCCGGGGGTGTAGTAAAAGTGCTGCTCTGCAAGAAGTTTGGAGGATGAGGTCTTTTCATTTCGCCTTTCCAAAACCAAAAAAAAAGCACCCGAGCCAAAGTATAAGCAACGGATTTAACTGTGATTATTTGTTATTTTCCTCCGAGCTGCAGAGTTAGCATGCCTGGCTAAATGCCCTTACATCCTCTGCGGTGTGCTTCCCCACACTGGATGGAGGCCAGGTTTAACGTTGGAAGGGCCGTTCTTTTATTGGATTTAGAGGAAGGTTACGCCCTGCGGTGCAAGACAAACTCCTCACCTGATGTTAGCACCCGGCTCACGTGCTGCAACGTAAAGCAGAGACCAGGAGGGGTTTGCAGAATCTTTTATTGCTTTTATGGCTTTTATTGCAAAATATCAAGTAAATAAAAAGATTAAGAATACAGTGAGCTGCAGCAACAGAGAGCTGTCTGCAGTCGTTCCCATGCATATTTTCTTTCTTAAAGCAACAAATGCACAACCCAGTCCTCAATGTCTTTTTACTTGCAACAATTACTGTTTAAATATTGAATCTGGTGCCTTCAAATATCATTAACAGGCGCTGTTTTTGTCCACAGATTTTCAGCCTTGTCTTTTTTTCTAGAGAGGAGCGCATACGACCACCTAAACAGTACTCTCCTTTTAATACGACATGCTAAAACGTCAGCTGAAGCTAATGGAGCTAACGGCTAATTGCTGGTTTCTTGCTCAAAATAAGAAGCTTGACCTAACCTTCCACCTGCTTCACGCTGGCAAACTCCGAATCTAAAGAAGTGCATTCATTCATGCGGATGTTACTTAGATATGTAGCACCCATCTAGCCCAGACCAGACCAGGAACCCCCACCTCATAGCAATGACACTACTTGATGGCAACGCAAAAACGCTTTAGGAACAACTAAAAAAAAAACATGAAGAACAGCGCTAGGTGTTGACCTGATTTCCAAACCTTTGGGTCCCTCAACCAACAGGACCTAAATGTCCTCCCACTAACAACATTGTGTTGCTGGACACCACAGGACACCCTCAGAAGACGCATGTCCATTCTCTGATGAGTCACAACTGTTTCACACAACATTAGGAAGGTGGTCATAATGTTATTGGTTGATAGGTGTTACTGTGTAAATCATATGAAGGCGTCTAATCCTCCTCTCATGCTCCACCTCTAACCACTTTTTGGGGTTAGCTGGGTTTTAGGCCGAGTCACTTCTAAGCTGCGATGGCCAGATCTAATGCACCAAGCTCTTTTTCTTCTTTCCAACATATGTCGTTGTCCACATCTCCTGCACTCGGGTCCTGTTTCTTTAGTTAGAATCAAAAATCTCATCTCACAGTTGATGTGGAGCAACTTTTGTGTGTCACCTGGATTCGTGAAGCGGCCGTGTCTGGACAAGCTAACTGGAGCATGAGCCTCTGGGTCCCCGCCCCTTCAAACTTACGCAAACATGTTATGATTCTGTGATGAATTCATGTGTGCCAATTCAAATAAGCCGCGATGAATCACTCTTAAATAACATGGGAGGGGAAAAGGGAAAAAAAAAGATTTGAATGAATATGTTAATTTTCATGAGTAGGTCAGTAACCTGGAGAGGTGCAGTTAAGACACTGGGATTGAGATTATCTAACTACCACGCACCGCTGTGTCTTTTTAGGGTGTACACATCTACAGCTAAAGAAGATTTCTCAATGAAAATAGGTGTAACCTTTACAAGAGGAATTTCTCCTTTTAAAGGCTCTTTCTCTCTTAAAACAATAAATAATTAGCTGCAAAGTGTGTGACTAAATCATTCGTATCGTTGGAGAAGGATATGCTCTGATGAGGAACAATGGCAGGGAGCGCGATGAGTAAGCCAGAGGATAGCAGTTAAGGTGTAATGCCTCTTGATGTATGGGCCCTCTCTTCCTGTTTGACTGTAAACGTGCTCTCGTCGTGTCCTAGCAACCAACGAAAGGCTCCGTTAACAATTTTTTTTTTACCCCCCCCCCAGTGTTAAAAGCTTCCTTTCATCCATCTCATCACTGAAATGATAAACAACACTTCACCACCGAGCCTTCAAACAGAATTAATATCCCACGACTGCGACTGGATGATTCGTGCCTTTTTTTTTTTGTGCGCGTGATGATTATTATGTGGAAATCATGACCTCTTACTAATGCACAACCGTCCTAGTTGTTTTTTTTTTTTATTTTTGAAAAAAAATGTTGACGACGAGTAGAAGGGAGGACATGGAAAGTGTTGTTTATGTCATGGGCTTGTGGTTTAGTGGCGTCGGCTGCATGTGGACACCACAGAGTTTCCTTGGCTGAGACGAGTGGAGTCGTTACCACTCAGCCTTGAGGACGCTTGCATTGGTGTGTGAAGTATATGCAAGTCTTCCTGCTGCTGCTGCTCTGACCCTTTGTTTGTTTAGGTAGCCATGCATGCTGGTGTGTATATACCGGTACAGAAAAAGTGTTCCGCCTTTGAAGCTGAGTGTTTGTCTCTTCCTTTTCCCCCTTTTTGCTGCTCTGCTGGCCGTGTTTATCTTCAGTTTGGTTAAAATCATTCCCATCAGAGGTTCCACCTTAACCGTTTCCATGGATGCTAAATTAAATGGTACATCGGTTGAGGCAGGACCTCTATGGGTCATCGCACGGATACTTCATCAGTTTGGGATCTAGTGAATTTGGAGGCCAGGTCAACACCTTGTTATGTTCTTTGTTTGTTTTGTATTTGTGTCAGGCTGCTGTCATCAAGGAGTGTCATTGCTATGGGGTGGGGTTGCCTGGTCTGGTCTAGGTGGGTGCTACATGTCTGAGACCTTGCGTCCTCATATGGGGACATTAAGCTTTAGGTTTTATTGCAGCTTATTCTGCATCTTTTAAACCTCCATCAAATTCTACAGTTAAAACGTATTTATTTACACTCTAAAAACTGCTGTGTTAAAAAAATAACCCAAGGGTTGATCAACGATGGGACAGAACACATGCTGGGTTATTTTGACCCGAATGTGATATGCTAGCTAGCACTATCTAACATGAACTGTACTGTTTATTATGCTACATTAAAGTTTAAAGAACCACCACACTCTGAACCACCAAACATTAAATTATGAAATTCAAAAAGTTATTGTTATAGTGAGCTAGAGAACGTTAGCTTAATTTGTCAGAGAATGTCAAAGAATAAAAAACTTTAAAACCACTTGATCATGAATTATATTAATTTCAAAACTAATAAAAATGTAAGTTAAATATTCAATGTAAGCAACCAGAAATATCTTGTGTGGAGCCCTAAAATGAATCAACCAGGAGTTGGGTTCCATTAATCCAACCATGTGTTCAGCTATAAATGAACCCCTTTCAACCCCATTGACCCAACGCGAAACAACCCAGCAATGTGTTTATAGTACCTCAAATAACCCAGAAATATGTTTACAGAAACAACCCAGCAAGTTTAAGAGTGTACTGTATGCTTATTAACGTTTCTAGTTTGATATGAATTTAACAAATTTCATCACTAGCAACAAGCTAGAACCTCGCTAATTACCAAGTACTTGTTTGAGACATTCTGTCTTTGCTCAGCTGTGTTCAGGTATTAACTGGTGAATTTAGTATAATATAAATAATTAAATAATCCCAGTGTCCACATATGAGGACATTGTTGTTTTTTTGTTACATAAACTGCTACTACCTGTTAAAAGATGATGCATACTTTTTACTGATCCCAAATGCCGTGGAGAAATTAAAAATGCAAACCAAACAAAACCTCTGGTCTCAGGAGGTTAAGTAACATCAATGAATGCCAGGTCAGTGGTTTTAATGTTGTGGCTGATCGCTGTATGTGTCCACATGCCCCAAGATTTCAGTTGCTGTAGAACTTAATTGACAAAGTGTTTCTGCTGCTTCAAAGATGTTGGAAAAGTAACGGCAGAAGAAGTTTTTGCATAAATTCAATAGAAGAAAATGATCAAGACTCAATCAAAATGAGCTGTATTTTCCTTAGCGTTGCTGTCGGCATTAATTCCATTTTCGTTCATCTTGTTTCAACAGTTGGTTGTTTTTCTACCACCATGTTTCAGTCCCTCCTGCAGCCTTATCACCTGGTGTTTACCCGACGTGGAAAACAAATGCTCAGAAAGAATCAGTCAAATGGTTTACGTGAGACATTTTCCAAGTGGAATACTAGTGTCCACGTAAACAAAGCCACTGATGGCAGGGACACTCTGAACAAACACTCCTTACTTCACTTATTTCCTCTGATTCTTACTATTATTAAGGTAGAGAGGCTCACTGGCTGCCTGCAGTCATCTGAGAGTGGTTATTTAAAAGTGAAACTAGACACAAATCAGACATCAAATCTGCAGCTCCCCCCAGCTTCATAGAGTCTTTTAGCAAGTTTCACTTTGTGGTTTAGCATTACAACCCACAGCTTCGCTGTTTTGCTTCACCCTAAGTCTCTAAAAATCCACTTCTCAGCAAAAAGCAGCAGTTAGACACGAGGGCCGATGGACTGACCAGAGCATTTAGCAGCTGTACAGACAGATAACTCCCCCAGGAGTCAACGAGAAACAGCTTTAAGAGAGTAAACAGAAGATAAAACTGATATCGTGGCTAACAGACCCCAGAGTTACAGGGTTGTTTTGTAAGCATTAATAGTTTGTCTTCTCAATAGAAATGAGGATAGTGTGACAGTAAAAAACAGTGAAAACAAATACAGTCGTGCAGCTTCCAGATGTAAACACGTCGTCTCTGCAGAGCTGTGCAGCTCACTCTCTTTGTTTTTCTAACCTGCTTGTTGTCTGCTTTGGCAACAAAGCCTTGTTGGTACTGTCCACTTTGTGTGAAGCTGAGGGTGGAGAGGCGGATAGAGGAAAGGGGGAGTGAGGGTGGGTGGGTGGAGGGGAGGGGGGGGGTCCAGGTCAGGTTTGATCCTGCTCTGTGCTGCAGGTGGAGAGGAATGGTAGGTGAAAGGGCGACGGCTGCTGCCAACTCTGCAGCATGTGAGCTTCTCGCTGTGATTGGCCGACGGCAGCTCCCTCTGTGTAATCTAATAGGCATTTAAGGGCTGACACCCACTTTCAAAAATCAGTGCAGATGTTTTTATTTATTTTTTTATCCTTTAATAAGAGAGCATGCTGTCTTTTAAGTTGCTTAAATGTAGACATGCATGGAAATTGGGGAATCTGCTCGACCCAGATGACGAACCACGGGCATCGGCTTCAAGTGAAGAAAAAAAATGAGATGAAACTCTGGTCAGCTTTGGCAGCTAGCCACAGTTTTAACTGGCTGGGATTTCAGCTGTGGTGCATCAGGAGCATGAAGGCAAAAGGTTGCGAGGATTACAAGTCCTGTACAGTTAAGCTTGTTTGTTGTGTGTTGGGCTCAGGATTGTTAGATTGTACTGTGTGCTGGACGTCTGCAAGAACGGTGGAAGAATCTGAATCACATACCTGTTGATTTAACAAAACATTATGACCACCTTCCTAATGTTGTGTAGGCCTCTGTGAATCATCCCTCAGACACTTGATCAGTTTGGGATCTAGTGAATTTAGAGGTCAGGTCAACACCTTGTGCTGTTGTTCATGTTTTTTTAGTTGATCCTACAGCGTTTTTGTGTGGTTGTCTGCTGTCATCAAGGGAGTGTCTGCAGCTCGTTACATTCTCCACAAGAAGTGAGACATTTGTTCTGGCCTCTAGTGCTGCTAGAATGAGAGCAGAGTTCATTTTGGCCACGTCTTTTACACTCCACGAGAAACTAAAGTACTGAACTCCAATTTTTTTATTGTGTGAATTTATAGAGGAATCTCGATTTCTGTCACAAGTTCAGCAACTTCAGTGGTGGAGGAAGAATGTGGGATTACCATCCTACCACTGTTTGAAACTGAAGAAAATAAGTTTAAAAGATTAGAACTGATTGGAAACATTTTTGAAAGATTGAAGGTTTGAGGGCATCCAGAATGTTTCCAGAGTCTGAATAACCCTATTGTAGTGTGCCGCCATTGAAGTGTAGCTCAGGCCCCGCCCACTGCAGTGCATGTCACACGCGCTAAGCATCATGGGAGAAGCGGGAGATGAACGATGAGAGACACTTTTGTTATTTTTGGATGTTGGCCAGTCTATGTGTCGAGAACTGAACTCATTTTGTAGCCGCAGCCCGAGGAGCAAGAACCAACTTCTCATTTCTTGCGAAACTCTAACAGCCTAAAGTAACATTCACACTAATTAATCGCAGGTCCCGTCACTGGTCGTAATGTTGTGGCCGATTGGTGTATATTTGACTCCAAACTTCAGACTTTGACCCAGTGCAGATGATTTTATGTCCTTTTTATGAGCTGAAAGTCGCACTTTTGATGGTTATATGGGTGGAAACATGCAAACAGACAAAAGACAAACATTTCACCGCTGCTCATTTGCCCAAAGTTATTTTTCCACCTAGACCTCGACCAGAAAAGTCTAGAATTAAAGAGGATGACCAAAAGCAGCACGAGCTGGATTGAGAAACTTGAGTACTTCTGCAACATTTCCTTTATAGATGTAGAAATCGCGCTTGCGTTGTCTTGTCAGCCGGGTCATTGTACATACGGCACATGTCATCATGTTCAGCGGTGTTTAAAGTCACCATGACCTTCCCATCCAGAAAAAAATGCGACCGAGGCAGGAGTTTCTCGTACAGAGGCCGTGTTTGCTTATTGCCTGTTTGCGGTACAGTTACATCACCGCATGTGTATGTCCTTAAATTCCTGGACACCTCAGACCTTTTGGTCTTTTTCTGCCTGAACGTTTCCACATCCAGTGCTGAAGGTTTAAGTACTTTCTGCTCCACGACAGTTTATTTGGTTTTAAGGTGAAAGTTGTGTAGGTGTTTTTGTGTATTTTGGCTGCTGTCAGCAAGGAGTGTCATTGCTATGGGGGCGTGGGAGGCCTGGTCTGGTCTAGATGGGTGCTACATGTCTAAGTAACATCTACACAAATTAATACCAGCTCCAAAAGACATGAAAATCTTGTGACAGTGAATTGTCACTTATCTCACCAGTCAGTGGTTTTAATGTTGTGGGTGATCGGTCTATATAAGTGACACTTTTTGATGCTTCCTGTTTGCAGGGCTGATTGCTTTTGATTGAAGGACTCTTTAGATTGTGAAGCAGATAGTGTCTTAGCAGCATGTTTAGACAAGAATAACAACATCGCTACTGTTGTTAATGGTGCAATGTGATTTAATTAATCATCTATTTATTTAAAATACTGTAGGTATTTTACGTTATAGCTCAACCAAGCGTTGCATGCGAAGTCATGCTATAGACTTTTAATCCGTGTAATACAGGAAATGAGCAGCTGCAGTTCTTCTCAGGTTCGATCTCCTCTGCCTCCGCTGTGTTTACAGGTTAAATATTATGTGGTGGCTGTAGGGTGCTGTTTGTTTTTCGTTAAACTTGCTACAGTGAAATGTTCAAGAACGAGTGAAAGTCTGCTACGCAATGAAATCACTGTAATAGTTGGAATATTATGTTGGGGTATTATGCGCCCATTTTGGACATGATTATTCTAACTGTGTATTTTGTTATGTTACTTTTGTGTTGCTTTATAAGCATAATTCTGTCTTGACTTTATAAGATCACATAAAAGTATAAAATCATAAATCTTGAAGAAATTGGAGTTGGATTGCTGTAGTTAAAAGCTGAAGTCTTCCAGATGTCCCTCTTCTTATTAATGCGTTCCAGTTCCTCTTCGTGTTCTCAGGCCAAATAAAACATATAAACCCACCAGTGGACACTGGGTCTTGCGTTAAGGTCTCGTCCCTGATGACCATGCCATTAAAAACCCCCCCAAGGGACTATGAAACCACATCAACTGACTTGTTTTGACACAACAGAGCAGCAGCTCTACTCTGCGCTCCCATCGTATTTCTCTAAGGGCGCAGTCGCTCTGTGGAAGAAGCTTATTTTAGCAACTTGTGTCCGAAATTCCACTGTTTCTGTTAAAGTTCAGGACAATGTCAACTCCCTTGTCACCACAACGGTCCGGTACAACTCCTGCACTACTGCTGATGCCCAGTAATCAGTTATGTGATGCAATGCAATGTTTTTGTTTATTTTCTTTACAGTGCAGAGCAAAATACTAAGTATCAGCATTGTTATTCTATGTATGACACTGTAATATACAAACATCACTGTACAAACACTGCCATACAAACATCTCCATAGAAACACCGCCATACATATATCGGCATACAAAAACATCAGCATACAAACATCACCACACAATCACTGGCATACAAACACTGCCATACATACATCCCCATACAAACACCGCCATACATACACTGCCATACATACGCCGCCATACATACACCGGCATACATACGCCGCCATACATACGCCGCCATACATACGCCGCCATACATACGCCGCCATACATACGCCGCCATACATACGCCGCCATACATACATACGCCGCCATACATACATACGCTGCCATACATGCGCCGCCATACATCGCCATACATACACTGCCATACATACATAGCCATACATACGCCGCCATACATACGCCGCCATACATACACCGCCATACATACATCCCCATACATACATCGCCATACAAACACTGCCATACAAACATCGCCATAGAAACATCGCCATACATATATCGGCATACAAAAACATCAGCATACAAACATCACCACACAATCACTGGCATACAAACACTGCCATTCATGCGCCGCCATACATGCGCCGCCATGCATACGCCGCCATGCATACGCCGCCATGCATACGCCGCCATGCATACGCCGCCATGCATACGCCGCCATACATACACAGCCATACATACACAGCCATACAAACATCGCCCCCCTCCAACATACCCATCCTCTCTCTCATATTCAAAGTACAAAATTACAAAGGTTATATCACAATATCAATATAAAGTGCGAATTGCAACTCAAATCAATGGCTCCCCAGCAAAAACATAAATAAGCCCAGGATTATGTCCAACATCCTGTCAGTAGCAAATATGCCTCCTTCTCCTCCAACATGAATACATAAATTAGTCAGAATTTTCAGGCTGCAGAAGCTTTAACACATGGAACAATTAATCCAAGCTCCTGATGTAGACACTGAAATTTTTTGTTCTCAGTTCAGAGCTATCAGGCCTGTAATAGGGCAAAGTTCATAAACTCTCAGTTTTAGAGCTGTTGGATATATATGTTGCAAAATCATACTGGGATCTAGTGGAATGTTCATTGACAAAATGTTTCTTTTGTTTTCCGTTTGTCACATTCCCAAATTTAATGTCTAAACGTTCCTTTTCACTTTGTTGCGTGTAATTTATGCTTGAAAACCTGAACGCAGATCTCTCAGTTGTAGGGTCATTGCACAATGCTGCTGAAATTCTTCTATTTGGAAAGGCTACTACTGAGGAAGCAACTCCTTTGAGACGTTCACTTCCTTCTCACTTTTGCTCCCTCATGATTTCTTACAACACAGGCCGTCTTTGGTCTCCTCTTTTAACCCTTTAGAACTGCGGTTTTTTGAATTACTGTAACTCAAAGTGGATTGCGCCATTGACAAAATTCAAAGTGTGGCTGAACACGGTCTGGAAGGCCCAACTTGAATTTGACTTTTGGTCATTGGTGAGTTACGGTAATTCACAAGCTACCCAAAGTACTGTATGTATTCTGTGGGTACATACAGGACTTTCAATCCATCAATGTACTCGACTGCATGTGCCACAGGAGTTTAGACTCAGCTGATGTGTGTGTTCAGACGTAGACGAGAGGAAATGCTCAGTGTTTCTTCTTTCTTCTTCTTCTTCTTCTTCTTCTTCTTCTTCTGCTGCTGCTGCTGCTGCTGCTCAGACACTGGGTTGCGGATATGCACGGTTGAAATCTATTTTTGGCTTTAATGGCGTAAGAGTGTGTTTCAGACAAACAATGAGCATCAGTGTTTGCTGAGCTTTGGTGTATCAGCGTCATGAGATCTTAACAGTATCTGTTTGTGCTGGGTTAAAAAAACAACAACCATGGACTGTTTGATTATTAGCGCCTTTAGTGGTACGTGACCAGATTAGCTGCATGAAATGTATCTATTGTTAGATCGCTAATGGATGAAAGTTAAGCATGTAAAACGTTTTCCTGCCCCACGTCTCCGCATTCATGGCGAGGTCAAGCCACCCTGCTCAGTTCTCGTTGTCCCTCATGGAGCTGGGATCATGAATCATCCCACAGAGAAGCAGAGGGCATTTCCTTCTCCGTCGTGTGTGTCTTTGTATTCTCAGGGAGGGCCTCTTCCTCGACTGAGCTTTGTTATGTGGTCTGAGCTTCATGCAAACTATTATCATCTGAGAACACAATGGGCTGGTGTGATGTGTTGTTGGCTTTTTTTGCCGAGCATGTTGCCTAATCTAGGCAGATTCAAAGCGTATTTACCTTTCCCACATGAATTTCCCTCCCTTCAAGAAAAAGCTGTTGGTCGTTCTGGTTTCCTTGCATCTGTTTAACCTCATCATTGCTAAACATACGCTGATCAGCCAAAACATTAAAACCAGTGACAGGAGAAGTAAATGACACCTCGTGACAATTCACTGTTCTGCTGGGAAACTTTTGGACCTGTGAGGATGTTACTTAGACATGTATCACCCACGTAGACCAGATCAGTCACCCCCACCTCATTGTAATGACACTCCTTGATGGCAGCAGCCAGACACACACACACACACAAATGTGTTTTAGGAACAACTCCCCTTAAAGACACCACAGGACATCCTCAGAAGGTCCATGTCCGTTCTATGATGAGTCACAACTGCTTTGAAGTCACAAAGGAGACCTACACAATATTAGGAAGGTGGTCATAATCTTATGCCTGATCAGTGTGTATTTCAGTATAATTCGCCACTAATTCTTCTTCAGTTCGTCCCGTTCCCCTTTAACCTTTTTCCCCTTAAAGTTTAGATTTCCTGAAAGAAATGGGCAAGTGTGTCTACAGACGGACCAATAAACTCGTCATTGGTAGTTGCACAAACTGTTCTTAAGTTTGTGTCTGGACGAAAAAAAGTTGTATTTGAAGTAGAGATCGACCGATATATTCTTTACTGTTATCGGAATCGACTGATATGCGGGTGCCTTCGATACATTTACAGACAGGTTCATGATGCTGCAGACCCGTGCAGCCCATACATTAACCCTCCTCCACTAACAGAGTGCGTGCAGCTGGAAGCTGGAAAATGCTTGTCAAGCACCCCTAAAAATAAGAGTTGAAAAATAGTTTTCCTTGTGGTTATAGATCTTTTTACGTTATCACTCAGCGGCGACACATTACAGTCATTAGCAACAGTCCTAACTTTTATTTTTGTCATTAAGTAGAAGTTTACAAGCTGACGTTTCAGACCTTAGAATTGCTCCTGTTTGTGCTCTACTCTCTTTTTACCTGTTAGATTTTATTTTGTATGCATAAGAGCTTTAAATATTCTTTGAGTTTCATTGTATCATTTTTGTCATATAAAAGAAGGGAGAAGTAAAGCAAAATCGGTATTGGTATCGGCCCTAAAAATCCATATCGGTCGCAGGACAAAGACAACAGCTTTCCCTTTAACAATTCAGTATTCTGAATGTTTTTAGGTATTAAGTGATCTAAACCACATGTCTAATGCTTTATAGGCCAAACAATTAATCAGTTAAACAAGAAAATAACTGTCAGAGTATTTGGTTGTGAAATAGGTCTTTGGTTACAGCCCTAAATGTGTCATTTAGCCGCAAACAAATCAAAAAGAAGCTTCATTTTTAGGACTGTGGACCTCACCCTTGTATTGGTTTAGCTTTAAATGTGGCCCTTACCAATCCTACATTTTTTTTTTTTTCCTTTCCCCCTCTAGTTGGACAACATCCTCTATCCTCCATCCACATCCCTCAGGAAGTCCAGCAACCCTGAGCTGACCTTCGGATTAAGTCCCGCTCTCAAATTTAAACGTCATCTCAGCGAGGATGGAAGAAACGTTCGAAGGAGGAGTCTGGGCGGAGGTCTCACAGGTAACGCTCCGTTTTTTACTGTCTCAGGTTCAGATCTGTAGTCTGGTCTGTTAATAAAATGTAAATGAGTAGAGAGGCACTCAAAATCTATGAGGAGACTGAACCGTTGCACACGAGTCCTTTCTGCTGCTTTGTCGTTGTTATTTTTAACCTTAAGTGTCATTTTCACTTCGCGTTTTCTTAAACTTAAAATTGGGTCTCAAAAGCAACTGCATATATTTAGAAAATGATCTTAAGTGATCTTTTAAATACACAACAGAAATCCCTGGTGCAGGTAATAAACTTACTACGAGGTGACATTTTTAAAAGGGGTTAACATGAATCATTTTAATTATCCGACTCTTTCGCAATCTCCCATGTCCCTGTGTTGGCCTGTTTTAGTTTGTTTTGATCCGTGTGTTCCTAATTTTCCATAAAAATATGACTCACAGTCTTGGCACGCACATGATAACATATACTTTTTTTTTTTTTTTTTTTTTTTAAAAGCATTCGGGAGGACAGTTTGTGTATTTATCTATAGCCTGATTTGTCTTTACTGTCATTAATCTCGCTGAATACAACCAAACATAAACAGTAGAAGTCCATCAGCAGCTCTATTAATCCTTCCAACCTTCATGTGTTATTTTTACTTCTTCCCAAAACATTAAAAATGTCTCGGTTGAGCGCAAAGGGAGAAAAAAAAAGACACACAAACCGTCTGTCTCTTTTTAAACGCATGGCTGCTCCTTGTTAGTTTGAATGTCATTTTATCCCAATTAAAACCCTGTCGTCCCTCTGGAGATATATTTTTGTTTTTATTTACTCCTGTTCCCAAGTGGAATTTCATTTATTTAGTTCAGAGCTTTGAAAAACGACTCCACATTAATCAGGATAATCCGGCGATCCTCTGCTGTGAGCCGTCTCCTGGAGTAGCCTACCTTTTTTTTTTTTTTTTTTAGTTCACAAGGCTTTCAAGTTAAAACTTCAAATATTTGACTTTTTTTTTTCTTTTTTCCCCGTAGCAGTAAACAGTGGCCATCTGTTATTTAACCTTGGCTCTGAAATGAGAGGATTTATCACATAATTCTACAATGACGGTGTCAAACTTAGCAGGAAAAACCTTTCGTAGGTGCATCGGGAGATGAGCTGCCAAAGTCAAAAAATGATTACATCATCATCAACAGACCACACAGATCTGACCCAGATGTCTCCAAACTGAACAAATTATTATTTGTATTAGCCGTGAGCTCAGCTAGAAGCACGGAGGAGCAGTTCAAGAACACTTTTATGCTTTTTTATTTTTTTCTTTTCTCGCTTGTTTGAAGGACGCAGCTGGATAAAGATGCACGAAGAGCTTTGTATACACATACTATTGGCTAGTACTTATTTGGCTATAAATGTTTCATGTTAATAGAACTACCGGAAATAGTTTAAATTAAAAGGAAAGTTTTATGAATCTTAAGTTGCAGGTTGATGAATTTCCTCTGCAGCTCTTTTGAGACTGGGCTGTGGTTGAAATGTAGCCGTTAATGTCCGTTAGGTTTTGAATCTGAATTGTACTTTTATGCTAAATATGAACATGAGTCACAGGATTAGTGAAGAGCAGTTTTTGGTGCTTCCTGATTCTACCTGATTTACTGCGAGCGCCTTTCGATGGGCAGGTAGCAACTGTATTATAGCGTATTATTGTAGGGGCTAAGTAGACATTGTTTCATTTTTCAAAGTTTTTCATTTTCATGTGGAAAATCAAGTTTGATTAAGTGGCCGTTTGAGGAACTGCAGCTTTGGCTTCGTTATTCATCACTGGAACGTGTCGATGAATGTCTCACATTAGCTTGGACACATTCCTCCCGGTGGACAATTTACAGAGACGTGGCTCTTTTGTTGTCGGTTAATTGGAAGATGATGGGGACTGATGGTGTCATTCATGATTCTGAACGGTTTATTTTTCCCCACTCATTGGTTGTTTACAGAGGACTTCACCTCGCTGATTAAAATGTTGACCTTTTCACAGTCTGTGGATGATGGTGCTTTTCATCAGGTGCAGCTTTGAATGAATGCATTGCCCTTTTTACTAATTGGTCTCCGTAAAGACAAGATGAATAAACAAACATTAACCCGTAGGAAGTCAACTTTGACTGGACTGTGCTGTTAAATCAAGATGACGAAGATGTCTTTGTTTATATTCAAAGATGAGGTTTCCCATCTGTTGTTCTTTATTTGGCTGTTAATATTCCACAGCATTAAATTCATTTGTTCTGTGAATAAATGTTGCAGAACTTTAAGCCTATTCCTTCCAGTTTTTCAAAAAACAATGCATGAAAAGCATCATTTGTTTGTTTTTCTTCCATTTCTGTTCTACCTGTTTGTTAAAAATACCAAATTTGAAGCTGCTTTGAGTAGAGATGTTGGTGCTACGTACAAAGAGACATCAAAAATATGTATTTTTCATAATCAAAATGTATATTTAAGTTGTAATTGCATATAAATTACACATAATTACAGATGGGGTGCGGTTGCAATGATTAATTTAGTAATGTAGACGTCTCGTGACTTCTCATGCAGAACAGGAAGCAGCAACATGGAAGTGGCTAATGCTAACGTAAAACAAAAGGTCCAAAGTTTGGGAACATTTCTTACACAAAATAACCAAAGAATACTCTCAAATTCAAGTGTTATAACCTCGCACTCCCTGCTGCCGCCTCAGCTATGCATGAGTGTTTTGAAGAGGAAACATATTTTGGAAGATTCAGACAGACTTCGGTGAAATACTTAGCTCCCGTGCTAGTAGCTAACCTGAATTGCTGTAGATTGCTGGAGATGGAGCAATGATCGTCGACGTATTATTTGTGTCGTGACAGTTTAAAGGCTTAAATAAATATAAGAAATAAGAGTCATTGGGGTTTTTTGTGCGGTTCCTAACCCAGATTAGTCGACTGGTTGTTACTGTGACTCATCAAAATAGTTGTCAGTCGGAGCCCTAATGGGTGAAGCAATCGTATGACAGGCTGATGTGTCACAGCATACGAAAAGATCAGTTAAAACTGAAGTCAGCTTTACATTTATGTTGCGTGTGTCGGACGTCATTCTGACTTGGCTTCCACTGAAATCATATTGTAGCTTTTTAACTGCTAGTGTGAACAGATAGCGACCTGTGGCTAGCGACCCGTGGCGGCGTTGACCTCTCATTCAAAACCACCAAACCCATTAAAGCCTTGCTGTGATTTACACGATTGTCAAATTTCCCCCCGAAGTCTGTCATGAGAAATTATGACCTATAGAAACCCAAAGCCACGTTGGCCATGGAAACATCAGAACCACAACCAGCTGACTGAGACACAGCGTCTTCCTCAGAGTATAAGTGCTTTCTGCTGTTTTTATATTTGCACTACTTTAGCCATGAGCTGACATCCAAAATGTTGTGATGTACACAAATAATGACAATAGATGATTCTTGAATCTTGATAAAGTTGGACTTTTTAACATGGAAGCATATTGTGGAATGACTCACTTTTGGAGCCTCGAGTGGTGTTTAGAGGAACTGCAGTTAGTTCAGGCCTGTAGGTTTGCAGCATAACAACGAATATTCTTCTATTTGATGTTTAGCCTACTAGTTTTTACATATAAGAAAAAATACCAATGACCAACAATAGTAATAATGTATGTATAAATGTGCTATACAACAAAACTAACCAAATATCAAATAAATTAAAGTAATAAACCATAATATATTAATAATTATTATGAGATGAGATAAGAATATTACAGTATTCTCATCCTCCAAAAATACTTCAAACTGTTTTTTTCCCCCTCTTACAACATATAACAAGCCTTTCCAATGCAAGATGTGTTGGAATCTCCTTTAACCAAAAGTTTACAGAGGGCAACTGTAAATTTTTCCAGAAAAGATCAGAACAGTCTTGTAGCTCGAAGAAGTCCAAAGGCTTACAGGGAATATTCTTACTCACCCATCTAGGAAATGACTCCCGTTCTATTCTAAGAAAATTATTATTTTTGAGCTTTCCCCAAACACAATGGAAGAATGTTCCTTTTATCCTCTGAACATTTAGAACAAATATCTGGAATAGTAGGACACATTTGGAGCTACTTATAAGTTTGCATCAGCCATTTATATTGAGGAAAAAAAAAATTAAAAAGCCTGTTGACTAGATGTTATGATTTATTATGGTGATATAAAACGTGAAAGTCTTAACATGCCGAATTGTGTAATAATCCACTAATTAAAGACTAAGACTGTCAAATTTTTATGCTGCGATAAATAAATCCTTCTGTCAGTGTTAATATGAGAGCTTCTGTTTGAAGTCCCACAGTTTCCTTTTTGATTTAATAAGTTATTCTAAGCGGCGTGTCTGACTGGATGAATGAACACATTTGAATGGAGCTGAACAGTAACCGTTCATGCAGAGGTTTGTTTAAATTTCACACGACTCTGGTCAGGAGGGCGTGGCTCAAACATCTGCTCGGTGTCGGGGAGCTGACCTTGCACATACAAAGCTCCCCATGCAAATATAACCGCCTGACGCTCTGCTTTTCTAAAAGTGTTGATTAATGAGAGCGACGAGAGATTTCCTCTTTGCTGGGATGTGATGGGCTCTGGTGAGGGGAAAACATTTGCCGGTGAAGGAAGGAAGGACCTCGGTTTTTCTCCCCTCCTCATCCTGTTTGGTCTCCTCTTGGTTCTCCTGGCTTTACTGCAGCGATCAGAAGTGAAACCGAGAGGATGACCGCAGCGCCGCAGGCAGGAATGTGCACGGCGTGTTGTTTTGAACAGCTACTTGCTGGCTGCGAAGGAGGGAGAACGTGGAGCCGTGGTTTGGATGCTGCTACGGTTCAGCAGATGTTTAATATGTGCTGCGCAGACCATGTGGTGAAGGAGATTAGGCTAAAATGAATTAATAAAACTGGTTGGGATTTTAGTTTTTATCAGGTCCATCTGTGGGTGGTGCCATTTGAAACTCACATGACTCGGCTCTGTTGGTGACCTAGAATTCAGGGAACCGTCCTGACTAACCTGGATGGTATCCTGTTTTTGAAGTGGTTCTCTTAACTCTACACTCACCGGCCATTTTATTAGGCACACCGCGCTAATAAAAGGTTGGGCCCCCCTTTTGCCTTCAGCGTACTTTCAACAAGTTGTTGGAAACATTCTTCACAGATTTTGGTTGTTGAAATCGAGACTCGTCGGACCAGGCAACGTTTTTCCAGTCTTCTATTTTGTCCAATTCTGTAGTCTCAGTTTGCTGTTCTTAGCTGACAGGAGTGGCCCCCGGTGTGGTCTCCTGCTGCTGTAGCTCATCTTCTTCAAGCTTGGACGTGTTGTGCGCTCAGAGATGGTATTCTACATTCCTTGGTTGGAACCAGTGGTTATTTGAGTTACTGTTGCCTTTCTATCATCTCCAACCAGTCTGCCCAATCTCCTCTGACCTCTCACATCAACAAGGCATATTTGCCGCTCACTGGATGTTTTCAGTTTGGATTATTCTCTGTAAACACTAGAGATGACTGTGTGTGAAAATCCCAGTAGATCAGCAGTTTCTCAGACTAGGACTGCCCGATAAATACACGTGATCTCATTTCGAAACACAACGATTCTTAAGCATTTTTTTTCGCGAGCGCCATCACAAACAAATGCTCCCATTTCTTCCCGGATTTTTTTTTCAAGCGCCCCTAAAGGCAGCACCGCCGCTGACTCCGCCCTCGACCTATGACGAAACCCGCTTGAATTTGAGTGTGTGGAAACAGTGAGGGAGAAAAGCAGAGAGAAGTCAGCGGTAAAGAGCGTTAAATGGATGGCTAACAAGCTAACAAGCCTATTGTTCAAAACTCTATTCGTTCTGAGGAAATGTCAATGTTTGATACTCTACTTGAATGACCATTTGAATGTTTATTTTGTTTTGTTTTGTTAAAGTTCATCAGTGCAATAAACAATTTGTAAAAAAAAAAGAAGAGAAAAAAATGAGCCAAAGAATCGGGATCTCTAAGCAAAAAAAATATCACATTTTTTCCAGAATCGTGCAAACCTGACTCAGACCAACAACCATACCACGTTCAAAGTCACAATGTTCGGTTTGAACTTCAGCATGTTGTCTTGGTCACCTCTAGATGCCTAAATGCATTGAATTGCAGCCATGTGACTGGCTGATTAGCTATTTGAACAGGTGTACCTAATAAAGTGGCCAGTGAGTGTATGTGCTCTATGTGCGAATGAGGTCTGGTGTCATTGTTGTCCAACAGTCATACAAAACTGGATCCACCCTGAAGATTAATCATGACGTCTGTAGATTGAAGACATTCAAGTTGCAAGTTACATTTTATTCATACAGTATGATTTATATGTTATCGCGCATGAGAACACAAACAAGTTGACATCAACAAAGGTGCGCAGGTTGTTTTTATCCGTTTTTTTTGTATGAAATGTCAGTGGAAAAATGAATTTGCCACAACAAAAGCTGACGTCTTCTGTTTCATGTTTCATGTTTGTGCCTTGTCCTTTTCTCCTTGGCTGCACCTGTTCCTTACTTATCAGGGAGTGAACACAAAGGCTGTGGGAGGAGACTAATGTGAACTACTTTCATTATTGCGGGAGTTTCTCCTTGGGTTTTACTTTTATTTGCTGTAGCTTATCTCCTGAATGAACATGAAATTACTTAATTTACTTCATCTGACTTGCTTATTGTCACGTTTCCTTTTATTGTCACTTAATCTTGAGACAACTGCTTTCTCTGCAGACATCAGAGAGATTAACATGTGACTGAATTACTGAAGGATTTTTAAAAAGCTGAAAGGGTTTTATGGAATTACTCCCAGTTTGTTCTGCCTGTTCGACAGGTCTACAACACCCAAATTATCACATTTCATGGAAATACTTGCATATTAGTTTGGTATTCATCCTCTGGGGGGATTCCAACAAAAAATTCAGACTGTTGAGGTTGAGACCCGGCGTCCTCATACGGGGACATTATGTTTTAGGTTCGTTGCAGCTTATTCTGCTTCATTTACATCTTTTGCCTTCATAAGGAGAAACTTTTGTCTGCCATGTACTGGTAGTGAAGGGTCAATACTCTTGTTTATTTATACTTATTAACCTTTAACAAATTCACAGGTACTCGTTTGAGGACATTGGGATTTCATCGTTTCCAACTCTGCTTTTTCATTAAAATCAGTTTTATATTTTGGCACACATTTGAAGTGTAATATACAGTGAAAATAATCCCTGTGTCCGCCTGATTATTTTTAAAACCTAATTCCTGTTTCATTTCATATTTTTTTTATACAAATACCTAAAAATTCAGAAATTATCTTAAAGAAATTGAGATGTGTTCCTAACAAATGTTTGGGTCTCAGCAAATCCTCAAAGTTACTTAGTTAATTCACCTGAAGCTTTTAGAGGCGACTCTCATAAATTAATATGATCAAGTTATAAGTCATTTAATACTTTATGAGGTGATTTAAAACCCTCAGACTTGTTAATTTATATGAAAGGTGTGCTAAAGGATTACTCTGCTGTCCCTAAAGAAATGAAATAAACCATTTATTTCACCTCTTGTTGTGAAATGATCGCGACACTGTGATTTATTCTTCATAAAGTGCATCGATCTCCAAAATTTTGTCTGAAACTTTATGGCCATTTATGTGTTTACATGCTCCCAGAACAGATTTGATGACATTTTCACACAACGTGGTTCATCCTTTTCAAACATTTCTTCTTTCAACAACTGGTTGTATTTCTACCTCCATGTTTCTGTTATGCCTCACCTGATGTTTACCCCACAAACATGCTCAGGGAAAACAGATTTATTCCAACTAGAGATGAACTCAACAGTTTACATGGTTAGTAGGAGCTGATATTTTCCCTTTCACAGTTTTTTTTAGCTGGAGGCAACAGATCTCAAACAGTACAGCTTGTAAACGCCGCATATTTCAACGGAAATATGTTTTGGCAAGAATGGAGGATTTAAAAACGCACATTTTAGAGAATATAGCCTATTAATACGCTCACTACCCGAGACCATGAGTCTTATTTTAAAAAGTTGACAATTTGACCAAAGGAGGACACAGAGGGGACGAAGTCTGGTCTGTCTTTATCAAGTGAAGCCTCTCCAACAAAAATATTACAAGAAGTTAGTGGGACCACTGTGGAGGGGAACGTAGTAAATACAACTTCTGCTTGATCACCCCTCAAATATATAACTAAGGTAGCGTTAGCTCGCGGTTAGCATTAGCATGTATCAAGAGTCCTTCAAATAATGATTAACTTAACGTTATTTCAGTCACAATTTATTCTAACACATAACATTATCAGGCTGAAACTGATTACGTGCTAAATATTAATCTTACCTCATATCAAATGAGAATTGTTAATGATTGTCTCACTCTCACTAATCACATTCAACCAAAGTTGTCTACGACTGGCAGTGGCTGGTATGTGATAAAACTTCAAGTTAGTGTTTTTGCTTTTTTGGTTTTGCCTCCCACAAATACAGCAAGATGACATTTTCCCAGTTAACAGTGACCGTTTTTGCCTCAAGCTTCTCTCTGTTTTGCCTCCAGCTAACGCTGTGATGTCACAGTGACACTGGCCATGAAATATATATATTGAATAGATTTTTTAAGCTTTACTCCACCACTTTTAATGTGATTTAAAACTCCTTTTGAGGTCATTTTTAATAACTTTGTCGCTGAAATTCGTTACTTAAATGCTATTCTTACAGTGCCATTGTTTATGTTTATGTATAGCACTGAACTGGACATTGCACTGTTGCACCAATTTAAAATATCACCTAAACAGACTGTGTGTACTTTGCCTCTACTGTTACTGTTTAGTACTTTTGTGCCTGCACTTTATTATTTCATCAATTGCTATGAAGTCTATGAATATTCCGAATTTATTTTGTTTTATTCTGGTAATGGTTCTTAAACGATTGATTGATTGAATTATGGTTTTCTGGAAAATGCACATGCAACAAATTTGGATTACTTTGCAGTTATTCTGTGAATTTCTATGGCCTCCAGTTAATCTGAGTTTGCATCTGATTAAAAGAAAGAAAATGCTTCTGGGCGCCAAGTGAACCTGAGATATCTGGTTTCTCCTCTCCGAGCACTCTGAGGTCTCCTTGTCCTCCCTTCCTTCTCTATGACAGTGGTGATAATCCTCTTCTTTTTCTCCCGGAGTGTTCACTCACACAGCAAACAGAGATGTGCTCATGTGGATGAAAGGTTTTAGGATTAAAGTGGGCAGAAGAAGAGGTAGAAGCAGCGTTCAGTGCCATCTAGCTGTCAGCTGGGAGGGAGGGGGGGGGGGAGTTGAAAGCGGATTTATTTAATATAAAACTCCTGTTTTGATAATTAACGTGCATGACGTTACCTTAAAAATATGTGCTCTTGCTTTAGTTATGTAACTGTAGGATTGTCGGTGACCTTCTAATGGGCTTTTTCTTTTTTTTTTTAACCCTTTGACATCTTGACTGCTTGCACAGTGTCACCGGCTTAACTCGACTAACAAGAGCAGACAGCTCGGATTCTCTCGTTATGTTACTGGTGTGTTATTTGACCTCTGCTGCCCTGTTTACTCAAGAGGATCAGGATGTGTTTCTATTGACGTGTGCTAGTTTGAAAGCTCGGTGAGTGGAGTGATCAGATCCTTCACTTACGTAAACGTACCGATACTTGGATGTTAATATTGCACAAACTTGCTTAAGTGCAAATGTTTTCAGCATCGAACGTTACCTGAAATTGTCAATGCAAAACACTTAGCTGTATCCTGTGGTTTTAAAAACGAGGGGTTGGGCTCATTCCTGAAGGCCATTGTAGAGAATTTCACCTCACAAAAATGTTAATCTAAACATATTCAAACTGGAGAAAGACATTTTTACTAGAGGTGAGTATTGGCAAGGAATTCACGATACGTATCACGATACTTGAGTCACGATACGATACATTATTGCGATATATTGAAATATTGTACGTAGTTCTCTGAGAAATTTTAATTTCAGCTTAAAATACAAGGTGCATACATGTGCATCAGATGACAATAATGATTTATTGGACAAATTGGATCAAAGAACAATATTAATTCAAATGGTCTATTTTCAGTTTATTGCACTTGTACAGAAAAGTGAAGTTTCTTGCCACTTAAATGTCAAAACATAGTTTGCACACTGTGTACTCTTGGTCCAGGTTATTAGTTCCTTCTTCCATTTGAAAGCAAATGTCACCTTTAGTGCTTGAGGTGTGGACGTCATTCATTAACGATTTTTTTCCCCCACCCCTAATTATTCAAATGTAGATTCACATTAAAAACCACTGGCCGGTGAAGTTATTAACATTGACCATCTTGTTATAATTCAACCTGTTGATGGCAGCCCCCAACCCCAGTAGGATGCAGCCTCCAAATTCACTAGAGCCCAAACAGATCAAGGGTCTCACAGAGGAGACGTGCACAGTATTAGGGCGGTGGTTTTAATGTTATGGCTGATCTGATCGCTGTGTTATCTTGTCACTCTGCAGGAAAGTACCTCCTGCTGCCCTCCCATCAGCAGCAGACAGCGTGGCAGCCGTCGTCCGAGATCTCAAACCTGGTCCGCATGTGTTCCCTGAACCTGGGGAAGTCGGACCCCTCCCTGACCTCCAGCCTGGTGAGTCCTCTCTAATAAACCGCCGTTCGTTCTCCGGCTCTGGTCCCGGGGTCAGAGCTGAAGTCCTCAAACCTGTGAACAGCATCTTGTCACAAACAAAAGCCGCTGTGTTGTGTGTGTGTGTGTGTGTTAATTTCCCCGAACGGGTTGGGTTTCATAACCAAGGACGTTTTGTAACCGATCATTTGCTTATAACCACAGTGAATAGCATCCATGGTTGTCTGATATATTACGTAAAAGGGATATCAGTTATCTGAAAGGGAGTAGATTAAAATACACGAAATGAAAGTAGATTTTTGTACAGATTATCTGAACCATTGATAAAAGACAAAAGGCCTTAATTAAAATTAAATAAAAGTTGGCTCAGCTCGGAGACAAACTAGGTTCAATTTAATTTATTATAAACCATCTATGACAGTCCAGATTGTCCCAGAGCCTGAAATCCTGACACTAAAGGCTGGTTTGTATAAGTTCTCAGCTTTAACACTTAGTGCACCAGTTTTTCTGCATTGCTCTGTAATTATTCCCCTAAAACTCTGTGTCGAGTTTCTCTGTGGCCTTCAAGTAATGGCTTCAAGTAAAGTTGAGACATTTTTGAATGGCAGCTACTTAAAATCCTTGCACCCCATGAAAAGAAAAGAGAAGAGAATATTTTGTGCTCATCCATCCATCCTACGGCGGTCTGCAGTCCTTGAGTTACATTTCTGGTGCGTAGAGGTGGAACAGAAAGATGCAGAAGCTGACAGATAAATTGCATCCAGATGTGCAAACGTGCATGTACATGAAGTCAGACACAGAATATACGAGGTGTCAAAAAGAAAATTACACATAACAGTTACACAGGAAGTAATCGTTTTCAGGAAATGACCACGGTCTTCTCGTGGCTGCTGGATCCGTGTGTGTTTTGGTCATTTTGTAAAATTAGCAGTTATTTGACTTTCATTTTAAAACTCAAAAAATAAAATAGAAATTTGAGGCATTTTTCTTTTTCAGGGTTGAGAATAGACAAAACAAGACTGATTAAAAACTGAAGTACTTTCATTTTCAGTTTCTAAAAATAAAATCATTAGAAGACGGAAACAAAAAAGCGCGCTTTTTTTTTCTTTTTTTCTTTTTTATATGTTGCAACCGGAAGTTTCAAAGTAAGAGCACGTATGAGGACGTGTTTATGGCAAGAACCCAAATATATGACTTGTACCTGTGTTTCTCTGCACACATATCAGAGTAATGTTAGCTAGGAGCTAACTATTCCCTAATTATATGTTTATTTTGTACTGAAATATGTGCCTTGGTTTTTCTGCAGCCATGTCCTCTTCACTGAGAGTCTTTTATTGTTTAGGGGGAAAAAATCAACTTGTGTTACACAGCGTCGTCCTCATACGTGCTCTTATTTTGAAAATGGCAGCTTCCGGTCACACAATGTGAAAATGTTTCTGTCTCCTGACGATTTTAGTTTTTATTTTTTGGAAACAAAGTGTTTTTAAAATGTTTGTTTGTCCATTCTCGACCCCAATAAAGAAAAAGTTGAATTTCAACTTAGATTTTTTGGATTTCGAATGAAAATCTAATATTTTGTCCTTTTCTTAACTTAAAATCCAACGTTTAAAACATACACGGACCCCCCTGTGTAATGTAGCCTTTAAAATAATCATTCGATTTTTAACCAAATAACAATAAACAGACACACAAACAATTGTTGGTAGGAAGTTAGTCTGTTAGTTTATTGGCTTAAATATGAGAACTTCTTTAAAATAACTGTGTCAGCGTTTAATTAAATTGCTTCACAGTTGCTTGTGTGTAGAATCCTGAAGGTCAGACGCACTAATAATGTGTTGTAGCTGTTATATTTTTAGTCCAGCATGTTGTGACCGACCTCTGGTTTAATGATCAACCTGTGTGTTTGTTAACGGCTCTTATCAGCCTTAATACAACACACTCCTTTTTTTTAAAATAAAAAAAAGTGCTCCATGAACATGTGTTTATTTTTCCGACGGCCGTTTGCGCGCACGTGCGGTTTAATTTTTGAAGAATCGCTTCCCTGCTTTTGAGTCACGTCAAGTTAGATCAGCTCGAAGAGAAGAGAAGCGAAGCGATGACCTTCAGCTGCTTTCAGATCTTTCAGATCTTTCACCGATAGATGAGCTCATCCCCTCTATCGCCGTCTTCTCGTCTCAGGAGTGAGATGCTATCAGAAGCGGAGGCTGATCCAATCGGGCCCAGCTATGAGTCATTCTCCGTGTTGCGCGCTCGGCGTCCGTCAGAGGAAAAAGGTTAATGTAATAAAAAGCGTGTGAGGCTCGTGTAGATTTTGGCTGCGTGACTCTGTTACACCCTCACTCACAAAAAACTGACTCTGTAACCTGAACTAGAAGCGCTCTTCTTACATGACATCACCGTGACCTTGTTTACGAGCTGAGACTATGTTTTACTCTTGACCCAGTCACACTTTCTAAGTAATAAAAATTCCACTGCTACATACACCGATCAGGCATATCATTATGACCACCTTCCTAATATTCTAGGCCTCTTAAGCGGTTGTGACTCATCAGGGAATGGACACGAGGCTTCTAAATGTGTCAAGGCCTGGTCAACAGCTTGTGCTTAGTTTTTCCTAAACTGTTTTTGTGTGTCTGTGTCAAGGAGTGTCATTGCTGTGGGGGCGGAGGGGGGGCTTGGGGGGGGCCTGGTCTGGTCTAAATGGGTGCTACAGGTCTAAGTGGCGTCCACACAAATTAATACCAGCTCCAAAAGTTGTCACACCAGTCAGTGGTTTTAATGTTGTGGCTGATCAGTCTATATAAGTGACACTTTCTGATGCTAGAGATGCTTCCGGTTTTGCAGGGCTGATTGCTTTTGGTTGAAGGAGTCTTTAGATTGTGAAGCAGATAGTGTCTTAGCAGCATGTTTAATACAGGAATAACGACATCGCTACTGTTTTTTAATGGTGCAATCTGATTTAATTAATCGTCCATTTATTTAAAATACTGTAGGTATTTTATGTTATAACTCAACTGAGCGTAGCTGGAGCAAACAAATCCTTAGAGGTGAAGTCATGCTATAGACTTTTAATCTGTGTAATACAGGAAATGAGCAGGTCGATCACCTCTGCCTCTGCTGTGTTTACAGGTTAAATATTACGTGGTGGCTGTTTCACAAGATGGTTTAAATGTTATTTATTTCTCCTGTCAGAGGTTTTAATGTTGTGCCTGATCTGTGCATTTTTGCCATCGTGCAAGTAAATCATATCTGAATCTAACACTTGGGGGCGCCAGTGCATTTTCTTTGGCGTTTGCATCCTTTTATTATCTCTGTTCCTGTAAAAGCCTCAAAGGAAACTCTTTGGTTATTGGACCCTGCAGTGAGGAAAAAATAAACAGGTTTTAATTCACCAAGTTTTACAACTTGATGACCTGGGAGAATCTTTAACATCAAGGACTTTTAAGATTTGTTTTTCCTGCAAATTCTTTATGCTTATGCTGTTATCTGATGTAGAAATGCAGCACAGTGACTTCTCTTTAGCAGAGGTTGAGTCAAAAGTTAATTTAGAGGTCTATGCACAGGTGTGTCCGTGAGTTAATGTAAATTTTTTTCTGTTGTAATGAGACCACAGATGGTTGAAATTAGTCCTGCTGCTAAGGGAGAGCAGCGAGAGGCAGAGCACGCCCACGAGGCCGTCCGGCACCGGCATCGCAATTCAATATCCTCTGGTAGTAGCTATAGCATAATTAAACTTTTTATGGTCGTGTTTATAGACTCGCTGCACTTGGGTTCGGTTAGTTAGAGGCTGTGGTCTCGATTAATACTTGGAGCATTATTAATATCCAACCAAACCACCATCTTTCTCCTGTTGTCCACGACTTCTGTCTCTCAACATGTTTTCTATGTAGCAGGTGCATCATCCTTCCATCTATCTATCAATAGGATGGAGAAATTCTTTCATATAGTCCGTATTTAAGTTGTGTCCAGTAATCGTCCTGCTGATAATCGGTCATAGTTTCGTGTCTTAGTAATTATGGAGTTCATGTGCAACCAGCAGGTACCTGAATAAGAGAACATTTCCATTTTGTGAGCTGGTCGATGTTTGTAGTCGTATCAAGACCTTGAGACACGACAATGGTGTTGGAGCTGAGCTATGACATCGTCAACTACATGGCTTTAATAGTTTAGAGCCTCTAAAAGGCATAGACTGTATATAAACATGGATGACGTGGCCTCACTTACCTTGCATTGACTCGCATTTTCGTTTATTTAATGGTACGTTCCACCAGTTACAAAGAAATGTTTCTTTATGTGGTTGGCACGGCAACTGGTAGCATCATGATGACACATCCTGTTTCTGTAGCGTCAAATAATCAACTAAAGCGAAACCTCTTCAAAAATTTACAGAAACCATCCTTGAAAAAAAAATTATTTTAGTGTTTTAGTTTGATCTAAGTCCCACCCACTAACGTGGAGGGGGTGGAGCTTATGACCTATACTGCAGCCAGACACCAGGGGGAGCTCTACTTGCTTTGGCTTCACTTTTAAGGAGCAGTTCCTTCGTCCACCTTGACTTGATTGACCTCTGAAGCTTTTGTTCTTTGCATGGGCCATTTAACTGCATGCAATCTCGATCTTGATTAATCAAATGCTACTTGAACTACAAACGAAAAAGATTAAGAGCTTCCAGTACCAATATTTTGCTCTTTTCCGACCACTACCTGAATAAACGTAGATAGATGGACATTTAATTTACCCTGTGATATCTAGTAGCATGTAAACACAGAGGAAGGAGGAATTACACAAAAAGGGTCAAGAACTAAAATTAAAGCGAGGTAGAATGATTAAAAAATGTGCACATGTATATAAATTACAAAAAAAGTGTATAAAAGCAATATACAAACTATACAAAATGCAAAGCATATAACAAAAAAAGAATAATATCCATGGAATAATATGAAGATGAAGATGCAGTGTGATCATATGATGATATTCTGCAGATGTTCACAATGGATTTATGAAATGTGTTTTGCACAAAACTGCCACGAAGTGCTGCCGTTCGTTCTATTTTCTAAATTACAATTTCATTGCATGCATGAACTGGTTCAGCAAAAAAAAATCCCATAAATAAATAAGGTGGCTCTTGTTTTTTAATCAGTCACGATGCAATAGGTGTAGCAGACATTTAATGAAAAAGAAATGAACAGTAAATCTCTTTATATCTGGAATCTGACCAACGACATCGCGCGAATCAAGCTTTCATTTTCGCTAATTAATTAACAGCTAATTCGCCTCAGACAAGTGTGTAAATCCAGTTTGCTCTTGTTTAGCTGCAGATTTCATTCCTTTGTGCAGCCTCTCGGTGTCTTGTATGTGTTCAGATATCATCTCCAGGTCTCTAGATCTGCCTGTTTTTATTCTCTGCACTGTTTGCATGTCCCCGGCGACTCTGCTGGTTAACAGCATGAGAAAATTAAACGCCGGTGACCGCTGCTCAGATACCGTCTCGCGTGGACACCGGCTGAATGGCTGATGTTGTTGCTACATCTTAATAGTATCTTTGGCAGGCGGCTGAGCCGACACCTCGGGGGTTCATCTGCAGCCACTGTATTATCCCGCCTTCAGAATGAGTTTAGAAAAAGATGGTGAATGGCTTGACCTTGGGAGAGCAGCGTAAGACACAAACACCTCAGCTTCTAGTCACTGGATAGAAAATTATGTGTTTCTTTAAACTCAGACTAGTGACTAGAGACTAGAGTCCAGTTGGTCATAATGATGGTTATTTGATGGCGACCTTAGTGACAAAAAACGAAGCCGGCATTCAGACTTTGTTGCAGCATCGCTCTCATATTTGTATTCACGTCTCGTGAGATTTACTGTAATTGTCTGTTGGATTTGGTTACTCTTTGCTGGGTTTAAAAGAAAAAAAAAACTGTGACAACATTAAACACGATTAATTGCAAGACCTTACAAACATAGAGCTTTAATTTGAGATTTAATTCTTTCATTATTCCGTTCATATTGTTCCAGTTTTGCTGCAGAAGCCAAATATTTCAGCTCTTGCTGCCGCTGACGTTCGCTCATAATTTATACTACAGAATACTACAAATTACTAGGAGCTTATTTAAATTAGAACATATGATCTCGTGAAGATGTGAAGAAAACAGAGACTGTGGTGCAACAAGTTGCTGTAAAAATATTGAACAGCACTTCAGAGCAATAGGGGGACATTTTTAGAGAGAGTCTGGTCAACTCAAATCATGGGCGCCATGTTTGCTACATCAGAGGTTAGATTCTACAGTGTGACTACAGGATAGATGAGCTATGTTTAAATAAAAGTCTTATTTTCACCATTAACTGGCCTATAAATGTTATTACCAACGTCTGTCAGTATGTAAAAGGCCCTCATTTAAATATCCCAGCGTCTACTTACTTAGCATTAGCGTTATAGCATTAGCATGCTAGCAATAATACCTAATAGTAACTAGGGTAAAGTTACGTGACAATTACATTTGTCTATCTACAGTGTACACAGTATATATGACGCTAGCTGCTATTCTAAGCCTTTAGTGTAGATAACTAGCTAGCATAAGGCTAGCATAAGGCTAGGCTAACTTCAAACTTCATTCATTTGTAAATGAGGGCGTTTTTCAGATCTTACCTCACATAACGGGGAGAAATCAGTTGACATCCAGTTCTTCCTTTTAATCTTCTGCTCCATAACTTTCTCTGTTTTTGGATTGGGAAAACTCAGCAGAGTGCAGTGGCACACATTTTATGTATTTTAACTTTTAATCCAACTTTATTCTCTGTTATTGCCACTTCTCTGTGTGTGAATATTGGTTAGATATATCTAACATGACGCCCATGAAACATGTGACCAGCTCAGAACCAATCAGCATAGAGGGACAGCTCAGATGCTCCATTCCTTAGTTGGACAGACTCACAAGCTAAAAATTCAAACTCCTCACTTTAACTTTTTATACTTTGCCTTGAACAACGCTGAAGATTATGTGGAAGAGAAACCGTCAGAGAGTCGGTCAGTGTGTTTTTACTTTTACTGCTCCGTGTCCCCATAGACCAGCTTCTCCCATTGGTTTATTAAAAATGCACCGTGGTTTGAAATCCCACTGTCAGACATGTGTTACGTATTAATCGAGGCGACCCTGATGATCCCGTGAGCAGTTTTGGACATTTTTAAGAGCGGATCTGTAAACCCTGACATCGCCAGAGAGCGACGCCCAGATCTGATTTCTCCTCTGATTGTTGGAGTTTGAATTCTGGGATGAATCAGTATGAAGTCTTAGCTCAGTTACACCTTTATTAGTCCTCTTTATGTCTGTATTTTCCAGTCCTGCTGCAGAATTTATCTCACATTATAGCCTCATTTCAGTTTGTCAGGACTTTTGGGTGAAGGTGTAAAGGGGCATCTGGTTTTACATGTGTTTTATGTAATATATTCAGAAAAGATGCGACTTTTATTAGATTCTCATAAATATATATTTATAAAAAAAATCAGACAATAGAGATGTTATTGTGCTTTAACCTCTGAGCCTCCTCCTGGTCTGCAGGTGTCCTCTGTCCTCTGTTTTTTGTTGTTTCCCTCCTCCATGCCCCTGGGTGTGCATGGTTCATCTCTGGCTAGCGTGGCACATCCATTTTGACTGTGATGCTCTGTGGCAGAAAATCAATACCTCACTTCTGCTGTGATATGGAGATAAGACTGTCATAATCCCGATGTTGTGCCTTTGTGAACTCTTCACTCTCCCTCGTAATTGTCAAGTCGCTGATGTCCTTTGCTGATACCGTTGTTGTCGTTGTTGTTGTTGCCCAGGAAGGAACTGCAGGTTATGGAGCTAACGAACAGGAGGTATAGGTTCGTTAACGCTCAGTTCACAGTATTGATGTGTTTGCCTGTGGTCTTTGTTCTCCAGTGGCTCGAGTTTCATACTTTAAAAATGTGATGCACACTTTGCATAAACAATATATGTTTTGCTTTGTTATCTTTTAATTACTTTACCTGTTGCTTTGCAATTAGTGACAAATTACTTTATATGAAAGTATTTGCATTGTGTTTCTTCCTTTATTTATGTGGAGGAGCCTCTTTGACATAAAAGCTTCAGCTAAAAGCCTAAAGTTGAGCTAAACCTGATTCTAAACTTAAACACCGTCGCTCCGAGCCGATGTTCGGCTTTTTGCTGGCGTCTGTTTTATCTCCGTTATTATGTGTTGGTGCTCTGATGGTTCGGGTTCACCATTCGATAAGAGGATCTGTTGTGAAGATGGCTTGCAGAGTGTGCATTTTAATTGACGAATGCAGACTAGCGCCACCTGCTGGTATGATGAGTTGTTTCCTTTCACGCAGGTGCAGAACGAATGTATCCGGCTGTAGTTTTGCGGGTGCAAACAGCCGTACATTTTGTAAATGAGGGGTTTGCCTGCATTATTGGTGTTCACCGTTGAGACTGTAAGCCGTTAAAAGAGGCAAATAAACACTTTAAGGAGCAAAGATCATCTGAATATAAAGACACAGCACAGTAACGGACTGACAAGTGAAAGAGGCCAATATTAAACGCATGTGAAACACACAAATTATTTATTGGATACGTCTGTTTGGATATTTACTGATTAAAAAAAATAATGTGTTTCATGAGGTAACATTTTGTTGCAAAATGAAGATGCTCATGAATTCCTTGTGTGCGCAGTTACGCATAGGACAAACCATTTGCACGTCCTTTTGAGACGTGTTAAATAAAGATGCATGAGCAAAACTGCTTTCAGGTTTTATAAATCGCTTTGTGTTTGCTAAATAAATATATTTGCATTGTCTCCTCCCAGCGCACGCAAAAGTGTGCAGTGTTATTTAGCAGAGTTGGGTTTAATTTTCAGATTGAAATCGATCTTGATTTGATCAAGCGGCAACCTCCATGTCTGAGTGTTGAATTCCGTGTGGAAATGACAAAAACTGCAGTTCATCATGTGGCCACTAGAGGCTGCAAAAGGGAGCAGGTCTCCATTGACCCCCATGTTAAAAACATGTTGCCTGGTTCAAAAAATGGTTTTAATCTCAATAGTTTATTTAATTAATACATGACAACTATAGAGGAGGTGAATTTTTTTCTAACTCATTAGTTTATTTTTTATTAAGGTTTAAGTTCTGCATAATTAAGGGCGTTCCCGCTTTGAGTGACAGGTGCTAGCCTGAGCTAACAGGTAGCAGAGAGTTGGGTGGGCGTGTCTCAACGTCCGACACGACCTCCATATTTCGAACATCTGGAGAGTGGGCGGAGTAAAGCTCATCCGACATGGCGACCGCAGGCTCCGCCCACTCCGGGCTTCATTTTTGAGGCTCAGAATCCAACGGGTGACGTCACGAGGGGTTTGTCCATAGTATAAACAGTCAATGGATTTGATATGTTTAAAGACATTTCCTGCATCTTCTCGTTAGAAGTCTCACTGTGATCTTACGAGACCTGCAAAACGAGTCTCGTGCGCAGTCGGATCAGTCCATGTGTGAGGGACGAACATGAAAGACGAGAAACTAGATCAAAAATATTGTGGAAATGCCTCGAATGTCTGGAATTTTCAAAATCTGCAATCTGCATCTGTGATTGAAATTGAAAGAAGAATCAATAGCGTCACCCAGCCCATATATTCAGTTAGAAGAGGTTGTATATTATATTATATATTATTCTAAGTAGGAAAACATTTACCACATAAGGACTTTCTGTCTCTCCATCACAAGGCGCTTTCTTCTGGTTTTGTGTTTTTTTTTCGTATCTGTGGAAATGCATCGACCTCGACCTTTCACAGAATTACAAAGCGTACAGCTTGTTAGTGTAAAAACATCTGTGTGTAAATGAAGCTGTCACTCCAGATAAAGCAGCCTCTGTCATCTGCTCCGTCTCAGATACAATCTTCTCCGCGGTGAAATTCAGAAGCGTGACTTTTCCTCCATACTGAACAAACTGAATTGACGGAAGCTGACGTCTTCTGATAGATGCATACGTTGACACGGCCTCTCCAGTTTAATATTAGTATTTATATGAGAGGGGGGAATTGAGCGTTGCAGCTACTGGTTCGTCTTGGTTAGCATCTTTGTGTTTGTTTTTAAGGTTTGAGACCTCCCTCGCCCATCGGGAGGTCGGCTCTACAGAGCTTTATCGTGGCTGGATATTTTCCCTCCTCTGGCTTTGGTCAGATGGATTTTTATTTATTTTTTTGGTATATATTTATTTTGCGCTGCTTTGTACGGAGGGAATCGACTCCTCTTTCCTTCTTCCTTCACAAGGCCGTGTCCCTGCTCTGCCCAGCCTCACATCTGCAGGTTACCTCTTGGTCTGATAAGCTCAGGCAGAGCAGAGGCCGTGGGTCACTCAATCAGATCTCTCTGCAGGCTTTCACCACCAGCTTTCACCTTTTTTTTTTTTTTTTTTTTTTTTTTAACTCCAAAAGCAAGGGAAACAACCTCAGCTGCCCACCTGCCAGGAGGAAATGAGTCACAGTCGACCCCTGATATATTCCCAGACGCTTTTCTGTGGTCCTGCTCCAAGGCCATTGGCTCAAACCGCCGGCTTTCATGGCTGCCCACCTCAAAGGAGCCGTCTGGTTTTTATTTCCCCTAAACCTTTTTTTTTTTTTTTTTCAAAATAAAAGTACAAATATATCTGCACCTTTTATATCTTTATTGATAAGGATTCATCTGATACCGGTGCCAAACTGGTACCTTTGAAATGGCCTTTTTATTTTTAAGGCATTTTGTGACGTGCAATTTGAACAGAATATTTATTTAAATAATATAAATACAACTGAGTCTAAGAAATAAATTAACTAATATAAAATAAAATTCATGGCTATCAAAGGCGTCACATTTCTGATTTTAAAAAAAGACAGATATTCAATCAAATCTGCGATGTTGCCTCCCTTGTTGCAGGTTAAAAAGGCTGCAACTTTTGAGTCCAGACAAACTTTTAGGCGGAGAAATTAAAAACGCATAACAAACAAAAGCTCAGGAGCTTAAATGAAAACGTGACTGACTGTGAAGACTCCAAACTTGCAAGAGGACGCATCAGTTTGACCAAATCAAGGAAGTGTGCACGCTTTGTCCATATTTATATACAGTCTATGTATGAAATGATGGAGCCAAAATGGTGTGTTCCCGTACTCGTATTTTGACTAGATCGTGTTTTTTGCCGTTTATTTAGCAGCATTTTCACCAGTAATTAATTAACGAATCAGCAAAAATAATCAGCATGAAATACTGTAAATATGAGTTAACTTCCTTGAATAAATGACTTGATTATGAGACGGATACATCGGTGTTGCTTTCAGCTTCTATTCAAATAGGGACCTTCTGTTTTAAATAAGACGTTCAGTCCTTTGTTCAGGGAACTTTTCTTAGTTATTCCTTTAAGAAGCCTCAGACCAGAAGCAGCGACTCGGGATCAGTCAGTCGGACATAACAGGATTCTTTAATTCCCTCAGGTTAATCCGGCGGCGTTGCATTGTTCAAGCTGGGGGGGAAAAAAAGTTGACTACTGTAATCCTCCGTCCTCTGGGGTTTTAAGGGGTTTATTTAAAAAAAAAAAAACAGCCTGATTAACCGAGCACAAACCTGGGCTCTTATCAGCACAGAAGCACGAATGACTGCCGCCACTGGGTCGCTGCAGCTTTGGTTTCAATTTAAAATAAATAAATAAATAAAAGTTGGTGGAGTGGTCACCTGCCCTGACGATCCTCCACCAACCCAACGCTGGTAGCCGTCATAGAAGCGGAGGAGGCCGTGCGCTCGGAGAGAAATCAGTTTGAGCGTGGATGGAGATGAGGAGAGAATGGAAGGGGCTCACTTAATATTCACAGAGCAGAGGCACAGTGAATGGAAATGAGTGAGCAAGCAAGGAGGGAGGAAAGGAGGAGAGGGGGGGAGGCAAAGCAAAGAAAAACACAGACTGAAACAGAATGCGAAATTGCAGAGTGGAAGTGGCAGCATGGCACTGTTGCAAAAATGCTAATCATTCAGGATGGTGTGGGGACGCGGGAGTGTGAAGATCTGCCCGAGACGCGGCAGCGCGTCAAGTGTCTGCAAAACTGCCACAGGACTAGTGTGCAGCAGGTTTGATTCCCCCAGCGTCACCGGGAGGAAGTTTTCCCCGGTGTGTGTGTCTTACAGGTGTGTGTTTTGTGTAGTCTCCGTGTGACACGCAGCAAAGAGCAGCAGCAGCAGCTGCTGAGGTGCGTTAGCGCTGCCTGCTTCTGCAGACAGGATGCCACGGTCACCGCTGAGGTCGGAGCTCAACAATACCGGGAAGGATGTCCTCTCATTGTCACGGTCGTGTAAGGGTGCCCAAAAAGCGTGGCTCCTCAGAGATATGAGTCTTGGTGAGGGTGGGACGTGGACAGGGCTCCCACAGCAGCACAACTCCCCCCCCTCCCGTTGCCTATTGCTACGCTAAATTAGAAGCGCCTGTCATCTCCCTCGTTCTCACTCCCGGTTCTCCTTCGCTCCTGAAGTTACAGAGGAGAGGAAACAAGAGGAGGTGTCAGCTGACTGCTCCCCCTCCAATCAGATAAGTTCTGATGGAAGTGTTTAGCAGCTGCTAAGATCAGATTTAGCCTGAGGGAGGGAGGAGGGAGGAGAGAGGAGAGAGAGGGAGGGAGGGAGCAGGAGGCTGGATCGAGGCAGTGCAGCATGGCTGTGCACCGGTAGAGAGGCTGGATAAGTCGGGGCTCCGCACCATGGATGAGTCCAGCATTCTGAGGAGACGAGGGCTACAGGTAGGAAAAAGAAAAACGCTCGGCGACGCACGCGGCTCCGTACGCGGGGCGACTCTGAGCCGCGTTACAGTGTATTTACTGATCAGCCTCTTGGCAGCGTTGTGTAGCTCAGCGTTCACAGGGACACTCAGTCATCCTCAGAGACTTTCTGACTCCTGCATGCATTTACTTTTTTAAAAAAATAATTTTTAAACATAAAATCTTTGTCTCATTTGCTGCAGAAACATTAGCTCTCGTCTCCAGGATTGATTCCTGTGTGTGCGCGCTGTGAGAAAGGATTTATTGACTTTTTTATGGTAATTGAGGTCAGACTGAGGCTTCTGACTCTCGTGTCAGAAATCAAGATTGAAGTTCATTCGTTTTCTGGAGCCGAGGAGCCGCTTTACAGTCGAGTCTAAATTTGACTTGATTTATAATTTCGCTTCCCTCCCACTGGGCCCCGTGTTCAGACTAATTGATAAACATGTTTTAAACGGGAAGCCTCTTTTAAATTCAGCTCGAACTACGGCGTGTGTGTGTGTGACCCATTGTAATTAGGCTGCACTGTGGCCGATGAATTAAGCAGCTTTTTTTTTTTTATATAACCTTCGGTTCACAACAAACAAAGCTTTGAGTTTTATTTATTTTCGCCGTCTTTAAAATGAAAGATTTGCCTTTAATGTTCACTCATTTGTTTCCAATGTGTGTTTTTGTGCGATTGTAAATCTCTCTGCGGGAATAAAAAAAAAAAAGTAGACGGCAGAAATGCTGACATTTAATTTATGCCCTTTTGAATTTTAATGAGTTTCCTCAAAGGAAACCAATAACTCCTTTTTTTTGTAATTACATTCATCAAAAGCCGCCAAATAGTTATTTTGTAATCTCTGCTCCGTTCCTTTGTCGGACGCCACCTCCTCCCTTTTCCTCTCCTCCTTCTTCTTCTCCTCCTTCTTTTTTCTGCCACTTCCACACAAGACTTTCTTTATGTTCCCTGACACGCATCGGCTGGAGCAAACACAACGGACGCTCCTGTGGCCGCGGCGCCGTAACTTTCACATTCAAAGGGGGAAACGCGGAAGTTAGTTTGTCAGTCAAATGAATGGAGCTGGTTCAGCGCCACAGTTTCCCCATTCATTCATTCATTCATTCATTCACCGGGGCAGGAAAGCATGACATCATTCCCATCATTGACCTTGTTTGGGTGGACGGTAAGAGCGCAACTATTTACAGCTCGAGAGGAAACAGGTTGAGATGGTTTGTCTCCTTCCGTGTTTATTTATAATATTAAAAACATTGCAGATTTAAACTTCAACTTCTCAGTCAAACTAAATGTGCTTTTCTATTATTAAGCTATTGGAGCAGAGTCTTAAGGAATTATTGAAGAAAAACTAACCATAAAATATTGAAACAAAGTTTTTATTCTCTATTGATACATTTGTCAATTATAAATAGGTCAGTAACTAGCTTAGCGTGTCAGGCTACAATGTCTCCTCCTTGTGGCAAAAAAAGGAATTACATGAGCTAACCCTCAGAACACTCTCTTTACTTTTATTTAAAACAGACTTCAAAAGGACAGTTTTTGTGGTACTCTAATGAAAGACGTAAAGAGACGGTTCTTGAGGGCGAGTTCAATAAGTGTAATTACGCTCTCCGCCACAAGGGGGAGACGAACGTTTCGCGTCGTAGCTTAAATGGCTGACGGTGAGCGTCTGTGACTCTTTCAGCAGTTCATCGTGAATGACGTGAACTGAATTGGCCGTTTGGAACGAGTTGGTTGGAGAGATTCTTCTGATTGGTTGTTCAGCTAAAAGAAATAAAGGCAAAAGAAGAGAGAGATAAATAAAGCGACAACGTGGCGCGATTGTCTAAAATAAATAAACCATAGACCATCTTATCCACATGATTCTGCCTCCTAGTAGCTAATTGTAGCTCTTCCAGTTTCGCATTTTTAAAGTATGTTTACAGAGTACTGCCACCTGCTGGTGTGGAGAGGTATTTCCTGTATGTGCTAGCTGGCTGTTGGTTTTTCAAATTTGTTTAAGTGCAACTTTTTGGTTCAGACGTCTCGGTTCTCATTAGTTTTTTGTTTGCTGTAGCATAAAGGCATTAAGATCTGTCTGATAATAGTACTTCCAGAGCTTATGCTAAGCTAGGCTAAGCTAATTGGCTGCTAAACATTCCTTTAAAGAGTTTTTTTAATTTATTTTTTGTGCCACTTTCTTATCCAGTTACGATATTAAATACTCAAGTGATTGGGAAAATATGTCGAAATGCAAATGTGTCAACATTTGTCCACACTTTTACTGGACTGCTCCAACGTTACCAAGGTGACACATATTTAGATTTAATCTTCAGCAGCGACGGCGGGAGGAGGCTGCGGCGTGGGTGTTGACACTTAATGAATTTGACAGCGTGCAGAATTTATTTTTAGTCTTTTTGAAAACAGACACGACAATACGCAGGAGGATTGTTGTTTCCCACAAATCAGACCCATTAATGAGTTCTCTAAGTAAGCTGCTCGGTATATTCGGTTGTCAGTTCTAGGTGTGCGTTCTAATGAATGCTGTAGCGTTCTGATTTTTTTTTTCTAATTTACTTACTTTATACATAATTCTTGTATGTAAATAGAAGGTATTTGACTTTCATTGCAACAAGCATCCCCGCTCTCATCCGGTGGGTGAATAGCTGCCACGTCGCCTCGCTTACATTAAATTTGTAGGGCTTATATAGATTTTAACGATGCCCATCGCAGCCGCACACGTCCTTCATCTTAATTAGGTGCAGCCTGTCAGGAGCTAGCGTTGCATTGTGGGCTTTACTGTACTTCTGACATCCATCTAACACTAATAATAAAAAATAAATAAATAAAAAAAAAGGTAGCAATCTGAACGGGAGCAGTGATAATGTGTGTCTCCAAAGAGCCATTTGTGTGAAGCCAGCTGGTGAGATATAGATGTACAGCCTGGACCGACAAAACATGATGGTGCAGCACTAGAAAAACCTTTCACATTATGAGAATTTATTTTATTTTTTTTTTTTTGAGCTGACACGTAATTCCTGTTTATATTAACATAACAGTAGGTACAATGCGTCCTCTCATCAGAAGCAGCACAGATTGAAATATAGTTTCTCTATTTTGAACTAATTGTGCTAATTTGCCGAAGCACCAAATAAAAGCTCTTGAAAATCTTGAAGGGACGTTTGAATTAGGCAAGTGTTTTGTTTTGGTTTGTTTCGGCCATAAGAGGCTTCTGGGCTCAAGTGTTCTTGTGCTGGACGGTGAGTTTCCAGCAGCACTTCATTAACGCTGCCAAAGAGGTCGCGCTGAAGCTTCACCTCTAGAAGATAAAAAAGGAAACGTTCGTCATCGCTGGCGGTTTCTAAACGCTCTGGTGAACGCACAGCGTTTCCTTTTGAGATTTGTTTGAAGAGCCCTTTAAAATGCAAACTTATGCATATGCTGCGTCCTTTCATTTCCTGGTGGATTGTATAAGTACTAATAGAATATATGTTGGTTATAGTTGATGAAAGTGTGCACAACAGCATCCTCTAGTGAGGATCTGTGGCGGTGCATTAGATTTATCTCTACTTTAAAGCGTATACTTACAGCTATGTCCATGAATATCCTTTATTTTCTGCAGGTAATAATTATAGTAATGTGTGCGTGTCTATTTATTTTTGCATTTCGTGTGCAATATTACAGTGTCACTCTTAATTTAATGCATGCTTCACATTATTTATTGCTGAACTGCATCGTTTTTTTTCATATTTACCTTTATCCATCTCAACTCTTCCTGTTACTGGCAGCAGACCTGACATTGCACACAATATGCTGCGTATGCTGTGTTTTTCTTCTCTTTGCCCTCATAATTGCCCCTCAGGGATAAATAAACTTATTTCTGATTCTGAGTCTGAACTTCATAAACATTAAAGTCACATTTTTAGGAGCAAATTCTGTCAAAAAAGATTTTATATCGTTTCCAAATCATTCACTTTTACCTACTGTTCAAACCGAGCCTGACGTCTGTCGCTGTTGTTTCAGTTTGCCGGGTCCTCTGTCGTCTCCAGCTGTCTTTCCATCTGTCCTCTCGAGTCCGTACATCACTTCTGTCATTTGCATTTGCTCCTGTCAAACATCACCAGACACCAGTCCGCCGTGTAAACACACAGAGCGAAAGCCATCGGTTAAAATGCAAACGCGAGTTCCTGACGCGCCCCGACATCAGCTGCGCACGTTTGGCATCTTGACAAACAAACCTTGTTAACAGTGCGGATGATCGAGCGGTTAGATGTGTACAGAGCAACAGAGGCGGTAATAGATCTGCAGGCAGCTGTGTGTTTAAATGTTGCACGTTTGAACTGCGTTAAGTGACAGTTTGCTGGAAAAACAGATGTTTTCTTTCGTTGTCGGCTTTGAAACGGTTCAGTTCTCTGTTTAGTTGCTGGAGTTGAATGTAGGTTTGGAAATAAATATGTGACTGTGTTGTGGTAACAACAGATAGGACACATACACATCTACGTCCATCACAAACTTGCTCCTCAAACACTGACGTCTGTTCACAAATCTTTGCAATAACCACAAAACTTTCCTCAGCCACATGAGAACTAAAAATAATCCAAAACCTTCAATATTTGTCAAATTAAACAACCTGCACCATTTGTTTCCTAAAGTTTTATCCCTGACTTCAGCCTTTAACAGTTTCTTTGCGTCCGCTGGGATCTATAAAACGTCCTTCTGCACGTCAGCTCAACTTCTCCTGATCAATATGTGTAAATCTTTCCCGTCACGGCTCGCTGACGTCATTTTAAATTCAGGTCGTTTTCCGGAGTGGGATCAGTCATGTGGGAGCAACCGAACATCTCTGTGGAATCTCCGTCCTATAGTGTGTTTTTGTGTGCATTTTTAAAATTAGGATATGCACCGACCAGGCGTAACATTATGACTGCCTTCATAATATAAAAACATCTGCACAAATGAATTCCAGGTCCAAAAGTGTCTCAATTTGGTCGAAGTCATTCACCTCTCCAGCCAGTGGTCATAATGTTGTGACTGATCAGAACTTAAACTATAAATAAATCACCACCTGCTGAGCTGAATCAGGTGTTTTCCTACTACGCCTCCTTCTCTCCTGATCAATACTTCCTGCATCATTAAATTTGTGACCTACGCTCTGGGAATTAACCGCATGAAGCTCCAGTTAAAAAATGTAAAAAATCTTTCCAACGTCGGCGGATTTTAAACATCCGTCATCATTTTCATTTTTTTTTTTTTTTTTTTTCTGATTGCGGTTGATATTTAAAAGCAGCTCCTCATTAATAAAGAACGCTGCTCTGCTCCGTGTCTTTCTCCTAATGAATTGCTTCCTCCCTCCTGCTCTGGAATAAGCGTTTATGACACATGACATCCTGCTCCCGAGCACAATTGTGAGGACGCAAACAGATTTAATCAGCGAGTCCGCTTTGTTGTTTCGAATCTCCTCCTGCTCCTGTGCACAAATCAATACCTCTCAGATGGAGCGGGGCCGTAATGGTGAGAAATATTCCTTCAGGCAGCAGCTTTGGGTTTTACTGATGTAGTTGTCGCTGTAGTTGTCGTTGCGTTGTTTCCGTGCGGTCGGAATCTCGGTTTGTTTCGGCTGCTCCAGGTTAATTTATGTCCGGTTCCTGTAGTTCACGTGTGTTTGGAGCCGATAAGTGGCTGATTGAACCCTTTGACCTTTTAAATCTGCGGATACACATGAAGTCTTTTGACTTTGATGGAGCAGTTAGGCTCCTTGAAGATTTTCTTTTTTTTTTTTTTGTTAGCCTAAGAACTGACTGACGTCCTCGTTAATCTGAAGCATAAAAATAAAACTGACGGGACTCATCAAGAGACATCAGCTCTGCTAGAGGAAGGATCCCCTACCTGATGGTAGCTATAAATACAGTCTACTGCCCCCTGCTGGTTTCAGGCTATTTCCCCTCATGCAGGTGCAGGACATGAACACATCAGGCACAACTTCCTAATATTGTGTAGGTCTGATGGTGTCTGGAAACAGGATGTTGTTGGTCGGCGGGGGGGGTACAAAAAAAAATTAACCCATCGTCAGATTTGTTTTTTTCTTAGTACAAGTTGATTTAATTGAATATATGAATATTTTGCTTCTTTCTAGAGACACAGTTTGTGCTGTTAAGATCAACTTTATTTCCTCTCAGTGGTTTTAATGTTGTGGCTGATCAGTGTATGCGGTGCGTTCAGGTGCAACTTTTTTTTTTTTTGGACCAGGTGAAGGCAACATGTGATTGTTTTCCATATTCATTTAATCTGACGTTTATTTCAATCAAACGTCAGAAACATTTCTCAGAGCCTACAACCATAATCTTCTATTTCTTATAATTTTTCCCTTCAGTATAAAATCAAGCTTAATGTTCTGTATTTTTTTTTAGCTGAGGTGATGATTTGATGGCGTTACGGTTGAATATCAGACGGGGATTTCCTTGAATCAAGCTCCAGTTAAACAAAACAACACGTCAGATCTAGAGGTAAATCAAGAGGAATTATTAATGAAGCTTTACGCGTTCGGCTGCTTTGAGGTGACGTCTCACAGATGAAGGCTTGTTTCTAGGAGGCTTTTATTGACATTTGCTCCATGGAACAAAACTCACATTTCCAGACAATTGTTTTTTTTCTGCAGGGGTTGGAAAGATTAACTGGAAAACAAATGATTCAATGATTTATTTTAGAAAGAGTTTGATGCGGTTTGTAGCTCTGCAGCAAATAAAAGATCAGCTTCAATGGAAACATGTTAAGTATTTTGTTGACTAAAAAAAGAATATGTAGCTTTTCTATTTGTGCCGAAGCTCGACAGATTTCCACCAAGTGATTTAGTTTAAAGCGAGTTCTCTGAAGGACACGAAGTTATTTAGAAAATCCACTTGAAGCTTTTAGAGGCAACTTTCTGATGAGTTTATAAGTTAACTTTGATTGAATTGAACTTTATTGTGTGACAATGTGCAACACTTGTAGGGAGCTTTTCTTTCACTCTCCTGAACCATGTTTTCAAGCTTTCCATCTTGTTTTTATCCTGAGGTAGTTCTGGTGTAGCTTGGACTAAAGTTTTGACTCATTATTTGCTGTAGGATGAACCAACTCTACCAGAGGAAACTGATGCTGTTCTTAAACTTTTGGCCGGTAGATCAGACATCAGTCACCGGACAAAGTTTCATATTGTTCTTACATTTAGTTTAAACTGGATCAAAACGCTCCGTAGAAAAGAAAAACAGGGACGTATTTGAAGCCTAAAAAAGTCACTCGTCTTCCCTCAGGCGAACTCCAAGCTGATGAGAGCCAGTTTCCATGGTAACAATAAAAAAAATAAAATAAAAAAATAATAAAAAAACACCTCACCTCACCAGTGGCACCAAATCACACACAATAAAAGAGGAAAACGTGGGTCATAATTTACTGCAGTATATGATTCAGGAGAACTTTATGATGCTTTTTTGGAAGCATGCATCACTTCCAGGGGCTGGACACTGTGCAGAGCGTCCTTAAAGGTCCTAAAAGACAGTGGAGAAGTGAGACACCTTTGTCCTACTTCGTATGGGAAGCAGCTCATCTCATCTCTGCTGCAGGTCTGCGATGACATGACAGTTTTTGTAGTCGCCAAATTATTGGTCGTTGCGTAAAAAAAAAAATTAGTTTTAATCATATTTTAGCTCAGATGCGTTATCAATAATGCATTAGTGTGTTTACATTGAGGCTGCACCACGTCTCCTACTTATAATAAAGACACCAGGTGATAATTGGACTTTTTCCGTCACGAGACGAGCAACTGCGCCGTGATTTCATGCCTCACATGGTGCGAGTGGTTCTGCTCCAGGCAGCAGGGCCCAGTAACAGGATTTAGCTGTGCAGTCTGTCACCTCCAGCTCCTCTTGTTCCATTAGTCCTTGATATATTCAAACTTGTCACTTCTTCGTGCGATTTGATTTTAGTGTGAGATAGTGGACGAGGCAACGGTTTCGGCTTTTCAGTGGCAAATAGAAACTTTTTATGGGAGAGGACAGTGATTAGGTTTCTCCGGGAGAAAGAAAAACTATTTTTTATTTTTTTTCTATTCAAACGCAGTGTCTGACTATTTGTCAGGGACTTGTCAGTATTAGTGCAATCAAAATCGAGATGTGCAATAAAATGTGCTGGTCCCATTCAACTCCAGCGCGGTTGATTTTGTTCACATCGTCCTGATAGATTTTCAGGATAAACTGGAAGATGCTGCAGTGTCTGGTCCTGTTCCTGTCTCTGTCTTTGCAGCCTCTCAGTTCTTTGTGTAGGTTTGTGTTTCCAATAACAGAGAATAACATGAGCCTGACACAAGATGTTAGGGGTTTTAATGTTGTGGGTGATCGGTGTGTATGGTAATAGTAGCAGCATCCGGGGGAAAAAAAGATCTGCAAGGTTTTGGCCCTTGACTGGACATGCGTCGTAAAATTCGGCCCTTGAGTAAAATTAATTGGGTTCCCAGACTAACAGGAACAAGCTTTCAGGTGATGTGTCAGGTCAGGTGTCTGAACACTCTGGCTGTACTTTCCACGGAAAAGGAAACTAGTCAAGAATTTAACAATGAGTGAGTTTAGAAAGTGAATTCTAACGTTGCTTTTTTTTTTTTTTTTTTTTTTTTATAAACTGAATTTGCTGCCCATAAAATAAGATGTGATGAACTCAATCAATACATTTATTTGTGATTAAATTCAACTGTTTGAATATTAAAGGAGCTGAACCGATAAATTGCTGCCATCTAGTGGCTGCTGGTGGTACTGTTGCCTGAGCTGAACAGTAAAAATGCTCCTTTGCAATCAAGCATCAACCTCCAGGTCTGAGTGATGAAGTGCAAAGAACTGCAGTTCATCAAGTTGCCACTTGAGGCTCTAAAAAGGACCAAATCCCCATAGACCCCCATGTTAAAAAGCCCAACTTTACAGCATTATTAAACATGTTTACAGCCTGTTAGAAAAAAAAGTTTATTCTGGTCAGTCAGCTGTTAACTGGTTACTACTAAGGCTCAATAAGACTATTTCTGAGACATAAATAACATAAGAAGAACTTTATTGTCATTGCACACAAGTTTATAATTAAATTTAGTTTGGGAGCAGCTTGAGGGCAGGTTTTTATAAAGGTAATAAATATATAAATATAAATAAAATCTCTGAACAGTGTCTCAGGCCTTTTATTTTATTGGGAAATTATAATTAGTGACCATTACTTGTGGAGTTCATCTTCTTCATTTATACAAAGAAACGTAACTTAGTCCGACATTAGTTGGAGTCAGAGCGCGGACGCGTCTCTGTTTTTATTAAAATCACATCACGCAGCGCTAACAGAACACGTAGCTGTCGCTGACGGACCTCAGAAAGGCGTCAGAAATCATCTGTTTCACTTTGATTTCACATGAATGCATCAGTTTTTAGCGGTGGACGTCACACTGATCGGTGGACGTCCTGCGACTATAAATCATTCCCTGCTTGGTAATTAGCGCCGTGTTATCTGCGGTCGTGTCTCTCAAGGAAACTCTGTGCCCTTGGACTCCTGTTGGCAGCGGGGGAAGTCGGACATTAAGCTCTAATATATGGCGAAGGCAGAAGGGGGCGGGGGGGGCTAAGCACTTTTTATTTCTGCTGACTGTAGCAGCCAATACACATCAGCCCCGTGTCCTACACCGTCTGAGACAAAGGACCTGGCTCTTATCGCCTTATTATTACACAACGCAACACAAAACAAATCTACAGCCTGGTTATTCATCTCCGCAGAAAGGACTCATGAGAAGCATTTTATTTATATTTTTATCTCCTTCACAAGATGTAGAGGATGGTGATAAAATGCTGTTCGCAGGAACCTGCTGTAATTAAGCAAACGGCGCCGTTGGGTCCGAGGGGACGTGGACGTGGACGTGGAGAGCTGTCTGTCAGCGTCCTTGACTTGCACGTCGCTCTCGGCGCCGCAACAGATGCTGTAGCAGCATCCGACTGAATTATTCCTGGCGGCTTCCACCTGCATATGCTCTGTGTGGCTTTAATGAGTTATTCAAATGTGTAGGTGTTGAATGTGCAGCAGCCGCCAACAGATGGCGCTTTTTCTCCAAAAGAAGTAACTTTAAAGATGCGAGTGTGTTGACGCATGTGTTTAGGCTGGAGTAGTTTCTGCAACACACATAAATGAACTGTTTATATACATTATAATTAGTATAAAATTATAACCTATTTAATGGATGCAACGGCTCTTTTTTCATCTTTTAACTGTTCAGAGTTTCTGAGCGGAGTCTGTTCAGTGGTTTATTTTTCTGTTGGAAGTGTTGAGTGATGATTTCCTATGAGGCTTTTGCAGAAAATCCACGTTGCACAATTTAGAAAGACTTAATTTTACAGAGTGAAATACTTTCACACACGTTTGTTCTGTCTTCTATCTTCTTCTTCCTCTACGTTCATCAGCTTCTATCTTCCACCTTCTTCTCCTTCATTCTTTCTAGTTTCTGTTTCTTCTTCTTCTACCTTCTTTATTCTTCCTTCTCTTTCTCTCTTCTTCTTTGATTATTATCACCACATCACACTCAATCTTCTAAACACATTTTTACAAAATGAGACTTATTTCTCTTTTTTTTATATACATATGAATAAGTAAAAAAAATAGAATAAATAAATAAACAAAACAATCTTTGGTCTCTCAGTGTGTTTGTAAAATTATTCAGGACCACATGCAGGATATTTTTGTGACGCCGTTAGATCTGTCATTAATTTATAAAAGTTAAACTCCAGCCTCAGTCTGCATCAAATCAAAGAGTCTTCTTCTTCTTCTTTCTACTTGTTTTTCTTCTATTTTTTCTTCTGTTTCTTCTTCTAATTCATTCTTTCTAGTTTCTGTTTCTTCTATTCCTTCTATCCTTCCGTCTATCTTCTACAGTCTTCTTCTGTCTTCCACTTTCTTTATTCTTCCTTCTTTCTGTTCATCTTTTTCTTTCTTCTTCTTCATTCTACTTGTTCTTCATCATCTTCTATCATCTTATTCTAATACTTTTTCTTCTGTCTCCTTCTTCTTAAGATTAAATGTTTTCTTTTGTTTGCATTTATTAAATTTTTTCCTTTATTCATATATTTTCATTAATGTATAAATAGAAAAATAAGTCTCATTTGTGAAAATTTGCTCATAAAATCCAAAGTGCGGTTCTTCCATCTTCATCTTCAATTCAGCTCAATATAAAGAACTTTATTTTTCTGTTAGGAACTTGATTTGTGCTGGAGCACAAATACCCAACAACACAGAAACACAAGTAATATACCAACTATATACACACAAGCACGTCCAACACACCACAGGTAGCAGATAAAAGAACTGGATGAAGTCACTTGAAAAGCTAATTCAAGTTGGAATCAGTAAAAAACTAGGATTAAGAAATATCTGATCATCTTTACAAAAAGTCTGACTTCTCCTTCCATCCTCTTCATCTTCATCTCTGGCCTTAGTTTTAACTTTTTCCTTTAAACTTTGCAAACTGGTGCAGAAGAGAAACCACAGTAGCACAGAAACCTCTCCTCATTTCTTTTCTGTTGTCTGGACTGACCTTCACCAGAGTTCACTGGTTAAATCAAACTAAACAGAAAGTTTGGCAGCTAAAAATAGGATTCTGAAAAGTGAGAGTTCATGCTCCTCCATCAGCAGCAGATCTTTGACCTCTGGGTTTATTCCACAAGTCATCAATCCAGAGCTCGTTACAGGTTCATAAACTCATCTCGTCTCCAAACTGAACTCGATTCCCTGATTAACCAAATTTAGAAACGTGCATTTAAAACCTGGTAAACAGCTGGATTCTTTCCCGGTGTCACATTTAAGTTTTATGTGTTGCATCCGTTAAAACGTTTCCCGCGTGCGCACGAGTTAACGTGAGATTTAAGGCTTGATATTGTGTTGCAGCACATTCAGCCAGAGTTGTTGAACGAATGCACGGACTTTTTGCAGCTTTGCAAATGTTTGCGAGCGGCGTTATCCTTTAAGTAAGAGGCTTGAGAGAACCCACGATAATCCGACCACAAATCAATGAGAGCCTTGTTGTTTTCTGGGCTGTTTTACAGTAAAACTCTCCCTCCTCTAACTCCATATATAGTATTTAAAGGAACTCAGAGGTTAAACATGTTCCCCTCACTCGTTCTGAGCTTGACTTTAACAAGGAGACAGTGAGGTGTCCAGATCACCGTCCACGTGCCAGTTAATGTGATTGTCGCTGTTAAACGGTTTAATCGAACCACATCTTCAAACATCTCTGGGCACGAACGCAACAGTCTCACACCTGCTCCCTGATCCTTTTCCTCCGCATGTCGGCCGTTTGTGAAGCCGTAAAGCAGCTGATGCAGCACAACAGATCTCGCTTGCTTCCTTAATTACCGCTTTTAATCGCTCTGGCTTTTTAAACGTTGTTGTTATTTGGTTGTTTTTCTGTTTAGATCTGGTTCGGTGGTTTTGTGCATTTGGCAAATGTTTCTATTTTGCATAAGTTACCCAAAGCTCATTGGGTTTATGGTCGTTGGATGAAATTCAACACACACAAAAAAAAAATTAACAGTTTGCATTTTCTTTTTTGTTTGCAGAAGGAGCTGAGTCTTCCCCGAAGAGGCAGCGTGTAAGTACCATTATAAATTTTATAAATAATATTAAATGTCTGATCTCATCTGGAGGTGGTTTAAGTCAGATTTGACCTTGTTCCTTTGTTAGTGTGAACACACAAACAGTCCTGAGTCACATTAAGGTGCTGTTGGTTAAGAATCATCCATTCATTAAAAAAAAAAAAAAAAAAAAAAAGGAAAATACACACAACCACTATAAGAAACGATGACTCGAACAAGAAAAGTGAACCTGTTGAGATATCCTTGTAATTAAATATTAAATAAATTTTAACGAGAATGAACAAATGCCACAACATTATGACCACTGACAGGAGAGGTAAATAACATCTTGTGACAATTCAATGTCTACAGGGAAACTTTAGGACCTGGCATTCATTCATGTGGATGTTACTTAGACGTATGTAGCACCCACTTAGACCAGACCAGACACCCCCCCACCCCATAGCAATGACACTCCTAGATGGAGGAGACAGCCAAATCCACACAAAACACAAATACACTTTAGGAACACAAGGTTTTAACCTGTCCTCCAAATTCTCTAGCGCTAGCATTAAATAAAAGTTAAGAAAAAAACAATATATACAATTTAGAAAGCCCCCCCAACCCAAATTGACCCAAAGACCAGGAAGGAAGGTGGTCATAATGTTATGCCTGATCAGTGTAAGGATTTATAGTACAAGGTATTTATTATATGGGTATAGTAGCTTCCAAAAGTTAATATCACATTTGAGGTGAATGTCATTATATTGATAATAAGTTGATGTGACGTGTCCTCATGTCCTTTTAGATGTTGTGATTTCTCATTTTATTAAATGCACCTTTGCTGAAGCCAATACAAACGATACTCCCCCCTTCATTTGTGGATGCTCTAATGTTCCAGGGAGGTGTCACTGTATGTTCATTTTAAATTGAACAGCGTCCACCTCCCTGTTTAATAGAGTGCAGCTGCAAACAGCATCCTCTAAAATGATCTTACAACTGAGTCAGTACCTCTTTTAAAGCTGAACAATATAACCTTCATAAAGGAATAATTTAGTGCAGTAGTTTATCACAGTGTCCCCAATAAATTGAGTGTGTGTATATATATATATATATATACACTAATAAAAATAGCCGTTACACTGTGATGAGCACCATGAAACTGAAGGTGAAAACACTTGTGGGGATGAAATACGGGAGGGGGGCCTCTTCAACTATCCTACTGATCAGGCATAACATTACGACCACCTTCCTAATATTGTGTATGTCGCCCTTGTCCCTCCAAAACAGTTGGGACTCATCAGAGAATGGACATGGTGTCCTGTGGTGTCTGGAAACAGGGTTTTGTTAGTGGAGGGGTGGGGGGGGGGGATTTAGGTCATCCCACAGATACTTGATCAGTTTGGTATCTGGTGAATTTGGAGGCCAGGTCAACACCTTGTGCTCGAGTTGTTCCTAAAGTTATTTGTGTGTCTATGTCAGGCTGCATCCTACTGGGTCATTGGGGTCTGATCTAGTCTGGTCTGGTCTGGTTGGTGCTAAATGTGTAATGGCACATTTCCACTGGCACGGTACAGTACAGCACGGTATTTGGTGTTTCCACTAGCACGTAGTACCTGGTACCAGGTACTATTTTGGTATCGCCTCAGCCCTGGTTCCAAGCGACTCGAAGCGCTACTAAAACGTAGCATCAGCCGACTGCCTTCCACTGATTGCAGACGAGTGTCGTCACTGGAAGCGTCACAAGCGTGCGACGACCAACCAGACTGCAAATAAACACAAGACTCGACCGCACCACTTTTTAAAACCTGGCCTGCAGCCATTATTGTACAAGCATTAGCAACCATTAGCTTACCCTCAAACGTCGTTTTTTTGCAGGTCATGTTCTCTGGTCTGTTGTTGTTCTCGTATTCCGGTTTTGTGCGTGGCTTGGCGCGGTGTAAATGACGTCACGCCCACGTCAAGAAGGTACTACATGGTACCTAATGGAAACAGACCCGAACAGAACCGAACCGTGCCGTACCATTCTAGTGGAAATGTGCCATTAAGTAACATTAAAATATGTTCAATATTGTTTACGTCTCCTGATCGTCTCCTGGTCATAATGTTGTGGTTCATTGATATATTCAAATCCAATAACCATCTGCAGGAAACTTTTTTAAATTCATAGTTTTCTAGCCTTAATTTGTGCTTCATGGTGATATCGTTGTGAATAAATGGGAAATCAAACCACAGACCCCTTCATGGTCTACGTCACTGTGACGTCATGACGTTAGCTGGAGGCAAAACAGAAGGAAGCTGGAGGCGAACGCTGTCACGTTGTCGTCTTGCTGTGCTTTGTTTTTCATGCTAATGCTAACTGCTAGCTAACTCAACATTAGTTGTATGTTGCAGGGTGTCATTGTCCAAGCTGAAGTTGCATTTACTACGTTACCCTTCGCAGTGGTTGCACTTACTTCTTGTAATATCTTTGTTGGAGAGGCTTCACTTGATAAAGACAGACCAGACTTCGTCCCCACTGTGTCCTCCTTTGGTCAAATCCTCCATTTAGTGAGTGTAGAGATCGGTGAAGTAAAAGTTTAAAATAACACTCTCGGGGAGTGAGTGTATCAATATATTCTCTAAAATATACATGTTCCTCATCCATTCTTGCCAAAACAGTTTATTGAAATATGCTAACTGGTGTTTATAAGCTGTAGTGTTTGAGATGTTTTGCCTCCAGTTAAGCCCCGCCCCCTCAAACAACATCACACTGTTTACAAACTGTGAAAGGGTCTATATTAATATTTTCTAGGTATGACATGACATATACAGCCCATACATTTTGGTCCTTGGTTCTTTAGCTCCTCTTCAGTTTGAATAGTTGCTACTGTTTGCAGTATTTTCCTATAAAGTATCTCGTCTACACTGAATTCACCTTTCCATCGCTTCAGCTTCTAAGGCCCTAAAATTCTTCCCCGGACATCAGTACATTATGGCTGAGAGAGGGTTACCCACGATACCTTGCTGCTCTCGCCGTCACCTCACCACAGGGGGCACCTGCTGTAATGGAGGTGACCCATTACTGACATGCTGCTGTGAGATCACCAACATGCGCTGGTTTATATTTAGAGCTCCGGAGCCTCTGGTGACCTTGGTAACCATAGTAATGGTGTTTGGATATGACAAAGTTGATTGTGACGGCTTTGAGTTCATCCTAGCTGGCAGTTATCGAAAAAAAGAACCAATCGATGCTCGCAGACTTTGAACAGTGACCATTATGTAATTCATTTTTTATTCCCACCTTCTGTTGTTTGATGGATTTAAAGGTATTAGAGTGAGAATAGATGTGACGTATGACTCTGCATCTACTCATCTCCTCAGTGCATTTAACAGAAATGTGTCTCTTTAAACAGTTCATCTGTGTTTGTCAAATAAAAATAAGCCCCGTCGGAGGGTTTTCCTGTAACAGAGAGCCATCTGCTGAAAATGTGATGCCATTAACATCCTGCTCTAGAGTCAACAAGCCTTTTTAATTAGCAGTCTTAGCCTCTTTTTCCACACACTCTTTGACTCCCATCAGTAACATTTTGAGACTGTGATATCTGGAGCTGCGGGTCATTCTAGATCAACTTATTTATAGGCCGACCTTAATAGTTGGAAGTCCTTTGATGGGGTCACATCAAATAACTGAAAATCAATCATTTGTTCACAGCTCAGGATACACCCGTTTGCATTTGTTGACTATTATTACTTGAGATCCTATTCCGGTTTTTCACGTCATCAGCGCAGAATCGCAGCCCAGCTGGACGCCGAGCTCGAAGTTTCCGAACCTGTCGAGCTGCCCGTGAACTTCAGCTGCTTTGCCGCGCAACAGGATATTAAAGGGCACCTGTTGACCGTAGATTTGGTTACGCTCAGTTTAACAGATGCTGTCGACCGCACCTCATTACCTGCAGATTACAGCTGCAGTTCTCACTGAGATTCGGACAAATATTTTCTGCCGGGTGGGTTGAGGGGAGGGGTCTCTGTGGATCATTTGAAAGATACTTGAATTTGGAGGCCTTGTACTGTTCTTCATGTTTTTTTTAGTTGTTCTTAAAACATGTGTCTGTGTCAGGCTGCATTCTGCTCAAGTGTCATTGCTATGGGGTGGGGGTCTGGTCTCAGTAGCATCCACATGAATGCATGCCAGGTCAAAAAGTTTCCCAGAAGAACATTGAATTGTCACAAGATGGTCAAGGTTATTCGCTTCTCCTGTCAGTGGTCATAATGTTGTGGCTGATCATACAATCGTACATTGATATACTTTACGACTGCAGGTTTAATTAAATCAAAACATTTTTTTCATAATTGGTTTAAAAAGAAATCTCCAGAACATATGTCTTAAATGTTAAAAGTGCAGTTCCACCAGTGGCCACTAGGGGCTCCAAAGGCAAGTTCATTTCCATAGACCTCCAAGTTAAAATGTCCAACTTTACAGCAGAAATAAACATGTTTACAGCCTGGTACGAAAGCAGTTTTGATCTGTCATTGTGAGAACTATTTAAATGCATCACTCATTTAACCACTGGTGCATCACATTTAACCACTGGTGTGGTTTGGCCTATTTCAGCAAGGCTGAAGCCTCTCTAAAATATTCTTAAGCCCTCCTAAATAATTTGGTGTTTTATTTGTTTTGTTTTTTTATTTATGTACTAAACGTGCAGATGCATTCAGCATAAAGTGGCCAGCATATTTAAGAGATTAAATAGTTTAAATGTTTAAATCTAACAGCAGAAAATCCCATGTAATTAATGAACCCATGCTGCTACTTAGCTAGTTAGTCCTAAATAGTTTGAGAAGATCTTGGTTGTTTAGAGTTAAGTGTGATTTCACAGGATACAGTCATTTGTGATGCAGACAGTCTTGGAATTTTCTGGAACTCAATCTGAATATGACCTATGAAACATTTTAGCACCGCTAATTTATTCAAATATAATACATTCTCAGTCTTTATTAACTACGTTTGTTCACATCCTGTGCATGTCCTGGGGCCTCAGCCCCCCCCCCGTACTTAAACCCTAGTGACGCCCCTGTGTTTAAGATATACAAAGCGTTATAGTTGTGCATAATTTAAAGCGTGGCTGATTTGAGTGACAGGTAAGATGCTAGTTGTCTACCTCAGCTCCACTAATGCTCCACCTCTGTTCCTATTAGCCTGGAGTTAGGTGTGATTGTAGACACTGTACATAAAAACACACAGCACGTGTGCATTAGAGTGACAACCTCTCAGTGCAGCTCCATCTCCGTCTTATGCTCCAGTTCCTCTGCTTGATGCCGTGTCAGGTGTCGTCTTGTCTTTGCCCGTCTGCCATGCTCGCGGTGATGAAGAATTCATTAGTGCACCAGCTCACTGTTGTTTGTCTTGTCTGCTTTCGTTTTTATATTTCTACTATTCTGGTTTAACAGAAGCAACATCACATCATCTTTTTGGAAGTCTATTTCTTTTGTACCTCCTCCTTTTGTGGATGTGCATAATGATTCTTCAACCACCTACGTAAACGCTAAATAAAATTATCCGATAACATATATGTGTGTGTGCTTACATGCCCTGAAAAAAGAATTCAATCACTCATTTTTTTTTTTTTTTTTTTTTTGACAAAGTGGTTCTGCTGCTGTGGAGCTGAAGAAATTTTATTTCCGGACTTACTGACAACACTAAATTGATTCAACAGAAGAAGATAACAAAGACATTTTCACGCCTCTGACGTTTCTGTCAACACTTGTTTCAACAACTGGTTGTTTTTCTACCCCCATGTATCTGCCTCTCCTGGAAACCTGATGTTTAACCCCCGTGGAGCAAGCATGCTCAGAAAGAATGGATTCGTTCCATCCAGAGAGAGTTTACGTGGTTTCTAGAAGCTGATATTTTCCTATTGAACAGATTATCAAAGGTTTGCTCCACGTCTCTCAGAGTGATCGACAGCTAAGTCTGACTGGGTTCTGATTAAGGGTTTTACATTTTAAACTCTGATTATTATGGATTGTGGATTACTAGTCTCAGTGTATTAATTTTGATGGTAAACATGGACTAAAGCAACAGAAATGTGTAATTTAGGCAGTTTGACAGCCCAGACCCTAACGCAGTAGCCTGACCTCCCCAGAAATGTAACTATGCATCACGGCTAAGTAGAGCACAAGGGCTGTGATTGGTCCGCCTGAAAGAAGCGTGTTTACGCTTTAGTGTTTCCGACTCCTTCTCCATCTCCGCAATTTTTGCATAGATTTTTTTTGGATCAATAAAGATGGAACACATTAAGGAAAGGTTAATTTAGGAGGTTTGGAGATAGAAACATTTGAAAGACTTGGTAAAATATTGGCAAAATTTTAATTTGCCATTCACTACGTTTACATTCACGTGAAAAAATAAATAAATAAATATTGCCTTAATCTGACTTTAACTGGACAAGTTAAGTGCATGTTAACTCCTTACTCCGACTAAAAGGAGTTCTCCTTATCCGATTAAGGCAACCAGATAATGCGATTGGAAATTCGGCATGTAAACGCCTTAATTGGAGTTTAACTAGACAACACGTGTGCGCATGCTACACAACCGCTGCACTGGCGTTTTACCCCGGAAGAAAAACATCCAAGAAAGCTTGTCACAGAAGAAGAAGGTAAACAGAACCGATAGAAGAACCACCTCAGAGATAGCGCCATCTTATCTGCACCATAAGTAGCGCGGCATTATGTACGATATTAAAAAGTTGAACTATTATCCATCTGGTTGTTGTTTGAAATGCCGGTCTGACACATGAACGAATCTTGGTTATTATATGACGTAATCCGACAAGATGCATATCGCCACCTAGTGTGGAGGAGGAGGAGGAGGACATGTTCCCGTCAATTATTCTATTTTCTCCGTTGCATGTGAACTTGGACGAGGGCCACATTCAGAAAGTCTAATTTTGAGCATAGCTCCATTAAGCTGATTGTTGAAAGTGAAGCAGGAAGTAGAAACAAAAATGAATCAAACTGGTAAAAAAGACACAGCGCCAACTAGTGTTTGGGAGGCGTTGTTACCACACAAGTATAAATATACATCGTCCCCCAGTGTCTTAAATTAGCCTTAAAGGTGTTATAAATCCCTGCAGTTGCTTCCTTTCTACTTTGAGTCTTAAGCCGCCCTGTTTAACAGATCAGCTCATTCCTCTGTTTGTCTGCGAGTTGCTTCTTTTTCTTGTTGTTTATCTCTTTTGCTGTTTATTGTAAACGCTCCCCTCTCTTTCGGGTCCCCACAACCTTTTTTTTCCGGATGTGGGGATGCATGCGGATGTTTTGCTTTTGCGGGATGACATCATCCCTGTGGTTGTGGTGACATTGCACCGTTCAGAGCGCTGCTGCCTGTCTGTCAAGGTGACTGCACGCAGAGGAGCAGATTAATTCATAGCGCTGGTTTCTGCCAGTCACCAGCTGGTGGAGGAGTTGTGGCCAGGATGCTGCTGGTGGTGGGGGTGGGGGGGTTCACAAATGTACATGCATTGGAAGGAGCAGGGGGCGTGTATTAGGGGAGGGAAGATGGGGGTATTGTCCTGCCTCCGTGCCTTCCACAGGCAACTAAGGATCTCATTTGACAGCTTCAAGGTAGAACGTGGAAAGACCAAAACAAGAACCTCCCCCCCTTCCCTCTACCGCCCCCTCCCTTTTTGTTTTGGAGGGTAGAGGAAACCAATCCGTCTCATCGCTCTGTGGTGGCTGGGTTTAGCTCTTTGTCAGTGCAAAGGGGGGGGGGAGGCGGCAGGCAGGCAGGCAGGAAGGCAGCGTGAACGCATATCATGACCACAATAGAGCAAACGAGCACAGTTCAGCCATGAAAGCCCAGCGGGAGAGGCTGAGAATTCCTGGGCTGACGCTAGAGTGAGTATTTTTTTATTTTTTTTTTTGTTACCGTGCAGCTCCTCTGCAGCGTGTAGCTTCGTCTGCCTCTCTGTGTCATATTTGATTGTGTCTATCACTGTTGCTTTCTGCCCCGTGTTAGCATTAGCAGCAGCAGCAGCAGCAGCAGCATCTGCAGCAGGAAGTCTAATGTCAAATCCCTCGCAGCTCGACAACACTGGCTAATACTTGTTAATGCTTCTGTGTGTGTGTGTGTCTGTGTGTGTGTGTGTGTGTGTGTGTGTGTGTGTGTTTGCATGTGCCCAGGTGTGAATGTGATAGACGGACTGATAACACGCAAAGGAGTGCCGCAACATGCTTTATTTTGCTGGCGTGCACGCGTTGGAAAACACACCTATCAGGAGTGTTGTTTGTCGGATTTGATCAATAAGCTGAAAAGCAGTGAGTCATTGAAGGCTGCGTTGCCGCGGCCGCTGTCGTTTCACATTTTTTTTTTTGTTTTATTTAGGTCAACAAGGCATTTGTCAGGGTTCCCTCCATCTGAGGGTTTAAAAAAAATCTGCATAATTGGACTGATGAATGAAAAATTGAGTTTCTATAGAAATGAAATCATCTATAGATTTATCTGTTTCTCATTTAAGCATAATATTTTATCCCGGAAATATATATTTTAATGAACCTCATCATGTGCCTTTGAAGCTGTTTGACATATGTAGTTTTAAAAAAACAGTGAATGTTTTAAACTGCTGGGAATTGTAGTTTTTAGCATGAAATCAGTTGAAACCATTCAGATTCGAGGACTATTATTAATATTTAGAACACTGTGTCTCAGAGGAATGAGATCAGCTCATGCTCATCCTCATATAGAGAAATCCCCAGGTTATCGTCTCAGAGATGTGTCTCCTGCGTTATTTCGCCGATTTAAATAGACGAATATATTCTGATGAATGATTCTGGGAGGCCACTGCAGTAAAAGTTGCTCACCTTTACATGACCTAATGCTCTGCAGTGCCACTGCTGACTGCTGGAAGAAAAAAAAAAAAAAACGAACTGAATTCATGACATCACATGGGCAAAGTGATGTCTGCACGGTCTTAAAGCAGGAGACACACCTCGCCGCTGCCCCCGGAGTTAATGTGTAACTCCCTTTTATGATCCGGAGCCTTTGAGCTCGGTGATTTCATTTCGGTCTGAATGGAAACAAGACTGCAGGGTCAAACAAACCCAATGTCAAACAAACCCTGCAGAGCCACACAGATGCCTTGGAAACCTGCTCTTCAAACATGATTCAGTTCCATCTGACAGGGATCTGCTGCTGCCTTTATCTGTGCACGTGTCCGAGCTGCTGAGGGCTTTTCTGTCGTGTGTGTGTGTGTGTGTCTCTGTGATTAAAGACAACTATTCACTACACTCCGTTTAACTTGCAGCCTCACTCCCCGAAGCTTGAGCCCTACTCCCACTAGCCCTTGCAGTCCGTGCAGCCCGCTGCACGCCTTTCATTTTTGGAGGTAAGCAAGAGCTCGTGAACCGTGGCCGTGTTTGGATTTTTTTTTGAGGAGTCCTGTCAGTGCATGTTCGATTCAGACGCTGGTGCGTCACGAAGCTGCGGCGTCACTTCTCCCCTCTCCTAAAAAATCATCTGCCTTTGGAATGACATTGAGAGCGGACACGGAGCTTATATAATGTTGATAACGTGCCCCCCCCCCCCCCTCGTCTTGCCCCCTCTCTGTTCTGAGGTTTACGCTCCTCTTTCATGTGCTAAGTAGGATTTGTGGCGTTTGCGATACATCAAAGCGAAGAGCGGACTCAATCTGTCTGAATCCCGGCTCGCTTCATTTAGGAGCGAACAAAATGTTCAAAAACATCGGGAGCTAATATCCGAGCTTATTGCTCAGATCTCAACTAGTTCATGATTAGTATTTAAAAAAAAAAAAAAAAAGGAGCTTCAGATTTATCCTCATCTCTCTGAAATGATTCTTCTCTCTGAGGTTAAATGTGCATCGGTGATGTCCTCTCCTCAAACTCCACAGTTGGGCCATGTAAGACGCGTTGGGACCGTCTTTGTTCTTGGACGAACGTCACGTGCTGTTTCACTTTCAAGTCGGTCGTTCAGGTTAAAAGCTAATTAGCTAGTTGAGCTAATTTGCAAAGAATTCCCCCTGGACGAGTAGGTGAAGAGGTAGCATGGGGGTCCAGGGACGTTCTCCTCCTTCATTCCTTAAATGTCTTGATTTCAAACATTTTCTCACAACTTTAGATGAACTTCAGGTGTTTGGGGGGAAAAAAAACATGTCGTTCAATAAGTTCTGCTATTAATTAGCATGATTTAACTTTAATATCTTGTGCTGTAATTGAATTATTGTTGCTAAAGGTTACGTTAGTGGAAATATACATGGTTTGGTTTTCTAGGTGTATACATATGTGTGCAAAAACAAACTGTACAGAGGTTGTAATGCACTGGAAAGCTAAGCTAATCATTAGCATCTGACTTGTTTTGGCATCGTTGCAGCCTCAGGGTTCGTACAGATACGATATTTTAACAGCAGAAGTGCAGGTTCAAGTCATGAAACATTTCTTCTACAAGTAATAATTCATTATAAATCACAGGAGAACATACGTCTACATGTTTTACCGATGTAAAAAGAGTCTTTGCTTTCCGTCGTGTTTATTCAGCACGATTTTCAGAAGAACTGCTGCAATGAAGCTTGGCTTCTTTTATTCATTTATTTATTTTCCCTCCTGTTCATTCAGAACATTTAGAGAATTTCTCTGTGTGAATGAATAGCACCAAACACCCACTGACTTCACCCCTGGTCTCCTCTTGTTCTGCTCAGCGTTTATGCAGAGAGTCGAGTGACTCAGCTCCATGTATGAATGTGGAGACATTCACACTGGGCGTTTTATTTGATTATTTAGTTTGTTTTTATTGACAATGTCAGTTTTTACACACATACAATAGAGCTGTGTGAAGATGAGTTCAGAGTTCATTTTCTACCGCTATTTTCTTTCTTCTTCTTTTATTTTCTGTCTTCTTCTTTTATTTTATCTTCTTCTTTTACTTTCTTCCTTCTTATCTTCGTCTATGTTCATTCGTCTTCCCCCTTTTTCTACCTTGTATATCTCACTTCTTCTTTTTCTTGGTTTTCTTCTACCTTCTTTCTTCTTCTTTCTTCTGGCTCCTTTCATTTTGCATCTTGCACGTACGCACCACATCCATATGAGGCGTTTGTAGCTCTTCCTTTTTCACCCTTTTCATTAATGAAGCCAGACCACTGCCACCTGCTGGTGTGGAGAGTTATTACTATATTATTATTGTTATTGGACACATGAGACCAGAGGTTCTTAGATGTTGTTCAGTCTTCTTCCTGCTTCTCGTGCCGTGTTCTTAGGCCAGAGTTCAACAGTGGCTTAAATCCTTCCAGATGCACGTTTAACTGGACGTCTGCTCATAAAGGGAGAAAACGTACGTCCGCGCTGCAGGACGGGTTATTTCTGGCATCTGTTTTTCATATCAGTTAGTCCCTAATATGCTGACCTTTCCCAGGATTTATGAATGATAACAGATTAGCGCTGTTGCTAATTACTCTGCTGCACAGAATTACATTTGCTCCCCTGTGTGTCATTATGCGTCTGATTAACATGAGAACGAGCCTCCTCATCGTTTTTACCTCGTACGTACGTAGACGTGCGTTTACACCTTTTTAGCATTTTTTTTCAATATAACGGAACTAAAGGTCACTGTCGTTTTTTGCTCCTGTCAGAAAATAATAATAAATAAATAATCATCATAAAAGAAGAAGTCAGTTAGAGGACAGCAGCCCAGATTTGCTGCTTGTACCGTCAGCACAGTCGCTGACCTCCTCCCTGTTCATGCTGCTCGGTGCGAGTTTGACTTTGAGCCGTCGTTTCTTATGTGGAACACAGAAACAGAGCAGAGCCATAATTAGAGTGAAGGCTGTCACACCGTCCTGCAGGGAGACGGGCCCAGCCCCTCGGAGGGGGAGGTGGGTGGTGAAGGGGGGGGACGCGCAAACTCAGGCTTTACGCCGGCAAAAATTGACTTGAGGTGACACTTTGTTACAGTAGACGGTTATGTGCTGCCGTCCTCTCGTCTGCAGCGTCCTGACGCTCCTCACATCTGACGCTGCACTTGCTCTGTCCCCCGTCCCCTGTCCCCTGTCCCCCGCCCCCCGTCGCATGAGACAACAAAGCTTTTATTTACCCCTGAAAGTGCACAAAAACGTGAGGGATCGTCCACATTTCTAAGGATGTGACGCTCGTAGGCATTTTGTGCCGATTTAAACTTAACTTATGAGCAGGAGCATGAACAGAAGGACATAAAATATCACAGTAGAGGGTTAGATGGCAAGAAAATTAACATTTCCAAGCATAAATATAAAAAAAAATAAGGTTCACTTTGGTTTATTCTGTACGAATTCAGTTACATATGATCAGTTTAATAAAGATATTTGCTAAAGAAGAAGTTTTTTTTTGGTCGAATAAGAGAATAATATTAATAAGAGAATCAGTTTCAGCTGTTCCAGTTTTGCTGCTGTTAACAGTTTTCATTATTAATGAAGTGAAAACCCACTTCTTAGTTATTGAGTCGACTTGTTTTACCTCTCCGCTTGTTAAACATCCTCATATATTATCTTTGCCGCCACAAAAGAGCAAATAAAACGACAAATATTGTCACGATTCCACTTCCTGTCGTCATTTGAATCCCTGCTGGTGTCAAATCTGTCGAAGCTTTGGCTCAAAACGTATTAAATATTGAACCAAATTATAAATAATGTTCCTTTTATGGTTTTTACTTCCCTGTACGGGACGTCGGCAGCTGTTCCTGTTTCTTTTATGGGGCTTGGACGTGAGGAATGTTTTGAAGCTGGACTGTAAAAGTGACGTATTCGCACTGTACATGTCATTAGTCCTGGAGCTTCATCGACACAGACGCTCTTATCTGGGCTCTGAAGTGTCTGCGTTTAGACCTGAACTTTGCTTTCCCCTGCGAGGAATCACCCTTTGATAGAGCTAATCAATTTGCCCTCGTGTTCTCGGCGGGACGCCTGGTTTTGTTTGAGCGTTCGGGGATTTCGTCGAGCCGCTGCGATCATGTGACCCCGAGCTCTCGCACGTAGTCGCCGGGGCCCGAAAGTCAAATTCATCACCGGCCTGACAAAAAGAAGAAGCTCTTACTGCCGAGCTTTTCTTTTTTCCCACCTGAGCTTTAATTTGTGTGAAGTAATTTTTAATTTTACGTTTGCATATCCTCACAGTCACAGTGTTTGTGTTCGGGCAGCTTATCGTCAAACAGAGTCGAGGTTCAAAGGTGACGTAGCTAAGGTGAGGCTCTCGTCAAATAAAGGAGGAAGGACTGTCTATGCAGGAAGTGGACGGGGAGGAATTCGTGCAGCTGCAGAAGAATCCGTGCAAAGGCGCAACATTTCCATTTCAAACGGGTCCTGCTTAATACGCCGACCCGCCGGACTTTTGGAGGGGTGCCAGCCTGCGAAAGCGGCGAGCGCACAGCAGCATCTGCTGATGATGCAGTGCCCCTCCGTCTCTCGACCCCCCCCCTCCGCAGGATGTGAAGTGGTAGATGCCTGTTACATGATATGAAGCATGTTGAGCGAAGGGAGCAGGGCGAGTGTTTGGGATACGGAGCAGCACAGTCGCAGGGAGACGGGGGGGAAACAAAAAAAAAAAAAAAGTGCGCCGGTGTTAGGTGTCGTATCCCTGCAACAGTGGAGCCTGTCAACACCTGACCTGGATCACACACTCTCTGTGTGCCTTTCAGGATCCTCCCTGGAGTACGTTGTTGTTTGAGGACAGTGGAGGACGGCGTGTCCTCCCTGCCAGTGTGTTTTTATGCCGCAGCTGGCTGCAGATGTGTCTCTGCAGAGGAAGTTTGGACCTAAGGAGGACGCTTGCCCGGACTGTCCCGGGGGTCACGGCGTCCTGAACCCCGACGCCGGCCGTCGCTTCTCCTCATCTGCGCTTCACAAGCCGCCTCTGCACCTCCCTCTGTGGCATGACTTGGACGCGATGTCCGATTCCAGTCTGTGGACTCTGTTGTCAAACTTTGACAGGCCACATTTCTTCAGCGGAGCCCGCCTGCGCCGGTCTAAAAGGTAACCGCGGCGGGTCGTGAATTAGTGAAAAGGGTGGTTTTTCCTCTCAAACAGGTAACTTTCCGGGCAGTTTGTGTTGCAGGTGAGTGGCAGCAGGCGTGTGTTGCCTTTGTCTTTACGGTCCGTCATTGGAGCCGTGTTGTGGTGTACGAGGAGCCGGGCGTTCCCTTCTTCTCTATTGTGTTTTATTTGCTCTGTGACTCCGATGGGTAATTGAGTGTTTGTTGTTGAGCCAGTCTCATGTTTCTGACACAGGATGTGTACTTCCCTGTGTGTCATCCCCATTAATTAACAGTGGGAAAAGTGGAAACGCTGATTGTTCTCGGTTTGGTTTGAGGAAATGTTGCGTAGCTTCATGGGATTTAGAGAGTGAAGGGACTGGTTTATAGCTAAGCCACTTGATCCCAGTTTATTTATTTATTTTTTTATTTTTTTTATGTATATGATGTAGCTCCAGTATTTCTCCAGCTCATATACTGATATTTATTTTTAATCCCTTGTCCTGACCTATTTTATAGAGCAGAACGGCTTAACAGGAAACACTGCTGGTTTTTATTTTTTGACATCTTGCATAAATACATAAATATTTTCTCATTTGAAACCCTGTCAGATTTAATAGATACTGGAGAAACTCTCGGTGATCACACAGACGTGAGGCGATAAATTATTGATTTTAGTTAATACAGACACTAAGAACATTTAAGTATGAAGCTATGAATGATCCTTTGAATGTTTATTTTATGAGGTCCTCTCTCCGAGGTATCACCAGAATATTTTAATAAAAGTTTAAGGTATTTGAATTCAAAAAAAGCTGTGAAATCATCACATATGGATCCTAGAAGCTTTTATTTATTCTGTAATTATTTGTTACACTTTTAAATCTGTTCGTCTTCAGATGTACAAACGACTGCAGAAATGAAAAGTTTTTAAAAACTATTAATAGAGTGTGTCAAATGTCTGACTTTGTATTTGGGTTTGTCAGCGCAGAGCTGCAATTTATGTGTCATTGTGCTTTGTCAGCTCACCTGACAGCCAAACTCCTCAAAGTGAAAAAGATTAATCGTGGCTTTTTGTCGGCGCGGGTCAGGATCAGACGTTTATTTCGATGAATCAAGGTTTTTTTTTATTATTTTTTTTATTTATTTTATGATCTATTTTTACCTCCTCCCTGCAGCCTAAATAAGAAATCTAAGAAGTAGCATTTGACAGTTTGAGATTACTTTAGTGTGAGGTAAAAATAATCTTTGAGCTCCTTCATTTGTTTAAAAAGAGGATTGCAGCTCTGTTTGTAACACAACAATGGCCGGATGAGGTTGAGCCTTTTTTTTTTTTTTTTTTGCATATAGCCAAGACTGTTAAACCTCAGCATGGATCGACTCCAGGAATCTCACACATCTGCGGTACAGCATAAACGCTGGCCTACTTTCTCCCTATCATCTTTGCCCAGGGCTTCTTTATCCCCTCTTTAAAGCCTCGCTGCATCAACGCGGTTTCTCCTGAGTCGCTCGTGGCTCCAGAGGTGCCTCCGCCGAACCTCAACCCGGCGTCGGACGACCCGACACGTTCCATCGTAGCACGCGGCCTTTTTTCTGCAGAGCAAAACAAGTCGTTTAAGGCGAGAAATGACAGGTGAATAGGGTAAAAAATTTAACTAACAGATATCAACATTAAACTTCTCCAGTTGATTACTTACATAAATATAACATTTTTATGTATTACAAGTTTTCTGCGAATTTATATTTAAATATGCAGGAGTTATCTACTTAAATATGCACATACATTTCCAGGCTAAAAAGAGGTTCAAAGTTCTGGTTTCATTTTGTTAACGTATTAGATTTCCAGGTATTTACAGAGGGAATTTACAAAAAAAATCTATTTTTGCTGATTTTTTTTTGAGTAAAATGTTGTATAAATCTGAATGATATATGAAAAATACCCTCTGTAAATACCTGTAGGATGTAGTTAGGAATAAATGTGGAAAGTTTGGTTTGTGTAAGTGCTACTGAAATGGAGATTTCTGGCTCAGAGCAGTTTTACATTGTAAAATCCTGTTTATTTTTATTGGAAACCACTAGGTACCAAAACCAAAATTACTCATATCCTTCAAAACATATGATATAATCATAGCAACATATATAATATCAAATTCTCAATGAATTAATTCAAGTATGAAACAGGAGTGTTGATCGTCTCCACCTCCATCTCCTTTTACCAAGAGAATATCTGGTCACATGACGCTTTTGAACGAATCAGGTTGTCAGAAATGGACACCAACCAATGAGAGTGCGAGTTTAGCTTCAGATCAGCCTTTCTACCTTCATGATAGTCGCCAATACAAAGGATATGACCATATTTGGACCTGACAGACTTTTGCAGGAGATAAGGAGCTTCACAACAGTAGCTCATATGCCAGGATAGAAAGATGACTTTTAGTGAGTTTAGGACTAAATTAGAGGCTCAACACAGACAAAGTGTAGTGAAATGAACCTAAATGTGCATTTTGACTCCTTTTTTTAAACTTGTTTGATAGAAAACAGCAAAAAAACTCAAAATTCATCAGTTAGTGGAAAAATTGCGTTTTTGTTGCCGTGTCTCGCCTTAAACGTCTCTGTAAGCGACGCTCGGCTCTATTAACAACAAAGGATTTTGTGGTGCAACAAACTCTGGGAGCACGAGGCTTGATTGGGCAGCAGTGTGACGTTCTCTTGGCCTAATCCACAGCGAGAGGGTATAAATAGATCTGGCTAAATCTGATCCTCTTTGACTGAGCACCTGTGTACCAGATATTATTCGCTCCCCGCCCGTCACGATAAATGATTCATGGCATGTGTCCGCGCTCTTGATTGCGAGGGGTTAGCCCCTAGAAACGACTCGGGTAAACGAGGATGACAGGGGCTTCAGTCAGAGGAGGGTTTCCTCACTTAGAGACACCGATTTGGATTTGGATGCGACAGAGAAGCCGGAAGCTAAAAGCAGCTTAAGTTTCCTGTTTCTGTCGAAGCAGGTGTTTCCTGTGCTGCAACAGGTGATGGAAGCTTTTTGAAGTTGCCAGTAAGATGCACCTGACTGTGGTTCATCCTCTGGAATCTGATCTTGTGATATCAGATTATATGAGATCATAAACCCTCAGATTAAGATGATCTGTGTCCTACGGGTCAAATCTTTCTTTTTTTAACTCCATGCAGGAGAACAGTAAAACTGTTTAATAGTTTGACTTTGAGTTTGGGTGCAACTCATGATTCAGTCCTGTATTCTCAGTCTCCATCAGATCAACCTGACGAACACATTTGTGTATTTTAGTGAATAGCAGTAAAAAGGGCTAAGCTAATTTCTCGGTGGTTGAAAGTCACACATTTGTGTTGGCTAGGCTAGCTAGCTGGTGTCTTCTTGTTGGTTGCTAGCTGCTAGCTGACTGCTGGTTGGTTTTCAGTTGGACTTTGGGGATGATCTCTCCCTTAATTCAAGGCCCAGACCTCGTTCTGTACTGAGCCCACATCAGTTGTGTGTAGTATGAGTTGTTGAAAGATCCGCTCGCACATCAATCAGGTCAGTCTGATTAAAATCTGGACGATGACATCAGTTGGATTTTAAAAGTGTGACAACAGAGAAGAGCTGGAGTGAAAGATGTAAAAACTAGAGGGAAAAGGCTGCAGAAATATCACAAGTCTATGAAACCAACAGACGCCATTTGTTTTGAAACTGAAACATCTTGAAATTAAACTTTAATCGATGATAGAAACAAACATGCTAGCCTGCTAGGCTAACGCCAGCTAGCACACCACTGTGGAGAGTCCTTGCAAAGTAGGATCGACTGTTTATACTATGGACAAACACATCGTGACGTCACCTGTTGGATTCTGAACCTCAAAAATGAAGCCCAAAGTGGGCAGGGCTTGTAGTCAGATGAGCTTTACTCCGCCCACACGTGGATACTCCAAATATGGACATGACACCTGACGTCCACTACCTGTTAGCTCAGGCTACCACCTGTCACTCAAAGCGAGAACGCCCTCAATTATGCAGAATTTTAAACCTTAATGAAAAATAAACAAAAGAGTTAGAAAAAAGATCACAAATCAATAATGTTGTAAAGTTTCCACTCGATGAACTGCAGTTTTTTGCACTTACACATGGGCTTCATCGCTCAGACCTAGAGTTGCCGCTTGCAAATAGGTTTCCCTTCTTTTTCTACTTCTTTGGTTTGTTTGGTTGTCAGTAAGTCAACTTGCAGGGGAAATTGTTGCCTCCTAGAGGACAGTAGAGTAGCTCCAAATCACGGTTGTTTTTACGCCTGCTTCCTCGATAGATCCCGTGCGGTGGTGCATTCACTGAAATAATTTCTTGTCGCGAGTGTTGCACTGTGATTTTTCCAGCCCTGTAGTCTGAGATGACAGAGAAGAGGATCTTGAAAAATTCTTCTGCTTCGGTTTATTGTCTTCTATTTATCATCACATTAGCTAACTACCACATTAGCATGTGGCTATTAATGCGTCTTCTTCCTGTTTGTCTGGTTTCAGCACCAATCTTAGTCATTCACAGGCCTCCTTAGACTCTTTGTGTTGAGTGAGCATTCATATGTTAATGTCCAGAAACTGAAAATGGCTTCTTTAATAGTTTTATTAGCTTAGTTGTGATAGTGTGCAGCACAGTTTTCAGACACAGACCACGTCTTTAAGGCTATGAAAATAACTGCAGCTAAATCTCAGTGCAGAAATATTAAAAACAAATGTCTTAATGAGTATTAGCTAAGATTGATATTCCATACGCTACTGGATCAGAGCCACACAATAACTTTTAATTAAAATAAATGTGAATCCTTTGGTTGGGGCTATGAACGTTCCTCTGCTGCTACATCAAATCAAGTCAGACATTATTTCTGTGCCACTTTTCATACAAAAAATGCAACGCAAAGTGCTTCACGCAAATAAAAACTCAAAACATTACAGCAAATAATAAAAGCCCACCCCTCCCTCCGTCTACATGGATGCTGTTGAATAGCTAATCAGTTTAGTGGTAATAAAACCTTGAGCTGCAACAATCACATGTCGTGTGTTGGCTTCATACTGAGGAATCACAAGTATCAGCCCAGTCCACTGTCTAGTGCTGTAGTGTCAATGCATCGTAGTTTTAATTGTTTTCAGCTCCTAATAACCATGTGAACGCTTGATGTGCTGGTTTCTCTCTGGTTGGAAACAAATCCATTCTTTCTGAGCATGTGACAAGTTGAAAGAGGGAACAGAAACATGGAAGTAGAACAAGAAGTGTTTGACGTGGAGAAATCTTGGTTCATCTTCTTCTACTTTAGATATTTAAGACTGGCAATAAGGTTTCTTCTTCTCCTTCTTCTTTCTCCTGCTTTTTCTTCCTCTTCTTTCTTTCTTTCTTTCTTTCTCATCCACGTCCTCATCTTCCTCCTCCTTCTTCTTCCCGTCCTTTGTGTCCTTCCTTTTGTTCTTCTTTTCATTCTCCACCTCCTCCTTCTTCTCCCTCGTTTAATCCTCCTACTTCAAACTTGTCATCTTCTTCTGTTGAATTAATTCGATGTAGGAAGATAAAGTCTCGTACTTTTGCATTTTGTTTGAGGTGTTTTGGGGCATTTTGACCAGTAGACTTCTGCTTTGTGTTGTGTTGCGTTGGGTTAATAAGGACTTGACACACACTAGCTCTCTGAGGTGATCTCCAGTTATTCTGGCAAATTTATTTACAATAATAAAACGATTATGTCATTTAGCTGCATGCTCCTGGTCCAACGTGAACAAAGCAAATATTATGATGAGAGGGAAGTTAGCTTAACACACAGTGAATAAATTTGAGCAGTAAGGTAAATACAGATGTAATAATGACAATTAAAAGAAAGATGACGATGATGCTGATTAGAAACGTGACTAGAGGGGTGAAAATATAGGAGATACCACAGAAGAAGAAATCACAATCCCTGCAGTGACACTTAAATACAGCTTTGTGACGTCACTACATTTAGCTAAAGGCGAAACAGAGGGAAGCTTGAGGCTGACACTGTAACTGTCAACCATGAAAACGTCGTCTTGTTGTATTTTTTGAGCCAAAAACAATAACTTGGAAGTTTTACCAAAACAGTTGGTTGAAATATGCTTACTGGTGTTTACAGGCTGTAGTGTTTGAGAACTTTTGCCTCCAGCTAAGCCCTGCCCCTCAAAAAACATCACATTGTTTATAAGCTGTGAAAGCCTCTGGTTTTCTGTCTATATTATCGGGTGGGTTAACACTGGGGCAGCCATGCTGTTTTTCGACCATGCCAAGGAGTGTAACATGTAGACAAGTATTATAAATAAATCATCACAAAGAAATAAGGAAATGTTTGAACAATTTTGCTGTTTTTTGTGTTACACCTGCACCTAAAGCTCTTCATAAATAGTATGCGCAGATAGCACAAAGGAAGCCACTGTAGACTTAGTGTAATTATAATATGTTGTTTATGTTCAATCCTTGTATTTAGTGTCCATGTGTCAGGATCTGAATAGAATCATTTGAGTCTTGATTTTGCGTAAACATGTCAAATCTCCGAGGTTTATGCAGCCGACAGTGACGACCGCATCGGTGCAGAAGCCGATCTCGTTATGTGATCTCTGCTGCACCTGCAGCTAACTGCCACTCTTTCTTCTTTCTCTTCAGTGTTTGTTGTTGTTGTTGTTGTTGTTGTCACTGCAGGAAAATTGATTTTGTCTCTTTATTTGCTTCAGTGTTCGAACACTTGAGAGAACACAGTAAATGTGTTTTCTCCCTCATTTCTAGGAGGGAAATTATTACTGAATAGCATCTTCAAAAAAAAATTCACATCTGTGAGGAGGTTATGTAACAGGATGTCATTGAGTCTCTGCCCTTGAAGGGAAGTCGTGTTCTTCTTCAGGCTTTATGTGTTTCCCACTTAACAGCCACTAATTTGAAATTATAAACTAAGCATCCAACACCGAAGCTGCTTTTCCATTGAAATGATTCAAGGTTAAAAACCTGGGCTTCATTTATGAGTCACATGTTGTTGATGACAGCGGCTCCTCGTGAGTCACCGTCCTGTATTAACACAACAAATAGAAAAGCTTCATGAATGCTGTGAACACAACCAAGATGTTCTGCCTCCGTTTACCACTGACTGGAGAACTTAGTGTCTCTGTGAATCACTGTATCACCTTAATGGCAGCGTAGTAGCAGAAGCTGTAATGATTTTGAATCTGTAATTAGCTGCTGGTGTAGACAGGGGTCACTCTTTGTTGGCGGAATAAAACAAGTGTGAAAAGGAGCCAGAACGTTTGGGAAATACCAATTTTATGACTTCACATCCCCAACATCAACCCTTTAAATCAGCGTGGATTTGTTAAATTCAACAACCAGTGTTGTGAAATTGTGAAATTTAACCACTGTTGAGTAACGTATGTTGAAATAATTTCGCCTATTTACTCTGATAACATTTTTTTGACAAGTCTAAAGTCACAAGTCCAGATGTGACTCATCTCGACTGACTGATTATCTGTTTCTTCCCTGAATTTTTATCTAAAATTTGAAGTTTGGATCAATAATCCAGCAGCTTGATAATGTTTTCTTGTTTAATCAGCATTTTGTGAGTTGCGCATCTATAAACATTGTAGCCTTCTAGGCTAACAGCAGCTAGCATACCACTGGAGAGCGTCGTTGCGAAGGAGTTTTTCTCCTTTTTTGGTTTTGTTTGGTGGTTGGCTTGTAGGTACATAGCCATGATGAGCTGAGACTGAGTTTGTATATTTTTGTGTTAATTTAATTTAATTGGTGCAGGAACATCAACCACATATATACGAATCATTGGTTGGTTTTTGAGGTCGAACTACAAATTTTTATGTGTCCGATAGATAAATTAAGATAAATCTGAGATAACTGTACTCGGTTGTGGTCTGTGAAGGGTTCTCACTCATCCAGGATGTGGTATATGCAAAATACCAAGTGGAAATGGATGAGTGACAATATATCTTCTAGAAACCCTACAAATAGCTTCTTTAGCTCTAAAGGTCTGGTGAGGGGTCGGGGTCTTCAGAAACTTGCATGATTAAAGTCTACCAAACACCACCGATCGGCTTTTAACAACATCATATCACATGCTTCCTGTCCTCTCTCTTTTCTGGTCAGTTTGAAAGTTGAATATTTTAACCAATAACATTAAAACTTCTTCAAAGTTGTAGCTTTTAATGAGCTCAGCCTCAGATCTTCAACCAGGGCCCATCTTGACTTTAGACTAAAGAGGCTCTTTTAAAGTACCTGCCTGAAGGTCTGAGGCATGGAGTGATGTCTTTTAAAAGCCTTTATACTGTCCTGCTGTTTTATAAGGGCAGCAATTAACAGAGGAATAACCAGTCTCATGATAGCATATTAAAGCAACATTCTTGCTATTAGCGATAACATATAATGTGAAAAATTAACGCACTCACTCACCACAAAAATACTCAACAGCACCATCTAGTGGACTGAGGCAATAAAATGAGAAAATTCACGTTTGCAGTAGATGTAATAAAAGATTATTACAGATAGCAATGGCAAAGACACATGAAAAAGGCGAAACTACAGAAGAAAATATTGCGGAAATATCACAAATCTAACAAAAGAGTTATTTTAGTTTGGAGTAAATGGTTACATATCCAAAATATCCTTAAACTTAAGCGATTTCGAACCTAATCTGGAAGGTCGGCCCTTTTTACTAGCTTCCTAAATACTCAACAGCACCATCTAGTGGACTGAGGCAATAAAAATGAGAAAATTCGCGTTTGCAATAGATGTAATAAAAGATTATTACAGATAGCAATGGCAAAGACACATGAAAAAGGCGAAACTACAGGAGAAAATATTACAGAAATATCACGAATCTTACAAAACAGCTGTTTTAGTTTGGAGTAAATGGTTACGTATCTGAAATATCTTTAAACTTAAGTGATTTCGAATCTAATCTAGAAGGTCGGCCCTTTTTACTAGCTTCCTAAATACTCAACAGCACCATCTAGTGGATGCTGGCAGCTATATGAGAAAAAAGTTTAATTAACATATGCAATAGATGTAATAAAAGATTATTACTTGTTATCTATGTATTGATTAGGGCTGGGATGAGAGCACCTCCAGGTCTGAAAGTTGATTGGATTTAAAAACTATAACAACAGAGAAGAGTTGCCCAATGGCAAAGACACATGAAAGATGCGAAACTACATAAGAAAATATTGCGGAAATATCACAAATCTGAAGTAAAATGGTTTCATATCTGAAATATCTTTAAATTACTCGATTTCGAATCAAATCTGATAAATACTCAACAGCACCATCTAGTGGACTGAGGCAATAAAATGAGCAAAAAGTTCAGTTCACGTTTGCAGTAGATGTAATAAAAGATTATTACTTGTTATCTATGTATCGATTAGGGCTGGGTTTAGAAAACAACTATTTTCAGAGTCAAATCAATAAAAAATCAATGTGAAAGATCTGATATCAGTTCGTTCAACTCCAGCGCATTTCCTTCATCCTCTCATTAGAAATCTCAGCTTTTAGTCTTACGCAAAAAGGTTGAAAAATCTCAAAATAAATTGATAATGAATCAAATTAAATCTAGAAATCAGTATCGATACCCAGCCCTAGTATCGATAGAATATCACTAGTCATATAGACTTTGTCCTTTACCTGTACTAATTCATTTTAAACCTTGTTTTTGATTGTGTTTTTTTCCTGTGTCGTTTCACAGCTGCAGAACAAGCAACAGAAAAAGCCTGATAGGAAGCGGTCAGTCTTCAGGTTTACCTCGTCCTCACTCCCCTCTCTCGTCTCTAACAGGTGAGTGTAACGCGTTCACGTCTTTGCTGATGACGTGACATCACTGTGTCGTTGTCGTCATCGTCCCAGTGTGTGTGTCCCAGAGGAGGCGCCGCTAACTCACAGCGTTGTTCCCCCAACAGGAATGCAGTCCATTGTGTAGAGCAAAAACAACACAGGCCTCAAATGGCAGCACTCAAACAATAATGATATTATGAAAGTGAGACTAATACATGTGCAGACTGAGCTTAATACAGGATGCAATAAAGACTTGTCTGGTATTTAGAGGAATGACAGCGGACGGAGAGTGGTGCATCTTCGGTGTCCCCATCAGGTCGTCTCTGTCGTGTTTGGGTGAGAAAGTAACGAACTCAAGAATCAAAAGGCGGTAATTGTTTTGGGTGAGGAAGTGTTGGCCTGCAGAGAGGAAATGCACAGGAGCAGAGGGAGGGGAGGCCTCATTTACCACAGGGCGTTTTATTTCCTGGCATTGGTCAGCAGCGAACGCAGAGACCAGCAGAGACTTGCGGTTTCTCAGTCTGAATGTGAAACTCTTTTAAGATGGACGCAGAGCCGGACGGCAACGGCGTCATCGCTAACCAATGCGTCCAGCTCTGGGACGACTTGACTCTGTGGCTCAGGAGGAATATTTGTAGCAAAGGTAAGACAGGACCAGAAAGGACTTGATGTTTTTTCTCTGCTCTTAGCTCTGGAGCAGATTAAACCTTTTTGCTCCTTCCATAAAAGACGAGTTGAAGCGTTCTTCCTGTCTGCTCAGGTGCAGCCAAACTCCTCGAGGGAAGAGGTTAACATCTTGACCTGATTACAGTTACAGTTCAGTTAAACATTCACAGCTAACAAAGACTTGTATGACTCGATCTTTGTTGTTTTCTCTGGGAAAGGCCATCTTTGTTATCACAGGAGGTGGTGGCATTGTAGCTGGTGGTTAATTAACTGTTTGGTCACTTCCTTAGTGGAGGCTGTAATTGTGTTGGGACAAAAGCTTTGTTTTTACTTCATGGGGGTGGAAATGTGACTCCTAATGGCTGCTTTTTAGAAAGCCCTGAAATTCTAAACCTTTTTTGTTACAGATGAATTTAATCTCCTGAGACCCTCCGTCCTCATATGGGGACATTAGGCAGCTTATCCTGCTTCATATAAACCCATTGTCCTCATTAGTGGACGCTTTAGTCTAGTGGTTGCAAACGTTAAAACATATTTATTTACTCTTATTATCCTAACATTTCTAGTTTAATATGACATAAAAATTTAAGAAATTAGCAATTTTTGCGAATTAGCAAAGAACTTGTTTGAGGATGTTGGCACTTCATTGTTTGCAGTTCCGTCTTAAGAACAAAGACAGCCTAACAGTCAGGTGTTAAAATAAACATTTACACCCATTGGTGACTTCATTATAATATAAATAATGAAATAATCCTAGTGTCCACATATGAGGACATTGTTTTTTTTTTCCCAAAGACTACTACTTCCTGTTGAAAGATGATGCATAGTTTTTATTTGTCTTAAGGTTCCACTGATCCCAAATACTTTGGAGAAATTAAAGATGTATACCAGTTAAAAGCTTCGGTCTCAGGAGGTTAAATATGTTCATGTTATAAATGTTGGAGGGGAAAAAGAGTTCATTTTTATTTATGTATTTGCACGTTAAATAAGAGCATGGATGTCATTATAGGGTCAATACAAAGGAAACAAATACCAGAGCGGAGTGACATTATCCTTTTAAATTCATTGCTGTCACCATCTTTTGCAACAGGTCAGACTCCAAATATCTCTCTTCTCTGATGGCAGCTGTTTAGTCGTAAACAAATTCAACTCAGATGACAGCAGATGTTTACAGGAGCATTTCCCAACAAAGTGACTCCAGGCCACTAAATATTTGTAGGCGGAGAAGTAGCCAAGCTAAATCTTGGCTAGCTAAGAAATAGGCAAAGAGTTGGATTACGAGTGGAAATTTAAGCCCCTCCTCCACACAGTAAGCAGTAAACCTCATTCAGCGCAGGTCTCATTTTTGGAGCCAGTCTCAAGTGGCCATTTGTGGAACTGCATGTATCCCCTCCCCCATGTGTTGTAGCTTGGTTGTCTTTTACAATTACTTGGCTAATGGAGCCATAGCAAGCTGGCTAATATTACCTGTTCATACTATAATGCTATATAATACCAAACTATAATACTATACTAGTCTTATCGGGAAGAAGCCGTTTTTGATGCCAGTTTTGCAGCTATTTATATCGCAAAGCTCTCAGCAACCACCAGTGTCATGTTTTCTTTTCTTTACTCCAGTTTCTTCTTCATCAGCTTTCTCTTCTGACGTCAAGTGTCTGTACTGAGCTTCTTCATGTAGCTAGCTGAACTTTTGAGCCATAAAACGTCACAAATCCTTTAATCGTATAAGTCAGTCCAGGTTATTTCATGCTAAAATGTTAGTAAAATAGTTATTAAGCTCTTATTTTAAGGTAGAATAGTTGCATTCAAGATCAAAATGAGGCTACCAACCATCACTTTCTCTATAAGATGATAACTCTAGATGTCTTTAGGGTTGAGCCTTTCATCATCAAACTCTCCAGACTCTTGAGATTCAGCTCTCCCTTCACTCTCACTGTCTGGTTAATGCTGCCGTATGACTTCCCACATGCTGCCTGCATGTTTGAAGCGTGCAGCGACTCTTTGTGGGTTTTTTATAGTAACATCAAGGCAGTTTGCACGAGTTATTTGCCCGTCAGGCTTTTCACAGTTTTTTTTTTTTCCCCAGAAGTTCAGCAAGAGGAGCGCGTTAATCTCCAACAAAACGCTTCCATCTGGCTTCGACGAGTTTTGACATTTAGACGTTTCTTTGCATAGAATCCAGGAGGCTTATAAAAATCACGCTGGTCAAAGCACACGGTTTAAGAAAAATGACAAATGGCAAGTGGAGGGTAGGATTAGAGAGAAGAGGACGGAAATTAGATCTGATGCAAAACCAAACAGGCTGAACAACAATAAGCATTTAATGAATGTTCCGTTGATGAAGCAGATACTTAGAAAACAATCACCACTGTGGCTAATGTTGAGATGTAGAGGAGATACTGTAAGGTCCAGATGAGATGCATTAATCTGTGGTAGAATCTGATTTAACAAATTAAATGTTGTGTGGTATGAAATGAAACTCCTGCTATGAATTAATTTTTTTTTTTAAGCTGAAACAGTCCAGCATTTATCAGTTAATACATTATATCGGCGGGCCGATATATCAGACCGATATTTGCGTTTTTTTACTGGTATCAGTATTGGCCGATAACGGGTGCGTTCACAGATACATTTATATATAAATATAGATATTTTTTTTTTTTTCTCCTGGCAAGATTTACAAACAGGCGCATCCACAGCCAGTCCTGTGCTGCTGGAGATGCCACGGACCCATGCAGCCCATACATTGCCCCTCCCCCACTAACAGAGTGCGTGCAGCTGGAAGCTGGAAAATGCTACCTGACGTTTTTTTTCTGTCTTGGGCAAGCTAATAGCGCAGGTTGTCAATCAACCACAAAAAATGTGTATGTTTTTGGTTAAAATGAGACTTTTGTTATCATTGAAGGATATTTTGTAAATATCGGCTCAGAATAATCTGCAGCACGTATCGACCATCAGCCAATGCTGAGGTAAAGAAATCAGTATCGGCCCTAAAAAAAAATCCATATCGGTCAGTCTCTAGTACATTTATCTATACATTCATAAACAATTAAAATTGTTATTTTATATTATATTATATTATATTATATTATATTATATTATATTATATTATATTATATTATATTATATTATTATTTATTTATTTATTAATATTTTTTTGTATTAATCTGTGTTTTTTTTTATTGTATGTTTAACATCTTTCTTTTGGCTCAAATATTCAGATATGAATCCTTATTGATGTTTGCTGCATGCTGTGTAGTTTTTCTGCTTTTAAATTAACTGTATTCTTTTTTTCCTTGTGTGATTTTCTTACAGGAACAAGTCCACAAGACAGTCCTAGGAATTTTTCTCCCAGTGCCTCTGCTCATTTCTCCTTTGCACGAAGGTAACCTCACCTCCATTTCTTCAAATCAGCCAGTAAAGACCGTAGAGAGGCCGTAACAAATGTGATATTTTCTCTGCCAGCACATACAGTGGGGGAAATAAGTATTTGATCCCCTGCTGAATTTGTAAGTTTGCCCACTTCCATAGAAATGATCAGACTCTGGTTTTTATGGTTGTTTACTGGTTATGGGTATAGACAGAATATCAGTCGAAAATGCATAAAAAACACACAATCTAAAAGTTATAAATTGTTATGTATTTTATTAAGGGAAATAAGTATTTGATCCCCAACAATTCACTTAGAATTCAGGCTCCTACAGATTGGCTGGTGCGCATGTGGCACACAGCTGTGCTCAGTCAACTAATTACCAATACTCCTGATCTTAACTCGTCATGTATATAAAGCACACCTGCTCTAAGAATCAGTTTCTTACATTCCAACTTCTACAGCACCATGGGCAAGACCAAAGAGCTGTCAAAAGATGTCAGGGACAAGATTGTAGACCTGCACAAGGCTGGTATAGGTTACAAAACCATCAGAAAAAGGCTTGGTGAGAAGGTGACAACTATTGGTGCCATTATTCGCAAGTGGAAGACCCATAAAAGAACCATCAACTGTCCTCGGTCTGGAGCTCCCCGCAAAATCTCGCCTCATGGAGTGAGGATGATGATGAGAAAGGTGAGGGAGCAGCCTAAAACAACACGGCAGGAGCTTGTTAATGATCTGGAAGCAGTTGGGACCTCCGTCACCAAGAAAACAGTTGGCAACACACTGCGCCGTTATGGATTGAACTCTTGCAGTGCCCGCAAGGTCCCCCTGCTCAAGAAGGCACATGTACAGGCCCGCCTTAAGTTTGCCAGTGAACATCTAAATGACTCAGAGAAGGCTTGGGAGAAAGTGCTGTGGTCTGACGAAACCAAAGTTGAGCTATTTGGCATTAACTCAACCCGCCGTGTTTGGAGGATGAAAAAACGTGAGTATGACCCAAAGAACACCATACCCACGGTTAAGCATGGAGGTGGAAACATCATGTTTTGGGGCTGTTTTTCAGCAAAGGGTACAGGGCAACTTCACCGAATTATGGGGCCAATGAATGCAGCCATGTACTGTAACATCTTGGACAAAAACCTTCTTTCCTCAGCAAGAACACTGAAGATGCCTCGTGGGTGGGTTTTCCAACATGACAATGACCCAAAACATACTGCCAGGACAACAAAGGAGTGGCTCAAGAAGAAGCATATTAAGGTCATGGAGTGGCCTATTCAGTCTCCAGACCTTAACCCGATCGAAAACCTGTGGAGGGAGCTGAAGCTCCGAGTTTCCAAGAGGCAGCCAAGAAACTTGAAGGATTTAGAGACTGTCTGTAAAGATGAATGGGCCAAAATCCCTCCTGCGCTGTGTGCAAACCTGGTGACCAACTACAAGAAACGTCTCATTGCTGTGCTTGCCAACAAAGGTTTCTCTACAAAGTACTGACTTGTGTTGTGCTTGGGGATCAAATACTTATTTCCCTTAATAAAATACATAACAATTTATAACTTTTAGATTGTGTGTTTTTTATGCATTTTCGACTGATATTCTGTCTATACCCATAACCAGTAAACAACCATAAAAACCAGAGTCTGATCATTTCTATGGAAGTGGGCAAACTTACAAATTCAGCAGGGGATCAAATACTTATTTCCCCCACTGTATGAATACTTTAAAGTCTATTTATATTTCCAGAAACGGCATCGGTTATTTTGTTTTATGCCATTTCTCTACATGATATCATATAATTATGTATATTTTGTTTATTATAACCCACAGTCATTGCCACAGAGCAGACAGGTAACTTCATGCTACTAGGTTTCATTTTACACTTTAAAATCCACATCATCAGTTCGTCTCACCTTAACTCCAAAGTTTTCTTTTGCATCATTCAGGCGTCTGGTTGAACCTTTCGTTTTTTTGTTTTTTTTGTTAGTTTTTTTTTGTGTAGTGTAAATCATTCATCTGCAACCATGTGATCATTAGATCCAAACATATAAAAAGACAAAAATGAGTGTCTTCATGAAGCATGTTGCAGTAAGAACCCATCTTTGTTCTTACTGAGTGGTGTTTTAAAATCTGATTATAGTACTAATTAAGTGTTAATTTGTTGAGTTGATGAATGAATTCATGTTTTTACCTTTTCTTTTCTGTTACAGAACCGATGGTCGCCGCTGGTCATTGGCCTCCCTCCCGTCCTCTGGATATGGAACCAACACACCGAGCTCCACCGTCTCTGTAAGCGTCCTCCTACATTTACATGCACAAAATACACCGTTGTCTAACAGTACTACTGCTACAGCTGTTCACATTGCTGGTTAATAGACATGGTCTGCTAATATCTTTGCTTCATGTGCAGCGCAGATTTCCACCTCCCTCTTTTATTTATTCAGTCTTCTCCTGGAAAAGTTTGTCAATAGGATATTTTGCAAAAAAATAACAAAAATTCCTACCAGATATGCATGCGAGTCTTGAAGACTGTTAGTCAGCTGTTTAATGCACTATGAACATACAGTATATCATAAAGGCACAATGAAAGGATGCATCAGCATTGTCCTGAGACGTATCGTCCACCACTATTTTTGAAAACACCTATACACAACTTAACAAAAACAACCATTTACAAAGTAATAATAGCCAATAACAAAAGAAGACACCATCGATATGTGTATGTACACCGATCAGTCACAACATTCAAACCACTTCCAAGTAAATATCATTGAACCATCTTGTGACAGTTCAATGTTCTGCTAGGAAACTTTTCATTCCTGTAGATGTTACTTAGACATGTAGCACCCACCTAGACCAGACCAGACCAGACCAGATACCCCCGTAGCAATGACACTCCTTGATAGCAGCAGGATGCAGCCTGACACAGACACACAAAAATGTTGTAGGAACAACTCAAAAATACATGCAAAACAGCATAAGTTGTTGACCTTCACTAGATCCCAAACTGATAAAGTAACTGTGGCCCCTCCCCTCAACCCATAGGACCCTGCTAACAACATTGTGTTGCCAGACACAATGGGGGAAACCCTCAGAAGGCTCATGTCCGTTCTCTAATGCGTCACAGCTGTTTTGGAGGCACAAAGGAGACATAAACAATACTAGGAAATTGGTCATAATGTTATGGCTGATCGGTGTGTACAGTTGAGTGTCATCTGCGTGGTGGTAAAACCTTGATGTATGATGCCAGCGGTGACCAAATCAAACTCTCCCACCCGTTCTGATTGGACCAGTCAGGGGTTATTATACAAATGAGACCTACGCAATATTAGGAAGGTGCTCATAATGTTATGCCTGATTGGTGAATATTTACTGAACCCAAATTATGAAACCAAATGAGCCATGTGGATTATCTACAGTTAATAAACTACATGTTCTTAATAACCACACTTACCCTGCTTTAAAAGTAAAACTAATTCATGGTGTTAAAACGTGATAAAATGTGTATTCAAATCAAAAAGTTATGTTGACATTGATGTGGCATTTAGTTTTTTATCGCGCTGGCTCTGTTTACTCGTGTATTTAACTACACGTCTGATAGTGTTTGAGTCTTTGTGAACAAAGTCTGTGTGAGAGGAAAGAGATTTGTTCCAGAGTAAACACTTTCTCATAGTGCGTCTACTTCCCCTGTCTCCATCTGTCCATATCAGCTTTATCGTGTTCAGGAAGCAGTCAGAGTTTACTGCAGAGTACGTTTGCACTCACTAACACTCATTTACAGGAATTACACTGTGTCATGTGGACTGAAAATGAGCTGTGACATTGTGTTTTTGTTTTTCGTGATGTCTGCTCATGGAGTGCATTTCCTCTTTTTCACCCCATGCTTTTGTTTCTCAGGTGAAACTTTATGAGTAACATTATGAGCAATAATGTATTTTTTTATATGCGGTAAAGGTCAGACTCAGTTAAATCTGTTTAAAACACTTTTAATATAATGCAAGTTATATTTTGTTTTCACAGCTAGTGACTTTACATACATACATTATTTAAATATGAAACTACAGCCTGCAACTAATTAATCTAGCTTTAGCTTAGCATAAAGACAGATTAGCTATCTGGCTCTGCAGTCATTTCAGTTGAGTGATTTAAACTTTTTGTCTATTGTTAACGCGATCATTTTGGTTAAATATAGAACCAAAGCTACTAACTAATTAGCTTAGCTTTGCCTTGCTTAGCCTGAAGTCTCCAATCAGCATTAAACAGCTAGCTTGGCTGTCTATAAAGCTAATAAAACTAGCACAATATCATTGTGTCATGTACATGTGACGTTTCAGTGCATATGATTATTTTAATACAGTACAATACAGCAGGAAGCTGCAGCCAGCAACTAATTAGCCTCGCTTAGGTTAGCTTAGCATAACGACTTTAGTCAGGGTTAAACAGCTAGCTTAGACTGTGTTAGCATTTTAAAGGTTTTATGTTAGATTTATTAGATTAGATCATCATTTAAACATAAAACTGGAACCAGCAACTAGTTAGCTTAGCATAAAGACTTAAACTGAGGTTAAAGACCTAGACTGACTCTATTGCCAAACTAAAAGTTGGTCATTTAAAATGTATTAGATTTGCACCATTATTTCTTACTTCCATGAGTACATGTGATCATTTAAATATAAAATTGGACCCAACAACTAATTAGCTTAGCATAAAGACTTATACCGCTAGCAGCTAGCTTGACCCTCGTGAAAGCTAAACACCAACAATTTAAAGGTTTTTATTTTTATTTGAGATTTATGTCATTTAAATGTAATTATTCAAATACAAAACTGGATCGGGCAACTAGCATAAAGACTTAAACTGGGGTTAAACAGCTAGCTTGGCTCTCGTAAAAGCTAAACATTAGTAGTTCAGGGTTTTTAATTTTATTTGAGATTGATATCATTGTTTAATGTGATACCGTGGGTACATGCAATTATTTAAATGTAAAACTGCACCAAGCAACCAATTAGCTTAGCATAAAGACTTAAACTGGAGTTAAATAGCTAGCTTGGCTCTTATGAAAGCTAAACATTAGCAGTTCAAAGGTTTTTTATTTTCATTTGAGATTTATATCATTGTTTAATTTGATTCCATTAATATTTTTATTTGAGATTTGTGAGATTTATGTCATTTAAATGTGATTATTTAAATGTAAATAATGAATTAGCTTAGCATAAGGACTTTAGCATCTCGCTTGACTTTCTCAAAACCACCTCAACTTTTAGCCCTATATATTTTATATGTGCAAAAAAAATAACAACAACAAATGACATGTTTAACCTTTTGGCAGAAAGGTTAAACATGTCAGCTAGGCTAAGCTAAGAGTTTCCCTGCGCACACATATCAGAATAGTTTTGTTCTTGTCACCCCACAGCCCTAGTATTGTTTTCTTTTATCCACGCATAAAAATAAATCACCATCTCCTTTTTTTTTCTTTTCTTTTCATGTTGAATATATATTTGTTTCATTTCCAGTCATCCTGTTCATCACAGGAGAAGCTGCACCAGCTGCCCTTCCAGCCCACGCCGGACGAACTGCACTTCCTCTCCAAGCACTTCTGCACCGAGAGCATCTCCGGGGACGAATGCCGCAGGGCGACAGCCATGCGACCCCGCTCACGCAGTCTCAGGTAGCGACCCCCCCCCTCAAAAAAAAGAATATTTTCACATAAATATTTAAAACGTTACTGATTCGTGTCATTTGTGTCTCAGCCCTGGAAGATCTCCGTCTTGTTACGACCATGAGATTATCATGATGAATCACGTCTACAAGGAGCGGTTTCCTAAGGTGAGGGCTGACTTTGCTACGATCTTGTCCGACCATTCATTCTGCCACGCGTCACCAAACGCCTCTGTTCGTCTTTTCTGCAGGCCACAGCTCAGATGGAGGAAAGGATTCAGGAGATCATACGCAGTAGCTCTCCAGAGAGCGTCCTCCCGTTGGCAGATGGCGTGCTCGGCTTTGCCCACCACCAGATAATTGAACTGGCCCGGGACTGTCTGGAGAAGAGCCGGCTAGGACTCATCACCTCCAGCTACTTCTGCGAACTCACTGACAAGCTGGAAAGGCTCGTCCAGGAGGTGAGTGGGTCCCCAGGAATTTTATATGCTCTTTTTTTTGGTATCCACGTTTCTAAAGAAGCCTACGGGAGTTGTCATGACAGAATTCTACTTTCGGTTTCATGTTACCGGTGTCCCACTAATAGCCAGGGGGGAAAAAAAGCTTCTCAAACACGAAAAATGAGCTCAGGTTCAACTTGTGCTGTTGTTGGTGGCCACAACAATTTAGAGAAACTGAAAAGTTTATTGGAAACTGCTCGTTTTTAGCACTAATAACTATGACGAGAATGACCTTCCCATACGTTCTACACTCAATGCCGAGCAACAACAAACGAAAGCTAGCACGGCTTTTGCAGCTTTAAAACTGAAATGTCCTCTGAAGAAAGTGTATGTTTGCTCCTACCACTTCATCAATATCCCATCCCAGAGAATTCACCTTAAAACAATTCACTGAATTGAGGTTACAGGTCTTTAAGTGTAAAATTTACCCAAAATGGATGGACGTTAATATGATGAATGGACATACTTTCTGTTTTCTGGTCCACTAATGTCAATGTAGCTATCACCCAGCTTTAGCTTCAAGTCATCTAATCTCAGTCCGTGAGAAATGACGAATGAGTCACTGTAACATAACTATTCCCATGACATTCGTATTAAGTACCCACCTCCGATTTTGCCCATTTCTAGCTGCTATCCACAGCTAAAAGCCATTGTTTACTGCAATGTTGACAGCTACTGAAACCATGGAAACGTAGCGCTACCGGAAGAGCAAAATCGGCTTCCGCTATGAATCATGGGTAACATTCAGAATTCAGGAAAAAGGTGGATATTTTTAGATTTTAAATCACAGATTTACTGACGGCCTTTTGCAGACATTTCTAAAATTCTGATAATCCTGTCTTGACCATTTGGATGAAGAATTTTTCCATCTGCTGCATAACAAAAACTAATTTTAGCACATTTTTTTAAGCTGTAAAGTGTCCCAATTTTTGTAAAACACAACAGACATAACACAAGGTATTGACTGGTAATCGGTAATTTTCTTCTTGAAAATAGCAATTACTCAAACACAGGTTGTTACTTTGGTTCGTATACCAACAACGTATGCCCAGTAAAAATTATCTGATTAGAAATATGTCTTTACATGCCCTAAAACTTCAATCAGAATAATAAAAAAAAGTCTATCCTCCAAACTCTATTAACAAAACTGAATTAATTCAATGGAAGGTGACCAAGATGGAGGCCTGTTTTAAAAGCTACAGCCCTTTTTGTTTTGCCAACTCTATATTTATATACCTCCTCACCTGACGTTAACCCCACATGGGTCAAACATGCTCAGATAGAATGGATTTATTCCAACCAGTTAAACCGATCAGATCAAGTGTTTACATGGTTATAACGAGCTAATATTTTGAGCTATTGAACAGATTATCAAAGGTTTGGCATGAGCCGTTGAGTCTTTCTTGACCTTTAACAAATCAGATCAGCCCTGAATGTTCAACAACCTTCTAGAGTTTGAGGTTTATGTTTAGCGCCTCCGGCTTGAATGTAGATGTTATGGGGTTGAGATAAACTTTGATTTTAACCTTCTTGCATCTTCTCTCCTTGCTTGCTTGTGTAGTCGACGGAGAGGTCAGAAAGCGAGGAGGTCAACTTCATCCGAGAGCTGGTGAAGAAGATCCTCATTGTGATCGCCCGACCTGCTCGACTTCTGGAATGTCTGGTACGTTTCATGTCACTGATCATGTCTGAAATATAATTCCTCCTGTCCTGAGTCTTTTACTTAATCTCGTCGTTAATGTTTGTTGGTGAGTGTAACCATTGTTCTTTCCTACGCAAAGAGAAACATGGTAACGGTGCAAGGTGCTCCCTGATGTGTACTTGTTCTGGATGGGTCATTTTCACAATGGCTGTTTGTTCCAGATGCATCTGGTTTCTGCACCGTTTAATCTTAATTCAGATTATCCAGGAGTCAGCAACTCAAGTCTGCTCGGGTCTGAAAATCACTGCGTTAAGATAAATCTGTCCCTGAAAATATTGTCCACGTCAGATTTAGTATCGCTGGACTCTGCTCAGCTCCAAACTTTATTGTCACTCTCGTATTTTAGTTTAGTTTTTATCTCCAGCTGCATCAGGAAGCTGGAAGAGCTCCACTAATGGGACACTTCAAGCTCAGCACTTAAAAACAGATGGACCAAAAGTGGATCGTTTAGCATCTGAAGTGCAACATGTTCCCCTAAGACATAAAACAACCTAGAGGAAGTATCCAAAAAAATAAGCTGAAATAAGCACAACTGGACTTGTAGTTTCTAGAAGATGTGTAGCCAAGTGGCTTCTTCGGGTCTTAAAGTCTGGTCGGGAGTCAGGGTATGAATAGGAACATCTGTGGGTGTTGCCCCCCTGAAACTTAATGCCCAGCTACTCACCTGTAGTTGTACGAAACTGTTTTAATCCTGTTTTCCTTCCTCAAAGAATTCTTGACCCTAATCGAACCACCCATTATCCTCCACAGTCTCAGGATGTAAAGGGTGTGAAAGCCCTGTTCCCCTTATTGTATATATTTTATATATCTGACAATTAAGTTAACTTTGACTCATATACCATGGTCTTTAGACATACCTACAGAGAATGAACATTGGACTTAAACTGCCAGATATTCATTTTATTTTTCAGGTTTAAATGTATAAAAAAAACTTTTGAGGCTGTAGACTGCAGAACTCAATCAGAAATTTGATATTAAATGAATGTTCCTTAGACTTTTGTAGCTTAAAAGTGCTAGTAAATAAGTGTGGCACTTGTGTTAAACTGCATCCACGTGTAAAGCAATCTCTTTGTAGCTGACAGTGGGTCGCTCATGGAGATACTGTTTACATACATCTGACCAGTCCCTCGTACTCGGCGAGCTTCCTGTCAGCGGCCTCTTCCAGGCATTTATTTGCTCCAACAGAACCGCTTGTTTGGTGGATTCATAGAAGAGAACAACATCTGGTCTTAAGGTGGTGGTCACAATGTGGTTGGGGAACTTGATGTTCTCCAGCTCTGATCAAGGTGATGGCCTTTAGAACCTGGTCATACCTCCACCTCTACCTTCCCTCTCCCCTGGTGTCCACAAGTATATGGACAGAGCTAGCTCCTCTTGCTAACATTTCTATGAAAAGAAAATACAGTCAATGGCGCCCCCATTGTTCCATCTGGATTCATCCAACGCTCCCAGTCTGCTGTCACCATGGTGAATACGGTGGTGGAAACCAAACACACTTTGCTGTAAATGTTTGAGTTGACGACCAGTGACCCAAACACAAAGTTGTTTTTTTTTTGTCCTGTAATTGCTGTGACTTTCTGAATTTCACAGCCTCTCATCACCATAGCGTTACTAATCTCTTCCTGTGTTTACTCTATTCAGAGTGCAAAGTTGCTCTGGACATTCTTTAATCCTCAACCTTCAAACTGCGCCATGAATTCAATGTGTGTGTTTCTGCCGCAGAACAAAAAGGAAAAAGTAGGCCAGTGTTGTTGTTTACTGCCGTCATCTAAAACCAAAGTGTGTTTCTGTGTCTTCAGGAGTTTGACCCGGAGGAATTTTACCACCTCCTGGAGGCGGCTGAAGGACACGCTAAAGAGGGCCAGGGCATCAAAACGGACATCCCTCGTTACATCATCAGCCAGCTGGGACTCACTCGGGATCCTCTGGAAGGTACGAGATGTTTCCTCACGGCATACGGCGATTAATAAATATGGTGAAACCAAAGAGTCCCTGCTTTTTCAAGGAGAAACTGTAAATGTGAGCAAAATGAACGCAGCTGCTGCGGCGAGGCTGTAAAGGAATGAAAGAATTGAGTTGTGGACTAAAGACAAAGAAACTGTTGGCTGATGTCCTGAGCTGAACAGACTGTTATCCTAATGACCTGCTGTCTCTCCAGATTCAGTAACCAACAACATTCATTATGACTAATTAGAAAGGAATGGCCTCCCCATAGACCTTACACAGATCGACGCATGCTGGCTCATCAGCCAATCTCTCCGTTCATTTCCCCCGAGTGTCTCCTGCGTTTTGTTTGCCTCTTGCGCCCTGAAGCAAACCTACAAGGAAGGACAGATGTTAAATAGCGGTGGAAATGTGTTTACAAGCTCTCGGGGGACTAGACAAACACACCCATGATCAAACTGCACACATGGACTTTGGCAAGGCTGCACATAAAACAAAAAAAAAAAAAGATGCAAGGTGGTTCATAATGAGCGTTTGTTCTGGAGTGGTGATTTTCAAAATGAGCGTTAGACAAGTGAGTCTGTGTTTCCAGATTTGATTTCCGCCTCATTTGTCGTCAGTTCAGGTTATCTTGGAGTCAGCACCTCCAAAACTGTCTGGGGAATAAAGGCTTAAGTCGGCTGTTTGTGGTGCGTGTAAAGGTCTTGATTTCTCAGCGTCTAGGTTTCCTTTGTTTCTATAACCGCACTGCAGAACACGTTTGAGGGTTTAACGGTCAGACAGATCAGCTGACACACCAAACTGACGTCCAGGAATGTCATGGCAGGCCGAATAATGTCTGGATCTGGATCTGGATCTGGACGAAAACACTTGAACACACCCCAAAGACTTCAGCCAACAGACAGCTTGTACATACATGTGCAGTACTTTGCAAAAAAAAAAAAAAATATCACAAAATGCAAACAAAAGAGAAGTCGCATAAATACTTGGTGTTATCATTCTTTGCCTTCAAACCAGCATCAATCCTCCACACTTCAGGGAAGTCAGGGATTTTGTAGGATGCTAGACGCAGTGGTCGGCCAAGGAAACTTAGTGCAGCAGATGAAAAACACATCAAGCTTTTCTCCCTTGGAACTCTGAGGATGTCCAGCAGAACCATCAGCTCAGAACTGTCAGAAACCAGTGGTACCCAGATTCACCCATTTACTGTCTGGAGAAGGTTGGCTAGAAGTGGTCTTCATGGAAGAGTTTCAGCCAAAAATCCATCCCTCCGACATGGAACAAGGCCAAGAGACTCAACTGTGGACAAAAACATAGGATCTGGGTGCAGAAAATGGCAGCAGGTGATCTGGACTGATGAGTTAATGTGTGAAATATTTGGCTGTAGCAGAAGCCGGTTTGTTCACCAAAGGGCTGGAGAGAGTCGCAATAATGAGTGTCTGCAGACAACAGTGAGGCATGGTGGAGGCTCCTTGTAAGTTTGGGGCTGCATTTCTGCAAATGGAGTTGGACGTTTGATTTAATGGTGTCCTCAATGCTGAGAAATACAGACAGATACTTATCAGTCATGAAATACCATGTGGTTAGTTCTCCAAGATGTTTGAAACAACCTACCAGCCAAGTTCCTTCAAAACCTGTGCAAGTACCTAGAAGAATTGATGCTGTCTTGAAGGCAAAGGGTGGTCACAGCAAATATTGATGTGATTTAAGTATCTCTTCTGCTCATTCACTGCATTTTGTTAATAATTAATAATTTTGCACAGTGCTGAATGTTCATGCATATTCTGCTTCTATGTGAAAGGAAACAACTCCATACCAGCAGGTGGTAGTAGTTTGTATTCATCACTGAAAATGGGAACCGCAATTACTGCTAGCCGAGAGGCTAGAAAGCTAGGAAGAGTTTCCTAGCTAGGAGGAGCTAATGTTAGCTAGGATGCTAGGAAGCTAGATAGAGCTACTATTGGCTGAAATCTATGAAATTTAGTAGGGCTACTGTTAGCTGGGATGCTAGAAAGCTAGCAAGAGCTACTATAAGCTGAAATCTGAAAAATTTAGTAGGGCTAGTGTTAGCTGGGATGCTATGAAGCTAGGTAGAGCTACTGTTAGCAGAAATCTAGGAAATTTAGTAGGGCTACTGTTAGCTGGGATGCTAGGAAGCTAGGAAGATCTACTATTTGCTGTGAGGCTAGTTAGCTAGGAAGAGCTACTATTAGCTGAGATCTGAAATTTAGTAGGGCTACTGTTAGCTGGGATGCTATGAAGCTAGGCAGAGCTACTATTAGCAGAAATCTAGGACATTTAGTAGGGCTACTGTTAGCTGGGATGCTAGGAAGCTAGGAATTGTTACAGACCGTTGTAGAAAGATGATGTCTGATCAGTTGGTCTGCAGCTTATGCTTGCTTGATAATTGCAGTTGTAAAAATAGGAAATAGTCTTTGGATGTTTAGATTATTATTTTTTCTAATGAATCGCTGACAGGCTAGGTTTGCTGAATGGTGCTGATCCTGTGATTCACAAGTTGAAGGCTTTCTGGACTTTCTGGATAATCGTGGTTGTTGTATATGTTTGTCTTTGGATGTTTACATAAGATTTTCTAACCAGAACAGCCAATAGTTGATCTCTCCAACTGACTCAAAACTGAATCATCCAAAACTAGCTCCACAGATCTTTACTGACGGCCCAACACCAGCAAACATTTGTTAGCATTTGAAGCACGCTCACACCAGCTCTTCCACTAAAACCTCTGTTTTCTCTTCTGTTTGTTTTTTCTCCACATAGAAATTGCTCAGCTCACCAGCTGTGACAGTGGCATCGCAGAAACCCCAGAAACAGATGACTCCGTAAGTGCTCTGGCATTGATCGCTGTATTGATCTTCACTCCGGGCGAAAGCAGCCAAGTCCAGATTTATATCTTTTTGATTTGTTTTTACTATTTGTCCAGTCTCACAGCCTCAGCACAGCCCTGCGATACCGGAGGAAACCCTGCGAATTGGACTTTGAGATGACAAAACTCATCAGCAACGGCGCCTACGGGTGAGGACGTCGTATTTTATATCAGATGATCTAATCTCTACTAAGAATCAGAAAAAAATATTTTCACTCATCTCCCTTATCTGTTGGCTTTCTTCTCTTTGCTTTGTATTGTTACAGCAGCCTGATGATAAAAAGTTAATGTTTTATTATCCAGATTTGTCTCTTGGATGAATTCGTTCCCACCGTGATGGATAAACTCTTTCCTCCGCAGGGCTGTTTATCTGGTTCGGCACAAGGAGACCAAGCAGCGGTTTGCCATGAAAAAGATCAACAAGCAGAATCTGATTTTGAGGAATCAAATACAACAGGCCTTTGTGGAGAGAGACATCCTCACCTTTGCCGAGAACCCCTTTGTGGTGTCCATGTACTGCTCCTTTGAGACACGGCGGCACCTGTGCATGGTGATGGAGTACGTTGAAGGTCAGTAGCTGGTCCCTTTTTTGAAGGACGGTGTCTTGTGTGTGTTGTTTCTAACCTCGCTGCGTTGACCCGTGCAGGAGGCGACTGCGCCACCCTTTTGAAGAACATGGGCCCGCTGCCCGTGGACATGGCCAGGATGTACTTTGCGGAGACGGTGCTGGCTCTGGAGTATCTGCACAACTACGGCATCGTCCACCGAGATCTCAAACCCGACAAGTGAGGCCTCATACATTTTTAAAGAAGCCACAGTCGATATGTTTAAAATTAACAATTACCTGACTCCGTTTTCAGACGCAGCGGTAGTCGACATGTAGCTCTCATCAGATCCTTTTATTTAGTGTAGAGGAACTAAAGAGAAGAAAAAGTGGGAATAATGTAAATGTAGCCTCAGGACTAACCCTCCATCCTACAACGCAATTTTATGGTACAATAAAAATGTACAGTGGCAAATAAGGCACTTTATCTTTACCTTATTTAAAACCACTAAAGAGCATTAGAGGTAGGTGGGGATGAAAAATGGAGAAAAAGGAGAGTGAATACTTTATAATAATAATAAGGTTATCTGTTTTTCTTTAGAAACTCCACTCCATTTGAATTCCACTGTATATTTTAATTTGACTGTAATTACACAAAAATAATTGTAGTTTTCTTCTTCACTTCTCCTCAGTCAGCTTTGAAAAATAATTTATCAGAAACACTTAAATTTCCAACTGAACCATTTAATATACAATTAATTTATATAATATTTGGAATAATATTGATTAAAGCATGCAAGCATTCGGGGTATTATTATTGGTTTTATAATACTAATAATAATAATAATTAAAAGGACAAAAAATAATTCTTGTATGTTGATACATAAAGTCAGTGGTAATTCCTAAATATTTAATGCTACAAGTAATTTATGATATCAAATATAATGATTGTTCTGTTTGACTTTTAATACTTTAACTTTTAAATAATATTTTTCACTTGGTGCATTTTTGAAAAAGGTTAAAAACTTTTTCCACTCCAGCTCATTAAAAAGCCAAACACGTCTCTTACCGTCAGTTTATTTCTAACCTTCTCTTCCTCTCGTTTTATTTATGTCAGTCTGCTGGTGACTTCCATGGGCCACATTAAACTCACAGACTTCGGTCTTTCCAAAGTCGGCCTGATGAACATGACCACCAACCTGTATGAAGGACACATAGAGAAAGATGCCAGAGAGTTCTCCGATAAGCAGGTAAACATGAATGAAACTGTACAGATGTGCAGTCTGACGCTACATGTCCCTTCAAACTTATCACATTTGGGTTATTTTCTTTTTTTTTTCTTGTGCATAGGTTTGTGGAACTCCAGAGTATATTGCTCCAGAGGTGATTCTGAGACAAGGCTACGGGAAGCCGGTGGACTGGTGGGCTATGGGCATCATCCTCTATGAGTTCCTTGTGGGCTGTGTGCCGTTCTTTGGAGACACACCAGAGGAGCTGTTTGGACAGGTCATCAGTGGTCAGTGTCAACTTCTTCTCTCCTTAAACAACAAGAAACATTAGATCTCTGTCACCACACACAAAAAGACGTCACATTCATATTTTCTTTAGTTGCAGAGTTTCTGCAACGCTAGTGACGTCCTCTAGTCTAAAGGCCGGATTAACTTCCCGTGGGAACCAGTCACATAATTAGGGCGGGGTTTTATGTACAGATGGACAAAAGAGTAGTGGTTGGTTGTAGGACTGTCTATTTGTATGCAGAGGAATTAACTTTTCTTTGTATTAGTTGTATCAGGTCTGAATGAAGAAGCTCATGCAGATGTGCAAAAAACTGCAGTTCATCGAGTGGCCACTTGAGGCTCCAAAGGGGAGCAAATCCTCATAGACCCCCATGTTAAAAAGACCAACTTTACAGCATTATTAAACATGTCTACAGCATGATACAAATGTTTAATAAAATGTTTTTGGTCTCAATAGTTTATTATTATTCATGACAACTGTACAGGGGTGATTTTTTTTTTCTAACTCATTTTGTTTATTTATTATGAAGGTTTTTTAAAATTCTACATAATTAGGGGCGTTCCCACTTTGAGTGACAGGTGTTAGCCTGAGCTAACAGGTAGCAGAGAGTTAGGTGGGCAGGTCTCAATGTTCGACGCAACCGCTATGTCCATATTTGGAATATCCAAGCGTGGGCGGAGTAAAATTCATCCAACAATGGCGACCGCAGGCTCCGCCCACTTCAGGCTTCATTTTCAAGGTTCAGAATCCAGTGGGTGACGTCACGATGGGTTTATTCCGTAGTACATACAGTCAATGGTTAAAACACGCTCCCACATCCTTATAAGAATTCACTCTAAACCAGACTAAACATTCCCGTTAGCTCCAGCTGCACTTCTGTGCTAATAAAGCTAATGTCATCATCAAGAGGCTAAACTAAGATGAAAGCATAAGAACAACATTGACTTCAAACTGATTTTTACTTAACTGTTCATAATGAACTCTAAATAAACCTTGAATGCCCCAAAACATCAATCAGACTACAACCTTTTTATTTTTACACGTGTAAAGTAATTCTGCAGAAGACGTTTTAACAGGATACAGATAGATGTGCATCCACAGCAGATTTTGTTGCTTATTTAAGATTTTAAATTAAGATTTCTTTAATTTCCCTCAACTGTTATATGCATATTTAAATTCTATTGTTGATTTATGCTTTTTCCCCTAATTTCACATTTAAAAATGAAAACAACATCAGTTTATCAGCTCCGACATGTGTGTGTGTGTTAACGTGCATTTGTGACACTATGTGTGTGGTTGAATATGCGAAAGATGTCATCTAGTCAAAAGTTTTGCCAGCATCTGGCGTTTAGATGCTGTCAAGCACATCAGCAGAAATTCCCAGACCTGGCTCAGCTATGAATTAAACATTTGCATAGTGACCACATGGAATTAGATGGCGGCCATATTTCTCCATTTACTGAAGACTGAGATTTCCCCGGAGGCTGAAAAGGAAAAAAAGAAAAGCAGATGGCAGTAGGTGGTTTCAGCTCCACTTTGGACCAGTGAAGTGAAGTTTTAATATTATGATAATGTTCCTTTGTTGCCCGGCGGTGACAGCGCAGGGAAAAATCTTAATCTTGAAAACAGGAGCTTTTATCTTGTCTCACTGTGGCTCGTTTCAGTCGGTTGTTGGATAACCACCTTGTGCCTGTGCCATGGAAATGAATGACATGCCACGACTCATTTGGTATGCTCTCAATCAAACTGTAGCAAGCCTCCGAGAGTGACTGTTAATTAAAAGGGGGCCTGAACACGCTGAATGCATGCCAGTGTGGCCTCGGGCCGCACATACATATTCATAGCTTGGGCCCAAATTTGATTAAAATGGGGGACAAACGGTGCACGGAGCAGACAGCCAGCAGGACTCTTCACATCCAGGAGGCTTTTCATGCAAAAAAAAAAAAAAAAAAAAAATAGTCGTCTGCGTGTGAAATTTAGATTTGCCTAACTTGATTATTCATAACAGTTAATCAAAAACACTTTCAAAATAAAACTGCATGTGTTTTTTTTTTTTTTTTTTTTTTTTACAGACGAGATCAACTGGCCCGAAGGTGAAGACGCTCCTCCTCCCGACGCCCAGGAACTCATCACTTTGCTGCTGAGACAGAACCCTCTGGAAAGGATGGGTGCAGGTATGAAAAAAAAAGAGAAGAACAGTCCGTGACTTCTCATGCGCCACCTCAACAAAGCTCATTATTCCCATAAGTCACCGGGGAAGGAAATTGAGGTCATCCGGCAGCGGGGGCAGTTTCATCCTGCAGCCTGCTACCCTCCGTTCTTCCTAGCCCATGAATCTATACCTGATCAGAGGAGAGTGTAGAGCTGTAAAAGTGACCATGACCTGGGAACAAAGGCTCAGAGAGCAGAGTCAGTCCAGGGACATCCGGGCTTCTCTCCACGCACCGGGCTGCCATTCACAAAGTCTCCTGCTATTCCACAGAAAGGTCACAGACAGGAAATAGTGCTGCATAATTTATAGTCACGGTATCGCTTTGGCCTGCAGCCACCGTTGTGGTGGAAGGGGGAGGTGGGGGGGACAGAAAACATAGCGTAAGCGTTTCTTCACCTCCTGTGTTTAACCGAAACCGCCTCAGTGTCCAGCAGAGATTCGACTGAAGGCTGAATCCAGCGAGACTCATCTGTATTCTTTTAATCTGCTGCAGGTGGAGCCGCCGAAGTGAAGCAGCATCAGTTTTTCCACAACCTGGACTGGAACAGTCTGCTGAGGCAGAAGGCCGAGTTCATCCCTCAGCTGGAGTCTGAAGACGACACAAGCTACTTCGACAGTGAGTTAATAATTTTTTTAGGAATAGCACGTTCTTCTTCACGTCTCAAAATTCACACGTTGAGGTGTTTTCTTCAGCCTCAAAGCAATTCATTGACAAAAAGGAACTCGTAGCAGCTAATTGGATGCTCACTAACTTTGTAGCAGTATTATAGACCAGTTCATGGCCTACGTCATTGTGACGTCACAACGTTAGCTGGAGGCACAACATTGTGTCTGAAGTAATGTTAACTTAACCACAAGCTAATGCTAACTGTGAGCTAACGCAACATTAGTTGCATGTTTCAGGGGTGTCCAGGCAGACATTGAGTTTGCTACGTTACTCTCCACACTGGTTCCACTTAACTTCTTGGAATATCTTTGTTGGAGAGGCTTCACTTGATAAAGACAGACTAGACTTTGTCCCCTCTGTGTCCTTTGGTCAAATTGTCCATCTAATGAGTGAGAGTGTAGCAGTCGGTGAATATAGTCCCATCAGTCAGAGTCAAACTTTTTAAAATAACACTCATTCACATTCATTCTTACCAAAACAGTCCTTTGATTTATGCTAACCATCGTTTACAGGCTATAGTGTTTGAGATCTGTTGCCTCCAGCTAAGCCCCGCCCCCCAAAAAATGTTACAATGTTTAAAAACTGTGAAGGGGTCTATAGTTCTTCTTTGAGTTCTCCAAAGCATTATGGGATCTGTAGTTCCAAAACTTAAAGCATAATTAGCCCAGAAATAAAAGTTGGAATTATAGTTTTTCCACAAAGGGACATATCTTGTTTTTTCTGTCTTATATCTAAAAGACATGAGTGCAAAAGGCCACAAGCTCAGTTTTAAATTATCCCTAAAAGTATCATGTCATAAAAAATATATGGTGTTCAGTGTTTTGTCTAAAACCCTCTTTACAGAAAATGACAGACTAAATCTTCTACTTTGCAGCTTAATATTAACATTTCATTTACAACCTTGTGAAATATAAACTTCTCCTCCCTGACAGCTCGCTCTGAGAGATACCATCACCTGGAGACGGAGGAAGAAGACACGAACGATGAAGACTTTAATGTGGAGCTGCGTCAGTTCTCCTCGTGTTCTCACCGGTTCTCTAAGGTGCGTCTTTAATCTCTCAAATTGTCTCTCGTCCCATTCTAATGAGCACGTCGTCCTTTTTTTCCTCGCGGGGGAAACAAAGTGCGAGCAGCTCCTGCTTCATATGGAAATTTGTGTCTCCTGTTTTCTCTGCACCCCCCCTCCCCCCTCCCTCCCTCCATCCCTCCCAGCCCCTCGGTATTTAAAACGTACATTTCGGCTTTGCATACATTTTCTGCTTGCAAATTAGATCTGTTGTATATAAGACGTGGTACAATACAGTCGAACACGCTGGGAGTCAGTGCTGTGCTGCATTGCAGTGTGCTCTATTCTCACATCAAAACAAAGCATTACAACCAGTCTCAGAGGAAGAGACATTTATCCGTCTGCTAAAAAAACTCCACGCTTGTAAGATGCCATTATGTCCGTGTGGCTCAGACAGCATCAGAAATGAGATTCGTTCAATTCGTTTTTGTATTTCCAGCCTCGGTGTATTGACGTGAGTCCGTGTTTGTTTGTGTTTGTGTGTTTGTGTGTTTGTCAGGTTTACAGCAGCCTGGATTTGTCTCGTGGACACCTGGAGGAGAAAGGAGAGACGGAGGAGAAGAAGAGCGAGAGCCCGCTGACTGTGGACTCTCTCAGCTGGACGCCAGACTTTGCTGAAATGTACGTTCAGATTCTAAACTAGACTTTTGCTATGGAATAAATACCAGGTTGAATATGTGCTTCAGCTGTTTGTGGTTCAGATACGACTGTAAGTAGAGATCCATTAGAGGCAGCAGCTGTTATAAAATATTAGTGTTGATTTGCGCAAAACTGAGATCAGACCCCAAATTCCAGGTACTTGAAGCTGCCCTGGTTGGATGTTAATGAAAGATCTGAACAGGACCTTGGAGGAGAACTGATCTACAATCAATAAACCCTTTGTGACTGTACAGGAGTTTAAAATAAACCACAAATATGTCGTCTCTTCCATGCAGGCCCTCGCTGTCCCACTCCACGGACACCGACAGCATAAATCAGGGCCCTCGCCCCAGTTTGCTCCCAAAGTTTGCCATCTCAGCCGAGAGCGAGGGGGACGAGACGTCGGGCCTCGGCGACCCCAGCAAGGCCTCCTTCTCCATCGGAGAGCTGCCGCAGGACGAGCCTGACGCCACCACTCCGGGCAGCACCCACAGCGGGGCCACGCTCTCCGGTAAGAAAAGGTTCCTCTTCAACGTCTGTTCAACCCTCACGAGCACATTTTAATGGATCTATGCTCAAAATGCGACTTTCTGAATTTGGTCATTGTCCCAGTTTACATGCAACGGAGACAATAGAATAACTGACGGGAACATGTCGTCCTCCTACACACTAGGTGGCGATATGTGTTTTTTCAGTGGGTTAACTCGAGTTGTCCATTTGTTAGACCGACATTTCAAACAACAACCAGATGGATAATAGTTCAGCTTTTTTAATCTTGTACATAATGTTGTGCGCTACTTCTGGTGCAAATAAAATGGGGCTATCCCTCAGACGGTTCTTCTACCGGCTCTGTTTACCTTCTTCTTCTGTGACCAGCTTTCTTGGATGTTTTTGTTTTCCGAGGTCATACACCAGGGCAGCGGTTAAGGAGCATGTGCACACGTGGTGTCTAGTTAAAGTCCGATTAAGGCGTATACATGCCGGAGAAAAACGATTTCCAGTCGCATTATCTGGGTGTCTTAATATATTCGCATGGAATTAGTTTTACCAGGAGACCTTTGATAATTTCTAATAATCACGGAGGTCGTCTGTGATCTTAATCCCATGCGAAATGTCCATGTCTGTGATTTGTAAAATAAAAATTACACTTCAAATTACCTACCATAATTCTTGTAACACAGAGGTCCCTCTAATAAAACCATTCTAGTGCGAATCAACATCTCTGTGATTTAGGGGTGAGGCTGGGGTTGGGTGTTTTTTTCCAAGTCTTCATTTGTGGCTTTTTACTGCCTCTTGTCAAGAATTATAAAGGATGTGCTATGAATCAAAGTTTGGACAGATGTTAGAGCACAAAGTGTAGAAGCTGCTGAACTGTTCGCCTGGATTAAATCATTAAATCAGCCATTAATGTTTTCATCAGCAAAGGTGGAGCTGTTTTAAATACTGACAGGTTATTGGTAATTTCTTCCCCAGGATTATTGTTCCATTATAATTAAAACTGTCTCTGACACGCAGTGAGATGGAAAGTAGCAGAGCCATAATGACGGAATGTAAATTAGAGTAAAACTCAGAGTTTGTTTATCCTGTGTGAATGTGTCACATGAAACACAGACGTAGGGGGTAATATTTGAATTTACCTGTCCTCAGGTAAAACCAATCCCATCCGAAAAGGGCTTTATTCGGATAAAGAGAACTCCGATATTAGCCGGAGTAACGTGTTTAAGTTGTCCAGTTAAAGTCAGAATAAGGCAACTAGACACTTCAGCAACGACTCATTTTAATGCGCATCTGCTTCTTTATGAATTCAGGAAGTTTCTCAGAACATCTGGACCAGCTGACGCCCAGAGGTGAAGGCTTGGAGAGCCCCGACAGCACCAGTCACACCTCTGCAGACCAGGAGCCTCAGACCAACTCTCTACGACCTGAGAGCGCTGCAGAGAAGACGGGAGCCGTCGCCAAAGTCCCAAAGTCTGTGTCAACCGGCGCCCTCTCTCTTATGATCCCTGCAGGTGAGTTAAATGTATATGTAATATATATATATATATGTATGACCTGCAGCCCGGCTGTTGAAGGTCGAGTGGCGTCCGAGCACCAGCGTCTCACGGATTACAACGAGCGTAACGAAGTTTGATTCGATAATTTGAAATAGATGAAAGCTAGCTCGCTGTGGACCTGTGCAAAATTGCCTCAGCACGACACCTGCTGCGAGCTGCGTCTTACAGAGCGGTCGCGTGCAAATAGCCGAGCACAAGCTGCTAACAAGGAAAATAAGGAGGCAGCTCCGGAGCGAGAGGTCTTTACTCCTGGGAGAGAAAATCCCATTAGCTTCACCCCCAGCAGGAGCAGAACGGAGCCGTCTTCACACCTCAGCGGCGGCTCCAGGGCCGGTTAAAGAGATTTAATTTAGACCAACCTGCTTTTATTTTTACAGATGTCTTCGGGGTGTCTCCGCTGGCCAGCCCCCTGTCTCCTTACTCCCTGTCCTCGGACCCTTCGTCCAGAGACTCGTCTCCGAGCAGAGACTCCTCGCTCTGCGCCGCTAACCCTCGGCAGCCCGTCGTCATCCACAGCTCTGGGAAGAAGTTCGGCTTCACGCTGAGGGCGATAAGAGTTTACGCCTGTGACGGTGACATCTACACTGTCTACCATATGGTCTGGGTAAGGATGCTAGCAGCAAGACAAGACAGTACATTGCTGGGATGGTATTTAAACTCAGAAACTTAGTCTTAGGTTTTTAAAAGCGCTGTGAAGAACAAGAGATAATATTATTAAATGTGTCTTGTGTCTGTTAACCAGAATGTAGAGGACGGTGGACCTGCACACAAAGCAGGACTCAAAGCTGGAGACCTGATCACTCATGTGAACGGAGAACCGGTCCACGGCCTCGTCCACACCGAGGTGGTGGAGCTCCTCCTTAAGGTAACTTAAAGAGTCTGTGCTCATCTTTAATCAGACGCATATCACTGCTCAGAGGGATGAAGATATTATTCATAGTGTCATTTTGTAATTGAGCTTAAATTCATTCCAACTAGAATATCTGAGTGAGTGTAGGAGGTAAAAGGTTAAGAGGTTTTCCTGACATTTAGTGCCAATAAACTGGTTTTAGGTCAGTAACGATATCCCTGCTTCATTTTAAGACTATGAAATGTCAGAATAATAAAAAGTTTTATTTCAGCTTTTATTTCTCAGAAGTTTATTTGCGCTTAATGAGTATTTGGTGGCAATAACTTTAAATGGTTGAACTTTGGTCAGAACTTGCAGGTCGACTTCCACAAGGAATTCCTCTTGAGAGACCTGGTGGAAGTCGATCTCACTTTTTCAATTCCGCCCACAAACTTTCTCTTGGATTGAGGTCAGGGGTCATTTAGTCATACTGGGAGCAAGCCTGGGCGTCCTTTGTATCTTATTTTGCAGCTGCCAAACTTTATGTGTATCACTGTTTCAGACTTCCCGGCTGATGCTTTGAGATGTTTCTTCAAGATAATCATCCGTCTTCATGATGCCATTCCTTTTTTTTTTTTTTTTAAGTGCACCAATCTCTCCGACAGCAAAGCCACCACACAACATAATGCTGCTACCCCCATGCCGGAACTATAGTTTTCATTATTCACATGTTTTTATACTGCAAACACATACAATACAATCAACAAGGCTGCAAACAGCAGTCAAGAGATATATGAAAATAAAACAATAATAACATATAACAATCAATTAGCCAGTAGTTGTAGTTGTCACGGTGTCTCTAGCTGGGAATTCCAAGTTAAAGTGGTTAAAAAAATGGCTGCCAGACATCGTAAAACTCTGCCTTTAGACAAATGAAGCCTTTAAACTGGAACAAACAGAATTATAGTTTTAAATTGGCTTTAAAACCTGTTTTTGTTTATGACTTCCACCCAAGCGTATATAAACTACCCAACTCATCTGAAGCAGAATATACTGTCATAATTCACTATGAAATTCATAATAAAAGTGTTGAAATTTAATATTTGATGCATTGTTTTGTCCTTTTTCTTTTCCCTTCAGAGCGGCAGCAAAGTGACCATCTCTACGACCCCCTTTGAGAATACTTCAATAAAAACTGGTCCAGCCCGGAGGAACAGCTACAGGAGCAAGATGGTCAGATGTGGCAAGAAGCCCAAGAAGGAGAAGACGCCAGAAAGGTACAAATCTATTTGTAGGCATGTAATAGTTAAGAATTATTTACTTACTATATGTAGGTTTAAAACCTGTGGAAACATATTTAGATCCTTCCTTCAATGAATCATAAGTTGCTCAAACGTTAAACGTCCACATTTTGGTCATAGTACAACTGTTTTTAGATTATTTTGTTAATTATTGTCAAATAGCTGCTTTAAGATGATAACTGGTAAATTACTTGTTATTTTCAATGGATTTAAATGACTGTACAATATGTTTTTTTGCAAAATGTTACACAATGTATGAAATGTAAGGATGGAAAAAGCTCAGTGGTTGTGCAGAGATGAGGTGAGCGGGTGATCTAATTTCCTGTGTAGCCATTACCAAGTTTCCTGTTGGCTGCAATTACAATGAAGGGATATTTGAATATGTGACAGGATGAAAAGGTTGTTTTTCTTTTTTATTTTTTAGACATGTCTTGTTTAGTTCCCGTTTTAGATTAGATTTCTGTTTTCTTATTTTTTTCTTCTTCTTCTTTGTTTTGCAGGCGGCGCTCTCTTTTCCGACGCTTCGCCATGCAGCCCTCCCCTCTTCTGCACACCAGCCGAAGCTTCTCCTCCCTCAACCACTCTCTGTCCTCTGGTGAGAGTCTCCCCGGCTCCCCCACACACAGTCTCTCCCCTCGTTCCCCCACCGCCGCCTTCCGCCCCGCACCAGATTTCACCCAGTCAGGTGCAGATTCTACCTGAACTTGAAGGTTCTTCAGCAAATTCATTACGTTTGATTGCTCATTTTGTGTGTTTTTTTTTTTAATTCCAGGTGGCAACTCCTCCCAGAGTAGCTCCCCCAGCTCCAGCGCTCCAAACTCCCCCGCGGGCTCCGGCCACATCCGCCCCAGCACCCTGCACGGCCTCGGCCCCAAGCTGCCGGCTCAGAGGCTGCGTCAGGGGCGCCGCAAGTCCGCCAGCAGCATCCCCCTCTCGCCTCTGGCTCGCACCCCTTCACCCACCCCCCAGCCGACGTCTCCTCAGCGCTCGCCTTCTCCCCTGCTCACTGGGCATCCCGTTGCCATTTCCAAGACGGCCCAAGCCTTCCCGACCAAGATACATTCCCCTCCCACGATCGTGCGCCACATCGTGCGCCCGAAAAGTGCCGAGCCCCCTCGCTCCCCGCTCCTGAAGCGCGTCCAGTCCGAGGAGAAGCTGTCGCCTTCCTACACGGGAGACAAGAAGCACCTGTGTTCCAGAAAGCACAGCTTGGAAGTGACCCAGGAGGAGGTGCAGGACGAGGAGCTGAGGACCGGGGAGCGAGACTACACCGTCCTGCAGAGTGTGGACGAGACGGCCTGCGAGCCTCTGGCGGTGTCCCGCGTCCGACCGGCGGAGCAGGGCTGCTTAAAGAGGCCCGTCGGCCGCAAGATGAGCCGGCAGGAGTCGGTCGAGGAGCTCGACAAAGAAAAACTGAAGTCCAAGATGGTCGCCAAGAGGCAGGACTGGTCAGAGAGGAGGGAGTCTCTGCAGAAGCAAGATGCCCTGCATGAGCTGGACTCGTCGCCGTTGTGTGGCGACGACAGGGACGAAGGCTTCGTGCTGCGAGGTCAGAGCAAACCTCAGAGCAGCCCTGAGTCCGGCCATCTGGAGACCAAAGCTGCTAGCACAACTCTGAAAGACGTATTGTATAAAAAACTGACCACGCGCGTCTCTGAAGGTGTCAATGACGCGTCCGGAGGCGGCACTGACGGCGAGGGGGGACTCCGATCAGCGCTGTGCTCCATTCAGCCAGAGCGGCAGCACAATAGACAGGGTAAAGACTCCATGAAGCCGGACAGGCTGGACTTCAAAGCTCCCACCATCGAGTTCACCAGGAAGAGGCTGTCGTTTGAAGAACGAGAGGACTGCATGTGTCGTTTGGCTTCAGGGATTCACGAGAACCTCCACTTCGGCTCCACCAGGTCCAAGAGCCTCCAGCTGGACTCGGTCATGTCTCACGATCACCTGAAGTCGGGGCTGGGGAGCGTTCACTCCAGCCCTGAAGGTTTAGCCCCGAAACATTTCTCTGGGAGAGGAGAGAGCGCCGTGGAAAAGCTCCAGCTCATCTCCTCTGCAGAGTCTCCGCTCAGAAAGACCTCCTCTGAATATAAACTCGAAGGACGCCACGTCTCCTCTCTCAAGCCTCTGGAGGGCACCCTGGACATCGGCCTGCTTTCAGGACCTCGCGTCTCAAAAACAGAAACCTGCTTATCCAAGATGGCAGAGAACTCAAGCGACACCGTTCCTGTGAGTCCTCCAACTTGGCTCCAGAGCCCCACGGAGAGACAGATAACCATCCCCCAGCTAAAAGCCACGGACAAGATGAAGAGCCCCGTCTCTTGTTCCCCGACCTCCGAAGCCGTTTCTTCTTTAAATACCGCAGTTGTCTCCAAAGACCAGTCAAATAACGCACCCGCAGAGACAAAAGTCGGCTCAAGTGGTGAGAAAACACAGGACAGACTCGGCGAATTCTCGCGGGCCTCGGCCAACAAATCAGAGGCTTCAACTTTTCCCGTGAAGCCAGAGAGCAGGACCGGTGCGAAGGCCGGTTCTCCGCTGCCTCATGAACACAGAGGCTCCCGACATAGCTCCCACTTCTCCTCCTGCGGGAAAACGCCCTCCATACGGGAGGTGAGCAACGAAGACCAGGACGACGACGCGGAGCAGCAGGAAGTCGCGCCGCACACTACATCACCGAATACTGACAGCTCCAAAACAGGAGCCTCTTTCTCTTCTGCAAAGCTGGAGGTTCACATTAAAACTTCCCCTGCACCCAAACCAGCAGAGACTCCGACTGTAGCCGCCAGTGAACCGACACCTGCGCCGCTGACGCAGAGCACAAACCGCGGTTTGGAAACGGGTCAACTTCAGAACAGCGAGAAGGGAACAGCTAATGGTGCACGGAACATGACCTCTGTTTCTGAAGTGAATGTACAGAACAACCCTGCATCTGTTCGCGTTCCAGAGAATGTGGTTTCAAAACAGCAACTGAAGAACATCTGCTCTTCAAATACAGACGTTTCTGCGACAACATCAACATTTGGTCCTGTACAACACAATAAATCTGTCACTTTAAAATCTGACTGCGGTGAAACATCTGGAATCAAGGACACTGTGCAGTCGAACAGAACAGCTGATGCAGTCAAAACGGACTCAAATAAGGTCAGGGACCTCTCTGTGGGTGTGCACAAAAAGGATAACACTGTGTCTGCTGGTGCAATAAAAGACAGCGGAACATCGCCGCAGAAGAAAGAAGTTCCCATTTCACCAAAGACGAAGACGACCGGCAACTCAAAGGAGTCAGAGCAGCCGTCAAAAAACTGTGCGGCTGCAAAAGCACAACACAAATCCTCCGATTCAGAACTTTGCACAACCAAGAAAGACGACACTGTGGCCCCTTCAGCGAAACTGAAAACTTCACCTTCAGCAAATGAAAATGTTTCAAACCCCAAAAGTAAGTCGAGACCTGACCCGCAGCCCACACCACCCACGTCTGTGAAGACGGAGACGAAAACACATGAAGTGAAATCTCACGGCACGGCTGCGCCCGTTCCAGAAGGGAAAGGCAGTCCAAACTCAAAACAGAAGGAATCTGCGCCGCTGGCTTCAAACGCTCAAGGGAAGAAAGACGCCTCGTTTCTGTCCACCGGAGCCGACAAGAAGGAAGAGCCGACGCAAAGAGAAACCCAGACGCCCAAAAGTTCTGTAGCCACCCCGACTCCCGCAGACTCAAAGACGAAACCTCTCCCTCCTAAAACGTCTTCGGCTCTGAAGTCTGCTGGAGCTCCAACACCATCTATTAAACAAAGTCCTCCACACAAAAACCAAGCTACCGTTGTTAAAGAGCAGCGTGACTCGAAACCAAAAGACGTTGCTTCGCCTCTTAGTGCACCTCAACAGCAGCAGCAGCAGCTCAGGAAGGAGTCGTCTGAAGTTTCCTCTCAGCCTGATCCAGCGCTGCTGCAGAAACCCGCCGTGAAAAAAGATTCACCGAGCAGCGGAGGCGCCTCCGGCAAGGCCTCAAACTGTGAGTCCGCAGGCAAGGTATCCAAAGACGGCGGCAAGTCCGAAGCGCTCAAACCGGACGGTCACAAGGCCGCAGATACCCGAACCACCAACACCACCACCGAGAAGCCGGCGTCCTCCGGCCGCAAGGAGCAGCCCGAGAGGAAGAAGAAAGAAAGCGCTCAAGACGTCACGACGGTGCAGAAAAACCAGAAAAGAGACGCGAGCAGAGCTTCTCCGTCTGCGCCCAAAGACGCTTCGGACAAAGACTCGAGTAGATGCAAGCAGCAGAAGGAGTCACCGCGTAGCTCCAGCAGCAAAAAGTAAAGAAAGCAGCCGACGTTATCGCTTCAAGGTTCAATCAAAGGGTAGAAACGGTTTGCGAGAGCATCATCATGCCTTCTTCTTTTGTGTTTTTTTGTTTGTTTTTGTTGTTTTTGTGTGTGTTTAAGGACCGGGAAAAGCTGTTACACGCTTAGAGACGAAGGTGTTTTTAATACTACAAACTTGTGACGACACATTTCTGGGTTTGAATGTTTGGAATCATCAGCCGATAATGTCTGGAGTTTTTACTTCAAAGTGAATGTTTGGAGGTTTTCGTTTTCTGTTTCGCTGAGAGAAAAAAAAAAAAGAAGAAGAAGAAGAAGAAAAATGCTTTCGTGCAATCAGTACGTCTTTTTTTGGGTGGGGGGGAGGGAAGGGGGGGGTCACGACGTACTGTAGAGTCAGTGCCATAAACTAATTTTTTTGAATTGCACTCTTACTTGTAGACGCGGAGGACCTGACGTCCAAGTCTTTTAATGCAGTAGACCACGCGATGTTTGCCCTGCGGTTTACCGGTTGTCGTATTCTTTACGTTCAGTGTGATCTTTTTTTTTTTTTTTTTTTTTATCGTCATTGGGTTTTGTGCAGTGGTACACAGAGGGAATGCACTAAAAAATTAAAAATTAAAAAATAAAACTAAAAGAAATCCTGAATTAGTGAAGGGGCCTTAGACTTATGGGAAATAAAAACTTGCTGTTCTTAGCAAGTTTAGATGTGGTGTTTATTCACATTCCTCTGACATCTGTACATATATTTTCTTTTGTTTTTTTATGCAATATGGTGTAAATATGTTGTAAAACAGGGACGCGTGGAGGCTTACATGATTGTCGTTTGTATTATATGTATAGATTTTTGCAGTGTCATGTTTCGATATTAGGAGTTCAGCTTGATATAACTGTGTGGTCTGCAGTAAAGCTACCGCCACGTGTTTCATCGACGTCTTTTAACGTGTCTCAAAATTAACTTGAAGGGGCGAGAGGGGTTGGGAGGGAGGGAGGAAGGGGGGAGGGAGGGAAGGAGGGGGGGTTGATGAGATGAGAAGGCTATTTCTAATAATGTAGCATCATAAAATAAAACTGTGAGGGCGGCCGGCGTTTTCCCGAGAATGTCTTCATTGTTGCCGCGGCTAGTTTGAAGAATTACGACTGTGTGAAATATGAAATGTGGATCGAGATGAACCAGCAATTTACTGCAGTAGATTTCTAAAAGCTCATTTTTTGGGGGGGTTATAACCACGCAAAGAGTCTAAAAGGTTCACAAAGTGCTTCACCGTCAGGGTTTTTTTTTTGTTTTGTTTTTTCCTCCTCTGTGTCCGTGTTGTTCAAGTTGATGTGTTTGAGCAGCTTCCAGCTTGAAGCGTCGTCCGGGCAAAAGATTTTCTGATTGTTTTCATAGTTCAACAATTTGATGTTGGTACTATACACACAGGTTGTCATATAAACACATACATATATATATATATATCAACACTCACGTTCACCTATTTACACATATTTCTAGTCTATAGACGCCTTTAAATTGCAAAACCCGAGTGACAACTGGAAAGTAGCACTAGCGTTAGCAGTACTGGCTCAGTAATCTCGTTTTATTATATATATATATATATATATAAACACACACACACACACGGAACAGAAATCTCTTCACTCAATCTTGGCATATATCTACACGAAATGAAAGTCACACACACGGCGCGACATCGGCTGCAGAGGTTTTTTAATGCTTGTAGAATCTGTGTTGTAAATGTGTTGCTGATGTGTAGCGGAGAGAACAAATGCACCTTAATGTTCGCCAGCGTTCAGTTCAAAGGAGGAAACGTGGGACTGAACGCGGGACTCTGAATCCAACACTTAACGATTTGAATGAATTTATTTCAACTATATCAACCATCCGATCCCCTGCGCACATATAAACCCTTTTTTTTTTTTTTATCATGTGAAAAAGAAAGAAAAAAATTCTCAAAGCACATTCAATGTTTGTTTACAAAGCATCATGGATGTATATTTTGTATATTGTTGATTTGCCAAATCTATGTTCTGTGTCACGGATAATGTCGTCGTGTGAGGCTCCCTTGCCGCCAGGGTGTTTAATAAGAACATTCGTCTGTGCAGTAATCAGTGTCTTTTTCAAACGTCAGGTTCTTCTTTGTCCGCTCGTCTCTTCAGTTGTTGTTTTGTTTTTTTGTTTTGTTTTTTTTCTTCCTCTGTGTCAAACTAGTATTAGATGAACTCGCTTACGATGGTTTGTCTTTTTAGAACATGTGCAATAAAAGTGTTTTGAGTTTTGTATTTTGCCCAAGGAAAAGCTCTATGGATGTCATAGATGTTGTATATTAAAACAGATATTTATACTTCTAATGTTGCGTAATACTGAAAATAAAATGGAATTATAAATTATTCTTTGCTTTTTGCTTTTTCTTTGCAAACAAAAAAAATGCTGGGATGACATATTATTCCAGTGCTAACTTACTGATGCTAAGGTGGACATTCACCATCGCGTGTGATGCACCAATGCTAACATTTAGCATTACCATGTTTACCTTCTTAGCTGCTAACATGTTGATGTTGAGCATCCAAGATTTGCCATCTTAGTGTGTTAGCATGCTAACATGTTCACAGCAACAGTGCTCGCATGCTAATATTTAGCAGGTATAATCGTGCACCGTCTTAATATGTTGCTATGCTAACATTCATAGTATCATCCAGGTCATGTTGGATCCAAATAGTGTTTAAAAAGGCAACTGGACTTGTAGAGCTTTGAGAAGATGTTTTATCCTTGTAGCTTCCTCAGTTCTAAGGGATTGGTAGGATGCTAGTGAGTTAGCATGTTTAGCAGATGTAATGGTTACCTTGTTAACATCTTAGCTAGTGAGTTAAGATGTAAAAATGTTCAGCAGCTAAAATGCTTAACTCAGTAGCCAATTTTTTGGCTACTGAGTTAAAATGCTAAATTACCAAAGTTTAGCTGCTGAAATGTTCCCCATGTTCACTTCTTAGCTTCTGAATTAGCATGTATCTAGCAGTTAATGGAAATTAGTTGCACCTATTTCTGGCCAAGCCAGTTTCTGATGGGTTTTTACCCACAGAGAGTTTCCCATTTAAACCTCAAACTTCCCACCACACCCTTAGAACTGAAGAAGCTCACTGGATGAAACATCTTCTCAAAACTCTACAAGTCTATTTGCTCTTTTAATTTGGATTTGGATCTAACATTCATAGTGCCAAGGCTAACATGCTAATATTTTATTATTTATATCGGGTATAATAATCATCATGTACCATCCTAGTTTACTGTGCTAGCATGCTAACACATTGATACTAGGAGGCACTATAATTACCATTTACCATGTTCTGTTTGGATTCCAAGATTCTCGTATTTGTAGATAATATCAACTTTTGTACAATCAATAATTCCAACAATGCCATAATGTACAATAATTTGACCCCTTTAATATATGTCTATTAGCAAACACAAGCAGAACTGTTGGTTTATTTCAAGGTAAAACTGCATTAAAAGCTATAATATATGGTCTGTGGTGACGTTTTACTGTAGCAGATGATCATGAGCAACGTCAAATCGGTTATGTACGATAATTTTCCTCAAAATCTGATAATTTTAAGCTTCTGGTACGATAATTTGTCATTTCCAATCTGGCAACACATGGTGACAATGCTAACATGCTGATGTTTGGCAGATGCGGTGCTTACCATTTCTACAGTCCCAAGTTTAATGTGTTTGCATGATAACATGTTCACAGTGACAGTGGGTACACACTAGCATTCAAGGTAAATTTTAATAAAATTGTGTTTATGCAAGTGCATATAGCCTTTTAAAGTGGTTTAAAGTCTTATAAAAGAATTAGTTACTTTACTGCTGTTAGTTGCAGGTGTGACGAACAGAAAACTTCTCTGCAGTCAAACACACTATTCATGCTAAATGGAGGGAAGTTTAGTCTACTAATAAATTAATTCACTTTTCATAAATCACTAGTTTTGCTTCAAATATTTTCTGGGACTTTTACTTGAAATCTGTCAAATGTAAAGTTGCTTCTGCAGAGGTTTGTGCAAAGTGAAGAAATGTATCTGGAGGTCTAGTGAAATTCCAATAGGGGGCAGTATCTTTCTACATGTGGGTGGATGATGTTCAAGTAGGTTCCCCGTTATGCAACATGCATTCATAAGGGACAGAGGACTCTAGAGGTGTATTATAACGAGAGGGTATATTCTAGAATTTTAACAGTATTTAACAACATTTACCAGGTAACGAAAAGACATTCCTCCCATATTTAAAAGTAAAATTATGGATGTTATTTCTGCTTTTCTGCAGGAGTCTTTGGTTTCATAACAGTCCCTGTTGATCTTCACTTCCTTTCATACGTGATTTATGGCACCAATGGACCTTACGAGCTAATTACCAAGCAAAAAACATTAAACAGAATGGAAAATCCTTTTAGTGGCTGAGAATAGTGTCGCAGCAGCTGCTCCCGCTGCGCAAAGAAAGGACATTGTGCTAACTCATTTATTATCATTAATTGACCGTGTGCTTCATCTTTAACATTTTACCAGCAGGGAACAGTTTCCTCCCTGTGAGATGTCTCTTTTGCTAATGTTTCACGGAGCTTTAAGGCCCGTTAACCCTGTTTCTCTAATCTGTGTATATCAAAATACTAATTAGCCCCAGCACTCTTAACACATCACCTTAAACTCGCATGTGGTCTAGATATATTCTGTATGAAGCATGTCACACAGGAAACTAACTCTATTTTCAGGTGCCATTATAGCCAGAAAGCCAGTATATTTAAATATTAAAAGGAAGTAAAACAGAAATATATTCTCAGTACAAAATGTCCCTAAACTTTACAAATCTGCCGACACCTTAGTTTATCACGGCCTTGAAGAAGTTGCGGCTTTCGGTCCTTTTTATTGCTCCAGTATTCTGTCCACGTTTTGTCACTTAAAAACTACTCAACATGACGCACTTAATAAAACACATAATACGCTATTCAATAGGCCACAAGGTTAATAAAACACAGTATTATCATGCATCTGGTTTTGCACATCTGTTTCCAGGGAGCCGATAATGCGGGGAGGCTGGTTGGATCGTAATCCAGTTTAGAAAGACTGATCGATACAAATGATGTAACCAGTCATGTACGTTGTTATCAATAGAGCTGTGGAGTTAAACGTGTGCGCACACAGACACTTGTGTACACTGTGTACATGTGTGTGTAAAACAGCAGTTGGCAGTTTATTTCACTGTTTACCGTGTTCACAGCTAGTGAGTTTGCATGTTTGGTAGATGTAATGGTTACCTTAGCTGGTTAGCATCTTAGCTAGTGAGTTAAAATGCCAAAATACCAAAGTTTAGCAGTTGAAATGTTTACCATGTTAACATCTTAGCTAGTAAATTCACATGCTAGCATACCACTGTTGAGCAGATGTAATGGTTACCTTGTTAAAGTGAGTAAAAACGATAAAATACCAATGTTTAGCAGCTGAAATGTTCACTGTGTTCACATCTTAGCTTCTGGGTGAGCATGCTAGCATATTAATGCTAAGCAGTTGTAACGTTTACCATTCTCATATCTTGGCTAGCCAATTAAAATGCTAAAATATCAATGTTTAGCAGCTGAAATGTTTACCGTGTTCACATCTTAGCCTCTGAATGAGCATGCTAGCATATGAATGCTAAGCAAATACAACATTTATCATTGTCACATCTTGGCTAGATATTTAAAATTCTGACATACTAATGTTTAGCAGGTGAAATGTTTACCATATTCACATCTTAGCTTCTGTATTAGCATGCTAACAGACGAATGCTAAGCAGAAGGTGACGTGTTTACCATGTTCATATCTTAGTCGTGTTAACATGTAACACACGTAATATTTAAAGTGACGGTACAACATGCTAATATCCAGCCAGTATAATATCCACAACACACTATCTTAGTACGCTAACATGACAATGGTGCTAACATGCTAATGTTTCATCATCTTTAAGCTATAAAAACGCTCACAGAGACATTGGTAACATATAACATTTCCAGTGTTCACCATCACAAGTTAGCAGGCTAAGTAGTTCACAATGCTAACTTGCATTGTTTTATGTATAATATTCACCGCACACCATCTTCTGCCCACATGTCCACAGTAATATTGCTAGCTTATATTTAGCCGCTCAGTGTTAGTGTTCTTGGTTTAGTGTATTAGCATGCTACCATCTGCTAATTGGCGCTAAACACAAAGTGCAGCTGGACTGAATTTCATTTGCTTTGATGGGGCTTTATTAAAAACTACAAATGTCAAATTATTTCTGATTTACTCTCAGAGAGCCATACATGGCTGTGAATAGTTTCTGTCAGTCCAGGCTGTAGATGGAGAAGTGTTTTTAACTAGATGAGGAGTCAGAAAGGAGTTATTGAATTTAGAAAGGGGCAAAGCCGATGTACCACAAAGCTATTCGCCCTACAAAATAACTTAAAACTTGCTCAAACACAGAAGTGAACCTTATAAATAAAAACATTCAAGAGCGGTGGGAAGATTGCTTGCTCCTGTAGACACATGCAATCTGAGACTCGGATAGATAAATCCAGCCTGGCCCGTATTAACTATGCTGCTGGAATTTGTTCAAGTACATTCTGTGACTTGGGGAGAGGCCAAAACTCCAGCCCAGCGCTCATATCTCATGTTGCAACTAATGGCTTCTGGCCGAGCCCGAGTCCTCAACCAGTGGGCCATCGCGCACAAAGGGAGGAGCGAGCTTATTGTGTAGGAGTCGGCTCACTCTCACGGTGGAAAATGATAAAAAAAAAACAAAAAAACTGCAGGTTCTGTGTTTGAAAAGTTCCCCGTTTTGAGCCGGGCTCTTAAATACAATGGTGCCACCTATAGCTGCCCTTTCCCAACCTTCTCCAGCCTTTCAACTTCTTCGAGTCAATAACATCTGAAAAAAGAGACGAGCAGGGAAAACATCTCTGACAGTTGTGCAGCAGTTCAAACTGTCATGTATACTCTGCGGCCTACCAGTCTGTCATGTGCCATATTTACTGTTGTGACATACTCCACGGTGTTGATTCAGTCCTTTCTGCAAAGTCATATGAATGATGCAATGTGGACACAAGTAAAAAAAAAAAAAAAAAAAAAAAGTGTTTGTGTGTAGGTGGGTGGCGGCCGGTTGAGTGCGGCCAAGTAAAGTACACAACACGGAGGCTATGAGCGGGATGCAATACCAATAAAAGAATATTATTTTCAGAAAAATGCCCGTGTTGCAACAATTAAATAAATAAACCGTTATAAGTGAATCTGGTGCGGCCGCGACCGAGCGCTCGGTTTTGCCGTGTGTGTGGCAGAGAATCCAAAGAGGAGAGTGATTGAAACCTTCACAGCTGGTGTAGTTACAGAGAAATGAGAGGGTGTTGTAAGACTGGATGATATTGTGGTTCCTGTTTGGGGGTTGCTAAAAATAAAACCGCGTACAAGTGCAGAGGCTGAATGCAGCTTTTGTATATTGTCTGCGATGTCACGTTATCTCGGCTTCAGTTTAGTCTAACCATACAGCTGTTGTTTGGTTTTTAGGTGTGTTTGGTTTCTCGGCGTGCTGCATGGAACAAGTAACTCATAAATGTAAATTACCGTCACGGTTGCGAAGTTTTGATGGTTGATAAGGACCTCCAGTCAACACTAGACTTGTATTAGTAATATTTATTTTAATGTCGGACAGGCGGTTTATGCTTCTCTGTGAACTGGACGCTGTAGCTGCGTCAACAGCCCAGATCCTAACGCAGTAGCCTGACGTGCATCTCCCCAGAAAGGCCACATATTCGTCTCTTGGTGGTAGTGTGTTTCCGCTTCAGTATTTCTTAAGCGTATCTCCACAATCACACATACCTGATTTGCCGTTGCTCAGTAAAACATCACCACAGACCATGTATTATAACTTTCAATGCAGTTTTACCTTTAAATAAACTAACAGCACTGTTTGTGTTTGCTAATAGCCATGTATTGGAATTATTCATCATACACAGGATGATATTATCGTACAAATTCGATTATTATCGTACGTCTGCCGCGGAGAGTCTTGGCATCCAAAACAGAAGAAGTTAAATGGTGATTATAGTGCCTTCTAGCATGACGTGTTAGCATGCTAACATACTAAAACAGGATGGTAGATGATGATTGTTATACCTAACATAAATAAAATACTAATCTACTTGCTAATAGCCATGTATGTACATTGTGGGACTTTTTGGAATTACTGATCGTACAGTATTATCGTACAAATACGATAATTATTGTACGTCGTGACGTGCGCTGATAGCAATCATCTTTCAGATTTCAATTTTCTCTGGTGCTGGCACTTCCCATAATACACCTCTGCAGCAAAATTAAAATGCAAACTGCAATTCCACAAATGTCCACTAGAGGCTTAGTCAGAATGCGAGTCAATCCCCATAGATCTCTATGTTAAAATGACCAACGTTAGCAGAAGTAAACATGTAAACAGCCTGGTACAAAACCTGTTTAGGTACCTATGGCTAATTTGTTCATTCCTGACAACTGCACGTTGGTGTTTCTTACATAACACCACCTGTTTAAATTATCTCAAGGCAACCCGTGAATAAGAGGAAATATGATTCGGACACAGTGTGAGTACGGGCTCTCAGATGATCCAGAGCTCACATGGTGCTTGGACTTTGCCAATCATAACTTGCTGCTACATTTCGTTGGACATTCATCATGAGATGTGAACTTTGCCTCTTGCGCAGCAGCAGCAGCGTCAGAACATCAGAGTCTGAAACAACAAGAAAGAGGAGCACAAACTTTAAGTACCCGCGTTATGTTTCATGGATTTACAGCCCTTTAAAACACACTTTGATTACGAAGATGTTGCGTAACATCGAACTGCTGCAATGAGCTGTAAAGACAAATCTTCTTCCCTAGCCTCTTAGATAATAGCAGCTCTTCCAATTCCTCGTTTTGAGTGACGAATGCTGCCCCTGCTGGTGTGGAGAGTTATTTCCTTTCACGCTAGTGTAGAACATACATGCTAGGTGCTAGTTAGTGGTTAGCCGTTGTATTTGTTGGGAGTTAAAGTGGTCGTCAAAGTCCGACTTTGTTTCCTTGTTAGTTCTTTATTTGCCATAAGAGTTTTGCTTCTTTTTTTTTTTTTTAACCTCTATCCAGATGCGTAACTACCTCAATATATTAGTCTTTCAGGAGCCATATTCGTCGTAATTAGACGTGGCTCGTAATAAAAAGGCGGAAACACAACAGAGCGATTCTCTTGATTCTTTCCTGTTGCTGACATATTTAGAGCTACCTGCAGAGAGGATGGATATGAAAGGTCAAAAGGTGACGGAAGCGGAGAGACGGTGGTTAAAAAAGAAATGAAAGAGGATGAGGAAGGGGGGTGGGGGTGGGGTGGGAGAGGAGACGATCCCTCTGTCAGACACAGGGCTTCGGTCTGGGTTGAGAGGAGTGACACAGCCCTGGTGTGGTCCCACACCGAGCGCATTACTGAGCGTCTGAGAGGGATTTAAAGTCCAGGGCTTAGCACAGATCAGGCCCTGATTCTCTGCCTCGGGGGCAAAAAAAAGAAAAAAAAAAAACTGGACAAGAGTCTGAGCCACCGTTATGGAGGTAAGGGCACATGCCATCAGGATAGTCTCAAATCAAAGGAGCACCTGAAATACCAAGTGACCATTAGAGAGGGTCAACTTTGACCTAAGGATGTCCAGAACAAGCTTTTATACCCCCAGATCTGATCCTTAAAGATTCTTTTCTTGTCTTCCTTATATTCTCTTATATGCGACTGAAGTCAGTCCAATAAATATTCCTGTCTAAGTTCATGTAATGTAGAGAGGGCAGCTCGTACCTTGGCTCCAGATATGTTCTGGTCATCCAACGGCCTCTCAGGAATAATATTTTTTTCCTTGACTCCAAAAAAAACTGTTCTTTTAAATGTTCAGTGATAATTTTTTCTTGTTGTTTTGTGCAGATCGAATGAGAAACTCCTACCACCTACCTACGTCAAACATCCACATTGTACAATTTACAAATCTTCCAGAGGAAAGTACAGATGGCGGACATGTTAAGTCACTGCTGTTTTGACGCTAGAGGGATGTGGTTTTGATTTTGGACGAACCTAAAATGAATAACTACGGAAACAATCTGAACATTTTAAATAAATCTGCCCTGATAACGATCCCCAGATACCAATCGGGACGTCCCTGCTCTCAAATGTAACCCTGCAATGCTTCTATTGATTAGATCGCCTTCAACAAAAACTTCCTACATACTGATAACCACAGGAAGAACTTAAACGTTGACCTAATTGTACAATACTTCTGTCCTACATTTGTGGTTTTGAACTCGGAGTTTACTTGCGAAAGAAACACTCTTTTAGCGTTCTGTTTGGCTTTGGTGTGTTGAAATGTTTGGACCCTGTCATGGATCAAATGGTGGCTGGGTGTAGACTTTGAGCTCCACAATGAGTTTTTCTGTTGTATGTACGTTGTCATATGAATGTCTAAAAATGGCCACCAGCACAAGCTCTGTTATGTAATCAAAAGTTAGCCAAGGGTCAGGAAAGAGGTTGGCAAGTTCTGGGGATTAAACCGAAACTGTATTAAATGTAGAAAACTGCCAGTAATTACCAATTTGCCGTGTTTAAGTTGGATCCACTGACATTTGACGTTTAGGTAATAACGGGCAAAAGATAAATAAAATCTACAGAGAAACACCACTTGTTGAAACTTCCTGACTCACAGTGAAAAGAGCAATAAATAAAAAAGAATCCCAAATGCATGCTTTTGACTTTCTTTAGGACCGGCTATGAGAAGAGAAAAAAGCCCAAAATGAGCGTTATGTAAACACATTCCCTGCACGCACAGCCCAAACAGCCACAGCTGGCTGGACTTGCGTAAGAGATCCTGGCTCAGACTCCGTGTATGCCATCCGGGTTTGTAGAACACCAGAAATCTGCTTTGAGTTCAGTCCCGTGTCACAGGCACCAGCTGCATGGCACTGCAACGGATGGATTAACATAAGTGCAGGATTGAGGTTGTCCCAGATAACGAGTGAATCAAAAGAGACTTTTTGTCCCGAGCGAGTTCCAAAAGTGGTCGTGAAACTTTTCCAGGGGTTGCCTGAAGTTTATCTGCTGGTACAGACTGAGTCAGTGTCTTTGTGAGGGCAGTGAAAAGCCGATGTGTGGCACAATGAGTCAGTTGAGTTTGTTTTGAAAATCAAATCAAGTAGTTGGCAGGTGTGTTTCTGTTAAGGGTACGACCGCATAAACATCTTGTGGCGACAGTGTTTTATACTCTCTCAGAAAGGAAATTAACTTGGAGCCACCAGATGTTTAGCTTAGCTTAGCTTAGCTTAGATTAGTGTACTGAAAGCATGTTAGAAGAGCTAGCAAGATTCAGTCATTAACGTCATGGTATATCCAAAAACACAAAACGAAAACAAAGCCATCTGTCTAGTGCTTTTTCTTTTGTCTCCTACGTTTGCATCTGGCTAGCAAACAAAATGCAAAGGTACAAAAAAATGCTAACAGATTAATTGTGAGAATAACAAATCGGGATTTTAATGGGTGCTACCTACGAGATGTTTTAGCTAGGCTAGAGATAGGCTAGCATTACCTAGTGTTTCAGTCTCCTTGCTAAGCTAAGCTAATTATCTGCCAGCTAGCATACAGACTTGAGTGATATTGGTTTTATAATATAATTCTTTACAAAAAAAGTTGCATGGCAACATAGACATGGCACTGTTAACAGTCTTGCTCGCTATTGTGTCATGATAGCATGTTTCAGCTAGCTAGCTTGCTAACAAGACGCCGCAAGGAATTATTGCTTAAGATTAAAACAAACCCCAAACTGGACTTACAATGAAAACTATAACCCCTTTCATCATGTTTATTATATATTTTAAATGAACTCTAATCATTATATTAATGATTTAATAAACCAAGTTTACAGAGTTTAGCGAAGTTCCAGCACAATTTTTCCAGCAGTTTCATACAAAAAAATTAAAATTAAATAAAAAAAAAAAAAACAGCTAAACATCAAGAGATATATATAATTAGCAACTACTCTGCAAAAAATTAAACATTTAGCAGCTAAAGAGCCAAATATTTCTCTTTGCTGTTGGTGGTGACCAAAACCAGAGGTAAAATTGAGGATGAATGTTGGGTTTACATTTGCCAGGAGGCCAGAAACAAACATGGAGGACAGGTTCGCTCCATATTTATGAATGTGTGTGTAGGATGTTTAACTTAAAGAAGGAACCGCTTGCTAACAAGTCAGTTTTATGTTCACAGCTGGTTTCTGCTGCCTCCAAGGGGACAAAAAAAATGGTAAAAAACATATTCATACATGTTTGTTTTTCCTCCAGAATTTATAAATAATATGTGCTTTAATTTGAAGAAAAAACTGCCTCCATTTCATTCATAAATACTGCGCTGCATAGGAATAAGAGAGCTAGCTGTGATGGGGAAATTGGAGCTAATTTACCAGAAGCTCTTACCTTTTGCATGAATATGAAGGAAGGTCATGCGCTAACAAGTACAGCCAGGCACTGATTAGGGGGGTAATGCACTTAAGTGGAGTAAAGTGCTCGGCTGTATAATTGGAATAGACTGGATTTGCCTCACTTGGTCTGCCAGCATGGCACAGTCTTAACAGTCACAGGAACACATAGCTTACAGCTGCTGATTTCATCAGCTCAGGATGTGGAACCAGTACAACAAAGAGCTACTGTTTAATAGAAACCTGTAGAAAAATACTGCAAGTGAAACAGCTTTGCATGATTTATACACATTTGTACAGACGGAGCAGATGTTTGCATTTATTGGAGAAAACGTCAGACTTTTTTTTTTTTTTTTTTTTTTTCTTAACCAGATGGAGAACTGGTTGTGTTGGAATTAAAGAGTTTGTAGATTTAAATCTTCAGTGCATGACTTGTTTATATATACTGGAGATATATTGTGACGTGGTTAATTCTTGAGGTTGTTTTAAAAACTAGTTTTTCCAGCATCTGCAGCCACACAGAGAGGAGCTTTTGTTTAAATATACCAATTAATTTGAAGCAAAATATGTGCATTTGTTGAAAATGTTGTAGCCCCAGACTAGTGCTCTAGTGTATTAGGACACAGGTCTTCAACAGAGCGTCTGCAGATGTACTGCAACCAAAATCTTTGGTTGATTAGACATTTTTTATATATTTTTTTTAATTTTCCCCCACAAATTTAAATTTCTTTAAATACGCATTAACAAAAACCAACATATTTTAGTATGTTAGTATTTAGCTGTGTCAAGAAAATAATTGTATGTATATAAAATTGACAGATAAAGAAAATAACTAAATGTTTTATTATTAGAGGAACCTGATACCATAGGGGGCGGGGCCTACTGGGTACAGTGATTAAGCTATTTGAATAGCTTACTGTTCAATGCAAAATCATAATAATAATGCATATTTATACATATCACTAGCAGGGGGTCTCTACTTAATCTCAGTTTGGGGTCCTTGGCCTGAAAACCGTTGTATTAGGATGTTAGTAGCACTTTACTTTTGTAGGTTTTGCAGCTCAAAGTAAATGCTCCACATAACTGTGCATCCTTCCTGTCTTCTGATACCTTATGTGACACATCTGTGTCCATGTCGCTCCAGTTCTTCGTGCCAGAGATTATTTTTAATTAAACCGACAGAAACTGAGAGAAAAAAAAAAAAAAAGTCTGTGTTTGGACACACACCGAGGTAATTCTTTTAGGGCGAAAGTAGACAAATCTGCAATTGGCAGAATATTCACACCGTGGTGACGGACTAGTCAAGCTGCAGATGTTCACAGATTATAGGCTTGTGCAATAATCAGCTTGGTGGAGACGTGTTCACTCTCTCATTACGAACGGCCCAGTGCGACAGACAGAGATGCACAGATCTCCTACTCGTTCTTTTTTTAACCGAGGAACAAGTGCACGTTTACTCTTTAAACAGATGTGTTCTTTGTGCACTGTCTCAGGTCACTTTCAGACCACCTAAAGCAGACTGGTTCCAAGTAAGTGTCACAAGGAGCTGAGTATTTGAGAAAACTTCCCCAAGGCCACTTCTGATGCCACGTATCGAAGAAGAGTCTGCTGCTCGGTGGAGCTCAATAGCTCAATAATTCACCCCAAAAAAGCAATGCCTTTTTCATGAGGTGAAGGCTGAAGTATTGCAAAGCAAGGGGATGCAAAAACCCCACATCACAGCACTAAAAAAACCAGGACAGCTGCGGTTTCTTGCGTATTTTCAAAAGCGTTCGCAACGATCATCTGCACATTATTTTCCGATGCCCCTCGCTGCGAAAACGGTCCACAATTTATAACCGAGCGCTGGGAAGTCGGCATGTGACGCCCAGACCCGTGAATATGTCTCTTTATTTGGAGGCCGCCCCAGAACACTGCTTCGTCCAAATGTGCTCAAAGCGTGTCTAAATATTTAATGCAAGGCCACTTTCCCGAGCTATCATCGGATTGCCGTGCAAAGCAGAACATTTTAGGTCTATTTGGGAAGAGCTGAGTGCTGCAGCGGTTAAAATGACATCCCAGAATACACTTTTCAGACACACACACACACACACACAAATCCCATATGGGGCTTTTATGTTAAACACATATAAGGAAAGATTCGCCTTATTTTCTGAACTTGCATTTAAGAGTTCATTTAGAGTCAGCAGCTGTAATGACATAGTCTAATCTGGACTCACATCACAGGAAGCACTTTTGTTTAAGGGGTGACTCACGCTGGTTGTTGACAAGAACACAGTCCAATGTTCCCAGAGGGTTTGTGCTGAAAAGCCTCCCACGTTACTTATCTGTTTTAAGGTTCAATCAAGAACCAGGTCATCAGATGTGGCAAATGCCAAACTTACCTTCCAGTGAACATTTTGTTTTTCCTTTTCTTTTTTTTTCTGGTGACCTGTTTTCAGCCTAATTTTATCAAACAGGTGATGTAAGCTCGCTTTTCTAAAAGAACTACACATTTGAGAATGTGTAAATATTGATATGGTTTTCAGACCTAAGTCACTCAGGGAGATGCTAATCTGATTTCACTCGGAGGCATCACTCCACGTCGCACTGATTTTATCGCTAATAACATTTCCTGAGGGGATGTGTGCAGAAAAGTCCAAGGACTGTGGAAAATGCAAACCGTAAAGAAAGACTGCTTAAAGCATTTTACACACATGAACGCATGAAGTCAGCAACAATTAACTGATTATATTGATCCGCACTCCCACTTACCCTGAACTGCGTTATTGCGGTGCACGACGACAAAGGGCCCCTGTGTAGGTTTTATGCCATTGATTTTTGCAGGTCATCTGCATACAGGCTTACGCAACCTTTTATCAGTAGTTGGTGTCAAAAGACTCACAGCACACTGAAGGAACTATCTAGAGAAGATGAGACAAGCTGCCCCACAAATTAGAGTACACGTCAGAGATGAATAGAATGAGAATCGCGGAGATTAGAAGGCGCCAAAGATTTATGTGAGTTTCTGCTGAATTTAGCCGCATGCAGAGTTTCCAAAGTGTTTTCGAGAATATCTGATCAAACAAAGGAGCAAAACTTTTGTCCGACCACATCGTAAAAGCGACAGGCGGCTGCTACAGTTGTTCCAAATGTGGGGCGAGGAGCGATCCTGTTCAGTTATCATTTGGAAGTCAGAATTCTGACTTTTTTCTCAGAATTCTTCTGAGTTTAAAGTCATAATTCTGAGATTAAAGTCAGAATTCTGACTTTTTTTCAGAATTCTGAGTTTATAGTCAGAACTCACTTTTTTTCTCACAATGGCCCTAATCCTCTTCCATAGAATTGCATGAGCAGTAGCAGGCAAGAGCAGGGAAAAAAAAATAAAAATCACACACAGGATCTTTCCCCAAGGACGAGGAACCTTCAGAGGTACTCAGCATGTTTCCTCCACAGGGACCAGGGTCAAAACTGAGTTCAAAGGAAATTATTTTATCCTTCAAATAGTCCCTACTGGCAAGTTGTTGTTTTTATTCCTTTCACAGCCCATCTCTGCATGTTTAGAAGCTGACTCGTTGAGCCTATTTTACGAGTAGTACTACGATTGACAGCATCACAGCTGGAACCTCCTCTGGATTTAATTTTGTTGCACCTTTGTTGTGTAGTCGTTTTTCTGGTCTTTAGATCGAGGTGGAAACAAAGACAAACAACAGTCTGAAGGAACTTTTAGACAGTTCTAGGTGGGGTACTACAAACACCTAACATTTGCAGGTTTGTGTGAGTAGGTAGGTACACACCGATCAGCCACAACATTATGACCAATGACAGAAGAAGTAAATAACATCAACCATCTTGTGACAATTCGGTGTTCTGCTGCTACACCACGCAAAGGCCAGGTCCAAAAGGTCCAAAAGTACCTGGTCTGGTCTCTAGATGTAGCACCAACCTAGACCAGACCAGGCACCCCCACCCCCATAGCAATGACACTACTTCATGGCAGCAGCCAGTCTGACGCAGGAAGACGGTTGAGGAACAACTAAAAAAAAAAAAAAACAGAACATCACAAGCTGTTGACCTGGCCTCTAAATTCACTAGATCCCAAACTGATCAAGTATCTGTGGGATGATCCACCATAGAGGCCCCTCCCCTCAAAGGCCCCTCCCTTCAAAGGTCCCTCAGAAGGCCCATGTCCATTCTCTGATGAGACAACTGTTTTGAAGACCTACACGATATTAGGAAATTGGTTATAATGTAATGCCTGATTGGCGTATACATTTGAATGTCATCTGCATGGTGGTAAAACCTGGATGTATGATGCCAGTGATGATAGAATTAGGTCCAGTAACCCTTAATTAGGAGCATTTCACCTGGAGGTCCAACCATGATCCGCTCTATTGTCCACTGAGCAGTTCTATTGGACCAGTCAGGGCTTAATGTTCATTGTTGGTATTGATGTTGTGGTGCTTTCTCTGTAAACGGTTTATCTTAGTGATCCACAGTGTGCTCTAACCTTTCAGGCAAACTCTGCCCTAATTTTTGCAGACATAATAATAAAGCATGGAATGAACATTAACATGCACATTTGAAAGAAAGCTCAGTTCCAGCAGACAGGAGTTTTTTTTTTTATTTTGTTTTTAATGAGCTTGGCAGCGACAGAGCTGAAGGGACAAGATGTCTGATTCTAAACAGGGACTGGAACCTGCCTATATACCCTCACGCTCTCTCTACAATGAGCTGCAGTACTGTTTTTTTATATATTGCTTCCAAGAGTGATAAAATGCCCCAGAGCGGCGTTCATAAATGTCAGTCATGCCCTGGCAGAAAACTGAATTAATATTACATGTCCAACAATGCTCAGTACCGTTTTATGAGTCTATTCCGGTTGCACACTCAAGTCTGAGTCTACAGTCGAGCAGACCTGTCCTGGCCTGCACCGCGACGCCAGACTAGATCCTCAGCTCGCTAGTATTAGACTCTCAGTTCATGGATGGTGTAACTAAAGGTTTTAGTTCTGTGTCTACGAATCTAAAACCTACATAGTTTGAGTTTTAGTCACCTCTGCTTAGAATTCTCTACATAGCATGTTGTCAGTGATAAAATCCAATCTTCAAACTGTTTAAATTAGGGACTGACTTTAAGCTTTGAAGCATAGGTCTTCAACAGGGAGTCCACAACCCCTAGGGGATCCGTGGTGGTACTGCAGAGGGGTCGCAAAATCTTTGGTTTATTTTTTACCTGCAATTTTCCCCCATGAATTTAAATTTCTTTAAATACACATTAGCATGAATCCAACACATTTTAGTAAAGGGATAAATGGAGGCAGAAGCTGGAATCGGCTGAGAGCCTATTCAGCCCCCAGGTGAAATCCCAGATGCACACTGCAATGTTAGCAGAAGAGAAGCTAATGGTGCATGAATAGCTTAATATTGAATGCAAAATTATAATAATAATGTACACACATATATAAATAGCTTGAGGTTAATATAGAACACTTATAGCAGGTAGGGGTTCCTACTTAATCTCTCATCAGTTTGGGGTCCTGGGCCTGAAAAACGTTGGAGACTCAATTCAGTCAATAACTTGGAGAATCACAATTATGGCGAATAACTGCAGTATCTTTAAATCAGCACACTTTGTATTTATAATCGATTAAAAATGTCTAACGCATTTTTTTGGATTTCATTGTAGGCCGTGTTTCAACTGATACATTGAACATAAGAACCAGAAATATCACCACATGCAGTTGGATAATCCTACAAACTAATTCATCTCTACGCTGCTTAGAAGACACATTTTTGACTGGATTGCTGGAAATAAAGGATGCCCAGATAATTTTGACGAGCTTTGCACGAGCACAATCAGTTCCCAACGGAGAGCAGATGCAAAAATTTGCAGGTGGGGAAGTTGGTCTGACTTCCAGACAAGATTATTTTATCAAAACAATAATAATAAAAATCAGACGGTGAGTTTTCTTTCATCCAACCAAATAATGAATCAGTTCTTGCCTCAGCACAAGGTATGAGGGTATAAGTGTGTATGACAGCGAGACATCACAAGACACAAAATCACATGTTAATAAGTTCCCTTTAGTCACATTTATATAACATGTTTACCACTTTTTCCGGTCTTTATGCTAAGCTCAGGTTTCTGATTTAAAACATCTGCAAAAAATATGTGTTTGAAATGTGTTTAATTCTTTTATTTTACTGACCCTCCATGACGCCACCCACAGGATTCCTGAAGACGACCACCCTGAACACAAAAATGGACAAGGAGGTGGATCGTGAGTGGAGCTGAGGCAGGTAAACAGCTACGACCTGTGATAGCACCCTCCCTTAATTATCCATAACTTTAAGCCTTTAAGCATTGCATCAATTCAACAACAGGAAGCTGCTGCTTCGAGCCAAGAACTCGTCGCAAACCTCAACAGAACCACAACACATTAATTAGTTCCCTTTATTCAGACTCACGCCAGCTGTTTCCACTCTTCATGCTAAGCTAAGCTAACCAAACGGCGCATTTAATAGACAGATATGGGAGTCGCTGCTGAGCTCCTCTTAAATGTAAATGTTTGGTGGGATTGTGAGAACTAGAGCTTTAAATCCAAACCTGCTCAAACGCAATGAAAAGCCCAGTGTTTCAATCATTTATTCCACGTCTGACAGAAACGGTTGTTGGGCCAAACCTACCAGTCAATCTTGACAACGACTATTCAGTGCAGCTTGTGTTTGTCTTGTGTGACGGACACGCCGCGGGGCCTCTCAGTGTTCCCGGCTTTTTTTTTTTTTTTTTTTGTATGATGCCAGATGGTCGCGCCTTATACACAATGCAGCGCCCTCTCCATCATGTCCTGTACACTGATACCTAAGCTTGTGGTGGGAACTGGATGTGTAGTCTGGATGAAAGTAGCAGCTCGTTGTTCGGGGCCGTGGCTTTAACTGGTCTCTAGAGCCCAGGCGCTCCCTTTCAGCGACGCATTCAAAGCCTTGTTTCTTTTCAGGTCCTTCTGCCATGTTCTCGAGGTGTTTTGATTCTCTTACCATCTGCTGTCAGAGCTTAGCAGCCATTGTGGGTGTCCTTTTATTTATTTATTTATTTATTTTTTTGTTTGTGTCATAAACTTCAGGGTTATATAGTGAAAGAGTTTATATGCCGCTGATCAAAGTAGAAACAAAGGATACTGCAGCTGACAGATACTAAGGTCACTGTGGACTCAAACCACAACAACAGACTTGTTCCCACATGCAGGAATCTCAGAGTAAAACCCGCTCCCAGCATGTTCTGTATATTCCCTGCAGCAGCATCTCATCCTGCCATGTCACAGTAACACTGAAGCACTGAATGGCAGGTTTTTGATAAGTTGACGCCGACTAGTCTCTGGTGAAGTCACTCATAATAAAAACAAAAAACACAATAGAAAGTTAACGCTTTGCAACCATTAAATCTATATTCTTGACCTGAATACATATGTTCATGTGCTACATACTGTGAGCTGCAGATATGTATAGCCTGTATAAAACAGGCGGCAACTCTGTGCGATCAAAACCATTTAATGGTACACAGTGGGCCAGATCGGCTGATGGTTTGCGTGTATTAAAACGTGTATAAAATTCATCGCACACGCAAAAAAAAACCTGTACAAACTGATTTACGAACAGTTTGCCTCGTGAATATGCAAAATTTTGCGTGTGCTGGGAGGAGAATATCCAAATATAATAATTTAGCATTTTATGAAGCCGAAAGCAATTTTGCTCATAGAAATTGCGTCTATATTTAACACGTCTCAACAGGATTTGCAAACGGTTCGTCCTATGCGTAACTGTGCACACATGGCTGCTGTTATTGTAGAGGAGGAATTCACACATCTTCATTTTGCATTCTTTTTTTTATTCGGAAAATATCAGATGTATCCAATAAATTATTCGTGTGTTTCATATCCGCTTACCTTATGGTCTACAATGACGATTCCATTGTGTTGGCCTCTATTATTTGGCGGCGTGTGTTGATAATTATATTCAGATGTTTTTTTGCTCAATGGTCAACACAAATAGCGCACGCAAACCCCTCATTTAAATATGGTTGTTTGCACCCGCTGTCATTTACGCAATCAGTCTAGAGTAAATCACCCGCAAACCACTGTTCCAGCCCACATGCAAAAATTCTAGATTGCAAATTAGTACACACAATAGGAAGATAGTGGGATAGTGTAGCTGGGTTAAAACTAAAAGGCCTCATTTAATCAAGTTGTTTCTTTGTAGTTTCCGTCTCTATTATCACAGGACGTTTGATGAAGTTATTAACTGGCTGCTTTTGGGAGGATTTGGACGGGTCCTCTGCTAGCATTAGCTCACATCTTTTCAGGTGCACTGCAGTATGTTGTATTCCAGGGCTGATATGTCACAGTAGCATGGGCTTCATCTTTGGTGATGCATTTCCACACACTAATAGTGAACCGCTAATAGTTTGCTGCAACGACCCACTGGACTCCTCACCCAACTTCTAGGAGGCGTCCATGTTTTTATTGTCACGTGATCAGTTACTAGTCCAGATGATGCTTAAAGGTCCCATATTATGCAAAACTCACTTTATTTTTCCTCCTCGCAAATCCTCGCAAACACACATGGCAAAGGTACGAGCAAAGCACGGCCGTTGCTCTGTTGTTAGCGGAAGCTAGCATTAGATACATGGTAGTAACTGTAACAACACATACGGATATTCAGGCACACAAGAGTCTGAACTTCTTCAGGAACCTCTCCGTCAGATTCTGGTTCAAACTAGTGACGCTGAGCGACAGCGTCTCTACTAGCCATAGTCACAAATCCACCATAAGGGAGTGGAGTTGGCGTGGTCAGACACAGCTCATTAGCATTCAAAGGTACAGACAAAACAGTAGCAGCCTGTTCTCAGTAGAACTCACTAGAGCCACTTTTCGACTGGTTGCAATTCAGAACCAAGGCTGAATTTGGGCTAATGCACTTTGAAAACAATGACCTTTGACACCTACGTGAAATTGTTGAAAAAATGTGTAATATGTGACCTTTAAAGCGACATGGCCCAGTAGTTTTCCCCAAAGTGCAATTATCCCACAGGACCTTCTCTGTAAGTGTAAAATAGGAGTTGAGTATGAGTAAAACACAAAGTGTGAGTGTGATTCAGTTTCCCATCAGGCGCTTTCTGACCAAACTGTTCTGGGAACTCTCTCAGGGTAACCACCAACTGGGAAACACCTCTGAGAACAATATATATTTAAGGACCTTCTGAGTGGTGTGGTGACCACTGACTGTACGTAAAGATGGGGAAAAAAACAAAAAAAACATTATGCTGTCATGACTGAAATGAAGTTTTGCTCCAGAGTGTGTTGTGTCTGGCAGTCGTCCATTTGCCACCGAACTTCCAGCGAATTTTAAAAGTGGAGCATAAGTGGAGTTCCGGCAAACGTTTTCATTCCCCAAATTATATACGAATTCTTCCCAATCCAGTTGCTATCTTACTTCAATGTGGGAAGGGGCCGATTCATTTATTGGAGCAAGCATCTAGTGGCCATTAGAGGAACTGCAGTTTTCTTGGCTCATGTCGGCCACGACATTTGCCACTTTTTGTCAAATCTTTGATAAAACAGTTTAACTTTGACAAAACCAGACATTAATCAAGACATAGCAAGTGTACAACAAAGTTGTATAATTTTATGGACTGAACTTATTAGACCTTTGCTTCACTTTAACAAATCCCCGACTGACAGTACTTTTTTTTGTCCTGACCAATCAACTTACTAAAGGTTCCCCTTGTGTTGGGAAAGTACCTCGTCTTCCCAGTTCCTGCAGCGCAGACACGCGCACAGAAAAATGGTGAAATTAAGGAAAGTTTCTGCATGACCGAAGCAGCTTTTGTTTGTATTTTCTTTGAATTTTCTTTGAATTTGAATTTGAAGACAGATTTAATGAAGAAATGCTTCTTCTTAAAAGTTAATTTGTTTTTCTGTTAAATTGTCATTCAGAACTTGAAATGTATTAAAGTACTACCTCCTTTTTATGCACGAGACACAAGTCCCAACCTTTGAATGTTTGCTGATGTATATCACCTACAAGAGGCCTGTTGAGGCGTGCATGTTGACTTGAATATTTACAGAGCTCAGCACGTTTTCTGCAAGGAAAAAATGCCAGCAAGACCGGCTCGCTGAGTCTCTCCAACAATGTATCCCTTTAAAAATGACTGAAACTGTAACTGCGGCGCCTGTGACAGGGGGATGGATGGGCATCTACCAGGAAATTCAATTTGCAGCCAGATCTTATAGCCTCCCCGTGTAATTCAAATCGACAGTTTGAAACCCTCGCTGTGTGTTGTCGATGACGAATTTGAAAGGCAGGTGAGAAATAGCTGGACGGGTCCTCGGTGTCAGAGCAGGACGTGGGGGCCGGTGTGTTCTGTAGCTGATCCACGGGAAAGTTCATTAGGGCTGATATTGTTGGCTGTGACATATGACATTCAGCACATGTCGCTCAGATATTTATAAAATAGCATGAATCTGTCAGGAACATGCAGCAGAACATACCATGCTGACCAGTGTAGTTTAGTTTAGTGAGTATTTGTTTTTAAGATGGACGGACCTGAGCTCAATCAGAACTAGAGTTGTAGTGTGAACCTTTGATAACCTACTCAAAACTAATGACATGACTTGATTTTCTGGTTTCTCTCTGGTTGGAATGAATCCTTTCTTTCTGAGCATGTTTGTTCCACATGAGTTAAACCATCAGGTGAAAAAAACATGGAGGTGGCAAAGCAAACCAGTTCTTCTAAACATAGCAACATTTTGGTTGGGATGTCGCAATTGGTGGTATCGATAGACCAATCCAGGCATCTTTAACCTCCTGAGACCCAAGCGTTTATTTGGAATGCATCTTAATATCTTTAACATAAGATTAAGATCTTTAGGTAGGGATTATTTTCACTTTATACTACCATTTAGGTCACCAATGAGTAACAAAATACAAAAAAAAAATGTTTATTTTAATGCAAAAGCAGAACTGGAAACGATGAAATCCCAACGTCCTCAAACGTGTACTTGTGAATTTGTTAAATTCTCACGTCATATCAAACTAGAAAAGTTAATAACCCTCCGCTAACAGTACACGAGGACAACAGGTCTAAATGAAGTACAATAAGCTGCAACGAACCTAAAACGTAACGTCCACATACGAGGACGCCGGGCCTTAGGAGTTATTTATTTTCTGTCTGCCACAAAAGAAAAACCACGTCCCATTAAAGCGTCTCTTCTGTTTTAGTGTTGGCTGGTTGGCTAGTGTCAAAAAAATTAAATAAAATGAAGAAGAAGGAGAGGACAGGATGCTTGGTGATGAGGTAGTAGGAGTCAAGGAGAAAAGTCTTAGAGCGGGTTCGGGAGTTTATGGCGTTGGATGATCAGAACATTTCAGGAGTTTATGTACGAGCTACCTTCAACACACTACATTAAGAAAATGAGGAAGACAAGAAAAGACTTTAGGAATCTACAGTGGAGGAATTTTATGACATTTAACAACCGACTCAGGAATAAATGAGTGTCGTACGGGGACTTTTCCTTATATCTTGGTCGTGTCCTTCTGCTGAAAGAATTCAGTTTTGTCAGTAAGTCTACTGAGGAAACTTCTTCTGTTATATTTCCAGCATTTTTGACTTCTTCTTTCTCTTTCACTTAGTGTTTTGTAACATGTTGAAACACACAGGTCTTATCAGAACGTTTTTCTTTTTTTAGTTGACGTCCTTGTAAACGGCTGAGTGGGAACCTCTCCACGGGGTTGAAGACATGTTGTCCATGTGAACGTAGCCACTGTGACTTTGTAACTGTAATATTAATGTCAGAAGGAAACGCTCACACTGAGACAAAATGTCGCCCCGGCTCTCTGACTGATTATATGACAGGGAAACACAGCGGGGCTCGCCCTCCTCGGCCCTCGACCCATCCAATCTCTGTGAATTATTTCCTCCTTCACAGGGAGAGCACTGTGGCAAACACATCAAACAAGATTACATATATAGAGCAAGGGTATATTTACTCCCCTCCGGGACATATTTAATTTGGCCGTTGCCTCGGCAACGCGAATCTCACAAAGAGTGGCTGTGGGGTTGGCTGTAATTATAGAGCAGGCCTCTTCATCAGAGGCTTTAATCAGAAAAATGAATACGCTCAGGCTGTCATGCAGGCCCTGTGGCAGCTCACACATGGCCTTGGACACCATGTAATGGCAACCAGAGGAATTAAGACTCATTATTGCTCTTGAACTCCTGAACTCTTCAAATGAGCATGAAGTATTATTTTGATATAATGGAGGATAGGGCAATTGATGTCAATATTTCCTGCGGTGCGATACGGGGCGAAAAAAAGGGACATATATTTTGACGGGAAGCAGAAAATGAGCAACCCGAGGGGTTCACCGGGTTTGCCCGTGTGTGTCGACTTACAAAGGCAGCCCGGTGCATTAGTCTCACGTTGGTGGGAAAATAAATAATTCAAGGTAGGAGAGGGAGTCGTCGCAAAAAGGCTCTTAAGAGAGCTACTGTGAAGAAACAGCAGTTAGCCCGTCGGAAAAATATAATATAAAAGGTCATTAAAGTAAATAAAACAACTGTCATTGATTTGGCTCAGTCAATAATAGGCCTGGATAAAATTATAGTATCATAATATAAACCTGCAGCCAGGCTACACAAACGGTCACGCTAATGCTGACACTTAATTCACCCTGTCATACTTTGGCGTGTTAGCATGCTAACATTTGTTAACTGGTCCAAAGTACAGGAGAAGGTGGTGCGAGTGTGTTTTAGTTTCGCAGGAATCTGGGTGTGAAATCTAAGGCTCAAGGCTCAAGGTTTAAGGGACTGTAGAAATTATTACACGCCAGGAATGTCTCCATCAAATATCACGTTGATCTCGGCTCATTTTACTTAAAGCAGGGGTTCTTAACCCTTTTTGACCTCAGGACCCAACTTTTAAATATTAACACTGTATTGGTTTAATTGATATTACTCGTTGTTTGACTCGTATTCAACAACTACATCATATCAGCCCACAGTTTAACAAGCCAAACTTCTGTCAAATGAATTACATGATACAAGTACAGACACAACAAAACCACACAAAAAGATCAATGGCCAGATCTAATGTTCTGCTCCTATGTGAAAGGAATGAACTCTTCAGGCTGTTTGTCATTTAAAATGGGAACAATGAAGAGTTACTATTAGCTGGGAAGCTAGGAAGCTAGGAAGAGCTACTATTAGCTCTGAGGCTAGGGAAGCTAGGAAGAGTAACTATTAGCTGGGAGGCTAGGAAGCTAGGAAGAGCTACTATTAGCTCTGAGGCTAGGAAGCTAGGAAGAGCTACTATTAGCTCTGAGGCTAGGGAAGCTAGGAAGAGTAACTATTAGCTGGGAGGCTAGGAAGCTAGGAAGAGCTGCTATCAGCTGGAAGGCTAGGAAGCAAGGAAGAGCTGCTATTAGCTGTGTTACGTGCCAGGCAGCCAGGTACTCTGTGTGTTTGTGTCTCCCCTCCCCTTTCCTGTTATTTCTTCAGGTAATGGCTGGAGAGACGCTGCTCACCTGTGTAGACAGGCTATTGGATGATTACCTCGTCAGTTGGCCAATCACAACAGAGGAGAAACCTTAAGATGGAGGACGTCTCAGGCCTTCACTCTCTTTTCTCCTGCCTCTTGATTTGGCTGCACATGATTTTGCTGTCCTTGTCTTTTAGTGCTTTTGCAGCGACTTTTGTGTATTCAGGTTTGTGTTGGAGGGTTTTGGGACTAGGTAAGATGGGGTACCCTGTACATATTGTGCACTCACGTAGGTGATTATTGTTATTCCACTAGGTTTATGGGTTGTGCCACCGCTGTATTGTTTTGGGGAAAGTCTCTTGGTAGACAAGCCAGTTAGGCATTTTTGTTGATTTTCTTTTCCCAGAGGTAGCTCAGATAGGCCGTCTTTTGTTATATTACTTTCATTTTATTTGGCACAACCTCTTTGTCCCATCCTCCCTCACCTTAGCCTGTTTTCCTTTGTTACAATAAATCACGCTTGCTCATTTTCACAAGACTTGTTTGTTTACTGGTTGTCGTGTTGTCTGACACCTGGTTTTACCAGGTGGACGTAACAAGCTGGAAGGCTAGGAAGCTAGGAAGAGCTGCTATTAGCTTGGAGAGTAAGAAACTAAAAATAGTTAGTATTAGCTGGGAGGATCGGAAGCTAGGAAGAGTTAGTATTAGCTGGGAGGCTAGAAAGCTACCAAGAGTTTCAAGCTAGTCCCTCCTGAATCATGCTGATTGCAGCAACAGATCCCACATTTCTGGAGGCAGAGAACCAGACTAATGTTGTTTTTAAAATAGAGGTCAAGCAATAACTGTACTTTTTTTTTATTATTCTGTGAGCAGGGCACAGTTAAAGGTTAGCGGCTGTCGCTCGCAGCGCTTCATCTATCGGCTTCACCGTGGCTTCTAGTCCCATTAAATGCCTCTTAACACTTCGTCTGTGACATTTAATGCACAGTGTATATTATTTATTGCCTTCTCTTATATCTTATTTTGCACCAGTCACTTTATGCAGCGTTGGACTCGCTCACTTCAATCTCTCACGTGTCTTAGCTTTTATATTTATTGACTTGTTCTGTTTTTGTTTGTTTATATTTCTAGTTTAGTATTTGCACCGTGGGTTCGCAACGGAAATTCAACTCCCTGCATGTTCTGCACATATGGAAGAGTTGACAATAAAGCAGACTCTCATGCGCTAAGCTAATTTACGTCCTAATAAAAGTCAGTGGTTAAATGTCAATCTGCAGAAGTGGGAAGTGTTCACTTGTGTAGCAGCTGATGATGATTTAGGATTCTGCATTCGCCCCCTCGATGGATTAGATGAATTAAATAGATGGTGACTTTTTATTTACATGAAGGGATCATTGATGTTGCCTCTGCAGTCACTGTCCAGCCTGTGAAACCATGAATATTTGTGCAGCACGTCTTTGAAACCTGGATTTCAAAGACGTGTTGTACAATTATTCATTTGAAACCAAGTCTGAGTTTCAAAGAAGGACCCGACAGGCAGGCAGACATGCGTTGCCGTCCCTGCAGGCAATGCCGCATGCAAAGATGGAGAGAAAGCAGGAGGAGGAGTCACGGCAGGGGGTGGCTCGAGGGAGGAGTATCCAGGTTCCACCCAACAAGAGTTATGTCTCGTCTCCTGGAATGGTTTCAAGCCCAAGTGCTCCAAATGAGAGGGCCCTGGAGCAAGGCTACAATCTCTGCTAGCAAAATCACTGGCCTGTGCTCATCGGCCGTAAACATGTCACTGCCGAACTAGGTCACTCTTCTCTCCGAGCTCGCACATCAAACGGGGGGCCTCCAGTGCGGCGCTGGCAGCCTCAGCGACTTTCCGTGCTGCACGTCCGCATGATGTGGCCCGTTTTTTTTTTTTTTTGTTTTTTGTTGTTGTTTTTTTTTTTTTCTTTTGTTTATGTGGCATGTAACCACCTCCTGCTCCCACAGTGTGCAAGGAAAGACCATAGGGAAAGACGCGTGGGCCTCGAAAATGTGTTCCAGACAGGCGAGGGTTAACGCAGACTAGTAGACTTGTGTGGCACTGAAAGTACAAGAGAAAGAGAGGAAGTGTTGTGGATATGCACATTATATGTAGATGGCGGGAATAAAAAGAGAAGTTTGGCAGCGCTGCAATAGGAAGTGTTTTTTTTCCTGTGAAAAGCATATTTACTTGAAAAAAAAACGTGTGTTTATTTATAAAAATGATCAGTTTTCAGCATCTTCTTTTAGTTAAGAAGTCGGCTACCCGCATATTTCTTTTTTAAACTGAATCAAAAAAGAATAGAAATGTTTATTTTTCCGCCCACCCCCCCCCCCTCCAAACATTCACATTAGATGACAGTTCAGGTTTCTATCTGTGTCAATGATTTCCCAGAAGTCTCCGCTGCAGCTTGCCAGCATTATTCATTAATCACCTCGTGCAGCTTTGTTCCGAGACGCCTTGTTAATGCAAGGCAGAAGTTGGAGGATCTTTGGAGCGGTGTTCGCTTGACATGTGGCGGCTTTCTTCTCTAGTTTACAGAAGATTTTAATGAATTATTTACGTTAACGTTGAATATTTTAGCTTTTATGTTTTGGAACTGGCGTTAATTTGCTTCTTTCTGGGAGGAAGATGCAAGAACGTTGGCATTTTTGCACAAAATTTAAAGTGTATTTCTCAAAATGTAGGAGCCATTGCCTTACGACTGGCTGCGTTTTGACCTCTGAGTGCATTTAAGTGCACAGCTTGTTATATAGTAAGTGACTTCTTGACACACAATGCTTCTTGAGACATTATCACATGTGCTACCTCCTGACCATTGACCGTTTCTTTCTTTCTTAGCCCAAAAATAATGTGACGCTCATAGCCTTGTATAACCTGCTCTCATGAGACAGCTGAAATAAACATGTCAACAGCATGACACATAAAAACTAATTTGATCGTTAATTTCTCCCGTCTTGACAACTTTGAAGAACTTGGATGGATTTTTTATTTAGACATCAATGATGGCTATATTGTATTAAGGGTTTTTTCCATAATTTACTGACAGGTTGTGAGCTAATGCTCCACCACTAATGCTTTTAGACCTTTAGCTGCAGTACATGGAGAAGGCTTTTTATATTTAACCCAACACGCTGTGGGTACTATAAAATGCTATTGATGGTGCTGAGTTGCAGCCTGTTTTTATACAGGCTATACATATCTGCAGCTCGCATCATGTAGCACATGAGCTGGCCGTTCTCAGTATGTTTGTATTCAGGTCATTGGTGACGTCGTCAGAGACAAGCCGGCGTCGACTAGACCTCCGTTACATAACAGCCGACTTTTAAAAAAGAAAAAAAAAAGTGTCATGAACCCACGATGAACAAAAGTGTGGGCTCGACACAGAAAAAATGCAGAAGGAAACCGACTACAGGGGTCAATGGTGATGACAAGAGTCACCACACTGAGCTTCAAAACCACACATCAACAAAGTTATGGGTGACGTCCAACTCTGAATCAGAGCTGATGTCTAAACAAGCTAACGTGTTAGCTGCGTATCAACTTGAATGTGTTCAGATATGCAGGGAGGGAAAAAAAGTCCCTAGTTCAAGGATCTTCAACATTTTAACATAATAAAAAAATATATAAAAATGTCTAATCAACAAAAGATTTTGCGACCCACCTGCAGTACCTCCACGGACCCCCTAGGGGTCGGGGACCCCCTGTTGAAAACCTATGCCCTAATATATTTAAATAAGACATAAGGTAGTAACATGGCAAATCGCGACCACCAAATGCTCGCCGTCTAAGAAGCTACGTCAGCTGGTCGGAAGCCTGTGAGGCTAACACGTTAGCAAGCTAATGGCAGCCAATCAGAGATTAACCCGCTTTGACATCACATACAGTTGAACAGATCGATTCATAAACGCGACCCCTCCAGCCAAACTGTCTTGCATGATCCACGCGGCCCGAAAGGACGTCTCAAGCAAGCAGCGGCTAAAAAAACTGAAAATTAATGATTTACAGGCCATCGCAGTGAAGAAGGCCATTGTCTGCCACATCTGATGAGTTGATGGCTGAGCAGAGAGAAGCGTTTCTTTCATGCCAGAGGAATGTTTGCTGCTGACGAGCAAACAGGCCGAGCCTGTGCTTTTGTCGAGGAACTTGCGGAGGATTCGCAGAATCGCAGCGCGGGGAATTAGCAGGAGAAAATCATCAAGTGGGGAGAAATGTTGAGGGATAATTTAATACGAATTACACTCGGTCAGGAGTTAGGGGTGGAAAGTTCACTGCATAGAGAGGAGCGTTTATACGGTGGAGCAACTTAAACCGCGGAGGCTAGGGCGAGAAATGGATTTTTATCAGTGTTTGAGGCACATCTCAATGAAATCTCATTTAATTTGGAACAAATGCACGTACTGAACCAATAAACAATTATCTCTTTTTGTGTTGAATCTTTACAATAATGAGCACTTAAATATAAGGTGAATGGGTTCGTAGCGAAATATTCCTTTGGCAGTGGGGAACTAAGGCATAAAAGAGGAAGTATCTTGTTCCCTCCACCCTTTTTTGGTGGTTTTGTTTGAATAGGCATCGCCGGTGATGTATTTCACAAGTGCATCTTATGTGAAGCGAGTGCTACGGGGGTTACCCATGTGAAAACTCTCAGCTTGCTCACAAAAGTAAAAGAATCACAGAATAAAGAGTAAAAAAAAGCGCAGGGGGGATAAAAAAAAAGACAGGGAGCCTTGAGAGCTCTGCAGATCGCCATTATTACGACTCTGAAAACGCCGCATAGATTAATGGTTTAAGGGGCCCAACGCAAGCAGAGGAGGAAATTCTTTAAAAAAAAAAAAGAAAAGAAAAAAGGAAACATGAAAGGAAGTCACTGCCATGTACCTGCAGCTTTACTTCAGCGTCTGAAAGCCCATGCACCAATCGAACCCCTAAAGAGAAATTGTTTTGACAGAATCTGGAGGTTTTTCCCTTTTTCATTATTTGTGCTGCACAGTTTTTGTGCTTTGCAGAAATGTGTCAAAACAAACCTCCTATCCAAATGAGAGAACACTTCCTGCATTTGATTTCCATTTTTCTGTTTATCTTCCGTTAATGTTTACACACAAGTACAGTGCAGCATTTACCTCTAAAATAATATTTCCTCGCACGAGGAGCTTGTTGACCTACTTCAGGGCTGTTATGGAATGCAACACGGTTGGTGGTCCGAGAGCTCTTCACACTTTGAAAATTACCATGATAAAAGCCGAGGAGGTCGGGACAGTTTGTGCGGAGCTCGGGCACTCATTCAGAGAAATGTGTGTCAACTGAAAAGTGCAGGACTGGTGAATTATTCAAGTCGGAGTCTGAAGTCGCTCCAGGACGGGTGAAATTATCAGGGAAAAAAAAAAAAAAAAAGCCTAGCCTACAGCAACATGAAGATAGAAATGTGCTTATTCACGTCTGTGACAGGACTTAGAAAAGGAAATTGTTGCAACTCCCATATCTGCTTTGGAAAGTTGCTAATTAGCTTAGCATAGCAGTCCCGTTGAGAGGAAAACCCGACTCTGAATCTATCTATGGTAACAAAATCAAGCTAGCAGCACGTACAAACCTCTGATGAACATTTTATACAGTTTCTAGCTTTAATGCTAAGCTAAGCTAATCAGTCCCATATCTGCTTTGGAAAGTTGCTAATTAGCTTAGCATAGCAGTCCCATTGAGAGGAAAACCCGACTCTGAATCTATCTATGGTAACAAAATCAAGCTAGCAGCACTTACAAACCTCTGATGAACATTTGCTACAGTTTCTAGCTTTAATGCTAAGCTAAGCTAATCAGTCCCATATCTGCTTTGGAAAGTTGCTAATTAGCTTAGCATAGCAGTCCCATTGGGAGGAAAACCCTACTCTGAATCTATCCATGGTAACAAAATCAAGCTAGCAGCACTTACAAACCTCTGATGAACATTTCATACAGTTTCTAGCTTTAATGCTAGCTAAGTTAATAGTCCCATATCTGCTTTGGAAAGTTGCTAATTAGCTTAGCATAGGTTGAGAGGAAAACCCTACTCTGAATCTATCTATGGTAACAAAATCAAGCTAGCAGCACGTACAAACCTCTGATGGACATTTCATACAGTTTCTAGCTTTAATGCTAAGCTAAGCTAATCAGTCCCATATCTGCTTTGGAAAGTTGCTAATTTGCTTAGCATAGCAGTCCTATGGAGGGGGACAAAAAAAGCTACTCTGAATGTAACTATTGTAACAAAATCAAGCTAGCAGCATTTGGCAACCACTGATGAACATTTTATACTGTTTACAGCTTTTATGCTAAGCTAAGCTAATCAGCTGTTGTCTGTCTATTAAGCAGGAGGATATGAGAGTCAATCAGTCTTCTTAAATACACTTAATCTTGACTTTTTTACAGCGATTTTACCTTTTACATAGCACAATACAATACATCACTACATTTTATCTCTATAAGCAATTAACTACTATTCCACACTGTATTTCCTCAATATATATTTTTTGTATATTTTGTATATTCTTTCAAATTTTTTATTGTTTTTTGAACATATTCTTGCCTAATTCTGTGCTACCCTGACATGGAAATTTTCCATACGTGGGATAAATAATGTCTTATGTCTAATCTCATCAAGAAAACAACCAATTCTTCCATTAATGCCAGAAAATTCTGTGGCTTTTTGCAGCAGATGACAAAGGTTTCAAGTGGCTGCAGCATTGTATGTTAGGAAAATATATTATAATTGTTATTATATTATATGTATATGCTGTATAGACATATAATACAGCAAGAGAGCCTTTGCGGATGGATGCTGGTGCGCTCCATGACGCAAGGTTTTTGGCAAAGTCACCCGTTAAAAGTAAGCTAATGGTCGTTCCTTCTGTTTCCCCTTTTTTAATGGTGACTACAGACTCATACTGTCGTTGTGTTCAAATGCAACTTCTTCTTGGTCCAGACGCGGTCGACTTGGCGCCGCAGTCGGCCTTTCGTTGGTAATGGTTAGATGCTGCTTTGGTGTGTTCGCAACGTAGCAGAATTAATGACAATGACAAACAGAAATTGTGGAATTATTCAGAAATTGAATCACCTTTGTCACAATGACGGGAAACTTTAGGCTTCAATTTCCCCATAAAATATCCCAGGTGCTATATTTACACTTATTGTGTTGAAATACATTGATGAATAACTTTCTGATTTAAGAGTAACAACCTTCGTTTACAAATATTAACAGAGTCCAGTCCATTAAAGGTTTAGTTTCAGAGTCTGAGGTGTAGTTTGGGTATCTGCAGGGCAGCAGATGGGTCACCAGAGCCTGACTATTTAATCATAGTGTGTGGGAGGGAGAGGGGGGGGGGGGTAAGTGAGGTTTTGGTGCTGTCCCGAATGGAGGGGGGGGGGATTATGCGGTCGGTCTGGAGCTTCGAATATTCATTCCCATCATCTGCAGCAGAGACATAAATCCTGCCGTTAATATTCAGTGGACACGGTTTGTCCCGGCGCGCGTGTGTGTGTGTGTGACAGGAAGTGAACTAGATCAATCAGTCTTTGACAACCCGGTTACCACGGCAACGCCCGTGTTTATTTAGAAATTGTGACTCAAAGGAAGGACGCCAATATAGCGCATTTTGTTGTAAGTTTCTCAACGCCGCAGCAGAGGACAAAAAAAAAAAAAGAAAAAAGAAAGCAAAAAAAAAAAAAGATCCTGGTTACTGTTGATTTCGACACCATCGACTTCTGGCTCTTCTTCCTCTTTTCTCTGCGGTGACGGCCAGCGATGCCTGTGTGACTGTGAAGCACTTAAAGGGGCCTTACCCTCGCACAAAGCTGCTTACGGCCTCTTTTTAGCACAGCCGGGACAGTATGGGTTTATACTTGACAGGGGATTTCTCCGAGGCCAGCCCTCTTTCCCTGCCATAATTAGGCCACCCACATTCACAGTCATGCGCCTCAGATGGTGACTCTGTGAGATTTTTGGTACTTTTCATTGGCTACTGAGGATATGTAATGATTTATAGGAGAAGAAGTTCACCAGAAACAAAGCCTACTATGTGCACTTCTGGGTGTTTCTTAAAAATACAGTTGCACACAACTGTTGTTGTTTTTCTTAATAAGTGATGTAATATACCAACTTTATCTTGAAGAACAGAGCAGAAAACAAAGAAATTCTGGTTATTTTATCCACTAAAAAGACATTTTCACATTTTAATACACTTGCAAATACAGCAGCACACATTGTTATCTGTCATGCTTACTTTTCTTAATATGACTCAGACTTAGACTTTAAGGATCCAATGATGTCACAGCAGCTTTGTTGCACATAAAAGTAAACACTCTTAAAAACCACAAGAAAGATAAAATAAAATAAGATTGGACTGAAATAAGATACAACTAAGTATTATCCAGTAAAATAAACGGTGTAATCAAAAAAAATGTACAAAAGTAGTTGGCAAAACAGCATCCAAGGTAATGTGGTTGTTATTATACCAACTTTATCTGTACAAAAAAAGCAGAAAACAAAGAAATTAAGTATATTTAAGATAAAAAATCTAGATTTTTAACCAGTGAATAGTGGTTTTTCACATTTTAAAGTATCTAGCAGCATAAAAACAAAAAACAAAACATCTGTGCCTCCTCCACAAAAGTACAGTTTTCTACACAATGTTATCTTTTATGCTTGTGTTTCCTAATATATATACTATTAAGTACTAGTATAAAGTACTATGCCAACTATATCTTAAAGAATAGAATGGAAAACAAAGAAAACTGAGTTGAACTGAGTAGTTGCTGCAGTTTTATCCACTTAATTGAGGTTTTTTAGAGGTTTCATGTAAACCTCTACATGATATTTGGATGACAGTGCAGTGGAAATAATCTGTTAAACGTTAGAACAGGTGGTCATGATCGAAACCTGGCGGTTAATCATATGGTATTGCGTGCAGAAGTTATGTAATTTCCATAGGTACTCCATGTTGCGTGCAATGGGCATGGGAGGGGGCGTGTCGACCCTAGCGGAGACGTGATTGGTCCGCGGGAGGCGGCGGCGATGATTGACAGCGGCTCCAGCCAATGAGCGGTCGAGCTTTGTCTTGGCCCCTCGTTGGCCGCAGAGGCGACGTTGAAGGGAACATTTGTTCGGGACGGGCAGACGGTGCCGTTATGTCGACAAGCCGTAACACCGTGTACTTCTCGTTAAATCGGATTTAAAACTCGAGCGGAGGAACTTTTGCCTTTATAACCGCGCCGGTACGGGATCTGTTTTAGGGTCGAGGTTTTTTTTTTCTTCTTCTTCTTCTTCTTTCTTTTTATATTCATCGCTCGTCGCAGCTTTGAAGTTTAAACCAGCGACGTGGGAGCGTTTTATGTGTGCAGGGAAGAGGAGTCGCTGGACACGACGTGCACACCGCATATGTAAGTTTACTACTCTCCGCCGAGCTCGCTAATAATGCTAAACCCCGCTAGCAAACGTTTACTCCAAGTCCCAACTTTAAATTCTAACTAGTTTGACTAGTAGCTCCTGACGCTAGTTACGTTAAACTTGAAGTTACACTCCAGCGTCAACTTTCCAAATCATCTTCTTCTTCGTCTACAAACGTTACTTTGCTAACTTAAAGTTAACTTCTAACACCTTAACTCGACTTTAAGTGTCGCTTATTTTCTTTTTTAGATACATACTTTACATATACACAGCATGTAGCCAACTGTTAACTAGTGCTAGCAGATACGTTAGCTAATTATACTAGCTGGCTAACTTAGCTAACATTTCTTATTCTTCTTCGTGGGTTTTTAAAGTTGCAGTTGTAGTAGAATAGTTGCTGTTTGTTTATGTATGTGTGTATAACAGTGGCAGAATGTTAATTATTTAAGTATTGTGTAAAGTTTTCGCATGGACATCAGTAAATTATTAACTTTAGTGATGATGATGAACTCCATAGGTTAAAAATAAATGAAAAAACTCATTAAATGTTCAAGTAAAGGTGTTGAAAATGACAAAAAACTATTGATTTGACTTGGAGCAATGATGGCCAACTGATAAATACGTATGTAATTTGGTTTTGTATGCAACTGCGGTAAAGTATAACGTTACCTTGTGCTTTAAGTTTAAACCTTTGCTAATTCTCTTAAAGTGCAATTTTTAGTCTTTTTTTTTTTATGTAACATATACTGTAATTATCAGCGTTATAAGAACCCCTCCCCTCTTTCTCCCTCTTTCTCATCTTACAGGTCTGGGTAGCATTTCTCAAGATCACAGCTGCAGGCCATTTACTGATGGGTACATACTGTGGGGCGACGCACAAAAACAGCCACAACTCATTCAGAAGAGACAGGAACTGTGAAAGAATGAAGACGAGCTAGATTTTCGTCGCCCTCAGTAAAAGCCCCGAAATTCGCGTGCAGCTAATGAGTACCTGGACTAAACGCGTAATTGGAGAAGCCTGAAGAGTGACATCGCTCGCTAAAGATTAAATAATAATAATAATAGTAATAATAGTAATAATAAAAATGAGCGCTGAAGGATACCAGTACAGGGCGCTTTACGACTACAAAAAGGAGAGGGAGGAGGACATTGACCTGCATGTGGGGGACATACTGCTGGTAAGCAAAGGAGCTCTGGTGGCTCTGGTGGGGTACACTGATGGACTGGAGCAGCGGCCGGACGAAATTGGCTGGCTACCAGGCTTTAACGAAACCACTCAGGAAAAGGGGGACTTCCCTGGGACGTACGTCGAGTACATGGGGAGGAAGTGGATCTCCCCCCCGACGCCCAAGCCGAGGCCCGTCCGACCTCTACCTGTAGCTCCGGGCTCCTACAAGGCCGAGACAGACTCTGACTCAGAACAAGGTGAGTTTTTAATAAAAAGTTTCTAACTTCCCGTTTGGTCGTTATGTGCGTTCCTCAATGTTTGTCCATATGACTAATTTAACCGTATCTCGGATGTGGAATTCGTAAAAGGAAGATGCTGATTTTGCAGAACGGTTCTCGTTACTAAGTAGCTCCCTGCCCACTGCTGTACAGCTGCACCGACCGTGAACCGAGCCTCAGTCCCAGAGGACAATGGCGGTGGTGTGTGTTCAGGGTATCGTACAACCACCGCATCTTGTGCAGGCCATATGTTACCAGTGGCTATCATCTGTTTTTCTCCCCCAAACCGCATCTTTAAGAGGATATATAATTCCCCTCTGTGTTGAGGAAGATGCTTAGATCACTATATACTGGTAATTAAGGCTAATTGCTTTTTTGTCCATTGGGGAAATGGGGGGGTTGATCATCTAGAAATATGCATTATTTACAGAAGGGATATGATAAGAGGTTATTGCTGACGATACCATTATCAGTTTCTGCCTATTGGCGTGTTTCTTTATCGATTCTCTTATTGATTCCTGATCAATTCCTTGAACACGGCTTCAATCGTCATCTAAAAATCGACAAAACGGGACAATATTTGTGCAGTAGATTAGACGTAGAGCCTCAAACACATGACGCCCGTGACATTTAAACCGCCGTTGTGTACAAAGATGTTTCATCATATAACCTGGCGTGTTTCAGATCAGATTCAGATCAGATTAAAGGCGATTTTCCTCTTTGAAATGAAGCTAGTCTTTTCTTTTTTCTTACTGCAGTCTATAAAAGTTGACATATTTGTCAGAAAAAGAAATCTGCTGGCACAGATAAAAGGAGCTGCTATAAGCCCTGAGGTGAACAGCTACATTGGGGTTGAAGCTGGATTAAAAGCCGACGTGTTTCTGGATTCAGATTTCCCCTTAATTTTTTTTTTTTTTTTTTTTTGATGCAGTGCGTTAGCTAGCAGGTTAGTCAACAATACAGTTCGCAATTATTCATAAGCGTGCGACTTCGATGTCTCATTTGTCCCCGTCTATTTCCGCCCTGCAGCGTGTTATTAAAAAAACAAGCCTGGACTGGAAAAGATAATTTTACAGCCCTCACAACTTGCGTGTGTATAATCTTCTTCCTTAAACGCAACAACGCTTTGGATTCGTTTCTTCCTCTTCTCCATTCGTTGTCTTCTCGTACAAGTCGTCAAAAGGAAATTTTAAGTGAAGTTATTCCCATCCATACTTATTTACTTGATGCTGTTTGTTAGCTAGCAGCCAGTTAGCATGCTTGGCTACCCCTCTTTATATTATAGGTTGATATTAGCACATTTTGTAGCTTGTTAGCTAGCGGGCTGCCCATTAATATCAGTAAGTTTTCAAATTCAACGTCTCATTTTGCCTTTTCCTCTCTTATCCATAACACAACACATAAGTAAATCCACTTTAAGGCCGTTAGATGTCGTATGGACAAAATTATGCTAACTTCATTCCCCGTGCTAACTTCATTTTTCGTGCACAGCCGCCTAAACGCAAGAGATTTACCCCCGTAATATGTGTGAAACTAGCGTATTTACCGAAGGGAAATTGGACAAGTTAAGTCAAAAGTAAGGCGCATGTTTTCCCACCCGTGTTGTTTTCTGAATCTGGAGATGTTTACGGTCCACAGTGACCCTCCGAGATGCGAGTGGGAGAGTCGGTGCTCTCTCGGGCCACAGCTATGAACTGCGACTTAAAACATGCGCCTTTTATTTTTTTGCGGCTTGGATGAATGTGCACATAAAGCTTTTCTGCACACCTAAAGAGCAGCTGTACATTGCCAAGATCCTAGTTTCTGCCTTTTGTGGTGCGATTGTGAAATTCTTTTTGCTGTGGTTTTTTTTTTGCAGGGCGAGCGAGGGAGCTGTATGAACGGGAGGTGTGTGTGTGTGTGTGTGGAAGAGGAGAAGGAAAGGGGGGAGGATAGGGAGGAAAGGGGGGGGAGGAAGGTTGAGGCATGCGTTGAATGGCTGCGTCGTGGTTGAGTGGCAGCAGCCAGCGCCGAGGCTGGAGCGAGTGTGAATGTAGCACCGGGGAAGAAGAAAAGTCTCTGTGTCCGACGGTTGTGGGAGACTCGAGGGGGGGAGGGAGGGGAGGGGAGGGGAGGGGAGGTTGAAGAAGGGGCCCGTGAGGTTGCGGGTAAAGGAGAGCGAGCTCACAGGGCCTGGGTGAGGGATAGTGTGCGAAAGGATCAGGGGCATGGGGCTTGGCAAGATGGGGTGGGCGGGGGCCTTCGGGAGGAACTTCCATGCTCAAGGGGTCTTTGAAGAGGGTCTAGTTGCTCCCAGAGAGTTTGTGATTTATTGCCCACCACCGAGGGATCGAGCTCCCCTTCCTCCTCCTACTCCTACTCCTTTTTTTTTTTTTTTTAATGTTTTGATAGCTCCTACAGTCAGGGAAAAGAGGTGGAGAAAAGAGGCTTGGAGAAGGAAAGAGGGGTGGGGTGAGGTGGGTTACATGAGTGCAGCAGATGTGGAGAAAGATCGAGTGAAAGAGAAGAGAAGAGAAGAGAAGAGAAGAGGGCCGGGCTGGGAAACTATTCCGCCTCATTCCAGCTTTCAGCCCCCCCTTTTTCCTTTTTTCTTTCTTCTTTCTTTCTCTTTTTTAATAAACATTAAAGTGTTGCTCCTTGACTGGGCCCCCTCAGTTTTTGAGAGAATCTACATGTGTTTGAGCCCGCCAGTGCAGAAGGAAAACCGCAGAATGACTTCAACTCGTGGCTCCATTTTTAGATCTCACACGGAAACGCTGAGAAAAAAAAAAAAAAAAAGAAAAAGAAGAACGTATATTCTGCTTTTTTCTCTAATCGTTGGCTCAATCTAAATCATGTTGTTTTGGAGTAAATGACTGGGTAGCTGTGTGTTTTGAGTTCCCAGTGTACTACTTCTCTTTTTTTATTATCATCATCATCATCATCATCATTATTATTATTATTATTATTATTATTATTATTATTCTGCCAGTAGCCAGTCACTGTGTACATTCCCACAAATGTTGGAGATAAAAGTGTGAATAACTGGTTGTCGCTCCGCATGCTTTCACAGGGTTCAGCCTATACGTGCTCAGTCTTGTTTGAGCATATATTTGATGCCAACGCACACATTTTTTTTTTTTTTTGTTTGTTTTGCTTTTCTGAGCCTTTTTTTTTTTTTTTTAGCACTGCAGCACAAAAAAATGTAACGTTTCAACTTATTATTTAAGAAAAGTTGGTGGTAAATGTGGAATTTCATGCTGTTAGACTTGGAGTTTTCTTGAAGTATGAAGTAGAGACTGGGAGTAAAAGGAGACAGTTTCAGTGAGAGTACTCGCTGCATAGCTGGAGATTGAGATAATGCAGCTCTCTCCTTCTCGGGGCCTCTTTAGCACTCAGGCTGACATCTGCTGTACTGAACACTTTTTCTGTCAGTACTGTCAACTTTTCTTTTTTTCTTTTTTCCCCCCTCTTTAAATTATGAATGCACCAGCTCTAAACTTGGGTGTATATGTTGGCGCGTGTTTTTCTTTCTTTCTTCCAGAAAGTGCAGATCACTAAATCCGCCCAGAGTTAGCAGCAGCAACAGCAGCAGCAGCAGATTAAAGTTTATAGTTCGCTGTGACGCAGTGTTCCTCTGCGGGACTAAAGGCAGCTGGGACCAGGAATGTGTTGGCGCTTCTTTGGTTGGAGGGGTGCGTGCACAGACTGCACGGTGGACTGATTTGTAGCTTTGTGATGAATCAGTATTGTGCTAAGTGCTGATTGCAGTAACTCGCCGCACAATGCAACTGGACAATAAATGGCCGCTGAATGGCCCACCCCGGGGGGGGGGGGGGGGGGGGGGGGGGGGGGCTGTTTTACACCGTCACCGTGTTGTCCTCGGCGCCGTCCACGCTGCTGGTGCGAGGCCAGATTTGAACACATTTTGGTTTCGTTTGTAGAATATGATTAAGGGTGAGACTGTTGCTAAATGTTAGCTTTGAGTGGACGTTGAATCCGCTGCAGCGCGACGTCACATTCAAACTGGATTTAAGCATATTTTTTTTAGGGCCTGACTAATAAATTGGCCGATTATAGCCATTAAAGAACAATCGGCCTAAAGTTAACACTTATTTTTCACTAATAAAGTGATGTTTTTCTTAGAAATGCGTTACTTATCCAGTAGACGACGCTCCAACTCCAACACATTATTTACAATAACAACAAATTTCCCATGATTCGTTGTGTCCGTCACGCTTGACTCATATGTTAAAACAAAGCTAAAGTTAGCATAGCCTAGCTTAAGAATGTCCTTGCTAATCACTTTAACCGAGTTCGGCTAACGGCTAAAGTTAGGATAAGGCTACGATAACTAGCTTAAATGTTAACCACGTCGATAACGGCGCGTAGAAGCCGAGTCCTGAAAAGCCGAGCCGCTACCAGCTAACTAGCAACCAACAAGAAGCTAACCAACCAGCTAACTAGCCTAGCCAACAGCAGCAGGTGATGAGTGCTGGGACATGCTACCAAGATCGGAAGTAAAACACTAGAAGCTACGAGCTAACTAGCGTAGCTTAGAGCACTTTGTAATATTTTAACAGCAGCATGTTTTTTGATTTATCTTACGTTCAAAATGTTCATATGCTGCTTGTTCTTCCCAAGTTCTGATAGTAAAAGTGTTTGAAAATTTAAGCCATCAAATGCATTTATTTAGTTTTTGTCTTTAATTGAAAAAAAATGTTAACATCAGCCCCAAGAATCTATATAAAAGTGTCATCATGTACATGTGTCATCTTGTTTTAGCGTACAAGTCACTGCTTCTTTTGCACTTGCGGTTATTTCTGCAGCGCAAACGCGATAAGAGACTCATCTCTTCTCTTTTGCGTTGTTCTGTCAAAAATAAAGTGACAGCTCTTCTTAACAAATACCACCTTTAAATGAAGTGTCAGAAAACGGCCCCTGAGAACCAAGTTCTCACATTTTGTGAAGCTGGATCCTGAGACGATCGGGGGAGAGAAACGCTTCACGACATCTTCGTCCGACCAGTTTAGATAACGTCAAACCTCGCTTTAAAAATAACAAACCTGCGCCTAATCTGATTAAAGCCACGAGTCTCGGAAGGACAAAAGAGGAGGAAAAAAACTGCGAGATAAGAGACGATAACGAAGCCCGTCCCCTTATTCCTGACATTTTTTGTTAAACACATCCCTCCGGCAGTTTCCAAGAAAATCACAACAAGATTTTTTTTATTTTAACTTTCTCCAAACTGCATTAGTGTCTAATCCAATAAGACTTGTGTGGAATTATGTGCATGAAAGGAGTGTGTAAACAGTTTCATTATTTAATTGTGTGCAGAGACCAAAGTCTGAATTGGCAAATCTTCTTTAGTGTAGTCGGGGCATGTCTGCTGGCAGGATTAAGAGAGAGAGAGAGGTTAAAGCACATGGACAGACATGAAGAAGCAGCACAATAAGACAAAGGTGAGATTAGAGGGGAAGAAGAAGAAGACATGGAAGGGGCCAGAAAAAAGGTATTTCAAATATGTGATTTATTAAGAGAGAGTAGACGGGGGTGAGGAGGGGGGTGTGTGTTTGGCGGCTGTGTGCGACGGAGGTGTGGCGTTATGTAATACTTTGAAGTACACTTGCATACGTACTGGTATAAATAACGTTGCCGGCTGGTCAGTTGCCAAAACATTAGGGACTTTTTAAAGTTGATGTCGAGGTGGCGTCGTAAAACTGGTTAGTTTGTGATGCTGCTGAACTAAACCGACTAAAGTGTTTATGTTATTAAACTAAAATGACACAACGAAACAAAAAGAAATGCAAAAAAGCAGCTTTCTCCTGAAAACTGTAGCTTCATAAAGCTGCGTTCATGTTCACTTGTGAACCTAACAAGCTAGAGAATGAGTGTATATTAAAACTGGCTGACACCCAAGTGTCCTTTTTTTTTTTTTTTTTGCACATTGTACTGTGCATCGACTGGAGAGGAAGCCAAGCGGCGCAGGTCTCAACATTGTCGTTTACTTATCTTTAAACTGTTGTGGTTGAACAGCCATCGTGATGCGTGGCATCACTCGTGCATCACTCGGCGCTCGAATCTGCTTAAAAAACCGTTCAACTTTCAACAATTAAACTGGATTTGCTTCGCCGTTGTAAATCATACGACGTGTTTTCACGTGTGCAGTGTTTCGTGCCAGAATTAGGGTTTTGTGTTGTGCATATAGAAGATACAAACACGGGTGTATGTTTTCGAGTTTTAAACGTTTTAATAATGTTTTTCAGAGCCGGAGCCGGTTTTAAAAAGCTGCAGCCATCACGCTGAATCTGAATAGTGTCTCCATTCAAAAAAAAAAAAAAAGTGACATTCCCACTCACTTGCCAGACACCATCTCAGACATTACAGTCCAGCTCCAGCCACTTATCTCCCCCCAAAGCTCGATTTTAATTCAATTTAAAGAGGCTTTTGGTGTTTTTTTCTGAGAGCAGCAGCTAATTGCACGGCAGGAAACATTTATTTTTTTTTTTTTTTGTGTGTGTGTGATTCATTGACAGTCTGCTCCTCACAGGGTTAATTGTCAGGCTGTAGCAACAGTCTCCTCATTGGCTGCTGCTTCGCCTTTGCACTGCGTCGTCCACCCTGCAGGAGGAGACATTGCCTGTCTTTTGTTTTTTTTTTTTCCTCCCCTGACTTGAGGCTGCATCATTCATTGACGTGCAGTTACTGCCCCCCAGTAGAAATATGTTAATAGAAAATCTCTTTTTTTTTTTTTTTTTTTGCTTTTGTGTACAGTTGGCATTGACAAAGGCTTAAAATGGTTCCTCGGTAGTAAATTACACAGTTCTCTAGTGAAATATGCACCCTATAGTGTGGTTTTTTTGGCTTTCGTGTCCCAGCTACAGACATTTTCTCAGACGAAAGCAAAAAAAAAAAAGGTGTAACCTGAAAATGCTGGTTACTTGAGCAGAAACTCTAAATATATACAAAGTGTGTTGCTATCTTTAGCGCGTCCGTGGTGCCCCAGCCCTGTCCTGCCCGCAGTCTGCAGTTCGCTCGGTTCAGACATACCGTTTGAGCCGTGGAGATTGACCCCCTCCACCACCCACCACCACCACCACCATTCTTCTACAAGCCACAGCAGCACCGGTGGCAGCTGCGTTGACTTCCCTCGACCTGCGGTCGTCTCTTAAACCGACTACCGACTGGGACCGAGGCCTTTTGGGATATCGTGAGGTCTGCCAAAACATGCAGACTTGTATAGGCAAGTCCGAGGAGCAGGGGGGGCCCCCCCTGTCTCCTCACGCTTTCTGCCCCGAGTTACCACAGAAACCAACCTCCATTGAAAATTTGATTTGGAGACAAGTCGTCTCGTGATGTGTATGTAGCCCCTCAGCTGTTCCAAACATAGCAAAAACACAAAAAAACAACAACAACTGCAGCGATTTTGTGTGCGTACGGTTGATTATATTTAAAGTGAGTTGTTTCGGATTCTGTACAAAAAATCCATTTATGTGCCAACGGTTAAAACGAGGTGTGGTGCATTTACAGTAAGATCCGTCGAGATTTTTCTTTTTTTTTTTTGGCCAGAATCGCCCGTTGATATATCTTTCAGACGCGTTTCCGTGGTTACAATCTGCGGCCAATCAAGCGGGCGCGTTGCTCGTCAGATCTCGCGCCAAGGCATCTCAGAAATCCTCGGTCCTGATACCTCGGAGCGACTTCTGCCGTGTTTTTTTCATCGTCTGCCACTCGATCCGATTTCCATCGGAGCTTAAAACTATCGCAATCGTTGACAGTACCGGGAAGAGAACTCAATCTATCTCCGGGCTGCTGCTCTTTGGTCGCCCACGGTTACAGTGGATGAGACTTTATTTTTTTTTTTTTTTTTAGGGGGTTATCACCGAGCTTTTTAACACAGATTCATGTCGTACGTTCGTATTTAGTAAACGTGTTTTTTGCTACGCTACTTTCTAACCTCTTAACCGGCTTTGATTTGTCATATTTAGTAGGTGAGACATTACCTTTTGTGCGAGTGGGTTGGGTTGAAGGGTTTAAATTTAACCTCCAGGTTGTGAATTGAGTTTCTCAGAAAAAGGTTGGCTGCAGAAGGACAACCGTGTTAGATATCTTGTCTGGGAGAAAGGTTACACTTCCAAGGTGTGCGATGGCAGCACTGCGTGTCTCGATCGCTATTTAGGGAAACTTTGGTGCTCCATCTCTCATCGCTTCTGAGAAAAGCCCCCCCCCCCCCCCCCCCCCCCCCTCCTTCCCAGTTTGCAGTTCCAATAATGTCTTCCAGATGACCAGTTGTCCTACATGGAGTTTTGTGTGTTCTGTGGTTTGGGAGGACTTTGGTAATCCAGTTTCTTCACACGCGACACGCCAGCCTCAGCGCTGCGCTGGCAGGAGGATGTGGAGTTGGGATGAAGTGGTTCATTATTTGCCTGATTGAACCCTCTTTGGTGGAAAGGAGAGAGGGTAGTTCCTTGGTTAATGACTTGCATGCATTGCATGCGCGAGTGAGATCAGTAGTTGCCCGTTTTAATGCCAGATTAAAAAAAAAAAAAAAAAAAGAGGTAATCATTTTAAGGGGCAGAAAGAAAGAAAGAAAGAAAGAAAGAAAGAAAGAAAAATACGGTCACGAGAAAAAGGGTTCCATTCATGGTTTTTCAACATTTTTTTAAAAAAGTGCAGACATCGGGCGTCGGAACAGTCGAGTCTTTCAGTAAAAAAGTGGCTTTTTTCAAAATACGCCTTTTTGCAAATCCAAATAAAATCCCTGCCAACTCCTTTCGCCCCTTTCATGTCCACACCTGGGTGCAAAGTTCTAAAGGAGAAATGAGTTTTAAAACTCAGACCTGGCTTACCTCATATCACAGGATATTTGCTTAGTCCCCCCCCCCCCAAACTTCAGACCTCGGCACCTCCTGTTCTTGAATCGGCCTGTTGTAAACACTCACCTTTTTTTTTTTTTTGCTTTTGATGGCAGCTCTTTGGTCGACTCCCCCCTTTTTAACTTTGCAGGAGTTGCATTTTTAATGTCACACCGACGTTCATTCATTGGGTTTATTCGCACCGTTTCATTTTGTTGTTTGGTTCACATGTGCAACGTCAAGAAGAATTCTTCTTCTTCTGAATTTATTGGCGTTCAAACAAAGCTACATATGTGTAATAGTTTTTATTCCACGTTAACGTTTCCAGCTGAGAATGAGCCAGTTTTACGTCTTTAAAAATGACCTGGGTTGACAGTTTTTTTTTGCCGTCGTCTCTTCCAGGCTTCGGTCTGCTGGACCTGACGGAGCAGTTTTCCCCTCCGGAGACCGCTCCGCCCATGCTGGCCAGACTGCTGGAGGCCATCGAGAAGAAAGGTGAGCTTCCTTCGCCTGGATGAACTTCACCTCCACATGCGATGCTACACCTGCTGCTCCACCTGTTCACACACACACACGACGGATGCTCTTAATTAGCTCGTGTATAAATGTTGAACTTGGATTCGTTTCTTCGTTTGCAGGTCTGGATAACCCCACTTTGTATCGGACGTTTACTGCAGGTGCTGGACTTGAAGTCAGACAGTGTTTTGAAAGTGGTACGTTGCTTTTTTTTTTTTTAATATTATCCCTTTCATGAAGACTGCATTAAATCTTAGCTTTATTACGGTATTTAGTATTTGTTTGAGAGCTATTGATAAATAAAAAGGTCATTTAGGTGCAGACATGGTCACGTTGAGGGATTTAGTGCAGGATTATTGTATTAAAATGCATTTGTTTTCACTGGTGCACCTAATGAATTGTCCACCGAGTGCATTGGAAAGAGGAAGTAGACTGATAAACCAAAGCGTGATGCAAGTACGAGTTGACTAAGACGACAGAAATGAGTGTTAAGCGTGCGTCTTTGTGCGTCCTTTCGCTCTTCAGATCCTGCCTCTGCAGAGCTGGAGCAGCTGGATCTTCCAGTTATGTGCGACGGCCTGCGCCGATATCTGCAGGATCTCCCTCAGCCCATCGTCCACACGGCGATATACGCTCAGATGATCCACACCGTCAAAGGTGAGAGCGGCGCGAACGCACACGTCCCGACACACAGATTCATCTGTTTACTTTACGGTCCGCCTGAAACACAAGCATTGACGCAGTGTACCCTGCTCCCGCTGAACACCGAGTACTTTGAACCCAAAACCACAAGAATCGTCAGTGCCCTCAAAAAGAACACGTCTATTTTTAGCCGCTTTTGAGTACACATGTATTTGCATAAAGAACACACGAAGTTCATATCAAGAGCATTTTGTCTTTCTGTTCAGTTTTGAGCTGGAAACAAAAAAAAAAAAAAAAAAAAAATCTCCCACCGCACACTGTTCTGTAGAGCGCGGCGTTCTTTCGCTGTCACATGGCCAGAAACAGGATATCTGTGGTTAATAGGAACTAAAACAAGCCTGAAAGTTTATCTCAAGCATCTCTGAGCAGCCAATCACCTGCTAGTGTACCTTACGCTCATAGGCAACCACACAATCTCACTGTGGTTTTTGAGACTAACTGCACATGACATATTTTTCCATCTCTTCATTGTTGAAAGAAACACGCTTTCATTTTTTTTTTTTTTTTTTGACTGAAGAAGGTGCAGGTTTTTCTTTCCACGGCCCAATTTAATTTAACTGACCCCTATTTTTTTTTGTCAACAACAGAGGTGGTGAATCCTGAGGAATGTGCCCAGCTGCTACGTCGCATCGCCAGCACCCCGAGCCTCCCTCCTCAGTACTGGCTGAGCCTCCACTGTCTGCTCAGGCATTTCTCTAGAGTTTGCCACAACGGCTCCAAGAACCTGCTCAGCGCCCGGTCGCTGGGCGAGATCTTCAGCCCCGTGCTTTTCAGACAGCAGGCCACCAGGTGGGTGTTGGAAGTCTGGGTTTTTTTTTTGTGTCAGAGATATAGACGCTCGCTCGCTCGCTGAGGCTGCAGACGGATGAGTGTGCAGGGCTCAGTCATGCAACGCTGCACGGCCTCAGCCATGCACACACACACACACACACACATATACACACACATATACACACTCATGCAGACGCTCATTCAGGCGGATCTTTGGGTTTTTAGCTGCACACGGATATAGGTTGGAGCTTTTCTACTTACACCAGCTGTGCAGCACAATTAAGAGTAAGCTAAGCCTGAATTGCCATCAGATTGATGGCGGCGTGACCGCGGCAGCAGAGGCGTTCATGTTAAACACACACTTTATTTATTTATTTTTTTCCATATCCTCTTTTTTTTTTTTTTTTACAGCTGTGAACCCGGCCTGGATGCTCACATCAAGATCGTCGAGGTTCTGGTGACCAGCGAGTGGAGTGAAAGTCAAGCCGCTCCAGGTAGTAGTTAACCTTTTCATTCACAAACTCACACATGGTTTTTATTTAATTCGGGGGCACATAAAATAAAATGGCTGCTGTGCTCTTATAGTTTGCTGCTGCTGCTGCTGGTGTTGTTGTTGTTGTTGGAAAGCTGGAAAAGGATCCGTGTGTTCTGGATGTGGAAACTGAACGTATGTTCTGCAGGGACATACAATCGCCCCCACAACACAACACAAACTCAGACCTGAGCTATTTATAGCCCTAAGAAGAAGAAGTGCTGAGACTAAGTAGTGCAGTTGTAGAAGACCACAGGAAACCCGTAACCACCGGCACTGCAGAGCTAAAGATACAAGATACGAGCACTAGTTTGTGAGACCGGTTTTTGTTTTAAAAAAAAAACGTCTTTGCTGCAGAAACGGGCACAGTTTTTGAATTAGGGCAGCGGATCTTCTTCTCGTTGTTTTTTCTTCTGTCTGTCTGGATAGTTTCTGCATTGGTGTTGGTGGCAGTAGTTTAATCACAGTATTGCACAGAGCCGGTTTGTGAGCGCTCGTCTGCTGGAGGCTGGAGGCTGGAGGCTGCAGTGTGCGTTGCGTCGCGTTGTGTTTTTACAGCGCTAGTTAAAAAGCACAGTCGTTGGCCGGGACTGACTGACTGAGGCTGTTTAAACATTTTATTACCTGTTAAGGCTATTTATAATGTTCCCTGTGCACAGGGCTGCTCTCAGCTGTCAGTAATTTGCACCTGCAGAAGCACTTTGGCAGCGGACTGGATGGATGGATGGATGGATGGATGGATGGATGATAGAAGTGCTAGGACACACAACACTAATACATACAATAACTTCTTTATCTGTTTCCTAAAACTTAAAAAAATAGAACAGAAAACCCTTTATTCGTCCTTCAATGCAGGGAATTGCAGTTTGCAACAGCACACGTACTAAAATATAGTAAAATATTGGCACATATACAATAAATACTGAACTGCAGCATCGTGTTCAAAAGAAAGTAGCTTTTTACTCTCAGGCAAACTTTAAGCTTTAACCTTCTTTTGCTGGAAGTTGTTGCTGAAACTGAAATGGTGCCAGAACTGAAACTCTCACCGTGCATTTTTGTTTGTAAAAGGGATAAACTCCTTCGCAATAAACCGGTGTGAAACCCCCATTTTCGCAGCCAAGCCCGAGTGTTGCACATATTTAGGTACAAAAATGCATCTACCGTAACGCCCCTAATAGACAGGTGTGCCAAACTGCCAGATAATAGGATTTTAGAAGAAGAAGAAGAGGCTAGAAATAGTAGACGCACATGTACAGAGTGTGTTTCTGTGAATGGCCGGTGCGTGTGTTGTGTGCATGGACGTCTTGCGTGCCCCCTCCCAGTTACTGCCGGCCTATTTTAAGCAGGCGACAAAAGGCCCACTTAGATTTGGTTGGCTGGAAAGTCGGCCTGCTCCACAGAGCGCTTCTTGTTAAACCGAGGGCTGCTTCCAGTTTCTAGGCCCACCCTCCTCCACCTCCTCCTCCTCCACCCTCCCTCCTCCTCCTCCTCCTCCCTCCGCGTGGATCTCCACATGTCCTCCCTGCCTCAAAGTGCTCGGCTCAGCAAATATTTGAAACTGTGCGAGTTAATCATAAGACCCGAACAACCCCACGGCCGCCTCCTCCTCCTCCTCCTTTACAAACACAGGAAAAAAAAAAAAAAAAAAAAAAGAGGGAGTGACCAGAGAGGGAGGAGAGAGACGCTGGCACGAGTGGCTGCTTTGCTTCCCCCCCCCCCCCACCGGGAGCAAGGCAGCACCGACACCAGAGCCGCTACCGCTAATCATTAACTATCTGCCACCACGTGAGCAGATCAGAAAGGGAAAGAGAGAGGAGGAGGGAGGAGGAGGGAGGAAGGGAGGGAGGAAGGGAGGGAGGAGGGAGGAGGTGGAGGTGGAGGCTCAGCCCTTTACCACACTCACAGCAGGAACTGAACAGTCAGTCAGTCAGTCAGCAAGACAAGTCGCATGCTGCACCTGCCTCACGCCGTGTGGATTACCTGGATTTCATTAAGAAGCACTTAAAAGATTTCTTTTAAGGTTGTTTTTTCATTGTTTTCCACAAACTAAACAAAAGAAGAAGAAGAAGAAGCAGCAGCCACATCTATGTACTTGTTCACAGTGGTCTGAACTATGAAATGGAGCGTTACCGGAGGACTTGAAAGTTACTCTGTGGGATTTAATTTACTCTGTGAGGATAAACGAGAAGCATCGAAGGAGCGATTGTCGATTCACCAGAAAATGCACAACTTGCAACGTAAGTGTCACGTTCTGAAAAAAGCTGGAGTTTTGCGTACGGCTTCTTTCCTTCCAGGTTGTTAGCACGAGAGAGCGTGGAGGGGGGACGAGTAGCTTACGAAAAAGGCCAGAACAAGATTATTCTTATTTGTTTCTTGTTTAGTTTGAGCCTCCTTGTCTTTTTTTTTATAGCTGCCTGCAGAACTTGCCCTCAGGCTTGTGCTCATGCTGTAAAGGTACGAGCCTTTTTTTTTCCTGCAGACAACTGCAAATAACTCCAAGAAAAAGTAAAGCTTTTTTTTTTTTTAGTTAAGAAGTCAGACAGTTAAAAAAAAAAAAACAGTGGAGTTTATACTAGTAGCTACGGGGGCAAGTTAAGTATTGTTAATTAAAGCAGGTTTGTTGAGTCACATTTTGGAGATAAGCATGTAGACTTCCCCCGCTTTGAACCATGGAAACTGACTGCATTTCACTCGAATCCTTATACCTTACCAAGAACTTGGGTCTATTTTAATTTCGCTCAGGAAATCAAAGGGGGGGAGGGGGGAGGGAGGAGGGGGGGGGGGGGCTATCCCTGTCACGGCGAGTGTCATGCTGTGTGGGATTACAGGCGTATTTTGGAGCTCCCGGGTGCCACCGATCGGGGCCAGGGCATTATTATAATTTAGCTGCTGCGTACGTGCTGCTGCAGCAGCAGCAGAGCTGGCTTTGTCTGAGCGCCAGCAGTGGGCGGGGCTTCGGGTCGCGACGCAAGCAAAGAGGGGAGGGGCCCCGAGCAGCAGCAGCAGCCTGCAGGGGAACCGGTGGACGGGCTGAACATAGAGAGAGAGAGAGGGAGGGATGGTGGTGACAGAGGGGGGAAGAAGAAGAAGCATGGATGGAAGCAGGCTGCCGGTTCACGCTGCACGTTTGCTTTTAAAAATGCATGTTTGGATGTGATGCTGCAGAGAGAAGATCCGTTTTTTTGTAGCTGCAGCGTTTTTAAAGAAGTGAGAAAGGTCCTAATTTTTTTTTTTAAGAATGACCTCATCGCTTGTCAGGAAATGAAAGATGCAGGAGCGCTCGGTGACAGACCCCCCACGCTATTGGCTGTGGTGAGTGATGTAACACGTTACTGAGCAGGCTGCCCCCCCCTTTAATGGCTTTAATGGTTTTGGGTTTTAAAACGAACTTAGATGTCGTCCCTTTTTTTAGAAGAGATTGTGTTTGTGGAACGTGTTTGCAGGCTTCGTGTTTGCAGACGAGAGGATTTTAAGAATTTTAAGAGGTTTCTGATGAACATGTGCTGTGGGGTGGATGAATTCAGCTTTTAGTGCCGGGTCACAGTTTGGAGCTGTCAGGCAGAAGCAGCAGACGATGGTGTTAATGCAGTGGCAGCGAACAAAGGCAGTGCAGATTTGCGGGTTAAAAATAGCCTCCTTAGCTGCTGCTGCGCCGCCGCCGCTGCTAGCTTCACCCTGACACTGTCGGGCTTGTGAGCAGCAGCAAGATTGAAGAATCTTTTCATTAATTCACCGCTTCTAAACGCATCAAAGCTCATTATTTCCTGTTTGCAGAAGCTCACAAAAGGGGAATTTATCTCGAAGCCGAGTGAAGCTTCCGTTCGTGCCCCATTTTCTTGTGAAATGCGTTTTCTCTTTTAGATTAGAAATCTATAATCCTGTGTGTGGCATTTTTATTTTCTCTGCATGCAAATTTATATTCATACATTAAAGCTCAACCACTGTATTTGCAGCCAGGAATATATTAATAGACGTCTCCTTTTCTTGAATGAAATTCATTCTCCCTGACTCACGCTTCGTTTTCTCCTCCCCCTGCTCCGTCGTTACCGCCTTCTCCGTTGGAGAATGGCAGCCTCCCTTTTTCTTTTTTTTTTTTGAATCACTGGAAAAGGGACGAGCCTCAGAGCTTTTGCATTTTGCAGATCGTGCTCTCCACACTCTGCAAAACGCTTTAATTATTTACAAAAAAAAAAAACAAACGTCGTCATCTTGGATGCATTTTCCATCCGAGCTCTAATAAATCTCAACCACAACAATCGCACTGCAGTGCTTTTATTTACCTTTTTATTTATTTATTTATTTATTTTTTTGTTTGTCGCTGCAGCTCTACCTCCAAAGCCGCCCAAGCCCGCATCTGTGATTAACAACGGTATGAACAACAACATGGCTCTGCAAGACGCCGAATGGTACTGGGGGGACATCTCCAGGGAGGAGGTCAACGAGAAACTGAGGGACACTGCGGACGGTACGTTCCTGGTGCGAGACGCCTCCACGAAGATGCACGGAGACTACACTCTGACTCTGAGGTGAGTCCGGATCTTTTCCTCACACTGGGAAATGTCTTATTCAGTTTTTTAGAAGCTGGTTTGACCGTTTTGTTCGTCTACAGAAAAGGAGGAAACAACAAGCTTATAAAGATATTCCATCGAGACGGGAAGTACGGCTTCTCGGACCCTCTGACCTTCAGCTCCGTCGTTGAGCTCATCAACCACTATCGCAATGAGTCACTGGCTCAGTACAATCCTAAGCTGGACGTCAAGCTGCTGTATCCCGTCTCCAAACACCAGCAGGTAACTAACACTCGCTGCAAAGCGGCACCTTTAAAACGTCTGAAGCAACTTTTTATTTATTTATTTCTATTTTTTTTTCTTGGGCGTCTCCAGGATCAGGTGGTGAAAGAAGACAACATAGAAGCTGTGGGAAGGAAGCTGTGCGAGTACCACCAGCAATACCAAGAGAAGAACAAAGAGTACGACCGACTTTACGAAGAATACACCAGAACTTCACAAGTGAGTTAAAAGCCGACGGTTTTAAAAGTGGGATCAAGAGGGAAAACTTCCAATAATATCCGATGCTAACGATGCGCTTTTTTTGTTTGCAGGAAATCCAAATGAAGCGAACAGCGATCGAGGCGTTTAACGAAACCATAAAGATATTTGAGGAGCAGTGTCAGACGCAGGAGCGGTACAGCAAAGAGTACATCGAGAAGTTCAGGAGAGAAGGCAACGACAAAGAGATCCAGAGGTGAGGATGAGCCGGGATAAAAAGAAGCCGATGGGCGAAGAGGGGGGAAATGTTTGATTGTTACGTCCAAAACTAAACCCCGACGACTCTTCTTCCAGGATCATGGGCAACTACGAGAAGTTGAAATCGAGGATTAGCGAGATCGTGGACAGCAAGCGGAGGCTGGAGGAGGATCTGAAGAAGCAGGCGGCCGACTACAGGGAGATCGACAAGAGGATGAACAGCATCAAGCCCGACCTCATCCAGCTCCGCAAGACCAGAGACCAGTATCTAATGTGAGTACGAGCGCAACCGACGGAGGCGACACCAAAAAAAACGGACGTGGCCTGGTTTCTAATTTTATTTTTTATTTTATTATCCTGTTTAGGTGGTTGACCCAGAAGGGAGTCAGACAGAAGAAACTCAACGAGTGGCTGGGAATCAAGAACGAGAACACAGAAGAGTAAGTTCCTCCAACCTCGTTCTCCATCGATTTAAAACTAACCAGGAAGTTTTTCGCCTCACAACTCACACTTTTACCTCTTTTTTTTAGTCAATATTCGATGGTGGACGACGACGAAGACCTTCCTCATCACGACGAGAGGTCGTGGAAGCTGGGAAACATCAACCGACTACAGGCGGAGGCTCTTCTCCAGGGAAAGAGAGACGGAACATTCCTGGTTCGGGACAGCAGCAAAGCGGGATGCTACGCCTGCAGCGTTGTGTATGTACCAGCAAACAACTTTACAAACGTTTAACGTGCAAAAAAACAACAACAAAAAAAGGAAATAGTTACTTTTTAAGCATAAAATTCCCTTTACTTCAAGTAAAAAAAACTTTAGAAACGTCCTGCAAGATGTTTCCTGCAAGAAAATCCTAGTTTTAATTCATCAAACTTCTATACACGAGCTGTTTTTGAGTAAATGTGAATCTGATTTCATTGATAAAAATTGAGGCAAATCCAACAACTTCCTATTTCTTTTTTTTTTAAACTGTGCGTCAAGAAAACCACTTAGAGTGACTCTGACTTCTGCGAAATAAACGTCAGAGTCTTTTCTTTGGTCAGTGATAAGAGGTTAATATATGTTGATTAAAGATCTGCAGAGACCGAGAACAGGCTGTGACCGTTGTTCTCTCTTTATCTGTTTCCAGTGTGGACGGCGAAGTGAAGCACTGCGTCATCAACAAGACCCCCTCAGGTTTCGGCTTCGCGGAGCCGTACAACCTGTACAGCTCCTTAAAAGAACTCGTACTTCACTACCAGCACACGTCTTTGGTCCAGCACAATGACTCTCTGAATGTGACGCTAGCGTACCCCGTGTACGCGCAGCAGAGACGGTGAGAACGCGGACGTATATATCGACACGCCACGGACACACAAAGAAAAGAGAAAAAAAACGATTTTTTTAAAATGAAAACAAAAAAGGCCTCGCGGGAGAGACGACTGGACACGTGTCGTTCTGGATGGACTCGTTCGGTGACGGACGAGGAACGAGGAACGAGGACCCCGGAGAAAACGGCCCTGACTCAGACTTGAAAATCGGAGGAAAAGATGCAATAAAGCCTGGAACATTTCAGTGACTTTGCCTTTCGACCACAAGCCTGAGGCGAGTCTGAATGTAGAGAGATGATTCTCTCTCTCTTTGCTTTTTCTTGTGGGAGCACAGAAATCAAGCGGGGAAAAAAAAACTGCTGAACTCCCCCCGAGCGGAGGAACGTTTTGAGGCCTTTTTTCCTTACGGTGCTTGTTCTTTTATTTCTTTATTTTTATTTTTTATTTTCAAAGCTTTACCAGCCGGAATGTCTAAATCGCAACAGATGAACTCTTCTAAAAAAAGAAAAAAGGAAACTGTACTCACCGGCCACAACTTCTGTTTTTTTTGTTTTTTTTGTTTCTTCCACTTTTGTTTTTTCCTTTTACGTCATATGTGTGTGTGCGTATGTGTGTGTATGTGTGTGTGTGTTTCTTTGTATGTGGCTATGAGCGAGTGTGCGATCGTCCACGTGACCAAAACGTCGTTTGTGTTAACTGTTTCGGTAGCAGACCATGGATCAGCTGATAAATGTAGCAAAATGGCACTTTTTTTAAAAAAAAAAGAAAGAAAGAAAGAAAAAAAACAACAAATTTTAATTTTCTTTTTGAGAAGAAAAAAGAAAAAAAGACTCCTATGGACTTTTTATCAGAAGAGCGGAGAGGACGAGACGAGACGTCTGCATCCTGCCCTCTCACTGTTGAGCATTATAGAGATAAATCTTAAACTGTGCGCAGGCGAAAAAAACTATGAATGGACTATTTCATGTACATATGTGAAAATGTGCAGAAGTCATGAATCAAAACAAAAAGAAAAGAAAAAAGTGCACCATACCAAAAAGGATCAGTTCCTGTTTAGTTCTATTCTGATCTGCTATGCAATTATTTCTCCATTACTACTTCAGAGTTGTTTCTATTCTGTTGCAAACCCACAATATAAGCTTGTTTTTATTGCTTGAAAAGTATCTTTTCCTGTGTAAATATCCAAGAGGATATTTTGTGTCAAAATGCCAAGATACAGTTTTTAAAAAAAAGAAAGAAAGAAAGAAAAATGCTTATGATTTTTTTTTTTTTTTAAAGATAACAGAAAAACATACACTTTATTATAAATTACTTAAAAAAAAAACAGCTGGTATAAAGATGGAAAAAAAGTATTTTATTAGTCTCTTTGTTGCTTCAAACTAATGTTGTTCTCAGGCAGAGCCTTTTGAGTATTTTTTGAGCTGCTTCAGTCACTATTTTCTGACGGACAGAGCTAAAAAAAAAAAGCAAACATGCAGTTCTTTGTCGACTCGGACGGAGACGGGGCCGCGCGACCCTCGGCAACCATCACCACGGAAACAAACAGTATAGATTTATTTTGTTATAAAATATATATATATCTAAATATATATAATATATATATATATGTTCCCATATGAGGATATATCAGAGCAGACTGGTGTTTTCAACGGATGGATATTGTTATTAAAAAGACCAATATACATTGTACACTTAGTATTTTTCTGTATCAGAAAATCACTGTGTTTACATGGGTGGAGCGACTCATTTCAGATAGTCAGTCAGTAATTTCATATTTCAGAGGACAGAAAAAAAGAGTTAATTGCCTACTACATTTTTATTTTTATTTTTATTATTTTTTTTTTTTCTCTCCCCATCTTGAGCTTTGACCACGATTCAATTCAAGTGACTGGTGTAAAAAACCAATAAAAAAATGTTAATTTACGACAAAATATCTGCTATTAATAATAAGTTTAGCATTATTCCCCCTTACCTGCCTCGATGTGAACGCACAGCTCTTAATTTAAGCTGTTCTTATATATATGTGTGTAACAAATTAGTTGTACAAACCATTAACAACAAAAAAAATAATTGTTCAGAATTTCCATTGGGTGAAATGTCTCAAATTTGACCTATTTTTTGGGGGGGAAATTTCACGTAATATTTTCCCTTTTATTGCGTATTATCATCATCTCCCCGAGGTGCAACTTGTTAAAGCAAACTACGGTACACACAGCTGAGTTTAAAGTGTTTTTTTAGATGTCATTTATTCTCATTGGTTCTTTCCAAGCTGTTAACAGGTGGACGCATCACTTCTAATATTTGACATTTATTTTTTACTAGAAGTATGATTTTATTTTCCTCCCCGACAGCCGCTGGCATGATAGTTTTTGTTTCTTATTGTCAAATTTACTTTTTTTTTTTTTAGTTCTTGGACGACATGCACCATTACTTTCTTTGCCCTGATTCTGGGCTGTATGATTATTATAGGTGTCCTTTTTTTTTTTTTTTTATTATTTTTATTATTATTATTATTATTATTTGAAGCTATTTTGTTGGTGTCCCAAACATTGATGATTGGATTTGAGATTTGCCAGTGTTCCCAAGTTTTTGCTTCAAATCTGTATTGGGCTTCGTTAAAACTGAAATAAAACACTTCTTTTTAAGAAATATACGTCTCTTTTTAGTGTTTTTGTATTTTATCATGGTCTGCATTGAAAATCTTCATGTTAGCCTTTGTATTTACTTGCATACAACAGCATAAAATCCAAATATAGTACGCTAACTATCATGCATGTGCAAGAAAATCATGAATCACATTGGAGAAGGCTTTAAAAATGATTAAATTATTCATCTATTGTTGCGCAGACGTTCCCGTTCCCCCCCCCCCCCCCCCCCCCCCCCCCCCCCCCCCCCGACGTATTTAAAGTTCACAGAGTTAAGTTCATTCACGATCACGAGTCACGTTTACTTTGTCTAACAGTTTGTTTTACGAGCAAACACTTGCAACACAAGTGACATCCTCATGGGCTAATTAGCAAATATTAGCATGCTAACGAAACGCGCTAAATCAGCATACGAGCACGTACAAGCTAACGCAAACCCACACGGCTAAAGAATCCTCTACGTGTCCTTGCAGCCGCTCAGATTTTGCTACCAGCATTCAGGAGGAGTCTCTCACATGTTCGCCAGTGTACAAACCAGTTTTTTTTTTTTTTTTTTTTTTGTGGCGCTGACAGACAGACGAAGCCTCTCGCCTTGTGTTGCGACACATCTTTTCATGTTTGAAAGGTACACACACACACACACACACACTCGGTGGACATGACTGTCATACCAGTCGTGCAACAAAACCAGAACAGAATGTCGCCCCTGGAAACACGCAAAACAAAAATAGAACGAAGCGTCCGCTTGGAAAATTTTTTGCTGATCAGATTTTATCCAGCGGCTCGTCGTCGTAATTCGCGGAAAGTTACAGAAATAATGGGGTTTTTTTCCACTTTAGCGGACATTTAATTCACTAAACTTAATTAAAACTTAAACATATAGTGGAAATTTATTGTCTTTATGTTTACCGTGCATTTATTTACACTTTTGCAACTCTGTAACAGAAATACTGGGGGTTTACGTTATTGTAGGAGGTGTATTTTAACGCATTTAATCCACTATATGTAATTAAAAGTTAAATATATAGTGGAAACGTTAGTGTCTTTATGTTTATTGTACGCGGCTGCAGCTCCATGACAGAAAAACTGGGGCTTTTCCATTTTAGGGGGGAACGTTTTAGGACATTTATTCTACTAAATTTAACTAAAACTTAAACATATAGTGGAAACGTTATTGTCTTTATATTTACCGTGCATTTATTAGTTTTGAAGACTATTTCCGTACGCTTTTGCAACTCCGTAACAGCACATTGGTCAATTTTTGTTGTTGCTTAACATGCTTTCCAAATAAAATCAGATATTTTATTAGCTAATCATACTGTGCGTTTTGCATGAAATCATATTCTACATTACAGCTGCAGTAAAACTATTAATACCTGCATAAAACTGGTTCACAATTCATGTGTAAAACTACTATTTTTAACGATAACACCAGTGCTATTCTTTTAAATGTTAATGCTAAGCAGTGCGCTAATTTGGCTGGAGGACGTTAACATGCAGCTCTAATTAAATATTTGTGCGCAGAGAACAAACGGACGTCCAAGACGTACCCGGCCGGTGACGGTTGCACAAAAAAGTTGCACTTGAACACACCGCTGAGGCTACAGCCAACGGCCAAGCTAGCACAAAAACGTTGACGGAGAGGAAGTAACGTCTCCGCACCAGCCAGTGGCGGCGGTGGTCTTGTGTTTGTCATTTAAAAAAAGGGGGAAACCGGAAAAACAAGGACGAGCTGGGAAGAAGAAGGGAACAAAGCTGGTCTCTCTCATTGTTTTTTTTTTTTGTTTTTTTCTGCTACAGTTTATTCATTCCACACGGCCGTGACGTTGTGAAAATATTTGAGTGTCCTCTAGTTGCCCTCTCGACGAGCCGTTTGCTTACTTTTTCTCGCTTCCATTTAAGCACAAATTAAACATTCACACTCGGGCCAAAAAAGCTGCAACGCAAAAAAAAAAAAAAAAACGGGAGCACAGACGTCAAAGCAACTGAACACTTGTTCCACTTCTCCTCACACAACAGCAGCAGCGTAAAGACAAGTCGCAACGTTACCGCGTATGTGTACCAAGGGCGGTGCATGTTATTATATAATTACACAAAATGTTCAGATTCAGATTCAGAGAACTTTATTTATTTTTTTTATTTTTGTCATTTGCAGCTTTTCCACATGCATCCCACACTAGGATACTGATTCGATACTGATTTTTACTTTTTACTCGAAATGTCATGATGACTGAACAACTTTGCAAATTTTTCTTTAGTTATTCGATGATGATTATGATAAAACACAAATATTTTAGGCCAACGTCAACGTTTTTCAGGTCAAGGACCCCAAACTGATGCAGAAACCTACCTACTATGTATAAATATATATTATTATCATCATTTTGCATTTAATATTAACCTATTCAAGTTTTGTGCAGGTTCAAATATTCATTTTTTCTTTAAATTTGTGGGGGGAAACTTCAAAAAGTCAAAAAGTCAAAAAAAAAAAAAAAAGTCTAATCAACCAAAGATTTTGCAACCTCTGCTGCAGTACCTCTGCGGACCCCTAGGGGTCACAGACCCCCGTTGAAGACCTAAGTTTTAGGCAAATAAACCTTTTATTTTAACTTTAATTACAATGTAAAACAATTTAACTGTATTTTTGGGAGAGAAACTGTAACAAAACTATCGATATCATCAAGCTGGTATCGATCTGATACCGATACTAGCCTTGGTATCGATACTATCGATATGTCTCGATATGCATGGGCCCATAGTAACTGATCATGAACTTAGTGCTCAATAAGATCAATGAAATCCGTAGTAAAAATCCCATGGATAAATAGAAAAAATAAACTGATCTGAACTGAGTGGGTCTGTGTTTGAAAGTCTCGTAGCAGAAGGAATAAAACTCTTTGTGTGATGATTTGTTCTACCGTTGGGCACGAATGTATTTTTTTGTTTACATACTTGGTGACTGTGAGCTACTCCTCCTCAGGCGAAACTACGGAAGCCCTAAGCGGCCATGCATTCACGTATTATTTCCTCCGTTTTCCCGTGATAACGAGTTCATTTCCTCTGTTTTCTCAAGATCTCGAGTTAATTATCTGGTTATTATCTCGGGGAAAAAACGAGCTCCAGAAACTTTTATCTAGCAAACATTAAAGCAGAAATCAAATGACTCACCTTAAAGTAGACCCATTACATTTATTATTTTACTACATTACATGATAATTAAATATGTGGGAGATCTCGAGAAAACAGGAAATTAACTCGTTACCACGGGAAAACGGAGGAAATAATACGTGAATGCATGGCCGCTCAGGGCCTCCGTAGTTTAGGGTTTATAGAACTTGTACAAGTTGTGCATAACACGGCTTCTCCACCTCTGAACGCCTCTTCAGGACAAGATGTCCTGTCATTTAAGGGTTATAATATATAGAATAATCTACCTCCATCTAGAGAGGAACAGCCGCATCTAGCCACCTTTAAGTCCCATTAAGTGAACGCATGGCTCAGATCAACCCAGTCCTGTAACCATGGAAACAGCCTGGTTACTCTAGATGAAATAGTGCAATAATGGTGCGTTCCATTTGTACTTGTAAATCGGAGTTTCCGAGTTGGAATTTTCAACTGGAACGCCCCCACAAAGTCGGATTTTGTACTCAGAAAGTCGTAGAATCCTCACTAACCCCGAGTTGAGTTTCCAAGATGGCCGCCCCGTGTGCTAACAGTAATTAGAAGCTGTTCCACTTATTAACACTTCTGATTAGCATTAAATCGGTCGTACAGACAGTATTTTTTCAACATACATACGACATAACTGAAGTTTTATGTTTTGTGTGGGAACTACAAGCCCATGTCGCTAACATACATTAGCCTGGTAAAACCAAAACAGAGCCAAACACCATTGTGGCAAAATGGGATTAAATGTATAAATTAAACAATTAAAACTTTTGAAGATTTTTTTTTTAATAAATTTCTGCCTCTTGTGGTCTTATAGATTTCATCGCTATTAATAATTCTAGTAAAAAAAAAAAAAAATGAGTTGGTTCAACTCATCTGTTCCATTTACAATTTGCGTAGCTTAAATAGCCTAAATTTAGTTTAACATTATAGCAAAAATATTTTTTAAGAATTTTTTAAAAAACATTAAAAAATATTGAACACAACAGGTTATATTCGGAAAAGTCAAGAACTTTCATGGATGCTCTAGTTTTTCCGACTTCTGTAACTGGAACCTTCTGCGTTAAATGAAACGCACCATAAGTTGCGGTGCGTTCAGGTACATGTATGTTCTAATAATGTGGAATAGGGCTGCGTGCAATAGTAGATTATGTACAATCTGTCATGGTCACTAATGAACTGTTACACAAGAGTCACTTTTTAGCCTCCCTCAGATAAAAATTAGCTTCGGCTCCAATCTGGCATATTTATTTGTGGTTTATTTATAACGCTCATTAATAAGCTCTGTCCCTAAATAAATAAAATCAATGAAATGTCGTGTCTCATGTGTCATCACGGTGCTGTAACCCCATTTCTCTGCTTGGTACCGACATGCAAAGTGGTGACAAGGCTCTTATCAGAATGTGATTGTGATATTAGGGTTTTTATTACGGAGCTGCTGTTAACTGACACGAAGACAAAATAAAACCCCCCTGGCACAGCTGGAAGCTCCTCAACCGCTGTTAACGGTTCGTCCCTTAAAGTTATTCCGCTGCCAACATATTTTACAACATCGTGGACTCTACACGTCTCGCTTCTCCAACGGCGGCCGATGCAGAGAGAAGAGAGGAGTTCACGCCATTGGACGGCGCCACGACCAATCAGAGCCAACGCTGCATAGGAGGCGTATATATAACTACGCTGCCTATTTCTGCACATGACCACGTAAAGTCCCACCTAAAAAAAAAAAAAAAAAAAATACAACATGCTCTGGCCGGCACAGATCTGCAGGAGCAATGAGGTGAAGGTGACGCAACTGACTTAAATAACCCGATGGAGATTAGATATATGATTTCAGTGGAACTCAAAACTAAAAACGAAAATGTACAATTAAAATGTAGCAACAGGCATCGACTCTAATTGACTCCTTCAGTCATTTCCTTAAAATGTTATATAAAAGTTTAGAAGTTTAGCTTTGAAAATGTCATTAACTCTTCTTTAATTCCCATTTTTATTCTGTTCCACGTCGACCATGAAGTTGAAAAACGGAATCTAACATAAGTCAACTACCTATAAAACAGTAAAATAAAGCTGTGTTGTCATTAACTGTTTAATTTCCTGGCTGACTGGTTTTTATTTGAAGCCGTTTTTCAAACAAAAATGACAAAAACTTAATTATGGATTAACTTTATGCTGATTTTAGAGGATTGGATTTGTTCCAAAAAAGACATTTCATGGTGTAATCTTGTGCATTATTATTTTTTGTTTAATGAATCAAATGTTTATTGAACAGTAGAAATTGCTTTGCTTTACCGCAGGTCACCACAGAAACATTTAACATAGATAAATGATTGCGAACACGTTTTACGACGCACTTGACATTGAAACCTGTGTTCACACACGCTCACCTGACGGTTCATTAGGCGCCAATGGAAACCACTGAATAACTACAAAGATGGCGGCTCTTGGCTTTTTCATTCTCTGAACATATTTTTCGTTTTTTCTAGGTGTGTTTTATTTAAATGTCTGTGTATGGCATGTATGTCTTTTAAGTTAAGTTTTAAGTCTTTTAAGCCAAGATTATCTGTAAAAATGTTCTCATATTATACTCTTGATTCTTAAACTTCCTCTATGACCTTAATGTTCTTCTATTTATGTTGAAACCACATCATAAAGGTGATGATTCAACTGTGCAATCACTTTGGAGCCCACTAATGGAAACAGTTGAAATGTCAAAAGTTGAATCAACAGCTCTCATATGCTGAATAAAAAAAAACTGAATCATGAGTCTATGATTTAGAGCATAAATACATTTTCCCCAACATACTTAAATTCCTTTAAATATACATATTAACATGAAACCAACAGATTTTAGTGGAGGGATAAATGGAGGCAGCTAACAGTGTAGTTCACTCCCATCAGACAACTTCTGAGGCCAGAATGGGTTTTATTTTCTTTATATAACATAACATATAACATATAACATATATGTATGTTTATGTTTGCAGTGGTTGCATGGCCTGTTACACGTTCAAAATAAAAAAAAAAAATGAATATTTGAACCTGTGTATTATTTGAATAGCTTCATACTGAATGCAAAATGCTAATAATAATGTGTATTTATAAATAGCACTAAGCTAAAGTTTGATACAGAACACAACGTTGAAGACCTCTGCTTTAGAGCATCACTGTTATAACAGAATGTTTTCACTTGTGTACATTAAAGTGGCTGACAACACAATTTTGAGATTTTCCCTTTGTGAATGATTTTGTTTTAAAGAGTTTTTAGTACATGGGCCTGAAAACTCTGCAAGCAACTCAGAAAACCGCACTCAAGTCGAAAGCTGAGGTATTTTTAGTACTAAATGTCATACAAATACTGTCTCATGTCGTTTTATTTTCAGTTTTAATCACTTAACCTTGGTACAACAAATGCTTCTTGTGCTTTTAATACATTACTCTTTCATACTGGCTTTTTATCTCACCTCATTCTGTTTGGATTATTTTGTATCGTCGTTCTCTGCCGCTGCCTCACATGAGCCTAAAAAGGAAGGATTTTAAAGTCAAACTTAAACTCAGCAGCAAACTCCCGGCCGCTGCCAGACTAAAGCGGTGGAGCTGTGCGCACGCTCTGCAACTTTCCATTTATGACATGAAGCAACACTCTTGTGTTTTGTAAGAGGGGAAAAAGTGCTCAAGGGTCATGAGTAAGCCACGCCAGCGCTCGCCTCACTTCGGCTGAAATGAGTCAGACCATTTCAGATCGATAAAGAGATGCACAGACCGTCATAAATATATAAACACATAAATACGAACGGGGTGACGTATGTTGTGGTCCGGTGCGAGTGGTCTCGTTGTCAGCGGGGTATTGCTGTATCGTTACATCATGGGGGGGGTGTTGATATTAACGGACTCCTACGTGTGCAGTGAATCGTCATAATCTGCAGAGAATGTCAGTACTTTACGACGGCTCGGAGTTTATTTAAGGGCAGCGGGTTGAGAAACAATAAAGGCTTCAAGAGGCCTTCTCTCTTATACACTTACAATGAACTGCTGCTTTTTTTCCTCTAAACACATGAAATCTACTCACAATACTAAGAATTACAGTAAATACATTTCCTTGGTTCTCAAAGACAAAGAGGAAATCATCTTCTTCTCCTTTAGGTCAGATTTGCAAACTGAAATGAAGCCACACCGGTTACAGAGCAATAAAGGATGAGGTTTGGAGATAAGGCAACGGGTTCAGACGGCTTATCTTCAGAAAAACCCTGATAGAGGGAGCAGAGGCTGCGGCGTTGCACAGCACCCTGTTAAACATTAGCAGATATATCTGAAGCATCGATGGGCAACTCTCAGAAAGAGATCTCAGGCCAGCAATTAGGGACCAGAGTCCATCAATCGACTGCCATACATGGCATTAACGGGCCCGTCTTGATAGTGACATATATTCCACGTTTTAATCAGTCTACAAAGTGATTCATATCTCCTTTCGGGTTGATGTGGTGTGACTCATTTATAGGAAGCAAGATGAAAGAGAAAAACTCATCATGACTATAATGTCTTTATATGCCTTACATATGATATGATCTAAACGATCTTTGCACTGATGCTTCAGTCACGTGGCGTTCAAAACCAAAAACACAAAGATCTCCAGTGTCGAGCAGATAAGATCCCATCACGACTGTACGAATTTTTCTTCCGCGAAGCACGTTAACGGGGCCGATCGCTTTGACAAGACAAGACGAACAGAAACTGCATTAAATCTAGAACACGGAGTGACTCACAAAGAGACACATTCAGCAACGGACAACTCGGCTAATGTGGTTCTCAGAACCAGGCCAAGTAACCTTTAAAATAAAGACGTTAGCTTCGACTGAGGGTAATCACGGTGGAAACGATATGTGCTACTGTCAGAATCCAGTGGGACATCTGCTCCCCCTCCGACTGGATTCGCAGTAAACATCTGATCACACCGAGAATCACGGAGGTGTGCAGCTGGGCGAGTATCTGACAGCCCAATTAGCCGCGCTGTAAACAACCTCAGAAAGGAAACGGTCCACTCTCAAATGAAATAAGACCACTTTAGTGCCCAGTCACATGCTGCTGAGTGCGTCACACCCCGTGGCTGCCCTGCACAACTGCACACACTGTAAATACTTGAGATTGTTAATCAATAATCAGGGGCATTATCCTGACTAAGCGACTCCTGCCGCTGCAGAACCCGGTGTCTGGCAGATATGAAGGCATTTAGTCTGTCTTGACTGCAATCATTCAAACAGGCAGAGGAGGTGACTAAAGGTCCCTGACCTTCAGGGGGTCGGTCAAACCCGTGCAAAGCGTTCGTCACTGCAGCAGCTCTCAAGAAGCTGATGGATATGGTTTCAGTGGAACATTTAAGTATCTGAAACGTAAATAGGCTCTTAGATCATCTATAACTGGCTTCACTTAAGCTGCAGTGCTGTGCAAAGGCAGGTGTGGAAAAAATGCTTTCTATCTATTTACAAAATGCAAACCGCAATGCAAAAAAAAAATCTAAGTCACGTCAATGTTTGGTGTAACTACCCTTCACCTTCAAACCAGCACCGATCCTTAAAGGTACAAAGTCATGGGTTGTGTGGGATCGTAGACGCAGTGGTCGGCCAAGGAATTGGCAGCATTTCCCTTTGTAATCTGAAGATGTAAATCAGCTCAGAAGTGGTAGAAAACCAGTGGGACCCAGGTTCACCCACCTATTGTCTGGAGAAGTCTGGCTAGAAGTGGTCTTCATGGAAGAGTTGCAACCAAAAATTCATCCCTCCGACATGGAAACAAGGCCAAGAGACTCAACTATGCACAAAAACATAGGAACTAGGTGCAGAAAATGGCAGCAGGTGATCTGGACTGATGAGTTAATGTGTGAAATATTTGGGAGCGCTGCAATAATGAGTGTCTGCAGGCAACAGTGAAGCATGGTGGAGGCTCCTTGTAAGTTTGGGGTTGAATTTCTACAAATGGAGTTGAGCCCAAAGATACATCGTTAAGAACTAAGATGTTTGGAACAACCTACCAACCGAGTTCCTTCAAAAACTGTGTGCAAATAGAAGAATTGATGGTGTCTTGAAGGCAAAGGGTGGTCACACCAAATATTGAACTGATTTAGATTTCTCTCTTCTGTTAAAATGTGACTGTTCAGATCGATAAATGGCATCTTGTTCATGTTCCATTAGTAAAAGCTGCTGCAGCGTTACATCATTGGGTGAGGAGGAGGGCGGTGGTGGGCTAATGGACTCGTACATGTGAGATTAATATTCATAATCTGCTGAGAATGTCGGTGATTTGCATGAGCTCCGAGTTTATTTAAGGGCAGTGGGTTGAGCCATGTCTTGAAAGCAAAGGGTGCGTCACCAAATATTGATTCGATTTAGATTTCTCTTCTATTCATTCACTGCATTTCGATTAAAATAAACTATTAACACGTCCGTTTTTGATAACATTCTTACTTCACAGCCTTTTTTCACACCTGCCTAAACCTTATGCACAACACTGCATGTCCACATATAAAGCAACTGACTCAAAAAGTCCATCTCCGTCCAGTTATCCGTTAGTCACTAGTGCATATCTCCAAATCCCAAATGGTTACAAGTGAAACAATCAGAATAAAATAATATTTCACTTCTTGCAGTTACTCTCTGTTTGAATGGAAACACTGTTGGTCCATCAGAGTTCACCCAACGCAAATCAGCATGATGACGTTGGTGGTAGGAGCCAAAGTTGTAGACGTCCTTGTGGCAAACGTTCAGGCAACTCAATCAACTATATCAGTTACTGCCATTGATTCAACCTCTTAGCATGTGGAGCCAATCACCTCTACAACTCACTCAAATTCATTAAGATTATGGCAGCTACCCTCCTCCTACCCCGAGGCTCTTTATGAACATTGTGAACTCTATGTAGGTTATGAAGGAAATGACCTTTAACCTGCAGCTCCTAAAGGAGAAAGGGGATAAATACTGGGAAAAATGTGATTGCAATGTGTCACACAGTGACTCTAAATATCTTTTACAAGTCAGAGTGCACTGTTCTATGTTCCTTTTTCATTTATTTTATTTTATTGCTGATACTGTCCTAGCCCTCATTTGTTTTGTGTCTGTACAAAAGTAAAAAATAAAAATAAAGTATAAAAAAAATCATTAAGATTACTTGGACGTTGTCACTCTTTACAATGAGAATAATTCTTCAACCTGACAGAAATCAATCTGATTTAAACTTAAAGCTAAATAAAATGAGTAGAGCACCAAATCTGCCAGAAAATAACAAAACACATCTTCACAACCTTGAACTGATTCAATAAATGAAGGCGTTTACAACATTGCTGCCCACAATGATTCTTCGTTGATCTTCTCTAACACCTGTTTCACCAACAGGTTGTTTTAGTGCCTCCTGTTTCTGTCCATCCTTAAAACTTGTTACCTGATGTTTATCCCTAGGTTCAGCAAACAAGCTCAGAAAAAAACAGATTTATTCCAACCAAAGAGAAACCAGCAGATCAAGAGTTCAGATGGCGATATTTTCCTATAGAACCGATAGTCAAACGTTTACACCACCTCTCTCTAATCTAATCAGGGCAGCCTGTATTTATATCTTTGCCACTTTCCTCTCTGTTAAAATGTGACCGTCCAGATCAATAAATCAATAAACTCACCTCCATACATATATACATTAAAAAGGTGATTGCGTGTCATGTTATGACTTAGTGGTATTTTTGTTCATGCTCCATTAATAAAAGTTACTGTAGCGTTACGTCATTGGGGGAGTTGGGTGGTGGGGGGTTAATGGCCTCGTACATGTGCGATTAATATTCATAATCTGCTGAGAATGCCAGTGATTTGCATAAGCTCAGAGTTTATTTAAGGGCAGTGGGTTGAGCTATTATAAAAGAGGGTAATTCAGTTTATATAAGCCACCTTTTTTTTACAATTACAGTGAAATGTTGCTCTTTTTTTTTTTTTTTTTCAATCTGCCAGCCAAAGCAAGTCGAAATATTTATTTATTCTACCGGAATAATCAGAGCAAATTTATCAGAGCAGTAGTCTGGAATAAGAGCTCAGATACTAAAAGACTATCCAACACATCAGCTTCTCCAGCTCCTAGACGATACAAGTGCAAATTAACCAAAATGAAAACAGCTTCTTTCTCGTAACCTACAATCACAGCCACTGGTGTTTAGGGTTTCATTACTATATCGACCCCATTCATTCCGACATGTGACCAACGCCTTAAATTGTTGTCAGATTAATGGAAAGGTACTTTAATACATGCACCGTCTGGACTTTAAATATAGTTTTAGTGAAGAAAAGTCAACAATCTTACCTTAACAGGTGTGCGGGTGATTGAGTCACTGCCGGTACGACGCCTGTATGGACTCCAACTTCCAATTCTTTGGGTGGCAAAACACTGTGTTGAATGAAACACAAAATTCTGCAAAACAAATCTAAACTAGGCCTGAGTGATACATAAAAAAGGGACTAATTTACAACTCTCAACATTTCCAGTACTAACGGCCAAACAGAAAATCAGCAGTTTTACTAAAATGTTTAATAAGTCCCAAAACAAAATAAGAAAAAAAATAAATATATAAAATAAAAATAAAAAATGGCGGATTCAAGATGGCGGCGTCGTGTTTTTCCCGCCATTGGATCTTTTAAATACAAGGTATATAAAAAATATATTTAAAAAAAAAAGAGTTATTTTTTTAAGAAAAGACAAAAAAAAAAAAAACTGTAGCCTTTCAAATCAAAATTTTCTCATATACCGATTTATTATTATGTTAATCACCTGTTTACTCCTTGACTGGAAAAATACACTTTATTCAAACAAAAATAACAAAAAAATCTGCTTTGTTTGGGTTCCCCAAGGCCTCTCCTATATTCCCATTGTTTCGACAACCTAGTCGACATAAAACTAATAATTCAGCGAGTTATTTGTGAAAACATGCCTAAATTAGATTTAGCTATTTACCACCGCTGCTGCAGACAAAGTCTTGAGGACGGTGCATTAAAATAAAAGCTAACTTCAGTCAAAAACTTTTGCTAGCCTCACTTAAAACGTACGGTCACTATTTTTAAATCGCCAATTAAGACTATCCAGTTCGCTGTGGGCAATCTGTTGTAAAAGCAGGCGAACATAACTCTATCAAACCTGAACGCACAAACATGATACACATATCTTTATTTTAAGTGTGACTTACGCTTTTTAATTATATCAATACGCCCGATGTCCGTTGCAATTATACATCCAAACATCCCCTCGTAAGTGACAGAAAAATGCGTTCCGGAACTTGCCTAAGAATCTTCTCATTTTTAATCTACTTCACTATAAATACACCGTCACAAAAGTTTCACGTGTACAACTGAATGCAACGCAAACAGGAAGTGTTAATAGAAGTTTCGGCATACTTTTAATGATACTAATTTTAAAAAATGTAAGAAAATATTGGCTAAAATTCAGAGGTAGGCCTGTAGCCTCCTGCTAACTCAAGTTTATTTCCGGTTTACAGCTCCACAATGATGGGAAATGTAGTTTGAAAGAGCTGCACTATAAATAATTGATGTGCTATTATCATCATATATTTCCCTACTGTTCTTCTGCACCTCTGACTCTAAAAACACCGATTGTGCACCGATCAGGATCTAACCACACCTGCACAGATTAGCACATATTTTAAGTGCTGAACTCTTAATTAATCACATGTGAGGACATTTTGTTTACTTATTCATGGATATTTGAAGACGTGAAGCCATGTTTAGGGGATGCTTTTAACCTGTAGAGGTTACAGACTAAGTGGAATGTAAATCTATAATTCTGTGTCCAGACTATCCTCAAAGATAATGCTTGGGGGTGGCGATTATCTAATTGCTAATGTGCAGTGTGTGGTCCTTAATAATTAACCAGGCAGATTTCACCAGGCCGATTGGTAGAAGTATGAGGATGGGAGTCAAGGTGTCACTGCTTCAGAGCACCGTAAATTAATCAGCTGAATTTGTTCATTTCAAAACAAGTCCGTTAGACCAAAGTGCAGCAAACCCCTGACAAACGCCACGAACACAAAGAGCTCAGACTTAACCGTACAGTAAGATATTAACAAGTCTGTGAGAGGCAATGCTATTTTTACGATGGATTTCCCCCCTCTGTCTTGTTTGAGCATGTCCCACCTTCAGCTGCACCCACAGCTATAAAGAATGCATTACTTTCAGTCTTAATGTCACTTATCTTCTCTTTCATGTGCATATCAGACGGTGGCTCATAATAAAACATTGTGAAACAGTCTGTACTGTCAAGTAGGAGTAGGAACAATACCAGACGCACAGCTGTACACGGCCTACACAGTGTGACGAATGTTTTAAACATTACGTTAGCAGGTTAGCATTGTCTGCCATTTTCTGCCTATAAACAATAACTAATTTATAGATGAGTCTGATGAGAATAATGGAAAATAATCATAATAATAATAATACATTTTAATTGTGGCTGCCTTTCAGATCAGAGCACTCAAGGCCACATTAATTTAATCTTATTTTATTTTATCTTTCTTGCGGTTTTTGAGAGTGTTACTTTTATGAAGCTATGAAGCTTCTGTGACCAAGTTATTTCCCCCATGGATCATTAAAGTCCGTCTAAGTCTATAAAAAAAAAAAAAAACCTAGCAATGCATAAAATATGAGAATAAAATATACAATGCAATAAAAATTCAAGTAGAAAAGGTCTCTAAAATAGATCCTGTACATGATAAGGAAGCATAAAAGTTGAGTTGTATGTGATTTTATCTAACAGCTGATGAGATAATTTGCTCAGGAGACAATCTGAGAAATATGAGTATACATATGAGAGGAAAAACTATATAGAGAAACTATAAAAATCTTTAGTTAAAGAGCACGAGAAGAAACACACAAAGGTTTGTGGGTAAAAGCAGCATATCGTGTGCAACGGCAGACATGCTGCCAGTAACAGTGCGAGCGGTTGCTGCTTAACTAGCAGTGATCTGATAATATCTACTGATAGTAGATCTGATTGTTAACCTGGGAAAGTACAGACTCATATACTGACACAAAAAAATAATAAATGACTTATGGGGCTCCATCTTTTAGAGCCTGATAGGTGATAACCAATTCTCTGCCTGAACTCTGTCTTTAAAGTATTTCAGTCCTTCACAGGATGATGAATTTCCCTCCAGGCTTCGAGCTCTCGCTGTTGGAAACTCTCGTCGCGTTTTAACCTTGCGCAACACACAAACTGACACTGGAGGGGAACGAGAAACATTTTCTCCTTCTCAACGCTGCCCTTGAACCAGACGTGTACGCTGCAAAACCGCTCCTCAGAGGGAGGCCGCCGCTGGAGAGCTATGGTTTATGCAGCTTCAGAGAAGAAATGTGCAAATGTGGATGGTGCTCTTTGTCGTTATCAGTATTTATGGCTTTGTGCGTCTCCCTAAAAATCAGTACAGTGTTTTATTAAGTCATGTTTATCCTCTATTATTATTCAAACATACAGAAAATGCCATTAGTTCTATTAGAGATTAGCATCGGTGCTAACAGATTGATGCAACAGCAACTTTCACTTTCATATTTCCTGAAATATTTCAACAATTACTCAACAGATTTTGTCTCTGAGCTTCACATTTGTGTATTTTAGTTAAATATCACAACAACTGTGAGCGTATGGACCAAATACATTTTAGTACAACTGTTCATGGTTCCCAGAGGATATGAATCTTAGTGTCTTTGGTGATCCCTTGACTTCAATCTCAAGTTCCATGGTTCAAAATGTGAAATTATCCAATAAAATGTCTTATAACCCATGTTGGGAGAATTAAGCTTATATTTTATACAGACATTCATAGCTCCCAGAGGATGTGTCCACATAGCTTTCTTGCTGTCCCAGCGTCTCCTTTTTTTTTTAGTAGATTTTAGTTAAATATTGCAACAACCGTGAGTGTATGGGCCAAATAAATTTTTAGTACATGGTTCCCAGAAGGTTTCTGTCTTTAATGATCCCTTGACTTCAGCACCACCAGTGGTTTCATTTTAACAATCCGCTGGGTGGTATATGGATCAGCAGTTTTTTTTAACCAATCAGAGCTTTGCACACGAGTTGTGTTTGAGTAAATGCTGCGTGATGCAATATGTCATTTTCTTCTGGTTTCATTGATAAAAGTCATTATAGGATTCAACCAACACATTTCTTTTTTCAAAGCAAAAAAATTCAGACGAACCCAACAACTTCTTATTTTTTTAACTGTGTGCCAACTTTGATTACTCAAGAACAAAACCACTTAGAGTGATTCTGACTTTTGTGATAGAAACTTCAGAGTCTTGGCTTTTAAAAGAGACCAAGACCATGAATGAGCTCCAACATGTTCATGGACAGCATTCATATCCTAAATAGGTGTTTTTTTTTTTGTTAGTTTTTTTTTTTGCAAAAAGGCTGGAATGATAAGAACTTAAAACATCAACATATCCAATTAAATGTCTCAACACATTTTGGAAGAATAAGTGCTATATTTTTTTACAGACTTTCATGGTTTCCAGAGGATGTGTAATATTAGCAGTGAGGTTTTTCAGAGGTTTTTCTAGCACCATTGTGGGGTCCAAATTTTCCAGTTCTTTGATTTAAGTGCGAATACCTTGGGTGGATGGATGGATGGATGGATGGATGGATGGATGGATGGATGGATGGATGGATGGATGGATGACTACGGTATGTAGAGACATTCTTGGTCTCCACAAGATTACTCAAGACTATTGAATTTTCCGCCAAAAACATCACTTTTTTTAATCTTAAAAATCTTTCTTCAAGAGTAATAACATTCCCCTTTTATTTATTGCTAATCAGCAAATGTTAGCATGCTACTGCACTAAAAGATTAACTGTATAAACTATGGAAAAACCCATCATGACGTCACCCATTGAATTCTGAACTTAGAAAATGAAGCCTAAAGTGGGCGGAGCCCATGGACACCATGTTTAATGAGCTTAACTTCGCCCACATTCAGATATTCCAAATATGAATGTGTGGGGTGGGAGGTCGTGTTGGACATTAAGACCCGCCCACCCAGCTCTCCCCTACCTGTGGGCTCAGTCGTCACGAATAGTGAAATAAATTATTTAGACCAAAACCATTTCTTGTACCAGGCTGTAAACATGTTTAATAATGCTGTAAAGTTGGGTGTTTTAACATTTGGAGTCTATGGGGATTTGCTTCCTTTTGGAGCCTCAAGTGGCCACTTGATGAACTGCACTTTTTTTGCACTTCCACACGGACCTAGAGAGTTACCGCTTGCACTAAACTGAAATGATTATGGTAAAGATTACCTGCTACCTCCTAACATTAGCATACGTATTTTTTTGCTTCCCTCTTTGGGATGGACACAATTGAAAACCAGTAAAAAAAACAACAACTATTAAACAGAATGAAAAATTATCTGGTCAATCTTGACTTCCTTAAATATCAGTTCCTATTCACTGAAAACAATGCTAACAGAGGCTATGCAAACACGCACACAGCTGCTAGCGTAGCTACAGGCTTCTAGTTTTGTTCTCTGTCCACTTGCAACGTAAATTTCATCACCGACAAACACAATCCAGATAAAAATCAGCACCATGTGGACGAGTATCTGCTGCATAGCGAGGCTTTGTGATGGGGAAAATGCATCGGCGCTGCACTTGGACATCTTCCTTGAATGACAGCTGATCAAATCTATGTTTAGCTATCACAACACAGATGGGGATTTGCAAACATTTGAAATGTCGAAGGCCACGGAGGAGCTGACCTCCGGGCTTGAATGCCCACAGATTCATTGTGATGCTAATCCAGTTTTATCCAGTCGGACCCTAAAATAAACCCAGCGCTCTGAAGAATGAGAGGTAATCCCCATCACCGAGCCTCCTGTTCTGAGCCGGGATGTTATGTCACTGCAGAGCCGCAAAGTTAAAACCATCATTAAATGAGACCGCAGCGAAATATGAGCAGGTACAGCTGATATCATAAAGGGATTTCCAGAGCTGATTTGAAATGTTTTTTTATTTTTTTTTTCCAGGGCATATAAACAGAATAAGTATTGTTGTACACAAACACACCGGAAGTGGAATTAATCTACAACACAGACAAAGAAAGAACGACGCAGACACGGTGTGCAGTTTAAAGAGCTGTTTCATCATAAACTGACTATAAACACAGGTTTATGTCTTCTGTACTTTCCCCTGAAGACTGTGATTCGCATTATGTCAGTCAAATCCACGTGACAAGAAATTAAAAGACCTGATGTAGCTGTTTAGATGAGCAGCGAAACATCTTCCCAAATCTGTCCAGTTGCCATTTTTCTTTAAACCCCTTTTGGAAATTGAAAGAAGATTCAGTAGATGCACAATGTCAATGAATTATTTTGATGATTATTTCCACTTCTGTTTCTAATTATATATATTTTGTCCATTAAATGTGAAGCTATGGCCTGCGTAGAGTTAGCTTGGCACTAAGACTGGAAACAGGTGAAAACAAACAGAGAGCTCGCTAACACCTTTTCTAAAGCTAGCCAGTTAGCATGTCATATTGTGTTTACAAGTGTGAAAAAAGGTTGAGTTTGATGTGTTATGGGCTAGAAAACTATTTTGCTTAATCCTTGAATGAACCACAAATTGCCTGTACACATACTGTAGCCAGGCTAACTGTTTTCCCTTGCTTCCAGTCCTTGTGCTAAGCTAACTAGTTGCTGACTGTAGCTTCATATTTAGCATGCAGACCCTCAAAAAGTTAACGTTGTATCTCATATTTGTCCATTAAAAATTAGACTACATTCAGCATTGTGTTATCCTAGCTTAGCATAAAGACTCAAAGACTTTCATCTATAAACCAGAAATTGTTTGTGTTTGTCTTTTGGAGCATTAGATGTGTTCAAGGGCCTATTTGTTGCCTGTGCACATAGCTAGGCTAGCTGTCTCTCTCCCCTGATTCCCGTCCTTGTGCTAAGCTAACTAACTGGTGACTGTAGCTTCACATTCAACATGCAGACCCTCAAAAAAGTCTCTCTCTTATATTTGTCCATTAAAAATGAGGCTGCAGCCACCATAGTGTTTTCTTAGCTTAGCATAAAACTCAAAAGACTCTCACCCATAAGTAAGATAACGTACTGTATACATTATATTTAGCTTAATATTTAACATGTAGGCCATTGGAGTGGTTACAAAATATTTATTGTGTGCGTCCATAAAATGTAAGGTTACAACCAGATGATGGTTAGCTTAGCTCTGCATAAAGCCTGGAAACAACGGCTAAATCTCGCTGTTTAGCACATCATATTTTGTTGTATTGATGCAGACAAAAAAAAAGTTTAAAACTGAGAATATGTTTTGTATTATGTGTTTAATTGCTGCAAAGACTTGAGTGTAAAAATTAAGCTAGTTGTAAAGTGTAAGAACATGTCTTGTCTTGATGTCCACTCAGTAAAAACAGTTTTTTGCACTTGCTTGTGCACAGAGGAAGACTAACTGATTCCCCCTGCTTTCAGTCTTACGCTAAGCTAAAAAAAAAAAAAAAAAAAGCAGTAGCTTCGGCCACCAATGCATGTACTTCAGCTGTTGCGCTAATATAACAGGTTGCTAGCTGTAGCTACATATTTAGCATGGAGATCACCAGAATGGTTACAAATTACTTATCGTATGTGTCCATAAAATATAAAGTTACAACCAGAGGATGGCTAGCTTAGCTTTGCATAAAGAGTGTGTTTAATCTGTGTAAAGAAATTGAAGTAAAACTGTTTTTGCACTTGCTTGAGCTACGCTAAGCTAACTATCCTAAGCAGTAGCTTCATACTTCATACTTGGTTGCAAAAGTCATTTACTTAATGATGTTTTGCGACACACATTTTTTTTAAAAACATGGCTGCAAATGCATGTATTATACAGTAACCTCCAAAGTAGAACATGTCCCTTGGCAAACAGGCTTTTAAATCAGGATTACCGCTGTTCAAATTCTCTGCACATACATGTAACATACTATATATATATATATATATATTCACGAACATATACGTTGATGGAATTTATTCGAGTTTGCTCTAAGGAGCTTTGAACCCAAAATGCCTAAAAGCCCAGATGGCAACTTGATGAAGTGGGGAAATTGGGGCCGTGATCTCTGTAGTATGTGGGACTGCAGCGAAGCAGCTTGGGCTCGTCATATGTGTGGTTCAACATGCTAAATACAATTACAATCCTCTTAGGGCTCAGGTCCAACTCGACGTGAATCTGCAGCGATCTAATGAAATGTGTGTTTGCCATTAATGCTCTCAATGTAAAGCGAAGGAGGGATGACCGTGCAGCAGCGATGCGAGGATTACAAGATCCCTTCATTTGGGCCGAGAGGAAGGAAATCCACTGGATGCAGGACAAAAGAGACTGACACTGGTGTGACTGCAGCCTGCACGCCTCAAATAATTCAGTTTAATGTAGCTGTCAGCTCCGCTCTCTTGGCTTTTAATCAGAGGTCAGACACGTGGCCTCGGGGCTTTCATGTAATTGCTCAGCTTTTCCAAATTGGACAATGGCATCAAATCTATAAATTTGATCAAATCCTCTGCGATTAACTAAATGAGCTCTGTTGTTAATCTACAAAACAGGGATCCATTAGAGGAGATCACTCACCAACGCCGCTGGGTTATAAACCGCTCAGTGTGCTGGTATGTATATATGGGAGGCCACGGACACACAAAGCCAGCTGCGCCACATTAGATAATTCCCCCATTTTCTACACTTTAATTTTAGCTATCGCCTCTTTCGTTGTTGAGCCAACACGTGTCGAGAGATGATCACGCTGATTAATGGTCATAGCGGGATCGCTTTTCCACAATCCTTCATGTTGAATACGCGACCGCAGTATCCTGCACATAACGAGCTGCAAATGACTGCGTGGGGAGGAGTAATATCCTACAGAGAACGCACCATTTTAAAAAACGCTCTCTGATAAATGGAACGTACACTCACTTGCCAGTTCATTAGGTACACTAATTCGTTTTCACAAATACGTTCTAATTAATCAGCCCTGCACTAAATCTTAGCTTTTGTGAAGGGAATAGAGTTCAGCGTTGGCTTAAAATAACAGAGAGCTGTTGATTCACCTGTGTTTTCATACTGTCGCTTGTGTTGTGTCGACTTCCCGTATACGTTCTTAATTCGATCCGGTTTAACAGCTGAATTACCACCTTACTTACGATGTTTCAACAAAAACTGAACATTGCATTGATCGCCACTAATGTACCTAATAAACCGAGCGTATTTACTGCATTTTAACCCTCAATCAACTGCAACGTGACACCGTTACTGGTCAGGTGTTGCACAGAAATGGTTCACTGACCCCCAGCATGATAAATCTCATCAATCTGACACAACATTATGACCACTGACAGGTGACGTTAAGTAACATTTAAAACATCTTGTGACAGTTCAGTGTTCTGCTGGGAAACCTTTGGACCTGGTATTTATTCCAGTGGATGTTACTTAAACATTTGCACCCACCTGGACCAGACCAGACACCCCCACCCCATAGCAATGACACATAAAGAACAGCACAACTGTTTTGGAGGCACGAAGGAGACCTACGTGATATTAGGAAGGTGGTCATAATGTTCTGCCTGATCGGTGTATTGCTGTGAGGCAACAAAAAAAATGCAGTTCCTGCAATGGCCACTCGAGGCTGGCTCTAACAGCGAGTCAGCTTAAAACATCCCTATAGCGCTACAGCAGAAATAACGTTGTCATATAGCTTTTATATTTGGGCTTAAAGCACAATTGAGGGGCGTGGCCATTCTTGACTGACAGGTGGTCAGGTGCCTTCTCTGCACTTAATCTTATTTTTAAGTCGAGATGGCAGCGCCCTGAGGCACCGCACTCAGCTTCAAAACTTCAGTTCATAAATAAATACCTGCAAAACTAACGACATGACCCCCCCCAGCTTCAACTGTTACTTTTACTTTTATTATGAAATAGCATAGCAAATAGCATTATTGTACTTTGACGTCTCCCGGCTCGTCTGGTTTTGTTGCAGTAGGTTTGTTTTACAAAAGAAGGCGTCTGAAAGGAGTTATGTATTAGCAGTATTAGCACGGGTTGAGAGATTTCATAACCAGGTTTTTAATTAGGCCAGTAATACATTAATGTCATTAACAAAATAAATGCTTGTGGGAGTTATTCAAATCGGCAGGCTTGTCCTCTGCAATGCTGCTGTATCATGCAGCTTGAATGCAGCACACTGTAGCATATGCAGCATTAATCAATGTCTGCTGTGGTTTGCAGGACTGCGTGCGTTGTCCACTGTTTAAAGTTCGTAAAGAGCCGTTGTTTTTTTGCTCAACGGTTTTTTGTGTATTATTTTTTCTTGACGCTCTTTGTGCCGCCGTCACACGGCACGAGGCGTTTTCTCCGCGCACAGAATGATCAGACGCAGCATGAAATGACCCGTTTTTACATTAGAAGATGCAACAGAGGAGTGGAATGTGCTGCTGGAGAGTCCTGACAAGGCCATGGCAGATGATTTAGATACATGTTCACACAGCGCTGAGAGCAGAGCCAATTCAAATATAGCACAGACTCTCGGGAGAAAGAGTTTCCTTGAAAAAAAAACATGATTAATGGCGGTCCAGCGTGTTTCAGTGAGGCTGCATGGCGTGACTAATGCAAACAGGTTTTCTTAGGCAACACAGTAACCTTTGCTCAACTGGCACAGGCAGAAATCACATTTTTATTTTGGCTCCCACTTGACCTCATGAAGTAACTGCTCTGTCCTCACTTTGCTTTCAGAAAACGTTTTCACAGAGACGCATTTTCAGCAGAATCCAGTCGTGCAGTCGCGAAGTTACATGAAACAGAATCCCAAAAAAAAAAAAAAAAAAAAAAAAAAAAAGCGCTAATTTCATTTGGCTGAATAGAAACCAGACTTGTCTATAGGTCATTGCATCAGCAGCCGCTCAGAGCTGGCTGTGCAAATTTGAGGCAGTTCTTTGAGCAAACAGTGATATAACACTGTACAAATACTGAGAGTAACACAATGTGCAGCAGCTCTATGACAGTTCTCAGAACTGTTGGCTAATTTTGGTTCACATGTACCGAGGCAGCTCCCCGTTGAACTGCGGCCTCGCTGAGAATGTATGCTTTCCTATGTAAAAGGAATTACCGAGTAAATCACCGCACGGTTAGGACATATTTGCACATTGCGGTTTGGATTTAGTCTGGAGTCTACAAATGTATTAGCAGCTTAGGCTAACGCTATGCTAACACGGAAGACTGCACTCAGTTTAGTTAGTTTTGCTTCTATGCAGTGACCAGATCATAATAAACTATATTCTACTTGCAGCTTGGTACGACTTGAGCTAAATGCTAACAGGCTAGCATGAGTAAACAGAGAGTTAAACCCTATGCACGTTTTTCCCCAGTGGTCACTCACGGTATTGCAACAGGGGGGGAAATAAAATTTGACCAACAAAGGAAGAAAGAAGCATCTATAAAACTTTTGGCAGGACCATTTTAATATTTGTGAAAATTTCCCAGTAGCCAAATAAAAAAAAGGAAGCATGTTCAGGAGGCTCTTCCACATTCCTGTGTTTATCGCATTAACCATGTCAAGCTACCGCAAGAACTTTCTCAGGAGAACAAGAACTTTGTCGGTGGAGTTAACATCTTTAACCCTCAGGCAACTGTTTAATTTACTGCCCTCTTGTAACAAAAACGTCCATGTCTAAAAACTTAACTGATTCATATTTTCAGCATGATTCTCTTAAACCACTTCAGCACTTCACAAAAAAAAAATCAATAATTTTGAGGAATTTTAACCCTTTAAATTAACTGACACAAAAAAAGCACAAAAACGAATGAAATGACAAGCATTTTATGCATAGACTCTATAATAGGGAAATGGCTGAATTTTAGTGTTGAACACTAAAAATGACAAATTTGGTCATTTTTCTCATAAATGAAACCCTAATATTGCAGAATGAATGTGTCATGGCGGAGAGATCAAAAAGTGTAGTTATAATGGAAGTCAATGGGACAGTTTTATCAGCTAAGGTCCCAAAAGGGTAGTAAATTTTAAATCTGATGCTGAATATGACACAAAAACTAATAATGCAGTCAAGTCAATATTTTAGATAATCTTGGTCATACCCAGACTGATCTGGGGAAAAAAAAAAAAAATAAATAATGCCCCAGCCACGCAGCATTAGTTTTATGGAAAATAGCTACTTTTTCATGTTTTTCTTTTTCTTCGTAAAAACAACAGTGATCAAACTGGCATTTAAAGGGTTAAAAATCCTCAAATTGACTGAACTTTTGGTAGTTTTGTAAAGTGCTGAAGTATTTAAAGAGATTTATGCAGAAAAGGTCAGAAACTAATATTAATCAGTTAAGTTTTTATAGCAACAGTGTTCTGTTGACCTATTAGAATTAATTATTTTTTTAACTTCGAAATTTGTGCGTAACATTTCTGATTGTTAGAGTCTGAGTGTTAAGATTTTACACAGGAAACCTCTTCACTTTCATTATTGTAATGTCCTAAAAAAGTATAATATTCTTGATCTAGACAGCTACCAAATCTTTATGGATGTCTGTCTCGTTTTCAAAGTTTTAAATTCTCCAAAATCGTCTTATCTGTGACAGAAACACATTCCTGGAACAAGTTACCACCACACATCAGAAACTGCGACGACTACTTACTTTTTTTTTACTTTTACTTGTTGAAATCAAATCAGACATGTACTCACATATCCTGAATAGTTTTCTTAATCTGATGCATACTCTCGGGATTCTTGGTCCATTGATGTTTTTTTTTTTATTATAATTGTGGGTCAAATGTTTTGTCATAATGTGTCTGTCTGTGTTCTTCTTGGTTTGTTTTAACATTGTCTATCTGTGTCTGAGTCTGTAATTGTCTATTGTACGATTGTTATTTTAAAGTCTTCTGTGTCTGTGTTGGGACTACAGCTGAAAATTAGCATTTGTGATAAATCCGGCGCATTTACACTGATGACTAACGCATTAATGTTGATTAATGTGCATTGTCTCAGTTCAATAAACTAATAACAATAACAAATACTACTGCTGGTCTCTTCTCCAATGACCCCATTTCCAAAGCAATTAATCACAATCTGTTTCTTTTATACTGTTTTGTTGCATTGTTGCTGCCTCTTATTGTGTCATTGTTGTTGTATGGTCTTCTGCATTACTGCCACCTAATGGCCTGGAGCAGATTGTTGCAAAAATGTTGTGGAAAAACTGCAATATCATGCTTGGGTTGGCTGAATTGGCTGAATTTGCTATGGAAAATAAAAGATAACCAATGGTCTGAAGTTGCATTTTGGTTTTGCAGGATTAAGGTTAGCGTGTGAGCTAAGCAGTTGGTCGACCGCTGGCCAGTGGTGGAGTGTCTTTGAGCCCTCTGATTGGCTGTTCAACTCAGAGAACAATCATACAAGAAGAAAAGTCCCTAAAGAAAAAAACAAAACAAAACAAAACAATCATCTCGTCTATCCTCCTAGCCTCCCAGCTAATAGTAGCTCTTCCTCAGAGCCATATGTTAGAGAGAGTCTTGCCAACTCATATCATATGGGCGCCATGTTTGCTACATCGGAGGGAAGATTCTACAGTGTAACCCTATGGGGCAGATGTGCTATGTTGAAATAAATGTCTTATTTTCACCATTAACAGGCCTATAAATGTTATAGCCAATGCAAGTCAATATATTAAAGGCCCTCACTTAAATATCCCAGCGTCTATGGGATGGCGTGTACGATGGGAGACCAACTTTCCTGCCTATAGTTTGTTTAGTGGCTGAAAGTTGGTCTGGAGTTGCCGCAAAGATCTCCTGAGCCAATCGAATCGTTCTTTTACGAGGCGATGGACAGTGGAGTCACAGCGCAGTCAGCTGAGCACCGCGGGGTCGAATTTGTTTACAACTAAATTGCTCTGATTGGTTGTTGGCTGTAAAATTGTTAGTGCAAAGGTATTTTCTTTCTGTGTATCATCTGAAACGCGCCCCATAACGAAATCCACGTGGCGTGTTACCAGACCCATGTTCTAAAAGAATCCAGTGACACTCCAGGAATCAAAACGTTGACTTGTTTATAGGGTATCATCGTCGCCGTCAGCAGGACTGATCCCCCCGGGACCGTGAATGTTACAGCAATCCGTCAACAGTTATGAAGATATTATCTGCCCGGATCCAACATCAGAGCCAGAAGCATGACTTAAAATCATTAGAAAACTAAAATGTCTGCCAGAGACCATCTATTTCAGGATGCAACCCCCTCAGAAAACATATCTAATCTTATCGTGGCCGTTATCCGTCCTCCCTGACAACAGGAAGAGTCAGGGTTCATGGGAAATATCGTCCTGACTGCGACCAACACAAGAGTTAAGGTTCCTAAACAGCGAGGGTAGGATCACTGGAAAGATTTAAGAGGACACTTGACTTGCGGAGGCCTTATTTAGAGACGCCTCAGGATGAAATTAGATCTTAGCGGGCAGGCACCGCCAGAAATCCAGGTCAGAAGTTATTTCTAAATATTGAACTTAATACGGAAAACTCCCAGCTTTGTGCCAGCCGACGTCTCATCATTCCTCAACGCATTCCTCATTGTCATATTCAAACACACTGTCCCAACATACGAAACCTCCGACAGCTGAGAGCGTCCGGCTTCTCAGAAGGCACAAAGTTTGACCCCCCCCCACCCACCACCACCGCCTCCCCCTCCTCCTGGGTAACTGTCACGAATACCCGGAAAACCACAACATTGGGCCGTCGCTCTCAGTCTCTCTCTCGCTGTGATCGGAAACGAGGGGGCTAACGTGTTAAAGCCCGTTAAAGTGGGCTGCAGAGCTAACAGAGGCAAAGGGGAGGGCGGCGGAGGGGGGGGGCAGAGGTTCACACACCGAAAAATCATGAGGTCTGATCAGTCACCTGGTCACCTGCCCCACTGTCGAAACACCGAAGTGACCTCTTGCCACAGCAGGAAGTAGGACACGAGGATCAGGGCCATCGAACCAAATTAAGCCTCATTAAAAGTTGGCAGGTCTTCAAAACACTAAAAATTCTGCTCCCGCTAGAGGTTCAATCTGCAGCTCGGACGTTTTTAAAAGTGGATTTGATGACATCAGGTTAAAAAGATATTGATTTTTTTTTTTTTTTTGAAACCCTTGTGTGGCTCCAAAGGGCTCGGGTTGCAAAAGAGAGCAGATAACGCTGGTTTTAACCTAAACTTTGGAACCTCGAACCTGATAAGAGAATAAAGACATCAAACATGCTATAAGTTAAATTTATTCTAGTCAAACCAGGACAGAAGCAACATAGAGGCAATAAACCTGCAATTATTTAATAAGAGTTTACTGACATTTCATCAATAGTTCTTAGCTTTATTAAATTTATACTGTAACAAACTAATTAAAGTGTCCTGCTTAAAATTATATCTACTAACATGATTTTTGTTTCTTGTTATGTGCAGCTGTAGAACAGGAATTAGAGAGTGAACGCTGCCATCTGCTGGACGGGAGAGGAACTGCTCGAACCAATAAGAAGCTCACACGCACACGTTTATCAAACGTTTTATTTGTATTGAAGGTTACAGAGCATCAGGTCTTTCATTTTTATTATTTTCTTATCAAAATAAGGAAATCAAACTTTAAATATGGATTCGACAGCGTTAGTGGTAAACACGTGACAACACTTAGGAGTCCATCCTCGTGAATAATTCGATTTTAGACGGAGGAAATTGAAATCTTGTGACTTTGTGCCTTTGACGTGTTACTGATTCAGTGGATCCGTTTGAAATTTTTTTTTTTGTTGTTTTTTTTTTTAAAAGGTTTGGTCCCAGTAACACATGCTTGTCCATTCACACGACACTACTTTCTTCTTCTACAATCACACAGCTACATACAAAATAATAATAATAATAATAATAATAATAGAAAATAACAATAATAATGGTCTAATTCTTGGTTCTTTGGTGCAACGTTACCAGGTTTATTTCTCACGGCCAGGCAGAACTTTTAGTTTTAAGACGAGGGAATGCAGATGTTGATGGCTGGAGATGAGGTGCAAGAGAAAGAGAAAGAAACAGAGACACAGAGGAAGGGGCTCACGAGTCTATGACCGCTTTCTTCGACTCTCAAAGTTCCTGAAGTTCACCGGCCTAATCTTCATCTCTGCAAATTCAATCGAGTGCTCGTGGCCCTTCCAGTGGAACCAGTTGATCCCCTGTGGAAATACAAATAAAAGGGGACAACACCACGTCAGGGTCAGAAACTTCCCTCATAAATTCTTTTCATACTTAAATAAAGGGCAGATTTATAGAGTAACTAATTAGGATGTTTTTTCTTTCTTTCCTCTGTCTTTAATTAGTAAGATTTGATCGGTAAATAGAAATGCATCTGTATTATCCTGCAGTAGAGAGACAGCATTCGTGCTAATATTAAAGAGGAAACACACCGATCGGCCACAACATTATGACCATTTACAGGAGACGAGAATAACATTTAAACCGTCTTGTGACAATTCAATGTTCTGCCGGGAAACCTGGCGTTCATTCGTGTGGATGTTACCTAAATGTGTGTTTGTGAGGTTCAAGTAGCTTCTTCAGTTCTAAGAGACTGGTGGGAAGTTGAGGTTTAAGTAGGAAACTCTCTGGGTAAAACCCTTCAGAAACTTGCTTGACTTGATTCCACTAATGTCAATTAACGGCTGGATACTTACATGTCACTGGGGAGGAGGTTGTTGACTACAACTGTCATTCATGTGTCAGACCGGCATTTCAAACAATAACCAGATGGATAATAGTTCAGATTTTTTAATCTCGTAAGTAACGTGTGCACTACTTATGGTGTAGATAAAATGGCGGTATCCCTCAGGTGGTTCTTTCTTCTACCGACTCTGTTTATCTAATTCTTCTTCGCCTGTGACCGGCTTTCTCAGATGTTTTTGTTCTGCGGTCATACAGCAGTGCAGTGGATGTGGAGCTTGCACGCATGCGTTGTCCAGTTAAAGTCAGATTAAGACATATATATTCAGAAAATCGATTTCCCATCTTCATCGTCTTAGTCTGATGAGGAGAACTCTGATTTTAGTTGGACTAACGTGTTTACATGGTCTTAAGTTGTCCAGTTAAAGTCGGATTAAGGCAATAACTGGGTTTTTTTTTTTTCACATGCATTAAATCTTACATATTTACCGATCTCATCCTAAAGATCAGGTGACTTGACATCCACTAAACCCACCATCATGAACCCAGGCAGTTTTCACTGCATGCACTCTCCCCGAGCTGGAAGCAGCCATTAGACGAAGGTAATCTGTGTCCTGAAAAGACTTTCACACAGTCATCAAAAAGCGTGACGTTCTAACCCCGACTGAATGGAATCAACGTTCTCAGGAAGTAACAGACGAGGCCGTTCGGCTCCACGGATTCACGCCGTTTGATGGCAAATGAGACGGAAATGGACGTTCATCAGAGCAGGCTGCGATTTTCCAGTCGCAGTGACCGCGTCGACTGCTGCCTCGGATTTTCTGTTTCTCGGCTGGCAGGAACAGTGGAACTGATGCTGCTGTTTGTAGCGCATTCACCTCAAGGTTATGGTTGGACATGTTGTGAGTCTGTTCGACACTGTTGTAAAGAGCTGTTTGTCTCAGTTGCTGGAGCCTTTCTGTCTGAACTTTCCTCGTTAACAAAGAGTTTCCCTCCACGGGGCATTTTTCCACAAAATTTGGAATAAACTCTAGAGCAGGGGGCCACATATTACCCCAATAGAGGGTGACGTCACATCAAGTGAAGTCTCCATGGTTACGGCCACTGATTGGCAAGAAGTGACAGCTGAATGTGGAGATTAGCAGCATTAGCTTGAAACATAGGCTTTAATAGCGTCTAAATTGTAAAATGAATAAAACAAAAGGGGAAGAGCAACAAATTTTAAAAGCAGTCAGAGATATGTTTAGGCTAACGTTACTTCTCAGTAAAGCTCTTAGTGTTAGCGTCTTTTATTTAGCTACATTTATTACGATGGAAATTAACTAAAACTAACTGAAACTGAGGCTAATCCACTTTTTCAGATCAATACTAGTTCGTATGGATCATTGTTGAGTCCATTTGTCCTCAATTTGATCTGATAATCAACATTTTTCCTGGTCTCTCTGTATTTACTGATACATTTCACCATGTTTTTGCCACACAGGAGGCGTGGCCTCAGGCAGCAGTGATATGCCTACCCTCTATTTGATCTTAAGTGGCCCAGACATAGTACCATAACCTATCAACCTAATAAGAACCTATAAATAACGACAACTTTTAAAAATTCAAGGCCAGATTAGACCCTCTGGTGGGCCGCTTTTGGCCTCCGGGCCGTATGTTTGACACCAGTGGTCTAAACTCTATTGGGGTGAGCTCTGATTTTATCTAAAAGTCGTCTCTCTGCAGGTTTTTATGCACTGACTTCTAATAAATGTGGTCACTACGACTACTCTCAAGAAAAACAAAGTAAAGATCCAGATATTCAGATGAAGACATTTTCATTCGTAAAAGCAAAGGTGAAGCAGATGCTGTCAAAGAGCCAGAGATTAATAAACCACATGTCTAAATGTCTGCCTTTAAGATGGTCTGCATTCGTTCAGGAAATCAAACTGAAGGAATGAGAATAATACAATGGAAGGAGGTGAATTCATTTCCCAGACTGCATCCGATATTTCCCCCGGGATCATTACGTACGGTTTAGTTTACGTACCTTACTGTGACTGTTGTCTCCATATTTCCCCATCAGGTTCACGCGATGACAGTTTTTATACCAGAAGGCTCCTTTGTAGGAGAAGGCGCAGTTGGTGACGGCGATGTCGTTGTCGTTGTCGTAGGTGGAGAAGGGTCGACCCTGGTGGTAGGTCATGGAGTCACCTGGTGAACAAAGAGGACGACGGTGAAGCTGGTGAGACTTATTCGGTTAAGACGTAGCGGATGTAAGAAAAGGAGGAAGAATTTGTCATCATTTTGAGAATAGTGCTTTTGTTGATTATCTGCATAGTTAAATCTCTTCAAAAAACGACTTTTTTTTAAACCGTGTACCAGTTTATCCAACAGGAATCCAACAAACCTTTAGGAATAATTCTACACTAGCCCAGAAAATGTATTGTTCACGTGATGCAGTTCTGAAAAACCTTTTACCATTTTCAGTCCATTAGCAGCGCTAACAGCCAAGCGTGGCTAGCTGAGCTACCGTCAAGTTGCCATTGATGTGTTTATCGACAAAAATAAAACTAAACCAAAAACTAATCTGAGGTTAATCAAAGATGTTTCATCCAAGTATTTAGGTCTAAATGACTGTTGGAGAGTTTTAATTCTGAACATCTGTGGTTGGTGTCCACCTAGAAATGACATGACTAGGATCTACTGACGACTCACCTGTAATCTCAGTCCAACTCCCCTCTTCAAAAATCCTTCAGATTTGACATATATGACTTTGTTTACCCCTCATTTGTCTTCTCTGGCTAAAGAGTGTTTATCATTATGGAGTGAATGGTCAGGAGGTGAACAGAGAAACTCTTAAAACGTTCGATGTGAAAATAATTTGGAGTTTTTTTAAACATTAAAGCCTGTTAGCCTACTCTAGTTAACTACCACTACTAAATGATATGAAATATAAATGACCATAAAACGGCCTCTTGCTTAAACCTCCTGCTTTAACCCCGACATTAAGTTTTAGGTTTTATTGTAGCTTATCTGCTTCATATAAACCCGTTGTACTCGTTAGTGGACACTTAAGTCTGCCATCTAGTGGTAGCAAAGGGTCAATAAATTAATTCTACAGATGATCACTACACAACCCCATCAAATTCTATTATTTATTTCTGCTTATTAATGTTTGTAGTTTGATACGACACGCAAATTAAACACATTTTGTCAATAGCAACGAGCTACAACGTTGCTAATTAGCAAATACTCGTTTGAGGACGTCGGGACTTCATTGTTCTGTCTTTGCTCGGGTATGAAAAATAAACCGTTTTATATTTTATCACAAATTGGTGACTTTATTATGATATAAATAATGAAATAATCCCAGTGTCCACATATGAGGACATGTTTCTATTTTTTACCAGAAACTGCTACTTCCTGTTGAAAGATGATGCTTAGTTTTTATACTTCTTAGTTCCTTCTCATCCCAAACACCTTGGAGAAATTAAAAACGCATATCACATAAAAGCTCAGGTCTCAGGAGGTTATTTTAGGTTTAAGATTTAATTTTTTTTAGCAAAAACAATGTAAAAATGGGAAACCTGGCGCCATCTAAAGGTGAGAAAATCCACCTCTAATGATAAATAATTAACATATTTGTTATTCTGGGCTTCAGGCCAAATGTTTGTCCTTATTTCTAGCATTTTCTGCACAATATACATTATTTATCTCATCAAATTCTGCATTTAGGCAACAAAAAAAAATAAGTGCACGCCTTCTCAAAAGGCTGAACTGTTCCTTTAAAGTGATACCCACCTGCTGTTCCGCTGAACGCTCCTATGGAGACTTTATAGCGTGTTCTCGGCTCTGCAACCGTGAACCTGTCGTACTGAGCGTAGGCCGACTCCCCCCTGTCCCTCAAGTCCACTCGCAGCTCGTAATGTCCCGAAGATGTGATTTTATGGAGGTTGGAGAGGCCTATAATCCAGATTTAATAGGAGTGAGGCGGAGAGCGAGGGGCTAGGACAGTAAATAAATGGAGTGTAAAAGACGAGCGGGAGATCTCACCCAGCCAGAACTCATCGTTCATGTTCCCGAAGCCAGCTGTGTAGTTCTTCCAGTTCCTGTAGAATTCCAGCTTTCCGTTCTGGCGCCGGAGGAAAACCTGAGGAAGCACCGACTTTCATGAGCATCCCAACGATCCCCCGAAAAAGACGGGGTTCCAGCAGGTTGGAACTTCCTTACCATCCATCCTCCGCCGTCTGTGGTCATGTCGCAGAAAACCTGGACGGCCTGGTTCTCCTCGCCCGCTATGTAGACGGTGTGCAGCCCGGAGGTCGTCTCTCCGTTCAGTAAAACCTGAGCGCAGTCCCGGGGGCGTCCGTACAGCTGCCCGACTGTGAAGCACATATTAAAAAGTCATCATCTCGCAGCTGCTCAGTCTTCAAATCCTGACGTGCAAAAAAAAAAAAAAAAAAAAAAATGCATGAGACAGTATCGAGTGAGAAGAGAGGGAAAAATTAAAGGTTTTTCCACTTGGGGAGAATGAAAAAATAAAGCACAGGTGAATCTGGAGCTGGAGTATCGGATTAAATAAAAGGAATTTGAAATAATATCTTGGTAATGAAGCGACCGGTAAGTCTATTTAAGACACATGCTCACTGGTGGTGAAGGCCGTGGAGACGTAGCGACTCCTCTGGTTTCCATGAGAAAGGAACCAAGGAAGAACAGAAGGAAGGAAGGAAAGAAGGATATGATGAAGGAAGTAAGCAAGGGAGGACGGAAGGAAGGAAGGAAGGAAAAGATAAAGGAGGGAAGGAGGAAGGAAGGAAGGACAGAAATGAGGAAGTATATGATGAAGGGAGGGAGGAAGGAAGGAAGTATATGAGAAAGAAAGCAAGGAAGAACTGAAGGAAGAAAGGAAAGAAGGAAGGAAGAAAGGAAGGATATGATGAAGGAAGGAAGCAAGGGAGGACGGAAGGAAGAAAGGAAGGAAGAAAGGAAGGATATGATGAAGGAAGGAAGGAAGGAAGAAAGGATATGATGAAGGAATGAAGCAAAGGAGGATGGAAGGAAGGAAGGAAGGAAGGAAGGAAGGAAGGAAGGACAGAAATGGAAGGAAGGAAAAGATATAGGAGGGAAGGAGGAAGGAAGGAAGGACAGAAATGAGGAAGGAAGGGAGGATATGATGAAGGAAGGAAGGAAGGAAGGAAGGATATGATGAAGGAAGGAAGCAAGGGAGGACGGAAGGAAGAAAGGAAGGAAGAAAGGAAGGATATGATTAAGGAAGGAAGGAAGGAAGGAAGAAAGGATATGATGAAGGAAGGAAGCAAAGGAGGACGGAAGGAAGAAAGGAAGGAAGGAAGGAGGAAGGACAGAAATGGAAGGAAGGAAAAGATATAGGAGGGAAGGAGGAAGGAAGGAAGGACAGAAATGAGGAAGCAAGGGAGGACGGAAGGAAGGAAGGAAGGAAGGAAGGAAGGAAGGAAGGAAGGAAGGAAAAGATAAAGGAGGGAAGGAGGAAGGAAGGAAGCCCGATGAGGAAGTAATGATGAAGGAAGGAAGGAAGGAAGTATATGAGAAAGAAAGCAAGGAAGAACTGAAGGAAGAAAGGAAAGAAGGAAGGAAGAAAGGAAGGATATGATGAAGGAAGGAAGCAAGGGAGGACGGAAGGAAGAAAGGAAGGAAGAAAGGAAGGATATGATGAAGGAAGGAAGGAAGGAAAAAAGGATATGATGAAGGAAGGAAGCAAAGGAGGACGGAAGGAAGGAAGGAAGGAAGGAAGGAAGGAAGGAAGGAAGGAAGGAAGGACAGAAATGGAAGGAAGGAAGAAAGGAAGGACAGAAATGGAAGGAAGGAAAAGATATAGGAGGGAAGGAGGAAGGAAGGAAGGACAGAAATGAGGAAGGAAGGAAGGAAGGAAGGAAGGAAGGAAGGAAGGAAGGAAGGAAGGAAGGCCTTTTAACGCTCATACACTCTAAATCACTTGATCCCAGGGTGGATGTTGAGGCCTTGGACGGGGCTTCAGGCCTTTATCGGATTAAATAAAAGGAATTTGAAATAATATCTCTGTAATGAAGCGACCGGTAAGTCTATTTAAGACACATGAGGGAGGGGAGGTTTGCGTTTTCGTGCTCACTGGTGGTGAAGGCCGTGGAGACGTAGCGACTCCTCTGGTTTCCAGCGATGGCCTGCAGCCTCACTTTGTACTGGGTGGAGCCGGTGAGCCGGGTCATGCTGTAGGAGGACGCCGTCGGGCTCAGCACCACCTCCTGTAACCCAAAACCCAAACCCTTCGATTCACCATCACGTTCGAAAAGCACTTTGAAGCTGGAGAGAGAGAGAGGGCGCACGTACCCTGAAGCTGCCGTCGCTGTCGGAGGAGAAGGTGAGTTTGTAGCCGGTGGCGGCGGCTTGAGGCGGCCGCCACGTCAGCGTCGCCGCGTCCGTCTGGACGTTTGTGGCCGTCAGCTCCCGAGGAGGATCCACATCTGGAAGGACAGGGGGGGGGAAATTAGACTCATGTGGAAGACACTGTGCTGTCTGTGGAAGGAAGGAAGGAAGGAAGGAAGAAAGGAAGAAAGGAAGGAAGGATATGATGAAGGAAGGATGAAAGGAAGCAAGGTAGGAAGGAAGGAAGGAAGGACAGAAATGGAAGGAAGGAAAGAAATTACGAAGGAAGTAAGGAAGGAAGGAAGGAAGGAAAAGATAAAGGAGGGAAGGAAGGAAGGAATGAGAGAATTGAGGAAGGAAGGATATGATGAAGGAAGGAAGGACAGAAATGAGAAAGGAAGCAAGGAAGAACGGAAGGAAGAAAGGAAAGAAGGAAGGAAGAAAGGAAGGATATGATGAAGGAAGGAAGCAAGGAAGGAAGGAAGGAAGGACAGAAATGGAAGGAAGGAAAAGAAATAGGAGGGAAGGAGGACAGAAGGAAGGACAGAAAAGAGGAAGGAAGGAAGGAAGGAAGGAAGGAAGGAAGGAAGGACAGAAATGAGAAAGGAAGGAAGGATATGATGAAGGAAGGAAGAAAGGAGAGAATTGATGAAGGAAGGAAGGACAGAAATGAGAAAGGAAGCAAGGAAGAACTGAAAGAAGAAAGGAAAGAAGGAAGGAAGAAAGGAAGGATATGATGAAGGGAGGAAGCAAGGAAGAACGGAAGGAAGAAAGGAAAGGAGGAAGGAAGGACAGAAATGAGAAAGAAAGCAAGGAAGAACTGAAGGAAGAAAGGAAAGAATGAAGGAAGAAAGGAAGGATATGATGAAGGAAGGAAGAACTGAAGGAAGAAAGGAAGGAAGGAAGAAAGGAAGGATATGATGAAGGAAGGAAGCAAGGAAGAATGGAAGGAAGAAAGGAAAGGAGGAAAGAAGGATATGATGAAGGAAGGAAGGAAGGAAGAACGGAAGGAAGAAAGGAAAGGAGAAAGGAAGGAAGGAAGGAAGGAAGGACAGAAATGAGAAAGGAAGCAAGGAAGAACTGAAGGAAGAACGGAAGGAAGAAAGGAAAGGAGGAAGGAAGGAAGGAAGGAAGGAAGGAAGGAAGGAAGGAAGGAAGGAATGAAGGATATGATGAAGGAAGGAAGGCCTTTTAATGCACGTAGACTCTAAATCACTGATCCCAGGGTGGATGTTAAAGCCGTGGACGGGGCTTCAGGCCTTTATCCTTTATTCTACCCACCTGTGTCAAACTCAATGACAGCGGAGCTGCTCTTCTGTGCGTCTTTCACAGCGTGAACTCCAACCGTGTAATGAGTCGCTGGAACCAGGGAGCTCATCTCAAACTCCACGATGTTCCCAGAAACGCGCTCCTCCACCGGGGACACTGATCATCCAGCCAACGGAAGGGGAACACAAACATGTCACAGACTTAGACTCACAACGCGCTTTCAGATAGACACAGTTTCACTAAAGAACAGACAATAAATAATGAAATGTAAAACAGTACAGATACGAATAAAGATAAATATAAATAAAACAGCAACAAAGCAGCATGAATTTATGCAAAACACGGGTTGCACAAGTCACACAGCTCTTTATCATCAAACGATCCCCCATCAAACTAAAAGTAAAGCAACGCACCTGAGTCCGCGCTGTACGTAATGACGTAGCCATCAACGGTGGCAACGGACGGCTGCCATAGCAACAGGGCTGAAGAGTCCGTGACATTGACTGCGGACAATCCCTGCGGTCTGTCCAAAGCTAAGGGGCATTAAAAAAAAAAGGTAGTAAAATCATTTTGAGTGTTTTTTTTGTTAGTTTGTTTGTTTTTGTTGTTTTAAAATCAGAAAATCAGAGACGGGGGAGGTGGGGGCCAACCTGTGGTCACGGTGTCCGTGCTGGGGTCGCTCTCCTCCAGGCCTTTAACGGCGCTAACCGTCACCTGGTACGTCTTCCCGGGCGTCATGTTGGGCAATAAAACCTCGGACACGTCTCCGTCCACGGTGACCGACATCGGGCTTCCTGGAAACAAAAAAAAAAAAGAAAAGAAAGAAGAGGACACGAAGTGTTGACAGGTTTGATGTAGCATGAGAGGTGAGAAACTTTGATTTCAGCTAAATGCTAACATGCTAACGCTCAGCAGGCATGTTTACTAGTTTGGTACCTGGTAAAAATGTGCACAGCAGAAATTAAACAGTTAGATTATAACTATTATAATGTTGGTTTACCTTTTGACTGAAAGTTTCCATTTTAACCTTTAAAACTGGCGTTTTCTTGATTACCGTAACTCACAGTAAATTGCGCTATTAAGAAAATTCAAGTGCGGCTGAACGCTTGTGATTTTATATGGAAGACCTTTGTGACATCACAAGGGTATAACTAATGTAGCCGAGTGTACAAAAATAGGCTACACTAACTTCGTTTATTATCAACAAATTCCTCCCCGGTCTTGCGTCACCCCACAACCTGCAGTCATCATTACCGTAATGGCAGCATATTTTTCCAGAAAGCGCAACTTGAATTTTTTCTGCTCTGATTAGACAGCTAGCTCACACTTTGCTACTTTTGCACTTACTACAGAACTTTTACGTGCAAAAAAATTCTAACCAGAATTTGTCAAAACATTAGACTCAAAAAAAATAAAAGTATCAACATTGCTTTTGTTCTTAATACTGGTACACTTTGGGTAGGAGCTGCTGTAATGAAAAGTAATTTCCCCCTGGGATCAATAAAGTGATTCTGATTCTGAACCTCATGTCAGAAAAGTCATAACAATCAAAATCATTAGGATGTATTGTTTAGATGACTAAATTTTATTGAAACTATCCAGTATTTGCTGAGATATCTCATTTTGTACCAAGGTAGTGATGCATATTCACAAAGGCTAAAATCTAAACCATAATATAAATATTTATTGGATAAAAAAACAATTTAATACAATTTAATCCTGCAGCAATTTGCAGCGATGCAACAGTCAGTAAATTGACCTCTTACCTCCTTCAAACGGCACATATGTGATGCGGTAGTTATCCACTGGAGTGTGAGGCATGGACCAGTGAACTATAGCCGAGGAGTCAGTCACTTCAGAGAAGTGAAGTCCTCTTGGATTGCTCAGGCCTGGCAGAGTGCAAATGGATAAAAAAAAAACAGAGGGGAAATATGTGAATTAAGGTGAAGAAAATGTTAAAAGGTTCATCTGAGGGAATCCAAAATCAGATTTTCCTTCACTCCAAGTTTCCATTAGAGGCAGACATGGAGTTTTGCCTAAACCTGAGGAATAAAGATGGTTAGTGGGATCCAGTTCTCTGAAAGCGCCACACCAAAAAAAAAAAGTGTTTATCAATCAGTTTGAGGCTTGCAGTGTTTTACATATACCTGTCTGAGCAACCCCAGTAATCGGCTGGGAGCGCTGGTCAGGACCGACACCGTAAACCTCAATTTCATACTCTGTGCCACTCATGAGTCCGGTTACGACCGTGGTTCGCTCGTCCCCGCGGGCGCTGTACTCCCGGGGATGAGCTAATCTTTTGCTGTCTCTTATTTTGATGACAAATCTGTCGAACAGATCTTCGTCCGCCGCCCACGACAGACGGAAACCCTGGTGCGTGACGTCCGAGACAAAGAGGTGGTCCACTTCCGGCTCGGCCTCTGGTTAGACAGGGAGACATTAACGTTTCAAGTAGGACATTTGAGAGAAGGAGGGCATCAATCAGGCGAAGGAGGTTTCCGGGGTGGCTGACAGGAATATATTCCAGCCTGAAAGCCATTTTCGTCCCCCCACCTCTGAGCCGGGCCATGCTCAGGCATCCGTTAGTGGAAATACAGAGGCAAACGCTTGGGAGAATTAAAAGATGAGGTGGTTTTTGTAGACATATATTTGTGTCGGTTAACGGATCTGGTTGAGAAGAGGTCCCCATGCGTCCTGCCTCGATGCATTCAGTGCATTCAGAGGAGACTAAACAAATGGGATTAGAAGTTACATCAACAGACATTTCATGCTCTGCTGATTTTTTCAGTGTTTTCCAACAACGTTTGTTCCACTCGGTGGTTGGTGTCAATCGATTTCAATTCCAATTGAGAAAGGTGTGAAGGAAAACACATTGTAAAATATGAAAACAAACAAATGTTGCTTGCTCATATTTTTTTTTTTTTTTTGGAGGTGAGAAGAAATCAAACAGACGGGAGCTCTGCGTCTCTCGCCGCCGCATACGGAGAAAATGCTTAAAACAAAGGAAAAGTGAGATCATTCTGGAAAGAAAAAGTAAAAGTTGGGTTGTAAATCTCAGTTAGGGTTAGGTAAGAGTGCTGAGCTGAAGCCTCACCATCAGAACGTGGCAATTAACAGAAAAGTATCAGGCTAATTTAGATGAATGAAATAATGTGAATAAAAGATGGTGTCATTTAAAGTTTAAAATCTGCCAGGTTGTGAGAGTGAAACTTCAGAACTGGATCATTATGTTTAGTGCCACTTAAAGGTTTTTTGCACCCTTCAATATTTTGTACACTTTTGGTCTATGACTCATGACTCAAAACAAATCAGCAGATTTTCACAGAAGGGTTGAAAGTTGATAAAAAATGAATCCATTTTAACAAGTAAAACATAAATATTAGACATCAGCATTTGTTCATTCAGGAAAATTAACAATCTGTACATTTCTGGAGCTGCAACGGTCTGTGAAACCTTCATGTACATCAGCAGCTTAGAGGAATTTTAGCCGTCTTCTGGCTTGTCTATAGGACGTCTAGCAAACAAATCTTTTAGTATCAGTAATGTCTTTGTCCATGTCATCACACCACGGTTGCTAAGTGTTCTCCTGATGGTGGACTCATAACCATGAGTGATTTTTGCTTCATTCCTGTGGAGGGCAACAGTCGTCTTAAATCTCCTCCATTTATTCTCAATCTGTCTGACTGTGGAGTTGTGAATTCCAAACACTCTAGAGATGGTTTTGTAACTTTTTCCAGCCTGATGAGACACAATAAGTTCTTTTCCTTCGTCTGTGCCATCATACACTTGCATAAACACTGAAAAAGTTCTCATCATTACATTGATAGGAAACACTTCTGAACAGATGGACTCTAATTTGGCCTTAAAAGAACTTTGCACTTACTATTTTACCTCACAAATATGTAATATTGGCTCATTTTACTGGATAAGCAAATACCAAGTATAATATTTGTTTCATTTGTTTAAATTGGATTCTCTTTGTCCAACTTCACATCTTGTGTGAACATCCACTGATCTTTTGAGTAATATTTATGCAGAAATGTAGAAAACCAAAGGGTGCAAAAAAAATGTTATGCGGCAAAGTTTGTACACAGCAAACCCACAAAAAAACGAGAACTTTTTTAGTAAGACGAGGGGCCTTGCAGTGCACTGTGAGTTGTACCTGTCACAGCCACTGTAGTCAGAGGCCGAGAGAGAAGCCCTGACTCTGACACCCCGGTCAGCCTGACCTCATAGCCTATGCCGGTGATCAGGCCCCAGATGTCCAGGTGGCTTTCGTTTCCAGGCACCGTGAACTCCTGAGGCTCCAGCAGCCAGCCGGAGTCTGTCACCACTATGTGAAAATGGCTGAAGCCGCCACTAGAGGGGGCTAAGTCTTCCTCCTGATGCTGCTGCTGCTGCTGCTGCTGCTGCTGCTGATCCTGCTTCTGCTGCTTCACGTCCCACGACACGCGGAAGCCGTAGGGGGTTATGTTGGAAATGGTCAAATTTTCCACTTTTGGCAACGGAGCTGGGAGGAGTGTGGGTTTGGTTGGAGGGGGAACGAGATACCATTAGGGGATCATGTGTGCAATGGTTGCAAAAGCAAAAGGTAAGAGCCAGTTCTTCCTCTAAAACAGATTTTAAAGGCCAAAACACATTAAGAGCAAATCTGGTATGCGTCTTCATCAGGTTTCCAGTGTTATTGAGTGTTCTCTGAGATACAAAAACAAAACACGCACCTTGTAGAGAAATTACGTAGAACAAAGCCATCTAGTGGCCATTGGTGGTACTGCAACTCAAATACAAATCTGTCCAATCATTCACTTTTCGCACCAAATATCACCTGAAGTATTTTGTCACACTCACTATACTAACATCTAGCACTGCAGTCATCATTAAAGAGACAAAGCAATAAGAAAGCTAGGATAGTGCTTTTTACGCGTTATATACTGCTGTGACAATGGTATATAGGCCTGCCATTATTACAAGGGTATATATGATTATCACAGGGGTGAATACCCTCACTATGGGGCATATACCATTATTACAGGGGTATATACCACCATTACAGGTGCATAGACTATTATTACGGGGCATATGCCATTATTACATACTTTAGATTACATACACTATCATGACTGGGATGTATACTGGCAAGGGTATATAATCTTCATACCATCATTACAAAGGCAGAGGGGTATATATATATATATATATGTAATCAAAGGGGTATAAACTATCATGCTAGGGATTAATACCGTTATTACGTGAGTATATACAAACGTGGCAGGGTACATACTATGATTACAGTGGTATATACTGTTATTACAGGGATATATACACTACTTAAAGGGGTATATACCATCATTACAGAGCATGTATCTTAATTACAGGGGTATATACTATAATTAAAGATGTATATACCACCATGCTAGGAATATATACCATTATTACATTGGTATACTGCTATTACAGGAATTAAAGGGGTATATACCATCATGCTAGGGATGTATACATCATTACCATGGGTATTTACCATCATGGCAGCGTACATACCATGATAACAAGAGTATATAATGTCCTTACACACATATGTATCATTCTCACAGAGGTATGTTGCTGGAGAAAGACACTATATTGCATTTTTTGGACATTTACCAGTTTGGTACTACTTACTTTTTGCATTAACAACTGTCACTGCTCTAATTTTAACTACTTATTATATTATAATGGACGTCAAATTTTCTCCTAATGTGTTTCAGGCTTTAAACTGATAATTGGGGACAAATGCCACGAAAATGTAATTAAATCCATTTAAAGTTGTATAAATGGAAACCATGTTTATTTATTTATTTATTTTTAATCAATTTTCAATCCTAATTATTTAGCTGGAGACATGCTAATAGGCTGAGGTTAAGCGGGTAATTTTGATATTTTAATATTTACCACAAATGTCAGGATGACTGTGTGAAGGCAGAGGTTGAGCAACATTATTAGGATTTTAAACAAAAACCTAAAGGATAAATAATAAATAAACATGATTTCCCCTACATTGAAATATAAAGTTTAAAGATGTGAGTAATGTACGTAGTACCTGTGGCAGCGTGGGCTAACACAGAGGAAGTGTGGCGCCCATGAGAAATACCGTACAGTTCAATATCATAGCCTGTGGCATCCATCAGGTTAGACACGGTAAAGTCACGGGCTTCACCGTTCAGTCTGAACTCCAGCGTATCGGACTGCTGCTCAGAATCACTGACCCGGACAACAAAGCCGTCAAAATGACCTGACACTGTGCTCCAGGACAAGCTGAGGTTATGTGGGCTCGCAGACGAAGCAGCTATGGGCCCCAACTGTGGGACGTCCTCTGGATAAAAGAAGAATATTGCTTTTTGAGTCACGTCGTGCATAAAGATGAGGTTTGCTACATGCAGACGTTTAGGAAATGCATGTAATGAGATACCTGTTGTAGCTACAGCAAATAGGGGCTGAGTATTCTGTCCACCACCACTGCTGGCGTACAGCTTAATGTCGTAAGTGGTGCCCGCTTTGAGCCCGGCCATTACTGTGGAGCGCACGACTCCGGGCAGAGCACGGCCCATTGCCTGCGAGGGCAAAGCAGACTCTCTGACTTCTACTATAAACTTATCAAACGCCTTCTCTCCTGTCCGCCACGACAGAGAGAATCTGTCTGAGGTAATGTTAGAAACAACTAGCTTGGACAAATCAGGCTCTTCAGCTACAGAGGGAGAGAAAAATATAGTATATGTTCATTCATTTAAAAAGAAATAACACAATCCAGTGTATGTGCACAGGCCTAAGTCATATTTAAAGTGCAAGAGAAGAATATTTTAAAATAATTTAAGGCACATATACCTGTTGAAGCAACAATACTGACAGCACTTGTTCGAGATCTCTTGTATGTCCCATAGAGGTAGGCTACATAATCAGTACTGGGCCTTAGCCCCGTGACGTCGTGGGAGTTTACATTGCGGGACAAGTTATATTCCTTTGGCTCCATCAGCCAATCGGAGTCAATTATCTCCAGGATAAAACCATCAAACTGTCCGTCAGTGCCGTTCCAGAAGATTGAAAAGCTCTCGGACGTTAAGTTTGAGATATACAGTTTGCCAACCACTGGCTGCTTCGCTAAAGAGAGAAACCAGGATTAGATGTGTCATCAGTAGAGGAGAGTTTCTGCACCGCACACATACGTCTGATTGGTCAGTTTCATTCGTCGTAGCAATAAATATTTAGTTACGGGACACTCACCACCACCAACAGCAATTCTTGTAGTCTGAGTGGTTCAGTAAAAGATTAAACACATGCACAGTTTCTGCAGAAAATCCCCCGACACCATCTTAGCTGCAGCTTGAAATTTGAAACCACTTCTCTTAAAAAAATAGAGAGAAACTTGAGAAAAAGCCTAGGTCCTGTTCCTGTAACTTGCGTCCTGAGTGATCTGATCACAGGTGACTCATTTAGGACGCATTTGTCATTTCTGCTACACTTGTGACCACATCCTTCTAGTAGTTTGAACACACAACGTGTCCCAGCCGCATTCACAGACCACCTGGCTCATCTGAGCTCGTCTTGCGCAAACAGTTTTAACAACAAGACTAAATTAGTAAATTAAATCATTGAATAGGAGTGGGCTATGTGTGTTTCTGTCACTGACGCAAACACCACAGCAGTGACATTACTCTAAAACTACTGACTACTCTGTAAAATAACCTCAGAGTACAGAGAAACCTCTAAATAACAACTTTATGTGTTCACCTTTGGACATTATATTCCATGTGTTACGTCATATCCTCGTCCACGCAGCAAACTGGTGCTGTTTGTGGTTCTGAAACGGCAGTAGATAGTGTTTCTTTCTTTAGTGACAACAGCTATTTGGACGATATTCTATGAATTATTTGTAAATAGAGCGCAGAGCTGTGATCGGACCACAACACAACAAAACGGTGCTGTTTGTGGTTCTGAAACTACGGAAGAGTATTAGGGCCACACATGAGAGAAAAAAAATGAGAGGAGGTAGATTTTATTTCATTGTGCACTTTGACAAAAAAATGGACCTTCAAACCAGTGTTACCATCTGGGTCCATGATTATTTTGGTCATTAGATTTTCTGTTCAGAAAAGGATATTAAAAAATAAATAAATAAATGAGTGGTTATTTGATTTTCATTGTAAAATTCAAAAATTCAAGGCATTTTTCTTTATCAGGGTCAAGGATGGCAGAACGTTAATTTTTTTCTGTTTCTAAAAATAGAAAAATAAAAAAAAGCAGCCGTTTGTTTTTCTTATTGTGCAACCGGAAGTTGACATTTGAGGACCGTGTTGAAGATGACGTGACTGCAGAAAATCTAAACCGCATATTTCAGGTAAAAACTAAAACTAACTCCATATAATCAGGGAATAGTTAGCTACTAGTTAACATTACTCTGATATAAGTGCAGAGATTTCTGCCGATGACAAGCTTGTCAAAAATCACGTCAGAGTAAAGTTCCAAACACATTTTAGCCTGGGCTAGCTAGGGAAACCACAGAAGAAGTCGTCTGTGAAGGTTCTCAGTCATCCAAGTCATGGTAATCCAAAAAAAGCGTTTAATAAGGTCTTCTTCAGAACTGGAGAAGCTGCTCGGATGAGTGGCGAAACGTCTTCAAGAAATTCTACAAGTCCAGCTGACCTTATTCAACGATTTTTTGGAGAACACAGAAGAAGTCATATATCTGGGGCACCGTCCTCATACGTGCTCTTACTTTGAAAACGGCAACTTCCAGTTGCAAGACATGAAAAAACGGGCGCTTTTTTGTTTCTGTCTTGTAACAAAAGATTTTATTTACTAAAATCAAAATGAAAATCGACCGTTTTTTAAAGTTTTCTTTGTCCATTTTCGACCTTGATAAAGAGAAAAAGAATTTCAATTTTATTTGTGAATTTTAAAATGAAAATGATAAAAAAAGAAAAACGCTAATTTGCTTTTCTGAATGGAAAATCCAATGACCACAACTTACATGGACCATGGATAAATCACAATACAATTTTATATTCTACGCCCATTTCAACTTTTTTCTCAAAGTACATGATGAAAAACAAATCTACCTGCCCTCATTTTTCCTTTCTCGTGTGTGGCCCTAACACTGAAACAGCAGTAGATAGCGATTCATTCTTTAGTGACAGCAGCTGTTTGCACAATATCAGTTCAAGTTATTTGTAAATAGAGCGCAGGACTGTGATCAGATCACAAGTGGTCGCATGTGGAGAGACACTTTTTTGATATTTTAACGCCAGGTGTGAACATGTACTTGAAAAAATGGCCACTTGTGATTGGATCACCCAGGTCGCATGTTAATACCTAAAGCCCTGAAAGATCGAATAAATTAAGTATTGATTAAAAAAAATCTGGTGTTTCAGGAGGGAGATTTCATGCGCACGGAGCACGTTCTGATCATGCAGTTGATTCGTCGATTTATCTTTAGGATCTTAGGATTCATTCTGCATCACGTTGGGCCCAGAGCAATTCAAAGCAGAAACGTACTGACATGCTACGAGGGGTATTGTCAGTTGCATGCAAACATGCAGCAGACAATTGGTGGAAGACAAGTTACTGCTAACCTTAGATTATGTTTTTTTGTTGTTTTTGTTTTTTTACCTTAACATTGGCAAGAAGATTTAATCATATGCCACCTAGTAGTTCAAAAGGAAACGAGGGGATTTACTTTGATGTACAAATAAATAAACTTCACCAAAAGAAGTAAAGCAGCTTTGTCACACACAACTAATGACTGCAAGGACGCACACACCCACGGGCAAACGGTCGCTGGAGGTTAATCGATTACACACTGAGAGGAGACGGTCAAACTGTCGCTGTGTAACGGGCGGGTGAAGGTTTTTTTTGCTTTTGCAATCATTGCAGCACGTCATTGATCACGATGCAGAGGAAGGGGCTTCATGCACTTTCAAATAAACTGGGACGGAGGGAGCAGTCGAGGGCGAGGATGAACATCCGAGGGGGCGTTTGCTTGCACACCTGCCATCACCCTGCCCTCTCTCAGCTAGACAGAAACAGTGGCTGGAGGGTGAAGATCGGTAAATGCCGTGTTAAGAGGAAGCAGCACAGTACACTGCGGCCAGGACGTCGGACAAACGACGCTAAACAGAAATCAAGGTTAGGAGGGTTTGTACGATTCTCGGTTCATGCAGGGAGGCGTGGGCACTCCACAGACTGAAATGGAAACTTATTAATGGAGAGAAAGAAAGTTCACACAAAAAAAAAAAAAAAAAATGCTGCAACGCTGCGAGTCGCAGGTACCTGTGGTGGTCGTAACGTACGCGGGTTCAAGGAAGGAGCCCTGATACATCCCATACAGGCCAACCAGGTAGCTGGTGTTAGGGTTCAGCCCGGAGATGTCCAGGCTCAGAGCGTCTCCGGACACAGTGAGGTTCTGCCTCTCTGCCAAATTGTCCAAGTTTGTTACCTCAAGGACAAAGCTGTCCAAGTCAACAACCGTGGGGCTCCAGGACGCAGTGAAGCCGTCCCATGTAATGTCAGAGAGGTTGAGGTTCAACGCAATCGGCCACAGCGCCTCTGGTAGATACACAGATCAGAGTGGGGTCAACTCAGCGGAAAGATGGATCCTTCACTTTATTTTAAGGCACATTGATCATTAGAAGAAGTACAGTATTAGGACCAAGGGAGGAAAAAAATCTCAGATCTTAAGATAAAAAATATATATATATAAAACAATTAATTATAAAAATTTTTAGGACTTTTGAGAAAAGGTTGAAGTTGAAGTAAACATTATTTTCTCAATAAAATAATTGTGACGACCTTAATAATAATAATAACAATAAATGAATATTATAACTTCTTTTATAAATTAATAATTAATGATAACCATATAAATACTAGCTTAAATAGACAATAACATGATTATATATCTATACAACAATAATAATAATAATACACATTTTTCTCAAAATTTTATGAGTTAAATATGAGATCCTAAAATAAAAATTTAACTATTTAATTTTGTTTTTTTTTTTAAATCATGAAAATATTTCATGTTAACATTTCAAGGATATTTTTAAATTTTAATTTAGGAGAATAAAATCTTTACTTCAAATAGACAATGACATTATTATTCTCATCTCCTATAAGAACTTGTTCTCTAGAGGGTCACAGGCAATAACATTATTATATACTAATTAAATAATAAAATTATTTAATAAAAATGTATTATTTAATAAATCTCTTTTTTTAAAATTAAATTTTAAGAATTAAAAAAGAAATATTCTGACTTTATGTCATTTCTGGATAATAGTGACTTGTTTTAAATAAAAATGACTAATTAAATAATACAGTAATTTTATGAATTGAATCTTAATTTTTTTTATTTTTTTTTATGTTATGTTATTTACTTTAATCCTGAAATATTAAAAGTTATTTTTGGATAATAGTGACTTTTTATTTTTTTAGTAAAATGAATAATTATTGTGAATTAATCTTAAAATCTCAGATTTTTTTTTGGCCCTAATACTTGGTTGTAAAGAGTCACAGCTTAAACAAAAGAGAACAAAGAAGGATTGATTATCTTAAAACATAAACCATCTGTAGAGAAAAAAAAAAAATAATGATAGAAAACATATTGGCTCCATGTACCTGTAGTAGCAAAAACTCTGAGAGGTAAAGATCTCTTCCCTTCCACCAGCCCTTGTAATGTAATATCATATTGTGTGGAGGGGGTCAGACCCTCTATTTCAGCCCTCCTCACACTTCCTGGTACCGTGGTCACATGAGGCTGTGCTCCTGCTGACGGAGCAGTGAGCTCCACCAAAAAGCTATCGAACGCCCCGTCGGGCGCGGACCAGGCCAGGCTTACGCTGGTGGCGGTAACATTGACCGTGAGGTCTCCTGGTTGTTCTGTGCCGGAGCTCCCAGAGCTCACGTCAGCACTGTCAGGATGGAGCGGATCTTTAATTGTCAGCGTTAGCACGTCCGGAGAGGTAGGCTTGTCTGCTACAGTGAATGAGAGCAGGTTAAAAGAAATGAAATTGTTACTGGTTTGGACCCTGTGAAGAAGAAAATTGGGTTAAAGTAAAAAAAAAAAATATTCTGCAAAGAATCACTGATCTGCATGGAGCTTTTATCATTTCCTCTGCGGATTCACCACTGCCGCTAGATCGTCAAGCAACAGCAGCTTAAGGCATTAATGTCGCCATTAATGCTCTGAAGGCTCTGGGTAGCCCACCGCAGTGGAAGTACACAGCTGCCTTCAACCGGACCAGGAAGCCATGCACAGCCAGTTTATTCCTGCAGCTCTGGAGGAGTCACTTTCACGACATGCGAGAGGCGTCGGGTGTAATTTCCTCCCGACCGCTAGACATTTATCATTTAATGCTGTAAATGGGATTGAAGGCGTAGAATTGACGTGGATTAGACGGGACGACACTTAAAAGCTCAGGAGAAAACTGGGCCGGTTCAGAGATACCCAGGGTGTCTTTTCTCTGAAGCCTCGGCAAGATGACAGCTTCTTTTAATCGTCAAACTGTTTCATGCACTGTTTCTGGGAAATCTCACACCGGCATGCAGTTACCACTCTACTACTCTGAAGTTATCTGACCTCATATCAACCCGGATATGATAATAGAGTCTCTATTAATTCTTAAATAAAAGCTTATACCTGTGACTGCAACAGCTTCAAGTGGCTCAGACCGCTGGCTACTCGTTATCCCGTAAAGTTTTATCTGATACTCTGTCGATGCCTTCAGGCCATCAACTCTAGAGCCACGGGCATCTCCAGGAAGTTGGACCTCTCTCACATCCCACAACCGCTGAGCGTCTCTACTTTCTACTATGAAGTGATCATAGACGCCGGGAGCCTTTAGCACCCAAGTGAGGTCAAATCCGTCGTGGGTGACGCCCGAGACGCTCAGCGCTCCGAGCTCGTTCCTGGGCTCCCTCCCAGAGAACTGGGAGTCGGAGGCGTCTAAACTCACAAAGCTAATGACATTGTCCTCGGGGCCCGCGGGAGTCGTTAGCTCGCGGTCGTCTGAGTCGGCTAAATAAAACGTGAAAGAGGCTACGGGGACAAAAACACAGAGGCAAAAATCAAGAATGCATCAGGGGGACGGGGGGAGTTTATTCCCGTCTGTCAGAAAACATTAAATTATCTGTTAGCTAAACAAACCGAAACAAGGACAACAGGACTTGTTGGGATTTGTTGAAGATATTTCATCCTATTTTGACCCTAAATCTAGTTCTGGTTAAGGTATCCATCTATTTATCTATGGCCTCCTTTCCATCTAACATGTGGACCTGGTAGTTCTGGTTATTGGGACAGTAAAGGGATCAGATCACATGAAGATCTTAAGGATTGTAACTTGAGAATTAACCTCAAATATCCTTAGAAAGTGAAAGTTTTAAAACCCTGACAACATTTATTATCACTCGGAGGCGTCCCCTACCCACCTGTGGATGCAGACAGAGAGACAGGTGTGCTCTCCTTGAGTCCCCTCTCTGCAGTCAGGGTCATGGTGTAGCTCGTTCCAGGGGTCAGGTCTGGTACGACGTAGCTGGTGGCGCCGGCCGGGATCTCCACCTCCTCGGTCCGGCCGTCTCTGGAGACGTACTCCAGCCGGTATCCGCCGACTTTGGCGTCGGGTTTCTGCCACCTCAGGGTGAGGGAGTTCTCTGTAGAGTCGACGACCTTAAAATCAACGGGGGGGTCGAGGTCTGAGGAAACAAGAAAATAATCTTAAATAACCGTCTGGAATCCCAAGTATAATTGGCCATTTTTGACTGCTTTTGGTTTTATAGTTCATCTTAAAAACTCCTGCCTGGTTTGGTTTCATTCTTTTCAGCTCAACCTCACCTGTGTCATTTTACAGTTATGTTTTCATTTTAACAAACGGTATTAACACACTGGACCTAAAACCACACTAAAACCATAAAATCTGAGTAGGAAAAAGTTTTCTCAATGAAAACCACAAACAATGTTTAACGAACTATTTTTATAACTTAGAATGTAAATCTAAAATGTAAATTTCAAAAGCTTATGTACAAATTTAGCCAACAACAAAACTATTTATAACTACTTCCATTAAAATGCAGGAAATGCACATTTTGTGTACAACTATTTACAACCGTTTACAAAACTATCAGGTGTCTGTCGCTCCATAGATTGAATATAGCGTCACTCCCACGACTTTTCCCTCTTCCATAGCAACCATTGACACATAATTCCCTGATTGGTTGATGGGATGCCTTTTTTCCACCAATAGAAAAGGGGCTGTCAGGTTTTTTTGTTTTATTTCTCAAATGTTTCTACCGTTCATCAGATGCGCACCAACATGACGGCAATATTCAGGAAAAACAGTTTTACTTGGTCTATCAACACTATTTAAAAGCTAGTACAGGTTGAAGTTAGCATCTTGCTGCTACGTCGTCTTAATTTGGTCCGTTGACTTCAGAGGGTTAAATAACCTTAAATCTTTCTCTATGGGTTCATCAGTTTGTCATTTCTCACCTGTGGCTGCGTTGGTGGTGGCGGGAAGACTCTCCCTCTCATTCTTCACAGCCGTCACCCCGATGCCATACTCCGTCCCCGGCTTTAGGCCTAAGATTCACACAAACAGAATCGAATATTTCCCCGCGGTGTGATAATTATTAGCCTAATGGTCTTAATAAACGTTTGTCTCTTTGGCCCCTTACCCGTGATAGTAGCTTGCGTGGTGTCTCCTGGTCCTCGAGGGAACACTTCCTCGCCGTGAGTCGCTCCAGAGATGGGGCTGTATTTCACCCGGTAGCTGCCGACGTCGGCCTCAGTGTTGGTCCACTCCAGAGTGATGCTGGTGTCGGTCTGCGACGCAGTCTGCAGGCCAATGGGGGCGTCCAGCTCTAAAATAAACACACCTTTACCATTAACTACACACACACTGATCAGACATAACATTATGACCACCTTCCTAATATTTGGTAGGTCTTCTCATCTGAGAATGGACATGGGCCTCTCAGGATTGTTCCTAAACCATGCTACCATCAAGGAGTGTCTTGGTTCTGGTCTGGTCTAGGTGGGTGCTATATGACATGCAACATCCACATGAATGAATGTCAGGTCCAAAAGTTTCCCAGCAGAACACTGAATTGTCACAAGATGGTCAATGTTAATTACGTCTCAGTCATGTTATGTTGTGGCTGATCAGTATATTTTGGGCATATAATGTTTGCCCTAGAGTTTAAGAGCTGATATTTACTTGATACGGATGAAATTATGCATTCAGATTAAATAAGAAACATGCAAAGTGACTGTAGTAAAGTTCCTGCTCTAACAATCAATTAATGGTTCGTCTTGGATTCAGTGATATTAATAAAAACATGTATTTAAGATTAATTCTCGCTCTAAAGTGATATGTAAAACGCCCACCCGTGGTGAAAGTAGTTGTGATAGGATCACTGGTGGCGTCTCCAGTCCTGGAGATGAGCGACACCGTGTACTCTGTGTCTGGCTTCAGACCGTCAACGCTGTACTGCTTGTCTGGGGGGGAAATGTCCACAGTGTTTTCCTGGGAGGGGTCGGAGGTGGGCATGTAAATGAGGGTGACTCTGTCGGTGGGAGCCACTGGTAGAGTCCAGCTGACCAGAGCCGAGGAGGCCGTCACATCCTTGGCCTCCACCTGCCGCGGGCTGTCGATCTCTGCAGGAAAGTAATGGAGATGGGGACTTATTATAAAAGACAATACAAGTAGTATTTCCTGTGGGTCCCATGGAAACAGTACTTGTTGGTCTATTAAATAGTTTTTTTATTTATTTCTCATTTCACATTCAAAATTAATGACTTTATTCGCCTATATGATGTGTAATAATTGCAGGGGTTGTCTTAGTGCAAATCAGCAAATCCTGTGATCAGACTAAACCAGTGTTGACATGCGGCTCTGTGATCTGTTCGGTGATCGGTAAAGGTGGAGCTGATTTAAATACTGCCAGGCAGTTCATAAATTCTCCCCCAGGATTTAAAAAATAAAATAAAAAAATCTTTATTATTAATCCAAATGTGCAAAGTTTAGTTTCTTTGCAGTCTGTCAAAAAGTGTGGTGCTTAAAATTAGAGATAATGTCAGTAAATATGAGTAAAACGTAAAGTTTACTTATCCGGTGCATAGTGATGTAACTATAAAATAATTTGATGTCCTCATGTGATAAAGGACTCTAGAAAATTAATCCAGTAAAAGTTGAGAAAAATCCAAAAGTGGATCAGATGAGTCGTTTTTAATGGTAAAAAGTATTAAAGAGTCTCCATAAGATGAAGGAGACACTTGGGCCGACACATGAAACTTTACTACCTGACAAATCTCCTGAGGAAACTAATTTTCTGCATGTTTCAAAACGACCTCTGGGTCTGAAGTTTTAAACCTAGCTTCTGGGATTCATTTGCAGCACACGTGTTGAGCTTAACTACAAACGCATGATGTCAGTAATGAAACGGTACCGAGAGAGAGTCCGTCGACATAAACGACAAAAAAAGCTGTTTGACCTGGCGTGCTGTGTGGTGATTATGTGCAGAGTTGAGTGTTTCAGAGCGTAACGTATGGACTAGAACAGCAGTAAAATGTTTTTAGAGAGCAGAGCGAAGATTTAGCAACAGTGAAAATGGCTGAATTATCACTCTTTATATAAAGAGTGGGGGATTTCATGTGTGACTCTTCCTCTTTATTTTTGTGGAATTTACATTAACGTGTTTTTTGTTTTTTTTGTTTTTATTGATTCTCTGTATATACTGAGTGGTTTAAACTCACTGGTGGTGACTGTTTGGGAGGTTTGGGGTCCTCTGGTGTTGTTCTTGACGATGTTGATGGAGACTTCGTACTCTTGTCCCGGTCCGAGCCCCGACTGGACAAATGACTTCTGAGTGGGAGGGAGGGTGCTCATGACTTTTCCGTTTTCCTCTTTCTGTAAAGACACAAAATACATCGACTTATTTCAAACTATGCTTTTCATGGGAATTCACACAAGTAAAAACTGAGAAAAGTCAAGTTGAAGCAGATAAATTGGAATTACTCTAAGCAGTTAAGTTTATACACAGCTCGACAGTATATTTGCTTTCTTGACAAGTCCGAGAGGAGAATGATACCAGAATTTTCTCATCCCTTCTCTTCAACTCTTCGATTCATCTCATCCCTACTATTCGAGTCTTCTCTTCTACCCTTCTCTTCAACTCTTCTCATCTCTTCACTTCGACTGTTCTCATCTCTTTACTTTGATCATTCTTATCCTTTGTCTTTGACTCTTCTTTTCAAATGTTTTCATCCTTTGTCTTTGACTCTTCTCTTTAACCCCTCTCTTTCTTTCTATTCTACTCTTCTCATCCCTTCCCTTTGACTCTTCTCATCCTTTGTCTTCCACTATGCTTTTCAACTGTTCTCATCCTTTATCTTTGACTCTTCTCTTCTCGTCCTTTGCCTTTGACTCTTCTCATACTCTGTCTTCGACTCGTCCTTTGGATTCTTCTCCTCTTTTGTCTTCGACTCTTCTCCTCGACCCTTCGCATCCCTTCACTCGACTCTTCCTTTGGATTCTTCTCCTCCTTTGTCTTCGACTCTTCTCCTCGACCCTTTGCATCCCTTCACTCAACTCTTCTCATCCCTTCTCTTTCACTCTTCAATTATTCTCACACGTTCCCTACTACCTTTCTCATCCCTTGTCAAAAAAGACAAGTTGAAGGATGATCAGCTGTAGTTTGGATGAGGTTATTTGTTTCATGGAAAACTGTGAACAATCACACTTTTGTACACTGTGTAACGACACTCTAGTCAATAGACATCTAATCACACATCTATTCATGTATGAAAGAGAAAGGCAGCGATAGAAACTTTAAGGTCAGGAAAGGACAATGTAATAAAGGCTGTTTAAAACGAATACTCTGCAGAGGCCACAAAATATAAAACTTATTAGCTCTCACAGTCACTTCTTTTCTTGGATTGTCAGTGGCATATTTAGCCACAGCTCTATGACATCCAGACTTCCTCTCACTGAGTTTTTTTCCCCCCATATGTCAAAGCAAATTTAAGGGTTTGGCGCTGAAATAAATCCATGTTTCGCTGAGATTCCACTAAGCTGGCATAGCTTTATCACCTCTCACTCCTTCCCTGATGGTTAATAAAATCCAGGGCACAACTTCAAAGGAGATGGGCAGACTGACCGTGTTGCGGAAATAGATCTCCCAGCCATCAAAGGGGATGTCCAGCTGGTCCCACATTACCTCTACTGAGGTCTCTCTGACTGATTTGAATCTCAAACCCTCTGGCTGTGGGAGATCTGGAAGAATGAAGGCAAAAAATTATCTAAAATTACTCTTTTATTAAGATATTATCAATAAACTATAACCGAAACCGTTTGTGTTGTACCTGTTGCCACCCTCGCACTGACAGGGATGCTCTTCTTGTTGCTTAAAACAGCGTAGACATTTATCAGGTACTCGATACCGGGTTCAAGTTCCTTAACGGTGGCAATGTTTTTGTCTCCCTCCACTGTGAACTCCTGTTGAAGACCCCCAGGAAAGTTGGGTACATACGTCACTAGGTACTCTGTGACCAGCATCTCATTGTTCCAGGACAGGTCCACGGTGTCGGTGGTGACCTCGGCAACAACGAGGTCCTTCGGAGGAGACACTGGAAAAATTAACAAGAAACAAAAAACTGCTGAGGGTGTTTTCTTAGGCGGTTTCTCATGCCCCAAGTCACTGAGCATCCACCCCGGAGAGCTAATGCGAACTCCAGAGCCACATCTGTCTGTGGTGTGAAGAACTGCCAAAAAAGTACAAACCAAATGCAGACAACGGCCGCACACAAACCAGAAACCTCTTTTATATTGACCAAAAATAGTTTCTCTGAGGATGAGTGGTGGATTCTGAGAATGGAAGGAAATTACATCACTCTGAATTTGCTTTTATAGTACATCCAGTAAACACATGGAAACTTTCAGAAGGTGTGAACAGCCAAATCTTTTTTCTTTTTTTCTGTGTGTGATTCTGCTTCTTACCCTCTGAGCAGTCCTCCCCGATGTATCCCTCGTCACATACGCACTGACCGTCCACACAGCGACCTCTGTCCTGGCAGTTGTTCATGCAACTCAGCTCTGCGCAGCTTTCCCCTTCGTATCCACTCTCGCAAACACACCTTCCGTTGATGCAGCGCCCCCTGTTGTTGCAGTTATCTGGGCATGCGTGCACAGAGCAGTCGTCCCCAGAGTAGCCTTCGTGACAGACACACTTGCCGTCAACGCAGTTACCCTGACCCAGGCAGTCGTTGGGACAAGCTTTCTGACTGCAGTCTTCTCCGGTGAACCCTTCGTCACAAACGCACTGCCCGTCGACGCACCGCCCGCGGCCTTGGCAGTCGTTGGGGCAGCTCAGGTAAACGCAGTCCTCACCTGTGAAGCCTGCGTGGCACACACAGCGCCCATTGACGCACTCCCCCCGGCCGTAGCAGTTTGACGGGCAGGTACGTATGCTGCAGTCCTCGCCGGCGAAGCCTTCCTCGCACACACACTGGCCGTTAACACAGCGGCCTCTCTGCAGGCAGTCGTTGGGACAGGAGAGCTCGGCGCAATCATACCCCTGGAAGCCAACATCACATGCGCACTGTCCATTTATGCACTGGCCTCTGTTGTTGCAGTTGTTCGGGCATGCCAGCTGGCTGCAGTCTTCACCTTGGTAGCCTGGGTCGCAGGTACACATCCCATTGAAGCACGTTCCCCTGCCGTTGCAGTCATTCAGGCAGGTGAGCTGAGAGCAGTCTTCTCCGCTGTAGCCAGCGTTGCAGACACACTGGCCGTCGACACAGAAACCATTGCCGTGGCAGTTGTTAGGGCAAGTGAGCTCTCCACAGTCCTCCCCCGTGAACCCCTCGTCACAGTGACAGGTGCCGTTGATGCAGCGCCCACGGTCGTAGCAATCTTTTGGGCAGATGAGCTCCGAGCAGTCATAGCCGGTCCAGGGCTCGTCGCACACGCATTCGCCCTCCACGCACCGGCCACGCCCTTGGCAGTTGTTGGGACATTTGCTTTTTGAGCAGTCCTGTCCGAAGAAGCCATCCATGCAGATGCAAACGCCGCCCACACACCGGCCATGCTCTCCACAGTCCACAGGACAGACCCGGATTGTGCAGTCTTCTCCGGTGAAGCCCTTGAAGCACTCACATTTTCCGTCCACGCAGCGGCCTTGGCCCTGGCAGTCACCGGGACACTCGGGCTCAGTGCAGTTGGGGCCCTTCCAGCCAGGCTCGCATACGCAGCCACAAGTTTCAGTACTGTATTTTCCATGACCGTTGCAGAACGGTTTTGTCCCCACTTCACCTTTAAAAACATTAAAAAAAAAAAAAGTTCTCAACAATATTTATCTTTCTTGTCCATGTTGGTGCAAAGATTCTGCAACATGCCAATGTCCAGAGCTTTAAATGTCAAGACACAGCTCTTTTATTTGTATAAAGTTACAGCCTGCAGATGCACAAGTGTAGTCTTCAAGAGAGTTTTAACAACAAACAACTAAGGCTAGTTTTAAACTGCTGCTTGACTTCTTACTTTCGCTGATGTTAAGGCTGCATGTTAAGCTGTTAAGCTTTTTGAGTCCAAATTAAGCCCCACTCAAAGTTAACTGAACTGCTGGCTTCTTCTGTTCAGAGCAAATGACACCCCAGATTAAATTCAAAAGAACAGATGAATGGAACAGATGTGATTTGTAAAAGACACTCAAGGGTCTTTCTGTTAAAAGTCCCAGTGAATGTATCTTTTAATGCTGAGTCAGATAAGTTAAGGATTATTTTACCGCGTTGGCTGTAACATATACTCACCTGTGACCTGGGCACCGCAGCAGTTCCCGTCACCGCTGCACTGACCCCTCAAAGCCGAAACTTCCCCCTCGAGCATCTCCAGCCGGCTCATGAGATCCTTCAGGGCGGGCAGGTCATTGGCACAACCGCAGGCCTTCCGCGGTATGTTGATGCGGTGGGTGAAGACGATCTGGTTCTCCCCGTTGAGCGTGTGTTCGGTGACGTCGGAGCCCGAGGGGACGGGCGCGTCTTTGGGAAGGAGCTGGGTGCTGTCTGGAGCGTCCAGGTCCACAGAGCACAGGGAACTGGCTGGAACGTTAATGTTATAGACGTGGTTGAAAACCACAGGATGGTCCGCGCTGCCGAGGGTGATGTTATGCTCTTTAGGAGACGCCAGAGTCTGTCGTCGGTGGCGCAGGATTTTCTGCACGAGCCCAGCGTTGGATAAACTGAGCAAAGCGATTAGGAGGAGGCAGCCCAGAAGGCTTTGTTGACCCATGGTAGATCTAAGACGTGGAATTGTTGAAATAAATATCTGTTTGAACCTCTGACAAAAGGCTGATCCTGGTTAATGGTGAAAGTCCTGTAAAGACAAAGACAATGAAATCAAGAGTGAATGTCACTTTTTTTCACAAGCAAACTGCAATGGTCGTGCTTTGAGTTTCAAAGCACGTCCAAGTTATATGCTGAAAATCATCTATAATATGTGTCATGGATGAAACAAGTCTTTTAGGCGACTGGTTCCTTATCTGGGCCACACATGAACAAAATATGAGGGAAAGCATAATAATCAGAAGGATGAAGCACAAAATTATATTATTTTTTCACACTTCATTTCCTCCAGTATGCCAATGTAATTTACAGCCGTTTAAATGCGTTTCTTCATCATTATCACTGCAAACTAAAACTTTGTGCCCTTGTCAAAAGGAAAACAAGAGAACATTTTAAGTGCACCTTTTGCAAAAGGTTCTTGGTTCAAATCCCGCTTCTCGTCCAGTAACAGCTGTGATAGGTGGTTACTGATAATCGAGTAAAATAACAGAAAATATGAATTTTCGACATAGAAATGACTCAAAGTAAATATAGAGAAACCAATTAAACAAATGAAATTTATTTAGTTGCAAAATTAAGTGAACCCTTTGCTTTCAGTATCTGCGTGCCCTCCTTATGCAGCAATAACAGTAAAGAAATATTTCCAATAACTGTTGATCATTTGTCTACAGCAGCTTGGAGGAATTTTAGCCTATTCCTCAGAAACAGCTCTGAGACGCTGGTGGGTTTCCAAACGACCTATTTGCCTTCAGGTCCGTCCACAACATTTCTTGTGGATTAAGGTCAAGACTTTGACTTGGCCGTTCCGAAACATTCATTTTGTTCTTTATTAACCATTTTTTTTGGTAAAACATCTGGTGTGTTTGGGTTTGTTGTTTTGGTGCATGACCTAGAAAGACTTGAAAACATTAGAAATGATTCACTACAAATTTTTTTTGACATTCCTGTGAATGCACTGTTGAATAAGAGAAGCCTCAAAGAATCCACAGTTGTGCTGGCACGTCAACTTGTTTCACGGTATTTCAGAAATCTCAGCTGTTTCGTATTGAATTATAGCACAGATTCCTCTGCTATCCATACATTTATGTGCAGAAATGGTGTGATTCCTTCCATAGAACGGGCTCTCGCCCACTAATCACTTGATGACTTTGACAGCTGGACACTAAGAACTCTGTAATTTGTGGGGGAGAAATGACGAGCTCCTTCCTAGGCGTGGGAAAAGCCTCCTCAGATTACTCAGCCATGAGTTTCCAAAGGACCTGAAGAACTGAGACACAGGACTTTCCTCTTTCCTCTTCCTCTCTAATGGAAACATCTTCTCTTATAGAGTTTTAGGATATATATGTACCCTACCGGTCAAAATTTTAGAACAGCATCAGTATCCTCTGGTATAGTTGGTCAGGGCTCCATCCTACAGCAAGATAATGACCCAGAACTTAAGTTCAAGCTCTACCAGAACTACCTTAGGATAAAAACTGGATGGAAAGCTTGGAAACATGGAGTGGACCATGGCCCAGTCTCTAGACTTTAACCCCATGGAGCTGGTTTGTGATGAACTGGACAGAAGAGTGAAAGCAAAGCTCCCGACCAGTGTCGCACATTTCTGGGAACTTTTGCAACAAAATTGGGAAGAAAAATAATTGATTTCCATTTTAGAAAGAAAGAATGTCACAAGTTTGTTCATATGTTAAATCAACCAAAGATGGTTACTCTGATGAGTCCAAAGTTTAGAATATATTTAGGGTTATATATTGATTCATGATTTGTTTTTCTTCAGTTGTTTATTCAGCCTGTGCCTTCCTCTCAGAGTAAAATGTTTGTTCTAAAACTTTTGACCGGTAGTGTACATAAACCTTGATATTTTAGAACTTCAGTCTGGTTGCTGACAGGTTGTTGTGTAACACGTTTTGTCCTCAAATAGCCGGCGATTGTTCACATGCCTGTCTGGATGCTGCGTCTGGAAGGCAGCAGACGTCACCTCCACAAAAAGGTGATGAATCTTTGCAACTGTATTCCAGACGTTTTGATTGCATACACGTGCAAAGCAGTGAAGAACGACTTCCTTCTGCAGCTGCATTGTGCATGCAGCTATAGATATGAAAACACACGTGGTGGTGCACCTGCACTGGCATTCTCATGAGAGCTTCAGGAAAGTATTCGCTGAGATAATGCTTGTCTATACTCGGCCGTCAGATGATGTTCGACGAAAGATTCGGCCGGGCGTCTGTTGCATCTGCATGCCAGTAACAAGAATATACTTTTTGCTCCAGGAACAAAAAATAAAAATACCTGCACATAAATCCAACCTTCTAGCCTACCTCAGGTCTCAACTAGCAACACAAAAACCATGATAAATATCATATAAAATCCAACAAGATTCCAAAAAAATTTAAAAATCTACTTCACAATTCAGAATCCAACCCAGATTTATAACCTTTCCAGATGGTTTGCTGCAGAGAACCATCTGGAAACTCTTTGAAAGGAAATACCTGGCAGGTCGATTGGAGCAACCGTCTACTTATCACTGTCTATCACTGGCTAAATACAACGTAACGACACAACAACACATCATAACAAGGAGCTCTGAAAGCTAACAAGTAAGTCAGTGTAGCTAGCTATTTAGTTAGCATGGAGGTGCAGCCTGAGCTTTAAGGAGTTCAATTGGAACACAAATGAGAGTCGGATTTCTCTTCAGCTTGGAAGAAGGTAATTCAAAATACCTACAATCCTAAGCCAGCTAGGAGTTTACACTTAATTTGAATCCATATCTGTGGACCGCAGTCACAGGAACAACATGCAAACTCTTTTAAAGGCCATCGTCAATTTTAAACCAAAACTTTTCTTGCTGTGAGGCATAAAAAAATCCAGCATTCTCCAAAAACCGGCAGTTACTTGACCTCATTTCTACCTTTGACCCCAAAACACTCTGGCTGTCTCCAGGCTTCGTCTCATGAAATCTACTTTTAACAACGTGATATACAGTCAACTGTTGTCGGATACTGGGGATGATGCACAGAAAGAAAATCAGATTTGTTTCAAAATATAAAGACGCTCCTGAAGGTTGTGCTGAAACATTTATATATGGGAGAAAACCGATAAAACAGACGCAGGAATCCCAGTTGAAGGCTTTAAATACAACATGATGACTGGATGATGTCCTTGGGTTTTATGGTCATGTTTAGATGACAGACAGCGTGGTGTCCTCCATAAATCAAACTGATGTGTATTTTGCTTTAAACTGGAGGGGCTCTGGTAGAAGTATGCAGGTAGACTCCTCTCATCAGTCATCTTTCCTTCCCTTTATTGTCCCAAAACCTCTGACCTGACCTCTCTTTGATCATCTCTCTCTCTTTTTTTGCCAACCCTCCGTCTTATCTGTTAAGACACAAGATATAAAACTGAGCTTGGGTTTCACGAGTTCTCGCACATCTGGACAGTGGGAGGATGAAGGTAGGCGGAGCTGTAAAGCTGACAACGAGGTCCTGAAAACATGTTTCTGATCTCCTTCAGGGAAACTTTACAACGCTGATAATTTGCAGCCTTGAAGAATGAATCATTTAAATTCCTCAGCAGGGCTCCCCCTGGATGTGTTCGGAAGGAAATGCTTGTGAGAACCTTTGAAGTAGATCAATATACCTGACCTATATATAGAGAAAATAGACGTTTTAATACAAAGAATTAACTTGAATCCCTTTTTTTCAGTCATGCTAATAAAAGACGGATGGTCAGTACATCAATTTTCTTGGTGTTTACACAATTTTCTCAGTACTTTTTGTTGTTTTTAAATCACTTTAATACAACCAATGTGGCAGAAAACTACTTATTCCAAATAATTTGTGTCACATTTTTATCTACACTTCTCAGATGTCTAGCAATACCTCTCAGCACAGATAAACATGGATGGGCTCAGGATAACTGAAAACCAACCAAAAAGCAAAAAATGGCTTTTGTGCATAAGGTCTCCAGCTGCTGCAAGATCTGAAAGAGGGACTAAACCTCTGACAGGAGAAGTAAATAACATTGACCATGTTGTGACAATTCAAAAGTTCTGCTGGGAAACTTTTGGACCTGGTTTTCATTCAATAGACATTTAAGACCCACCAAGATCAGACCAATGATGAACAGCACCAAGGTGTTGACCTGACCTCCAAATTCACTAGACCCTAAACTGACCAAGTATCAATGGGATGATCTACAGAGGACCTTCCCCTCTAACATCATCCTGTTTCCACCACCAGAAGGTCCATGTCCATTCTCTGATGAGTCACAACTGTTTTGCAGGCACAAGTGAGACCTACGCAATGTTAGGAGGTGGTCGTAATGTTATGGTCATGTCATCCCTGTGCCCCACATGCAGAACTTTAAGATTTGCTTAACTTTCTGCTCTCACCAGTGTAGGTCTGACGTTCGGTTTCAAGGTGTCGTTGTACATTCTACTCTTTAATCACAGCAACAGAATCAATCAGACACACTTTTTTTTTAATCACCAAATTTCTACAATTAATCTTTACTCTTGTAAACTAAATGGTTCAATAGAGTCAAATGCAAGATCCATTTGTGGAGGCCAGTTAAGAATGGACTCCTGGCCTCAGTCTGGACACCTCCGGACTAAACAGCTCATCTATAGGTGTGTTACAACTCCAGAGAGTCTGGGTAGCTCTGGTGAAGGTGCAGCTCCTTCATAGAGGCTTCATAATGTGCAACTTCCCAGATGTAGCATCAGACTAAATAGCCTCCAGAGAGTCTCTATAAAACGTTAAGTATATAAATGTATTTTTAATGATCGTATACCGCAGACATGAGAGCATTTAAGTTGTAAAACGTAAAGACTTCTGAGGTGTTTCTCTTTTAAGGGAACTCCAAAGTGTCTCCAAAAAAAAAAAAAGAAGAAGAAGCAGCAAAGAGTCCGCCTGGGGTCAACTGAGGACATCTCATCCGACTGTGGGATAATTTGGAGAGAATCTCGAAATAAATATAACCTGTTCACTAAGCTGTTATCCAGTCGCTGCAGCTCGAGCCCTCTTCCCCTCGTCCTGGCAGCGAGAAGGGAACTTTCCCGCGTGGAAAAGAGAAAACTGGGAATGTTGGCGCTGGACTGACGACATCTGTTTTGCTTAGTCAAAGAAAGAAAGAAAGAAATGTCTATGTGCGTCTACTCAAACCACTCGAGGTTTAGACAAACTGAAAGTGCTGCTGCTACTGCATGCGAGCTTATCATCCCAAATCTGTGAAATCAGCCGGCTGATGAAACGCAGACACAGGCCCATCCACGGGCCATCCGCCCGGGATATTTTTACGCTCCTATTTTGCCTTAATTGTAAAATGTCCTTGTTTCTCACAGCATCTGGAGCAGCTGGAAATCATCTCAGGAACAAAGCTAATTGGAGCAGTTAACCCGCAGCCGATACAATCGCAGAAACTGCAGCAGGCGCTTCATTAAGTGCTGCACGGCCGCTATCCTCCAGTGGGTCTTTAAATACAAATAAAGTGAGCGTGAACAGGATGCAGACAGGCGTTTCGATAGCAACCGACCAGGCGCAATTAAAGGCATCAGGAGATGTTTTTATATGTCGATCGTGAGAGAAAACGTGGGATATCTGCTTTTCCAGATGATTAAATGTGAAAATTTATTCATAGAAATGAAACACTCTTTTAATTTGCTACATAAAAAAACTGATATGATGAATCGACTGCAAAAAAACGTTGCATGTCTTACCTCCTGCGAAATAAAGGGCAGACAAAATAGAACATAATCGCTGTTAAATTGTCATATTTGCTTAAATTACAGCTCTGTCGCAGTAATTCAAATCAAAGAACTCTTGATTTGTTCCACATTTCTTGACTGAAATCCAACAAACAGATAAAAGTGACACGATACAAAACTCTGAGCTCGATCTAAAAGGAAACGCTTCGTTGCTCAGGCGCATTTTAAACAATCAATGTTTTCATCTGCTAAAGAAAAACTAAAATATGACAGATTGACAGAAGCTAGCGTGTCTTTCCTCCTGCATGATCAAGCCTGACAAAATAAAACATTGTTTTTTTTTTAAACTGTCATATTCGAGGAAACATTCGTCTTCACGCTCCGTCTCTGTAACTCAAGCCAAACAACTCTTGATTAGACAAACATGAGCCTCATTTCCTGACTCGAATCCAATAAAGTGACAAAACGCGAAACTCTGAAGTAAAAAGGGATGAATCAATCTTTTTAATCTGCAACCTAAACAAAAAAAAACTAAAGACATGATGAATCGACGGAAGCATCGACGGAGCAACATCTGTGCTCAGTCGTCCTCCTACACACCTGATTTGTGACAGATTTACACCGAGCTCACTCTCAACCTGCACTTATATAATGACATTCTTTTCCAAAAAGGCTTTCGGGCGACATCTTACATCTTCTCCCCTCAAAAAAAAAACCAAAAAACATTGAAAGGCGTGTGATGATGAGTTACGATCAACCTCTGGCTCTCGGTGTGGAGGAGGTCACGCAAGAGGGGGGGGGAAACGGTGTAGGACGAGCCCCTGGAGGGTGGGGGGGGGACCCCAGCCACTAAAACCAGCTGTCCATCTGACACCTTTCTCTCACAACCCTTGACACCGCGCACATAGCAGAGACGCTGTAAATAATAAAGCATCTAAAAAAAAAACATAAAATGCACATCGGAGGAACGATTTTTCATCTTCCTGCATGAAACTGAAGTTAAAAACCACGGGAGATTTCAATTAAGCAGAACGAATGCACTGAACGGACGTCTCTTCCCTCCATTTAAAACTCCACCGCGGGGGGGAAAAATGATGCTCGCCCAAGGTGGCGAACGATGAATCACCCGGTCTGCAAAAAAAAAAACCTTCCCCCAGACAGACACAACCACATGCACATCTTTTATCTTTCCACGCTCCACCGTGGATCTACGGTCTGACGGAAACATTTGCGAGCCTCCTCCTCCTCCTCCTCCCCTGATGCGATCAAAGCCCGTGGCATGACTCTTCCACATGTTCAGCAGCCATCACCTCCGATTCCCACCTCCACCCGGTGAGGAGAGAAGTTGCAGTATAAACTCCCAATCAATGCAAACCCCAAGAGCCGTGCAGAGGAGGCTTTAAACTCAAAAGTAAAAGAAGCAGCAAGTGAAATGCATAAATGTATCCTCTTACCTTTTATTTTCTATTTTTTGGTCACACGCAGGTAAAATAAGTGAGATTCAAGGATGCCAAAATGAAGATACAAAAAAAAAAAAAAGAGATGCTTCTCTGCTCCGTCTCGCAGCCTCTCCAGGTAGGTGGTGGTGGTGGTGGTGGTGGTGGTGGTGGTGGTGGTGGTGGCGGCGGCTCTGTCAGTCCTCCCTCTGCCAGCTTCTTATCTCCCCTCACCGCTCACAGCTCAGGCTGTGGTTCAGCTGCTTTACTGACAGACAGAAAGAAAGAAAAAGGGAAATGGAGCGAGGGAGGGAGGGAGGGAGAGACAAGAGTGGGAGTAGATGTCTTTTAAAGTGTGAGGAGTGCTTAGGTCAGACCCCCATCGCTTTAAACTCCAGCCCTTAAATAGCCACTCCACTTTCCCTCCCTCCCTCCCTCCCTCCCTTCGTCCGTCCGTCCTTCCTACTGTAACTAATGGATGCGGAGATCGGCTGCTGCCTTTCAGCGAGATGCCACCGTCGACTGGGAGTCAAGACAGAGAGTCGTGAGCGGTGCTTGTGGTTGTGCAGGGAAATTAGAGGGGAAAGAGCGGAGCAATGAGGGGAAAAGTGAAGCAGGACTGGAGGCTTCAATCAGAGTAGCTTTTCCAAAAAAACTACAACAAAAAAATGCCAAAGTGAAACCTAACCTTTGTTAAACTGTCATATTTGAGGAACTTACCCCCCTTCTGTCATTTGTCAAAGAAATTGCAACTCCCAAGAACTGTTAAAATCTTCTAACTTTCAAAGCCCTCCCATCACCTTGCCCCCCCTTCACGTACCCTCTGTTCCCCCTGCAAACCTCTCCTCTTTTGGATTATTAAACCATTTAACACCCGCCTCTGAAACCTCCCTTCCTCCCCGCTGCCTCATCACATCCAAAACCGCTTTAAAGACCCATCTATTCACTCCGCCCTACCAAACTAATTGTTCTAATTTGTCATGCATTTGATTTAATGGTCTTTATTTATTATTGTTTTATGTATTTTGTATTTCATTTGCATTTTTAATTCATTGTAAAGTGACCTTCAGGTCCCGAAAGGCGCTTATGAATAAAATGTATTATCATTATTAATATTAATAATTAGCCACATTTCCTCATCAAATCTAATGAAAGTGACACGAAATAAAACTGCGAAGTTGATCTAAAGGAAACGTTTCTTTAAACAGACGGGGCGGACGGACAGGGAAACGTTCTTCATGTCCGTTCCGCCATCTTGGATTGAGATGAAAGCGAACCTGCTGCAGGAGGACCTGTGATTATCAGTTGTCGTCGACGGTTTTGAAGCTCGGGGCTCAGGGTGGGAGGCGGCACGCCACCATACGGACCCAGGCTCCACGGTTTAATCTCAATGAGATTAGATGAGGATCAGGCAACTGGTCGCTCAAATCTTTTAAGTGAGGCTGGTTGAGATGCCACAATAATAGGTTGGCTGCAAGACCACCTCAGGGTTTTATCTGCAATGTTAGCAGCACGGTTAACACATTTCAAGACTAATAGATGCACTGACTTTTTTATTTTTTTATTTTTGTGTTGTGTTTTGCAGACGTTCATGGTCCCCAGAAGCTAAATGCTAAGCTAAAGTTGGGTGATCTCCTCACTTTTCATCTTTTTCGCTTCAGATCTAAATTTAAACTTGTTTAATTAGTTAAGGCAATACACAAAAATATTCTCTACAACTATTCTCATTGAGATTTTGGAGACAGGTTTGGTTTGGAGACCGTGTGTGCTCTTTTTGTCCAAATTAATTAGCTTCCAATAGGTCAAAAGCCTAAAATATAAAGATTCCGAATCTGCAGAAGCTAAATGCGAAGCTACAGGCGATTGCCTGACTTCGTTTACCACCTTCATCAGAGCTAAATTTTAACTTGTCTAAAAGGACGGGAGCAGAACGTGGCTGCAACAAAATTTTAATTTTGGATTAATCAGTCAGATCAGAACATAAAATATTCAATCAACACAATATAAAACAGATATAAAACATATGTCACTGAATCCTTGAGGAAGTTTTCCTCCGTAACTTTTGTTTTCTTCAGTTGTTCCAACGAACAGTGAAGTTTCTCGTCAAGGTGCTAGGGACAGTTCATGTTCATTTTGTCAAAATTAAATGGCTTCTAATTGGTAAAAAGCCAAAAACACAAGGATATCGAATCAACGCAACATTAAATAGAGGTTCCCAGAAGCTAAATCCTAAGCTAATGTTTGGTGCTGATTCGTGTACCACCTTTATCAGATTTACATTTTAACTTGACTAATAGCACGGCAGCAGAAAGTAGCTGCAACAAATTTTTAATTTTGGATTAGTCAGATCAAACATAATTCACTCAACACAAAATAAAACAGATATAAAACAGATGTCACTGAATCCTGAAGAGTTTTCTTCAGATTTTCCAACCAGCACCAACTTTTCTCATATAGGTTTCGGAGACTGGCTTGACTTGGTCACCACATTCATGCTAATTCTGTCACCCAAAATGGATTCTAATTGGTCAAAAGTCAAAAGACAACACTACACAATATTAAATAGAGGTCCACGGAAGCTAAATCCCAAGCTAAAAGACACAGAGGCATTTTTTTTTTCTCTGCACTGGTTGAGAATTAAAAGGCTCATATTTGCATAAGATAAGACATCTTACCTTAAAATAGCAGCAACTCGTTGCTATAGAATAAACAGACGCTGGTACTTGAATTGTGGTTAATTAATTAGTGCAGACACAAGCTGATAAATTGATTTTATTTGTCACCATATTGGAAAGTACCAATGCAACCAACTGCTGTCTGATTCCCGTTCATTCTGTTGGTTATTTGATCCATTAGTGGATTATCTATGGTGTGTAAAATGTTCAAAAAGATTGGAAAACTCTAATTAACAGTCCAAAATACCCCACAAATTCTAATTAAAACCAAAGAAGACAAAAATATAATTAAAGATTTATGTTGCATTTTTTTTACTAATACGCAGAATTTTGTCGTTTTATTGCTCCATACCTGCTCGACTCACTGGGTTTGTTTTGGTTTAGCTGTAAGCTGAACATAAATAGGATCCTCAATGGCTCAAATTGATGGTTTACAGAATAAATCCCGATTAATCTAATATCACGGAGGAGCTAAGAGGATTTGTCACTTTTCATTGCAGGACGGTTTGGTTCCTGCAAACAAACAAGGCTACCCACAGCAAAGACAAATAAGGATCTGGAGGTGATGAGCTCACGATGCAAAACAGGAAATGTGCAGCGTGTTACAAACACTTCAAGTACTTCCTGAAGAGGGTCCACTCACAGGCTAAAGGATAAACTCATAAAATCTGTCACTATTCATCAAATCAAATCGGCTCCCGAGCTTTAAAGGACCCCGGGGATGTGGTCTGTAGGAGGGCCAGAAGAAATGAGAAAATGTGTGCGGAACAGATTAAATAGGTCAAACTGTCTGCGCCCTCTTTTTTTAATTTAAAACTCCACATGTGTTTGACATGTACGACACCCGTGTGGGTCCAGGCACAAACCAGTTCATGTTGAACAAGCTGCTGCTGCTACCGAGGAGTGTGAACAAATGGAAGTTATTATTCTAACAAGACAGTCTGAAGAAGGTCGGCCAATTTAAACAGGTCCTCAGTCCAAAAAAAAAAAAAAAAAAAAAAGACCAAGCTAAAAGCCCTTGAGGCTCTTGCTGTGTTTGCATGGACACAAGTATTTCCAGTAATAATCCAGGTAATCCAATCTCCTAATAACTAATCACTATGTAAACTCTCCGCATGCTGGTTTCTCTCTGGGTGAATACATCATGTTTGTTCTGGTAAACACCAGGTGACAGAAACACTGAGGAAGTTTATGAAAGGACGAAGCAAACTGGAACCAATGAGGACACCAACACTGGAGATGTGTCTTCTTCTACTCAGTCTGTTCCAGGTTGGATGTAGGGTTCTTCTACCTCCTTCTATCTATCTATTCTATCATCTTCTTCTTATTTTATTGTTCTGCACATCCTCCTCCTCCTTCTCCTCTGTTTTATTCCTAGTGTCCTTCTCCAACTACTTATCCTGCTTTCTCTTCTTCTTTGCCTCATTTTTCTTCTTCTTCTCCATCTGTTTATTCCTCATCTCATTCTTTTGCTCTCTCCTTCTTTTCCTATTCCTCCATCTTGCTTCTCCTTCTTCCCATCCTTCTCCAACTCCTCATTCTTCTTCTCCTTCTTCCCATCCTTCTCCAACTCGTTATCTCCTTCTACTCCTCATTTTTCTTCTGCTCTCCACTATTCTTCTTCTACTCCTTATTGCTCTCCTCATCCTCCTCCCCATTCTTCTTCTTACTTCTCCTCCTCCTTCTCCAACTCCTTAATCTTCATAATCCTTCCTCTCCTTCTTGTTCTCCTCCTCATACTTTCTCTTATTTTTCTCCTCATTTTTCTTCTTCTACCTTTTGTCTTTCTCCCTCTTCTTCTCCTCCTCACCATCCTCCTTCTTCTTCTTCTCCTGTTTTATTCCTAGTGTCCTTCTCCAACTCCTTATCCTGCTTTCTCTTCTTCTTCACCTCATTTTTCTTCTTCTTCTCCATCTGTTTTTCTTTATCTCATTCTTCTTGTTCTGTTCCTCCTCCTCTTCCTCATTCCTCTTTTGCTCTCTCCTTCTTTTCCTCTTCCTCCACCTTGCTTCTTATTCTTCCCATCCTTCTCCAACTCGTTATCTTATTCTACTCCTCATTTTTCTTCTGCTCTCTACTATTCTTCTTCTACTCCTTCTTCTTCTCCTCATCCTCCTCCCCATTCTTCTTCTTTCTTCTTCTCCTCCTTCTCCAACTCCTTATTCTTCATAATCCTTCCTCTCCTTCTTGTTCTCCTCCTCATACTTTCCCTTCTTTTCTCCTCATTTTTTCTTCTTCTACCTTTTGTCTTTCTCCCTCTTCTTCTTCTTCTCCTCACAATCCTCCTCATTCTTATTCCTCCATCCTACTCCTCCTCCTCCTTGTGGTTGAGCATGCTAAATTGTTAGCCTCTGGGCAGCGGTGGACTTGCATCTTAAAACAACCTCCCATGTCGTAACCAAGTTCCATTTGAAGGCAGCTTACGTCCAAACATTTACACAATGCTACACAATGTTTAATTACGCAGCTGCACGAGTACAGTACATACGCTTTTTTAATCTTTTCTAATGAGAGACGGGAGGCACGCTACAAGGAAAGTTATTTCTATTTAATCCTATGAAATCATCTGAAAACATTAAATAGTTAAAGTTATAATATGAGCTAACTTAGAAGACGAATAATACGGAGGTTTATCATTTATTTTTGCGATTAAAATGTTATAAATGCAGATTTATAAGAGTAATTACGACAGTTTTTATGTTAATATAAGTGGAAATATGCTGAGATTTTGGTCGACAGGTTCGACACCGGTGCCATGCAGATGGAATAACCGTTGCTCCAAACATCCTGTGGCAGCGCAGGCTTTTTCTGGGATTATTTTCTTTTGTCTGCGGCCTCCTCCTCCTCCTCCTCCTCTTCCTCCTCTTTCAGGCCTGGACTCCTGAAATCCTGGCATCTGTTCTCCTGGTTCCTTTGACACGGGTGTAAATAAATCTGCTTTGATCCACCAAATTTTTACAACTCATCCGCTAAGATTTCCCCCGAGTCATATGTTTACGTGGACTTTAGGGGGATCACCAGATTTATTATCAGCAAGCTGTCAGTAACTCCTAAACACAGAAGATTACTCTTAGATGACTTCATTAGTTTTAATGACCCACTATAGATCTTGTGACACGTATGAGAAAGTGAAGTTTGTTTGATGGCAAATATCAGAAATATCATCCCAGCAGACTACAGGGTGATGTAAGACGAAATAATGAAATAATAACAAGCGAGATTTAACCTCACGATTAATTAAATCTTTCTCAAATGACAAAATACTGGCAGGGAGACATCTGCAACCTCAAAAAAAAAAGAAAGAAAGGAAAAGAAAAATGTTAACACTCGTTTGCTGAGTGACAATCAAACAGCTGCAGAGACGAAGGAAGATGGAGAACCCTGCAGCCTCATATGTGCCGTTACGTCCTCGCAGTCCGATTCCAGACACTGAGCAGAGCAGAGATGTCACAGCTCACACAAACATGAACTAATATGGCTCTGAAGGCATCACACACCACTCTGAGGTCACGCCCCCGGGCTTACCAGCGAATCTGCGGACAGGCGCTCGGCGCATTCGACTAAAACAAACCACTGCAGACTGTTTCCCTTTGTTGCTCTAATGAGCTCTTTGCAGATTAAAGGATGCGGGCATTAGTTTGGGGATTAGTGTAACACTGGAGATTCATCCGTACTGAATGTGACCTTTGTCAAACAGCTGTATTTAATCGAGGCACCGTGTCCAGTCGTTCGTCACTGCGGCTGATACGGCTAACCGATCAGAGCACGTGATGGCTGCAACGTATTGATCCGAGGCTTGATTATGAAACTAAGACAAAAGTCGGGTAAACAATTACACTGGAATTATTCCTCGGTCTTCTAATTCTAATGAGGACTTTCCTACTCAGAATACAATCAGTTACATCCTCATCAGAACATCCCATTGATCAATGAACGTGCCTTTCCACCAGAGAAGCACTGAATACAAATACTGTCATGACACGATCATCTAGCATTAACAAACTGACCAGAGTGATTAATGAGACACCAGCTCTGTACAACAGTTTGTAGCTCTCCCTAGCCTCCCAGCTAATAGTAGCTCTTCCTAGCCTCCCAGTTAATAGTAGCTCTTCCTAGCCTCCCAGTTAATAGTATCTCTTCCTAGCCTCCCAGCTTATAGTATATCTTCCTAGCCTCTGAGCTAATAGTATCTCTTCCTGGCCTCCCAGCTAATAGTAGCCCTTCCTAGCCCCTCAGCTTATAGTAGCTCTCGCTAACCTTTCGACTAATAGTAGTCCTTCCTAGCCTCCCAGCTAATAGTAGCCCTTTCTAGCCTCCCAGCTAATAGTAGCGCTTCCTAGCCTTACAGCTAATAGTATCTCTTCCTAGCCTCCCAGCTAATAGTAGCGCTTTCTAGCCGCCCGGCTAATAATTGCTCTCTCTAACCTCCCAGTTTATAGCAGCTCTTCCTAGCCTCCCAGCTAATAGTAGCTCTCTCTAACCTCCCGGCTAATAGTAGACCTTCCTAGCCTTATGGCTAATAGTAGCTCTCTCTAACCTCCTAGCTAATAGTAGCCCTTCCTAGCCGAGGTTTTCCAAGCCTCTCAGTTAGCAGTAGCCCTTCCTTACCTCAAAGCTCAAAGTGGCTCTTCCTAGCCTCTTAGCTAATAGTAGCTCTTCCTAGCCTGCCATCTAAAAGTAGCTCTCCCTAGCCTCTGAGCTAATAGTACTTCTCCCCAGCTTCTCAGTTAATAGTAGCTCTTCTTAGCCTCTCAGCTGAATAGTTTACAGCATTCTTTCCACACCTGCTTAAACCTTTTGCACAGTACTACAGATAGATTCCCCAGAATTTAGAAATAAACTCTGAACCTTTGGCTGCAATTGCCACTGTTACAAAAGCATAAATGACCTTTAACGTCCTCAATCCAGCAAACAATGACAAAGTGCAGACTTTCATATCTCCCGGTTCTGACGGCCATATGTCTCGATTATTCCAAATATTGTCACAATAACTCGGAAAGCTTTCCAACCCTGGAGGACAGTGGCAACAAATCTTCTTAGCATTTCAGAACAAGCAATAAACATAGTCACTGGAATAAGCCGGCATCCTCTCAGATGACAAAGAATCTGCCAGAATGAAGCTGTGAACGTGTCAGCTCAGACACTGAGCATTATGCCAACGTCTCTGTTGGTGTTTATGTCGCTGCTTCGTGCTTTAAAACCGTTGGGTGTTGATGACATTCATGCCAACTTACAATCCTGATAAGTGTGTTTGGAATATTTCTTAGGAACAATGAAGCTTATGACGTTGTTCGGAGAATTTCTGAATGTACTAAAGCAGAAAATCCCACATTTTTTAGAATGCAACTCCATTTTTGTTTTGAAATCTTAGGACATCAATTAATCCTGAGATTGTCTAACAGATCATCTCCTTAAACTTTCAGGTCCTCATTGTGTCTTCTTTTGGGAACTTTGTGGGACTTTTGGGATCATGTAAAATTAATAAACTCTAGACCAACTGACCAGCATGATTAATGAGACACCAGCCCTGTTTATAGTAGCGCTTCCTAGCCTCCCAGCTAAAAGTAGCTCTCCCTAGCCACACAGCTAATAGTAGTTCTTCCTAGCTCCTAGCCTCCCAGCTAAAAGTAGCTCTTCCTGGCCACACAGCTCATAGTAGCTCTTCCTAGCCTCCCAGCTAACAGTAGTTCTCCCTAGTCACACAGCTAATAGTAGTTCTTCCTAGCCTCCCAGTTTATGGTAGCGCTTCCTAGCCTCTGAGCTAAAAGTAGCTCTCCCTAGCCACACAGCTAATAGTAGTTCTTCCTAGCCTCCCAGCTAATAGTAGTACTTCTCAGCCTTCAAGCTAATAGTAGCTCTTCCTAGCCTCCCAGCTAATAGCAGTACTTCTTAGCCTCTCTTGGCTACTGACTGAAATTATTTCCCAACTTCACATGGACACTAAAAACGTCACCTTATAAGATGTATTTCCATTCCCTGAAACACAAAGTTTGCAATGTGCCTCTATTTTATTTCACTAGACTTTTACTGATATTTATTTTATTTTATCTTCCTTTTTACTTCTTGGAGTGTTTCTTATGTGCAATTGAGCACATTGAGCTACTGTGGCCAAGCAATTTCCCTTGTGGATGATTAAAATGTCTAAGTCTAAATCCAAGTACACAGAATTCATTCAATAGAACACGGTGACCAAGATGTTTCCATGTTTTCATTGCTGCTGCACAATAATTAACCTATCCAAGGGTATAAAGCAGTTCAATATACACTTTGCTATACTACTATTTCTTTTTTACTCATACCATTATTTATTCTCTTGTAGTTTATTGTATGCCATTATTATTATGCAATTTGCAATTGAGCTACTGTGACCGAGCAATTTCCACAGTTTCCCTTGTGGATGAATGAAAGTCTGTCTAAGCCTAAGTCTTCATTCATATGCTAAATGCGTACCTTTTCTTTTAGAACTTAGTCTCAACCTTCTAAATAGGAAAATATCTTCCTTCTCTTAGTCCTCCAATATGTTAGCGAGGAAGCTAGCTGTTAAATGTGGCTACATTGACATCGTCAATATTTGATCAACTATTCTTGAATTCTGATAAAAAATGGAACTGTTTATAGGGATACTAAATAAAATGATCTGTATTTACATGACTTCAAAGAAGAAATAAGCTTTCTGGCAACTTTGCTGACTTTACTTTTTATCATTTCAGTAGAAGGATATGACCAAGATGTTTTCAGCCCACCTCGTTTCCAGCTTGTTTCGTCTTTACCTTTTTCGCTGACTTAATATTTCTCCTTGAAACTCATCACCTGTCGTGGATCGAATGTTTATACGATAATCAGGCGCTGATATTTTCCTATTAAACAGACTATTAAAGGTTTAAACCACCTCTCTGTGTTGTGATCGAGGTGACTGAATCAGTCATTTTCATTCTGATTAGCAGCAGAGCACTAATATTTAGACAGAAGACAGAAGATTTATCTCCAGCGAACCTGTCGACTGCGCGCGTACGCTGCTAATTTTCCATTAGTAAAGACACAAATTGTTTAGAAACAACATATTTCAAGTCTCGCAGTGCAGAAAATACCCTTTTATAGTTGTGTTTCAGCACTTGAGAAAGACAGAGAAAAGCTCCTTCCATAGTGTTCTCTAATACGTGATTGTGCCCATGTTGCCTTTCATAAACAGATAAAAAAGTAGCCTGGGATAAGTCTGGTTCTGTCTGCTGAGCTGTGCTTTCAGCAGGGCCTCCCCCGGTTCGCCTCATTCCATCCAGCTGACATCTACCCACTGTGGAGATGGCCGGTCTTCACAGAGGCCACTCAGCCTGGCCTTGGTTAGCAGCTACTCAGCAGCTACTTTTAATGCGCACAGCTGCAGGAACTCTGCGGTCTCCACTTTGGACGGGGACATATGGAAAATGTGTGGGAGCATGAAGCCGATTGTTCTTGGTGCTGTGACGTCTTCCACCAGCCTGTAGTTTTTCACTTTTATGAAAATAGCCTAATAAAAATGCCTCTGGTGAGCCCACGTGTAATGTTAAAAAAGAGATGATGTGAAATGTTAAACCGTTTTTTTTTTTTATTTGCCTGGGATTCAGATCAGGCTGTAATTTCATAATTCTCAAAGAAAATCGTCCGTCCTCACCTAACCTGGTCCAAATGACTGGACTCGCATGTCCATAAAGAATATTTTAAGGACACACTGAAGTGGGACATGGTTCACATTGTTCTCTGGCGCAGACAGGAAGGACAGAGACGTCTGCAACTCATCAAGATGCTTTCATGTCTCATAAACGATATTCTGCAGCTCAGACGAATTAACATGGAAACGGAACCTGTGCACAACGTGGTGAACATTTAACAGGGAGGACGTGTTCGGCATCTGCAGGAAGGACGTCAGTTTAACACTTCATCATCTGCACCACAAACACACACACAAACTGTCATTACTGCACAAATAAACAAACTAAAGTCATGAAGGTGTTTAACTTTGGTCTTTTATACGACACTTTAGCTACAGTCTAGTGTTTAAAGGCCTGTTCACAGTTATTCTAAGTGGGGAACTGAACCAAGTGTTCACTGGCTAAAATAACTACTAACTTTGTTTTTTTTATTCTGCTTGTTCTGAAGGGTGGAAAATATGCAAGTGGGTTACCTAGGAAACCAGAGCCTGGACTGTCCACCAGCGGCTACAAACAGATGGATGTTTCTTTATGTGTGGGAGGGGCTTAAAAAGCAAAACAAGGAGCTGAAGGACACTAGAACTAATTCTCAAATCTGACTGCTAATGTGTTATCACAATATGATCTTATATTTTATAATTTTATATTATCTTTCTTTCCGCTTGTGTTTTTTTTGTGTGTGCAACTAAGCTACTGTGACCAAGCAATTTCCCTTGAGGATTTTTAAAGTTTATTGAAGTCTAAGTAGCTGTTTGATATTGAGCATCTTTGAGATAACTCAGTGATTGGCTAATTTCTTTAGAAGCACTGTTGCAGTGTAAAATAAAAAATAAAAAAACATAGAAGAAGAACAGAATTCCTCTCAATTTCACCACATTTAGAAATTTACTTACACCGATCAGCCATAGCATTATGACCCCCTCATTGGTGCATCATTGATGGATGTGAAGAAATACTGTAACGCTCTACTGGTGGTAGATTCATGCCATTCATGTGGATGTGTACAGTTCATTTGTTGGATCTACAAGCCTGAGTGGGGCCTGAGTGTTTCAACTACAGCCTGATCACAGGAAAACACAGTGAAACTCAAAGAAAGGGATTCTTTAAAAAGACTCTCTTTCCCTCTCTTTCATTCACTACGGCATTCACACCTCGGTGTGAAATCCAGGCAGTCAAATCCTTGGCTCTCATTGGGCGATTATGTGTGTTGCCTGGCATAGTTAGTAACTTAATTTTTAGCACTAATCAGAGTCTGTTGGTTAAATGTACAATGTACGCAGGACTTTTACCTGGTGTAAACAGCGGCACACAACATTAAATAAAAGTAAAATTAGTGAGGAAAAAAAGAGACAATATATACAATTTAGACAAGTTTAAAAAAAAAAATGGAGACATACGGTGAATAATGACCGTAATAAATACAGGCGAGGGATGACTGTTGCCGTAATTCTGTTGTTTAATCTGGCATTGCGTTGTTTGTTGTGATTATACGCTGTGATATTTGCTGGATTCATGACAACAGTCAGTGCTCGAACGCACACTTCAAAAGAGTATCTGTATCTTTATTAGGCAATTTGATCCTCGGTCCATGGAAACAGCCATGAGGTTTACTACTTGTAGTAACTATTTATTGATATAAATGATTATTTCCCTTAATTATTAATCGCCAAGAGCTAAATTGCACCCCCTACTGGAGCCCCACAATTTAGCCAATTAACCTAACGAGGACGTCTTTGGATGCTGATAGGGAATCCAGAGAAAATCCACGTATGGATAATGCTCCCTGCCACAATGTAACAGTGGTTCAGGAATGGTTTAAAAGGCTTTGTCTCCAAATTCAAGTGGAGCGTCCTCCATGGGACCTCCATGTATCGGACAGGTCAACTTTTGAAGGAACAAGTGTGGGAGTTCATGGCTCTGCTGCCAATGTCCTGGTGCCAGATGCCACAGAACATCTTCAGAGGTCTAGAGGAGTTCATGCCTCAAAGGATGAGGGTTACTTTGGTGGAAAAAGGGGAATCTGCACAATGTTACGGCTAAGTAGCATATGAATGTAACCACAGAACCTATTTTTATAACTTCCTTACTTAATAAGGTTTCCCGCAGTGAATCTGAGAAATGAGTCACTCTGAATGGAAACCTCTGCACGGATGCTGCACGTAAAGCTGAGGACATATTTTGTTCATGATTCCATTTGTTTAAAATGTGGCAGGAAACATTAACAAAGCTACAACCAAATATTTACCACATGCGGCCATGTACAGCAGCACAAGGGGAGAAAGACGCATACCAGCTCTGTACTTCCACTAAACCATCACCTCATTGCCGGTACAGAAAGCTGCTGAAGCGACAGAACGTCAGCTTGCCATCCATAAACAACATCCTTCAAAGTAATGGCACAAGTCAAAGGACAACACTTCACTGTTTCTGTTTCAAGCAGCTTAAAAGTGTCAGTTTGTTGATATTTTCCTCTTTGCGAGCAAGATTTCTCTCATGAAGAACTATTTCACAAACTCGGCTCGAGCCAAATAATAAAGTGTCACGACCAGCTGTCCGTCATCACCATGTAAAAGAAACACGAGCTAAGATGAAGAATTGTCTTGAGTTTCAGAGTGATGCGGACAGGAAAAAAAAAACTACTGGAGAAGCAGCTGCTCTAAAACACGCTTGTTCGGGAACAAGGGGGCTGATGTCAAGCTCATCGCGCTACTGGAAAAGTTGGTGCAATGCACACTACTGGATAAACATGTCGACGTTAAGGTAAACACTGGGGTGCTGAGTGTTCGTTCGTTACTGGAAAGACGGTTTAATAAGAACAGCTCATCTAACTCTGCTGTCATTCAGATAAGAAAAACATTTTATTTTTTAAATCGCCTTCATCAATATTTAATAGTTATCATGTTCAACTGAACCAAGAGGGATTATTACATAAAAATACAAAAGTTCATATGACCATTAATATAAACAGGGCCTCTCCTACTATCTCCTACCACTACTGAATGGACTCATAGTCATGGTCCCAGAAGGATGCATTCAATGACCTCAAGGCCCCATAGGTTGACAGTAACTGATGGATAGTCATGTAATTTGTTCAGGGGATGAATTCTAAAGGCTCTGATCATCACAAATCTTTTTAAGTTAGTCCCACGAATATGTCAAGGTGTTTACATATCGAGTAAAACGTGTCTTGCAGACTGAGTGGCACAACCTTATACAGATATTCATGGTCACCAGACAATTAATCATTGGTAACGTGATACCTAAAGGGAACGGGACACAGGAAGAGACAAGGATATTACTCAAGTTTGATGGGGAGTAATGATGAGAGGCATAAATACTTTGGCCACGACTAATGAAACTGACCAACATCTGATAAAAGACTGTATAAACAAAGGCAAAACAACTCCTCAAAAGTGAAGTCAAAGCAAGTAGAGCTCCCCCTGGTGACTGGCTGTAGTACAGACCCCTTCACAGTTTGTAAACACTGTGATGTTTTTTGAGGGGCGGGGCTTAGCTGGAGGCAAAACATCTCAAACACAATAGCCTGTAAACAGTTAGCATATTTCAATGCACGAGGAAAATGCATATTTTCCATATTTCCCCCACAAAGATATTACAAGAAGTAAGTGAAACCACTGTGGAGGGTAACGTCGTAAATTCAACTTCAGCTTGGACATCCCTGAAACACACAACTAACAATGTTAGCTAGCTGCGCGGTTAGCATTAGCATGAACACGTAACAAGAATCCCCCAACTTGCATACTTGGTAGTCTGGACTTAATAAGTTTGGACTCTGGAGGAATATTTATCAACAGAAACATTATCTGCTCATCCAGCTACTGTAGTTTAATTGAGGATTTAAATAGTTTGTTTTTTCCACTTCTTTGTTTTTTTTGGACCAAACAATTAATTGGGAAAATGACCAGCAAACGAATTGAATTTGGAGATGAATTCTTATTGTAGCTCTTTTCTATCCAGTCCTAAGAGACGTGCAGACTCAAAAATATTTCTAATTCTTGTCCCCTGACGACATTGACTTCCTGACCCTCCGACACCCTCTCTGAGACAGCACTTGGTGTATTTTTTGCCTTGTATTTGCCTTGAACCGCCATCCATCTCCCGGAGAATGTGACTCCCATCCTTAAAACCATGGTGAGGAAAACACAAACATCTCAAACAGAGGGAAAGCTCTGGACGTTGGACGCTGTCGCTCCGATCCAGATGTGCTGACGAATCGGCCAGCTGCTATTTACAGCGACTCCTAAACAATGGCTTAAGTTGAGTTATAGCTGTGGGCTTCTTTCGCCTTGTGATGCTGATAACTAAAATATCGCCCCCGTTTTCCATTACTATTACTAAACAGAGAAAAAAGATAAATAAAAAACAGAGGATCCGGGCAGCAGGTGAACGGTTTGTCATCAACGTTGAGGACTGAAGCAGGGAAAACGGGAAATGATTTGAGAAGCTCTAGGATGTTTTGTGGGAAGAAGTGAAGCCGAAGGAAGCGGTTGTAATGCTTTGGCCGATCTTCTGCTGGAAGACCTCGACCCCTGCCAATCATACGGAGGTAACTTTGACATGTCCCACCCACGTAAGCATTGTTGCAGACCCTTTGAAGGTAATGGTATTCCCTCATGGCTTTAGGATAACGCTTTCAAAAAGCAACAATGGATCAGGACCAAGAGTTCAAGACGTCAACTTGGCCTCCAAACTCCAAGATCTCAATCAAATGGAGCATCTGTGGGATGTGCTGTGCAAACAAGGAGGCCCAAAATCATAGCTTATAGGTTTTAAAAGGTTCTTCTACTAATGCTCGAGGGGCCTCCACGAATTAGGCACAAAAAAAAAAAAAAAAAAGGTAAGACTTACATATTAGGTCATGCAAAAATAGTAAATTACATGTACAAGTCAAGCTATTTCTAATCTACGTAAAGGAAGCTCTTTAAAATTCTACAATTTGATTTTCCAGCATCACCGGGTATCAGTTTTCCACTCGATCAATATCCCAGCGTGACTGGAAAAGTCCAGCCAGGGCAATGCTACCGTTTGGTGTTCACACATAATTTAACCAAAAACAAGGTAGTTAAATATTTAAACCTTACCACGTATAACTTGTCTGCAGAAAACGAAGTTAAGTCCTTAAGCGTCCGCCATAAAAAACACAGAGTCCGGGTCTGAACATGACCTCACAACAGGAGACACATTTAATCCAGCCCCGTCCTCAAAGGAGAACCCATCCCGTCATCTTCCGACATCGCTAAACTGTAAAAATTAAACTTTGAGAGCAGGACCGACGACTGGGGGGAAGCTGATACGTGCACGGGTCAGTCATCTGCCTCCCTGCAGGAAGTCAGGATAATAAAGAAGCCAAAATCAATACTGCTAATAAGCCATCAACTGAACAAAAGAGGTCAGCGCTTCCAGACAGAGAGAGATTAGAGCTGGCATGGCATCGTCTGGGTGCAGCGCTCTAGACGCGACTGTCCTTCACCAAACACCTCGACGGTGACTGGATGTGATCTCTGCCGAGATTTCTACTGGTTCAAATTATTCTGCATTTTTTTTTTTTAAAAAAAGACACATTTGAACCAGTTCTTTTATAGTTTTTGTTTATTTAATTATTTATTCCCCATCAGGTTAAACTGCTACTGCTTAATAAATGGACACAGAATAAGATTACCTGGAATGATATACACCAATCAGCCATAACATTATGACCACCTCCTTATATTATGTGGTGTCTGGTAACAGAAAGTTGTTAGTGGGGGGGCTTTAAGGGGAGGGGCCTCTATGGTGGATCATCCCACAGATACTAGATCAGTGAATTTGGAGGCCAGGTCAACACCTTGTGCTTTTCTTCATGTATCAAGGAGTGGGGGGTGTCTGGTCTGGTCTAGGTGGATGCTACATGTTTAAGTAACATCCACGCCAATTAATGCCTGGTTCAAAGGTTACTGAACTGATCAGTAAAAGAAGACGTGGGCTTCATCTTTTCACTTGTTTGACCAGCTGATTGTATTCCTGCCTCCGTGTTTCTGCCCCCAGATGTTTACCCCCCTGTGGAGCGAACACGCTCAGAGAGAATGGATTTATTCCAACCGGAGAGAAAATCTGCTCAAAATCTGATTGAAAACTCCTTCTGCTCAGGTCAGTCTGTTCTCATTTATGTGGTTACGTGAGACATTTCTGATTATTAAAAGGAAAAAAAAAGTCCATTTAAAGCTGTTTGCATATTTTGCAAAAGACGTCATATTTTGTAGTATCTCAACCGAAGATTATCAGCATATTATTGATTGAATACACAAGTAGCAGAAATGAGGAAGAGGAACAACATGTTGTCATGCATAATGTGAAAACGGGCAAACATCATCTGGAAAGGAAGGAAAAAGGTGATGAATCCTCCCGTTAGTCTGGATTGTTTGAAACTTAACTTTCCTTAATGCAGCTCAAACGGTTGAATTTAAACGGTGCAAAAAGGCCATGACCCGGCCGAGACAAGAAACACTTTTACTGGTTGACCTTTTGATCTTAAGCGTAAACCCGGCGTGACACCTCCTAAAGAGAAGCCAGTGAAATACATACGTCTGAGGTCCTGTGTTAAATCCGTCGTAAATATCTTCTGTGCACATTGTTAACAGGTCAGAGGTGAAGCTGACACAGAATGTCTCCCTTCTGCCCTGAAGAGAACTCATTTGTTTTTTGTGTTGTTGTTGTTTTTTTTTAGCACTGGGGAAGTCCTCCGTGCTCAGCATGCCAGTGAAAACACTTACGCAATTTCCCAGGATCGGAATAAGAAATGAGAATTCCCTTCGTCACTATAAAAGCTGGTTATCTGGAGACAAAAGACATGATGAGTAAATCAGGGATTTCCTCTTCTCCTGGAGTCTGGAGATGCTAAATGTGACCTCAGAGTACGATCCGTTGACTTCTGCCTCCTCAAAGGAACGCTTGGCCCAGCGTCAGTCTTATTTCCATGCATTAGTCATAAGCGCTCGCCATATTTCCCAGTGATCTCTTCATCACTACGGTGAAATACCAGAGAGGCCAAGAACACAATGACAGCTTTGTGTTTTATTGTTCTTATTTAAAAGAAGAAGCATTGTGGTTCTTTTTAATCCAGTTTACAAAAGCGGCTTTATATGGAAACCATTTTCTCAACTCATTGTTGAGAAACAGGGTGTGTGGGTTGGGGTGGGAGTGTCTGGTCTGATGTAGGTTGCATCTACTCGAATCTCATCTCCAAAAAAGTTTCCCAGCAGAACATTGAACTGTCATAAGATTTATTTCTCCTGTCAGTGGTCATAATGTTGTGGCGTTATGTGTTTAACTCAGTTCATCTTAGGTAATTTGGCTAAATGACCAAGGTGCAGCCCAGTTATTCCTCCTAGAAATGCGTAAAACCTAAATATCTCAATAAAAACCAAGTAATGGAAATGCCGACATTTTTACGTTCTCATGAGGTCGTTCTTCTGACGCGTCGATATAAAAGTTTATCGCAAAAAGTGCGTTTCCCCGTCACCAGCGTCATTAGAAGTTCATTTGAAGTCCATCTTCTTCAAAGTCTATAATTTAAGAGAATTATGGGATGTCGCAAGATGAGACTCTACGTGAGTTACAGCTCATTCGCAAAACACCTTTCAACGGAAAAACTTTTCTGAAATATTTTATTTAGTGAAAAACTGTCATGGAAACGCAGCCTCTTCTCTACGTTGGTGCGAAGCTCCGTTCGTCTTTTCAAACTCTTGCTTCTTATGTCACCTCCACGTCTCTCTCCCCCCTCCTGGAAAAAACTTGAAGGCCAAGAATGGAACAAAAACATCAGCAGCGTCGCTGTAGTGTTTCCCGTGAAACGCTTCAAGATTTCCCGAAAAAAGAAAAAAGAAAAAGAAAGTAAAGCTCAAACTGTCCTTTCAGTCATGTTGCCATAACTTCCTCGAAACAACTGTAAACTGTGAACGCGCATCCGTGCGAGCGGCTGTTTCACATTTCAAATCAGATCTGCAGATAAAACGGTCGTGGATTTAATTCATCAGATAATCCCCCAGAGAACCGACGTGTCCATTTTCTGGACTGCTTTAAATATTTGGTTTCCATGGAAACCTCAGACAGAGCATCAGTTGGAATGTTGTTGTGTTTTTTTTTTTAAAAACCCTGTCGACAAGAGTCCACTTACTTACTCTACACTTCTGACAATAACTCGTGTAACAATAACAGTTTTTGGGTGAGATTAACAAAGCTGCGGCGCTCGGTCGTCTTCGCATAAATTGTCCCTGACGCTGCGGCTGCAGTAGCAGAGTCTAATCTCACGCTCAGCATCCGTCACAGATGTGTGCTTTGAGATCAGACACGACGAAACACCGGGTTTTTTTGTGTTTTGTTTTTTTTATTATTTTGAGGCGCAACAAACCGGGACAGACAAGGCAAAATATTTAAGCGTGTTTGTTGAGAGGAAACAGCAACGGCCTCAGGACGAAAACAGTTTGATGAATCGGGCAGTTGAGATCATCACAGCAGGAAGCTCACAGGAAACACAACAGTTTGAGTCAGCTGTGACGAATGACTAACAAGAGCCGTAATAATCAGTACATCATGGTGTTTCCACTTCCACGGCACTCACAACGTCTCTATTTATTTTGGAGATTTGGTCCAAAAGCAGAACTCTGTAGTAGTTAAGTGCTGTATCATTGACTTTCATATATTGTTTATTAGTGATTTATGGACTAAATATAAATATTTCCAATTCATATTTCAATAAATCGGCATCAGTTAAAAGGACGCTGGTCAAAAACTCATCAGATATAGTCTCCATCTCAGGTTACAAATAAAAAAAAAAGACAGAATATGGAAAATAATTACTGATAAGATGCAACACGATACAATACTACAATTAAGACACAATACTGCAAGTCATTGTACAGTAATACACAACACAATAACTATACGACATTACGTCATATGTTAACATGCGATACAAAGATATGATGCAAAACGTTGACTTAAGACAGAACTAATATATATAAAATAAACGGTGTTTGTTCATCCTGCTGGGTCATTGCCATTGGGGTGGGGGGGGGTCTGGTCTGGTCTGGTCTGGTCTAGGTGTAGGTGTAGGTGGGGGCTAAAATAATGTCAAAATAACATTTACATGAATGAATGCCAAGTCCAAAACGTTTCCCAGCAGAGATGGTCCACGTTATTCACGTCTCCTGTCATAATGTTGTGGCTGATCGATGTGAGAAAGTCGGATAATGAGCATCTTTAGAAATTTACTGCAGCAAAAACAGTGTGTGAAGGATGATAAAGACGATCCAGCCCTTCGTACGCAGTCATACGTTTTCTCTGGAATGTAAGAAAAATAAATTCTCACGGCTTCAGAAGGAGGACGTCCACCAGCGTCTTTATCTCCCTGTGTGGACGTCCTGTGGCAGCCTCGTTAATTGTGTGATGGGAATAAGATCTCCAGCTATAATCCTCCCCGGTTTTTCTTCTCGGAGTCTTTCCAAAAGCAACAAGGCCCTGGAAGAGCTTCTGTCAGGAAGCTGTTGATGAACACATCCACACCAATAAAACTGGTTGTGAAAGATGCAGGAGCTCCGATTAGTTTTCGTGAGAGATTTTGGAAATAAAAATACAGCTCACTGATGATATATGAATTCTCTGATAGCTGCACAAATACTAAGTAGTTAGTGCATTAGCCGACAGAAGACTGACGCCAATGTGGAAAGATAAAACAAGTCAAAAGGTTCTTAAGGTTGTGAATTATATTGACACGCTTTTAAAGAAAAACAAGAAACAGGCTCCACTTTATTCAACATTCATATTTTAACCTTGTTGAGCCCACGTACTGGAGGAACATATACCACTGTCACACGAATACTATGGAAAAGCAATTCCTGACATGCCACAGTGGTTCACTGTGCAGAGAGGAGCCTATTGTTTTAATTATGTATTGACGAGTCCCCAGGAAGTGACCTAATTTCAGTCCTATCAAGCACGTAGTCATGCGATGGGCGACACGGTAACAGCCTAGAACTGGATACGACGCTGAAAGAACACCTTACGTGGTGGAGGATCGGTTTCAGAGTTGGGTGATTTACATTACACCAAGTGATCATTTGAGAGGGCACAGTAAAGCCCATAAACTGCTCAGGGTTAGTGGGTTTGCAGTAAAACAACCACTCTTGTTATCCCTCTGCAGCAGTGGCTCAAAACTTTTGAGGAAAAAAAAAAAGAAAACACTCGGAGATGGCCTGTAAACATTCCTGAGAATAAAAATGATCTAATGTGCAATATCTTGTGCAAGCATCCTGAAACATGCGGGATTGTGAAAATACCTCTTGAGTATTATGAATAGCGAGGCAATAAATAGTTCAGTATGGATTTATGAACTGTTCGGTCAGAAACAGCTGTGGGAGCTCGGCACCTGGAAGGGCTCGAACAGAATCAAGTTTTTTGAAGGGGTCAACGACCATGATGTGGTACCCACCACCACCGAATCCTGCAGAACTCTTACTGACCTGTAAAATTACACTCACGACTTCTAGTGTATCGGTGAAGGACATGCGGTATGCATGTAGCGTAGCGTAGCGTTCCCAATGGGATGCCTCCAAATCACAACGCCGCCATACTGACAGGAAAGTGTGCATCCCTAATGACTATTCAGATGACAACTGTGAGCATCTAACTAATTAACCTGGGGCTGTTGTTCCCCATGATGCCAGAATAGTCGGGGACAAACAAAGTGGAAATGGTTTTATAGGATTCCCAAAGATTCTGCAAGACGGCAGATATGGATTAAAGCGATAAAATGTTTGTTACATTATGCTGCTGTTATGACGACAAAGAGATGCTGTTTTTAGTCGACAAACTCCAAGACTGGATCAGGAAGTCTGACTGCGTCCATTTGGACCCATCCAGACTCGAAGGAAGGTTAATGAGGTCTGGATACTGCAGGTCAGGAGCATTGTCAAAATAAATCCTAGGGCGTGATGAGAGTCTGTAGTATGTAATCTGTCAAGTTTTGCCTTGTACTGGTCATTTTACATCTGTTTAAAGTGCAGTTAACTCTGAGGCCTGAGGATTTAGCAATCTATCCATTTTCATTCCCTCATCCAAAGTCTGGTTGCTGTGGCAACAGATTAACCATGGTATCTCCAACGTCCCTCTGCCTAGCAATGGGATTCTAGGTTCTCATGAGGAATCCTAGGATTGTTGACATAGTAGAGTTGCTATCAGGCATGCGCAAATGTGCAGTTGATCCGGTGGTGACAGGAAGCAGAACCGAGCAATAAAGATGGAAGATGCTAAAAAGCACATTAGCGCTCTTCATGGGAAATTTGAGCACACACAAAACAAACAAACAAACAAAAGAAAACAAGATGGAACAGTGGACCGACATAAACTATTATGAACACTCTGCTGGAGTCTTTTCACCGAAGCACTTCCAGCTTAAAATACCACATACGTTAGTCAGGGATTCTGCTAGCACTTGGGCTAACGTGTCACTAGCTTGCAACAAACCAAGACAAATCAAGACATGGACAAGCTGCCAATGCTGGCTTGCAAATACCCGTGCACTCATGCAACCACTGTTATGTGTGAGAGACTCTTCTCAGTTGCAGAAACATTGTAAATAAGAAGCGGTCGGCTCTCCACTCGTTGGACAATGTCAATAAGTTAGTTTGTCTTAGTAGCTGCTGAAAGAGCTGGGACAAAGCCACATTAATATGGAGACAAAAACTGTTGAAGGGAATCTCTTGACAGCATCCCTCCAGCAAATTCTGGAACATCTCTCTGGCCGAATCAGATTAACCTCCCATGGTGGCCTCACCACCAGAAAAAAATCATCACAAGATGCCCGACCGACCTCAACTGGCCCGCAATTGACGTCAAGAAGCAGCTCCAAGCTCCCTCCAATTATCATGTCTTTGCCGAACTCAGTCATGCTACATTTCTGCCCGTCATGTCGGCAAGGGCCTTTCATTTGGTCATGAACATAGGAGACGGTTGAAACTTAAATCGACTGGTAAATCAACAGTTTTTCCTCCACCACAGCAGCCGCCGGTTAGACCCAAACCGCCCGTACATCCCTCGCTCCCTTTCACCAGATACTTGAGGTACTTGAACTGATTTGCTCGGCGCAGCAACTTGCGTCAAAACTTGGAGTCAAAAATGTATTTATGTTATGATTTAAATAATTAAAGTATGTTTTGTAATCAAGTACTCAGAATTATATCAGCTTCCTAGAGGATCAGTAAACCAAACCAACCATAGTAGCAGCTACAGCGCTCCAGTCTACATGGTTCTTTCAGAGGTTTTTTTTTTTTTTTTATGGTTCATTTGGCTGGATTTCAAGCAGTAAAACAGCATCCAGAACACTGAAATGGAAACTATGGCTCCAGTAAAATCCGCACTGGTGATCACACTTCCTCACACAGGCTACTGACATATTATCATTTTAGTTCATTGTGAAATAACTCACTCCACTTACTGTAATCGCTAGATTTCTCCAAACATATTAAAATCCAGGGGGCTATATAATATCCTGGCAGTAAGTCTCATAGTTTCAGAGCTTCCTGGCACCTATAACAAGTCAAAGTGTCACGGAATATGCCTTTCAAAAGTATGGATGCTAAATAAACAGAGGAACTGCAGGTGTTCCTCCTAATCCCCTCTGACTTACTGCCAATGAACACTAGAGACCAGGCATGCCTCGGCGACTGCTATTATGAAAATACTCATCTCAGTGAGACGAGGGCAGCGTACGTCAGCCACGACAGTAAAGAGTAAATGTTTAGATTATGAAGGACACATAATACTGTCAACAGGAATGGACTCAAAAGTTTGTCAAAAGTTCACACAGTAAATCTAGTAGCAAGTCTTAAGTCATGCTAATAGAGCCACAGTGGCGCTTTTAGGTAAGCTAAACACTAATAAGCAAGTAGTGGTCATGAACTAAAACATTTTGACTCAACTAACAAACATTTTGATTCAACTAACAAACTATATTACACCAAAAGTCAGTAATATCAGGCTGTTCTTGGAAATAGATGAAAATGAATTTAATGGACCAATAATTGGGCTAATTTTATGTGATATGTCTGGGGAAAAGAGGGCAACCTCACTCCATTTTTTACATAATGAATCAACATTTGTTTTAAGGTACAGACTCACAAAACCGATATCAAAGAGCTACCGGCAATAAAGATGAATTCTTCATGTTGCCTAAAAACTTACACACGTTGTTAAGACTAAAGCAATTTGGTACGGATGTTCTGCACCTACTTGAAAGGAAATAACTCTTCATATCAGCAGGTGGCAGTACACTGCAATTCCAAAGGAGATATGGGAAGAGCTACTATTACCTGGGGGGCTAGGGTTAGGGCTAGAGCCAAGGCTAAGGCTAGGAATAAGGCTAGGAATAGGGCTAGGGCTAGGGCTAGGGCTAAGTCTAAGGCTAAGTCTAAGGCTAGGGTTAGGGCTAGAGCCAGGGCCAGGGCTAGGGCTAGGGCTAAGTCTAAGGCTAGGGCTAGGGCTAGGGCTAGGGCTAGGGCTAGGGCTAGAGCCAGGGCTAGAGCCAGAGATAGGGTTCTACCGCACCATTTGACATCCTGAATCGACGTAAAAGCCACCAACAGAAATGCAACTAGTGCCAAGGGTGCAGGTCACACAAGCTAAAACAAGGACAAAGTTCACCAACCATTGGTTTAGTGCGTCACGTGGGATTTTGAAATCCAGCTGGCCTTCAGGCAGATGGGTCCCTCCATATGAGACAAGGTTTCTTCCTGTTAGAAAGTAGTTTTTCTTTGCCAACGTCACCTTCAGGCTTGCTCTGGAGATTTCAAGCCATTTTTTGTAAAGAGACAGTTTGTATTGTTGTTGACGCTATATAAATAAAATTGAACTGAACTGAATTGAAAGTTAACGAAGCAATCAGCCAGATGGAACGACAGCTAGCGTTAGATTCTCAACAGCTAATTGCTGCAATCCCACAGTTGGCCTTACTTGCCGATAGCTCTTTGATGTTAACCAAAAAGCTTAGAACCACGAATGCCTGGACAAAATATGGTACCAATCCATCAAGTAGATAATTCACTGCTGGTGGAGTCGGGCAAGTTAATAGGACTGTTTTTTTCCTACAATTATACAGACTCCGTGGGCTGTCAGGCAACAACAATAAACCCTGCCCGCATTACCAAATGCAAGACCTCTTATTCATAAATTCAGTCATCATTTACGGTTGAGGGACTTTGAGCAGTTCTGTGAGCAAACCTCTATGACGCTGCCCCAAAAGTTCTTGATGTAATGTCAGTACCACTGCTATCAATGCCCTTTTAATCACTGTGGAGCAACAGCTGTTTTTTTTTTACTAGGCAATAATGATGAAAAATGACAAAACGATTTAACTGTACTGCCGCATACGCTGCTTTTTTCAGTCTATATTTCAAGCCAGCTACACAATATAAATTGCAGATGGCCTGCTGTGCCATTACACCGAAGCCAACCCTGCCAATATGCCCATGACTCATCTGTTTAGGGTTGTAGGCGAAACACTGGGATTCATCATCTTGCCACCGTGAACATTCATTTAAAAACAAATTAATCCAGGAGCTGGGGAGATATTCAAGTCTGGACTACATGGTGAGCATGGTGGAAACTACCTCTGGTATTTTGCACACCCAACACATCGCCCACATTCTCCACACCTAAAAAACGAGACGCCGCTCGCTACAGTGGACCACTTCAATTCAAATGCACTTCTTTTACCTTTAACAGTACAAAAAGGGACATATCAGGAAAACGAGCCGAGTAGAACTGGTTAATGTTACGTAGACTCTTTAAAATATTGAAATCAGACATCAGCACAATTATGTACAGAAGTGCTGACGGGGAAGACAAAGAGGGTGAGGTAATATACAAGAAAGGACATGGAGACATAAACCTTGCCAGTGCCACATCATCAAGGGAAACCTTCAAGGGAACCATCCACTTCAGTGTAAAATCAATGAGCCATGAAGGGTTTTATTAGCACACTTGTGAAATGGATTTGTCTTGTCCAGGTGCCGTTAAACTTCCTATAGAACCTACAATCTATACATGAAAAGCGCATGAAGTTTATTAGGCTTTAAATTAATTATACGAGGGGTTGTTAATGAACCGCACTGTAAATGTCCTGCTGCTTTTCTCTGTCTCACATGATAACACATTTGCTGATGTTTCACAGGTCAAGTAATTAATTGATTCAATTATTTGCCATCTATGGACACGGACTTTTAATGCATAAATATCTACACGCGATGTTTAATAAATCCTCTGTGCAGAGTGTGAGTCAGTCTCATAGGGCCTGTAACCCCCGCATGGGGTCGGTACATTCCACGAAGCCAAATAACACATTCATTACTCGAGTTGTTTAGTCTGTTGGACGGCGCTGGCATTGGCCCTTAATATTTGACTTAAAGGGACCAATCCTAAAGTGGTGAGGTGTTTCGGACTTTTGACTGTGATGCTCGTCTTCTCTCTGTCTGGCTAATGTACGGTATTAATACTTTGTCATTCCCATTTGTTAGTTCAAGTCCACAGCAGAGATCAACTGCTCAGTGTCTCCTCTAAGAAGACTCGAAGTCCCAGTGATGAAATATGTCTCTATGTCTCTATATGTTACCTACACATATGGTAGTAACTTACCTAACAATTACAAAAAAAGGTATTTTAAGGTATTTGTTAATGGTATTTTAGAGTTTATAATTTCCTAGAATATGATTTAATTGTGTCAATGACTCAGTCTGCACTAGGGGTGTATAGAGCCCTTTCACAGTTGGTAAACAGTGTGATGTTTTTGAGGGGCGGGGCTTAGCTGGAGGCGAAACATCTCAAACACCATGGCTTGTAAACGACGCTAACCGTATGTCAACGGACTGTTCTGGCTGGAATAGACTAGGGAAATGTATATTTTAGGGAATACACCAATACAATCACTTCCCGAGACTGTGAGCGTTCTTTTAAAAAATTGACTGTGACTGATGGGACTATATTCACCGACCCCTCCACTCTCTAGATCAGGGGTGTCAAACTCATGTTACTTCAGGGGCCACATACGGAACAACATGATCTCAAGGGGGCCAGACCTTCAAATAATGACAACTTCAAATGTTTCCCTTTGTTTTAGCACAAAGAAGTACAATATGAAAGTGTTTACATTTAATGACCTGCACTATTACAAAAATCTTTGAACAACCAGATATTTCTTAAGAAATGTAGTGCAATTTCTGTATGTCTCAATGTTGTGTTATGTCCACAGCTCTTACTAAAATTGTGCGAAAGGAAAAGTAGTAACTTTTGTTGGAAAATTTGCAGTTAATGTCTTGAGTGTAATTTTTGCACTTTGCAAATTCATCCCGCGGGCCATATCGGACCCTCTGGCGGGCTGCTTTTGGCCCACGGGCCATATGTTTGACACCTGTGCTCTAGATGGACGATTTGACCAAAGGAGGACACAGAGGGGACGAAGTCTGGTCTGTCTTTATCAAGTGAAGTCTCTCCAACAAAGATATTACAAGAAGTAAGTGGAACCACTGCGAATGTAGTAAATGCAACTTCTGCTTGGACAACCCCCGAAACATACAGCTAATGTTGAGTTAGCTAGTGGTTAGCATTAGCATTGATCTGTAACAACATTCCCTCAAATAATGATTAATTTAAAGTTGTTTCACTCACAATTTAGTTTAACCCATAACGTTATCCAGGCTGAAAATGATGACGTATTAGATATTAATCTTACATCTGCAAACAGAGAATTGTTGGTGATTGTCTTACCAATCTTTTCCTTTGATCGCGTTGTCGATATGCGATAAAACGTCGAGTGTTATTGCTTTTTCGGGTTTAACCCTCCAAAAATACAGCAAGATGACATCCGACAGCATTCGCTTCATTGACTGTATAGCTTTCCTTTGTTTTGCCTCAAGCTAACGCTGTGACGTGACTAGTTTTGCATTCAATGAAAAGCCAATTCATTGACGAAATGCACTGTTTGAGAGTAAAAACAACAAGAAAAACAACAACAACCCAGCTGTTTATAACTTAACTGCATAATTTCAAGAAAGTAAAAAAAAAAAGCCTTATATCAAGGAAATATGTCTTATTTTTTATCCAGAGACAAGGACTTTGTGCTTAATTTGAGAACTTTTAGAATTCTTGTCAAGCAAAAATAACCTTACCCTATTTGCAGAATTTTTTGCTTGATAAAAGATAATTTGATTGAGTTAGAAAATATTTTGCCTTCTTTCTATTACGGCTGTTTTTGCAGTGTGAAAAATACTTGTTTTTCTAAATTACAGTGCATTTCCACCCTAACTTATGTCATTATACCAGCTTTCACTGACTCATGAACCACCACATTAATCTAGTTGTTGACTAAGAAAATGTCCTTCATATTGTTTGATTTTAACTGCCTCTGACCAAAGCGTGACCTCAGTCAGTGACTTACAAATTTAAGGAAGCTTTCAAACTCATGTCCAAAGTCTTCCTGAGGACACACCGTACTATTTCCCCCCCACTAGTGTGAATTTCCTTCATTTCACCTGAGAGCGGAGACCAGAAGGACAAGTGATTTTTCACTGTCCAAAGTTCATTAACTTTTCCATCTGTTTTCCTGTCAGCAGTCACCCCCTGAGAAGGCCACAAGGACAACTTCTAGTAAATATCCGGTCTGTGTCCGTGGTAGCAGTCCCACCTCACCGGGGGGCTGGAACTCAAACTGTCCACCATGTCTTCCATCTTCTGTGCATCAAAGCAGGTGTCCAATTGTGTTACTAAGCTGAGAAACATGCTACATGCTGTGGTATCAGGCTGGGCTAGCCTGCTAGCAGCCACAAATCTAAACTGGCAGTCAGCTAAAAACACACAAGCAAGACAACAAATACCATGCAGCCACATGCTAACACTTGCAGCCTGCTATACTAGCATAAAACACACAAGTAGACTTACAGCATACACCATGTGTTAGCACAAACATCAGATATGTCACTTAGCTTGATGAGATGAAGCTGTTGTCCCCGTCAACACCTGAAGAAGCCACCAGGAAGGAGGTGAAATGTCCGGTGTCCACATTAAAGTGATTGACTGTAGCAAACAAGAACATAGCTAATGCTGCCATCTGTGCTAATAGCTTTCTGTTAACTATCCTAATGGACAATGCTAATGGGCTGTTTTTTTCTTACTGTGCTTATGCTAATGGCCTTCTGCTGACTCTGCTTACAGTGTTAGTGGTCATTTCTTCTGCTGTTTATGCTAATATTGTATGCTAATGACATCTTCTCTTGTTTACTAATCTTATAATCTATGCTAATGCTCACTGCTTTTGCTGTCTATGCTAACATCCTATCCTAACAGGCCTCTGCAAACTATGTCAGTAGCCACTGCTTCTGCTAACTATGCTTATATCCAATGCTAATGGCCCCCACTTCTATGATAATACCCTATGCTAGAGGCCTTCCACTACCTATGCTAATGGCAGCAGCACAACTTTTAGCTCCAGGTAGCACTCCAGGCTTTTATATACACCAGGTCATTGAGAAGGGTGCGTTAGATTTATGTACTAGCTTGCAGACTCATGTCATGTGAATGAGTAGAGTCTTAAGATGAAGCCCTTATTTTGAACTATGTAGCAGAGTCTTACTATGACTAAATAACATCTTGACTTAATTTAAATTTAATCATGTTTGCTAAAATATTCTAATGTAGTCCTTGTAAGAATTTATTATTTTTGCTCCAGACCCTGTTATTTCCATTTTATTTGAGATTTCTCTGTAATGGAAGAAGCATCCACAGCTACTTAAGCCAAGGGCTGCCCACGTCTATGCACAGTGAGTTAAATCTCATTGCGTGTGACTTTTCAAAAAAGAGCCATGGTCTGCACAAATACAAGGCTTTTTATGCCTTTGATCGTGAGAAGACGGGGCTCATGAGAAAACTGAATGACGGCCGACCACATCCTGTGAAGGTAACCACTATGTCGTCAATCCATTTCCCTTAAATCCGTCACTCACAGAACACATCGGCCCTTTTTCTAATATCACAGAGACAGGACATTTGCAAGTTGCATGCTGCTTTTTTAGCAGTCCACAGGCAAAGGACTTAATTAAAAGATGCACAGCGCCCTCTAGTGGACGTTGGTGCAAACTGAAGTGGTGCATTTAAATAAAACTCCCAAAACTAGGCACAAAAAAAATAAATGTGAAAGCAAGAAACTTTATTACATACTGCATGTCCGTTTATAGCATAATACATCAATTATCAACTTCAAATGGCTCTGATTTTAAGGTACATGAATCACCCAACAAACATACCCTGTTTAGAGACAAGGAAAAAAAAAGTGCACAAAGAGTTTTAGGGAAAGAAGGAAACAGCTGGATTAAAGATTACATTCAGAAACCTCTCCTCCGAGGACTCGCCTTAAAAACGACCACATGCATCATTTTAGAAACACACTCATATCCACACAAACTTAAATATTTGGCACCTTATTTTTAGCATAGAAGATAAAATACACCCTTGCAGTTACAACATTAGTTTAAATTTGTATATATATCTATACATATAGATATATATAGACATATATGGAGGTAATATTTGATTTTGGCACATTACAAGAAAACATAAAAACTGCATGTACTCATTACATGCTCATATTTAAAAAGTTTTCAATTTTTAAAGTCAGGAATAAAAACACACTTAGCAAGAATTCCTCAGGATTAAAATGACCTCTCTGAAAGCAGGCTGCTCAGCCAGGTGAGCTTCACGAGCAGCCGCTTGACTGCCGATAATGACGAGTAAAAGCATTTCCTTGGTAATAATGTCATGTAAACAAACAGCAACAAATATGCTCTGTAAACCTTTAAGGCTGGGATGTAAAATGGATATTGCACTCTAGAAATAATCCTAAATCCTCACTGCACAACAAGGGGGCTGTCCTGGCCTGTTCAAACCATCAAACAAAAAGCTGGTATATAGATATAGAATTAATAAGGTATTCAGTAATACTATGTTTATTATAACATCTTGTGTATATTAACATTGATATATAGATTATTTCAACATTATGATATGAAAGATACATATTTATAAACTGCTATGAATATAGGCGGCTGCTTCTGTTTGGAGCAGACGCAGCGCCAGATATAACATAATATCTATTCTATGATTTTTAATTTTTTTTTTAATTTTCTCTCGCTCTCTCTCTCTTTTTTTTTTCTCTTTTCTTCATCCGAACAAATCAAAATGCTCTCGCACGCGGCTCAACGGAGCAAACCGGTTGCTTTAGAGCTCCATAGTGGATATGAATTGAAGCCTCCCATGCACAGAGAGGTTCCAATACAGGTCGGGACTGGTTTCCAAAACAGGCCAGCGTGAGCCTTTAAAAACCTCAGCATGCATGCTAAGTAACAGCACCCTCTGGTGGACACACGGAAAATAATCACTCTTCGTTTTTTTTTTTTGTTTTGTTTTTTGTTTTTTTAAACGGTGCCTAAAAGGTTTTTGTCTGGACGTCAATCTGCAATAAATAATGTCAGACCTACAACTTTACAACCTCTTATTTCCAGCCTGTCTACCTCCACACACATGTATATTTGCACCAACATATATATATTTATATTAGTTTCACATCAGTATTCTATCTTAAGAGCAGCAGAAACACAGATAACTATATTAGACAGAAAACAAGGACAATTCCCTCATTTCGTGGATTTTTAAACCTCAGTCTGTGGTGGGGCACAGTACTATGTGTTGAGATGTGAGCTAGTGAGCATATCCCCCGGGGGGTGGGGGGGAGAAAACTCCAGCGATGTGTAAAGTTTTATGCCTCAGGCTTGACTGGCAAGCTGCCCTGACTCCTTGGTAACTCCACTGTATCTTCCACAGATGTACCAAACCACCAATCAGAACCAATCATCGACCCCTTGACAGGAACAAATAACACTGACTTTACATGTAAGTAGCCTGGCTCCGAAGACATGCAGGCAATGTCCACCATCACGGATGGCTAATTCACTAAGTTTTAACAGCGAACCATTTTCGTGAAGATTAAAAAGACGCCCTGCGGCGGCATGCATTCTTGTGCCCAAAACAAAAAAAAAAGAAATAAATAATTAAAAGAAAGAAGAGGAGGAGAAAACTAAAAAGAAGCCTGTAATCTTATTCATAACATAACTCCACGTTTGTCTATGCAAATTCACATTTGAACCGAGAAGCTCACGATATATCCACAATCTGCAAGAAGAAGAAGAAGAAGAAGAAGAAGCAAAAAACTGCATCAAACCCACGCTCTAACTCTATTACAAGTCTACTGCCAGCTCTATCAGATACGACCACGTTAACTATCTGTAATCTACAACCTTGGTCTCTTCCCGACTACGAGACTTAAATAAAAAAGACACTGTTCAGTCTTTTTCACTCTCTGCTTCTGCTCAACACTTTGCATGACCACGCCTCACCGCTGCTGCTCGTCCTTTTCTCTTTTTTTTTTAATCTGAGAGTGTGGACAACTAAAGTGACGTTGTTTTCATTTTTGTATCACCATGGGAGGGGGTGGGTGAGATGTCTAAAGAAAGGACGTTTTGCACCCATTTAAAAATGTACAGCGGTGACGGTGTTTCTCACACAGAGAACCACCGGGTATGACAATGCCGGCGCCGGTTTGCACTGAGCAGCCGCATGCAGCGTACAGTCGCAAGCATCTGTCTCCCCAAAACGCCGTGAGGGGGACAGCAGGACGCCCCGAAACAGAGCCCTAAACCGACTGAAGCCTGAATGGTCATAGACCTGTCAAACTGTACCGCCCCCGCGTGGGGCCCGCCTAGAGGCCGGTGAGGTCCACGATGGCCTTGATGAAGATGGTGTCGTCGCGGATGTAAGAGTTCTTGGCGTCGAGCTTGGAGAGCGGGCAGAAGAGCGGGCAGCCGCTGGCAATGTTCATCTCGCTCACGGGTCTCTGGAAGGAGGAGGAGGTGACGTCGGGGCGGAAGGCGTCGATGATGTGCTCCCTGTTGCTCTGGTCCAGCAGCATCAGAGTCACCTGGAGGACGACAAAAACCAAGAGGGTTTACGTGCACATCTTAGTCGATCTATGCTCTACATTCGACCTTAAGAATGTGGTCGTTGTCCCAGTTTACGGATAAAATGAAATAACTACCGGGAACATGTCCTCCTCCTGCACACTAGGTAGCGATATGTGTCCTTTCAGAGGGTTAATACGGCCGGTTGTCGAGCATGTGCACAAAAGCATTGTCTAGTTTAACTCTGATTAAGGCGTATACATGTCGGAGAAAAACGATTTCCAACCAAATTATCTGGGCGTCTTAATCAGATAAAGAGAACTCGGATATTAGTCGGAGTAAGTTGTCCAGTTAAAGTCAGATTAAGGCAATAATTCAGATTTTTCATGTAAGTGTACTGACAGACTGTAGAAAAAGTGAACGTCCATGACCGCTTCTCAAAAAGTGAAGCCAAAGCAGGTTGAAATGGAACGTCCCCTGAAGTCAGATTTCTTATTTGGAAAGTTGTAGAATCCTCACTACCCCCGAGTGGAGTTACCAAGATGGCCGCCCCGTGTGTAAACTACGGAAGCCCTAAGCGGTCATGCATTCATACGTATTATTTCCTCCGTTTTCCCGTGATAACGAGTTAATTTCCTCTGTTTTCTCAAGATCTCAAGTTATATATGTTGTTATCTCAGGAAAACAAAGCTTTGTCTTCTCAAAAATTTCCACAAACTTAATCGTTATCTAGCAAACATTTAAGCACAAAACAAACAGCTCACGTTACAGTGGACCTATTACATTAGACTATTATTTTAATACATTATAATGTTAAGGGCATCCATCAGTCAGCATAACGGAACTCTCTCGAATTAAATAGATTGAGATCTTGAGAAAACAGGAAATTAACTCGTTATCATTGGAAAAACAATACTACGTGAACGCTTAGGGCTTCCGTATATTCTTATGTCTTTTCTTGTTTTCCCCACAGCATTGACCTTATCACAGGTAGCCTCCCATATTGCATTATTTCTGCTTTGCTGTTCATTTGCCACTTCCATTGACGCCTCCAATTCTATGGCTTCAAATTTCATTTTGCGTCTTCGTTCAAGCTGCTCTCCCATATTCTCTGTGGTGCAAAGCCCCTTATTTTAGACCTTAGTAAATCAGGCCCTAAAAATACACGTCAGATCCATTAATTTTGTTATTTTAGGGTGTTATTATAACGCTGAAGTATATTTTCTTTGATAAATTCAGATTTCCTGGTTGGTGAGATTGACAGCTGGTCCCGTACCTTTTGGTTGAAGGGCCACTTGAGCAGAGCGTCACTCAGTCCCCTCATCACCACAAAGAACAGGGACAAATGGCTGCCGCGCCCCGTCCCATCTCCGTTCAGATAGATCCGCAGGCACATCTTGTAGCCGTACTTGCTGGTGTAGAAGGCTGGGAGGCAAAGAAGAGGGAAGCTGGTAACGACGCGCTGGTATTTTCGGACGCGGTGACGGACTGTGGTTTCGTTTACCTGGTGAGAACATGGCAGGAGCTCGGCCCGCGATGGCGTCCTGTCTCTTTTTGGCGAAGTCTGAGATCCTCCAGACGAAGACGCCGTCGAAGGTGGTCGCAGACATTTCCCTGAGCCGGCCTTCCATCTCCGCTACCGTCAGGTCCTTCAGCCCCACGGTCCTCTCCAGCTGGCGCACCTGGAACGAGAGCAGAGCATTTAATATTCAACACAAAATGAGTTATTGGAGATTCAGATGCTCAACGGGGAATAGAATCAGTCGTAATTTATTTAAGGTTTCATCCATCTACAGTTTCCACAATTATGCAGGAACTATATTTAATTAGAAGTTTTGTAGTGAGCTACTCTGACGCTGATGAAAAGCTAAACATGTGATGCTTTTATTTTGTTGATCCAGTACCTTATTACTGAGAGCTTCGATCTTATCCTGGTCCAGTTTGTGCTGCCGGTTGCTGGCTTCCATGGTGGTGGCGAACCGCTCCACCTCTCGGTTCAGGACACACACCACGTTTTCAAACGTGCCGGCTTTCACCTCCAGCTCCGTGCACCTGCGCCCCAGCTCCACCACCTTGGTCTTCTCGCTGTGGAGCTGGAGCTCCAGGGCGGCGCCCACCGAGCTGGGCAGGGGCGTGAAGGAGGTGGACACGGAGAGCGTGGGAGCCAGGGTGGGAGGCGGTGGGAGAGGAGCCGGAGCCGGCGGACCTGGGGGACCCGAGCTGGATGATGAGGAGGAGGCGACGGCGACGGCGGCGGCGGCGGCGGCTCCCTGCACGGGAGGCCCAGAGGAGGTGGTGCTGAGCTGGGAGACTCTGGCCTCGAGTTCCCTGAGGGATTGTTGGAGTTCCACCAGTTTGTGTCCGGCTAGTTCCAGTCCCTGGGGCTGCAGGCCCTCCATGCTCACCTTCATGCCCATGATGTAGTGCAGCAGCAGGTTGAGGTGCTCGTAGGCGTAGGCGCGTTCATGGTCATGAATCTTTTCCTTCTCCACCTACAGGAAGGGAGCATGTATACGCCAACTCATCAGCTGTGTGAGGGAAGGAACTGTATAAAAACTACTTTATATCTTTTATTAAAGGTTCTCCACAGCATTACTAACATAGTTTTATTGGGCACTTACTCACTTAAAAAATAAAGTAAATGAAATTAAATTGATAAACGGACCCAGTACTGTTCCCTGGGGGACGCCACAAGCAATGTCCTAGCACGAATACCTCTAAATATCTAAAAAAATAACACTTTTAAAGTCAACATTACTAATAGTAATATAAGAGAACTGAATCAGGTGATGTATGAGATCAGGTGTCTGATCAGTCATTAGCTGTGTTTTTATTACAGTTTGTTTTTTGCAAAATAAAAGCGATTATTCTGAAATTGCTCTTTGGACGTGTTTCCAATGAAAGGTGTTTTTTTGAATGAGCTGTAACTCTCACGATATCCCATCATTCTCTTAAATTCTCATCACGCCAGAGAGAATGAACTGGTCACATGACCCCCTGAGGGAAATGAGAAAAAAGTGTTTCCGTTGCACTTTTGCGAAAAATTTTTATAACAATACATCTGAAAAACCACCTCATGAGACATAAAAATGTTTTATCTTTTGATATTTGAGAGGTTTTTAGAAATGTAGACGTTTCCATTAACAGTTTTTTATTGCGATATTTTCTAGGCGGAATGGAAACGCGAGTTTCCCCGAACAAAACTTTAAATATCAATATTGTCCTGCAGTTTTTGACCTTTTTTTTGTTAATTAAGGTAAATATCAAAAAGTGAGGATTAATCTGGAATGAGAAAAACACAATCTCCTGCATTTTCCAGGAGCTTCTAATAACCTTCATCTACTTACAGACATGTCACAGCCCACGGCATGAAACCGACACGGAGTTCTGAATTTGCTGCAGAATTTAATGTGGTCCACGTACTAGAAAACAAAAAAACACACACAAGAAAAGTACATCATTAGTTTCATTTTATACTAAAATTATTACTCGTTGTCAACAATCGTAAAGAACTTTTCCTTGGACAAAATATTCAACACACTAACTTTTGAGTTTTTCTCCTAAAAGAAAGTTTCTCCTTTTATTTTTTAAAATAATTTTTCTGTAAATAGATGTGACTCTTTAATATTTTACGTTTTCCTGCAAAATCTACTGCTGTTGAACATCTGTAGCTTCATTTTTTATTTCTATTTTTATCTCATCTCCATGTGCAAGAGTCAAACTAAAATAACTTACTACAACCAAGCACTTGGATTCAATCTGGTGCACATGATTAAACTAATATTTAATAATAATAATAATATTTTCTTAAGTGTGAAAGTTTCAACAAACTCGGACTAGGCTCTGCAGCTTCTTGTGTGTGTATTGTTTCCTGATTCACCTTTTCTCTGGGTATTTTCTTCTTGGCGCAGCCTTCACAGATCATCGGGTACTTGGGGCAGATCTCATCATGTGCCTGAAATAAAAGTGAAAGCGTTCATTTTACTGCGATCAGCAGCTGAGTCGAGCGGAGGCGAGGTCAGCGTCTTCGGTCTAAATAAATCATTTCTAACCTTGATGTTCTTGAAGTGAAACGGCTCCTTGCAGTACTTGCAGTTGAGCGTCCTCTCCGGACACTCCCGCTCGTTGTGGCGCTCCTGTTCGTTGAAGCGGATTCGTTCTTTGCAGGACGGGCAGGGGATGATCATGAACTCGCACTTCCCCTCGTGGTTCAGCTGTGGAGAAAAGGGAACGTCGGGTGAGCTGGGACACTTTGAGATGTCTAGAGTCTTATCTACCGTGCCACACCATTCAGGAGGCCTCCCAAAAAAATTTAATTCTGCAGCAGGAGAACAAATATCCAGTCGGAGCAGAAGACGTGACCATAGAGTTTGCAGCTGCAGACAGATGTGGATCAAAATTTTGCTCTTGAACACACCAATGGAGTCTAAATCATAGGTCTTTAACCAATGTTGTCTTTAACTGCTGAACCAATTGCAAGGCTGCATATTACAGTCTGACTCTGTCAGGTTCCCCACAATTGAGAGAGCCTATTCAATGCATGATATATGTATGATATGATATGCATGTTGTTTGGGGTCCTTGGTCTAAAATATGTTGAGGACTCCTGGCCTACATACATTCTGCACCAATGTGAAAAGAAATAACTCTCCACACCAGCAGGGGGCAGTAGTCTGTCGCTGCCATTCAACAGGAGGAAACAGAAAGAGGTCACGGGCTGTAATAAAAAGCAGTTTATGGCACTTTGCAGCTGTTTTTATTACATTCACCTGTGAGTAAAGTTATTTAACTAAACTTTATCATTGTTTTTAAACAAATACTTTTATACGATAAAACTATATACTGTAACTCCACCACTAACACTGACAAGTACACTTTGTAGAAACGTACTTTGAAACACCTGCCTGGTTGCCGGGCAACGAAAAGCAGAACAGACTGTGTAATAAAAGTTGCCTAAAAGAAACCTCCTGTTTCAACAAAAGTTCCACTTGAACACAAAGACTACAGCTGAGAAAATCACCCTTCTGGGAAACAGGAAGCTACTATTAGCTGCAAGGCTAAGAAGAGCTAGCCTCTCCTGAGTCCTTGTTACAGTTTATTTGTTCTAAATGTTGTTGTGAGAATGTTCTGAGATAATATTCTTCTCGAGTCTTAATTTTCTCCTCAGCTGATCTTTTTCTTCTTTCTCTTTTTCGATGCATGAAGATTGAAATATTACTGCGAAAAACAAAAACTGAAGACGTCCACATCTATAAAATGAGACATGTATTAATGACAAATAGTGAACAAACCAAACCTACCTGTTAAAGAAAAACGTGAATTAAAACGGCGGCGCTAACGACCTCCTCACCTCGTACTCTTTGATACTGCCTTTCCAAGTGCAGCTTTCGTTGATGCAAACAGCCGGCAGGTTCTCGACTTCCCTTCGAACGGCGTTGTCGGGAAAAGCCTGAATTAGCAAAAAACAACAAAACACAGAAACTTTTTTTTCTTACAACATGTAATGGGTAAATGGTGCAATTCATAGTAAAACTGCCACAATTGAATTTCTCTGAACAGCGGAAATCATCAGGATTGTAAATGTCAGTGCATTCAAAAAATGTAGTTATAATGGGAGTCAATGGGGCAAAAACAGCCACTTACAATAAGTATATATATATATTGAAATTAGGTCATTATGTGTTTATTTTTTCCCATAGCGGTGAAAAACAAAACGCATCTAAAGGGTTAAAAATTGTAAAAATAATAATAATAATAATAATTAATATGTAGTAGTTTTGATCAGTACAGTACAGTAAGCAGAAAACAGTTGAAAAATATTTTTCTGATATACTTTTTGGCTGAAAACAGCCACTAACAGTAAGAAAGGAAGTTTTTTTGAGTACTGTAGTAATTTTAGCTAAATATCAGAAACAATCGTTTAAAATAACTGAGAAAGCGTCATTTCATTTATAGAGACCATCGTCATGACTGAACAAAACCCAGTTAATGAAAGTAAATAACGACACCGGTCATCATTGCGGAGATACAATTTAATTTTGTATTTAATTTTGTATTTATATTTCTAATTTTTTTCCTCTTCTTTCTTTAGTGTTTATGTTTTAAGATTTTGGTCACTTTTTTTTTGTCTTGTAAATAAAAAGTACTTAACTTTCAGAAACTGTTTCTTTTAAATGTAAAAATACAAAAATACTCACACATCCTTGTTTCAGAATCGACGTCGGGTCCTCAAAAATATCCTCTTTAATGCAGGCGTTACATTTCTGGGGTCCATTACTGCAAAGATACAATGACAAACGTTATGATTATGCCCGTATACTCTGAAGCTCCAAACAGCCAGCAAAGCTGCATTTTTTCGGGGGACAGAAATTTACCTATATATTTGTTATTGTTCCTTTTTTGCTAGAATTTCATTTCAAGATAAAAATAAAAATTAACAAAACTTCTTTTAGCTCTGTTTTTGGTCTCCACCACCTCCTGATCTGGTTCTTTAGCTAAACGCTTCGCTGTGTTCTCAGTGTAGTTAATATCTGAGTTTGTCAGTGAAGCTCATCTTTAGGGTGATTGAATCATATCTACATATTTCTACATAATTGTCATCACTACTTTGAGTGAATTTATGTTAGCGTGACATTTGTAGAGGCAGTTTTCATGACTGACTGCGACGGCTAAAAAAACTAAACCAAGCTAACGAGTCAGTGACATCCTGTTCCACACAAATCTCTGTTTATTTTTGCTTCTTAGATTCATATTATATATATTTTTTAAATTTAAATTCAAAAACAACAGTTTCTTTTTGCTCTGTCTTTGGTCTCCACCACCTCCTGGAGGACATATCTGTCTCTTAAGCTGCTAAATGCTTCACTGTGTTCTCTGGCTAGTTGCTCTCTGTATTCTTCTAGTGCTTTGTGCAGAGAAGTTGTTGTGCAGTGGGTTTTTTTTAGCCCTAGAACGACGCTATAACAGCAACGAGACTGAAGCACAACAATAAGTTTAGGGTCCAGCTGGATAAACAACGAGCTGAAAGCCTTTATAAAGCGAAGCAAAGCTGCATTTTTTGGTGTATGAATCCTAGCTATGAATTCACGTATGTACATTTTTGCACGCACGCCTTTAACTTTTAATTAATCCCTATGTTATTACGCTATGTACGCTGCTGTCATCACAAAAGAAAACTCCCTAAAAGCTCCTCCAGCTCTCTGGCTCCTCACCTCACGGTCCTGTTGAAGCAGTAGGAACAGAAGCGATGTCCACACTGGGCTTGAAACGGTCGTCTCAGGATATTGTGGCAGCAGTTGCACAGGTGCTTGTCCTCCAGCTTGTTGCCCAGGATCTTCTTGGGGAAGCCGGGTTTGTTGCTCTCCATGGACGACGGAGGGGACGGTTCCTGTGTGGCCATGGTGTCTGTTCACACGTCGCACCTGGGAACCAAAGGGAAGACGTCAAGGAATAAACGTGACTCCGTTAATTTCACTATTCATTTCATAAATTAATCATATAAAACACTTTTTAGTTTTTCGATTATCACAGAACCACAATATTAACTTTTTAAAAAATGCGTAAATATAAATCTAAGGCATTCATGGCTTCTTTTCCAGGTTCAGCATGTGAACTTTCTTATTTTTCATCTTAATTCATCTCCTTTCTTCATAAAACAAAGCTTAACACGAGTTTTTATTTGTTTTGCACGTCTGCCAACACATAAACCATCAACTATCAGCTGTTAAACTGTTAAACAAGGCTGCAAACTATGATTTTAAGCATTGTGGATTACTTGCTTATCCACAATAAGCAGCGCCCTCTAGTGTGTGGAGGCCGGAACAAGCTGCATCATACAAAATCCAAATTAACTTAAACTTTTCAGATATAAATGAATTAAGTTTTTAGGAGATAATGTTTTAATAAAAACAAATATCTTTAAATCACTCTTTAAATTTTTTATTACAATCTTTATCATTATGATGTGGGGACATTTTAACAGTCCGACATGTTTACTCAGGCAAGTAAATGTTAAATGTTGCTTTAAATGTTAAAATAACTTCAAAAACGCTTTTAATATTAATACAGGAGTCAAAGTGTGATATTAAAATGCTTGTTTTCAGAGCGGGAGGAGTTATGAAGCAGAAAAATGTCAACTTAGGTGCTAAGGAAACAAAAAATAAAGAAGTTAATTGATTAATTATTTGGACTATAAAGACTGATGCTTTTTATTTGTATCTAAAGCTCAAAATATTATATTAAAATACTTAAACAATCAGATAACTGAGCTCTAAATGGACAAATGTCAATTCAGGTGGTAAGAAAACAAAAAAATTGGTATTTAAAGTGCCAGAAACCAGTAAAAATGCTTTTAAGATTAATCTAAACCTCAAAATATGACATTCACTAATGTTTTTAATCTGAAAAGTAGAACTATCTTTCTCACTTTAAGGCATTAATCATGGCTCTTGTCAAATCAGGAGCTTAACAGCCTCATTAGAAATATTCTTAATAATGTTCTAAAGTTCAACATTTTCACTCAGATACATAAACAAACTAATTTATGGCTTTAAATTTAATAGTACAACTACCTTCCTCAATATATTTATACTAACTTGTCAAAGTTCGCTCAACGTCTTCATCAAATCTAAAACCTTATCAACAATATAAAGCTAGTGAATGTTGGAGTGAATTATTATAATATCTGAGGATCCTGGACTTTTTTTTTTTTTTTTTTATGAAGAGGTGGGGCTCTGAGCTGTTGGTAATTCTGGGCTCAGATGATGTGTGTGAGATCTTATCTTCCTGGTAATAACCAGCAGCGATGGATGGATAGATGGATAGTAGATGGATGGATGAATGGATGGACGGATGTGTGGCAGAGCAGGCCAGCTGAGAGGCCCACACCCTTTGTTTACATCCCCACTCTGCGTCCTCCTCGTTCCACTTCACTGGGATCAAACTGGGAAGAGGAGATCGCTTCTCCTCGCAGCCACAACCAGCCCTCAGCTCTCAGCTCCGCTCAGCTCAGCTCAGCTCAGCCTGCCCAGTAACGATGCTGACAAATCCATTGTCTCTGCTCTGCTTCCTTCTCCTTCCTTGTTGCTAAGCTATCAGCATCCTTTAGTCAGAAGTGGTACCCAGCAGCACGGCGCCACGCCCCTTTGTAATCTCACAGAGAGCGTTTGCTGAGAAATGAAAGGTTATTTTATTTAAGGCGAAGCGCTGCCTCTGCGAGCAGCAGAGTTTGGACTCACCAGCGTTTTTAGTCTAAACTGTCATCGCGGCCAGAGGCTGTGAAATCTCCTCTCCTGGTCGCAGGTAGACGGTCGCGCACTGAGCCGATATCACAAGTGTTTTCGCAGCCGGCTGGAGGTGTTTTCCTCGACGTTAGCCACATAATATAGATGTTGGTCCCCAAACGCGACGGCTGTTATTGTCCAATATCGCCATTGCACTTCCAAGACTGGGTGTTACGTCATGCCGTGGGCTGAACGCGGGTTGACAGGCAGACGAGACGTGGAGGAGTCCGAGTCATTGGTCCACGATGCGGAGGGGGGCGGGCTGCAGGTTTCATCACGATCACTTCCAGCCTCCGATGCCTCCAGTGTTTCCATCTGCGTCTTTACGCGCCGCTGGTCTGCAGCCCGGGCCCTGACATGTGGACATGCGCTCACTGGCCAGTTCATTGGATACGCTGGTGAAAATGAAACCAGCCCTACACTAAAGCTTAGCTTTCGCGGAGGTTCTGGTGTTCATCACTGTGTTTAGAATAACTGAGAAAAGCTTTTCCTTCAACCAGGGGCGTCACTAGGTTTAAAGGACCAGGGGAGGCTTAGCCCCCAGGATGTAAGCAAATGTTGCACGTGAACACAAAATTTCACAAACAGCTAACAAAGACAAAGAAAAAAATGTATTCGTACATCAGGTAAATGAGCTCAGCTCCTGTTTCACGATGCACACCGTGAAGCTCCAGAAGGAAGTCACCCCAAAGGTAGAAATAAAAGGGTGCACCCTTAACTTCCAGCATGCATTTCAGACTAACTAGCTAGCTAAGTAGCAGCGTTCTTTTGGAGCTGGAATCTGTTGGGTTTTATCGGGTTGAGTAAGGCTTTGAGCCTGGGAAAAAAAAACAGGAAGAATGTTACTTCCACCACCTCACCACATAAGGAGTAGTCCACTGCAGCTTGCTCACGAGATTCGGATACATCACACTCTGATATTTCACACTTTGGAAATCAGCTAAAGTCGGTTTCGGCTTCATGTTGGAAATCACTGAATACGTGAAAGGCAGCGCTCCTCCTGTTGTCTATGGGTGAAGCCTAGATAGAACAAGACCACTGTGTATGCTTAGATGGAGGTTTCGTTTTTTTCTACCCTTAAAGTGGACAGGCTGAAGTTTCAGCGCTGAATTTTCTCTGTGTGCCAAATAAAAAACTTAAACGAGACAAGCTGTCGAGTGATCTATACATAGTTATCCTTTCCTATAGGTATAAAGATTCTGGACTGAAGGAGAGGAAAATGTCCACCTTTGACATTTCTTTTAACACTTTTAGGGACTTAAGAATGTTTTACGGAGGCTTCAGCTCCCCTAAAATAGGCCTAACAACGCCAGTCATTCACCTGTATTCTCATTTTGGAGACCGGCATCATGGCTTGGGGAGATGATACATGTTTCAGAACAAGCTGTAGTGAAGTCAAGTAGTGAATGTACTTAAAAACGTCCATTTCCTTTAATGAAATAGGAAAGTACTACACATGAGTACATAGCTGATGTATTTAACTTGTTTTTTCTTTTTCATAAAAAGTGTTGTGAACCAGAAAGTACAATATTTACAGGATATTATTTTTTTCTGAAATCTGCTTGAGTACAAGTACATAGAGACATGAAAAAAGACTTCACATGTAAATGTACTCAAGCAAATATACATTTTTGTGCAGGACCTTTACTTTAAACAGAGTTTGAACTAATTTAAGTTACTTGAAATCATTTTGTTTTATATCTACAATAAATCCTCTTAATAATATTATGACTGAAGGGTTTTTACTTGTAATGCAGTATTGTTACCCACTGCAGTGACCTGAATTAATAACTGTAACAACGCTATTAGATTTCATCAGAGCTCTTTGCATGGATGTGTTTGCGGTCCAGTGGTCACGTAACCCGGAGACTCCAACAGATAAATGTGCCGTCAAAGCAAAGTTCAACAAACATTGTATGACAACCATTTATTTCTGGACTGTGACACAATCAATAAAAGAGTAAAAGGCACAATCTCTGATCAAGATGTAAACAAAAGAATCACTACAGCTCATGAAGCGGTTCACTGGTCTTCTGACAAAGAAGCACTGAAACTAAATTTAAGTTAAGACAATTTAAAACAAGACAAATATTACTAATTAGAGGAAGCTCTTATATTACAAAGGAGAATAAAACCGCATTTTTTTTAATAGAAAATTACACAATTAGACCGTTAATATGCAAACTGTTTAGTAAAAACTCCACATTTACAATAAAAACTCTTCTGATTTGCTCCTATCTGCTGATTATTTTAACATAATGTGCGTAAAAGCAGCCTGGCAGTATTTACAAATGTGCTGTGAAATGATATTTTCATAAATCTTGATCCCCTAGATGAGTGAATCAAGCACATAAATATAATTTACTGGCAAAACAAACCTGAAGCAGCACTAATTTGACCTTTCTGTGAAATGTCTGAATGTAGTGAAATAGGACCTTTGGACCTGACACCTTACAATATATAAAATCCCACTATTGTGAAATGCAAAATAAAAGCTCTTGGATAAATACTTCATACTAACACTACCACTGGCACACTAACATAGCACAGGCTTTTTATTTAAGAGGAGTGATAAAATAGTCCTGAGGAAAAAAGAAAGAAGCCGTTATTGCACAATTTAACTTCACTAAGGTTTATCAAAGCGTCCTGTAGGAGCCATTGGAGATTTGGCACCATCTCTAATAATAAACAGTAAAGCTTCTTATCCGGACAAACCACCGTCTTCCTTTAAGTCTCCTCCAGGAGCTTCCGGAGGCTTTTTTGAATCTAAAATTAAATAAAAAACAGACAAACAAACAAACAAACAAAACATTTAAAATCATAATAAACTAAAAACATTTTGGAAAATATTCTTATTTTTTCTTTCTCGCCAAGAGTCGATGGACACAAGCTGTTAGCTTAGCTTAGCACAAAGACTGGAAATAGAGGGAAACTGCTAGCCTTGCTCTCTCAAATTCACTTACAAAACCTTAAAAATCTAAATAAATCCTTAATTTTTTCTGTATTTCCATTTTTATTCTCTGTATCTGTTCCCATTTAGATTTTCTTCCTAAAAAAACAACCAAACAAACCTTCTCAAGTTTCAACAGGTTGGTGGAAAGTTCACCAAATATCTCAGCATTCACTTCATCCTGCGGCCTCTGGATCCCGATATTTCTGCAACAATATTCACACTAAATTATTAACCGAATAACGAGGGATGCGCCGCAAATTAAAAGATCATTTTAGCTCGTACCCGTTGCGAATGTGTTCCCCCATCGACACCAAGGAGTTCAAACGATGCTCCAGAGCTACAATCTTGAAGGCCATGTAACAGGAGGACAAGACAAGGGCGCTAACTCTGGTACAACACACAAAGACACATGGACACGTCAACACGACAATAAGCAAACACGCCCAAATAATGCAAGTGATTCTTTCGGGAGACGTCCAACAATTGTCTTGTCAGAGCGTGTCGGCATCTCCTGTTCCACATAATGGAAGGTCACTACTCACAGAAACAGATAGAGGAGGAGGATGGCGTGCAGCGGCACGGACTGGGAGGATCTGCATTTCGCTGTGACTCCCAGACCTGGTTTGGTTGAGCCTGAGAATAAAAGTGAAATCAACAATTAAGAGACAAACAAGGTGCCACATTTTGATTTAAAAAAAAATATATATATATAGAAATGTTTTTGTAATAAATACATTTTTGGGATCAATCTCAAAGTTTGTTGGTGGTTACCTCAGCGTAGCTTAGCTTAGCTTAGCTTCTTAGGCTTGATTAGCACACAGCATCTCATTTATTTAATGTGTTTTTTCTTTCAGTTGCATTTGCCAAAATGTAAAACTATATCTTTAACCCTCTATAAGCCACTACTTAAAAATCCAACAGAATTTCAACAATAGTGTTATTCTAGGGCATAAGAATAACATTTTACTTTTGTGAAATTTTTCAAAATTTTTAACTTTCATGGAGAAAATCAAGCCCTTAAGTGGTGAAAAAAACTTGTAGACCACATTAGACCCTAATTTAACCTGAGAATACTTCCTTGATAGCTTGATAGCAAACCTTCTGATAGCAGACCTAAAAATGTGATGAAGTTACCAAATATGGTTCCTTCGCCCCATAAAGGGTTAAATTTACCTCCTCGCTGACAGTTAAGGTGACCAGATTGATTCAACTCCAAAGACCATATGCTAAATATGAAGCTAGAGCCATTAGCTGGTTAGCTTAGCTTATTAAGACTGAAAACAAGCCACACTGGCTGTTTCTAAAGGTATACATGAAGGTAAGGAAATACTTTTGGAATAAATACATGTTTGGGATCAATCTCAAGTGTGTTGGTGGTTAATTTTAGCTTAGTTTAGCTTATCTTAGAAGAATTAGTTAAACCATACCTTTAACCCTTAATGAGGAACTTGGAAATTATTATTATTGTTGTAGTTTTTTTTTTACTCTTGACTTTTTTACTTTACTACTACTACATCACTAATTTCTTACTACTAATTGTGAAACTACAGCCATTAGCCAGTTAGCTTAGTGTAGCATTAAGACTGGAAACAAACTACCCTTGCTGCTTCTCCAAAACAATATGTGTGCATTATCTATCAAAATGAAGTTTTAAATTCCTTATAAATTGTTGCTAAGCTGGTATTTGTTTTTTTATTTTGTTGCTTTCAGTTTAAGCAAAAGACTCTTCAAGGCTTTTTGGTTGGCAAGCGTCCACATGCTGTAAATTTGACCATCCCCCCCACAAGTGTGGTCAGAACGTCCAAGTGCTGCAGAATATGCAAACCCACAAGAATGTGCTTTGTATAGATGTGTATTCAAATGCTCTGTTTTGTGTATGAGTCTACTTGGAAATCACACTTAGAGAGCTTAAAAGGTACTGGAAGGGACATTTGGCTAACTTTGTTTCCTGTCTTACATCAATCTTCTCAATTAACTATGAGTAAGAAAATAAATAATGAGTATTTGGGATTAATGGAAGAACCTGAAAGCGCCCTTTAGAGTCAACAAACACTCTGTGACGACATGCTAACCATGAGGCAACCGGCACAAGCTCCATAGCTCGGCTAACAACCCATTTAGCTAATGCGTTAGTTTGTTAGCGTCACATTTGACGGAGGTAATGTAAAAAAGTTGTAGTGAGGTTTGGGTTTCAACTGCATCATTTAAAGGGCCACTAGTGATAGAAATGTACAGTTTTGCTGGAAGGAAATTAATTCTGTGTACTCAGTCTAAACTAGCGTCATATAAACTGATGTGTGCACCTCTGCAATAAACTTAGTGTTATATTGATGCACATACAAACCACTCTGTTTAATTTTGGGCTATTCTTTTATAACTCATTTCCCTCTGGAAAGCAGCAAAACCCAAGACTACAGAAGCACTAACAAAGCTTTTTTTTGTTGTTGCTCCGTACCGGTCTTGAGGGCGGTTCCATGTTTTTGGCTCGGAGTCTGGAGGTGGATGTCGGCGTGGACTGAAACTTCTGCGCTCTTCACCGCATTTAGAAACGTGTCTGGGAGGCCGCTGAAGTCTGATCGAGTAAACACAGGGAAAGCTGTGACTCCAGCTGCCAGCGAGCTTAAGTAAATATTAACAGAATCACAAGCAACCTCGGAAATCAACAAGCAAGAGTTATTATGACTGTCATACTCAAACTAAAAAAATGGGAGAGTTCATTAGCTATTTCATTGGGTCATTGTTGGGTTTCTGCCAACGGTCGTCACAATAACAAAAAGCGAAGCCTCAGAAGCTCAAATGTCACCTGGCGTAAGTCCAGTTTTCCACAAACGAAAGAGCATGAAAGCCACGGTGACACCTGATACTCAACCCACAGAGAATGAATAGCTCCACAAAATGTGTACAGTAGATTATAGTTGGTACACAGTAGCTTTGTGTACACACTGTGGGGAAAAGATGGAAGCACACACCATTTATTTTATCGTAGTCTGGAGTCTGAGACCCGGAACTGCTGCTCTCCATCATCTCCTGCCGTCTCTGCTGCACGACCCCGTCGAGGTCGGAGAAGGCTCCGGAAAGGTCCTGCAGAGCAACATGCAGTCAGGACAATATATGCAATGGAACCTCTATGGATCAAGAAACAGATCCTGAACAAAAACATCAATGGAAAATGGGCGGACAGACCGCCTGACTGACCAGAGGAAGCGATGACGGACATTTGACTCTGAAGCTGCTTTCACAGGACGTATCAGGGCTGATACAAATCTTGTCCTCCTGGAATGACAACATACACATTTTATTTATTTTATTTAAGCTGATTTCACATGTTAGACCATTTCTGGAAAACAGAATAAACTTTAAACACATCTTATCACCGTATAGCTTGTTATTGCTAACATGTTAGCAAACAGCTCCTGGTTTGGATGCACACAGAGCAACATTAGCATGAATTTATTTGTGTTGCTTATATTTATAAAAACTTATATTTTTTTGTTCCACCAATTCCTGACATATAGAGCTGGCAGCTAAATGCTACAAGCTAATTTCTAACTTGCTAGTTACTTGGTGCTGGTTGGACAACTTTGTTTATTTTTTCCTAAAAAGGGTAAATACTGTTTATATAGAGAGAGAGGCTATATGCCTTCATATCTTCATGCTAAGCTAACCTTCTGGAGTGTCTTTGGATTTTTTCATCTGTATGGCTAACATGTTAGCTATTTAAACATAGCACAAACAACTGTACATTAACTGTACTGTACTTAACTTTGATACGATTGGATTTCTTGTTTTCCACTGAATACAGAGAAAAATATCAGGCATATTAGCTGCTAAAAGCTAAATGCTATTAGGTACTAGAAACTAGTATCTAGTAGCATGCTAACTAGTACAACAAACTAGTATTGACTTCCTACTAGCACAACTAACTAGTAACTAATAGCATTTAGCAGCTACTAGCTACTTAGCACTAGCTACTGCTGGCCACATAACATCAGGAGTATTAGCTGCTAAATGCTAAAATAGTTTTTCTTACTTTGGTAATCTGCTGACCACGTACACTATTTTTTTTCTCCTTAGAAATTGTAGAAATGCTAAGCTAACCAGCTACAGTATATTTACATTTAGAATACAATCATAAGCAACGAAGCTAACCTTTGATCATTTGTACAGCTAACATGTGTACTGCATATTAGCTTCCACAGGGTCATATCTCTTTTATAACTTCATTCATTTTAACCCACTTATAGTTGTTAGCAGCTAAATGCTACAAGCTGGTTGCTACCTCGTTAGCTAATTCTGCTACCAACTGTTTCTCCAGATGTTCTCACTACAATTGAATATTTTTGTGATGAATATGAGCAGAAACTATTGAGCTTAAAGATGTGATTTACCTCCAGATGCAGACAGATGGACTTCAGAAGTTTGTAGGTGGTGTTTCGAGAGAGAAACGACACAAACACGTGCTGGAAAACATTAATGTAGAATCACTCTCGTGTTTATTTCAAGAACCGTCTCAAATGTTCGTATCTTACCTGCTCATGAGTAGCTTGAATCACGAGGGCGTTTGGCACTAACAACGCAGTTTTAGTCTTTTTGATATGTGTCACGGACACGACTGGAATAGAAATCTGGCAAGGACAAGATAATTATCAGATAATCACCGTGAGATAACATCAAATAATTTCCTTAACTGAGTTCACATTAACATACCTTTGTGTCTTTGCCAAAGACTTTGGAGTGGAAGCAGATCCAGTTATCAGAGACGAACATTTTGCCCTGATATAACATGTCTCTCTGCAGGGCACAGGTGTAACCTGTTGGCATCAATCCACATGAGTGAGATCAACCGCCGCATCACATTTCTTGGCTTCTCATTTGAAAATAAGAGTCTGAAACTTACTCTGTTTGAGTAACTCATCTCTGCTGACTTCCTTGAATAACTTGTGATACTGGGCGTTTGTCTTTGATAACTGAAAGAAACATTATTTTTTTGTGTTTAGAAACTTTAAAGACCGTTTGGTGACGTTTGTTGGATCCGTGCTAATACCTGGCTGGGCTGCGACTTCTTCCTTTCGATCTTAGTTTCAAAGTCACTCAGACTCAGCATTGGTGAAAGCGGCTCTGCAGGTTTCAGTCTGTTAAACAGAAGGTCAGTGTTTACGGTTTGAAGTAGCGTGGTAACGCTCGAGGAGGAGCGCTAACGAGAAATGAGCTGCGGCAGGGAACAGTCACGGCTTTAAAACACAGGCGTTTAAGACGTGTTTCGTTTTTTGGCTCTGTGATTATATAACATCTGCTTACACAGAAACAATTAAAACGGTAAACAGCGCTCAGGTTATGCAGGTATGCAACAGTTAGACGCTGACTTCAGCCAGTTTGAGTCGATTTTCGTGAAATATTATTTGCTTTAATTAAAAATTAAATCAGAAACTTTTTTTTTAAACTCAAATTTCAATAATAGGCAGAAATCCAATCCTACATGAGTCCACTAGTTTATTTTTCGTCCGATCAATGGTCCAAAATTTAAAAATAGACAAAACAAATAGTAGAAAATCTAAGGTGTATTATTTCGGCATGACAAGTCAATAAAATTTCAATATGTAAGAGATTTGATAAGGTTTACTGAGCACATTTATTTGGAGGAGGGTTTATTAACAGATAATAAACGGCAATAAAGATATTATCAGCTGTAAATGTGGTTACGACATCATTATAGTGTGTTATTAACTATTAGACCCATATAAAAACGCCTGCGCTAGAAGAATGTGGGTCACCTGGTGCCGCTTGGTTTCTTCCTGACCTCCTCTGACTCCACGTCCACAGAGAGCTGGAGGTCTGTGGGGGAGCGTCCTCGCCTCCTCTGCCTCCTCTCACCTCCATGGTCCCCCTCAGACCTGGAGACACCACACACAAACACACAAACACACACACATAAGGACACACACACAGGAAAGCTGTTCTCTCTTCTCCTGCACACCTGTCCTCTGAGAGAAACAGCGAGATATTAACAAACATGTGAGGACACGTTTAATTTGCGCTCATGGACGTGATTATGGTTTAAAAGCAGATGTACCACAATCTGCCGCTTTCCCCTCTAAGGACTGTATAAGGTTATTGTTGTTTAAATGTTGTTTTAATGTCTAATTAAAAGGACAATACATGAAAATTAGCTTTTTAGATGTTGATCTGTGTGTATAAAGGAGGTTTGGGCTCTAGAGGGCCCCATAAAAACATCTTCCAAACCATCAGATTTTTATCTATCAGTGACATAAGAAGCTTTGTCCTTGACTCTTTCACTGTAGAGTAACTCCATTTGCCCACGTTCATCAATTAAAAGTCGCCCCATTAATTCAAACAGAAAGTTTTTTAAAAAAAAGGAGGACGTGCATGAAAAATAAGCACAATGCAATGAAGCTGAAAGGGGGGAAAAGGAAACCCGGGGCCCTTTTCATCAGATCCAGACTCACGTCGAGCGATTCCCCCGGGACTCCTTGCAGGGAAGTGGTTCCACCGCGGATAACGGGGTCAGAGGTCTGTCCGCCGCCTCGGTCATCAGCACCATGGTTTCAGAAACTCATAATCCCGCTCGGATCCGCCATCGGGGTTTTGCAGCGCTGCAGCCTTTCCGCCGCATATAAAGGCGAAGCTTCAGGAAGCCCTGAAAGTTTGGGACGATCGCTCGATGGGCCACAGAGGAGGAGCCGGGAAGGGGGAGGGAGCTGCAGGGAACAGCGTCAGGAGGCTCCAGCTGACCGAGTCTGGACAGCGTCTTCTTCCTGCATTTTATCCTCTCATTACAATAAACTACAACAAACACGCTCTGGCTGAAGAACGCGTGCGTAAAAGCGCTGCGTAATTTTTAGGCGAATGGTTGTAAGAGGGAACGTGAGCTCTTGTTGAGGATAAAACTGGGTTTTAACTCTTTAAAAGTCACAACAGGGTGTATTTGATGTGGATTTCCAGCAGGGGGCAGCACAGTCAAGGGGATTTTGTTTTTTCCAGGTGTGTGTTTGTCCTCGTGTGACCTACAAGTTAAAGACGATATTTAAATATTAAAATAAGCTAAATATAGAGGTGGAATTTAAATAGGTTAGTTCAGACTTGATGTGGTGCGGGAAGGTTATCAAACTATCTAGGTTACGTCCAGAAAAACAACTTTAAAACAAAGGTTAAGTTAAACCATCTGTACATATATATCCACTTATACATACGTCTTACTTATACAAGTAAGATTTTGAAATGGAATATTTTATTATTATTATTATTATTTTGATAATAATTTACTAATTCAAATATTTCACTTGGCGGGCATGTAAAGTCTTTTTCTGTGAAGCCACTTTTACTTTTAATACTCTTAAGTGTTTTCTATTGTCAGTGTTTCCATGATAATTTTAATTAAGTAGGTAAAGAAACAAGATACAACAGGCTGAAAGCTATTTGCTGCTTTTGGACATAGCGGTTCAAGTTTTTGTGCTAAACTAAGCTAGCCATCAGCTTGGTTTAGATTTATATGTATATAAAAGTATAAACAAGCTTCTCATGCATTTCTGAAAAATAAAATATAAATAATTCCCCAAATTAAACTTTATGTAGGTTTGTCCCTGCTTTGCAAGATAGTTTCAAACAACAACAACAAAAAAAATCTTTTTTGATTGTGCAGCTTAGCTAATAATGAAGGCAAAGTTACTATTGAAGTGTATTGTGTTAAAGTGACACTGAGAATTATAATGAAGAGAGATTTAGTTAAATTAGAAAGCCTTTGTCTTCACCAGTGCACCTAATTTCAGATTAGATTGCAAACTATTACACACAATATACATATGAAAGGAACAGATAAAAGAATAAAAAAAGTAAGATGCCAAGAAACACAGTGGAATCAATGGTCAATAAATAGAATAAATAGATAAAACTAAACTAATTTTAAAAAAATCACACAGATAAAAGATTATGTAGAATTTAATAGCTGAATGGCGGAGGGAATAAAAGTTTTATTTTTGTTATTATTCGTGCATGTCCCTTCTTCAGGCTCCAGGAGGCGCTGTTGCAGCATTTAACGAAAGCGTCAGTTGAGGCGCTGAAGACTTGTCAGAGTTCATTAGGAATCCAGGAGGCAGCAGCACAGCCAGCAGTGCAATGCAAGCTAGCAGCTAGTTAGCCTGCCATTAATCATGGCTGACAGGGAACTCTGGGTTAAAGGTGGGAAAGCTGCCAGCGACTCTGTTAGTGATTTTAAACTGGAGGAGCGATCAGGGAGACATGGAAACCAAGTGTTTCTGCTTATTTACAATTCACCAACTATAATTACAGTCAAAAGTTCCCGTCGCTACGTCCAGTCGAGCCCCTTAAATCATAGTGATACATGATCAAAATACAGCTTTAGATGCACAATAAACAACAACACTATGTTTTGCCTGAAAACTATTTACTCCGGGTGGGCAAATGTGTTTTCAGGCTTGAATAGAAAGTTTAATTTTGGGGAATATTTATATTTCCTACAGATGGGACAGACTCCAGCAACCAGCACGACGCTGGTGAGGATACGAGGTCGTAGAGGATGAAATAAGGTTTATATTTTCGTGATAGTTTCATGTATGAACCTAAAAGAAGCAGATGTTTAGCTTAGCTTAGCATAAAAACTAGAAACAGCTGGACTGGCTGTGCCCAAAAGTCGGTCTTTTAACATCATTAAAATTAAATATAATCATGAATCTACTGAGAAGAAAAAGTACTTAAAAGTATTAAAAGTAGAAAATGCAAAGATTTTCACATGAAATGTTTAAATATTTATTATTATTTTTAAAGATGTATTAACATCCCCTTTAACTAAGTTAAAAGTTAATGCACAAGTAAAAAATTCTCAATTTTTCCATTTTAAGGAAGCAAATAAAATGGTCGGGGTGCAAATTTTTGTGCTTCCATCCATCAAGTAAATAGATTTCATTCATTTTTGGTTACTAATACAATTTCTGATTAAAACCAGGCATCTTCTTCTTCTACATGAGTCTCTAACTGGCAAAGATGCTAACTTTGACGCTAACTACAGCGCTCTACTCGAACATTATTAAATAATAGTGAAAGTAATTTTAATACAAGGTTTTATTACATGTTTCCGACCTCTGTGCTACGCTAAAAAATAAGCTAATCTAATTTATTGTGGTTCTAGCTCATATTTCACAAACAGGAGGCTGGTATCAATCATCTCATCCGACTCTCAACGAGGAAATGCATTTGTGTTTTTGAAAGCTATTCTTTCAAAAGCCCAGATTGATAATTAGATTAAACCGAGTGTTTGAGATGTTTCGCCTCCAGCTAAGCCCCGCCCCTCAAAAAACGTCATGTTGTTTACAAACTGTGAAGATGAAGTTGAACATGAAGATGCGTGTCTGGTGTGTAATAATTTTAATATAAGCTTTTATTACTTGTTTCCAGCTAAACTAAGCTAATCTATCGCGGCTCTGGCTCAATATTTCACACAGACACAGGAGGCTGGTATCAATCTTCTCGTCCAACTCTCAGCAGGGAAAAAAGGCATTTGCGTTTTCCAAAAGCTATTCTTTTAAAGCCCAGACTGATAATTAGATTAAACCGAGCATTACCCGCGAACGGTTGGGGCGTGAAAGATTTGTGACACCGACAAACATCTTCTTCTGGAGGCAGAAACCTTTTTTTCAGAGCCTGTCACGACATTTAACAGGAGAAAGACGGAGAACAAGGAACGGCGTAGAGAAAAGGAGGCTGCTGAGAGAGAGAGAGAGAGAGAGTGCAAAAATGGTACTTGTGACGGGGGAAGATTGAAGTCCTGTTAAGTGCTCCGCTTGAAAGCATGTCTGGCCTCATTAGCTGTCAGTTGTAACAATACTGAACTGGCAGTGAAGACAGGTTGGAGTCTAGTGGTCATAAATCACTCCTCGACAGCTGCCTGACAAGCTGGGAACCAGTGCACAGGCACGGGGCACAATCTCAGCCCTCGACACTGCACAGACGCACGGTAATCTAAGAAATCATCGCGGTGGTTCGAGCCCCCCCCTCCCCCACCGAAAATTACAAGGAGCCCGCGAAAAGTGGCGTGTCGACGTTTTGTAAGAGGGGGGAAATTGCTCTCATTTCGTGTCTGCCTTTGCACACTCGTACGTAAAAACCTTCATCCCCCCCCCCCTTGTGCCCGTCTGTCCCCGGCTACGTCCATTAGCTAAACGAGCAGTGGCTGGTCGTTGACTTCTGTGGGGGCATGTGGGAGGGTGGGTGGGGGGGGTTAAGAGCAAGGCCTGCGGGTCATTAATCACGGCCCCTGACATGCAGAGCAGGAGGCCAAGGCTCCCCTATGCATACAGCTGCTGGGCCACACTCATTGCACAGGCGATGTGTTGACCCTCCTACGCCCCGACTCCCAGCGCCTGTGGCTCTCATCTGTCCGAATCCCTCACCGTTTGTGTCAGTCACTGGTGCTGTCAAGACGCCGCCGCCACCGCCTCCCTCCCTCCCTCCCTCCCCGGGCCCGACACCCCACTCCACGCCACCGTGTTTCCTGCTCACGTCTTAAACGTACCCAGATTAGGATGCGAATGCAAACTAATCTGATATTTGTAACGAAGTGCAGCGTCACTAGCGTCATCATCTGTAGCGATGTCACCGTCAGTCAGATCAGGCTAACGCTTCGGTGCAGACAAAGTTCAAATAAAAACAAAGATGGCAGCTCCGTGGCTACATCCATACAAAGCAAAGTCAATGCAAACATCTGAGAAATTTAAAAACTCCAGTGCAGGTTTGTTGGACAACGACGGAGATGTAGAGTGCAGAAGAATAAGCTTTTAATCTGAAAATCTAGTAGTAGACCCCCTTCATGGACGATGTCACTGTGATGTCATGACGTTAGCTGGAGGCAAAACAGAGTGAGAACACTGTCGCTTTGTCGTCTTGCTGTATTTTTGGAGCCAAAACCGCAAAAAAAAAAAAGGAAAAACACTAACTTGAAATTTTATCGCATACCAGCCACTAACAGTCATAGACAAATTGTTGTTGAATGCGATTAAAAGAAAGGATTTGAATGAGACAGTTAATAACAACACTCTGCAGAACACGTCTGATATCAGGTAAAATAAATATCTAATACATCATCATTTTCAGCCTGGATAACGTTATGAGTTAGAATAAATTACGGCTGAAATTACGTTAAGTTAATCATTATTTGGGGGAAATCTTGTTACATATTAATGCTAATGCTAACCGCTAGGCTAGCTAACACAACGTTAGTTGTGTGTTTCTGGGGTGTTCAAGCAGAAGTTGTATTTGCTATGTTACCCTCCGCAGTGGTTCCACTTACTTCTTGTAATATCTTTGTAGGAGAGACTTCACTTGATAAAGACAGACCAGACTTCGTCCCCTCTGTGTCCTCTGGTCAAATCGTCCAAAATAAAATAAAATATATGTAGAATATACATTTCATCATCTTTCTATAGAATCAACGAGTAATAGAAATGTATTTGTAGCAGTGGAAACATTTAAAGAAACTGAACCAAATCTCTGCTAAAATATGAGGGATTCAAACTGGGGCTACATGAACCTTTGACATTTATGCTAAATGCAAAATAGTCCCATGCTAACATATTAGCTTATAAATATGGTCAACATAATAATAATAACCTTAATTTCTAACAACATTACAAAGTGTTTAACAAAAAATACATTATTTTAAGAAAATACAGTTAGAACTCAATCAAAATAGCATCATAGCATCTACTTAATTCAATTGTAAAACCTTTTCTTTTTAAAATAAATGTTTATTATGAGCATGTTAGCATGCTGGTGTTAGCATTTAGCTTAAATTTCTTAGAGCAATTATCACGGCTCTTAGTCTTGTCAAGTTTTGGTGCTGATCATTTGGATAATTCTCATTTAGTAAAACTCATGTTGGCATTTTTGGAGCAGAACATCTGTGTATTTTAAATATGAGGATGTTAATCTTGTCGATCAGCCTTTTGTTTTTCATGCTTCACTTCCAATTCCCATAACTGTACGTCAAATAACCAATATAATGTTTAAATGTTTGTTTCTTTTAAAACAATACACACATTTCCCCCAGATTTCTGTTATAATAACAAAAGCAGGTACTTAAAGGTCAGTTAAAATAACAGTCACAAGTAGATGTAGCTAATTAAGTTAGCTAACGAGCCACAGTAACCACGAGTGAAATCACTGTTATGATATCTAAATGTTTTATTTAAATAAGTTTTCTTAAAATAACATCAATTTACCCCAAATTCCTGTTGAAGAAAACCAGAAGCAGGATTTAAAATAACCTCGGTTAAAGTTTTCATTTAGTAAAACTCATATTTGGTGTTTTTGTAGCAGAACAAGAACGTCTTCTTTAAACATGAGGACGTGAACCTTGTCAATCAGTTTTTTTTTTTCGTGCTTCAGTTCCACATTCCCGTGATTGGACGTCACGGCGAAGCCAACACAGACTCCGTCATGTAAAATAAAACAAACACCCAAAGGCACAAATATGTGTAAAAACTAACGTGCCATCCCATCCTCCCTCCCGTCCACTTGACTTGACGTCACCCAGATCCACAGCTGTCTGCGTAATGATAAAAGGCAGTCGGGCTGCCAGACACTGGAACACTGTTTCATCATTCACAGCTACTAAATCACCGAGTCCAGGCACAAGACATCTGTTGAAAGCTGGTTCCTTATCAGCCCTTCCAGCGTGATGTGGGGAACATCTGGACTTTCTGAAGACTTTGGCAGAGTGTGGGGCTGGAAAACGCACAAAGACGGCTAATTTTCCAGAATGTGTTGACACTTAAACTGTAGGCCAGGTGATCTATTGCAGCATAGCATGCACTTTGAAACTATGTGGCACACGTGAATGAAACCAGAAGAGAGATTTCACATCGTAAATTGACAAATTTACAGGATACGTTTTTCATTATTAAGCAAAAATTGGGAAAATGAATCAACGTCGATACCGATTTGTTCTGCTTAGTTACTGGTTCCTCACACAACATGAGCTTGGGACTGTGCCAGACTCATTAATAATATGTTAATCTTAATAATATCTCGCTTTATTTAAACGGAGGATAAACAAAGCACGCTTGATCTATTTGTTCAGTGAAAATCACAACTTTTCCAAGTGGATCTAGGAAGCTAATTGAGCTAAGCTACTGGCTATGTTATTGTTACTGTTAGCTCTGTTATGACATTTTAATGTTTCGAGTTTTCCTTCAAAACTGTATCAATTCAACCCAGATTTTTGTTAAAGAAAAACAAAAGCAGGAGTCAAAGATTTTGTCTGTAGAAAATAACAGCAGTCGCACAAGGGGAATCACAAGCTAACTAGCCACTGTAGCTGTGTGGAGTTGGTGGAAATCACTGTTATGACATCTTGTAAATCATCTTATCAATAAAAAAATAAAAAAATAAAATCTTATTGGTTAAAATACTAGTCACAAGTGGCTGTAGCTGTCTAATTTAAGGTAGCTAACTAGCAACGCTATCGTTAGCGCCATGAGTTGGTTGAAATAACTGATATAATATTTAAATGTTTGAAGTTTACTTTTAAAACAACATACGTGTTTCCCCCAGATTTCTGTTTAAGAATTACAAAAGCAGGTATTCAAAGTTAAAATGACAGCAGTCACAAGTGGGTCTAGCTAGCTAATTAAGTTAGCAAATGAGCCACTGTAACAATGAGTGAAATCACTGTTGATTGTGAAATTTAACATAATTTTATCACAGATTTCTGCTGAAGGAAAAACAGAGGCAGGAATTAAAATAACCATGGTCACAATGGTTAAAGGTGGATCTAGCTAGCTAATTAAGCTAATTAAGTTAGCTAACAAACATCGATTAGTTTGAATCACTGTTGGGATTTTTGAATTTTTATGGTCTTCTTTTAAAACAGGTTTTAATATTCTCAAAATGAATAAGCCTACACAATATTGTCTTTTTTATCAAACTGTTAACCAAAACTGGGTAAATTAATCAGTTTTGAATTGTATCTGTTCTGCTTTGTTACTCTACCAGCTCATTATTAACATGACGTACAGTTTGTAGCAATGTGAGCAGATTTTAATTCAAATTTCGTAGCAATATTTTGTAAACATTTGTTGATTTTGGTTGAAGATAAAAGCAGAATCCATTATTTTTTTTTTTTTTTAGTTGCAAGTAGATGTAGCTTATTTATGCTACAATAGGCTAAATAGTTAGCTGGTTTAATAGTAGCACCATGAGGCCGTCAAAACCACATTCTGACATTTTATTGTCTAAAGTCTTGTTTTAAACCTTGTTGAAGGTCTTAAATGTAAAAACTCAATGGGCATAAAAGTTGTGAAAGTTCAACAAAGCTAGCGAACATGTTCTAGTTAGCATCTGCAGTTAGCTGCTGCCTTTTACTTGGCAACTGTTCGCTAACAACGTTAGCTAAAGGCCAGCTAACTTGATGTGTAAAATGCAAAAAGATGAGGCTGTTGGGAATAATAAAAAGAAAAACTCTGTTCAACCATTCCTGAAAACACAACTCCTGAACCTTTCTAAAAATATCCAGTCACAGGTTGTGAACACAAAAAAAAAAAAAAAAAAGAGGGATTACAACACATAGTTGTCACACATCCACGAATTATTAACTTGTAGTATTTTACTTGTAGATTATATCATCTGTCATCTGCACTGAAATATTATGAATACTGTTGTCTACATTGGCTTTTTAAAAGCAGCTCTTACGTCTTTTCTCTGCATTTTTAAGTATTCGGGGGTATTTTTTTGTGTGTGTGTGTGCCTCAACACACACACACACACACACACACACACACACACACACACACACACACACACACACACACACACACACACACACACCCTGTCTGTTGTAAGTTAGTGGCAGAGATCAGGTCTGCTGGTTAGACTAAACAACAGCATTTGAGTGGATTTGCTCTCCCTCATTAATCATCCTGACAGCCTGAAAAACAACATTTCCTCCTTAATGACTGTATTTGAGTAATGGTGTCTGCTTATTTCCATGCGAGCTTCTCTCTCTCTCTCTCTCTCTTTCTCCTTTGCTTTGTAGTCTCTGCGTATTCCTCTCTGCTGCCATCCCTGTGTATTTTGGAGTCTTCTTCTTCTTTCGCTGACCTCCCAAACTTTGCGGCGTGGCATCTGCGCGGGGTCACGTCGGCCAATTTTTTACGGTGAGGCTACGTCGACCCGTGAGGGAGAATGTGGCCGTGAGGATCCAGATCCAGCGGAAGCCAGAGGATGGTGTCACCCACCCACCACCCCCCCCCCTCCTCCACCCCAAAAAAAAAACCCACCCTGCATGCGGCTAACCCACCGGCAGCCGATGCTGGCCTCCAGGCCTCCGCTGGTCACTGCCAAAGCACGTCTCCCCCGTTAAACACCGGGTCTGTGATGCATGAGAGCTGACAACTGAGCTCGGAGCCCTCAGAGCAGAGCCAGATCAAAACCAGCTGGGGCCATGCACATTAGCAGAGAAACCATAATTGCGTTTGCCCTCTTGTACACCACTTAACTTACTCACTTTTTTTTTTTTTTTTTTTTGCAGAAGATACAAGGAAAGAGAGGTGGGAGAGAATCTCAGACGTTCCCCCTTTTTAGAAGTAAAAAAAGTGCAGCTAATTTATTATTGGATGCGGCCGGCGTAAAATACGAGCAGTGCTAGTGGACGAGCTCCCTCCGACAGCGGTTTTTTTTGCGAGAGAAAAAGTGTATTTTGAACCTTTCCCTCGGGCTGTGGGTGGATGTAAGTGATGGGTTTACAGCGGTTTAGGAACATCAGTATTGCATGGCTGACATCTGTGTCTGCTTTATTTTTGGACCACTTGAAAAGCCCTCATAGTAGGATGATGGATGAAGTGATAAAGTTGGAGAGAGGACAAAATGAAAGCAGAAGAAGAGTCCGTTTCTGGGAAGCAGATCTGTAACTTCGGAGACGAGTCGGAGAAAGCTTAAGAGACACATGTTAGTAATTGGTGACTACGCCTAATGATTTTAATGCATGAAATTTCTCTCCGAGGGCGAGGGGGGGATATAAAATCCAGAAATATTTCACAGGCTTGAAAGTAGTCATGAAAATTTATTTATATATGTATCCGTGGACATGTTTTAGATCTAATTCCTCCCTTTATTCTTTCGAGCTGTTTGAGGCTAATAGAGAGGTTAAAGGCTTGTCATGTAATGAAGGAGCAGCTCCACAGTCTGTCATCATTAATCATTGGAGCTGTCAGGCTGCACCCAGGACTCACTTAGACCAACCAGGCGGGAACAATACCAGAAACGCTGCAGCGGAATATGTCCACAACACTCTGGGGTTAATTTAGAGCGCTACATTTTTTATTTTTTTTTAAAGTGCTGCGGTAACCACGGCGTTGAGGAAGCAGGGTCGGTTATGTGATGGATGAAGGACGAATTCTCTGGTTGAGTGAATGAGCGAACCTCCACATCCTCCCCTTAACATCTGCCACTGAGCACGACGTTAGATCGCCAACAAAGGAAAGTGATGAGTTGACTTAACTTCTGTGCAAATACAGGTTTGAGGAAAAGGGCCAGAAAGAAACGGAGCACTGTTTTTTTATATAAAGCAGGCATTTGGTGCACTGGTGCTTTAAACTAAGCGCCTGAGCTAACATGGCTACAAGTGTAATAGAGATATTCTTTAGTATCTCAGTTTAGCGTGTTAGCATTTAAAGCTCAAAAAAAGAGTGCAGTAAGGCCTGAACCTTAGGCTTTTACAGTGGTATGTTAAGCTAAATGCCAGTGCTAACATGTTTACAGCAATAATATATACCATCTTAAGCATTTAAGCACTTAGCATGTTAGCAAATAAAGCAAAAAATGCTTTAAGCTAAACGCTTACGAGTATAATGTTTATCATCTTTAGTATCTTAACTTACCGTGTTTGGACAAAAAAGCAAAATCAGCAGTAAGGAAAAAAGTATGCATGATTTACAACCATAATATATATCATCTTTAGCATCTCGATTTAGCTTCACCAAAAAAGTTAAATGAGCGAAAAGAAAAAGTTCAGGAGAGCCCGTACTTTAGTGCAATGGTACGTTGAGCTAAACGCTAGCATGCTTCCAAGTATATATCATCTTTAGTATCTTAGTGTGTTTGAACACAAAGGCAAAATTAGTAAAAAAGAAGGAAAAAGTTCAGGAGTATAAGTGGTACGTTGAGCTAAACGCTAGTGCTAGCATGCTTACAAGTATAACGTATATCATCTTTGGTATCTTAGCGTGTTTGAACAAAAAAGCGAAATTAGCAAAGAAAAAGGTAGTACTAGTAGCTGCATGCTCACAGCAGTAATATAACCCATCTTTAGCATCTCGATTTAGCTTGTTCACAAATAAATTTAAATGAGTAAAAAGAAAAAGTTGAGGAGAGCCTCTACTGCAGTGTTATGTTAAGCTAAATGCTAGTGCTAGCACGCTTATGGGTTAGCTTAACCCGTTCCAAAGACTTAATCTGAGACTTAACCCTAAGATAAATAAATGTAAAAACTTTAGCATCTTTAGATAGAACGAGTCAGCAGATCAAGAAGCTAATGGATCGACAAAGTAAATATTATTAGCAATAAAAACAAAAGAATTAAAGTACCAGATCCTGAACAGTTTTCATGAAATGTTGCTTTTTGTTTTGCTTTGAGAAATATTGTTGGGCTACCATGAAAAACGTAGTAAAACATACTAATAAAATCATAACAGTAGTCAACTCCTGATTCTGACTAAATTAATTGACTTTACGTCAAACCTGCACAAACCCCCCTGTAGTGCCTTGGAATAGCATTGAGTTAGCTTTTTTTTAGCTTTATTTGATGCTCAGAACTACATAATATACACCACATCAAATGTTACTCGAACGGTAATTAAAACTAATAATTTATCTTCATTTCACAAGGGAATGATTTAATAAAACTGTAATCTGGGACCATTCATCCCTGCCTCAGTAATTTTCACGCTACCTCAAGCGTCGCTTTATTATTTTAATAATTAGCAGGAAAAACACATAATTATTTTAATGGGTTTGGACAGGTTCACGTCAGCAAAAACCTTGAGGAGGTGTCACCAGTCGCCAATAGGTGGCATCACACTCCAGCTTTACGACGCCTCTGACTGGAATCACCTGAGCAGGAGAAGCTCATTGAAATCCAATAAAACCACTTCAGCTCCAGAGTCTGACAGTGACAGAGAGGAGGGGGCCGACACTCGGCGGTGTGATTTTTTTTAATAAACTAAGTGTTTCCTCCTCCTGGAAACATCTCGAAACCCCTGAAACGGGAGCGCTCACTCCGGTTACAGGCGGCCGTGACCCCTGTGGGTCCCCTGTCAGAGTTGTGAGTGACCACCGTGGGACATCTACACCCCCCGTCCAGGGTGTCACAGTGTCATGTTGCTAGGAAATGGGGTATTACGGCTGCCAATCACGCGGCTGCCGTGGTAACGTGATCGGCCGTGGGGGCAGGAAGCAGCTTTCGATGCTTATCAGGATCATACAGTACGTATACGTTACACCCTCGTTGCTGCTCTCGATTGAGCGCACAAACCTGGGAGCATGAAATCTTTGTGCTGTCGGCGGTAAACCACACCCAGTCTCATCAATCATCCGCTAAAAGCAGGCGCATCCGGATCACGCACGCCGACAAAAAAGTTTACATCTTTCCTTTCACCTGTTTTCCCTTTCAGAAGAGCTGTAAACTGGCAGAACCGGACGGGAGAATATGTATCCCACGTTTTCTTTTTGCTCTTCTGAGAGGAATCGGAGAAGAAACGTCTGCCGTAAATCAAGACCTGTCACTTTTCAGAGTTATTGGATCATTTCCAACCAAATATAACACCTGAAACTCTCTGATGGATCTGACGTTAGAGCCGCGTCACTGAAGTCGCATCAGAAATGAAGACAACCGCTTACACATCTTCAGTGTGATTTATTTACCAAAATATGACCTCCCCTGTGACCGGACGGCGCCACGTTGGGGTGCTCCAGTTTTTACAAAAAAATATCACATTATCTCAAGATTTATTGATTTGCTGTTGAAAATTAAAAAAAAAGAAAAACAAAAAGGAACAATCAGAGGAAGTTCAGAGAAGATTTGAAACATTCGAGAAGTAAAAGGTTAAGACACCTGTCAGCTGCTGTGTCCGCTCAGACGGCCGCAAAAAACGAGAAAGAGTCTGATGTGGTGAACATTAAAGCAAGTTTCCCCGTGTAAAATAAATACTCAGTAGGAATAAAACGAAATTAAAACGTAAGCAACCAAAACATATCATTACACACCATGGAGCAGTTAGTGGTGTAACGCTGTGAATTTACATGCATCTCTAGGAGGAGGAGGAGGAGGAGGAGGGCGATTTGCAGACTTGCATCAGAGGCGAAGCTGCAGCTCGCTGACATTTCTCTGCACTAAATCATCGTCATTTAGCAGCGAGAGGCCCCGAAACATCCAAAGAGCTTTTTTATGCAGCGTCCAACCGTCAATTTGCAAACAAAAAAAAAACAAAAAAAGAAAAAGTCAGCTCAGCTCAAGGCGGTCGAGTATCCGAGCAGAGCGCAGACATGCAAGGACGAGCCACGTGTCCTCTGACGTTTGATTGGAAACACACCGTTTATAAAATAAAGAGTGAAGATGCTCTCAAGTGAAAACCCAGGACTCCAGCGCCGCTCTCACTTCTCCGCTCAGCAACTCGCCGCGATTAACGTAACGGCTTAACTTTCTGGATGAGGAAAGACACCGCTCTCAATGTCTGCCCGCTAAATATGCAGCTACAGCTAGTAGCCTGTTAGCCTAGCTTAGCATAGAGGCTGAAAACAAAAAAAAAACAGGGCTAGCTTGACTTGTTTACAGGTAACAAACACGCTTTAGAAGTTAGTTAACTAGCACCTTGTGAAATTAATTTTTGTACTCATACTGAAATTGATTTTAGGGTTTTTATCGTCACATGGCGCCAGGCTGCCTGTATGCTAAGCTAACTGTCTGTAGCTTTACATTTAACAGACGTGACATGAGAGAAGGTGTCAATCTGCCAGAAAAAAAAAAGCAAAAAAAGGGCTAATTTCCCAAAATATCTCAATGTTCTTTTAGTACATTTAAGTGGGCGCTGCATTACTGGTATCCAAGAGCGGACGCAGATCCAAGTCTTTGACTGTAGAGAGCGTAATGGGGGTAGTACGGCCCCGTGGTGGGCAGAGAGTGCAGGGAGATGGAGGACGGCCCGGAGGGGAGGTGGACCTTGCTGTAGGGGTGATAGCGAGCTAAGCCCAGGCTTGGCGGGGCCCTGAGAGAGAGGGAGCCCGGCATGGAGCCCGGGCTGCTCTGGTGCGGGAGGTGGAGGTGGCAGGAGGCCGGTCCGGAGGAGGACACGGAGAGCAGCTTACTGTCCATCCCCACGGGCAGAGCCGTGTGCGTGCGGAGGTGCGCCAGGAGCTCGTCCGACGTGGTGAAGCGCTTGTCGCACGGCCCCGCGGCCGAGACCCAGTTGCAGGCGTGGGGCAGGGGGTCGTTGGGGAGCATGAATCCGTACGTGTAGAGCGGGTGGGACAGGGACGGGGACACGCTGGAGGACAGGGAGTTCTGGTGGAGGGAGTGGAGCGGGTGGGAGGGGTACACCAGGGGGAAGCTGGACTTGAGGCTGGAGGAGGGGTCGTGGATGCAGGAGTTGCAGTTGCTTCCGCCGAGGTGGGACACGCTCGGGTAGCTTAGGCAGTAGGGGTCCCTGCACAAACCCTGCATGAAGGAGGGAGGGGAGGCGCCCGTGAGGGGGCTGGAGCTCGGGTGCTTCCCCGGGACCCCCATGCTCCCCACGCCGAGGCTCGACTTGGTCGGGTCCAGCCCGGGGACGAACTGGGACGGGTAGCCAGCGTAGCCGCCCACCACGGACCCGTGGTAGCCCATGTTAGAAGAGGGCAGGGGGAAGAGCGGCTGGCTGGTCTTGTAGGGGGAGATGGGCGTGATGTGTCCCGGGCCGAGGCTGGGCGGGGCCGACTCTGCTTTGCCCCCATCGTGGTTGGAGCCGCCGTCGGAGCTGTCGTTGCTGCAGTTCGTGCTGGCTCGTACGTGGCTGGAGTTCGCGTGGTGCGGACTGTCCGAGCTGGCCTTGGTCACGTCAGCGTCCTTTTTGGGATTGTTATTATTGTTATTGTTGTTGTTATTATTATTGCTGCTCGTGCTCGTGGGGCTGCCGTGCTCGTGCGCAGGTTCACCGTTGGGGGTCTGGGGGTGCGACGTGGTCTGTCCGCCGGGGGACAGGCCCTGTTTGTGGCCCGGCGGGGGGCTGCTGTTGGCTCTGGAGCCGGGCGACGCGGCGTGAGGCGGGTAAGGCTGCTGGCCGCCGCTCGAGCTCCCGTTCGCGGCGACGTTATTGCTGCCGGGCACCCTGAACCCGACTTTGTCGCCACCGGAGCTGCTGCTGCTGCTGCTGCTGCTGCTGCTCGTGACACCGTCTCTGCGGCAGTCCCCGCTGCTCTTGTTGTAAGGCTTGAAGCTGGATTTGTCGTCCAGGGAGGGGCGGTGCTCCCCCAGCTTCAGGCTGGAGGAGGACGAGCGAACGCTGCTCTCCTTGTCCCCCTGGCTGCAGGAGGATCCCAGCTTGGAGGAGGACGGAGGGTCTGGTTTACCAATCTGGGAGCATGTCTGAGCCAGCAGGGCCAGGGGACTCTTCTTGGCGTCCAGCTACAACAACAAAACACTCAGGTCATTTTTATTTGAATTATTCGAGCTGTCATGTTAAAAAGAAAAAAAAAAAGTAGTGTAAACTAAACTAACCAACAACAGTCCTCTGTTGACATGCACATTATTGTTCTGTCATAACTGGGGAAAATCCCTAACCCTAACTTCTCATAAGCCAAGACGACATTTTTGAGCTTTAGAGGAAAGAAAATTCATCTGAATTTCACAGAAAACTGTTAATTTTATAAAATATTCTTTGCCTTTGTTTGCCATTGTGGATTTTGTTCAATATTTTTGACGTCTTGGCCTTAGTTTGAGCAAAAGCAGACATCACCCTTTAATGCTCCAACCTCTAAAGCTAATCTTGCAGACAAAAAAAAAATCTGGTAATTATATAATAAACTTTAGCTTTAATTTGAGGCCTGGGTTAAGACCAGTAGTATGTTGTGCAATTTGCATGAAAACAAGGCACTGAAGCAAAGAATATGACATTAACCACAGCTGAAGGTTTATTATTTCACTGTCCGTCTGACTACTGTGGGGTTTCTCTCCGGTGTCATAACAGATTTTATAATTTCACCTCACTGTTGCGAAATCCGGAAAACAGCAGCGCGAATGACCTCTACAGAATAAGATAAGCTTTTAAATTGTGTTTAAAAAAAAAAAGAAGAAAAAAAAAGTCAATAAATACCTCGATGCTCACTGGCGCGGACGTTAGAGGCTGTAAATATTCCGGGTGCAGCAAGTGTCCGGTGTGCGCGGTCAACATCTTGAGGACGCGGATGGGAAGCCGCTTCGCCTGCCGAAGTGGGTCCAGAGGGGTGAGCAAAGAGACCACGGCACCGGGACGAGAGTTTTTAAAGTCGGGGGTCTCACTGAGCGCGATCAGCTTACTAACTCGATCCGTGGCTGATCCTGGGGGGAGATATTTCATTTGAGAGAGGGCGCAGCGGATTAAATTGCGCGTTAGTCTGGTCCAAAACAAACAATATGACGCGTAAATGTAATCCAAGCGGGCGTCCTTAAATGTCCCGAAGGACGGTGAAGCCTTTTAGACCCAGCGCGCTACTTGGTTTTAAAGCATCCTCATCTCTGTAAAAACTCCCGATTTCAAAATCCCCCAAAAAGGAAATTAAAAAAAAGAAAAAGAAAAAAAGAAAAGTCCAGGAAAAACGGCACACGGTGTTCCTTCCCGTCGATGCGTAAAAAGAGCGGAGACGGCTTTATAGAGTCCGAGTGTTTGGAGGAAACGTCCCACTGCGTGTCTTCTCTCCGGACTTCAGCAGCTCACTGATCACAACAGGCGGACTTCAAAGTGCAGCAGCCGCTGTCTGTCCGCTGGGTGGCCGCATGGGTAATGAGCGGGGCGGGCAGGACGTGCGTAAAAGGCGGAGCGACGTCAGCCCGCGACTGACAGTCCTCACTCCTTTGATTCATTTACTGTGGTTATCCGGTTACAGATTCACACAAGTACAATTCTGAAGTGCACTTACTCGAGTATATCTTTTTTTTTTTTTTTTTTAATGTCAAGTGTTTTGATTTTGTTTTGGATTTTGACGAAAATGGTTCAACCCCTGGGGACCAACAATGACTGTAGAATGTTTGTGCCAATTCTTTGAATAGACATTGAGAGATAGTCACAGGATAATAACAACAATGAATCCTCTGGAGACCATGAATGTATGTCCAAATGCCTGTGCCAGCTCTTCAAACAGATGTTTTCTCTGGCTAATCTTCAACTGTCTGTCCACTAGTGCCGTTAGGTCACACATTCCTTAAGAGTTATCCTCTGGGGAACATAAACAAATGTTTGAGTCCATTCTTTGAATAGATATTGAGATGTGCCACTAGATAATCAACAAATTTTAATCTACTTGTCCAGCTACATGATACATTCCTTAGGATGTATCCACTGGAGACCATGAAGGTTTATACAAATGTTTGTGCCAATTCTTTGAATGGATGCTGAGATATGGCTGTTTAATTCGAGTTTATACAAAAGAGAAAAGAATTACAAATAAATCATGCATTTATTTTGATGGCGAATTAATAATTGGGACCGTTTTCCGTGTTTGTAAACTGGAAAATGATACGTTCCGAAATTCTGAACAGATGTTACCCTTATATCGATAGTCAGGGACACACGGGCTAAAATTGTCGGGCATTAGTTCCAATGGTTGTCAGCTGAGATTAAGACAAAAGGTCTGACTTCATGTGAGGTTCCAGAGAAACAAGCAACAAGAAAAAAATAAATAAATCCGTGGAAATCACAAGCGATGGTCATGAGGTTGCGTGTATCAAATACTTGACATATGACCGCGCCGCCTTTTGAATAAAACCGCACAATCACAAATGAGTTTGGAAAAACTAAACTTTGCTCAAGTGTCATTTGGAGTCGTATAATTTCCAGCTCATGAAACACAGATCAAAGGGAAAAGAGCAGAAACTTTCACCAAGAAAGAGGAGTCTGCTGACAACTTCACAGAGAGCCGTTCTATGAGAGTGCAGGGACATAAACCCCTTATTAAAACTAAAAATGCTCTTTTTGTGAGGGTAATGGTGCGGAGAACAAAGTGAGCAGTGGAAATAAGTCACATGAGTCATCATTCACTTTGTTGTCAACAAGCAGATGAGAGCATGAAGGGCAAACACCAGAAGAGGTTTACGAGTCCAGCTGCTTGTTTTTCAGAGCGAAGGGTCACGGTAGCTCTGCCGCGGCTTAAGATGTCGTTCTAGGAAAAAGAGGAAAAGAAAAAAGAAGGTCTGTGATCAGAAAACCACAATTTGCGTCAAAATCCTTCTCGTCATGGTCGTAACTCAATCGAATCTGGACTCGATGCAGCTTGGTTTCCCGAACATATCGTAATCTGTAAGAAGATCTTCATCAAAGATTAATTATCCGCAAAATCCACTGAGGAAGAAGACGCTTTTTGTTGCAAACGGGAACTGATAACAGCTGATTCTGCCGACAGTTAAAGACAATCCATTAATATTATGTTGGACGTAGTCTAATGCGTGTTAGCATGCTAACATTTGCTATGCAGCACTAAACTGAAACCAAAACACTGAACACGATTGGACTTGATGATGGAGTGAACAGTTGAGGGATCACCAACATATTTAGTTCATCCCGATGGGAAAAGGAACCAAATTTACCAGATTTGACCGATGTTTTTCGCGCTACGACCTCTGGAGAACCGATACTTTGCTTTGTGCCAAATTTGGCTGAAACGTTTCACTTTGAAGTTGACATTTTTAAACCTGTTCATGGCACCACATGAAAAGTCAAAATGAAAATGATTCATCGTCTGGAAACCATGAACGTCCGTGTAAACGTTTGTGCCAATTCTTTGAAAACTTTATTGGAAAATCAAAAAATTATATTGATGGCAAAAGCCTTAGGATTAATCTTCTAGGGACCATGAATGTGCAAATGAATGTTTGCACCATTTAACAGATTTAAACAGTTTCAGTCCTGGTCAAAGCCGGGACTTAAGCATTAGCCGCTAGCAAAGCTAAAGACTCCAGCTGACCGTATTTTTACGATATACATCTGTAGAAAATTAGATCAGACGTTGAGATAATACGCTATAAGTAAAATGGCATGACCTACTTCTTTTTTCTTCATCTAATTGCCTTATTGCGTGCATACAGTAAACAGTAGATAATGTTCTTTTTCCACTTAACGTTTACATAAAGGCAGGTTACAGATGACATGTTTCCTACATTATCATCGCTGAACCATCTGAAGTTCACAGTGAGACATTCATTATTACATTAAGGATTAAAAATACATCTATTCATCTTCACTCTGCGTCTGCTCGTCAACCTTTTCACTCCCAGGTACGATTTTTATTTGTGACATGTGTGCAAAGGGGCTTCATCCGTCTTCTGCTCCGGGCCCGAAAAAATAAATCAATAAAGTATACGGAACATGTCACAGTCGGGTCTAATTTCTTTTTATTAATTTATGCCATTTTTACCAGTGAAGAAAAATGTGATAAAGACAGATCACCTCTGCATTAATGGTTCTATAAATCTGGAATGTTAATAACTTTATTGCATTACCGCCTGCTGACTGACTTTGCAATGAGCTAATTTTGTTAACCTAATTATACAATGAATTGGTTAAAGTACTTAAAAATTACGGCTGACAAGAACTATTAACAGCAGCCCAAAATAGTCTCGGTCTGAGGGGCTTTGATTCTCTGAATCCTCTGCAGCCTCAATTGAGTGCGAAATCATTCCTAATCCTTCATAACCTGTGGGCAAAAAGCTGCATAATGTGAATTAGCTGACGGGTATTTGTATGTATCTCGCAGGGTCCTCCTTAATCTTCAAGAGCAATGGTTTCCGTGCAGATATAAAGAGACGGCGATGATGAATTAATACTCGTGTAAAAGCAGAATTCCTTCAAAACGCGCTGTTTGCGTTTGACGCCCCTTTAAAGCCTTTTGTTAATGATACGAAATCAGCGTCGGGGTTTGAAAATAAAATAACATTTGGTTAACTGGTCGCCTTGACCTCGTGAACTGAACGGTGGAGCAGCTACTCGCGGCCATCCATCAACGTCGCATCTGCTGTGATAAGAAGCAGAGAGTGGGAGCAGCCGTCTCATCAGGAAACAAGGTCACAGTCTGCACCAGCGTAGAGGAGACGGGAAAGAGCAGCAGCAGCCGTTTCATGTGTTCGCTGTTGGAACAGGACGGTCCAGTGTCACGTTATGGATTAAAAGTCTTTAAAATTTAAGTAAACGCACAAACCTAATCGATTGCATCAGACTCGAGTCTTTCTCTGCAAATGAAACAAGGTCGAATAGACTTGTAGTAGGTTTCTTGAAGACGTTTCACCAAATATCGACTGTGGACGGGTTGGATCACAGCAATGGTGGCTCATCTCAGACAGTAGTGTTATGAGTTTTTTTTTTTAAAACAAAAAAGCTTAAATTACTCTTATTTACCCAGCAGGTTTCATTAAACTCACTTGCCACTTTATTAAGTTCACCTGTTCATTCGCTACCAATCACATGGCTGCAGTTTAATTACAGGTGGACAACACACATAATCAGTGCGTTTACATGCAGAGCTTAATCGAGCTATGCTCAAAATTCGACTTTCTCACTAGAGTCCTTGTCCCAGTTTACATGCAGCGCAAGAAAATCGAATAACTGTTCTCCTCCTCCACACTAGGTGGCGATACATGTCTTTTCAGCAGGTTAATACCACGTTAATACGGGACCTATTACGTGATATGATAAACAAGAGTCGTTCATGTTCACGCGGCAGACCAGCATTTCAAACAACAACCAGACAGATGATAGTATATTTTTTAATCTCGTACGTAACATCCGCGCTACTTCTGGCGCAGGTAAGATTCGCACTATCCCTCAGACGGTTCTTCTAGCGGCTCCGTTTCTCCTCTTCTTCTACGATCGGTTTTCTTGGACGTTTTTGTTCCGGGGTCACATGGCAGCGCAGCGGTGGTGGAGCATGCGCACACGCATTATCCGATTTAATCGATGATAGTATTATCGTGGTTCAATCGATGACGCACATATAATTCTCCTGTTATAGTCCGATTACGGCAATAATTCGTTTTTTTTTTCACGTGCATGTAAACGCACTGATAGATGGTCCTGTCTTTTAAAACCGGAGACATATTTTCCTTGCAGATCTGCACGTGGGCGTCTTTGTGCGAAACCAATTAAAGCATCAAGCGATGTTAAGTATTAAGCTTAAACACTAAACCCAACACTCATAAACACACTCATAGGTAACAATATGTACACACAAGGCCGGTGTAAAGACCAGTAAAGAGACGTTGTTATGTATAATATTGGTCAATAATTCACACTTCAACAACGAATTGGTGACATTCCAAATGCGTGTCTTAGTAATATACAGTACAGACTGTGTGTGGCTCTGTTAGACCTCACTAATAAAGGGAAAACTCATCTGAAACAAAATAAAGTTGCTTAAATGCTTCAAAACCCATCAGCCCAGTTGGCGCCGCATTGAACAATACTGGGAAAAATGAAAAAGGTCAGGATTAAGAGGAACGACTGCGTCTCAGTGGGTACAAATTATTAGTGGTGATGGCCATTACTAATTGATTTGTCAACCTCTTGAGGTCAAAGTAACTAGATACGACATACACATGTTATCCTGTTCATGTTTTTACACTTTCAACAGTTTTTATAGTCAAAGTCCACTTGCATAACCTGAAATGAAAAGCACATTTTTGGATTGTGGCAGGAAACCGGAGAGAAAGGTCCCATTGACTGTATCTACTATGGACAAACCCATCATGACAATTCTGAACCTCGAAAATGAAGCATAAAGTGGGCGCCATTTTCAGCTTTTTCACTAAAAATAATGAGCCAAGGCAGTAAAATATCCTGAAAGCCAAAAAAACCAGCTGAAAGATGCTAAAATGCAATTGAATCCACCAAAATGATATATACAGTGACATATATACTGCTTTCTTTATACCTATAATCCTATTTTATATTAATCTGTTGGCGTATACAAAAAGTGACCTCAATGTCATCGACTTCCTGGGAGATTTGAAGCTCAATATGTTGCCTCCGGCCGCCGCCATCTTTGTATTGCCTGACTCCACTTAATTAAAAAATGGTTTCCCCCCCCAGTTATCTGTGAATGTACCCACCAGCCACTCAAAGCAGTCACAGCTTAGATCAGGCCTGACTTTAGGCTTTTAAGTGTGAGTTATATAAAAGTCCACACCTGTACAGTTCATGAATGGAGAAATTAGGTCTAGCCTTTATTCTGGGCTATAAACATGTTTTATTTGTGCTATAAAGTTTAGCATTTTGATACGGAGACACGTCGGGATCAAGGAACTGCGGTCTTTCGGATTTCGGTGTTGACCTTATTTATGACTTTATAGTTATTATCAAGGAAATTGCTGATAAACACGATAAATCTAAAAAGGCCAGTGGTGCAACCACTCTTCAGATCTACCACAATGACACTTTACAATCCTGATAAAATGATCTTGGTTTATTTCCAGCTTGTTTATTGCTACAGCTTCATGCTAACTTTGCACTCTCCACCTCCGTCGTCGACACCTGGGAGAAACAAATAATTACATCGTCCATCCTTCATGACATAGTTGACCGGTGCTGAATAGGGTTAGATACCGTGATTCATTTACACAGGTTTTTCCTACTTTCCAGGATGAGGATTATTAGCAGGAGAAATGTTTATAAAGACAGAGGAAAGACAAAAAGAAGGATAGCACAGGAGAAGCCAAATAAGGTCAACCACTACGAAAGAGGCTATAATAAACAATAGAGCTCTTCTCTTTAATTCCTCATGACTTGCCTTGAAGTTGGCCATTAACAAGCAGTGTCACAGTCTCTGTGAGTGATTACAGTTTCCTGTTGTTGGTTAATTTGAGACGGGTTTCCTCTTGTTCCCTTATCTTAAAAACATAATCAAAGCGGCTACACATGGCAAAACAATGGAACCAGATTCAAAAGACGGACTGAGGTCGGCCTTAAAGGCTCCCACTGCGACACTATCATAAACGGTGTTTGTACTGCACTAAAAGGCAAAGAGTGATTGATAGTGCATTCAGTTTTCCCCTTTGATGTGGTATTTAATAAATCTATAGAGCCCTAAAGAGCAGATGTGTCCGCACTGTTTTGATCTTTGGTTCTAAAATTGGACGAAATGTGTGAGGTTGTTAAGCTTTTGCCAGAAACACTACTAAAAGTCAGTTGACTTCAACCGCACAGAGCAAGATTTATTCTCAAACTATAAAGCAATTTTTTAAACTGTTTGATGACAGACAGAAATAGCAGGCTTCTCAAACCTAGACAACCACGTTTTTGTTAGTCAGGATGACAACTGGTGGCAGCAGCTATCGACTGATAAAATTAGAAATAGTTTTAACTAGAAAGCTACTGATTCAACCTGCAACACTCATGGCCACTTAGCTATTAGCAAATTTGCAATTTGACAGTCACAACTCGTCAGCTACTTATCAAACCTGCTAGAGCAATTGTAGCTACTAAGCTACTGGTACTTAGCTATTAATATAACTTGCAAGCCACTAGTAGGCTATTGATAAAACCTGCTAGCAACAGTCGTATATTCTTAGCTACTAATACAACAGATGCAGCTAACTAGCTACTGAATAAACTTCCTGGCAACAGTTAGCTGTGTAGCTACTGAATAAATTTGCAATGGTCACATTGGTAGACAGTTAGCTACAAAGCCTGACAAAACCTGATAAAACTTGCAGTTGTAGTTAGTTACTGATAAAACCTGCTAGCAATGGTCGTAGCTTCTTAGCTGCTAATACAACCCACTAAGAACAGATGCGGCTAACTAGCTACTGAATAAAATTGCAATGGTCGCCGCTATTTAAGATAAAACATGCAACCAACAGTGGTAGACAGCTACCTACAAAGCCTGACAAAGCCTGATAAAACTAGCTAATTGGCTACAGACAAAACTTGCTTGCAACAGTTGTAGTTTGTTATTGATAAAAACTGCTAGTGCAATTGTAGCTACTTAGCTACAAAAACCTAGCTATTAATATAACTCGCAAGCAACAGTCTTGTCTCATAGGCTACTAAAACCTGCTAGCAAGGGACGTAGCTTCTTAGATAATAATACAACCCACTAACAACAGAAGTAGCTAGTTAGCTACTGAATGAATTTGCTAGTAATGGTTTCAGCCACTTAAGATAAAACGTGCTACCAACAGTGGTAGACAGCTAGCTACAGAGCCTGTCAAAGCCTGATAAAACCTGCTAACAACAGCTAATTAGCTACAGACGTTCTTTAATGCTTGGATTATGCACATGCCTGAGGACTAATGGGGGGGTTGTCCCACCATAATGTTATCTGAAATAATGGATGACAACTTGAAGGGAGTTTCTCTCGGTAGTTGTAGTTCTGTACACAGTATCTACAAGCTAGCACACAAAAAAAGGTGAATCTCAGATATTTTGCAAGATAAAATGTGTTTATAGTGGTGAGGGAAAAAAACGTCTAATCTAAATATACCACACACACACACCGCCTCACAAAGATGACAAGTGCAGTTCAGCTTTCAAAATAAATGCTAATTTATTTGAATACTCCTCAACTTCAAGTTAACAATTTGTTTAATGGCCAACCCTGTTCACCTGCCCCGATCACTTTACCCTCAGACATTAAAATCAAAGCAGCTCGTTTGTACAGGCGCATGCAGACATGAAAATAGACGCGCACACTTTCTCAGTAGCACAGATGCATTTTGCATGTCCTGTGGGTGGAACGATCCGGAGAGATCAGCCTGCCAGAGGACGCCAGCCTGCAATCAGATTGTACTCTGCTGTTCAGTGAAATTTCATCTGACATCAAAGATGTTTTTTCACACCCTTCTAGATTTGGCTTTTCTTGTAGATGGATGTTATTCCAAAAACTTAAAACTGCCTGCTGGCTACTGTACACTAAAATAAAAAAAGGCTGGAGCACCACAGAAGGATTCAGGTTTTAATGCAGCTCGTTTGATTTGAATAAAATTATATGTCAACCCACGTAATATTGCAAGGGTAGCACGACTCATGTGCCATGACGGGGTTTAGGACGATTTATCTCTTTTTTAAAATAAGCATTTCTAAAAATCAAAACAGAGGAAGAGGAAAGTTTATGGTATGGATAATGTACAGCTAATAACTAAGGAATAACAAGTAATATAACTATTGCATGGTCGGATAGACAGTCAGAAAGACGGTTTGCATTCAAGCTCTCTTACTTTCCATTTGAAGTTGATGTGGTAAAACCTCTCTGATGGCCTACTTTTTTTTTTTTTCTTCTCTGCTTTCCTATTTTATTTGGCCAGGAAGCCATTCTGAACTGGACACGTGGAGCCAACATGCAGCTATATCACAGTTCAGAGGAATGTTAGCATGTGCTGCATATTGGATTTCAGGAAATTTATGTGCAGCCAAACTAGATGCCATTGAAAGTGTTACATTTTCTAAACAAATTACAAGCAATCAAGCACATATAACCTGATATAACAGTGATAAAAACCGACTATTAGATAAAATGAATGAGCCTGTCACTTCTCATGATTAACGATATCCATTTTTATCAATTAAATCCAAAGCTAATGTTAGCTAACGCCTGACTCTATTATAGCCAATAGTGTGAACACAGACCTCACAGGCAAAAATGCAACGAGCTACAAATCATTTTGCCAGGAAGGAAACTGAATATGTATAGCTACTTGTCACAATGTTACAAAGTAAAGTTGAGCTTCATACAGTACGTTTCTCAGTTATAAAAGGTAAATAAAAAAGTTTTATATGAGATTTGTGATTAAATAGGTGGTTTAGGCTTCTGTGTCAATTTGACGTTGTAACTATGGCGACTAGCCCAGGCTCTAACGTCATAGTTAATGGTCATCTGATGTTAGTCTTAGCTGTATTTATATTATTTAAATTAATGTTCTCGTTTTAAGACAAAGTTTGTATGTTTTTTTATTCTTTAACATTGGTTTGGGAACCGTTTAAGCACCGACACCGACACAGTCAATACTTGCAAATGATTGTCTCACTCCAATTCTTTCTTTTAATTGTCAAAGCCGAACCAAAGTTGTCTACGACTGTCAGCGGCTGGTACGTGATAAAACTTATCTGATGTTGGCACCAATATCAGATAAAACCTTAACGATGACCATCCTTAGGTAATAACTGAGGAGGTTCGATGATACAAACATTTGTATGACTCGTCTTGGGCAAAATTTCAGCGAAAGTTTCAGTCGCCATCGTTGAAAGTGAAGCAGGAAGTAGAAACAAAACTTAACCCGACTGGCAAAAAAAGATACAGCACCAACTAGTGTTTGGGAGGGTTTTTTTACAGAGCGAGCCAGACTGACAAACACACAAGTATAAATGGATCGCAGTAGCGTAGGCTATGTGCGCAAGTTACGCCATCTATGTCCATGTACATTGTTACTTGGCGCCTACTTTCAAAGTGAGAGAGTCACTTCACAGCTTGTTCCAAAATGTGGATCATCTCCACACGTCATGACCAGGCGGCAACTTCCAGGTCTGAGCGATGAAGCTCATGCGGAAATTCAAAAAGCTGCAGTTCATCGAGTGGCCACTTGAGGCTGTCAAACTGTAATTAAGGGCGTTTCCTGCTTTGGGTGACAGGTGTTAGCCTGAGCTAACAGGTAGAGGAGAGATGGGTGGGCGGGTCTCAACGTCCAGGCGGCATTAGGCTCCGCCCCAACACGAATGGAGTAAAACTCAACCAACATGGCGACGACAGGCTCCACCCACTTTAGGGTTCATTTTCGAGGTTCAGAATCCAATGGGTGACGTCACATTGGGTTTGTCCATAGTAGATGGAGTCAATAGTCATGATGCACACACAACATACAGCTGTTCCAGGTTCTGATACAACAGTAGCGACCTATATGCAATACAATAATATGCTCCCATATAATGTTGTCAATGTTTATTTGCATGCAAAGAGCAAAAGAGATTGGATGTAGAGTAGCAGAGTGGTGCCTGGGGCGCATTTTAATGCCAGGTGTGCACAGACGTACTTAAATATGTCCACCTGCAATAGGATTCCCAAGGACGGATATTAACACAACAGTATGTGAACGGCTCCTTTGTAAACTACATAAAAACAACCTGGCATTTGGATTCTATACTTTCCAGAACTCAACTGTTTTTGACACAACTCCAAAAACAATGTGTGTAACTAAGCTGACTCCAGCGCTTAACTTACACAGATCTGTCGTCCACACTTTAAAAATCGCTTTTTGACTTTCTCTCTTCGGGGTATTTTAGCGGTGCGGTGGACCTTCTCCTGACGATTGCAGGGAAATTGATTGTGACGGCGCAGCCCTGGAGGTGCTAAACAAACCTTTCCACTGCTCCCTGCAGCCCTCGCTAAGTAATCATTCACCATCGACGTCCCCTCCGTTCGAAACAGATGCAAAGTGGAGGTCAGGGCTTATCACATCTGTCAGGGCTTACGCCGCAGATTTATCTTAGGCCGACGTCCATCTTCTGGGAGAATCACACGAACGGGTTTATGATAATGCTGCCAGAGGTACGAATAAGAAAAATAAATAGGCTAAATTGAAGTTAAATATTATAAACAGTGGTAAATGGTTCACCACTTTGAAGTTTTATGAAGGAAATAGACCTCTTCAGAAGTATTCTGAGGGGCGACCCTACACTCTCAGTCACTGGATGGACAATTTGACCAAAGGGCACAGAGGGGACGAAGTCTGGTCTGTCTTTATCAAGTGAAGCCTCTCCAACAAAGATATTACAAGAAGTAAGTGGAACCACTGTGGAGGGTAACGCAGTAAATGCAACTTCTGCTTGGACACCCCTGATACATACAACTAATGTTGAGTTAGCTAGCGGTTAGCATTAGCATTAATGTGTAAAAAGAATCCCTCAACTTAACGTAATTTCAGTCACAATTTATTCTAACCCATAACGTTTTCCAGGCTGAAACTGATGAGGCATTACATATTAATCTTATCTGATATGAAGTGTGCGCATTGTTGATTGTTTCTTGTCTTAATCGACAAAGCCAAACCAACGTTATCTACGACTGGCAGTAGATGGTATGTGATAAAACTTTCAAGTAAGTGTTTTTGATATTTCGTGTTTTGTATCCAAAAAAATACAGCATGACGACGTTTCCATGTTTGTAAGCGACAGTGTTCGCCTCAAGCTTCCCTCTGTTTTGCCTCCAGCTAACATTGTGACATCACAGTGACGCTCTAATTATCTTTTAGATGCTTAATAAAAGGAGAAGATGTTAAAAACAAAAAAATTACTACTGTATTCAGTTCTTAGTCAAATTAAACCAGTGCAGAGAATAATTAGGGTAAATATCTTGATATTAAGACGAGGCAAGGTGTATTTAAGTAATTTCAGAGGCAACAAACTATAAAGCATATGACCTGTGAAGCACATATAAAGACCTAGACACATAAAACTAGCATCAAAGAAATATGGATATCGATGGCTGATTGTGGCCCTTAAACACAACACAAAGACTGTAACCATAAGGGTACAATATTCTGCTCCTGCATGAAAGGAAATAAGGATTCATCAATCAAAATGGGAAAGCGCTAAGCTAAGACGCTAGGAAGAGCTACCAACTGTTGTTACTTATCGTCACTTCTTCTGGTTCTCTGGTTCTCTAAGCTGAAGAGCCAATCAGAGGAACTTTTCTCTCCGACTTGTTTCTCGGCCAATTCAACAAATGCTGAATCAGATTAAAAACCCCCAGACAGGCCAAAGCTAAGACTGGAGACGGGTTATTTACGACCCGTCGTCCTTCAGCTGCAAGTTTACCTCTGCAACACCACACAGTCTGTGAAATTAAATTCTACTGAGTGTGAAATGTGTCCTCTTGGAGCCATTTTGTGATTACTAACGATTCCTTGTACTAATAATGGGAGAGAGGGCAACGCAGGAGTCAATTGCTCTCATACTGGATCCCCATTAATCCTCGAGCTGTCTATAAAATCAAAGAAGAAGCAGTTAGCTGTAACAGAGCACTGGACCATGATCTATGTCACGCATTGATCTTCCCCCTGTTCGATAAGTTACTTTGATAGGAAACCCTGTGGGTTGTTTAAACAGAAAGAGGAAAATGAGAATGAGAGGAAGCAGCGGAGGCGACTCTCTGCCCCTCGCCTGCTCCCAGCTTTGATGGCTTTATTTACTTAACCCTCGGCTCAACCCTCATTCATAAATGTCAGGAACGAATCCACGCACCATTTAGAAACCCAAATGCGAGCTACACCAAACATAGGCCGTGTTCCTGCGTGCATACGGCTGCATAATCACCGGTCAGAGGCAAACATTTCAAACCCAAAACGCACTATTACAGAGCGAGAGGCGCATTTCAGCGTTCGTCCCACATCTGTCATCGCTCGGCACACACCACACGCCTCCTCTGCTCTCCCCCGAGACATGCCAGCAACGCAGACAAAGTCTGTCATAACACTTGACTTGTGGTTTAACACACTATGGCAACACTGGAAGGTGGTAAATGAGATTGCTTTCTTTATTTGTATTTCTGTCCCTGCAAATAAATCAAACCGCCGGCGTGCACGTTGCCTCGGTTCGCCTGATGCAGAGACGAATGGAAGGAAATAAAATAAAACCGCGGTTACTCAGTAAATGGATTAATCTGAACTTGTGCTGGTCGCACAGTTTCGTCCCTCAGGGGGGGAAAAGGTGTCCACTTTCAAGCTGGGTGACAGTTGGAGGAAGGTGAGCTGCGATGAGGGCGACCATATTGTCCCTGTCAGTCGCAGGAGGAGGAGGAGGTGGAGGAGGAGGAGGAGGAGGAGGAGAGGGGGTGCTGTTGTCAAGCCGCTTGTCAGGCTTTGATGTAACAAAGGACGGAAGAGCTCAATTAAAAGGCCATTATTGTAAAGTAAATCAACGCCTAGCAGCCTCGCCACTTCCAAACAAACGATCCTCACCCGGCTACAATTTATTTTTCTGCACGAAGTTTTGACTCCGGAGCTCGAGATAAAGGACGCGGCTGCAAAGTTGCATCGGGATGAAGAATTATTTCAAATTAAAGCCCGTGTTTTGTCTTCCTGTTGTCTCCTGTGATTATTTACAATATATTCTACATGTTAAAAAAAAAAAAATAATAAAAGGAAATCGTGAATTATTTTGCTGATCGCCCAACAAACCCCCGCCCTTTAGTTAGTGATGACAAAGTGCTCTATTTAGGAAGTTAGATTGAAACGTCTGGGGTCTAATTTATCTCTCAGGGATGAATACATGAATGTGAAGCAGCGCTATATTTCACACACAGCCGCACCACTGCATGGAATATTATTACCGCTGCCCCAGAAAGTTGAGGAGGGAACCGTTTTTCACCTGAACAAGCATTACGGTGTCATGTTGGACATTATTCACTGGCGTGCAGAGCGGCTCCGACGCGCCGTGAAATATTTTCTGCGCTGACCTCAGATTTCTGCTGAAGTAGGACGGTTTCCCCTGCAGCTCCGAACGTCCGACCAACTCCAGAGAGCGAGAGACAGAGAGATGATGTCGTGATTTTCCACAGCATCATAAATACAGATTACTCCTGATATCTCTGAAATACGGATCGCTCCTCTTTCCTTTCCCTCCACGTTTCACCTCCCGCTATTTCACTCCCACTTGCTTTCTGTTAGTCATATCCATGCAGGATGTTGACTCAGTTATTTTCCTCCTCGGTGTCACTCAGCTCGTTGGCAGAGGCACCGATAACTTCTGCTCGCAGACACATCTGGTAAAGAGATCACACGTTAGAGGTGTTGTTTAGCGGGTAAATAACACCTAGCAGTTTAAAAAAAAGAATTAATAATCAAACATTGACGCTAAGTTATGGGTTATTTAAATACGAGAGAGTTTACAAGGTGTGGTAAAGTTTACGTGGTCATTGAAAAATGTGTTTAAAGTGTTTTTTTGAGAATCAGTGCGATTGATTGCACCAGTTTCTGGTTTCCTACAGAAACATGTCCAGCAGGTTTTTGATGGGTTTTACCCGCAGAGTTTTTCCTATTTAAACCTCAAACTTCCCATCAGTCTCTTAAAGCTGAATAACCTACTTGGATGAAAACGTCTAGAAAAAAAAGTTGCCTTTTTTTTTTTAAAAGCAGATAATGGATAAAAATGTGGAAAGTGCACACGGCTCTGCTTGTTTTCCACTGTGCTGCATCTTGAAGGGCTCTAATGTTGGTTATGAAACAAAGTGGGTGATTTACATAGATGTATTTTTTGTCTTCTAGTCACATGCTGTGTTTCCATTGCCCCTAGAAATAAGCTAAATCTAAATATCACAATAAAAACTGGTAATGGAAACGCCCACATTTTGGAATAAACCTCTCAAATATCTAAAGCTAAAACACTCTAAACTCTCATCAGGTGGTTTTTCAGACGTATCGGTATAAAAGTGCATCGCAAAAGTGCAACGGAAACACTTTTTTTTTCTCATTTCCCCGTCAGCGGCGTCACTGGAGATGTGACCAGTTCATCTGAAGTCCATCTTCCTCAAAGTGACGAGAATTTAAGAGAATTATGGGATATCGCAAGAAAAGACTTTACTAGAGTTACAGCTCATTCCCAAAACACCTTTCAATTAGAAACACGTACAAAGCACTTAATCGAAATTTCAGAAATATCGCTTTTATTGAACGAAAAACTGTCATGGACATGCAGCTACGTTCAGGGTGAAATGAGTAATGACTAAAGCAAAAACAAAATAAAACAATGAAACGTTGTGATAAAGATAAAATCTTTGTTTTAGATGTATTATGACCTGAATGACTAGGAATCTTCATGCAGCTCTAAGGAAACAAGTGTCCAGGATAAGGTTTATCAGTAAGAGAGCAAACATTTTGCCAACCATCTGTTTGTTGCCTTCGGTGTTGGTAAGAAGGATTCAAAAGTTTGCATGTTCTCGATGTTCCTGAGTGGGGTTTCTCAGGGTTTTTCTGGTTTTACTGCCACACTTCAACCATTTATCATTATTTTGTGGAGTTTCTGCTCCAACATCCAAGAATGTCACTTGAATGCACCACAATGGCTACCGTCAATGGTCAGTTGGTGGATAACGTTTTACGTTTACAAATTCTCATCTTGTGTGGAAACAAACTGAATGATATGGTCTGAAGTTGGGAGGATACTGTTCAGTGTTGTTCCTAAGTGAATTTTCTCTGGGTGTTTTGGCTTAAGCTTGGTTTATACTACCTGCAACCAGTCTACACGAACCAGTCATTCATAGGGGAGGTTTAGGTGGGTGAAAACGTTTCTACCTGTGCGTTTGTGCGTCATTTAATCTCAATAAATCTAGATCAACAGTTACATTTGATGAAATCTCTGCAGCACAAGACGTAGAGGAGACGTCTGAGTCGATGGTGTGAATTTATGAGATTGTCCCGGCGCTAAGATTTTGAACAGGGAAATGCATTTTGGACCAGTCGTAGACGTTTACATCTTTGCTGCAGAGATGCATAGTTATATTTCTAGCATAACATCAGGCTATGGAATAAAAGTGACGTGCAAATGTAAATTTAGCTTTACTCCCATGCAGGCCAGATGATTGCTTAGGCCTACAAGTCTAAACACAACATCAAAGAACTAGAAAAGGGCAAAAACAAGTTGCACTTGAACATACCACAGAGACTACCGCCAAATTCTAGCTTGAACATATGTTTTGTGCCTGTATGAAAGGAAATAACTCCTTATACCAGCAGGTGGCAGCAGTCGGTATTAGTCACTCAAAAAGGGGAAACAGGAAGAGCTACAATTAGCTGCTTGGCTAAGAAGCTAGCAAGACGTGACGTCCCCTGAATTAACCAATCAGCTGGTTTACATTTATGGTGCGTTCCGTTTGTACTCAGAAGTCAGAATTTCCGAGTTCTGCGTTGGAATTGTCACTGCCCGTGAGTTGAGTTTCCAAGATGGCCGCCCCGTGTGTAAACAGTAATTAAAAGCTCCCGTAATATTCCGTTTATTATCACTTCTGATTAGTTTTTGTTGCATTAAATCGGTCGTACAGACAGTGTTTTTTCACATACATATGTTGAAATGCTGTTACATTGTAATTTAATTTTTTTTGTGTGTGTTATATGGGAACTACAAGCCCACGTTGCGCTAAAAATAGCTAAACACCAAGTTATATTCGAACCAGGCAAGTATTTTCATGGACACATCTAGTTTTCTGACTTCTGTAACTGGAACGCCGGTAACTCAGGCGTGACGTCATTCCCAGTGCCAAATTCTGCCCTCCGAGGTAAATTGAACGCACCATTAATTCATTTTAGCACCAACGGCCAATAGCCCTTAGCTCTATGACACCCTGGCTGCACCCCACCACTGTCCAGCTGGTATGAGCCACCATGACTCTCTACCAGATAAAAAGTTATAAATGATGGATAAAACATAAGTTTGGGAATCACTTTATGTACTGAAGACCATTTTAGTGTCAATAAGGCTAATGCTAATTAGCTCAAATTTGGTGTTTGTCTTTAATCCAGACAGAAAAATCTACTGTCAATATTCGTGTTAATTGAAAGTATCAGAAATCAAAACTTCGTCATCAACCGGCTCCATTAGCTTGAACCCCACAGCAGTAAAAACTTAGCAGCAACAGATTTGTCTGAACCTGACAAAAAGAAAATTCGCTGACACAAAACGATGAGTCGTACGACACGTGTGGTAAAAAAGACTTGCACTTAAAGGTGTTATTCTGTCTTCGCCTCACTTCCTGCCACATGCTGCTGTAAATTACTCACAGCCGGCTCCCACCGCGTTTGGGTTTGCAGCTCCTCGCGTATCCATGTACGTTTTGTGTATACATGTGGGTGGTGCTGGCGAGAGGTTGCAGCGGATTGTCACAAGGATAACACAACTAGCACTTTTCTCCCCTCCACTGTCAGCCGTGATAAATGGCTTTCAGAACAAGACTGAGCGTATATTATATCACCTGTAAGGTGCACACACTGCCGGGGCCATAACTCTCCTTCTTTACCGGAAAAAAAACTGAAGTATGGCATTGTATATTTCCCCGCTCGACATATTTACGAGGCCTCCCTGTTGTATAAACTCAGTGATTGGTATTTCAAAGCACCTTGTCAGGCTGAGTGCTGAGCCCTGCCAGCCGCCTCAGCTACCTCGGCAAACAGTGGGAGCATTTCTTTTCGGAGGGAAAGTAAGACCCGGAGAGTTATTGCCTTTCCAAAGTTGAGTGCCTATTAAAAAAACTCTCTCTAGTGACTGTAAATTTATAGTGTTTGTGCTCGCTGCTGTTAAAATCAAAAACTGCGGCCTGGCCAGAGTCGCTCATTCCACTGAACCAGTTGGGAAAAAATGTGCGCATTATTACAGGAAAGCCCTTAAAACAGCGGTCCAACAAGGGGAAAAAAAGCTACGATGTTTTCTCAGATAAAGAGCCTTTTTTGTATTAACATGGACAGATGACATTAATCCTAAAGTCAGAATGTCATAACTGAGGCTCTGAGAGGATTTTTGGCCTCATATTTTTCTGGCTCTTTCCTCTTCCTCTTCATGTCATCGTGCGCTGTACTGTAAAGGTCCGTCGCAGACTATCTGGACTCTTACTTAGGGTTTATTGAGCCGAGGAGAATTATTGTTGTGTAAAAACTCTGACAGTTCACATGTGCAAAGCAACACTATCTGCACCGTGTGAAGGAGACGGAGGAACAATTTAGACTTTATAAGATCTCATCTGTTATTTATGGGAGCCCATATCTGCCAAAAGGGGAAAAGTGGGGGGGGAAATAGCCTCAAAGGTATGCAAGAAAAGAAAGATGTGACTTCTATAGTCAATCAAAGAGCGATTTTACAATTTAAGATGTACAAAGGCGACAGCCAAGACTGTGACACACATGGAAAAAAAAAAGGAGTAATGCAAATTTTCTTTTATTTATAGGGTTTAATTTTGGCATTCTTATACTTTCATATATATATATACATATACACACACACACACATATATATTACATAATTCTTCTGTTTTCGCGCTCATTAAAATATCCTTCAACAAAATATAAACTTATTCACTTTCTTTATTGGTTATATTTTTAATTTAGTTTATTTTTTTATTTTTCAATTAAAAACATTCAAAATTAATAACACATGTGGTCCTCCATAGGAGTGTGAATATGGCTGACTTTTGACTCAGCAATATAAATTTAACTCTATAACTATAAAATTTAAAAATCACAAAATTTCAAAAAAAAAAAAAAATTTAAATAATAAAAAAGTCTTAACCGACTTGTACTATTTTCCATTTTTAAATCATTACAGACTAAATGTATTATGATACTGCTGATCCTCCATACATAAGGCACTAGTTTGAGCCTTTTTTATTTTATTTGATTTTTTGACCTAGTAAATTAGTTTCATTTTGCCAGAGTTTTATATTTTTCTCATATTTTTATTTATTTATTCACTTAAACTTTTTGGCAGGAATGTGCTTCCATAGTTATCCAATGACTCCAAACGCTGCAGAATATTAACTGCATCTACTTTTATATTCGTCAATATGACCATCAAACAAACAATTTATGTCGCATCTACTGTTTTCTATTCATTCATATTTAGAGTTGTTGATTTTTTAAAAAAAATTACAATCATTGTGAATATTTATTTGGACCCTCCTGGTCCTCCATAGAGAAGCGCTAGTGTGATGGTGACATTTATTTTGGACTAGAAAATAAAATTACAAAGTTTTGGTCATTTATAATCAGCTTTTTTCCCCACCACATTTTTTTTATTTATTTATTTACTTATTAATTTTATTATTTTGGCAGCAATGGGCTTCCGTAGTTATGTAATGACGCCTATACTCTTACATTTGCCTACACACCTGTTATATAGTATAAAGTATGATACGGCTTTTGTTATAATCACTATTTATTAAATATTATTAAATAGTATCAGATATTAAAATTATCTTCCCTCTATATTTTTTCTATTTTGTTTCTATATTTTTTGGATTTTCTCAAACATTATTTCGTGCAGAATATCGTTTATGTCTGTCTAACTTTAACTAACTTTTAAGTTTGCTCCCATACTCAGAATATGAGACAATCCAGACATTACATTCATCCTGAAACATCATGTAAATGGCTACAGTCGTCAAATGAAGTTTTTAAATTAGGCTGCCACCCAGAGCACACAGAGGAATATGATTTTGACATTTCGTCACCCTCCGGGGGGAAATGGACCTTTTTGATGTGCAATCCGCCAGGGCTTGCATCGGCTGGCAGATTTTATCAGCAAACAAGACAGGCAAGCAGAGCACAGACTAAATAAAAAGGGGGGTGGGGGGGGCTGAATGATAAAAATGTCAAGGATTATCTTCACTTTGCGGGGTGCTGTGATGTCGTATCAAAACGGATTTGGTGGAAATGATTTGGCAGGAGGAGAAGAGATGATGGGAGGGGGGGATAGGCCAGATACAACAGGAGAGCGTTGTGCTGTCTGTTTTCCTCGAATATTTTTCTGTCCCGACAATAATCTCATTATTGAAAAATTACATTCACGGCAGCATAAAGCGGCAACACACGAACGTCTCTTCTACTTTTTATTCCGGCTTCACACTGTGGAGGAAAAAAAAAAAAAGAGACAAAAGGTCTATTGTGGACGAGCAGGAAACTTACATTCCACTTCACAAGCTGAAACTATCAACCACGTATCCTTGTTTTGACCTCTGCACATGTGAATTTAAATTCTGCCAAACTCATGAGCTGTGGATAAATCAAAGCCATTTTTCTGCTCATCCCTCAAACACAGGCGGCGTTTGTTCCAGACTGCTCCATCCAGGGATCCAGCCTTCTTTTATATCCCCAGCAGCACCAGCTCTGCAGCCATCTTTCTGACAGAGTGACAAATGAGGGTGTTGCCTCTGGCACAACGACCCATGTGGAGAGTACACAAGGTATTAGGGGAGCTGTGACTCCCAGCACTGGTACTTCGCTGGAATCGTTAAAGGTTTTATCATTCCCAGTTGGCTGCCGGTTCCAGGAAATGACTTGCAGGCGGGTGAGGACAGCGGTCCGCAGAAAATAATTGAGGAATTTTGAGGTGAAAATTGAAGCCGATGTCTGTCAGCGAGGAAAATAAAATGGGTGAAAGCCATGTGAAACTTTGACTGTATAAGTTTAAGTATATATCAGTATGAGTTTGAGTATAAAAGTATGATGCTAGGATACATGTTTGACTTGTTAAACCAAAGTACAGACTTCAGGTTTTTAAAGTCTTGATTAGAATTATAAGATTAAATTTAAAATCCTGATTTTAAAAGTCACAATTATGACACATTTTGGAATGTAAATAACAACTAAAGAATATGAGATGTGAGACATTTACAGAGTTGCCACTGTGTGCCACACTGAGGGCGATGGAATTACCACTGCATGCCACACTGTGCACCACTGCGTACCATTGAGGTGCCACTGTGTGCCACACCGAGTACTGTGGAGGCACTACTGTGTACCACACCAAATGCCCTAGAGGCGCCACTGTGTGCCACACTGAGGGCGATGGAATTACCACTGCGTGCCACACTGGGTGCCGCACTGAGTGCCATGGAGGCACCACTGCATGCCACACTGCGCGCCACTGTGTGCCCCAACGAGTACTGTGGAGGCACCACTGTGTACCACACCAAATGCCCTAGAGGTGCCAGTGTGTGCCACACCGAGTACCGTGGAGGTGCCACTGGGTGCCACACTGAATTCCACCAAGTTGACGTTAGTCCAGCTTAGTACTCATCCACTTCTTGTCCATTAATTTAATATTCACAAGTTAAGCTCTTGAGATACTCATCTCTTCTCATCTTTAGAGTCACCAATCAGCCTAAAGAGCATGTCTTTGGAGGTGGGAGGAACCCGGAGAACATGGAGAAAAACCCACGCAGACACAGGGAGAACATGCAAACTCCACCCAGAAAGGCCCGAACTGGACTCGAACCTGGACCTTCTCGCTGGGAGGCATCACTGCTGACGAGCCGCTGTGTCTAAATTTTGTTTGACTGAAACGAAAATCTGAGATCATCCCCACCAAGTCACTACCAAGAGGTACTAATTCAAAACTTTGAATTTATGTTTTGTAATCATAACTCAGAATAGATTTGTGGGTGTGAATGTCTTTAGAGATGGTTCTTAGAGGTTCTTAGAGGTTCCCTTTGCACCTCACTGATATATTTGTTTGATTAGCTTCTTTTTATTTACACTTTTAGGATTCTGATGTTTAGTAAGTTAATTTTGTTATTAGCTATATATTTTTTTATGCAATGTCAATAGAAACAGCTATTTTGTTTGTTCTGTGTCATAAGAGAGAGTGTGAAGTGTTGAAGGGATTGCGTGATTATTGTTTTGCTGCGGTTGCCTCAGGACTGTCATTTTGCTGTCACCCTGCCACTTAACATTGAATACCCGCCCCCCCTCTCTGCCCCCCATGTCCATCATGTTGTCACAAATTTTCTAACAGAGGGGATTTGAGCCGTACACCAAGAGGCTTTATGTGCATTTCTTTGCAACAGAAGTGAGACGTTGTAGTCGTCACCCATGACCCACATACTTATTTTTTTCTTTAAAGAAACTTCCAGTACGCAGCCCAGAGGCGAATGACTTTCAGGTAATGTGTTTTTGTCAGTGTGTCACTCCGGTCTTGTCATCTATGGTCGGCTGAATCCAGACTGCCTGTGGATTATCACTGTCATCACCTGAGAGGAATGCAACTCACTCTGTCATGTCGGCCGTTTTGATCTTTGCAGAGTGGCAGGAACACACACGGCAGCGCTGGCAAACTGGTTGAAGGCTCAATTTTTCGAGGGGGTGGTGGAGTTGTAATGGGAAGTGGAATGCGTCTGACTCTTGCTTAACCATCCAACCCGAGGCGAAAAAGAAAGCCGTGGAGCAAGCCCAGACAAAAGAAGAAGGGTTAGGAAGAGGAGCTGCTGACACACACCGAGCGAAGGTATTGCTCAAAACTGGAAATCCCGTTATTTGGCTTTTTGAAGTGAATGAGAGGATGCATGTTAAGTCACACCTTTCACTCAAAGCACACACTTTGGTGCTGTTTACACTCGTGGAGGAGCCATCTGGAAAAGACGTCTCCGAGCTCTCTTTGGTCTTTTCAGGCCAGAAGAAAACATTTTCTGTTTCGCTGGAGATCGTTTCCAAATATTTACCTGGAACTCTCTCTGGTCTTTCAGCATCAACGGCGTGATGAAAAGAGGTCGTGACAGACTTGAGTTTAGATAACGTCGGAAGACTGAATTAGTGGGGAGGCAACAGCAACAGAAAACAAGATGTGACAATGACATTGGCTTAAACTTGCTATCAGTTACAAAGCTACATTATCATTCATTTGGAATTTTGTTTTTGGCCACATACCAACAATGAGTCCAATGTTTACCCCTTTTCTAGCTCTAGCTAGGTTTTTGGTCTCCACCACCCTCAAGGGATAAACGTTTGGCTCTTAAGCTTTTAAAAGTTAAACCATATTCGAAAGCTAATCGCTAGCCGTCATTAAGTAGCGAGCAAGTGAAATAAACACTGGCATAAATGATTATGTTATTACAGCTTAAACATGCTAACAAACTGTAGCTCATTTACACATCTAATAATTACAAAGACACGTTATCATTCATTTGGAGGCGCGTTTGTGGTCACGTAGCAACAATAAGTCAATGTTTGCTCCTTTCAGCTCCATTTTTGGTCTCCACCACCCTCAAAGGAAAACATCTGGATTATTAGCAGCTAAAACAACCACCTCTAACTTTGCTTTTCATTTAGCGTTTTTAGAGCTTTCCCAGCTTGATTAAGAAACAATGCTACAAATGCTATCGTTCATTTGGAGGCGGGTTTGTGGTTGTCACAGGAAGTCCAATGTTTACTTCATTTAGCTCCATTTTTGGTCTTTACCACCATCAAGGGTAAAACGTCTGGGTCTTAAGCTTCTAAAAACTCAACTATATTTAAAATTGCTTTGTCTTTCATTTAGCACTGACCAAGTGGTGTACAGTTTTTTGAGCTTACCCAGCTGGATCAAGAATCTACAAGAGCGAAGACCGAACCGAAAGTCATTTTTTGCACCATTTGATGCAGAAGAAACTAAATGTGGACATTGATATACATGTTTACATTAATAAAGCCTAAACATGCTAGCAAACTGTAGCTTATTTACACATCTAGTAGTTACAATGCTACATTATCATTAATTTAGAGGCGTGTTGGTTGCCTGCCATGAACAATACGTCCAGTTCCACTCCCTTTTAGCTCTGTTTTTGGTCTCCACCACCACCAAGTTCTGTGTTTTTGCACAACTGAGCAAAGTGAGTCCATGTGTGTGCACACATACTTGGCTAATAAGGCTGATTCGGATTATGGGGGAAATGTCTGGATCTTTAGCTGCTAAAAGCTTTGTTTTGTTAAACATCTTGTTGCTGCCACTTAGCAATGAGCAGGTAACGTAGAGCTTTTAGGGGTTTTTCCTGCTGAATCAAGAAAACTGTTTTATTAGCTAAATGATGAATGGTTTTAAACTTAACCTAGCTTTTGTTGGAGAATGACATGAAGTGATACGGTGTACACTTGTTGTTACAATCATATTCAATTTCCTGTTAGCTCTGTTTTTGGTCTCCACCACCGAAAGAGAACGAACCAAAGTGGCCAAACAATGAACTAGAAAGCTCCGGAAAGCTGAGGGGAAGTGCAGATTCACTACAGATGCATTGTGGCATTGTTTTGTCAGAGTGTTTTCTTAAAAGTATTAATTATAGGAAAGTTATATGAGATGGGAAGTCTGCCTAATGTTTCCTTCTTGTTGTTTCTTACCTTCCTAATCCCCGTCCTCTGACTCTATTTTGACTCTATCCCCTTGTTACACTGCCCTGCTGTCCAGGCAGCACTTCAATAAACAAAGCCCGGGCAGCAACAAGCTTTTGAATGGATGCATCCTGCTGGCAGGATCTGAGCAGGCTGTTTATAGAGGGGCTTGTCAGCTGTTACCACTGGGATGTTGCAGCATGTGGAAACAGTGGGGAGAATCGGCCTTTGATGCCTCCCCCACTTGGTTCTCCTTTCTCCGCTCCTCTGTTCTCCCGTTTTCTCTTTGATGGAGCTCTGTGAAGTGTTTGTCGGCGACGGGAGGCCCGACGTATCGACACCCACACAGGAGAGTGGAACAGTGTCAAACAGGGGAGCACCTGCACAACTCAAACTGTTCTGTTTTTGCTACAGAGATCATCCTTGTTCAACTGCTTCAAAATGACAGATGCATTTAAAATGAATCAATCATGCGATGGCAGATGATTTGCTACATTCTTAAGTTTGATTTATAGTCCTGCAACCAGCCTGTCTGTAGCCTACACCATAGGGAGCTACGGCGGTGAAAGCATTTATACCTGAGCACTGGTGTGTTGGCAAATTTATTTCACTCGAAGGCAAGTGTGGAGGAAGCTAAACAAAGCAAAATTTTCTAAACTGAGGAAACGCAGCACGGACCAGTCGCAGCTAAGATGGATAGACACAGCAAAGGCTACGGCGTAAGATCCAGAGATATGGTGTAGAAGTGACACGCCACTATAAATTAAGCTTTAGGGACTGCTAAGCTAATATAAGAATCTGGTGATTGCTAACTTTTTAGCCCAGCCACATAATGCAACAATAAGGCTAAACATCCAAAATCAATGTGGGCCAAAAAGTTTGTAAGGCCTCAAAAAACTACAGCCAACATTCAGCTGTGAGACGAAATAACTCTTCCTACCAGCAGGTGGCAGTAGTCTTTATTCCTCCTTCAAAATTGGAAACAGGAAGAGCAACTATTAACTGGGAGGCTAGGAAGCTAGGAACGATGTTGCAGGACACACTGCAAAAACTCAAAACACAGACGCTCATAGATACGACATAAGGTTCAGCGATATGGCGTAGAAGTGACACTATAAATTAAGTTTTAGGGATTGCTAAGCTAATGAAGGATTCTGGTGATAGCTAACTTTTTGGCTCAGTCACATAATGCAACAATAAGGCTAAATTCAGCAAGATGCATTTATACCATAATGTCCGAAACTTGGCAAAGCTGAGTTAAATAAGTGAATGGTGCAATACAGCCAATAGACTAATAATTTCTAGTCCGTCTCTAAGCTAGCTAGCTATCTTAAGCTATACGGACTCCAAAAAAATACTGGTGATGAAGGCTGACAGTGACGTATTCAAAAAGTTTGCAGCGCTGCATAAAAACTATAGCCAACGTTCAGCTGTGACACAAAATAACTCCTCCTACCAGCAGGTGGCAGTAGTCTTTATTCCTTCTTCAAAATTGGAAATCAGGAAGAGCAACTATTAGCTGGGAGGCTAGGAAGCTAGGATGTTGACACAGACACTCATAGATATGGCCAACCATCAGCTTAAGAGTGTCCAGGGAACTTTCTGATATTTGAAGTTTGGCTTTGAATTCTAAAATAAAATAAATAAATACATAAATATATATATATTTTTCATTTATAAAAACCAAAACCAAAAAATGCTAATCAAGTAAATTTTTGTCCACTGTTTCTGTAAATTTGTTTATAATGATAATTCTGTACGTGTTTTGCTTAAACCATTTTCTATTTAATTTTACAAGATAATATTCATATTTTATATTTATTTAATTTAATTTTATTTCATCTTTCTTTTTCTGATGGTTTTTAAGAGTGAATTTTATGTGCAACTAAGCTACTGTGACCAAGCAATTTTTCTTTGTGGATCATTTAAGTCTAACACAAATAGAACTAAAGGAGAAAACAGGCATTTTTTGATTCAGATAAAAACCAGAACTCTGGGACAATATTCAGATGTAATTTTAGACTTTGTGACACAAGTTTTGTCATCTGAATTCATTTTTTTTTGTTGTGAAGCTGGAGAAGCACCAGGTTTATTTGGTGCTGAGTATAAAGATCAATGCCTGAGAAAGCACTGAAAATTCCACATCTGGGCCACTTCCTGTTTGGGATAGTACTTTTATTTTTGTAAATCGTGTAGCAGAAATAAGATTAAATTTTAATACTGTTTTTGCTTTAGACTACAGAATTTAAACTTTAAGACACCTCGGCACCGAGAAGAAAATAGCACCGTTCATGCATGCAAGAAAAATTCAAATTCGGTGCAATTACAAGCTTATGTTGATGACATTAAGCGCCAGAGAAAACAATCTGCCATGTGAGCTGAGTGACTTCTCGTAAATGTCAGATTAAAGAGAAAGAATAAACGGAGAGATGTCACATGAAGCAGCGAAGTGGGACAATTTATGAAGTGGCAGGAGAGGAGAGCGCAAAGAGAGGTCAAAGCTGTCCTGTCAACAGCACTGTTGGCTTAATTTTACATATTAACACGAGGTGCTGATGCCAACAGCTCGGGTCAAACACGGAGCAGCTCAACATGCTGCCATATGTTCTCAGTTTTCTGAGTTCATAACTTCAGCTCAGCTCATAAAACATTTAACTGGATCAACGCTGAGTCTGTTTATGAAGCGAAGCTCCGTCCAGTGTTTTTCATCTGCTGCTTGTAAAGAGAGAGAGAGCTCATGCGACTTAAGACATGGCTTCATGTGTGTTGCTTTGTGGATGTTTCTTCTGTATGAATTAATTTCTGCAAAAAAATATTTATTTTAATATTAATATAAATATAATGTCAGAACGACACTCATGTTAGCTTACACATGCTAACAAACTGTAGCTCATTTATACATCTAGTAGCTACAAAGACAATGTTTAATCCTTTTAGCTCCATTTTTGGTCTCCACCACCCTCAAGGGAAAAACGTCCTGATTATTAGCTTCTAAACACTCAACTATATTCAAAAGCTAATTGCTAACTTTGTCTTTCGTTAAGCAGTGAGCAAGTAGTGCACAGTTTTTTAGAGTTTTCCCAGCTGGATTAAGAAACAATACTACAAAAGCAGAGAACAAACTAATGCATTTTGTTTTAACTATTTAGTCTAGCAAAGATAAAATGTCAGAACACTGACGTTAGCTTAAACATGCTAACAAACTGTAGCTCGTTTACACATCAAGTAGTTACAATGTTATTGTTAATTTGGAGGTGTGTTTGTGGCCTTTTTAACTCAATTTTTGGTCTCCACCATCCTCAAGGGAAAAAATGTCTGGTTCTTTAGCTTCCAAAAACTCAACTATATTCAAAAGCTAATTGCTAATGTTATCTTTCATTTAGCACTGACCAAATGGTGTAAAGTTTTAAGAGCTTTCCCAGCTGGATCAAGAATCTACAACAGCGAAGTGATGAGCAAACCGAAGTTTTTTGAACCATTTGTTGCAGCAAAAACTAAATGTGGACATTCACATACATGTTTACTTTAATAAATATCAAATACCAGTAAAATAAACTAATGCATTAACATGCAGGCAGCATTTGAGGGCTGTAACTAAACGAGGTGACGCTTAACACCCAATATTTGTATCCTCCAGGCTCAGCAGGCCGTCAAAAGTCAAACGTGTTCAGGTTTAAGCAGTTTCAGACGTCGGTTGCTTAATGCAAACCATGAGCTCGCTTTGTGCTCGTCTTCCAGATGGGACCAACCTCTGACGGTGAGCAGCTGAGCCGAGCTTCTCTCCGGGTGAAAAGTTCATTTTCAAAGTGTCATAAATCCACGTGAGAAAGCGGAGCGTCACCTGAACTTCACGCAGGAGGTTTCGTCAGCGTTTCTTAGCATCAGATGACTGAAACTCATCCAGCGACTGTGCTGCGAAACATGAAATATGTTGCTGTGTTGTCGGGATTTGTCAGGTCTTTGAATCTCTTTGTTTGTCTGTCATAAACCCACGAGAGACGTTACTGAACCAGCAAGTCTGCTCACCTGCATACAGTATTAGTTTGTAGAGGACCTGGCATAACATTATGACCACCTTCCAAATATTGTGTTTTGTGCCTCCAAAACAGTTGAGACTCATCAGACTTGTGCTGTTCTTCACATTTTCTCGTGTTGTTCCTAAAACGTTTTTGTGTTTCAGGCTGCTGCCATCAAGGAGTGTCATTGCTACGGGGTGGGGGGGTGTCTAGTCTGGTATAAGTGGGTGCTACATGTCGAAGTAACGTCCACATGAATGAATTCCAGATAAAAAGTTTCCCCACAGAACAATGACTTGTCACAAGGTGGTCGATGTTATTTACTTCTCCTGTCATTGGTCATAATGTTGTGGCTGATTGGTGCTTGAGGTCGTTTTCACACCTGACCAAGAGGACTCGTTCGACTGGGGACCTTTGTTATTTATTTATTTGTTTTTTCATTTTCTGAGCGACGTCACATGGCTGAAAGAGGCGCTCGTTGATTGGTTGATGTAGGAAGGGGAAGGAGGTTAGCCATTAGCAAGCCGTGTTGTAGCATTTGAAGTTAGCTGTTTTAAGGGATTGTGTTTCTTTTCTTTATTTGTCAAATTCACATCGGGCCGTAGTAACGTTAGGTTAGAACATGACAGGGTCCGACAAGTTACATGGGTGCTTCACAAAATACAAGTGGAGGCTTTTCTAGAGTGGAGGTTAGCCATTAGCAAGCTTCAATAGCTAGCTTCAATACAATGGCTGTCAATAAAACGCCACACAACACAAATCGGACTACCCGTTTAAAGCGGACCAAACAGCTCTGGTGTGAAAGCCACCTTAGTTTATAGAGGGTATGCATTGACGTCGCTGCTGCCTGAGGCCACGCCCCCTGAGTGGCAAAAACATGGTGAAATGTATCAGTAAATACAGAGAAACCAGGAAAAATGAGAATTATCAGATAAAATTAAGGACAAATGTACTCAACAATGATCCATATGAACTAGTATGTGGATTAGCCTCAGTTTAAGTTAGTTTTAGTTATATTTCAGTTATGATAAACGTAGCTAAATAAAAGATGCTAACGCTAAGAGCTTTACTGAGAAACGTAGCTACGATAGCCACCAAGAACTCCACAATGTTCCCCAGCTTAAGTCTTTTAGCATGGATTAGCATCCACATTGTTCTCATGTGCATCCATTTACTTCTCTTTTCTTTGGCAGATATCTGTAAAAATACATTAATTATAAAATTTAGATGCCATTAAAGTCTATGATTCAAACTAATGCTGCTAATTTCCATGTTCACCTGTCACTTTTTTGCTGCTCAGTGGCCGTAACCATGGAGACCTCACCGGCTGTGACGTCACTATTTATACTCCAATAAAAGTGGAAGCTGCCATGTGAGGCGCTAACTTCCATCCATCCCATCCAGTTTGGCCAAGGACTGATAAACCACCAACGCTTTATTTTATAAAGTGCGCTAATTTTAATTTTAAGGGTCAATTGTGTTTCGCAGCTTCAGATTAAGTTCATTCAGTGGGAGAGGCAACAGGATTTTTACATCAATAATAACTGTGAGCAGTTTTCCCAACAACTGAGAAACGTTTACCTCCAGGAAAAACCGACCAACCAACGCCGGCCGCTGAATAGGAAGATGATGTTCCAGGAAGAGACCTGACTAAATCACCGGGACAGCGCTGTAATGGACGAACCCTTGAAGTATTGTGTGACGAGAGCAGAGCTCGACACCTGACAGAGACGGGGGGGGGGGGGCGGATGATTCACTCCAGATTAAAGAACAACACTCGCATTGTTCTCTCATCTTTCCGCCTCTCTCCTGTCACCCCCGTTTATCCCCCTCAGCGAATCATTGATGCCATTCATTCATTCATGCCCCTGAAATGCTACGCCGTTGTGATTTTCCTCTCCTTCTCCTTTCTCCTTTGTTTCTGCCTCTTCTTTTTTTTTCTTTTTTCTTTCCCCCTCTCCCTCCCAACCCCAAGCCTTCCCGGGGCACTCGGAGGCTCTCCTCTTTAAGTTTTTCTTTCCGCTCAGATTAAGTGTGACAGATTGGCGAGAAGGAGCACATGACAGGAGTTCAGATGGCAGACAAGAATAAGATCAGACATGTGATGCGATATTAAGAGGTCACAAGAGTTGGCGCACACACACACACACACAAACCCTTTCCATGCGCACACTGATATGATCAGAGGACATAGGTGCAACCATTCAGATCGTATCTTGGTTTTATCGCAACAACAAAAACAAAAAAATAAATAAATGAAAAAGGGAGCAGGAGAAAATCTAAAGTGAAAGTTTGACGTTGGCTATAACGGCCGTAATTTGATTAGACTTGGGTGACATTCTTCCGCACAACTGCGAAGAGGGACGACATCTGCTACTGCCAAACGCATTAACTCCTGTGAACTCGGGAGACAGGAAGAGTGAAGCATTGTTTGAGTCCGCTCTCTCTTTCCATTTGGTCAAACAACAGGCATTTTAATGCTTTCAAGACACTCGTGACAGCTCCGCGGCGAGATTTATAACGCTTAAGAATTGCGAACACATGTAGCCGAGGAGGGTTAGATAATATTACCCGGAGGAGATAGATGGGTAACGAGAAACTTTAATAGTAAATATGCAGCGGGACTTTTTTTTTTTAGCATGCTGGGTTCTTTGGCTTTGGTTTATTATAGATACAGAAACGGTGAAGGGCTGGAAGGGAGAAAAAATAAATAATAAAATAACAAAAAAAAAAAAAAGGTACCGGCGGCGGCGGCGGCAGCAGCAGCGTCCAGCAGGAAATTCAATAAAAACTCTTCAAAAGGCCCGGCCTTGACATTGAAAAATAGTGAAATTATAAAATACAGCAGGGGCAAGCGAAAGAGAGGAGTTATTGTATTTGGCACAGGATGGGGACGAGGGAGCCCAGGGCCGCCACGTCAAATGAGCCGTCACTGACGGAGGAGGGAGCCGGGCCTTGTGGTGATTAAATATAGGCCTCGAAAACCTGCTGACTGCGAGGCGGGCGGACGTGTTTGTGCACAGGCGGCGAAACGAGCAGAAAAACAAAGAGCGGGAGACGGCGGCGGCGGCGATATCGAAGCGGAGGCAGAGGGAAACCACACAGCTGTGCGGGAAAGTGAAGGGCTAATGTTCACTGATGAAGAGAAGATGAACTTAGAGCACAGGTCTAATACAGGGGGTCGCAAAATCTTTGGTTGATAGGACATGTTTTATATATTTTTTTTTAATTTTCACGCACATTAATAGTTTATTTAATTATAAAACAACCTGTTGAATCAGTGCATAAAAAAAATCAAAGTTCAACATTCACCAGTCTGAAGTGTCCACTAACTCTAAGACAAAAAAACTACCACTACCTTTAAAATTATCAGCAGCTGCATTCCCACTACAGTTTTTTAGCAGTTTTGATAAAGTATAATAGGACGTGTTTCCATTTAAAAGTGTCTGTGACTCTCAAATTCTCGTCACTTTGAGGAAGATTGACTTCAGATGAACTGGTCACATGACCCCATGATCATCATCTCCAGTGACAGGAAAAGTGTTAAACTTTCATATGTCTGAAAAACCACCTCATGAGAGTGTAGACATGTTTGTTAGAAATGCAGGTGTTTCCATTACCAGTTTTTTTATTGCGATATTTGGGTTTTGCACATTTCTAGGAGGAATAGAAATACAGCGAATATTTTGTTTCCATATATTTTCAGGAAGGGGGGGATTATGGGAAATGGAGTTTGTTAAAAGAGCGTTAACGAATTAAAACAGTTATTAAATTAAAAAAACAAAGTAAAAGTGGTCGTTTCATTAAAAGTGGTTGGAGCCAAAAGTTTAATTAACTTTGAGATTCAAAATTCAAAGCTCAAGTTTTGATCTCGTAATTAAACATAATATATGATTTAATAAACTTTCCCTACACGTACATTAAGTTTAAGTACTTTGAGATCAAATATATATATATATGTAAATAAAGTTTATAATTTGAAATTTCTTGAATTTCGACTAAAGAGAGTCTGGAAACAAAGGTGAAAGTTTATTCCTCGATGTTTTGTGTCTGTGTTTCATCTACTGATTCCACATGATTCGGTTTCTCGTCGTCCCACCTGGGCCTCGTTAGCCTCAGTGTGAATGTGTCGTCCCGGCTTTTCCCTTTTTCTCTGTCTTTTGGTTCAGTTCCAGTGTTTCTTTTTGGACTTTTCGGTTGGATTAACCTGCCACATTTTTGTGGCAGCACCTTTTGTTTCCTTCATAAAAATAATAAAGCCATTAAAATAAATTATTGTTTAACTATTAAAAAAAAATGCCTCGTATTCTGTGTTGTGGTTTAACCTGAGGTGTTTCACAAAGTTTGTTGTGTTGCTACAACTTAATAGTTTAGTTACTTTTCACTGTGTTCATCACTACATTACCTCCAATGACTGAAGTGTCGATATTTTGATTTGAGAATCAATTTCAGAGCATAAAGATCTGGTATCGGAAGTATCGGTATTTCAGAATTGATCATCACTGATAAAAAGATGGACAGTGTCATAAAACGCAAAGCACAGCGAGACAATGCAAGTTAACCATCCAGTCTTTGGGTTTGTGTCCTAGCTCAAAGCTGCACTCGTCACAGTTGAAGGTTGAAGGTTGAAGGAGGCTCATTCACACAGAAATGAACCAAACACAATTTCAAAACTATTCTAATAAACGCTGACACGCCTCGAAGGTTCGCATGATTAAACAATTCCCCTTTCAACACCCAACAAAAAATAAAAAAATAAATAAAAAAACATTTTCAGGTGCATTAATTGATGATTTAAAATGAGGCAATCACAGAGATAACGACCCACAACCTGTTTTTTTTTTGTGTGTGTTGCTAAAACACATTTTAAAACATCTGGCCTCATTAGCAGCAGCCGGTCACAGGAGACAACAGCAGCTCCAGATTGACACCATCAATCCCCTCTCCTCCTCTTTCAACTCGTCTCTCCTACTACTTTTCTTTTTTTTTTTTTCTGTGGCTCGCCCTGACGAGGGGTTACTGGATACTGTGTCAGAGTCTCCAAACTCCACCTGACAGGGTGTCGCTCCAAGCAACACGGCTAATGTTACAGCTCTGCTCAGGAGTCAGGAACGAGGGGCGGCGGCGGGGGGGGGGCAAAACAAAATAATAATCAAGGCTCACATTCGGAGTTTGACATTAAAGACGACATCTTACTTCTTTCCTTTCCTTCTATCACTTCTCACATCTCTGGATATTAAAAAAAAAAATAATAAATTTTTTTGGCACGGTATCTGTTGCTGCTGGAGTCTGGCCTGAACGCATCGTCTCCAGGAAAAAGGCAACAGAAAGAGACAAGCATGCGGCGTCGTACATGAAATCTGCCACGACACCAGCTTGGGTTCACACAGCTCAGAGCTAAAGTATGACAGCGGCGGCGTGAGTGTTTGGAGACGGCTTTTTTTTTTTTTTAAGGGCTCTGAAAGCTCCTGTCGTGGCAAACGTCTCTCGTCAAAGCTCTTCAGATCTGCCTCATCCTCCTCTGATTCCTGGGAGTTTTTGATTGATGAGCTGTGAAGAGGAGCTCCGCGGCGAGGACAACAAGGAGGAACAGATTCCCCGCAGCGTAATTAATTCAGAAGATAAAGACGGATAACGTTGTCAGCGTCTTTCTCTCTGTGGCGTGTCTGGGCCGACTCGTCTACCCGTCTGTCTGAGGGCGCTGAACCGTGATTGCTCTGCTGATTTGAGCTGGATGATCCCCGTTGTCACACCCTGAACTGAATCCTCACATGAACGAGGCCTGGGGGGGCTGGAGGGGGCAATTTAAAGACTGTGGCCTGTCTCTCAACCTCCGGATGACGATGATGGGAGAGGAAAATGTCAGAGAGGAACAATCCGACGCCAGTATGTGCCAACGGAGAGCTGTAGAGTTTATTCTAGTGCTGGTAGTAGTAGTAAAACACCTGCAGTCTGTTTGCTACTCATTCATTGCCCCTCTGACTTTTTGTTTAGGTCAGTTTTTGGTTGGACTTCCAAACAAAATTCAAGATTTCAGCCACAAATTGGCTTAATTACAAAATACCGTATTTCCTCTAATAGTGGCCGGTACTAGGTGGTTTACAGGAACAAATAGAGGTCAGGTGTGTTAGATGTAGTAACACACAGGTGCCACAGATGGCAGTAGTTACATTTGAAGTGCCAAAAACAACAGAGACCTTCAGCAGCGTGGTGCAAAGAAGAAGAATTTGAAATATGCGAAGTAAAATACCGAAGAGGAAGCGACGAAATACTTTAATATTGACCCATGAAGAATAAGTTGTTCTGACACTAGGACGGTTAGCCTCTGCTACGCTATGGCCATTTAAGTTGTGGCAAATTTTTCATGTGTCTATGGTACCGTTTTTTAAAAAAAAAAATAAATAACTTGTCAAATTGCCCAATAAATGGACCCCGTTTATTTTTCAAGGTTCAAACTGAAATGTATTTGTTCATCCATTCTGACCACTCATGCTTAAATGGTGGGAAAACCTTGAGTAAATATACCAGTATGAAAGAAAGGGAATTAGAAATAAAGGCCTTCCTCTTATATAAGATGGGCGGCCACTATTAAAGGAAATACCTGCAAAACTAATGACATTCATATGAGCCTCTGCTAGACTTTGTTTTTAGCACTAATTAGCAAATATTAGCATGCTAGCACATGTAAACCCATTATCTTTGTAGCCGACAGCTGGTTGCCAGTGGACGTTGCAGGTCCTGGAGCATCGCTCCACACTCCGGTCCTGATATTAGCGTGGTGGACATGATGCTAGCAAGTGAAGACGTTTGACCCGTTGGTCGTCGTCTCAAAGTTTCGATCACTTCAACTTGACAAGTTTGCGTAAGATGTTTTTAATCTCTTGTTTCTACATCGCTGATCATCTCTACCTGCGTGAGCATTGTCGTTTTGAGGAGATTAGCATGCTAACCTTAGCGTTCAGCACAACACACACACACAACAATTTAAGATGGGGTTTCGTGATTGGTAATGGGGCTGATCCAAGTATGTTAAAAGGATCAGATTGAGCTTCAGCCAGGACGCCATCTTTAGTAGTTATTTATTTTAGATCTAGCATAGACAAAACCACGTCCCTGTAGCGTCAAAGCTGCCAAAACTAAAAGAAGAACAACGACGTCTGCAGTGTGGAAGAACTTTACTCAGTTGGACCTGGTGAGGTAGTAGTAGGAGATCGTGATTCTGTGCTACCAACTGAATCCAAACAACAACATCAAACACTGACAGGAGACAAAAGTTTCCTGGAAACAGCGTCAAGGAGAAAAATATTCCAGAGAGGGGTAGAAGATGTCTGGAGTAGAGAACCCAGGTTATCTGAAGCCAGACTTTAGGAATATACAAGGGAGGAACTTAAGATCGGATCGGCCGATACTCAATATTAAAAGGTTTGGATTGGATCAAGGGGCAAAACAACTTGATCAGAAGATCCCTGAATTTAAGTCAAATGACATCACCCCAAGTAAGCAGATGTACTCCACAGGTAGAGAGTCATGGTTCATCCATCAGAGTTATGTACCTCTGTGATTTTTTCTTTTCTGAACATTTTGGACTCTTTTGTTTTATTTGTGGAATATCTCCTACACCTAGCAGCCCAGCATGCAAAGCAAATCTAGTTACATGAGCCACTTAACTCAAATATGCAAAGTATAGCTTGTGTTTAGGTCAAACCTCGGTCAGAATACCTTCCCACCAGATACAAACCACTCCTGAATTTGTTAGGGAACCAAAGTAGAAAACAAACCCTGGGTCCGATTCAACCTTATAAGCCATGCTGAAAACGTCTTTTGTTTTGTTTTCTTTAACTCAGTTAAATGAAACCTTGACAGCGGCCGCCTGTGAGGACGTGTTCAAAGGCGTAAGAAGTATCACGTTAAATAATGTCTGAATAATTGCATTTTCAAAAATTCAGTTGGCGTTCTCCATTTGGCATCAAAATCAAAAAAACCGAGCCTTGATCTGGCCCGAGCTGCAGAGCCATTGTTCTCCGCTCTGCTTTAATCAGCTTATGCTTTTCAGGGGCCGATCGCGATAAATTACAGTTTATAAAAAGCCGTGCGTTGGTTGTAAATCACTCGCTACTGCATGGGACTCTTTGACAAAAGGAGTGGTTAACACAGTTTATCACGGTTCTTTGAGCCGGTCAAAGGTGGGACCAAATCCAAGAGACCTCACAGCCAGCCGGCAGGTGTTGAGTCAGTCCGAGCGAAGCAGATGTTGGACCTTAATTTTTCACATTAAAACAGATCTAGGACTCGCTTCTGCTCGGATTAAGTGTGTCTCAGAGAAACTTTCCTGGCAGGACGAGATCTTTAAAAAGTTGTTGCACCTTTAAAAATAAAGCTTTGTCCCTGAATATCTCGACAATGACCTCTCGGCGCTCCCAGCAGAGTAAGTTTCGGTGTCTTCGCGTCCCTCTCAGGTAATTTATGGCTTTCCACCCATCAGAGGTTACCCGTGAACTCTGCAGGAATTCAGGCGCACACACAAACAAGGAGGTTGTTTAAAAGGAGAGTCGAGCAAATGCCGAAATCTTTTGGACACACGCTCCAAGAAATTTCCTCACTAACCAGAAGTAATTACGGAGACAAATGCAAACTTGTGGACTTTGCGCTGGAGATGACAGACACATTGAAACCATGTGTTTCCACTCTTTGCCGTGACCTGAGGAAGTCTCGCAAAATCCCCGGCAGAAGCCCCGAGCGCCTGCCACCAAGCATAGAGTCAGCGGCCTGCTCAACGCCTCGCTTCAAACCAGATTTTCTACTCCCCGTGCCAAGCTGCTGCCATATCCCATTTCTCATCAGACCTTCAAGGACCTAATGTTGGAATCCATTATCACACCCGTTCCCTTTTGCGGTTTCCCTCCGATCTCTCTCCGGCCTCGTTGACTGTCATGGATCTATGCCTCCGGGGGCCCCCCAGCACCCTGTCTAGTCTGAGCTGGCCCAGCCCTGGGTCATCCTCCGCTTTAGTCCTGTTCACCCTTGTCAAAAGACATTCACACAGTGTCAGCACACAGAATAAGAGACAGTAGGTTCAATGTAATGGGCCGGGCTCTAAATAAAAGATGTTTTGTTGGGTAGCCACACTTGGTTTTTGAAGATTTTGAATAGATGCGCTTGTGCTACAGTTGCTTGACCTTTCCGTGCCCAAGAGTGCGAACAAACGCTCCAGTGTTTTGCAAATTGTCAAACTCTCAGATGCTTCCTCTTACTATCGTTACAGAGTTTTACCACTATACATAAATGCGGCCCGTATACAGTAAATCTAAACTGCGGCAGTATGTTTCTAGCCTTTGTGTGTCTTCAACACACACGGCGTCTGTTTCTCTCCGTGAACTATTCACCCCCGCTGCCTCCAGAAGGCTGTCATGCTCAATTATACCTATGTTGGTTTTTTGCAGCCCCTCCCTTCAATTGACAGGCGGGCGGAAAGTTCACAGATACAGATTAACTGGCTGTTTGTGCCCTGAAAGTTTTTCCCTTCAGTCAGATTACAGACGATGGACAGAAACCTCCTCATCGTTTAGTTTAGCGGAAGCTGGCAAGACTCAAAGTACAGCACTGCCTCCATCATCTGGAAAGTGGTTAATCCTCTTGCGACTCCCGCTACTGTTCCGTTCTCAACTTAAAAGGCTTTTAATTGAGTTTTGATTGTCATCAAGGCTTCCTCTGATGTTGAAAAGTTGCAGGTTCTTTGTGCCTCGAGCTCGTAAGAGTATTTTCAGGAAGTAAATTACCACAAAGACGCAGCATTCCCTCGACAACATAAGCAGCTTCAGGAAACTCCCCGACATAATATCTGGGTACGTCCAAATGGCAAACTCCAGTTCAGCCACAGAATTCAGGAGGACTCGCATCTTTGGATTTTCTGGCCAGTTTCTTTTCAGCACAAAGTTCCTTTCTCTTTTGCAATTAATCTGAACCCAAAACCACAATGTTTTTTTTCGAAGCTTTCTCCTGCTTTGCCAAACCAAACCTTAGCCACAGCGTCGTCGTATCATAAAACAGGTTTCTGGAAGACGCCGCTGTGAAGAATCAGTTACTAATTTCACTTCAATTAAAGTAGAGTCGATTGGCAAATAATGGCAGGTTTCAGGGATTTACGTATATTTAACAGAGTGGAAGAATAAAGTAGATTAAAATTATAATATCTACTCTAGAAAACGCACCACAAGCTTATCTTGGCAGTTCCAGTGAAATGTCCACTGATTTGTACTTGCTATGTTGCTACACAATTTGGTGCAGAGATTCATGGTTACCACATGATGTACCCTACCATCTTTGGTAAGATTCTGACTCTTCCTCTGGTGCCACCACAAAGTTAACAAACTTGCTTAAAAGTAAACAATCTTGACAACTGCTGAATGAACAACTATTGTGAACTTCATGGTCCTCTACCATCTAATGCCAACGATCCACTCTTCCAGTGGTGCCACCATGCCAAATTAATGTTTACAAGTGAAATACTGTATTGGATGGACTGTCATATGACCAAAGGGTGAATTCTACCGACTTTGAGATCCTCTGACACAACCGGTGCCACCAGGAAGTCAAATATTTAGATTTTACAGTGAAATATCAACTGTGGTACAAAGTGGTGTAATTAATCTTAACCCAACTCACAAGGTTTTTCTAAAAGTCTGTTTCCCAAACGAAACTTAAATAAAAGTAAATCTAATTAAGAACCAAAATTAACTTGAGATAATATAGTTGAATAGCTTGAACTAAAGCAAACTAACCTGGAAGTATGATGCATCTTTAAACTGACACACCCGTTGCCCTACAATCAGATTTGGTGTTCCTAAATATAACTCCTGCACTTGCAGTTCTGAGAAGTATTTCCACGCATTTACTGTCACATGAGCGCGCGCACACAGTGGAAAACGAGATCCAGGTGGAAGCAGCAGTTTTCATTATCTCTCTGGCTCTCTCACTCTGTCTCGCAGCATGGTGTTTGCAGAGTTCAAGAGGTGAAAACGAGACTCTCACCACACAAGACACACACACCTTTCGAGACAAGGGTGAAGAAAGAGCCGACCTTTGACTGTGTTTGTTGGTCTAGGCCCAGGCGTGAACTTCAAGCCCCCAGGGCATGCTGGGAGTTAAAGCAGAGGACAGGGGTCAGCGAGGCGGTCAGCACAGCAGCAGCAGCAGCGAGGTGACAGAAGGGTTAAAGAGGGGTAAATGAGAAGCACAGCTCTTTTATTTTCCCCCATGACACGGTTATAGTTCTCTTTATAACCCATTATAAGTCACTGCTAGTCTTTTTCTACAGTCGCTCTGTAAATTATTTGGTGCAGACTTTCGTGGTCCCCAGAGACCAACTTTCTTTGTGATCCTCTCACTTTCCAGCTAATGCCACAGCAGGTAAAAGCTAAATTTCCAGTGAAATATCTGAACATGTGCTCAGTGACTCGCTACGGAACTTGGTGAAGAAATTCACGGTTCCCATAGGATGCACCCTGCCATGTATTCACGATTCCAGGAGCAACGGTTTAAAAAGATGCAAGTGAAATGTCTTAACAACAGCTTCTGGATGGTCTCCCATTGAATTTATTTCCGACATTCGTGGTCCCCAGAGGAAGACGCCAACTGTTTTTGTGATTTTCTGTCAATCGGTGACATCAGCAGATCAGAGTTTTCCAAATTTCCAGTCGAATATCTGAACAAATACTTGATGCATTGCGATGAAACTTGGTACAGAAATTCATGGTTCCTATATGATGCACCCTACCATCTTTTAATATAGTGCCACCATGATACAAAATGGTTATAAGCGAGACACATTACATGGACTGCTGTAGATTTTGGGTCAGACATTCATGGTTCCCTGAGGAAGAATCCCTCTGACTTTCCAAACGATGCCACCAGCAGGTCACCATTATCAAATTTAAACGAATATATGCATCAATCTTTGCGATAAATTGGCACAAAAGTCAAACGAGAGACTCATGGTTCACAGATGATGTACCATCTTTGGCTTTTTTTTACTTACTTTTCTCCTGGTGCCACCAGGACATGAACGTACATAAATGAATACAAGAGAAATATCTTGACAACAACTACAGGATGACCTGCCATTGAATTCACTTCAGACATTCATAGTTCCTAGAGGAGGACGCAAAGTGTTTCTGTGGTTTTCTGACTAGTTAATCAGTGACACCAGCAGATCAAAGCTCTACAACTTCCAGTTGCATTTCATGGTTCCCATAACGGGTTATAAGTGAATTGTCCTGGGACTTATTGGATGGACTGCCACAGAGTTTGGGTCAGACATTCATTATTGCCAGAGGAATATTGCTACTGACGTTGTGATCTTCCAACTTTTCAACTAGTGCCACCAGGAGGCCGAAGATTTCAGCTTTGCTGCAAAATATCTAAACATTAACTGTGATACAATGTGGTGCGAATTTGGTGCAAGGTTCCCACATGATGTAGCCTTCTATCTTTTGACGATCCCTTGACTCGTCCTGTGGCGCCACCGTGACACAACGTGGATTATATTGAAACTGAACTGACTTTATGATCCAGGCAGTAGCATCAAAGAGTTTTTGTTTAACTGCAAAATAGCTAAACACAACAACTGTGATACAAAGTGATTGATTCATGGTTCCCGGATGATGGTGTCACACCATATTTTGATGATCCCTTCCTTTATTTTTCTCCGACGCTAACATAATATTAAGCAGTTTAAACTGAACTACTGACAATAGATTGTCATAAAACGTGACACGTGAATTTATGTTCCCCTCAGGAAAAAGACAGTGAAGCATGTGAGTAAAGCCCTTAATTTGTGTTCCAAGCGCCATCAATCCGAGTTTTAAATTCCACCTTTATGGTGCATAGTGTAAATTAACTGCTAACACCAACATTTCATTTTCATCTATTGGTTTACTTTGTCGAGACAGTGGATATTAACCTCCTGAGACCGTGTGTCCTCATATTTAGACATTAAGTTTTAGATTTATGGCAAACTTTGATCTTCTTAATTAGATATTAGTTGGTGTATGAAGATGATAGCGGGCATTTCAGCAGACTCAAGTGGACAAGGTACAAAACCTCATCAGATTTTACAATTTAAACTTATTTATGGTTATTTTCTTTTCTAGTTTAATATTACGCACAATTTTTTATCAATATTAACGGACTATGACTTTGCTAATTATCAAGTACTCGATTGAGGACGTTGGGACTTTGTTATTTGCAATCCTGCTTTTGCACAACCATTTTCCTGTTCAAAGATGATGCTTAGTTTTTATCGTTCTTAGGTCCTATTAATACCAAAATGAAAAGAAACGGAGAAATTTAAAATGCATACTAAACGGAAGTTCAGGTCTTAGGAGGTTAATGGAGTTAGCATAGCATGCTAAATTTCATGCACAGTCCCCAAACAACATATATATGTACATAAAAGTTAAACACAGTATAAAACAATGTACAATATAAGATGTAACATGCTTGCTACAATCGCTACCGTGCAATTTACTGCCTTATTCCAAAGCTAACACGGCTGCAGTTTAATTATTAAATCCTGTGTCGGCGTAGACCGGCTAGCTGCAGGCCTCGTGGACTCCGTTTGCATGAGATGAGTCAATACCCGGTCTGAACAAGGTCCTCACATCACACACCCATAAATCCTCTTTATGACAGATTAGAGAGAGCAATGGCTTTTCCACTCGTTTACCCATAAATACAGCAACACGCTCGGCTGGTTTATGCCTCTCCTCTTCAGATGATGGAATGGCTGAGCTGATGTTTATAGCTGTCATGGACCAGCAGTGAATATGTCTCTTACTGGCTTCGGTCCAGCTGAACTTCAAAGCAATAAGAAAAACAGCGCAGAGCTGCTCTGTAATGGAAAAGCAAAACAGCTGTGTGCGATATGATTTAGCTTTGTTCCTCGCAGAGTGCGTTTTGTTGTGAGAAAGTACAAACAAGAAAATGTGGAGAAAATGTCCCGCTGCACGTCAGACCGATAATATTTCCCACGCCAGTTTTTTAAAAGTTCACGTCTCGCATATTTTGGATTTAGAGGAAGCGAGTGGAAAAAAAAAGAAAAGGGAAAAGGGTTTTGTGAGACAGAGAGCAGGTTAGGGAAGGAGCCAGGCGAGCCGTCAGATCTGATGTAGGCGTTTTTTCCTGACAGCTGTAATTCTCCAGCCTACAGAATTTCATCAACAGCAGTTGCATTTAAGCTTTGCCGCGGGGCAGCGGCCCTTTCAAGTCTCCTTCCTCTGACAGGTAGATTTATTAGTCCTGAAATTTGTACAGATCACACGTCACTCATGGCAAGCTGTCAGCATGTCAGATGGGCCTCCTGGCTTTTTTTTTTCTCCTCTTCTTTTTCTTTTTTTTTTTTAAGGTGAATCTGCCAGGAAGAAGTTTAACACCCACCACCTCCTTTCCTCTCTCCTCCCCTCTGACTCACTCACTTCATACCTTCTTTAAAAAAAGAAGCTAACAAAAAAGGAGGAACTTAAAACTGTCATTTGTCTTTTTCCAAGTGAAGATCAATGCCAGAGATCAGTGCCGCTGTCGGTGTGATTGATGAGAGAGAAAAATGAATGATGTGTGAATAGCACTTAAAGGAGAATTTCCCCCTTTTTTTTGACATGCTAGCGGCGTAGCTCTTAAGACGGTGTCGGCTAGTTGCTTCATGTCAAAGCGAAATATCTCAATAAATAATAAGCCGTATTTAGGACATGCTAGTATGCTAATGCAATAAAATAAATGGTTGGAGGTTAGCATTTAGCTTAGGACAATCTTATGCTACGTAACACATTTAAATAAAAACTAATTATGCATTTGATAATGTTTCTTTTTACTTTTGTTTTATGTGCATGTGTGCTGCTGTGTCACTGTTTTGAATTGCTCCTGCAATTTCCTTGTATTACTCATACAATGACAATAAAGGCAAATTTCAAATTCATAATAACAACAACTTTTTCTCTTGTGCAACCACAACTTAAACTAACATCAAGGCTTTGTTTCAGACATTCATGGTCCCCAGTGGAAAAATCATAAACGCTTTAATCTAGTTATAATATTAGTCTTTACATTTTTTAAACTATTTACGGGCCGATATTGGTGGTTGCTGTGGAACTATTAGCTAAAAACTGCGCTAACACTGGCTAGCTTGTAAAAATACTACTTTTTAAGAGGAGAGAAAACTTCAGACTGTGGCTCCATTAATTAATTTGACATCTACGTATGCTAACAGTAATACTACATATTATGTGAAACTGTAAAGTAGTAGCTGCTAGCTAAATGCTAAGATCGCGAAGCTAATGTTAATGTTTAGCAGGTGTTTAACCACGCTCACTCACTGTATTAGCATGTCAGCATGTTAATATTTAACAAGAATGCACAAAACTTGCGTTCAGTGGCACAATGACATGCTATATCGTGTTAGCTAGGTGATCTTAGCGTTTAGCCAGGAGCTAACATGTAAATATTTAGCAGGTGTTTAACCACACTCATTATATTAGCATGTCAACAGGCTAATTTTTGACAAGAATGCACAAAGCTGGCATATATTGGCACAATGAAATGCTATACCGTGTTAGCTAGGTGATATTAGCATTTAGCCAGAAGCTAACATGTAAATATTTAGCAGTTGTTTAACCGTGCTCATTATATTAGCATGTCAGCAGGTTCATTTTTGACAAGAATGCACAAAACTGGCGTGCACTGACACAATGAAATGCTACATCGTGTTAGCTAGGTGATCTTAGTGTTTAGCTGACAGCTAACATTTAAATATATAGCGGGTTGTGTTTCTAGCCAGGGTTATTACTCATTTAAGGTCATTTAGCATATTAGCATGCTAGCATTCAATAACAGCTCTATATAAATGCTACTTAACAATCCCTGTGTTAGCCAAATGAGTTAGCATTAAGCACTGCTAGCCAAAATACAGTCTCACAGAGCTACTGAGATGAAATTATATAAAAATTAAATAAAAACATGAAAAGTTGAGGAAACAGGGACAAAAATTATTATTAATTGCAGTGACATTTCTATAAAGGTTGTTCTGCGTCAGTTTACTGAGACACCAACTCCTAAGTTAACGCATTTCTTCAATGTTTAAGTAATTATGAAACTGTGATTCAGTCAAATGAAAAGGTTAAAGTTGCTCCAAAAAGAGTCTGGGTAATAATTGTGTCTGTTTGCGCCGTTGACCACAAAATTTATTGCTGTGGTTCAACTGGGATTTAATTTCAAACCCGTGTGATCAGTTAGTTGTAAATCAGCGTGGAACAAACCCAGAAAGAAAAAAAAGTTCCTTCCAGGCAAACACATTTATTTGAGCTGCCTTCAAAATCAAAAACTATCAACTGTGTCAATTTGCTATTTCAGTCAGTACAACATTTACATTCCCCTTAAACACGCTGTCATATTATCGGCAGAAATTATAGACGAGTGTTGAGACGGGGCAAAAATAAAAAAAAAAAACGACGAAGAAAAATCACAAGCAACAGTTGGAAAAAATAAAAAAAAACTAAAAAAAAATAGCACGACGGAGCGGGAGAGAAAGCACTCTGGGGTCCGTCTTTCAGTTCCACATCTGGCCCTGATATTTCAGAGTTAATTAGTCATGCAGGGGTTGTGTGTAGATAAATCTATCATCCCGCGGTGCACAAACCATTTGAGAAATGAAAGGAAGTGAGGAGATATACACAGTCCAGGCTCCTCCATAAATCACTGGCCCAGATTAAAAACAGACACTGCGGTGATGAGAGGGAGGGATCTGGACGAGGCCCGGCCCTGGACTCTTTCGCACAAAGGAACACTTCCATGCACGCACAAGCAGGATGTACTGTGAAACGCACTTTACTGCAGCGGGATCAGTGTGTGAGGAGAAGGCAACGAGCGGGAGAGCGTCGTAAAATACTAATAATTTCCTAATAACTCCTTATTTATGAGCGACTTTTAACGGACGGGGGGTTCGCAGATACTTGCCAGTTCATTAGGTACAGTAGTGAAATCATTCTAATAAAAGGAGCCCTGCACTAAATCTAAGCTTCATAAAGGTTCTGGTGTTCAGAATCAGAATAACTTTATTAATCCTGAGGGGGAAATTACTTTTCTACTCAAAGCGTGCTTAAGTGTTCAGAACAAAGAGCTATGTAGGTGATAAGAATATGTAAGAATAATTAAAAATTATAATAAGAATACATGCATCAGTATAAAAGAAAATATTTAAATATGTACAAGTATAAGTGAGCGACTATGTGGGTATTTACTGCACATGATGAGTCCAGAGTCTAATAAATATATAAAGAAACAAGTATATGAAAATAAAGTGAACATGTTGCAAAATATCAGCATAAATATGGATTATTGATTCGGCATTAGAGAAAGCAAAGAAAGAGAAATGCTGCTGCTAAAGATATATAATTTAAATTTGTCAAATCATTAGGAAAAACTACTGGAAACAATGTAACACAACAAGTACAAACAAGCTTCATGAAGGTTCTGCTTTTCAACGTGACTTTAATTTCTTAGTAGTGTTGAATTGTCCTGTATCTTGTTTAATTACCACCTTTCTGGCTCAGTTTCACCGTTAAAACGAACGTTATAAAAGATTCAATGCATAAGAATTAAGTTAGAACGCGTTTGTTTTTTACCTAATAAACTGGCAACTTGTGTTTATTTATTAGTTCAATCCGTTTTGGTAACGACTGGGTCAATTAATGTCACATATTCTCGAGCTCAAAACGAATTTGCGTCATGGAAATATCTCCCAAAGGTCCTGAAATAAGTGCATCACTCACAGATACGTAACACTGGCTCGCTTTCCTGAATAAACAACCACTACCCGTCTTATCAGAGCAGTCAGCTCCATTTAATCCATTAAAAAAACAATTATTCCAAAAAGGAAAAGGGTGATAAATTTATCTTGGATAAAGCTGCACTTTTTTTTATTTTCTTTCACTGATTAAGTTGTACTGTGTTTATTTTAACGATTAATCAATTGACTGTTAATGTGTCCGAGCGTCGGTTAGGAAAATATATTAAAATGTGCCGCTTCCCCCTAAAAACAGAATCCAAAACTTCAACCTCCCCAGATTTTCAGAAATCCTCTTCCTCTCGCATATTCCCCTCTTTCCTCCACTTCGTTCTCATGTCCTTGTCTTGTCGTCCCTCCTCTCCTCCCACTCCTTCCTCTGCTGAGTGAGGCACCGTGGGGACGGTCGCCATACATTCACCAGGCCTCTGGCCTCCACCGTGGACACGTCCAGCGGCTCCTTACAACTAATGACGCTATCGGACCAGAAGAAACACCACAGAAGAAGAAGAAGAAGTGGTGCTAATTTACAGTAGAAAACTAGTAGTGATAAATTAAATAGTAAAGATAAAGCACATATACCTGGTTAAAAATCATTGGTGGTATAATCCAACCCAGGGATTCATTAATACACCTTTATATGATCCCGGTGCTGTTAAAAAGCAAATTTAACAAAGAATGAATAACTTATTTGAAGATTCCATATGAAACATCTTAAACTTTTCTCTTATTTTTCATTGTTTTAGTATTTTAGAACTTTAAGGAGAAGTTTTATTGTCACTGAAATGCAGATTTGCAGCTTCAACAGCAACACAAACTACTGCGCAACATATACAAGAAAGAGCACACGAGAATATAATTAATATATCACAGTCATCAATTTAAATGGCAGCGATAGAGGATTTAGACAAATAAACAGGTTGCTGCTGTCAAATATTTCAAATTTAATCCAGAAATGTAGTTACTCATTAAATATTTTTAACAAACTGTAAGAAATAAATGAACTGGTTGTAATAATAATAAAAAAATAATAAAACCGGTACCAAAACGTAAAAAAAGCATAATTTATTTCTCTTTTTATTAACGATCTCTGAGTTGCAGTCTTTTAATTGGAGTTCACTTAAACACAAGAAATGACTTCATATCCAAACAATTAATACAAAATGAATAATATAGACCTCCATAATAAGCCGTATATCTTCTTATATAGTCCAAACTTGATAAAATTTACCAGTTATTCGCCTCTAAACTAGTATTTCAGATATTGAATGAGAAGAAAATTGAATATTTTCCCCAAAAACCAAGTCCAGTTTCATCTCTGCATCTTATTCCTTTGGGTTGAGGCGATATCTGAAATATTGTTTTTGAAGTTTAGTCCAGACATTAGAGCAGCGTCCTTTGAACAATTAATAAATCAAAGTGTCTGTTCAGAAATTGGAGAGAGTAAATTTACTTAAAAATAGAACAATGACGATGCAAATAAAAGTGTAAACTATTGTTACTACTAACCAGGGTCGTTTTATTATTATTTCTGCTGCTACCTCAGTAAAGATGAGTTATTAAGATTATTTAAACTGCAGGTGATGAAAACATTTTTTTAAATAACATTTCATTTCTCCGTGTCTTGGCCGACAGCCGCAGAAGTCCGACTGCTCCAGGAAACGATCCCTCGGCAGCTGTACAGATGTTACTGTCAACTCGTTCGCGTCTTAATCTGGACCTTGTTTTTGCTGTCAACGCGCTCAAAAAGCAACAAGCAGCATTTAACGGACGTCTGATCGACTCCAAACTCTAAATCACCCCTGTGTTTAATTTAAGGCTGGTTTTAGGATTCACAGGTTTAGAGAGAATCAGGGTGGGGTTTGGGTTAATGTGAGGGGCGAAGGTTAGGAAAGGGACGAGGTCAGAGGTTAAGGCAGGGAAAGTGCTGAGTGTTAACAGGAACATATGTGTCGGAGAGAGGTGACAACGTGCAATAAAAAGTTGGTCAAAGGATTAAAAATGTTAGAAAAACATTGTGCCAGACGCCATTAGAAACTCTGACTCTGGAGGCTTTTAAAATCCATCTTTTGTTTCTATTTATTTCTATATCATGGCTTTTTATTTGATCTGTGTTTTACATGTTTTATGTTGAATGTGAAGCACTTTGGTGCAAATGCCCTTTGCTTTTAATCTCCTGAGACCAAACGTCCTCATATGGGGACGTTAAGTTTTAGGTTTGTGGTAGCTTCTTCTTCTGCTTCACCGGCCACTTTATTAGGTACACCTTGCTAGTAAAAGGTTAGACCCCTTTTACCTTCAGATTCTTGGTGGCATACGTTCAACCAGGTGTTTAAAGAGGTTTTGGTCCATGATAACATCAGTTGCTGCAGATTTGTCGGCTCCACATCTATGGTGAGAATCTCCCGTTCCACCACATCCCAAAGGTTCCTCTATTAGAATTGAGATGTGGTGACTGTGGAGGCCGTTGGAGTATAGTGAACTCATTGTCATGTTCCAGAAACCAGTTTGAGATGATATGAGCTTTGTGACATGGTGCATTGTCCTGCTGGAAGTAGCCGTCAGAAGATGGTCCACTATGGTCATAAAGGGATGGACATGGTCAGCAACAATCCTCAGGTAGACTGTGGCATTTAAAACATGCTCAGTTTTTACTAAGAACAACACCAGCACCAGCCTGAACCGTTGATACAAGGCAGGATGGATCCATGTTTACATTTAAAGTCACTTAAAACCCCTTTCTTCCCCATCCTGATGCTCCGTTTTAACCTCAGCTAGTTGTCTTGATCACCTCTACCTGCCTAAACGCATTGAACTGCAGCAACGTGACGTGATTGGCTGATTAGCTATTTGTGTTAACAAGCAATTGAACAGGTGTACCTAATAAAGTGGCGAGTGAGTGTAGATGCCAGTAGCAAAAATATGCAAAGACCTCATCAGATTTTACAGTTGGAACTCGGACACACAAAGGTAACAATTCTATCAATAGTAACGAGCTATAACACCACTAATTAGCTAATACTCGTTTGAGGACGTTGGGAATTCATTATTTGCACAGCCATGTTCAGTTTTACGTTTTTGTTACATATTGGTGACTTTATTATAATATACAATGAAATAATCCCTGTGTCCAAATATGAGGACACATATTTTTCTCAAAATCTACTTCCTGTTCAAAGATGATGCTTAGTTTTTATACTTCTTATGTCCTACTAATGCTAAATATCAGGTTTCATGAGGTTAAGTTGCTACATAAATGAAATAAACTTAAAAGAGGAGTAAATTTGAAGTAGAAATCTCAGACTTCCCTTTATTATCTGTCTGAAACTCGGATACACAAAGCCCCGGACTCTGCCGCTCTTTTTTCCAGTCGGTGTCCTACAAAAGCCAGAGAGGACATGTAGAGCCATCTGACCGGGAAACACTAAATCACAGATGAAACAGCGGGCAGGAAGCTGTAAATCACACGTTACAAAGAGCCCGGTGAAAGCGCAGGAACATTGCTCCGCCATGAGATCGTCCCTCAAACTCTGCCTTCAAAGCTTTCGCAGGCAGGAAGCAGTCATTCCCATTTCCTGTCTCCCGCCCCTCGGGGGGGGCGGGGGGGACGAGTGCACCACTGAGGTGTGAAGGAAAGTCACATTTCTTTTTATTATTTTATTTTTTTGTTTGTCATGGCTGGCTATATTCTTCCTCCCAAGGACGTCCCAAAGAATCTATTGTGATTGTGCTCACGACTTTTTTTTTTTTTCTCTACCCGAGCTGATGAAAAGGGATTACAATAGTACAGGAATCACATTTGTATGAATGTGAACTCTGGCCGTGATAGAGCTGTTGTCGTGGAAACACTGATGATGGGTTTGTGGTGTCAGGGTTGGCCCGGCTGAAAGTTAAACAAAAGAAGACAAAGGTCTTTTCCAAACTATAAACAGCCCCTCATTTCATACGGTTTCATACAGTGTGTGCACTTATTAATAAATGTGGCGCCGCTTGGAGGTATTTCAAAATTTTCTACATTTTTGCATAAAAATGACTCAAAAACATCAAAAGATTTTCACACAAGTCATGAACGTGGATAAAGACAACCCAATCGAATAAAATGAAAATGAATTATTGCTTTAATCTGACATTAACTGAGCAGCTTAAGTGCATGTAAATATGTTACTCCGACTAAAATCAGAGTTTTCCTTATCTGATTAATTTTCTACAGCATGTTTACACTTAATTGGACTTTAACTGGACAACACGTGCGCTGGCATATGACCCCGAAACAAAAACATCCAAGAAAGCCGGTCGTAGAAGAAGAAGTAGAAGAACAGAGCCGGAAGAAGAACCACCTGAGGGATAGCGCCACCTTATCTGAACCATAAGTAGCACATTACGTACAAGATTAAAAAAGCTGAACTAGTATCCATCTGGTTGTTGTTTGAAATGCTGGTCTGACACGTGAACGACTCCAGTTATTTATTATATGATGCAATAGGTCAACCGGAAAGTGGGCCGTATTAACCCGCTGACGAGACACATATCGCCACCTAGTGTGGAGGAGGAGGACATGTTATTCAGTTATTTGATTTTCTCCATTGCTTGTAAACTGTGACAATGACTGCATTCAAAAAGTTGATTTTGAGATTAATTCTTAGGTTTATAAACAAACCAGAGCTGTGAAAATGAACGTGTTAACGCAGATTAATCCATCATCATGGTTAATCTTATTAAAAGTTTTAACGTAATTAACCCATCTACAGTGCAGAATGACTGAGCGTCTCTGGCAATGCTTATTCAAGCAGTTTGTCCTGTAACTGTCACGCATGCTAATTTCTAAGTTCTGGTAGTGACAGGCAGCAGAACCAAGCAATAAAGATGGAAGATGCTAAACAGCACGTTGGCGCCCTCTATGGCGGAACAGTGGACCGACATGAAGTGTTATGAAAACTCTGCAGAAAGGGATTTGTTTCCACCAAAGTGCTTCCATCTTAAATTACGACATTAACGCGAAGAATACGTTAGTCTGGGGTTCTGTTAGCACTTCGGCTAACAATGCCCAACTTGAGGTAAACCAAGACAAAGACAAGCTGGCAATGCTAGTTTGCAAATATCTGTCCACTCCTGTAACCACTAGGGGTTTTGTATCAAGTAAATACAGGACTGGAATCACCAATACTGATACTTTTATACTTTAAATGTCATGTTCATAATAATAATTGCATAATTTTGCCTTAAGTTAGATGTTTGTGGTTATCTACAATATCTGGTACAACCGAGCTGCTCCGAGCAAACTGTTCATGCATATAAAACGGCTTCTGTTGGAGAGTACTAATCTACCAGTTGCCATTAGCACTTGGAGCTAATTGAACATTGTCGCTAATGGTTTGAACGGCCATTAGTTCTAAGTTTTGTTGGGGTATGTCGTTTAAAAATGTGCATTGAGAGTCTGAGCTGATGCTGCCATGACGATCCAGCTGACACATCCTGACACGACGACGTGACACTGTCGACGGCGTGCTAACAAGTTCACATCACCCAACGCTCCTGGTGATTTATTTCCCAACATGTCTTCCATAGCATTGAATAAAAAACAAAACAAACACAGTTACCTTTATTTAGTAACAGTGATCCATCTTCATCCTACTCAGAATTACTGTAAGCAAACACGATGATGATGATGATGATAATAATGCTCATTTGGGTGCGTTTGATTTGTCACATTGCCGGGACGCAGTTGGCGAATGTGAACCCCCATTAGCCGCCAGGATCACCAGACTTGTTAGCAGCGACACCTTCCTGCAATAATTTACAACCCCTTCATCCGGACGGAACGCGTTTCTTGTAGGGTGTAATGGAAGTAATCCATTCTCCCTGTCAGCACCGGACAGCACTTTGTTTTTTCAGGGCAAATTGTGTGTTTGGGCGGAGGATGCTCGTTGGGGTGAAGACGGCAGGAGGAATTTGCCTCGTGCAGTTTTGAGGGCAGGAATGTTTCCATTTATGTGCAGCACCAGCATGTCTGGTCTGTGTTATGAACTTTATAGTCATTTTAAAGGTCATTTTATATACTATTATACATGCAAACGCTACTTACATACTTGACAAAACAATACTATAACAAATACTGATACAAATTCTGCATAATGCATTGCTTTGCTGTGTATTTTCTGAAAATAAAGGCATTTGTACATCACTTTTTAAAGTTTAATGTTGTTGGCAGACTTCATTTGGAGTTCTGCTTTGGTCTCTACTACTAAAAACGTACAATATCTAGGTTTTTAGTATCTTTTTAATCTGCTGATATGTCGGTTGCCACCTGAATAGATAAAATATATTGCACTGTTTGTTTATTTAGTTTTGAGGGCAGGAATGTTTCCATTTATGTTCACAGAGAATGTACTATGTGTTGTACAGAACTAGCATGTATGGTCTATATGATGAACCTAAGCTTTTCTTTTATATACTATTATACATTCAAATGCTTATTATATACTTGACCAAACAATAATACGAGAAATAGAGATATAAATTATGCATATTGCATTGTTTTGCTGTAGATTTTCTGAAAATAAAAGCATTTCTACATCACTTTCAAGTTCTGCTTTGGTCTTTACTGCTAAAAAAGTACAATATCTGTCTTTTTAGCTTCTTAATATTGGTTGCTCCCTGAATGGATAAAATATATCGCATTGTTTTATTTATTTATTTAGTTATTTATTAATTTTACTTCTTTACTGGCCACATTAGAGCATCGAGCCTACACATTTACAAGGAATTATAAATCACCTTTGGAAAATATTAGATTTCAGCTTTGATTCATAATTCACTGGATTCCCTGACTTTTATTTAAGGCCATTTCTGCTTACTTTTATTTTTATCCAAAACTTTCATACCAAAGCGAAACCCCCAAAAAACAAGAATCCATCCCTCATCCTCTCCAGTATATCTGCTCCCTCCTCCTCCTCCTCCTCCTTCCTCATGTCTACCCTCTCTCTCCCTACTTCTGTATCTCCCCCAGCCTCCTCCATAAATCCTGGGACAGCGGCGCTTTAATGGATAATTAATTGATGCCGCTGCAGCACTGTAATAAGACAATAAATTACGACACAGGCTGGTGTGCTGTGTCAGTGTGTGTTGCTAATGGCCCTTCAGGGCTGGGGCAGGAGGCTAATAAATTAGACAGGTATTAACTGTTGTGCACTAAGTAGCCCTCCAGCACTGACTGCTGTGAAAGAAGAGGAGGAAGGAGGAAGATGGAGTGGAATAAAGAGAGAGGGTGTGACGATTACGCTGTTGTGTTAAGTTTGTGAAATATGCTGCCTTTTTTTCTGCGGTGGAAAATTGGATGGAAAGATTGACAGAGTTGCAGGGCCTGCTACACATGCAGAGTGTCTGCAGCAAACCTGGTAGATAGAAGTGTCAGCACAAGAGGACAAGTGCCGCTAATCACCTTGAGGTTTCAAGTGTTGCGAATTGAATTTGTAAATATTGAACTCGCCCCCCATCATTACCTTCCCGTCCACACTCCCCTTTATCAACACAGCTGTGGAGGTGTGCAACCTCTATGTGTTACACACACAGACTGCATATAAAGATGGATGCTATGACAAGCAAATCATGCAGAGCTCCCCCTGGTGGCTGGCTGCAGTATAGAGGGAATGCATGTGGCATCGCGGCCAGCTAAGTCTCCATGGTTACGGCCACTGAGTTGTAAAAAGTGACAGTTGAACATGGAGATTAGCTGCATTAGTCTGAATTTTAGGCTTTAATAGCCTCTAAACTGTAAAATTAATCAAGAAAATGGGGAAGTGCTGTTGTGCGATTGACCGTGTCAACAGATTTGAAAAGCAGTCAGAGATATATTTTTACAGAAATCTCCGACTGCAAGAAAAGAGAAGTAAATGTGTCGCTGCATTAGAAGAAACAGAAACCTGGTGTTGTGTGGTTCACATTTAGTGTCAGGTAATATTAATTAATGCTGTATTTTTTGATGAAGTCAGACCTTAAGTTACTTCTTAAGTTACATTCTGGAGGGCTGTCAGATAAGTTTGTGGATGTTGTTGTTTTTGTGTAGTTATGGCCGATACAACAATAAATAACAATAAACTGAATATTTGTGATCACTTCTTGTCGTCCTTTTAACGCTACAGTATTATATGGCTAACGTTACTTCTCAGTAAAGCTCTTAGCGTTAGCATCTTTTATTTAGCTACATTTATCATAACTGAAATGACCTAAAACTAACTGAAACTGAGGCTAATCCACTTTTCCAAATCCATGCTAGTTTATATGGATCATTGTCGAGTCCAATTGTCCTTAATTTGATCTGATAATCCACATTTTCATTGGTCTCGCTGTATTTACTGCTATGTTTTTGCCCTCGATGGGTCATAAGCTCCGCCCCTTTTTCTGAGAGGTCTTGTTTTCGTTAGTAACTTGATGCTATCAAAACAGACAGATGCCATTGACAACCGCCCTGTGAAGCATAAAGTAGGAACACGGTAGTTGGGAAGAAAAATAATGCAAAATCCCAAACAAATGGTTTGGGATCAACAGTCATCTCAGCGTCATGGAGTTTAATTTGTGTTACCAGCTTCATATTCTGATAAGAACTAAGCAGGAAAATGCTTTGAAAATGGGAAAAACATGCAACAATCCTCCTGTACCTTAGAGAATATTCCCTTTCCGTGGGGAGAAATCCAACTACAGAATCATTATGTTAATAATCCAACGCTTAAGGTGAGTTTAGTATAATACGCCGCTTCAGTATTTTATGCTTTTAGTGTGGCACCAGATTTAGACACACTGCATCCTCATATCCAGCCTCAATGGTCTGAATCCCTCGGCTCTGCTGAGTCTAAGGGATTGTGTCGCTTCCCAAAGAGGAAGATCACAGCTTAGTAAACAAGGACAACATCTCCTGCTTGGAAATGTGGAATTTCAGCAGATCAGTGTCTAATCCCATTTTAATGGTTGTCTGATTACGAGGTGAGAAGGATTAGTGTGGAAGTGTGCATGTGTCGTGTTTTTTTTTTTTTTTCCACACGCACAATCCTTCGACTGCAACGCAACATGTACTACTAAGAAAACAGCTTGCAGGAAGAAAAAAAAGAATGATAAAAGAGGCGAAACAAAGAGATTAGAAGGGAGCGGAGAAAGAGAAATGGCCGCTCAGTCACGCCGTTCCAATTAAAAATGCTGCAAATCTCTCATCTCCTACTGTTAGCGCTAACGAGCGGAGCTTAGTGGCAGTTATGTAGATAAAAAACTCTTTCTGATTGATTCCAATGGCCCATTGAAATTTGTTTCACTCCACCTTATTGATCACACCCAGCTAATTAATAATGATAATAAAAGTGTCACAGCTCATTAAAATCAACCACACAAGGCTGAACCCCGGCCCCTTTTATCTTCTTCATTGCTTTCCATTAATCTTTGTCCCATAAGGCTTCATGTCTTAAATTTTAAAACGTCCAGCTTTAACGTCAGTTATGTTTTCCAGCCAAAACATCCATAACGTCACATTAAACCTTGTGTCCTGGGGTTACTTTTTCCTCTTTTTCCTCTGTATAGCAGCAAATTTAGTGATTTTCGGTGAGGAACCTTAATTTTTACATATATTTTGAAGTCAGCAGGTCAATAATACACTGTGGGCAAATGTACTAAATATATCAAATACAGAAACTTTTCATACAACAGGTCAATGTAATGGACAAATGGCGCAATTTGGTAAAAACTGCCAAATTTGAGTCGTTCTCCTTACATGTCTGGATTTATTTATCACCGACGTGGTGGCTTTGGACTTTATCTCTCTCTTTGGCACTTACTGTATATCTCACATTTTAGCATCTAGCTAGCATCGGGGGAAAAAAACATAATTATTAGGCGAACTCCTGCAACATCCTGAAACAAAATGTACTGCAGTCATTCAAGTCACTTGTATTACTTTGTGTGTTTTGAAGTGACAACAAAATGATTTGGCTTTTGGTAAAAAACACAGTAGTTTAGTGGCTTTAACCAATAACTGTATATAAAAAAGTATAAACCCTCCATGTTGCCCCCTTTAGGTTTTGAAGCTCAGTGTCGTGACCCTGGTAATCGCCATCTTGGATCCTACAGACTAACTTCCTGCTTGTGGTTGTTGCTTATTTTTCTGATATACTTTGGGTCGATTAGCAATTGGGTTGATGCGATAAAACATGAATTTAGATTTTGTTCATTTTAGGCTGTAAAAATTACATGGTTAGGTTTTGGAAAACACTGTGGTTTAGTGGTTTTGAGGCTCAAAGTGGGGACTCCGATGGTCGCCATCTTGCTAACTCAGAAACGGGTGTTATGTGAATGGGTTTGAGGTTTGTGGGTGATACGCAGACACACAACTAACCTGAGAGGTGCTATGCCCTTAATTTCAGTAATAATTCAAGCCTTGATATAAAAAAACATGTCAGATATATAACAATGCAGTTGTCATTAATGGGGAAATTAGCTACTTAGGAGTCAGACTCTAGTGGCCCTTTGAGGAACTGCAGTTTTTAGCTTTATTTTTCTGGTTTCGAGATTGCCGTGTGTTTTTGTAGTTACGCCATTTAAAATCTCACATGTTAAAGTCTGATGTTTTGTTGATCCAATCATCCACCCCAGTCGTAAGGTGACTTCCTTTTTTGTTTTGTTTCTGTCGCTTTGTGAGCGATCCTGTATCCATGTTTTGGTACGAGTATTGAGGTATGACTCCTGGGGGGAGGGAAACCTTTCTCCTGCAGTTTCTTTGTTCTCAAAAAGTATCCCGGTAAGGGTGAAGAGGGGTGAGGGGTAGCAGGGACTGTAGATGGTGATAAAGCTGTTTGACTTTGTCATAAGCAGCCTCTGCTACTACCCCACTCTGCAGAGAAGTGGAGCGCTTAATATATTATCAGTGGACACGACTGACACCACCAAAGACAGAGTGCCCAGTGCTGAGCTCTCGCAGCCCGCGACCTGAAACATTCCCCCATATTTTTCGCCGGCTGTCAGGTCGTCTAATAAAGCGGGGCAGAACGGAGGGACGGTGCAGGAGCTGAGGGTGGATGAAGTATCTAGCACTGATGTAATATGGCTTATAAATCTAATTTAATTACCCTGTGTGGGGACAGGCTGTAGAAGCCATGACTGGATTTATTGTGTCTTAACTTGGCATCTTAACGACTTTGTGCTTTTAATATCATTACCCTGTAATTTATTCTATATTCGTGCGCGCACCATCACACTGTATCACCACAGACGCCCAACACCCACAGTGCAGTCATAATCTTTTTAAGCAGGCAGCTTTACAGATCATAGGAGTCCTGAGCTGTGACAGCTATTGATCCATAAACTCCCACTTTGACTCATCCCGTGCCGTCGTTACAGTATGTCATCAAGGTGATACCAGCAATACTGGCTTCATTAAGGAGCTGCAGTTACATGTCATCACTGTAATGTCAGTGAGCTCAAAAGGCAGAGGGCAGCTTTAACAGCTGCTTTGACATCCTGTTTCACATGTTACTAATCACGCTGCATAAAAAAAAAAAAAATGTTGTAGATGTTCATCTATGCTGATAGAAGGTGAGTTAAAGTTTTAAAGCACGTGGAGACTAAAAGATTGTTTAAAGAAATCCCCAAACTGGCATCAAAGGACAATTGTGAAGTTGTCTACGTACTATGTGTAACACAATGCTCTTTAAGGCACCCAAAGACTACAGCAACAAGCTAGCAGAGAGGAATTAACTCTTCATACTGCTGGCAGCTGGGAGGTTAGGAAGCTAGGAAGAGTTACCATTAGCTCTGAGGCTAAGAAACTAGCAAGAGCTGCTACTGATAGCTAGGAAGAGCTACTATTAGCTGGGAGGCTAGGAAGAGCTACTATTAGTTAGGAGGCTAAGAAACTAAGAAGAGCTACTATTAGCTGGGAGGCAAGGAAGCTAGGAAGAGTTACCATTAGCTCTGAGGCTAAGAAACTAGCAAGAGCTACTGATAGCTAGGAGGCTAGGAAGAGCTACTATTAGCTGGGAGGCTAGGAAGAGCTACTATTAGTTAGGAGGCTAAGAAACTAAGAAGAGCTACTATTAACTGGGAGGCTAGGAAGCTAGGAAGAGTTACAATTATCTCTGAGGCTAAGAAACTAGCAAGAGCTACTGATAGCTAGGAGGCTAGGAAGAGCTACTATTAGCTGGGAGGCTAGAAAGAGCTACTATTAGTTAGGAGGCTAAGAAACTAAGAAGAGCTACTATTAACTGGGAGGCTAGGAAGCTAGGAAGAGTTACAATTATCTCTGAGGCTAAGAAACTAGCAAGAGCTACTGATAGCTAGGAGGCTAGGAAGAGCTACTATTAGCTCGGAGGCTAGGAAGAGCTACTATTAGTTAGGAGGCTAAGAAACTAAGAAGAGCTACTATTAGCTGGGAGGCAAGAAAGCTAGGGAGAGCTACAATTAGCTAGAAGGTAGGAAGTTAGGGAAATCTATAATAGCTGGAACACTAAGAAGGCATGAAGAACTACTATTAGCTAGGAGACTGGGAAGCTAAGAAGAGCTATGCTGGTAGAACCTGTTCCCTTCAGAGGTTATTCCTCCTGATGAGTTTAAGTTTTTAAAAGACTTGGAAACTAATAATTTGTTTACCAAAATCACCAAATTGGCATCTAAGGACAATTGTGAAGTTGTCTACGTACTATGTGTCTGATCCAACACAATGCTCTTTAATACACCCCAAAGACTACAGCAACAAGCTAGCGGGAGAGGAATTAACTCTCCATACTGCTGGTAGCTGGGAGGTTAGGAAGCTAGGAAGAGTTACCATTAGCTCTGAGGCTAAGAAACTAGCAAAAGCTGCTACTGATTGCTAGGAGGCTAGAAAGAGCTACTAGTAGTTGGGAGGCTAGAAGAGTTACTATTAGTTAGGAGGCTAAGAAACTAGGAAGAGCTACTATTAGCTGGGTGGCAAGGAAGCTAGGGAAAGCTACAATTAGCTAGAAGGTAGGAAGTTAGGGAGATCTATATTAGCTGGAACACTAAGAAGGCCTGAAGAACTACTATTAGCTAGGAGACTGGGAAGCTGGGAACATTTTGGCAGTGCAGGAAGCTAAGAAGAGCTTATTCCTCCTGGTGAGTTTAAGTTTTAAAAGAGGTGGAAACTAATAATTTGTTTACCGAAATCACCAAAGTATAAGGACAATTGTGAAATTGTCTACGTACCATGTGTCTGGTCCAACACGATGCTCTTTAATGCACCCCAAAGAATACAGCAACCAGCTAGCAGGAGAGGAAATAACTCTGCACACTGAAATTAGCTGGGAGGTTAGAAGGCTAAGTAGAGATAGTATTAGTTGGGACGCTCGGAAACTAGGAAGAGCTACAGTTAGCTGGAAGGCTGGGAGGCTAGGAAGCATTACTGTTAACTGTTAGCTAGGTGATTTTATTTATCCAACAAATCCAAAAACAATAATTAATCTACAAATACAAGTAGTGAACTGGGCAAACTGACCAAAGACCAATGAGTGCCTTTGTGTGTGTGAAATAAATGCAACATCACAGTATGCAAACATGTGGCATGATATTTCATTTATTTCATATATATTTCATAAGACACTGGGTTCAGGGAGGCGGAGTTGTGTAGAATCCTTCTTTCCATAAAGCCAAATGCGCAGGACAACAAGATAACAGCGACCTACACTTCATCTCCAGAAACACGAACACTGATTCACTAAAGTGACTCATTTTTCACTCAAGAGTGTCCTTTGTTTTCTCCTCCACAAGCTTTTCTTCTGTCCTTTGTTTTGCAGTTTGTCTTTATCTCATTTCGTCTGTCTTGTCCCTTCACCCACCGTTCTCTCGTCCTCTCTCCCCCCACCGGCCATCCCACGCCCTTCAGTTCAGCCTGTCGGCTTAAATAAAAAAAAAAAAAGACAAAAGACAAAAGGTGGAAAAATAGAATTAAAGAAGAGATAGAGAACGAGGGACGGGAGAATGAGGGCAGCTTCTACTCCTCCGTCCTCTCACCCTCCGCCTCCCACCGCGTTGAGCAAATAGTTTCCAGAGGCCCTGTTCCACATTAGCTTAGCTTGCTATTCAGCCGAGCCATCGACTTAATGCAATCTCCTAAATGCCTGCTGTATGGCCTCACTGACAGTGACATATTTGTTTTGCAGCCTCCTGCAATCTGATGTCTGCCACCGTACGAAGAATTTGATTAATGTCTCTCCTTTTGGGGCCTGTAATTGGCTGCGACTGTGCTGGCAAATAATCACAATAGTCTTTCCTGCCTGCCATTGGTTGGCAAGGTGTTGGGGAAACTAATGAACCAAAGGCTTTAATCCCGCTCTACTCACCGGAGGCGACGTTTGACAACAAACAAAACAATCAGTCAAAGACCATTTGTTGAACATTTAATTGACTGATCTGGTTTTGTCCAGGAGGCTGTAGCATGAGAATGACGCCGGTCGTCTTTCTAAAGAGTACGGAGAAGAGGTGTATATTTTATTTACATCACAAGAGCTTCAGTTAAACAGGGGGGTGCCAAACACATGGCCCGGGGGCCAAAAACCGTCCCCGTCAAAGGGGTCCGATCTGGAACCAAGATAAATTTGCAACAATCGCCATTTTTTTTAAATAAATGTGACTGCTATTCCTAATGTGTCCACTAGGAGATCACACTGTTTTGTTAAGAGCAGAGCTGAATATTAGAGAGAGTCTGACCGACTCAAATCATGGCGCCATGATTCTACAGTGTAACCCTATGGGGCAGCTGAGCTATGTTGAAATAAATGTCTTATTTTCACCATTAACGAGCCCGTTAATGTCATTTTCAACGTCTGTCAATATGTAAAAGACCCCTCACTTATATATACACATATAAATATACTTATATATAAAGCAGGGACAGAGGAAAGGGAGTGAAAGTAATTTCTTTGGGTATATCCTAAAGATAAGGGAGGTGCAAAAGTATATCTTTATTTTTTACATAATTTAAGAAACATTTTAGATGTAAAGTCACTAAACTTTACATCTGTAGTGTCATATCTCAGGTGTATCTATAAGAAGGCTGGAGAAGAAATGGAGGATAGGTCAAGAAACAAATCACTGACCCACATTAAAGACAGGAGGAACAAATAAGAAGTCAAAGAAGAAGCCGGGAATTGAAATTCTTGACGTTCCCCGTGACGCCTGGTTGTAAATTATTCCATTTGTCCTCATTTTAAGGCTTTTAATACACAAGATATAGTGCACATATTTCCTCTTTCGCATTTTAAAAATACTCATGCGTGGCTTAAGAGCGAAGATCGATCACGCGGGACTCGATTTATGAGGCTCCGCTGTATCTAAAGACCCCCACGTTTCTAATGGGATTCATATGTTTTGCACAATTATGTTGTTTGTGCTTTGGTCCCTTGAGATGCTGTTTGTTTATTTAATTATCGAGAAATATATCTTCGTTTCGCAACTTTTCTGTTTTTTGTTTTTTTTAGTTTATCACACACACTAGTGCACACGTGAACTGACTTTACCATAAATGATACAATGTCGTCTACTGTCTGAGGGTCACATACGTTGGGTCGACCTCAGGATTTACTGCATTTTCTGTGGTCGCTGTAAACACACGGTTATATTTACCACCGTGAAAACACCAGCTGTTACAGTGGTGCTGTTATTACAGATAATAGGAATATTTACGGTGCACACAGCATAGACACATATGAGACACATAGGAGACACTTGTTCAGACCTGGTTCATCCTGAGGGATCTGCTCACAAGTGATCAGATACTGAAATATCGATACCACATCTTTATTCTCTAAATCAGGGCTCTTTTTTCAAGCCAAGGACCCAAACTGATGGAGAGATTAAGTAGGGACCCTTTCCTCCTATATGTGTTCTATATTAAACTAGTGCTATTTATAAATATACATTATTATCATTATTTTGCATTCAGTATTAAGCTGTCCCTTATCTCTTCACTAAAATATGTTGGATTCATGTTAATGTGTATTTAAAAAAAATTAAATTTGTGGGGGAAAATTAAAATATATATATATAAAAAAGGCTAATCAACCAAAGATTCTTTTTTTGGTTTTCTGTTGTTGTATTTGCTCGGCTATATAGTAAATGAGGCCACTACCTCAATATACTTCCAAATAAATAAAATAAATAAATGACTCTGATGTTTTGTATTTTTTATGGAGCTGATTTGAAATACACTTTTTTTAGATGTGCTAGAAACATTAGATTGCATTTTCACAAAGTATCAGTATTTGATCGGTATCGACGATACCAGCCTGAATTTAACTCCGTATCAGATTGGAAAGGAAATCGTTGGTATCAATCTTTAAATACGGATGTGACAACACCCAAGATCCATGGTGGACACAGTTGAGATAAAATGGGTTTGCTAATTAAACTAATACATACATCTAAATAAAGGTTAACGAAACAAACACGCATATGAAAATAAATGGGCCGTGTCTATGCAAAGAAGCCACGTATGTTTCTATATTTAAATTTATATATTTTTCTTTCCCCACTGCAAACAGCTCATGTCCCGACACTTTCTTTTAGAAATTATACCAGTTATATGTTATTTTCTGTGCTGTAGAACATAGTAATCATGTGGTGGGGGAGCAGATGTTTATGTTTTTGATTCAAGATACGTATAAAAATATGAAAAAACGTCACAAACGTTAGGATGTTTTCCTAAAGGATGTGTGTGACTTCACAAACCCACTAAAAAAGTTTGTAGAGTGTTGTAGAGGGTTTAATCGTCCTAATCAGTCACATGTGAGGTGGTAGGAATAGCTCACCATGTCTTTCCAGTCACTTTTTTTGCCTTTTTCTTTTTAAATTAAATAAGCCACCTATTTTGTTAAGTGTCCTCTTTATTTCCCTGGAGCCAGGTCATAACAATAAGAGCATAAAAACGCCCATACAGTGCTCAGAACCTAAATAATTCAAGGTAAAAAAAAAATCCTCACCCTGCTAATTATCTGTAAAACAATAAAATCACGAGTGTGGCCGCTGCACCGTGGTCAGCGCGCTGCCTGCTGTCAAAACACGGCGGCATGCATGTCTGTGCAGAGGTCAGGGCTGGAGTGAAGAGGAACTGGCACTCCTCACCCTCGCTGGGTGGGAAGGAAAGCGGGAGGTTTTTTATTTTTTGTGAGTGACAGAACCCACAGAGAGAGTCGACCCGATCGGTCACGATGGAGCAGCCGGCCTTGGCCGAGGAGAGACGGCCGTGTTACTGGACGGCGAGCGGAAATCTAGAAAGGTTACAGGAATATTTACTGCTTGTTTTTTTTATTATGGCAGAAATAGAGTTAGCAGACGTAGGATTCTTTACGCAAATAAAACTACCAATAAAACAGCAAGTATAAAGCTATAAGGCATGAAAAAAGAGTGTAGCCTGAGTAAAACGTGCAATTTAAAGTATAGTTTTGTAACTTTTAATTCCATTATGGTAATTCCATTTTCAATACGTAGCTAGCAGCTGGTTAGCTTAGCTTCACTGTCATGTAATCCAGACTCGTTGTCAAATATTTTTTGTCATTTTGGGTAGTTAAAATAACGTTGAAGTGTCATTTGTTTTAGTTTTGTTTTAGTTGGTTATTTGACGCTAAAGAAACAGGATGTGATATAATGGCGACCAACAAAATGGCGAACAACGTGGGACAAAGTGAGAGTTAAAAGAAGAAAGAATTTAAAATTAGTACATTTCCCGGGAAAGTAGAGTCAGTTTGGCCAATGCAAGGAAGTCGTGTCCATATTTACACAGTCTATGGTTTTCAGTCTTAATGCTAAGCTAGGCTAATGTTTTCTATGCAAACATTAGCGATGCAGAAAAAGCATGAAATATAAACACGGTGACAGTAAAGATTTAAAATGTGGAGCACAGGAAACATTTAAATCTACAAATAAATTAACTTAATAAAACAATTAGGTGAATTTTGAGTATCCAGACATTTTATGTGGTTTATTTATGTGAGGCAAATAAATTAAATTCCTCCATCAAAGAATGCATTTGAAAGATTTGTTGCATTTACAGCGCGTTTCAAATTTTAAAGCTTATATATGACTTTCATTTATTATTTTATATTAGCCCAAGCCCCGCCCACTAACATGGAGGGGCCGGAGCTTATGACCTATAGAGAAAATTTAGTTTGAGTCTAAATTGTAAAACTAAATTACAAAAAAAAAATGGGAAAGAGTTGTTGTGCGATTGACCGAACAAACAGATTTGAAATAAACGTTCCTAGTTCACACGGATCATTGTCGAGTCCAATTATCCTTAATTTGATCTGATAATCCACATTTTTCCTGGTCTCTCTGTATTTACTGATACATTTCACCATGTTTTTGCCCCTCAGGGGGCGTGGCCTCAAGTGGAAGTGACGTCAATGCATGACCTCTATACCGCAGCCAGTCACCAGGGGGAGCTCTACTTGCTTTGGCTTCACTTTAGAGGAGCTTTTTCTATCGTCCATATTTATACAGTCTATGCTGAAAACTAGATTCATTTAGGAAAAGTTACCTCCTTGTTATTGGTCAATTAATGTCCTGACACTGTTTTTGTTTTATTGGTTTACAGAGAAATATAAACTGAAACAGTCTGCAGCCTTGGAAGAAAAAAAAAAAAAAAAACAGCTTTAATAAGGTTCCTCAAAGGTGTGTTAAAAATACTGAGTTACTTTCCACTGCAGAAGTACTAGAGAAAGAAAGACAGACACCCAGATGGTCGTAGAGGAAAAAAATAATAAAAAAAGAAGAGAGAGAGAGGCAGACCTGGCTGGAATAAGCTGTAGGAGATGTGTGTTTTTCTGTTCACATGTGGATTTGTGTGTGGCCACGAATGTGTTGCAGTGTGTGTGTGTGTGTGTGTGAATATGTGTGTGTGTGTGCCGCCGTCGAGTGATTTATGGGGGCTGTCTTCCTCTGCCAGCAGTTTGTCTCTTCTAGCATGGAGGATGAATGGCCCACTGTCGGGCCTGCCTCAACCTCTTCCACTGCTCTCTCTCAAATTACCTTTCTTCTTCTTCTTCTTCTTTCCTCTTTATCTTATCTCCCCACATGCTCTTCCTCCCCGTGCACCTTGTCGTCCCCACTTCCCTTTTTTACCCGTCCTCTCCTCTGATCACTTAGTTGATTTGATGACCCCCCCCCCCATCCCTTCGCCTCGTGACCCCGGCCTTTCTGCCAACTCTCCTCTTCATCAGTCACGAGCAAACCGCCTCGTCTCCTCCGACAAAATCCTGACCTCCGACGTGACCTCGGGTTTCAGCGACACTTCATTCTGATGTTCCTGTCCTGAGATGTCGAGATGTTGATGCAGAACAGTTATTGACTTTGTATTATCAAATATTATTTGTAATATTAGGTGAGAGAAAAAGAGAGACGAGGAAAAACTCGGGCTGCAACAAACTATAATTTCTTCAATTAACAATCGACTATTTCCTGACTTGTCAATTAGAAATATAACAGGAAACAACACACTCGTCACCCTTTATATTCATTATACCACCCCCCACTTAAGACTGTAATGCTGATTTCTATTTAGGATAAACCCAAAGAAACTGAATACTGTTCATGAACATCTTGGAGCTCATTCATAGTCTTGGTCTCTTTTGAAAGACAAGACTCTGACGTTTCTTTCACAAAAGTCAGAATAACTCGAAGTGGTTTTGTTCTTGAGTAATCAAAGTTGGCACACAGTAAGAAGTTGTTGGGTTCACCTGTTTTGTTTTTGTTGTTTAATGCAGAGGTCTTTGAACCCCAAACTGATGGAGAGATTAAGTAGTGACCCCCTACCTACTATATATGTTCTATATTAAACTCGGCCTAATGCTATTTATAAACATACATTAATATTATCATTTTGCATTCAGTATTAATCTATTCAAATATTATTTTGTTTATTTCAAACATGTGCAACAGTAGGGTACTTGTGGGGGGAAATTAAAATATATATATATGAAAAATGTCCAATCAACCAAAGATTTTCTGACCCCCTGTTGAAGACCTACATTATAATGGCTTCCATTAATGAAATGAGCATTTACTCAAGCACAACACGTGTACAAAGCTCCGATTGGCTCAAAAAGCTACTGCTGTCCCATATACGACCCAGCGGAAAGTTAAATTTTCATGCAAGCAACTAGCATCATGGTTAGCATCTGCACTCGAGTCTCCCATTTCCTCAAATACAACTGAAATGGACACAACTCCGTGACCACTAACCACCTATCACGACTAAATTCTCTGAAATAGTCCAAATATTCAGTGGCTAAGCTTCAGGGGTTGGGAGGAGTTTCAACTTTAGCACCAACCAATCAGGGGCTCTGTTGAATGAATTTCCTCACTTGTGATATTTGGATTCTTTCTTTCTCCACATATTCTCTTCAAATCGACATATTTATGTCAATAGACAGAGATCTGATTACAAATAAAAGATTTCGTCTGTATTCTGTGTTTTATTGGACCAGTTTTAACTGAGAGTTTTGGTCTCAGTTTAAAAGCTACCTAGGCTAACAATACAGGAAGCTAACGACCAGTTGATTTAATGCAGCAAATACAAATGTGCTCCGTAAAGATGAGGCAGTTGGGAATGTTAACACTTTAATGTGTGAGAATATGCTTTACACTGAGGTGTATGGGAGGAGGTCAGGGTTGTAGATGGGCATGTTGAACAACCAGCATTTGGAAACTGGCTTCTGTTTCCCCTCATGGACTGTTTTTATTTACTATAACACCAATGTTTTCTAGGGTTGTAGCTGCCAAATGCTTGACTTTACATTCACCATATTATGCTGGTTGACAAAACTAAGTTATTCACTGTTGGAAGTGGAGAATACCACTGCTAGCAACTGTTGGTGTATAGACGTTATCTAGGCTAACAATTAAGCAAGGTAACGACAGAGTAATTTAATGCAGGATATAAAATGAAAAGATGAAGAAGAAAGAAATTAGATGTTAGGAGGAAAAAACTTTACAAGTAAATTGCAAGAAAATAACTTAACGTCCGTTTCTAAACACATCAGTGTAAATGTACTTTACGCTGAGTTATAGTGCAGGTATGTGAAATGTTTGGACAGGTGTATGGGAGGAGTTTAGGGTTCCGTCATAATCCAAGTAATCATATGTAATTTAGGTGTTATAGTGTTTTAGGAGCCAACCTCCATTAACCACAGTTGACATAACCACAATTTCCTTTAATAACATTAACTGACACTGTAGAAAGCTAGAAATTTGCTCTCTCGGGAGTTGAAGTCCAGCCAAAGTTCTTCACTGGTGAGTTATTTACAAATGTACAACGAAAAGATGAGGCCATTGGGAATATCAACAATTTCCTCAGATATATTATTAAATACTATAAAAGCTTTCCAACTAAATTACGATATGTTCTACCACCAACTCTGAAAACCTCAGAAAACACTCGGACCTTTAATTTTTTTGGGGGAAAATTCATGTTGTGAATATCGCAAGAAGGCGTCACATCAACACAACACCACTTGAAGGGAACATAAGATGCGGAATACATTCTAACATACAAGGCCACTTGTGCGTAAACAAAGACCTTGTAGTGGTTTTTGGTCTGAGTATAAACCGTGTGGTCGTAGATGTCATCTCTCAATTCCAACTCTCAAGTCTGTAAGCGATGACTCTTGTCAAGTATCAACTACCAACAACTAAATCCCCCAAAACATTGGTCTCGGAGGCTAAACCATCAGACATTAGCGTAGAAAACATCATACTTTTTGTTGCTTCATCACCTGCATAAAAACTGGAGCAAACACTCAAAAATTGAAACAGCATGAAGTACGTCTCCACCGCCTCCACCAGCAGCTGGGATGTGCCAAAAGGTTGAAGAACAATGCCTCCCACCGTCATTAATTGCGCTGTCATTATCATAATTTAACATCCTGCTCTGCCCTCTCCATCTTTATCACTGCCTCTTCTGTACGGCCATTAATCAGACGCAGAGGGGAGGGAGGCGACCAGGCAGACAAATGAAATCAAAAAAATGACCTCTCTATCAATCCCACTTCCAACACATTAGACAGGAAGCACTTTTTCTTCCACTCCTCTTCCTCCCTTTAGCGCATCCTCAGCCTTCTCGTGCTAATGGGAGATATACAGTGACATGGTAATGATCTGGCCACGGCTGCAGAGCACAGGCAGTATTGATCGGCGGCTGATTTATTGCAGGTTACGGCTGATTATTGGGCCATTAATCAGTCTGGGATTACCCTATCAATAAAACTGCTTACGTTTGTTTGCAAAGTGCTTGGCAGGGTGCAGGGGGAGGGCGGCGTGCGTCCAGGCTCCAGTGACACTACTATTTCAACTCAAACATGAGCTATTTCAGGAGACATATTCATCTGAATGCTAGCGCCGGCTATAAATAAGATTAAAGAGGTTAATGCGCCAACGGACACGTCTCGCTGACACTTGTAAATATGTCAAAGTGCACAAGATATTAGCTTAGCCTTCCAAAAGTACTTAAACTCCCAATAAAAAAAAAAAACACTCTCTTTGAGATTTTTTCAGTGGCTTGCCATTTGGTTAATGTTTTGTTCAGTTTAGCCACAGAAAGAGTTTATTAAAGCTGCACTAAGTCACTGTTTTGGCCTCTTTGGGGCAGTTAAATGAGACTCGCTTGACCACAATTTGTACCACTTGGAGACAGCACTTCTACAGGAAACAGGGTGGAAATATTCTCATCTATAAATGGGAGGCGTTGCAAAAAGACTCGGTGGTGACCCTTTGAGACAACTATATATAAAACACAACAACTCTGTCAGCATTGCCAGCAACATCGACAGGGTTGTGTGGAACAGGTGAAGCAACCAACTTCCCTATTAGTCCTTTCACATTGAAAATACAGGGTTGACACAGGATTTTCAGAACCTGGTCGATCTGCCTTTGGTGTGTTTTCACATTTCCGCTGTGAGAGCTGTTTTTTGAGTGTTTTTTCCTCCCTCTCATATGTCATTGTGTCGACAACGTCATCATTACACATTGAAGTGCACCAAATCTCCTCTTCTCCACGGATGCAGAGCAGCTCGCGTATCTCACGGTCTTGCCAGTGCACTGGCATGATCGATAAAAAAAGTGTGCGATATCGCTATACAATCTCTATATAAAGGCAGCCACGAATGCGCAGTTCACGTCAAGACACAGTCAGAGTGCGACAGGCAGGTACATCAATGTCATTGTGTAAATTAGTGGGTCGACGTGGCATTTCTGTTCACAGTGAAGCCGAGTCGGTAAAATCCGGGTCGATTGCTGGGTCGACCCTTTCACATTGCATGTTCTTGCAGGTTTTTTCCACTTAAAGTTTTATTTAGCTTGTTGGGAGGTACCAATCAAGTTTTGTTTGCCCCCTGATCTTTTAAACCCAGCGTTCAGTGTTTGTTGATGTTGTTTGGGTGCAGCCTTTGTCAAAAGTAATTTTTTTTGTAGGTACTACCACCTTCCAAAACATCCACACTGTCTGACTGACCTTATTTTCCAGAGTGAAGTATTTCCAAACAGCAGACTTGTTTAGTCAAGTGATTTTGGGTCTTCTTCTTCTTCTTTGTGAATTTTTGGCAGCTTTGACGCCAGCAAACCGCCCCTAAAACAGAAGAAGAAGTAGTCGTCTTCTCCTTGTTCTTGGCAACACGCACCAGCATTCATAGTTTGCAGTAGTCAAAAGTTTCCATTAACCACTGTGTCACTGAGTTATGGTCAAGTAGCAACCTCCAGGTGCGCGATGAAGCCCAAACTGCAGTTCATCAAGTGGCCACTTGAGGCTCCAAAAAGGAGCAAATCCCCATAGACCCCCATGTTGAAAAGCCCAAATTTACAGAAGTATTAAACATATTTACAGCCTGGTACTGGTTAATTAAGGTTTAAAATTCTGCATAATTAAGGCACGATCACGAGTGACATGCAGGAGTGGAGAGTTGAGTGGGTGGGTCTCAGCATCCAACACGACCCCGCCCCCATGTCCATATTTGGAGTATCCGCGTGTGGGTGGAGTAAAGCTCATCCAACATGGCGACTGTGGGCTTCGCCCACTTCGAATTAATTTTCGAGGTTCAGAATCCAATGGGTGACGTCATGATGGGTTTGTCCATAGTATATACAGTCAATGGTTACGGTGCAGGTAAGTAGTATGCTGTATATCTAGATACATGTATGGGAGGACGTCGTGGTTCTGGAGGGGCATTAAAGCCAACATTATAAACAAAACTGCTGGCATACTGTATTCATGAGTACTCCCCGTCACTGCATTGTAAGGTCATGCTACTTCTGAATTTGTACAAGTAAAATATAATTATATATTATATAATATATAATTATTGCTAATAAAAGATTATAAATTTAACCCTCTTCCTTTAGTCAAGTAGAACAGAAATGAGTCAGAGATGCTTAATAGACCTACATTTCAGGTTGCACGAGGTCCATTTTTAATGGAACCTTTTAATTAGGTGAAATCATACCATTAAAATGTTGTATATTGTTCAATTTTACAAGCTGGTACGACAAAAACAGTTTTTATTGATGTTGGATTTATAATATGGTAGTAAATGCTTAAGTATCTATGAATAAAGTCAAATGTAGAACAAATCTGGAACCAATAGAACAAAAACAAACAAACAAACATATGTTTGAGTACATTAAATCAATTATGAACGGTGATTTAACTTCACGTATTAGAGAGAAACAGCAGGAATAAAACATCGTAGAGACCTTCTTTATGCGGCACATGCCTCACACCAAACCTCTTTGTCACCGACAACAACAACAACCACCAGAAGAAAAAAAAAAAAGCCAAAGCCATGAATGTAATTCACAACCTTAATCCCCTTCCTTAAATTAGCAGCCGGATAAAAAGATACTGCCGCTGTCGGCCTGCCAGCAGCTTTACGGCGTGCCATAAAACCGGAGTGAGGGGGATGTTGTGGTGTTGCTTAAGCCCCCACCAGAACCCACAACCACTACCTGGGACACACTTTTACAACGGCCAGCAAATTGAGAATAGTGATTTTCCTATAAAAGCCCTGAAGAACAGGGGAGCCGGGATCCGGGGAGTTTAATGAGAAGGTTTGATGGCTACCCCCTGTCAAACAGGCCGACGTCCCTGCCAAACACTGCGCTCTCGTTTTTATTTGTGAGTGTGTTCGAGTAACTGATTAAACATCCCAGGACCTCTAGAAGGACTGGCTGCCAGCGGTCGGCTGTAAAACCCGACTTGACAGCGGCCTCGTAAAGCAGACATAATGCCATCATAAACATGTCCAGCACCTGTCATAAACATTAATGACTGTTTATGAATGACGATGATGAATTGGAGCGCGCTGGCTGTTTCTGGAAGACGTTCAGCGGGTTACGGCTGGAGAAACACAAAGCTGAGCCCGTGATCCCAACTTTTTTGGCAGGACACGCAAAACAAAGGAAGCAGTCCAGGGGAGAAGTCAAAGCAAAGTCGTCAAGTTCAGAAGCGAGAGGCCTTTTTTTCACGTCCACATTTAAATCTATAATTAACAATAACAATAATAATTCGCTCTTGTCGCCCAAATAAACCGACACGCTCGTCATCTTTTTTTTTTTTTTTTTTTTGAGAAAGCCAGCTGTTTTCCTAACACCTTTGCATAACAAAGCGTCAGCCAGCATGCGAGAGAGCGTCTGATGGAAACATGTAGCTGCAAAAAAAAAAAAAAAAAAAAATCACAAGCTTGGCTCTCAGCACGCCGCTGAGGAACAGATAGCTGTAATCCCATTTTCCCACCAGGCGGTCCAGCATGCCTGTCTGTGGTACTTAGAGATAAACATCACTGTGCACTCTGCGTGACCCAGCACACACCTGCTCGTCACACACAAACACGCATGCAGGTGCAAAAGATAGCAAAGGCTGCTTTATGCGCTCTGTCAAAGTATGAATTATGGCACATGGCGTGACAGTTTGTATTTAAGTGATGTCAGCAGATCCAATGAGGCTATGTGGAACAGATGTATGTGAGCTTTATATACTTTGTGTGTAGCTGCGCTGTCAGACATCCCTAAGGGGACAGTCTAAGACAAATGTGTTGGTAATTTACAAGTGTGCTTAAATACCCATTATTCTTTCCTCGGCGAGCTCTCTCAGGATCCGCCGAGCTCATTTATCATCGGCCACACGGAGACGCGCAGAAACAAAAAAAACAAAAAAAAAAAAAATGGAAGGGCTGCCGGGGTTGCATCAGAGCGGAAGCTTTAAAGGATCGCTTCAAATTTACTGCGGCCTCCTCTTGTTGTTCTTAGCCGTCGTTGCAGAAACGCCGGGATGAGCGGATGAAAGCGAAAAGTTAAGAGCTGGCAACGATCCGTCATTCTGCTGGAAAACTGGAGGTATGCGTGCATAATTGGAAGGGCAAACATGTCATGGATGCGGCACTCAGATAGTAATGTTATACACAAATCTTGCAAAGATTTAGCAAGCTATTAAGTACGGTTAATGGGGGAACTAGAAACTGTTTTCAACAGAATGCAGGACTGAAGTAGCCCGGAGGCCAGAACCATGTCTCTGCCTATGACTGTTTTGCACTGGAAAGCTGATCTGAAGACTTTGGAAACGGCAAAGATCTGCCAGTAGTCACACATGTCCTCTGGGTACTGTACCGTTCAGCCACAACATTAAAACCCACTGACAGGAGGAGTAAATAACATTTAAAACCATCTTGTGACAATTCAATGTTCTGTTGGGAAACTTTCGGACCTGATTCATGTGGATGTTAGTTACACATGTAGCACCCACCTAGACCAGACCAGGCCTCCAAATTCACCAGACCCCAAACTTATCCAAGTATCTGTGGGATGATCCACCATAGAGGACCCTCCCCTCAACCCATAGGACCCCCACCAAACACCAAAGGACACCCTCCCCATGTCCATTCACAGGGGAGTCCTACACAATATTTGTAATTTTATTCCTGATTGGTGTGTGTCTATTAACACAGCCATGAACCATGATGAGTCCTTCTGTGTGGAGTTTGCATGTTCTCCCTTGCATGTGCAATGGGTTTCCTCCCACCTCCAAAGACATGCTCGTTGGGCTGATTGGTGAAACTAAATTGACCCTAGGTGTGAGTGAGAATGGTTGTGTTATAAACTGTGATAGACTCCATCATGTCCAGGGTGTTGTTTGCCGATGACAGCTGGGATAGGCTCCAGTAACCCCTGTGACCCTAGTGAGGATAAGCGGTAGTAGAAGATGAGATGAACACGACTGTTCATTATGAGCATCATGGTGCAGATAAGTTTGACATCAAGTTTGAACTGGGAAACTGATCTTGATGTATCTGAGCAATCATTCTGGCTCAAAAATGTCCATCACCTGCTTGATCAAACTCTGAAACCCCAAGTCCACACATCCCTCTTCAGTATTTTTGGTCCTTTTGCTTCATCCATTCATTGGTGAAGGGAGGTGCCCACTTGAAAACCCAGATGATGTGCGGCAAAGCGCCTGCTGCCATGGCTAGGCTAGTTAGCTGGTGTCTTCTTGTTGATTGCTAGCTGGTAGCTGGCTGTTAGCCTGCTGGTCAGTTTTGAAGTTGGACCAGGCTCAAAGAGATTGTAACATGTTATCGTGTGCAGTAATGAATGGTTGTTTCGACCTTAAAACCTCTTCCCGCCGCACACCGAACACGTGCCCCGTGTCGCTCACTGCTGTTGTTATTGCGCAGAAGGCAAAATGAAATGTCTGATGGCGTGACAACACAAAACACTCGCTGGCACATCAATCACAGAGTCATGGCGGCGTTTACAAGCGAGGGCTACAGTAAATCACGCGGCGGCCGTTTAATCCCGAGGAGAGTTTTACAGGAAGAGTGGGAATTCAATTTTCCCAGCAGAGGTATGCAAATACAACACAGGCGGGGGATGCTCGGCCGAGAGGCTGCACAGACGCGGGGGTTTCACACCTTTTCACTCCGCTCAGTGGGATTACATTTAAAAAAAAAAAAATAAAAAAAATATTCCACTGACAAGACAGACAGGATAATCAATCACGGGGAGTTCAAAACACACACATGGACATTTCAAGATGTCTGCTGGCTGTGTGTGTTTGCAGGAGTCATAAATCAACGCTGCGTTGTCAGAGAGTCTAACGCGAGCTGGAAAGAGAAAGAGCAGCGGTGGAGTCTCCACCTCCCGCGCTCGGCTGCACTCTCTCCTCGGCGCTGTCCGGACGCCAAGCCAAGCGGCGGAGGACAGATAACGCTAGGTGATCTACCGGGGCCCGTGTCCTTGTAAGCTGGCCACTGTGGAAAAGACAGCAACCTCATTAACGTAACACAGCGGAGTTGGCTCGTAGACGACCTCATTATTCCTCCACAACACCACACAATCTCGCAGATAACACAAAAAAAAAAAAAAGAAAAAAGAAAAACAGTCGTGAGGCGTTTGCGTCCTACTATTCAAGTGTGTCATATTTTCACAGTCATGAATCAGCGCTTCGAAGCAGGCGTCACACTGTTTTGATAGCAGCTCTCCCGTTTAGCTCAGTAATTATAACACCCAGGCTCATATTGCTCCAGTAAATCTCTTAGGACAGTTCCAGTGAATGAGCGTCACAGCTCCAGGGAAACACAGGTAAACACAGAGTAGCAGGGGGGAGGATGATTTAGGAGAACATGAGGATTATCACTTTGGAAGGAGGAAAAAAAAAAAACAGAATCACTTCTTAATGCTGATGTTATCGAGCATGGAGATAATTTGACTCTGGTGCTTAATCTTCTGTGCCTGGCATCAAAGGTGTCAAAAATCAAAGCAGCAAAAATCCTGAGACTAGTCAAGTCAGACCGCACTTTGTGAATTGTGCAACGTGCATGTCAATGCTACAACCTTGATTCAAAGCCGTAATAATAAATAAAATAAATAAATCACAAAACAGAATCCATGGAGTCCACTTAGAGAGAGGCTACACCCAAAATAACAAAAACAAACACTGGACGTTTAAAGGAAGAGTTTCCAGGAAACTGCGTCAAGGAGAAGGTTAGGGAGTAAATGGAGTTGGATCTATTAATACAGTTATGAACCATGATGGGTTCATGATTGGTTGGCAACTCCTGGTAACTTTGATGTTCTGCATGCCCCTCCACAACCCCGACCTCCTCCCATAGCTCTGTCTAAATATACTCCTTACCTGCACTATAACCCAGTGGTACAGTGGTTGATGGAAACTTTCGGTTTCTTCCTGTTTAAAGGAAGTTTTACCCCTTTCAGGTCGTTTTTTGTAAAGCGTCTCGAGACAATTTGAATTGTTATTGACGCTATATAATTAAAACTGAATTGGATTGGATTGAGTTGAACCCGAAATGAGCAGTAGGCGATGCAGACGAGTTTGACATTGAACCGGGGAAACTGGCTTTGATGCATCTGAGTAATCATTTTGGCTCAAAATGTCCGCCACAGCATGTCCACACATCCGTCTTCGGTGTTTTCAGGCCTTTTGCTTCGTCCAGACGTTTTTAGTTTTTAGTGCTAGGAGGACATCATTCAATACTGCAAACTTGATTCAAAGCCTGCAGAAAAAATAAATAAATCGCAAAACAGAATCCACGGAGTCCACTCAGACAGGGGCGACACCCAGAATAACAAAAACAAACACCAGAAGTTTGAAAGAAGAGAAAGGTTTCCTGGAAACTGCGTCAAGGAGAGGGTTAGGGAGTAAATGGAGCTGGAGGACGAGAACATTTCTGGAGCGGAGGACACAAGGTACGAGCTACCTTCTCCACACTACATTAACTTAGACAGAAATATTTACTGGACTGAATCCAGTCGACTCTACAACTAATCACAGCAACGAATTATATGACATTATGCAGTTACAGTTTTCTTGGGTATTACGCTGCCAATATCTTTTACAATAGAAGCGATAGTGGACTCTGAATGAGCTCGCCACTCCTACGTCAGCCATTTTGTTGTAAGCTAATTCAAATTTCATATTTTTCAGATGTTGTGTAAGAATACGTCACATAAGCCCCGCCCCAAATGATCCAACTGGTCCAGCTGATCTTTGCAGGAGCATAATCATCTCCCAACAGAGACTCTACACCATCATTCAACCATAATAAGTCAGGGAAGCTCTTCCTGTTCCCCTTTTGAATGATGAATACAAGCTACCGCCACCTGCTGGTGTGGAGAGTTATTTCGTCTCATGCAGGTGCAAAACATATGCACCAACTGGACAGTGGCTCTGGTGTTTGTGGTGTGTTCAAGTGCAACTTGTTAGTCACCGGTAGACCCTTTGATGTCAATTTGGTGTGTCTGGGCCTTTAAGCTAATGCTAGCTAGCTTAAACAGGACATTGGGACAGACACCAATGTAGCATATGTGTGCATATTTTAAACATAATGCTGAAATGATCAAAAAAAACAGCCGTTTTGAAGAAAATCTGCTTTTTTAAATGCATTTCTGATGCGTTTTGGTGCATATACTCTCCGCAATTTATTATTTTTTGCGTCCATATGTCATCGGACGTGTTAGCTGGTTTGGTCACTATCAGAGAAGATGCAGTTTAGGAGAAAATATGTCAGAGGACGAGGCAGAAGGGGAGATTTTTTACAAGAGAGAGGATTGATAGACCCATTTTTGCAGGTCTTTTGACATCTCAATTAGATCATAGCTCAAAGCCTAAAAAAAAACCTAAACAAAATGATCAGAAGACAGTCCACCATTCAACCTCAGCTGATGAATGAACAGCTTGTTTCTGTTCAATTCTTATTTGCTCAGAATATTTGGCCTCTTGCTTCCATTTCTTCTTTTTACATTTTAAAGCTCCACTTAGAACCTTCTTAAGATCCAACACATTCTTCCTTTTGAGTGTCGCTAGCCAACGGTGGACAACAGGTGGTGGTGTCAGTGGTAAATGATGGAAAAGAACAGGTTTCTCCTCCCATTGTTTAACTTTATAAAACTCATGTGAACAATCAGGAGTAATGCCTTTTACTGGTTTTGTAATCTGCTCCTCTTTCCCCGTTATTTTCAATGTCTAGCTTGACAAGTTGAGCCGACCGCTCCAAAGACGTCACGTCCAGAGACACAACAGCAACGGAGCCGCCCTGCGTTTTAATTCCTTTTGCCATCAGTGTCAAAACTTAATCTTTTTAAACTACAACATTTAGTGTTTCATGTGCTCTTTAAGCTAATGTGGCAGCAGCATCGGAAACCAAGCTGAAAGTTGGGTTGCAGCTCCTCAAATGGCCACTTGAGGCTGTGTCGAAAAAGTGAGTCAATCCCTGTAAGATCACTGTGTTAAAATGTGCAACTTTCCAGCAGAAATCAACAAGTTTACAAAAAAAGTGTGATTTCTTCACACGTACCAGACATACAGAGGAATCGAAAAAACTTTCTCACTGTCCCACAGTGATGAAGGGACAACAGATAAGGACAGACATTATCCTAACACTAAAGTCAAAGTTTATTTCTAAAGCACTTTTAAAAACAACCTCTGTTTAATCATAGTGCTGTGAAGAGGTAAAAATGATGATGCATACACTAAATAAAACGGTAACAGAATAACAATTTTAAAAGCAAAAATTAAATCAATAAGAGTCAAAGAGAAGAATAAATAACAGATAAAGAATAAAAAGTTCACAGTAGAGATCGATCGATATGGATTTTTTTTATACATTAGTCGATGGTCGATACGTGTTGCAGATTTTTCTGAGTTGATATTTGGAGCCGATTTACATGATACAATGATAAAAAATCAAGTTAAAAGTCCCAATTTAACCAAAAACAAACATTTATAGAACAAATCCAAGGATATTTAACGCTCTTCATGCATCCAAATGAAAAAATAAACAGGTAAAAAGAGCTCTCTACTTCACAGTGTACATGTAGACATAGCAGGTTTTTCTGTACGAGGTGGAGTTTGTTAATATAGAGTTTTTCCATTTAACGTCTACTGTTTTTACTCCGAAGCAGAAATCTGCGTGGCTGTGTTGCCCCGAACTTAAGTCCAAACTTTTTTTTTTTTTTTTTGTAATTTGGGGCGAGCACGTCTTTCAAGAGGATACAGTAAAACAGCCAAATGATTCTTTAATGCGAAACAGTCAAGTGCCGTGCTCTCTCCGAGTAAAGTACATGTTTGTGCTGTCAGGGCTGCGATGTGGACAGCTGAGAGCTGTTGTAAGGAGATCTGCTGCTGATGACGGTGATGATAGTGCGGCTTATTGGCCTGTAACTCCGCTGTCTGCTGTAATAGCGGCGCTGACAGATACAGACCACCCACTTTCCTCTGGCCAGAACACATTCATCATACTCTTAACTTCTTTTTCTTTTTTCTCCCTTTTCTCCCTTTTTTCCTCCAAACCGCAACATCTCAGCCCGAGGCAAGAAAAATATATACACAGAACATGCAATCCGCACACGTTCCACTTTTGAAGCGAAAGGGGATGTTATAGATTTACAGGACGGCCAGAATAATAAAGTATCATGATTTCGAGTATCTGGTTTGTATTGAAGAGGCGACCGCAGCGTAGCAGGGCCAGAGTCGCGGTATGAAATGTGGGCAAGAGAAATGAGTTACCATCACGCTCATTCCATCACAGCTTTCCCTCTCCACCCCGGCTGCTTTTTTTTTTTCCTTTATAATTTCAACTGAAATTAAATTGCAGGGTTTTTTTTTTGTTTTTTTTTTTCCCCCCAACTGCCACGGCACATAAATCACTTGTCCCGAGTTTACTTTGAGAAGAAAACGGAAACCAGAATGGAAAAATTGCTATTTTGTTTTAACAGTTTTGTGCTACTGACGTAACGCATCGTGGAGTATGAATAGCCTCGAGTGGAGACGGCCAATCAAGTCGTCTCTTTCTAAGCCACATTTGAGCCTTGAATCGTGGAGCGAGGCTAAACTTACCTGGCTGAATGAGGCTAGATTGCTAATTAGCATGCGAGGAACATGAAACAGTGTGAGTCTGCGCTTGTGTGGTCTTTGAGTTCGGCCTTCTGCCATCTGCCGTCAACCAAAACACAGACGAGCCCATTCAAGTGTAATATGTTTGAATTAAAATGATTGATTGTTGCTTTCAGCATGAATTAACGCACCCGAGGATATAACACGGTTTTATGTGCCGCAGCACATTCAAATGCTACTTATAACCCAGGGCAGAAGTCACACAGACGGCAACTGAATGTTTTTGTTTTAGCTTTTATTTGGTCTCCACCAACTTCTGAAGAGGAAAATATCTGTATTTTTAGCCTCTTAATCCACGCATCAACTAAACTAAACCTAACAAAAGAAAATAGAGCACAGGAAAAACTAAGGGATCTTTGACTGTATGGGCGTCTTGGTTCGGTCCGTTTGTAATCGGAAGTCGGAACTTCTGAATTGTCGGTGTGCAAGACGTAAACTTGGTAAAGTAAGTAACTCGTGAAGCTAGAGTTTCTGATGAATCCAAGACTGTTGAGGGAAGTTTTGCACGTTTTTTCTTATTTGAATAATCAGACAAACGGGTTTACAGGTGTTTTTAAATGTCCCCAGGGTTTACAAAATGTCCCCACAGCAAGAAGAGTTAAAAGTTAAGTTCTTTATTTATTTAGTTCATGTTTTAAAAGTTAATCTGTTGCACAAAAATGCGTTAATTCTTAATAAAGCATTTTTAGGTTATAAGTATTTACTAAAAACACCTGCAGAAAATAAATCATACCACTGCAGCAGGACATCCCATATTTTCATTTCTGATTGTGGTAGTGGTTAGCTGGTAACCGTGGCTACATTGACATGGACAGTTTCATCATTTCATCAGCTAAGCTGCAATTACCATAACTGTTGATATGAACGCTAAATACAATTTACATGCCCCCAAAGAAGAAATAGGTTTTACGCCAACGTTATTGACAGAGGTTTGCATCACTACCATCGATCTGACTTTAACCAGTCTCTTATAATTTAGGCTTTTTAATTCTGATTATTATATGATATATGGTAGTATATTTTATAACCCTCAAACATGTAACTCTGCAGGAAAAGAAAAGAAAATCACCACTGAAAGCTACTACACGTCAAATTACAGTATTTTGTGGTGGAACTGAAGTGTCATAGTAGATGTTATTTGAATAAATCAGTTTGTGTTACTAAACAGTTTTGACAGTGTTCACTGACTGACAACCAGTAAAAAATACACCACAATACACCAGAAGGATTCAAAGAATGCACAGACAGCTGCTCCTGGTGCTACTCTGCTAAGCTAGGCTAGCTAGCTTTTACCAGGGCTGTTTACCTGCTGTTTGCTTTACTACCTTAATTAGCTATTGAGTTTAAGTAAATTAAGAAAACAGGGATTAGCTTTACTGTGGCTCAAGCTAACAGCTAATCCTAACTAGGCGCTGTAGTTTAGCACTTATTTCTTGCTCTTGTGTTTTTGTTTTTTTGATTCGGTTTTCCCCCCATACACACACACCCCCAAAAGAAAAACATTTTTATGGCAAAACGTCAAGAAGTCAGATCCTCGTCGTAACTCAGTTTGGGCCAAACATGTAGCCACTGCTTTTTTGGCTTTGAAGGGCAGCGTGCATGTCAGCGTTGGGTTTGATAATAAGCTCTCCTTCCCCAGCGGACTCTGAATATTTTCATGATCCATAACTCGGCTGTCTCGGCGAGGCGTTCGGGGACCCTGGGAGCCGCCGGACTGGCAGTAATTCAATGCACGATCCATATGCTTTTGTCGGTCGGAGCGTGACGCGTCCACTTCCTGCTTCGCTGAGCAGGATGTGATGTCACAGCCTCGTATCAACAACAAAGAGAAAAAGGGGGCTGAATGGGGCCGATTCATCCCGCACTCTGGAGAGAGGGATTCCTGCCATGTCTGCCGCGCTCCAGCTCTCACGTCTTTCATCCGCCATCTCTCTCCGTCATGACAGTGATTAATGACCCTCAGCTGCCGTGTGCTTCCTCGCTGACACTCCCATCTTTCTTTCCCCCCTCTCGTCGTCTCACAAGAAGAACGATTAAAGCGGGGGAAAGAGAGAGAGAGTCGGGCCAAAAAAATGTAATAAAAAGTAAAGAATTAATGCCACATGTTTCGCAGAGAGGGGAATAAAAATAGGGAGAGAAGAAAAAAAAAAAAAAAACCCTGATATTGGTCAACGAGAAGAAAGAAATCAAACATAAATATCTGCGGGCGTGCAGGAATGTCCCTGGGCTGTGTCAAGACTTTGTGAGGATCAACAGGTCGGTCACTGATACTGTGTGACAAACAGTATCAGGAGTCACTGATGGGGTGCAATGATCCATCAATCACTCGGGCTGTCAAAACGGTTTAAAAACAAGAAACCCGCACGTCATTCGTATTTATGGAGAGGCAGATGGGTTGGCCAACACTAACCAATGCTACAGAGTTCCAGATTAGATTTCATGTGTTCACTGACTGCAAAACAATGATAGCATTGCTTTTAATACTGTATGCTGGAGGTGTAAGTAGGTAACTGTAAGCTAACATTTAAGCTAGCTGGTTGTTTGAAATCCAGACCATTGATATTGATTCTACCACCGTTGATGTCACCAATGGTTTTCCTGAAGAGGAGCTTTGAAGCTCAGCGTGGCGGCCATCACCGTCGCCATCTTGGTAGTACATGACTCTAGCTAACTGTCAGTTAATTCAGAAATGGGTAGAGCATAAATTGAGCTAATGCAAACAGCTAGCGACCTGAGAAGGCACCTAGTTATGCATGACTTTAAGCCTTGATACTCGGGTTGGGTATTGCTACTGATTTCCCAATTTAATAGTCTGTGTACGTCAACTGCAAAACAATGCTATTTCAGAAATGGGTCGAGCATGCTAACGCACACAGCTAGCAACCTGAGAAGCCACCTAGTTATGAATGACTTTAAGCCATAGGTCTTCAACAGGGGGTCCGTGACCCCTAGGGGCTCTGCATAGGTACTGCAGGAGGGTCACAAAATCTTTGGTTGATTAGACATTTTATTTTATATTTTTTAATTTTCCCCCACAAAGTTAACTTTCTTTAAAATACACATAAACATGAATCCAACATATTTTAGTAAGGGAATAAGGGATAACTTAATATTGAATGCAAAATGATAACAGATATTTATAAATAGCACTGGTAGCACTTTAATATAGAACACATATAGTAGGTAGGGGGTCCCTACTGGTTTGATTTCCTGTGTACGTTGACTACACATCAATGCTAATATTGCTTCATAAACTATGCACTTGACGTATAAATAGGTGGCTGTAAGCTAACATTTTGGCTAGCTTTTCTGTCTCAGTGTTGTGGCCATGGCTGCTGCCATCTTGGTTGTACCTGACTCTGCACAACCGAATTTGGTTCAACTTTTATTTATTGGTCTTTACATTTTGAAACAATTTCACTAATGAAACATGTTCATTAAACTGTTTCTGTCGCCGAGATTTGTGGTATTTGCACAATATTTGTGGTATTTGCACAATATTTTCCGTCTAGTTTCACATCTTTCCAACGTCTTTGCTTTTGTCCAGCTCTTCTCTGTCGTCATGCTTTTTGAATCCAAGCTTCCGTCATATTTTGGATCTCCAAAAGAAATGTCTCCAAACAAACAAACAAAAAAAATCAATTCCAGAATTTTATGAATCCATATCAGATCTTTAAAATGGAAACTGATTTTTTTTGAAAAACCCAGTCCTGCTCTTTTATGGCTCCCATTTACAATGTGTTTTGCCATTATACTCCTCAAAATAAGAGCTGGCATCTGGACTTACAGAAACACTGATGCTATCTGATGCTGCTCAAATGGATCATAAACTAATTTAGTCCATATAAAACGGAATATGAGCACCACCAGAAACATCGTTAACTCTCCCTAATTACTAAACAAGTCATAAATAATTAGAAAATCTGATTATCTGTTGCTCACATTTATTCTCTCACATCTTTCTAATTAAGAAGAAATGATTTCAAGAAGAAATTAGTATTGATTAATTTATTAGTCGATAAAAAAAAAGCAAATAAATCATTAATCAAAAGTTAATTTACTCAAAAAGTAGTGAAAACACATCTGATACCAGCTTCTCAGTAGATAACGTTGCTCAAGTAAAGAGAATATTTTTACATTTTGGACATTCGCAGGGTGTGAACTGTGATTTTCCTGCTGTTTAATGGACTAAATGAGTATTTGATTGAGGGGATTAATCAATCAAGAAAGTGGCAATTATTAGCAACATTAAACCCATTACACAGACGCCGCCAGTCGCCTCAATTAACCAGTTACTTTCTGGAAAAGAGCTTCATGTGATGTAATTTATTAACATTAAAATGTGGGTGTGGTAGTTTGGTTGATAGGAGAAGTCTCAGTATTAATTCAGTAAAAAAAAATATATATATATTCCATTACAGGTTAAATATTGAAAACGTGACTTACTTATAGTGAGTTATTACTGATGAATTAAGTAGTTTTACTGGTGTAAATGGTCACGGTGGAGATTAATTTGAATTATTTCATATCAAATTGTGACTAATCTTTCACAAGTTCCAAATTATTGATTATAAATTAAAACTACTGAAAAATAAAGAAAGAAAAAGGAAGTTTAATAAAGCTGTCAGTAAAAAAAAAAAAAAAAAAAACATTAATTCCTTTTGAAATGTAGTAATGTAGTGTAATAAAATACTTTTGCGTCCTCCGTGTCACTTCCTGTTTCACTGTCACTCCACTTCTTTATTTATCTCCCTCCACCTGATCCCCAGGTGTCAGACAGGAGCGTCGCTCTTCACTCAGCGTCCTGACAGCCGACAGACAGCGGAGGCCAAGGGCAGCCGGGATACTGACACAGCTGATGCATCTCTCTGTTTATCTCCATCCTTCCATTCACTCCTTCTTCCTTTTCCTTTCTTTTGAAGAGGGAGTCAAACTCTGCCAGAACACGCTTTCTGTCTCTAACATTCAATAACTTCTCTCACTAACATCACAGCAAAAGAAGTAAATGGTTTAATTTGAATTTTATAATAGCCCTCAGGTTTGATTCCAGCCTCTCATCTTTAAAATATAGTGAAATAAAGTTGATAAAATCATTTTTCAGGCCACAAACTGATGGAGAGATTAAGTAAGGACTACTATATGTGTTCTATATTAAACTCGACTTCATGCAATATATATATAAATATACATTATTATTATTTTACATTCAATATTAAGCTCATCAATTATCTCTTTACTAAAATACGCTGGATTCACGTTCATGTGTGTTTAAAGACATTTAAATTTGTGGGGGAAAATAAAAAAAATATATAACAAATGTCTGATCAACCAATGATTTTGCAACTCCACCTGCAGTACCTCTGCGTTCCCCCTAGGGGGCGCGGACCTATGATTTAAACGAAAATATAGCATAATGTTGATGAATTGTAATTTTTGTTTCTTTAAATTTAACATTTCCTGGTTTATTGGAGGCCAATGTTCAAAAGACCAGTCCATTAAAGGTCCATTAACCTTTTGAGACCCTGTGTCCTCACATGGGGACGTTAAGTTTTATGTTTGTGGTAGCTTCTTATTCTGCTTCATTTAAACTTGTATCCTCATAACTAGATGCTGGTTGGGGAACAAAACCTCAATTTTACAGTTTATACTTGTTTATGTACGATTATTAACTTCTCTAGTTTAATAAGGCACACAAATTATATCAATAGTAACAAGCTATAACTTTGCTAATTAGCAAAGTACTCGATTGAGGACATTGGGACTTCATTATTATCAATAATATTGTCTAAAATAATCATATTTTTTTTGCTAAAAACTACTTCCTGTTTCTGTTCTGTTAAAAATGCATACGAAACAAAAGCTGAGGTCTCAGGAGGTTAAACATAAATAAAAGAAAAACTACTGCGTCACACAAATAAGACCAGAGGACCAGAGCAGAGGAAACCGCACCTGCCCGTTGTTTTCCGACACTCGGGGACAAATCCTGAATAAATTACCGAGACGACCAGAAGAGATAAGACGGCTGAAACAGACACAAGGGTGTGACCTCGGGATTATTTCACTTCAAAAAGCTCCCAATCAGTGTGAAAGAGCAGTTATCTGAGGACACACACAAAAAAAAAAAAAAAAAAGAGGTGGGGGGTCCTGAAGAGATTAACCCCAGGTCACACCGATACGTCTGCAGAGATAGAAACCACAAAGGTTTGGAAAACTTTCCCAGAATGGATCATAATTTCCTGTATGAAAACAAGCCCCTTTTATTTCAGTCTCTCTAGTCCTTCACGTTCTCTCAGCTGTTCAAACACAGCTCTTCTATTTATACGCGTTAGCCAGAGAATATATTTACTCAGGTCTATTGGAGCGGTCTGGTGAGAAAGAGCATCAGTTTAGCTTGTCAAATTACCCTGCAGCCTGGGCCGAGCCGCCTGCTAATGACAGATAATTGAGCGGCTGGAAGGTTCACCTGCTCGGTTTAATGCGGAGATCGGAGCCCTCTGTTGTGACTCTGGGGTCGGGACAGTTTACGCGGCTTTGTTAGCAAGTGTTAGCAAGACGCAGCTAGCTCTGGGAGCTTCAAGTTATACAGCTGATTGCTGGCTTCTCGTTTGCTTATATCAGTTTCTAAAAAGCTATTTATCACTCACATATTTCGTTGAGGATTGTTAAAATAGCATTGCAGGGATCGCCAAGTAATTATTTATTCACTTATTTATTTATTTACACTCATCGGCCACTTTATTAGGTACACCTTGCTAGTAAATGGTTGGACCCCTTTTAGCTTCAAAACTGCATTAATTCTTCGTGGCACATGAGATTTTGGTCCATATTGACATGATAGCATCAGTTGCTGCAGATTTGTCGGCTGCACATCTATGATGAGAATCTCCTGTTCCACCACATCCCAAAGGTGCTTTGTTGGACTGAGATGTGGTGACTGTGGAGGCCATTGGAGTACAGTGAACTCATCGTCATGTTCCAGAAACCAGTTTGAGATGATCTGAGCTTTGTGACATGGTGCATTATCCTGCTGGAAGTAGCCGTCAGAAGATGGTCCACTGTGGTCATAAAGGGATGGACATGGTCAGCAACAATACTCAGGTAGGTTGTGGCATTTAAACCATGCTCAGTTTGTACTAAAGGGCCCAATGTGAGCCAAGAAAATATCCCCCACACCATTAAACCACCACCACCAGCCTGAACCGTTGATTCGAAGCAGGATGGATCCATGCTTTCATGTTGTTTGCACCAAATTCTGACCCTGCCATCTGAATGTTGAAGCTTAAATCGAGACTCGTCAGACCAGGCAACGTTTTTCCAGTCTTCTATTGTCCAGTGTTGGTCTGTGTGAACTAGTCTCAGTTTCCTGTTCTTAGCTGACAGGAGTGTGGTCTTCTGCTGTTGTAGCCCATCTTCTTCAAGGTTGGACGTGTCGTGCGCTCAGAGATGGTGTTCTGCATTCCTTGGTTGTAACATGGAATTATATCATTATTTCATTTGTATTTTACTCTTTTATCATCTTGCAAATTGAAGCAGCTGCAGCGAAGCCACTTCCTTGAAGGATCAATAAAGTTTTCTGATTCTGACTGATTCTGATCGCTTACAGAAGTCCTGGTGAGTCCAATTCAATACACGAGAGGTATAAGCCAAGGTGAAGCCTCGCGTTTTCTCTGCCATTTACATTCGCTGTGCAGCTGCAGCCAGTTAACCGGGGTATTCTCAGCTTTCCACCTACACCAGCGAGGGCAGCAGAGTTCAATTTATGGTTAGTTTGCTCAATACATCCAGTGTAATTTAATCCATCGCCAGCAAACCTGTGAAAAAGTCTAATGGCGGTGTAGAACGAAAAGAATTAGCGATACCAAAGGAGATTAGAAAGGCATTAGGATGTGGGAGGCCCGGCCGCGGTGCTTAACGACTCCTCTGTCCCGAACAAATCAGTTTTACTAAGCAAAGCTGCTCTCAGCAGAATTATAGCCACTGTTAGCCTCTTATTGCCTGCCCCCATTAACTGGGTCCTACCTGAAGAGGGATTGGTGGAATAACACCATCAATTCAGGCCGCTGCTTAACAAGTTGGTCCCTGAAATAAAAAAAAATAAATAAAAAAAAGTTCTGCTGCAGTAAAATAATCGCTCTTCTTGTAAGGGAAGAGGGAACTCTAGTGGTTTTCTATGTTTGGTAGCATTGGTTTGTTTGGTCCAGACTGAAAAATCTCAATAATTATTGGATGGATTGTCAAGAAATTGTTTATGGACATTCATACTCCTCACATGTTGAATCCCACCAATTCTGACGACTCTTCGGCCTTTTTCTACGGCACCACCATGACGCTAACATTTATACCAGGATGCTAGCAGCCTGGAAGCCAGACCAACTTCTCTTCTTCTGTTTGGAGAAAGGTGGTTTGGATTCTGTGTGTGGATGAAATGGTTTAACGAAATGTCCGCTGTAGGAGTAACAAGCTGTTTAGATGTGAAACAACTTAAAAGGACACAGATTAAATCATTTATTCAGAATGTCACATTGCTCTGATTGTTTGTAGGAATCTCCAATTGTGTGCAGAGCTTCCCCTTTCAACCTGAGATGCAAACAACACAAGACAGAGCTGAAGAAGCTACTCGGATGAACACCTTTTGGTTTACTTTCTGACTAACTTCATTTTCCAGAGTGAAGTTCTTCCAGTCACGTGATTTCGGGTTGTCTTCCTCAATTGTTCGGCAGCTTTGACGCTAGACAACCACCGTTAAGGTGTTCAGACGCTACAGGGTTACATTGGTTTTGGTTTATGGCAGACCTAAAACAAAAAACTACAAAAGATAAGGCTTGGCTGAAGCCCAATATTGATCCAATTCGATCGCTTTGAAAAGCGCCTGGATCGGGGCCCCCGATACCGATCAGGACGTCCCGTCTTTAAAGCAAGATTAATGGGTCGGCGTCAGATCAACGACAGCTTAGTAGTCATTTTCATAAGAGGCTAACTGGCTACTAGCGTTTTAGCAGTATATTTAGAAACCAATGCTGTAGCCGGCGTAGCCTGAAGATCTGTTGCAGGGATATAAACCAAGCTTAAGTACACTAATCATAATAAACAATATGACATACAACATATCACTCTGGTCTTCTCCCACGTTCCCGGTGTCTTAAAGAGCTGACAGATTAGGTTTTCTCATAAAAACTGCAGAGAGTCGGACGTGAAGGAAATACAGTGTCTAGTAAAGGAGGAGGAAGAGGGGGAGGAGAAAGGGGGAGAGAGGGGAGGGGAGGGAAGGGCTGGTATTGATCATCCGCCAGGTGTGATGGATAGCGCAATAAGTGGCAGCGGCCAGCGGAGGAGAGGAGAGAGTGATTTCTGCTTTTCAAAGTCCTGATGAATGAGAGCGTCAGACGGAGGCCGGCGTCCAGAGCCCGGCAAATGATGGACTGCTGTGTCAGGCGGAGAGAAATTGAAGGAGAGGTGGGTGGGGGGGGGAGGATAGAAGACAAGAGGAAGAGGGGGCGAAATGGGAGGATGAGAGGGGGAGATAAAGGAAAATGTAAAGGACAGGGAAGGGAGTAGGTGAGATCGGGAGGAGGGGGAGGATTTTAAGAAGGGAGGGGGGGTCAATAAAGAGAAAGAAGAGATAGAAGGAGGGAGATGAGAGCAGGAGGCGACAGCAGAGTGAGTTCATCTTTATTAATGGCCAAAGAGCAGAGAGGGAGTTATTAAAAAGGAAAAAGATGAATGAAAGAATGAGTGAGAACGAGAGGGGGGGGGGGTGAAGATGGAAGACGTGATATATGCCCCCTCCCGGCTTTCTGAAATCCAATAATAACACTGACCAATGGGCCAGCTGGTGGAGCTGAGGGGAGGAGGACGGAGGAAAGGAGGGAAGGAACGTTTTATAGGAAGCAGCCGGCGACGAGAACCAGGAAGGGGAAAGACTCACGGCTACTGAGAAATAATAACGGCAAAGTGAAATAAAAGGATTTAAGTTGTGATGTTATGCTGGTTTTTGAGGTACTTAGATAATCCTCCATGCACGTCCAACAGAGGAACCCGAATGTTTATTAGGAATTTACAGGCGGATATTCAAACTTCTTCAACTGTAATCAAGTTTAATCCTGTAGCATCAGAATAAATCCTGCGATATTTGACATCTAACAGATATTTAAGACGACAATCCTTAAAAATATCCCAAATAAGTCTCTGAATCTGAATCTACGTTTACAATAAATCAGATTTTTGGGTAAACCCAAGTCTGTCACATTTAGGTCGACCCGTCATGATGGATCCGGATTTTTCGGTGACTTGAACCGTTTTGAATCCAGGTCTCAGGGTGAAAAAGACAAATAAGGAACAGTTTCTTTTTTGTCATTGGTGTGGATGCCTGATACGAACCCCACCCTTCAACCTTCTCAACAACAACAACAACATCAGTGGTGAACTACAGGCTTGGGACGGTGCTGCATTAGATATTGACTCTTGTTAGGTCCAATATAAAGTATTACTTCGCCACTATGACGAACTAAAAAGGATAACGACTATGACTGTAACACCGATTGTATTTTTGAATGTGGTGCACATTGTTGATGCACATCAGAGTTGCAAGATGGGAAATGACAAATTGTCGTATCAGAAGCGAAAAGTTAGCATATTTTGAGGGAAATTAACGTACATACCCGATTTGACGTTACCTATAAAGTATGGCTTATAATGCAGTTTTACTTAAACTATCAACTATAACTGTTTGTGTTTGCTAACAGCCATGTAAGAGGTCATCTTATCGTACATTATTGGATTTTTGGAAATATTGATCGTACAGATGGTGACATTATCGTACAAATACGATAATTATCGTACGTCTGGCAACGCTGATGGGCATGCAGTGCCTCTTCTTCTTCTTTTTCTGTAGCAGAAATTGCACCATGCATAAGTCGGGGATATGCACCATAGCCTTTTCTACAACTAGAGACGGTTTTGCAAAGGATCCATCTTTATGGAGAAGTTCTCAAAAAAACGCCAAGGAAAACGATCGTCTTGGACTGTGTGAACGTGGCCTAAAAACTTGGAAAAACTTCTGGTGGAAATGCAGCTCAAGACTTTATGTACAAGATCTTTCTAACAGCTGTGGATTAATAAATTACTAAAAGTGCGCAAATTCCAACATCAAGGTGTCGCCAGTAGATAAAGAAGAGACAATTTGGATCAAGCAGAAAAATTAGGCAACTCAATAAATACAAATCTAATCTGGCCCTTTGAATCAGAATCAATTGGAAAAGGAAATTATTAAGATGGCGACTGCCTCAAAGCTGCTCTTCAAGAAAGCTATTGGTGACACCAGCAGTGGTTGAGTCAATTGTAAACCCTCTTTGTCTGATGATGCTACAGGTAGTAGTAGGTTTCAGTTTTAGTTCAGGATTTGGACCAGTATTGGGATTTCCAGTATATCGCTCATGGAGGCCAGGAGGGATCATCAACATTGAATTGACTTTTTGAATATGTATTGTTAGTCATCAGCAAGAACAACATGACAACAATACAATGGTATTATTAAATGGACAAGAAAAAAAAATGTGTGCAAAATAAAATGTGACTTTCTTTGTTGTGTTTTTTTTTTGACTTTGTTACTGAGCTCAGAATTTTTATTTCGTTAGGGCCCTTTAATTTGTGTGCGTTTGTGTCCTACCACACTGCAGGTGTTTCTCAAGCAGATGTCCTCTGAAGTCGACCCCCGGTGCAATGATGTCCACTCTCAACATCAACCATCACCAAATCAACCCAACCTATGGAACAGGCCACATTCAATTGATTCAATAATATAAAATTGTTACAGGCCATGAATTTGTAGTAAAAACAAACAATTCAAAACAAATGTAAATTCAAAATAATCTTACAAATAAAATATATCTTTCTATTCTTTCTTTGCAGGTCTCACTTTACCAGAGTAATACAACTGAAAATTCTCAAAAGTAACTTAAATTAGGTTTTTAACCATCAAATATTGGGATAAAAGATGAAATAAGGTACGTTTTCTCCCATTTTCTCCACAAACACACGCAATAGTTTAGCATTTTGTCCGCATTATCCCACAATGTTACCCATTAGCTCAGCTGTTAGCTCAAGTCAATACGAATTCACAGTTACTCTGGCACCTAACACACAGGAGGCACTAAATTAGCATTTAGCGGCTAACATTAGCTCCGCGGCTAACCCGCTTTTACTCGACGCTCTTTTTCTCAAAACACACAATAAACTCACCTCCGAGAGGTAAACACCAACTGAAAAACTCTGCGGATTCAGCCGACGATGAATTTTAACAGTTTCACTCGGTTTTAAACAGTTTATGGAGTTTTTCGCGCAGAGCCGTCCTCACACACCCCTCTCTGTTCTGTGACTATATCCCAGAATGCTTTGCGCAACTGCAGCGCGGTTGACCGTGACATCATGGCGCAATGCTACGTCTACTCGGGGACGTGCAGTTGACCCTATAAATGCCAACTATCACTCATACACATTCATTCAGAAAAACTGACTTCTGCTTCTCTTTTGGATTGATAGCATATTTGCCATAGTTCTTCAACAGGGGGTTTGTGACCCCTAGGTGGTCCGCAGAGGTACTGCAGGGGGGTCGCAACGTCTTTGGTTGATTGGACATTTTTTTATACTTTTTTAAATTTTTCCCCCACAAATTTAAATTTCGTTGAAAATACATTAACAAAAGGCCAACATATTTTAGTATGTTAGTATTAAGCTGTGTTTAAAGTCAGAACTGTCAAGAAAATAATTATATGTATATAAAATTGGCAGATAAAGAAAACAATTGACAGTTTTAACTTTAAACATAGCTACAGTAAATGTTTTGTCATTAGGGGAAACTGACAAGAGTTGTGGCGTTGTGATTGGTACAGTAGCAGTAGGGGGCGGAGCCTACTGTGTACAGGAGGCTTAGATTGAAATAAAAAATAATAATAATAATATCTGAACCTGTGCATTATTTGAATAGCTGACTATTGAATGCAAAATGATAATAATAATATATTCATAAATAGCACTAGGTTAATATAGATCTCTCCATCAGTTTGGGGGTTCTTGACCTAAAAACGATCCTTGATATATATAATATATATGTTCTGGAGAGAATAACATCCAAACAAAGGAACAAAACTTACATTTTCGTAGGGAACTGGTCAAAATGGCTCAGCTTTGTGTCACGAAGGTCTACCCTTTAATAAGTAATGTTTTTCCCTCTTATTTTTAAGCAGTATTTTTATATCCTTATGCATAATGTGTTTATGTTGACTTAATGAACCAATCGCCCTCCTCTCATGTAATGTTATGTTGTATGTTTTGTGCCCACTTGGCACATGCGTGTACTTGTTGAAAGAAAACGAATAAAAAAATTGCTGCCTACGAAATCTGAAAACAACAACTGAGAAGAAAAATATTTCTGAACGTCGGTGTCTTGAAAAGACATCTGCGAACGGTAATACATACCTGCCAACCCACTGGAGGAAAGCTTATCACGAAACCAAAACTTAACTGTAGCAAAACAATTTATGAGCGCATGCAGCAATAACATAATCCCCGCGATGAAAGATGGCCCCTATCTTATGGAAGAATCAGTGAAAGATGACAGCTTGTCCTCGCGTTGCCAAGTACCGACAGACAGTCCTGAATCACCTCCAATGCAACGTGACCCACACTGGCAACAAAAGAGCGGCGAGTTTGGCAAAAGGAAGGTTTTTACTGGCGATTCATTAAAAGAGAGACGAAGCAGTGCGTTGGGCAGGCGATGACAGCCACGCAGCTTTAAGGAAATATGAGGAGAATAAAGTTCTTCCCTGAATATACACTTTTACTGCCCCCTAACTGTCTGAAGAAATGAGGTGTAATGTATGTATAAAAGTTAGGATTACAGTCTCCCTCTCAAATGGCCAGACTCCTGTATAATCAGCGGAGTATCGGTGCAAACTCCAGAGAGACGTCTTAGCTGTTTGGCTGATAGATGTATCTGGAAGCTGAAAAATATTCTGAAATCTCAGACCTCATCATGTCATTTGATGGCATTAGTGCGATAAATACGCCAATAAATAACAAAATGGCTCCAGGAAAACAACTTAAATCACCAATAGTTTTTCTAAAAAAAAAAAAAAAAAACGCATTTTAAGCAGTGTCTCAGGGATAAATGTTTCCCTTAAGTCTCACTCCTCTGCAGCGAGTGGATCTGGCATCCTGTTCTGCCGGTCTTTATGTCTCCGTATCCACAGGACATCGTCCATTACGGCTTGCGGTTCCCATAATGTCTCATACATCACTCATCCTGGGCTGAGATGACAGCAGAACATAAATACAACATGCTGCGTCTACCCAGCACAGTTCTAAAAGCGCTCGACGTGGAAAATCTTGTGTTAGTTTGACTTTCCTCCCAACTTTCCATGAAGAACAATGAAGTACTGCACTGTTGAGGGGGTTAATTAGGGCTTCATATTGTGATGTGCTATGTAGCGACACGGCTAGTCGTTAGCATCCCTTTTCTTTACATGGCTTCAGAAAACAAAGGTAAGTAGTCGTCATTCAAAAGGGGGAAGAGCTAGGACTAGCTAGGAAGTCTCTCACCACTTAGCTAGTCTTCATCGTCTCTATTCCAGATGTGTTGGTGTTATGCGTTCGCTCTCTTGGCTTCATCGATTGCCAACTTTCGTCACATCCAGTTTCTCTTATCGTGTACTGGGTCCAGCCAATCTGCCACAGAGTCAGTTTCCCAAATCGTTACCAATGTACCACCAGTACTAAAGCTGCAGGACACGCCAAAACTAGCATCTAAACAGGGACGCTCAACGACAGTCCAACACTGGCCAATGTCTGGGTTTTTGTTGCAGGTGGAAGAGGAACACAATCCACTACGTCGTCTTGCGTCCACTAACGTAAGACAACGCACTGTTACGTACTGGAAGGAATGAATATATAGAAGGGTAAAAATGTTTTTAAAATGAACGGGTGAATGGATGTTGATGGGAGCGAGCTGCTAATATTGCAAATATATATAAAAAATGTCTAATCAACCAAAGATTTTGCAACGTACCTCTGTGGACCATCTGTTGAAGACCTATGGTTTACAGCCTATTTTTATATAGTGTCCTGTAAATAAAACTTTGGTTAGTGGTATTATTGGTAGTTTAATTGTTGTTGATTATTTATTTCTTATAGCATAGAATAGAATAGAATAGAAAGCTTTTATTGTCATTGTACAACAGACGTACTGTAGCACAATGAAAGGGGCTTCAACGAGGCGCAGGTCCCAACATAGGCAACAGTATAAAACCACAATATAAATACAAAATAAATTATTACTTTTGTTTGTTTTTTTTTTGTGTGTATTTTATTTATTTATTTATTTTGTGCATTGCAATGGTGACTTGTGCGGACCCCAGGAAGAGCGGTTGTTACCTTTGGTAGTGAATAATGGCACCAATCTAAATAAATGAATAAATAAATAATCCAACAACAAGATTGCCAACAACTAGCGGACGGAGATAAACTCTGCACTGGCAGCAGACCAGATGAGCTAATGTCGCACTGACAGGCTCGATTTCTGTCCATGGACTAAAACTATGAAGTGTGTCTCTCACAGCGAATATAATTCAACATAATTCAAGATATTAAACTAAAGCTGTGTGACAGTATACTTGCAGTATAGTAATGTACAGAAAAAACATGCAATTCATGCAACCAGAGACATTTTGTTGTAAACACATTCAACTCCACTGCTCTCAGGTGAAGATTGCGAGCACTAAACTCTTCGACTGGTTGGGCAGAGACTCTGCACCAAACAAACAAAATAAAAAAATGCGGATGGGGAAAGTCAGGCCGGCGACCATAAATCAGCAAACCCACGTGTACACCTGTGCAGAGCCACACCAGCTGATGAGGTGTTATGTTCGGGATCCCGGGGCCCCATGCATCAACTCTAGTGCGACATGTAAGGTGACTCCTACAGCTCGACAAGAAGTGGCACCACATACATCTCCTTACAGAGTAACATACAAGCTGGTACAAGGTACATTCATTTGGTCTCCTTAAGACACATTAGCTGCTTAGGCGCCATGGCAACCACTCCTTTAAGATCATTACCTCCAACCCCACAGCACCATGAGGATCATCCAGGACTGATAATCCAATACACTTAACAGATTAATACTTTCAGATTAAATTCATGTGAGATTTTACATGAATTCTTCCCTAAAATGCTATAATAATTTGATGAATCGGTTGCAACTGTCGCGAAATGTGAGAAATTTCAGTGAAATGTCGACTTGAAGAGTTGAATGCCGTAAATTTAATTTGGACTTTGCAAATCTACTTTCAGTTTAATCAAAGTCGTCTGCAAGTGTCTCGTCTTGTTTGTTTGATTCAAATTGGTTAATTACTCCCGAATTAGCTCCTCATTTAACACGAAGCTTTGGCTGCTCCCGCTGCGCCAGCACAAACACAACATCTTAAACTGTCCCTGATGACTTCAGATTAAATTAAATACTAACCTTCATCAAATTATCATCATTATATATATATATATATAAAAGACGGCCGGAGTTTAATTTATCCTTCTATCAAGTGTTTTTTTCAAATTAAGATATCTAGATATCTTTGACGTAAAACTGGATTATTATCACCTTTAGTTGATTCAACTACATGTCGAGCTTTGCTAAAGACGAGTCTATCATCTCTACTGACATTTATTTATATAAATTTACCCCAAAGTTATCAAATTTTAAAACCCATGACCCAAAAAGTTTAAATATATTAGTGGCATTTTTTTAAATCAGAAGTTATAAAGGTTTCTTTAAAGTCGTGTTTTCTTAAAATGCAGATTATTTTCTCCAATAAAATCTCATATGATGTTTTGAAATGGGTTAAAAGCATAGTAGCTAGTATTTTAAGCTAGTAATCATGGCTTGTCTGGTAACCTGACTCGTCTAAAGATCTGCTCTTCAACCTGTCAATCCGCCCTAACTGATACCAAACATGTTTAAAATCTTTAAAAGCACACGGCAGCAGATGGTTAGCTCACTAGGCTAACTCTAGCTAGCATACCAACGTTTAAGATATTGAATCGGCGTCGCCTCCAATTTCACATCCACACTCGTTTAGCCAACCACCTTCTTCTAGTTTGTTCTTCTTCATTTGGTTTAATCTGCAGCTTTTATACAGGCTTGCAGGTGCATTACTGCCCTCTACTGGACTGGAGTTGTTGCACCACTTTCCCCATTTTGTTTACATCCCGTTTTACCATGAGATTATGTGGGATGGTGCATTCAGTGTTCCCCAATCCGCCACAAGCTTAATCGTATTAATCGTGTAGTGTGTAAGTCTGAGACTAGAGAGAAAAATATCTACAAAGTTTTTCATGCAACCTGGTTTCTGAATTGGGAACAACGCTGGCAGTGTTGTGACATTTTTGTGACTAAATTGCATATTGATGCTAATACGGCTGCATCTTGCAGGATTTTTTTTAAATTCAACTTGGAGTGGTGCAACTTGTGGTGCTGTGCCGCTCCCTCCACCGACCATCACCTCCTCCCACTACAGAGCACAGTCCGTGCATCATTACCTAAATAGAGAGGAAGTCAGAGGTGGCTGACAGCGCGACAAGTGGGAAGAGAAGTGGTTCTACATGCAGCCGAACCCAGTTAAAAGATTGAAATAGTCAGCTGAGCAACGGATGAGAGGCGAGGAGGAAAAAAGGGAGAATGAAAAAGGAGGAGGAGCTGAAGCCAGACAAGCTCATTAAAGGGAGGGCAGCGGTGTGACAAATGATGCATGGCGCTGGCAGCATTGATCTCCCCACTCACAACGAGGGTGTCTGGGCCGAGGAGATGCATGGACAAGAGAGTGTGTGTGCAGCACTGAGAAATACTCAGGTGCCACGGCTCTAATGGAGAGGCCAGAGCCGGCAGCCTGTTGACAGATGACTTGTCGGTGGAGAGGAGGAAGAGAAAGAGGAGAGCTAGTGATTAGATAGTCGTGCTAATGCTTGACCTCCTCTACCTCGGCGCCTGTCCTTCATCAAGGAGGAGAATTGATTTTTTTCTTCTTTTTTTTTTTAGGCAGGACGGAGGATAACCGACTTTCTTACATCAGCACAATGTTCAGCTGCAGTCTGCACAATGGTGACCTCCAGGCGAAGCTTGCTGCCAAAAACTGCAGTTCCTCAAACGTCCACTCGACGCTTACCCCCCCAAAAAAAACAACTCCCATAGACTTCCATGTTAAAATCGGGTTAAAATGTCCAACTTTACAGCAGAAATAGACACGTTTACGGCTGATTTAAAGGCTTAAAATTAAAGTGACAGATAGGTGCATTTAGCTTCAGAACCACTATGAGTTACATCACAGGGTTTATCCACCTTTATACACATAGTCAGTGGGTTGAATTCATGCTATCCTCCCAGAAATACTTAAAACTATAAACTAAAAAATACTGGGATAAATTCTTTCAAAAGAAAGAATTGGCTTATTCACCACTTTTGGTTTGGTTTTTATTAGACTGTGAGAGGGGATAAGGACGGGAAGGGAGGGAAGACACAGAGTTGTGTTCTTTTTGGTTTGTTTGTATGTATAATGTGTGTTTGTTACATTTTTTGATTCAAATTAGTGTTTGTTAACTCGTCCACGTCGTGTCGTGTGTCTGCACACTGACCAAGCCGTGCAACTTCTTGCCTGCATTTGTCTTTATGTTGAGCTGTTTTTTTGTTTTTTTAATTATTCCTTCATTTTAATACACTGTAAATAAAATCTGCACGCAAATATATGAATTAAACTCCGTATACGTTGAGTTATATTGCTCTGGGTGTCATTATATGTTTAAACTACAGCCTAAGAAATGTGTGAAGAGATGTACCAGGCACGCTGCCACCGGGATTGTGGTTGGCAGCACAAACAGGCAGCTGCTGGAAGTAACATCCAATTTCTGTAGATCTAAATGTTGTCAAAAATCTGATTAAAGGCCCTTTTTAAGCATTTTATGAAATAACTGGAGACTAAAGAACAGAAGGGAACATAATTCCTCTATATAACGGTGGTAAACATATAAGTACTCATATTCTGATTAGTTCATGCTACTTTAAGCAGGGGCCCGTATATATAAATATATTTAACTGTCTTTGCTTTAAAAGTGAGACGCTATTGCAGCCTTTGTTTCTGTTGCATCATTTGGATCCATCTCTCAGCTCAGCACATGCACACTTAAAGAACTACCTACACAAAGTTGTACTTGAACGCACCGCAAACATCGGAGGCAACAGTGTGAAAGGAAAATCTGTGTGAAACGAAATAAAGCTTCACAGCAGTGGGTGGTAGTAATCTGAATTCATCACCAACGATTGGAAAAGGAAAGAGCTACTATTAGCTAGGAAGCCAAGGACAAGACGGAGCCGTATATTAGAGGGAGTCTGGTCAACTCATATCATGGGCGCCATGTTTTCTACATCAGAGGGAAGATTCTACAGTGTAACCCTATGGGGTGGATGAGCTATGTTGAAATAAAAGTCTTATTTTCACCATTAACGGGCCTATAAATGTTATTGCGAACATCAGTCAATATGTAAAAGGCCCTCACTTAAATATCCCAGCATCTACTTCCTTTAAATATCTTAAATGAGTCTGTAAAATGCTTTGTAGCCCAATCGCCTCATCAGTCATGGAGCTGTGTTTACCTTCTCCTCAGTCTCCGTATTCATCCATCACTGTTAAAAGGTTGAAATTACTCAGAAATAGTGAAAATGAAACTAGTATTATCATTATAGCATTAGCACGTTAGCCATAATAACTTAGTAGTAACTGAGGTAAAGTTACGTGTCAATTAAATGTGTCTATCTACATACATAACATACATAAATTACATGAACACATGGTTTCACAGTATATATGACGCTAGCTGCTAATTTTCTATGCGTTTAGTCTAGATAACTAGCTAGCATAAGGTTAGCATAAGGCTAACTTCAAACTTCATTCATTTGTAAAGTAGCGTTTGTTTTTGAGATCAAGGTTCACATTAATGATAGTATGACTTTATTTTTCTATATAAAATCTTCTCAAAAAGAGACTTGACATTTACCTCATCACATAATAGGGAGAAATCCTGATCCTGTGGCATATTTTAACTTTTAATCCAACTTTATTCTCTGTTATTTCCACTTCTCTATGGACGAACATTGGTTAGATGTATCCAACATGGCGCCCATGAAACACATGACCAGCTCAGAACCAATCAGCATAGAGGGACAGCTTTAACTCAACGCTGGAGAGTCCGACGCTAATCTTAGCCGCAGAACTGCTTCAGCAACTTCTGCAGAGGTTTTTAATGTGGCCCAGGACTCATTTTGTGCTCACACTGTAAAAAAAAAAAGGAATGAGGTCAAATGCAACAACACACAACCTCCACATGTGGTCTGATCTCACAGATGTTGTCCTGGGTGCGTTCACATCCGTCTGTACTTGAAGCTGGACATCTTGGACCAGACTCCCAGGACGGATGTCGGTGCAAGGTCTTGGCAAAGATTATTTACATAGACTGTGCACATTTATAGGACGGCCCTTAACTTCATCATAGTCTGTCATTTCAAGATGAAATAATTAAAATAACAAAAAAAAAAAGTAAGTTTGACATTTTCTTACAAATAACTTGTCAAACTATTGTGTGTTTTTAAAAGTCAAAAATGTGTAACTGTAAAAACCACTAACGCTCCAGTTTTTACGTAAATTCACTGACAACTTGCCACTTACTAAAACGTGACTGTTCTGAAGGCTTTGGCAATTTCATTATAGGTTACAGCGAAAGGCATTCGCCAAGAGGACAGTTTTACAAATTCGCCCACTTTATTGAGAGATGGGCCGAGACAATTGCAAAGTAAAAAGAAAACAGTTTGCAAAGGAAAGGCAATCATGAAAGAGGAAGGAAGGAGGGAGGGAGGGAAGAGGGAGGAAAAAAATGAGTGGGTTTGTTGCGATTCAGGCAGCCACACCGGGACTATCATTACCATACATCAGGACAATGAATGAGGCTTTCAGCAAGCGGTAATAAGAATTTGATAAATCATGAGCCGAGAATTAACTAGACGTCACAACAATGAGAGCACCCTGATGGATGAAGAGAGGATGATGGCGTAGATTAGTCAGAGGCGAGGAGCAAAAGGGAAGGAGGAGAAGAAGAAGAAAGTCCAAACGGGGTCAGGGAAGGTCTGAGACGGGGTCGACGTTGAAGACAAGTGTGGACAAAAAGGTAATCGGAGAAAGGGAAGCGGTGAAGGTTGAATTTAACGACGGAGACGAGGATCTGTTTAGAGGATCTGTCACGGAGTCCACCTGAATAAACTTTCCTAGGTTTTACACTCTAGATGACAGAGATGATCAGAGTAAAAACACTGGTTGCTAGATTTCAACAATTCGGAGGCTTCAGATCATCATGTGGCTGCTGGGGGATTAAAAACAATGAATCATGTGTGGTAAAACTATAGTTATAACATCAACACAAGGAGCTGCTATTAGCTGGGAGGCGAGGAAGCTAGGAAGAGCTATTATTAGCTTGCAGGCTAGGAAACTAGGAAGAGCTACTATTAACTGTGAAGTTAGGAAGAGTTACTATTAACTGTGAAGTTAGGAAGTTAGGAAGAGCAACTACGAATTGGGAAGCTAGGAAGCTAGGAAGAGGTACTATTAGCTGGGAGGCTAGGACACAAGGAAGCATTGCTATTAGCTGGGAGGCTAGGAAGATAGGAGGGCTACTATTAGCTGGAGCAGAAGCATAGGAATACTAGGAGAGCTACTCTATTAGCTGGCAGAAGGCTAGAGAGCGCTGAGGAGGAATCTAGACTACTATTAAACTGTAGGGGTTAGGAAAAGACTAAATAGGTAGAAGGGCTGCTATTAGCTGGGAGGCTAGGAAGTTAGGAAGAGCTACTATTAATTGTGAGGTTATGAGGTTATAAGTTTGAAAGAGCTACAAGTTGGGAGGCTTGGAAGGGCTACTATTAGCTGGGAAGCTAGAAAACAAGGAAGCATTGCTATTAGCTGGAAGGATAGGAATGCTAGGAGGAACTACTATTAGCTGGTAGGCTAGGAAGCCAGGAAGAGCTACCCTTAGATGTGAGGCTAGGGAGCTATGAGGGCTGCTAATAGCTGGGAGGCTAGGAAGTTAGGAAGAGCTACTATTAGCTTGCAGGCTAGGCATCTAGGAAGAGCTACTATTAACTGTGAGGTTATGAGGTTACGGAGTTAGAAAGAGCTACTACAAATTGGGAGGCTAGGAAGGGCTGTTATTAGCTGGGAGGCTAGGAACCTAGAGGAGCTACTATTAGCTGGGAGGCTAGGAAACTCAGAAGAGCTTCTTTTAGCTGGGAGGATAGGAAGCTAGGAAGAGCTACTATTAGCTGGGAGGCTAGGACACAAGGAAGCGTTGCTATTAGCTGGGAGGCTAGTAAGCTAGGAGGGGCTTCTATTAGCTGGGAAGCTAGGAAACAAGGAAGCACTGCTATAAGCTGGAAGGCTAGGATGCTAGGAGGAACTACTATTAGCTGGGAGGCTAGGAAGCCAGGAAGAGCTACCATTAGCTGTGAGGCTGGGGAGCTATGAGGGCTGCTATTAGCTGGGGGGCTAGGAAGTTAGGAAGAGCTATTAATAGCTTGCAGGCTAGGAATCTAGGAAGAGCTACTATTAACTGTGAGGTTATGAGGTTATGAAGATAGAAGGAGCTACTACAAGTTGGGAGGCTAGGAGGAGCTAATATTAGCTGGGAGGCTAGGAACCTAGGATGAGCTACTATTAGCTGGGAGGCTAGGAAACTCAGAAGAGCTTCTTTTAGCAGAAAGGATAAGAAGCTAGGAAGAGCTATTATTAGTTGGGAGGCTAGGAAACAAGGAAGCACTGCTATTAGTTGGGAGGCTAGGAAGCTGGGAGGCTAGGAAGCTAGTAAGAGCTACTATTAGCTGGGAGGCTAGGAAACAAGGAAGCACTACTATTAGTCGGGAGGCTAGGAAGCTGGGAGGTTAGGAAGCTAGTAAGAGTTACTATTAGCTGGGAGGCTAGGAAGGGCTGCTATTAGCTGGGAGGCTAGGAACCTAGGAGGAGCTACTATTAGCTGGGAGGCTAGGAAACTCAGAAGAGCTTCTTTTGGCTGGGAGGATAGGAAGCTAGGAAGAGCTACTATTAGCTGGGCAGCTAGGAATTGTTACTACATTTTCCATAATGAAATGAGCTAAAACTAACTGAAACTTACTGAAAACTGGGGCTGATCCACTTTTCCAAATCCATGCTAGTTCGTATGGATCATTTTTAGATTTTTACTCAGGGGGCGTGGCCCCGGGCAGCAGTAACGTCAATACCCTCTATACTGCAGCCAGTCACCAGGGGGCGCTCCACATGCTTTGGCTTCACCTTCAGAGGATCAGTCAGTGTGTAAACTTGTTTTACCTTCTCTGGTTGAAGCACATGATGAAATCCAGATAGTGTGTAACTAGACTCATATTCTGACAAGAACCGAGAACTGCTACGTCATGATATACGGCCAAATCCATTAAACCCGATTAAAGTGGTGGACGCAGATGGCGTCTTGCTAACGCAGCTAAAAAAACCTAGCGTGATAAGCTCCTCCGCAGAAAACGCCAAGTCACATTTTTACAACCGATGCGACTTTGATTGACAAGTTTTTTTTTTATTAACACTCAACTTTATTGTCCCGTCTCCCATCGTGCATCGTACTTCCCACCTACACCACCACCTCCACCACCTCCTCCTCCCGCCTCGGCTGCTCCTCCACTCTCGGGGAGTGAGCGATGTGACAGGAGGATGTTTATTTAATGAGAGCAGTCTGGAGGGGGTAATGAAATCTACCCTAACACCATTAACAACCGGGCTTATCAGCTCCCGGGACACACGTCAGCACGTCGCAGCCTTTTGTTCTCTCCGGCTGGTAGGCCTCCGCCGGGCCCGGCGTCCCCGGAGGACTCGATTAAGTATTCTCAGAAAGACACCTCTGATGAGAAATTAAAAACTGACCGCCCAGTCTGCGAATCCCGTGAAGTGACTCTTATCATTTTTCAGGCCGCCCCGGAATAAGTGGTAAGACAGGTGTTTGACAGGCGCGTGTAATGCATCTGTAGTGGCTGTTTTGTTACCTGACCGCGCAGACACAATCAATCCCCGCTCGCACGTCGCCGTAATTGATGCTGACGGATTGACTTCTCTTTGTCCGACACACGGCGCATTACAGGAAGTTAGGCCCGTGTGTGTGTGTGTGTGCAACATTTAAATTTAAAGGGATCATTTAGACCCTCTTGTTTCCCGTCCGTAGCCGGCTGAAGTGGCGCCCCGGCGCTTGTTTTTTTTTTTTTTCCATCCTCGAATCGTACAATATTCTCTGAAAGCCTCATTTGCCGAGCATTACATTAGAGCGAAGCCGCTGATGGCCACACAAAAGCCATGTAAATGAGCTGTGAGAGAGGCCCATCAGTCATCGTGCCAGATGCGCTCTCCCATTATTATTTATGGCCATTATTGGCCCCCGTGTTTCCTCAGGCAATGACTGCGCACTGATGGATCCGATGATGACTCCGCTCGGCTCAGCCCGGGCGATCAGGAAGCCGTCTGAAGGGAAGGGTTGGGAAAGACGGAGGAGAGACACATTCGCATGTATCACGGGAGAAAGAAAAGGGGGCCGTGTTAAATGATGCAGAGTGGCTGTTGAGTTGCACAGAAAACGAGCTGCTTTTTTCCAGACGCCGATGGAAATTACAAACGAATCGCTTTGTTTCTTTTTAGCGAGCGAGTTTGAAGATTCGAGGGCGAGTTTTCAGCCTAAACTTTGGCCAAAAACTCGGTCGCGGTGTTTGTTGATTCGCTGCAGAAAAAGAGGAGGAGGAAGAAGAGCGATTTAAATTATGGAAAACGTTCATTCAGTTTGTTTCTAGTGTTTCTAGTGTTTCATTGTAGCTTGATTAGCTCAAATGATTCTTGTGCATTTTTCCATTGCACTTCAAAAAGTTAAATCTTTGCGGATGAGGAAATGTAAGGAAACTGGATAGTAAACATTAAACAAAAACACAATATTATGACGGAGACGACGTCAGACTGGATGGTTTTTAAAGCTTCAGTTGAGCCCAAACACATCGACTAATGTCATTGTGTGTTACATGCGGCTGCCGTTAATTCACTGCAGAAGAAAAGAAATCAAACTAAATTGTGGAAAACACAATCTGGTTTTTGTGTTTGTTTCGTCTTTTCATTTGAACTCTTGCTCTCGCGACTATTATTCTGCATCTTCTTCTATTTGTTATGTCGGTTTCTGTTGTAATTCTTAAGTGTCGTTGTGGAAACTGGGAAACATGAGGCACCAAAACACAATATTAAGAAAGAGAAGACAACAAACTTTTACTAAATCTGTAGAAAACTGTCTTCTAATGTTGTGTGAATGGGGCAAGTTGTTGGTTTATTCACTGCAGAAGAACTTTAAATTGTGGAAAAACATAATGTGGCATCGGTTCGAGCGCTTCTTGTACATCTTTAACCTTTGGTGCCGTTTGCTATTGAACTTCTCTGAAATCATCAGGATTATAAAATGCACTGTTATTTAGTGGAATGTCTGTGCTTTTAAAAAAATGTAGTTATAATGGGAGTCAATGGGGCAAAAACAGTATGAGAGGAGGTTTTAATGAAAATCTGATGCTGCACAAAAACTAGATACATAAAAGTCAGAGATGTTACTAATCTTTTTTCAAGATTGTGAAAATGTTTCCAATATATTTTTTTTTTTACATTGATAATATGTCATTTTGTGTTTATTTTTCTGCATATCTGTGCCTTTTTTTAAAAAGGCATTTAAAGGGTAAAATTTTTTTAATTTTTTTATTTTTTTAAAAAAAAAAAATATTCAGTAGTTTTGGTACCGAGGTTGCTATTTGGAGGCTAGGAAGGGTTACTATTAGCTGGGAATTATTTGAATTGTTTAAATTAATCTAAATATCTTTTTGCTTTTTCAAACTTTTTGCCAAAAAAAAACAAAAAAAAGAGATATTTTCTGCAGATTCAAAAAAATAAGTTTGGATGATTTTTATTTAATTTGATGACGGATTACACATGACCGCAAATTACGTCAATTTGAACCCGTTCGCGGTAGATAATTAATAATTATTATTTATTAATAAATAAATAAATAATAGCACATGTGTAACATACTTGAGCAACGCTTGGGCCGAGGAAATTTATTCTCAGACGAATCACAAATCTTAAGTTTAGCAGACAAAATATTTTTCTGTTCATTTACTAATAAATATATCAAATAATTGCTTCAGTCGTGAAATATGTAGTGCAACATTTCAGAAGTGCTTTTGAAAACCAGTTTAAATCCATCAAATGAAACATGATAAATATGAATCTAAATCAAGTGTCCAGGTGAATGTATTTAATTAGACGTCTAAAGGTTTTCATGCTCGGCTGTGGACTCGATCGACTCCCTCCCCCGCGTTCATCCATCATTCAGGGCTGATTTAACTCTCCTAATATGAGTCAATACCAGTTGCTGTGAAGTCGGGAGAACCAGCGGAGAGCTATTGAGATGTTTCTGGATTTAGTCGGTCGACTCGAGGATTGACAGACGGGGCCTTCTGGGGTCCTGTAATGACTTTCCGTGAATCGAGGGTCGGGGGGGAAATTGTTGCGTGTTGCGGTTTAGTCGTCAGCCCGACTCGGACGTGTTGACAATTCCCGTCAGTCGGCCTCAACCTCTTCCAGTTGGCAGGTTAACTTCTCCGCTGGCAGCTCCGCTTCCCCCCTCGTTTGATCATGTGTTGCTGGCGCAGGTGCACAGAGTATGTCGGGGTTTCTTTTTTTTTTTTTCCTTGTTCATTTGGCCCAGAAAACGCTGACCTCTGGAACTGACGATCAGCGTTTCCTTGAGCTTTTTCCCTTTTTTAATGCATTCTTTCCCTCCCTCTTGCCTCGGATATAAAGACATAAAACACGCTCTGTTTAGCTGTTGCGTGCGGACGGCGGCGACCTCCGCGACCTCCTCGTCCCGCGGAGTCACGTGATGAGGATGCAGCAACAACAAGGAGCCGAAGTGAGGACGGATTTACATTTACAAGTGCAACAACACATGAAGCCATATCTCACTAAACGCTACTAAAATCATATTATTTTGTTGAATGAGTGAACACTTATTTATTGCCACCAATTAATGATCTTTAACTGTGGAAACGGATGTTGTGCATAAGAACTTATGTTGAGTATTACTCAAAGAAAAAACAAAAAAACAAAACAGAAAACTGGCGTTCACAGCTCAATGAATCAAAATCCAGGAAGTCTACGACTGGAAAAAGAGTTCAGAAGATAAACTAGTCCCAAAAGGAGGCGGATAAATCTGGCTGGACGATGTGGAAGATGATGAGTCCTGCTTCTCCAACCGCAGCCACCAGAGGGCGACAAAATCTTGACTAGGAAAAAAAAAGGAATTTAACTTTTATCTCGCAGCTAAATAGAAATCAGATTATGTTTTTCACTGACTCTCTACTGTTTTCTGCACACTTATTGCACATTGTATGTCACTCTCCATTTTTAATTTGTTGCATTTGCGCTATTTGCGTAATTTAAACTCCGCCCACATACAAAAACGACTCAGTCGCCTTCTGGCTTGTTTAAGAAAATACAGTCAGTGCTGCTGCTCCATCTGGGTCTTAGACTTCTACCAGAAAGTTGGATTTGATGGTAGGAACCAAAGTCGCCACTGGTGCTAACTTGAAAATGTTTGCGTCACGTGTCAAAAATATTGGATTATTCACTCCCGTCGGTCAACGTCTCAAAGCTGAGGTCGGTTCAACTCAACCTTAATGAACTCTTGACTATTTTCTGCACGTGGATGAAGAACTGAGCAAGAATTTTGAACCTCACTTTTGCCATTATTCCGATTTCTGTTCCAGAAATGTGAGCAAATAAGCACATATGTTGTACGTAGATAACTCCTCATTTGCATATTTAAATAAAAATGTGTAATCCAAAAACATACTGTTTTTATGTAAGTAATCAACTGGAGAAGCTTCATAGTGATATCTATTAGTTCTCTATTCACCTGTAGTGTCTCACCTTAAGTTGACGCTAAAGCTACTAGCGTAACAGCTGTGATTGGTCCATGAGGAAGCAGCGTGTTTCCGCTTTAGCATTTTCGGCTTCTTCTCCATCTCTGCAGTTTTGATTGTTTTGGATCAATAAAGAATCAATAAGGTTAACTGAGGAGGTTTGGAGATACAGACATTTGTACAACTCGTCTTCAGCAAAATTTCGGCGAAAGTTTCAGCACAAATTAGTGTTTGGGTGGAGTTTTTATAGAACCAGACTGATGAGCGCCAAGTTTAAATGGCGTTGGCTACGTATTCACTTGGCAGCAATCTGCAGCTTCACCACTAGGTGGCACCAAATCAAACACACTGGTCCTTTAAAGCTGAATTCAGAATTGGTGCAATTTTGTAATCAAAAGTAAATTTGCCACATTTGAACTTCTCTGAACAGGGGAAAACATCAAGATTGTAAAATGCATTGTTATTTAGTGGCAGGTCTGTCGGAGACACACCGAAGAGAGGAGTATTCACCTGACTGCAATCTGCAACTTCACCACTAGGTGGCACTGAATCAAATACACTGGTCCTTTAAAGCTGAATTTAGTTTGTTTTAGCAGCCAGTTACTTTTTTTTTAAAAAGAATTATGTTTTACATTAAATGTTTTTGTGCAAATTACATTTATAGTCGTGTTGAAACGACGTCTTTAAATACGGACAGGAGTAGTGACATACCACGTGTAGCCTCGATATCTGCACAAATATTTAGCCCGGTTTTAATTTTCACTCCACTACTTTAGCGCAGCTAACTTTCCTGGCTTCGAACTTCATATTTCCTCCTCATCCTCTCAGGCCTTTTGCCATCTCCGCCTGTAACACATCTCCCTCCTTCACCTCCACAGTGTGTTTGCTATTTTCCTCTTCCAGGATGGAGGATGGATGCGTCTCAACCCTCCCTGTGACTGACAGACTACATAAACAGCTAAATGCGAAGCTCGGGAGATGTCTGGCAGCCGGGACCCCCCCCCCTTCCTCCTCCCAACCACCACCACCACCACCACCACCACCACCTCCCTGTGTGCAGGCATAGACTGTACCCACACTGATGTCCTGGGGGCCTGCGAGGGAAGACGAGGCCGGGGGGGGGGGTTGGCACTGTTCTTAAACGCCTACACCCCCCCCTCCCTCCCTCCTCCTCCCCCCTCAAACCTCTAATGCAGATAGACAGCGTTCAAGCTGCTATTCTGAGCGGGTTGCATGTAATCTAGCGTTATGTTTCTCACGGTATTAACTTGTAATCTTAATTAATTCATGAGCGTTTGGACGCGTTTTTTTTTTGGAGGCATGTGTGATGTTTCCAGCGATATATATCACACAGCGATTTGTGATGCCCAGAAGGCAGGAAAAAAAAAAACAAAAAACAGATCGAGCCAAATCATGAAACGCAGTTATACACCTAATTTAGTTTGTTCTATATTAGCTCGCTTCCAAATGTAGGAACAGAGTGAAATGATGATGCGCCGTTTACACCGATTTATGATCATATTTTACACTTTCTCAGTTTGTTTGAGCGGAGTCTCAGTCACTTTAAAGAAAGGTGGCTCTACATGACTGGAGGTTCCCCTCTTTTGAGCATTAACGTGTTTATGGGGAAGCATTAGACGTGGGAAAAGAAGAAGTTAAATCTGAAAAACAGACGAGTGTCGGCCGGTTAATAGAACCTCAGGGACGAGAGTTTCTGGTGTAAAAAGTAAAACCAAAACTCTCCCACCTGTCGTTTAGAATTAAACAAGCCACTTGTATAAAAAGGGTCTTCGAGAAAAACTGGATCAAGTGCCAGGAAGGAAGTCGGTTTGTGTCGGTGAGGGTGAGCGCTCGGCCGCTGAAGAAGAAGAAGGCGTTTGCCTCCACCTGCAGGTTAAAATGTGTACGTTACTCTTCTTCCTGCAAAGAGTGAACCTCAAGAGACGGCCAAATATAATTTATTTATTAGAATTTGATGGGACTTAATGCAATTTCCCCACTTGCAGGTGAAGAGAGCACATTCTCCAAATACAAACTACTTCTGTTGACTTCTGCTGTCGTATCCGGCCCCGAGATATTATCAGCAGATCCTTTAAGTTGAAGCTTTATGCTGAGAGGTGGAGGCCTCTGTGGTTCAGAATCAGAATCAGAAAAAACTTTTATTTATCTTTATTTAGGGGGAATTAGGAGAGCAGAGAACAGTACATAAAATTAAAGAGCGAGAGAAGAAATAAAGAAAAGTGTCCTTGTGCCAGTAACAGAAAGAGTGGAGATGAATCATGGTTAAGTATGAAATAAATGTAAAATAAACAAAATAAAAGATCCTCATCGGGACTTAAACGCCAACATCCTGTGTGTTAGCCACTAACCACCGTACTATCCATCCGTATTTGGCTCAACCCAACCGGATTAGATCGAGATCTGCACATTCCTGAACTACTTTTGCTTTGTGGCAGGAAGCGTGATCCCAGTAGGTGGTTTAGCTACAGCGACAACACCGACGCCAACGCTGTAGTTTGACGTGCAGCTCCTTTAGAAAGAAATTGGTTCACTTAGTAGTAGAGCATGTTTCAGTCAATTTTCAGATTGATTGTTTGGGATCAATTAAGAAGGAACACATCAAGCAAAGGTTAACTAAGGAGGTTCGGAGATGCCAACATCAGGTTTCAGACGCCATTGTTGAAAGTGAAGCAGGAAAAGCAGGAAAAATTAACCCGACTGGCACAAAAAGACAAAGCACCAGCTCGTGTTGTTACAGAATGAGCCAGGTCACGGTGTCAATGTCCCTCAGAACCTTAAATGAGCCTCAATGTCGTCATAAAACACTGTTTAACCCTTCAGAACCGAACGTATCATCAGCAAAACATTAAAACTCCCGGGGTTTTTGAATTACCGTAACTCACAGTGTATAGGGGCATTGACAAAATTCAAAGTGTTGCTGAACACTGGGAAACAACTCTTTCTTCCTGGGTCGCCCCGGTCTTGCGTCATCATTACCGTAATGGCAGCTTTTTTTCCAGAAAGTGCAACTTTCCAGGGTTCAGCTTTGAACTTTGTCCATTGGTGAATTACGGTATTTCAAATACTGCAAGCTGTACTCACTCTGCAGCGATTAGTTTATAAAGGAGACCGGATGAATGAAACCACAACTCTGAAAAGAGCCTTTCACATTTTTAAATTGAAGTTACAGCCATCCCAGGTTCTTTTACATAAAAAGGGACGTTTTTTCCGTCGGTTGTAATCTACAACTCTACCACTAGATGGCCCCAAATACAAAGCACTGGTCCTTTAACGTTTAATTCTCTTTAATAATGACGTATGTTTTACAGAAGAGACAATGAGATAAAACTCAAACCATTTAATTTATATTATATTTATTTTTAGTTCATTGTGACCTCACTGAGACAAAGATGTTTTAAGGGCAAATTGGGACGAATGGAAGAGACAGATTTTGCTTGAATAATTAAAAAAAAAGAAATGAATCCAAAACTTTAAGGTTTATTTTTTATTTCCTCCACTGAATGTGTTTTATCTTCCTCTGGTTTACAAAGCAAAACAAACAGGACAATAATACTTAGTGAACTTGTTCTATTTTGCTCGATTACATGTTTGTTTGTTCTTTTTTTTAATTTAAACACTCACACGATTAATATCTGCTCGTAAAAATAGAATCTGTTTCAAAAATATAAGAGTGTGAATATTTAGCTTTAAGGAGAAGATTTTAACTTGCATAATAATAATAATAATAATAATAATAATAATAATACTTAACACTGAGTTGATTATTGCAGATGTCACACGACAACTGTGGGACCGTTAGACGACGACCTGCAGGATTTCGAGGCCCTTTGTGAGTTTGGTCTGGCCGCAGTCCGTCTTGTTGCGACCTCCTTTCTCCGCGGCGCTGGTTTTTTCGTGGGGCTCCGCGTGGCCGCTCTGCTGGTGGCCGAACTCGAAGCCGATCCTGAGCTCGCCCATCTGACAGCGAGGCAGGACGCCGGGGATCCACTCGATCACGAACGGGCTGACGTCCTTCTGGTCGGCCGAGCTCGGCCCTGGAAGAGACGGGGAGACGGAAACGATGTCAACGTGGACGTGACTTAACCGGGCGCTAGTTCGGTTTTAAAACAACACGGAGGAGACACCCACCGACTTTGAGGAAGGTGCGGAGGTCCATGGGTCGGATGGCGTGGGGACGATCCGTCCTGTGTCCCTCCGTTAGTCCGGACTCCGGCGGCGGCTCAGGGCAACGGAAACGCGAGTAAGAACCGTCCACGTTTTTCACAAAACTCTGAGTGACCTCCAGCGGCAACTAAGAGAATATAAAGGTATTAATGATAATAATTATAAATAAATGTTTTGTTTAATCCTGTGTTGTGTTGCAGAATTGACAGTAAAGTCGATTCGACTCATTAGTTTTTACATTATTTCTACTTTTACGTAAACGTTCTTGTTTTATTTTAACTCCAGAGTCTTAGTCCAGTTGTTTTTTTTATCTTCCATGTATTTTATTTGTGTTGTTGTGCGCGTTGCTGTTTGTTCCTAATTGTTCCCAGGTTGTTGTTTTCCCTCATTGTATCTGAACATGATCAGTCTCGTTAAATGAAGGTTAATATGATAGAAATTTGATTTGTAAATTAGACCAAACAAACAAAACTAATTTTTAAAGCATCTTTCTTCCTCTTAAATCAGAATGTTTCCCTCTGTGTGTCAGGATTTACCTCCGGTGTGTCGAAGATGCGTTTGACCTGCGTCAGGCTGGTGATGTGCCAGGTGAACTTGGAGAGGGAGCCGAGAGGAAGTCCGTCATTCCTCACAAACGCTGACAGCAACAAAGAGACAAGACGTTTATTCACACGCTGAGACAGAGGAACTCACTTAACATCACTTACATTTAAATGAAAAAAAAAAGAAAAAAGTAAAGCTTCTTATTCTGCTTCATTTAAACCTTTATCCTCATAAGTAGATGCTAGTTTCAGTGGATTCATTCTACAGTCGATCATTTAACAAAAGTGGACAAAAAACACTATTTTACAGTTTAAAATAATTTATTTACGCTTATATGACACAAATTCTATCAGTAGCATCGAGCTATAAATTCACTAATTAACATGTACTTGATTGAGGACACTGGGAATTTATTATTAACAATTATGCTTTTGCACAGACATGTTCAGACATGAAAATTTCAATTTATATGTATTTATATTTTATGAAATAATCCTGTGTCCACGATTATGACGACATAATTCCAAAAACTACTTCCTGTTCAAAGTTGTTATAGTTCTCAGGTCCTAATAATCCCAAATAAAGAGATATGGAGAAATTAAAAATGCAAATAAAAGCTCCGGTCTCAGGAGGTTAACTTTGCATTTATTTATTTATTTTTTTTAAACATTAAAATAGTTTGATTGAAAATTTCTATTCTATTTCTATGTGCATCAATCATGTTATAATATTTTTTTTTTGGGTATAATAACTTGTAAACTGTAAAAGCATCTCCTTTAAAAACGCAGGGAAGCAAAAGTGTGAAGCTGCAGAAAAGAACATTTCTACTTAAAAACAAAACCTGACTGTGTTTAGCTCAGGTATCAGCGTCTCATATAACTTCTATGTCTAATTCTGGCTTCATTTAGTTCATCACCAGCCTGGCAGACATAGTTTAGTGGAGTAAAGTTAGTTTGTAGTTATACACATCGTCTAAAGTGGCGTCATATTGTCAGTTTATTGCCAATAAAACGTCTCTGATTGGTTCTAGGACGTATATTTAGTGACCAGAGTCTTATTCTGTTCGAGTCTAGTAAAATCCTCACCTGATGTGAAGTTGGGAAGCCTCTTCTTCTTGGAGCCGAGCGACAGGCGCTGCTGCAGGGCGTTGAAGAAGTCCTGAGGAATGTGGTAAACCAGAGGCTGCGGCTTCCCTGACGAATGTGGGCGATAATCAAGCATCTTTAATTCATGGTTATTCGTTTATTCCCCCCGACAATTAAAGACAATTAAAACCATCGTCAGGAGCAGAATAGTGACAGTTGTTGCTCTGGAGCTGCAGCAGTTTGTTTGCACCGCCCCCTGGTGGCAGATTAAATATTAACAATAATACATCAAGTGTTTAGCTGAGACTCTTTTCCTTTTTCAGAATGAGTCAAATGTTGATTATTTATAATAATGGCAGCAGGTTTATAACAAACTAGCTGCTGTGCCTCTTGGTTTAATCATCTTAATCTCACACACCTGAGAAAATATAAATTAAGAACATGAACTAACCTCGACAGTAACGTCAGCTCTAACTTTAAAAGTCGCTCAGTGTCGGAGATATTTGTTATTCTTTTGTAATCTTGTTTAAATATGAGTTATTTATTTTTATTTGTTTAAACAAGTAGGTTTATAAACACATTAGTATTTATGTTTATTTGGATTATTTGTTAGTGCTTTTATTTTGAAGGTCAGTCTAAATAAACTGCACCAAATGTCATTTTTTTTTTGCCTGGACTTTTTTCCTCTAAATCCCTGAGTGGCCGTTTAGTTTGTTTATGTTTGTTGTTAGTTTGAGACAAATAGCCACTAAAACTCCGTTTTCCTGAGAAATTAAAAACTTCTGACAAGATGTTTTTCCACTTCATCTGAACCTGATACCGGGAGAAAACCCACGCAGACACCAGGGAGAACACGTCATTATGCTAAGCTAAGCTAAGCTAAGCGACCTGCATCGCACAGATCTGAGTCTAAATCAAGAAGGACATTTTGCGAAGGTTTGATGAATAAGTTTGCAAACGTTTAACAGTGGTCTGAGTTCATTCTGTGTGTGTGAGACAATAATAAAACCAAACAAAAGATGGAAACTTATATAAATAACGTTTAGTGGGTGAAACTTTACCGTCGTGCTGGTAGTTCATGGTGTGGTGGATCCTCTCCGTGACGCTCGCCAGCCACTGGTGGAAGCTCATGGCCACCGCTCGCTCGTCCACGGCCTGAGCGCTTCCTGACGAACACATCACAAGTTTAGTCCGTCAGCTTTAATTAAAACTTAAAATATGCTTTTCAACAGGGTTAGTGGAGCAGAGTTAGACAGAGGGACGGTAGAGATACAGAGACAGATGTCTAAGGACATGGACGGAGGGAGGGGGGGGGGGGACTCAGCACCTGGAGCCTTCATCCCACCAGCACCAGGGCTTTTCCTCTGCCCGGCTTTCCTCAGGCCGGGGTCTGTCCCCGCCCCAGAGGACGGGGCTTCGCAGAGACAGCGAGTTAAAGACGAGGTGGAGACACAAAGAAGACAAGAAGGAGAAGGAAGGACAGCGGGAAAGATTTAGACACAACGCCCACGAGGAGGGATATAAAAAAAAAAAAAATAAAAATGCTTCGACATGAATCAAGATGGAGCCACCGGAGACGGGGTCGTCCAGGCGGAGCTTCTTGGGTTTGTGGTGGACGGAGGGGACGAGTTCGAGCGGCGGCTGCTGAAGAGGCTTCTCACCGGGATTTATCAGTCGGCTGGAGGACGTCTGCTGCAGAGCTGGAAGGAAAAAAAAAGTGAAAGGATAAACGTTAGAAAAGGTAGTAGCTTATCTTAGCATAAAGGCTGCAAACAGGAGGATTATTATTATCATTATTTAATGGATTAGTTGTTTAATTTTTTAATTTATTACATATTAATGTTATTTTTATGGAATTTTATTTTTATATTTATTCTAATTATTTATTTTGCCACTAAATCATTTTAAACCTATTGATCTAATTATAATATAGAGAGTATCCAAGTGAGGTCTCCATGGTTACGGCCACTGAGAGGCAAATAGTGACAGTTGAACTTGGAGATTAGCAGCATTAACTTGAATCAGAAACTTTAATAGAGTATAAATTGTAAACTTAATTTAAAAAGCTGAAGAGCTGTTGTGTGATTGACTGAACCAACAGATGTGAGAAGCAGTCAGAGATATATTTTATATTTTTACAGGTATCTGCCAAAGAAAAGAGAAGTAAATGAATCACTGCATTAGAAGAAACAACTGGAATCCAGACACAGAAACCTGGTGGTGTGGTTCACATTTAGTGTCAGGTTATTATTAATTTATGCTGTATTTTTTGATGAAGTCAAACCTTAAGTTACTTCTTAAGTTATGTTCAGATAAGTTTGTGGATGTTGTTGTTTTGTCGTAGTTACATCCGACAGTAACTATTTCAGTTCCAACAATAAATAACAATAAACTGAATATTTGTGATCACTCCTCGTCGTCCTTTTAACGCTACAGTATTTTATGGCTAACGTTACTTCTTATTAAAGCTCTTAGCGTTAGCATCTTTTATTTAGCTAAAACTAACTAAAACTGAGGCTAATCCACTTTTCCAAATCCATACTAGTTCATATGGATCATTGTCGAGTCCATTTGTGCTTAATTTGATCTGATAATCCACATTTTTCCTGGTTTCTCTGTATTTACTGCTGACGTCAATGTTTATACACAGTATATACTTACATTTAGGACATTTATTTAATATAAGATACTGTTTTATTTTTTTTTAGCTAAAAAAATAAAACTTAATGTAGTTGAAGAGATGTTGCATGACTTTATAATTTTTTTTTAAATATTTTATACTATTTTTTTATACTACATATTCCACTTGTTTAATGTTTCCTGACAAAGAAAATAAAAAAATAATTTAAATTAATTGTTTAAAGCACCTAAAAGTCAAACAATCCCTCCATAAAGTTGTTAAGTGTGGGTGTATTTTTATGTGTTATCTGTCTGGGTCCTTTAGGAGGAACCAGGTTCAGCCTCCGTACCGCTGGAGGTGTAGCCGATAAAACCCGCGAACTCCGACGCCAGCTTCTCGTCGCTGGCGAAGGCGCTGACGCAGGCGTAGAAGTGAAGGCAGGGGGATCCGGGGGGAGGCTGAGAGCCGGACGCCGCCCCCTCGGCGCCGCCCCCTTTGTGTCTTTTAGCGTTAACCTGGCAGGCGCAGGTGAAGACGCTCCTGTCGCCCCTCGAGGCGTCCGACGCGCCCCCTGCAGCCACGGTGAGGTGCAGCAGCCCCAGAGGATGCTGGGAGTCGGCGTGGCACTTCACCACCAGCGTGTCCTTGGAAACCCGCTGCACCAGGGGCCCCGGCGACTCCGTGGCCAGCCGCCACAGCTCCTCCCTGGCCTGAACGGAGGCCTGCAGGCCCTCCAGGGTGGAGCTCTTCAGGGTGAGCGGCGTGGCGCGACTCTGGCACTCTATGGCCTGCTTGATGTGCGCGCAGAGGCTGTCGGGGGACGGCTTGGCGGCCGCCACCTCGGCGTCGCCCGGGTTCGACCTCTGCCTGCAGGAGGGCAGGAAGCAGCGGCCCAGGTTGATGCGGGTGAGCAGGGTGGCCCCGTCCCCGGTGGCTATCGCCGTGTCCGTGGGGACGAGCTGCACGAAGCCCCACTGCGTGGCCGTGGGCCCTCTCCCCCTGTGGCACACCGAGAACACCTGCACGCCGCCGCCGCCGCCGCCCGAGTCGCCGCCGCCGCCGCCCAGCAGGACGCCGTCCCCCTCCTGCTCGGGCTCCTTCCCGCCGCGCTCCTCGCTGTCGATTATCACCTTCACCGCCTCCACCGCGCACCTCTTGGCGCCCCGGGCGGACGCCGAGGCCGCGGCGTTCCTGAGGGACACCCCGCAGGCCTTGTTCTTGCAGCTGAGCCCCCGGGTGCCGTTGTAGACGCCGCACTGGGGGCACCTGCGAATGCCCCTCAGCGTGGCCCTGCCCAGGTTGGAGAGGAAGGCGGGCGTCGTGGACTTCCGGCCGTCTCGCTTCGCCGGGTTGGGCTGAGCGGGGGACGAGGAGGGGACGATGCTGGAGGAGGTGGACACTTCGGTCTCCATCATCTCACTCAGTTTTACTTGCACATGAAGGGGATACGATCCTTACACAAGAAATACAAAAAGAGGAAATAAAACACCACCTTATATCTCATGTTGTCACTTAAACAGCCAAATCTGTTAAGTTATTAATTATAATTAAACTTTAATTACACTGCATATTTTTGCTAATATTTCTTACTACACTGTAAATGTTTTAAAAACTGCTTCAAAACGAAACATGCATCTGTTTAAATGCTGACGCTGCAGAGAAGCTCTCGTCTCTCAATATTTCTGTGTGGGTCCATGTTTTTTTTGGGGTTTTTTTTTGGAGTAAATGTTCAAACTACCTGTAATTCGCTTCTGTTTGGTCAATCCTGCTCCGCTCTGGCCTCCAAAACCGCCTCGACCGTCGCCATTCCTCCTTACATCCCGACAACCGCATTGCGCCTGTAACGACACTCCCCATTGGTCGGAGGCGATCACGTGGTAGAGGAAAAAAAGCGGGCGGCCTCTCTGGACGCGTTGCATTCTGGGTGATGGAGTTCGTCTGAGTCGATACGACTGTAAGTGCGTTTTCCATTTAATGTTGGGCTTTTTTATGGAATATAACACTTTTTCTTCTTTTCTTTTTACAACAGGAGTCAATATATTAATTATCTAATAAAGCAATCAACTATATTTAATCAGTTTTAAATAATATTTATCAGAAGTGACGGTTATGTGACGGTTACTTTTACCCATAATCCTCAGCTGTACTGGCTTGTATTTGCTAATTGGCAAATATTAGCAGGGCCGCTAACTTTTAAAAGTTAGAACTATATTTTGTTTAATAACAGGGCTACAACATACAAAAATCAACTATATATATATATATTTTTAATACATTAATTATAATTTAGCCTAAAAAGCGAGAGTACAACGTGAAAACTTGTTGAATTCTTTATGCTAGAATGCTAACTGATAGAGAAAGGGATACTTGTAGATTATTAATTTACGTTCAGTACTTTAATTTCAAGTATCAAAAGGATTAGCTTGATTTTTTTAAGTGTTTCCATCATTTTGAGTAAATTTGAATATGAAAATACACTAATGGACTAGATTTAACACATAAAACAAACCCCTAAAGGTCAAGTTCAGCTAATGTGTCGTCTTTTACGCAACGGATAAAAAGGATAAATTTGCCACAAACCATTTAATCACAACTGACCAGCTTCTATGGGAGAAGCACAAAATAAATAAGATTCTTTCATGGTCGTTTTGCAGATATTTGCCCATTTTTGCATTTGTTTTGGTTTAATTTATAGGACATTGAAGCCATTTTGAAGAGCTAACACTGGACTCTTGGTTTGTGCTCTACAAACTTATTCAATAACCCTTCAAACGTCCTATTTGGGCATTAAAGAAGTTAATATCATCATCCCGTCTGTTCTCTGCAACACAAACTATAATGCAGTTTAAAAGTGACTTTTTTTTTTAAGCAATCAGCATTTTAATGGGACAAAGCAAAAAAAAAAAAACAAAAGAATAAACATAGACCATGGTACTGAAGCATCAACAGAACTTCCCTTGCCTTTAACACAGGCTGAAAACATTCCCAGGCACTGCCTTCTCTCAGATGATTTTTGGTTAAATTAAAAAATAAAGGATAAAAGGTAATTCACTGATAATAAGGCAACATGATGAATTTCTCAATGATTACTTAGTGGAGGCCGCAGTGCAAAAAAAAAAAAAAAAAAAAAAAAAATCGGATCCTTGCGAGGCCGTTTCTTAATCTATAAAAACGACTGTTAAGTAGGTCTAAAACTGAATAAATTAGGAAGTACTCTTCAGTCAATCTAAAGGCGTTCGCCAAGGATCTGAAACAAAATGCTGCACTGTCTCTACGGTATCTAGACCCCCCCCCGTCCCAAACCCAAACCCAAACCCCAACCCCAACCCCACCACAAACCCAACCAGGAGCAAGCACGCTTCCTTAATTAACATGTCGTCTTTATACAGATTCACTACAATTGAACAGACCGTCTGTGACTTGGTTATTTACATGAAACAGACTTTCCAAATGAAATCACAAACTGGAATGCAAAAAACATTAAAACAAAAAAAAAAAGAAAACAAAGAGACCCCTAGTTATTTGTGCAACATTTGTCTGCCTGTAAGTACAATAAGAGTGGCAGTAATCCCTGCAATTGGTTTTTATTTGAGATATTTTAATTTAAAAAATAAAGTTGACAGTTGACAGCCACTTTTTCTTTTTTTTTTTTATGAACATAAAATGTCTCACATGATTTCATTGTGTGTCTTCTCAACACTTCTTTATGAAAACAGTCCCGAAATTAAACACAAAAAAAAAAAAAAAGGCAAAAGCTCTTTATACAATGTCGGCATTTTAAAGATGCTCAGAAAAAACAAAAAAAAAAAAAAAAAAAAAAGAAAGGACACTATTATATTTGTTATATTTGTTGCAAAAAAAAAAAAAAAAAAGGAAATAAACATGGCATAGTCCTTTGTGTTTCAGGGGAAGATGACCTGGACACTGTCTTGTGTGTAAAAGCATCAGTCCATGCACACACGTAAGCAAACACACATATTTCTTTATCCACAGACGGGATTCACGTCCGTTCAGTCCGATCCTGGAGATGAGGTGAAGGAGAGCTGAAATTTTTACTTATTATTATTATTATTATGTATTTATTTTTTATTGGATCCACTTTCCCCTCAAAACTGCCGACTTCTTCTTCTACTACTCAGTGTTTTCCTACGTTTCACAGAATGACTCAACAACACCCTGAGAGCTCGCCCGGCCTCGCGTTTATTATTATTATTATTTTATTTTTTTTCCCGCTTTTCGGCTTCCGACTGAGACAAAAATAAAAACCTCCGTTGACCCGATACACGTCTTCGTGGCTGCGCTGCAATACTGTGGACTATTGAGTGCTTTTATTTTATTTTTTTATATTTTTATGTGGCCAGAGTTCGTAGCCTCTTCTCCCTGCGTCATGATCCTTAAATAACCGGTATAAAAAAAAAAAAAAAAAAAAAAAAAAAACGTCGGCCCTTGCTCTTTGGCTCTGAGGAGCTAAAAAAAACAAAAAGATGATATTTTAATACGCTTTTAAATTCATCGGACTTTGAAACAAAACTGTGGCTGTGTTGGAAGTATTTTTGACACTTTTTTTATTTTTTTTTACCGAATGCAAAGTGCCTCAGCGTTTAACAGTGTGTTTTAAAGTGTGGATGGTTTGTCTTTACACTTGCGAATCTGGGCAGTGGGTGAGGAGTTTTGTTTTGTTTTGTTTTTTGGGGGGGAGGAGGATGGGGGAGGGAGGGGGCTGGTAGGGTTGATAAAATGGCGTACCAGCTACACTAATCTTTGTGGAGGTGACAGACAGAGCGCGTCTAACGCACTCTCTTCCCCGGTGGAGCATCATCCTTGTGGCCTCGGAGGCTCAGAGATAGATAGATAGAGATAGATAGATAGATAAAGAGAGAGAGGGGGAGGGAGGGAGGGAGGGCTACTGGTGACCGGTGACCGGGGGGGATCAGTGGGTGTGGTAGCCGGCGGTGCTCATGCCGGCCTGGTTGGTTAGCACCGTCCCGTTGACTCCCTGCCCGGGCTCCACCATCCCGCCGTTACTCACGGCGCCGACGCCCGTCCATCCAGCTCCAGCGTGTAACTGACTGCAGGACAAGCAGAGGACAGGAATTAATTAATTAATCAATTAATTAATTAACCATTTAACATCCTGATGGGTCGTACAGGAATATGTTTTCAATCAAGTACCGTATTTTCCGGACTATAAGTCGCGTTTTTTTTCATAGTTTGGCCGGGGACTTATACTCTGGAGCGACTTATGTGTGAAATTATTAACACATTATTATATCATTTCACATGTTATTTTCACACTAAACCGCAGGAGGGCGCTCTAGGCCTGTGTTGATAATTTCAACATTGGCGGTAACTTTTAAAAACAACTGAGAAGGGCTTAACAAAAATGGCACCGAAACGAAAATCATATTCTGCAGATTACAAGCTGCAAGTAGTAAAATATGCAGCCGATAATCGAGCAGCAGTTTGGAGTTAGCGAGAAACTTGTAAGGGAACTGGAGAAAAGCGGAGGTTACTCTTACTGAAATGAAGAAAACAAAAAAAGCCAATCGCGGGCTAAAAGCTAGGTGGCCACAGCTAGAGGAACGAGTTCGCACACGCGTTTGGGTGTTTGAACATCGTGCGCGACGTAGAAGAGGAAGCGCCGCATCTTCTACCTCCGGAGTTAGCGGAGTTGTTTAAAAGTGACACCGAGGATGAAGATTTCATTGGATTTTAGTTATTTGGGGTGACACGGATGGTTTGGTAAACTTCTTAGCATGTTATTTATGCTATACTTATCTGAATAACTCTTCATATGTTATGTTAACATACCAGGCACGTTCTCAGTTGTGTCATGTAACGTAAGAACAATTATTCAGCCTGTTGTCGCCTCTATTCTATTTTTATTTTAAATTGCCTTTCAAGATGACATGTCTGTTCTTGGTGTTGGATTTTATGAAATAAATTTCCCCCAAAAATGGGACTTATATATGTTTTTTCCTTCTTTATTATGCATTTTATGGCTGTTGCGACTTGTACTCCGGAGCGACTTATAGTCCGGAAAATACAGTACTAGTGACAAATCTGGCTCCCTGATACCTGACAAACACTAATCTTCTCAAATGCTCCGTTATAAACATATCTCATTCACAATTAACTTTTAAGACTCATATAATTGCAGTAAAATTTACCAATCTATTGTACCATTAGAGCTATTATCGTATGTTTGCATAATTATAATGCTAATATATTATGAAATTATGCACATATATATATACATATACATATATATACATATATATACATATACATATATATATATATATATATATATATATATACACACACACACACACACACACACAAACACCGCGTGTGTGCACGTGTAGACTTAGACTTTAATGATGCAGATTAACTGGTCATAATTTGTAGCTTAGTTGTTACAAAAAGAAGTTTAGTGTAAAAGTTCTGTAGTAGCTCCTCTGTCCCTCTAGTGTTTGGTTTAGTGGATGGGATGGATTGTCCATAATATGAAAGCAGTTTGTCCAGTGTCCTCCTGTCCCTCCCTGCCAATCACACGTCCAGGCTTTCAGATCAATTTGTTGATCCGATCGGGCGATTGTTGTTGTTGTTGTTGTAGATATGTGAGAAATGTATGAATGTTTGACTGTCTGTATGCTTCAATGTTTTCATTTACGTTATATTTTATGTCCTTTGTGGACCCCAGGAAGATTAGTGGTTGCCAAGGCGACAACTAATGAGGATCCAAACAATAAACAATAAACAATACGGGAGAACAGCAGGTTTTTGGACCAATCAGAGTGTTTGAGTAAATGCTGCAATATGTAATTTTCTTCTGATTTTGTTGATAAAAGTCATTAAAGGATTAAACCAACAAATTTTATTCAAAAAAAAAAGAAATAAATTCAGGCGAACCCAACAATTTCTTATTTTTTAGTAGGACCTAAGAAGTATAAAAACCAAGCGTCATCTTTGGACAGGAAGTAGTTTTTGGAGAAAAAAAAAATGATGTCCTCATATGTGGACACGGGGATTATTTCACTGTATATTATAATAAAGTCACCAATATGTAACAAAAACATAAAACTTAACGTGGCTGTGTAAATAAATAATGAATCCCAATGTCCTCAAACGAGTATTTGTTAAATAGCGAAGTTATAGCTCGTTACGTTTCTGTGTCATATTAAACTAAAACAGTTAATAAACATAAATAAACAAGTTTCAACTGTAAAACTTGATGAAGTTTTGCACATTTTAGACCACCTAGTATCTAGTTATGCAGACGAAGCTGCCACAAACCTAAAACTTAACGTCCCCACATGAGGACGCCGGGTCTCAGGAGATTAAACGAAGCAAACCTTTCACACAGACACAAAACTTTAAAAGGTTAAAGTTCTCACTTGTAGCCCTGCTGATCCCAGGTTTGTCCGTAGACGCCGTAGCTCGGCACCTGCCACCCGTTGGGAACGTACTGGCCGATCTGCTGCGTGTTGCTGTACCACTGCCCCCACTGGTTGTAGGGCTGCGCCGCGAAGCTCACCGTGTTCTGCTGCCGTACAGAATACATCAGGTTACACTTAGCTGGTAGCTTAGCTTAGCTTAGCTTAGCTTAGCCCTGGTTCACGCAGGGTTTCTGCACGTGTGAACAAGTGGAATTTAAGGCTTTTTTAAGACCATTATGGGTTAAATTTAAGATCTGCACCAAGCTAGACCTGGAATTACTTTGAAAATAACTAAATTTATTGTCATTCAACTATCAAATCAGGACATCATGCTCATATTTAAGACTGTTAAAGGTGTTAAAGCCTCCCCGTTCATACCTGTGCCATCTGTACTTGCTGTATGGGGCCCTGGACCATGTCCGTCGTCTCTTTGCCCCAGTAGCACTTGACGACGTAGCCCTCGATGGCCGTGCCGTTGACCGAAACGATGGCGTGAGCCGCTGCCTCGTGGGAGTTGAACCTGCGCACAGGAGGGAGGGAGGGAGGTGAGCTAATTATAACTCATCCGACGACAATCGCCCCGAAATTAAATCATCGCACAATCGGAGGCGTCGGTTTACCTCACGAACGAGTAGCCTTTCTCCGGGAAAACACGGATTTCCATGATTTGGCCGAAAGGCGAGAAGGTCTGTCTCATAATTTGCTCTGTGAACAAGGAAAGAATGCATTTTTTTTTTCTTTCTATCTTCCATTTGCTGCACTGCTGATGTTATTGTTGTGTTGACTCACCAGTGAGGCCCGTCGTGACTCCTCCACAGTAGACGGTGCAGTTGCTGGGACTGGACTGGTTCACCACCTCGTCAAACGATAGCTGTTTGGTACTAGGCGCTAAAAAAAAAACAAAAAAAAAACAGAAATGAATGGGTGGTTACAATAATTATTTAGATATTTCACTCTAAAACCCAACAATGGATCGACTAACGCGCAAAGAGGAGAGGCAGCGGTGAAAATAAATGTTGTTATAGAGTCGAATAACTCACTTTCGTTTGTGGTTTTAGGCGCCGGCTTCCTGGTGGCCCAGTTGGTCCTGATCTGCCGTCCCCCCAACCACTGACCCCCCATCTGCTGAATGGCGTTTTCTGCATCCTGGTCACGGGAAGAAAACATTGGTAAAATACACCAAACACTTGATGTAAATCCTGGCTTTTAAGCAAAGCTACACCCAAAGTTTTCTGTGTCCTCTTAACTCAACGGTCTAACCACTGGAAAACTTACCCATTTGTTGAAGAAGGAGACAAAGCCATAGCCTTTAGATTTACCTGTGGCCATGTCTTTCACCACTCGACAATCCCTGCACACAAACACAGTTAGATTAAGTTCCCACTCTTATCAGCTAATTCAACACTAAATAAAATCTAAATATTCTGGCACACATCATCCATATTTGACTTTGTTTGAGATGCTACACACTGACGTCTCAACTTTGCACCCAAATATCAGTCCTAACTTTGATTTATAACAAATTCTTTATAATTCTTGAATGAAAATAGGCAAAAAAAGGCAGCAAATCAAACAAAAAAACACTAATATATTAAAATATAAAAGACGCGGCTGGTTTATAAGGAGGATTAAGAGCACAGGCGACTTCCACAATTAATACAGATTAGCAGAGGTGCCCTTAAGGTGACTTAAGCTGAACACGCTGAACTGTCTGAAAAGCTCCCAGCAGGGGTCCAAGACGTTACCGAAAACAGACACCAGACGTTCATCGACGGCCTTAAGACTCGTGAGGACTTGTGTATTTTAATTCTGTAGCTTAAACTGTAGCTTATTTTGACACGAAAACTAAAAATAATCAACATTTACTACAGTGTTTGCTAAAAATGTACAGCATAGGTCGCAAAATCTTTGGTTGACAGACATTTTTTATATATATTTTTTATAATTTTCCCCCACAAATTTAAATTTCTTTAAATACACATTAACATGAATCCAACGTATTTTAGTAAAGGCATAAATTGAGTCAGAAGACATCATCTTTCAGTCACCACTTCACTCATTCAGAGATACAGGAGCAGTTTCAGAGCTCCACACTAGACCTGTCAATCTAAGCTTCTGTACACATAAGGCCCCGCCCCCATCACCCTTGAGCCAATCACAAGGCTGCATAGTACACGCCTATTTAGCCCCCAGGTGAAATCCCAGACAAACACTGCAATGTTAGCAGCTAAGTCCACAATATAAACAGCTATGTTTAGCTTTATGCTAGCTGCTTGATAGCTACTCTGTAACTATTTGAACCTGTGTATTATCTAAACAGCTTAAGACGATAAGAAAACACTCACGATATTTTCCCAAACGGAGCAAACGCTGCCTTTATGTCGTCTGTGGTGATTTCAGGACTTAGGTCTCCGACAAAGACGTGGAAGTGACCTTAGAAGAAGAAGAAGAAGAAGAAGATGATTCATTCACACTTTAATCCACAGAAACCAGGTTCGATCTGGTCGCAATCGTCCACTCACTGCTTGTGTCTTTCTTTTGGCTGGTTGGCGTCGTGGCCCAGTTGACCTTTACCTCCTGAGAGAGAGACAGATGCAGAAAGCGAGGGAAGAGGAAGAAGATGAGATATCACCGCACCCTTTGCAGAAAAGAGGAAGCTTCTGTTTTTTCTTTGATTAGAGATTCTGTCACACACACACACACCACTGTTACTTATTCGGTGATTGAGAACTTTTCTTTTATTTATTTATTTATTTATTTAATAAGATGGTCATCTGGGTTCTTATACAAATTTATAAACCTTTGCATTAATTAGCACACAGTAAAACACAGTGGAGCATATAAAAGGGACATATCACCTTCATAATTTAGGAACATTTTTTACTCTGTCAAGTCAATAATTTGGAGCAAAACTGTAGGAAGTAAGGTCCAAATAACAAGGGACTTACAAACAAGTGATTTTTACGAACTTGTTATACTCCTCAAATGGTCCTTCAATACCTGTTGAGGATAAAATATTTTTTTTAACTGGAGCGTATTTTTCTCGAGGTTGCTCTTAATGTGGAGTCTTTATGTCGTAATAAAAAAGAACACACAGCAGTAGGAGATGTGGAAAAAAGGGGGGAGGAGGAGGTGGGGGCAGAGGAGCATCGATTAAAGTAGATCAGAGAACATGATTAGACAGCAGGGCCTCGAGATGGAAACTCATCAGACAACATGAAGAATGACGTGAAAAAGAAAAGAAAAATCCAAACAGCACCGTATTCATAGCTTTAAAAAAAAAATAAAAAAAAACATTTTCTTACTGTCATTTAACGTGTTTTAACCCATTTTTAAAGCTTAAGATACGGAGAAGTGTTAAAAGTGTGTGTCCTTGTTTATTAAAATAGATGAAAATGTGTGAAACATGTTTACCGACTATCGGGAGGGCGAATTCGGGCATTAACTCGATTATAACTCCTTTCGTCGGAGCCCATAGACTGTACAAAAAGTGGATGCCATGACATCTAAAAGTGAAACCAAACAACGCAGAGTCCCGCCTCTTCCGTGTTAGTGGATGGGCCAAACTAAAACCTGAACTGGTTTCCGTCATTTTAGGTATTTAATATAATGATTTGTAAAAGTTTGTTTTACTTTTGATGCCACAAAAACAGGATGTGACATCATGATGATTGACAGTTGCCACTGACTCCGTCACCCATATTCCAGGAATTCTAGTTTCAGTTTGAGCAACGGGGGGGGAAGTGAAGACATGTGGTCCATTTTTTATACAGTCTATGCGTGAGCCCGACTTAAGTCTGTTAAACTGAACGCCAAACCTTTTGCGTACATGACTTTCCAGGTTGTAATCACAAGGTCCATTTTTGAAGGCAGCAATAGTCGTACTTTCTTTCAAGTGGTAGTGGAGTTTGAAACCTAAACCTGCAGAGTCCTACAACCAATCAAGAGCAACAAGGCGCCACATTCAGCAGTTAAGTCTTTTAAATGTTTGTCCTTTAAAGTAGCTGTCGGACTCTAAACGACTCGCTTCTCCGATGCCAACCATTTTGTTTTAAATACGTACGACTACGTTATCGTTTCACTTCTGTCCATCACCACACGATGGACAGATAAAGATATTTGCTGGACTATAAACAATCCCCAACAAAGAGACTCCGGACCAAAATATCCACCACAAAGAGGTTGATTTAGCTTCTAGGCTACGTTACCACACTACACCCATCAAATATGTTTATTGATTATTGTTGTTTAAACAGTAACAAGCTCACAATGAGAATCAAAAACACAATGTTTTTAAGATCCGTGTGTGACATTTCCATCCCGGTCATTTTTAGACCAAAAAAATAAATAAACATATTCAATAAAAGTGTCTCCGGTCGCTTCATGTCAAACTCTGCCCACCCAGCCTTCCCTCAGGCGACTCACCCAGGAGATATGATAGCTTACCTTACCCAGTATTTTCCGACCGTTCATGGCTGCTATTGTGGCAGTGGCATGTCTATGTTCATAGAACTCCACAAAGCAGTACGGATCATGTCCTGCTGTCTGGAGTGGACAGGAAAAACACAGATGTTAAGTCACTGTTGATTTAATTTAGCATAAAAAACAGAGATGTTACTACTGCACACTGGAAAAAAGAGCTGTGGATGAGGAGGATGAACACGAGAGGAGTCAAGACAAGTGCCTAAATCAGATAACGAGGATGGCAAACAAAAGCAGGAATTCTACGAAAGGAACAGTTGAGATTATACCACCACCACCACCACAAGCATGCGCTGGTTTGAGGATTATCTCATGATACGGGGGAAAAGAAATAAACGAATCTAAGAATAAACTTACATCTACTATCATTTTACAGCTTTTGCAGGGTCCGATCTGGCCAAACAGCTCCAGGATGAGAGCCTCCGTCACGTCTCGGGACAGATTTCCCACATACCTGGAAACAAAAACACAGACAAGAGTTAGAAACTACGAACCAACAAAGGCTGCACAATTTGGGAAAATACAATTTCTGGAACGTCGAGCATTAGAAGACAAGCTTTAATTGTCATTGCACACAAATTATAACATGTTAAATTAAAGAAATTCACTAATAAAAATAGTAAATGACACAATAACAATAAGAAAATCATTGGATCTTTCTGTAAAACCACCTGACAATGAAACTAATTATAGTTAATTTACTTATCATAAGTATTGCAGTTAGACAATTAATTAGAAAATTCATCAAATTAAAATTTTAGGTATTTTACTTTGGAAAAATGTGAAAAATATCTACAGTAGCTGCTCCTCCAGAGTGAGTATTTGCATTTTTGACCATTTATCCCTCGGGATAAATTAAGTATTTATCTAATCTAAGTGCTTACTGGAATAAAATGTGCTTCAGGCTACTGAATAATGTAAATATGACCTGGAATACTCCCATGTTTACACAGCCTTTAAGACCTTTCAGGTTGCTTTTCTTCCTTGTAACACAATAAGTTTACAATGTCCTGTTAACATCGACTAGAACAAGAATGAGAATCAAACAATACACCAATTAAATGTGCTCACAATGTGTGAAAAGGAGCATATTATGCACGCTCACCATGTGATGCCTCAAGAAAATGAAACCTTTAGGTTGTTAATACCAAATAATTCTGTATTTGTAATATTTAAGAATAAGTCAAGCACATAATGTAGCTACAGTGAAGAACCACTGTTAAAAATGCAGCTACTGACCTTGTTTTGCTTGACTGGAAGCTTTAAATAAAAACATCTCATCCAGGTAATATAAATATACACTTTAACAACATCGACCTTTGTAATATTCATCAAGGCTACTGATGGAAAGAACGTATATCCTTAAAAATAGCTTCCTAGGCCTGTGCAATGATGACTCCACTAACCAAGTAACGTTATGGAGACAGCACGCGAAACTCCATTTAAAGACTGGCACTTTAATGTTCTTCTGCACATCTCAAGGTTTCTCTACGGTGTAGAGCTGCCTCCCAACGCCTTATAGAATAATTGACATACACATTTTTATTCGGCATAAATAAAACCTATGAAGCAGGGTTTGTTTTTATTGAGAATTGAACTTTTGTGTCAGGTTTTCCTTAGCGAGCACCGGGAACGTACGCGTTAATTTGAGATTCTTCTGGAATTAGCTAGCCAGCCAGGTAGCATTGCCATATACTGAAGCACAACTACGGGTTTAATTGTTACTTGAGATGCAACAAAAACTAATTTAGCAGTTAAATGCCTTGATGATTTCGAGGCCCGGTCAAAAAAAGAAATGGGCTCTGGGATAACCAGCCGCTGCTGGACGTTACGTGACGAACAGAAGCTAGCGGTAACGCAGACACTTACAGGGTTTTGGGCTGGTCATCGTCCATTTTGCTCCACTCGCTGGCCGAAAACAAGACGCAACCCTGAGAGCAAATCCACGACTGTTCGCGGGCAAGCTACCGGCGACACCGTCGAGATAGTTTAATGCAAAGTGTGAACTGGTTTTTTAGCGCCGCTGTTAGCTCCTGAATGAACAATGGAGGCAGCCGACAAAGATGGCGGAGCGACCGGGGCCGACTCATAACGCGCATGCGCGACAGTTCAGCCAAAGGCAATTTCTGGGCAGATTACAAAACCGTGCAACCTGGAAAACACAACAAATAACACATTACATTTAAAAAAAAAATACAGATATTTTCTGCCTTCCTTACTGGATGACACCAAAACTTGGAGCTTATGCAATCTTGCACGAATCAAACTATTAAAAAGTGCTGATTGTATTGTTTTTACAGACATTTAAAACCTGTACTCACTGTTTGTTTATGTATTTACGCTGCAGGGAAGTAACTAAGTAGAGCTTTTAGATACTTTAGTACTTCTCTTATTTATGCAACTTAATATTTCTACACTTTTGTACATTTCAAGCAGATATTGTCCTTTATTTTTCATTGTTTTATTTCCATAAGTCTAATTTATGCTGTTCAGTTTTATTTGTTATGCTTTTATTTATTTTTTTTTGCACTTATTTAAGTTCTATGTTTTTGTCCAGGTGAGCAAAGTGACCAGAGTCAGATTCCTTGTATGTGCACACATACCTGACTAATAAAGCTGATTCTAAATCTGATACTCGTCAGGTTAAAGGCACCTAAAGTGATCAACAATTGAATTCTGATGTTTTATTATAGATTTATAAGTTAAGTTGAGACTTAAAAGGAACAGCTGTAAAATAACAGTGACATATGATCTGATCTTTAAACATGTTAGTGTGTTTTCCATAATTAATATTTATTTCCATACGTAATTAGAAGTGCTAATATATGTTATATATATATATATATATGCTATTATCTAATCAATTCTGCAAATATATGGAAGAAACAAATGATTTTAACATTATTTACTTGAAATGTTTGTTCAAAGTTGAACCACAGCTTTAACTGTGTTCGTTTACAGGAAGTAAATTGTGAACACATTTAATCTAATTTGATTCATAAATATTTTTTACAGTTTAAAAAATTGCTCTAATCATCTACATATAAACATATTTTATATTTATTTAACAAACAATATTTTCTTAAGATATAAATGATTTAATTCATTTTTATTTTTAAAACTTATTTGAGCCTTAAAATGAAATGAAATAAATGATCCTTGTGTATTTTTACTGAGTTTTATTTATGGCATAAAAAACCCTTCAAACGCTTTACGTGATGGTGAATAAAAGCTCCACATATGCCCGCAGATAGAATTATGACAAACATTTACAAAAACATCAGAACTTCACATACAAGTATAATACAAGTGTCACCATTTTTCGCGGCCGTGTTGTGTGTCTTTGGTAGTTTTGTGCGTCGTTTTCACTCCTCATTCTCTCAGCCCTTCCAGATGTGATCAGCGGTAGAAACACAAAGTCACTCATAACAGAATCACCCAAGAGTTTTTTTTTTAGAAAAGGTGGAATCATGTAAACTGTTTTTAAATAATCCAAGTATCAAACCTGATTCACATGGTGCTTCAAGTACAACTCAAACATGTCACCAATTTATTTTAAATTAATGACAAACAATAATAATAATAACAATAATAATAATAATAATAAAAAACGGAAATCACATTTAAATAAATCCCTTAGAGTCCAGCGGTTTCCCGGACGACGCAGCGTCGGGAGTCTCTTCCTTCCTCATCTGGGACAGACGCTGTCGGTGAGCAGCTTCTCCATCCTCTTTATCTTGCGCTTGTTCTTGGGCATGGGTTTGTCGTACATGCCGTTCTTCAGTAGATGCTCTTTGCTGTGGTGAATCTGGGCGCCGTGCTCCAGCTGGAAGGAGCACAGGGCTTTCAGAGGCCTCAGCAGAACCTGCAGAAAAACAAGGCAGCGCAATAAATTCATTTATTTACCACTGAATCCTCTCTTTGAAATGAAACACGACGCAATAACATCTCAGTAAGGAGGAGGATTCACAAACTACATATGTGTTAATGGGTCTGAAAGCTGTGCAGCAACATCCTGAATGTGTATCCAAACTTTGATTTAATTTGATTTGATTTAATAATGACCAACACAACATTTGTAGTTCTCGTAGTGCAGAAAATATGCAACAAAACAAAACTAAAAGTTTTGTTTGTCTAACTGGAAGTACGTTAGCAATGGTAAAAAATCAGGACAACAAATGAAAACATAGAGAAGGTGAGATGTTACTAGCAGCTCTCAACCTCCTGAGTTTTTATTCTGATGCAAACCTGCATAAAACTAAAGCAGAAACATCTCATTTTAACGTAGTATTCGTTACGGAAGCAGCTGGAGGAGACCAAAAATGGAGCAACAGCTAAATTCTCGTGTAGCCAAATAAATAAATAAATAAAATAAACTGCATTTCACCTCTTGGATGTCGTCGTTCTGCTCCAGGACCGACAGGGCGACGGCAGCACATTCCAGCGTAGACAGACAGATGTTGGAGGGTTGTGTGCGGATCACGTACTGACTGGAGAGAGTCCTGTTCAGCTGCACCTGGTCGATAAACGCAGAGGGAATCACTTCAAGTTGTGATTTTGATCAAATCTTTTTTTTCTTTTTTTGCCGGGGTTGCAGTCATTTAATGTGTTAACGCTGAAGGATTATATCTCTATGTACACGTTTATCTGTTCATTTGTTTATTTGGGTTCACCTGACACCAGACATACGTGTAAATAATTATTCGCTTATTCAATAATAATTTAGTGAATAATATGAACCAGTTCATTAGGTAAACTAGTGACAACACCCTAATAGAGGTCAGATAATTGATTGTTGGGTTTTAATAATAAATTACGGAAGAGGATTAGGGCTACTGGAAAAAAATTATATATTTTTTCACAATTCTGAGAGCTAAGTCAAAATTTTGAGAAAAAAGTCAGAATTCTGTGATTCAAATAAGAATTCTGAAAAAAATGTCAGAATTCTGACAGTAAAGTAAAATTCTGAGATTAGATTAAGAATTCTCAGAAAAAAGTAAAAATTGTGAGATTAAAGTAAAAATTGTGAGATTAAAGTCAGAATTCTGAGAAAAAAGTCAAATTTCTGTGATTAAAATCAGAAATCTGAGAAAAAAGCCAGAATTCTGACAGTAAAGTAAAATTCTGAGATTAGATTAAGAATTCTCAGAAAAAAAGTAAAAATTGTGAGAGAAAAGTCAGAATTCTGACAGTTAAGTAAAATTCTGAGATTAGAGTAAAAATTGTGAGATTAAAGTAAAAATTGTGAGATTAAACCCAGAATTCTCAGAAAAAAAAGTCAAAATTCTGAGATTAGAGTCAGAATTCTCAGAAAAAAAGTAACAATTGAGAGATTAAAGTAAAAATTGTGAGATTAAAATCAGAATTCTGAGAAAAAAGTCAAATTTCTGTGATTAAAATCAGAATTCTGAGAAAAAGTCAGAATCCTGACAGTAAAGTAAAATTCTGAGATTAGAGTCAGAATTCTCAGATTAAAGTAAAAATTGTGAGATTAAAGTAAAAATTGAGAGATTAAAGTCAGAAATCAAAAACAAAAATTAATTTGCTCTAACTACAATTTTTTTTTTCCAGTGGCCCTAAACCTCTTTCGTAGATTAGTTAATTAAATCATTAAATAAACAGTTAAAATAATCTGCACATCTTTGCACATTTGCAAATGAAATGTATATTAAGGATTTGATTGTTAAAAACAGCACAAAAGTGAAGCGCTGGAGCCAGAGCTGCACCGACTGGCTGCAGATAAATAATAAATCAGGTTTTACAGCCGGTTATAAACTAATTGAAGCAGCAGTTTCAGTGGCAGAAAAACCACAATTGTTTCCGTGTCCTTCATGCGAGCGCACACACCTGTTTGGGCAGGTGGAACAGGCTGTTCTTCAGGAACATGTTCTTGGCCTGGCTCCAGGTGCCGTCGATGATGATCACGTTACGTCTGACGCCGCCCGTCTCCTGGTTCTGCACCAGCTCCTCCAGGTTCTGGGAATTAGGACCCGGGTACAGGATGAGAGTCCTGGTGTCCCGACACACCGCAGCCAGCTCCGGGTGTCTGAGAGGAAAAACAAAAACAAAAACAACAGAGCCACAACATTAAAACCACCAACCTGATGAAAAACAATAAAGATATATTCTATTCTACTGCGTCACTTACTTCTCCTCATTAAACCTCCGTCCAACTATAACGTTGCACTTTCCTTGTGGCAGACAGGCTGCGAGTAGAGGGACGGTGCGAAGTACTCGGCTCTCCTGAAAGGACAAAAAAGCCTCAGGTGAGCTCCAAGAAAACCAACGAAGAAGAAGAAGAAGAAGAAGAAGAAATGATGTTTGTGCAGAGCGAGAAACAATAAACTAAGCAGTTTTTTTAAAAAGGACACTTACTCTCGTTTAACATTTGGTGGCTCACCTCTGCAGGATGCTGCACCACGTAGAGACACGTGGACACGTCCAGGGGTTGAGGTGGAAGGAAAGGACAGAGACAAACCTTCTGAGGACGACTGCATGGGAGGACGGACGGATGGAAGACATGAGATATTAAAAATGTTCCCATGTTTCATGTGTCGGGTACTTTATGTACATAGCAACACCCCCAGAAGAAGACAGGAGGAGGAGGAGGAGACGAGGAAGGAGGAGACGAGGAAGGAGAAGGAGGAGGAGGAGAAGGGGAAGAAGATGAGAGAGGAGGAGAGGAGGGAGAGGAAGGAGAAGGAGAGGAAGAGAGAAGATGGAGGAGAGGAGGAGGAGGAGAGAGGAGAGGAAGAGGAAGGGAAGGAGAGAGAGGAGAAGGGGAGAGAGAGAATGGAGGAAGGGGAGGGGAGGAGGAGAGAGAAGAGAGGAGAGAGGAAGGAGGAGAGAGAAGGGAGAAGGAGGAGGAGGAGAAGGGGAAGAAGATGGAGGGGGAGGAGGAGGAGGAGAAGGGGAAGAAGATGGAGGGGGAGGAGGAGGAGGAGACGAGGAAGGAGAAGGATGAGGAGGAGAAGGACAAGAAAAATGAGGAGGATTAGAAGAAGCAGAAGAGAGAGGAGGAGAGGAGAAGGAGAGAGAAAGAGAGGGGGAGGAGGGGGAGGAGGAGGGAAGGAGGAGAAGAAGGAAGAAAGGAAGGAAGGAGGAGGAGGAGAAGAGGAGGAAGAGAGGAGGAGAGAGAGAGAGAAGGAGGAGAAATGGAGGAGGAAGGAGAAGAAGGAGGGAAGAGAGGAGGGAAGGAAGGAAGGAAGGGAAGGGAGGAGAGGAGAGAGGAGGATGTAGAGAGAAGGGAGGAGAGAGGAGAGGAGAGAAGAGGAAGGAGAAGGAGAGGAGAAGATGAGGGGAGAAGAGAGAGGGAGAGAGAGGAGGAAAGAGGAAAGGAGAAGGATGAGGAGGAGAAGGGGGAATGAGAAGGAGGAGAAGGATGAGAAGAATGAGGAGGATTAGAAGAAGCAGGAGGAGGAGGAGGAGGAGACGAGGAAGGAGAAGGATGAGGAGGAGAAGGGGGAATGAGAAGGAGGGGAAAAAGATGGAGGAGGAGAAGAATGAGGAGAATTAGAAGAAGCAGAAGAAGGTGGAGAAGAAGGAGGAGGAGTTGGAGGACAAGGAGAAGAAGAATGATAAGAAGAAGAAAGTGGAGGAGGAGGAGGAGGAGAAGAAGGGGGAGGAGGAGAAGGTGGAGGAGTAGTAGAAGAAGAAGAAGGTCGAGAAGCAGAAGGAGAAGAAGAGAAGAAGAAGGATGCTGATGGTAAGAAGAAGAAGGGTCCCTGTTAGCTTTAGCATTAGCCTAGCTCCGCTCTCATTCATCTCACCGGCACCGTAAACACGTCGGCCTCCGCTCCTCGAGCTCCACCGGGAGAGCGGCCAGGTCTCCGAAGGCGTCCACCAGCCCGTCGTCCACCGGGGACCCGTCGCATGTCTCCGGGGAGGTTTTCTCCGAGATTTTCGCCTCCGCGGAGCTCAGACGGTCCATCTCGGAGTTAGCATTGATGCTAACTTTAGCCGAGAGACCAGCGAGAGGCGCGTCTGGTGTAGAAGTAGATCCAATAGAGAGGCTGATTTTTTTTTAGTTATTATTTCTAATTTCCGCTTTACCTCATGATTTTGTGTTATTTTAGTTTCCCATACTTCCTGTGTATATACTACTTATGTTTATAATATATATTCTTCCGCCTCTAGTTCTTGTACATTTGTTCTTTCTGTATATAATTTTGTTTACTATTTTATTTCATTAGATATTATTTATTTATTTTTCATTTTATTTTAATTGTATCGTTTTATATAATTAAAACCTTAAAACTGACAAATAAAATCTTACCTTACCTTGTGTCTACCTGCATGTCCGCTCTATCTGCACCACTTCTATGCCTGAGACACTTGTTTTGGTTGTTGTTGTTAATCCATCGACTCTTTGCTGCCACCTGCTGATGCGGAGGAATAACAACCAAACCCATTTCAAACGTGATTCTTATATCCTTAAAAGTAGCTGTCACTTTAGCCCCAACTACACATTTATATGCTGCACATTTACATTCGATCACGTTTGATTTTTGAGAAAAAAAAAATAAGTCTGAGTGTATTTCTCGGTCTTCTCTCCTCAAGGTCAACAGGAACAGGATCACTGCTGAGCTCCAGATGGCATCTTTTGGATCCAAATGTGCAAACCTGGACACGGACCTGTGCAGAATAATGTGTGTGCATGAGCTTGTTGTGCTCCAGTAACACATATGAGCTAGAATTTGGTTGTTTTAGTGAAACAGGAGACATACTTTGAATGATTTAAGGTACTTTTGTTGTCATGGTAACTATTTTATTTATGGAAAAACCACATCTGACACAAGCTATTTAAATTTTCTGTGTCGAAACACTTTTTTTTGCAGGAACAGGTGCACATAAATAAACAGAGAATGAATAGAGAGTTAAGTAATCTGTCAAAAAAAATAAAACATAAATCGAAATGTTTGTTTCGGTGCAAGCGGGAGCTCAGAGTCCTACTTGAGACATGGAAGTGTCAGGTTAAACGGGTTTATTTTTAGCCGAAGATGCACCCTAACAGTCAGGAAAGCACCGACACATGCACTCTCACCCCTTTTTTCCTCCGCTCATGACGCAAACCTCTCCTCTCAAACACATTTCATGCACTAGAACCTTTTTGATCAGTGTGCTAGCAACTGGAATTGACAAAAAAGTAGAGACGTATGTGTGTGCTCATTTGACTCTGATTTCATGTCCATATTAGGTCGTATCTATTGCAGCACGTTATATCAAATTTACTTAAAATAGACTAAAGTATTATACACTGTCCTTTGTTCTTTGCTGGTTCGGCTGATGAGGAAGCGTCTCCTTGTTTCTCAGGATTATCTGATTCTAGCGACTTAACGTCTTTCTCCTCTGGATCAGTTTGTTTCAGTTCAGTCTCGTTTCCTTGCTCTTCCGTTTTGGGGTCTTCCTCTACAGCTGGTTTCGCGACACTTGCACTTATTACGTTTGTATCTTCTCTACTGTCAGTTTCCGGTGATTCAGGTTTCTCGGGTGGAGCCGCTTCAGTGGAGGCCTCCGTCGTTTGGTCTCCGTCTCCATCGCCCTCGTCAGCGGTCTCCGCCGGCGACGCCGTCTCCTTCTCCTCCTCTCGTTGCTCCTTTCCTCCGGCCTCCTCTTCCTCCAGCGCAACTGGAGTCAGAGGCGTTAGATCCAGACACATCTTAGGAGAGGAGGCTGCCTTTCTCCTCGGAGGTGCGACAGGTGTATTTATTTCTGGAGCCTGTCCCCGGTCTGTACGCACATGTCTATCATCATCCAGGACCGTAGGATGATCATCTGTAGTTAACCAGTCTAGTTCCTCCGAGGGGAAGTCAAAGCTTGAGAGGCTGAGTGGATCTACTGGGGTTTCTGGAACTTTTGCCACCACTATGGAGACACTTTTCTCCGGCTTGGCTTTAGTTTTTTTAGTCGTCGGTTTTGTGTCTTCTTCTTCTACCGATCGAGGGAACGGGTCTATATCACAAGGAGACGAGTTGTCACTGGACCTGAGGAAGTCCGTTAATTCTTCCTCCGACTGCGGCATCGCACTTTGTTCACCCTTTGACTGAAAGTTTCCCAAATCGTACACATCCTGGGTCAACACCCGTGGTCCTTCCTCGGGACGTTTTTCTTTGCATGACGGTTCCGCCTCCACCACGGGAGTCTCGTCGATGAGGACGTATTTCTCTAAATATCCCCTGGCCTCTCGATCCGAGTGCCTGCTGTGGAAGGACTTCTCCGACGTCATGCTTTCTGTGTCCTCCTCTTTTTTCCGGCTGCCTATCGCCTCCTCGTACAGGTCGGTGTAAAGAAAGGCCATGGCTTTGGGCTCTTCCAGCAAAATGGGGTCGATGATTTTCGGGGGACCGTCCGGTAGAAAGATTGGAGTCAGGACGTCCTCTTGGCTTCCAAACAGATTTGAACCACTCGGTTTTGACGGAAGTCTCGTGGGTGCACCATCGGCGACGACTTCTGTCTCCAGACTTTTCATTGGGTAGTTATCTGTGCCACCGTAGAAGACTTCATCTAGAAGCTCACTGGTGAGCTCCTCTAGACTGACGGCGTCTGACTTGTCGTTGTCCACACCGGTGATGGTGCTGGCGAGAAACTGCGGTGGATTCTCGGCGTCCTTTCTCTCAGCCTCAAGCTCCGCTTCCACCTGTCCTCCCACGATTACTGCAGGACTTCCTGGAGCCTGAGCATCAACCAGGGCAAACGCCTCGAAGTAGTCCACGTTTCCAGGAGGTCTTCTCCCTGGAGGTCTGGCCACGGGAGCTCCCGGTGGATCCATTGCACGTGGAGGTGAGGGTCTAACGTGGTCGGCCACCGGTGCGCCCACTGAGATCAGGAACTCGTTGTCCTGAGTGTTCTCACTAGCTTTAGGAAGGGGGCTCTCCTCCAGATAAGACAGATTGTCCACCATTTCTTTGCTCTCCTCTTCATCCACAGTGAGTTCAAGTTCAGAAGGAACAATAATGTTGAGGATTTCAGAGCCTTCAGAAACCAATCCAAACAGCTGATCAGTCGGTTCCTCTTGGTCGTCTTCTCCCTCGGTTTTCACATTTGGTTGAGAGACTTCCACCAACTCTGGCCGCCCCGAGACGTTCTCAGAACTTTCTACCAGGACCTCACGTCTGCTTTTTTGACCGTTGCCCCTCTCTTTAGTCTTCTTCCGTCTGGTAATCAGCTCCTCGTCCATGACGAATATAATCTTTCCCGCCGGATGAGACCCGTGGGGCGTCGCCGGTCGTGCCGCGGCCTGAGAGCCGAGATCCACGGAGAGGCTTCCGGCCTCAGACGCCCACGGCGTGGTGCAACGACTCGGGGTCGTCTCCCACGCGATCCCGCTGTCCTCGCCTTGCACCGTCACCATGGAGAAGGAGGAGTCCATCATCAGGCACTGCATCTTAGGTCGGACATTGTCATCGTGGACGGCCTCGCGCAAACTGAAGGCACAGTAACACAAACAGTGAGAGGAAACTACACAAACCTGAGGGTGTCAAACTGCCTTGACTACACAGGAATCCTTCATCAATGCCAGTTTAATTCAGCAGGACTTTAGCTTTGTCACTTGTAACATGAACACACATTTTACGAACCAATGCATGGACTTATCCAACAAGTCATTGCCCCTGAGCTACTTAAAGTTTGAGCTGCAGAACATCCACCCATGAATACCTGTTTCTGAGGTTCTCCACTTCATCGCTGCCATCGAGGTTTTGTCCCGTGATATCTTCAGGCGTCAGCACCGTCATCTCGGCATCGACATCTGACCGTGCGAGATCCTCTCTGACTCTGGAATCCATTGTTTGAATCCTCGGTGAATTTGCTTTCGGCCTCTCGGCTCAGCTCAGCTCAGCTCAGCTTCTCTGCTCTGTTGATCACGTTCTAAGCAAGCACGCCCGACTTCGAGTTTTCCTGCTCAGCGTAATCTTGAAATAGAAAACTAGCCTTCCACTGTTTCATGTGAAGCATTTGCAACATGGAGGGAAGGTTCTCATCTCTGCTCTCTGCTCTCACACTGGATTGGAACCTCACATTTGGTTCTAGTAACAGATTTGATCCTGGGTTAAAGTGTTGTAGCCTGTGAGCGGTTTGAACTTTAAAAATACGATTAAAAAAAAATGCAGCAACCTTAAGTAAATGCCTCCGGGTTATTTTTCTTGCCAGGGCTATATATAAATTTGTGCTGGTAGCCTGTATCCAGTGTCATGAGCCGCCTATAACTCTGTCAGAGGTAAGAATGTAAAAAGTTTTGTTTTTATTTGTGCAGAGAAGTCACAAAAGTGTGATAAAAAGAAACCCTGCTCCTCGTCTTCTACCTTTATAACAAGTATTTAGGAGTTAGAGTATTACATAATACATAATAATTACTAAAAATCCAGTATTTTTGTATTTAAAAACGTTTTAACCACTTCAGCTTTGATGAAAATGTCAGTTTCACACCTGTTCGTGTCCGTCATGCAGTGTGACGGGGATACTGCGTGGGAAATGAAACGCTAGAGGAGTTGGCGAGGTTTTAGTCAACATGTTGCATCTGGGCCAATGTTCTCGTGTGTGTAAACAAGTCTGACAAACCTTCTGTAAATCATAAGCTTCCCCACCGCACATGAAAAACACGGGCTAATAAATGTACACTTTGTAATAAATAAAGTTATCCATAACATTTAGTTGAACCAAACTGTTTTATTCCAGTACAGAGTTATGACACCAAGTCACATTTTTGATTTTGTGCAGTAGCTAAAAGTAAAATACACACAAATAAGTCACAGTTGGCCCTGAGAATAATATCCCAAAGTTCTTAATTAACACTTTCTGCATTGAATTCTAAGAAATGTACTTATTGTACATGTCAGTCATTTTCTTCTTCCTCACATTCATCTTCTTATCTCCTTCAATAACAGTGTTATATTGATAGACAGGTAGCTAGGTACTGTTTATAACAATCAACAATGGTTTGATAATAACATATTTAGTAACATGACACTAGTGAGTTTACATTTGTTCTCCACTCAAGCACCATTCTGAATACAGTATTAATTGCAGTAAAAACTATTTATAATACAACTTTACTAAAGCAGATGATCTGAACATCACTGGCTGTATTAGCAACTGTCCAGAAGATGGCAATCAGATGCACACAAAGAATCACACACTATTATTAATGTTTAATTCTGCACATTAAACAAAAACAATTAAACAACTGGACTTTGATTAAAAATATAGTGTATTATTAATATTATTACTACATTTAGTTTTGCACAATATATATATGCAAAACCTTTGTGCAGTTCTTTAATTTTATTGTTAATACACATTTTGAACGGTAACAGTCAAGCCTTCTAACAAACAATACCTACAAATATGTTGTTCCAAAAAAGCTATTCTTCTAGGAGTTACTCTTTATTTGGGTTGCTTCCACAACCGGATGTGACGACACAAACAGGCTTTACGTCAAAAAATCTCGGACGTTAACGTAACGTAACGTGATGACGTCGCCGACTTTAGCGCTGGTCCCGGAGCTCTGAGCCGGAGACTGAGAGAGGGGGAAAGGAGGCAGACGGGGCGCAGAGAGGCTGATGAGGAGAGAGGATGAACCGGCCGAGGGAGCGGCAGCATCAGGACCGCATCCTCGTATCGACCGAATCCCGGCGGTTTGAGCCAAACGACCACAAACGAGATTTCTGTCACCACCGAGCGGCTTTAAAACTGACTAACGGACTTTAACGGCTCGGCGGACTCCAACGGCCGAAGAGCTAACGTCTGAAAACTAAAACTGAGATTTATTCCGAGTTGTTTTTACACGGGAAGTGGATGTTAATGTATATATTTGTTTAATTATTTTTTTATTTTTATTATCTTGAATTAAAGTTCACACCAGCCAGCCAACGGAATATTCAAGTAGGCTAACATCAAACATTAAAAGCTTATTTAGAGACTATTTTAACGTTTTTTTTTCTTTTTCTTTTTTTGACGTTACTTTTATCTCGACGATACGTTGGATTTAAAACCAAAACTTCCAAACCACCGGGTTCATTTGGATATAAATCAAGCTCCCTCTCTGGCTCTCTCTCTCCGAGTTTAACCCTCCGTAATCCTGCATCACCGCGGAGTTTCATTGAGCTAGCGGCGCCCGCTGCTGCTAGCGCTATGCTAAGCTAGCGGTGTGTTCCCTGTTATCATGCATGCACAGACACGTTTGCTCGGATGAAACCAACACCCTGCCCGAAAAAGGAAAAAAGAAAAGATGCACCCGGCGAAGGGCATGACACCAGCCCCGACAGTAACAACAGCAACAACAACAACAACAACAACAACACAGCGAGACATGTCGGACTGAACTCACCGACGACGAGCAGCGGAGCGTCTTTATTTAGAGGGAGAGCGGATCAGAAAAGCTCGGAGCTTCACGCCGCCCTCAGGAGACCGGGATCACTTTCGACTCGCTGCAGCAGAGGATCCAGCTAAAATGGGGTATGTAAAGTGAAACCCACGGCTCAGTCTCGACGCGTCGGGGGGAAAATGCTCGTTTTTCTGCAGGATCGTGGAGATAGATCGATGTTTTTAATTTGTCCTTCACAGCAGCGCCGAGGATACAACATTTCACCAAACTAACACATGCAGCATATGCCGTTTACCCTCCCGAAACATCAAGGCAACAAATTCCAGCACCATATGCAAACCGCCACACATGTCCCACTAACACATTACAGTCTCCGGTTAACCCTCCTGTTACCTTAAGGCATTTATGTCCAATTGGGGTCAGTAAACCTCACAAGTTTATGTTTATTTGTTGACTACCTAAATAGCTCCTTAAATGAAACAACCCATCCCACCCAGAATCATATCCATGCAGAATACCTGTTACACAACTATGGAGAAATACGCAGATCACCACAGATTTTATGGCATAAAATCCACCTGATTGATGTTAAATTAGAAAGAGATGTGTTTAGGTGACTTTATATCATTTCTATGTACAAACTCATATTATCTGTAACATCTGGTGTGAAAAACTAGTCATCAAAACTATTATCATGATTAATAATATATATATTATGTCTGGGCCAGTGTCTGTGTTTATGTCCCCATTACGTTAGGAGAAGTAATTAAATATGAAGCAAAAAAAAACTATGTTAATCATATAGTTAGAGACGATAATCAGTGGGATAAACACCACTAAACGCTGCACCTACTCCCAAATGTGACTGTCCGTCATTATACCGCCTCCATACTCTGACGTTTTAGATTACAGAACACACAAGATTAGGCTACAGGCTGTGAACTCTACAAAGCACGATATTATTATTTTATTTATAAGAGGTAAATGTTTTTTGTTTTTAAATTTTAAATCACCATCACTTCTGCTCATCTAACGCACGCAGCCCTGAACCTGCGGATGTACAGTGGGGGAAATAAGTATTTGATCCCCTGCTGAATTTGTAAGTTTGCCCACTTCCATAGAAATGATCAGACTCTGGTTTTTATGGTTGTTTACTGGTTATGGGTATAGACAGAATATCAGTCGAAAATGCATGAAAAACACACAATCTAAAAGTTATAAATTGTTATGTATTTTATTAAGGGAAATAAGTATTTGATCCCCAAGCACAACACAAGTCAGTACTTTGTAGAGAAACCTTTGTTGGCAAGCACAGCGATGAGACGTTTCTTGTAGTTGGTCACCAGGTTTGCACACAGCGCAGGAGGGATTTTGGCCCATTCATCTTTACAGACAGTCTCTAAATCCTTCAAGTTTCTTGGCTGCCTCTTGGAAACTCGGAGCTTCAGCTCCCTCCACAGGTTTTCGATCGGGTTAAGGTCTGGAGACTGACTAGGCCACTCCATGACCTTAATATGCTTCTTCTTGAGCCACTCCTTTGTTGTCCTGGCAGTATGTTTTGGGTCATTGTCATGTTGGAAAACCCACCCACGAGGCATCTTCAGTGTTCTTGCTGAGGAAAGAAGGTTTTTGTCCAAGATGTTACAGTACATGGCTGCATTCATTGGCCCCATAATGCGGTGAAGTTGCCCTGTACCCTTTGCTGAAAAACAGCCCCAAAACATGATGTTTCCACCTCCATGCTTAACCGTGGGTATGGTGTTCTTTGGGTCATACTCACGTTTTTTCATCCTCCAAACACGGCGGGTCGAGTTAATGCCAAATAGCTCAACTTTGGTTTCGTCAGACCACAGCACTTTCTCCCAAGCCTTCTCTGAGTCATTTAGATGTTCACTGGCAAACTTAAGGCGGGCCTGTACATGTGCCTTCTTGAGCAGGGGGACCTTGCGGGCACTGCAAGAGTTCAATCCATAACGGCGCAGTGTGTTGCCAACTGTTTTCTTGGTGACGGAGGTCCCAACTGCTTCCAGATCATTAACAAGCTCTTGCCATGTTGTTTTAGGCTGCTCCCTCACCTTTCTCATCATCATCCTCACTCCATGAGGCGAGATTTTGCGGGGAGCTCCAGACCGAGGACAGTTGATGGTCCTTTTATGGGTCTTCCACTTGCGAATAATGGCACCAATAGTTGTCACCTTCTCACCAAGCCTTTTGCTGATGGTTTTGTAACCTATACCAGCCTTGTGCAGGTCTACAATCTTGTCCCTGACATCTTTTGACAGCTCTTTGGTCTTGCCCATGGTGCTGTAGAAGTTGGAATGTAAGAAACTGATTCTTAGAGCAGGTGTGCTTTATATACATGACGAGTTAAGATCAGGAGTATTGGTAATTAGTTGACTGAGCACAGCTGTGTGCCACATGCGCACCAGCCAATCTGTAGGAGCCTGAATTCTAAGTGAATTGTTGGGGATCAAATACTTATTTCCCTTAATAAAATACATAACAATTTATAACTTTTAGATTGTGTGTTTTTTATGCATTTTCGACTGATATTCTGTCTATACCCATAACCAGTAAACAACCATAAAAACCAGAGTCTGATCATTTCTATGGAAGTGGGCAAACTTACAAATTCAGCAGGGGATCAAATACTTATTTCCCCCACTGTATATGTGTGGTGAGTCTCCTGATGAAGAGCCGACCTAGTTCTTACTCCAGATGATGTAGCACGTGATTGGTTTGTTGTCATGTTGTGGTTGGAGGAGGAGGAGGAGGAGGAGGAGGAGGAGAAGGAGGCACATTCTCAGTAATTCTCAAGGCCAATGGTCATAATCCGGTCAACAATCAGTTCCTCAGACGCACAGAGAGAGAGAGAGGGAACATGCTTTATATGTGTTCCTCATCCTTCACTTACCTTCTTCAGACTGTAATAAATGATGGTGGGAAATTGTTGAATTAAACAGGGAATTATCTCCCGGTTTAGGCCAGAGGTCAACTCGTGTTAGCTGCTTTTTGACAGTAAAAAAACAACAAAAAACAAAAAAACAGATTTAAAGTTGCAGTAGTGTATGTGTAGGAGATAATAGCAAGATCATGCATTTGAAAAGACTTACACATGTGTTATAAGTGGCTAAATCTACTGCTACTTTCCACGAGCATTCAATGTGCAACTACTGGCGACTTTCATTAGTGTCATTATCAAAATCTAAGTGGTGGCTGCTAGAATAAACTCTTTAAAATCAGTGTAAAGACTAAATCTAAGTAATAAATGTAAAGAAAAGGTCCAAAAGCATTATAGATGTATAAAAAAGTAAACCATTACCATAAATAACATTAGTGTAGTTAGTGTTGTGTAGTTTAATGCATTCTTTAAATTTTTTTTATTCTCATAATTTTGCTTGAATGCTCATCTGTTTACTTCGAGGAGCAAATAGAGTCACTGTAATGGTTTGATTTGATAGAAAATGATAATTTTTTTGTAGTTGATTCTATTTTTACAACTATTACGATGATGGACTAATGTTATCAGCTGGTTCAGCTTCTCAAATATGAACATTTATCATCTGATAATAATGATCATAAACATTTAAAGTTGAGGAAGAGGAATAAATTAGAGACATTTGATGAACTGAAGATGTAGATGTCCCATATTATTATAAGGTGGCACTGATGGGCTCAGGCTGATTAATAGAGACAAACAGTTTAAAAGTGTCGTCTCATCTATCAGCTGTGTGAAGCAGTGAGGTCTGTGAGCGGCATATGGGCGTTTCAGCCCCGTCCAGCCCCCCGCCGCCTCCCTCTGTGAGCGGGTCAGCCCACAGGGACGCTGGCATCAGAGCCGGAGGATGCTTCACAGCTCATGTCCAGCCCGTGAGTCACATGGGCCGTCACCATGACGACGCAGCAGCAAAAGTTAGTGATGCAGGGTTGTTGTTCCTGCACATAGTGCAGGATGCAGAGTTTTGTCTCGCTGTGCTCAGATTCTTCTCCTTCTGATACCGTGATACAAGAGAGGAGGGATTAATGTTTGGTCATGACTCATGAATGGATTTCATGTATTAATATGAGAATAAAAAAGGAGGAAATAGGTTTAGAGAAGTCATTCAGAAGAAAAAGTAGAAACTTAAAAGAACTGTGTTTCTCAGCTGTTTATCATGTAGCTTACTTCACATATGGAAAGTTGTCTAATATTTCTGCTTTTTATTGTAAACTATTTATTGTCCAAGATTAATTCATCACCAAAAATATAATGTGTTGTAATTTGCATAACAAAGACATAAGCGAGTAGAAGAAATTCCAACAAGTTGTGCATAATGTATATAGAATATATACTTTACAGTTCTTTAATCATTGTAGCCCTATCTAAAAAATAGGACTAGTATCTGGTAGTTCATTATGTTAGTATGTAATTTTTTTGTTTCTTTCTATGTTTTATATCAATATAAATTACGTTTGTTTGATTTACAGACAATACATAATATTTGAACTCTGGGCCATTTTTTCCTGAACTCATTAAGATTAATTAGAATAATCAACCATAAAAATGTTCATTAGGAGCAGCCCTGGATAAAATGAATCTCCACCTATAGTATAATAAATAACCTTGTTAATGAAAGACTCAGGATGTGGCATAAGTTTAAGACAGATTATTTAAACCTACTACTGAGACTAGTGAGTGTTGGTGGCAGTAACGTGTCCTCGTAACACGCTCCATGTCACTGGGAGCCAATCTGAATATTATCAGTTGTTTCACGAACAGAGGACGTCTTTGTTTGCCACCATGAAAGCGCCAGCGTCAGTGTGTGTCTGCTGCGGTGGGTGAATGTACGTGGAGATCTGCTGATCTGATATAATCTGTGGTCAGATTCCTGTCATTGAGACGTGAACGCAAACAATACGTTTCATTGTGAGGAGGGATTAAAGGCTAACAATGGCCGCACACTCTCACGCAGACACGTCGCTGGGCCAGATTCTGATCTGGGCCACGCTATCACACCAATGACAATCGGGTCTATGCTTTACTGATCCATATTTACATAACTCATTTATTATATTAACAGTATTAAATAATAGCTCAAGACACTTTAAGAGGCAGGTTCAGTCTAAAAAAATATGATTTTTTTACCCTACAAAATTATAAGTTAAGAGTTTTATAACAGAAGATGAGCGGAAACTTTTTATTTTTAAATCCTGTTGGGACGCTCTGATGTCATAAAAACATAATTGTTGACTTGAATTGAATCCTACAGAAAAGTCTTTGCATGTTGTTCTGCTTCCAGTGAATTTTCAGATACACACTCAAAAAACAGCTGGACTTTTTATCGCTGATTGCACAAAAATCAGAACATATTTGGGAAGATATTTAGCAGTTTAATGCTCTATGATGGAATCTGTTTCATGAAAGACAGCTGGATACGTCTGAACTGGTTTCTTATGGATTGATTCTGCAATGAGAAAACAAGCTACCCTACAATCTTCTAGCCTTAAAGGAAACTTTCACTTCAACAAACTTGTCACTGTTAGCTTAACTAGCGAGTTAAACAAAACATCGGTTTACAGCAGTTCATTTTGCCGCCAAAAATAAGTAAGAAATGAGGACTTTTGCTTCTGTTTAAGGACTCTTTGTTTAAAAGTTAGGAATAAACTGGCAAATTAAGAGCATGTTTGATCCCGTCCACCCATCCTGTGTTAAACCCGTTCTTGTTTTACATAGTAGCTCATCCTGAACATGAACAGGTAGATATCAGGGAAGAGGTGCTGTACCCAAATCAGAGGAAGTAAAACACTTCACTGCTTTTGCTCTCAGCTTCACCTTTAGCGTTGTATTTTTATACTCTCTACTTTCCTGTTAGCTAGTACGTCCATGTTACACCAGCCTGGTGTGAATCCTGTGAACTCACCCACAAATTACCACCGTCTCTCTGTGATTAACCTCGTCTGTCTTTAAATAACATCTGCAGAGCCTGAACCTAATTAACACACTGAGCTGAGAAGAGAGTTTCCCAGAGACGGGGACAATAGCTGGGTCTCAGAAGAGCCATGGGACACTCTCAGCTCATATCTGCTTCCTCTGAAAGTGGGACAGATAGACGTTTTAGAACCAAATCTGTGTTAAAGGAGCCCTGTGTCCAGATAAAGAGCAGGCTGTACCAGCCATAATTAAATCTGTTGGAGCAGCTTACTGACGAACTGTACCATGACCATAGCTGGCACTCCTCGCAGGATTGTTATTTCTGTCTGGTAGGACATAGGACTGTGAAAGAGGATCTCAGTGATCCTTGAGTCAGACTGGAGGTGATATCAAATTTGCATGTGGACATGTGTCAGATATGGGTAACCAAAGCATTTACAGACATCTCGGTCGCCTTCCTTTTAGCTGTGCTACTGCAGCGTAGCAAGAAGATTAGATTTACAATGGCCACATCAATTGCAGGGCTTAAAGTAAAAAAAAAAATTCCTGAGCCTGAACTTTTTTCCGCGGGGGGGTTTGACAAATCACAGCTCATGTTTTCGTAAGTTGTCTTGAATTCAATCGACTGCTTGAATCTGACAATATCCCACATCAGCAAGTTTTCTTTCCCCTAAATGTTGATTTTTTTTTTTTTTTTTTTAAATTACAATCAAACACCACACGCTGCAGATCCAGCACGGTACTGGAATACTTTAAGCCCTGCTACTGAAATAACGCGAGGCTTAAGTAAAAGGACTTTTCCTTTAATACCATATGTAAAGATGCTACTGATCGGTTTCCTGATAGGGTTTTGAAGCTCGGTGTGGTCCCTGCGGCCGTCGCCATCTTGGCAGGACTTGACTCCGCCCAACTTCTCAGTAATAGAAAAATGGGCTGAGGTTGAGTTTATTTCTGCTGTTTATACATTTGGAAAATTTCTTTTATGTAATTGTTAACTGTTGCAGTACATTAAAAAAATATTCTGCCTTTTAAGCTGGAGTTCAGATCAGAAAGATGCATCAATTCGTTCTATCTTTCGATGGAGCTAAGGGAAGACAGCTTGTTCAAGCGTCGGCCCTGCGTCGGTGGAAAAAAAAAGAAAAATGAGAAAAATTGGGACATTTCCAAACAAAGCAAAACTCTGCTCTTAGTTTCTTGTGGATTTCCATCAGCGATGTTACCAGTAGGAACCGCAAACAAGCAATGCTTGGAAGTCCTCCAGTTCCTGCTGTGGCAGCACATGTTGCTCCCGGGTCACGTTTGCCACGGCCACCTCGACTGGCCGCACACACACTGTCCCATACAAGGCAGAAAAATCTAACACCCGGACACTTTTTCAGCCAAAAACCATCGGGTCGTGTCAGGTGGAGCTGCCTCAGTGGTTAAAATCAAAGCCAAATGCCGGGAAGTGGCTCCGTAGCTCCACCTGACAAGTAAATATGGAATCAGATCTCTCAATATCTGAACCCACACGACCCTGTTCTCACCAGTCTCTCTTTTTAAATGAGTTTTATCTCTTCAGTGTACAACTTTGCCGTGTATTGTCCTCTGCTTTTCATGTTGCTCTGCTGCACCGTTCACCTCTTGCCATTTTAAATGTGGACGCAAATAAGCATATCTGGCTTCGCTGTTGCTGCTCCTAAAAACTGCATAATTCCTGCCTGATTTTATCTGCACCGCCCACACAGGAGGCAGGAGGTTTCAAGACAGTTGGCCCCATCTGCATCTCGCATTTTCTCCGTCCTCTGCCTCTCCTGCATCCACGTTACAGTCGACCGTTCTTTCCCTTCGCTTCTCGTGTCCATCGTTATCATAAATGCCTATAGAGTCACTGAGGAAACGGTATAAAAATCCTCGTATTTAAAGTGTTTTGAACTGTGGAAACAGTTAGTTATGCCTGAAACTATCATTCTGCAAAAGCCTGCAGGCAAATCAACACCACAGTCTGGATCCCTGCAATCTGAGCTACAAAATCGAGTCTGCAATTACCACTTATGGCCATAGGTGTCGCCACAATGAACAAAACAGAGCTCTTTAAATTTTTTATATTTTACTTTTTTAATCAGATCTTTTTCAGATTCAGAGTCAAATAGACCAGAATGAGGTCTCAATTATGGATTAATTGTTTATACATTTCATTTATGAAGTATATTAAAATAAATAAATAAAGCAAACACAATGCACACTATTTTCCAAACACCAAGGTAACATCTTCAAATGACTCATTTCATTCAGAAGATCTTCAAGTTACAAATGATTCAATATTTAACCTAAAAAACATAGCCAGAAGTGAACCATTATAACTTGAGATCTGCTCTGGTTCTCCTGTTTCTATCCTACTTTTTCATCCACTATGATATTTCATCTCCTGTGATGAGGCACAAACCAGAACAATAAACTGTGGAGGGAGCAGCGTGAGAACAAAAGACGTCTCCACAGTCGAGACCAGACACAAATCCGATGTCGCAGTCTGTCCTCGAGGCTAAAAACTATTTAGAACTCAAAGAGAAGAAATTTCCACTTTTGTTTATTACAGAAGAATTACAAAATTAGTGTTGGTTTAAAATTCTCATCTGCCAGTTTATTAGGTGCAGTTAGCTCACACATAAGCAGTTTAAATCAATGATGAAAATGTGGAAAAGTGTTGTTCTACTAAAAAAAAGTTGTTCTTCTTCATCTTCTGCATCTTCTGACAATACATCCCGGAAAAAAAAAGTTCCAAACGAGAAAACTTTCATACAGACTGGTGTTCAATGTCAGCCTTTGATTGATCCTCGTCTGCTTCCTCCCCCGTCTGTGTAGAGAGCAGCCGATCTTCAGCACCCGGGCCCACGTCTTCCAGATCGACCCAAACACCAAGAAGAACTGGGTTCCCACGAGCAAACACGCCGTCACCGTCTCCTACTTCTTCGACAGTACCAGGAATGTCTATCGAATCATCAGCCTGGACGGATCCAAGGTGTGTGCAGCGACGCTTCACAGATACAAACGTCTAATATTAATGATTACTTTCAAAAACCCCAAGGATGCTCAAAAGCATTAAATACTACAAGTATAAAATAAGCTAAAAAGATAAAGGATTTGGTTAAAAGGATAGAAAATCCAGACAGAATGACAGTCAGGGCGGGTTGACTTGTAGGAACGACAACTAATAGTTGGATCAGTAAAGTTTAATCTTATTGTGAAAACGATCAGGAAGATTTGGAGCTTTGTGTTTTGGAGCTTCGACTCTTACGCCTCGGCTCGGCCTCTGTTTGCCGGAGCAGCGAAGGGGCGGTCGGACCCGTCATATCTGTGGTGGCAGTTATTATTTAAGCCTTCGCACAGAGGTGCAGAGGTGGAGTTAGCATGGTTATGTAAGAGCCTGTCTCTGGGTGACGAACCAGCAGTTCGCTGAGCTCTGCTGGAAATAGCAGCGTTGTGGTGGGCTGGTGCTGGAGGACGTTGTCATCCCGACAACAATAACTCGTCTCAGCACAGACAGATGCCACAGAATGACGAACTGTGATTGTGCTTCTCTGCAAATTACAGAGTCAGGAAACTTTTCAAATGTTTTTCAAAGGGAAAATGACTCAGAAACCAACGAGATGCAGCTATAATTTACATTTAAAATAACAGTGTGGGAAATGACAGTTCTACCCGACTTTTTTTTAGATGACTTTCAGCTCATTCTTCTGCTGCAACTTTACTGTTTTTGTTTTATTCCAGACTTCTTGTTTTCAGCATCAGATTCTCAGTCGTCCAGGTTATTATACGTCTAAAAAGTTTCTGGAAAATGTTTCTTCAAGTAGCTTCTTGGTTCTAAATACCTGCTGTGGTTTTATCAGAAACATCTGTGTGTGGAAAACTCTTCTAACTCCGGTAACTCGGGTAGATACTGGCCTGTAATTGGAGGATGTTCAGATTTACATTTAGCTGCTTAAACACGCTCCAAACTATTGAGAATATTTTTCCCTCTCTGCTGCCGAGTGTTTAAATGAGCAGCTGTTCGCTAAAGAGTTTCAAAGAATCAATTAAAAATAAGATTTTAAGTCAGTTTCACTTGTTTCTGCTGCCCCCATGTGGTCTGAAAAAGTTTTACAACTACTTCCATGTGAAGAATAAGTTTTTCCTTTAAAGTAATAAAGTATTGTTTTCCTTCGTGTTAGTTTTCATCTGCTTGTTTTTTTATCTCTATGTCATGAACCATTTTACCAGTTTTCAGTCGACTCGCTGTTAATTCTTCTTTATCTTTACATCTGTTTATTCAGACTTTAAACATACATTTCATAAATATCAGCTATTTCCCCAGAGAGGTTTATATTCTACATTTTCTGTATTTTTACATTAAAAAGCAGAGATTTTATTGCAAACAAAAAGGACGACAAAAACAAGTTTCAGCTGCTGTTTCCTCAAAATAATTCTGTCAAATTCAGCCGTCAACAGAAAAGATGTGTTGCTGCTTCCACTGACATCTTTACTGTGACTGTTAAATCGACTGTTCCTCCACGTTTACCTTGTACGACCCTGTCACGTGTTCCCTGTCCCTCACAGGCCATTATCAACAGCACCATCACCCCCAACATGACGTTCACCAAGACATCGCAGAAGTTTGGCCAGTGGGCCGACAGCCGGGCCAACACGGTGTACGGCCTGGGCTTCTCCTCAGAGAGTCACCTGGTGAAGGTGAGACCATGTGACCGTCCTCTCCAAACAAACAAACAAACATCCAAACCGCGCTGCAGCATCAGTTAATCGTCTTATTTCAGTTTGCAGATAAGTTTGCGGAGTTCAAGGAGGCGGCGCGTCTCGCCAAGGAGAAGTCTCAGGAGAAGGTGGAGCTCACTAGCACCCCCTCTCAGGTGACAAACATACTGTTATACACGCTTTGTGTCAGGATCCGTCCTCTGTAGAACCAGAACCAGAACCAGAACAGCTAAAGTGGCCCCGCAAGGATTTAGGTAAAGCTAAATTATAGGAAACAGGATTCATGTGAAGTTTATCCGAGATGGTTCATCAGTTCCTCAAGTGAAGAAACCTCAAACTAGTCCAGAGGCTTTTGTTTCAGCTTATTTATGGGATTTAAGCTGCTTTTTGGTGAAGATCAGCTGAGTGAGATGTTTCTTTCTCCGGATATTTAAAAAGTTTCCTATTTTTGCAAATGTTCCACATTTCTCACTGGTTAAAGTAAAGATGTTTAACATTTAACTTACACGTTCATTTTGACTCGACTGAATCTCTGCTCGTTAATGAGTGATACGTCCTCGGGCATTTTTGTATGTTTTTTTTTCATTAATTGATTATTTTGTCTGTGTTACAGCTTGTGGCTTAATTTCTGACATAAAATCCTTATACGTCGGTATTTTTTTTCAAATTTTTATGAATCACTTAAATAGTTTCAGACCTGCTCAAAACTACCAGTTCAGTAGTTTTCAGGATTTAAATTCCAGTTTGAAAATGTGAAGTATTTAACAAATGTGAAGTTTATTTATGAAAGAAACTGAATTCTTTTCCATAAAATAAACAGTAGGTAGATGGGACTTTGGTGGTGATTGGACTTGGATGTGTCAAAGATTAACAATGAAACTGATTTGGTTGCATTAGTATTTTTTATGTAGTGTCTCACTCAAAAAGGCCCCATTGACCATTATAACTACATTTATTTAATCATCCCAGGATAAACTTTGCATTCTGTGGTGTTAGCATTTCATTTAGAAGAAATTTTTGCTGATCAGATTCAACCATTTTCTCATTGTCGGTCGATGCATGAAATTCTTGTAAATTTTCCGTTTATTAAAATGGAGCCATGTGACCAGAGTGTGTGCATGTGTGATTAGCCGCTAAGCTAACACTCTGTGGCCACTTTACCTCCTTTTCCTAACAATTCCTCCTCAGGGTGGCGCTGTAAACAGGAACACGTTATCAGTCAACAGACCCGTTAAAAAGAAGGTAAAAAGGAAAGAGCAGCGTTTCCCCCTCAGGCTTTTCCTCCTGTTCTCAGACTCTCACACATGGATCCTCACGTCTTGTTGCGTCTTGTTGAGGACGAACCTTCATCTAACGTCACATTCACCTCCAGACAAACCCCGTCTCTGTTTCCCAGACAAACTTCCCACCGACTTCCTTTTGTTCTGTTCTCTCAAAAACTGACAGTGGCAGCTGAAAATCACAACTCAAAATATTTAAAAACTTTCAGCATTTGAGTGAATTGAAAAGACGAGAGATAAAGAAATAAAAATTGAAGAAATTCAGCAGATTTCAGCAGAAAACCCTGTTAATTTTTGAGAGCACGAACATGATTATTGAGAAGAAATAACTTGACGCTGTGGAAAATGAAAACATTGTGTTTGTAAGTGTTTACTGGCTGCAGGTGTGACGGGTGGAAATAACTCTCAGCCTAAATCAACTTTTCTAAAAATATGTCTGTTTTTTTTCTCTTACTCTTTTAACCACGTGTTAAAAAAATCAGGAGTCGGCTCCAGGAGACCTCCTGTCTCCTCTGACGTCAGAGAGCATCAACGGTACCGACGATGAGCGAGTCATCCCCGTCCCCCCCCAGCACATGGAGGCCAGAGCAGAGCCTTCCCAGAATGCACTGCCCTTCCCACACAGGTGAACCAGAGCAACAACAACACCAAGCCTCAAACAGCAAACATTCAAATCCTTCAAATGTTTAGTGTCTCACATTAATTATTAATCTATTATAATCACAAAACACACGTTTTCTTGATTATAAATGTAACACACTTCGCTCCTTGTGTTTAAATTCAATCAAAACATGAAATGGTTGTAGATCGATCTTGTTAAATGAAAAACGCATCATGACCTGAGCTTTAATTCACACTCAGCCTCCGTTGGTCTAAAAGTAGCAGCGTCTCTCATTAGACGTCTGATCTGAGAGTGAAAGGGCTTATGGGTAATGGACAGATGTGACATCTGAGCCTCATGCTCCGAACGTCTGGAACATTTTAACCTGATCACGTTCCAGCTCCACACGTCCACTCGTCACTAGGACTGGATTTGTCTCGAGGCTCATGAGCATGAAGGTGAATTAACGAACATCCAGTTAGAAACTAAACCACTGCAGACACTAAAATAAACATGGAAAGTGATTTAAGTCCATTACTCCGTCCATCAGATGTTTATGTTTTACTAAATGTTGTTAAAAGATACGAAAGCATGACACGTTCAAGTTTAAAACATCCAGTTTTGTGACTAATAATCAGATAAATTCATTCATAAAATGACAATCTGTCAATCAGACATTAAACAGTTAAAGTGTAAAGTTTTAATAAATTCATTCAGATGCTTTTTAAACCTAATCTGTCAATAAATTCTGAATATTCTTCTGTATTTCCTAACTCTTTACTCCCTGACAAACAGAGACACCACGGAGCAGATTGACCCGTGTCCTCCTCGGCCCGTCTCCGCCTCCTCCAGCATCAACAAGCACTGGGAGGCGGAGCTAGCGGCGCTGAAGGGGAACAACGCCAAACTGACGGCGGCTCTGCTCGAGTCCACGGCCAACGTCAAGCAGTGGAAGCAGCAGCTGGCGGCGTATCAGGAGGAGGCGGAGAGGCTGCACAAGAGGGTATCTCACACACACACACACACACACACACACTTAGACGCACACACACACACAGACACGAATACCTGGTTTTACGCCGTCTGGAATTAAACGCGTTGGTTTTACGCTGCAGGTGACGGAGCTGGAGTGTGTGAGCGGACAAACGACGGCCATCAAATCCCAGAAGACAGAGCTCAACCAAACGATAGAGGAGCTGGAGGCGGCTTTAAAGGCCAAAGAGCAGGTGAGAGGGCGGAGCTAAGTCTTACCTCTGATTTATCTCGTCAGACGGTAAAATAAAATTTGATCTTCGTCTTTTCTCTCAGGAGCTGGAGAGACTCAAAGCGGAGGTGGAAAGCGCCACAGAGTTTAAAACGCAGAAAGACTCACTCGCACAGAAACTACAGGTGAGTAACAGAGGAAAGACTTTTATTATTTAACCTCAAGAGTCCAGTTAAGGTCAAAACGTGAACCAAAGCCACTGTTTCTATGATTTAAAATGAAATATCTACATCCATGTGCTCGGTAGATATTTCAGAATGAGCCAAAACAGACTTTACATCTAAACTACACGCACTTTATTTCCTGTAGGCGATTTAAAGGAAGCAGAATCTAAAGAATCATTTTACCCTGCAGGGGGCAGCACTGCTCCTTTTTCATCAAACCTGACAAACAATACTCAAAGAAAAATGGAAAACCAGTAACTTTCTATTCAAAACGTCAAAATATCCATTCACGCTGCATTTAAAATAGATTTTAGATTCATGTCTGTTGACACGGTGAGTTTCATGTAAACACCACCCACAGACGATTAAACACACGCTGTGTCCCACCGCATCCTCTGGCTAACAGCCACTAGTTGTGCGATATTGTGCAACGAGATTAGTCCACGTGTAAGAAAGTGAGAGTTGAAGGTGACTGAATGGAGATTAGAGCAAAGCTGCACGAAAGACGTGCAACTAGAGGTAAAAAAAAGCAGAGGAACAGTTCAAACTGAACAATTCCTCCTCATTTTCTTACACGAAACCATGAACGACGACTTTCTCCAAACCCAAACTCCACATTAGGAATCAGTGAACAGACTGTTTTCGTCCCTGTGTTGCGTCAGGACACGGAGTCGAGGAACCAGGAGCTGGAGGCTCAGCTGAGCGACCTGGAGCAGCGGCTGGAGAGCAGCCAGCTGGAGAGGGAGACTTTCCGCAAGAGCCTGCGCTCTCTGCTGGAGCTGCTGGACGGGAAGATCTTCGAGCTGACGGAGCTGAGGGACACGCTGGCCAAACTCATCGAGGGAAGTTAGACGCTCTGAACATCTCCACTTGAATTCTTTCTTCTTCTTCTTCTTCTTCTTTTTTCTCTCCACATGTTCACGTGTAAAAGTTTACACACGACTTTATGCATCAGCGGTTTCACACACTCTCTCTCTCGCTACGTCCGTGCACTCAGATCGTTTACAGCCAAGTGAAGCCTTCCCTCCGCTCCACTCTGGAACATCTACTCATCCACTTTCACCACCACCGAGTCTTCTTCTACTCTTTCACTAATTTATTTATAAAATACCAAATTAACTAACTCCCTCCACTTTGTTGGGGTTTTTTTTTTTTTTTTTTTTGTGAACTCTTGGGATGTTAATCCATTGGAGGGACTTGCCAAACGAGGCCGGGAGGACGTCGCCACATCTTTTTATTCTTACGACACTTAAACGAGCAATACAAGTAAAGAAAACACTAAAAAAAAAAAAACAAAGGGAGCATCAGAGGGTTAACGAACACTTTCCACTCTCACTTTCAGGTAATTTTACTCGTCTCTCGGACACGTTTCAAACCACAAGCGAGGCGGGATTTTATCTTTCTTTGGACTTTTTATTTTTTAAACGGATTCATAGTGCACTTGTAATAATGGAGTCAGTGTGTATGTGCGTGCGTGAAGCAGATACTTTTCTTTCCCACTCTCGTCGAAGTGCAATCCTTTTATTATTATCGTTATTGTTATTTTTGTTTATTTATTACTAAAGTTACAGACGGTTAATGGATTAATTGCAGCCATTTCTTTACATCTGGTTTCGAACCTTTTTTTACGGTGCGTTCGCGTTGGGAGGACGATGGTTCATGAGGAAATAAAATGGCAATATATTTTTAAATATTTATGAGAGGAAAAGGAAAAAATCAAATAGTTTTCTTTTGCCAAATAATGTTTTCCTGTACAGATTAGATTTCACTTGTTTTTTGTTGCTCATGTTGCCTTTGGTACAGAGATGCATCAATGGTAGCGAACATAACGGTACTTTTTTATTTTTCTTTGTGGGACTTTAAACTGTTGCCAAAAAATGAGAGGATCGTGGTTTAGTTTGGACACATGAAGAAAACTAATTTAAGGGCTTGTTGTTGTCGTTGTTGTTGTTGTTGGGAGATTTTTGGATGATTTTTCTTTTTTCTCTTTTTTTTTTTTTGCGGTGACTGAAAATTTAACATATTACAGCCAGAAAAGGGGGTAAAAAAAAATTAAAAATAGAAAAAACTTTGAATAAGAAACTCTTTTAATTGTTGATTATATCACATGCTTAAAAAAAACAACAACAATCACAAATTGTAATTTTCAGTTTATAGTAAAAGAAAAACAAAATGAAACGTGTGTGATTGTGTCTTTATTTGCCCCAAATTCATTATTAACACTTCCCGTTTGCTATTTATTATTACAGGTACGAAAAAATATCATTTCATCTTTTTAATACTTATATTTTTACAAAATGTCACAATTCTTGGGCAAGTTCTGGTTTGTGTTTGATTTTTAAGCAGATTCACAGACATGTTTGCTGACATTTTAGAAACTAAAGTGCGCTGAATTTGCTGGTATGAGCCCCTGGTGGTTAACTGGACACGGATGTTTCTGACAACCCTGAATTAAATTAACTTTAATCATGAATAAACTGGAAAACTGACATTTTTTCTTAGGCGAGTTCAGAACATGTCCAGTGATTTCTACACGAGTTTAGAGACGTTTATTTGTGTTTTTGTTTATGTTTTGGAAAATCAACTACGCCGAATTCACTATTAGGAGTTATTACTTACTGTTTACTAGGCGACATACTGACAAAGGTCAATTTATTATTGTCGCAAATAAAAATAAAAAAATGTGACGATTCTCAAGCAAATTCAGGGGGCGTCTTTTTTTTCAGCACATTTGGCGCGATTTTCCACGTTTATCTGTAAATACCTGTTAACATTCTTGTAAAAATACTTTGCCGAAATCACGACTAGCAGTTTCTGAACGACATATTTACGTGTCTTTTCTGATAACGGAAGTTTAATAACTTTAATATTAAAGAAAACCTAAAAACCCGACAAATCTCAACGAAGTTCTGGGGCTTCTCTCTCGGATTTCTAAGCGAGCGTCTTTTTTCTCTGACTTCTAAACAGGTTTGTGGATGTTTACTTCAATGGAGACCAGAAATAGCGGTATCCTCGAATAGACCGAGTCACCCTGAATCTATAAATATGTGTATAATACCCGTGTGTCAAGATTTTAATCGGTTACGAGTGTTTTATTTAAACGTAAAACAGCTGAAACTCACCACTGTTGATTCTTGGTCGTTTGTGCGCAGGCGCAGTGAGGCGGTTTAAAAATGGCTGCGTTCCTTTTAGAAAATCCAGCTTCAAGATCTTAAACATGTTAAAAAAAATGGATCGAGACATTTTGGTGCTTCATTTTATTTTAAAAGGGGGGAAATAATGTATATGTATATTTATATATAATTGGGATATAGAAAGCAGGAAGGAATGTCATGATAGGAAACAAAAAGAGAAAAAAAAACATATAAAGTACATTTACATTTGTTTTAAAAATTCTTTAAAATGTGAAGTTTCAATAAATACTTCAATACATTTAGGCATGCGGATATATTTTTTTTTCTTTCTCATGATTTACATTTCATTACAGTATAATTCAATAAAACCACTGTTTTCCATCTTCATTATTGCACTTACGTTGTGATGGGTTTGTCCTCAAACGTGCGTAAGGTCTGAAACGGTCAAAGGTGACGATGACGAAGGGAAAATCGATGCGTTAGAGGTTAAAAAGTTTCACTCGACTCTCATCTAAACTAAGGCTGTAAAATAAAAGTGACCCTGCTGTTAGCTTAGCTTAGCATAAAGTGTTAAATCAGAAGGGAAACAGCTTAAGAAATGGCTTGAAACTAGAAAATCAACTAAATTCCTCAAATTTTTCAAAAGCCAGATTAGAAATTATTAAATCCTCATCACTGATAACTAACAATTAATTACTTTGATAAGGAGGTGAACATTAAAATGTTATTTCTATGACATATCTAGGAAGGTTTTCCTACAATACCCATAAGCCCCAGTGGTATCAGAGCAGCATGTTTGTAGGCTAAAGCGTGCGGCGGCCATCTTTGTTTCTTTCAGCTACACAGGCACAAGTTTGTGAATGAAAATCTCTGTGTTATCACTCAGTAAACGATAGTTTTTTCCCCAAAAACGTCTAATATTTTTTTTTTTTGAGGGGAGTTTGTAAAAAAAACACAAGTTAATTTTACTTTATGGGAAACTGATGGTTTGGCACAAACTGGGCGGAGCAGAAAGGCAGATGTTGTTGCTGTTTAACCCCTTCCCGGTCTTTATGCTAAGCTAATATAAGCTAATGGAAAATAAAACCAAACTATTGAACCATTCTTTTAAATTAAGCCGTTAAAAAACAAGTCTGACAACAGATATATCTATATAATAATAATAATAATAAAAAAAAAAAAGAAAATCACACACAAACTCAAACAACGTCAGTCGATTAGTAAGAAAACACAGGGATGAAAAAAAAAAAACAAGGCAGTGTAGATTTGTGACGGAAAAACAAATAACAACAACAAACTAGATCTGCAAAATAAATATGAACATCAGAAGGTTGAATGTGTTTGAAGCTTTTGGTTGTTTTAGTCGTAATCGTTGTGTTATTTCTTGGTTGATCCGTGGAGCTTTAATCAGACGACGACAGTGATCAGATTAAATATTACAGTAAATCAGTTTATCTGTAGGAGTGACAGTAAAAAATCATCCGATCACAACAAAACGACCGAAGTTAGATTCAAGTAATTATTGATCCTTCAAAATAAAATAAAAAAAAAAACAAAAAAAGGAGCTGAAGTATAAATGTTGTGTACAGACGATATATATATATTTTGGTTAGTTTCGTTTAAATACTGCCTCAGCGTCGTTAGTAGAAGAGCTGATGTTTGTGTCCAGTGTTGACGATGGAAACGCAGCAGGAAAAAAAGTTCCTCTCAGGACGTAAACATCTGGGAAACGAGCTTCCTGTCGTCTGAGCCGCAGATTAAAACTATTTATGGATCATTTTCTCTCATTTTATAAACATCTTTTACTCCCAGCGGAAGGAGGTCAAAGGTCACGATCAGAACGGATGCGTTTGTATTTAGATCAGCCACAACATTATGACCACTGACATGGATGTATGAGGCAGCAGGTGAACGTTTTGTCCTCAGAGACGATGTTAGAATCAGGAGGATGGGGAGGAAGTGGAGGATGGAGATGAGGCGATGGAGGTGGAAATGAGGAAAGAGGAGGGAAACCGTAGGAAGGAGGAGAGAGGAGAAGAGAGGAACGAAAAGAAGGAGGAGGAGGAGGAAGAGGAGGAGGAGGAAGAGGAGGAGGAGGGCAAATATGGTCCAAAGAAGGAGATGAACCAGAGATGCGTTCATGGACTGAGGAGCATTAAGGAGGAATAAGTGGCATAAGAAAAAGGAGAGAAAAGGAGGTGGAGGAAGAAGAGTAGAAGAGAAGAGGAGAGGAACGGGGTAGGAGAGAAGAGGAAGAGAACAGATAGAACGGAGTAAGAACGGAGGAGGAGGAGTAAGAGGAGGAGGAGGAGGTGGAGGAAGAAGAGGAGGAAGAGGAGGAGGAGGAGGAACAGGAGGTGGAGGAAGAAGAGTAGGTAGAGGAAGAGGAGGAGTAGAGTGAAGATGATGAGGGCTGTTCTTGTGGTGGTCATAATGTAACGGCTGATCCATCTGTCTGTTTAGAAAAAGATCTTTTACCTGAAAACGACTTTAACGTTTCTGTAAAGTGTCTTGATACAAGTTTATATTATTATTGACGCTGTTTAAATAAAACTGAATGAATTTGTTGGTGGAATCTGTTAAATCCTCGTCTGTTGGACGTGAAGCTGAAGCTGAAGCTGAAGCAGCAGCAGCGATGGGACATTATTTTAAAAAAATAAACCGATGATGAACGTTTGCAGTGTGCGCGGTAAAAAAATGTAAAAACGTTTAGCGTCTCCCTAACACTCACCTCCTGAAACAAACCCATCACAGGCAGCTACAGTACGACATAATGAGAGGTTAGAGGTTGTTTCCTCGACGACGGCGGCGCCGCAGCAACGATGTAAAAAAAAAAAAAAAAAAAAAAACTATCAGTGGTCTGTCTTTACAAACAGCACGAGTATGAAAAAGAAACATCTGATATAAAAAGAAAAAGTTGTTGTTTGTTTTTGTTCAAATTGCACCAAGGTTTCTCCAGGTGACGTGTCCCCAGGTGACGTCGTCTTCTCGTCTCTCTCTCTCTCTTGGTTTTGGCTCTTCATCGTGTGATAAGTTTTACAAAAAAAAAAAAAAAAAAAAAAATAATAATTATATTCCAGATCAGTTTTCCCAGTCGGCGCAGGGCAGGCCCTCGTCCTCGGACTCGGACTCCGGGGACGCCTCCTTGATCCTCCTCAGGGCCTCGTGGATGCTGCGTGTCAGGGCGTCCGCCGAGTGGCTGAAGCTCTTCGGGGGGCGCTGCTGCTCCGGCCGGGTCCGGACCTTCCTCAGCCGGACGCCCTGCCGGATCTGGGCCAGGATGTTCTCCCCGTCGTCGTCCGGGTCGGGCCCCAGGACCCTCAGCTCCGCCTTCCTCAGGTGGAAGCTGCCGCGCTTCAGGGAGGCCAGCACCTCGTCCATGGGGGAGCTCGCTGAGGACGCAGAGAGAGACGGGGACGGTTAAAGTCTCACGTTAAAAAAATCAAAAGAAATTTGAGATTTGAGAGCGTTCACTCCTCCTCCTCACCTCTCCTCCACTGCGTCGAGTCCAGAGACGCCGTCTTCCTCAGCTTCTTCCTCGCCGTCAGGAGTTGGCTGCTGTCAAAGAAGCGGGGGGAGAACGGGGCCAGCGGGAGGGAGGAGGGGGAGTCGGACTCGCATTTATGGAGGCGCGTCGGGCTGTTTGAGGAGGGATCCTTCTCCCCCTCATCAACCTGCTGCTGGTCCTCCACAGGTGGAGGTGGAGGAGGAGGGGGAGGAGGAGGTGGGGGAGGAGGTGGAGGAGGAGGGGGAGCACCACCGAATGAGAGAATAGACGGGGGAGTCGAGAGGGGAGGCAGCGAGAGGAACGGAGGCGGCGAAGAGTGGAGAGTCTGCAGATCCGCGGGCGGCAGAGAGACGCTGTCGCAGCCGAAGGCGTCGGGAGGAGGAGGAGGAGGAGGAGGAGGAGCAGAGAGTTCTGGGAGGTCGGAGACGAGGACGACGACCTCGGTCTGGACTCCGGCTGCCTGGGTGCTGGGGGGGTGAGCCGCTCGTCTCCGCCCGGGAGGCTGACTCAGACGCAGACGGCTGGACTTCAGAGTCACCTGACCCGGATAACGCTGAGACGAGACGAGAGACACACAAACCATTAACGCAGGTGTGCGTCCACATGTGGACACGTTTGACCTCATTCCTTCCCGGTCACATTAAAGACCCAACAGATCCAGTCCGGACAGAACCATAACATTCACATGAAGTCATGACGTCCGGCTGGAGACACATTTTAAATACCAGGTGTGTCCTCAAGGAGACGAACTCTCACCTGTCTCATGCTGCGCAGTCTGTCCAGCGTCCTCTGTCTCTCCTGACTCACTCTGGCGTTCTGCTTGGCTTCGTCGTCTTCGTCGTCTTCTCCCTTTTTAAAAGCAACAAGTGGAATCGGACGGGATCGATTCCAGGTTCGTTCATTATTCAGAAGCTTTTTATTTAAACAGTGAGCGTCGATCTTTATTTTTTTGAAGTACGTAAATATAAAATACAGATGTGTTACAGCTGTCGGGGTGAAATCATTGAGTGAGTTTATCAAAAAAAAAGTGTAATGAAAAGTATAAAATGACTGAAGATTATAATGAAAGGAAATAGAGTTTGAAAGGACATAAATGAGACAATGTAGCAACTGATTTAGTTTTTTTTCTATATTTCTATAGTTAATTTGACTTTTCTCCTGTAGATATTCAGTTGGATTGAATCATAAGTTAATTTAAAGACATAAACTATCAGCCTCGTGCTTCTGCCTGAATGACAGACGTGTTTTTCTGTGTATTGAATCGTAGAAAACGAAGCGGCTCAATGATGAATCTCACCAGTTGTAGCAGCAGAGATGTGCCGTCTCCTTGGCGTTGTTGGATCTTCTGGTTGTGATTGACGATACAGATTTCCTGCCCAAGAGAAAATAAACACGATGATGAATCTGATCTGATCTGATCTGATCTGATCCGATCCGGCTGCAGGTACGAAGGTCTCACCTTCTTGTTTTTGAGGTAGACTTTCTTGGCAGTGATGCGTCCCCGTCGCGCCTCCAGCTGCCGCGTCCTCTGCTGCAGGACGCTGAGCTCTTCGTCTCTGAGCGGCGACGGCGGCGGCGTGGCCGGGTCCTCTAGGCCCTTCATGGCGTCGGGGCTCTCGAAGGCGTCGTAGTACACCACCTCATCCTGACGCTCTGCAAGAGGAGAACGTTCGGTTTCAAATAGCTGAACTTCTTTGCACATTTCTGCTCAGCGACAGTGAACTCACCCGTCATCTGCCGGCGTAAACTCTGCAGCTGAGCGTTCAGCAGCAGCTCCTCGCAGCGCAGCACCTCCGCCTGGATGTCGTACAGCTGCAGCTGCAGCTCGTAGTACAGCGCCTCCAGCTGGTCCAGGCGCAGCATGGCGTCCTCTCCGCCCTGCAGACTCTGCATCTACGAGACACCAGCCGGGCAGCGGCGTTACTCTTCCACGGGCCGTAAAGCACAGCGTTAATTATCACACAGCTCTGCCTGACGCTGAGTCAGGGTTCACGATCTCGCTGAGAAGGTGCAGAAAACATTCGGACCTGCGAGTCTCTCCCAGTGACTCACTTCCACTGTTTAAGAGCAGGATGTTATTCTCTCCATTACAGGATGCCGCAGCCATGAGCTCACTTTCCCAGCTCGGCCCTTATCTCAGATTTTTGTTCCCTTCTTCCAACTTTTAACGAGGGATGTCCAGATAATGTCATTTTTTTTTTTTTTCCCCACCAATCTCAATCATTTAAAATCGAGTATCTAGCTGATCCGATCTTAAATAAACAAAACTTTCTCGTCTTCCTTGTTTTTCTCTTAGAGTCGACCGGACTCTGTGATAAATAAATCTGTCTGTCTCAGTTAATGTGGTGTGGAGACGGGAGCTTGTATATTTCTCTTAAACAAGAAGAAGTTTTGACCTAAAACAAACTAAATGCCTGGATCGAGACAATCCCTACTTTAAACCAACACCTGATAGAAGCCTGACTCAGTGGTTCTGGTTCTACCTCCTCCTTCAGGCCGTGCTTCCTCTGCTCCAGGCAGATTTCCTTGGCTCTCATCAGCTGCAGCGTTTCTTTGGAGACGCCGTACTGCAGCCGCTCCATGCGCTCCACCGCCGCCGTCCACGCGGACTTCCCAAACTTCTTCTGGTCCGCGCGCATCCGCTCGTACAACGCTGCAACACACACACACACGGTGATAATGACGGACTCAAAGTCGGTCTTTTTTTAGAGACAGAAATGTTAAAAACCTGCCTCAGACCTCACTTTAAAAGTCTGAAGTCTATTATTTGAGTAAATGATTAACAGATTCGTCTGTTAGAAGCATAGCTGAGATGTTTTGAGGATTAAAACGCACCTTCAGAGCAAAAGATCAAAGATCCTGCGGAGAGGAAATAACCTGGTTTACCTTTCTGAGCTCGAGTCGTGGTTTCAAAGAACTTGACGGTCAGGTCTTGGATGGAGAGGACGGCGGTGTGAGCCTTCTTCTGCCAGTCCTCGTCCTCTTTCCTCAGGCCGTCCACGCGACGCGGCCCCAGACGCTCCGTCTCCAGAGAAATCTGACGGGAGGCGGCGAAAAAACAGGCATCAGGCGCCACCGACCAGGAGTTTGACACGTCAGAGAAACACATCTATGTTTGGTGGTGTGTCGTCTTCGCTTTTGTATTTACGCTGCTCGATTTTAAACAAGTGTAGGAGGGAGAATCTTCTGAGCTACCGACACGTGGACAAGGAAATACATTTTGAACCAGGTATCAAGCTAATGCTGCGTTCACACCAGAACTGAAAGAGCAACAATTAATTTGTTTGTTTACATTTAGTTTTTGTTCTTGTGTGCAGTGGATTCATGGTGTGTATGAACAAATATATATTTTCATAGAGAGGAAACTCATCCCTGTGCTACGTCAGTGAAGATCAGTCGTCATTGACGTCATGGTTTCACTAAAATACAACAACAGAGACAACTGGACGCCCTCCACCAGTCACTCAGAACCGAAGGAGCCACTTAGACCAAACTCAAACAAATCAAGTTCCCTTTGTTTTGTTTTTTGTTGGTTGTGAAATGTGAAGCTGTGGTTAAAGGAGGTGTGGACACAGAGTATTGGATCATCATCCGAGATGATGATATTCTCAGAAAAGTGACGGGAAGCGTCACGCCGAGCCTAAAAATAACCGAAACCTCTTGTGTATTTAGACTAAAACGGGTGGAAAGAGAGCAGTAAAAAAGCCGCCTCTTTGTCCACACTCAGCACTACCAGCGAAATACAGCAGATGGTGGTAACGCTGAGAAGCGGCGTTTATATGTGTGTGTGTGTGTGCACGTTCGCAGTGACACTAACCCAGTGTCCTACTAAAGCTGCTGGAACAATAAATAAAAAATTAAAAGGAAATCTAAACACACTTGAGGAAAGGAGGGGGAAGGAGAAGGAGGAGGAGGAGGAGGAGGGTTAAACTCCAGGTCATTTTTCCACCGGCTCGTGTCCAGGCCATGTGAATGAGGGGAGGGGAGAGCGCTGCCACGTGGTGTCCTGTCCTGGTGTTGACTCAGAAACACAACCCCTCACAAGAAGCAGAGGAACAAAATGTACACGGACTATACGCTTAAAAAAACTCCCGACGCCGGCCCCGGTGCAGCGGTTTATTCACGTTCCTGATGCTAAACAGATGTGTGTAGGTGCTCAGAGAGAAACAAACTTCAGACGCTCTGACTTACAGTATGTTATGTGCTGTGTATGTTGTTAAGTGAGTCTGCACGTGAGCGACGAGAACAGGGAGTGTGTGTTTTTTTTTTTTTCCTCTCTTCTTTCTCGGGGTGAAACTGAGAGCGAGTGGGGGAGGAGAGATTACATCAGAAAACCAGAAAGAGGAGAATGAGAGGAAGGAGAAAATATTGGAAAAATGAACCGTGATCTTATGGTTTAGGCATCTTTTAACGAGAAAACACGCCAACGCATCTGAAAACAGGAGTGAGGGAGAGCGACCTTTGACACTTCAGAGCAACAAATGGCTGGAAAAACTGGAGTCGGATCAGACGGACGTCTGCGAGCATCTGCTGTTTCGCCTCTTTGCATATTTTTGGGGGGTTGGGGGGTTAACAGATTCAGTGACAGTCTGCTGAACTGGTTTTTATGCAAAGCAGGAAAACGTCTCGTGCACAATTGGCAAAAATGTTCCTTTCTCTTTTCTAGTAAAGTTGACTGAGACCTGCTTTCACTGTTCCACAATTAAACACTTAAAGTTTGCTAAAGTGTTAAAGTTTTACCTTAAACTGTATAAATTCAGGATGAAATATGTGAAACACTAGGATTTATTTTATTTTATTTATTTAGTCTTGATTTAAGCAGGTTAGTCCCAAAGGAGATCTGACCCACAGTTATTAAAAGATAGAAACAAACCACAAATAAATCAGTTACATAAGAACATACTTAATTGAGACACTTGCATACAGAAAGTATCAGAACAGGTATAAAGTTTCATAGATGGAGTTCGGATTAAAGCTTATTCCAAACATCCAAAAACCTAAAAACTTTCTTTCCCAATTTGTTTTATGTTTGGAAAAACCAAAAGCAAAATGTCCATTAAGCGGAGATTTAACCTCCTTGTTTCCACATGAGAAGGAATTTTACCTAGAACATACATACCAACGACTACATTACCCATAATCCAAGTTGCCTAGTGACCGTTCTATCAGAAATTCATATATGCCACTAACAGAACCTACAATAACTTTGAAACCAATGTTCAAAGTCTGTAAATACCTGCAAAATAAAAGAAAACTACAAGTCTGAGAGTATGTTTCCACAAATCAGCAAATCTTTTCAACCACGCCTCCTGAATCCAAAGTTAAAGATTCAGGGAGGGGGAGTCATGTGTCTGTTTTCTTAACACCTCTGGCCAACAGCTGTGAAGAGACAAAGCACAGAGGCGTCAGTCTGAAAATAGAGGTGACATCAGTTCCCGCGGTGAAGAGCTGGGATTACAGCATGGACGCGGTCACGGTGGAACTTTATCTCATCGGGTTAAAACAGGAATTAAAAGGAAAGACACAAGGTTTTTATCAGAGGAAACACAATCCTACAAGGAGGAGACGACGGCAACTAAACATTAAAACATTTAACACAATTCAGTTACTTGTTGAAAGATGCAGAATTCTTTGATCTCATGATTTATACGTGTAGATGTATATTAAAAAAAAAAAAAAAAAAGACGTTTCCTCTGTGTGTTTATGTAAATAAAGTAATTCAGGAGGATCGTTTACTTTCAATCCAAGTCACAGAATCACCTCATTTGCATTTTATCCTAATGTGCTATTCCCACATTTGTATAAAAAAATTTGCCTGACAGGTGTATCACAGAGCGCCGTGACGACCGTTGCCAGGTAACCGACGCCACCGGCGACGACGACGATGTGAAACAACCGGTAACCGGAGATTCGAGCATCTCAGAGACGTTACAGCGAAACCACATGTTTAATTCACGGCTGACCTTTGACCTCCCACACAACAGGACACCCCCCCCAATCACCCACCCCCCCCACCCACACAGCGCCGTCCCACAATGCACCATTCACCAAACTACCTGCTCTTTCATTCACTGATTTGCTAAAGCACAGATCTATACGCAATAACAATAATCAAAGCTAAATAATCTCATAGAAGATGGATATTTGATTCAGGATCCAAACAATCGCTGCATCCAAACGAAGCTTAACCCTTAATTGTAGCTCGTTACAACCCTCCAGGTGAGCTAGCTCGGGGTAACACCCCCCCCCCCCCCCCCCCCCCCCCAGCACCAAGGAGGATGCAAACTGTATGGAAATAACCGTCTCCTACATTGCTGCTAATTCACACCGCTCCCCCTCTGTCCCTCCACACAATGAAGAAAGTATGGAATCCCCCACTGAATCACCGCTCCCTCATTTCCTTCTTTTTTTTTTTTTTTTTTTTTTGACAGGAACCAACTCCACCTGCTTTGTTTTTCAGCCGTTGCGTCGCCCTGAGGGGCTGCAGGTGGTGGAGCTGGGAAACGCCGGCTTCCTAGAGAGTTCAGACTCTCAGAGCGATATATCAGATCTATAAAACATGTCGGGAAGAAGCAGAATTGAAAAAGTCTTCGGGCTAAAGCTCGTCTTCGCCAAATAAAACTAACCTTTTCACTTTTTTATGCCAAAAAAATAAAGTACGGAGGTGGACATACACAGCTAAAGATATTAGTATGTAATGCATAAAGAAGCTTGCGGTGTGTAGTTTATATTTGACTCTCTTATAAGCCTCCTTTACCTGTTTTTAAGCCCCACATTTCTATACTTTTATCAGTGCAGTCGTCTACACAAACTTGGAAAGGTTTCCCACATTTTATTTAACAACTACAGATTCCTCCTTCGGAAAAAAACGACTTCGCTCAGGAGATGAGGCTGGTGATGCAGCTTAAAGGATTAGCTCATCTGCATTAATGGTTTACAACTATTTTCTGAGCAAAAACACACCAAACAGTCGCAGTTTAATCCCAGTCGAACGTTTTCAATTTGACCGAGATTTAAATGTGTCGACTGTGGCAAGTTGAATACGCTTCATCCAATTTCTGACAATTCACAGCAAAAATGATTAAATGGTCAAATAATCTGCAAATATATCAGTTTATCTACATTTTTGTTATTGTCAAAATAAATAAAACAGAAAGACCTAAATGTTTTCCAACTATTCAACAGGTTACGAATAAATAGCTAATTAAACATTATGTTCATTTCATATGTTTTGCATATAATTTGTTCTCTTGTGTCGACGTAACACAACCAGACTTTGAGAAAGTGCGACATACATCGTAGCGATTCCAGTGAAAGTCCTTAATTTAGATCAGCACCCGCCCTAGAACCCAAATACCATCATAACGCAAGACTCATAAACACGCTCATAAACACGGCCGCAGTCATTCGCGTCGGTTAGCGCCACACAACGCGTGAGGATGAGCACGATGTGGACGACACAGACCGAGTCTGACTGAGACGGGGGGACGACAAAAAAACTGTTTACATGATGAAAGTTGAGCCAGATCCAAAACATGACCGAGCGTCGTCCGGACCGAAAAAAAAAAAAAAGTGTGACGACAGAGAGGAGCTGCACAAAATCAAAGCCATGTGAAATGTATATATAGGGGAAAAACAAACTTCTTTGTACACTTCTTTCTGCTAAAGCTATTTATTTCATAGCTGTACCTGTCAGTAATCTTAGTTTAGTAAAACGCAGCTGAGGTTTAAACTCTGGCAGGTGTGAATAAAGGCACATAAAGGTTCAGTAACACAGCAGTAAACTATAGACACAGTCTATAAACTGTTCAGCTGAAACTCTTATCAACAAGTCATAACTCAAATCTGAACAGACACGACACGATAATAATGTGACTTATTTACTTTGTCTGGAGCTTTGTAGGTTTCAACCAACTATAGAATAAAAAAAAAAAAAAAAAAAGAGGAGAGGCTTCAAAGAGTAAAAGCTATTTAAATGGACAATGTCTCTTCAGTCCTTTTTTTTTTTTTTTTTTTAAACGTGAACAACATTGCTCTGTCTCCTGTGTTGAGTTTCATTTGTTGGAAATTCTCTGTTCATAAGAAAAAGATGAGGTTTCGAAGGTTTCTGTCCACGTGGACTTATTTTCACTTGTTTGAACAACTGCTTGTTTTTCTGGAAACTCCTCACCTGATTTTTACCCCACGCGGGGCAAACATGCTCAGAAACAGTGGATTTATTCCAACCAGATCATGCGTTTACGTGGTTATCGTGAGCTAATGTTTTCCTACTGAACGGATCAGTAAAGGTTTGCATTTTTTATTACTTGTGTTCTTGCAAAAATGTCCAGAACTTTATGGTTTCAGGTTTTCAGAAACACCTACAATAACAAAAAAAAACACCTATAGGACCCAACCTAAAGCCAAAGTACGCGTCTTACTCTATACGGGCTGTTGAACAAGTGCACAAGATGCAAGTAGGACTCTGACCTATCGACTGAACCGGGCAATGTGTCAACACTGAGTGTGAGAGACAGGAGACAGTAGAGATTAGCCGGCGGAATTACTTCCCTTTTCAAGCCTCTAATGAAGAAAAAGCAACAAAGATGGAGAGCGGAGAAAAAAAAAAAAAATGGTGGAGTGTGGAAAACAGAAGAGTGTGTGCTGAAGCTGCAGAATTACTGAGTGGTTTAGTGGTTGCTGTAATAATACTTATGCTGGTTGTTAAGCTGCTCTGGGCAGGATGGGGGGGGGGGAGCCTCTCTGGCTGATCCTCTGCCCCCAGATGTAAAGCTGAAGCATAGAACAGACCGGCTACTACACCACCACCACCCTTACTACTACCACCACCACTGCTACACACGGCCTAAGCTAATGCTAATGGGCTTAGGAGGCTCAGTGGAGGACATTTACGATTGCACTGCATTTCCAAAAGCACAAACACGATGTAACTATAGTAGACAGGCGTCCTGGCACACCTTTAAAATAATGTGCTCCAGGACAGAGCTACGTCGAGGTCTAAACCTGCTTAAATCAAGCCCCTAAAAAAAAAAAAACCAGATGGTATTTGTATCTGTGTGTGTGTGTCTCGTGTGCGTTACCTTAATCTGCTGCCGCCGCAACATAGCCAGCTCCCTCATGTCCCTGAAGGGCTGCAGCAGGTAGTGGTAGAGCTGGGTGGTGGCCTCCAGCAGGTCCCCGTACGCCTCGTCCTCCTCCGGGTACACCTGCAGCAGCTCCACCATGCTGTCCATGGCTCTGTGCTTGTCCAACACCTGGGACAAACAAACAAATAAATAAATAAATAAATAAATATGAGGCTGGAGACTGGAGACAAAAACCTCCAGAAATACTTCCTGGTTTCCAGTTTCAATCGTCTGAACTTTAAAGGAAGTTCCTCAAACATTTTACCTCAAGGAAAACATCATCCATGACCAAGTTCCTGGTACCTGGAGCGTTAACAGTATTTTCCTTTTCAAATATGACCAGAGCTACTTCCGTGCATAAATTAAAAATATCATTCACGTTCTGCTTGTTTAAACATTTGCGTTGGGATTACTTGCGTAACCGAGTCTGGGAAATCCATTAATAACCAACTATTAACGCTACAGTTTCACCCAAATCTTTAAAAATGCATAACAAATGTTTATGTTTTATGTATTTGTTAACTGGCTTTTTTGTTGTGTTTTAGATTAAACAATTAATTGATAATCAGATAAAGTTTAATCAGCAATGAAACTATGGGAGGGTTCAATGTGCAGACATTTAGCTTTTTAATTAACTAACTAATTAACGTAACTCATTCATTTTAGTGTTTCCTTGAGACCACTAGGAATCATTTTCAGGTTAGTTTGTGGTCTTTTAAAAAACTCAAACAAGGAAATGAAATGCAGCACACAGAGTGTGCATGTTTAACTTTGTGGTGAGGAATGATACCATAAAATACATTGTGTGTATGTACATTGTGAGTGTCGTACAAGCAGAATAAATAGGCCCCAACTGTTGCTGATTCGTACCATATGTCCAACCATCCACAACAGAACTGCTCATTGTTGCCGAGATAAAAGGCCATTAAAAAACAGCCATTGTTCAAAGAAAACACACACAATTCATCAGAAACCAGCAGCCTCCGATTCACACGGCAACAATACTTCTCCTCTTCACGTCTGGCCCTCAGATAATGTCGAAAATGAACGACGCCACCCAAACCGAAGACGTGAATAAAGTGCTCTTCTCTCTCCGAGCGCTGCCACAGATATGAATAGAGACTCTTATATTAACTCGGGCGCTGCTTTTTTCCCCGACTCGTATGAAGACACTACACGATTCAGCCCCAACACTGCTCCTACTGTTTACCTTGGCTCTGTGTCGCCCTGGTAACCACTGCCCCCCCCCCCCCCCCCCCCCCAACCCCTTAGCTCCAGTCGCTACCCGGGCACGAGCTAGGCACTTAAGATTTAAACTGTCTAGACGGGAGAATATCAGAGCACTGACACCATCACAATGTTTTTTTACTTTTATTTTAAGGACGTGAACAAGCTTTGTTTGCAATGTTTTATTATTATTTTACTTCATCAAATCTGTGTTGTCGGGCGCAAGAAAACAAGAGAAAAGTGCAGCATTTGCACTTCACGGTCAAGAGGATTACTTGTCTTAATTAGAGCTGAAACAATTAGTTGATTAGTCAATCTGCAAAATTGTGTGTGCAGCTACTCTGATAATTGTCTTTAAGGTGATTTAGAAGTAAAACATGTCAAATGTTTCCAAGTGTCTGAAGAATCTGACGCTTGTCGTTGTCGCAGCTGATGATTAACTTCATATTAATTATTCTTCTTATTTTTAAATCGAGGATTAATCGGTTGGAAAAAGTCGTTACTTGCGGCAATTATTATTTAAAAACATCCTCATATTTATCCTACTGAGTTACTGTTCATTATATTACATACAGAAAATCTGGGAAAAGATTAGCATGTTCCTCGTGCTATTTAGAGTATGTTATATATAAATAAATAAATAAATTACAGACATGTATGCATGATTTAACCTTGCTGAAAATCAAAAAGATAATGAAAAAGTACATTTCCTCCTGTGCTTAGTTTGTAATTACAGGACCTCCCTGGTGATGATATGAGCCGAAGTGTATCTTCTTCAGCTCTGTCATCAGGACTAATGCTTCTTTGTGCTCAAGTAGTTTCCCTCTGTGCCTTTTAATTGAGATATCACACACAAGAGGAACACGCCTCGACTGTGAATACAATTCAGGAGTCATAAAATGCTAAATGAGTGCACCGCCTACGAGTATGAATCAACAGACCTGCTAAAAAAAAAAAAAAAGAAATCCTTTAGTGCTCGTTTCATTCACAGGCTTAGAGAGATTATTTTAATAATTTAAAGTCATTTAAACCTTTTTTTATTTCAAACAAGTAAACAGCTGTAATAATATCTGCTGTTTTTCAGTCTCAAAGGAGAGAAAACTGAATATTTAGACAGACAAAGGACTCATCTTTGGTGGAGTCCAAACTTAAGATTAATTGGCTTATTTGTGACTAATAGTTTGGAAAGTAAACAAAGCGATAAACTGCTTCGGTTCAAACATGCCACAATTAAATTTGACTATGTCATGTTTCGTGTCCACATTAACTTGAGTGCAACCTGATGTGAGTGAGTGACACAACATAATAAATACCCACATGGGAACTGTGCGATGTAAACAAACAGTCACGCGACCGTAAAGCAGATTAATACCACAGCTGCATTTGTGGTGAATATGAACTATGATGCACACACAACATAGAGAAGTCAACACAACATCGTCATGTGAAGTCACTCAGTGAGGAACTCAAAAATCATTTTACACATTGGTTCAAATAACCAACCATCCATGGCTGAAGTGCCCTTGAGCAAATCACCTAAGCCCCAAAACTTCTCCCTAATATACATGTCAATGCATGTGTTATGTGTAAACAACTGATTTCCCCACTGTGAGATCAAATGTTGTCTGGTTGTCAAACAAAGACGAAAAGGGTTGAACCCAACGAATCAACATCAAACAATACTGGCAACAAAGGCAAAGACTGTGTTGTCTCCTGTGTCTGGACAAAAACACACCACAAAGACTAGAACCAACAACCAGTTAGTGCACTTTGCTTCCTGCTTAACCATTTTCTGAGGAACCAAGTCCAGGACACGACAAACTAACGTCCAAGAACTGTCAGCAGACGAGGGAGTTGCACTTGAAAATGTCGCTAAGACGCATACGTACGTTCTGAGTAACAGGAAGTAACTCTTCATACCAGCAGGTGGCAGTGTTCATTATTTAAAATTAGAAATATTAGAGGCTACTGTTAGCTGGGAGGCTATGTAGCTAGTAAGAGCTACTGTTAGCTGAGAGACCAAGAAGAGCTACTATTAACTGGGAAGTTAGGGAGAGCTACTGTTAGCTGAGAGGCTATGTAGCTAGGAAGAGCTACAATTAGCTGGGAGACCAAAAAGAGCTACTGTTAGCTGGGAGACCAACAAGAGCTACTATTAGCTGGGAGGCCAGGAAGAGCTACTGTTAGCTGGGAGGCTATGTAGCTAGGAAGAGCTACAATTAGCTGGGAAGCTAGGTAGCTAGGAAGAGCTACTATTAGCTGGGAGGCTAGGAAGAGCGACTGTTAACTGGGAAGTTAGGAAGAACTACTGTTAGCTGAGAGGCTATGTAGCTAGGAAGAGCTACTATTTGCTGGGAAGCTATGAAGAGCCGCCGTTAGCTAGGGGGGCTAGAAAGAGCCACTGTTAGCTAGGGGGCTAGAAAGAGCCACTGTTAGCTAGGGGGGCTAGAAAGAGGTCCTCTTGGCTGGGAGGGTATGAAGCTAGGATGAGCTACTATTAGTTAGTCTCTGGTTCAATGACCATATCGTGGTAAAAATGTCTGTGTATGTGCAACGATGAAGATAGAAACAGGAAGTGCCTCTTTAAACTTTGATCTTATGTTTACTTTCATCTCTTCCTTTTCTCTTCTCTTGATGTGGTTCTCTGATCTGAACAATCAACTTCCAGATTCAATGGTTCAGTGTTCAAATCCTGGATTATCGTGGTTACAGATACGTGCACTCGCCCACTTTATTTCATATTTGCTTCCTCTAATTTCACGCCAAACTCTGTAACTTTATCCTCTGCATTACAATCCAAGATAATGTTTCATCACTTCTTACAAGCATTACATTATCCCCCACCCAGAGAACGACAAACAAAAATCCCAGATAAGCCATTCAAATTTAACTATTATCTCACAACGTGTCAGGTTGACTTTAGACAAGCCGTTAGCGCGATGAAGCTCAACAACCAACAGATGAGGGGGAAAAAAAAGGGAAAAGAGTGTTTGGTCAATGATCGACCGGCTGCACGGGCGCTATTTTTACCACAAGTCAAGCCTCCAGCATATGTGGGCTCGTTATCTTCAAGAACGAGGGTCTTTAGGTTGAGATGGTATCTTTGCTTTCAAAGACGTGATAAAGACACGTTTGCACAGACCAAACAAACCCGTACGAGCTGGTAACTGTCGATGAAATTCATCAACTTGATAAGCGACACTTTGAAATATTCAGTTAATCGTTATATATATATTAACAGGGTGATTTTTCGCATCTTTTTTTTTTTTTTTTTAGCATTATCTGACATTTTATAGACGAAACTGGAAACAGATTAAAGGCTAAGATTAGAAGATGGTGAAAATAGCTGTTCAATTATCTGTGGTGTGGTTTGTGACAGGAAGAGTCGCACATAAATAGGAGAGGTTGTGCAAAGCCCTTAGTGAGTTATTTGTGCTTGAATGAATAAGGAAATATTGAGGTAATCGTTATATATTAACAGGGAGAGTAAGAGATTGTTGGTGATTTTGTAGCAGCCACTCATTTAAACACAAAAACAGCCTGGCAGCGGTGGGATTCGAACCCACGCCCCCGAAGAGACTGGAGCCTTAATCCAGCGCCTTAGACCGCTCGGCCACGCTACCACATACCCGCATCTTATTTTACTACATTCCTCGTGACCCTGTGTTGATTATACTTCTTAGGGTAAAAGGTTTATTATGAATGAACTTCAATCCACTGAGACGAGGAAAACGGACAAAAATCCCATAAAACTGAGTAAATATTACCTCTGTTGTTGTTGTTGACACTATCTCAGCGTGGTGCTGCAACCTTTGACGACTGAGCTTGGATGTAAAGGCTGCACTAACTCAAACTAGTTATACTAAGAAGTGGACAGGGAGGTAAACACTGATGCATCATCTCTTTAAATGAGGAAGGAAATAATTCGATCATCTTGTCACAGTCTTGGACCTCAAGGTCACACACACCACATGCCTGTTTGTTGATCAGGAACAATGAATGTAAACAAAACTTTTTCTTGAGACGTGATGCACTAAGCCAACGCTCAGTTTTAGCCTCAACACACAGTTTGATGTTCCTGCGTTAAGTTTACGAAGGGGCTACGGCGCTAACACGGATACCAACGCTTTGAAATTGATTGTTTTGCATCAGTAAAGAAAGTTGGATCAATGAAGTTTCAGCCTCCATTGTTGAAAGAGAAACAGGAAATAGAAACAGAAATTAAACCGACACAGCGCCGACTAGTGTTTTGGAGGCGTAGTTACAGAGCGAGTCAGACTGATGAGGCACAAGTATAAATGACTCCTGCGCAGGCTACATATTTAAGCTACAGCGTCTAGTCCTGCAACACTATAATTAGTGAACACCTGTAAATGATTCACCTGAAACTCTTCTGATAAACTGAACAGTCATTTCAGTCATTCGCTTCAAAAAACAAAACAAATCTGGTTTGGAAGTCAGGAAATCATCTTTTTTTAGCATTATCTGACATTTTATAGACAAAATCATGAACAGATTAAATGCTAAGATGTTAAATTATCTGCGGTGTGTGTAGGTTTGTCCCGGAAGAGTTACACATAAACAGGAGATATTCAGCCACTGAACAAGGTGTTCGCGGTTGTGCAAAAGCCCTTAGCAAGTTATTCATGCTTGAATGAGCTGAACAAAACAAGAGACGAGGTGAAATATTCGGCCCGAGGCATCGTCTCCTCCTATATTTAGCCCCGAACAACTCGTATCTACTCCAACAACAAAAGGTAACAAAACATGTGGAACTGCAGACCCTTTCGTTTCGGGGCTAAATATACACCCTCAGCTGCCTTTGGATAAAAAGCACGAAACAACCTCAACAGCTGTAGTGACACATCATTTGCGCTAACTCCACCTCCATTTGTTCTCCCCCCCCCCACCCCTGTTTCGTGCAACTCCCTTTTTCTTTTCGAATGTCGCTCAGCCAACTGGAGTGAGGTGTCTGGCCAGAGCAGATCATGTTACTGGCCTGTGAACGTGAAGCAACAGATGGTAGATCACAGAGGAGGAGGGTGGAGGGGGTAGGTGGGGGTGGACAAAGGAAGAGGAGGAGGAGAATAAGCAGAGAGCATGGGGCACAATTATGTTCCAAAAAAAAAAAAAAGAGAACATGCACCATGTCTGCGGTTGTCCTGCTAAAAAAAAAAAAAAACAGCATTCCTGTGAAATTGTAAGGGGTGAGATTAAAGAGAAAGCCACAACATCAGCAATTAAAAAACTTCATATAATAATAATAATAAAGTGTTTATTTCACCTCTTGCATGCGTCTTTTGGCCCTCTCCAGAGCATCCTCGTAGCCTTTCTGCCTCAGCTCCCCCAGGCTCTCGTAATACTCCTCCGCGTCGTCGCTCTCGGAGAAGAGCACCTGTGACAGGATCTTCCAGCCGCAGGTGTCCAGGGCGTGACCCAGGTACACCTGCAGCTGGTAGCACAGGGCGTCCGTGTCCCGCTGCGGCTGCGACTGCGACTGCGGCGACACCCCGAAAAGCACCGTCCACACGCCGGCCTGGTCCTCCGGGAAGGGGGGCAAGCACGGCTCCAGGTCGGAGTTGACGGCGCACAGCTGGAGGTGCGCGGCCCGCAGGTCCTGGAAGGAGAACAGCCCGGCCCAGCTGAAGTCTTCGCGGGGTCCGGGGCTGCCGTCTCCGTCCGCGTCATCCGGAGGAGACAGGGGGGCGTCCAGGGGGTCCAGGATCTCGATGTCCAACACCTTAGCTGTCAGGATGTCCCAGGAGCCCGATGCGGGACTCGCGAACGTCTTACCCACTTTCGAACCCGTGCAGTCTCCAGCGGTGGTAGTAGTAGTAGTATTATTATTATTTGTTGTGTTTTTGCCTTTGGGGTCCGAGTGAGGTTTTACTTTCTTCTTCGACGTGACGGGACTTTTTGAGGGTTGTTTTTTAGCCGCCGCCGCCGGGGCAGGAAGTGCAGCGTCGCGGGGGGGGCTCCAGTCGAGGTCCAGCGCGGCGCTCCGTCTCTGCACGGTTCTGTTGTGGCAGGTTATGGCGAACTTTCCCTCGACGTCGTTCCAGGCCACGATGAAGACGAATTTGTGTCGCTCCTTCTCGTCGAAGACTTTGGGCCGGACGGACACCCACCCGGACTCCAAGTTATCCTCCATGGTGAATGACATCTCATCCAGCCAGTAAACACGTAGATTAACCACGAACAAAATAAAATAAAAAAATAAAATAAAATAAATAAATATAGAAAAATAAAAAAACGTCTTCTGGTGTCGAAGCTAAAATGCTACAGCTAGTTAACGGCTAATTTAGCTAAATATCGACGGGAACTCGCTGGAAATTAGAGGCTGAAACAAAGACTGCGTCGTCCCGAGACACGGTTTCGGGTTTCGGGATCCGGGACATGAAGAGGTTCCGGTGGCCGGAGGTTGCTCGGACATCACGGTGTAACCGGACTCGCTGCGGACCGGACAACGTCCGTTGTTGCCATGACACCTGGCCGCTCACCTGCTCGCGCTCCGTGGCGATGCGTCGCGTTCTTTTGTCCGTTTTTTTTTCTTAGACAATGCGATCGGTCGCGCGGCTCCGGGTGTCACGTGTGAGTGTGAGCCTCTTGTGTTTACAAGCACAAGGTGCGTGCGCGTGTGTCAAATCCGGGGAGGGATTTAACTCGCGCGACCCCAGACCCCCCTTTTTTTCTCTGGTGCTGCATTCACGCTCCATGATGAAAATAGGAAATAAGAGACTAAGTGATTTAAACACATTTCTGATTCTTTCGTTAAGTACATTGTTTGTTTTTTTAGCTTTAGCAGAATTAAATTTAAGACTATTTCAAACTTTTTAATAGCAGAACAAGTATGAAATACATATAAATGAAAACAAGACGTATAATCAGACGCACGAATTTACAGAATAAATCACTGTAGTATCTGCAACTTTCAGTTAATTAAATGTAAGACCAGCACAAGTGGATTTATCTTGTTCTGGTGTCTAAAAAACGCCACAAAGTCTGGTTTTGGAGAACCTTCAACCAATTTACCAGTTTACAGACGTGTACCATCTATTTTTCGTATCCGCTACTTTTGTTTTAACCAATCTTTTAGTAAGTCAGCTTTTATTTGCTTTTGAGTTATGAGAAAATGATTAAAACAACGACTTCTCTTTGGAATTTTTGACGTCCTTTCATCCACGCAGCAACTTTTAGACGTAGACAGTTTTTTGTCCTATGAACCCTGAAAGCACCATAACGATCCCTTTCCTTTAAGATCTTATTAAGCCTAAAAAAACCGCACAGAGACAAGAAACAGATCCACGTAAATTGGGGTTCTGTTTCTAAATGTTTGTATATAACTAATTTAAACATGTGTTTGTGAGTCTGCTTCGTTTTCTTTCTCTCTGTCTCTTTCTCTCTGTTCCTGTCGTGCACGAGGAGCGTAAACATCTGCACGTGGGTACATCCATGACGCAAGCACGTAGAACGTGCTGAGGCCCGGTTGGTGTATGGAGGACCGAGTGGGACGAAATATATTTTATAAAAAACAAAACACCAGATGACGTTAATCCTATTTTATTTGTATTTGTTTTAATTTGAATAAATAAATAAATAATAATGAAATAAAATACTAATTACAAATATGTTTAGCATTTTTATTTCGTCGCCATTTAATAAAAAAATTTAAGATTTAAAAAAAAATTAATTTATGTTTTTGTTTATGTCGTTTTTATTCACTGCTGTATCAAGGCGTTTATTTGTTGTTGTTTAAAAATTCATATTTAAAAAGATGCAAACTAAGAAAAATATGCTTAAGTCGGCTTTAACAATTAAAAAAAAAAAAACTGTAAATGTAAAAAACAATAGAGCCTAAATTCACAAATTAAATTTAAATGCAACTTCATAGAAGGTAGGAAGTGTCTGTTAATGGTTTTCAGTAAAAAGGTTTAATAAAAGTGCCAAAAGTTAATTTACAGTTTTATTGGAACTGTCGACATTTAAACTAGAAATAAATATAATAAAACCAGTGATATATCTAGATGTATTTATGCTTTTCTCCCATATTTTTATATTTCAACAAATATCTTGATCAAATATATTAATTATTCTTATATTCTTAAACTTTTCTCTGTGGTAAAACTAAAAAATAAATAAATAAATAAAAAAAGATTAACAAAAATGTGTTTCCTGCCTTTGGTTTGGGCCTCTGGTTTAATGAAAGCCTGTTGAAGACAGATTTAAATACCATTCAGTGGGTGAAGGTCGTGCATTATTTGAAAACTGTGCCAGTAGTAAGTCCTAGTATTTCCATGCCACTGTGTATTTCAGCTGAATAAACACAGGAAATCAAAACTCCCCTCGGACCTACAGGATTTAAAAAACACACACAAATACGTCATGGTTTCACTGATTGTTTTCACTGATGATATGGAAATTACTGCACTCACCATGTCTCAGGATAATCTGTGAAACTGACATTTTTTAAGCCCAGTCTACTAGACTTTAACCAGACATAAATTATGCTGCTCTTGTAAAATTAAGAGAAACACCATTAATGGCTTAAACTAAGGAAGACAGTCCTACTTTAAAATTTATAATAAAAAAACAGCATAGATCATTTTCTTTGGCTTTTTCTTGAAGCTGTGGGATAAATTAAAGCATTATGTTATGTGTATGAAAGTTAGAACTTATATAAAAGATTTTATAAGGACAGATGTTGCATTTAGTTGCAATAAAAACAGAAGTAAGAAAATACTCGCATTACAAAACAGTAACCTCTACAAATGTCTGATTGCAGATATTTATAGCTGGTACGTTTAGTATGACACAGTCTATAGCTGAGGATAACCAACTCGTTTACATGTTAAACTGTAGATGCTGACATTAACATACAATATAGACTGTAAAGATGTACAGCTCCTCTACAGTGAAGCCACGGGAACTAGAGCTCCCCTGGTGGCTGGCTGAAGTATAACTCTTAAGGCAGGACTTTGGCCAAACTAAATAAAGGATGTTTTCTGTAATTTTAGGTATTAAACATAATGTCAATGTTGAAATGTCAGTTCTTTGGATTTGTTTTAGTTATTTGACAATATATAACAGGATGTGGCATAATGGCACTACCAGTTACCATGACAACCACTCCATAAAGTGAGACAAGTTTGCAAGATGGCGCCACCCATATCCGCATGAAAATAGCATCAGTTTGGCTAATGCTGAAAAAACTGGGGACATGTTGTCCATACTTGTAAGTTGGAGCTGCAGTTTGGGGCTGATAAACCTTTATGTACAAGCACTAATCAATAAAACTGACTGCAAGAAGGATTTCAACTGTCCACTAGATGGAGCCATGTTTGTATTCAGAACTACAAACCTGCTTTTATTTAATTTAAATTAACCAGTCATCACAGAGGCTGAAATATCAAGTGAATTCTGCAAACTGAAGCTCCATTCAGTCATGTTTTAAACTTAAAGTGAACAAAAACTACTCATACATGCTGGTTTCATTCAATTGCGGGTTTATTATTTATTTTCACACATGACATCAAACACTTCTGGAGTGTCGAGGCATTTTTCTTGGGTGCACACAGCTGCTCGTTGGAGCTTCGTTATCACAGTATTAGTCCACACAGTAAAAATGGTCCTAAAAAGACAAAAAGCTTCAGCATTTGGATGTTTGGGTGGGGGGGTTTTGTTTTGGTTATGGGAATGTGAGTATGGCTGCTCACACACTACTCCTGGATTATCCTCTTTCAATGGAGGAGTCAAGAGGGGGGGAGCTTAGTGGCCTTGGCCTGCCTTGTTGAAGAGAGCCTTCATCTGCTCCTTAGAGGTGGCCTCCTTCTGCTGCATCAGGTCAGCGTGGCCCTTGGTGACGCCCCAACTGTCAGGTCTTGACATTGAAGGGCAGAAGGGACGTCCGGACGCTGGCTTCAGCTTCTCCCAGTAGTCACGACGGGCCCTGCACATGCAGAGGAACATGCTTAAAAAAACCTTCAAAACGTCAACAAAAAAGGGTTAAGATGAAGTGAAAAGACGTATATCTACCTTGCCCTGACCCACGGCTTGGTGTGCATCTCCAAGCCACTTCCCCAGCTGCCGTGCTTCTCAGAGCCAGCGGGCAGGAAGCCCCTCTCGGGTGCCAGCTCCTCGGACACGGCACGGATGTGGTACGGCTCGAATCCACAGCATCCACCGATGTAACGGATGCCGGCCTTGTACGCGTCCCTGGCATATTTCTGCATGTCCCATCTGGTCAGCAGCCTTGGCTCCAGACCTGTGGGATGACAGATTTAAAAAAAAAATAAAAAAATGTGACCTCTCCAGGGTGAAACGTCTGGCTTTATAAAGAGGCGTTGAGTGAGTGTACGCACCGAAAGGAAACTCGGGCAGGTCGATGAATCCCTGGCGGTTGCAGTCGGGGGTGTGGTAGGCCAGCGGTTGGCACATGTAGTGAGCCTTCAGCCCGGCCCTCTCCACGCCGGCCTTCATCATCTTCACGGTCTTCACACAAGTCTCCGGGTCAAAGTGACAGTTGACGCCCACGATTTCAGCGCCTACAAAAGCAGGAAAAAAGATGGATCTTAGTTCAGATGCAATATATTCCACCTCCACCTGCTCTAGAGGGATGTAGAGAAACAATTTGTCTGAAGGTTTAAGTCACCAGTTCTAAAATACATGTTTTAGAACTGGATGAAACATCTTCAAGAAACTCTACAAAGTCCAGTTTCCCTTATTTCAGCTTGACTTTTGGATAAAGTTACAATATTCCAAGTCAAACCTAAAACAAAAACATCATTATTCTTCAAGTCCAACTGGTGGAGAGTGTAGTTTTGTTTTGTTTTGTTTTTTTTTTAAATTAGGAACATCTACGGGTCCATTTAAAAGTTTCCTAAATGAGAAATTTTACAACTAACAATTTTAGTTGTGCAGATTCTTTCTACCACTAGATGGCACCAAACATCTCAAATAGGAGCTTTAAAATAAGACCTGGATTATTTCTGAACTGTGTTAAATTGTGGGAAATCACAAACAATTGGTAAAAAATGTTAAAGGCTACTGGTGCTTTGCATAATCTCAATAACCAACATGTAGCTCTAATTAAAAGTATGCATTAGCAATATATTTGACCTAGATTTACATAATGGAACACATCATGACATCTTTTTTAGGCAGAATGTGACCTCCATAGACAAAGTTGGCACAAAACAGGGACTGTCCAGTTTCTTCAGATGTGTCCCAGGAGCAGCAGAAGTGTTGCTTGTTTTCGGCTACTTGCTGAATAAAACCCTTTATCCCATATCCGTTTCCAGAATCTTTTACTGGCAGACTTTGTGAACTGGGAGAAGATTAACTACCAGGGCTGTGGTGGAGTTCGAGCTCACTACTGGTCCTCAACTGAGCAAATTCTCCGATATGAATCAATATGTACAATCTGGTGTTTAAAACGTTCAAGTATTTTGGATTCACAAACTGATTGCAAAGCTAGATTTGAGGCATTTAACGTCCATCTATACTTTTGTGCAGTTAGTTAGGAGCTGTTACTTGTCTGTTATGGTTTAATCTGACCACAAGATGGTGCTACAAAGTGTGAATGAAAGAGTGATGGAAACCCAGGTGATAGAGTAAATGGTAAATAATGTAAAAGTTTTCTAAAACCAGTCTGGGCTGAACTATGGGACCTGTATCTGAATGTATGAACATCCAGGTTAGAGGTTCAAGATGCCATTTAATTGCAACTCTGCATTCGTCTCATTTTACAGATATTTTAGCTCATCACAGTAGAAAAGTCACAGATTTATCGCTGCTGTGGCTGAATGTCAAAATCGTTTGCACCTGTGTTCTTCCAGCAAAGATGCATTCAAATGTTTGCAGAGACAAATGTATTCAGTTGCACAATTGCGTGCATTTCATTTATTTTTACTCCCTTCAGTGACACATTGTATGAAATGAGCTATATTAAAATTTGCAAGGGCATCTTCGCAACATTTAAACTGAGGTCAGAACACAATGGGAACCCCAACCAGGTCAACCTGAGAGTTTATCTGTTCGCTCGAGTGTGTCGTCCTACCAGCTTTGACGAGTTTGACAGCACAGTCTGCAGGGCTGACTCCGTTCAGGTCTCCTTCAGGTCCGATGCACAGAGTTGCAGCCACAGGTTTGCCGGTGGTCTTCAGAACCTGGACTGCCCACTCGGCCTCTTCCACATGCTCAAAGTACTGGAAACAAAAGGACAGACAGACAACTGAAGTACTGAACTTTAAAGCTGCAGCGTAAACTTTCCCAAGAAACAATTCGGTCGTACTTCACTTGTGTATTATTTGAATAGCTTAATATGGAATGCTAATAATGCATATTTATAAATAGGTTAAATTTACTATACAACAAATAGCAGGTACGGGGTCACTACTTGATCTCTAAATCAGTTTTGGATCCTTGGCCTGAAAAACGTTGGAGACCCTCACTCTACTACATTGATTTCATGGGACAGCTTAGTGTTACGTTCACTGCCGCTCGTTTATGCTGCCCTCGAGTGGCCAAAACACAGAGTTGCAGCAAATATCACCAGGTGCCTTCAATCAGTGTTGACTAGTGTTTGTTCAGCCTCCAAAACCATGGATGCAGAGACCCAACATGCTGCTCAGATACACTCATTAGATGTTTGTGAGAGAAATTCAATCAGCTGCCACTTTGAGTTAAATTAGATTTGCATTAATGCCTCATTGACTTTAAATTGCACATATTTTGGAAGAACAGGAAGGTGAAGATTTGCACATAGAGTGTGTCTTAAAGGAATAAGACACTGCACAAAAGTCTAAAGCTCAACTCCAGACTGCAAAGTGATGCTTTAATAAGTTTCTGGAAGATGCACAGCTACAGCTTCACTACACTTCACCCAAGAACCAAAATTGCAGCTCCACTGCATTTGTTGCATCGATATTGACAGGTCCTTTTCAAAATTGTCTCGTCCCAGCTGCACAAAGTTTTAAGTAAATGTAAAACCATGCAAGGACATTTTAAGGGTAGAAGGGTAAAATGAGTACAGTGAACTAGAAGAGTTTAAACACATTTAAATCCACGAATATTGACTCCAAAAGAAGTACCGCACAGAAATGTGTATTGCACTTGAGACGAGGCCAGAATTAAAATGATAAAAATGCCGTAAAAATATTTTACCTCTGCAATCAAGAAGTCCACATTTTTCTTCACGAAGACATCAAGTTGTCTCTTGAAGATGGCTTTGACCTCGTCCTGGCTCTTGCAACTGAGGTAAGAAGGAGTCTGACAGACTCCTCCAGCCACCAGAGCATCACCCTCATTGGCCACCTCTCTGGCCAGGTCACAGGCCGCCTCGTTGATCTGCTGGCCCTGCGCATCAGTAGAGAGGAAATATATAAATATAAGTGGGTTCGACTTTCACCTCGTGGGAGCACGGTTTCAGCCTCCACGCTTTGCCAAGCCCTTCCTTCGCCATGCGTCAAGATGAGGCTTCAGAACAGCTGCGGCCACGCAGATTACTCACACTGAACCTCTGAGTGTTGCCCCTGTTCTCCAGTTTGTCATCACTGGCGTAGAAGGTGAACGTCTGCATGACATTGGCTCCAGCTCTCAGGAACTCCCTGTGCAGCTGGCGCACTGCAACGACAGGAAGAGTCAGCGACAGTCCCCCAGAAAACAACAACAACAAGAAGAACAACAACAGGTTAGGAGAGGAAAAGTGATACCGGCTTCAGGGTGCTCAGCCGCAGCCTCGGGTGTCCATGGTCCCGCTTTGACGTAGCCTCTCTTCTCCAGGGCGAAGACGAAGCCTCCGTCCCCGACAATGACATCTCCTGCGTTCAGGCGCTCCAAGATACCCTGCGCACAATCAGAGCGTGAAGTTTTCTTGCAAGAAAGTGCGCAATTTTTAATCTTCAGAACCCGAATCGTGCAACCAAAATAACAACAACAAAAAAAAATACCTTACCTTCTTTCCAACTGGTGCCATGATGAGTGATGATCGCAGCAGTGACAGGCCCACACTTCTTAACTACAGCGTTCTTGTGAGTTTGGAAAGGGATTTGTACATGCGTCCGAGCAGCATTTATAATCCGAGAAGGGCGTGGGATCTCTGATGTCACTGGCCAAGAACCGCCTGCCTCTTAATAGGTCTCATTTTTCGTCTCCCTCCTCTCCTGCCGCCGCAAGTTTGCGCAAGAAGCAGCCGATTGTTCGAATATCGGAGACGTACGCTGCTCCATTGATTGAAATGTTTTGAGGTTTTGCTGATGGAATAAATCAATAGGATGGTTGTGGATCAGGCAAAGAGTCGCGCCCCACTCCTGCAGTCCAGTGATAAGAGTCTTAATGTGAAGCCTGCAAGCCTGAATTTTCTAGATTTCATAAAGCGGTGTTATAAAATGACTATTATTCCGTATAATCTGACAGGTTTGACATCATTTAGGAAAAGTGTACATGTTCTCCTGCGGTCAGGGGATAATTTAGTAAGAAAACATAATGGGGATCACGAGAAAACAAGAAAGAAGCTGCAAGAAAATTAAAGAAAAATGGGGAAAACCTGACAGCCAATACGAACATAAGGAGTTTATTCTTTTAATTTATTAATAAAATAATGTTATTTTTATTATTTGAGCTTCTCTGTGCAAAAGTACGCATGCACTGGTGCATGGAAACAAGTCACTACTAAAATGTGACTGCAACAATCCTCCAGGAAGATGCAAAAGTGGACGTGTGTTTTCCCATTTTCTGGATTTTCTTTCCAGAAAAAGAACAAAGAGTAAATGCAAAGTTAAGTCTTCAAGATTAATAAAGTGTCCAGTTTGATTTTTGATACAAAAAATGTGTGAACAAGTAAAATCCACATCCCAAAAACATCAATTCAGTGCCACACAACACAATGAAATACAACAAACTGAGAAGCTGAAAAGATACACAAACTCATAATGTCACCGCTGAACTAAGAATTCCTGCTCTTCTATAACATGTAGAACAGTTATATAAGGTGCTGATGGAGCTTTGTTTGTACAGTATGCATTCGTGCTGAGCATTTGTTTATCTAAAACAAGAACAATAGGAGGAGGAGATGATCTGTCAACATGTAAGTGTCAATACAAAAAGATAAAGAGCAGGACGGGTGACGCCTTAAAGCTGGACCAGGAATGTGCAAACCAAAGGGCTGTTAAAGCAAATAGCAATTTAAAATATGTGTAGGAGGCTTAACCAACCCAGTGGTAGGACATGAAATGCATTAAATATGATGCACGTAAGAGGAAGTCAGAGAATGCGACATAACACTTTATTAAGATGAATCAAAAGACAATAAATGAACATGCACATAGGTCAAAGGTCGGCAAGAGCTTTAATCCCAAACCAGAAGTGAACTTATTTTGTAACTGTAACACTGACAAAGCTGCATTATCTGGAAGCTCTTCCACCCTTGTCATTCCTCAACTGTCCACCAGTTTGCGTTTCATCTGAAACTCTTGTCTCCCTGCACACCTGTCCCTCATTGCCCCATTATTTAAAATATACCGAACCCCCGACAATAACACCAAGACTCTGAAACCTTCATGCACAAAAAGAGCTGCCCTCTCTCCACTATGTTTATTTATCTTGAACAGAGTGCTGGATTAGTCACAAATGTTGGCAAAAAAACATCCTTTCATAGTGATTTCTTTTGACACTTTGACCCAGTTTTAGCATGTTTACACAACCAAATATGTAGAATGCAAGAAAGCGTGAAAACCGATGTTAGTAACCAACAAACACTCATGGAAAAGCAGAGAAACCGTAGTTGACATTTCCATGGTGATGTCCTCCTCCACTGAACAGGCTGAATCCAGGCAACCGCCAGTGGTATGTAGAATAAAGGGGCCAGGGAAGGTTTTGCCTTAATTAATTGAGGACAAACCAAAACACAGAGCTGGGTCATGAAACGTGGGAACACAAACGCACATTTATGTGATTCTTATGGGGAGACGCGCTGTTTGATCTGTTAAATTTGGGAGCATCGTGACTTTAAAGTGTATTATAAAATCAAATGCAGTAAGTGAAATTGAGTTAAGTGTGCAATTGAAATGTAATCTATACATGGACAAATGTGTAGATACATTTTTAACTACCAAATTAAATAAAACTCCAAAATTTAGACTTGGTACTTTATGTACTTTGCATTCCAGTGTGTTAAAAAAAAATAAAATAAATAATCCAAATGTAGTTAAAAGACAGCAAACTAAGCAGCAAACTAGTCACCGGGCAAATCAAGCTAAAGCTATTTATGTAAAATCAACCTTAAAATATACATATACATATTTTAACTATGAAATAAATTAATTTGAAGAAAATGTAAAGTGTTGCACTCACTCATATATTAACAAATAATATTGTTCAGATGCTAACATTAGCATGCTAACATCACACACGTTTGGATGTTTCACTGCTTATTGTAGCCTACATATTTTTGCTTTCATTTTTTTGGCTGTTCATAGGGCAAGAAGCTAACAATAGCATGCTAATATAAAACGTTTTTGGACGTTTTACTGCTTACTTCACATATTTTTTGCTTAATCATAGGGCAGGATGCTAACATTAGCGTGCTAACATCACACACTTTTGGATGTTTTACTGCTTACTGCACATATTTTTTGCTTATTCATAGGGCAGGATGCTAACGTTAGCATGCTAACATCACACACTTTTGGATGTTTCACTGCTTACTGTACATCTTGTTTTTGCCTGTTCATAGGGCAGGATGCTAACATTAGCATGCTAACATCACACACTTTTGGATGTTTTACTGCCTACTGTACGTCTTTTTTCTTTCTTTTTTTATTTTTTTTGCTTGTTCACAGGGCAAGATGCTAACATTTCATACCACTTCATGCAATAGTGACGATGAATGCCTTGGTAGAACCAAAAGTAACAATATGGAGAAGTGATCACCAAAACCAGCCTGCTTCATCCTCTGGAGAACATGAATGTGTCAAAATGTGGTGATAAAACATCTGGTAGATGTTGAGATACTTCAATAAAAGCAAAAATATTAATCTCGACATTTGAGAACAAGAGGTTACTGAAGTCAGTGAGCTTTACAGATTACAAATCTGAATATCACACCACTTTGTGCAATAGTTGTTGAGATAATACAACCTGCAAGTAGAACATGAAACTTTACAAAACATTACAGTACAAATAACATGTTTTAAATGACACAGAATTTCATGTTGCTGTGCAAATTCAGTGACTTATTTCCAGTCTGCAAAGTTAGCTAATGCACTTGTTGACTTACCTCTATGTAAAGCCTCTGTTTATTCCCTGTACACGCATCTAAAATTAAATAAATTCACATAACGACAATTTTAGTTATTGTTCTTTATGTGCTAATTATTTGCTCAATATAATTGGTAATGGGAAAAAAATAAAGATAAGTCTTTATTATCACATTCACAGCGCAAAATGAGTTCAGAGATGTGTCCCTGCTGCATCTCAGTGTTTATACAAACCAGACACCAGGATAAACGTCCAGTTCAAACCTGCTGCAGCCGTTCCAGTTGGGTTAAAGTCTGTGTTGCAGCGACAGGCTCAAGGACCGCTCACAGATAAATGTGTCCCTGTAGATTGCTCAGAAACCGTTAACAAACATTTTTTTTTCTCTCTCTGCAACCACCGTGTGACCTACATCCGGACTCTCGGCGCATAAAGCGTTAACTTGGCTCGAGGGCTTGGGTAAAGTTTCGCGCACACTTTGGTTCTCGGACGGACCTGTGGGCGTGCCAAAGCGCGTGTCAGCGCAAAAGTGGGGATATTTGTGACTTCTCTCGGCAGTACGGGGGTCCACGCAGAGGGGGGCTGGTTATGCTTTGCGTTGCTTTTGCTGTTTTATTTTAAACATTAGTCATGTCTCGGTTACTAAACCTCGTCAGCGGCCAGTTGCGGAGAGATTTATCCGCGCGTCGTGGAGTTGCTCGGCTTCCTCTGAGGACCATCTGCAGCACTTCATGGAAACAAGCAGAACAGAGGTGAGATCTGTTCGACTCAGATGAGTTTTAATAAGCCTCGGGATTAAATTTGGTTGGCACAGCTGATTCATTTATGCGTCAAAGCTTTAAATGACAAGCAGGCGTCATGCACAGTCACGTCCAGTAACCAATCCTTACGTGCAGGTATGAAAAATAGTTCACTGCACACCTGTGCATGCGGCACGGACGTGCACGTCAATGAAAACCCGCGACTAATAACTTTCCCAAACTGTTCCTGTCTTTTTCAGCGATGCAAACACTGTTTTGGGAAAGCGGTGGAAGGACACTGCAGACACCGTCATCATCGGTGGCGGCTGTGTGGGCGTCAGCTTGGCCTATCACCTGGCCAAAGGGGGCATGAAGGATGTGGTGCTGCTGGAGAAGTCTGAGCTGACGGCTGGGTCCACCTGGCACGCTGTACGTCTGCGAAAGTTGAAATTAGTGTAGGAACTCAGCCGGTCGGATGGTCCCCAGGTTAAATGGAGGTGAAGGTGGCCTTGAGACACCAGGTGGCCTGTGTCCCATGGTATCTTCACGGCCGTTTTAACCGTATTCAGCACATGAATATTTCTGTTCTACATGATGATTTTCATTGTCCAAAAGTACAAAGTGAGCACCTGTTCCAAAAATCCACACATCACATAAGACAAAAGCTGCAACTGACAACTAATATTAACATGTGTTCCTTTTAATTGACTATTTTCTTAATCATTTGGTTCATAAAATGTAAAAACAAACACACACACAAAAAGACACTCATACCCACATGGATCATTATAAGTATTATTTTTTGATCAATTTTGCTTCAAACATTTAAACTTTCTCTCATTTCCAAAATAGTCTCAATGCTGATTTATATTCAGTTTTCATAATAATAAAGGAAAGTAGCAAATACTCACAATTCAAACCCTGGAAATAAGGAATAGTCTCAAAATTACATCCGCCACTCATTGAACTAAGTTATTTCAATTAAACTTTTCCCCCAGTCATGTTTGTTATATATTTAATTAATAAATTAATAAAAATCAAACTGTTTATTAATAATTTTAAAAAATCTTATTAAAGCTTATCGCCAAGGGTTTTAGTTCTTCCTCGACAGTCTCATTTAGTCGAGGTGTTAACAGCTGTTTCTTGTTCGCCTCGTCCGAAGATTCCACCGAGTGCAGCTGCCACGTTATCGGTTTTCACGGCATTTGAGGTCTTGACCCACTTGTGCCCCTACGAGATCTACACGCTCGTGCTATTAATACACGTTTGACTCGTCAGAGTGAAGTAAACCGGTGTCTGGAACCTCTCCCATCATGCACCAAGGAAGACATGTGCAACTTAGTTACTCTTTTTTCCCCCACAATATTTTAGCAGAAAATGATATTCGCTAGGTAGCTCTTTTTTTTTTCCAGGGCTACCTAACCAGCACTAAACAGCATGCAGTTAGCTACAAGCTAAGTGGTTGAGCTAAAACAGCTAAAAGGGAGTTAAATATATATTGATTAGGTGTCCAAAAACATGATTTGTATATCTACATAGCAAACGCTTAAGAAGTTATTATTATGATTCCTTTCTGCTGCCCCCTAGTGGCCGACAATAATTTAATGCAGCTTTAAGTTAAATTCTCTGTTAATTAATGTTTTTTTCCCCCTTTCATCCATCATGACTGTGTTTCAGGCTGGTTTGACGACATATTACCATCCAGGCATCAACCTCAAGAAAGTCCACTACGACAGCATCAAATTATACGAGAGCCTGGAGGCCGAGACTGGACAGGTGAGGTGCATCGGCGCTTGTACATTTTAAGCGTGTAGGTGCATTTCATAACGTCTTTCTCTTTGTGCAGGCGGTGGGCTTTCACCAGCCCGGCAGCGTCCGCATCGCTTCAACGGCAGCTCGAGTGGACGAGATGAGGTACCAGATGACCCGCACGCACTGGCACGTGACGGAACAGTACTTCATCGGACCGGAAAAGGTCCACGAGCTCTTCCCTCTGCTTAATATTGACAAGGTCTGTATGAAACACTGAGGCTTTATGTGATTAAATAAGACACTGATTGGTGGAAAATTTCTTTATATGGACAAAAAACTGGACAAAGTCTCCGTGGCATCACCCATGGGATAAGTGAAGAGTGGTTCTGAAGCTCAGTGCGGTGACTGTGGCCGCCGCCATCTTGGCGCTGAAGGATGTGGAGCTGATGTCACTTAAAGCAGCAGTGACTGGGTTTTATTTTATTAGTTTGGTGTTATTTTGTACCAAACTTTAAACTAGGTCTAGTTCTGCTGTAGATATTTTACCCTGGATGTTTTTGCACCGAGCCTTTAGTGGCCATTTATTAAATTGCAAGTGCTTTGTTTTCATTATTTTCAGCCCCAGAGTTTGTCACTTGGATGCAACTTGCTGTTGTTTTACAAAAAATTTTTCTTAAATAGTGCCTATGGAGCCAAATAACTGTTGTTTATTTAATCTATTAAGTGGTGTGGAGACAGTAAATATGCTACATTTCTTCTTCATCTGCAAAATATCCTCTTTTAGGTATATTTTTCTTTTTTAAATGATAGTTTTTGTCCATTTGTTTTTTCTGTCTAGTGCATACAAATACATCCACGTATGTGTTTTTTCAGCATTTTAGCCTTTTAGATCTCATTTATAGTTCAACGGGATTTTGAGCAAATTAACTGGAGCAGCAGTTGTTGTGCAAATTTTAATGAAGTTTGTATCAGAATGCACAACTTTCAAGAGAGGAACTACCTTTTGGGTGGAAGAACCCGGTCCATTTTGTGTCACACACTGGTTATAATGTAAAAATTTGACAAGAATAATACTAGTATGAGTGTAAGTAGTATCATTTGTGTGCTTTCAGGTGTTGGCTGGTCTTTACACCCCAGGAGACGGTCACATTGACCCTTACTCCCTGACGATGGCTCTGGCTGCTGGAGCTCGCATGTACGGGGCCCAGATCTACAACCCAGCTCCAGTCACCGCCCTCAACCCGACATCCGATGGCAAGTGGGACGTCCAGACTCCTCACGGCACGATTCGGGCGAATCGCATCGTCAACACGGCAGGTTCGTGCTGTTGAGCCTTCGTATTCTGCATCCACGTTCACTCTGAAACCGAAGATTAAAAAGAACATCAATCCAGTTTAGGCATGAATTCATGAAAGTATGTTTGTTTTTTATCTTGCACTAACAGCAGAATGCTGTTCAGTTGATATTTGGACTCTGCAGCAACGTTTACAGCTCGAAAATAGTTAACAAATTGAGCTCGGGTGCAGTTTTTCTCATCATTTCAGTGACTTTTGTTGCATCAGGCATCAAATAAGAACAACACCTACTGTATTTGTTTTTGTTTCATTGGTTTTGGATACTCTAAGTCAAATTTACCAAGCTAGGTACATGACTCATTTGAGCAAGATGCATGAAGGAGAAACCACAAAGCCTGTCATTCCTCTTTTTTCTATGTAGAAAAAGGTTAATTATATATATATGAAAATTGGTATTGATGTGACTGTTTTGGAGGAAAATTGGTGGATTCCACCAAATATCTGATTCGTTAGTGGTGCAAGATTAATGCAGACAATAAAATATCTTATCTAAGTCGGGAGACCTTTGCCCGCACAGACCACTGCTTACAGCGTTCAGGGAAGTGAGTGTTTGGCTTGAACTGGGTCATACCAGTTCTGGGGAGATTTAGTTGGCAATGACTCCTTTCATTCCTGTGTCCTCACTCTTGCTTTTGCTTGTTTTTCTGGCAGCCGTTCAGGAATTTGCTCTAGTGCATTATAGTTTATAGTATATAGGCTAGAGTAGGGACAAAACACAAGAAACTATTCATGAGTCATCATTTTCTGCAGAACCTGTGCAGCTTAAATGGACAAAAACACCTAAATTGAATTAAATATTAACTGCACTTCAAACTTGCAGACTTCTTTGCAATGCACGATTTAAATTTGTGCATGTATTTGTGCATTTCTCCCTTGAAATGTTGCACAGACACAAGCATTAAGCTGTAAATGGTATAGAAGAACAAAACTGTGCAGCAGAACAAATGTTCTCCAGCTGCATACACATCTTCTTCCTAAATTTGCACATTCTGTACTCTGGTTAAAGCCAGCCGTGTTGTGGCCCTCCTGACCTTTTGCCGTCACTGTGTTGGACAGCCAATCCAAACGAGCCAGTAGTTCAGATTTCATCCAATCTAGTAGCAGCAGCACATACACTCCTCCTGTTAGAAGGGACTTTTTGTTTTGCTTATTGCTGCTGCAACTGCTGTGCTGATCTTCTGTGTGCATGCAAGAATTTGCAGTTTACCTGGATTGCTGTTCTGATCTCTAGTGGATGCATCACATGGGTGTGTTTGTTTACACTCATTCCTGAGACGCAATTATCACACATGCAGATTTCCGTTCTTGACGTTTTGAGGACGAATGTAGGCTTTTGCAACCACAAACACGCTGCAGAAAATAACCCAGTGGGAAAGAAGCAGCTAGTTTAAAAATTCGTCCTTAAATATCCACACACCATGAAGCCTCAGCTTTTTCTTTATTCACTGTGCTCACGTTAGTGAGTGGTTCAGAACCCACACAATAACCAGTTTTCTTGAGATTACATAACACTTTTTATGTCAATTTTCACATAGCTACACCTCCTCGGGGCCTCACCCGAGAAGAATATCCTCTTCTTCTGTGCAGCCATTCCCTCCCCCACATCTAGTTTTTGTAAAAGTTAGTTCACTGTTGTAAACCCTGAAATCTGTGGAGTTAATGAGAGTGTAAATCAAAGCCAGAGGTCCTGTTCTCTAGTATGTGACCCCAAAGGATGGACTTTCAGAAATAAGCCAGGGAGGGGCAATGTTTTGACTATATTTTTCATACCTACAAGTCTGCAAATGCATATGTTTAGCAGTAATGTTCTTTGCCAAGCTTCATCTGCAGCTTCTTTTTGTGTGACTAACCGCTGTTTAACTGCGGTTAATCATTATGAAAAGATAAACTTTTAAAGCAGATTTGTCCATACATGTTAGCTCATACATGTTTGCTTAAGTTTGCATTTGTTATGCAGCTTGGATTAGTAGAGGCTTGATGTTTCAACCTATTTATCCATTTAATACACAACTGTTCATCAATGCTAATTTTTTGAAATCTTTAGCCAATTTAATTTATGAGTCATAACTGTTTGACCATTTTAATTTATTATTTTTATTTAGCTTTTTCAATCATTTATCCATAACTTGGCTAACAAACAAACTAACTGTTTATCCATCACTTCGAGCAAACATTTGAGTAATTTTGCTTACATTTATGTTAACAGTTCAGTCATTTATTTATTTTTGCGTACAATTACAGCTGTTTGTCCATTACTCAAAGCCAACAACAGTGGAGCCATTTTAACTCAGAAATGTATCCATTATTTGTAGCTATTTTAGCAGTTTAGCAATTTTAGCTCACCAATTCAGCCCCAATAAATTTAGCTTATCATTTACCCCTGGCTAACACAGGTTTATTTTTAGCTAGCTTTTTGAAACATTTCCTTTTTTAACCTAAATTGCGTCATTGACAGATTACCACCCTTTGTTAGCTATTTTCACTTTTTTTTTTTTAGCTAACTTTAATCGGTTTAGCCTAATTCTAGCTAGCTACAATATATACAATAGGCTGTTTATATGTGTAGCTAATTATTTGAACTGGGCTAACTATTAAACTACTTATCCATTACTTTAAGTGAACTATTCAGACATTTTATTTTGGCTAGCTAACATTTGAACTGTTTATCTCAGCTGTTTACTTTTAACTCACACAGGTTGCATTGACCTGCCCACCACAAGTTTGGACTCGAGAATAGGGAAACTGATGGTGTGGATGGAGTGATGATGATGATGATGATGATGTGGAAATACCAAGGCTTGTCTCAAAAGTTGCTTTATTTATGATGTGCTGCATTTATCGTCTTTCTCCTTTGGTAACACTGAATCGGTCCTGTGCACAGTTAACCATGCTTCTGCAGCCCTGCACTTAGCATAAGCAGCCTGGGATTTTGTGTGCATATAGAATATTTGAAAAAGGTAAAGCACTGTTTGTAAGACTCACCGTGTCAACACATTGCTGAAGATAGCAACAGAGATCAATACTTGAGTTTACTTATTGATCTTTGTTCACATTTCCCACCAACAGACCCAAAACATGGCTTATTTGTTTTGAGGCTGTCAATCTATAAAGCAAACTTTGTTGTACTTCAGGTGGATCCAAAGTTTTATTGTGAAGTTTATTTATCAGATAACTGATTCAAGAAGAGATTATACATCTGTCATTTAATGTATTTTACAGAGCTGGAGCAACACAAACTGCTGCTGTTCCATGATCTATATGATTGTAAATCCTGAGGCTAACTGTACTCTCATGTCAGGTGTCTTTAGGAAATAACAATGTGGCTCAGTTTTCAACTCTTTGATCTCTCCGGGTTTATAGACTGTAAAATCCACCGCACATTTGGTTGCAATTCATCTTGACTTTTCCAGGTCCAGTGTTCTTGTTCAGCTTGTAAATGCTCCCATGTTTATACATCAGACACTTGTGGTGTGCCTCGTAAATTACTTCCTCGTGGCTGACATTAAAATCGCTGCTATTTTCTCAATATAATGTGTGTTTCAAAGTGTGGGGCTTGTTGCTCGGTTTTTGCCGTGTGTCTATTTTTGCTACTGGCTGTTTGGATGTATCTGTGTTTACATGCGCTATGGAAAATTACATGTCACCCTTTAAAATCAGCTGGCTAAATCTTGTTTTCTCATTCGCTTCTGATTTTATTTAGGTAATCATAAAAAAAGGGGCGGGGGCCTGTTTCAGGTGGTGGAGCTTCTAACATACAAACATATCCATTCACCTAAGATTTGTGCGTCCACCAGGAGACATAAACCCCACATTATATGCTCCAATAAAACATGGAGGCTTATTTAGAACGTTCTGTTACCAATTTTCCAATTGTTTTTTGCGTAGAAACGCATAATGGAAAAAAAGATGACCTTAAATTAATAATTTGTAATTTTTGGAATTTCCTATTGGACGTTAGACGAAAAGAAAGCAGCTTTGTGTCTAAATGTTAAATATGAAGTCTCACTTAAGCGAAAGACTGGAAACAGACGGAAATGCCAAGTCTTGCTCTTTTCAAGTAGAGCAAGACTTGAAGTATAACTTCTGTTTTCACACTTTGGTGTTTGATTAAATAAGTTTCTTCTGTTTACAGTTGCTAAGCTAAGCTAAGCTAAGCTAAGCTAATCCTAGCCATATAATAACCCAAAAAGAAAAAAAAGGAAGGGACCAGCCTTTTTTCAGCTAATTTGCTTGATGGCTTTTTTAGGTTTCTGGGCCAGAGAGTTGGGCCAGATGATTGGTTTCGACCACCCCACCATCCCAGTGCATCACCAGTACGTCGTCACGGCAACCGTCCCAGAGGTGAAGGCTCTGAAGAAGGAGCTGGCCGTCATCAGGGACCTGGAGGGCTCTTACTACCTACGCCAGGAAAGAGACGGCCTGCTGTTTGGCCCGTACGAGAAGATGGAGAAGATGGTGCTACAGGACTCCTGGGTCAGAGATGGAGTCCCTCCAGGTCTGTTTGCCATGGATGAAGACTTGTGAATTATTTCTTTTATTTCTACTTATTACCATATGTCCATCTCGTCCCCATCTGGTCTCCTCAGGTTTCGGTAAGGAGCTGTTTGAGTCGGATCTCGACAGGATCATGGAGCACGTTGAGATGGCCATGGAGATGGTCCCGGTGCTGAAGAAAGCCGACATCATCAATATTGTGTCTGGACCGATCACGTACACCCCCGACCTGCTGCCCATGGTCGGACCTTTTCAGGGAGTTCGCAACTACTGGACTGCCATCGGCTTTGGGTGTGTGGGTCGCATCAGGGTTTTTAAAACTGTGGTGAAAGGAATGCGTGCAGATAGTTGTATAGTGAAAACGAGAGGTTAGATATTGTCCAAACCTAAAATTAACCCCATTGACCCATGTTGGGCGGCAGTAGCTTGGAGGTAGAGGTTTGTTTCCGCCCTATCTCTAGTCTGTCCATTGTGTCTTTAAGCAAGACACTTTACCCACCTTGCTTCTTGGTGTATGATTGTGGTGGTGATTGAAGAGGCCATAGGCGCGAATTGGCAGCGACTACTACTGAGGTAGTTTACCACCATCAGGGTGTGACTGTGTGAGCGAATGAATAATGCCAACAATCTAAAAATGGTATAAAACCAATGCACTATCATTTATTTTATGCTCTCAGTTTTGCTGAACGCTCACCCTGATGGTTTTGCTAACCTCTCTCTGTGTTCAGGTATGGCGTTATCCATGCCGGCGGTATCGGTAAGTTCCTGAGCGACTGGATTAGGAACGGAGAGCCTCCCTACGACCTGATCGAATGCGACCCCAATCGCTACGGGAAGTGGACGGACGTTCCCTTCATGTGCGCTAAAGCTCGCGAATCCTATGGCTTCAACAATGTGGGTAAGAAGAAGATAAATATGCCGACCCCAGCGGAAATTCTTCAAAACCTTCTCATGTTTTTTTCACTTTAAAAAAAAAAAAAAACGCTATGTCCTCCTTATTGTGCTGGTGTTTTTCAGTCGGTTACCCCAAGGAGGAGCGTTTTGCTGGTCGGCCAACCAGCCGGACAAGCGGTGTTTATGAGCTGCTGAAGGACAAAGCGTCCATGGGTTTCCATGCAGGCTGGGAACAACCTCATTGGTTCTACAAGCCTGGAGATGAAACTGGATATAAGTAAGACTTGTAAATCTTCTCTGACAGCCAAAATCCCTACCGCAACTGTTAGGCTAGAACAATAGCGGTTGTTTCCAGAGTTAGACGTTTGAACAAAATGCTCTTTAGCTTTTGGTTTTTATAAAACCTCTCCTAATTAACAAGCAATTGCACCATTCCTTCACCACATCCACTCTCTCTGTTTTCTTTTTACAATAGCCTGTCATCACTGTGGTTAAACAGGGAGAATATAGTAACAGTGCATGAGTACAACTTAGCACATCAGTAACACAAATCTTTCTCTTACATGTTAGAGTAAAAATTCCTTTCAGTTAGCGCAGAGACAAGCTCAGCACATATTATCTAACAGTGCCGCTAACTCAAAGCAGCAGCAGCGTAAGGGAACCAGTTAGATGCACTGGAAAAACAGCTGCTAACATTCAGCAACACATGCAGCTGTACACGTAGGATCTCAAGAACCACACAGACACTGATTCCTTGAGATGATCCACTGAGCATTTGGACTTGTGACAAACCCTGAGTGTGCAATCCAGTTGTCTCTTTCAGTTGCTGCGTACTTGGCTTATATGTGTCATGGACACGGATATTGCTGTAGTCAGTAGGTCAGCTTTAGTTCTCTAAAAGCAGGAATGGTTATAACTTTGTGATTCTGTCCGTAGCAACAACATCTAGGCCAAATTTCTACTTTTTTGTCTTCCTTAAATGCACTTTGTGTACTAATTAGCTTATGTTAGCATGCTAAGAAGCTAAATTAATATGGTGAACATGGTAACTATGATAGCTACATGCTAAACATCAGCATGTTAGTGTCCCTGGGAGCGTCTTAGCATGCAAATTTTAGCATTTGGCGCATTTTGAGCGTTTTAAAATATCATAAATGATAGTTTTTCATTGTAAGCACGTTAGCATGATGATGTTAGCGGTTAGCACACGGTCACTCTTTCAAAATATCACTCAATGAACGTCAGTGTGTTCATTGTGACTGTTAGCATTTAGCTAACGCTCGCCATTTTAAGACGTCGGATGTTAGTATTGGGTAATTTGGAGCATTTTTAGCATGATAATGTTAGCATTCAGCTTAAATTTACCATTATAAACCATGAGACATACATTATAATATTAATATTGTGTCATTGTGAGCTTTCCTAATAGGCTAATCTTAACATTTAGCTCATGTTCACCATTTTAAGGTGGTTTATGTCGGTACTGTGTCCTTGTAAGTGTGTTAACAAGCTAAAATTAGTAATTAAATCATACTTAAGTTGCCTGTAGTTGACAGTTGTGGCTTAAATCCTTGTGAATATGCTACTTTATTCCTCCCAGCCTTATATAAGTCTGTTTGAACAAGTAACATTTATTACGCCCAATAAAATTTGCCAATACAAAATGTTCTGCTTGTAAAAACAATTGACCCATTGATTTTTGCGCTCAGTCCCAGTTTCCGACGCACCAACTGGTTCGGACCAGTCGGCCGAGAGTGCAGGCTGGTGATGGAGAAGGTGGGCGTGATCGACCTGACGCCTTTTGGCAAGTTCATGGTGAAAGGGAAGGACTCGCATAAGCTGCTGGATCGACTGTTTGCTAACACCATGCCGAAGGTAGAGCACATGTGTTGAACTGTTGTTCACTGCAGCTGCCACAGACTGAGTGTACACATTTAAAACGGTTGTTTCTGACTTTTTGTCCCATGTGTTTTCAGGTTGGCCTCACCAATATCAGCCACATGTTGACCCCCGAGGGGAGAGTCTACGCCGAGGTCACCATCACACAGGTGGCACCAGGAGAGTTCCTGCTCATCACAGGGTCGGGCTCAGAGCTGCACGACCTCAGGTAAAAATCATCAATCCGTTCACACTTGAGCTTATTTCCTAGATGCAGTTAACTTTGCAGTAAAATCTCAAAATGTTTGTAGTAGCTTGGGGTAATGGATAGCTCCTAAAAACACAATGATTTCATTCGCGGTGCATTTTGAAAGCTCTGATTGGACGATTGTAGCAACGTTTTTAGACAGCTGCGACTCTCGCCAAGGTTTTCCAGCATGTCTATGGTGACTCCTTCAAAAATAATAATAATAATAATAATAACAGTGAGCTAACAAGACCATGCCACATTGCATTGAACAATTGGGTTTTCAATGTTTAACTCAGGTTGTGATACCACCAGTCACCACTAGACGGCTGCTGTTTATCACTTATTAATTTTAGTTGAAACATGTGCATTTAATTCAAACATTTACAATCTAACCTTTGTACTTAAAGGCGAGACACTACGGGTGAATAGGGTAAAATTTTTAACTGATGGATATCACCATGAAACAGTTTTCTGTGAATTTATACTTAAATATGCAGATGAGGAGTTATCTACTTAAACATGCGCTAATTTGCATACATTTCCAGAACAGAAATCTGAATAATGGGTAAAGTGAGGTTCAAAAGTCTTGATGCATTAGATTTCCAGGTATTTACAGAGGGAAATTTTCATCATTTTCATGCATATTTGCAGAAATTAATCCGTGCACGCTCACACATGCAAATGTTTTTATTATTCTGGTCGTAATATTAACCAAGAGGCAAAACGTCAGCGAACCAATATGGGCCAGAGTTGAGTCTCAAGCTGCGCTGGATAAAACTCTCTCGAAGTCTGTTTTATATCTCAGAAACTTAACCCCTTTCAGCAGCTGTTACCACGACACCCCTCCATCTGCTCCAATAGGACGACTGAATGTGCGACCACTTCACTGATCTCTGCTTCTACACAAGTCTCAATTACAGCCTGAAAAAAAAATGAGGGAGTCTGCGACCTCTAGTGGTCACAAACAAGCAACTGCACCGATCCTGATAACTTCAATATGTGAATTTGACCTCAGGTGGATAGAAAAAGAAGTTGCTGAGGGAGGATACGACGTCAACATCAGCAACGTAACGGACGACATCGGCGTGCTGGGCATCGCGGGACCGAACGCCCGCAAAGTTCTGCAGAAACTGACGGACGAGGATTTGAGTGACGCCGGATTCAAATTTCTCCACTGCAAGCCTATCCAGCTGGCCGGCATTCCTGTCCGGGCCATCAGGATCTCCTACACGGGTAACGCTCGCTGTGTTTGCTTTGACAGTTTCTTTCAGACAAACTACGACCAAACTGGAAACTAGACAGAATGAAGGAAACGGATAAACAAGTGAAATGATCTAAGTCTGTGGACGTGCAAAGCTGAAAAAGAAGTAAAGAAAACATAAAATATTAAGCAAGGTACAGAGAAGTACTCACCATGAGTTAAGTAGGAGCTACTTGACTTCAGCAAAGAGATGCTTAGACATTATTCTGACTTATTTAGACTTAAATATGAGATTGTAACTCAACATTATGAGATACTGGTCGTATATGAGGCTCTAAGTTAATGTTATGACTATCTCAGACATGTTATATACAAGTCATTAATGATGAGTTACTCTGGAAAAAATAAAAGATTCTACATGAAAAATAGGATTTAATGAGACAAAATTATGACCGGCTTTTAAAAAATATTAAATATTATGTCAATATTATGGATTGCATGTACGAACTTGTACGAACTCTATTAACTAAATGTTAAGTTTTTCTCAGACTTGATTATGAGATGCTGGTTTAAAATTATTAGGTATTAACTTAAAGACTGCGACTGATGCCAAAATATGAGATATTAAGTCAAATCTTTAAGTTTCTGATGCTAAAATGTGAGACATCAACTCAAAATTATACAACAAAATATAAAATGTCAAGACAATGTTTGAGTTACTGATGGAAAATATGAGATCAAGTCAAAATGATGATATATTTATACGAACATATGAGATATTGACTCAAAATATTGAGTTAATAGACAAAAGTTGGCAAAAATATGAAAAGAAAACGAGTTGTTGAGTTAAAATGACGAAATGTTGAGTCAAAATTGTGAGAGACAAAGATGGAAAACTATAAGAACAAGTCAAAACGGTGATATAATAACACAAAAATATAAATAGTTTGAGTTACTGGTAGAAAACTATGTGATCAAGTCAAACTTTGGAGGCGCTGATGCACAAATATGAGATATTAAAATCCAAGTTAACAGGCAAAGATTAGACAAAAATTAGTTGTCAAGGTAAAATAATGACAGATGAATATGAGAACAAGTCAAAAATGATGAGATACTGATCAAAATAAATGGGATGTGAAGCAATTATTGTGAGTTGTTGTGACAATTTGTTCCCTTAAGGAGAGATTTTGAGAATTAGTTTTTCTCTATAAGTTAATATTTTCCTTGCTTGACGCACTCGGTTCTGGGTGTATCTCAGCATCCTTTAACATCTTGTATTATGTGTGTGTTTGTGTTTGTGTAGGTGAGCTCGGCTGGGAGCTGTACCTTGACCAGAAGAACATGGCCGCCGTGTACCAGGCCATGATGGAGGCGGGAAAAGACGAGGGCATCGACAATTTCGGCACCTACGCCATGTCCTCGCTCAGGCTGGAGAAGGGCTTCAGAGGCTGGGGCGCTGAGGTGCAAATAAATATTTATAGGAACAGTTTAAGAGGGAAATGCATCAGTTCACTTCCTTAGTGTGAGTTAGAGGATCTGTTTGCTAACGGTGAAGCATCTGCGGTGCTAGCTTCCTAGCCTTCCAGCTAATAGTGGCTCTTCCTGTTTCTCCCCTTTGAATGATGAATACAGACTAGCGCCACCAGCTGGTTTGTAGAGTTATTACTTCTCTCATGCAGGCTCAGAACATACACCGATCCGCCACAACATTATGACCACTGACAGTAGAAGTTAATAACATTTAAACCATCTTATGACAATTCATTGTTCTGCAAGGACACTTTTGGACCTGGTATTCATTCGTGTGGATGTTACTTAGACATGTAGCACCCACTTAGACCAGACCAGGCCCCCCCCAACTCAACCCACAGAAACCTAAAGCCCCCTCCTCCCACTAACAACATTACAGGAGCCTTCATTGCCGGTGGTTCTTTGATGTTGGTTTGACGTGTCCATATCTTGCTGCCACACAGTCTAAAGGAGCCTTTAGTACATAAAATTACAACTTGTCAATCGATCTTCACAGATGAACTGCGATACCAATCCTCTGGAAGCTGGGCTGGATTATTTCATTAAACTGAACAAGGTGAGAGTGCTCTTCACTTTCCAGACTTTCTTTCTTTCGTAGCTGGGAATAGGATCAGAAGATGTTTGTGTTTGTGTGTTTGTCCAGCCTGCAGACTTTATTGGCAAAGCAGCCCTCCAGGAGATCAAGGCCAAGGGCCTGAAGAGGAAGCTGTCCTACCTCAGCTTAGACACGGATGACATCGACCCTGAAGGCAACGAGACGGTCTGGCACAATGGAAAGGTTTGCAACAAGTCATAAAATCACTTCACAGATTTGGTGTATTACGGGATTACTCTCGCTCAGCTGGAGCCCCTCGTTTTTTTTTTTTTTTCCTCTTCAGGTGGTCGGCAACACGACATCCGGAGCCTATAGCTACAGCTCCCAGCAGAGCCTGGCCTTCGCCTACCTGCCCCTGGACCTCTGCTCTGTGGGCCAGAAGGTGGAGGTGGAGCTGCTGGGGAGGAAATACGCCGCCATGGTCATCCAGGAGCCCTTAGTCCTCACCGAGCCCACGCGGACCCGGCTGCAGAAGAAGGCGAAGGGCAAAGCATAAACGCAGCTAAACCGCTAACTCAGCAGCTAATGAAGAACGACCCTACTGTGAATTAAAAATGAAAAGGTCCACGTGCTGGACTGTTTGTGTCTGCAGATCAGCTGAAGGAAAAGAAACGTGAAGGTGAAGTCATGTAATATTCAGAAACAGAAACTTGTTGTGTGAATTTACATCTTCTGAATGTGTTTCTGAGCCGCAACAACGGTTAATGCGTCGCCCTCGCACCACAGTGTCTTAAAGTGTTTGAAGAGTGATTGATTTTTTTTTTTTTTTTTAATTCCACAAATGGATGGTAAAAGTTTACGGGTCTAGTGAAGAATAATTGATTTTCAGTTAGAAAGGCGGCAAATTAAACCTTAAGTAGGATCTCATGAACGATGCTGTAAAAGGACATTGAGACTGTGCCAAACAAACTATATGAACATTATAACCAAAAAGAATCCTGTACAAAGACTTTTGTAAATGTCTTTTTTTTTTTTTTTACTAATGTGTACATTAATACATTGATAATTAAAGCATTGCACTCTTTGTTGTTCATTCTTGCTGCATTGTTGTAGTATATACAGCAAACTGTGTTAAATGTATACAAGAAAATATCATGACAACGATATTAGAAGGCAATAAATAAAGACAGAAATAGGAACATGTTATGCTGTTGATGTCACTATTTCACCATTACAACCAAATTAGCAATTAACTGACTGTGACTATAATTTAAAGTTTTCTGTGCTCTCGTTTTGGCATCTTTTATCTTTTATATATTGTTTTCTACATTTATCAGTCATGTGGTTATTGGGATTATCATTACTGGAAAACAAAACCATCCTGGCAATGTATCTAACCAATTAAACCAATTAACAATTTATAAAAGCAGGTGTCATGGAGATACTGATAATATTAAAGTTTTGAATTATTTAATATGAATCATGTTTTTATTTATTTGATTACTTTTATTCATTTTTTATTAGATTTATGATGGTTTCCAATAGCTCCCATGTGTCACATCACGTAATTTAGTCATTAGTATTCTTATTATTGCTTTTTTATTTATATTACATTATTATTAAATATTTTACGCATCTAGTATTTCATATATTATATAATTATAAGCATCATTTGTTATTATTCTCGTTATTATTGTTTGGGCAGCTACACGTGTATATTTCTTTGTAATTTGACGTCACGTCACGTGATTTACCGTCTTCGATCTGATTGGTTGCAGCGACCGTTTTAATTTAGTAATTTTGCTATCATTAAATACAATGTTATATTTTTAGTATTTTATATGTTGTATTATAATTAATTAATATTGATCAATATTGTCGTTAATTATATTTTATTTTATTTTTGTAAAAAAAAATAATAACAGTTTCCGTTTGGGCTATCAGCTGCCCCACGTCACATCACGTGATTCGCTGTCTTCCATCTGATTGGCTGCTGCGGTCCCGGCTGTGTTTTCAATCTGCAGAACAAGGAAGTGACCGCAGAGAGTGCTCAAACTTCAAAACTCCTTCATTTTTTTCAATCACAACTAAAAAAAACACTTGTTAGGACAAGTAATTCACAGCTGGAGCTTCCAGGAGTTTCTCCTCCACCGTTGAACGCAGCCGGACGCACTTCCTTATTGACTTAAAGCAGCCTCGCTCACGTGGTAAATAAGAAAATGGGGCTGGATGGTAAAGTTAAACTCCAGGCGGTTTACTGGACCGTCACAGCGGCGTTCATCGCTAACTTTCTCGCGGTTGTAGCCGCTAAGCCGCCGCCGCATATCGTGTTCATCCTGGCCGATGACTTCGGCTGGAACGACGTGGGCTACCACGGCTCCGAGATCCGGACGCCACATCTGGACAAGCTGTCGGCCAAGGGGGTCCGTCTGGAGAACTACTACGTCCAGCCTCTGTGCACTCCCTCCAGGAACCAGCTCATGACCGGGAGGTACCAGGTGAGATCCGCATCCTGTTTCAGGTGTGTCAGGTGTCCCAGACATCAGGTGCTTCAAAAAGCAGCAACAGCATGGGAAATATGTTGTTACTGTTCCCCTAGTTCCCCCAACTTTACATGCAATCGTGTTGTAATCTTATAATTAATAATTGTTATTTGATTGGGAGATTATTATATGTCAGGTATTAATTCATTAAAGTTGCCCACAGGTCATTGAAGAGGCTGGTTTCTTAGTTTTTACTTGAGATTTCACTGACATCACACATAGAAAACAGACAAATGGTGCAGAAAACGAAATATAACGTGTCAATAATAGTAATAATAATAATAATAATAATAATACTGAGCTTTGACACAACTGTGGATAAACTGTGGTGGATAATGACAATTTTCTAACTCAGAAAAAGTTCTCAAACTTCTTCAGATATGTTCAGTTTACAACAAAAGCCACTTTATGGAAGTGCTTTTTCAAACTAAAACCTAAAAAAAGGAATTTTTTATTCACACAAGACAAAGAAAATGAACATTAGAAGCGCGGTAGACCTGTTCAACCACCTGAAGTAAAATCATGCAGTGGAATGGGAGCAATGTGCCCCCCTTTTTCCAGTGCCACCCCATAAAACAAGTCAGACCGCTTATGAAAACATGAGGGAAATAGTTTTTTTACTGCATAAGAACACACACTGCAAACCTGTTTAATAAAGGAAGCCACTCAAGTGTAGACAGACAACATGACAGGAAAAAAACTGTCTAACTTGGCTGCTGGTGGAAAGAAGAACAAGACTTTTTGCATCATTGTCGCCACCGTTGGTTTCCTCTAAGTTTGTTCCATTTCAGCACAAAGCCGCCTCGTTTCCTAACAGCCCGTCCTCGTTTCTTTAACCCTCAGATCCACACGGGCATGCAGCACCAGATCATCTGGCCCTGTCAGCCCTACTGCGTGCCCCTGGATGAGAAGCTGCTGCCTCAGTTCATGAAGGAGGCCGGCTACGCCACACACATGGTGGGCAAGTGGCACCTGGGCATGTACAAGAAGGAATGTCTGCCCACACGCCGAGGCTTCGACTCCTACTTCGGTTTGTATAATGACGAATAAACACCGCTTTCTATTAATACACCGTCTTTGATCGACCATCTGGTCCAGAGTCTTCTTAAGAGGAAAGCTGTCAGTTATATTTCTCCGAAAAGCTGTAAAGAATCTGCAGGACTTTTCTGTCCCTGAATCATGTCTGCAGCCTTTCTGACGATCTGAGTGCAGCACGGAAAAACTTAAACAGGGAGGCAGGTAGAAAGAGAGGTGAGAAGAAAGGCAGAAAACAATCTGAAACCTTTAATAAAGGGTATGTGGCCTGAGAGGCAAAAAGTAGGGCAGAGAGCGGTCTTAAAACCAGGTTTAAATTAGGTTAGAGGCAAAGTCCAAGGCAGAAGAAAACGTTCTGATAACCTCTTGTAAAAATGAAACTGAAATCCAGGATAGAAAAACAATTATTAAACCACTCGTCAATCAGACAGTTTGTAAACTATTTGTAAATGTTATGCTGCCTGTGACGCAAAATCCAGGACAGAAAAATGGGCAGAAATAACACGTAAAAATCATGTGTTTCTCACAAGGCAAAATAAAGGGCACAAAGACTTACTGAAAAAATATCTCGTGCGCTGCCTGTAAGGCCCAATGTTGGGCAGAAGAATAATTAGATTTATGTAAATGTTATGGTGCCTGACAGGCAAAATCCAGGGATGATAAATGAATTTTTTTATTTTTTGTTCTAGAAACATTACTCTACCATTAAGTCACCAGACACACACAATTTGTAGACTCTGTTCATTAATAATAACAAAAAAAAAACTATGTTAAATTTCCAAATAAACGATTTTTAAACCATTTATAAAACGTATGTTACCTGTAAGGTGAAATTCAGGGCTCAGAATCGTTCTGAAAACCCATTTTTCAATCGTATGTTGCCTGAGAGGCAAAATCCAGGGCAGGAAAACTGTTAAAACCACGTAGAAACTTTCAGTTTTTGTGTTTTTAAATCCTGTTTAATAATTTTCTAGTGCACATAAATTGTGATTGATTGTTTATCTCCAGGTTACCTGACGGGAGGGGAGGATTACTACACTCACATCCGCTGTAATGCCATCGCCGCCCTGAACCAGACTCGCTGCGCGTTGGACCTGAGGGACGGGGAGGAGGTCGCCACCGCGTACAAGGGGGTTTACTCCACCGAGCTGTTCAGCCAAAGAGCCATCACCGTCATCGAGAAACACTCCAACTCCAGCGAGGTGAACGCACACTCTCAGATTGTTGCTTTTAGTCCAGAGAGAGAAACATCAAAGCGTCTAATTTCCGGTTCGTCTCTGTTCTGTCCCGGTGCAGCCTCTCTTCCTGTACGTGGCGCTGCAGGCCGTCCACTCGCCCATGCAGGTGCCGGATCGCTACACGGAGCCCTACGGCTTCATCAAGGACCACGACCGCAGGACGTACGCCGGCATGGTGTCGGCCATGGACGAGGCCGTGGGCAACATCACCCTGGCCCTGCAGCAGAGAGGACTCTGGGACAACACGGTGCTCGTCTTCTCCACCGGTACGTTCCTACGTTCAGTCCCATGCTTTAGTTTAATTCAGGTTTGACTGAAGCTTTAACATTTTCTTTTATCAGTTCAGTTTAATTCAATTTAAAACGCTTTATTTTGATTTAATAAACAGCGCAACATCTTAATCAGTGACCAGAAGGCTGAGGCTCATAGTATAAACCTACTTTATATAATCAATCTGACTGAATATCTACAGAAAAATACTAAACTTAAAATATTCAAATAAAAAACAAACAAAATCAATCAATTCCTCTTCTTACAATCTTTTTACATTTCTTAATTTTTATTCCTCGCTCGAAAATTTATTTCTAATATTTTTAATCGAACTGTATCCAAGTATTTTAATGTGCCGCGTTTTTGTAGTCTTTAAAAGTAGCTAAAAATAGACACAAAAACAGCTGATTGTCTTCACACAATGTGGAGTTTCCATAAAAAAATATAAATAATTAAATAATTTGTCTACATAGAAGTGGAGAAAGGTGTTAAAGGCAAATATTAGCTCCTAATAAACCATGTAAACTCCTGATCTGATCAGTTTGGATTAAATTTAGTGTCATTAATGAGTTTTTGGGAGGAAACCAGAGAAAACCGCTACTAATTTAGTTTTATTTGGATTGTATTATTAATTATACATATGAATATTATGATAACAGTGATGGTAGGTGAATAATCCAGGCAATTTGTTTTAAGTCTGCCATAAAAAAATAAAATAAAACCAAGTCTCTGTAGCATCAAAACGTTCGCTTGTGTCAACGCTGCCAAAACTAATATTAGTAGCGGCTGTAGAAGAAGAAGAAGAAGCAGAGTCATGCGACTTAACGTGTGCTCTACGTGAACTTTACTCTGAAAAATGAAGTCAGTCAGAGAGAAATGAGTTAATTATGGAGTGTGGTAGTAAGAGATCAAGATTCAATACACGATCCGTGGAGTCCACTCTCAGGTTAAGGCTGCACTTAATTAAACAACAACAACAACAAAACGTTAAAAAAGAAGAAGAGAGAAAAATGTCTCCCGGAGACAAATTTTCCAGAGAGGGTTAGGGAGTTTGTGGAGCTGGACAGAGGAGAGAACACAAGGTACGAACTCCCGTCTCCACACTACATTAACTCTGACAGAAATATTCACTGGCCTGAATCCAGTCGAGCCGAGGAGAAGACGAGGAAGGACTTTATGAGTCCACGGGAGGAGGATGTTTAGTTTATTTAAGATCAGTGAAAAGTGAGGCATCCCTAATAAGGACCAAAAAAGCTGGAATCTGAATGATTTCAATTGATTTCAGATAAAAAAAATGGTCGCGTTCATGTTGCCAAACTTTTGTCATACTCTAGTTTGTCCACAAGAGGGCGCTGTTACGCTTCAATTAGATGCTTATAGATATTTTATTTATCCACATCTGTACAGGCACTCAGCACCACTACCAAACATAATCTATTACTAAAGAATAATCTACATACGCCCTATTTACAATAATAATTAAGTTATTTAATATTAAAATGGAACGAAATGAAGTATAAGACGAGGAGCTGCACAGACTCATCTCGTGCTTCGTATATAAACACGCGGCCGCTCGCAGGTTTCCACATGTGGAACGGTTTCAAGGAGGTAGGTGACTCCTTTGAAGGGCTATTTTTAGGGACTTTAAAGGGCAATTAGAAGACAGGAACAACAATGCTGTGAAAGTTAAATGCCAGTGTTTTCATGCCTGCGGTAGGTGGCCTGTTCTTCATTGTTCTTCCACACATTTGGCTGGATTTTAGGTGGTGGGGGGGGGTGTAGAGGCAGCCATATGTTGGACAGACTTTGCTCATGTGGAGCTGAGGGGGGGAAGAAAACTCACAATACTTCCTGCTTCCGTGTGAATACGATGCAGAGGTGATGTAATCCGCGAACCCACCTCCCAGCGCCCATAAATTGTTCTATCTGCTCGCAGCTTTTAATTTGAAATTCGTCACGGTCGAGTCTGCTTTCAGCAGACTCGGGGCCCCGGCGGGAGAGCAACGAGAGCCCTGAACTTGTTGCACCTCCCGAGTTTTCCTTTCACGATGAAAGCTCCTGCGAACTGGACGGCCGGACGGCCGGCGGCCTCCTCGCTGCTGGGACTCTACTGTAAGCGAAAGGGGAGGCGGTAGGTGGAAAGTTTGGGCCTGCAAAGAGCCAAGGCAGCTTGAAAAGACATTAAGGAGCAGACGGTCCTTTCCAGAACGGTTTCTGGAAGCCGGAGCAGGACTACTTCCTGGACTTGCATGACAGTGAAAGGGGAGCCCTGGTGGTTGGATGCGATTGGTCAAAGTGTGTTTACACTGGACGGACGTGTTGGGATGATGACAGCGGGTCTGTGTGTGTGTGTGTGTGTGTGTGTGCGGTTGTGTAATGGTTGGATTTAATGCAGACAGATGGATGAGCGGCGTTTTTTTAAGCCAAGCTGGGGACTCACTCGGGGGGGGGGGGGGGGGGGGGGGGGGGGGGGGGGGACGGTGTCAGCCGGTCACTTCTCGTCCAGACTGAAATATCTCGGCCGTGTTTCCCAGAGGACGAATCCTGACCGACAGTGACGACCTTTTCCTCCCTCAGTCACCGTGAAGTTCACATGTGTGATTTTAAGTGAAATTTATTCCCAGTTATTGGACGTGAAATTTTGCACAGACGTTCGTGTTTTCCCCCCCGGTGGAACGTTAATGATCCTCAGAAACAACAGTTTAGATCAGGGACACATGAAGTCATTAATTTGGAAGCCTCCCTTATTAACAACACACAATAAATAAATAAATATAAAAAGCTACAAGAAGAAGAAGAACTAGAAGAAGGGGAGGAATAAGAACGAGGAAAAGAATTAGAAGAACTACTGGTAGTCTCAGTAAAAGAACAAGAACAAACACGGAGAACAGGAAGAAGAACTTGAAGAATGATTAGTAGAAGAAAAATAGGAAGATGGAGGCGAATAAGAATGAGAAAAAGAACTAGGAGGCAAACTAGAAGAAGAATAAAATGAAAATAAAAGGAGAAGAAGAACTAGAAGAAGAGAAACTTGATGAATTAGTAGTAGAAGAAGAATAGGAAGAAGAATTAGTCGTAGAAGAAGAAGAACTAGTAGAAAAAGAGGAAGATTGAGATGGAGAGGGATGAGAATGAGATAAAGAATTAGAAGAACTAGAAGGAAAGAAACTAGATGAATTAGTAGCAGTAGAAGAAGAAATAGAAGAAGAACTAGAAGAAAAAGAGGAAGATTTAGATGGAGAGGAATAAGAATGAGAAAAATAATTATAAGAACTGGATGACAAACTTTGTAGTAGAAGAAGAAGAAAGATCTAGAAGGAAAAGAGGAGGAAAGAAATTAGAAGAAGGAGAATGAGAGAAACTATTGAAAAACTAGATGAATTAGTTGAAGAGGAGGAAGAAGATAAACTTGTGCAAGATGAACTAGAGGAGAAAAAGTATTAGAACTAGAACAGAAAAACTACATGAAGAACTAGTAGAAGAAGAAGAATGCAAAGTAGCAGAAGAAGAAGGAGAGAGGAAAGCATTATTAGAAGAAGAATAAATAAATAAATAGTGTCATAACGCTCCCTCATCAAACAGACGTTGTGTTACACTTTGTGTCCTCAGACGTGTCTTCATGGTTCTGCTCAGACTGAAGCAGAACACGGTGGAAAACCAACGTTTAGACACAAACGAATCGATTAGTTCATCTGTCTCGTCTCTGCCTCCTGACCACGTCGTCTTCCTCGTTCGTGTGTCGACAGATAACGGAGGCCAGACGCTGTGCGGCGGCAGCAACTGGCCCCTGAGGGGGAGGAAGTGGTCCCTGTGGGAGGGGGGCGTCCGGGGGGTCGGGTTCGTCTCCGGCCCGCTGCTGAGCCGACCCGGAACCGTCAGCCGCGAGCTCGTCCACATCTCCGACTGGCTGCCCACGTTGGTCGGCCTGGCCGGGGGGAGGAGCAGCGCGGCCCCCACCACCTCCAACACCACCACCACCACCACCACCTCCAGGCCTCTGGACGGCTTCAACGTGTGGAACACCATCAGGTGAGTCCTGGACCAGAGTTAATGTGGCCTGAGCACCGAGCCAGACCAGCTCCGGAGGTTTTGACAGCCTGCCCTCTCTTTGTGCCTTTTTTCCGATCCCCTCCTCCCCCCCCAACTTCACCACCACCACCACCACCACCACCTTCCTCAACTCACTCCAGCCTGTTTCTTGCAGGAGCCCCCCGCTCCTTCAATAAGCCCTTTGTTAATGTGGCGATGGGAGCTCAAAGAGAAGGAAATTCCATCAGTCATTCTCACACAAATCTGCTACTCCTTCCATCCCTTCTGTTTGTTTTCTCCGTGCTAAGATAGCCTGCGCTCAGATCCGCTAATTAGCTTAGCCACGAGTCCTTTAATGTGCAGATTATTATAAAAATAATATGTTAGAATTCGTTTTTTTTTTTTTATTCAACTTCTTGTACACGAGCTTTAATCTTAAACGGAATAAACTCCATTTAAGACTCTTGGTAATGACACTTTCTTGAGTTGAGAACTGAAAAGAGACCGATCAGCCACAACATTATGACCACTGGCAGGAACCCCTGTTTATTCTCTGATTATTCAGTTGTTTTGGAGGCACAATATTAGCAAGGTGGTCATAATGTTATGCCTGATCGGCGTGTGACACAATTTCTTTGCATCCACTTCTTCAGTAATGACACATTCCTGACTTGAGAACTTAAAAGATACCGATCAGCCACAACATTATGACCACTGACAGAAACCCCTGTTTATTCTCTGATTATTCAGTTGTTTTGGAGGCACAATATTAGCAAGGTGGTCATAATGTTATGCCTGATCAGCATGTGAATTTCTTGCATCCACTTCTTCACATCTGGACGACTTCAGCTTCACTAGAATCTAACATTACCTCCATATAACGACATTATAATCGCAGCTAAAATAACCAGCTCATGCATAAAAAAATAAAAATAAAATAGAGTAAATAAATACTCTAAACTCATCCCTACATTGTTTTTTAACCGTAAACCGATATGTGACATAATAACATGTGTGTCCGGGTCGTCGGGCAGCTGTCACCGAGCCCCCGGGGCTGACTGACACTTTAGATTTGTAAACTAAATGCGGACACAGTGAAAGGAGGTGAAATTGAGGGCTGCAGCAGAAAATCGAGGCTTAACCGGTGACCGCAAACTACCGCTCACGGCCTCCACTTGACGCGATTGGCTGACGCACGTCAGCTGACCGCCGGGGCTCTTGGGTTTTCTGCACTCTCAACTCGGAGCGCTGTTTGTTTTTGCAGCTTTTACAGTTTGATTTGGTTGTAACGGTCTCGCCTGTTACAGTGAGCGTCAGCTTCGGGCCGGGGCCTGGTTATTTTAGTTGTGTTATCAGACGCTGTGGTCAGTGAGAGCGGTGCGGTCAGAGACTGTGACTACCAGCTGCTTCACATTTACAGACCCCGCTGGATTTCACTGTGCATGAGTCAGACTCGTGGTGGTGGTGCTGGTGGTGGTGGTGGTGATGGTGATGGTTGTGTGTCCATGACTTTATAAGTAACACTGCTTTTATCTTACAGCAAAGGGTACGCCTCGCCCAGAGTGGAGCTGCTGCACAACATCGACCCTCTCTACTATGACATCGCTCCATGTGAGTTCACATTCAATTGTTTTGTGTAAAAAATCCCCAAAAGATGCTTCTTTTTACCAACGAAACATCTCTCAACCTTGACATAAAACACAGATAATTACAAACTTTAAATAGAAAATTTGCCTCTTTTCTGGAAAATATATTGACTTAAATGATTAAAAGATGTGTTTTGAAATCTGAGCTTTGCGCTCCGGCAAATGAAACTGAACAAGGACAAATCCTTTGCTAATTTTGTCACTTAAATAAAGAAAACACAAATTTTAAGACTTAAATTAACATCACTGAAGGATTGTGAGAGTTTATGAAGGAGAACAGATATAATACAAACAGTTTTTCATACTTAATAGTTACATTAGTTCAAAAACTTTAAAATGTAGTTGAAGGCGTCCAGTATTTATGGGTGTCAAACATAGGGCCCGGGGGCCGAAAACTGGCCTAGCAGAGGGTCCAGTCTGGTCCGCCGAATGAAGTTGCACAAAAGTAGAATACATTCACAATTTTTCAATAACATTTAACACACTTGTCATTGAGAGGGTTGTTGGGGTTGATGAGGGGGTAGACCTTGGACAGGACCAGCTGTTTTAGCTTTAGCCATCAAAGTAGCTGCTATAGCTAATATTTCTACAAGCAGTTGTACTGTTTTAGTAAGAGTTGCAACAAAACAGGCCCAGAACTAAAATGTTGAAATTCCACTTATTGGTGCTGGAAGTCGATAATGAGCCGATAAGGATGGATATAAGAAAGTTTTTTAAGAAAGTAAGTGTTCGTCACTGCTGGCAGTAACGCTTAGCTAGCTCCAGCTAACAGCTAACAGCAGAAAGTCCCATGTAATTAATGAATTAATTAGGCGTGAAACAGGAGCTGAGCTCTTTGACATGACGTGCGAATAAATATAATTATTTAAATAAATTTTCACTCTTTGTTAGCTGTTTGTGACATTTTATTCTCATGTGCTATGTTCGCTTACATCTTGTGCATCTCCTTGGGGGCTAAGCCTCCCCGTGTCTTTAAAACCTAGTGACACCCCTGGTTACAGATTAATGTTTCCGATATAAAACAAACAAACAAAGCAACCAAATAAATAATTGCAAATACACCTTAATTTACCAGCTTATGCACAGATAATAAAACATTTTTCTTTCTCAGATTCAGTGCAGATATATGAGAAAGAATAAAGGTTAAACTGATCCTGATATTGTTTTGCACTTGCATACCTCTCTGCTCCTCCAGTGCAGAGTTGCACTTGGTGGGAGTATGAAGCCATCGTGTTGGACTCTCAAAGTCGTAATTCATCGACAGTTTTCTCTCTCGTTTCCACGAGTGCGTCTGACCCAAGTAAAAACAGACCCGAGAGCCCGAGAATCATCCGTTATGTAACATTTGACCAAACCTTTTTATTGAAACTTGAGCAACGTGTGTTTTTAAATTACCTCGATTGGGCTGCGATTGTGGATGATCTCAGGTTTGCCGGCTTGTATCGGTGGACGTCCAGTTTCGTTTCATTTAATCTAGACAAATTTTACTTCCTACTCCTATTTTCCAGCGGTGTCAGCGGTGTTGAAAGCTGAGATAGCTGGGAGTGCAGGGTGGGTGTGCGTCCTTTAACCTCTCTGTGATTCTAGGGAGGATTCCAGGAAACATGTCATGTGACTTTTTTTTTTTTTTTTCGTCTAAACCACTTAATATTTGGCGAACCAAACCGCTTCCATCTCTGAGGAGCTAGTGGGGCTCTGGTCTGACTATTTTCTGACTCTTGGGGAGGACCCCTTCACCTTGGTCAGAAATAGCATAGGAGGAGCTGCTGTTTTCTTTTTTGTTTCCAAAATGTTTCACAGATGTGCCACAGTGGGCATCGTGATGAGAGCAGATGAAATCCATCGTGGAGGTGTACTGGTACAACATCTGTAGGAGTTTTTTTTAAAAGAATAATCACAAAGTGCAGCAAAAATAAAAATAAAACATGTGTCTTGTTTTTTTTTTTTATTATTATTATTTTAGTCTCCACCAACTCACAGTGAAAAAATGTGGCTCTTTTGTTTCCAGATGTTCCAGCTAGCTGCTAATCCTTTTATGCTGCATTAAAACGTTCCCAAAACCAAAACATGAAGCTAAAAGACACTAAAATCATCTCAATAGGTCGTGCTGGTTTAGGAAGGTTTAGGTCAAAAATAGGAGCATCTCAGTTAGTGGATCGGCTCTATATTGAGTTTATAGTGGTAGTGAATGGATGTTCTTAATGGAGAACTAAAACAGCTCATAGGTCTTGGAGCTCTCATGTCCTAGGACAGAGGTCTTGAACATTTAAGTAGGGACCCCCGACCTACTTTTTGTGTTCTATATTTACTTGGCCTAGTGCTATTTATAAATATACATTATTATTAGCATTTTGTATTCAGTATTAAGCTATTCAAACAATACACAGGTTCAAATATTTAGTTTTTATTTCAAATGTGCAACATGTCGTGGCATAAACATGAAATAAACATACCTAATGGATATATATGTGTATATATATATACATAGCTAAATGTAGTAGGGTCAATGAATCACCTGGCTTGGCTGATGGAAGCGAGCTGCACTGTTAGCTTCTCCTCTGCTAACTGAATAAGTTCTCAACCAATTGCGGGGACCCTGACAGAGTCGCCGTGTAATATGCAGCCTTGCGATTGGCTCAGTGAAGTGATGGCTGAAAGGTAACGTCTTCTGCCTCCATTTATGTCTTTACAAGTCATTATTACACAAGATGAGACGTTTCAATCTCTTGTGCCAAGATGAAAGGCAAAACGCAAACCGAACAGCAGGTTAGCAGTCGGCTACCAGCTAGCAACCAACAAGAAGACACCAGCTAACTAGCCTAGCCAACAGCAGTAGGTAAGAAGTGATGGGATATGTAACTACATGTCAACCAACACATCTCCCCACTGCAAAACACAATTAGAAACCCAGTTGTCAGCTACCACTAGCAACAAACAAGAAGACACCAGCTAACTAGCCTAGCCAACAGCAGTAGGCAGTATGCAGCACATCATTAGGGTTTTCAAGTGGGCACCTCCCTTCACCGATGTTTTGTTAGTTAGACCCACGACACCTCAAGAACGATTAACAGTGCGTTCCAGCATCCTGGTGGATCACCCCTCCATTGACATGTGTGACTTTCAAAAGACATTTAAATTTGTGGGGGGAAATTGAAAAAAAATATATATAAAAATGTTTTATCAATCAAACATGTTGCTGCAGTACCTCTGTGGACCCTCTAGGGGTCACGGACCCCCTGTTGAAGACCCATGTAATAAGGTCAGATAAAAAAAAAAAATCTCTCTCCTCTGCAAACAAAAACAGTTTTGAAGGAATTTAGCCTCAGTGCTGCTTCAGTCATCCTCAAAGTTTACTGATTTCCATCTAAATAGTCGGGACAATAAGTGGACCCGGTGAAGGACGACACCGCCGCTCTCTTTACAAGCTCTTTTCCTCCCCTCATGCCCTCATGGTTTATGTCTGAATCTTTATTGCCGGCCACCGCGGTGACAGCCACCCTCCTTTGGCGCATTCCAGGCTGAGATTCTCCTCTTTGAAACCTCGCTCTCCCCCCTTTTTTTTTTTTTTGTTTTTACTCTCAGGCTCTCCTCATGCGTCCTTGGGTTTCTCTGTTTAGCTCATGAAAAGACTTTTCTTTCCTTTCATGTCGCTTTCCCCCGTCGCCGTGTGAGAAGAAGGACTAAACGGGTCACAGAGGGGTCCCTGAACTTCTCAGAGAAAGAGAGAAACACTGGACTCGGCCCCAGGCTTTAAATCACTCCCCCCCCTTCCATACTCCTCCTTCGAGCAATTTCTCTTCTTCCATCTCTTCCTCCCTTTTTTTTTCTTAAGCCCAATAGTGGCTCATCCTGCTGTGGGTCCAGATGAGCTGCAGCCTGCTTTGAGGCTCAGGCAAAAGAATGAATGCTAAGAAATGTGCACACAGAGAGCTCCTGTCGGGGGGTTTGAGGCCCAGCAACATTAAAAGAATCCCGTTCACACCTGATTCTGAAAAGCCCCACCCCCCGACTCGTACCCAACGAACCCTGTTGTTTACACGAAGCAGGGAGCAGCTTATTGCGAGCGACAACAATTAACACGGCCACATTTCATTTGCAATCACCAAATAATTAAATGTCAGAGCTTTTATTGTGCGGTGGCTAAAAGGCTGAGATCGGAAATGTTTCACTCCTTCAGTCATGTCCCTTGTGGTCGAATCGTCTCATATTAAAACCGCTCCTATGGGAACGTCTTTATGCAAAGGATGCAAAGAAATGGGTGTTTTCTACAGCTTTAGGAGGACGATTATAAAGATAAATTAGCCACAAATCTGCCTAATCACAGTGATTCAGATTTGGAGACATTTGTTAAATGGATTCATGTTCTCTATACAAACCACAGAGATTCTGACCAATAGCTTTGTCTCAAAACTTCATTCAGCTTCAACAGCGTTCAGCCCAACAAGGCTGTCATCTACCACCGATGCTATTCACTTTAGACATTGAACCTGTTGCTGTGGCTCTCAGAGCCCACGAGGGCATTCAAGTAGGCAAACAAGAACACAGGATATCTTTGTATGCCGATGATGTCATCCTTTTTCTTACCGGGCTTAAAGATAGTATAAGTATATAGAAAGATAGTATATAGAAAGTAAAATCTAATTGCATTAAGCCTCTGGAGCTGACCAACACGTAGGTGCGTCCAGATCACATGACCAATTTGAGACGACGTAGCAACAAGGCGCAGTGTCACTGAGTCTCCATTTCAACTTTTGTAGAAAGTGCTAACTTCAACCTATATATGAGTGTTAAATAGTGTGGATAGGCCAAGTAAAACTACACTTATTATACATATTATACATATACATATTGTTGTTATACTTACTATATATATAACTTGCGCCACTTTTTCCTGAATATTGCCGTTGTGTTGGTGCACATCTGATGAACGGGAGAAATGGTGAAGCAAGCAGAGATCGCTAGCCAGCTTCAAATGAGGGCTGGATACCAAGGCCAGTATCGGTATTGGATCGATACTAACGTTCTGAGATCGATACTTTTGTTATAGTTTTTCTTCTATACGTCCAGTAAATGACTCGTCACAGAGTTCATGCAGATTCTCTCTCAGTTTGTTGTTTTTGACTGACTTTGTTACGGATTTTATTTTCCACTGTTATTTACATTGTTGTATTTATATTTTTGTTACATTGTTCCTTTGTCTTATTTTGCACTAATGACTTTTTTCTAAAACAATTGTGTGTAGTAAAAGGTGAATTATTTAATTGTTATACTGTTAAATTGCTTAATATCAGTTTAGTTATATTTTATATTAGTTAATTAGTCAATGGAAACAGGTTTATTAGACTAAAATATTTGTCTTGTATTTTATCATAATCATAATCAACTAACTAAAGGCAGAATTGCAAACTAAGCTAGCCCTGTATTTACTTGGTATCGGATCGATACCAAAATTCCCAGTATCGCCCAACTCTCTGCAAATGCTGAAAGCAAAAAAACAAAACAAAAACAAACACACAACAACAAGAACATAGGATATCTTTCTATGCTGACGATGTCATCTTTTTCTGGCCAGGTTTAAAGATAGTATGCAAATCAAAATTTGGAGAGTTCTCTGGATATAAAATAAACTTCTCTAAGTCATCACTATTATTTCTAAATAAAAATGAACATCTGACGCCAACTGTAAAGATTACAAAGTAAAACAATTGTTTGTCACCTGAAATCAAAACTATCTTTAAATTATGACTCGCTAACAGAAAACTAATTACCATTTGTTTTTTGTAGACATGTGCTTTCACTTCTTGCAGATATTTTCCTTAAGTGCAGAAATAGCTCGTAGAAACTATACGTATTGTTATTGATTAGCGCAGTGTTCCTATCGTTCATAGCATATTCGTGGAGGCTGGTGTCGAGTCGACCACATTTCCACCATGTTTTGTTCCGTGAAATAATTTCTGTTCTACTCGATTCCCGCTGATTTTTACGGGCACAATAAGAAGTCTATCTTCTGTTTATTTTTGCACCTTCACTTGATACTGAGGGCGATTTCCAGGTATGCACCAAAAATCTGGTGCCAGTCTTCCTTACCCGTATGGTTTACACCGACGTCCACAGAGGACGCTTTGTGTCCACTAGTAGACTAATAACATCTTAATCTGCCATTTTTTAAATTCTTTTCTTTTTCTTCTCTTTTTGAGGTGGATGACCTCCATGATCAGCTCTGTCCTCTGTGTCTCTGCAGGTCCTGGCAGGGATCCTCGGTTAACTTTGGCTCAGGCGGTCAGCGGCGGACCCTCCTGGGCCAACTCCACGTTCAATGTGTCCATTCACGCTGCCATTCGATCCTCAAACTGGAAGCTGCTGACTGGGTACCCAGGTCAGGAACTCGTATCACCTCTAACGACATGTTTAGTCTAAGCGGGAAGTGGAGAGTCGAGTGTAATGTGCACACAGACACATAATAATAAGAAGAAGAATAATAAAGGCTTGGATTTACGTAGCGGCTCTTGAGGTACCCAAGGTTGCTTCAACTCTTATCGCTGCTGTGGTGGAATGACAGCAATGTTGACCTATCAGGCATAACATTATGACCACCTTCCTAATATAGTGTAGTTCTCTCTGCAGTTCATCAGGCAGGAACCCACAGCTTGACAGGGTGGTATCAGCAAAGCAGCAAAACCTGCTGAGGTGTTCAGGCACTTGACTTTAGCCAGGTTCTGTGGTCCTAGGTGTGCAGTTAGCTAAAAACATGAGCCTGTTGTGCTAGGCTAACGTTAGCCATCCAGACCAGAATGTTATAAAATCTTAGGATCCAAGCGAGTGATGAATGAAAAGCTTTAGATTAAGAGATGATCTTAATGGTGCATGGCTAAGGAAGTGACTAAAACGCATTAAAAAAGTGGATAGATGTCTCTTTGTGCCAGGGATGTTTGTCAAGGTAGAGTTTCTGTTGTGTTTCCATCCATTTAGATTAGATTAGATTAGATTTAACTTCATTGTACTTCACAGGTACATGTACAGAGCAACAAAAAGCAGTTTAGCATCTAACCAGAAGAGCAGTGTAGTGGTATATAAACACACAATGATTGACTGAGGTATTATGGACATAATATATAGATGGATTTGTGCGTTAAATTAAGGATAGGAACTATAACATAACTTTAGAGGAAGTGGGAAGATGATAAATTAAATTAATTGGGGGGATCAGTTTTGGATCTAGTGAATCTGGAGGCCGGGTCAACACCTTGTGCTGTTCTTCATGTTTTTTTTGTTTTTTTTTGAGTGTTTTTGTGTGTGTGCTATTAAGGAATGTCATTGCTATGGGGTGGGGGGCAGTGGTCTTCTGACAATGGTCATAATGTTGTGGCTAATCGGTGTATAATGCACACAAGGGGTTAATGAGACGCAGGTAAAACTAATTAGAAGGAAAAACCAATTAACCAATCAAATTGGAGAAAACACAGGAAGTGACACAAGAAACAAAACACCAGGAAGAAACCGAATCAGAAATAATAAAACACAACATCATAACAAAATACTGGTCTTATTGTAGGTGTAGCAGCATTGGATGTTTTTACTGTTGCATTAACATGCTCCGCTCTAATAATACGTCCACGAGCCACCTACGGAAAACCACAGAAGAAGAAACTGAAAATAATCTTTCTGCCTGTTTCCACTTCCTGCAATTTAAACAGTTTTTAAAAGACGTTGTTTGTCGCAAAAAGATAATAACAATGTCAGTTTTGAATTGCGGTTTTGTCTCAGAAGAGTTTCCTTTGAGTCTGTAGGAGCATTGTTGCTATTTTTTTTTCTTTCTCTTCTTCAGTTCCAGAAAACTAAAAAATAAAACGCAGAGCTACCGTCAGCTGTCACTGGTTTGCTCTCAGTCGAGTTGTTTCCAAGTTATGGGTCTAATTTAATCATTTTTATCCACTTTCAGCCTCATTCGTTTCCTTCCCTTCTCTGCTGCTAATGCTCTTCATCTGCGTTCCCTCCAGGTTGTGACGTTTGGTTCCCTCGTCCCGGCTTCAACACCTCAGACTTGGACCCCTCCAGGACCGACCCGCTGAAGCCCGTGATGCTGTTTGACGTAGAAAACGATCCGGAGGAGAGGAACGAGGTGTCGGCTCAGTTCCCCACGGTGGTCGAGTATCTCCTCACTCGACTCCAGCGCCTCCAGAAAGGCGCCCTGCCCATAACCTTCCCCGACGACGACCCCAGATGTGACCCGGGCCCCACCGGAGCCTGGGGGCCCTGGGCTTAGACGACATCTCCGCTGTCATCGACAGACGTTGGGAAGGTTGTTTTTTTTTTTACTGTGAATTATAAAATCAGGGAGTTGTCTTCTGTGGAGAAATATGAAGTTTTACAAATCTTTTATTCTGTCGTGATTCCAGTTTAACACATATCCCGTCACACAGTTTGGATCAGGAAGATTTGTACTAGGAGATGTAAAAAATGTGCAGGACGTGTTATTCATTCATTCATTCGTCGTTACTGATCACAGCTCAGTTAATAGCTTTTCGTTACACATGCTGCTGATTTGTAAGAACTACTGGTGCGTTTCATTTGGACTCGGGAGTCGGAATTTCCGAGTTCCGAGTTGGAATTTCCAACTGGAACGTCCCCAAACTGGGATTTTCTCCTCGGAAAGTCACAGAATCCTCACTACCCTCGATATTCAGGTTCCAAGATGGCCGCCCCCGTGTGTAAACAGTGATTAGAAGATCCTGTAATATTCTGTTTATTGTCACTTGTGATTAGTTTTTGTTGCATTAAATCATTCGTACAGACAGGATTTTTCCACGTACATATGTTGAAATGCTGTTATAGTGTAATTTTATGTGTTATATGGGAACTACAAGCCCATGTCATGCTAACAACGGCTAAAAACAACAGCCTGGTAAAACCAAAACAGAGTGATTAATAGTGTATATTTTTCTACATTTAAACAAAACGTTTTAACATTTTTATAAATTTCTGCCTCATGTGGTGTTGTAGATTAATAATTCTGGTTAAAAAAACTCATGAGTTGGTTCAAGTTATCTGTTCCACAATTTGTGCAACTTAAATAGCCTAATTTTAGTTTAACATTATAGCAATAATATCAAGGACAAGTCGAGAGCTTTCACTGCCAACTTGTTTTCCGACTTCTGTAACTGGAACGTCGATAACTCAGGTGTGACGCCGTTCCCAGCTCCGAATTCCACCCTCCGACTTTAAATGTAAATGGAACGCACCATTAGCTTCCTCCCGATTCAGGCATTTGCACTTTGTTGAGGAGAAACAAGAGGCTGCATATAAGAGAGAGAGAGAGAGATGAAATAATGTCAAATGACTGAGTGCACTAATGAACGTGGAATAAAGTGAGTAAATCCTCGTCTGACTGGATTTTAGGGTCTTTGAGCTTCTTGTTTCGGTTTGTCAGCACTTTATATGTAAAGCTTTTCGTCCACCTCTTTGCAGTTTAGAACTAGCTGCCAGTATGGGTTCGCTGGCTGTTTTTTTTTTTCTGTGTGCAAACAAATCTAGTCTTTTTTTCAATCAAATTGCCAACGTCCAGCTCGTCTCATTCTGCTGCACCTGTTTATTCCTCAATTTAAAATTAATATATTGTCCAAAGCTAGTTTATAAAGATGGATGACATCCCCCCTGAGGTGCCATGAGGTAAAGCCAGAATATTACAGTTGCCCCCTAGTGGTGGGTTGCCATGTTGGTCAAACCCAATCCAATCTGTTTGTTTTAAGGTTTATGTAGCTCAGGAGCTAGCTAACCAAGATGAGGTTCACACATCTCATGGTTGCAAATGCCCGTTGTCTGCAATATTTTGGCTTCACCCTTTTTTTTTTTTTTTTCTCCAATTGAGGAGGTTTTTACCTGTGTATAAAATCTATGCTTTCTACTTTTGATATCTATCTCTTCTGTGGATATTTAAAAATGAAGTGCTTTAAATGAATCATGCACAGTCACTGGTCAAAACTTTGCCACTTGAATGTATTTGATAAAAAGAACAATAAAGAAACTAAAATAGAAAGTCGTTTAGTTGCTTGTTTTTCCTTCGCGACGTCTCCAAGTTACAGACTGGTTGCTAAAAATACCAGCAGTCGGTTTCTACTTAGGTTGAAAATGTGAGGAATTTCATGTACACTTCAGGTATTCTTGATATTATGGCTTCGACAATGGCTCCCACATGCCGTGTGTCCGTGAACGCGTCGTTCCCACAGAGTTAGCCACGACTGCTGCTATAGCAAATCAGTTTGAGTACAAAACTAAAATGTATTAATCAGATGCTTCCAAATAGAAGCATTAGCATATTTAGAATCAGGAGCAGGAGAAACTAATTTCCTTAATAGAAACAGGCTCTCTGACCTTTTGGCCCTCGGTGTTTGACCTCCCACTGGCAGCAGTGTGCTGACTACCACAGGAAACGCTCCCTGCAGAGAGCGGGCGGCCCCGTCCTAATGTGGACCCTGACCCTTAACCTTCCACGTGTATTGACTGGGGTAAACAACAATGCTGCTGCTGCTGCTGCTGGAATAAGAACAGTGACGCTGTTTAGCGGTAGCAGATTAGCCCTGTCACTGCAGAACATATAGAGACGCATAAAGGTTGTGTCACGGCAGTGGAAGTGATTGGAAACGACAGCGACTCAGACACGACGTGTGCAGAGGTCGCCGACTTTCTGAAGAGTCAGTGGCTGCAGATCTCCAAGCTTCATGTGGCCTTCAGCTCAATGGGTTTCCATCTAAGCCAAACATCACTGACTGCAATGCAAAGCATTGGATGCAGAAATGTAAAGCCCACCGCTGATGAATCACTCTTCTCCATCTGGCAATCTGGTGGACCAATCTGGGTTTGGTGGTTACCAGGAGAACGGTACTTGTCTGACTCCTCTAAAATGTGAATTTTAGTTAAGAGGAGTGGGGGGTAATGGTGTGGGTTGTTTTTGAGAAGCTGGACTCTTAGTTCCAGTTAAAGGACCTTCGAATGCTTCAGCATATCAAGAGATTTTGGACAATTCCATGCTCCAAACTTTGTTGGACCTACTTGGGGACGAATCCCTTCCTGTTCCAACATGACTGTCCCCCAGTGCACAAAGCAAGGTCCATAAAGACATGGATGAGGGAGTTTAGTGTGGAAGAACTTGTCTGGCCTGCACAGAGTCCTGACCTCCTGATAGAACACCTTAGGGATAAATTAGAGCAAAGACTGTGACTTTCTCACCCAACGTCAGCGTCTGACTGGTCACAAATTCCCATAAACACACTCCTAAAGCTCGTGGAAAGCTTTCCCAGAAGAGGTGCAGCTGGTATAACTGCAATGGTTGGTCTAACGTCAAATTAAACTCTATGGATCAAGAATGCAATGTCATTTAAGTTCATACTTTGGCAATTTAATGTAGTGTGGACCAGTCGGCCATTGGCTTTTAGGTCACATTTCTCTGAATAATTTACTCAGTAACAAGCCGCCCATGTGTCCTGCCTACGGCATACTTCTGATGCCAGTCTCTTGCTTAAATTTTTAAAATTTACTCCACTTTTTCATGTTTGTACATTTTTTATGCTTTTTAAGAATATGTGGTTTATAATTTTGTCAACGTGTGCATGTGCTCAGGAAAAAGAAGACAGTTTTCCACCAAAGCGGTTGTTAAATAGAATTTATACTGGGATTTCTGGTAACGCCGAATAGCAGAACACCACAGGATTATTTTATGTTTCTGAGAAAGCGTCTCTCTACATCTCTGAGGATATAAATTTATTGCTCGTCTCTTCTGTTAGTTTACTCTGCAATCAAAACTCTGCATTTCAGGATGATGGGATGGCTGGTTTAATTAGACGTTTGCCAGTGTTTGCCATTCATGTAAAACCAGAGCCTGTGAGTTTCTCAGCTCTGCCTTCAGACCACTTTTGCACTTCTCATAGCCCGTCTGTGGTGAACTGTCCCTCCATCTTCCACCCCCCTCTTGTCATTAAGAGCCGTCGGCCTCGGTGGTGTCTCCTCCTCTAGCTTTTCAAAGTGGTTTCTGGTGTGGCTTTCACACTTAATCCTGTGAGCGACAAACACACTCTGACGTTGCCTCTGCTGAATCAACGCCACGATTCACCGGCTCTGACGTTTTTTGTTTTTCCAGCTGTGACAAAAGCCATGTGTTTCTCCACAGCGATGCCCCTCGAAGATATGACGGTATGTGAAGATATGACAGTATGTGAAGGTATGTCGGGCTCGGGGTGAAGCTCGGCCAGTGTTTTCCAGGGTGAGCACATGCGGGACTCTCCAACGGCTGCCACCCTCGATTCTCCTCTGGCATTTTCACAAGGAGCGACTGAAGGTCTCTCCACTCACAGTGAAGTGGGACTGGAATTCCAAACAAGATTGTGTCTGTCTGTGCCGCCTGGCTGTGAAAACAGATTAAAAACGTACTGACCGATGCAGCCAGGAATGCGTTGAACCTTGAGCCTGGAAGGGGGGGAAATCCAACAGCTCATCACGCCTAATAATAAGAATAATAATAATAAAAAAAAGAGACGGCCCTTCACACAGTATGAAAACCACCACAGAGAAGATGTGGTAACAAGTACACGAAATATTCTGAGACTCTTGAACTGTTAATATAACAGAAAATCTCTTTAAAACACTTATTAGGGCAAGGAACCATATTTGGTAACTTAGAAGCATGTGGTTTTCATTGAGCCAATCAGAGAAGATCAGGGAAACATTCTCAGGTCTAATCAGGGTGTAATGTCATCTACAAGGTCCACCTCAGCATGAACTCTGAGCTTAACTCATTTATTAGGTACCATGAAGAAGAAGAAGAAGTGTCCTATTGTTGTCTAATGTGATAATGTTGATTGAAAGTGTCTGAATCAGTTCTCATGTTCTAATGCTCTAAATACATGTTTACATTTGTTGACCACTTAATGACAAGGAATTTTTCACAAAGGTAACAAAGTCTTTTCATGACCTACAATAACACTCTAGGACTGATATTTATAATTCCAAAGTATTTCGATTAGTGTCCTATAAAAGGTTAAATACTGTCAGCAGTCTTCGTTTATCCTTCAAAAACCTTGAGTTCAGTTAGCTTAAAGCTAGCAAATGGCAGCGTGAGTATAATAAACCAATCACATGTACTGTCTTCAAATGTGGATTACTTATGTCTGTTATATTCAGAAATTACACAGGTGATTTATTGTGATTTAGTTTTCTTATAGGTTTCGTCTTTTTCATTATGTCTTACCTGGTTATTAGCTTGCTAACTGTTAGCTTCAGGATCTTATGGATGCCACAGTCCTAGGGTGACCAGATGTCCTCTTTTCCCCGGACATGTCCTTTTTTTGAGACCTAAAAATGTGTCAAACTCAAACTTTTCCTGTGCTCAGAAGTTTTATCAGAACTTAAATTGCATGATGTTCAAGTGGTGACATCCAACAAAATATGTTGTGAGAAAACAACTCCTAGCAACATGTTAGGGGCCATTGAGGCTAATGGTTTAGCATGCTAGCAACAGGCTAACTTACCACACACTTCTGAAATATCTGAAAACATTAGAAAACTTGTTGGTTTGTCTTAGCTTAGGTTTGCTTTGATCTAATCCAATACAAAGCAAAACAAAGCTAATGTTAGCTTACGGATTGATAGCATAATACTTATTTCCTGTCATCAAATGGAACTCGTGAGCTTGTGGTTACGACGTGGAAAGTCATGTGCACAAAACGTTTGGCGTTCAAAAGGAAACATAAGTTTGTAAGACCACTGATTGGCAACTGCTAACAGCTAAGCAAACTAACACACACCAAACTTGTGAAGTTTTTCCAGTTACGAGGTGAATACCACAAGTTGTAAACACGGATTCATGAGTTCTGTTTTAAGGCAGAATTTATTCAGAGGTAAAACGAGGTGTTTTGTTAGGATTTAGAAATAAATACTTTGTAAAGCTAACTTTCAATCATGTGTCAATTATTTAAGCTACACTATCTACATTTACTGACCACTGTGACCTAGTAAAAAAACAAGATGGCTGCTTAGAAATACTGTAGGCCTTAAGCTTAATGCTAAACGTTGCTAATTATTTAATTCGTGTGACTTATGCAAAGCCAAAATCAAACTTCCTCTTTGAGTTTAGTGTCACAGTCCAGTGATTATACCTTGGGCATGTTATCATATACGTAAAACAGTTGCTACACTCGTTTAGTGAAGCTATTCACACAGTATTACATGAACATTTGAGGCTACGTGTCACATTCGCTCTAAATCCGAGTGTCAACCTTCAACGGGAGGCCAACAGCTGAGCCGAAGACCCGAAGATTGTTCACATACTGAGGGTTCAGTCTATTCAGGTCCAGGATGTCCGTGTGAATGTGGCACAGCAAGAAAAGCCATATTTAGCATTAGATTTAGATGTGTATCTTTACGTGCACCATCTCCCAGCCTCCAGTCTTCTATTGTTGCTGAATAAAAGTATTCGGCGCCCTTACACTTTCGTAAGGGAAAACTTCAAGGCCCATTTGAAGGAACAGGAACGGTTCGAAACAACAACTTTTGTATTTTCATGTACACAGTGATCGAGCATGAATGGACTATTTTGAGAGTGTTGTGACTGTGAGGGAAACAACTGGTGCCGGGCCCTCGATGCCCACTGGTTTGTGCTTCTTGGTCAAACAAATGAGACTTGAATAGAGTGGAAACACAAGGGAAGTCTCATGACTTGCTCGGGGGAGTTTTTTTTTTTTTTTTGGCTAAACAACTGCAGTTACTGTCAATAATGACGGCCCTGATGTTATCAATCCTGTTCCTGGAATCATTGTTAGTGTGACTGACCTTTGGTTTGGACTGTCAAACTGAAAGCACAATAGTCTGCCGCAAAAAAAAAAAAAAAAAAAAGTGCCAATTTCCTATAATGGATGACCAATTGGTCCAGTAAATGTAGTTTAAGTTTCAAAGTGTAGCTCAAACGTCTTGGATCTGAGGTCGTCTCCTTATCAGGGAAGTCACAGGGCCATGTTTCATTTGGAGCAGCATGACTTTCTTGATTGTTGTCAGTATTAAGAGATTAACTGAAATAAAATGAATAAAAAAATGATAACGTAAAATAAAATACGACTTTAAATAGATTTAATTATGTCATAGAGTAATGTTAGAGTTATTAATCTGATATATACAAAGCTAGCTACACAACATAATCTCATCAACAAGGCTATGCTAGGTACAGTTTTACCTAGCGCTAACATTGTAACATATTCAGTGATCACAACTCTTCAAACTACACTGAATGAGAGTTATGCTATTTGTAATAGCAATGACTTTTTTTGCCCTTTAATTTATTGCACTGCCCTCTAGTGGCCTAAATAATCAGTTAATGTAGCTTTAATGATTAGTTACTAAAGAGAACTAGACAAATACTAAAGCCTTTGTGTCAAAGTGCCAAGTTAACAATTTATTTTTTTCGCAAAAATGATTATTTACTGCATATTTATTCTTAAATTTACGTATTTTTCTGTTGGGTAATAAAGACGGAAGACGGAAGAAAGACGGAAAGGAAGATATCATGCAGTCCTTTTTATTTGAACATTATTCCATTTCTACTAAACTGATTAATGATGAGTGTGAAAAAGTAGAATGCGTAGTATTTTCTTTGACTTTTTGTCCATGTATTGATTTACTTAGTATTGTACTGTTAATGTATGTAGCCAACAGTGTACCCAAATTACACTGAAATGTATGGTGGCCCCGAAGGTCAAAACACAGTTCAGAAACACAACAACATTGCAAAAAACAACAAAAATACAGAAAACACAACGATATAACAGAAAATACAAAAGTTTTTTGTAATGTTGTTGTGTTTTTTTTCAATGTTGTTGTGTATTGGCCTTCAGGGCCACCATACATTTCAGTTTAATTTGGGTACACTGAAGGCTGTAATTGTTGCGTTTTCTAAAATGACCCTTCAGGGTCACCGTAGAAATGACTGGATGTCATTCATTTTTCTTCTTTATTTTCTTCTTGTTTAAATTTAATATAAGCGTTCTATTTAATATAAATTGATGAATTGTATGTTTTGACATGTAATGTGGTGTAATATATTGTGTAAAGTAAAGTGTGGACCCCAAGAAGACGAAGCATTCAGCTAAATGAGATCCTTAAAACAAAGAAAACAGATAAAACGTAAGTGACTGAACGCATACTTTACACATTTACCGTTCAGTAAATAATTGATTGTCATGAGTCTGGGCTGCAGAGAGGCAGGGGCTGGTGGATGTGGGCGGGCACTAACGGAGCAGTCACTCCCATCCCCAGCAGCAGTCTGTCTGGGCTGAGGGGACGGGACGCAGCCATTCATTCTTCTGTGGAGAAAACGTGGAGGGAGGATGAAGAGACTCTGAAAGAGGAGGAAAAAAAATCAGAAAGCAGGATCGAGCCCGACTATTAAACTCCACAAACTTCAGAGGAGAAGATTCTTCGGGACTGCAGAGCGTCAAATACGCGCAGCCAGCAAGTTTACGCGTAAGTATCTGCGCCTTAAGCTTTTACTTTTCTCTGCACCAACAATGGAGACGTTATTTCTCCGTGAAACAAGTCTTCCTTTGCAGAATCTGAGCCGCAGATGTTGTGACTTTAACTCGAGTGTCTTTACTTTTATAACTGTGGGATTTTCTCTCAGAGATTTGAGGGGAAACTCGTGGGTTGGAAGAGACCAGCAGACTGATGCTGTGCCAGGCAATGGAGCACATAAGGACTCTAATAAGTTGCGACACTCATCAGTTAGATTTCATTGATTTGTGTGTGTGTGTGTTTTCCACTTTCTAATTAAAAGTTGCAGAACTTATTTTCTAAATGTGATTTTATGTCATCAAAAGTTGATTTTATTCGAATTAGACCCGATAAAAATAACAAAATGCTAAATTTATTGTAATGTTAATAAGTGAAAAGCCCATTTGAGTTATTTTTCTTAAAGATAACAATTGAAAAATAATCTTTACTTGTGCTCAAAGTCCAATTTAAAACCGAATGTGCTGTTATTCTTTAAGTGAATCCTCTGTAAGTTGATAAACTGTCAGAAAATTAGAGAAATGTCTTGTTTCTAGAAGCCTAAAACCCGAATATGTTCAATTTAATGTCAAATATAACAAAGAAAAAGCAACAAATCCCACTTTGAGAAGCTTGATTAACCCAATAATTGAGTTTTATCTCCCGTACAAACGTCCCCCAAAACACCTGATCCTTGCGCTGGTTTTCCTGAGTGTCCGTGGACACATCCGAGGTCTTATGTTGCCCTGCTGTTGTAACTTCAAGAGAAAGTCTGTCAGCCGTGGTGACAAAGTACGACACAGATTCCTGTCTTGTTTTGTCGTGTTGTGTTTCAACAGTAAACCTGAGAACCGGTTCCCACCTGTAAAGCAGTGTTTGTGTGTGAAAGAGAAAGGACTCCTGGGGGGCTGAAGCCTTTTTTTTTATATATGACCACTATGTAACCAGAGTATGGATTTTTTTTTTTTTCCATAAGGAGAGAACTCACTTTCATGTTTTTACTTCAGGAGAGATATTGTATTGTTGTCACTTTTACAGCTGTGAGGTTGCAGCGGCGCAGCAGCTGTGTGGTCTCTGGTTTATAATCTCTAATTAGAGATATAAACCTGCGTAATTTCTCCTTTTTTTTTTTTTTTTTTTTTTTTTAAAGGCACGCAACTGGGCTTCAGATGTTTAATGATGCTTATGTCATCACTAAGTAAGTGACTAGCATTAAAGATGGCGGTCGCTGGTTGTCCGGTGGTTTGGGGATCGCTGCCAGTGCACGTGGTCCCTCAGGGCTCCGTGTTTGGCCCATTAAAAAAGCCTGAACTTCATTCGTTACAACCCCTCTCCTTTCCCTTTCCTTTAAGGCCACAAGTACAAATACATGGGTTTATTCCTCTCCCTTGGCAGCCTTTCTTGTGCAGATGCTTTGGAAAAGTTCTTTAATGTTTTTTTTTTTTTTTCTCCTCCTCCTCTCTTTTGCTAAACAGAATGGTAAACTTTCAAAGCATGGAAAAAAATATTACCAGCCTACTTTTTTTTTTTTTTTTTTTTTTAATTCTGCCCTGGTGCAGATGATGCAGTTGCTTTTAATGCCCGTTACAGAAACATAAAACAAAAGTTTTAACTGCTGACCCATTCTTGCAGACCACATCATCTGCCTTTTCATGCCTCTCGGAGCTTTGATGGCAGTGCTTTTGTCATTAGTCCAGGATCCTGGGTGCAGTTTATGGGACTGGTCAGTATATTTCTCCAGGAATTGACTATTTTTTTTTAGTCTTTAGTGAGTTTTTCGTGTGTCTGGATCCTAAATAAACTCTTCTATATAGCCGAGTGGTCTCCTGGTGGAAATCAGACCTGAGCACTATCAGTGTGTGTCTGAAACCAAAGCCAGGCCCATAGCTTAACCATGACAAAAGTGTGAAATCTACTAATTGAACGGCTGCCCGTGTGTCAGAGGTTAAACCAGATGACTCCAGCCGGCTGGGACCAACATCTGGAATAAAGTTTGTTACAGTAAAGCCCCGCTGTGGACATCCTCCAGCGTAGATGGTCCAGATAACAAGGCTAGTTTATTTGCGCCGGACTTCCTCCAACTACTGTAACTTTTGCACTTGTACGTGGAGTCGGGGCCGTTCGCTTTCACATCTGGTTTTCACAATCAGCGTTTTTTTTTTAAATTTTTCTCAGCCAGCGCGGTCATTAAAACTTTCAACAGGAGCATCCAGGAAGTGATCTGATGCAACCAACACATCCCAGAATGTATTTAATGCCCGTCTTATTGCCCCTGCAGATTGTTTATTTGGCTATAAAATTGACGTAATGCTGTAAGTCAGACAGATCCAAACTGGGTCACATTGCTTTGTAAGGTTTTCCGTTCCAACCTCCTAAAAGGAGTATTTTTCAGTAAATCAAAAACAGCCGTGTGTCCGAGTACGTTTCTTTCTTTTTTTTTTTATTGGCTGTTTGACCGGTTCTGGAAAAGTCTGTCTCACAAGTCTGGATAGCACAGAGAAAGAGGACAGGCTTGTTCTTGTCAGCTGTTTTCTGCCTGAGGGAAATGATTCAGTTATTTTTGATTAATTCCACGACATTATGAAATGAGACGTTATCTCACAGACTTCAGACTAGCCACCGTGCACGGATGAATATTATTAGGACATTGGGTGAGTTTTCCGGTCTGGAGATCCCAAACGTAGTTAACAAAAAATGGCTTCTTTTTTTGAATTTACTCAGTTAGATACATCAAACCAACATCAAAGAACCACTGGCAGCGAAGGTTGACCGTGTCTTGTTTTACATGCATGGCTTAATCGATCTGTGCTCGAAGTTTGACTTTCTGAATGCCGTCCTTGTCCCAGTTTACATGCAACAGAGAATATTGAATAACTAACGAGAACATGTGCTCCTCCTCCACACTAGGTGGCGATATGTGTCAAATAATTAACAACTGGAGTCGTTCACTGCATTTCAAACCACAACCAGATGGATAATAGTTAAATTTTTTAATCTCGTATGTGATATACGCGCTACTTACGGTGCAGATAAGATGGCGCTATTCCTCAGGTGGTTCTTTTACTGACCCAGTTTACCTTCTTCTTCTGCTGCGACCGACTTTCTTGGATGTTTTTGGTCCAGGGTCATATGTCAGCGCAGCGGTTGTGGAGCATGTGCACACACATGCTAGTTAAAGTCTAGTTAAAGTCTGATTAGGGTGTTTACATGCTGGAGAAAGTCGATTTCTAAACGCACTGTCATATATTAGTCACTTAAATTGTCCAGTTAAAGCTGGACTAAGGCAATAATTGTTTTTTTCATGCATGTTAAGTGTTAACTGATGGGTAAAGAGGTGCTATTAGCATGGAGGTTAGGAAGAGCTGGCCTCTTCTAAATCACGCTAATCAGTTTCTTTTTGTTGAGATGAAGATGAGAATTAACAACATGTTCTTCTGAGGCCTGATTAGTGCCAACAGAAAAAAAATAGTGCCACAGATCTTCATCGACGTCAACTTGTTTTGTCACGGACTTTTCTCTAGAAATTCTGCAGGAAGTTTGTAATTTCTGCGCGACTCCTCTTTTTTCCCGATTCTCCTCCTCAGTTGCAAAATGAACATGACTCACACAGACACAGTTGCTGGATGAACAGAAAACGGCTGAAAGCTGAAGTAAACCAGACTTCTCCTTTCCCTGTGATGACCTTTTCCGTGTGGCCTCCTGTTTCTGTTCTGACTCAGACGCAGGCCAGTCAGACCTCTCTGTCATGTTTCTGATACCAGACTGAACTTTCTTTTCTCTATACGTGCCCCCCCCCTCCACCCCTCTCTATGCTGCACTGTAGGGCAGCCATGCACACTGATTAGATTAGGCAGAGCTGGAGCTAATCACTCCTCTCTTTCTATTCTTTTTCTAACTTTCTAACGTCCACTGAACTCCTCCTGCCCCTCCCTGCTGTGGCTCCTGGAGATGAGCCTCTCCTGGGGGTACATCTGCCCTCCGCTACCTCTTACTGGTAAAACCCCATGGAGGGGTCCTCCCAGCAACAAAGCCCCGGCCCTGCTTCTTGTCTGGAAAGAAAGAGACATCCAAATAAGCGAATGACTTGTGGAGGGTGGAGGGTGGGGTGAGGGGAGTAGGACCCTCCTGTCGGGTGAAATGAGGAGAAGGAATCTGCAGCGGGGTTTTTTGTTCCTTTGTGGCGATGGGGGTCAGTCTCAGGGGAGCGGACGGCAGACAGACGGAGGGTTTTGCAGCTGCACGGCCTCCAGCACTTTATCTAGTCCCTGAGCAACTGCGTGCTCATTAAAAACTGCACCGGTCGTGTTCAGCATTCACTTCACAGTTTGTGTCCTCTGTTATTTCCTCCCTGCCCTCCGTCCTTTACCGGCAGACGTCGCGTCGGGTCGGGCATGATTTTAATATTGATTGAGTCGGGACTGGAGCTCGCGTACAGGCTCACAGCTGTATGCTAATGATGAAAGGTTCACGGCCTGCAACAATAAGCAGCCTGTGTGTTTGTGTTTGTGTGTGTGTGTGTGTGTTAACTTGTGATAAGACAGGATCATATGTTCCTCTTGGCCCAGGTCGTGGAAAAGGCTTTAAGCTGTATGAGTAAGATTACACCAGATTGTGCATTGTGTTTGTGTCACGGCTGAAAATCGTAATTTGCTTTCAAGTTTCAGTCGGAACAACAAGGGAGACGACAATAGCTACAAAGAGATCCATGAATTATTAACTCTGCAAATAAATTATCTATTCTTTTTTATTTTCTTGGCATACACGTACAGTTGGCAAGTAAGAACTTGTTTGACAGAAATGTGACAGTGACAAATAATGCACACATATGCTCACACTGGAAACGGCTCTTAATGCTAAACTATAGAGCTCCGAGCGTCACGTGACTTTTTTCACGTTGACGCCGCCATATTTGCTGGAAAATTCTGAAGAAAAAGGAACAGTGCAAGTGCTGATTCAGATTTGGAAAACTTTACTAATCACACCAGGGGCAATAGGTTTGTTACACAATACACATATGATTTGAACAGTTTACTGCACTTTAAACAGATACAAAGTGACCAGCACGAGTCAAAACTCAACAGATTATATATCACAGACTATTATCAGGCCTCAGGTTGTGCTTTGTTTGAGCATTAAAATGTTCCTGACCTGTGGTATCTGTAAAATTACCTCATTAACTTTCCTTCGTCCTACTCCGAAGTCATTGAAAGTATATAAGAGTAAGGCTTCCTGATGTTTGTCGGCTAAAAACAGGGTCTCTTTGTCGTAATGGCAGCATAATGTAACGAGCTAATCACTGAGCTAAATAGTCTCTGGTATATGACGTTAAGTTTAAATGCACCACAACATACACTAAATTATTCTTTTATTTTTTTAGTGCATTGTACTGTGTACAGTATCATAAGTAACTGTTTAATCCTGAATTTCTTTCTTATTGTGAGTAGTTTTAGTGCTGAATGAGCAACATCCCCTTGTAATCCTCGTTATAAACATTGGCCTAACTCGCCTTTATGAAAAGAAATCTGTCAGACATCGTATTAAAAACATGTCCCTGATATAAAGTGATCGCTACAGAACAGAAATCTCATCTCGTTTTCTCGTTTTATTGCATTAATCTGCCGTCTTGCGGGATCTTTGGGAATCCTATAAAACAATTTCCACTTTGTTTGTCACCGACTATTATGGCATCATGGGACACAGGTTAATTAGTTAGTTGCTCGAAGTTGTCAGAAGAATAGTCTTTAGAAAAGAGCCGGCGTTGTGATTAACGGGCGCAGAGTGACGTCAGCTCCCGGAGCTCTATTCTATGGTAACTACATCCTGGCTTTAACTTCATATTTAGTCTTCTAAACGTTGTTAGTGCAGCTGTTAAACACATTTCTGTGCTAAGAAATATATCTATCACTAATAAAAAGTCTCATGAACTCATGCTTAGAGATACTTTTGCTCAAAAAGCAGCCGGAAACTAAATGTTTAATGTTTTAAAATGGAAAAGAAATGCAAATTCTCACATCTTTAAAAACAGAAGCATTTCAAATGATGCATTGATTAAATTTACACGACATAATCTTAGTTATTCTAACCTTTGGTACCGTAGCTTCTCGGAAAATGTTCAACTGCTTATTCAGTGTTTTTTTTTTGCAGCTTTAAACAATGCGTTGATTAATCATTGAACTGTTACAGCAACTGGTCCAAAAGTAGATCATGAAATTAGCAGGAAGCTGTAATCTTTGTCACGCTGATTTATCACTTATTTTCCCTCTCGGTCTTGCGGTAACAGATGTCTCAATATGTTTACGTTTCCTCCTTCCTATCTAAAATGAGTCAGCTGGCCGACTCCTCCCTAATTCCGTGGGGATTTTGAATCACGCCACTGTTTGAGTCCTGAGTCCATCCACCTGTTTCAGTGTTACTCAGAGTTTCCCCCTCCTGACGGTGTCCTTTCAGTTTCATTTACTGTTTATTCTAAGCACAGGAGTTCAGGAATCCTCCAGCCTGCGCCCACGTAGCTCGCAGCCGCAGATCGGATTTTCTCTGTTTGAGTTTCCGGGTTTTTGCGTCACCATGGAGACCCCTATTTTGGTTTGTACTGGCAGGCTAACACCGGCCATTATCACCACTGTGCCCTAGCGCAGCAGGTCCAACGGCCGTAACGCTTCTAAGTCTGCATCATACCTTGGCAGACCCAGTTTTAATAGAGGTGACTCATGCTAAATAGACGGCAGGTCACCGGTTTAGACCTAATAGTGTTAACATTACTGACTGAAGTCACAGTAAATGACTGTTTTCCCCCCTTTGTTACTGTTGCTACGCATGTCAAGCTTTCCCCTTTTACCACTTGAATTTCCTTTTCTCTTTTTTAAAACAATGGCTCTCTGGTTTCAGACAGACGTGGCTAAAAGCTGGCTTCCCATTTCCTAGCTGGTGACTGTATATTTCCAGCAGCTGGAACAAAAACAGTCACTGACAGTTTTCACTAGCTGCGGCTAATTAAGCCACACGTTGTTTAAAATCGTGTCTCCCGTTGACGTTTTAATGCTTCCAGCTGAATTTTGTAAAAGAGGTTCACTTGAGGGACACACGTGATGTATTGCTAAAAGCATGAGGCTAAAGCTAACATTTCAGTTTGTGGTCCGCCGGTCTTCAAGAGCTAGGAAGTCCGACTATTGTGAGACTGTCAATTTGTCAACACGTTTGCTTAATTATCAATTAGATGTGTTGTTTCTTTAATTTTTTTAAATGCTGGCTTCGTTTTACTTTAGTGTTTATGTCTCCAAACCCGAAGCGACATGGGAAGTCACGTACACAAAATGATTGCCGTTCTGGTGGTAATATCAAACGGAAGTTGTATGAGTGCAGCTGCTTAGGAAACTGTTAGCGTCTCCTAGCTGTCGAGGCTAACGGTTTAGGAAGCAAAACTTACTTAGAAAGTTGTGAATACCATAATAAGGCACTATAAGGCCATTTGAAAACAGCATGAATCCAAATTCCAAATGCAAATCAGGACAAAGCTGCTAACATTAGCATACAACCTAGTAGCATCGTACTCATGTCCTACTTTCAGATGGAACATGCAACATGGGAAGTCTTGTACACAAAATGATTACCGTTCTGGTGGTAATAAAGTGATCTTGAATCTTGAATCAAGTATAAGTTGTGTGAGTGCAGCTGCTTAGGGAACTGTTAGCGCCTCCTAGCCATCAAGGCTAACAGTTTAGGACGCTAACGACCAATGCTAACAACTTAATGTATGATAATGTAAAGGCATACTAGAGAATAAGGCTGTTGGGAATGTCAACATGTTCCCCAGACAATTTATAAAACTATGAAAACAACTTCTAAAAGGCTAAATAACAATATATGAACTTACTTTCCATTTCAGCCATTTCTGGAAACGTTAGCAAGCGTGTCACGTCTCGAGAACTCAAACCAAACCTTACAAAGATGTAGGGCAGTATTTATATGTACTTTTCTTAAGAAGCCACTTGAAAACAGCACAAATCCAAATGCAAATCAGGACAAAGCTGCTAACATTAGCCTACAAACTAGTAGCATCATGTCAAATATCAAATAGATCTTGCAACGTGTGGAGTCTTGCAACACAAAATGCTTGGTGTTCAAGTGGTAACATCAGCTTTAAAGTCATGAGAAGACCAGTGCTAGCAACTGTTAGCATCTGGAAGCCACCAAGGCTAACAGCTTAGCAAGCTAGCAAATGGACAGCTTAATTTAGGGCATGCAAAGAGGCCAATGCGGTTAATTTTTCAAAACAAACCTATATTTTAAGGCAGCAAACAAATGAGGCATTTTTAAAAAATGGCCAGGCTAGTGCAGATAATCCAGTATATCTGTGCTAGTAAGGCTAACAGTTGCAGCTAACTGCAAGTTTTTTTTTGTTGGCATTGGATAAGTTTCAAACTGTTCAAGGGTGGAGTTTTAAAAGGAGAAATTGTGCAAAAGCCTCAAAACTTGCCTGCATGTCTTCATTAATCTTGGCTGTGTAACTGAGAGGCCCTGGTCACCGAGCAGAGGTCTGCCTAATGGCCTGTGCAGCTGTGAATTGATTTGTAGAGCGAGGACTCTCCAGGTGAGGGTGACTGCTCAGATAGACTGTCCCGGGGTAATGTTACAGCACCTGTGGGACCACACAAGACACATGCTTCGGTAGAAAAACCGGCCCGTTGGACGATTTCTTTTCACAGTGATTTGTGGGTAAATTAAGAGATTTTGCAGCGCTCACAAGTCAAGGCTTTGACTCGAAACAAGATTCGACGGTACGCCCTAAATCTCTTTTGTCTCTCCGTTACAACCGAGCCGATGTAAACAGGCTTAACTGAATTTAAACAGAATTTGTCAGGCAAGTTTTTCCATCTGCATTCGGCTGCCGCACGCATTCATCACCTCTCCACTAACTTTAATTAATGTTTACCAGAGGTTTACGAAAAAAACATCTTTCCAAACATTAGTTTACTGCGAGTTTCAAGCGTGCAATCATTTCTCCCTCTCAAAGCGGTCCCCGTTTTAATTGACCTTTTTGAAACATGCATGCTTGCTTTGGAGAAAACAAAAAGAATGCAGGGAATGAGGCATTTCTTTGTTTGCTGTTGACATTTGAGGCGGTCCTCCACAGCTAAGTGGTATTTGCCAATGTGAAGACGGCAGGGGTTACGCCGTCCCTCGCTGCACGGGCCCGAGTCTGAGAAAAGTGAGTCACAGAGGGCTTTAATTATAGCGGCGGGAGGCAGAGACGAGGGATAAAGGATAAAGGATAAAGGAAAACAAGCTTCTGAGGGCAATGGGGAAAATGAGACATTAAACAAAACGCAGAAAATAGGGCACAAAGGAAGAAAGGAAAGTTACAGGTCGTGTTTCATGGGTAAACTGGAACAGTCGGACATCTGTGATCCATCTCTTATGGTTGTATGTCCTTCTGATAAACCCAGGGCTGTGTCTGACCTCCATCCATTCTCCTATCCATCTGTCAACTTATTTAAAAATGCACGTTGAAGAGTTAAGGTTGTATTTATCTCTTGTAAATATTCCCTCCAGAATAAATACATTTGAATCTTTACTGTGTTATTGATGTCCGTGCTACATGCTGCAGACGTTAAAGCAGACGGACTGGAATCACAAAAGATTCACAAGACACCAGATTATACAGGAGTAAATTAAATTAAAGTTATGGTGCAACACAACATTTGGAGACAATTGTCGCCTTGAAATGGAATTAGGGAGGTTGTGGGTACATCATGGGACAAAATGTCTGGCGTTTCAAGTCCCCAGGAACACAGCACTGCTAGCATTTAGGAAGCTAACGAGCGGTAAACCATATCATAAAATCACAAATGAAAATTAGATGAAACTGACTAAATTCCAAACTTTCTGAAAACACCAGGAAACGCGTCGCAACTTGTAAACATCGGACGTCTACGAGGATTTCCATTCACCAGGTTGCGGATGCCACAAGGGGGCGGTATTCATGTGCACCGTAGACATAATAGTCTAAAAGAGGATTTAACAGGGTCTACTTTACACTGAAGATAAGTTCCTTTAAGTTAAGGTTTCCATGTGGAATATTTGAATTATTTAATTATTTAGATGGTTGAAAAATTGAAATAAAAAGTCAATCCAAGTCGAATTTAAACAACAAAGAACAAGGAAATTGTTTTTTAAGAAGCTGACATCTTCTCCTTTTTATTATTATTGTAGTTTCATTTACATATTTACAGATATGTCTTAGGTAAAGGTGAGGACCCAAGTGCAAGGACTATTGATGAGGTTTCAAACAAAAAGGGTATTTATTAATTAACAAAAGGCGCTACACAAGGCAGGAAAATTAAAAACAAATCATCAACATGGACCGAGACGTGAAGACTTAAAATGACACGACAAGGAACAAAGGGAAAGGCAACGCTACATATACACAAGACACAGGTGAAGCACATGATGACAATCAACACAAGTGAAACCAATGAACAATCAAGGGACAAACAAGGAACACAGACAGGAACATCAGAACCTAACAAAATAAAACAGGAAACACAACATGACACAGACAGACATGACAAAACCACAGGGAAACATGACTGACAGGAAACTAAGAAACTTGGCAAAATAAAACAGGAAACACAAAACATGATTCACAAAATAAAAGACGGACAAATCATGACATCTTCAACAGGGGGTCCCCCTAGGGGATCCGCTCAGGTACTGCAGGGGCGTCGCTAAACCTTTGGTTGATTGGACATTTTTTATGCAGTTCTGTTTAGTTTTCTCCCACACACATTTAAATTTAACCTGGATCCAGCATGTTTTAGTAAAAGGATAAAGGAATATCGTCGTTTTGCAATAATATTGAATGAAAAATGATAATAATAATGATGTATATGTGTAAATAGGACTAGGCCGCGTTTAATATAGAACACATATAGTAGGTAGGTAGGAGGTATAGCAGGTGAGAACTCCTTAGAAAAGACCTAGTAATGCTCCATTAAGAAAATCCATTGACTTCCACTATAAGTTTAATCAATATAGAGTCAATCCACTAACTGAGTTGCTCCTATTTTGATCTAAACTTTTCTAAACCTAAGCTTTTAAAAACCATCTGAGAATACGTCAACTTCAATCTTTCGACACCTTATCAGCCCTTTGAGTGAATCTGCCTTTAGTGTCGACGCGCTGTAACTCAAGCAAGTTTAAAGGCCAGACGTGCACTTAACCAGATCATGTAAACACTTAAAAACAGTCTTATCCTCCTCTCAGGGTGGTGAGGCTCATTTAAAGAACCCGTCACAGACTTTATAGTGACCGCAGAGCCGTGAGATTCCCGGTGGCCGACGGCCTGTGACGCCCGGGTGGGAATCTCTATTGGGCGCATAGTTCACGGGTTCGGAGAAAGGGGACGGGGGGGAGATGATGCCATTTTGTCCGTCAGACGCGGTAACGCAATTTGGACGAAGCAGACGTTGAGATGGAGGAGAATGGATGCGTGCGCCCATTATGTCTGTCATCGTGTCTGGGATAAAAACCTGGCGGACGTCCAGGCCAGAGACATTACCCTCCTGTCCGCATTAAGGAGATCACTTAATACACCTGTCTTTTATCACCGGGGCCCTCGGTGATGACTTCACCACAGTCGACGAAGGCAACAAACACACACGAGAACGAGAAGCCAATTAAAAGCCGTAATTTTAAATCTCCTCCTCTTCCTCTTTGATATGTTTTTCTGTAATATCAAGGACAAACCCTCCTGAGCTGAGTGATGCCGCTCGCCTTGTGTTCGGACTAATCACTGTAAGATGACGTCACCTCTGTGTGCTGTGTGCGGTCTTTGGGTTTTTACGGGGCAGGACGCACACGTACGCACACATGCATGCATGCACTCACGCACTCAAGCACAAGGAAATTGGATAGAGTGTGGATAATCTTTGCTTTAGTGCAGAGTGTGCAATCAGCGTGTGCCCAAGGGGGAAGAAACACACCTTGTGTTTTCACTTTGCAGACGCTGTGGTAATGTTTCAGCTTGTGCTGCAGTGTTAAGTGTTTATTGTGGAAGTGGAAGGCCGTGTATGTGTGTGTGTCGGGGGAATTAGCGAGAATCCGTTTCCATGTTCTGAAAAATTAATTAACAATAAATCTTTTATCTTTCTTTTTGTTTATTGAAACCATTCTTTCCTCTTGTTTCTAAATTGACGTTGAGGCCATGAAATGACCGTGAACGTAGTCACAGTTAGCATACCTGGCTAACTAACTTTTACCTGCACTAGCGTTAGCCTAGCATTAACATTAGCTTGTTCATGACTAACCCATGAGTTGTTTTATCTCTCCCACAGCCAGATCTGCATGCTAGTAGAGCTTAAGCTAATGTTAGCTAATGATATTTATGGGATGATACACAGAGGCCCCTCTCCTCAAAGGCCCCCCCACTAACAGCATTGTGTTACCAGACCCTCATCATATGTCTTTGAAAGATTTAATTTAGTGTATGAGTACAGTAATTCGTGCACATCTGGCAAAACTGAGTAGAAAAGAGTTGCTAATGTTAGCTTCAACTCTGTTAGCATCCTGTTCTGTCTGACAATAGAGACATTTAGCCATTCAGCAGCTTTTCTCTGCTCAGTGTTGCCAGATGTATAAGAATTGTCACGCTTGCACAGTAAATTTTCCCTTTGATTTAAAAAAAAAAATGCATGATTTCTCAAAGAAACTGCAATGGTTTATAGCCAAATCACCCTTAAAGTGTTTCAGTTTATTCCAGAAATGCTGCATGTGAGCATTTTATTTTAGCATTTTATCTCTGAGATACATTTTACAAGAATCCCCTTTTAAAATTTAACATTACTTGGAATATTAAACGTCATCCTGTCAACTTGACTTCCAATCAAATGTTAATTAGCTCGTGAGTCCAGCTGATTGAGTGAGAGTCTTTCTAACTTGCAAAAATTGAAGACATATTTAGGATTTAGGTGATTCTGGCTCAGTTTTCACCCTTAGCTCCATATTTGTAGGTCAAAGCATGAGGTCCTCAGTAAATCATCTGCTGGACATGATTTTATGAGTCGCGGGCAGGGCTTGCACCTAAACTCAGAACGGAAGCTGCACAGGAACCAGAAACCCGACAGTTTTTCCTCTTCGCTTTGATGAGCTCCTGGCAAAGCGTTCAAAGGCATCTCAACACGAGCTCCTTAAATAATGTGCGGTAAATGTAACGCAGCTGCCCAGCTGAGCAGGAACAGGCAACAATTCATTGTTCTGGATGACAACAATAGCTTTGATTTTTTTTTTTTCCTTTTCATTGTGCGTTCCATGCATTTCTCGTGTGTGTTGTTTTATCAGTGGCTACTCGCATGTGATTCCACAGTAGTGAAAAATATTAGCGCTCTTGTTCCACATGCATGATACCGAATCCACTGAGCTGCCACTGAGCGGTTTCTGTGGTGCTGATGCAGCAACAGTTTGCTCGTTGTGCAAAAATGTTCCAGTGACACACACAAACGCACACACTGAGCTGCTGAGCACGGTGATGAGGTCATTGTTGGTCAAGTCTGTTTTGCATTGTGTGAATAGACAGCAGCTGTAATGCCCATTCACTTCCAGTCTTAAGTCAGGGGGCTTATATAACCCGGTTTACCCCTGACAATATGTATTGTGTTCCACTCAACTCCAGAAACAGATGTTCTCACTTGGTTAACAATTGCAAATACACTTTTTACTTAATGCATAAACATGTCACGTTTGACCTTTTTAAGTCAGACAGGTGAGCTGCAGCTCGAAAAACTTCTCCGGAGCTTGTTAAATATTTGCCCAAACACCCGTTTGCTCCTAATTGTTCTGCAGAAGCAGTGCATTACGGTGATTAGTGTTAAGAGAGTGTCTTGCCGGCCGCTTCCTGACACCTGTGCTGTGTATGTTTCGCCGGAGGGACGCGGCTCCCGAGCTGGTTATTTTAATGAGAACGCTCTCCACTCTCGCCTCACATGCCTCTCATTACAGCCCACAGACCTGGGGAGTGGAGAGGAGAAGAGAGGATGGGAGGAATAAATATGAAACAGACGCAGGCACCGGTAGAAGACACATCTTCTTCTCTTCTGTCGCTGGTAGTAGTCGATAAAAAAGTAATACGCGATCGAGATGAAGCAGCTTAGATTCGGCTTGTGTGTGTGTGAAACACTTTGCAGGAATGTAGGTTAGTTTCCTTCAAAGATTTAGCCGATAGGATTAGGGCTGGGCGGTTCACCGGTTCATATTTTTTTCCGTTATGATATGAATATTTAATATTTCGACATACCGCTGTAGCCGTGAGTCACAGTTTCAGACCGTTTTCAGTGCAGCGCTGCTAAACACACATGGTGCGACTGAGTCACTGTGAGGTGTGGTGAGGATGGAAAGGTCCGATAAATGACGCAGCAGAACGAGAAGACTGTGTCAGTTTTTTGGGTTTGTTTGTTTTTTAGGGTGAGCAGATGTCCCCAATTTCTGGGGACGGTGCCCGTTTTGGATGACCTGTCTACGGGTTAAAGCTGTCCCTGAAAATTTTAGCTTTTTAGAAAAAAAAAAACGTTGCACGCAGACTACAGTTATTACGGTAGCTGGTCAAGCTGCTACTGAAGTTACAGACATTAAATATGTTTAAATATGTAAAAATAAGCCATAATTGTCTCTGTTTCTTCATTTCATTTTGATAACTTTATTATTATTTTATCTCTGAACTGTAAATGTCCTCAGATTTCTACAATATTTACTCATCATCCCAGAAAAGTAGTCCATTCTTAGTCAGTCTACTGCATTAATTCCTCTCTCAACCAGTAGAAAATGTTGTGAACACATGATTATGCATGGAAAAAAAAACAAAAAACATACCGTGATATACGTTTTTGGTCACACCACTTAACATAACATCTGGAAACAAGGGGTACAGCTAACATTGACTCTAGCTAATAAATATTTCCTGTATCCATTAATCTACTAAACTGTCATCGATTGGTTTGTAAAACGTCCTGAATCATTAAAAAAAAAAGTCTGTCAAAATGTCCTAGATCTCCAGATGCCGTCATTAAACCAACAATCAAAAACGTTAAATCTGATTGATGTAAGTCACAGAAAATCTGCAAATCCTCACATTTTCAATGTCCCAGAACTTAAATTGTGTTTAAATTAACATTTAAGACCATGAAATCTGTGTCATTTCTTTTTTATTGGCCAACTGATTAATGCAGCTCTGGACCAAAGATTGTTTTTCCAATTAAAGGAACCAATGAGCTATTTCCAGTCTTGATGCTAAGCTAAGCTACCAGCTCTCACTTTATATTTAACATAAATGATTTCTCGTCTTACACTTTGCAGTTAAGTAAATCAGTTCCTAAAGCTGTTCCAGTGAGTGATGGTAACCCCTTCCATCCAGCTTTCCTGTTCCCAAAGCCTGTAAATACTCTAAGAAAGACCCTTTTGTGGTGGGCCTGGCTGCAGCGAACATGCCTGGAGCTCCATCGTAATAGCCTGCCCCCAGCTGTGGACGGGTTCAACAGCTGAGAGGGTATTCCCATGTTTTAATGCGCCTCGGGGCATTTTTTGGCAGTCGCTTTAGAGGGCAAACATGGTAGCTGGATATTTAACGCTGGGAGAAAATCCCTTCAGCTGTGGCAATTTGGAAAATGCCCAACAGGAATTTGTACTCCAGAGGTTCCCCCGAGGATAAAACTAAGAGCATCAATCAGCTGGTGGTGAACATGGAGTACTGTTGTACCCCTGTCGGAGTTATTACCAATTTCACGGCACTTTATCCGCATAGTGGAGCTTCCTGTTTTCATCCGGGATACCTTGATTCCGAATTCACAAACAAACCAAGTCACAGCCGGTCATCAGCGCCTCGACAATGTGGTTTATTAGTGCAGTCGAAGGTGCACTGATCCCCCCGAAGCTGCAGTGTTATTTCGAGCTTATTCCAGGATTTTGTGGCAGAGCACCGCTTGTTTTTCCTGCTGTTCACAAAGTCGATGCTGGCGTCAATTAGATCTTATTTGATTGTGTTACATTTCCTTATCAGAGCCGAGGGTTTGACAAATCTCAAGTTGTTTTTTTTTGCTCATATCCACTGTTCGAATCTACTTAATTGACATTTTTCGGGTGGAGATCTTTTCATTTCACTCTGTCTCGTATCTAAACCTGGGATTTCAGTCGGCTGAAAAAATGTAGAACTTTCACCAAATACTTTATGTAGTCACTTTTTGTGTTTTCTTTTGCAGGAAATGCAAATGTGTATCTTGAGTGCTGCAGAAAAACAACACAATTGCACCTAATCAGGAGATATCATAGACAGTATAAAGACGGACGGTGGAACTGCTCCTCAATAGTGAAGCCAAAGTAACTAGAGCTCCCCCTGGTGGCTTGAGGCTGCAGTATAGTACATAAGCTCCACCCCCTCCATGTTAGTGGGCGGGGGGCCAAACTAAAACACTAAAATACATTTTAGATGGTTTCAGTCATTTTAGGTAGTAACATAATGTGTTTTTGACGCTATAGAAACAGGATGTGACATCATGATGACTACAAGTTGCCATGCCAGTCCTGTAGGACTGTGAGAGTTTAATAAATAAATAAATAAATATGTGTAATCCAACATATAATAATCATGATAATAATAGTAATCATAATGCATTTTATTTATAGGCACCTTTTAGGACTCTTCGCCTTACAATAAAACAATTAAAAATACATAGTAAAACAATAAAACAAGCATGAAGCAATAATACAGCAAGATCTTGAAGTCAATGCGGAGGCGGACCGGAAGCCAGTGAAGCTATTTAAGGATAGGAGTGATGTGCTGCGTGGATGAGATTCTGAAAATGACACATGCAGCTGAATTTTGGACTACTTGCAGTTTATTGGGGGATTTCAGTGGCAGACCATAAAGAAGTGCATTACAGTAATCAAGACAGGATGTGACAAGGGCATTGACCTATATGGAAGTGCTATTAGGTAAGAGGGATGGGCGAAGGCGGTTGGTATTGCGGAGGGGAAAGTATGCAGACCGGGTGATGTTATTGATATGGGCAGTTAAGGAGAGGGTGTTATCCAGAATTACGCCTAGACTCTTGACCTGAGGGGAGGGATATAGATATTGTAGATTTAGTGTCAACTAAAAAGAGTTCTGTTTTATTTCCATTGAGTTTAAGAAAGTTGTGAGAAAACCAGGTCCACATCTTGCATTGTGCAGGAGAAATAAAGCTCAGTGTCGTCTGCATAGCAATGAAAGTTGAGTCCGTGATTCCTGAAGATATTGCCGAGAGGGAGTAGGTAGATAATGAAGAGGAGGGGGCCGAGGACAGAGCCCTGTGGCACACCACAAGTGACTGGGGAAGGTTGGGATTGGTGGTTCTTCAGCTGTACAAGTTGTGTGTGCAACCAGAGAGGTAGGAGGTTAACCAGGAGAGAGCGGTGAGAGTTAAACCAATAGAGATTAGGCGGTTGAGGAGGATGCTATGGGAGATGGTGTCGAAAGTTGCGGTGAGATCAAGGAGGATGAGTGTGGTGAGATGTCCAGAATCCGCTGCCATGAAAAGGTCGTTGGTGATTTTGGCCAGAGCTGTTTCAGTGATGTGATGAGGACGGAAACCAGATTGAAACTGGTCATAGAAGGTATTGTGAGTGAGACCACTTTCTCCAGGATTTTTGACAGAAAGGGAAGGTTTGATATTGGTCGGACGTTATTGAGGTCATTGGGGTCCGGTTTAGGTTTTTTGAGTATAGGAGTGATAATTGCTGTTTTAAGGGGGGCTGGAATGGAGCCACAGGAGAGGAAGGAGTGTACGATGTCAATGATCAGTGGGAAAAGAGATGGGAGACAGTGTTTAACCAGATACTGCAGGTGGATTTCTGTATGAAGGTGGATATTTCTGTGATGGTTGGATCAAAGTTAAAGAATGAGGATGTGAGAGGTGCAGTCAGTGGTTTTGCATGGAGGAGGTAATTAATCATGAAGGCTACATATTTTGCCACTGAAAAAGTCCATGAACTTATTGCAGAGGGTAACAGAGTACAGCAGAGTGTCCAGGGGGGCAGCCGGTGGAGGTAGAGTAGAGCGTAGTATTAATCAAAGGAAAACACCAGTGAGCCTGGAGGAAGTGTGGTCCGGTCATCAATATCCTGCGTCAGTTTGGCCAATGCAAGGAAATGGAGACACGTTGTCCATATTTATATACAGTCTATGGGAGAGATCAGCAACATAATGTTATCATTGCATCCTCTTGTTCCCTGTTTTTTATGCTAAGATTTCGTTGCATGCACCATGCACTTAATATTAACCCTTTCCACTGTGCAAGTTGTCACATAGGGACCTGGTTAAATGTGTTATTACATCCCAACCCATCCCTATTTTTAGTGCTTAATTTCCGTCTCATCAGAATTGCATTTGATAACTTTTTACAACAGGTTCAATAACGTCTTCTTTTATCAGCTCCACCAGTTACAGCCCTTCTTGCACTTATCTCCACAAAAACCCATTAGCTTCCCTTTGAGATACACCAGTCTATGTTTGGTGACGGGCTTTCATCGTCTAATCCAATCCCGTGTTAGCGTTTGTTCTGTGCAATCCTGTTAAGTCAGACTATTGACGTGATCATTGACCGAACTGAGTGCTGCACAATATCCATTAAAAGGCCTCGACAGAGCCGAAGGAAAAAGGGGGGAAGAGAGTCAGACGTTAGTTAATTATCTGCAGCCTGACGTATGTGAGCCATTAGTTTTATGAGTGGCCAAGTAACCCGAACCGGCCGCTGATAGCAGGGACATGTTTGGTGCGATTCAACTTTTAATTTGTTGGCTCAACAGTCAAATGATCTCTAATGTATCTATGTAATTGCTAGTTTTTATTACTAACTTTGTTTTCTGACCATTTGGGGACGCATTATAAACGTTAATATAATCAAGTTTGTTTCTGGCCACCTACTAAATAATGCTAAACTAGCTTTAGCTTAGCACCTTTCTTACTTACTTCTTCTATGTTTTAGCACTGCCAGGTGAAAAGACACCACGTGGAACCTGAAAACCAGTTATGCTGGTTTGTTGACGCAAGTTGGAGGTTTTCAGGTGGTGCAGTGTTTTGCCACTAATTGGCAACACTACATTACAGTGCCAATGCTAAGCTAAAGTAAACTAGGCCTGGACCCATTTAAAAACACATTTTCTCACTTATCCAACTCTGGGGAATACAGCGAGTGGCTATATTTCACCTTTAAAAATGCTAAAATACTTCTATTTTGAAATGGGAACTGCAGAGTAGAGTGACGGTTGTCTGCAGACTTCTGTCAGTATAAAGATATTGATTAGTGCAGCTAATGTTTGACATTGTTTGCACATAGTTAAACATCAGTCACCAGGGTCTGTTTAGAGTTTAAATCAGATCGTGGGAATCTGGGATGTTGCATTGTAGTCAGTGCACACAGAGCTTAGGACTTATCCCACTTACAATGTGTTCTGTTGTGCTCAACATTATGCAACATGGAACCCAAATGAAGGACGCAGACATCAGCGTCTCTCCTCTTTTTCCCCCTTTTTTTTTGTTTTTTATGGACATGTGAAAGAGTTTAAAAGTTTCTCCAGGTGCAGCTGCTCCTCAGTCTCCTCAGGTTTACATGGAAAATACCAGTGAGCAATGAGAAAGAGATGCTCGTTACAGTTTGGGAGCCGGCAGTGACTGAACTGTTGCCCTCTGGAGATGGTATGTTTTAGCGATTTGGACTCATTGTTCCCGCTGTCTTTACAGGCCGTGAAGAGTTGAGAGGGAGCTCTTACATCATCTGGATTTAACTGGAGAAAGTTGTCCCTGCGTCCTGCGCCAGATTCCACACAGGAGGTTGGTGTTTGTCCTATAACTTTAAACTACTTTCTTCACCTTCATGTGACTCTGGTGTGAAGTCTTTTTCAAAACAAACACATTTTCATGCTTTTATTGTGATTATATTATTGGCTGTACCCGTGGCTCCATTTTTCCAGACGGCTATTACATAACATCACACCATTTAAAGACGCTGTTATCCTAAATCAACCTCTTAGTATTAGCAGCAGGACCCTGGAATAACACAAACTAATGTGAAGTGGGAACACAGTATTTAATTATGGGTTCTTTAAAAGACTCTAAAACAACCCCCTTTCTGTTTTGAAACCTTAAAACAGAGTAACTTCAGTGAGGATTTCTTTAGACTGGTTCTGAAGCTCAATGCGGTGGCGGCGGTTGCCGCCATCTTGGCTCTGCACGACTCCAGGAGAGATCAAAGTGGCCACACCCTTAATTATCTATAACTTAATTCCTTAATATCATTCCAACTGGTGAGTTATATAAAAATTACTTTCCATATAGTTGTCATGAGTGGAAACATTAGCTCTACAGACCCAAGTGGCCATTCGAGGAACTGCAGTTTTGACACTTAAAGGCAGTTTAGGGTTCAGCGTAGCTATGGCAGCAGCCCAAACCATACAGAGGCATGTAATCCATCCATCCATCCATCCATCCATCCATCCATCCATCCATCCATCCATCCATCCATCCATCCATTTCTGCAATTTTCAAATTTATTGTTTTGGACCGATAAAGATGAAACACATCGAGGAAAGATGAAACTCCTTGTGAAACTTCAGCGAAAGTCGCCATTGTTGAAAGTGAAGCAAGAAGTAGAAACAAAAACAAAGAAAAAAAAGAAGAAAAGAGAGAGAAAATTAACAGCAAATTTGATCGTTTAGCTGGCTAGCATAGCTTAGCTTGGCATAATAACTTGGAACAGTCGTTAGAACAGATTAGCTTTTTAAATACATAGTTTTGATTCAAATGTCGCTTAACCCTTATTGGTCCGTTGAACTATGACACACAGTTTTTCCTGATAGGCTCCGCCCACTTTGAATCAGAGCTCACAGAAAACCGAAAAACGTTCTGTATAAAAAGTTATGTTATGTACAGTATCTAACTATCTAATAGACTTTTAAAACCCCTTTAAATAACATAATATATTAAACATATTCTATTAATATATTTAATAAATTTTACCAAATATTTATACAATAATTTCATGCACAAATAATGAAATTAAAGTTTTTTTATCTACAATTTAACTGACATGGAGACAATGAATGGCACAGAGTAGAGTTCACCCTTGACCCTTGAGATTTATCATTCGTATTATTTCATCCTCAGCAGCTTCAAGTTCACTGCGTTTTCACCCCGTGTCACGCTGACTCTCCGAAATCTGTCTGTTTGGATGAAGTAGGAAGTCCGGCTGGGGAGGTGGGGGGGGGGACATGAGAGGGGACATGTTTTTCCAAAATGGAGGAAAACAATGGCGTGGGGAGATATTGAGCAGAGACCACCTGTGAAGGTCATTTCAAAGTGGAAAGCCCCCGCTATCATAATAAACAGAATAATCGTTTGTCATTTAGATCCTGAAATAGTCGGCGGACGGCTTCCTGTTATCTCACACACGTGTTTAGGCTGCTCCGTGTTTACGCTCTAAATTAAAATACATAAATAGGCTTTGAGTTGTATTATCCTCTCACTCTAATCAGGACAGAAATGTCCTTTTGTGTGTGTGACGGACGGATGGATATAACCTGACATGGGCGGGTTTTTGTGAGGCGAAGAGGAGAAAAGTGCGACTCTTCAACCCTCTTTGTCTGCAAGTGAAAGCTCCTACACGTCTCACTTTACTCCCCCCCCCACCTCTACAATAACAGGAGACACGCTCCTTCATCTCTCGGCTTCCCACCTCTTCTTTCTTCTGTCCACAGCATCTCACTTTCTTTCACTCCCCTCATTTGTCTCCGTCTCCTGCGTGTTGTGCCAAGAGCCCGAGAGCGAGCGAGGATGATATCACTTGATACTTTTATTATCCAAAAACTCAAGCGGGAGAGCCCGGTTTGCCTGCGCTCCTTCGGGCTTCGTGCTTACTTTTGATTTGGAGCAGAGTATCAGGTTGAGCCCAGAGTGCCCACAGTCGTCGTCCTCCTCCTCCTCCTCCTCCTCCTGGGGCGTTTGGATAAAGCAGCCGGCGAGGTCTCGGTTTGCAGGGGAGTTGGTGGTGTTTTGTGCTATAGTGGGAAAACTTGGCAGGTCAGCGCCACAGGGAAGTTAGGATTAAACTGCACTCATCCCGAGCACAAAACACAGCGAAGAACAATGCTTCTGACCCTCCAGGGGGAAGGAGAATAAGAAGAAGGAGAAGACGTGCCAAATACCTTCCACCCGGCTCAGGAGTGGAGTGGCTGGTTTCCTGAGTCTGGCCTAGAAAAATTGGATTTAAAGTGGAAGGACCCCCAGCGTTTACGGACCCCCGGGGCTGTTTGCGGGGCTAAGGTGGGGCTGGAAATGGTTAAGTATAATGGAGACAGTGTTAGGCCCGAGGGCCTGCAGATCTCAAACAGTGGGAAACAGAGTAGAAGTGATGGGGGCTCCTCGGGGCTCGCTGGTCCATCAGCAGCCAGAGGAAATAGGTGTGAAGAATGTGGCCCCCTTTAATTTGACTCAAAGTGAAAACTCAGATTGTGGAATATTCACTTTATTGGTTTTAAGTCGGCGTCCAAGTCTTTATGTTCCATCTTTAATTTGTCTGAATCAATCATCTTAGCATGTGAATGTAGCTTCATGCTGGCACTATGCATGTGACGTCACAGCTAGCGAGATTAGCTGCATTAGTTTGAATCACAGGCTTTAATAGAGTCTAAATTGTAAAATGCATTTAAAAAGAAAAGGTGAAGAGCTGTTGTGAGATCGACTGAACCAACAGATTTGAAAAGCAGTCAGAGATATATTTTTACAGATTTCTGCCAAAGAAAAAAGAAGTAAATGTATCGCTGCATTAGAAGAAACAACTGGAATCCAGACACAGAAACCTGGTGCAGATAAGTTTGTTTATGCTGTTGTTTTGTCATAGTTACGTCCGACAGTAACTATTTCAGTTTCAACAATAAATAACATAATATTTGTGATCACTCCTCTTCGTCCTTTTAACGCTACAGTATTTTATGGCTAACGTTACTTCTCAGTAAAGCTCTTAGCTTTAGCATTTTTAGTAAGCTACATTTATCATAACTGAAATGACCTAAAACTAACTGAAACTGAGGCTAATCCACGTTTCCAGATCCATACTAGTTCAATTGTCTTTAATTTGATCTGATAATCCACATTTTTCCTGGTCTCTCTGTATTAACTGATACATTTCACCGTGTTTTTGCCGCTCAGGGGGCGGTGGCCTCAATGCAAAGTTAAATAACAAAAAAAAATATTGGAAATATACATAAATTATAAAACATATTTTCTAGCAGCAGCAGTGAAAGTGCAAACATATGTTGCACAAGGTTAAAGAGGATCATCACATCACATAAATATGCATAATTATAAACAATGTGGTTAAATGTGCATTTGAATAAAAGCAGAAATGTTCCACTTGAGTTAAAAATCCCTGGGGGTTTTTTGCGGTCCATGGGGTCATGCAGCAACTGGTTTTTCTGTTTTGGTTTCCACACAACAAACAGTAGGCGTTGTTGCTCCGCTGCTATCGCTCCTTCCCGTGATGGATGTTATCTGCGTATTGTTGTTGCCTCTCAGCCTCTTCGCTCTCCGGGCAGAAGTTGATACTTAACTGCTGGGAGACACCGCACGGATGGAGTCTTTTGTGGCGAGCAGCCTCAGAAACATGTCATCGCTGGATGGCTTTTCCAAGTGAAACCCTCCCCCCCCCACCCCGTCTGACTCAGCCTGGACCGGCCACCCACCTCGAGGCCAGGCTGCGATATGTCAGATGCTCTTTGTTTTCCAGCACCCTCTTAACCCTGATGGGACTCGGGGGCTTCGCCGTGAGACGGGTGGTTACGGTCAGCACGAGAAGGAGCTGAGGGATTGTTGACCTCCAGCTGAAAAATGACCCCCGACGAGGGCGGCTGCTGCTCTCGAACCAGACTGACACGCCGTCACTCAGATTGTGCAAACAGATGTGTCCGGGGGGGACGGTGGGACGGTGACCAGCTCACATGGAGATCAGACAGAGGTGTGCGTGTTTTGCGTGCCCAGACCCACATGTGATCATGTGTTTCGCTGCTACGCCGTGTTTTTATTACGTTCTGTGCATGTATCAGGGCTAAAAAAAAAAAAAAAAGCCTCCCGGGATTCACCAGAGTGTTTTTCTTTTAACCCTCGTGCTGCTCGTTTCACCACCGAACTCCGAGGTGTTATACGTCCTCGGTGCCTCTGCGGCCGTCGCGTTAGCTCCACACATCACGCAGGTGTACTCCCTGTGGCTCTGTTCAGCGCTCAGCTCTCCACAACTATTATTCCTTTTCCCTCCTTTCTTTCTTTCTTTCTTTCTTTCTTTCTTTCTTTCTTTCTTTCTTTCTTTCTTTCCCACGCTCCCCTCTGACTCCCCCCCCGTCCCCTCCACCGGAGCTCAGTGTTGGGATTTCCTCACCTTCTACACATCCGTCTGTTTACGCTCCAGCGGTGCTCCCCACAAAGTTAATAAATTCACAGAAATGCCACAGAGATAACGCTCCCACGCTAACGGACGCAGACTGAGAGCGGCGTGGATTGAACTGATGAGGCGCGACCCTCGACGGGGAGGATCCGTCTGTCACTTGACCTCAAGCGTCGTATTAAACGAATGGATCGTGTGTCAGACGCATGAGGAAGATGCTGAAGTTGTGACTGAAGACGTGTGAGAGAAGAGCTGATCCTAAGATGAAGAATCACTTAAGATGAAGGACCCTTCAGTAGGGACCTCCTACATACTATATGTGTTCTATATTAACCCTCTGGAGCATCATTTTTTTCATTTTGACAAACCGTATTAACACATTGGACCTAAAACCACAATAAAATCATCAAATCCGAGACGGAAAAAGTTTGATTTTTTCACTGTGAGAACCACAAACGTCTTTAATGAATAATTTTTGTAACTTTGAATGTAAATCTAAAGTGTAAATTTCAAAAGCTTATGAACAAATTTAAAAAAACAACAAAGGTATTTATAACTATTTCCATTAAAATGAATATGATGTACAACTATTTCCAAACCCTTAACAAAACTATCAGGTGTAACAATATGTAAAAGTATCTAAAAGTCTCTTTTCTTGTTTTTGTTTTTTGCTTTCGAGCATTTTAAGCTAGCTAGCGATCTCCGCTCGTTAGCGGTTTGCATTTCAGCGTGCAGATATGCACCAGACGTGCACCAAAATGACGGCAATATTCAGGAACAACGTGTGCGGTAAATAATTTCTAATAAGTCTAGTTTTGCTTTGACTATCAACACAATTTATAAACCGTCACGCACTTTAAGTTAGCACAAAAGTTGAAACGTAGATTCAGTGATGCTACGTCGTCTTTTATAAATATATATTATTATTGTCATTTTGCATTCAATATTAAGCTATCCTGTTACCAAAATATGTTGGATTCATGTTAATGTGTATTTAAAGAAAATTAAAAAAAATATATATAAAAAAAAATGTCTAATCAACCGAAGATTTTGGCAGCACCTCCGCGGACCCTCTAGGGGTTGAAGTCTGACTCACTGTTGATGACTTACACCTTCTGCATTTATGTGCATGTGCGGTGGAGACTTGAACCTCAAATCTATTTAGATCTAAATCGAGCATTGAGTATTGAAAAGTGGCAAGAAGGATTGGCTAGCACTTTACTTTTTGGTCAGATTGAAGCTTTTCTTGGCTTATTTTTGGATCTAAACTCAAACAGTCTTATTAAATAAAGCCCCGGTGCAGCTGCTCGAGAACTTATGTCAGATAAGAAAAACAAGTTAAAATAGATAATAGTGCTTTGGTTTTTTGCTCTAACCAGACCGTGATTTTGTGCAGCCCCCCCCCCCTCCTGTGTGTGCATGTTAAACATCTGTCTCCATGTGCCTGCTGATGGGCCCTGCCGAGCTGTGGCCTTGAAGTGGCCAGATGGTCGTAGCTGCTGCCTCTGCGGGATTCAGGCTCAGCTCAAACGTCTCTGATTGCACAGAGGAGCAAATGTATAGCAGCGAGGACTCCGAACAAACATTCATCACTCAAGCTCAGCTTCTCTTGGGAGTCGCTTTAAGGGGGGGGGGAGAAAAAAAAAATTGAAGAGTAAACTGTTTACGTCCATTTACCGCCGTCAGGTGTCAGACGCTCTCTCCCAGACATTTGTTTTGCACTCTGGAGAGTTTACGCAGTAATTTGCGTCAGATTTCACCACGCAGAGAGTTGTTATTTTCCTCAACTGGAAACTCCATAAGCTCTCGACGGAGCCAAGTGTTCCATCTGTCCATCGGTTGTTTCCATCTCTTTCCATATGTCCCTCCTCCGCTGCCATCTCTTTCCACAGCAGCTCTTAAAAAGCCCGAACCATGCAGACTCTTCGGGGCGGCTGAACGCTGCAGTGACGTAACGTGTGCACAGCTCCGATTGAAAACACGTGGAGATAAAAAAAAAAAAAAAAAAAAAAAAACCTCCAACGAGATATCTGAGGCATGTCCGGGACTTGAGTGTCGACGTGGGCCAAAATAAAGCGTTTCTCGTATCGTATCAGTTCCTTCCTGACAAAAGCCTCGACTGTTTTATCAATTTTTTGGCGCTCGTGCGTATTCAGGTCAGCAGGTGTGTAGATACCGAGACATAACTTTGTTTTACATGATCAGGATCAACGCTTAAACTCACAAACGAGCTCCAGATACGGCCTGAATACACTTCTTTCAAGATGACATAAAATGTTGTAAATGCTTTCTGGCGTAAAAAGTCGTAAAAGGGCACCTGGAAACTTTTCTTTTCATTTATTTGTAGTATTTATTTGATGTTTTGATGGACAGATATAAAGTAAGTCGAGTGTTCTTTGTCTTTTAGCTCTGTTTTTGGTCTCCACCAACCCCTAAAGGAGCACTCTAGCTGCTAAATGCTCTGCTAGCAAGTCGCTAACGGAATCAGCTCAGGTTAAAGTGTCAAAGGCATTAAAATTATAAACCAAAACCATGAGCTGAAAGGAGCTAAAATGCTTTGTAGATTGGAACAGCAAAATAAGAGAGAACCAGCCAGTCATCAATGCTATCAAGGCTTAAGCTAACATATGTTTGAGAAACCACAACTAGCATCTCTAAATTAAGCTTTTATGAACATTAATTCATTCTTATCCAATAAATTTCATCTCCTGATTTTAAAAGTAAACGAGTACAATACGTAGGTTTGGAGTCCTTTCGTTTTAGGCTCTGGAACAAACAAAACATATGAAGAAATTTCTATACTAAATGTTCAGTAATTACGTTAAGAACGAGGATTTTCAATAAAAGTTTGAGAAGAGCTTTTAAACTGTACGTTGAACAGATTTTTTGTGTTTAGGTCCCTCCATAAATTACCTCCATGTATATTTTAGTTAAACTGTCGGATGGATTTCTTTCGTCCAATCTGTTATCGGACTGTTATCAGTTGTCGCCCTGCTTTGCTTCACAGTCCTCCTCTTTCTTCAGATCTACGTGATACCGCTGACCGAAGTCTGACAAGGAAAGATGAATGACCATCAGCTTGCGGGGAGACTGTATGGAGTTCTCTGTTGAAACTGTATGAATGATGCTGTAGCCTGGCATGCGTTCGGTGCATGAACATGTGGATCTTTACTCCCTTCTGATCCTCCAGGTCTTTGATGTGAGGGCCTGTGCTGTGTCTGAGCTACCCGAGGCTGCCAGGGGAAATCTCTTGGAGCATCTTTTTGCTCCAGCTTTTGGCAGCGCCGCTAGCTTTGTTTTAGTCTGTAAGATGATATGCAGTAAGTCTCTGGCTGATCTGTGTTTCTATCTCCAAATCACGAACATGATATGTGAGAACTGGGCCCACTCGCGGTCAGGTTGACTTCTCATAGGACTGAGAATATAAACAGAGTGTAGGTGGCTATTAAATTTAACCCTGACATTTCCATACAGCTACTGTCTTGTCAAAAGTGTTGCTTTTCCTTTCACATGAAAACCAAAACCTTAAACACAAGCACATAAATCATTGCTGTCAATGCTAATTTGAGCTGCAAACGTTAGCATGCCCAGCTACAGTAGTAATCGACCAGTTAGCTAGTTAACTAGCCAGACTCGAATTCTTAGTACCTCTTCATTCAGTGGAATAGTCCTAAAAACTAATTAGAGCCATTTTGTTTCTCAAACAAATCTTTTTTGGGGGGATGGGTTATATGGGGCCAGAGATTAGGCTACCACGTAACCAAGAAATTGCAGATTACAAAAAACAAAACAACAGAAAAAGCAGAACATTAACAACTAGCGTGTCCTTTAAGGTGTATTCCTTAGAGAAGGTGTAAGCTAACACATGTTTACGCTTGAGAAACCACAGCTAGCATTACTCAATAAAGCTTTTACAAACATTGTTTAGTCCTTATCCAGTAAGTTTTGCCTCCTAATTTTAAAAGTAAACAAATGGTCTCTTTTAAAGTACAATACGTAGGTTTATGCTAGCGCAAGAAGCTATTTCATCATCAACAGCTGTCGTCTTTTAGCACAACTTGATGGATGTAGCCTTAATGCAGATTCTTGTTACCTTAAAGCATTAAAAAGTCAGGAGAAGGTGATTTTAAACCCAAATGAAAGAGCTAACGTTAGTTCTATTAGCTCTCTGGCTATATTTAAGGCTAATGCCATTTCAGATGACACATTAAGCTCTTGTTGGCCAACATGTGGAAATTGTTAGCTTGTGGTTTTAAACTAAGAAGTTGGATATAAAAAAAAAAAATGCTTGACATTTAAGTCGTAACATTAGTCGCAAGGTTTGACAACTGCCACGAGGCAACTGTTGATACCTAGAAGCCAGCGAGGCTAACAGTTTAGCATGCTTACGACCAGGTAACATAATGTATAAAAGGCAAAGGCGTCATAAAAGAATGAGGCTGATAAATTACAAAGAAACATGTCTAAATTATCATAAATTGATTTGACAGATATGTCACAACTCCACTTAAAAGATAAACTATATAAACACAACCCTCTCTGTAGACAGCACACGTCTCTCTTTGTTGAGAAAAATGATTTCTGCGATGCTCTAGACATTTAAAGGAGACTTTTTGTGGCTTTAAAATGGCCCATTAACCTTTTTTCCCCCCACGCAATTCACAACCATAGGATGAGTCACCGGGGTTTATTACACATGGGTCAGAGGAGAAGTTTTATTAGGTTTAGCATATTGTCTTTTTCTGTTTAAGCTGTTCTGGTCTCATTTCCATTCAAGCTGATAAGAAAAGAAAAAAAAAACCTCTTCCTCCGACATTTTTAACGGTGCCTTCACGTGCCACCGGCTGCTCTTCCTGTTTGAGTCGCGCCCCCTTTTTTTCCGTCTTCTTCATATGGAACTCATTTGTGAGCGAAACACAAAAGTCAGACAAACACTGTGGCTGACTGCAGTGTTGGCTGAACGCGCACACACTTTGCTGCTCTAAGCAATCCTGAGACACTTTGCTCCCATCGGCCCGAAAAGGTAATCCATCAGTCAGTCACCGAACCATCTGCTCAATCAGTCGGCTAATCCGCGACGCTATCAGATGTTTGGTGTTGATTGGAGGCGGATGTAACAGGATCTGTGTCTGTGTGTTGTGGTCCATGTATTGGTTATTAATGACAGTAACCAGATTAACATTCTCCGTGTTTTATGTACAAACTACGTAATAAAACAGACTCGTAGACGTCTTGTGAAGTCAGACTCCTCAGTAGAATTAAGCTGGAGCTGCATTAAACACATGAAATGCAAATAACCCCTTAACATTTAGATTTTTTACTTTAATTCAGGTCACTTTAATGTATATAGCAAACATAATATATCATATAATAGTGTCAGAATCGGTGGAGAAATCAGGTTTGGCCCAGATTATCTGGTAGTTTGCTGTGTTTACAGATCTTCTCTTACAGACTGCTCCCATCTTCATCAACATCCTCAAACATGTTTCATATATAAAATTAAAAATCTGCACGGCTACGTCGGTACTTTCGCTAGAAGCGTGCAGCCCTCCATGCTAACGTTAGCTTGCACGCTAGAGGCGATGGATAAAATGTCGCCTAGTGTTTACTGAGTGTCATCCACGCTCTTTCGATCAAATCAAATCAAGCTTTATTGTCATTTTAACGTGAATACAACTGCAGTGCAGATGCAGTCTCTCAGATCTGTGCACATTTGACAAAACAGAAAAAGAGATGACAAGTTGAAACACTTTAAAGTTTAAAAAAATGAGCCGTCTTCTCTGCAAAGCCTCGAAGTTGACAAACCAGCTTGCAGGGGCTTTACCGCCCACTCCTGGACTGGAGTCGGGATCAGCAGATTTATAGGAAGTTGTTTTCATCACTCTGTGAGATTCAATGTTCCCTGATCTGGCCAGATAAACTAAATAATATCCTGTAGTGTTATTGAGGTTTCACATTTGTGATTAGACATCACATTATGTGTGATGCAACCTGATTTCAAAACTCTCGCAAAAGCTCTGAGGTGACTTTAATTAGACTCGTAGAGCAAAATGCACCATTTAGTTTGGTAGAACACTTTGAAATTGTATAAAAGGTGACCAATTTAGTATTATTTATAGGTCTCATAGGATCTTAGATTGAAAGATCGGATCATGATTCATACATTTTTAAAATGCCTCCCGTTAATAAGCTCTCTGCCGTCTTTCCACACTGATTTTTTGCAACAAGTTTAGCGAGACTTTGCAACAAAGTGCGTGAGGGAGGTTTAAAATATTGGGAATATAAAGGATACAAGATGTAAAACTAGAGAAACTAATAATTAATTAATTAATAAACTAATAATTATAGGTAAACTACTTCACTTAGAAGATTAGCAATATTTCATCCAGCAGTGTAACCACAGAAATAAACTTAAATGGGGTATATTCTCGGTTTACTGATCTTAAATATATATTTCCCATTAGAGGTGACAGTACGATGTTGGCCTTGGCTGATTGAAAGGGAGCTGAGAGCAACGAAAACACAGCGAGAAGGTGAGAGAAACTGAGACGGTGGATAGAGACGGGGGAGAGAGAAACCCTCTCTGCGAGCTCGCTCCAGCTCTTGTTATTTTAACCCAGATTCGGCACTGAAATATGGCCACCATGTGGACCCTCTCAAGAAGTGTGGCTCCGCTGTCGGCCCAGCCAATCAGAGGGGGGCGTGCTGGCCCAGGGGGAGGGACGTGGGGAGGGTCCCGGGGAGTCAGAGTATGAGAGGGGCATTAAAGTGTGAGCAGAGGAGGAGGCGAGCCAAGAAGAGAAGTCACATCTCCAGGAGAGCTGGACTATGCACAGACCAATGGAGACAGGTTGGGGCTCTTTTCTCATTTTGGTTAATTGGTTAAATGAATTGTCCTCTGGGTGACCTCGCAGTCCTCCACGCTGTCTGTCTGGATGTTGTACTGGGACGTAAATTCGTTATGTTTTTGATCTGAATCGCAGCCTGTTTGTAGCGGGGATGCTGAGCAGATGTGCACAAGTGTTGGGAAAGATTTGCTCGTTTTCTGTTGGAAAACCTGACCCAGCACTCCTTTGTTATTTTGTGCTATTATAACAGCTAGAGTCTGCAGTTTTTCCTTAAATCGCGACGAGGCCAAGGTTCTTTTTTTCCATCGTCTAGCACCTACAAATAACGGTGGATGTGACTGTGAAGCGACTGAAGACTCGTTGACTTTCCTCCACGTGGTTTATTTATCTGAAATGCAGCCGTTAATAGTTATTTGAGGTCTTTGAGGTCCTCCGTGACCAATCACGTCCTGCATTCCCTTTCAGTAGCTGCAGGGGCTTCTCATTCAGACACAGATTATAAGCACTCTCTTTGTTTTAAACTGTGCTGTGTGAGGGACACAGGGAAAAGAGAGGTGTGGGCTGGGGTTTGTTTGGAGAAGTTTATCTGATGTCGTAGCTCTCTTTCTTGATGAATGAACCCTTTAAACTTTGGCCGGGCTCTAAACAAACGCTCTCCATGGTGACGCGCGACTCCAGTCATGACAAGTCCATAGATATGTAAATTGCTTCCCGTCAGTGGCAGCGTGGACAGGCGTTTCCTGCCGGCTCGTCGCTGTGATAAGAGAATAAAAAGCTGAGTGGACACTCTGGACTGGAGTTAGCCGCACAAGCAGCTCGGCTCTTTGGTTCAAACTGAAACGCCTCAACAAATATGTTTATGTTCCCCCAGAGGATGGTGATCATCTGACATCTGCAGTGTTCATTGAATTATCTCCAGAAAATTATGTTCTTTACTGGATTATTTTGATTTATTCTCAAATATCTGCAAAGCTAATGACATTAATGAGGAAATGGTTGCATGCTAACCTGCAGAAGTGAGATGGTAGACATGGGTAACATACATGTGTAGCATTATTATCACAGAATTGAGCTTACAGCTCAATGTGCTCATGCTAATAAGCAAATGTTAGCATGCCAACGTGCAGAACTAGTCCACATTATGCACCACCAGTGAAAAGTTTAGACACACCTTCTCACTGAATTGAATGAGAAGGTGTTATCAAGTTAGCATTATCATTATTATTATCGTTTTAGGCAAAAGCAAATGTTAGCATGTCCACCTGCAGAATGAGTCAACATTATATCGTTGTACACTACCAGTGAAAAGTTTAGACACACCTTCCCATTGAATTGGTTTAAATAAGAAGGTGTTAGCAAGTTAGCATTATTGTTAGTGGGAATAGCAAGATAGCATTAGTTTACAAATCATGTGGTCATCAGCCGAAAGAATGACACCCGTGGTTGGTGCTAATTAGCAAATGTTAGCATGCCAATGTGCATTATATTGTTGTACACTACCAGTGAAAAGTTTAGACACACCTTCTCATCTCTAGCAAGTTAGCATTATCGTTAGGAAGAATGATTGATAGCAAGCTACCATTAGTTTATAGGTCATGGGACAAAGATGGTGGACAACCTTACACCTGCACGGTAGCATTATCCTTTGAAGCTTGTTAGCATGCTAATGGTACTTTACAGCTTCTTTGCAGGAATATTGATACCTGTATTTAATGCTAATACGCAAATGTTAGCATGCTAACTTGGTCAACTTTATACCTGATGGTATTATCATTTCAACATTAGCTTGTAGCTCATCTGCAGACATAATGACACCAGGGATTAGTGCTAATTACCAAATACTAGCATGCTAACAGGCAGGACTGAGATGGTGGACACGGTCAATGCTATACCTGTATGTTAGCTAGCACACGCTGCTGTACCAACCCCCCAGCGCTGCTCCTGTGACTGTAAACTGTTTGTTCTGTGTGTAAATAAGTGCAACTGTTAATGGCGTTCGTTTGCGAGACGTTTGTAACTATGCAGCTTTAATCCTGAGTTTGATCTTTGTAACAGTTGCAGGAAACCCGAGGTCTCGCTTCGGGGAAGTCCCTTTCTTTTCAGGCATTTGGCTACTAGCTCACACTCTGGGGGAGTGTATGTCAGATGGCAGGGAGTTTGTGCTTGAATAAGGATTAGTGTTGGGGGTCAGTGAGGTGGCGGGTGCAGTCTGAGGGCTGTAAACTCTTCTGTGTATGTAAACCGAGCCTCAAATAATCCTCCGTCTCCCTCCGGGTTACTCAGAGAGCATAAAAGACATCATAAATCCACCCCGGGCTTTGCATAAACCGACTACCATGCTTCGACCTATCTTGGGAAAGTCTGTCTGTCTGTCTGTCTGTCGGGTCTGGGAAGAGTGAGCAGACGTCTGGGCGTATGATGTGACAAATACCAGGTTCATTAATAGAACTGGACTTGCCCAGACTTGTTTTGGATCTAATAACCCAGATTCAAGACAAATTTTCGGAGAATTTAATATGGATTAGTTGGCGCCGTCCAAGCAAACAAGAGCATGATGTAAACACACTGCAGCCAACCAAAGTCAGAGGTTAAGTGTCCAGGCCTTCAAAGCTTCGCAACCCCCACCCCCCCTCAGCTGGTTCCGATTCTTTCTGCTCTTATGTGTTTTCCTACAATATTCCTGTCAGTGACGAATTAGTTTTCCCAACTGGCCGGCAAATGTTTGACCTAAAAACATCAGCCCGTCCGTCCGTCTGAAATCCTAAACGTCAAACATCGCTCTCATCAAAACACCTCCGGGGCGGCCTGTGCGCAAGAGGGCAGGAGGAGTCTTATTTTTCATATATATATATATATATATATATATATTTAAAAAGTGCAATTTGTGAGTCTGCATGTGTTCCCGCATCTGTTCGTGGTGAGGCAATGAGAACGCCTGTGATTCATAAAATTAACTCTGGGCAAAATCCACAGAGGCGGCTGTCGGCGACTGTTCTTATGATCTCATCTGTTTTACACAGTCCATGCTTACTCCACAAACACACACACACACACACACACACACACACACACACACACATACAGCCTGCAGCCGACCACAGATCTGGGTCAAGCTGGAGAAAAATTAAAAGGGTATAAAAAAGTGATGCACACACACCGAGTCTTGGTCTCTAGGATGCGACCGCAAGGGGGACGACTGAGCCTCCCGTCCTTCGCTTTAAGGGCAAACCGCGGTGGTGGAAACCTTTGCAGTGCGGGTGGCACATGTGTCAACACTGGCCCCCGGCTCCCTGTGTTGCCCCACCAAACACTGGTTGGAGAATCACTAACAGATTCCCAGAAAAAAAGGAAAACACTCAAAGAAAAGAACCAACCCTCAGCTTTGGCTGTGAGCTGTATTTATGACATGTCCTGTGGCACGCCAGCTTCTGTTTTAATGTACGTTATATTTATTAATGTACGTCCAGAGATAAAATCTTTCTGGGGGTTTTTTATGTAGTCTAGTCTCCAGAGAGCTTCCGGGGTTTCCTCTGAGGGCCTCAGATGATGAAAAGGGTCAATATCCTCCCACTGTTTACTGGAATAACAACAAAAAAAATCTATATTACAGTGTAAATATGCAACTTAAGTTACTGTATGTGAGGAAATCTTAATGAAAAGTGTTAAGTTGATGCACATAATTCTGAGGACATGTCAATTTTTTGTTAAAGTTGAGGTTTTCATGCAAATTTTAAGGAAATTTGAAGAAAACCTGCAAAGTAAAAAGCTTACGTTAACGTTTAGCTAACGGAGATGCTAACACTCTTTAGCCCCGTCCACGTTCTTTTAAAGCCACGTCCTCGTCCTCCAGGTCTTTGAAGAAGAAGTGTCTTTGTCTCTGGTTGCCTAGCTAACCCTCTCATCTCTCCTAATCAACTTTCTGAATTACATTCAAATGTCTTGTTGCCACGTCACTGCTAGCTTCGTCTTATATAAGGAACTCACCTTTTACACTTTTATAACACAGCTGTATAACTCTGGAGTCAGGAAGTGGAGAAGGGCAAAGTACAGATATGTATCAGTGTATAATTAACTTATACACTTATACACTAGACTTTTGAAGTCCATGAGATATACCTAAAGTAAAAAAAAAAAATGTTTTTATGTTCATTACGATCGTGTCTTTACAAAATCTGAAATAATCTATATGGAAACAATCACTTATTAATAAAAAATTACTAGATATCACTAAAATATAAGAATTTTATAACAACCACCTTCTAATTAGCTTAAAATCAACTTGTTCAAAATTTGTTAAGATAGATATCACTTTTAGCTAAGTTTAAGTTTATTCATTGTTTAATATAAAGTAGTGTTTGAGTGAAGTGTGGATTTATCACATGTCAGCAGTGTTACTATAATATATTCATAAATACCTTTCAATTTCAATTTACTCAGTTGTATATACAATATATAGAAGAATCTTTGTGTAAAAATGCCATGTGGTGTTTGGTTATTGGCGGCCATGTTGAATTTAGGCCTGAAAACAGATAAAATATGATCAACTATGATAAACTCAAAAAATCCCGCAATTATATACTGACCCGGTTAATAAAACATCAGAAGAAGAATTCAGTTCAAGTGTCAAGTAAGAGTCTAACTTCTGTCGGGTCGTGTATCTAGAAAGATTTATGACATACGCAAAAGAATCCACACAGAAAGTGCTTTAGTTTTACTTTGGTTTCCTTCCCTCTTGTGTGTTCGTGGACCGATGCTACCTGCCTGCTTCCTGTTTGTAGTGGGGTTGGTGTCACTCGGAGAAGGGAGGAGGGTCAGGGGGGGTTATCAGCTGTCACGGGTGCAGCCGCGGCGGCCGTTGCGTTATCGACCGCTGACCCCGGGGGTCAGCTGTGTGGGCAGCTTGATGAGAGGCCTCTGGTTTGTTTTTCTCTCCGCCTGCATCCGCTGCTCATTCCGCTTCTTTCCACGTCTATTTTAACACCCTCTCCGCAAGCGCACACACACACACACACTTAAAACACACACACACTTAAAACACACACACACACACACTTAAAACAAAGGCAGACGTGTAGCGTTTTGCTATTTTTATTTCCTATCTTTACAACCTCGGCCGTGAAGATCCCTTGAACATAAGCACAGAGAAGCTTCAAACGAACTCCACAACTCATTAGAGCCCGTCTTAAAGATCAGGAGCCTCCCTTCCTCCTCCTGCACACTTTCCTCAACCTGCACTCTTCTGCCTTTTCCAAAAGCGATTGGAGGCGTAACTCAGGGCTGCACTTCCTCCAGCACGGCAGGAATGACTGATCATCTTACAGCCTCTTTTATACATGCAATTAAACCCTCTGGCTTTGTGTTTTAATCTCCTAGGTGTGTCTGATGTGACGCCAGCGGGCTGGCTCGGCGAGCGCAGCTTCAATACGATGTAGACACCGAACACACAAGAGTCAGAGACTGAAGACCGAGCCGACAGAAGGAGGGAGAGCACGAGGAGGAGGAGGAGGAGGAGCAGCAGCTGTGCAGCAGAAACGACACCGGGCGAGAAGATAAGAAGAAGTGGAGAGAAGGAGCGGGCTGTGAATCATTAAACCCTTTCTCTTTACAGCGGCTCGACTCCCTCAGGTCCCTCACGCCGGAGAAAAAGGACCCTGAACCTCGGCTCTCTTAGTCTTATTTGAGGGGCCTCCTACCCACAATCCACCTGTTCGCCCGTCAGCTGTGTTGACAACCCAGAGCGTCAAGCATGTGCCATGTCATTGTCACCTGCCGCTCCATGCTGTGGACTCTGCTCAGTATCGTGGCCGCGTTCGGGGAGCTCATCGCCTTCATGAGCACCGACTGGCTGGTGGGGTTCCCCCGCACGCCCGACGCCGTCTTCGGCCCCCATGGGGCCACCGCCGCCGGGGAGGCTTACCGGCCCACCTTGGGCATCTACGGCCGCTGCATAAAACTGCCCCACCTGCAGCGGGGGGTGCTGTGCGGGCCGTACGCCGTGAACTTTGGGGAGATCGCCAGCGGGTTCTGGCAGGCCACGTCCATCTTCCTGGCGGCGGGGATCCTGCTGCTGTGCGCCGTGGCGTTCATCTCGGTGTTCACCATGTGCTTCCAGAGCATCATGAAGAAGAGCATCTTCAATGTGTGCGGACTGCTGCAAGGGATCGCAGGTGAGACGCAAATACTGTGGCGACGAGTTCCAAATTAGCTCTTGTTCGGATACCGAGATACTTCTTTCTGAAACTAGACATCCAAACATTCATGCAGGGATTAGCCACCTATGGAGGGGTTTTGTGCTCTTTTTTACTCTTTCTATAACTTTTTATGTCATGCACATGTACCGCCATCCACATGTTTAGGTTTAGTTTAGCTAAAATGTTTGGTTTGACAACAAAACCCAAGATCAATTCTCGCCTGCAAGCCTTTGAAGTTCGCAAAAAGACGACGCGACCGAGAGGTTTGTGCTCTGATCTGAAGCTAACTAGCTCCTCTTCTGAGCCTCATTCTTTCTGTTCATTCCTGCGGCGTCCGCCGTCCGCTAAAGGTAAATGAAACGTTGCGCTCTCTCAGGTAAACACACTCATTACCCAGCGCCACAACTCCCACGGCTGGAATGATGTGTTTGATTCTCGTGGAGCCGTTTGTGAACTTTTTACCCAGTCGCTTTGCTGCCGTCGCGTCGGACTCGGGAGTGACTTCCACCTAAATATTTACTCTCTGCTTCGTCAGCTGGAGCTTTTTTCTGACCCCGGGAAGAAGCGGCCGATTGCGCATGCGTATCTGCGCGTGGAGGGTGTGTGTGTGTGTGTGTGTGTGTGTGTTTTCAGTCTGTGGTTGTGCGTCCGAGGCCAGATCTCGGCGTGGTGAATTATGGGGAAGGGAGGAGGCCGAACCTCCTCTTTCCTCCACAGACTGGGAGCTCTGGGCTCTCCGGTGATTATGGCCGTCCTCCCCCGCACGCTTGTTTATTTGGTGCAGACCCAAACTGAAAAAGGTGGGCGTGTGGTGAAGGACAAGCCAGAGCTGTAAACCCCGTGTCTGTGCAGGCCAGCTGAAATCCATTCAACCAGTGAATGATGAATGGCTATTTTGAAGCTGCCTCTACACAACAACCTTTGAAACGCTTCATGTGGGTGTGCAACCTAGGGCTTTGTGCTTATTATTGTCTGTCTTTTTGTGACGTTTTCTTCACCTGCACGATTGCAGTTGCATAAGTTAGATGCCTTTAATATGTCCGTCACATTTTGGACAATGTTGTTCCGCCTCCGATCCGATACCGACAATTTAATATCGAGGTCGACGTGATCTTAAGTGTCCTGAAGTTGTTCCCCCGTAGATTCCTAAAGTCTTTTCTTGTCTTCACCTAGAATCGACTGGATTCCAACCAATAAATATTTCTGTCAAACGTAACGTAGAGAGGGTAGCTCGTGCCTTGGCTCGTACCCCTCTGGAATATTTTTCTTCTTGTTGTTGCTGTCTCCAGGAAACTTTTCTCAAGTGGATCAAGTTCTTCCACATGGTTTAGTCCCATGGTCTCGATTTGGTTTCCGGTATTTTTGGCAGCTTCGATGCTAAACGCCACTAAAACAGAAGAAGAAGACATTTTGACACTGATAACCTGGGTGTTCTACCACAAAAATGTTCTGGTCATCCAACGCCATGAACTCCCTAACCTTCTCTCAAAATGTTCAGGGATTGTTGTAGTTTTTGTGGACTTTTCGTGATGTTTTCTCTGTTTGTAGTTGCATGCAGTTACATTTTGGGCAATGTTGTCCCTCTTTAGCTTTAGCTTCGATGCTAAACGCCACTAAAACAGTAGAAATAGAAGACATTTTGACACAGATAACCTGGGTTCTCTAGTTGTTGTTTTCGTGGACCCTGTGTGAATCAAGGAGGTAGTATTGAATGACGATCACCTGACGAGTAAAGTTCTTCCACGTGGCCGACATGTTGATTTAGTCATGTAGCTTTGACGCTAAACGCCACTGAAACAGAAGAAGAAGAAGATATTTTGACATAGATAACCATGAGCTCCCTGGTTCCTCTGGAATATTTTTTTCTTGTTGCTGTCTCCAGGAAACTTTTCTCAAGTAAATCAAGGTGGTACAACTGACTGACGATCAACTACTACCACCTCTACAAACATCCACGTTGCTTAAATTTACCACTTATTGTCTGAGTGACTTCATTTTCCAGAGTAAAGTTCTTCCACGTGGCGGATATGTTGGTTTAGTCTTTGTTCTCTACTCCAAAAATATTCTGGTCATCCAACGCCATAAACTCCCCAACCCTTCCTGGTATATTGTTCTTCTTGACACTGTCTCCAGGAAACTTTTCTCTTTTTTTAAATGTTTTTGTTGTACCTCAATGAGGTAGTATTGACTGACAGTCATCTACTACCACCTCTCAAAGCATCCACGTCGCTTAAATTTACCAATTATTGTCTGACTGACTTCCACTTCCACTTTTCCAGAGTAAAGTTCTTCTATGTCACAGACATGTTGGGTTAGTCGTGCCATTTTTGTGTCTTCTTCTTCGGTTTTTGGCAGCTTTGACACAAGACGCCACTAAAACAAAAGAAGACGAAGACATTCTGACACTGATAACTTTGGTTCTCTGCTCCAGAAATGTTCTGGTCAACCAACGCCTTGAACTCCCTAACCCCCTCTGGAATATTCCCCGCCTTGACGCTGCCTCCATGTTGGTTTAGTCACATGGTTTTGATTTGGTTTCATGTGTTTTTGGCAGCTTTGACGCTAAACACCACTAAAACAGAAGAAGAAGAAGAAGACGTTTTGACACTACAGGGACGTGGCTTTGGTTCATGGCAGATCTAAGATCAGGTTCGACTGAAGCCCAATCTTGATCCGATGTTATTAAAATACCAACGGGGATATACCCAACAGAAAAACATCCTCTCCAGCTTTTATAAAGAGTGAGATGTGGCTGAGGCTGAAAGTGAGGAAATGCACCTCATTGTGGAGAGGATGAGGATGTGGAAGAGGAAGGGGAAGAGGAAAGGGGGCGAACTCAAACAAACCGAGGAGGTGGGAGGTTTCCTACAGAGATCTGAAGCCAGAGTCCCGACAATTACCATAAGAAAGAAACAAGAGCCCGTCCACCACCTGTCGGACGTCCACCGGTCGCAGTCTTCCGGTTCGTCCTCCATCTTTCCATGAGGCCGATGAATGATATCACGTCTCTCGCATCTCGACATCCGCTTGCCGGCTTTCTCTACTGATCATTATTTCCACAGAGCGTGCCGACCCCCCCACTTCTCTTCGCCGTTAATGAGAAAACTGGAGCCAGGCGGCAGATGTTTCAGAGAAAGCGATTGACCTCAGATGGGAAGATTGCGACGCCGCTGCCAGAGATGGTCGCGTCATTGGGACCGGAGTTTCTCCCCAGCTCCATTAACCTCATCTTCACACAGGCTGATGTCACTGCCGCCGCCGTCTCAGTTTAAGATTTCAGCTAAAGTTGAGTTCATACTCTCGTTTTTGTGAATGGCTAAAACAGACGGGTTCATCCGGGCGAATCTCGCATCCTGCAGGTTTTACTGACCTTGTGCTGAGACGGCAAACAAACCGTGGCCGTAAAAACTTTCCCTCGTTCCCGTTTGTTTCGGCGTTGAAGGCTTTATTGCCCCATTCAGCCGTGAGTCACGGACCTCATTTACAGGTTAACCTATGACTAAAAGCCCCAGACTGGAACCGAAACGCTGTCCGTCCAGGAAACAGAGCTGCGATATTGAGCGACGATAACGTCCTGACAGCTGATTTCATAATTTCATCTCGCTGGATGGAAAGTTTTTTAAAGGGCCTCCGTTAAAACATTCTCATCCCCCCTTGTCTGGATCTTTTTCCCTTCATGCCCTCTCTTCCTTTGACCTGTTTTTGATTTATGTTTTTCCTGGAAAGGCTAAAAAGCTGCCAGGTTTCTTGGAGCGGCTCCGGCCTCGCTGTGCCGTCACTGGGCGGAGGCCGGGGTTATTTGAAAAACCCAGGGAGGTTGGCTATCGAGAGACGGATTGGTGGTGGTGGTGGTGGTGGTGGTGGTGGTGGGGAATTGACAGTTTGGAAGTTAATGGAGACGAGAGCCAGGGCAGAGGGAGTAGCGAGGCTGAGGTCCAGCTTTAAGGTGGAGGGGAATGTTTGAATGTGGAGGTGGAGGAGGAGGAGGAGGAGGAGGAGGAGGGGGGAGGCTCTTTGCAGGGGTGGGGTTTGGGAATTAAAACCATGCCTTCAATCCATCACCGGAGCCGGCCTGGACGTCGGGGCAATGCGGCAACATATGGAAAGAATTTATGACCTAGTTTTCATTTCCTTGTTTAATATGATAGCGGGTGCTTTAGGAGCAAGAGAATGGGAGGAGAAAGAAAGAAAGACAGAAAGAAAGAAAGGAAGAAAGGAAGTGGGAAAGGAAAAGGAGACATTAGGGGAGAAAGAAAAGGCAGTTTCACTTCTCGTCTCGGAGCAGAGCAGACCCGTCTGTCTGCTTCATTTATTGCTCGTAATTTGATTACGTTTCCTCCCGAGCTTCGACTCGTCCGCCCGTGAGAACAGATTGGAAGCGTCGTGACGTTAAATTAGGCAGAGAGCTTGTTTTTTTTCGCATGTGTAAGACGGGGGGGGCGGCTTGTTTCACGGAGGTGGCGGGACGGCAGAAGTGGGTCACGGTACCACAGGAAGTGACCCCATCCTTCCCACCGAGGCCGAGCAGGAGACTGAGGCTGGGAGGGAAAAGCCCACGGCTACCTTTTCCTGTTGTTCTCTCCTCTCGGCGTTTCGGGATCGGGTGTCGAGATCCGAGCTCCTTCCTGTCAACGCCGAGACTCTCTCTGTGATTATCTTCAGTCAGATCAGGAAGCCATTTTTTTTTTTTTTTTTTCTGCTCGGTCTTCTTCTTTTTGTGTCCTGTCATGGCACTTTTGCAGGAAATGTTTTCGACTTTCACTATAACGTGTTTTTCGGTCGTCTTCATAGTTTAGAACTCAAGATATTTTTTCTTCTCAAGATATATTTTTTTATGTTTCTTTCATTGATTAAAACAAAACAAATGTGAATGAAAGGCAGCAGAAAGAAGAAGAATCTGATATAATCATCCCCTTTACCCAGAGAATTAATTTACAAAGAACTTAAATTAAAAAACAACAACACAATAGCAAAATAATGATTACAGTAAAATAAAATGAAATAAAATAGTTAACACTGTTTAATTGTTCTTTTAAATATTAATTCTGATTTGGATTCTTTGGTTTCTTTGTTCCATTAACTGATTCCTTTCACAGAAACACAATGTGCATTTTTTATGAGTTTTAAAAATGGAAAGATCCAAAAACAGAACTAGAAGACTTGTACCAAAAAAAGGTGCTGTGTCTTTTTTTATTTTAGGGTGACCAGACGTTCCTGATTTCTGGGGACAGTCCCCGTTTTGGACGACCTGTCCCCCGACTAAAGCTGTCCCCGAAAGTGTCCCCGATTTTAGCTTTTTGTGAATGAGGAAAAACATGTGGCACGCACACTACAGTTATTACGGCAGCTGGTCACACTGCTATTGGCGTTACAGACACAGTAGTTTAAATATGAATAAGCATAATATATAATATAATAAATGAAACCACAATTGTTCCTGTTTCTTCTTAATAACATTTAAACGTCCCCAGATTTCCACATCAGCATTCAGTGTTAACACGGGGCCATGAAAACCTGTTTTACTACTAGTGTGGGTTTATTCTACAATATTTACTCATCATCACAGTAAAATAGTCCATCCTTAGTCAATCTACTGCATTAATTCCTCTCTCAACCAGTAGAAAATATTGATTGATATGATTGTGCATGAAAAAAACAAATAGAAAACAAATCAGAATTTTAAAAATCAGAATCAGCTTTACTGGCCACGTATGTGAACACACAAGGAATTTGACTCCGGCCACTTTGCTTAATGGTACAAGGAAATAAAAAACAACACTTGAATAAGCATAAAAATGAAAATGGACGAAGTAGAAAAACTGTACAACATAAATAAGACTTTCAGAATAAAACAGTATATACATTCATACATCTGTATATAGTATATAAAAATATTGTGATGTATGTTTTTGGTCTTAGCACCTTAGCCGTAGCCTGTATCCTTATTCCCCAGGAGTAAAGATACAGGAGTTGTAGAAGTTTGTTTTTGGTGCATTTCTTAAGATGTTACTGTTTTCACTACGGTTACATGAGGTGTCACTGCTGCATTGGTTTGTAAATGTATGATTTCCAGTTAAACTCAGTTTATGGCTTCACTAACCGCCTCCGTTTCCCCCTCTCCTCCCCCCAGGCCTGTTCCTGATCCTGGGTCTGATGCTTTACCCCGCTGGCTGGGGTTCGGACAAGGTCCAGCTGTACTGCGGCCCGGACGCCGCCCCGTACCGGGCCGGCCTCTGCTCCATGGGCTGGGCGTTCTACACGGCCATGGGCGGCACCGTGCTCACCTTCGTCTGCGCCGTCTTCTCCGCTCAGGCCGAGATCGCCACCTCCAGCGACAAGGTCCAGGAGGAGATCGAGGAGGGCAAGAGCCTGATCTGCCTCCTCTGAGGCCCCGGGTCACGTTGGTCCTTTGGGCGGGAAAGGAGGAGAGAGGAGGACGAGGACGGGGGCGACCGGCCCCCTGCTCCTCTGGTCGTCTCCGGTGAGGCCGGCCTGTGAAACGGCCGCCCCACCACGTTGTTTACCACTAAAACTGACTTGTCTGTTTCGTGTTTTTCGTGTGGGAGAAATCTACAAGTGCCAAGTTTTTTTTTTCCTCAGTGTGCGTCTTTGTCTTTCTGCAACTAGAGGTGCTGTGTCTCTCATCGTATTCGTGCCATGTGGACGCCGCGGGGATGTCTTTGTCGCCACATGCTCTGTAAATACGTGTGATTTTATATATATTTTGTACATAGCTACGATGGAGGAATGATGGATCCAGGCTGGACTGATGATGATGATGATAATAATGATGATAATGATGATGATGATGACGTCGATCTTGCCATAAAAAATGAAAAAGAAAGAAACAAACACTGGTGTTATTTGCCGCCAGACCACGACCAGCGAACCTGGATCTGAGCTTTTAGCATTTAGCTCGGAAAGGGAACCACTACTCAGCCAGAAATGAACTGCTTTCGGATGAAACGGCCTTCAGCTCGGAGCGGACGTCCTTTTGGAGCTCACAGAATGTACTAGTCGAGTGATTAACGTGTTTGTAGACCCTTGAAATGTATCGGTGAAGGCGGTTCTTCTTTTTCACTTTCTGCACGAGAACAAGCGAAGGGAGGCTCCGCGGTGCATTTTTATTATTATTATTATTTTTATTTTTATTTTTTTTGTCAAACACGAAGCGAGCTTAATCCTTTGGCCTTCGGCCCCCGTGAAGGAAGGGTCTGGTCCTCCTGTAGTCTGTGCACATGGACTGAATGATGGGGACACGGAGATGAATGAATAAATAAATAATTAATAAATAAATAAATGAAGTATTGCTGTTGTTAGTGGCGTCTGGTTTCAGGGAGTGTGTCGAGTCATAGATGGTGTCCTGTCTATTCTGCCAAACAAATAAAGAGAAGGGAAAAAGATAATCAAGATTTGGTGTTTTTTTTTTGTTTTTGGTGCTGAGACCTCGGTTTGGCCCTTGAGGTGGGGGTGTGTGCGTTTTCCAGCCAGCGGGTGATCAGTTTTTCCACTGATGCAGAACTGAACTCTGCATGTGCGTCTCTGTGTGTCTGACTCAGATTCACTGGTGGAATTCAACCGAGTTCATTTACGACACTTTATACCTCCGACAGCTGCACTGTAGTTAGAAAACGAAGAAAAAAAAAACAATTTGTTGCTTAATTGGAACGTGTTGTTACATCTCAAATATCTATAGAGTAAAATAATTGAATAGAAAATCAAAAATAGGGAACATTGCCAGGAAATTACATAACTTTCAGGTTGTAGATAACTAAAACTTTTTTTTTTTTTTTAAAATGCTTAAAGAAAAAAGTAAGCAAACAAACAAAAACTAATACAGATGTTCTTATTTCCTAAATTTACCATGTGTTACTCTCATTTGTAACCTAAATATTCTGACTCTTTCGGCTGAAAACCCATGAAACATACGATAAGTGTACATTAAAGAATTAAACCTGTTATTTGAGATACCTTCATGATAAAATACTTAAATACAGTCAAGTTTTCCATCTTGTTTCTCTCATTTTTTTTAACCTACATCTTGTGACCATTTGCAGGGAACTGGATCTTAAGTTTGAAAAAAACAATCAAACATAAACATAAATCAGAAATTTTGATTAAAAAATACAAATTTTGTTTAGCAGAATTCTTATTTTTTCTTATTTTCATCCCAATTTGCCATTTCATCGCTTTAAAGGTCACATATTATACATTTTTTTCAACATTTTCATGTAGGTGTTAGAGGTCTGCGCCTGTACCTTTAAATGCTAATAAGCTGTGTCTAGCCACGCCTACTCCACGCCCCTTTCAGGAAGAGGATGCGGCTTTTGCTGGCGTTACCAATGGTCACCATGCGCTAATGTTTATGGTGGATTTATGACTATGGCTGGTAGAGATGATGATCTCAAGTGGGCCAGATACAGAACAGAATAATAAACTGTAAGTAAAGACAACTCCAATTTTTTATTTTTTTCATTTGTTTAAGTATAAAGAAGAACAAGTAAATAAGGAAAATGTTCACATCTAGTTACCTATCCTATAAAACAACAATATATATACCGTAAGTGCAGTTTGGGCACATTTCTGTCTGCTGTTAAGTCGGGGGACCTCTCTCTAAAACAGTGGACGAATTAAGTTTAACAGTTATCTTCGTTGACAAATTGCAGCCTTCAGTGTAATTGTATTTCGTAAATCTCGTAAACCAGTTTGAGCCAGAGTCTGACCCAGACGGAGAGGTTACTGAAGAAGTTCACAAATATTCTCAAACACAGGCGATGAGGACACATGTTACTGTCAGGAAACCTTTATAAAGTGAATTTAGTCCAATATGGGACCTTTAAACCTCTTCGAGGGACACAGCCCTCAAACTGAAAACCATTGAAGCTTGTGTCTAGACGGTAAATACGCAGCAGAACTCTAATTTTCTTATTTACTTCCCAAGTTGTTGCTCAGCTCTTTGAACTGAGATCTTGTGATCCTCTGGAGGGTCCTAACCCTTAGCTTGGAAACCACTTAGCTACACGTTGCTAATATTTACTCATTTTGAATTAGATGCCTGGAGCACGTTCTGATGAAGTTGGCACATGGAAACAAAAAAGACCACAAGTGGAAACAGGTGAGTGTCTTGACTGGTTATAAAAGCAAACAGTCCAAAAATTTGGACTATTACTACCAAAAGTACTACGAGTGATGTTCGATACCACCCATTTCCTTTCTGATCCGATACTGAGTAAAATTCAGGCTGATATCGGCGATATCGCGATACCGATACGATACTTCGTGTAAATACGCCCTAATGTGTCTAGTAAACCTAAAATTAAGTAGTGTATTTCAAATCATAGCTTCATAAAGGATACAAGACATTAGAGCCATTTATTTATTTATTGTAAAGTAGGAAGTATATTGAAGTAGTGGCCTCATTTACTATATAACCGAGATAATACAACAACAGAAACGCACAATCATACAAAATATGTGAAAATGCTGTTTCAAACATTAAAAAAAACATTAAAAATTGGTTTTGGAGCAACAAATGCTGCCATCCAACCAACGTCCTGCTCATTTCAGCAAGACAATGCACATTGTGCATGAACTCATAGTAAAAAAAAAAGAGTGCAGCTAATAAACTACGCTGCTGTCCAGACCTGTCACCCAGTGAGAATGTGCGGTGCATCATTCATCCTCTCATTTTCTATAACCACTTGTCTTCCGGAGGGTCGACAGGTCTCCAGTTTATTGCAGGACTATCACAGAGAGACAAGACAACCATTCACACTGACACCTACGTCCAATTCAGAATCACTAATGAACCTAACGAGCTTGTCTTTGGACAGAAAGGCCCCAGTCAGCCCAATGGAACATTTTTGCTGTGAGGCATCAGTACTAACCAACACTGTGGAGCGTTATGAAACACCAAAAAAAACAACAAAAGAGACTCTGGACTGTTGAGAAACTGAAGTCGTACATCAAGCAAGATAAGGAAAGAATTCCGCCCAGCTCCAATTTAAGCAGCTAGAACAGTAAAATACTAGAGCATTAACATGTCAACACTGACGATCCAATGACGTCTATAAAGCATTTCATTTTTCATACAATAACAATGTTCTTTTACTAAGTAAAGGCTCCGAGTACTTCTTCACAGCTGCTTAGGTTTTAAATCGCTATGCTAGTTACTGTGCTAGTTAGCAATTTCCTCTGAATAAATTTAAAGTGACATTAGCAAACTTGGTTTGTTCCTTTTTAAGCTGACTCCAGGGTTAGCTCAGTATAGCTAGTTGTTCAGCTCAGTTTTTGGTGTTTATTTTTGGATGCTAAATGCTAATTAGCTATATAGCTGCTAAATAGTGAGTCAGTATGTAAAAACATCAAACCATGTGCTATTTGCTAGCTAACATTACCTTTGGGAATACAGATTTTTTTTTTTTGTGCAAACATTTGTTTTTGCCTTTTAGGTTTTATCTACGCTATGCTAGTTACTGTGCTAGTTAGCAATTTCCTCTAAATAAATTTAAAGTGACATTAACAAACCCGGTTAACCCCAATTTTAAGCTGACTCTAGGGTTAGCTCAGTATAGCTAGCTAGTTTTTTGCTCAGTTTTAGGTGTCTAAATGAATGCTAACTGCTAATTTGCTATATATAGCTGCTAAATAGTGAGTTAGTGTGTAAAAGCATTAAAGCACGTGCTATTTGCTAGCCAACTTGCCTTTATCCCCGGGAATACTGTTTTTGTTTTTTGCAAACATTTGTTTTTTAAAATGCGTTTTAAGTTTTATTTACACTTATAATGTCATATTTCTACATTTTTCTTTTACTAAGTAAAGGCTCTGGGTATTTGACAGCCACACATTTCCCACCTTTAGCCTCTGTCTGCGTCTCTTTCCACCCCCGTCCCAGCTACTAAATGTCAATACTTTCACACCACCTGAGTGAAAGTGATTTTGCGATCACGTAAAAGTCCCTCTGCATATGTTCCTCCTTCCATGTGGACGGCAGAGAAGCCTCTGGCACAACCCTGTGGCTCCCTTCCTCCACCTCAAACTGAGCTCAAACCAAACACAGCGCTTGATGGCTTCCAGATTAGGCACATGACAAACTGTGCAATCTGAAGAGCGCAGCAGAAATTCAGGCCAGATTTCAGGCCATTTTATTTATTTATTTATTTTTTTTTATTTGTCTTGCGTCAGAAGGGACCAGGAAGAAAGGAGACTGAGCCCAATAATGGATGAAATCACTATGTGCGTCGCTGAAGCCTGCTCCTTCCCTCAGCTTTATGAAGCAGTTTAGCGACTTTCAGCAACTTGTTTTGGATTTACCAACCAGAGTGTTGCTGTTTTTGGTGTTTATACACCATTTCCAGACAAAAGGAGAAGTTTACAACAAGAAAGAAAGCTTTGATAAACCCACTGAGAACCACTTCATTAGCAAAAACACCACATTGGTTTAAAAGCTAGCTAGTTAGCCAGCATTTAAGATCCGAAAAACAGCTGGTAGAGACCAAAACCAGAGCTAAAACAGAGGACTCTAACCCTTCCCAGTTTGCTGACAACAACAAAAACACAAACAAACGAAAAGGACTTCCAGATGTGTGTCCACAGTCCAAGGAATGTCAGACTCCTGTCCACTTTGAATTAGCTGTTAACAATATCAGTATTATCACAGATAATACACAAACTATTAGTGATGTAATACTCCTTATTCAGATCAGAGTAAAAATATTTATGTAAACTATTAATTGCTTTCATGTATGTTTCGGGAATATAACACTCTTCATAAGTGTTTATCTGTTTAGACTGGTTTAGCTCAGGTTTTTGTATGCTAATTGCTAGTTAGCTATGTAGCAGTAGACCATTGAAATATTCCCTACGAACAAAAACTAGACATGTGTGTCATAGTTTTGAGTTCTGAATGTTTTCCGATTTTTCTTGTGTTTCTCTTATTTGTCCTACACTCGCACTTTATCGTGTCCCTGAGTTATCGTCTTGGTTTTAGTTCTTGCCTGTTTTTGGAGTTAAGTATTTGTATAGCCCTGTAGTAATTTTGTTTCCCTGTTCTGCCTCCCTTTGTGTTATGAGTTAATACCTTAGCTAAAAATAGCTACAAGTTGACCAAAATGTCTATTGGTTAGCTGCTACCCTCAAGTACAACATATTTTTTGCTAATTTCCTTTTGGTTAAATGCTGTGATTAAATGAATGTTTTGGAGGTAAATCACTGCAGATGTTTGGTGAAACACTATAGTTATACTGACTCTGCCAGTTAGCAGTTTGCTCTATTTAAAGTGGAATTAGCAAGATCAGTTAACCTATTTTTTAAGCTAACTAGGGTTAGCTTGGAGTAACTAGCTACTTTTGTAGCTTCGTTTTTGGTGTTTATTCTTCGATGCTAAATGCTAGTTAGCTATATATAGCTGCTAAATAGTGAGTCAGTAGTTTGATTAGTGTATGTAAAAGCATCAAACCACATGCTATTTGCTTGCTAACTTGCTTTTACTTGGTTTTGTTTGTTGTTTTTGCAAACATTTGTTTTTTTTTTAAAATGCTTTTTGGATTTATCCACACTGAGATGTGCATTTTTTTTACAAGTTTGCCTGTGGAACAGATTCCCCCATACGAGTTTACAGAAATAATTTGCATCAAACACTTTGTAGTGTGTAAACTGAACTCATCCAGTGTCAATTTGGCTGAGAGCAGCTGACATCCAGATGACGAACATGTGACAGACAGCTAACAGGACGCTGAAGGCCACTGCCCCCCCCCCCTCAAAAAAAAAAAAAAATCTGAAATGCATTAAAGTAGAGAAGCCCTTGAGTCTGAGAGATTGTTATTCCTCCTCTGTGCCCCTTCCTGTTGGCCATGAATCTGCTCTGCTACCAGTTTCCTCTATTGTGAGGGTGCCGCTGTGCTTTCTTTCACACAGCTTCGTCGTGCAGAGCATTAACACTTGTCCTAGAGTGTGTTTATTAAATACAACTTCTTCAACAGGTCCATTAGCTCTGCTTCAAATAGCAGCGCAACAAGAGACGGTTGAATGGAGCTCTAGTTTATACAATACATAACTTATTTGGGATGAAGAAAATGTAAACGAGTGTCCAATATTACTCCTATAATAAAGGCAGTAGAGAGAGATAGGCCGATCAGGCATATCATTATGACCACCTCCTTAATGCTGTGTACCTCGTGCCTCCAAAACAGTTGTGAGTCATCAAAGAATGGACATCCAGCTTCTGAGTGTGTCTGGCTACAGGATGCCTTCGACACCGTTGACCATCTCATTTGGCGACAAAGATAATCTAATATTACTATTTCTGATCAGGCTTTGCGTTTGAAGTCGCAGTGTGTTGAATATGATGGACTCTGAATGGTTAAACATTCGTAAAGGTGTACCCCAGGGTTCTGTGTTAGATCCGTTGTTATTCTCAATTTACATTAATAATTTGGGAGCTAATTTTCATTTTTATGCAGATGATACTGTGGTGTACTGTGCTGCTCCCCCTTTACCACATTGCAGATTGTTTTTAACACCATCCAGACTCAGCTTTTTTCACCTAAAACTGCTTTTAAATCCTGACAAAACGAAGCTAATGTTGTTTTCTAATAGGTCAAAACCTGACAACACCTTAGATATTATTCTAACAACTCAAGGAAGGAAACTAGAGATTGTTCCCTGCTATAAATATTTAGGCATGTGGATAGACGACTGCCTGCCTTTTTTTTATTGAGCTTTGAGGCCAAACAGAAATTAATTTCTGCAACCTTTTAACCTTTTATTGGGATATTTTATATATAAACGCTCCAGCCCATTATTTGTTTTGAAGATAATGGACACCGTGTATCACAGTGCTCTAAGATTTGTCACAAATGCATTCCCATGATTGGCTGGTCCTCACTGACTGTGCAAAGGCTCAGTCATTGATACCTGTTCATCTATAAAGCCACGCTAGACAAGTTCCCTTCTTATATTTGCTCTTTGACTGCTCATAAAGCTGGTGGTAGCTGTAGCTTCCAGAGATGGCAAGATGTTATACTATTGTCTGTACCAAGTGTAAGGACTGAATTGGGAGCCTTTGGGCCCTATGGGTTGAGGGGAGGGTGCCACGGATACTTGATCAGTTTGGATTCTAGTGAATTTGAAATCCAGATCTGATCTGGTCTAGGTGGGTGCTACATGTCTAAGTAACATGTACATGAATGAACACCAGGTCCAAAACTTTCCAACAGATAGTTTAAATGTTATTCACGCTTCTGTCCGTGGTCATAATGTTATGCTTGATCAGTGTATTGTCCTACATGTGAAACAAAACTAAAACAAAGGTGATTCCCACAAACTGGAAAGTTTCTGGTCTTCAGCGGGTCACACAGATTCATCTGAACCTCTAGTTACGGGAGAGTATGGGGTTTGTTAACGAATCCTGGTCATGTCAGCTCCCTGCCTGTCATTTAAAACTAAAGAAGACACTTTATAGAAACTCAAACAAGTCCAGCTGCCTTTTCTTGTAGTTGTACTTTCAGATACAGGAAGCGTTTCCTAACAGCTTTTAAATGTGATGGAGCGGTTCCTGCCACATCAACAGACACTAAACCTTCCATGTGTTTCTGTCACTTCCTGTTTTTAATCAAGAAAACTCTCCTACAATAGTCTTCCAGTGATTCTCTTTTTTTTTTTTTTTTTTTTTATAAAGAAGAGCTGAACTACGTCCTGTGTGGCGATTCAGCTGCTGTAGATAAATACTGACCCCTTCTGGTCGTAGCTGGTACAGCAAGCGGACTCAGCACAAAAGTCATGAAGCACATACAGAATAATTTTATTCAGTGTTAATACAATAAATATACAAAACTCAAAACTATTCATCATGCGACAGAGTGCATCTTAAAATTACACCAGAGCAAACAGCCACCCATCTGCAAATCGTACAAAATATACAAACATCCCTTCGTTTATTTGTCTCAATGATCTTTTTTTTTTTCGTTTTTTAAAACAAAATGATGTTACCAGAGATGCGTCTGAACTTTATTTTCAGTGCGTTTCTACCACGTGTTGATTACAAAGCGCAGCTCCAACTGTACGCCACACCATTCACATTGCATTGCAGTCTAACGCCGTTCTCGTGCTTTTATTTTGAAACAAAACAGCAAAAAAAAAAATAAAATAAAAATAAAATAAAAAGGAAAGCCCCGAAACCGTTCTCCAGGAGTAATCTCATGTTGCTTTGTACATTAGATATATACACATGCACTCATTCAAATAAAACCAGTGTGAAAAAAATAAGAGTGAAAGAAGGATCCTAGAGCTACAGCCAGACTTCCCCCCATTTACACCCAAACACTTACACCCAAACTGGCTTTAGCACGAGACTCGACCGACAGAGTGATCGGACACATTCAAATAGACGAAAGCCGCTGTAGAAAAAGACACATTCAAAGCAGGAGAAATGCAAAGGAAACCTTTAAACGATGTTAAGTCTGATCATCTAAACCGATCTGATTGCATTTACTGGCCGCTACTTATGCAGATTTACAATGCAGGTTGTCTTTTTTTTTTTTCTTTTTTTTTAAATCAGGGCCCAGTTGAATTTTCCCACAATCTCATGTTAGTTCAAACCTCGTCATGCATGTGAAGAGTAATCCTGAGTAAAAAGCTGAGGTAAATCTCCAAGAGAAAGAGCTGGAGAGGAGTCAGAAGAGCTGAATGAACGTGCAGCTCTACGTGCAGAGAACGGTTAGCGTCGGGGTTCTCTCGCTTTCTTTTTTTTTGTTGTTTTTGTTTTTGAGGACAGGTTTAGGCTTCATGTGAAAACTGAGAGCACGTAGAAAAGATATGAGCATGAAGGCGAGAGGACTGAAACGTGACGACCGCATTTAAAGTGCAACTTTTTCTCATGATGGATATGTAGATCAGCCGAGGCAAATGATTTATAGGAGATTTTTTTTTTTTTTAGTAGCAAACGCTGGAAGGGAGGAGATGATGCTTTGAGTTTTTTTTTTACACTGAAATTCAATCATTGCTCACTATGCTGCAAAACAGGGGCTAAAGGCTGATTGATTCGTCAATCGACAGGAGATTCATTAGAAAATATCTCAACAATTGATAAAGCACTTATTTATTTTTAACAACTAAGTTAAATTCTAATAACAGTGCTAACATGCTAATGATTAGCAGGCCCGTTTGCATGCTAGCATGTTAATGTGCTACATGTAAAGGTTAAACCGATAACACTTAATCCTGATCAATGTTTGCACCAAATTTCATGGCAATCTGCCCAATAGTTGTTGAGACATTTCACCACAACATGCATATATATATATGTGTGTTTTTGTAAAACCAGGGGTTGATTTAATTTTCTACAATCTTGCGTTAGTTCAAACCTCATCGTTTACGTTAACGGTATCACGAGTAAAAGCTGAATTAAATATCAGCTTTACCCAAACTCAGCAGGATGTATCATGAACATCTGTACAGATTCACAAAAGCTGTCGAGGTGTTTCACCAAATAAATACTTTGTAGATTCAATATTTAGTTATTCTGAATTGAAATTATTAGGAGCGATTCAACCTCCAATCGTTTTGATACATGAACAAGTATCTATTTTGTGTGAAGCATCTCTTTTCAAAAGGGGTTAAGACTTCACTTTTTTTTTTTTAAATCCAACTGTGCAGGAAGCAAAGCAGAAACAGAAGAAGGCAAAGCAGCGAACTGGAATGCACGGCATTCATCGACAGCGATACAACATCCCTCCACCAGGGGTCAGCAGTGTCAACTCTATGAAGCTACGTGAGCTTTAACTGTTGGGATTATTTCCATATGGTCAAAAATAAATATAATACTACTAATAATAATAAAAGGAAGGAAGTAGTGATGAAAGGAAGGCTCGAACTCACAGGAGGAGACAGTGTTGCTGCACATTTTTTTTTTTTTGTTTTTGGAGAGAAATGCCCAAGAGAAGTTTAGAGGGAAGAAGCTTCAGCTACATTATCTGTCTGCAGAGGACAGACGGAGGATTTAAAAAAAAAAAAAAAAGGCACACAAACATTCATGTACATGGCCACACATGCACACAAACCCACACAGAGGCGGAAAAACGAAGTAGAACAACAGCTGGTTGAGTTGTAAAGAGTGCAGCGTAGGAGGAGAGAGTCCCAGAGAGTGTTAACGTTGCTGGGGCAGGTAGAGAAAGAAGAACGTTTCCCCGTCTGGTCCACTAAAGAGCTCCCGCCAGAATCATCTCAGTATTGTCAGAAGGCTGGAGAACCGACCGACCGTCCGTCCGTGTGTTCAAACGGGGGGTAAAGTGGAAGCTGGATGCAGACGAAGGGGGGGGGAAGCGGCCGGACGGAGAGAGGAGACGCCTCAGATCTGCTCCTTGAAGCTTTCCTGTGCGGCCCTGGTGGCGGCGGTGGCGGCGGCCGTCTGCACCGTCTTGTTGGTCATGACGCCCGTGGCGAACTCCTGCTGGGCCTTCTCGAAGCTGGCGTCCGTGGTGCGGTACATGGCGTGGACCTGAGGGGACGAAGAAGGTCGGGTTAGGACCGAAGAACGAGCTGCAGCTACATGAGTGTGTTGGGTTTTGAAGGTTTTGGGGGCTTGATGTGGACTGCACCTTTTTGAACATGATGAGGGACATGGCCGCCAGAGAGGTGAAGAGAGCAGCGATGAGGATCATCATGATGCCCACAGGGATGCTCCTGTTCAGACCGGTCAAAGCCGAGATCCACCCGCTGAGGACGAGAGCGTCGTTAGTTCACTCACATGTTTATTAATCCACACAGAAAAATAACAAACGCTGTCTTTTTATTTTTGTTTGGGGCATTTTTCCTCCAAAAACTATCTATATACCCACTATATCATAGGTTTTCAATAGGTTTTCCCCAAAATTTGAATGTTTAAATGTTTATTAGCATAAATCTAACATATTTTAGTAAAGGGACAAATGGAAGTGATACAGGAACTGTCTCAACAGTGCACCGTTTCACACAGAGCGCCACTTTAGCCAAGAACTGTCAATCTAAGCCTCCTGTACACAATAGGCCCCGCCCCTATCGCTGCTGAGCCAATCACAAGGCTGCATATAAACACCCTGACTCCGTCACAATCCCCTCAATTGACCGAGAGCCTGTTCAGTCCCCAGGTGAAATCCCAGAGGCTGCAATGTTAGCAGAAGAGAAGCTAACAGTGCAAGCGTGTGTGATACCCTTTCTTCTTAATTCTTGATATAATAAATAACGCGTTCCCCGACATGTTTGTCTCCTACCTGGCGCCCCAACCACTGATGCCGATGCACTGGAGGACGTAGATGCCGAACTGACAGATGTACACGAAGAAGAAGACGAAGAATCGGAACGAGCTGTCGCTTCTGCAGAAAGACAAACATATAGAAAATATATGAGGACGTGAACGTTTATTTACCATATTCTCTTAAGCAACGCAGCTTAAAATACGTTGGACAAACACAAAGATTTACAGCTTTTTAAAGCATTTGTTAACATTTTGCATTTAATGTTGCTACATATGATGAATTTTTGCACATTCATTTTCTATTTTAATCTTTTTCTTCCTGATTTTGCACACGATACACTTTGATTTATATTCATTTAATTTAAATTTGTAGGAAAGGTTTTATGCCTCTATATTTTTTCCCTTTTGTGTTATTTGTAGTTTCATTTTATTCTTTATTTGTAGATACATTTTGCTTTACATAGGGACAAGTCTTTCTTGGTTTCCACCTCTCCTGCAAAACAATTAACCATTTTTTATACCATTTTCTATCCTCAATGTGCAAATAACCAAAAACAAACAGTGAAACTGTGACGTTTATTTTGTGCAATAACAGACGTCAAACTACATAGATGCTGCTATTGTGTCTATTCTCTCCTTTCTAAACACCTTGTGCAATACATGTTCACACTTTTACCAAAAAAAACAATATAGATTTTAGATTTTTTTGGATATTTTCAGTATTTTTTTAGTGTCAGTATTTTAAGTTAAGCTTGTAAATCTCTGTAAATGATACCTTCTTTGCACTATTTTGTATAAACTTGTGTTTTTTTGCACTGAAAAGAAGAAGTTGTCCACTGTGTAATGACTTCTCTTCCGTGTGTCGTGTTTTACCTGAACGCCCCGTAAAGAGGCCTGTACCAACAGACGAAGGAACACGGCGTGAAGAGGATGAACCAGATGATGGACAGGCCGAAGTCGACCCCGCGCGACCCGTCCACGATGAACCAGGACAGGCAGCCGATCACGTTGGCCAGCAGCGTCCCCGTGTGGACTTGAAGGGGAAATAAAAAACGAACAAACGGTGAGAACCAGGGCGAAGCTTTTAGTTAGTCAGGAGAAAAAAAAAAAAAAGGAGGGCGCGTAATGGCTGCTGGAGGAAACTTAATATTTCAGGACCGAGAACAGAACACAGGCCAGAGTTTAATAATTCAACGGGACCATTTGTTCGCGGGGTCCTGACGGGGGCTGGAGGTGTCTGCACAGTCTGTTTGACTGGAAGGATTTTTACACCCGGGTGTGAAATATGACATCAGTCTGTTGGTTAACAAACCAGAAAGCAGCAGGAGAGAGTGTGTGATTACAATCGTTCTTACTAGAAAAAGATGCATCACTTTTATCAAACCATCTACGAGAGCAGAGTCTGTGTCTGGAGCGGCCGTTAAGAAAAGAAAGTCATCTGACCGAGTCACTTTCTTTAGGACACATGACTGCACCACATGTGTTTGTCATGTGGCTGCTGAACTCCACTGGAATCCATTCATTACCCAAAACAACACACACACACACACACAACCAGATAATAATCTTTTACCAGCGTTAGGGCCGAGCTGTGAGGTCGGGATGAAACGACTCAAAGTTTCTGATGAGTTTTTTAGTTCGTTAGTTTGTGATTTTCTACCGGGAAAGAATCTTATGTTACTGGTTTAAAGAAGGACATTTATTGCATTAAATTAAATTAAATTAAATTAAATTAAAGTGTCACGACTCGTCGTTTACTTCCTTCATAGTGTGAATGTTTGCAGATTTTTACGAAGAGGCTGATCAGCCACAACATTATGACCACTGATAGGAGAAGTTAATAGCATTTAAATCGTCTTGTGACAGTTTAATGTTCTGCTGAGAAAGATTTGGACCTGACATCCATTCATGTGGATGTAGCCATGACATGTAGACATGTAGCCCCCACCTAGACCAGACCAGACCCCCCCACCCCATAGCAACGACACTCTCATCTCAACTTAACCTATATAGCACTTTAAACAACGGCTACAGCTGAGACAAAGTGAAGATATAAAACTATTAAAAGCAATAAAAGATTAAAACAATCATAAATAATATTATTAGAAAGCACTAAAAGCAGCAAACATGGGCAGACCCTCGTGCTGGATTGAACGCCAAGAAATAAAAATGGGTTTTAAGCCGAGTTTGAAACATGGACACACACACAAAAACTAAAACTAAAAAATCCCAAACTGATCAAATGGGTTGATCCACAGATGGTGCGTTACATTTGTACTCAGAAGTCGGAATTTCAAACTGTAACGCCCCTGAAGTCGGATTTTCTACTCAGAAAGTCGTAGAATCGTCACTACCCCCCGAGTGGAGTTTCCAAGATGGCCGCCCCGTGTGTAAACAATAATAAGAAGCTCCTGTAATATTCTGTTTATTAGCTCTTCTGATTAGTTTTTGTTTCATTAAATCGGTCGTACGGACAGGATTTTTCCACATACATATGTTGAAATACTAAACCACAGGACACCCATGTCCATTCTCCCATATTAGGGAGGTGGTCATAATGTTATGCCTGATCGGTTAAAGTACATCATTATAAGAAAAAGTGGAAGAGGAAGGATTGAAGTCATCTTCAGAACAATTACAGCCTTAATTTGATGTTGTTTACTTTCACATAAGACATATTATAAAATACTCACACATCCAGAGGTAGTACATGATTTTAACCGTCTTCTGAAACTCCACAGGAATATCCACAGTGATGTCGTGGTAGAAACATGGACCCACGGGGAACTTCTCTGGGAGGGGGGGCCAGTTGTTTTTCCTGCCTGCAACAGGGAAAAAAAAAAAAAACTGTGAGTATATATTTAACTTCATATCATTAACAGTCAACAGAGCGTGAGTGTGGTTAGAAACGAGATAAGATGAACTCTGATCTCCTGCTGACTTTGTGTCTGTGTGTCTAAGCTAAGCTAACCTAAGCTAAGATAAGCTAAGCTAAGCGAAGCATATTTAGATTTAGAGCATTTAGACAAGATCCAGAAACACATTCGGTCCAGTTTTCCCAGCTGGAAACAAACCTACAGCTGCAGATACAGACAGTCGACACTCACTGAGGTGTTTAACCGAGCACATTTATAAACGACACAGCGCAGAATGAGTTCACTACATTAAAAAAAAGAATTGTGGCTCTTTACTGAGGGTCCATTTTTATTGTTTATTTTATTTATTTAGGATGTTTAAAACTTTTCCAATTACAACGTTACTCTTTAGAAATAAAAGTTTAGTGCTTTTGAACGGGTTTACTTGTGTTATCATGACATATTATCATCACATTAGTGGAAAAAAATGGTCTGAAAATAATGTTGCTGATAAATACGGCTCTCAAGTTTTAAATTTAGCCTGAGGGGAGATTTTTTAGTAATAGAAAAGTAAAAAAATAATAACTTATTATTGTTAAGTGATGAAGTGATCACCAGATAACAGACTTCCACTTCTTCTATGACATGTGCACATTTTCGAGCATTTGTGGACGGCTATTTCACCCGGCAACAACAGATACTATGTTCTGATTGGCTGACTGGTCGCCAACTGAAGCGGAGCAGCCGGCCTCCGCCTCATCTAGTCACAGATTACTATACTCTTTTTAAAGTCTATGTGCAGCGAGCTGTATCATTTTTCAACCTGAGAAATGTCACGTGTGACGTGAGAGGGCAATAATGTGTGCGACAATGTAAAATTTTGGCCTGGCAAGTGGTTCTAATGTTATGTCTGACTGGTGAGGTCACTGAAGCTTGGCAGGAATAAAAAAAAAAGACGAAACGTAAAAGCTGCTGTCGCAGTTTTAAAGCAGCTGAGTCCGACCTCCTGAGGCACTGATGGACTGCATCTCCCTCTCCCTGCGGTCCAGCTCGGCCGCCTTCCTCTCCAGCTCCTCCTGCCTCTTCAGCAGCTCGGCGGCCGCCCTCGACTGCTCCTGCGCACAACAACAACAACAACAACAATGTCAACACTCTTGTAAAACGCCGGCTCGCTACAAACGTCCTCCTTCTGCTTCTCTGCGGGTGGGGGGACGGACAGAAAATCATAACAACGTGTTTCCCCGGACACTTTCCTCAGATGCACCGACACAAAGTTATTTCCCCGCAATTTTCTCTTCTACCTCAGCGAGAAACCGGTTTCTAGGACATAAAACAACCTCCTGCAGAGCTGCTTCTCTGTCCTCAAACGCAGCACGAAACCAGCTGTCGTCGTGTTAATACGTTTTCTGCTTTTGCTCCGCTGTTAGAATCTTTTTTATAACATGTAACATCAGAGCGGTGACACGTAAAAGACTGAACACAAACGGAGCATTTCTGCATATTTGTCTCCATCCAGACGTGGAAAAGCTGTAGTTTTTAAGGCTGTTGTCGGTGATACCTGCGCCTGAAGCTGAGAGTAGGAGGGAGGCTCCTCCGTGGGCTTCATGATGGCCGGTTGCGTGCCGACGGTCGGGCCTGCAGCCTTGGGCGCCATCGCCGCTGGCGTCTACGGGGAAAAGCAGAACCATGCATTTACAACCAAAGCCCTGTTCACACGCGATTAGTTTTACCTGAGGACGTCCTGCGATTCAGATATTAGCCCCTACATCTGTGTTTCATGTGGTTCATTCACACGGGATAAAAAAAAAACTCTGTGTTTTACTCAAATTTATGTTCGACTATTATGGCTAAACATATATTTTTGATACTATTTTTGATTGGTCAGATGTTTGAGCGCAAAGTTGAGACGTCGCTGAACTATTCACCGGTTTAGACTAAGGATGAAACCATTAAATCAATCGTTTAATGCGTTCATCTGCTAAGGTGGAGCGTTGGTAATCTCTTCCCCTGCACAAAGTGTATCAAAATATATTTTTATCATCCATTATCATTTGCAAAGTAATTAAAAGCGTCTCTGACGGGCAGTGGAGTGAGGTGGGAAGTAGCAGAGCCACAACAATGGATTGTAAATGTGAGTAAAGCACAGTTTGTTTATCCCGTGTGAACGCGCCACATGAAACACAGATGTAGGAGGTAATATTTAAAATAACAGGACGTCCTCAGGTTAAAATGAATCCTGTGTGTATAAGGAACCGTTCCTCTTATTTAGTCAGTGGTGCAGGACACGGTTTCAACATAAAATAAACATGATAACAGTCGCGAAGGTTGATTGTACTCACTTGTTTGCCATCTGTGAAGGGATTGTACTCCTCTAACCCGGGAGCAACAGTCTGCCTCACTTGAGTCACTGATGGATCCTGAAGAAAAAAAAAAAAAAAAAAAAATGCATTTAAAAAGGCCTCACGTGAGAAATGTTATAACCAGAAAGGCTCAAAGCAAAAGGTTACACAGCGGCAGAAATCTCTGCAGAGAGAGCGTAAAAACCCTTCATTAATCTGCCACACGGCTCCTTTTATTCCAAACACAACAGGCCTGTAATTCAATAGTGGCAAAGACGGGATGATTCCAATAATTTTCGCAGGGAGGTCGGCTATAAATAGGCGAAATCAGCGAGTTTCAAGAGGAGGGGGGCGAATGCTTTTTGGCAGCTAATAAGAAGAGAAGCTGTATTTTCCACAGAGCGCTCTCCTGTAAGACATTTTATTACACAAATTAGCAAAAACATGCACATTATTTAAGCCTGGAATGCACCACAAGCTTATATTTAACTACAGCCACATCAATCTACTACATTCTGCCTCTATTTGCATGCAAAACGCCTGCACTTACGCTACATTTTCATACGTTTTCTTTTTTTTCCTTTTAGGTCTCACCATCAGCTGCCGTCAGTCTCGCACCGGTTTCATTCAAATGATCATCCAATCTGCGTATTCCCTGACACGGGTCTCGCTGCCGTCCTCTCGCTCGTCTCCCTGACTCTTAAATTTCTAGGAGCGTCTCTTCCTTTTCGCTGCCACACGACTTGTCACCAGACCGGGGTCATTAATATTTCAGAGTTTTGCACGGTTTAAATTTTAATGGCGGCCCCCGGCGCTCGGGCCAAACAAAAAAATATACACCAAAGTTTCTTGAAATCTGCAGCGACCGAGGAAAAACAAAACAAAACAACATAAAATAGAAATGTATCATCAGCAGATGATACTTGAAACTAGCTGAAATCCATGATCCAAACGTTTCCCATTTGACTAAGCTGCTAACAAATGTAATATCTGCGCTACATAACAGTTTTTTTATTTAACACGGAAGCCTGTTATATGTAATTAGCCCACATCCAAAGAAATAGGACAAAAGCAGAGCCAATAATCTGATGCACGGCAGGAAACCGAGCCAGCGGGTTTTTCCTAGCGCCACATGTCTCCATGACGGCACCATATGATTTCATGAACTATTGAAGCTTTAGCTCAGAGAAGGGAACAAAGCGCCATCCGTCCTCCGGCGAAACAGTGAGAGAGCCAAAGAAATGATGGAAAAAAAAAAAAAGTGGCAGGACAGCAGAGGTTCACCAGTCATGTCAGTATGTTAATGAACGCCATGAATAATTCACTTCTCCTGCGTCTAGTGCGGTTTGAACTGTGTCGTCAGCATCTCATCGCTGTCACACGCCGAGAGTTTCTGCTATAAATTAACACGGGAGGAACTTTCCTTTTTTTTTTAAATTTTGCGTCATGCACAAAATGAATCATTTTTAAGTATTTAATGGCTAAAAAAAAAAAAAGCCAGATATGCTGCAACAATCTAGTTGATTAAACCGTCCAGGGAGAATTAATCAAGCAAAAAAAATGTGAAAGAAATGTGAAATATTCTGCGGTTTCTGCTTCTTAAATGTGACAAATGTCTAGTTTTCTTCGTCATATTAGACCATGAATTAAAAATGTTGGCTTTTTGAGAAAAAAATGACATTTTTTACACATTCTTAAAGTCAGAAGATAATCTGCAGATTAATAATTATACTTATTAGACTTTACTCAATCTCTACTGAGCTATTTTGATGGTTGCACAGACTATATTAACAATTTTAACAAATTCTTGTTGCTTAACGTGATGAATGTATTGGTGCATAATGATAATTTAAGATAATTTTCTCAATAATTTGCAGGCCTAACAGTGTTATAGGCTTAATAAATGAAGAAAAAGAGCCGATATTCATATCTCAGCGCCTGCAGACAAGGATTTCCTCGCATAGATTTTAAAAGATGATTAAATTACAACAATTCATGATGCCAATCAGCTGCTGCCACTTGTCGGCCATGTGTCGCACACCTGATACCATGAGATAGAAGCAGGAACTGAGGAGCATATGATCCAATGTATGTTTTCACAATGACAAAACAATGTAAACACACACACACACACAGTCACACCCCTACAATAAAGTCACGACAAAAGGGCATGACACTGACAAAATAGGCACAACCACGAGATGTTCTGCTCATTTCCTTCCCCTGTTTTTTTTGAGTGACAAGTCCCTAAAAACGTGCCCAAGATAACAAACATACTGGTAAAAAGAAGTCAGTCACTGTATCTGTTACAGCACAAAAAATCAGTCAGATAACTTGACTGTGAAAGGAACAAGGTGGCAGGCAGGTAGTGAGATAACTTAAAGTGTATCCTGAGGCAAAAAAATCATAAAAAAAAAAAAGTCCTGGATTTAAACAAAAACCAGCTCAACTTGCTGAATCAAAGCCAACACTTTCCGTACCAGGAGGAGGAGGACTAACGTCACCGCAGCTTTGCTAACTCAAACATTTTGATATCAAATATCACTCCCGTAAAGGCAAAGACTGACAACAAGTGACAGCTAAAGCTCATAAAACAACTGAATTAACCCCTTACGTTCACATACTTACCGCAGCGGGTTAACAGAAATCAACCAGGGACAGACTTTAGTGGCTGAGTAACCACAAAACTGTCACCGACGTTAAATAATAACGCAGAAAGCTAATGCTAACGTGGCTAACCGAGCTAGCATACCTGGAACGGGTTACTGAAGTCCGGGTCCGCGAACGGGTTGCTGTCGAATTCGGACATTCTACCCAAAGAGAAGCGACTCACGTCGATGCCGTTTAGATGTGTCTACCCAGAGCCGAAGTTACGAGGCAGAGACTGGGGGAAAAGAGCGGCTCGCTTTTCGGGGGGAAGAGGTTACACGGTCGGAGGTGAAGTCAAGACTAGTGGTGACCGTGTCCAGAGATGCTATTCAGCCGCGGGATTGGTCGGCAGCAGATGATCAAATGTGACATAACGAACCCGGAAGTGAACGCACGTCAGCTCGGCCAGCCAGCTCCTGCATTAATCGGAAATAAATAAATAAATAAATAAATAAATAAATAAATAAAAAAAAATAAAAATAAAATAAAATAAAATAAATGAAACACGATGTCAGACTTTTTAATTAACGCAAAATTAAAAACCACGTGACATAATAATAATTATAAAAATGTATAAAGCATTATAATACATAATGATAGAATAAAATATAGCAGAATATGAAATACAAGAGGCAGCAGTGACTGTTTATTCCTTTAAACATATGTCTACTATTTTATATTATCATGTAAGGTGGCTTTCCCCTTATCTATCTATCTATCTATCTATCTATCTATCTATCTATCTATCTATCTATCTATCTATCTATCTATCTATCTATCTATCTATCTATCTATCTATCTATCTATCTATCTATCTATCTATCTATCCCCTTAATCTTATTCTTTAATTTTATTCTATATATTTTTTTATTATATATGGTTCTATTTGTATTACAGTATTCCAGACATTTTTTAAATGAACTTTTTAAATAAACTAATCTTGATCATTGAGTGAAACCACTCAGCTAATGCAAATGTGACACCTGACAACCTTTAATAAAGTCTAAATAAATGTCAACTCTGTGGCATCTGGTCATACCAATGTGATTTTATTTGATTAAGGAACTTAGCATATTATACATAGCCGAATAGCATATATTTACATTAATTTCAACTGAATGATACTAAAAGCTCTTGTACTTGTCTCTTATTAAGCTCATTTCGGGTTCAACTCTTCTAAATTTGATCTTATTTTGCTTATATTGTAGCCTAAACTTTCATGTTATGCCACTAAAAGTGGTATTAAAAGTATTCCTCGTGTATCTCACGTCTCAGCAGAAACACAATTGATTCCTTACTGCCTTTGGCTTTCAAGTTATTTTTCTACAGGTCACACGATGAGTAGTACGACAGTTTATGCTCATTTTCTTCATGCATGAGAACGTTGCTGACGTTGTTACCGTAGCAACGCAGACAGTCCACGGCTTTTCGGCCATAGATATAAAAATACTAAACGTGACCGAAAGGAATTTATTATTTAAATTATACGTTTTTATATTATTTTATTTTAAAAATGGTTAAAATTAAATTGGTGCTAAATTATTTAACAGTGGTGTATGATTTTAAAATTTAATTAGGAGGCTGAAGTCCAATTTATTAGATTGTTTTGGTTTTTCAATTCATAATCTGACGTTTACGCCTGATATCTTTAATTTTTAATTTTGTTTTACAAACGTACGACATAGCAAGTTGAAATACAAGCTTTTATTTCAGCAATTCGACTTTTAAGAACTTATTTGAAATTATATCTATTTTAATATTAATTTAAGCTACCAAATTTGACTTTCGTATTATATATTCTTTAAAAAAAAGCCGTTTACCATTAAATTTCTAAAGTTAAATTGAAAAACAACGCGATAAAAGTTAGAAAAGTTCCCGTCGAGTCTTTTCTAGATGTCGCGGATCTATGCGCGCTCTGCAGCCGAAGCTCTGTCATGTGACACCAACTTGTCCAACTCACACTTCCGCTACTGCGTGTTAAAAAAAAAAGAGAAAAAAGAAAAGAAAAGTTCCCTGAAATCTGGGAGAAGTTTGTCTTTGCAGTAACTCAAACACGCCACGTTTTGGTGACACAGTTAGTCAAATTTACGAAGCTCGGAAGACACAAACAGGGTAGGTTCGCGTTATATTTAAAAACCGAAACATGTCGATGGGAGCCTCGTACAACGACCAAGGAGGAGCGGAGGCAGCGGTGGAAGCGGGGCAGGAGACCACCCCGACCTCCTCCGGCACCGGGGGAGCTGCCTTCGGGCTTTTCAGCGCCGACTTTAAAAAGTAAGTCGTCTTATCGTATATGTGTGTGGCTCGTTTGCAGTGAACTCAAACGGACCGGTTACGTTGAAGCTCCGCGTTGCTTTACGTCCACTTGTGGTTGACCTGACCAGAGGCCAGCATCAGCACTTCTCCTGTAAATATGTGTTTAAAGACCATGAATGTTACTTTTTATTCACTTCTTACTGGATTTGACTTATCAGAATGGACTAATTTAGATTTAGAGCCACTCGGATTAGGAGGATGTGGGGCCCCTGGGGTTAAACACGTGAAATATCTCGCATCCCTTCTGCTGCAGAGCAAACCTAGATGCAGCATGACATGAATGGGGGTTTTTTGCATCTGTGTGGTTATTTTATATCTTCTTCAGTTGGTTTTTGCATCTCTCTGTGGTTATTTTATATCTTCTAACGTTGGTTTTTGCATCTCACATCTGCCCATTTGTGTCTCTTTCCAGTAGTTTCTCACACGTCTCTGGTTGTTTTTCTGGTCTTCTGGTCATTTTGTGTGGAGCTGTGTGCAATTTGCATCACATTCTGGTCTTTCTGCATCGGTCTTAATATGTAAATGCATGTATTACTTGGCTTTGTGATCATCTTGTGCGTAGCTGAGTTGTGTTTGCATTTATTGGTCCATTGGTTCCCTCATTTTGCGGCGTCTCTTTCTGGCTATTTAGCAGTTTTGCATCCTGTACTTGATCCTTTCTCTCTCTTTGTATCTTTTATTTCTTGCATTTTGTGTAGTAAATTTGAGTCTCATCTGAAAATGATATGTCCTGTTGCATCTACTTCTGATTATTTATATTTATCGGTTATTTCTGGTTATTATTCTTTGCAGTTATTTTCTGTCTCGCGTTTATTTCTTTCTTCTTCGTAGTAAACTTGAGTCTCATCTGAAAACCACATGTGATTGGATTTGTTTAGTCTCTTTGGAGTCAGTTTGTCACTTTTTTACGTTGCTCAGTTGCGTTTTGTGCCTCACAGATGTGACCAGATGTTCCTCTCTGCAGTCATTTAGCATCTTTCTGGTAGTTTTCTGCCTCTTGAACCTTTTTGAACCTGATATCCTTTTGCATGTGATTGTTCAGTCTCTTTTGAGTCTTTTTTAGCACTTTTTAGGGTCATTTTATACTTTGCTCAGTTGGATTTGTGCATCGCTTTTACCCCTTTGCTTCCTTCACAGTCATTTTGCATCTGTCTCCGACCTTTCATGTGGCTTTGTGGTCGGTTTATAGGTGGCTGTGCTCAATTCCCATCACTTTCTGGTGTCTTTGTGGCTGTTTTGCATATTGTAGTTGATCTTCTGTCTCTGTTTACAGTTGTTTACAGTGTATTTCTGTAGTTTATCTTTCTTCTTTCTGTCTGCATCTCTTGTTTTGTGATTATTTTGCGTCCGCTTTCAAACATTTTATCCATCTTTGGTTCTGTTGTTGTCGTTGCAAACATTATGTATCTGTTCCTGCTCATTTTTGTTCTCTTTGCGGTAATTTTGAGTCTTGTAACGGCCCCCTGGTCTCATTTTACAGTTGCTTTGTGCATTGATGCAGTGTGATCCATTTGTTGGGTCCTGTGTGTCCTTTTCAAGTACTTTTGTTCATGGTTCTACGTTGTGGTGTTTGTTTTACACCTTTTTTTTAAACTATTGGGACCTGTTGCACTAGGTTTCCTGGTCCTCTTAGGTCCTCAAAAGTTTCCTTGCATGTTTGCAGTGAGAGGCAGCAGCATATGCATTTAAAGACTTACACACAAAAGTTATTTATTTGGACGTCAAAGATGGTTCGAGGCTTTTTTTGCAGGTTTAAACTTTGAGTCCCTCAACCTGCTGTTTTAGTCTAAAATTTGTTTCTAAAACCAGGGGGATTCATTAATGAGTCCGTGCATCAGTTTTCTGCTGCAGCAACAGTAAAAACCTGACGCATTCGTGCATCCATGTCATTTGCAGCAGTAGCAAACTTTACAAACTCTATTTGAAGAATGTTTTATTTCACTGATCCTCAGGTTTATCATCGGTCTTAAGCCGTTTAATAAAGCTCCAGTCGTTGCCTCATAAAGAGTTTAGTGATTTTCTTCATCACATGTTTATTCAGCTCTGCATAAAGTGACCTTATTATAGAGAGGATTCTGAGGCAAACACCATCTGCACTCTGTTATTAATAATTACAAGTCTGATGTTTGTAACACACCATCGTATATTCGGCCAAGAGTTAAACACCACTCAGCCTCTGGTACGAGCTGCTACTGCTCATCAGACGTCCTGGTGTCCAGATGTTATTCAAAGACTTGGGAAGAAGATGAGTTTGCTTCTCATGTGCATCCTTTAGCCACATTTAAAGCTGAGAACCCACTTTACCTTCGAGTTCCAGTTCTGTAACCGTGATTCTCACACATGGCAAAGACTTGGAGTGTGCGTGGAGAGTTTGAACTTAATGTCAAAGAAAAGAATTTCAACATTTGATCAAAACATATCAAATTATTTTCTCATATCAGATGTAAACGTTTTTAGGTAAATGCTGAATTGTGACACCAGTAGTGTCCCTAAAATAAAAATAAATAGGATATTCAAATAATATTATACTTACAATTAATAGCAGAAGAAGAGTGTTTTAGGGAAATATACTTTTGCAGAAGATTAAATAAATTTCAGTTCTTCTGTATAGATGAAAAGTTTTATTTGAGACATTTCCTTGTGATTACTTTTTCTAGCAGCTACTTCCAGCAGATAAGTATTTAAATATTTAAATTAAGATATTAAAATTTGTTTATTTTTGTCCCAATTATCGTTACTAATTTTGTGTTGAACTTGCTTGTTTTTGTCGTTTGTAGTTCTGCCACTAGAGGGCAGCAAAACACCACAGTGTGTCCTTCCAGCTTCCATTTTTCTTTTTCTTTTTTGTGCAGAAATCAGTGATTCCTCATCTTAGCTGCTTTTTGTTTTAGAGCTGTTACCGTAGATCTGACCACGAATGAAGTTCAGATCTAAGCTGCTCACTCACAGTTTCCCAGCTGGTTTATCTAAGGAATGCACCCAGAAATGGGTTTGAAATTCTCTGCAGCAGCGTTTCTCCTGCCTCCTACCTATTTGCTTACTCCGCTAAAACACTGAGCAGTGTCACATGAACACATGAACACCTACCCCCGGTTAGTGAAGGCTGGGGTCATATGTTCGGCTGCGTCCGGGCCAAGCTGAGAGAATGAAGTGTTTGACGTGAATGATGCTTCTGTTCGTCCGTCTGGAGCAACTCACAATGCACAGGCCTGTTTTTACATACCTGCTTCTCACATTAGCGCTGCATGCAAACCATCTCCTCCTCAGCGTGTGTCTGCGTATATGTTTGCATGTGAAGTTGAAGCTGCAGCTGAAGACGTTTTTTTTTAAGTAAAATTAAATCATTGGAAACATTCCTGTCATACTTGGCAGACTTAAAGGACTCTTCTGTGGGATCTGGGCTCAAACCTCGACCAGGAACCACGTGACTAATCCACTATCCGTGACCAAAGAGATGTTTCTCTGTGGCTGAGTCGTTTGGTTGCATGGGTTTATTTTTAGAAGTGTTATTTTTTTAACTTGTTTAACCGAAGTATAAACCTAAAACACGTCCCTGTAGCGTCTACTTTCCCTCAGTTGTCGAGCCTCAAAGCCGCAAAAAATAAAAGAAGCGAAGAAGAAGCAGAAGAAGCAAAATCCTGTCTGCTTTGTGGAAGAACTTTACCCTGGAAAATGATGTCAGTCAAATGGAAATAAATAAATTATGCAACGTGGATGTCGTTATTTAATAAAACCAATCTGATTCTCAACTCGGGGAAAAGGCTGCAGCCAAACTACGAGAACAAACACACGTTTATGAGGAGAGAAAAGTTTCCTGGAGGAAGCGTCACGGAGACAAATCTTCCTGAGAGGGTTAGGGAGTTTATGGCGGCGGCGTTGGATGACCAGAACATTTCTGGAGTAGAGAACACAAGGTACGAGCTCCGCTCTCTCCACTCTACATTAACTTTGACAGAAAGATTTATTGGAGTGAATCCGGTCGACTCCAGGAGAAGACGAGGAAAGACTTGAGGAATCGACAAGGAAGGAACTTTTAAGATCGGATCGATCGGGACTAAATATTAAAAAGAGGAAGATTATTTGTGACTGGTTGTGAAAACCACGTTTATAAGAAATGTGTGTTATATTCCACAGCTTGACCCGATTAACCGGAGCTCATCTAGTGCTCAACCGGCCACAAGGAGGCGCTAATCTCTACAGTCATTTAGAGCCGTATATTAGAGAGAGTCTGTCCAACCTGAGTTATCCCTCTATGCTGATTGGCTCTGAGCTGGTCACGTGTTTCATCGGCGCCATGTTGGATACATCTAACCAATATTCACCCACAGAGAAGTGGAAATAACAGAGAATAAAGTTTGATTAAAAGTTAAAATATGCCACAGTGATCGGGAAAACATGGAGGAAACTCCACCGTTTCCCCAATGAACAAAAACGGAGAAAGTGAAATGAATGAAGTTTGAAGTTAGCCTAGCCTTATGCTAGCCTTATGCTAGCCTTATGCTAGCTAGTTATCTAGACTAAATGCTTAGAAAAATAGCAGCTAGCGTCATATATACTGTGAAACCCATGTGTTAATGTAATTTATGTCCATGTACATAGACACATTTAACTGATATGTAACTTTACCTCAGTTACTACTAAGTGTTTATGGCTAGCGTGCTAATGCTATAATGATAATACTAATGCTAATACTAAATAACAGTAAGACTAGTTTAATTTTTGTAATAATTTATTTCTGATTAATTTCAACCTTTTAACGGTAATGGATGAACAGGGAGACTGAGGAGAAGGTAAACACAGCTCCATGACTGATGAGGCGATTGGGCTACAAAGCTTTTTACAGACTCATTTAAGATATTTAAAGGAAGTAGACGCTGGGATATTTAAGTGAGGGTCTTTTACATATGGACTGACGTTGGTAATAACATTTATAGACCTGTTAATGGTGGAAATAAGACATTTATTTAAACATAGCACATCCTCCCATAGAGTTAAACTGTAGAATCTAACCTCTGATGTAGCAAACATGGCGCCTATGATATGAGTTGGACAGACTCTCTCTAATATACGACTCTACACTCGATTCTTCTTCCAGCCGCACTAAAGGAAACTAAAGAACAAATTTGCAATAAATTAAATTACTTCTAAGTTGCAAACTGACCGTAACACACCGCATATTGTAGCAATAATAGGTTGTTTTCATAACCACGAGAGCCGAAATAATGAGAAACCAAATCATGAAATGTGTTTTTTATTTTTATTATTATTATTGTTGTTGTTTCACCACAGAGTTAAATAAGATGGATACTCACGTGGCCCATTTGTGATAAATATTCATTAGGAAGCTGCCATGGGTATATTACATTACAATCAATCTGAGACGTGATGGAAAAAGAAATATTTGAAAGAGCTCGGCCAGATGGGAAGCGGATATTTGATTGTTTGTTTTGTTTGTTTGTTTTTTAGATGTGTTAAGCATAAAATATTAAAAGTTAATAAAGAATCTATAGCACAATTATTAAAAGATGCTCAAATTAACTTTTAACCTCCTGAGACCCAAACATTTATTTGGAAAGATTAAGATCTTTAGGTATTTGGGATTAGTAGGAGTTAAGTAGTATAAAAAAATAAGCATCACCTTTCCGAACAAATACTTGGATTTCAGGAGGTTAAAACAAAAGCAGAACTGGAAATGATGAAAATCCCAACGCCCTCAAACGTGCACTTGCGAATTTCTTAAATTTCCCCATATGAGGACAGCAGGTCTAAATGAAGCAGAATGAGCTGTAACAAACCTAAAACGTAACGTCCCCGTATGAGGACGCCAGGTCTCCGGTCTCATGACAAAAAATACCTATTTTTTTTTTTTTATCTGTTTATGCATCGTCTTCCTTGGCGGCAAATACTTTAATTTAGAAAGAAAAGCTGCTTTATAAATACCTAATAACAATAACAACAAGTGCATTTAACTTCCTGCGTCCTCATATGGGGACGTTAGGTTTTAGGTTTTTGGCAGCTTCTTGCTTCTGCTCCATTTAAACCCGGTGTCCTCATAAGTGGACGCCTTTATCTGCCATTTAGTGGTAGCAAAGAGTCAATAGAAAAAAAAAATGCTAGTGTGATAGCAGAAATCTTTGTTTTTTCTTTTTCTTTTTATGGTTGAAACTTGCCTATTTGTGCTTATTAACTTCTCTAGCAAGCTACAGCGTCACTAATTAGCAAGGACGTTGGTATTAAACGTCCTGCTCAAAGGTAAATGCTTCGCTTTTACAATTCTTAGCTCCTTGGAGAAATTAACAACACGTAGCAAATAAAAGCTCAGGTCTCATGAGGCCAAGTTGAAGCCTGTTTTAAGTTTTTTTTTTCCTGCACTAACCCACATCTCGTTGCGCGTTTCCCGTCATTCAACTCGACCCTGTTATCTCCCACGTCGGGCCTGTCCTGTTGGCCTCGGGTGTGCGCTCCCAGCTGGAGTGGAGGTGATGAAAAGCAGCTCGGTGTTTACCCACCACAGTGCAGATAAGGCCTCCTCCTTTTTCCCCTGGAGGGAAGCGACCAAACGGAGTCGCACAACAGGAGTCGGTCGGTCGCAGTCTTGGTTTGGTCTGGGGAGGCAGGTGAAATAGACCTAAAAGGAGGAACCACATGCACATGAGAGGAGTCCGAGTAGAGAAGGACTCACCCCAGGCCTCAGGAGTAAGGATGACTTGCCATTAGCGAGCTGACGGGGCATCTTGTGACTTTTTTTTTTTTTTTTTTTTTTGGTGCCTGACAGAAGAGGGAAGGGAACTGTTGTGAGCTTGTGCTGCCTCTCCAACAAGCTTTTGACAGTTATGAACAAGACAAGCAAAGAGAGCAGGACACACAGCCCGGAGGGAAGATAATTCACCCCCAGCTCTCGAGAATTAAACTCTCTTTCTCGAGAGAGAGGAGGAGGAGGAGGAGGAGAAGGAGGAGGAGGAGGATTTCCTGACGGCCTCGGGGAGGACGTCGGCCGGCCGGCCGGGGCCATGGACGTGGCGTTCACTTGCCTGCGCTCGGACGCGGTGGGAGCCATGAGGATGGCGCTGGTGTCCGCCGAGAACTTGCAGCTCACCCTGAAGACGGAGCTCAGTCAGGAAGAACAGGCCCTGACGCAGAGCAGCACTAAACCCAAGGAGACGCACAAAGCCTGGTACTGTAGGAGGAGCAGCCAGAGCTCCGGAGTCTTAACTCCTGACATATGCTGCAAAAAGGCTTTTATTTGACCAAGGCTGCAGTTCAGGTTTTTTGTTGTCTCATTATCTACGCCGGCAGTGTCAGTTAAAATTATATAACGAACAGTAAAACGTGTGTATTTTTTGTAAAGGTTTAGCCTGAGACACGGGAATGCGTTATTATTCCTGTTTCTCGTAGAATTAAATCAGCTTTTATAGTTTTTATGATGAAATAATGTTTTTATAATGAGACTACCGTGGTTGAGGGAGAAAAACATGAAGTTATATTGGGATTATTATTAGTTTTTATGCCTAATTAAAGAGAAATATAGCAAATATCTTATAAATATAAACCAAACTATACAACGATACTAAAATACTAAAAGTAGTACATACTTTAAGTGATAATTTTTAAAAAATCCAATATGTTTGCTACTTAAACCGATTGCCCACGGTCTCATTGTTAGGGCTGTGAAAAAAATATTGATATGGCAATATATCGCGATACTTTATCTTCCGATACATTACCGATTTTAAAAGAGAAATAAAAAGTGCAATAAATTGGAAATGGATCATTTGGATTAATATTGATTTTTGACTCAATTTGTCCAGTGAATTATCACTGATATCATCTGATCTACATATATACAACTTGTGGAATGTGGAATATTGCAATATTTCATAGTATAATAATTAGGAGTGGGTATTATCAATAATTTCACGATACGATACGTATCATGATACGATACATTATTGCGATATTCTACATGGTTCACTGAGAAATTATAAATGTAGCTTAAAATATAAGTTGTATATATGTAGATCAGATGATATCAGTGATAATTCACTGGAAAAATTGAGTCAAAAATCAATATTAATCCAAATGATCCATTTCAGATTTTAAAATCGTTGTACGACTTATAAATTGATATTGTATCGGAAAAACAATAACATGATATATTGCCATATCGATATTTATCGCGATACGTATCGTGAAGTCCTTGCCGATACCCACCCTACTCATGGTGCGACGTCTCTCTGCAAGACTGATTATCATCTTACAGACTAATGTCCTATGCTACGCTATGCTGTGCTACACTATGCTGCTTGAGCTAAATGCTAACCCCATTGGGTTGCTAACCAATTAAACTTCACTGGTGGAAAGAATCAGATTAGAGGTGTTTGTACGGTGCTTGAATATTTCCAATTTATGATGCATTAGGATTTATTTTAAGGTCACACTTCATTTATAATTACATTCTTTAGAATATGAAACCAATAAAGAATCTAAAAAGTTATTACGCTTTGACATTTAAATGTCAGGTGATTGTTGTAAATCTATAACAAACATTTTGTGGTTCCAAAGGCTCAAATTGAAAAAAATGTTCTGTTCTACTTTCACTTTAACTTAACTCTTGAATTGCTACTGTTTTAAACATTATTCAGGAATTTAAACCATAATAAACGGCAGCTTTATTTGAAACAGAAAGCACAACTTAAATATAAGTTTATAAAAATAATAATATAAACTGTAGTTGCGAATGTTTTTTTCACATTGAGTACTTTAGTTAAGCAACATTTTTGTAGATATTGTACAAATAATAAACAAAAGACCTGATAAAGGCTCTGGATTGAAGGTCGGACTCAGGGGAACGTGAACATCTGAGCAAAGCCAACACCATATCTGTTTAAAATGTAAAACATCCAGTGGTTGTTGATAGACAGACGGTCGGTCGGTCGGTCTCTCTGTGAAACAAACAACCTGCATTGTGTGTTAGCATTAGCCGAGGAATGAGCGGTGTCGTCATGTGATATTGGCAGAAATTGCCGTGATGCTGCCATTTTTTTTTTGTTTCCACATCGTCTGCTTTTAGTTAGACTCTGTAATCAGTTGGCACAGATGTTGTCGTTCACAGCACCTCCGAGTCCTCGGCTCCTTCTTTCCTCCTGTAGTGACCGAGAGTATTTTCTATATCTTCAGGAATGAAGACCTTAAAGAGATGCTGGAGAGCAACAAGGAGTCGCTCAAACTGGAGGCCATGAAGAGGGTCGTGGGGGTGAGTGCATCATGGGAATATGCCTCTCCTCTTTTATTTCGATTTAAATATTAGTGATAAAATAGTTTGTTTGCATTTCTTTCTTTGTCTTTCAGCTCATCGCCAAAGGGAAGAACGCCTCCGAGCTGTTTCCTGCCGTCGTGAAGAACGTGGCCAACAAGAACATCGAGGTATGACGTCACTGAGACACGGATCACGCCGGTGATTCATTTAACTCTCAACTGACAGAGCACGTGGCTTCGCTGAGTTAGATGTTTGAGGAGGGAACTTCCTCACACGCAACAATGGTTAAATCAGGAAATCAGGTTTATTTGATCATCTCGATTCTGTGTCCCAACAGTGGGAGACGTTCAGGGTTTGTGGTGTAGGTGCATCGGTTTTGTTTTATTCTTTATTTATGATCCTTCCCTGATCAAAAAATAAATAAAACTGCTGGTATACACCAATCAGCCATAACATTATGACCATCATGACATTAAGTCCTAATATTGAGTGAGTGTAGGTCTCCGTTGTGTCTAGGGATGGGGACCGATACTCAGTATCATAATGGCGCCGGTGCTGACTCTAACGGTAGTAAACAGACCGAAAAGCAGTGCAGATTTCGCTGCTTCATTTTGGTGTTTTTAATTTTAACCTTCATGCCTAAAGTTTGGCTGTACTTCACCTCAAATCTGAACTAAGGGAGGTTAACACGTGGAATTAGACTAAACATCAGATGACGTATAGCGTTTATTTAAAAGCAGAGACATGTACCCTCTTTGATAACCTGCCAGACCCCACACCGCTGGTTTTATTACGATGATTATGACTTACTTATTTATTACTTAGCCTTAGATGTGTTTATATTATTTAAATTAATATTCTGTTCAACATGCACGTCACAAAACGCCTTAATGTTGGATGAGCTTTACTCCGCCCACATGCAGATATTCTCCCACCCAACTCTCTGCTACCTGTTAGCTCAGGATTTTAAACCTTAATAAAAAATAATTGAATGGGTTAGAAAACATTCACCTCCCGTACAGTCGTCATGAATAGTGAAATAAACTATTGAGACCAAAACTATTTTTTGTACCAGGCTGTAAACATGTTTAATAACGCTGTAGAGTTGGGCTTTTTAACATGGGCGTCTATGGGGATTTACTCCCTTCTGGAGCCTCTAGTGGCCACTAGACAAACTGCAGTTTTTTGCACTTCATGGCCCAGACCTGGAGGTCACCGCTTGGTTTTCCATTCTTTAAGCACCGGTACTGTTTCAAAAGTACGGGTTTGGCACCAGTATTGGATAAAGTAAAAACGTTACCCAATCGCTACCTGTGGTATCTGGCAACAGGATGATGTTAGTGGAGGGTCCTTTAGGTCCTATGAGTTGAGGGGAGGGGCCTCTGTGGATCATCCCACGGATACTTGATCAGTTTGGGGTCTAGTAAATTTGGAGGCCAGGTCATCTAGGTGAGTGGTTTTAATGTTGTGGCTGATCAGTGTGTAGTGGCAACATCTAGCCTTTGTGAAGGAGAATTACTGCCACTATTCGCAAACAAAAACTGTTAAGTTATCCAGACCCAAACACATAAAATACAACTAACTTTATAACTGAAAACCAGCAGCTGCATGAATATACTGCCCTAAACCCTGTAATGTGTGAGTCATGATGCACTCATCCCCGGCTTATTCCAAACGAACGACCAAACACTGCGGAGAAGCTCTGGAGGGGCTCCCATGGCCAGAGCCTGTGAATATTGATTAGCAGCAGCAGCAGAATAATGGGGTAGGGTTAGGGGCAGCATGTGAGCGGGGGGCCCGAGGCCACGGATCGTGTGCGAGGCATGCAGCCGAAGCCGCTCATGGCAGGGTAGGGGAGCAGGTGGGTGGATGTAATTGGTAGAAGCGAGCCCACAGTCACATCTTCCCCTCTCCTACCTCATACACACCAGCTGCTAAGGTGGTGTGAGTTCTCCGTCCGTGTTTTCTTTCTTTTGTCGCTCACCTGCATCTACAGTACAGCTAAAAATGGCCGCCAGTTTTCCCTCTTCTCCCCCCTCGTCCTTTAATCCCCTCTAATGCGTGCTGCTTATTGACGGCGTCGCATGATTCGACACCACGCGCTTTACGCGACCGTTGTGTGCTTTTATTTAAAGAAACGTAAAAATCCCATCATATGCTGGGCAAGTTTCTCCTGTAGTGGCCTTAATCGGCTGCTTAGCGGTTCAAAATGAAGTCCAGCGTGCGCCGTGCGGTCATAGAAACCAGATCCTTGAGGGCAGATGGGTTGTGTCTCCGTTTTTATAAGGAGTAATGCCATTAATTCCAGCCGTAATGACCAGAACGATGATGGAGAGCTGTGGTGCCTCTGCTGCAGGTCAATACTGGCTGCATTAGAAAGCATGGCGCTGATTACCGGTTAAAGCTCCTTGTGATCGCCCCCCCCTTCCCTCTAAGCTTTAACCTCAGCCATGACCTCGAGCTTGAATCAAGTTTATAAATGAAATTATAAACAGTCGCTCAAGTAAATCATCATTTGTCTCTCTACCTGTTTCGTTATCCGCCTCACGTCCACGCCTTTTTTAGTTTGGTTGGTTTCCTCTGATGTGAATCGGCCTTTGGCCTCCGGTTAAACGCGTCAGGAAGGAGAACAAATATTTCCTTTCGAGAGGAGAATGGGCGTGGGAGTGTCAAATAATTCAACAGCGATTTCTGAAAGGAACGAAAATAAAATGCATAATCTGTCTCCGTGTGCCTGAAACAACACTGGATGGAGTCGGCAGCTCGACAGGAAAACTTTGCAGCTTTTCATCCCCCTCCCCGACCACTTAAAATAATAAACCCAAAGCTTAAAAAGCCTCCTCCATCTCCTGTGAGTTCAAATTTTTTTTGTTTTGTTTTACTGGAGGCTTGTGCATCCACACGTGCTGCAGTAATTTGTGTTCTTTGTTCTTTACAGCTTAAGAAGCTGGTGTACGTGTACCTGGTGAGGTACGCAGAGGAGCAGCAGGACCTGGCTTTGCTCTCGATCAGCACCTTCCAACGGGCCCTGAAGGTAACATCATGGATCTGTCTTTTTATTGTGGTGTATAAAAACTAATTTCCCTAACCCCTATGTCACTTTAAATCTCCGTGGCAGGACCCGAACCAGTTCATCCGAGCTAGTGCGCTGAGGGTTTTGTCCAGCATCCGCGTCCCCATCATCGTCCCCATCATGATGTTGGCCATCAAGGAGGCGGCGGCCGACCTGTCCCCGTACGTCAGGAAGACGTCCGCCCATGCCATCCAGAAGCTCTACAGGTACTATAAGCTACAGCCTCATTCCTGAACACTTGACAGGAGCGGTGAGCGTTGGGTAATGTTGATATAAGGGGCTTTGCCCTGCAGCTATCTCGCTCTTATCAACGCGGCCTCGGATCAAAGAATAAACAAGTGCTCAAAGTGGAAAGTAGTAGAGGCTGCAAATTTGATGTGGGTGATAACACGTGACAGCTCTTTACAAGATTTACAAGAGCTTCTGACTTCTGAGAAGGAACTTTACTGCAATAAAACCTTCCCACAAGAGAACAAAAAGCATGATATTTGTTGTAAAAGCTGCATTGATTGACCTTCAGATTAATTTCTCGATTTTATTGTTTTGTCTGGGAAATGTCAGAACAAAGAAAAAAGTTGCAGGATCTCTGAAACGGAAAGATGATTGAAATTACTTGTTTATTCATTTGAACGTAAAAAATCCAAAAAATATTCAGTTTTGAAGTAGATTGACAACAAATAAAATATTCCTAGATTCTGTTTCTGATCACCAGTGATATATTTCACTCATAGAACTTTGGTTACATTCATAACTTCTTTAATACCCGTTAGCTTCTGTTGAAGCTTCGGTGGAAACGAATACAACACGTTGTTTGTTGTACGGCTGCATCTTATCAATATTTTCCAAGCTGATTAAACTGCAGATAAAATCTTTGTATGATTTATCAATTTGTCTGTCAAATTTAAAGACAAAATTAGCAAAAAGCAAAAGAAATTGCTTGTTTATTCAACTGAGCATCCAAAAATCTCAAAGATATTCAGTTTGTAGGCAGATGACAACAAATAAAATATTCCTAGATTCTATTTAATGCCTTCTGATCACCAGTGATATAATTCACTCATAGAACCTTGGTTACTACATATGTAACTCACTCATAGAACCTTAGTTACATTCATAACTTCTATAACGCCATAATCCCGTTAGCTTCTGTTGGAGCTTCAGTGGAAGAAAAATAATAGAGGAAGTTGCCGAATTGACGAAACCGAAAGATGATTGAAATTGCTTCTTTATTTGACTAAACATCCAAAATTCAAAAGTTGTCCATCTGCAAACTGAACAAGCAGAAGATTTAAACCAAATGTGGAAATTTTAAGTTTTCATGGGCCCTTCCTAGATTCTGTGTAAAGCTCTCTGATCTCCAGTGATATAACTCACTCATAGAACCATGGTTACATTCATAACCTATTTAACACCATATTCCCAGTAGCTTCAGTTACCAACGTTACTATTACCTTCGTTTTCAGCTTCATCGAACAATCATTACGGGTGAATAAACAGACAAATATTACATCGGTAGAACAAAAAATAACTTTGTAGTACAGCTGCATGTTATCAGTTGATTAAACTGCAGATTAATTTTATGATTAATCATTTTGTCTGTGAAATGTGCAGAATGAATGGTTTATTTGGTCAGACATCTAAAACTCAAAGTTTTCAGTCAGATTTAACAAATAAAAGCAAAAGAAACAAAAATTATAAGCTTTATTGAGCAAATATTTGGATTATTCAGCTAATTGTTGACCCGTTGGTTCATTGCATATATACTTCTGTCTGGTAGTAGCCTAGAAGCCAGACAAATTCACTCTGTTGGGAACTGGTTATGCTCTGGAAAAGATCCGCCAATCGAATTGAATTTGTTTAGTTGTATGTGATTATTACCAAATGGCTCTGATGTGTGCGGAGGTATTTTTTTTTTTCTTTGTCTGTACCGTTTGCTAGCGCACTACCAGACTCACACTCTGGTAGGAAGTGAGTCTGGCAACGATTTAAAGACGATACAAACGTCTGAAAACCCAATTTACTGATCACTTTACTGCATCCGTTACAGCGATTGATCTCCTGCCTCGACTAAAAAGTAAAACATAGATCTGAGCCGCCGCTTGCTCACAGGCATCTCCGTATTCAGAGCACACAGAAGGGACATGATTTAATTTGTTGGTCCATGTGTGAATAATTGCTGTTCAGTAGTTGACAATTTGTTCCTCTGTCTTTTTTTTTTTTTTTTTTTAACTCCTCAGCCTGGATCCAGACCAGAAGGAGCAGCTGATCGAAGTGATCGAGAAACTACTGAAAGACAAAAGCACAGTAAGTGCACACAGTGAGCAGCTTCAGAGTTAAAGGAAGCGTGCAAGACCGGCCACTGGAGGGCGCCCCAGTCAAGCGCTTCCACTCTTAGCCGTCCATCCCTCAGCTCATTCGGCAATGCCATGGTTTGTTAACACCCACTTAAACCCGCACATCTTCAGATGCTCCTTGTTAAGTGTCCATTTGGAAGGAATTTTCGCACTGATGCTAGTGTCAGCTTAATTTTCTCAAAGGCCAACTTCTTCTCTCTTTTTTTTTTATCTTTCCAAAATGGGCCCATAAATGAGTCGGATTCTCAGATTCTGCGTTTAGAACCGGTCACAGACCCAATGCAGACAGCCCATTAGAAGTCAGTAGGCGGCGCGTTAATTTGAGGAGGTCACAGTGAATACTAAGGGGTGTTTAAATGCCAATTTCAAATATGTAGACTATGCAGGCTAGAGAATGCGGCGCGTTGTGTTTGCACGTGCAAGTCATGCACAGTTTGTCGCAATTATGTATTCATGGAGTATACCTAACATTATACAAACAAAACAAAGCAGCCCAGGCCAAGGGGGGGGGTGGGTGGAGAGCCCGGTACCAGATGCATAGCATATTTAGCCCCAGACGCTAACGAAGACAGATGACTTCTCCCCGTTAGAGCCCACATTGCGAGGCAGGGGACAGAGAGAGAGGGCACCATCATCACACAGACACACAAGCACATCAGTCGGTGATGAATGGTGAAAAAAGGACTAAACATAGCGGATACAGAAAAGCTGCCAAGTGATGCATTTTTTATGATGCTGTGTTGTATTTAGAATTCCCACAATGATTAAGCTGAGAGTAGTGCTATGTAAGGATGTGCTGGAGTTGAATCTGTGTCGTTTCGAGGCTCTTGGTTTGTTGCTAAGGATGAAAAATGTTTTAAAATGGCTTCTACAGCTCTGTGTGAGATAATGTGTTAATGCATTATGGGGGTTTTGGAGCGTGATGGACCTGCTTTGGTTTTCTTTTTCAACGATTCGCGACTATTCCCATAATAATAATAGTAATAATAATAATAATAATAGTTGCTTGGGGGATGGAGGTTGAGTGAATGACTCATCTAAACACATATTCTTTACTAAACTAAGTAAAACCATTTTACACGAACTAATATTAAAGCAGCACCGTGAAATGGTTTTCTCCCCCTTCTGGTGAAGAGAGTAATTACACCAAAATGTTTGACGTGCATATGGTTTACGTGGGTCTCAATACTCTCTAATGAGTAATGAGCAGAGAAAGCCAATGCTAATGCTAATATTTGTAATTATTCCCACTGTGGAATGAATAAAAGATAATTTTTTTAGGACTTTGATCTTTATTTTTCCCATTTTGATGGACGCTTCCTAGATGCTGGTTCATGTTTTCTGAACACCAGAGATGGTGAATTCATAGAACCCATGGTTACGTTCATAACCCCTCCTCAAACCACTGATGCCGTTAAAAACCAGAGGCAGAAAACAAACAAACAGAACCACTCAAAGAGCAGCTTGGCTTGGTATGTGGTTTTGATTTGTTTTTTTGTTTTAGCTTTGTTTTTGGGGATATATGAAAACCCTTCGGCTCAGAGGACGTAGAGGGTAGAACTGGGCGGTACAACCAAAAATGTATATCACAGTATTTTATAATCACTTGTTCACGACATTGTCTTCTGGTTGAGAAAAGAATTAATGCAGTAGATTGACTAATAATGGACTATTTTACTGAGATGACGAGTAAATATTGTAGAATAATCCCACACTAGTAGTAAAACAGGTTTTCTATTTAAACTACTATGTCTGTGATGTCAATAGCAGCGCGACCAGCTACCGTAATAACTGTAGTCTGCGCGCAAATTTTTTTTTCCTCATTCATAGAAAGCTAAAATTGGGCGGACAGCTTTAGACGGGGGACAGGTCGTCCCCAGAAATCAGGGATGTCGTTGACCTTTCCATCTTCACCTCACAGTGACACAGGTGTGTTTAGAAGCGCGACACTAAAAAGGGTCCGGTCTGAAACAGCGTCCCGTGGCTTAATGTTCTTAAAGCTGTATCAATGCACTGATATGTTGAATATTAAAAATTCATATTATAACAAAAAAAAAAAAAAACAATGAACCGGTGAACCTTCCACTCCTGGTTGAGGGTTTGATACCTGCCGCACTGAGCTGCTCTAAGGCCTGAGACATCTCAGCATTTTTCAAAAAAAAGTAACTGCACAGCTTATTAAGTGCCAATAGAAAACCAATAAATGCCACTGAGAAGAGCAGCCATAAATGTGGAACTAACTTCGTCCATTACGTATCTAGTAAGTATCAGTGAGACCACATACAGGCTCCTCTGGACTCTGGACTGGGTCACTTCAGTGAAATTACCCTTAGCTTAGAAGCAGCTTGTTTAAAAATTTCAGATTAATCGCAGGTAAGTGGCTAAACGGCGTCGTCGCCGGTGGAAGGAGGGAAGCGTTCGCTTATCCCTCTCGCCTCTTGCGTTGTCCTCCTGACGTTCGCCTCCTCCTCAGACGTGCCTGTTTGGTTAAACGGCTGTGACACGTGGGAGGAGGTTGCTTTACAGGGGAGGAGGACGGTTTAAGGAGAAAATGGGAGGAAGGCCTGATGACAGAGACAACACAGGAGTTTGTGCAGCTGTTTTACCGTGATGGATCTATTATCCAGCCATTACAAGATAAATGATCGATCTCTCCCGTCCTCCCTCCTTCCCTCCCTAGCTTCCATCGCCCTGCACCTTCTGCAAAATTGAAATGAGAACAGAGAGGAGGAGCAGGTTGTTATGGGGAGGAGGAGGAGGAAGGAGGAGGGGGGTATGATTAGGGGCTAGGTGAGATGGCCATTAATTTAAGAGGGAGGGGGGGGAGAAAAAAAAAAGGAGTGAAGGGAAGATAGGCCGACCCCACACCGGGCCATCAATCAAAAAAGCCGTACGTTGTCTCTGACGTGATGACCCAGCACTCTCTGCCTCCTCTGGCACCCTAATTAGAATTCATAGCAAAATAGATGCAAGGAAACTGTTTGGGCCCTTCATAATTTTATAGGAAATTTATTGTTATTAGAAGAACCATTTGCTTAGTGTGATTTTTCCATTACCGGCTTGTCACGCAGGCTAGATAATATGGTGGAGGGGAGGGAGGGCGGGCGGTGTATGAACGCCGTAGATTGGGGTGTCAGTTTTGTTGATGGTGCATGTAGTTTACCTTGGAGCCGCGTCTAATGGGGGGGGAAGTTGGTGGAGAATGCACAAAGCCTCGCGGGCCAGGATCTACGACGTGTTCGGGAGCAGCGCTGCTCGTAATAGGCCAGAGACGGCGGAGGCCGGCGAGAATGACGGCCGTGCAAAAAAACATACAAAAAACAAAAAAAACTGCACATAATAAAAGACTGATCTGACTGATCTGAGCAGATACAGTGGAATATATTTGGTAGCAACGAAAAACTGAAAGTTACTGTGAAATTACTCGGTTTTATTCACACAGGACAGTGCTTCTCATTGTTGTTATGGTTATTTATTTATTATTATTATTATTATTATTATTATTATTGGAACAACTTTCTATATAGTGTATTATGTTCCCTAATTAACCCTTAGTGGATCATCTAGTGGAACGTTAATAATGAGAATAAAAATGCCTCATGGATTCTTTTTGGTTGGAATAATTCCCTTCTCTCTGAGTAAGTTTCCAGGACGTGTAGAAACACGGAGGTAGAAAAAAAAACAAGAAGTTTAAACAGGAAGTGTTTGCGAAGAAGAACGAGACCGAAATTCATGCGCGGCAACGTTGAAAAACCTGGAAATAGCTCCATCATCTGAATGAATGAATGAATTAAGCCTCATTCCTGCAGAAAAATGCTTTTTTGTATATAAAAAAAGTTCTTTCCTCGTTGATTTTTGTTTTTAAACACACATGCACACCGATCAGCCACAACATTAAAACCACTGACTGACAGGAGAAGTAAATAACATTTAAACCATCATGTGCTGGGAAACCTGGTATTTATTCATTCATTCATGTGGATGTTACTTAGACATGTAGCCAGACCAGACCCCCCCACCCCATAGCAATGACACAACTTGATGGCAGCAAAACAACAAAAGTAACAAAAACGCTTTAGGAGCAACTCAAAAACACATGAAGAACAGAACAAGGTGTTGACCTGATCTCCAAATTCACTAGATCCCAAACTGATCAAACAGATCTACCCATAGCAGCCAGAGACCACAACTGTTTTGGAGGCACAAGGACAATAATTTGCATTCAGTATTAAGCTGTTCAAATAATACACATGTCCAACTATCCATTTTTATATTTCAAACATGTGCACCAGTTGAGCAGCCATGCCTGACGATTTTAGGGGAAAATATAGAAAAAAAGTACAAAAAATGTCTAATTGACTAAAGATTTTGTGACCCCACTTCAGTACCTGCACGGACCCTGTTGGTGTTGCGGACCCCCTGTTGAAGACCTATGATTTAAATTATGCTGAAGGTCCGAGTGCAGCAAATTCAATTTTTAAATTCAATATGTACCTCTGTAAAATTCAATGCAGCCACCAGGAAAACCACCAAAAGTTGTTTAAAGAGTAATTGTGTCCTTTTATTTCTTACCTGTGTAGTTTATTATTCTCTTTCCATTCATGTATATATTCTGCAGACAATAAATCATAAAAAGTGTCCACTCAAGTCAACCGAAGCACAAAAATAAGCATTTTTAATAGATTTATCATCTATTCACTCTATTTAAATCTCTTAGTCTTAATAAATATAACTACACACATGATCTGTCAGACTTCCATGTATCTGCGTTGGTGGTAAAACATTTTGAAGGAGCAGATATCTGGCAGACTTGGTGGTGGTGGGGGCCTCATACCCGCTCACAATCAATGCAGGCTCATGACGGTGCTGATGGGTAAACGCACCGAGCTCCCACAGGGCCACCAGAGGCCAGAACGCTTTAATTGGGAAGACCAGATTCTGCTCCCTCTCTCCTCCTCCTCCTCCTCCTCCTCCTCCTCGTTCGCCTGCCTGCGATAATACTGTTTGCATATTAATACGCCGCCGTGTCACTCACTCAGTCCCACCGTCGGGCAGCAGCCAGTTGGACGGCGGCGGCGGCGGCGGCGGCGGCGGCGGCGGTGGTGGTGGTGGTGGTGGAGGTGGAGGAGAGGGGGGGGGGGGTGGCACGCATGCAACAGCCAAATGAGTTTTTTCCCTCCGCCAATGAAACCTAGTTGATTATCGGCTTCCTCCTTGTCTTTCTTTCCCCGCGAATTGAACATTTATACTTGAGAAAAACACTCTTACTGATGGATTTCTTTCACATACGGCCGCGTTCTCCTCTTCTAATTTTCAACTAACTGCTCAGAGGCTGAACTGTGTGTGTGTCGTAATCAAAGTTGTAAATTGGCGTTGCGCGTTTCACTTATTTATTTATTTTCCCTCCTAAGTGCAATTACAAAGCGCCGAAGACGGGGTCACGTCTTTTAACTGCTGCCTTATTTCTCTGGAGTTTCTACATTACGGCTCGTTTGAGAGATAAAGTATTTGTTCAATTTGTCTTAACGAAAACTCCATTAACTCGCGTGTTAATAGCGGGAGGGAGGCGTAAATAAAACGTTTTCCCCCCTTCAGAAAGCGTCTCTCTTTCGTTCTTCACCTCCTCCCTCTTTAAATCTTTTCCCGTAGCTGGTGGCCGGCAGCGTGGTGATGGCCTTCGAGGAGGTTTGCCCCGACCGCATCGATCTGATCCACAAGAACTACAGGAAGCTGTGCAACCTGCTGGTGGACGTGGAGGAGTGGGGCCAGGTGGTCATCATCTCCATGCTGACGCGCTACGCCAGGACGCAGTTCACCAGCCCCTGGAAGGAGGTGAGGCCACCGAACAAATGGAGCAACGATTTTCAGGCCAAGGACTAGATACGTGTTCTAGATTAAACTCGGCCTGTTTATAAATATACATTATTATCATCATTTTGCATTCAATATTAAGCTATTTAAATAATACACAGGTTCAGATTTCATAAACATACCCTTTACCTTCTTGGGAATCATTGTCTGTGATTGGTTCAGCAGCGATAGGGGCGTGGCCTACTCTCTACAGGAGTACAGGTGCGCTCCACTTACCTCAGAGGGACACGATGGGATCAAAGCTCTTGACTTGTCCGAATAGAACTTGGTGGAAACTTGTTGTGTTCAATATTTATTTATTTTTTTTTTTAAAGTGCAGAGTGAAATTTAAAAAAATTCTTGATATTAACTATATTGTTGCAATGATGTTGAACTGAGTCACGCAAATTGTAAATAGAAGAGATAACGTGAACAAACAAAATAATAACAAAATAACCTCAAAACGTGCAATAAAAACAAAAAATGCACTTTGCTGCTATGTGGCTATCGTCACTCCTACTCCGTGCTACTTTGTTAGCACCTTAGCCACAGGCTACAGTCCTTGTCCCAGTTTAAATGCAGCAGAGAAAATCAAATAACTGATGGAAACATGTCCTCCTCCTCCTCTACACTAGGGGGCGATATGTGTCTTTTCACCGGATTAATACCATGTTAATACGCTTTCCAGTTGACCTCTTACATCATATAATAAACAAGAGTCGTTCATGTGGCAGACCAGCGTTTCAAACAGTACATTTTTAAAAATCTTGTATGTAATGTTCGCGCTAATTCTGGTGCAGATAAGATGGCGCTATCTTCTTCTACCAGCTCTGTTTACCTTCTTCTTCTTCTTCTGCGTCCGGCTTTCTTAGATGTTTTTGTTCCGGGGTCACACGCCAGCACAGGAGAAAACCAAAGTCCAATCACATTATATGTGTGACTTAATCGGATAAAGAAAACTCTGATTTTAGTCGGAGTAACGTGTTTACATGCACTTAAGTTGTCCAGTTAAAGTCAGATTAAGCCAATAATTAGTTTTTTTTTCCATGTGCATGTAACTGTGTTAGCACCACAGGACACCTCAACTGTTTTAAAGGCACAAGGGGAGACACACACTATTAGATAGGCGGTCATAATGTTACTCCTGATGTAATTTCGTGTTTTGTTTTCAGGGGGCCATGTTGGACGAGAACAACGAGACGGCGTTCTACGACTCCGACTCGGAGGAGAAGCGAGGGGACCAGGCGGAGGCGAAGCCCTACGTCATGGACCCAGATCACAGGCTGCTGCTGAGAAACACCAAACCCCTGCTCCAGAGCAGGAACACTGCTGTGAGTGGATTGACAACTATCTCCGAGGCCGTTTAGAGGAGTAATAAACACGAGCGCGGCCGGTCGGCCACGTATAGACGTAAACACATTTCCCTCCAATAATGCACATAATTCTGTATAGGTTTTCTTTACTTGAATACAACACGCACACCAGGACACAAACCATGTAGACGCAGCAACTTGTGCAACAGTGCGTCCTCCCAAGATTGAAGGAGAAAAAAAAAAAAAAGAGAAACCATGAGTGCAGATTTCCATCATCCAGGAGCCTCAAGGTCTCCGTCTCCGCGTAGCAGCGGGTGGAAAAATGCTCCCAAATGAAAGTGTTGATTAAAATGTGACACGCTGCGTCTTCAGCGGCGACAACGCGGTGACATCCTCCATCTTCATAGACGCCTTTCATTCTGCCCGCGACAACGGACACACGTCCTCCTGCTATTTAAAGCGCCGCTGAAAAATTACCTCCGCGGGGTCGTGTCACGGGAGCCGCACGTGATCCGGCGGAGTTTTTATTTAGCCACGAAGTCAAGTCCGTGCACTTTAAAAGTTGCAGGTTAAGAGACGGGAAGAGCAAAAATTAAAAATACGACAGGATGCAGCACGGTGGTTGATGTTGTTGTTGTTGTGTCTTTAGGTCGTGATGTCTGTCGCTCAGCTTTACTGGCATCTGGCCCCCAAACACGAAGTCAGCATCGTCACCAAATCACTTGTTCGGCTACTGAGAAGCCACAGGTAACAAAAACACAAAATAAAAATAGTCCTCCTCTACACTCTGCTAACATCTCTGTATTTACGTTTATTTATTTACTTTCTGCAGAGAGGTGCAGTACGTTGTGCTCCAGAACATCGCCACCATGTCCATTCAGAGGAAGGTGAGACTTCTCCTGGAAATCAGAGAAAATAACTTTGTGTTTACGCTGCTTCTCTGTAACGCGATGTCTCTCCAAACAGGGGATGTTTGAGCCCTTCATGAAGAGTTTCTACGTGAGATCCACAGACGCTACACATATCAAAACACTGAAGGTAGCCTCCACTTTAAGGACATGTTCTGTGATATATGCTCAGATACAAGGTTATAATATTATATTATATTATAACCAGTGTTGTCAAACAAAAATTAGAAATGAGAAGAAACTGGATTAAATTTTTTTGTATTTTTCCATGTCTTTTATTTTACTTTACACAATCTTCTGTCACATATTTACACAGGATAATATCAAATAATATTTCTGAAAATTATTTCCCAAAAGGCTGTTGCTTCGGCTTAGACTATTAAAAGTTAGTTAAAATAAATCAAATGTAATAATATAATAATAAAAATGATGTATAACTTATTGCTTAAGCTTGGACCAATAAAAAGAACAAATAGGTGTAAAATAGTTAAAATAAATAAATAAAATTTGTATGTACAAATGTTCAGGAAATAGAAATGGAAGTAAATATATATGTCCTATATATAGGAAGGATAAATGATGAGGTGAAGTAATAATAATAATAATTATTATTATTGTTTTCATACCACAATGAACTTTTTTGTTGTGATTATTACAGTTGGAGATTCTGACCAATCTTGCCAATGAAGCCAACATCTCCACCATTCTGAGGGAGTTTCAGGTTTGTTCCTTTATAATTAACGCTTATATTATATTGACATCAATCAATATGAGATCTTGTCCTTATTTAATTTTAATTTATTTATTTTCAGACCTATGTGAAGAGTCAGGACAAGGCGTTTGCAGCAGCCACCATTCAGGCCATCGGCAGATGTGCCACCAACATCTCAGAAGTTACAGACACCTGCCTCAATGGACTGGTGCTGCTGCTTTCCAACAGAGACGGTGAGAAGCCTCAACTAACACAATACAATACAATACAATACAGTAGAATACAATGCTCTTTATTGTTGTGACGACACTGGAGTGTATACAAAATAGTGCAAAAGCTGCTATTTACAGAGAATTGGACATTATATATATAAAGTTTTACCAGTATTGCACATTTTTCTGCATATTGCACATAAAAATATGTTAAAATGGAATAAACAGAATATCAGCATCAGTTTCATGCAAAGTCTACACTGCACATTAAAGGTGCTTATATGGGTTTAGGGTTAGGCAGGTTAATACCAGGTCTGAAAAGGCCTGTGTGCAGGTACCTGATGTGTTTGCAGTTGTGCAGCTTTGTAAATGCTTGTTGTTGTTCCGTTTGTGCAGAGACCGTCGTGGCCGAGAGCGTTGTCGTCATCAAGAAGCTGCTTCAGACTCAGCCCACCCAGCACAGCGAGATCATCAAACACATGGCCAAGCTCTTCGACAACATCACCGTACGATTAATTCGTCTCTGTCGTGGACCCTCTTGTTTTTATTCAGCATGAAAGAAAGTTTTTAATGCTTTAAAACGTGGCAGGTTCCCATGGCCCGCGCCAGCATCCTGTGGCTGATGGGCGAGTACTGCGAGAGGGTGCCAAAGATCGCACCTGATGTCCTCCGTAAGATGGCGAAGACTTTCACCGCCGAGGAGGACATCGTGAAGCTGCAGATCGTCAACCTGGCGGCCAAGCTCTACCTGACCAACTCTAAACAGGTACAAACTAAAAACCAGCAGCTCCACCGCCACTAATCATCCCCGAATCATTCGGCCTTTTGTCTTGGAGTAACTCAACACTTCTGGCCTGTTTAAATAAAGAGCCGTGAATGAGGCCGTTGTAACGTAATGGTGCATCTCTTTGGCTGTGTAGTGGGTGTCCACAGGCACATTCAGGGAGATGGGGGTGATATTGGCCTCGGAGGCTGAGTTTTATGAGCCCAGACGCTGCCTCCTCAAACGAGCACATTACTGCACCTCCTGCTAATGTCTTGGAAAGGGGAAGGGGAAGGGAAGGAGGGAGGAAGAGGCGAAGACGACGCAGTTAAGGATTAGGGTGATAATGGTGCCTTCATGGTCGCTGCGGCTTGTGTTTTATTTTCTCCTCGTGAGGCAGGAGGAAATGAGAACGAGGACCAAGTCTGCAGGAGAAGGAGGAGAATGAGCTGTCTGGAGATAAGGGGCATTCATTACGGCGATCACATTTGCTCCATGCTCAGCTGCGCACGGAGTTTATGCATATAAATTACAGGTTTTATCACGTATAAAGGTGTAGTTTGACGTTTTGGAAAACAAACAAATTTAGCGCGGATCACCTCAGCTTTGCAGAGAGACCGGACTGCAGCAGTTAGCACCTTTAAAGATGCTGTAACTCTTACTTAAAAGAGTTAAATAGGCTTAGACAGACTTCTAGACACAACATGCAATCCTTTTTTTTCCATTTTATTTTTTATTATTTTTATTTTGCACAATCTCAAATCTAAAACAAAACAGATCAAAAGCACATATTGGTGAACCACCAAGACTGAAAAGGAGCAGGAAGGAGAAAATCTCTCTTAAACACACAACATACAAAAAAAGTCATCTTTAAGACATCGTCATTTACAATCTACATAACAACCACCATTCATTGAGTTCATATAGTCTAAATATTCTATTTTTCATCTTTTTGTAAAATGAGTAATATTTACTCACATCTTCAACTCTTTCTGTAATGTTCGTAGTCACATGTCAACAATGTTGCGTGCAAGAATCTTCATCACACTGTTTATCATTTTGGCCCCAAGTTTTATTTTCCTTCTCCTTAACAGAGCAATTTTTAAACAAAACACTTGAACATCAATGTTAATAATACAAGAAAACAAATAATGGAATAAAAAAGAGTTAAACAAAAGAAGGATATACAGTGTCTTCAAATCTGGATTGTTGAAGTCTTGCTCAGTGCGTTTACATGCACAGATTAATCGATTTATGCTCGAAATTCTACTTCCTGGATGTGGTTCTTGTCCCAGTTTACATGCAACGGAGAAAATCAAATAACTAACAGGAACACGTCCTCCTCCTCCACACTAGGTGGCGATATGCGTCTTTTTAGCAGGTTAATACGGCTCCTTTTTGGTTGAGCTATTACATCATATAATAAACAGTATAAACATATAAGATTAAGGCAATAATTCGTTTTTTTTTTTTTTCATGTGCATGTAAACGTACCGAATGAGAAAGTTATTCTTTCCCTCACAAATAGATGATATCATAGTATTCACCTACACTTAGCATAGCAGGTGTCATTTCTTTTGTAATTGCTTTTCTAAACTAAACATTTAGTTTTGGGCTGGGTACTGGCACGGACGATACGATACATTATCGCGATATTGTGATATATTGCAATATGCACCTTAAAACACAAGTTGTATTTATGTACATCAGATCATATATAATTAATTCGACAAATTAAGTAAAAAAAAAAAGAACAGTATTAGTTTCCAGTTTTTTGCTCTGCCACTGTCTGAACACTCCACTGAACAGATAAAATAAAATGCTCATGCATACGTATTCCCTAAGTATCGTGTTGTCCGGTGTAGTTCGCTTCGGATCAACGGGCTGCGCTAATACCTCACGGTGTCTCATTAGATGAGTTCACGAGTCGGTCGCGTTCCCTGAATATCTAAGAGGAGCGAAGCACAGTTTGCAAAGTCAATGCTCTTTTGTCCAGCTTATTAGTTCCTGCCTCCAAATGTCCACTTTGAATTTTGACTGCCTCGCTTCTCGGCACTGCAGGGAAGGCCGTGCAGCGAGGTGGCGCTACAGCGACACCTTGTGGAGCGGAGGTGCAGGAGTCGCTCACAATCGGCCCATGCATTGCCATACAGAAACTTTAGATAATAAGTTTCCCCTCAATGTAATTCTCTTCTGAACTCTCCCCATCTTCCAGACCAAGCTGCTGACCCAGTACATCCTGAACCTCGGTAAATACGACCAGAGCTACGACATCAGAGACCGGACGCGCTTCATCAGGCAGCTGATCGTTCCCAACGAGAAGAGCGGCGCCCTCAACAAGTACGCTCGCCGCATCCTACTGGCCCCTAAGCCGGCGCCGGTGCTCGAATCCACCTTCAAAGGTACTTCACACACTTCACCAACGTCTTAATTGTTCTTTTGAATATATGTATATATATATAAAAATCCTCTAAACGGCTTTAAAATTCAGAATTAATATCGGTCCGTCTCCCGTGTCTGTTTTGTAAATTGTCTAAGAGAACGCCTGAATACATATTAGCTCCAGATATATTGGCTCCATTTCCAGTCGTATGCAGAGTTGATTTAGTGTGTGGTTTTTATTATTCTGCTGTGTCTGTCTCGCTGAAGGGCAGTCAGGTCAGAGGCCTTTACCTTGGACTAATGAGATGGGTAAATTATTGAGTTAACGCTAACCTTTGTCAGACAACGAGAGGAGAAAAATCTCCCTCATCTGGCCGTCTTTTTCTTTCCCTCTCCATCCTCCACGTTAGGGACATTATTAAAATTCACAAGCGGTGTGCACCTACTGGATGTTTATGGAAAGCGTTAACCGCCCCTGTCATTCTTAATATTCACATTCTTTCTTTCTTTTAGCAAAGCACCGAGTATCTTCTTATATTGAACACAGAGGAGAAAGAAAAAGTGAATGTGTCCATCGATCTTTTTAGTTTTTTGCCTCCTTTCCGACACTTTTTTTGTTTTATTTTCCTGCAGATCGAGACCGTTTCCAGCTGGGAACTCTGTCCCACAGTCTCAACATTAAAGCCACGGGGTACCTGGAGCTCTCAGACTGGCCGGATGTAGCTCCCGACCAGTCTGTGAGGAACGTGGAGGTGATTGAACCGGTGAGGGATCAACTTTTCCCGCGTGTTCTTTGTTAGAGTTTGTTACGCTGTAGTTATCAGATCGGCTCGGGTGAGTATCCGTCAGCTATAGACCACATCAACTATAGACCACGTCGCTGTGATGTCACGACGTTTAGCTGGAGGCAAAACAGAGGCAAACTGTCACTGTCAACCGGGAAAATTTTGTCTTTCTGTATTTTTGGCGCCAAAACTGAAACTATGGGGAAGGATTTGAGTTAGACAGTCAACAACAACATGCACACTTCATATCAGATAAGATGAATATGTCTAGGATTAGACTAAATTGTGACTGAGATTACATTTCAAGTTAATCATTATTTGGGGGATTCTTGTTACACATTAATGCTAATGCTAACCGCTAGCTACCTCAAGATTAGTTGTATGTTTCAGGGCTGTCCAAGCAGAAGTTGCATTTACTACATTACCCTCCACAGTGGTTCCACTTATTTCTTGTAATATTTTTGTTGGAGAGGCTTCACTTGATAAAGACAAACCAGACTTTGTCCCCTCTGTGTCCTCCTTTGGTCAAATCGTCCATTCAGAGAGTGTCCCATCAGTCAGAGTCAACTTTTTAAAATAACACGGTCTCGGGGAGTGAGTGTATTAGTATATTCTCTAAAATATGCGTCTTTCTCATTCCTCGTTTTGACAAAACAGTCTGTAGAAATACGCTAACATGTGTTTACAGGCTATAGTGTTTGAGATGTTTTGCCTCCAGCTAAGCCCCGCCCCCTCAAAAAGCATCACAGTGTTTACAAGCTGTCAAGGATTTATAAGATTGGTTCATGGTTAGACAACACGAGTTTAATTTATTTTTCACAGCATGTTTGGAAGAGAGAGCTCAATAAAGGTTTTTATTTATGATTTTTAACTTAATTTTTGAAGCTTGTATTCCTTCCTTCAGGTCTGAGTTGGGTAAATCAACACGCATGCCCCTGTTCCAGTCAGCTGAATTCTTAAACATTCTGTTTTTCATGGAGGGAAACTATCGACTCTGCAGCTCAAGCTACTCAGTGGCAGCTCCTAATAAAACGATAAAGAACAATAAAGCCGTCGCGTTAAGAAACTTTACTCCCAGTTTTGAGCGTGAGGCAGGTTTAACTGAAAATAAGTAAAATAAATAGCAGCCAAACCTTATTTATCTAGTGGTGGTTAATTGATTATTTTGGGGGCTCACTGTGTAGGTGTTTACTTTGCAGTGCAGTTACAAAAATTATCAGGTTTTCTTTTCACTTGAATGTTGGAATTGAATCAGATTCATCATCTGCTGCGTGTGTCCAGGTGAAGGAGTGGGCACCGTCAGTCGGGAAGAGCAAACAGTCCAAGTCCAAGTCTGACAAGTTCTACTCAGATGATGAAGATGAGAAAGAGGAGGAGGAGGAGGAGGAGGAAGCGTCTGACAGCGGAGGAAGTGAAGACAGCAGCAGCAGCAGCAGCAGCGGAAGTGAAGGTTTGTTTACGTCCATGAGCTTTAAGTTTCTGAAATCAGCAAATCACCAGCAAAGCTTCATCCACTCACCTCTTCTGTGTCTCACAAAGACCACGGCGTCTATGCTTCTTCTTCTTTCTCTTATTGTTCCACCTCTTCTTCCTCTTCTTATTCTTCTTCTTGTTCGCATTCTTGCTCATCCTCCTCTTCTATTTCTTCCTCATCTTCTTCATCCTCTTGTTCCTCCCCCTCTTCCTCTTCTTGTTTCTCATCTTCTTCTTAAAATTCGTCCTCTGCTTCTTCTTCTTCTATTCTTCCCCTTCTTGTTCTTTCTTCTTCTTCACATTCTTGTTTGGCCTCTTATTCTTATTCTTTTCTCATTTCTCCTCTTCTCCTTATTATTATTCTTGGTCATCCTCCTTTCTTCTTCTTATTCTCCTTCTTTTCATCTACTTCTTCCTCATCTTCTTCATCCTCTTGTTCCTCTTCTCTCTCTTCCTCTTCTTGTTTCTCCTATTCCTCCTTCTTATAATTCTTCCTCTTCTTCCTGTTCTTCCTACACCTCCTCTCCTTCTTCTTCTGGTTCTTCTCTCTCTTCCTCTTTTTCTTTCTCCTATTCTCCTTTATGCAATTCTCCCTCTTCTTCTTCTTTCCGTTCTTCCTCTTCTTCTTCATTTTCTTGCTCCTACTCCTTTTTCTTCTTCTGCTTCTTCTTCTTCATCCTCTTGTTCCTCTTCTCTCTCTTCCTCTTCTTGTTTCTCCTATTCCTTGTTCTTATAATTCTTCCTCTTCTTCTTACACCTCCTCTCCTTCTTCTGATTCTTCTCTCTCTTCCTCTTCTTCTTCTTCCCGTTCTTCCTCTTCTTCTTCATTTTCTTGCTCCTACTCCTTTTTCTTCTTCTGATTCTTCTTCTTCTTCATCTTCTTCTTCTTCTTCTTCTTCTTCTATGACTTCTTTGCAGCATCTTTAATCCACGTTTGATTAGCGTTAAATCAAACCGCTCACGTTTTTTGAACTTGTCCGTCTTCCTCGGTTCAGAGTCGGGCAGCGACAGCGAGGAGGGAAGCAGCGAAGAGTCGGAGAAGACCTCCAGCGATTCTGGGAAGAGTTCCAGCGGATCCGAGAAGAGCTCCAGTGAGTCCGAACGAGAACGAAAGCAGAAACAGAAGAAGAAGAAGAAGACGACGACGACGACCAAGAAGGCGCCGCCGATGAAAATCAAGCCGGCTGCTGCTGACAGGTACGGTGAAATCCCTCACGTCTGGAAGCGTCGTTCGTCCTCCCCGTGAGCGTGTCCAGATGTTACCTGCTTCCTTTTCCCTCTAATTAAACAGGTGTGCGTCTGTGAATGTGACTGCGACTCTGCTGCATCAATAATCTCAGCCTCCATCTGTCGGAAGCTGCAGTCATTCTGATTACGCACTGACAACAAGCTGATATTTCCTTCTGTTCGGTTTTTAGCTTTTCTTCCCTTATTACCTCAAATGGACTCGATTCATCTTCTGCCTCCGCCAAGAAAAGTCTGAAACTGTAGAGAAAATGCTTGATTCTTACATATTGGCTGCGGCTGCCTGACTGAACAAGGCGGCGGTTGCTTAATCGTGTGCAGGACCTTGAAAAAGACACAGAAAATAAGACGCGGGTCATCAGAAAATCTTATTAAGTGATCTCGGTTGGAAAAAGGTTTCGAGTTATTCCAACATGACCTGGATGCTTTTCGCTTTGTTAAATCTGCAGCCGTTTGGATTTAAGCTCCTGGATCTGAGGGGTTTTAGTTTTTGATTTGATGTTTGGGATGTGGCAGTGAACGCACCGCTCTCCCTTGCACTGATCAGCCACATCATTATGACTAGTGACAGGAGACGTAAATAACATTTAAATCATCTTGTGACAGTTCAGTGTTTCTGCTGGGAAACGTTTGGATTTGGTATTTATTCATGTGGATGTTACTTAGACATGAACCATCCGCCTTAATCGAATCAAATCAAACTTTATTTATATAGCACATTTCATACATAAAACAATGCAACTGTTTTTGTAACTAGGCCAAGGATCCCCCAGCTGATGCAGAGATTAAGTAGGGTGTTCTATATTAAAATATTTATAAATATACATTATTCTTATCATTTTGTATCCGATATTAAGCAAATATTCATTTTTATTATTTCAAACATGTGCAACAGTAGGGTTGCCATGCAACTGCTGTAAACATAAACATAGCTACATCATGCGCTGTTAGCTTCTCTTTTGCTGACGTTGCAGCCTCTGGGATTTAACCTGTGGACTGAACGAGGCTCTCAGCCAATTGTAGTGTAATATGCATCCTTGTGATTGGCTCAGCAGCAATAGGGGCGTGGCCTACTGCGTACAGGAAGCTTATATTGACCATGTGTAGGCGAGTGCTGCAGAGACAGCTCCTGTACCCTTACTGAAATAATGCTGGATTCATGTTAATGTGTATTTAAAGAAACTTAAATATGTGTGGGAAAATTGCACATAAAAATTAAAAATATATATAAAAGATTTTGCGACCCCCTCTGGTAAAGAACTACACCACAGCCATAAAGCCCTGGAGCAGGCCCCCCAGCCCCCCAGGCCAGGACAACCCCCCCAGGACGACCCCCTAACATGCAAAAAACACTTTAAATGAAGAACAAGACAAGGTGTTGACCTGGCCTCCAAATTCACTAGATCCCAAACTGATCAAGTATCTGTGGGATGATCCACCATAGAAGCCCCTCCCGTCAACTTATAGCTTTCATAACCCCCCCCCCACCCACTAACAACACTGTGTTTCACCCACAGAAGACCCATGTCCATTATCTAATGAGTCACAGGTGGTTTTGAAGCCACAAGGGGGAGACCTGCACAATATTAGCACATAGTGGTCATAATGTTATGGCTGTATTTAAACCACCACCCCCTCCCACACACACACACGCACACACACACTGTCTGAGGCTGGCAGGGCTGCTAGAATATCGTTAGTGTGAGTCCCATTAACAAGCTAATCAAGGAGAATTCTCCTCCAGTAGCGTAACCCACATTTACATGGCTAATGGATAATGACTTCTGATTGGTCATTTAGCCGCCTGGTGTTACCAATGAATGAGATTTGAGTCATTACTACTGAATATGCTCACGCACACCCTCCAACACACTGGCAAATTTACTTTCTTATGCACTCTACTCCATTTGCTCACGGACACACACAGAAATCGTACCTGATGGCGGCTGTGTGACAGGCCGCCGGCTGACCCTGTTCTCTCCATTAGAGAGAATAATTAGAGCAACTCACCCCCGGTGCTCAAACACACACAAACACGCACACACGCGCGTACACACAGTAATTAGAGCAGCTCACCCCAGTGCTTCCACAACAAACACAGCATAATGCCCTCATTATGGCCCAGTCATTCCAGGCAGGGCCTAATCAGGCCCACAGTGATTTATATCACTTTTTCCTGTTCGCAGCAAATGAAATCTGTAGGCCAAATTAATACTGGCTTTTCATCATCGCCCAAGTTAAAAAGCCAGTTACCGTCACAATTCCCCCTCATTAATTTAACGGCTGAAAATCCCAGGCAGGCGGAGTAAACACTCATTATCGGGACAAATTGAAGAGGGACGGAGCGAGAGTGAAAGAGAAGAGAAGGGAGAAAGATGGAGAAAATCTTTTTTGAGTGAACGCGGCATTGAATTAACTGCACAAACACAAACAGATTGATCTCCGCCGCTCCGGCCCGGACGGCTCCCGGTTCTGGACGCAAACTTTTTTTCTTTTGCCCGTTGGCTCCTCGATGCTTATTTGTGTTTATATATTATTTTATTTTAATGAGGTAAATAAATGCATATTCTATTACTGCTGCTGATCTTGTTTTGTTTTGTTTTGTCTTTCTGTTCCAGTGACTCGGATGAAAACGGTAACGGGCCCGTGGAGGCGGCCAGCAGCTCGTCGCCGGAAACCTCCTCCGGTTCAGAGTCGGACTCCGAGGACGACTCGGAGTCGGACCCCCCCACGCCGCCACCAACGAAGAAGACGGCTGCAAAGCCCAAAACCAAGGTGACGTCATTCATTCATCATTTACGTGACTAACTTCATAAACACTAAATACACAACATTTTAGACATAAAAAGCATTTATGTGTCTGCAGAGCTGACGTTCGACATATTTTTCACAACTTTCTCTTGGACGCCTACGCACTTTGACTTCACTATGTGTATTTAAATTTACGTTTCATACCTTAATAGGTTTAAAGAGCAACTAAGAAAGATGAGCACGAGGGTTAAAACACAGGGCTGGGCGGTATTTTTTCACAACGTTTTCTACTGGTTTTATAGAGGAATTAATGCAGTGGATTGACTAAGGATGAACTATTTCACTGTGATGATGAGTAAATATTGTAGAATAATCCCACACTAGTAGAAAAACAGGTTTGCATGACCCCGTGTTAACACTGTTAGCACTGTCTGTTGTGTACATTTATAGCCTGGATATATATATATATATATATATATATATATATATATATAGATATATATATAGATATATAGATATATATAGATATATATATAGATATATAGATATATATATAGATATATATATATAGATACAGTGGGGGAAATAAGTATTTGATCCCCTGCTGAATTTGTAAGTTTGCCCACTTCCATAGAAATGATCAGACTCTGGTTTTTATGGTTGTTTACTGGTTATGGGTATAGACAGAATATCAATCGAAAATGCATAAAAAACACACAATCTAAAAGTTATAAATTGTTATGTATTTTATTAAGGGAAATAAGTATTTGATCCCCAACAATTCACTTAGAATTCAGGCTCCTACAGATTGGCTGGTGCGCATGTGGCACACAGCTGTGCTCAGTCAACTAATTACCAATACTCCTGATCTTAACTCGTCATGTATATAAAGCACACCTGCTCTAAGAATCAGTTTCTTACATTCCAACTTCTACAGCACCATGGGCAAGACCAAAGAGCTGTCAAAAGATGTCAGGGACAAGATTGTAGACCTGCACAAGGCTGGTATAGGTTACAAAACCATCAGCAAAAGGCTTGGTGAGAAGGTGACAACTATTGGTGCCATTATTCGCAAGTGGAAGACCCATAAAAGGACCATCAACTGTCCTCGGTCTGGAGCTCCCGCAAAAATCTCGCCTCATGGAGTGAGGATGATGATGAGAAAGGTGAGGGAGCAGCCTAAAACAACACGGCAGGAGCTTGTTAATGATCTGGAAGCAGTTGGGACCTCCGTCACCAAGAAAACAGTTGGCAACACACTGCGCCGTTATGGATTGAACTCTTGCAGTGCCCGCAAGGTCCCCCTGCTCAAGAAGGCACATGTACAGGCCCGCCTTAAGTTTGCCAGTGAACATCTAAATGACTCAGAGAAGGCTTGGGAGAAAGTGCTGTGGTCTGACGAAACCAAAGTTGAGCTATTTGGCATTAACTCGACCCGCCGTGTTTGGAGGATGAAAAAACGTGAGTATGACCCAAAGAACACCATACCCACGGTTAAGCATGGAGGTGGAAACATCATGTTTTGGGGCTGTTTTTCAGCAAAGGGTACAGGGAAACTTCACCGCATTATGGGGCCAATGAATGCAGCCATGTACTGTAACATCTTGGACAAAAACCTTCTTTCCTCAGCAAGAACACTGAAGATGCCTCGTGGGTGGGTTTTCCAACATGACAATGACCCAAAAAATACTGCCAGGACAACAAAGGAGTGGCTCAAGAAGAAGCATATTAAGGTCATGGAGTGGCCTGGTCAGTCTCCAGACCTTAACCCGATCGAAAACCTGTGGAGGGAGCTGAAGCTCCGAGTTTCCAAGAGGCAGCCAAGAAACTTGAAGGATTTAGAGACTGTCTGTAAAGATGAATGGGCCAAAATCCCTCCTGCGCTGTGTGCAAACCTGGTGACCAACTACAAGAAACGTTCTCATCGCTGTGCTTGCCAACAAAGGTTTCTCTACAAAGTACTGACTTGTGTTGTGCTTGGGGATCAAATACTTATTTCCCTTAATAAAATACATAACAATTTATAACTTTTAGATTGTGTGTTTTTTATGCATTTTCGACTGATATTCTGTCTATACCCATAACCAGTAAACAACCATAAAAACCAGAGTCTGATCATTTCTGTGGAAGTGGGCAAACTTACAAATTCAGCAGGGGATCAAATACTTATTTCCCCCACTGTATATAGATATATTAAAAAAGAGAATGAAATGTTATGAAGTTGATACTTATTTTGACATATTTAAACATATTTAAACTACTATGTCTGTGATGTTCGTAGCAGCGTGACCGGCTACCGTAATAACTGTAGTGTGCACGCAACATTTTTTCTCTCATTCATAAAAAGCTTGAATTGGGGGACACTTTCCAAAATGGGGACTGTCCCCAGAAGTCAGGGACGTCTGTCACCCTGTCAACCTGCTGTGTAATCAAATACTGGTGTGTTGGTTTATTAAAAATTCATATCATAACATAAAAAAAATACCTGTATTCGGTATGAACCTACTAAAACATCATGTTATAATCATAAATATTAGAAGACATGAGGGTTTCTGCTTTACCAGTTGATCTACGTTACCACCCTTAGCTATGAGCTTTAACTTTGATGGATGGAAATATTAGGAAACATGCACTGGATTGTGACCAGAGTAACATTAACTCATCGTTTTATTCCTCTTCCTGGTTTGTTTATTGTGTTTTAACGTGTCTAAGGCTTATTAAAATACTTAAGAAACATAAATATATATATGTATAATTCTTCTCCGTTATGGGCTTGAGTCAGTGTTTCTGTAGAGCGACTTAAAACAGAAAAGCATCAGGCTACGGGAAGACAGCGGTTTATATAGATCCTTGTAGCCGTGGCAACGCACTGCATGCAACTCCGTCTTATTATGTGGTGCTAAATATATAAGATGTTGATTTGGAGCTATTATCGAACATGTAATTTAACTTGCGTAAAAAAAAATGCAGCTCCACAACCTGTCATGCTTTAAGATTCACAATATGTCATTTGTGAAGTAGTTTGTACTTTACACTCGCTCCCCGTGCGTATTAACCCACAGATGCTTTGAGAAAAGCTGCACAATCCCCGATTTAGACTCCGAGATGTAATTTGGCTCCACGGTGCCTCCTCCTCTATTCGTCCTCTTTCTCAGCCCTCGCAGCCTTTTTTCTTACCTGTTATGCTCATCACATTATTTCTCGCCCTCCCTCCGTCCCTCTGCGCTGTGAAATTCTCATTTCATACACTTTGTCATTTCAACCTTATGAATTATGCATCTTTCTAACTCTTTTCCATACACGCGTCTTTTCATAACGAGGTTTTCGTCTCTATTACCACCAAACCTGATAAGATGCAGCCTCTGACTTTATGCTTTGTTTTTCTCTCTCTCTCTCTCTCTCTCGGTTACTTCTTTCTGTCCTGTTGTGTTTTTTTTTTTTTTTTTGTCTTCTCAGCCCTGTTGTGTGCAGAGTGGAATTTTATGGTTCTTTATGTGATGTGAATGGAGCCAGGTTGGTTAGGAGGCTTATGGAGAGAGGATGATAAAAGCTCTCGTATGTTTAAAAGCGTTTTTTTTTTTTATTATTTATTTATTTTTTATTGCGAAAGGCCCCTTGTTGTAATTCCCACAAGTCGACACCTGACAAGCCCCCGGCTCAGTCGCACATGTAGCCGCTTTGACACAACACCGTGCATGACTGATCACTGAAAATCCCAGACATGTTACATATAAATGCAGAGCGCCTGCTTTTTTTTTTTTTTTTTTTTCGCGTCTTCTGAGACTCTGTCGGTGAAATTGAAACGTTTCACCCTCTGAATAGCTTCCTCGCACGGTTCCTTCTCCTTCCTCTTCTTCTTCTTCTTCTTGTTTTGCCCTCTGGGTCGCTCACTGTCACGTTCCTGTTGTGTTTCCCTTTCAGGTGGCGGTGAACTCCAAGAAGGAAGTGTCTTTATTGGATTTGGACGACTGTGAGTTTCTCTGCACGTTCTGTTTCTGCACAAACCAAGTCAACGACAGCAGGAGACTGCAAAAGACTTATAAAAAAATATATATATATGTATGCATCATATCTCCATGGCTGTAAATTCATTGTAAAGAGCAGCAAATACTTATTCTTTTGAGCTAAAAATTGTTAAAAAGCAGGAATTTGGGCTCATATAAATGCAGATATATAATATTTTATTGTATAGGGGAAAAATGCATCTTCACCTGGATATTAATCCAACCAATCAGAGCCGTTTAGTTGCTTTAACTTGACCCAAACAATTTGATTGGCTTGAATGGCAATCAGTTCCCGATGGTGAGCGACTCCAGACCAGCTGTGTCTTCCAGGCAAACTTCATGTTTAAATGGCTAAATAATGATATTCAGAACCGTCTGCAGACTCTTTATTTAGAATTTGCATTAAAACACGTCAAAACAATTTGAATGCAATCATAATTTGATTTCGTGCTACCATCTGACCGTTAGCTAACAGTAGCACTTCCTGTTTCCCCTTTTGAACAATGACTATAAACTACTGCCCCCTGCTGGTACGAACAGTTATTTCCTTCCATGCAAACACAACTGAGAGATCAAGATCATGTTTCCTTCTCTGTGGGTGAATATCGGTTAGATGTATCCAACATGGCGCCCGTGAAACATGTGACCAGCTCAGAACCAATCAGCTCAGACGCTCCATTCCCTAGTTGACTCTCTCCAATATACGACTCCGTATAAAACTGAATCTTAGCGCCCCCTTGTGGCGGTGTTGCCACATTAGATGATGCATGTATGGCAGCTTTAAAGAGTGTTTTTTTTTTTTCAGTTTCTCCCGCACCCACAAACGCACCAAAGCCCTCGGTCTACTCTCCCAGCCTCTTGTCCGACCTCGAAGGCCTCTCTCTGTCCGGCGTCTCGTCCGCCATGCAGGTGAGTCCACTCCGACATGTGTGTGTGTGTGTGGTTATAGAGACACGCAGGGCGACACTTCCTTCCATCAGCGCGCGCTGAGAGTCGATTGTTCCTTTCTGTCTCGAGGCCGAGCGGCGTATGAGATGCTGAAATGAGCCTCCTCTCCCTGGTGGAACATTTCTGCTCCAGACGCCGACTATTGACCTTTTCTGCCTTGTTATATTTATAGCCAGTCGGGGACGGCGCAGCGTCTCTCTGCCCTGTTTCCTGTATCTCTTATAGTCTGTCTTTCTCCCCCCTCGCTGTCTTTTGGCTCTTCCACACCCTTGAACTCTATTTCTGCGTCTCATCTATGAGTCCACCCGCTCCCTCCCTCCCTCTCTCCCCCTCTCACCTGCTCTCTCCTCCTCTGTGTCACCTTCCATCTCTCTCTGTCAGATGTTGTGTCCCTCGTGTCTCCCGTGTTGTGTATATCTGATGGTTGACCTTTCCTAGTGTGACGGCTCCTTTCTCTCCTCTGCACGTCTTCTGTGTGTTTTGTATCTTGTCTCTCTCTCCCCTCTCCACCCTCCACCCTCCATCCTCCCCCCAAGGGAGGGAAATGTCCAGACCGTTCTTTCTGCTCTCGCTGTGTCTTATTTTGTGTCACACAGTCTCCGCTGTTTGGAAGTCGGACGCTTGACAAGTGCTTTAGGTGCGACTGTAACAAGCTGCAAGGAAGGATTATTATTGTGTATATATAGCGATCAGGCATAACATTATGACCACCTTCCTATTATTGTGTAGGGCTGCAAAACAGTTGTGACTCATCAGATACTTGATCAACTTGGGATCTAGTGAATCTACAGGTCAGGTCAACTGACTATCTGGGGTCCCGAAAGATAGATTTAAAAAAAATAAAATAAATTTGCGAAAGTAATTAAGCAATTGTCATAAAATGGCGTTTTGTAATATAATAATAGAATATAGTAGTAAAATAAGTCGTCTTTTTTGGCAGGAAAAGTTAAATATCCGCTAATCGAAAGTTAACCACCCCCGTGATTCTGCATGAAATGGTTAGCGCGTCGCTTTCTCAGGCGGCTGTTCTTAGTTGCTGGATCCATAGATCTATAGATCCATAGATAGACAGAATAAATTATTACTAAAGTCAGTCACAATGCTGCCTAGTAGCAAAGACAAATCGGATTTATCGATGTCGGTATGGGAGCCAGTGTAGTCTGTGAGTGGTGGAAATGAACCCGTTCATAGTGCAATAAGCTAGCTAGCTACAGGCTAGAGTTAGGACACCGTTCATTCATTAGAATTTCAATTCAGAACGGAAAATAAATAAAATGGACTGTTAATTGTTAATTCATTATTAGTTTTTCAGTGTCATGGCTGCTGCCATCAAGGAGTGTCATTGCTATGGGGTGGGGGGGTCTGGTCTGGTCTGGTGTAGGTGGGGGCTACACGTCTAAGTAACATCCACATGAATGAATACCAGGTCCAGAAGTTTCCAGCAGAATTATAAACATTGAATTGTCACAAGATGACTTAAATGTTGTTCACGTCTCCTGTCAGTGGTCATAATGTTGTGGCTGATCGGTGTATATGTCCATTTGAATGAAAATCTTTGCCACTTAACTGTAAGAATAATTACCAGACTCGTAGAAGATAAGTGGCCGCTCGGTCTCAGAGGTTCCTCTGCAGTTGAAGATATTTACGACGAGATCATTTTATTTATTCTGTGCAAATCACAAACTTGTCTCAGAAGGTTTCTTTCTTATTTTTCTTTTTTTTTTTTTTTAAATTTCCTTTGTAACTGCAATAATAAGTGGAGAAACCTCTCAGGGAAAAAGTGATGCACCTGCAGAGTGAAGCAGGAGTAAGATTAGCTTAGCTTAGCTTAGCGTCCGATCGTAAGTTTCACGTTGAATTCGTTTGCGGACGTTTGTAAAATAACTTCATCTGCGTCTTAACTTTCGGCCTAAACAGTTTATCTGCATGCGTGGACGTCCTCGCGCCGCGTCCCGGCTCGGCCTCGTCTGTATTCCGAGTCCGCCCGCCCGTCACTCAGCGTGATTGACAGCTGCTCTCGGGGCCGAGCGTTTATGCAGCACGAGTCTTGTTAGCGGGTCTCTCCTCCTCCTCCTCCTCCTCCTCAGGTGAAGGCCGGGGAGTAATAGAGAATAGAAATGCAGATGAGAACAGGGAACTTTTTGCACATCAACACCTGATTTAGAGTCAATTCTATGCATAAATACATGATGGGCAACGGGATTCATAGACAAGGGTAAATAACCTCACCTTTATTCACGCGCACACCCTCCCTGTGCATGCAACTCTAACACACACACACACACACGCACACACACACACACAGACACACACTGGCCCCGGTGTCATTTCTATTTCTCAGCAATCTGCCCACAGAGGCAGCGAGTCTGTCTCAGCTGAGCGCTCGGGCCCTTTTAGAGAATTACTGCATGGTTATCAAAGGCATTTAGATTAACCCTGGTCACTGTCTTTGACCCACCTCCTCCTCCTCTGTCTCCTCCTCCTCCTCCTCCTCTCCCCGGCTTCTGCATGCTACCGCTCCCTCTAATAACATTTTGACATTAGGATCTCTCACAAACGCCTCTTAAATCCCTCCCCTCCCTCCTCCCCCCTCCGAACCTCTTCCGACCGCTGTCCGTGTGTGTGCGGCGGGTCGGCTCGGGGGCTGATAACTTTTCATTCATAATTAGCGGCCGGCGAATGGGGCTGCGTTGGGGGGAAATTGAACTGTCAGCGGCGGGGCGCGGGGCGTTTGACCCCATCACGCCCAGAGGGGGCCATCATAATTTGTTCATTTGGTGTCCATCAGGCGGGCGCCAGCTCGGCCCCTCCTCCTCCATCGCCTCCCTCCTCACCCCTCTGACCTCCCCCCTTCGCGCTCTGGGTTCAAGTCTAATTATGAATCAGCAGAAGGACCTGCAGCGCCACGAATATAGCAGCTCCTGGCCTCCGAAACCTCCCGCTGCCACTCAAACGGCAGAGATTGCTTCTTAAATAGGAATAAATGCCCACGCGGAAATAGGCAGAGCAGAGCAGAGGCCTAAGCAGCCGGTTTTGGGGGAAATGGTTGCACTTAAATAAGAAAAGAAAGAACTGAATTTACCATTTTAATAACTATATAAGCACTTTTTTTGTTTATATATTTTCCTTTTATTTGCATTTTGTCGCGTTACGGCTCCGTTTCCTCAAAGTTCTCCCGATCACGTGTGTGTGTGTGTGTTTTCATTGACACCGACAACAAACAATTTAATTACTACGATTTAATTACCGCAGCCTCTTAGATTAGGGTCTCAACCCTTTATTTTGAGATTTCTAAACATAATTAGGAGCTCTTTTCTGGGCCTTCGTACATACGTTTGCAGCTTGTTTTGTAAAAAACTCGCTTGTTTCAGTGCCATGTTGCAAATACGAATACCGCATTTAAAGTTTTTAACGCGCTTTAATCGGGTTCTAGTTAAAGTTGAACATGTTATATGGATAAAAACACACGTGTCCTTACAGTTATCTGCAAAAAATGCACATGTTTGGATTGTTTTTGAATCTTTTAATCCCTGTATTCGGTCTTTATTAGAGCAGAAGTGGTAAAAAATGTTTCAATATACAGTTGATAATTATATAATATTCCTTAATTTTTTAACGAGACGGCTCCTGTGTCCCTTTACTAAAATATGTTGGAGACCTATATAATAATAGGAGGGTTAATGTTAATCTGTATTTAAAGAAATTAAAATTGGAGGAAAATTAAAAAAAAAAAAATACAAAAAAAAAGTCTAATCAACCAAAGATTTTTTGACCCACAATAATAATATTCCACAATTTTCCTGCTTTCAAATGTGCTTCTACAATATGAGTTTTTAGGGACTATCTACCTGAGGAAAATTCTGATTGTCTTTCATCTTCTGACATTTTTTAGCTACTAATTAATGTATTTAATGAATTAATAAACGTCGGGAGTAAGTTTCCTAAAAGTGAAAGAGTTTATTAACAAACTACACGAAGGACGTTGGCGTTCCCTCTATTATTGCTAATGCTCCTTAATGGAAAATTTCAAAAATTAATTATTGTAGAACAGCTAATTTAACCAACAAATTGGCGTAAATGGAGTAACCTCTGTGTGTGTCTGCGCCGGTGGAGACTTCTAGTTACGTTTTTAAAGTAGTTCTAGGTGCCTGTAGTAACATTTATTTAATTCAATTTGCCGTCAAGGTCTTTGTGACGCCCCCCCCCCCCTCAATTAATTGTCATCTTCTGACTGAAGGGAACAATTAGGGCCTAAAAGTCAAACACATGTCCCTTACCTTAATACCCGCTGCTCTTGTAGAGCAGTAATGAAACCTTGTCCCTGGTATTTGAAGCCGTCGCTGTCTGGAAAAATAGATAAATAAATAAATAAATAAATAATAAAAAAGCAGAAATGGATTTTCAATATATGCCCATACATCTCCACACACCTCTTTCTTTCTAAATTGGCCTTCTTATGAGCGAGGCTGCCCCCCCCCTCCACCCCTACACCACCCTCCGCCCGACTCTCCGGGTTTAAGCCCTTTTTTGAATATGTCAGCGGGATTTTCAGGTCATTTGCCAGAGAGGATGCTGGGAACGCGGCGTCCGGGGGGGTGGGGGGGGGGTGGGGGGGTTGTAGGGGGGGCTCTGAAGGTGACTGGTGTCTGTGTCATCCATCACACCAGCTTCCTTTAAGTTGATGCATAATAGAGCCTCTCAATCAACTTCCCTCCTTCCTGTCTGCGGCGGAGACGCCGAGCCAAAGGAGACAAAAAAAAAAAGAGAAAGAGAAAGAGGGAGCGCTGACAGAGGAGTCAAGGTTACATCCCTCTTCTTCTCTTATTTACACTTGAGGTGTTATGAGCTTGCTCTGCAGAACAGGACGGCGATGGATTGAAGGGTGAAGGGGCTCGCGTGGGCACTCGTGTCAGGCTTTAACTGTCCACTGTGTCAAATTGGTGATAATAAGCAGTTTGAAGCCCCCCCTCGTCCCCCGTCCTCCCGCCCGTCCCCGTGAGTTTCGAGGCGACACGCAGGACCTTGAAGCAGGATGTGTCTGTCAGGGAGGTAAATCTCTGTTGTGATGGGGTGGCAAACATTACGGCGAGCTTTATCGACACCGACTGCTCTGACACTTCCAAAAGTGGCCCGATAAATTTGCCGGGGGCCGGCGGTGGTGGCGGTGGTGGTGGCGGTGGTGGCGGTGGCGTGACGGGCGCCTGTGAGGGCAGAGCGGCGGTAACGGAGCGGCGGCAAATGTTTGTTTGACCTCCTCCCTTTTTTTTTTTCTACAGGCGCCCGGTGGGTCTGGGAGACGGTGATGTTTAATCTGTAATAGTGGTGTTAGCTTTAGGAAAACGTGGCTCAGATAAGACACAAGTATATTCAGCATCTTTAGATTTGACACCAGAAATTGATAAAATAATCTTGTAATGTTGGTAAGGTGTAAACTAAGGACCCCCAAACTGATGGAGAGATTACGTAGGGACCTTTACCCTATTAATATTATGTGTTTTATATTAAACTCAGTAGAAAAAAACTTTATTTTGCAGTTTGCAGCAGCTACATAGAGGCAGAAAAGTAACAAGAATAAAGAGTCGACTGTGTTAAAGATGAATAATGAGATAAAAAGAAAAATGTACGTAAGGTTATACACAGTACAAGTAGTGAACATATTAGTAATAGTAATATTATGAGTGTTTATTGTGGAAAACGTGACCTCATGCTATTTATAAATGTACATTATTATTATCATTTTACATTCGTTATTAAGTCATTCAAATAATACACAGGTTCAAATATTCAACATGTGTAACAGTAGTGTGGTCGGTAACGTCTTCTGCCTCCATTTATCCCTTTATTAAAATAAGTTGGATTCATGTTAATGTGGAAAAATTAAACAAAAAACTAAAAAGGTATAAAAAATGTATAATCAACCAAAGATTTTACGACCCCCCCAATGGGTCACGGACCCCCTGTTGAGGACCTATGGTGTATGCAAATGACTCCATTGATTTGGATCCCTCCTTTTTTTTTAAAATCCTCCTCACATACACCGATCAGGCAAAACATTATGACCACCTTCCTAATATTATCCCTTGTGCCTCCAAAACAGTTGTGACTCATCAGAGAACAGACAGACATGGGCCTTCAGAGGGGTCCTGTGGTGTCTGGAAACAGGATGTTGTTCATGCGTGGGGGGGTCTTTGAGGGGAGGGGCCTCTATGGTGGATCATCCCACAGATACTTTATCAGTTTGGGATCTAGTGAATTTGGAGGTCGGGTCAACACCTTGTGCTGTTTTTCTTCTTTCTTTTTTTTTTTTTGAGTTGCTCCTAAAGCGTTTATGTGCTGGGGATTTTCTGGGATGGGGGGCGTCTGGTCTGGTCTGGTCTGGTCTGGGTGGGGGCTACATGTCTAAGTAACATCCACATGAGTGAATATCGGGTGTAAAAGTTTCCCAGCAGAACATTAACTTGTCACAAGATGGTTTAAATGTTATTTACTTCTCCTATCAGTGGTCATAATATTGTGGCTGATCGGTGTCTGTAACCTTTGCGGTGTGTTCAAGTGCAACTTGTTGCACCAGAGACATTTTTGAGCTGACAGGTTGATTGTCTCCGACTAAACGAACGTCTAATATCACATATATTATATTAAATCTGTAATTAAGTAAATGAGCTGGAAGACGAGTTTAACCCGGATCAGACTCTTCTGTGACTTTCTCACCGTCTCGATTAATTCTCTCTCCTCCGTCGTGATCACATTGTCAAACTTCTCCAGCGCCGTTGTTTGATTTGCGTCTCCTCCGTCTCGGCAGCCGTTGACGTGCGTCAAACCGATTCTCCATCGTCGTGGACGTCGTTGACGAGCCGGAGGACGCCTTTTTTTTTTTTTTTTTTTTTTAACATCCCTCGCCCGAGTCAGAACACGCTGCTGGACGCATTCATCTTCCAGTAAAACAATGTGACACTGACAGGACGGCGAGCTGGACCGTCATCGTAGCCGCCGCCGCCACCGCCGCCGCGTTTCCACCGCGTTTCATCGCATCATATTCTTAGTCATAGCCAATTAGCTTAATTAGTTCACACACCTCGTTGTATCATCCAGGGTTTTTTTTTTTTTTCTACCGGTGGTTTTATTAAACGCTTCATGATATTTCTTCCTCTTCATGTCACGTTGTTATTTGGATGTTTTCAGATTTATTTTAACTAATTAGTGCCGTCACTCAAGACAACTAAAGAAACTACTCTCGGCTGTCATACTTTTTTTTGTGATGCGAAGGCAGCAGAGGTCGTGCCTGACGTTACGTTACGGTAATTTTTTATTTTCCAGACCGAGCCGCTTGTGTTCGGCGTGTTGCATCGTGTGGGCCCACCCACCTCGTCCTTCTAATCAGAGCTGACAGTCGCCAGCTTCAAGTGCAAATGCGTCCAAGTGTGAACCCGCGTTCGTCAAAGTAACAAGATGCTAATTTTTAGGATGGGAATGAAGGAGGAGGAGGAAAAAAAAAATCAAATAAAATAAAATCAACCATCTCCGCCTGCTTCGCCTTCGCCCTGCCTCTCAGAGGTAATGCAATTTCCTGCCTCTGAAAAGGTAAAAGCCCCCCAGGTTCGGCCCCATCCAGGCACTCTTGCTTCTATTCATTAGAGCTTGTTTTTATATTCAGCCTGGTTTGACTGAGCCCATCCGGCCCCATTTCCACCTAACTGGGCTGATTGAGGATGTTTTTTTTTTTTAAATGTGCTCCTCTTTATCCTACAGAGTTAATGAAGGGAGCATGGGTGGGTGGGTGTATGTATGGGTGGGGGGGGGGGCTCCACGACAACACTTCACTAAGAAGCGGTGCATTGTTGCAGCTGATTGGACAGATTGAAGTGAATGTAGGTGATGGGGCGACCGGAGATTCTTCCATTAATAATCTGGGCTCTTGTGTGGATGCATTTGTGCCGTAATGCACAAAAGCGTCCCCGGATATTTTTTTGATGTGGAAAAAGCTCGGAGCGTTTGTGCAGTGTTCTTGTTTTTCCTCTCTCTTCAGCCCTGCACTTTATCCCTCTCATAATCAAAAGCTAATAATTTATACATCTTTTTTTTTCATGTTTGCCCTCTCAGGTTACGACTCCGGCGTTCGGGCCGGTGAAAACCTACGAGCTGCTGCACCACATGACGGGGAAAGGCCTCTCGGCTAAGTACCACTTCCCCAGGCAGCCGTGCTTGTACCGGCCCAGCATGGTGGCGGTTCAGGTCATGCTGGCCAACGGCTCGGACCACGGCCTGGAGGAGATCCACGTGGGGGACCGGAACCCGGCGGGCCTCGACATCCACTGCTTCAACACCATCGGTGAGTACGAGTCCTGGAAGTAAGTCAAATAAAATGTGTGTTTACACATTTATAGTTAAACCTTAAGCGGTATTTAAATTTTGAAGCTTGTTTTCCTTGTAGGTGAGAGCTGGTTGCTAGGTAACCTAGCAACCAGTGTGGGGGGGGGGCTCCTATGGGTTGAGGGGGTGGGGCCTCTATGGGTTGAGGGGCGGGGCCTCTATGGTGGATCATCCCACAGATACTTGGATCGGTTTGGGATCTGGTGAATTTGGAGGCCAGGTCAATGCCCCAAACCAATTTTGTGTGTGTTCATGTCTGACTGCATCCTGCTGCCATCAAGGAGTGTCATTGCTGTAAGGTGGGGGGGGGGTCTGGTCTGGTCTAGATGGGGGCTACATGTCGAAGTAACATCCACACGAATGGGTACCAGGTCTAAACGTATCCCAGCAGAACATTAAATTGTCACAAGATGGTACCTGTTGTATATTAAACTAGTTCTATTTATAAATACACATCATTATTATTATCATTTTGCATTCAGTATTAAACTATCTCTTATCCCTTTACTAAAATATGTTGAATTCATGTTTAAAGAAATATAAATTTGTGGGTGGGAAATGAAAAAAATATATAACAAATGACTAATCAACCAAAGAGTTTGGTCATAATGGTCATAATGTTGTGGCTGATCCTATAATTCTTCTGTCTTCTTCATAAAGTTACAGGGACGAGGTCTTCAACTGTATTTATACAGAGAGAAAAAATATCTTGAAAGTCAAAATAATCGTTAATCGCAAAACACAAATACTGCGTCACCCTGTTACAGAGACCTGGTGATATTTCTTATCGAATCCAAACTCGTGTGTCGTCTCTCGCCTAACACACACACACACACCAGCGCTACACAAAGCTTTGTCTGTATTCATCCTCTGCAACTTATCCAAACTAAGTCCAGCTGCCCGCTCACACTAGCCGAGCTCGATAGATCCAAATTACCCACTGTTTGGCTGCTTGAGTTCCTTCAATGCCCAATCAATCCCCTGCAATTGACAATTTTCACATGCTCCACAGCACACGAGCACAGTGTGTGTGTGTGTGTGTGTGTGTGTGTGTGTGTGTGTGTGTGTGTGTGTGTGTGTGTGTGTGTGTGTGTGTGTGTGTGTGTTAGTGCACACATTAAAAAGGAAAATGTGGACGCTCTCTTATATCACACTGACTGCCGCCGTCATAGAAAGAAGAAATATGGATAATGGCGCATGTTTGCTCCGTCTGGTCGATGCTAATGGACGAGGATTAGCTCAAGTAATATTGGCTGTTTTCAGGTTTGGGGGGAGTGAGGTGAGGTGGGGGGGGGGGGGGGGGGGGGGGGGGGGGGGGGACTATTTGCTGAAGTGATGGCAAACAGGTTTAGATTGTTTCTATAACGTGATGATTGTTTATTATGTGAGAAAACAAGCTCATGGATGAAGGAGTTTTTCAGGACGGATTCGTGAAGACGCCAGAGTCGCCTTAAATATCAGGAGTGGAATTAAAACGGGTGCTCAAGTGTCAGAGGGAAGGAAATAATATATCTGAGAGAGAAACTAACTCGATATACTGTGACGTTTTATGTGTTTTAATTACATAGAGATGGAATAAATAAATAAATAAAAATATAATGTCACGGCTGGAATATTTAAACTTTTCTATCCTCCAGGTTTATAAATGGAGAGCAGAGACAGCGTTAGCTCATATGCTAACGAGGTTTTTTATTATGCTTGGTTCACTGGTCAGCCACAACATTATGACCACCGGCAGGAGTGAGTAAATAAACCATCTTGTGACAATTCAGAGTTCTGTTGGGGAAACTTTTGGACCTTTGTACATGTAGCGCCCACCCAGACCAGACCAGACCAGACCCCCCCACCCCGTAGCAATGACACCCCAGCAGCCATTAATGTATTAGGATCAAATACGGCAGAGTTTGCGAGAAGTAATATCCGATTCCCAAAACATGTAAGACATTTGGTAAAACTTGATACACGATAGGATACAAACAAAAAGATGAATATTTGGTTAAAATACTGCTATGGTGAGTAAAAAAGTAAAAGTATTGTGGTATTAAGTAGAAACACTGACATGAATTAAGACGAAAGGACAAAGAGGATGTTTATTTATAAACCTTAAATCCATTTCATGGGCTTCTTTTGATATTTTCTTATGAATATATGTTATATATGAGAACTCATTTCTCCATTGATGAAGGACAATTTTATTTATGCATCATATGGCCTCTGTATTTATAGGGTCAGAGGTCGTGGAAAAAATGTTTGAGACTTAAAAGTGGGCCCCGAAGTTGGAAAAGGTCGGGAACCTCTGCACTAGATCCCAAACTGAACCACCCTCCCCTCAAATAACATTTAAAAAAACACACACAAAATATTTCAAACCAAAAGTTCTTGTCAAGTTTTCTAATTTGCGCCACCCTTCAAATGTGTCTACTGCCCCCTGTGGTACCTGTGTGTTACTACATCTATAATTGGTTGGCACCTGGCCTGTAAACCACGCTCCCCTGACCATTATTATTATTAAGCTATTAATTGAATACCGGCCTCTATTAGAGGAAATACGGTAGTTTATAAAGCGTAAGTAGCTTCAAACGGCCGCTTTTATTGACACGGATGAGGATGATTTAAGCCCAGAGAGGAGCTGAGAGGAGCTGTGAAGGCTGGTGGATTGGAAGTGAGTCCATGATGGCTCTGTTTTCAGAGGCTTCCCTCCCGAGTCTCCTCTCTTTCTCCTTCTGTCTGTGGAAAGAGTTATTCAGTAAAATAGCCTCCGGTCCGCCGAGAGGGAAACAGGCCGAGCGGGAAGCCGTGGAGGATGTTTCTGTCTGTCTGCGTTCTCCTCATCGTTAACCTCCTCTTTCTCAGCTGTCCACACTCTCTCTTCAGCATTTTTATTTATTTATTTATTTATTTTTTTGTCTTTGCTTTAAAGCTCTGTCTGCATCCTTCACCCCATCCCTCTTGATGCTGATGCTCTCTTTGACAAGCCTGTTGTTTTGGAAATATGCTAGTCCTTCATGTTTTTTTATTTTTTTATTTTTTTTTTGGGGAGATGTGGGGAATGAGATTGAAGGATAGATTTCTCACACACACGGGCGGTGGCCTTGCTTTGTGAAGTAGAAAACACAAGTGGTGTGTGGATGCCTGTCTGTTCCACTCCACCACCGCCACTCACCCTTTCCTCCCTCCCTCCCTCCCTCCCTCCCTCCCCCCACTCTGCCCTTGTCACTCATCCTTTCTCCTCTTTCTCTTCTTCGTCTTCCCGCGCTCAGAGCGCTTGGATCCGGGGGCCTCGGTGACGGTTTCCATGGGCATCGACTTCAGCGACTCGACACAAGCAGCCAACTTCCAGCTGTGGTAAGACGACGATATCATCACGCCTCTTTTCTTCCTCCCTCCTTCTTCTCTAATTCTTCTTTTCCTACCTGCTCTGTGCCGACGCTCCCAGGTGAGACATCAGCCGCCATTGATCCCCGGGTTCACTGGGATAACAATTATTTCTCCAGCAATCAGCCCCAAATCAACTTGCTGGATGCCATTGGCACCGCTGCTCCGCCGCTCGATAACCTTATCAGAAAATCTGTTTGAGATGAGGGCGGGGGGAATCAATCCGGACCCAAAATGCCATTCAGAGAGCGTGCTTTTATTTTATTTATTTATTTATTGCAGGGCATTCAGAAGCGTTTCATACCCAGACAAAGCAAACAGCGCCTTTGTTTGTTCGTCTTTCTGTGTAAAATATAAACCTGTTTAAAAACTGTTGTTTCCTCAGCACCAAAGAAGACCAGTTCAGTGTCTCCATCCAGCCGGCTGTAGGGGAACTGTTAATGCCCAGCACCATGACGGAGCCCGACTTCTGCCAGGAGCAGAGTGAGTTCAACGCTTCGTCTGCAAAATGAAAATAAAAAACTCACTGAAAGACAATTTTTTATAGGGCACTGATGGAGAGATCAAGTAGGAGCCCCCAGCCTAATATACAGGGCTTCAGTTTATAAATATACACTATTATCATCATTTTGCATCCAGTATTAGGCTATTCAAATAATACACAGGACCATTAGCAATTCAGCCATTTAACTAATTTTCAATTTATACAAAAACAACTGCAGATCATGTTCTAACGCTCATTTACGTCCTTATTTTTTACTATGTTTAAGTGTTTTGTTTGTAGTTAGGACACGTTCTCCTAGCTTCATAAATTTTCTCCATCTTTCCGACAACAGTGACTTAAATGAAAAAAATGTCGGCTTAGATGATGCCTTCACGAAAACTCGGAAATTCTATATTCCAACTCAGAAATTTCAGATTCCTGATGTCATGGCGTTGATGTTACTGGTTAACTCAGAGGAGAAAAAATAAGTTTGATATATTGTCACCGTTTGCTTAATAATAAAATATGTGCAGCAGCTATTTACTTTTATTTTGACATCTCAGAGTTCGGTTTTTCCCAAGTTGCCTTGAATGCAGCATCAGCTGGATCTCAACCAAGTTTAGTGATGTTAGTTTGGAGGGAAAGATGCGTTACCCTCATTACATTGGTAGGTGATCCACGATTTAGGAGACGTCTCTGATATCAGGCAATAAACACATCAGTAGTTTGTTTTATTATCAACATACGTGGCTTTTTGCTAGCGAGGTAATATATTTCCTTATTCTCCTCTCATAAAGGTATGTTTGCTGAAATCTTTTCCCCAAAGAGAACAGCGTTTAGTTCGTCTCTTCCATTTATTGGATACAAACCGTTGTGGTTTTGAAGCCAAAAGGAGATAGGGATGTTTTTTTAGCCATCTAGTGGTTACTGGTGGTATTGCTACCCAAAAAAAAAAACAAACAAACAAAAAAAAACAATGTTTACCTCACTTACCTTTAAATTACTCATTAAATCGGTAACCGTGGCAACCATTACAACCGTCAGAGAGACTCCCTGACAGATTTAACAGGATGTCGCCCCAGTTTTGAAGCTCAGTTTGCGCGAATTCTTCGTCCGTCTTGTCGTTGCCTGGATCCACTTAGGGTACAGCTAATTAAATAATGACCAAAGAAGCACAAAACCACGCCCCTTAATTATGCATAATTTACACCATGTCAAACTGTTTTCGGTACCAACTTGTAAACATTTTAACATAGAGGTCTATGGGATTGACTCACTTCTAGTGGAGCCTCTAGTGGAGATTCAAGGAACTGCAGCTTTTGACTATATTACAGTATTTTAGCTTCAAGCTTTTTACATACAAATCAGCTGCTGCACTCACTCCTATTGTTATTTAAAATGCTTATTAAATATACAGTTTAATTACTTTTAATGTGATTTAAATAATCAGCTAGACATTAGAGTATTTAGCAAATCTTATGAAAAGAGGAGTAGAAATTTAATTTCTTGGGGACTTTTAATTAATTATAGGTACAATAACAAGTGTATTATATTATATATTATTATATAAATTGTTTGTGGGACAAACTGGAAGCACTGACACACATTGTAGTGAATATTTGGGCTTCACAGCTCAGAGAAATGAGATAAATACGGTTGAACATTGGATTTGTTGATGGTGAGAAAAAAAACATTAAATGTGCAGCCTTGTTCTTTGAAGGCGATTGAATACATTTACAGTTCCATCACATGTTTTACTTTTTAAATTTGAATATTAAAATGAGGCTGCCTCTGATAATCATTTCCTCACCTTGGTCATTAAGGTGAAATGGTTTCCTCTCAGTTGTATGTAAGATAGAAAACACACACACACACACACCTGTTGAGGCGCACACACACAAACACAGCGGCAGCGAGTGAGAGCTGAAAACCATCAGTGTTCTCTTAAGTGCCTCTTAAACGCTGCTTCTGAATTAATTAATCTTCATTTGCACTCAGACAAAATAAAAAGGAGTTCAGGACGTGGAAACAGCTCGACGCGGAGGACCATTTTATCTCTAGCCAACTCATTTCAGCTTTTTTTTTGAGGATTGAGTGAGGATAATGAATTCTTTTTAACAGGCTTTTATTATATTTGTCTTTTATTTCTACCTAACTTGCAGCACATGAACTTTTTTATTGGTCTCTATTTTACGTTATTGCTCCTTCCAGATTAATGTTAATGTTTAATCTGTGCAGCCATCATTGGACTAACACACTGAATTTATTTATTTTTTGCATCTTGCATCTCCTCAGAAAAGCTCCAGGGTATGAACGAGACCTCGGCAACCGTCACCGTGGCAACGGCCAACGCCTCCAGCCAGGCCATCAGGAAGCAGGTCCTGTCCGTGGCCAACGTCGGCGTGGTGACGTCCAGCCAGAACAGCGTCAACAGGTGATTTATTAAATGTCTCGCAGAGAATTTAATTTAACAGTTTCTAATTAACACAAAGGCTGTTGTTTCAGAGATTAATTTAAGTGTTTTTCTTCTTTTTTTTCTGGTGTAATTATAGCAGAGAACGTTCACATGTTTTTTGTTGTGAAGTAGACGTAGATTTTTTTTTTAAAGACGGAGCCTGTTCAAACTCCGCGTCAATGTTTTATGCTAATGTGGGATTGGAATAGGTAATTATGTGGAGAGACGGAAAAACAGAGGGACTCGATAGTCAATGAGTCGGTTAAAAAAACAAATTAATTTATGTTGCAGCAAATATGTTTAGAGGTTTGTTTTTGAGACTGATGCGAGGTTTTCAGGGCCGATGGCAAAACAAGCCAACGTGGATTCACGCTGCTGGAGTTTATTACTTATTACTCCCTGAATTTTCCCACTGGAGATCAACAAAGTATCATCTTATACTTGAATAATACCTGTGAATAAATACTTATTATTAAAAAAAGGACACAGGCCATTACTTTAGGAAGGTGACGATTTATATTTAGGTAGTAAAACCAACATTTTTTAAATTTCAATTTACATCTGTGACATTTTCAACAAATCAAACCGTTTGGAAATGGATCCAAACTCGAATAATTCTACTTTAAAGTTGCGGCGCACCTCTTTTTTCTTCGTTGGTTTCAAATGCACCGCTGCCTCTGCTGGCACCGAACCAAGATGGCGGCGCTTTAGCTTTAGCATGACGGCAACTGCTACGACTATCAGACGATGAGATGATCAGACCTCCACCTTTCTTCGATCACGCGTCTGTAAAACGGCCGTTAACGATTAAAAGTAGAGGTTCGTGCAGACGTCAGATCAGAATAGACGCATGTAAACAGCTGAAACCTTTAATCTGGATCAGAACAGAGTCTCTGTGTAAACCTGTGACTGTGACTCTGTGTGTGTTAGATTTAAAGGCGACGGACGTTATAAACCACGTGGAGTGTGTTTAAATGTTGTGTACGCCGGCCTCGTGTGTGTGTGTTTAAGTGTGTGTGTGTTTAAGTGTGTGTGTGTGTGTGCGTCGCCACCAGCCTCCACACACACAGACATGCCAGGGGAATGCCCTGAGAAGCCTGGCTGTGTAATTGGTGTACACAGAGTGTGCTAATGAGCTTCCTCCTCTGTCACGCACACCCGAACACCTGATAGATAATTACACCTCCCTCTCTCCCTCTGTTTCCTGCTCTGTCTCTCTTTCAGTTCATGTCTACACCCCTCCCTCCCCCATCTGTCTCACCTTCACTTCCTCTTTGTCTTTCACTCCATCCCTCTGCACCATCCTCCCTCCTCCTCCTCCTCACGTCTCCGTCTCCTCGTCTTCAGGTGATCCCACATAATTTCTTTATAGATTTGCACAGGCTGGAAAAAAGAGGAGGACAGTGAGGAAATCTGAGCGAAACAATAAGAGGAGAGACAAGGACACACACACACACACACAGAGAGACAGTGAGTGGAAATCAATGCGAGGCAGTGCACCCAATAAGCCCATACTTCATTCAGAATAACCAATAGCTCAAATGACTCCGCGCCATCAATCTCTCTCTATTCTTTTGACGGCTAAAGAGGAAGACGCCGTCCCCACCGTTGTCCTGTAAGTCTCACGCTAATGAAGACGCTCTTTCTCTTTCTCTGCTGCTGTCCTCACCGTGTCCTCTGTCCTCTGGAGGTTTCGTTTACTGGAGATGACTGAGTTCCTCCTCGCGGCTTAAAAACTTTACCGACGGCTTTGACAGGCTCGTCTTTGAGGTGTGGGGGGGGGAACTGATGCTCTGTCTGCGTTTATTTTTTTATTGTTCTCAGTTTTCACCTTGTGCAGATATACACCGATCAGCCATAACATTATGACCTAGAGTTCCTCTAGTTCCTAGAGTTGTGTGCGTCCAGAAAAGTTTTTCTGAGTCATCAGAGAATGGACATGGGCCTGAGGGGGGAGTCCTGTGAGGGGAGGGGGGGCCTCTATGGTGGATCATCCCACAGATACTTGATCAGTTTGGGATCTAGTGGATTTAGAGGCCTGGTCAACACCTTGTGCCTCTCGTTCTTCATGTTGTTCCCTAAAACCGTGGACAAAATCTTTGGTTGATCAGACATTTTGTATTTTTACATCTACACTAGAGGCCAAACGTTTGGAAGCAACTTCCTTTCTTAAAAACCAGCATGAGTTCTATATATTCTGGGATGTATTTACTCCATGATCAGACTTTAATGTTGCCAGACTATTGGTGAGTAAATGTCAGCAACAGAAAAGAAGAAGGGCTTCGTTTTAGGGTTGAGAAGGTTTGTAAGAGTCACAACTTCAATGCAAAAGTAAAAATAAATTAAAAAAAATCACAGTTTACGTTATTCACTTTGACTCTTTGGCTTTTGAGATTCTGCATGTAAATATCCCTCGTATATATCGTATATATTGCTGAAAGCAAAACTCAAATACCTGATGATAATAGTACAACTGTCTTCTGATAAGTTTCTCTTTATATAATAATCATGTTAATTTTGCTGCAGAGTAAACCAGTGAAACTATGATATTTCATGTACAAATCTGCTTCCAAACGTTTGTAGAGTAAAATTTCCCCCATGAATTAAAATTTCTTTAAATACAGATTAACATGAATCTAGATTAACTTTTTACCATGCTGTGCATGTGCATTTCATATGAAAAGTGCTATAATAAAATAAAGGTTGATTTGATTTAAGTAACATCCACATGAACAAACGAATGAATGAACGAACGAATGAATGAATGAATGTCAGGTCCACAAGTTTCCCAGCAGAATGTCATTCACTCCTGTCGGTGGTCATAATGTTTTGGCTGATGGGCGTATGCGCGGCTAACGGTGAATTGATAAATGTCTTGTTTGTCAAACTTTCTCTTTCTTAAGTTAATCTGTAACAGTTTTGATATAAAGTAGTTTCATAAAATAAGTAATCAAAGTAATTTTAAGATGAAAAACTAAAATCTTTGTGTCACATTAAACTTCATCTTTAAGATTTAGACCTAACGACGTGAAAAAGTGACGTTCTGGTTCATTAGATTTGTGCATCAAACAATAAAACAATAATAATAATAAAAAAAAAACAGAATTCTAGTCAATTTCCATATTGAATATTGAATATTTTTACAATTAATGTAAAAAATAAATGTGAAAGCGTCTAAATCTGTAGATGATTTAATTTCAGTCTGAGATAAAAGCAACAAATCTGGGATCATGTTTAGTGACGGTAGTAGAGCGGATCTTTGAGTTCTTGTCGTACTTATGTTTTTCTCTATTGCTGCTACTTTGAATAACACACACACACACACACACACACACACACACACACACACACACACACACACACACACTGGTGCTCGGCCGAGTGATCGATCAGATCGGATACACCCACTGAGAGCTTATTGTAGAGGTCGCTCCGCATTAAACGTGATGTGTGAGGTGACCTCCATCCAGGGCCTCCACTCTCCTCTCTCTTTTTATTTTTTTATTTGTCTTCTCTCATCATCTCCCCAGAGAAAAAAGCTTCTCTAACGGGGGCCGAGATCACACGAGAGCCTGACGTTCAAAATAAATAAATAAATAAATAAATAACGTGATGCAGGTCACAACACGTAGGCTGGATGGCCTCCTCCCGTCCTGGCTTCCTGCACTCCTCTCGTTTATCAGCAGGGTGCAGCACTGCTTTTCCCCAAACAGGCGTCAAGGAAGGAAGGAAGGAAGGAAGGGGAGGAGGGGAGGAGGGGGTGATGCCACTGAAACACTGAAATTGATTGCTGGAAAGGAGGATGGCAATAAATCAAGCAGGAAAGCAAATGTAGAAAACGCTGTTCTTGTTTATGTCTAAACAGGCGGAATAGAATAAATGTGCTCTATTTTTCAGTCCGTTTGAAAGCAAATTTGATCGAATTTTGCATGCATTGCCAATCCCTCTGGTTAGAGCCTAATTTACAAAAAAAAAAAAAGAAGAAGAAGAAGAAAAAAAACCCCAGCAGAGCCCCTTGATTTATAAGCTGCTCCTTCTCTTTACTTGACACTTTGATATAATTAAACTGTGCTGAATTTTCCTCTTTTCTGTGGAGCTGAATTCTTGTCCCTGTTTGTAATTTAATTGACTCTTATTTATAATTAATTAATCCCCGCTTCACGTGACACAAAGAGCACAGTGTGGTGGGGTTTTTTTTTCTTCTTCTTCCTCTTCTTGTTTGTCCTCTCCTGCCTCGGTGCCCTCTGCGGTTCGTCCGTATGGCTCGGTTCTGGAGATACGTGGAGGGGTTCCTGCTCCTAATTGGGGCTAATAGCTTTGGCCATCTGCCCGGTCTGAGTCCGGTCTGGCCTCGCTGACCACTCAGCTGAAGGACACTCGCTCCACTTGTCCACCTGGCCGAGGACCAGCGCGGCGCCGCCCTCCAGCTGGAGCTCGGTTTGAGTTTGTGGATCATTTTTCAAACCTGGGTTTTTTTTCGGGGTCCCGCGTCCTCGTGGCCTCCTTCGCCCTTTCCTCTTTTCCTTTTTCCGCGAGAGGCTCGAACGGTAAAGGTGGAGCCCGCTTTGTGTTTTGCAGCGGCGGGCGGGGGGAGGAGGTAGAGGGGGAGGAAAGGGGGGAGGCAGATGGCACACACTCACGGGCTCTCTGCACTGAGGAGAATCGCGGATAATTGGAGAGTGATGCTTAGCCGCAGCCCTGCCGATCGATGCCAATCCACCTGCTCTAAGTCCAGGGGTTATGCTTTGCTTTTTCTTTCCATACACCGCAATTAATCCAGTGTTTAGCCCCGTGTGTGCAGAGTGCAGGAGAATACCAATGACCCGTTTAAGGCCCGCTTGACCTTAATCTTTCCCTCCGCGTCCTTAAAAATGTGCTGATGTTGTTTTATATGTGTTTTTTTTTTGTGTTCACCTGAATGTGACGCCACACAACCGCAAATATTCAGAGACTCAACGAACAAAAGCTCCACGGCGGCGTCTCCTGAGAGGGAAATGGAAGCAGCCGCCTCGGGGCCGGTGTTAACTGGCTGAGTAAATGATAGATTTATATCCTAAATCCATTAGCAAAGCCGCGGGGACCACGGGGACCGCGTAGACGCCCCAGGGCTGCTAACAGAGGGGTTTAACCTCCCGAGACCCGGCGTCCTCATGCGGGGACGTTAAGTTTTAGGGTTTGTGGCGGCTTCTTATTCTGCTTCTTTAACACTTTTATCGTCTTAACTTGATACTAGGTTCGTTCTACAGCCGATCACGTAACAAAACCTTTTGAAACTTAATATGACAAACAAATTCTGTCACTAGAGGGCGTCACTGACATCACTGCTGCTTGAGGCCACGCCCCCTGAGTGTCAAAAACATGGTGGAATGTGTCACTAAATACAGAGAGACCAGGAAAAATGTGGATTATCAGATCAAATTAAAGACAAATGGACTCAACAATGATGCATATGAACTAGTATGGATTTGGAAAAGTGGATTAGCCTCAGTTTAAGTTAGTTTTAGATCGTTTCAATTCTGGTAAATGTAGCTAAAGATGCTAATGCTAAGAGCTTTACTGAGAAGTAACAAACTTAAGGTTTGACTTCATCATAAAATACAATATAAATTAATATTACCTGACACTAAATGTGAACCTGGATTCCAGTTGTTTCTTCTAATGCAGTGATACATTTACTTCTCTTTTCTTTGGTAGATACCTGTAAAAATATAAAATATATCTCTGACTGCTTTTCAAAAATCTGTTGGTTCAGTCAATCACACAACAGCTCTTCACCTTTTTTTTTTAATTAATTTTGCATTTTAGACTTTATTAAAGTCTATGATTCAAACTAACGCTGCTAATCTCCATGTTCAACTGTCACTTTTTGCCTCTCAGTGGCCGTAACCATGGAGACCTCACTGGCTGTGACATCACATACATACTGTATATCGTACTATAGTAACGAGCTATAACTTCGCTAATTATCGAGTACATTATTGAGGATGTTGGGATTTCATTATTTGTAATTCTGCTTTTGCGCGGCCGTGTCCAGGCTTGAACATTAACACTTTTATATTTTGTTAACTTTTATTATAATATTGAGTGAAATAATCTCCGTGTCCACGCATGAGGACGTTTTTTTTTTTTTTTTCCAAAAGCTACTTCTTGTTCAAAGTTAGTTTTTATAGTTCTTATGTCGTACTAACCCCAAATAAAGAGAAATGAAATGTGCGAACCAAACTAAAGCTCAGGTCTCAGGAGGTTAAAGAACACAAGAATGTGTGTTTACATGTGTTTTATGAACCCGGTCGGGACAGATTTACTACCTCTGAATTATTTAAGGAAGCCACAAGCGAAAGCAGAGATGTTGGTATTTCCGAGAGAGAAATTCATCTTGCTCTTGAATGGCTTGTGTTTCCTGCTGAAGTGGCTAATATTTTAATTAAGCCTGAGGAGGACTCTCTGTCTCCTCCCCGAGAGCTCCCCGATAAACTCCCTCTTCTCTGTTGATGGTAATTTAGCGGCTCCCCAGAGACACACCCAGACACACTGACCCCCCCTCCCTCCATCCCTCCCTCCGTCACCATCTTAAACGTGTGCGTGCTAATTGGTGGACGTGCTCGTCTCTGTCGCCTGCGCAGCACGGCCTCCCGTGACAGCGCCCCGTCCACCGGCCGTCCTGCGGGGGGGGGGGGCTCTTCACGGGCTTTAGTCGGGGCCTAAGTGGGGCTCTTTGTGGGCTGTTTGTCAGGCCTAAGCGAGCTGCCACGGGGGGTCTTTGTTGGTGGGGATGTAGTGCTAAATGGAGGCAGATGGCTGGGAGTTAGCCTCAGCTCAGCTCAGCTCCATCACCCTCAAAGGGGGGGGGGGGGTCACACTGGGTCATAGCCCCTGTCTGCCTCTTGTTAGCGCTCTCAATGGGGACCATGTGCGCCCAGATTTGCACCCCAGTCTGGAGGGATGGTATCCAAGGAAACGGGGGGAGGTGGGGACGGAGAATTTCTCCCGGCGACCCAGAGGGAGCTGGTGGGATGGGGATGGGGATTGGGGGGGGGGGCACCACCACCGTCCCCTCATTGTGGTCCTCAAGGCTCCCACACAGTCCATAAAAAAACGGGCTGAGTTGAGTTTGACGGGCTCGGGGGGGCGTGCCGCGTCCCTTAATGGCTCTTTAGTCAGCTGGGATAATAGACTGTCTGTGGTCCCGCTCTCTATATTTCCTGTCACATCGTTTTTTTCCCCCCTCTTTGTCTCATCCCCTAATTTAGGGTAATTACAAGGTGTGAGGTGTTAGAGGCATTTCTAACCCGAGGATTTATGGCTTTAGTTGAAGCGATGAGAGTAAATGTGAGTGGCTGTCGCGCAGTTAGACATGTTGGACATTATTATTAATATAATAATAGAGTTAATGGTGTTTTAAGACATAAGAAAATGTGTATTTATCCCACATATGGGAAATGACGTTGTCACAGTAGCACAGAATTAGGAATATATACAAAAAACATTAAAAGACAGTGTTAAATTTGAAAGAATGTACAAAATATACAAGAATATACAGCACCCTGACGAAATATAATGGAAATATAATGTAATTGCTGGGATCAGTGATTGATGTAATGAGTGCAATTAGTTCAAAAGAATCTGTAAAAAATACTGTTGCTAACTTCTGCTAACTGCTAGCTGTCGTGTTTCTGCTTCGTTAGACATCATTACGTCTCCAGTAACGGTCAGAGAACATTTATTTAATTTTATTTTAAGTTTATTTTTGTAGCTATTAAAAAAAAAGTAATTAGCCTTTTTATAGGAGCTACTTTCTTGTCATGTGACCCCAGTTTCAAGTCTCTCTTAAAGGTCGTGCTGTCCTACTCCTTGTCGGTGAGTTTTGTTCACTTGTCTTCTTCTTCTTCTTCTTCTTCTTCTTCTTCTTCTGCAGGTTTGCAGGGCGGACGGTCAGCAGCGGGGCCCTGGTCCTGGTGTCTCTGGAGCTGAAGGAGTCCTGCACCGCGCTGCTCACCATCAACACAGAGAAGACCGTCATGGCGTCCATGTTGCTCCGAGACCTCAAACAAGCCCTCGGCCAGGCGTAGACCCCCCCACCACCTCCACACACACACACACACACACACACACACACACTCCTCCATCCCTATTCTCAATTTCCCTGTAGTCAAACATAAAACAACACTCAAAAATGAAGATTTCTTGCTTTTTTTTTTGTTTTGTTTTGTTTTTATTTCTGTGGTTTGGGACATTTCTGGCAGTACTTGCGCACACGTGGCACTTTGATCCACAAACCAGAAGCTGTGGCTCGAGAATTAAACTGGAAACTATTTTTTTTGTCTTTTTTTTTGTTTTGAAAGGACTGTCCTGAACCATGGGAGTAACCTTGTGGAGTAATTTCCAATTTAAGACGCATATCAGAAGTTTAAATATTTCAAAAGAAAAAAAAAAGTAAAAGACTACCTGCTCCTTTAACTGGGCAGTAGTTATTTATAATAAATGAAATGATAACGAACCAAGAAGTGGATGTTCATTTTGGGAGAACGCGCACATCGCTACAGTGTCGTCCTCTTCCTCCTCAATAAACTTTTCTACACCAACCCGACATTTACACTTCAGTCAGTTTAAGTGCCTTCTACAGAAAAACCGACCGGATCAACAAGGAGTTTTTATCTGTATCTGTTTCTGACCAATAAAAAAAGAAGAAAAAAAAAAACCAAAAAACGTGACTTTATTCATACAAAGCTTCTTTTTTTGTGTGTTTTTGTTGCCACTAACAACGCTCTCCAGCTCCTCTTAGGTTTGGGAGGGGGGTTTATCTGACGTCTACATGTTGTGACTCGTGGTCGTTTAACAGAACGTGGCTGAAGCGCAGAAGCGTTAATGGTGAGCCCTGGTAATTGGCGGGCTGAGGCGCGCACCATGTACTCATGGCGTACTCATGGCATCATGATTTTGATGAATCTGTCACTCCACCGGCTGACAGATGTTCTTCATCCGCCCTCGGCTCGGTTCGGTCCTGGAGTAGGTAAGCATCAGCTCGTGGTCGAGTCAGGGCCAAAATATGTATCAAATAAATCCACTTTGTGAATGAAAGTATTTCTAAAATGACTTTTACTCAGTAAATATATATATGTGTGTGTGTGTGTGTTTATGAAGGAAGCTGCTCTGTATCCTGTGTAGATAATCAGTTACATCTCTCGCGGTAGCACAGATTTGCATATTTGAGTCGTTTCTGCCAGATGAGCAGCTGTAGCCGAGCTGCTTTATTCCTCTTTATTCACTGCACAGCCGAGGAAGAGATCTGCAGCAATCTCTGTTAAAGGGAGCGAACAGAGCTTTTAAATGTGTGTTTTTAAATCCCTACAACTCCTTGTAACCATCTGCTTGAAAAACATTTCGATTTAATCCGTTGTTTCTCTTTTTAAATGTCGTCCAAAGCCTGACATTAAGTTTATTTCATTTATGTAGCACCTTAAAAGCAGAGAGCATTTGCATCCAAAGTGCTTCACATGTCGTATCAAACATGTAAATTACAGATCAACATCCATGTATCAACAAATTAAAAGCTATTAACACCCAGGGTGACGGGATGAAAAAATAAAAGAGCTCCTAATATCTTCTGGCTGGATGTCCCAGAGTTAAGGGGCTGCAACAGAAAAGGCCTTTTCCCCGAAGGCAACATGCTAATTTTAATCTGAGGATTAAAATTAGCATGTTTTTGCACAATTTACACATTGTAAACCTGCACTTTTTTTTATTTTAAACTTCACAGTATATTTGTTGTTTATCATTTTCTTCAGTTATGAAAACAATGTTTTTGAATGCAGGTCTCAGAGGACGCTGGAAACGCCTTCAGAGCAACGTTGAGCTTCTTTACCAGGTAAACACTCACTGGCCACTTTATTAGGGACACCTGTGCAATTAAAAACCTACTGTGGCCCTGAAAGACCAAACACGAGGACTTTTCACCAAGTACATTATAGAAAACGCGACGTCATTTCAGAAAACACAATGAAATTTCTAAAAATACAACTACGTTACAGAAAACGTTTTCTGAAAACACAACAATATTACAGAAAAGACAACATTTCAGAGAACACAATATTACAGAAAACACGACATCACAGAAAACACATGATTTCAGAAAACACAATGCCATTTCAGAAAACACGACAATACAGAAAACACAACGACATTATAGAAATGGTTTTCTGAAAACACAACAATATTACAGAAAACACAACATTCCAGAAAACACAATGACATTTCAGAAAATACGACATTTCAGAAAACAACGGCATTTCAGAAAACAACGGCATTTCAGAAAACACGACAATACAGAAAACGCAACGACATTACACAAAACACAATGACATTTCACAAAAAACGACATTTCAGAAAACACGACATTATAGAAATGGTTTTCTGAAAACACAACAATATTACAGAAAACACAACATTCCAGAAAACGCAATGACATTTCAGAAAATACAACATTTCAGAAAACAACGGCATTTCAGAAAACACATTGATATTTCAGAAAACAACATTAAAGAAAACACAACGGCAGTGTTTTGTGTGACAGATGGAGGATGATGGAAGGTGATTAATACCTTTTTAAGGCCTGTGCTATTAGTGACGATCTCTTACATCAGACTGAAAGTAGGATTGTGTCTCTGCTACAAACCGAAGAGGCAAAGTTAAGGTATAAATCTGTAAAGAATTATGACTACATGCTAAGATAAAAAGCTCCATCTCGGAGTAAAGATGCCGCCCACCTCTTCACTAAACACGGCTCTGCTCGTGCTGCTCGGGTAAAGTTGTGCAGACGTACGTGATGTGTTTTAGCATCGAGGAGGCCGCGGTGCGCTTTGCGTCTGGCTGTCTTTTCCGGCTCATAAATAGCGTCTCTCTGAGGGCTGTGGTGAACACCTGTTAGCTCATCTGTCACAGGAGCTCCACTCGCATCCATCACCTCTCCCTCTGTACTCATTCCCTCAGCCAGCTGTTCCCATTACACACACACACAAAAACACACACATGAGCTGTGTCAGGCCTGCCAGATATATACACACACACACACACATCGCTTCTTTCAACATCAGACAGATCCACGCAGCCACAGAGAGGGTTTTCAAACACATCTGCACATTTTACAAGTTACTTCACAGACTCTATCCTGCACCGGTTTGTTGGTGCCACCACTGGGATTTTATACATGTGGCTGCTTTAGCTACTGGTAGGCCAGAAAAATGAGACACCCACTCAACAAGCTTGGCTATTTATTTTGCAAGTGATATTCAGCCAGTGAGTAGCATCCCAAATGTAGAGAGTAGCATCCCTAGGCTCACATTCTAAAGTTGAAACTAGCATTCATTGGCTAACGATGAGTAGCATTACTAAGGAACATTTTATATACGTTTAAAGGTTCACTGTGTAGGATTTAGTGGCCTCTAGAGGTTAAGTGGCGCATTGCAAACAATCTGAATCAAAACTATAACCTTAGAAACCAGCACAGACATAACGTCCTCTGGCCTCTCGTCCGATGTTTAATGGTGTTTTTTATTAAATTGCCGTCTCCCCTCCGTCATATTTATTTACCTTTTTCACTCGCAGCCAAAAACAAGCAAACCTAGCAAGCTGTTCCTCCTTCAGCTTCAGTTTATTTTTGATCACCCAAGGAGTCGGTGCAAGCCTTACAGGCTGAATAAAATAAAAATAAAAAATATGAGGAAAAAGTTCAACTCACTGTTCAAAAATGTCGGAACAAGTGTATGAATCAAAGGTTCACTAAAGCATAGAGAGGAAAAAACTGATGCATCATACACTGCAGGATCTTAAACAACCGGCTGATCTTAGCAGTTTAAATCTGAAAACCCCAAACAGCGTCCAGGATTCTCATAAATTTAATTAATCACGAGCACAAATGGATGAAAAGAGCAGCGAGTGGTGGACTCGTCTGAATAAACAGAAACACACTTGTGCGTTTTGTCGACGGGGACTGAGCAGTTATGGCTTAACAGGTCTTTATTAATTTGTTTTATTGTCGTCTCGAGCCGCGGAAACAACTCATTGAACGAGTTAGAGGCAAATAGATATTTAATAACTTGCATCTGATCAAATAATAGCTCTCTTATTTTCTGTTTACAGCTGCAAGCAGGATCACTTTGGCAACCTCAGCATGCAAACAATTCAAAACAAACGACTACTGCCTTGTAGTAGAGCGCTTCACAGATGGATTTTTCTACAGTTTTTAGCCTGAATAGGCAAAAGTCTGCTTCTGTGAGTTGTAATTAGTTGTATGTGAACACAATTTTTAAGGAACATGATCCATCTAATTTGTCAAATCCCTCGGCTGGATAGTAATGTCCCCTAACTGGAGGCTCGCGCTCCAAGGCTAGTAGTCCGTAGTTAGAATGTAGCATTCCCAGACTTGTAAGTTTCATTTCAAGGGTTGAAACTAACATCTCCAGCTCAAATCTAGCTTCACTATGCTGCATGGTAATGTCTCCAGCCTAGTCTGGTGACTAGCACTCCGAGTCTTGAAGTCTGCAGCAAGAATGTAGCATCCCCAACCTAACACTTCTAGCCTAGAAACTAACATCTCCAGTCCAGAGACTAGCATCCCAAGGCTAGCCATTGCAACTCTGGTGACTAGTATTCCTTGGCTAGTAGTCCGCAGGTAGGACGTAGCATTACCAGGCTAGTAACTAGCATCTCTAGCATGTGTGGCTAGAATGCAACATACCAGGTACAACCTTGCAACCAGTGTTCTGCAGTGACAATAAATGCTATGCTATGCTATTTTTCTTTAGGTCTCCGAACGTGTGTGTGTGTGTATGTGCGCATCAATTACTCATTTATCTATTTATACAGTCACAAACTTCAGGTCCTCATCCAGCTTTCAGATCGATGACGTGGTTTAAGGTTAGTGCAAGTTTCCAGAAAATGTAAGTCAGTGTAATGTCCTCCGAAGTGACGGAAACACAACTGTGTGTGTGTGATCCATCTCCCAGCGTTGGCACCTGCTATAATGGGCTCTGGGGAGGGAATGAGAGAACAGGGGGCTGCCTCCCCTCCCCTCCCCTTCACCTCTCCCTCAGCATCGCTGTGCAGTGACAGCTTGATTTGGTTCCTTCTCTGGGCTGCAGCACAGTGACATGATGGGCCCGTTCGGCCGGTCTCATCACGGCCTGTGTTTGAAGAGTCAGTGGAACGAGGTGGTGGAGGTGGCGCGTCGAGGGGGTGATAGAGTAGAGGATCCCAGCTGAGGAAACGCCTGTCTGACCTTAACACAGAGAGCAACTTCTCATTAGCCGGCATGCGTCTGATCAGGCTCTCGTTCATCTGACAGGGAGCCAGAGGCAAAGATACAACACAAGCTTCAAAACTAATCACTGTTATCAGCAATTGTCACACGATAGTTCTAACAATTCTTATAATCTATCCATAGTAGATAGGCATACATTTGTGTCCACCACCAATATTCTATTATGATTTTCTAATTCCTTATGGCCACATCAGATATCCCTATTATGACCACCTTCCTAATATTCCTATTATGACTGTCTTCCTAATATTCCTATTATGGCCACCTTCCTAATATTCCTATTATGACCACCTTCCTAATATTCTTATTATGACCACCTTCCTAATATTCCTATTATGACCGTCTTCCTGATATTCCTTTTGTGACCACCTCCCTGATATTCCTATTATGACCATCTTCCTGATATTCCTATTATGACCACCTTCCTAAAACACAAACCCTCCCTCTGTCTCTGGAACTGAGCCTCCGTTCAAATGTGCATGTTAATGTTCATTCCATGCTTTATCATGTCTGTAAAAATCTGGATAAATTAGGATGGGGGTCATAATGTTGTGGCTGATCGGTAAATGAAAGGACACCCAGTTTAATTTTGGCGTGTTACACACATATTTATTATAGTCCTCTGAGTTTGCTAGAAACAACATCAAGATTCAAAGACTTTCAGTCGTGGAGCTGCATAGAGGAGATAGAAGGAGGAGGAAACTTGCGGATAATTGTCATTTAGTTGTGCTGACCCTTTTCATTAAACGCGCAGGCTTGCGTGCACACTGTGATTTGTATCTAAGACTGATTGCTAAAGGCTTCAGAACATAAACAGATTACCTATTGTTGCAGCTGATCATTTCACATGTCGTTAGCGCTGTTAATCCTCCTCCGACACAAGCGTCTAAAAAAAATTAAAAATAAATAAAATGAAGAAGAAAAAAAAAACGAGATCTGTGCAGTGGTTGGTAGATGCATGACATCTGAGGAAAAGGTGTCATATCCACACAAATACAATTTCTCCCCTAAAACAATCAGTGTGGAGCCGCTGCAGACCCGTGGGAACAGTAATTGTGGTGATTATGCTTAAATTGATGCTTCGCAGCTATTCCTGTGTCTCCTGTATTGTAATTACGTTTTTTTTTTTTTTTTTTTTTTTAGCTCCTCTGAAGTTTCTTTTTAAATGCTTCTTTGGAGCATGGAGACTAATGACTACATGTTTCCCCACTGAAATGTTCAATCAAGGCCTCATTAGGGGGACAGACACACTTGGTGCCGCTGATTTGATTTTTCACTTTTCTTTTTCGGTGTCCCGCATTTATCAATCTACAGTCCAGAGGAGACGAGGAGCTTTCCGACGGGCTGAAACGTGCCTGTGTTTCATCTGCTAATCGTACGACAGACACACCGATCAGGCGTAACATTATGACCACCTTCCTAGTATTGTGTAGGCCTTCTTTGTGAATCCAAAACAGTCGTGGCTCATCAGAGAAGAATGGACATGGACCTTCTGAGGGTGTCCTGTTGTGTCTGGATACAGAATGTCGTGAGTGGGGGGGCCCTTGGGTCCTTTGGCTTGAGGGGAGGGGCCTCTGTGCATCGTACCCCACTGCAAATTAGGTTTATTGTCAAAATGTACAAACTTGCAGCTGTTTGCAACCAATCAAACAAGAACAATTTAACTTATATTCCAAGTGGTTTCTCTGAATGCAACACAGAAAGCCACTTGGAATGATCATTACAGTCTCAAACTGATTCAAGTCTGTGAACAGAATTCCTCATAATAGCACACTTTTGCAAATCAGGTGTTGTCTCAAGCACCAATCGAGGGTTTTATTGAGAATCAAAAACCCTGCGACTGACTGCAAAAGACCTGCAGCAAGGACCTGAGGCTTCTGAACACAATGTGCTCAAAGCTACAAAAATAAGCCAAAGAAGTTTTGTGATTATGTTCTGTGTGTGTCTATGTCAGGCTGTGCAACAAGGAGTGTGATTGCTATGGGGTCGGGGTTTCTGGTCTGGTCTTGGTGGGTTCTACATTTCCAAAGACTCATTTAAAGTAACATATGAACGCTGCCTGCACTGGTGAGAGTCTTTATACTTGCGCCTCATTAGCCTGCTAGTTGAGGCTTTGTCTTTTTTTTGCCAGTTGGGTTAATTGTACAAATGTTTCTGTCTCAGATCCTCCTCAGTTAACATTTCCTCTATGTGTTTCATCTTTATTGATCCAAAACAGTAAATTCTAAAATAGGTGGAGGTGGAGAAGCAGCCGGAAATACCATCGCGACGTCACTGAGTGGATTCTGAGCCTCGTAAATGAAGCCCGAAGTGGGCGGAGCCTGCGGACGCCATGTTGGATGAGCTTTACTCCGCCCGCACTCAGGTACAACAAATATTAACATGGGGGTTGCGTCGATCGTTGACATCCGCCAACACAACTCTCGCTAATCTGTTAGCTCAGGCTACCACCTGTCACTCAAAGCGGGAATTAATTAATTATGCAGAATTTTAAACGAGTTAGAAAAAATTTAACCCCCTGTACCGTTGTCATGAATGGTGAAATAAGCTATTGAGACCAAACTCGTTTTTTGTACCAGGCTGTAAACATGTTTAATTTCGCTGTAAATTTTGGCTTTTAAACATGGGGGTCTATGGGGATTTTGGAGCCTCAAGTGGCCACTTGATGAACTGCAATTTGTTTGCACTTCCGCATCAGTCTGCGTAGGGTCTGCGTAGTCTAAACCACCTCTTAGTAACATCCGCATGAATGAATACCAGGTCCAAAAGTTTAAAAGTTATTATTATTATTATTATTATTATTATTATTATTATTATTATTATTACAGCAGTAATCGGACATTTTAAAGCTTTAAAATGAAACATTACATGATATAGTTTAATATGAATCCGCAGCTTCTCGGTCTGGTTCACGCTGCCTCTCAACAAGGAGCCAAGAGAAGCTGCTTTTTTACGTCTCATTGTTTCCTCCTTCCACTTGTTGTTGGGACCTTTTTTTTTTTGTAAAGAAGCACCGAGGGGCCTCTTGCAGGTGCATTTAACAATTGACTCATGCTTGTGTTTTCCCCTGCACAAAAGAAAAACACGGAGAAAGAGCATTTATGGTGAACCCTTAAAACCAAAAATAAGAGAGAGAGAGAGAGAGAGAGCCCCACTAGCCTTTCATTAGCATTTGATTGCACTTTAAAAACCACTCAAGTGCATTAAAAAGTGATCACACAGACAAAAATGGAGATTGGCTTCATTAATAGTGGAGGTGGAAAGCTCCTGTAAACACGCGCTCTCTCTCCTGCAGCCGCCACCCGCCGTGATTTATTTGTGATCCACGCGCGGCGGCTGTTGACAGGTTAAAACGAGTTAATGTAAGTTAATAAGTTAAAAGGGGTGAGGAGAAGGTGAGTGCTGTTAAAGTGCTCCGCTGTCCTATTCGCCACCAATTTGCCCCCATAAAGGCTCGCACTAAAAACTAGACTCCATCTGACATAGTGGCGTATTAGTGGCGCAAAAGACACATAAACCACGGTGATTCACGCAACACAAAAGCCTCTCGCCGAGCCTCCGGGTGCTTCCTAATGAAGACCTGTATGTGACAGCGGCGAGCGCACAATAAAGCGCAGAGAGCAGAGTGTTTGCAGCCGGGCCCCTCCGCCTGCAAACACTCTGCATCTGCATCCCTACCTCTCAATGATGATAAAAGCCGGAGCGGAGTCCAGAAATCAGAGGAGAAGTGCTCCGTGTGTGTCTCTCTCTGTGTGCGTGTCTCTGTGTGTGCGTGTGTTTGTGTTTCCAGTCAATGGATTGTGCATTCAAGGAATTTAGCTGCATTTAGAAAATTGAATCCGCGTTTTTCTTCCTCCTTTTCTTCGTGATTTGCTTACTCTCTGCTGATTGTGTGCTTGTTGAACGGAGCTTTTATTTCTCCTCGGGAACGTGTTGCATTCAGGGAACTATTAAAAGCGGAGTCAATAGGAAACACTGAGGATTTGTTTTTATTTTTCCTCGGGATAATATACCACAAGTGTCTGGATTATCCATTAGTATATATTTTTAAAATATTTTTATTATTATTATGTAGTATATTATAAGTGATAAAAAATACATGTAAGATAGTTAAAAATAAAATAAAAATATAAATAATATAAGAAAATACAAGTACAAGCAAAAATACACAGGTTTGCGTATGTACAAATCTACAAAAAATATAAATATAACTAAATATACGTTATATAATCTGTTACAGGAAGGTAAATTGCTGCTGGATTGATCATTTGTTTTTGTCTACACAATTAACTGATTAATGTTAATTAAGGAATAATTAACAGATTAATACTTGGAAATTAAAATGACTTTCTATTTTGAATTTTTTATTTTCTAAGTGGGTATAAAGAAGATAAAGCTGCAGCCGTTAGTCGGCTTATCCACAGAAAATGATGAATCTTTTATCTTTTGTCGGCCCAAAGGACAGAATGAGAACTTCTCGTGTGAAATTATTAGTTTCCTCAGTTTTATGTGAAAGTAAACTGACTATTTCTTAACCTTAATTGTGAGATGAAGCCCCGGTAATCGACCACCAACGAGCAGTTTTAGTCAAATTATGTTGAACATATTTGATGTTATAGCTTTTTTTTGGATGCAAACTAAGTTAAGATAAGTGGTTTTAAACGTGATAAGTTTTGGGATGTTTGACAGGAGAAGGAAAGTGAATATTTACCAGGAGTCAACTATTAAACATAGGGGGGGGGGGGGGGGGGGGGGGGGGGGGGAATCTGAGACAGCCTTCACAGAAAAACAATAACTTTTGATCATCCTCACTTAAATAATTTACTAAATTAAAAGAATATACAGTGTTATGACAGTTCCAGTGTCTCTCTGCTTTTCCTCTGTTTTCTGTGAACATACTTTATAATCATTAAGTCTCTGTTTGCCAAAAACATTCATTTAACTCTGAACCCAGTTCTTGTTGTGGGTGTTTTTCTGCTTCGTTGTGAATCTAAGTACTTAAAATCATAGTACTGTTATAAAAATGTATCCATACAAGAATAAAAGTAGACTTTTTCTGTCGGATCCCTCTGAGACTTTTACTGTTGCAGCTGAACTGAAGCCAAGTCCAGTGTTACCGTAGGGAGAATTAAAAGACTAAAGGACTGATACACAAATTCAAATGTGCTTTTAGGTTTTTTCCCTGTGAATAATATCAAGTAAACACATTGTTGATGTTTATTGGAGCTGCTTTTTAAACGGGAGCCAAAGCTGAAACATTTAGGAACCAGGTCTTTAATCTCAAACTGACTTTTTATTAACTTTATTATCACGTGTTACAGGCTGGGTGGTATATATAAATATAAAATATATATCACGATATCTTTCAAAATTCTGGCAGTATTACAATATATTACGTGTTTGTTTGTTTCTTTGTTTTTGTGCACAATCACGTGTTCACAACTTTTTCTATTGGCTGAGAGAGGAGTTAATGCAGTAGATTGACTAAGGATGGACTATTTTACTGTGACGATGAGTAAATATTGTAGAATAAACCCACACTAAAAATCTACCGTAAAAATTGTAGTCTGTGCGCAGCATTTTTTTCTTAATTAACAAAAGGATAAAAAAAAATAAGTCGGCTAGTTCTGCACTTAATTTTTCTGACCTTTCCATCTTCACCACGCCTCACAGTGACGCAGTGGCACCATGATGTTTAGAAGCGATATATTGAAAATGGTCCGGTCAGAACCGGTATTGCGGTGCAATGTTCAGAACCCGGTGTAATGAAATATACCGGTATATTAAAAATTCATATCATAACGGGAAATATACCTGTATAAGGTATGAACCGGCCCTAGATCCAAGTATTGCAAACCAACTTAGATCTTAACGATCTAAGAGTGGGTTTAAAAAACAGTTTTTCTCTGGTTTGTTTCTATGGATGCTGGACCTTTTTTTTTTTTTTTTTTTTGGTGAGTGAGGCTCCTCTTTTGTCTCCATGTGCAGACTGTGTCAGTAGAAGTCATCTGCATCTTTCCCCTGGACGCAAACTCATCTTTACCTCCAACTCTGTCCTGCTCTGCAGCGCCCAGCTCTCATCTGAATGCTAATTTCCCATTTAACAATCCTCCCTCTTCCATGGGTTAGTGGTGGTGGTGGTGGGGGACTGGATGCATTTGCTAGAAGTCGCAGATGTATAGAGCATCAAACCTGGCCTCTCTTCTTCTTCCTCCTCCTCCTCCTTCTCCTCCTCATTCTTCTCTCGCAGCTCTCAGGGCCGCTTAATTAACCTCAAACACACCACACTGGCCGGCGGGGCGGGCGTACAGGCGGCGCAGGCCTCCTGGCAGCGCACGGCCACAGGCGGTGGACGCGGCCCTCCAATTTTAAATGTGCATCTCATTTCCACGGTGCTGCACACGCACAGGCTGGCCCCCTCTTGAGCGCAAAAAAAAAAGTAATGGAGAGGAGGGAGGGAGGGAGTGCTGCAACCCAAATTCTCCTCCCAAATCCAGCATCTAATCCCCCGAGATGGCCTTTGAGGGGGCGGGCCTCTTTCAGAGTCACTTTTGGGGAGTTAAATGCTTTGGAAAGATCCTTTTGTTTGCGCCACGCACACCGCGCGGATCTTTTGACGCGGCTTAAATAGAAAGTGACCGGCCTTTAATTGGAGCAGTTGTCATATGGAAATATTTGAATAGAGATCGTGTGCAGCACTTCACCCAAAACCCACTGGCCGGGTTTGGAGGGTTTGAGGGCGGCGGGGGGAAACTGAGGGATTAGATAAATGGACTCAATCGGGCCAATTAACACTTTAGCCGGCTTCAGGAACATGCTGGTTAACATTTGAAAGGAGCAGAGGGTCGGACCCACTTGTGCGGCCACCTTTTGTCACATTTGCTAACAACAGACGTGTCATAATACTCGGGGATTACACGAGAGGAGGCTGTAATCTTGTTAGGTTTAAGATTACAGCTGTGATCCGGGTGCCTCGGGGAGCGCGGATTGCTCCGTGGAGTGGATGTTTGGGAGAGGTGTCACTTGTTCCATTTTGCTGCATTTCTCATTGGGGATGATTTGATATCAGCTCGCCGGCTGACAAGGTTACACGCTGCATTTGTTTGAGTTTGGCATCCCTAATCATGGCGTTTCCAATTGTGTGATTTATGTCCGCCGTCCAAACGCGGGGCTGTGATTACGGGGCCTGGCGGTGAGCGCGCCTTTTGGATGCGTGGGGTAGAAGGAACGGTGGGAGTAAATGGGCGTTTTATTTATCACCGGTGCCACGGCCCCCCGGAGCGGAAGAGCGCCCTCCCAAATTGAAATATAGCGGAGTTTACTCTCCTGATTAGGGCCCTCTCCGCCGCGCTCAGCCCAGGGCTATCATCAGACTGAGAACAGGCAAGCTCCTGACACCTAATTGCGTCTGGATTAATGTGGCTGCGACTGACAGCCAAGCTCCCACTAAACCAGCATCATAGCCCCTTTATAGGAATCCCAGAAAACTACTCAATTTATGGACTTCTAAAGGAAATCCATCACAAATGAATAATTAGATTCTGCATGTGGCCTCAGTATTTAAGATCTGGGTTTTATCTTCTGCCATTAAAGAAAAAACATTAAAACAGAAGCCATGTGTGACTCACTTTTCAAGATGATAATAATAGCACTTTTAAAATTACAAAGTGCTTAACAAGGTCATAAACATGTGTAGGAGACGTATGAAGACCCACATGGAAAAACATAATAAAGACAATTAATGAAATACCTGCATTTAAAAACTAATTTGAAACTCAGTTAAAACCAGGACTCTGATAAAAGAGTTGAAAGATGCTTTTATTGGAAAGAAAGGAGAGATTTAAAATAGATGACAGTGTGGTCAGGTTTTGATTGTCACTGTGATTCTTGTTGTATTCGCTCTAGTAATCTCCAAAGTCCTGTTGTCTCCTTGAAGCTGCAGCTCGGTCAAATGCGTGGTGTGATAGCATCTGGCTAATATCAGGTTTATGAACGGCATGTAAACAAACAGACACTGATGCCTGAAGGTTCCATCGGTCGATTCGGGGCCTTTTCTGGGTGGAGTTTGCAAGTTCTCACTCAGTGCATTTACATGCACAGTTGAATGGAGCTATGCTCAAAATTCAATGACTTTCTGAATGAGGTTCTTGTCCCAGTTTACATGCAACAGAGAAAATCGAATAACTGACGTGAACATGTCCTCCTCCTCCTCCATACTAGGTGGCATTAGCTGTCTTGTCAGTGGGTTAACACGGCCCCCTTTCCAGTTGACTACTAGTTGGCTACTTCTGGTGCAGATAAGATGGTGCTATCCCTCAGGTGGTTCTTCTGCCGGCTCTGTTTACCTTTTTATCCTTCTGCGACCAGTTTTCTTGGATGTTTTTGTTTCAGGGTCATACACCAACACAGCAGTTGTGGAGCATCTTCACATATGCATTGTCTAGTTAAAGTCTGATTGAGGTGTACACATGCCGGAGAAACCAATTTCCAGTCTCATTGTGTTTTAATCGGATAACGAGAACTCAGATTTTAGTCAGAGTAACACGTTTACATGCACTTAAGTTGTCCAGTTAAAGTTTTTTTTTTTTTTTTTTTTTACATGTGCATGTAAACGTTATGATTGCTATGGTAGTACTAGTCTAGTCTGGTTCTACGTACCATCCACTTGAATGAATTGGGTTGTGATGGCGACTATGGCTCAGTAGGTAGAGCGGGTTGTCCATGAACCGAAGGGTTCGAGCCCCCGAGTGTCCTTGAGCAAGACACCGAACCCCTAGTTGCTCCCAGTGCAACTGGCACTGGTGTGTGAATGTGTGTGTGCTTGTGTGAGCGAACGGGTGGATGTGTCTCTGACTGTAAAAGCCCTTTGAGTAGGTAGAAAAGCGCTATATATTTACCATTCCTCCAGTAGCCAGGACAAGCCGGGAGCTACTAGTAATAAGGTATCCCCCCTAGCTATCTCGTGTCTCTCCATTGTGTCCTTGGGCAAGACATTTAACCCACCTGTATGATTGTGAGTGGTGTTTAGTGGTGGTCGTAGGTGCAGATTGGCACCACATTTCCATCAGTCTGTGACTACTGAGGTAGTTTACCACCACTAGAGGGCGACTGTGTGAGCAAATGATTTGAGCATCTAAAATGGAAAAGCACAATATGAAACCACTGCGTCGTTTGAGTCGTTATTGTTGAAAGTGAAGCAGGAAGTACAAAAAAGAATTAACCCGACTGGCAAAAAAAAACGAGACAGCGCCGACTAGTGTTTGGGTGGAGTTCTTACAGAGCGAGCCAGACTATAAAAAAGCCTTAAGGTTGAGCCCTTTGAAGGAACCTCATTTCTGTCGCTTGAAACCACGATGCCATCCTTTCTGTCTCGATTCTTTGGTTTTAATGTTGTGGTTGATCGGTGCAACCGAACGCCCCTGGGAAATGAAGTCCCCATTATATGTAAACACAAGAGGTAAAGTTGTGTGACCCTCACCTCCACCTTGTGTCCTTGGACAAGACATTTAACTCACCTATATGCTCCCTGGTGTATGATTGTGAGTGGAGTTTAGTGGTGGTCGTAGGTGCAGATTGGCACCACGTTTCCGTCAGTCTGTGACTACTGAGGTAGTTTACCACCACTAGAGGACGACTGTGTGAGTGAATGATTTGAGCATCTAAAATGGAAAAGCACAATATGAAACCACTGCATCTTCATTATCATTATTATCATTAGTAGTTGTAGTATCCTGGCTGGCTGTGCCCAGGAGGCACCTGAACAAGATGCCAAGCAGTTCTACAACCAAGCGAAGTTTCTAAAAGGTGGTTTAGACTTCTGTGTTGAGTTGACGCAGAAACTATGGTGACAACATAGACCCTACACGGACACCTACACCGTAATTGACCTGCATCTCCCCAGAAATGTACCTACCACACGTGATTGGTCCGCTTTCTCGTCGCCACATCTCCACAGTTTTAGAATCGATTGTTTTGGCTCAATAAAGATCGAGGTTTAGGGATACAAACATTTGTACGATTCAGCGAAAGTTTGAGTCATTATTGTTGAAAGTGAAGCAGGAAGTAGAAAAGAGAATTAACCCGACTGGCAAAAAAAAAAAAAAAAGACACAGACTAGTGTTTGGGTGGAGTTTTTACAGAGCGAGCCAGACTATAAATAATCCTTGAGGTTGAGCCCTTTGAAGGAACCTAATTTCTGTCGCTTGAAACCGCGATGTCATCATTTCTGTCTCGATTCTTTGGTTTTAACGTTGTGGTTGATCGGTGCAGCCAAACGCCCCTGGGAAATGAAGTCCCATTATATGTAAACACAAGAGGTAAAGTTGTGTGACCCTCACCTCCACCTGTCTCCCCTGGGGATGCAGGAAGCCTTTAACCTTAACGAACAACGTGTACGTGCGCGCGTGTGTGTGAAGGCGGTGCCCGGTCGGCCCTGGAGGAACTCACCTGAGCGTTACCGTGCAAAGCCTCCATAAAGCGGCAGCAGGCTGTGACCTTTACCATAATTCATCACACGGCGCGGTGACAGAGGGGCCCTTCACAGGCCGATAATTTGATTACTATAACATCTGTAACATCAATAATGTCCGATGAGATTGTTTTGCGCAACCAAACATGCAGAGGCCATAAAGGATTGTTGTGGATGGAAGGGAGGGAGGGGGGGATGTCGTGACATTTAACCGCGCGCAGTCAGCGTCAAGAGCGGAGGATGATGCTCATGGTGATGATGATGATGATGATGATGATTTATAGTTTTTGGGTCACCTTTACGCACAGGTTTAAATGGCGGAGGGAGGACGTAGGCCGGGAGACAATATTTATCTATGGAGGAAATATTTGAATCAGGAAAAGCAAATGACTGGCTCCGCGGGGGCCTTTTACGCACGAGATGTGATGTAACAGAGAGAGAGAGAGAGAGAGAGCTGGGATATAAATGTTTCGCTTAACCAGAGGAAACACTGCGCCCGCTAACCGATCGTCGAATCCATTAAGCTAATTTATTAAATGCAATTTGCCGTGTGTCATTGAGCTGAGTAATGCTGGGGAGAGTTGAAAACGGGGCGACAAAGGGCCACTGGGCGGGACAGCGGGGATACGCGGGCCTGACACGCGGAATTAGAGGCGAATTAAGAGACTCGCGGAGGAGGTGGTTCCGGGATAAACATCACAGACAGAGAGAGGGAAGGAAAGAAAGAGCGAAATAACGAAAAAAGAAAGAAAGAAAGAAAGAACCCAGCGGCCCTCCTTTTCAAGGTGCTCTGATTATTGAATTTCCATGTTCAATAAAGCCTATATTTAGCCGTGCAGCACAGCCCAGGTCCTGACTCGCAGGCGGTTCCCACTGGCGACCATGCATGATTAGCACCTCTCCCTGGAAGCTAATATGCTTGAGGTTGTTTTCCCCACGCAGCCCGCATTAAATCATCTTCCAGTGTGTTTTGCAATCCTCTCTGTTCTGCTCTGCGGGTTCCTTCACTCTGCAGGTGCCGCCGCGAGGCGTTTAAAGGTAACAGCTCTGCCTCGAACTGCAAGCTTGACACTTTTTTTTCTCGTATTCTCGCTCCCCCTCTCATTGTTCTTTAATTTAACTCCACGGCAGCTTTCTCCTCTCACCGGCCCTCAGATGTTACTGGATTGATGTTTCATCATTTCGACCATTTCTTCTCTAGTTCATGGTAACGATAATAATAATAATAATAACAACGATAATACGATAAACGATAATACGATAAACGATAATAATAAATAATCGTGCGCTGTGGTTATTATTCGGTTTATTCTGTGTGTGTAGAAAAACAAGAGGAGCAGAAAAAAAATGAATACATAGGCTTTCTTTTCCATTACCAAACATTACAACCTTATTTCCATCACTGCACCGCTCTGTAATTTGCTGAAGGAGGAAGAGGAGAGGAGGAGGAGGGGGGAGGTGGAGGGAGGGAGGGGGGGCAACAGAGTCTGGCGGCATTCTCGCTGCGTGTGTTTAAACCCATTACTTTGCCTTTTAATCAAACGGCGCACTGGTGTCAAAACGCACTATTTTCTCCATGCATCTCCCCTCCCTGGTTCCAGTTCACCGGGTGACCTTGAAAATGTTTGCTCTCCTAAACGTCCCCCCCTTGCGCGCAGCCTCCACCCCCCCTTCCTCCCAGCCATTCCGGCTTAAAGACAATCATGCAGATTTTTTTGCTTTGTTTTCTTATTTATTTATTTATTTATTTATTTTTTGATGGCGACGATGAGGATGAGCGTAAAAGCAACAAAAAGACTGATTTGATGGATCGCATTAATTTAAGTCATTTAGATTTATATTAGATTTTTATTTTTATTTAACTTTTTTTTAAAGGTTCAATTTCTCCTCATCCATGTTAATGTGAGAGCCGCGCACTTCACCTGCGCCGGCGATGCCTTCACTGCCACGAATATAAAAGAAAAAAAAACTAAATGATCTAAAGTAAATCTGGATTCGAATTAGATCTAAATTAATATTAAGGGAGTAATTGTTTTAGTGTCACGGCTCCAGATAATGGACTATTGCTTCAATTATACCCCTGATCGGTTGATTTAACCCGCAGGTGCAAAGGTGAGAGGAGCGCGCGGGCAACACGTGACAGTGTAAACATACCTGGGTGAGTGTGGGAGAGGGAGGAGGAGGGAGGGATAGAGGGGGGAGGAATAGGGAGAGGGAGAGGGAGGGCATCTGAGTGTGAATGTAACAACATTGGGGCAGCTATGATTTATCGCGACGGGGACCGCGGCTCCAGTTTTTTGGTGCCTGGCCTGTCCCTGCGCATTTCGCCGCAGCCATCAGCCATGATTAAACACCTGCTTTCGCGGGGGGAACAAAGCGCACTAATCCAATATGTATTTCTGACATCTTAAATATCACCCAATCCCCTGACATCGCGGGCCCGCCTTTTCCGCGGGATGGAATTCTAAAACATATTTTTCTAATTTATGGACGGACTATAAATCAAAATTAAGGCGGCGGACAACGAAATATACATCAGTGCAAAGCCAGAAAAGAAAAAAAAAAAAAACAGTGACATGGAGCTCACAGCAACACAAGACTGAAGGAGCCCTTGTACACTCCCTCCTTCTCTCCCTCTCTCTCCTTTATTCACCGTGGATAGATTCCTTTATGTGTCACACGCTTGATCACTGGAAAATCTTTTTGTTTTTTTTAAATAATCTATTTATTTCTGCTCATTTGAAACACAACAGATATAAACCTGCCTCCCCCTCTGTGCCGTGTTAACCTCCTGAGAGCCGAGCATTTGTTTGGAATCCATCTTAATTTCTTTATGATAAGATTAAGATGTTTAGGTATTTGGAATTACCTAAAAAGTATTTTAAAAAATAAGCATCATCTTTTAACTGTAAGAAGGGATTATTTCACTGTGTATTACAATTTAAGTCACCAATGTGTTAACAAAATATAAAACAGTTTATTTTAATGCAAAAGCAGAATTTGAAACAATGAAATCCCAACGTCCTCAAACGTGTACTTGTGAATTTGTTAAATTTTCATGTCACATCAAATTAGAAAAGTTAGTAGAATAAATAAACAAGCGTATTGACTCTTCGCTACCAGTACATGGAAGGTAAAAGTGTCTCTTTATGAGGACAACAGGTCTAAATGAAGCGGAATAAGCTGCAACAAACCTAAAACCTAATGTCCCCATATGAGGACACAGGGTCTCAGGAGGTTAAACCCTACAAATCATTTAGCAAACTGTTAGTGGAGAGACTGGAAATGACCTAAGGCATCATTTTTTTGCTTTATGAACTTTCTTTATCCAAATAAATCCATTATATTTTAGCTAATCTGATCATTTCAAACCGAGGAAACGTAAAGTTCTGAGATCTCGTGTCATTTTAAATGTTCAAATGTTAACGACTAACTGTTATTATCATTTCCTCTGTTAATTCTTTAACTAATCAGGTCTGAAATTCAAAGACGTGTCAAGATATTTCACATTTTATAGCGTCCAGAGTTCAAAGTCACCAAAAATATTCGAATAATTTTCTTATAGTTGAGCAAAAAGCTGCAAATGTTAAACTTGAGAAGAAGCAGGAAGTGACTTTATACACTTTTCATATGCATATGAATCCATTTTATGTTAATTAATCCGATCATTTGAAAGAAAACCAGCTTCTTTCTCTCTCTCTCTGCTCCATCTTAAACCCTCATGTCTTCATTTAACCAACTGTTATTGTTATAATTGTCTCTGGTAATTATTTAATTATCAGGTCTGAAATGTAAAGAATATATTTTATAGCGTCCGCAGTCTGAAAGCACCAAAACATTTTAATGATTTTCATGTAGTATCAGCAAAAAGCATAAAGAATAGAATAGAATAGAATAGAATAGAATAGAATAGAATAGAATAGAATAGAAAACCTTTATTTGTCAGTGGGGAAATTGCAGTTTGCAGCAGCAAAGAGGCAGAAAAATAACAAGAATGAAGAGTGGACTGTGTAAAAGACAAATAATAAGATAAAAATAAAAAGTAGAATAGAATAAACAATATACAATAAGTGTTGTACAGTAATGAATTGTAACAACTTCTTATTTGTAGTTAGTTCTTTCATGTCTTTATATTCTGTGATAGTTACTCGTGTAGAGACGCAGGAAGTGACCTCAGTCATCATGATGATTTTTTTTACTAAAAAACAGATTCTTTTATCCAAATGAATCCATGTTCCTTTAGTTAATTCTCCTCCTCCTCCTCCTCCTCTTTCTCTCTCTGTGCCATTTGAAACCCTCAAATGTTCATTTAGCTCCACAAATCGAATCAGGACCAGTGATAAGTCACTCGTTCGCTGCTTTTATACGTGATCTCAGTTGATTAGACACAATTTAAAAGCTGAACCGGACGGGGACCCGCGGGCTTCTTCCTTAATTAGTCCTAGATTTACATCCCGTTCTGTAGCCTGTGCAGCGCTATGCACCGCGGGGACCTGGCATCGATGCCACCGCAGACACATCTCACAGCCTCCGTATCTGTTCCTGCACCTTTTTTTTTGTGCAGTTTTGAGGAACTTGTGATTTGTCTTTTCTTGGCGCGGATGGAAGTTTGTTCACACAGCAAACAAAGAGTTTAGAAAATACAGGGCAGGTATTAAACGTGTTGCTGCTCACAAATCGATGCAGCGCTAATAATAATCCAATAACAGGAGAAATTAGATGAGAGGACGCTGAGGGAACACGTGTGACTGCACAGTTTTGACTTTAATGGAGGATTATTAATACTTTTACTCAATAATCTGAATACGTCCATCATTTCTATTCAAGTAGCCACGGCCACACAAATGCTCATGAATCCTATAAGAACAGAGGAATACTTCAAATAACTGTTATCATTTCTTCTGTTATTATCATTAAGTCCTAAATGTCAATATATTTTCTTCTTTCTTGTCTCTAAATTGCTTTTTCCTCCAATTTACCATGAAATGTGGTTATGCAGAGAAAAGTTTGGGATATTTAAAATGACACAAGTAATCGCTTTTGGGTTCCTCCCGTTTTGTTTTGTGATAGTTACTAGTGCAGACAGACAGGAAGTAACGCGGCTACACTGGAGAATTTACCCATTTCTGCTGCTTCATTCAGACGTGAAGCCAAATCATCTGATCAGTTTATACTTTAGGACGGAAATTTAAAGATGTGTCAAGATATTTCATAAATCGTCCAAAATCACAGAAAAAAAAAAGCTACAAATCTGAAAACCTTGAGAAGCAGGAAGTGAAGGGTTCCTATAGGGAGCAAAGATGTGACCTGGGGCACTGAAAATGTAAATATCCAAATGACTACAGATGTGTCGTTGAATTAGTTTTGAGCATTTTGCAGCTTCTCAATACGAGAACTCATCTGAACATGAAAACAGGGACGCAGGCCAGTGTTGTTATCATCATGTCTGTTAATTCTTTCATTTTCAGGCCTGAAATGTTAACGTGTGTCAAGATATTTCACAGTGAGTTCTCTGCAATGGTTTTTATTTTGTTTATTTAAACTGAAAAATTAGAGAAACGCTATTTTTTTTCATTTTATGGCTAGAAAAAGCAGCTCATTGATCATTAATTAAGGAAGTAATCTGAGTACTTCCACTCCTCCTCTAGGAGTAACTATGAGAAGATGCTGCTGCAAACTGAAATGTCTAGATACTGATGATCTTTTCAGTCCAAAATCACAAAAATATTCAACTTATTATCTTATATTTGAGCTATTTGAGAAGCAGGAAGTGAATATATTGATGATTTATTTATGAAAACATACATTTAGACTGTTAATCTGTTAATCTGTGAATCATTCTTTGCTCGGAGCTGGATTCCTACAAGACGGCGTCTGTTTCTCTGATTCCTCCAAAGTTGCTGCAGTGTTTTAAGAGCTGCTGAATGTGCCCCCTCCATCTCCCCCCAGACCCCCTCCACCCTATGGCCACTGCCCCCCTCCCTCCCATTCCTCCCTCCCCTCCCTCCCCTCCCCCCCGAGGTGACGCTCATTGTATGTGACTCCTCAATTTCGCTGCTTCCCTGCATTTACAGCACATTTCTGCCGCTGTATTACGCCGCTATGAACTATCCCGACAACCTGTGTTTGCAGCAGGTAATGGATTGTTTTTTTTTTTTTTTTTATCCTCTGGAACCCCCTCTGCTGATGTGCTGAGGAGCCACTTCTAGCACCTCTGCAGCCCCCACCCCCAAAAAACAAAAACATAAAAAGCACAAACATTATTCTATTTGTTCATTTTCACGCCGCAGGAATTTACGGCCTCTGTCCTGAACGTCCGCGCTGCAGGAATTAGTCTCAGCGTGGAGTTGATTCTGTCACAACAATGACCCATTACAGGATAACTGAAAAACTAACCCAGATAATTGTTTATAGTGGCCTTAATTAATGCACTAATGACTGCATTTCATGCCTCCTAATGAAAATAAAGTATATTTTCAAGCATATAAAGTTTGTGGCCAATAGGGCGGGTAATTGTCATAATGTCTTCTTATTGATATTTATGTAAATAAGCAACTTTCTTTAATCAGAGCGTTCGCATCAGGTGAAAATGTTTGAATTCATTACAACACGCGGAGAACCGGTGCAGCTTTCATGCTCTGCGCCGTGCGCGCTTAAAGCCGAGGACGTATCGGCCAATTTGCATCTAAAACGACTCTGTCAGACATGTTTTGGTAATGCGTTTATGACTGTTATTCAAGCATTAGCGCCGTGGATAAAGAGTCGCATAAGGTGGATTATTCTCCCGCTCACAACACACGGCGCCGTTAAATAGTCTGGACTGGAAGAAACGCCGTTAAGTGGCCTGAAACCGTTGAACTATAACGCTGACAAACTGGAGAAAATCACCACTTGGCACAAAAAAAACAGCAAAGAGCCTTTAACGTTGTAGTTCTGATGGATCTTCCAGGCCTTGCAGAACGCAGCAGGCGATCAGTTTCCTCGTCCTGAAATCGCTCTGAGAGGTTTTCTGAGGGGAAACAGGTGGCGTTAATTAAGAGAACAATGAAAAATGCAGACGTTCTCATCCATTCAGCGACTTTTATGTCAGGCAGCACAATTTTAATGGCCGACGTCAGTGTCCGGGAAACGAATGCTCGCTCTAACTTTTCATCTCCCTGACAAATTGGTCGCTCTCGTTCCAGCGCGCCTTCCTCCGCGCGCCACGGACGCCTCGCGGGAAGAAGCTGTTCTCCATTTTTCACCGTCCTCATCCGGCTCCCGGTGCTGAATCCCTGGAAGTTCGCTTCCTCGTCTCGCTCTACATTCGCTGGACGAGGCCTCGTGTTTGTGCTGGGAAAAGCACTTTAATTTGAGGTATTTTTATACAATTCCTCCGCACTCGTTTGATTGCTAATTGCGTATAAATGTCCCTCAAGAGGCACTTCGAGGCAAACAACAACAGAAGAAAAGTGGCGCACCTCAAAGTATTAAGTTTACTTACTGCATATGTTTCCGAGGTAAATCAGTTTTAGCACAAGCAGCGACTTCGTGTACGAACAACTGTAGTTCCTCAAATGGCCACTAGATGCTGGCTCCAACTTTACAGTAGAAGCCAACACGTTTACATAAACCTCGCTTCATGAAAGCCCAAACAAACAGCAGAGTCTGGCCAATAACTGACCGACAACATCTGCACACACTACAAAAAGCTCGTGTGCATGAATTTATGAGTTTGCACACAACAAGCTAACCGACAATATATTGTCGCACAAACCGCTGCCGTCTTCCAAAGCTTCTTAGTGTGTAACTTCGATTTTATCACATAAAATGTTTGGATTTAATGGATTTTACATAAAATAATTGCATTTGCACGAATACTGCATTTATTTACATTTGAAGCACAGTTTTATACTTTATACTTTATATACATAGATCAGGCATAACATTATGACCACCTGTGCGTTTACATGCACAGCTTAATCGAGCTATGTTCAAAATTAGGCTTTCTGAGTTGTCCCAGTTTACATGCAACGGAGAAAATCGAACAACTGGCGGGAACATGTCCTCCTCCTCCACACTAGGTGGCGATATGTGTGTTTTCAGGGGGTTAATATGGCCCCCTTTCCATATCCGGTTGACCTATTATGTCATAAAATAAACAACTGGAGTCGGAATGGCATTTCAAACAACAACAAGATGGATAATAGTACAACTTTTTTAAATCTTGCACGTAATGTGCGCGCTACTTCAGGTGCGGATAAAATGGCGCTATCCCTCAGGTGGTTCTTCTACCGGCTCTGTTTACCTTCTTCTTCTTCTGCGACCGGCTTTCTTGGATGTTTTTGTTCTGGGGGGAATACGCCAGTGCAGCGGGTGTGGAGCATCTGCACACACGCGTTGTCTAGTTAAAGTCTGATTAAGGTGTACACACGCCAGAGAAAATCGATTTCCAGTTGCATTATCTGGGTGTCTTAGTTGGATAAGTAGAACTTTGATTTTAGTCGGAGTAACAAGTTTACATGCACTAAAGTTGTCCAGTTAAAGTCGGATTAAGGCAATAATTCATGTGCATGTAAACGTACTGAAAACGTACTGTGGATCATCCAACAGATCAGTTTGGGATCTAGTGAATATGGAGGCCAGGTCAACACCTTGTGCTGTTTGTTTTTTTTTTTTTTTTTGAGTTGGATGGCTGCTGCCATCAAGGAGTGTCATTGCTATGGGGTGGAGGGGTCTGGTCTGGTCTGGTCTGGGTGGAGGCTACATGTCTAAGTAACATCCACATGCATGAATACCAGGTCCAAGACTGAACACTGCGTTGTCAGAAGATGGTTTAAATGTTCTTCTCCTGTCAGCGGTCATAATGTTATGGCTGGTCGTGTATAATAAACATTACAAATAAAACTGTGTAGATTTCTTGTATTTCTATGCCAGTGCTTGTGATGCAGTTTTCCTCTCAGTGGTGCAGCACTGTGTCGATTTAAACCTGGTTTTGTATGAATTCATTATTAATTCCCACATTCTCTCCATATTTCCGTCCGTGCGCGACAACAAACATCACACGCCGTGTTCACCGCTCAGTGTTGTTGCTGCCGCGTTCCGACGCGCACACGCGAGCCTGAGTGCAAGAGAAATGAGAAGTGCGCAGGGAGATGATTTTTCATTTCGTGTTTCGCTTCAGCTCTGCCCCCTTCTACCGAGGATCCAATCAATCTGCCAGCTATTAAGTTTGTTAATTGATAATGCATACTAATTAGGCTGTGCGCAGTTACTTTGGAGACTCTGAGGAGGTAATTGTAGGCACGGGTCCAAATGGAGTTTAAAACAGTCTGTGCCAGGTAAAAATTCATTAGGCGGATAGATTGGAGAGGACGAGGGGGGAAGGGGGGGTGCTGGGAGAGAACAGGTGGAGGGGGGAGGTGGGGAGGGAGGGAGGTGGGGAGGATGGGGGTCAATGCTAATGCCAGTCTATGGAGAAATTTCTCACTGTGATCCAATCATTGTTTCTTTAGCGCGCGGCTCGCCACTTATGGAAAGAGTTAGTTGTTGTTCTGTAAACTTCTCTGCTGGGCCGCGAGGTCAGGAGGCGAAACTCTGCTCGAGTGAAACTTATTTCAAACGCTGCAAATTGTGCAACTCGTACAAACTCGCCGCTCCGCGTCTCGCCTCGCCGTGGGGAGGATGATTGACGTGCATTTAACGTAATGAGACCGAGCTGCAGGATCCAAGCATGACAGCGGCGAATCAAAGGCTCCCGGGCTGCTAATTGAGACGGTTGTGGTGTGTTTACTGTCCCCTCTCGGTGTCAGCCCGGTGACCCCCTGAACCGACTTGTCAGTCTCCTGCGCGAACGAACGCGTCCCTCGGCGTGAGAGGCATGTCTGGGGATCATGTCAGAAGCATGTTTTACAGCTCGTCTCGGTGTCTTTGTCACTGAGACGGAGTGACAGAGATATACTGCGGCGGAGTGGAAATAGATTTGGCTTGGAAGTGTCTGCAAATCCCTGCAGGAGTTCAGGAGATGGGAATCGTGTTGCAGTGGAGGAGGAGGAGGAGGCGCACGGTTTTGTTGCTGAACTAATTCAAACACATAAAAAATAAAGAAAAAAAAAACAAGAAGACGGGACTTTCTTCTGTCACACGGTTGTCTTTGTCTTTTCTATTTCACAGTTTTTTTCTGTAGCTGACAAAGTGAATTAGCTATTCCGCTGATGTAATATGAGAAAGCAGGACAATCTCTGGCATCCGCGACTCCGCGAACAGAGACTGTAAACTCTACAAATTGCTCCGATGTTCCGCCGTTGTCACATTATTTATCCTCCGTTTTAAATATGGCCTTTTTGTCGGATTAATAATAATTTATAGTGAGAGATTTCACTTGGAACGTGAGCCCATCCTTCACTCTTTCTTTTTTTTTTTCCTCCTCCCCTCGTGGTCACTTGTTAAATAATCTCGCTCCGTCTTATTCTCCGTCTCTCAGTTTTGTTTGTTTCCCGCTGGCCTCGCGGGACAGCCAGAGACAGACAGCCTTGCCAGATTCATTTTCTGATCAAAGCTGTTTGATTTGGTCAATTTTGCCACATTGGAGACGTTCTCTATTACTGAGATAAATAGCCTTGGGCTAACTGTCAACGAAAACTTGTAAGCTAATAAATTATTCCAATTTCTTCCAGCTGGATTTCTCTTGGGAGCCAGCCTCTTGGAAATACACTTTTTGATTAGTAAATTTCTGGCCTTGTGTGTGTGTGTGTGTGTGTGTGTGTGTGTGTGTTTTTGGGCGTGCATGTGTGTGTGTGTGTGTGTGTATGTCCGGACATTGGGATGTGTCGTTTTTGATTAGCGGGCAGGCTCGTGGAGTGGAAGGCGGCAGAGGGGGCTGTCAGTAGAAGGAGGCCTCTAATGCATTATGCATTGACAAGGCTTTGGATCCTGCCACCTTCGCTGGCACGCCGGGGAGCGGGAGGCTGGGGCGGTGCTCACCTGAGGGGCCTCTGCTCTGCTCGCCGGCCCCCCCCTCCCCTCCCTCCCCGAACCATCCCCTCGTGCCCCTGGGAGAGGAAACTTTGACAGAAGCCAGCTCCCCCTTCGTCCGTCTCCGACAACCCCCAGGTGTGTGCTCTTTCTCCATCTCTGACTGATGCGCACAAACATGTACGTTCAAGGCAAACACACACACACATATACGTTCAAGGCAAACACACACACACTTTCTCTTCTTGCTCTTGGCCTGGAAATGGGCCGATGGGCAGAGAAAGTGTGTCATCAGCAGAAACGGACAGACTGAGAGGACATGACTGATAGGCTGGAGGGGAAAATTGATCGGCTCCACGTCTCCCAGCCAGGCAGTCTGTCCTCTTTCCATCGCTCCATCCTCCTCCTCCTCCATCCTCCTCCTCCTCCTCCTCCTCCTCCCTTGGCCTGTCTCCCCACTCAGCTAGCCCTGGTGACTCAATAAGGCTCAGCATGCTCCACATCTCTAGCCCTGCTCGGCTGGGTTTAGGCCGGAGCAGATAAATAGGTGTATAGTGTGTGTACGAGCACCAAAGCCACACACGCCATTCATCAACCTACCAAAACTGTCCCTAGATGATTACCTCTTCCAAGCTCCCCCCCAAAACCAGGGGGAGGGAGATGGAAGGGGGGGGGAGATGGTAAATGAAACTTTTGAGGGGTCAGTGGTTTTGTACTTTGGCTATTCATCTTCTCTCTCACCTCGCAGGGCTCTGAGAACGGCAGGAGTGCTGCTGGGTAATTACCTCTCAGCGTGCCGCACTGCTTCATTATGTCCTGCAACTCCAATCCACTGAAACATTTGTAATTTAGTCTGGGAAGCTCCGCGCAGGCCATGCTGAGAGCGAGATGGCTGTGCGTAGACGCCCGTGAACGTTGTGTGTGTCGGTGCGACCCGGGGCGTCCGGGGGTAATATGTGCACGCATATCATTGGTGGGGATCGTTTCTATCTCTGCCCGGGCCCCGTTTAGGAAATGAATCGAAATTTAATTCATCAGCTGCAAGAGATTGCCCATTATTTTCAATGAGCATTGTTTTTCAAATCTGGGATTGGGTTTGCATTTACGGGGGCCCCGGCTGAATGCAGAACAAGAAAACGAAAGTACACATTCAGCTGAATATTGTGTTATTTTGACATCCTCTGCAGCCACTGCTTAAAGAAACCGACCAAGTCTCGACAGCCGTTCTTCATGCTTGACTTCAGCAGGACACCAAAGAGTCTGGAAATTGACTAGGACTGTCCAGGTTCCACGTCTTTGCCGCGGCGACCTCCAGCTAATCGTCCTACGCACCATCCCACTGGTCAGTCGGTAGGTTGAACCCACAATGAGCTCCTTAGCATGCACACAGACTCACACATTCCCATGTTGTCCGGGCTGATGTGGACTCTGAGATGAGAGGACGGATGGATGAACAGGCCTTTGTTTTGACAGAGCCGGCGGGACTGGGGTTACAGTCCCTGGCGCCAGATGTGTTTTCTGATCTTCTAAAGGCTCTGACGAAAAAGCACAGAGCTGTCACTCAAGTGGCTTTGACTGTGACGCGTGTTTTACCACTCACTTAACGCTAACTTACAAGAAACAGGTGAAGCGCTTTAACCTCCTGAGACCCTGCGTCCTCATATGGGGACATTAACTTATTTTTAAGCTTATTCTGCTTCATTTAGACCTGTTGTCCTCACAAGTGGACGCTTTAGTCTGCCACCTAGAGGTAGCAAAGGGTCAACACACTAGTCTATTTATTTATGATTAATAACTTTTCCAGTTTGATATCACTCACAAATTTAACAAATTCAATCAATAGTAACGAGCTACGACATCACTAATTAGCAAGTAGTCGTTTGAGGACGTTGGGATTTCATTATTTGTAATTGTGTCTTTTTGTACGATGAATAGTTTTGTATTTACACAGGGTGACTGAACAGCAAAATAATCACTGTGTCCACATATGAGGACATCGTTCTTTTCAAAATACTACTCCTGTTAAAAAGATGCTTCGTTGTTTTACTTCTAAGGTCCTACTAATCCTAGTTACCTTTGAGAAATTAAAAATGCATACCAAACAAAAACTCAGGTCTGGGCAGGTTAAAGAATAACACTTTTAAAGGCTGGAAAGTGCTAATTATTGAGCTAATGCTAAGATAAATGCCCTAAGCTGCAGTTCCTCTAATGGCCACTAGAGACTGACTCCAAAATTGAATCAATGTAAATATTCATATTTAAAACGTCCAACTTTACAGCAGAAATAAACTATGTTTCTTTATTTATGATGGCTCCATACACAATTAATGTACCTGTCTACCTCAGCACTGAGATTTAGAACCATTCTTCATGTTTTCAACGCCAATTAGGGTTGGTCCATAATTATCGTTAAATCCAAGCCCATTTTCTAAGAGAACGTTTCTCAAACTTGACTAGACATCATATTTGTTTGGGACTATTTTCACTGGTGTACATAATAAGACATGTGATGCTCAGTTATCCAGAGAATGTTCCAGCCACAACTGATTTTTGTTGTCAGCAAATCAATGAAAATATGACAACTGGTCCGTCTCTCACAACTTTTTTGTCACATGTATAGTTTTAGCTACAGGGAGTTATTTTTTTTACCCCCCAAAATAGCTTGGCACTGGTGCTAAAAATGGCCAAAGTGGGAGGCTGTGGCTCAGGTGGTGGAGCGGATACTCCAGTAATTGCAGGGTTGGCGTTTCAGTCCCTGGTCAGACTGAAGACTGAAGTGTCCTTGGGCAAGACGCTGAGCCTAAAGTTGTCCACGGTTGCCGGTGAGCACCTCAGCAGCTTCTGGCAACGGAGTGTGAAAGGGTGAAACGCTGCGAAGGCATTACAAGCACTGCTACGGTAGACATGATCTGTGTAAGCACAAATCATTTACCAGTTACTTATGTGGGAATAAGAAGCGCATTTGTTTGGAACTACTTTTCTCAGCGGAATGATACGCATGTGAAGCGTTAGCTGGTGTTTCTTGGAGCAGGATGATGGGATTGAAATTGAAATAAACTACAGTTGAAGGTGTGCGTGGCCTGATTTATCCCCAGCCTCAGATTTAACTTGTTGCTTGCTGTGTTCACCGATCAGCCATAACATTATGACCACCTTCCAAGTCTCGCTTAGAGAGTTGTGATTCATCAGAGAATGGACATGGGCCTTCTGAGGGTGTCCTGTGGTGTCTGGCAACAGGATATTGTTGGTGGTGGGGGGTTATTTGGGTCCAGATACTGAAGTGTTACTGCAGCCATCAATAAATACGTTTACATACACATGAAAAAAATGAATTATTGCCTTAATCCAACTTTAACTGGACAACTTAAGTGCATGTAAACACATTACGTCGACTAAAATCAGACTTCTTCTTATCCGATTAAGACGGGCTGATATTGGAAATAGTTTTTCTCTGGCATGTATACAGTTAAATAGACTTTTAACTAGACAATGCACAGTGCACATGCACACAAGAAAGCCGGTCGCAGAAGAAGAAGAAGCTAAACGGAGCTGGTAGAAGAATCACCTGAGGGATAGCGCCGTCTTATCTGCACCATAAGTAGATATTAAAGAGCTGCACTAGTATCCATGTTGTTGTTGATTGAAATGAACGACTCTTGTTTATTATATAACGTAAAAAGGGGGCCGTATTAACCCGCTGAAAAGAAATATATCGCCACCTAGTGTGGAGGGGGAGGAGGACACGTTCCTGTCAGTTATTCCATTTTCTTCCATTATCTCTGCTGCATGTAAATTGGGACAAGGACCATGAATGCTCCTGAATTTGCAGCGTAGGTTCATTAAGCTGTGCATGTAAACGCACTGAAGGAGTATAATTGCTATGGGGTGGGGGTGTCTGGTCTGGTCTAGGTGGGGGCTACATGTCTAATAAGTCCAGGTCCAAAAGTTTCCCAGCAGAACACTGGATTTTAATCCTCCTGTCAGTGGTTTTAATGTTGTGGCTGACCGTGCTTAAAGGGACATACTTTTCTTTTTTTTTTTTTAAAGCCCAGTTTAAATTTTTTCATTGTTGCACCAACTCACACACACACTCACACTCCATTGTCATCTGAGAGTTCCTCTAACTAAGCAGCTCCCAGACAACTCCCTATTAGAGACTGTTGGCCTCTAATCTGCTAATCAGAAAACTCATTTTTCCTCTATCCGTGAACTCCCAGCAGACCACAACACACACACACACACACACATTCATGTTTACACACACACACACACACACACAAACACACTGATGTGTTGCTCCTGTAAGAGGCGGGGCCTTACAGTATGAAGAAGAAGAAGATCTCCCCTCCCTATCTCCCCCACGTCTCCCCCACCTCAGTGGAGAGGAGAGAGTGTAGGGAGGGCAGGAGCAGCCAGCTGGGTTGTAGGAGTAATAAAGAAGGAGAATCAATAGGGCATGCAATGGAGCCAAGGTGCTGCCATTCATCACGCCGCCTCCCTGACTCCCATCATTCATCATGCTCAATGAGGCAGCAAATAGGAAAATGACTATTTGTATCAAACACATCTGCACTCATCCACCAAGGTATTTTATTCCCATTAACTCTCAGAGTAAAATACGCACAGGGTTGTTGTTTTTTACCCCCCACCCCCCCCCCCACTCCTCCTCATCCTCCCATCCTCCTCCTTCCTCTGATTGTGTGTGTCTGCCTCGTCTTTGTGTTGTGTCTCTCTGTTTGTAAAGAGTAGCGGCGGCGGCGGCGGCGGCGGCGGTGGTGGAGGAGGATTTCTCGTGTTTGATTTCTCTCCCTCTCCTGCTCTCTCTCTCTTTCTCTCTCTCTTTTCTTTCCCCGCAAATATTTCTACGGCTCAACAACCACACCCACATCCCCACCCACCTCAACCCCTCCCCTCCCAGGTCCCGCACCCGCCTCCCCATCATCTTTTATGTGCTGTCATTGGCGGCGTTTTCATGGATGTCTTTATTCTCAAAAACACCGACACACACACACCAAACACACTCACACATGCAGCAAGGCCGATGCTATTTGCCTTTTGGAGTTTACGCTGCTGTAATAAATCTCGGCGCTTGACTCTAAGTGCAGGCTGTATTATTCCAGAGTGGCTTATCCGTGCCTTTGCTCTATAAATTACCCGTGCCAGGTAAGATGGAGGTGCAGCCCGGGCAGCTAAAGGCTGGATGGGATGCAAATGTCGGGGACTATCATCATTATAGTGTAATACCCCGTGAAATGGTGGGATCATTACAGTCTATGGCGGGATCATTATTGTCTATGAGCTTTATGAGGTTCTGTGGTGGGTGGGGGGGGGGGATGCAGAGAAGTGGGATGCTCGGTGTGGGGGGGGGGGGGCGGGAGAATGGACTCATCCCTCCTCTCCCTGGTTCTCTCTCTGATCCAGACCCCTCAACCTTTTTTTTACATTAAACCGCCGCTGTTTGTTTTCGAGGCTGCTCCCCCGGTGGCGACCCCCCGTCACGTCACCGCGGCCCCGCGGTTCTAATTGGATCTGTCAAATTCTAATTGATGTGGATGATCCTCAAAACACCAAAACATAAACACGCAGACTCTCATTAAGATGAAAACGATGCGGTTTGCAGGGGGCTGCAGAAAGCGATTTGCAGAAACACCTTATTTCATCATAACATCTAAACACATGAACATTATAACGGCTTATAATGTGCAGATTTTATTCATGCACGTGTTCAAAACTGAAACTCCTCCTTTGGGCGTCCCAGAAAACTAAAACTAATCCCTTTGTGTCTGCTTAAAACTGCAGGATAGTGCGTTTTTAATATGTTTATATGGAAAATTACACAGAACTTAATTGTTTGTTCATTTATTTTTGGCATAACTGTAGCATAAATAATCACACTACATGAATAAACCTGTAAAAAATATTAATAAAATAGCATTTAAATTGGCGGCTCAGATGAAAACCACACTTGTTTGATTTGATTGATTACTCAGGGGCCCGTTCTGTGGGAAGGAGCATCTGTGCAGAGATGCTAACGCGTTAAATAAAAGTGTCTGACTAGCCATTTTAAAAGTTCTCATCTCATTTTCTTCTCCCATATTAACCTTCGTAATAGAGGCTGCAGAGCATTTCTGTGATGAGATGAAGCCAAGTAGCTTAAATCGTCTGGTGAAGGTGCAGAAATATCCTGTACTTTAGACTCTAAACGAGCTCCAAATATGATGGTTTTGGTGATGCATTTAAATCAGCTGTGATGTAACTTTACTTTAAATCAGGGGTTCGGTTTAAGCGGCTAAAACTGAAATAATCGAAATAAATACTAAGATAAGAGAGAGAAACTGAATGAATATTCAGAATGTTACATGTTACACAACCGTAGTCACATCAAGAAACACGTGAATTGTAAAAACTTTATTTAATTTGCACATAATTGATTTTCCGAGTGGTATCACTGCATTATAGCCCTTTCTGAGAGAAGCTAATATGAACTGCTGGTGTAGTTCACTACTAAAGAGACTGTATTTCATTCAATCAAGATTAAAATGTGTGGTTTTAAATAGACGACCAGGGCTGTTTCCGGACCCTGTGGGGGCCCCAGGGCAAGAGGCACCTTGCACATTTTCCTTTTAAAACTGATGGTGGGTCATGAGACAATAAATACTTTTAATGTAACACACATTCATACTTACCACTATCTTGTTTTTATTTCCATCCTCCTCTTGTTTTTTTTATGTGTTTTCTGAGAAGTAGTTTCACTTACTTTTGTCCTATCATGTCAGCTAGTAGGGAGACTCCCCCCAGTGTGTCGTCGCTGCAGTGTCTGTAGGGGTTCCATCACTGTCAGTCAGTGTGTTTACATGCACAGCTTGATCGATCTACGCTCGAAATTCGACTTTCTAAATGTGGTCCTTGTCCCAGTTTACATGCAGCAGAGAAAATCGGGTAACTGACGGGAACATGTCCTCCTTCCTCCTCCACACTAGGTGGCGATATGTGTCTTTTCAGCGGGTTAATACCATGTTAATATGGCCCCCTTTTATCTGGTTGACCTATTGCATTCATGCAGCAGACCGACATTTCAAGCATGCACACATCGTTGTCCAGTTAAAGTCCGACTAAGTTGTATACGTATCGGAGAAAATGGATTTCCAATCACAGTATGTGAATGTCTTAGTTGGATAAGGAGAGCTCTCATTTTAGTCAGAGTAACGTGTTTACATGCACTTGAGTTGTCCAGTTAAAGTTGGATTAAGGCAGTAATTTGCTTTTTGTTTTTGTTTTTGCACGTGCACATAAACGTACCGACTGATATGGACTGATATCGGTTAACTCGGGTCCCTAGACCATTGCCTAGTTTACCTGGCCACTTGCAGCGACCCTGTAGACGACTAACCACTGAGTCCAGTTTAGCTGTTTTAGCCTGGTTTTAGTTTACGTTTTTTTGTTTTGTTTTGTTTTTTTGTCAATAAATCAACCACGAAAACACAAAAACTTGTCGCTCCGATACGGATCGGTGCTAAAATGTAAGTCACAAAATCTGGAAAGTTTTATTATTGAGAGAGAACCTCCTGCAACAGTACATTGAACTTGTGATTTAAGTCAAAAGTATTTGGACGCCGCTGCAGCTTCCTTTTGTGCCTCAAAACAACAAGTCACACACTCAGTATCTTAGCGTTTAGTCGAATGCGCTCGTTGTTAGTGTTTTTTTTCCTCGACACTAGTAACTATCTGCTTCTCATCAAGAAAGAATTAAGATCCAAATTATCCAAGTGAAGTGCGCTTAACTCCTCTAAAAGCCACAAATATCTGCACTTAGTTCGCTAATTGAAAAGATGCCCCGAGGTCGTGTGGTTGATCTTTCCTCACATGCATTACGAGAATTAAAAAGGTGTGAAATCATTTTTTTTTTTAATGTATATATAATTAGAGGAAAGTCTAAGTTTGTGTTTGTACTTAGTCCACTTGTGGACTAATTACATAATATTATATATATATATATATTTTTTTATGTATGGAGCTTAACTGAACTCGCCATCAGTTCTTTACCTGAGCATCTTTCAATATGAACAACTTTTCTTGTTACAGCTCAGATTCTCACTGCAGGCATAAGTTATGTAAAACCTTTTTTCTTTTTTCTCTCTTTCTCTTTTAAATCACCTCCATTTGGTCTGCAGCCTGCACCCCACTTCCACTTCCACCCCTCCCCTCCCCTCCTCTCCTCAGGGAGCAGCCAGCAAAGTCACAGACTGCAGGAACAGACCTTTCAAATTCATAAAATTCATAGGATTTTTCACAAATGAATGAACACAATTTTCTACCAATTTCCTCATTATGCAAATATGCAAAATATCGCATTTAGGCCAATTAGGGCTCCACACAGTTCCAAATTTGACCGTTTAAGCCGTAATTGCAGAAACTATCAAATAATTACCGCCGCTAATTGTGAATATTTGTGACAGATACAACAAATTCTCGCGCAAATTACATTTTATTCAAGGAGCCGCCGAATGCCACAGCAACTTTTTTTTATTTATTTATTTATTTTAATTTTTTTTCTTTTTCTCATCTCACTCGCACAGTCTAATTTAACTTACATAATAAAGCGGATTGAGTGCTTGTTATCGAATTTGAACAATTCATAAGGCCGTAATGTGGAATGATGAAAGTAAATTGGTCCAGTATTTTACCCGTCCTTCCTTCGCTGGCCTTTTTCTATTTGTGGGAAAAAGTGTCTCCCGTTATTACTGGAGGTGTCACAGAATCTTTCAGACGGAGACGGGAGCTGATAAATGGTGATGGGCTCTCATCACCAGGCATCGCTCCTCCTTGTGCAGGGAGGGATGCTTTCACAAATATATATATATATATTTATATTTGTTTTATTTTTTTATGTGTTAGCACTAACAATATAATAAAGCATTTTGTGACAAAACCCTTTCTTTCTTTCTTTTGCCTGTGCTATAATAAACTGCAGGGAGCAGCGGGTGCTACATTCAGGGAAGGTCATCCTTGGACACGGACATCTATTCTACCCCTCCCGCCCCCCCTCAGTACTAGACACAGGCATTTATAACTGTCTTGCTGGTGACCCGTTAGCGGATTATGGATGTCCCCCTCGGGCAGTGATTTGTTTAATCCGTGGAAATGGTCCTGGTGCTATGTAAACAAGCCAAGTGCAGAATGAAGGTGGCCGCCCAAGCATGGCGGTGGAGGCCCCTATTTGTCAGGGACCCTTCATAAAATACGAGGTTGGTGTTGGAGATGTGATGTCTTCATTTTACGCAGAGGGCAAAAAGACTAAAAGGCAATTCCAGAGCAAATTTTTAGCTCATTGTAGCTACTTCCACTAGTGCTGCTGCTGCTGCAAAAAACAAAGAATAATGATAATAAATAAAAATAAAAGGATGGAATTAAACGCACTTTTAAGTTTAAGTTTTATATTGTATCCGTCATGTCAATTAATTAACAATCAGAGAAGAAACTGAATGATTTATTTATTTTTTTGCTTTTTCTAAATAAGAAATTAGTTTATTTATCTTTATAATTTTTGTGCTCTCTTTTTTTTTGACATTTTCAGGTATGTTGCTGTCCTGCAGAGAGTTGTATGAGACATGTCCACTAGGAATGAGGCAAGTGTCTGCTGGTGGTTAGCTTAGCTTAGCTTAGCTTAGCTTAGCTTAGCTTAGCTTAGCTTAGCACAATGAGTCCGGATGAAGTTAACAAATCTTATCTTAGTTTAATTTAGCTTAGCACACTGAGTCCAGATGAAGCTAACAAATGTTAACTTAGCTTAACTTAGCTTAGCACAATGAATCGAAATGAAGTTAAAAAATATTAACTTACCTTAACTTAGCTTAATTTAGCTTAGCTCAATGAGTCTGAATGAAGTTAATAAATGTTAACTTACCTTAACTTAGCTTAACTTAGCTTAGCACAATGAATCCAGATGAAGTCAACAAATGTTTCTTTCAAATGTTTTTATTGTGTCACATGAGCGACGCCCTCTTGTGGTATTCACAGTGGTAACTTAACATAATTTAATTCCTTCAGGTTTTTTAATTTGATCACATGACTGACAGCCTCATCCTTTTATTGGGCTTTTAGAATTCCTATATTAGCTTATCCAGACGCTAGCTTGCTAACACCAAAATTTTCCAAGCAGTGGGCCTCCTCACCAACGCCGCCACCTCTTGAAATTACCCATGAGTTTAGTGTGAAGAACTTCCAATAAATATCCTGAGCATTTCCTGAACCAAGAACATGAGTCACTCACCACCACAGTCATTATGCTAAGAAAAGCTAAGCTAATATTCTCTTCCTTTAAATCCAGCTTTAAAATTCTGCAGACAGCTGTTCAAGTTAATTAGTTTCCATTTTTGTTTTCACATGACTTTTAATTGCACCATTTAAACGACGATATGCGCAAAAAAATAAAAACACTAAAGCCTCAGTGCATTAAAATCCATTTTAGATTTCGTGTCATTAAGTTACATGTAAACTGATGAACTCTGGATGAGTCCTGTGTTTTATAACCTCCTGCAGAAACACACACGGCTGCAGCACCGGACCCTCACGGAGAATGATTCTGGGAGTGAATGGAGATGAAGGAGGGGATATTAAGTCACTCTATATAACATCCAGGACACAATGCTGCAGTGATTGATGGGGACAAAGTGGGAACAGCAGGACTGGTGAAAGAGAGGAGGGGGGGGGGGGGGGGGGGGGGTCCTTGGAGACAGCGAGGGGGTGGTGAGTAAATATGGGAGAAGGGAAGGAGAGAAAAAGGGAGAAGAGAGGAGGTGAACAGAGAGAAAACACATTTCAGGAGAGACCAGGTAGAGTTTGGAGTCTATTTGTATGAGTAATCAGCCGCCCGTCTCCCGGCTAACACACACCCGGCGCTCTCCCTCTCTGTCAGCCGTGTTTACTCACTGATTTTCTCAACAAGACAGCCATTGACACTGGATGGATGGGGCTAATCCGACACAGAGAGGAACAGCTCTGCCGGGGTTACAGGTCTTGAGATGGAGCAGCCCCAGACACGCTCCCCCCTCGCCTAATCTTCCGGCAAATATTTATCACTATCAATTTGGCCTGACTCCGTGACATTAAAATACCGCGTATAGATAACCTCTCGCTCGGAGAATCGATCGCGGGGATCCCGCCCGCTGCCTCGTCCAGGCCCCCGTCTCCCTGGTGCACATCACACCTGATACCGAGCAGGTCGTCTGTGCTGCTGGTGCTGATGATGATGATGATGATGCTGACCAGGGAGGCCTCATATGCATTTTAATAGACAGGGGTGCATCCCCCAAAAACAGACGTCCAGGGGCCTAAAGGGGAACTGATACATTTTACTACAGAAAGAGACTTTTGTTTCTGTTTTCTTTAACCCTCATGCATCAAACTAACACACTCAACTCAATAAAACAGCCTGCGAAGCTCAATAACACAAACACGAATCAAAAAACAATAACATTTTATGCTATAATGGGGAAATTATACAATTTTGACTGTTTTTTTCTTTTCTCAAAAAGTAAACTATATTATTGCAAACTTAGAGATTATGTTGTTTATAATTATGGCTATGAGATTTAAAAAATAATAATAATAAATAAAAATGTGGTTATAATGGGAGTCAATGGAACATTTTTGTCAAGAGGGTAAACAAATTTAAATCTGATGTTACACAAAAACTAATAATGCTGCATCCAAGTCAGTATTTTTAAATAATCTCGGTCATATACAAAACTGATTTTGAAAAAAATGCCCTAATTTATATAAAAATAATAAAAATAAGTAATGTTTTTTGACTTTAAGTAAACTTTAAATGCCCAAAATGATTGAATTTTTGGTAGTTTTGAAAAGTGCTGAAGTGGTTTATGCAGATTTTTCTTTTTTTTTTTTTAATTTAAAAATGCATATTAATTAGTGAGTTTGTTTTATTAGATATTACCATGTAATTGCTCAAGAGGGCAGTAAATTAAACTGATGCCTTAATAATAAACATTCAACTCTTCTTAGTTTTTGAATCACAAAATCTACTTCAAGGAAAAGGAACCAAAAATATAAAGTGTCTATAAAGCTTCACTGATAATGACCTGAAATATTATCAAGATGTAATTTGTATTTTCACTATTTATACATCAACAGCTGATATGAGAAATAAAACTATAGTTCAGTTTATTTATGTCAAGCAGTTTTAACTCAACGTACACACATCATCATTATTAATATTATAAAGTCTGCATATACACTTTATCTGTTAGTCATTATTAAACATTATGCAGAAAGACACAAATGAGGCATTTAGTAATAATGTGATAATAATTTGCATAAAGTTATGAAATTCTGCTTTAAGATATGGTCACATATAATATAATTTCCTCTTATGTATCTTTAATTTCTACGTTTGCTCTCCACTTACAGCTAATACAGTGTTTTATCATCTTTTTAAATGATCCCTAACTTGTTCTCTGCTGCTTTCATTTGTTTTTCCCAGTATTTTAAAGAACCTAAGTACATTTACTGAGGTTGTGGACGGGTTTAAAGTACTAGTACTTGGGTCTAGTTTGAATATAAATAGACTGTTGCCCATAAAGTTGGGATAATTTTGCTCCTTCCTTTTTTTTATTCCTATTTTAACACATCAGTTATATGTTTGAGATCAGTCGATAAAGTTTCGAGAAGATAAACACCTTAACTATCAAGAATAAATGTTCACAATCATTTCACAAGAAGAGGTAAAAAAAAATCTTTGATTCCAACTTAATGTGCAACAGTGGATTAAAAGTATTGGATGTTGTCTGTGATAATAATGAATTCTTCTATTACAGTGATGCACAGAAAGATGCTGCGCTCACATTTTGCTGATGACACATATTTCTAATTAACTCAGATTTTCACAGCTTGATTATTTTTCGCGCTGCCGCTGGTTTAGAAGTATTTCAGTAAATGATGTGAGCGTTGCAGATGAATAAACAGAACAAACCGAACCAACAAGCTGTGACATGTGGATTTGTTAAAAAATCAGACTCCAAACCGTGGCCAAAAAAAAAAAAAAAAAAAAAAACTGGAGCTATAAATGATGAATAACAGTCTTTCTCTGTCTCTTTGTCATTTAGATTTACATTAAAATGAATTTTCGGTGCAGTGGCTCAGAGCACAGCAGGAATACTGACAAACAAACAAACAAAAATATAGAATAAATACACATGTAAAAACTAATTACAGGGCAATTACAGGGTAATATCTGATAAAACAAACAAACTGAATAAAAATGAATGCCACTGATGTAAAGTGTAGTAAAATAAAACACCTTTAATGTGTCACTGTCACCGTGAGAGATGTTATTTCCCCAACTTTATTAGAATTCATGTGGAAATCACAGAAATATTCCAACAGAAGGCTGCGGGGTGGAGGTGCGGGGTTATGCGTGTGTTTGTGCGTGTGTGTGTGTGTGTGTCCTCCCTCTCTCTCTCTCTCCAGACAAACTGTGCCCCTGTGTGAGAGAGAGGGGAGAGAGGGGGGAGAGAGGGAGGGTACCAGCTGATTCTCTCGCCCCTGCCTCCTCTTCCTCTCGCTCCTCGCTAATTGACCGGCAGCGTTCATGCGCACATTTCCCACTAATTTCACATTTGCTATTCCAGCAGCGGCCGAGGCACGTCTCGAGGAATACATCTCCCCCCTTTCACACTATATGCTGCAGAGTCCATCAACTGATGCCCCCCCCCCCCCCCCACCCCCCATACCCCTCCTCCCCCCTCATCCTCCAGTTATAAATTACCTGTTTTGTTTCATAATCAAATCTCTTCGATTCCGCCTTGTTCTCTCACACGCGAGCTGGTTCTGATAAATAAAATAAATGAATTGACATGCGATTTGTGTGATATATAGATGTATAAATATATAGATATATGGATATAGATATATAAATGTATAGATATGGATGTGCCCAAGCGCGCACGCTCACAAAAGACGCACGTGGACGCGCGCGCACGGCCAGGCGCCGCGTCAGAAAACTCCAAAGTCATTCAGTTTGCTCCAATCATTACAATTAGCCGTGAATTATCACCGGACTCTGACAGACGTTCCTTGTAACTCTCTTTTATTTCCACCCCGCGCTAATCAGCGGCTCTCATTACAAACGCTGATTAAACTGCAAATTACCCAGCAGCGGCCCGTCCGCGCCTACCAGCGCCTCGCTCAATATCAATTAGGTCCAGCAGCCCCGTCTGTGGTCTCCGCGGCGCTTCCAAATGCTTGATAGTGCCACTTATTAGTTTGGAAAACTCGGAAAATACCAATAATCAACGGCCATGAAGCTGCGGGGAGAGAGCCCGGGGTTTTCCCCCCTCAACGCTCACATGCAATCACACGAGCTTTGCCTGGTGTAGGATTTCTCTGCTGATCTGCACACAGGCCTGAGAGCAGGAACCTCCATGACTATATACACACACACATATATTGCATTGGAGTAATAAACCTACACTAATGCATAGCAAATCTCCAATTAGCCAGATCACAGGGAGGATAAACGGATTCCTGCCTCCTTGTGTTAACCTGTGTTAGTATAATACAACTAATATTATAAATGCTTTTTGCATTAGAAGCGAGTAAATAAATAAATAAATGAATAAATGCCTTCAACCCAGAGTTCAAAGACAGAGGACTGGTGGATAGAAGCTAATGAAACGTGAACATGATACAAAGTTAAATTTATCACAGAGAAACCTTTTCCACCCTTTTCCTACTTGTATAGGTCATTTTTTTTGTTCATGCATTAACGCCGCATCCTTCTATTGTCTTTTTTTTAAAATCCACAACAGCTCCTCGCATTTTTTAATAGATTTAAGTGTTAATCACGTAAACGAGTGCAGCTGTCCAATGAATAGTAATAATATTTGTCTTCTCAAATGCATGGATGTGTTTTACACGTGGAACATAATGTCACTTAAACGCACGATGAGCACAACAGATAAATTACTTTTTTCATGTTGGTATTTAATTTACTTTTACTGTGGTGAACTTAAGTTTATTTTTAAAGTTCTTTTTTTTTTATTGTTGGACTGATTACGCACACATACAGTATGTTCTCCGACACTAAACAAACTGATTTAATGAATTATTTTCAGCGTTTGGGGGCTTTTCTGAGCTGAAATCAAAGGTTCAGGAGGTGGCATCACAAAAAAAGTCACATGACAAACAGTCCCTTGTTTGTCTTATTGCAGCATGTGCCAGATATGTGCAGTATGTATGTAGAGTGGCATTATAATTGAGGGAAATAAGCCAAAATGATGCAAAACCAGTTATCAGTGCAGGAGAAAAACAGCACAAACGTCTGCTTCATGGTGCATTTTGTCAAATTTGATTTCAAATGTGCCCATGTTAACCTCCATCACTGACACTATAACATTCAATTATTTTTTTAAGGCATAAAAGCCACGAACACTAAAGATGTGATTAACACAATTAATGGAAAGACTGGAGAATATAGAAGCTATTCTATGTTTCACGGCCTCGAACACGGTGTAAATTTCCTCCCTCTGTCACGCAGCAGATGCTGCTTCTTCCCTCCACCGCCGACTTCGCCGCTAATCACTCGTAGGTTTGCTTGTTGTGATCAGCTGTGACGAGCAATTAGGACGTTTAAAGTCGAGTTTTAAACCTTCTGCGCGTAATTAGTGATCTGCCGCGTTAAAGCCGCCGATGTGCAGGAATGTCGTAAACTTTTAATGGGGCTGGCAGAAGTCTGGATTCTAATAATAAATCTATATTTTTTTTTTTGACACAAGCAGCCTCCTCAGAAATACTATGAAATTGATTCTTTTTTCATAGATCACACGAATCAATATCAGATGCACAAAGATTCAAATGATATTGAGTGCGCTGTCTCCGTACCACGGCTCTAGAAGGCATGTCAATTGTTTAGCTTAAGTGATATACTGTGTAAATAAAGCGATTGGCTCATTGTGAGACTTATAAACCTGAACTCACACAGAGTGTCAAAGGTTTCTGTATATAGAGTTTAATTCTTGCAGAAACTAAATGTGAAAGCTGCACAGAGAGCAGTGGAATCCAAACAAATCTTTTTTTTAACTTTTAGATGTAGAACAATGAACGAGACGAGCTGGAGAGCGCATAAAGTTCTCCTTTGGGGGAACGGACACGATACTAATGTTTGAAATGTGCAGTTGTTTGCATGGAAAAGATAAAATGTAGTTAAATAAACGGCTAGACCTTAACAGCACCTGACAGCCACAACATTATGACCACTGACAGGAGAAGTAAATAACATGGACCATCTCTGACAGCTCAGTGTTCTGCTGGGAAACTTTTGGACCTGACATTCATTCATGTGGATCTTACTTAGACTTGTAGCACCCACCTAGACCAGACCAGACCCCCACCCCTCCTTGATGGCAGCAGTCGTCCCCAGCAGGATGCAGCCCAACATGTGCTTTAGGACCAACTCAAAAAACATGAAGAACATCACAATGTGTTGCCTGGTCTCCAAATTCACTAGATACCAAACTGATCCAGTATCTGCAGGATGATCCACAGAGGTCCCTCCCCTCAGCTCATACACAAAGGCACTTAGTTTGTAAAATTGTCTCAATATGACGCCATGCCCAAGTTACCAGGAGATAACTAAGAGTTTATAAAAATAATCTCAACAGTCTCATAATCAGGTGATTGGATGTAGTCGCTGATTGTTTAGAAGCTACCGCACTCATGAGTCAGTTTCTTTGACACCTCTTCTGGCAACAGACACATCAGGACCAGGGTGAGCAACATAGCAAGAAGTTCAGACACTATGACTGAACATTCACATGTTATTTTTTGGCTCGGTAAAGATTTAAATACGAAATTTAGTAAGCGGAGAAACAATCTGCATGCATCCTACCGCTGTGGGGTTCTCAGTAGTGGTGGGATCAATCTATAGTATAAGTTAATATATTAAAAAAAAGATCAAAAGATAAAATCAGGAAAGAAAGGTTATGTCCAATAAGACAAAAACAAACAAACAAACAAAAAAACACCAACACAATATGCAGTTAATGTACATGCATGTGCAATTACTGGGGTATTTGTATGCAAAATACACACAACTATGCACAATGCTCATTAGCACTCGATAAATAATGTTACAAACATTTATTGACAGTGTCATCTGCACAGACCAGGGTGCATGTGACCACTGACAAGGCATTAGATTATTATATTTTATGGTATGTTGTCTTATTTAGTGTCGCGTTAGAGTTGATGAGGATCAAAAGTTTAGGTGCAGCAGTTTCAAGATGTTGCCCAAATGCACGTCAGACAGTTTATTATTATTATTATTATTATTATTATTATTGGTATTATTATTATTATTATTTGATTCATTATGTTATTATGGTCTTTTTTGATACAGCAAGTCAAACCTATATACTGTTTATACTATTGTCCTCAGCACAAGGTAATATTTTTACAGACCTTGTAGATCCTACTGTTAAATTATATTCTCTGTGGTTTATTACATTGCATTACATTATAATTTAAGAATAAATCCAGTCTAGAGTAGTTTCAAAGGTCAATATTTACTGCACTGCTCATTCAAACCGGAAGACTCGATAATCTACTTCCAACATCGATTTATCCGCGAGCAGCTTATCCTCCTTGACGTCCAAGTTAACCAACGAGTCACGCTACTACCGGCTACTTCACAGCATCTTTCGCCATGGCAGATCCAAGAATAAGGCAAATTAAGATCAAAACTGGCATCGTTAAACGGTAAGACTGCCTCTTTGTTTCTGTTTTTGTGTTTACATATACATGCCCGCCCGGTGAGCCTCTTGCATCAGTTATCATCGGGCTAATGCTAATGCGCTAACTAGGTTAGCCTGGCTGACAGGCGGGTTCGAGAAAATTCTAAACCGCGCCGGGGGAACGTTCCCCGGACACGGTTTAAATTTACTCCGGTGCTGGAGTGCGGCCTGTGGTTCATGACTAGACTGGTGCGCAGTTTCCATTTATTTGCAGCGGCTGCTTTTCACTCTCGTTTGACGGCAGTGAGTCAACGCTTCTACCGTGACAGTAACATCTCATCGTGCCCTCACAGATAGCGTTGTGTATAATACTAATAAAAGATGCTTTTAGTCTTTTAAGCTGATTTGATTTAGTGATGCTAGCTGCGAGGCTAGCGCATGACAAAGAAAAGCTGCATTTTGTTGATGGAATTCTTTCTGCGTTTTCACTCAAACCGGTTTGTATTCGCTTGGAAATACTCTAATAAGTTTGGAGGCATTTTGTACTTTATTTTTATTTATTTTATTTATATAGCACATTTCATACACAAGTCAGCTCAATGTGCATTACATTAAAAAAAGAGGGGATACATACATTTTAAAAAAGATCAAACTGAAAAACAAACATGGGTTATAATCAGTAAGTTATACCAGGAACAATAAAAAGGCATAGAGGGGATAAAGTCTAGACTAAAGTAGGGCATCAAATAAGAGTGCACATTTTAGCACAGGGATGCTCACAGTGACACATGCTTTAAGCTAAACTTATCTAACTCTGCTCCATTTAGCATCAAAGCTCTAACAGTTTGTTTTTTTTTATTCCTCCACCCAGTCTGACCTGACTGTGCACTTTTTAGGGAGTCTCCACCATGTTGTTTTTGTGTGTGTGTGATGTCATAGGTGCCAGGTCATCGTCTCATTACATTTCTCCTACATTCCTACACAGGTGTGAGGATTTCAGTATTAGAACAATTTGAAAAGTGTTTTAATGAAAATCCACCACTTGCAGCGAGAACCAGCTGCTGATTGCGTGAACTGAACTGAACTGAACTGAAATGCAATGCAGCCTAACAAAGTGTTATACTTTTTGCACTCCATGAGAAACAAAACTTGCGTCTCCTGTTTGAATAAAGAGTTCAAAAGAACAAAGATTATGCCAAAGCATGAACCAAAGCACAGACACATTTAAGTATGAATAAAATAAAACAGCATCCTGTTTCTTACTAGAGCCAGGTTTTGTGAAAGTGTATGTTTGCATATAATAACTGAGAATAGTGCAACTTTATTTTATATTGTTTGTTTACATTAGAATATAACTTCAGTTTAAGATTTCTCTCCAAGATCTTAACTCATATTTTACTTTAATCGGTTTCTCCGCTTGTGCTTTATATGTGTGTATATATATATGTGTGTGTGTATATATGTGTGTGTATATATGTGTGTATCAGACCACAGGTCATTGTTGAACTGTCTTTCTTTTTGAATTAGATAAATCTGCAGTGTCAGTGAGGAAAAGTTGCAAACCGTGTTGCGACACCTCCAGGAAGCTTGCAAAAACGTTTATTACTTCTGAGAAACAATCAGACATGTTCAGTACAGTATAAATGTAATATAACGGAGTCGTTGTCCTCCAGCTCCTGTTTAACTAAGACGTACAGTAGACTCTGCTGTGATAATCTGAATTCATCGTAAGTCCACCGGTGTTTGTTTTTGGTGCAGCAAAAGAAACGAAAATGCACAAAGCCATGTTTTGTTATGTAGTTGGAAAAATTCAGCTGTTGCTGATTTGCACAAACGTAAAGGCGAGCTTCACCCAGCATGCACGGTGCACAGCAGATAGATTTCAGGTGGATTTCAATGTTGTACAATTTGGTTTCGATAGCGAGAGTAGGTTCATTTACCTGAATGAAAAGCCAAATGTTCTGTACGTGACAACACCCAAAAGCCTAAACTAAGTAGCCTTCCAGCTGCTCCACTTAATCCATACGTTGACCACCTCTGAATAAAAGCAGCACATAATATTCTCCAGGCTTTTACTGTGCAAAGGCAAAAGCATTGAATGAAACAAAAGTTTCAGTAAGAGCATGTTACCGCTTGAAAATGGCCTGAACTGAGGTTTTCCTTGAACTTGACCTTTTAGTCGCTTCATCCGAACGTTTAAGTTTTAATTCCATCTAGACGTGATCTAAGATTTTATCAGTGTCAGGAGTTTTAAATGTTTATGTGTTGTTTGGATCTGTGTTATAGAAGTTGATTTAACACTATTTTGAAAACTATTCATTGCAGAACCGTGGTATTAGGTTGTTGGTTTTTAGCATTTGCCACATACTAAACTGACAACTCTGTGCATACTCGCAATTTTATGTCCAATCCCATGCACTTTGTTTCTCTGCCGCGCAGTTTTTCCAGAGCTGATGGTGAATATTTTCCATCTCAGGTCTTTTGTTTGTTGCAACACAAACAAATAACACCCAATCATAATTTCTACTCCCGTACGTTACGAATAGACGGATCTGTTATGGGACTAAAAGTAGACGTTTTGATGCAGGACCTGTCTGTGAAACTCATCAAGCAGGTTAAGCCAGCAGAGTTGGCCAAATTTACCATGCTAGGATTAGAAAATATTGTAGATATTACGAGGTGTGGTGAGATAATGGGCCTCGGTGTAGCGCCCCTGAGTGTGTCTCTTATCGATCAGGCCGACGTCTAATTCCCTCCTGTCGATGGCGTTTGTGTAATGTGCTATCGATTGTGTTTTGATGAGGGTCAGATTACCAACAGGCTCCCGGAGCTGGTGATGATGGAGGCTGGGTTTTCCCACCGAGGATAATGTCACACGAGTGGTCAGTGTGGGAAGAACAGCGCTTACAGTACTCAGGTTTTTGAGGTTAAGTCTAATATTCGGCTTTAATCAAGCTGTTAGGTTCAAACATAACATAACCTGTTCAGTCTCTTTGTCCCTTGTCTGTCTTCTTGTTGTCTCCTCTTTCCTTCCCCCCTCGCCTCCTCCCTTTTTATATATATATATTGGAGTTTAGAGGAAACCTGCCTGCTCTTTTAGCCGGGCCTATTTCCAGTGGCTCTTGCACATTCCAGTCAGTGCCTTTTCTGCCCTAGCGAGGCGGATGCCCTTAATAAAATGACAACAGTAATTTGCCTTTGTCATTCCCGGGTCCCAGCGCAGACTTTTACACCGCGGCTCAAAAATACAGTGCCGGAGAAGGGCGGCCGAATGTGTGTGTGCGTCGACTGGCTCTAATTCCCTTTTTTTTTTTTTTTTTTCTATTTTCCAGAGAGCTGCCTTTTCCATTAAGCCTGAGGTGGCAGGTCTATTTAAAACCAGCCACGACCCCACCCCTCATTCACACCGCGCTCCAAGTCTGGGAGAAATAAGAAATTAACATCAGGAATTGGAAGAGGAGGAATGGACATTTTGTTATTAGACTGTCCTTCAGTTTTATTCAAATTATTCCAAACCCTCCTTTCCTCCCATCTTTGCCACCTTTTCGTCGAGTCTAAAACAGGTGACATCGCTCATTCTGCATCAAGCGGGAAAGAAGACGGGAGCCGCCGCCGCTGCTGCATATGGTGCATGTTTAAAAACCTCCTTGATGGAACCGTGTTAGAATGAGTGGTAATTGAAGTAAAATATGACAGAGTGCCGCCGGCTTCCTTGGCTAAGCAAGGAGGAGGGACGGGGGTCTCCAGTAATGTGACTGACTAATGAAGGATTACTCACTTACACACACACAGCTGATTTTATGAAAAATTGAAATTTGTGTTGTCACTCCAACAAGCGGGCGCAGCCGGAAAAAGACTATTAGCGGGGAAATCATTATCAATAGCGGTATTTTCAAACTCCATTATGCCAATCAGGGTTCGGAATTTAGTTTAATAGATTTAGTTCCATTTGGGCCGTAATTGATAAATAATCAAAATTTATCAATGTACTCGAGCCGCCGTTTTCACTAACAATCAGGGAAAAAGGAGGCCCATTTACCACCTGACTTGGTCCAAATTAGGGATTGAATTGACGATCAATTAATCTCTAAAAAGGACGAGTGGTGGGCGGGCGGGCGTCGGAGGCAGTAAGGCTGAATAAAGGAGTCGGATAATCATGTTGATAAGGTGCGAGCTGGAAGGCATGATCCGGTTAACAAGGACAGACAAAGGTTTTTATTTGTGTCTGGCTGCATGGAAAATACACAGACACACAACCATGATTTATGAAGTAAATAAAAATGATCTTTGCTTTAGGAATGATGGAGAAATTTAAAATAAAAACTCATAAAATGTGTTTCAGTCCAAAAATGCAAACTAAACAAAAATCTGATTCAAACTGAGCTTTATTTGAAAGATCCAGATCTTTGTGTGTGTAACTGTGCAGCTACATTACTTCCTGTTTGCTCTTGGAGTCATGTGTTTTGGATCTCGATCAGAGTCACGTCTGAGAGCAGATTGGAAATAAAACGTACGAATTCAGAGAAGCGCTGCACAGAAACTAAGTCATATGCAAGATTTATCAGCTAGAGGGAAAATATTGGACAACTACTCAAATCAGTTAAGTCGGAATGACATTTATTATTATTATTATTGTAACACAAAGTTGAAAAAATACAACAGACTCTCATCCAACAAATGTTCATGCATCCATGTTGCGTTGTCCAATTTGTGCACATTGCTTTTTACATTGTCTGTGGATTAGGGATTTGGGTATTGGCAAGGAGGACGATATGTATCGCGATACGATACGTTATTGCGATATTATGATATTACGATATATTGCAATATTCTACATAGTTCACTGAGAAATTTTAAGTGCAGCCTAGATGACATCAGTGATGATTCATTGGACAAATTGAGTCAAAAATCAATATTAATCCAAATGATCCATTTCCAATTTATTGCACTTGTACAGATAAAGGTGGTGGAGATGCGGAACGTGACTTTACCTTTTTCTTTCTTGCGATATTTTCCCTTATCGGTATTTTTTCCCACCCCTAATGTGGATGTTTCATATAACGATGTCTTATTTAATCTGAGAGGAAAAAAAGAGTGAAATATATAATATATATCTGCATAGAAGGCAGCTATGTATATATATATATTAATGCTGTCGATAGATTAAAATGTTTAATTACAATAAATGTCGTAGTTATTCAAATTCATGGCAGTTTTTCTTTTTAATATCTTTCTTATCAACATCTCGACTCCCCTGAAAGCTCCCTGCTTAGTTCATAACTCGGTTCACATCAGCTGTAAATATAAATAACTTTTCTTGTCAAGAAAACAATCTGAAAGGACTTTTTAAGCTGAACTTACTTCAAAAATAATTTTATTTTTTATTTTTTTTAATATCTTCTTGCTTTGCTCTTCTTCTTAAAGGATCTTTGACAGTTTTGACACCTCGTGGCTCATTACTGCCCCCCGTAGGGTAAAGGTATCTACTGCAGTCGCACTTCAGATTCTGCTTGCTTTCCACAGAATGTGCCTGCACAGAAGTTTCATTTTCTTAATGTAAATACTGAAAAAATAAACTAAAAACACTATTGGCTGGATTCAATATACCAGTATACCACCCAGTCCTAGGTCTTAGACATATTTATAGTCTTTAGGGTGATATTTGTCATCATACTTTTATAAAACCAAAAAAACTCAACCCCTGAAAAGCATTAGGATAAAGTTTCCTCCAGATGTGTCCTATCGTGGTATAAACGTTGATTGTCAAAGCATAATTTTAGGCTGATCTCCCCTTGGCAGCGGTGAGGAGGAGTGATGTGTTCGCTGGTTGTTATTGAGGTGTGTATCTTGCCTTTTCCTGTGGGAGATGATCTGGACGTGTCCTCTCAGTCAGAGGAGCGTTGGGCGAGGATGAGGATAGATGGGCCCCCTCTGTAGAAAGTGACCATCACCGCCGGCTTTTTCACGGCACAGCTTATAATATCTGTCTGGGAGGCTGTGCACTCGTGTTTGATGGAACAACAACCACTACCACTGTCTTTTTAACTGTGTCTTTATGCTGTCGTTCCTCCGCAGGCTGGCGAAGGAGGAGATTTCGTACGTGAACGAGGCGAAGCAGCAGGAGGAGAAGGTCGAGCGCATGAAAGCGGAGGCGGGAGATGAATATGTCATCAAGAAACAGGTACGTTTTGGCGTCTTTGTTGCTGCGGACGAGGAGAGAAGTTTTTGTTTTTGTCACCACCTGTGGACGTCGGCCTGTGAGCGAAGAAGAGGCTTCGCTCTCCTGTAGCGATGATTTTTTGAGTGGCCCCCTCGTCCGTCTAATGAGGTCAGCCCACGGCGATAATGAAGAATTAGGTTTTGAGAGAAGAACCATTAGTGATTTAGTAATTTGCTTGATGCAGACGTAATTATATCATGTTACTTTATAGGAGTTTGATAATTACTGACACATGCTGGTAATTTAGTGTCTCCCCAACAGATCACTGGCCCATATCCTCCTCTCTATTCTCACTACGCCTGCATCCCTCCATCATTTGGGCCGTTTGTAGAGTCTCCTTAACAGCCCGATAGGCTTTTCTTTTCCATATTCATAACAGATAAACTGAAAAATAAGAATCTAATTAATGCATAAAGATACAAAGAATCTACATTGGTTTATTGTTGATTGTTCAATCCATTGGTCACCAACCATTTCCCTGACGTGGGTCTAGTACTGAAACATTGCAAAAATGTGCAGGAGTAGTTATAAGATTTTGATTTAAATATGCAAATTATTGGTTCCTCCAAAGCTTTGCAGCATCGGATAACTTTTTACCAATTAGTACTATTTAAAATCTAAACTGTGCAAATATTAGATTCCAACAAACTGTTGTGGGTTTAAAGTGACACATATTTGCTTCTTGTAGCAGACAGTTGGTCTCTAGTGGATAATATTACAGAAGCCCAAACGTCTCAGACTGAAACAAAGGAAAAACCATGGACTGTATATAAATATGGACGATGCATCCCCACTTCCTCGCATCGGCCAAATTGACACTAATTTCCCAGGAATACAGGCAGCAGCATCAGTACGGTCTATATGGATTGTACACTTAAAATATGTATTTATTTTTTCCAGCGCTCACAGTTCCACGCTTTATGGAGTGGTTGTCATGGCAACTGGTAGTCGCATTCATTATGTCACATCCTGTTTCTGTAGCGTCAAATAACGAACTAGAACGAAACTTATCCAGAAAAAAAGTTGACACTTGAACATGCATCAACATTATATTAACCACCTAAAATGACAAAATATGGGGCCGTTATTGTAGCAAGAATATTTGAAAATGTGTAACTGGATCCGGTTACGCATTTGCAAATTTATTTTACACATTCGTGGATCGAAATACACATTTGCAAATCCTTTTTGTTACCATAACAGAAACAATCCTTGAAAATCAGCAGAAAAAATATATTATTGTAGTTTTTTTAGTTTGGCCCAAGTCCCGCCCACTAACATGGAAGAGGCGGAGCTTATAACCTATACTGCAGCCAGACACAAGGGGGAGCTCTACTTTCACTTTTGTCTTCTTGTATATATTATAACGATTATAACAAATAAGGATTCAAGTTGATATGTTGCTGTCAAATAATAACTAAGGTAGTGAAATGAAAAAGGAAAATAAGGGGAAAAATAAACTAATAACATCAAATAAGTAATTTAAAAGAGGCGGTGGGGGATTTCTAAATCGGGTTGTCACTGTATTAATAACAGTCAGATGCCATCCATCTATATATATAAACATATATATGTATACTACAGTATTGTTAGCGTATGGACGTAGCTAACTCTTGCTGCTGATGCTCCAAGCCTGTTATCAACACGGCGAACGTGGCGATAGAAAGTCCTGGAACGGCCGCGCCAGCACATTTCATTTCATTATATTTCCTGCCGACATTAAAATTCCGTGTGCGCTTTGTTTTGTTTTGCTCATTCGCGGAGCGGCGGCGGCTCCGGGAGCTGAGCAGCCCGGCTTGGCTGGAGTTAAACGGGGAGATTGGGAGGCCAGATGGATTATGGTTGGAGATGAGAGGTCTGAGGCAGGATGGATTAGAGGTTTTTATTTTAATGGAATCAATACGCCGTAAGTGTCATCTTTATCCAGCGCTGATGGGATCATTCCACCGCACCGAGAGGGCACCGTGACTTTTCTCCGTTTCGGCGCTCGGCTCGCTTAGTCTAGCTCACCTTGTCACATCTCGACGGCGACCGGCTCCACTGGTTGTCTTCTCGGCGTGTCAGTTTAGGCTCAGATGAACTCGTACACAGCGTCGGCGGCTAGTGCGCACAGCCGTGTAATGTACACGTGTGTGTGTGCGTAAACGCGTCCGTGTTGTGACGGAGGGACCAGGTGAGGAAGCATCTGTCATGAGTGAGTGTGTCTGACAGCGTTAGCCAGCTCCTCTCTGCTCTTTAGGGTGCCAGCTGGGGGAATTCCACATTAGCCGCGCCCGTGAAAGTTCCCCCCCCCCCACAGGCGTAGTAATACCTCTTTACGCCTGATCTCGGCGTCCTCAGTTTTGAGCGTTCATCCAGGTGTGCAGCCGGATCGAGGCCGGGTTCCTCCCCGGCTCCCGGCTCCGATCGATAACTCAATAACATTTTTCATACCGCCGGCTTGTTGGGAGGTGTTAACCACAGCGGAGTGGGACGTGGGACGCCCCGCGCGCCGCGGCCCGAGGAACAAAGGCCACAGGCAAACGCACGGGATGAATATTCCTGCGTCTGGCTGTTAAAATTAACCTCCTAAACTTGGAGAACGCACGTTCAATAAAAGCGTTGATTCTTGTGCAGGCAGGTAATGAAAAATAATAATAACGGCAGCAGAGGCGGCGGCGGCGGTGGCGGTGGTGGTGGTGGGTGGGGGGGTGGTGGTGGTGGTGTTGTTATTGATGAATAAATATCGCGGCGGCTCTGATGTGGTGTTTGCTGTGTTGGTTTCAGATGGAGGTGTTGAACGAGTCCAAGATGATGATTCCAGACTGTCGCCGGCGTCTGGTCACGGCTCACGCAGATCTGCTCCAGTTACTAGTAAGAAACACGCGACCACAACACGTAAACGCACAAAATCTCTTTGCATCATTGGCATTAATGTCCTGTTATTTAATTTTATGAGAAATAAAACACATCTGAGCTCGTGTTTCACTTTTAAATTTCATCACACGTGTAGAAAAATGTCTTTTCATCTCGTCATGTTTTCATAAAGTTTGATTTTGAAATTTTGCTAAAGTTTAAATATTTTTTTGGTCATTTATGAGCCAGAGGAAACATTAGCTAATGAACATCTTATCATTACTTGAGTCCAGCCTTTAGATTTAGGACTTTTATTCTGGTTTATCTAAACATTTTCAATAGGAACAATTCTATTTGTCTTTTGGAGACATAAGCCTACATGGCAACAGGAAAATATTCAACCGCCAAATAAAAAAAAATGTGATTTATGTCACTCAAAAGATAGAAAATGCTAATAAAAGTGGGTTTAATCCAGATCAGAATATCTCAGAAGTATTCGTTGGATTCAGGGTCTTCGGTGCCATCATCACTTATCTGCTTTCATTAGAAAACAGCAAAACTATTAGATGTACAGACGTGGAATTTGGTGCAAACATTCGTATCCTCCTCAAGCTTTGTGCCCCTTTGAACCAATAACAACTTAATTACTTTAAATCTGTTACTTTAAATGTTCATTGAATATGTGCCTGATCTAAAGGCTCTTTTAAGGTTCGGGAACGCCCTTAATTATGCAGAATTTTAATAAAAAAGAAACAAATGAGTAAGAAAAAATAATTTGCTAGCGTACAGTTGTCGTGAATAGTGAAATAAACCACTGAAAGCAAAATATCTTTCTGAACCAGGCTGTAAACATGTTTAATATCGCTGTAAAGTTGGACTTTTTAACATGTGAATCTGCTCCTTTTTGGAGCCTCAAGTGGCCACTTGATGAACTGCAGCTTTTTGCACTTAAACATGGGCTTCATCGACGCCTGATATCTCCAAACCTCCTCAGATACCGATCAGTCTTTATTCATCCAAATCAATCTATTCAAAATAATAGTATATAATGGAAATACTAGTGGAAAGCGAACCAATCACAGCTGCACGTAGTTATTTTTCTTTGGACGTGGACGTCAGCTAAAGCGCTAGGCTCTCCGTCAACTTGATGCAGGAGCTTAAACCACCTTTTTTTAAAATTTTTATCTGAATTCTCTCCGTTGGGACCTGATTATGATCCTGCAAAGACCTGCTGGGTTAAACCAGATGTCGGGTTACCAGACTCCAGGTCTCCACAGCTCAGCTTTGACATGTATCTCATCACGAGGCGTCAGGTGTTCTCTTTAATCTCCATTGAATTCCAGTGAGTGTGTGAGTGCAGCATTAGCACAGAGCTGCTAGCACCAATCTAAACCTAAACTGTCGCTCTGCTTCCTCCAAAAAATATGTGAGCGAGATCAGTGTCATTTCCGCGAAACTGAACCTTTTTGAATGAGCTCTGAGCCGAACGCGTCAGGACCTGAAGCTCATGTGGTGAGAAGCAAACGTGAGCGTGGAAGTCTCGGGGTCGTCTCAATTAAATCAGAGCGTCAGCCGAGTCTGGTGGCGGAGAGAGACGTGAGACGCACAGAGAGACGACCTGGAGCTGTTTGATCTGAGAAGTTCACATTTTAATTCCTAGTCTGAAATAAAACCAAACCCTCTCCCTTTCTCTGTTTGTGTGTTTTCAGGAAACAGAAGAGGACTTGGCTGAATTAGAGGAGTACAAAGAGGCCAGAAACGTCCTGGACTCGGTGAAGCTCGAAGGATGATTTCTGATGTGTCTCTGTTTTCTCACTGTGAGAATGCGCCACTCGCTTAAACGTCCATTCCTTTTTGTTGGGGCCTTGTCTGGATCCACTCAGGGTCTCTGATCGTGGTGTAATTATTTCTACTGTTTACCGCTAACGTGCCACCGCTCCCCCCACATCGATGTACAACACGCCCCCTCCTCCAAATCTCATCCTCCACAAGGAGAACAACATAAACACTCGGTTTATTCCAGTAGAAAGGTGCACGAGTTTTTCCTTTCATCGGTATTATTGTTGTTTTTTTTTTTTTTTTTATTCTTTTATTTGGCTTGATTGAATATTTATCGGCTGCCTTCTCTACACCGAGGACGACGTGCTTCAATGTTGGACTGTAGCAGCAGAAATAATCCGTTTGATGGTGTAATAAACCAGCTGGGATCAGCACACTGACACAGAATCTCTGACATAATTCTCAGAAATGACTTTTTTTTTTTGTCCTCCCCCCCTCCCTCCCTCCTCACCCTCCTCACCCCTCCCTCTCTGATTGACTAATCTCCGGATCATTTCAACACTAACTGACAGATTTAATTGCAGTGTATTCACCTGCTGCTGTTCCTGTTAACAGCACGGGGAGACGGATCGTGTCTTGATGCCTACAATAAAGACAAGAGCACTTTGGGCAACGCTGTCAGTCAAGTGACAAATGTTGGTTATGGCCGTGAATGACAAAACAGGCCCGTGAACGCGCCACCTATTATCCTCAAATAACGACACCAGCCCGCATTAAGCCGGAGAGAGTCCTTCCTAAATAGTCATACTAATAAATGAACTCAATTGCCAGACAAATTAAGGTTACATTTGACTTGATCCTTATTTTACAGATTTCGATAATTATCGGGATCACCCCAAAGTCTCATTAGCGCCCTAATGAGGCGCTGCTACTTGCGTGACATCTACCCCGCTCCATCTCGTTAAGGAAATCGCTCTTCAATGCTGATTATTTTATTTGGAGGTATAATTATATTTCTTTCGGATAAATCACGGCCTAATCGAGTCCGTGCAGAGGGCAGCGGCGCTAATTGAGGCATGAGATGCGGCGGCGGGGCGCTACACCTGGGTGTATGTGACCGGAGGACCCGCGCACGGAAGCTGGAGGCTGGAAGGCGAGTATCCACCTCCTCCTGTAGAGCAGCAACAGTGCGTGGAAATACTGCTAATAAAAGGAGCATTTACATTTAAGAATAGAAAAGTAAATCATTTTTTATTATTATTTCTGATAAAAAAAATTCTAATGGTTTTAAATTGTTAATTGGTTCCATTTTTATATTAAGATATGCTTTGAAATAGTGAGAAAATAATAATGAGCACAGATTTTCCCACAGAAATCTAGATTAAAGTTGCGTAAACTATAAATAAAATCAAATAAAAGTAGAGAATGAGAATGAAAGAAGCTTCGTTCTCGCTTCATCCTGAACATCTGCGCGCTTTGGAGCGATCCTGTACTTTCATTTCATTTCTGTCCTCCTTAAAAAAAATCACATGACTTATCAGCTGTGGATGATCAGCAAAACCAACGAGGCCTCCCTCACAAAAAAAAAAAAAAAAACATTAGACCCAAATGAACGGATCGTCCCCTGTGTAACCTCTGTCTAACCTCAGCGGCCATTTAATTCCTGGTAATGAGAGCGGATAATGAGATTTGATTCAGTGGCCAAGTCTGAGACATTTTACTACAGTATTTTTTTTGGTAAAACAATTAATAATTTGTATTATTGTAGCTGATAACTAAACGACCAAATGTCATGGAAATGCGTAAACGCTGCGTAAAGTTCATTTTGTCTGATAACATCTTGAAGTAAAGTGGTTTTGGGTGATTCTTAAACTCTCGTTCATTATTTTCATTCCAAGTTGACGCTAACATCAAAATGTTTGCTGAGGAAACGGAGCCATCGTGGCTGAAGCTGTAACTACATGTCGCCACCATGAAGGATGCGCAGCTTTGCCAATTTTCTGCCTCTGAAGTTTGTCCGTGTCAAACTTTTGCGGCTGGTTCCTGGACGCGCAGGAGACCGATGCGGCTGCAGCAGCAGCAGCAGCAGCAGCATCAGCGCCAGCTGCTCCTCCACCTCCACCACCACCTCCTCTTCACCACAGCAACTTATTACTCCTAATCCCCCAGACTGTCACCAAATCAGCTGCATGAAACAAGAATCTCATTTGTTAAACTGGGAGCTTGTGCAGATGGAAGATCGATTGTTTTTCTCCTCAGAAATCTCTAATTGAGTGAATACAGGCTGCAAAGGCGGATCAGAGGGAGAGAGAGAGAGAGAGAGAGAGAGAGAGAAGGGGGGAGGAGAGGGAAGACGGAAGAAGGAAGGGACGTCGCCCGGGCCGAGGGTCTCCGCTGTAACCACGAGGTCACGAGTTCAAGTCCCGCCAGTCACCCAACGCGTCCAGCGCGCATGGATGAGACGCATGAACCAGAGTTGGCCTCTGAGCCGGATACGCGGCTGCGGCAGCAGCAGCAGCGCGCGTCTCGCGTGTCTCACGTTGGTTTTTGCTGTTTTATTAAAAGTCACTCCTCATCTCCACAACGCGTGAAAACGTCTACTTTCCACTCAGATGCGCCGCATTAACTTGCAGAGGGCGGATTTGTTTGTTTGTCTATTTTTATTTATATCAGAGGTAAGATTGATGTGAGCGTGTTAGTGGAGTCTGCACGGGGGAGATGTGGAGCTATGACTGCTTATACAGGTCCTAAAAAAAAAAGAAGAAAAAAAAAAGCAAACTATAATTACAGGCTCGATCTCACACAGAATCAATTGACACTATTAAGTGGAAGGATGTCTTTAAATTAAACCGTGGCATCTAACAGGAAAACAACTTGAGGCAAGTTGTCAAACAGCAATAATGCACAAAAACAATACAAATATAATAATTACATTTTCATAATAAACTGCATCAAAATGTCATGTAGACTAATAAACAACAACAGCAGCGTGTTTCTTTTTTTTTTTTTTTAAAAAAAGAAAATACTAAAGGAATTTAATCCAATTTTATCTTTTAAATTTAAAGTAAATGAATTAAAATGATATTATTTTTGTTCATATTTCTTTTAAAGGCCCTCCCTTGGCACGAACGTCTCCTGCTCCCTGACACGATCATGATCTGCTCGCTCCTTGTTTGGGTTAAATATGACCTGGTGCTGCTGAAGCTGCTGCTGCTGCTGCTGCGACGAGAGGAGTCATTCACTCGTGTTTGTGCAGCTATAAAAGCATGAAGCTATTGAAAAGTCGTAAAACGAAGCGCGCCATCCATCATCCTGCGATGTGATGATTTTAACTTATCCTTACAGCTCTGAGCGCGCCAGGAAAAAAAAGGCAAGTAAAGATATACGTTCTATAAAATATTACAATAAAAAATACTACGTGGAAATAAAATATACGATTTTCTATGTAATTATGAACATTTAACCCTTGAATAAATTATCCCAAATCTCATTTTAATTCTATAAAATAAACGAACCTGAGCTCGAAGCAAAAACCCAAAGGATATATTTTTTAAAAATAAATAACCTCTTGTCTTAAATCTCCTAAAATCTACCTTAAATCCAGCTTCTAAAGAAATCAGAGCCTTGATGAATGAGAGGATAAAAAAAAATAATAATATCTCCCGATAAGTGCGCGTCTTGCTCCTCTTCTTCTTTTCCTCCCGGAGACGCGCGCACGTCAGCGCAAACACGACTCCGCTCCGCATCCCGACGACGCGTTACCAGGCAGACTCCCGCACGCGACTCCTCTCCGTCCATCCCTCCCAGTCTGTCGTCGTGCCACCAGATTGCAGAACAAATAAAAAGACGAGCGGAGGCGAACCGGAGCCCGGGCGCACTGAATGAAAGAAACCCAGCGCGAGCCCCCGGGTTCACGCTCGGACGCCTCCTTTGTGCCAAAAAAAATTTCCAGCACATAATAAATAAACCTCCTCTCTGGAAACGTCCCGACATCTGCCTATAAAGCATGTCTGATTTCTTTTTTTTTTTTCGGTCATTATAATGTAGCAGACTGACGCGCGCGTGTGTGGCAGAAAAAATCTGCTAATTGAGTCTAATGGTTTTTTATTTGGTGACAAAGAGAAACACGCTCTAGCTGATTTTTAAAAACTTTTTTTTTTCTAATTTCCTAAAAATAAATCATAAAATCTAGAAGTAGCAAAGAAACAGGCCTCCTCCTCCTCCTCCTCCTCCTCCTCCAGGAGTCCCGCGCACGATTGTGTGTTTGTGCGCATCCATTCAGGAGTCACAATATAGTAATCATTTCTAAACGGTGTCCTTTCATTAAAAGCAAACTCCCTCAGCTGTTTGCTGGAATCATTTGCTCCTCGCACATCATTTAGTCCCTCCCTTCTTGACAGTTGGAAGTATATACTCGTAAATTACCCCTTAATTTGTTCTGCTTTTAGTCTTATATTTGCGATGGAAGCCTATAGATTAGTCGCTAATTACATAAACGCGTAATGGCCTTGGAAATTAGCCCGGCAAGAATTTAAGTTTGTTGTTCGCCTGACGGGGAAATCCAGCCCTCACGTTGTCTCCAAGAGGCTTTTAAAGACGATGTGCTACTGAAGGTGTCATAAAAGAAGAAGGAGTGATAATATAATAGACTCTCGGTGTGTTACACGTGCATCATATTAGCCCGCAGCCCTGTGGCTCCTCTTCCTGTGAATAACCACAGTCCTCGCCTCGCTATAAAAACAGGAGCAGAGCGGCATGCACAATTAAACAAATATTGTGGTGATCCAACATTTCTTGAACGGGTCGAAGCTTTCGCTCAGATATTAAATCAGGTTATTTTATTGGGTGTAATTTGGAGGAGAAATCAAAGCCAATTACAGGAATGAGGAGGAATGAACTTGTGGATGTGAGAGGATGGAGGAGGAGGTGGAGGAGGAGGTGATGGTGGAGGAGGAGTGGGGGATGCAGGGGTCTCGGGCTAAAGCTGACATACCTCAGGCTTCAGCTCTGATTGGTCCTCGTTTGGAGAAGCTCATGGGTTCATTCCGCTGTTAAGCGCCTCCCCATTTCTCTAAACTACATTATAATGCAACGAACCTCCCTTTTAACCACAAACCGAATTTGCTTTCATTTAGGCTATATATATTTCTTAAATAGGTTAAAGTCATAGAGATTTTTTTTTTTTTTTGGAATAGCATTTCGCCCTGGAGCGGTGCGCAATGCTATCTCATGCCGACCTCCTGGATGCTCGCCTCGGTGAGTTAACATCACCAAACTCCGGTCTTCAACTCTACTGTAAGCTGGAGCAACTTCTAATCTTAAATCAAGCTCAGAAAATTGTCAATTTGCTTCTTATATTGTCTTAATGCGCCTGAAGTGAACCAAACTCGCCTAATTCATTGGAAAAGTAATTATTATTATTATATTACTGCATAATTTGATTTAACAAATTTCTAAGATATCGGCGAGATCGAATTGAATGAAGAGTATTTAAGGAGCAGATTGTAACGTGCATGCTGTGCTTGTCGCTGGAAAAGAGCCACAGTCGTGGCTTTTTTCCAGCGTCTGTGTTTTTGTGTTTAACGCATGCATCACAACCCGCTTTTGTCTCACCGTTTCCCGCTGCAGCAAAAAAATAATATTAACAATGCTTCAACGATTCACGATTCTCCGTTTTCTCCTGTAAAGTATTTATTTATTTATTATTTTTTCTGCTTGTGTGCACTTTGAAACCTTGCTGTGTTTGCCTAACCCTTTCCCTCCCGCAGAGAAGCTGCTCACATGTACACAAGTCTCACCTGCTGCGGTTGTCTGTGCAGGGATGAAGGATGCCGCGGCGGAGCTCCTGGGCCACAGGGAGGCTCTGAAGTGCAGGCTCGGCGGCGGCGGGGGACCTGACCCGGGACACTCCGGGGAGCTCGGCCCGGGCCCGGACGGAGTGGAAGGGGCCACGATGCTCCCCGGCGAAGACATCAGCAGCGGCGGAGGATCCAACGCGGTGCAGGTCGGCGGCAAAGAGCAGGAGAAGCAGCAGCAGCAGCAGCAGCAGCAACAGCAGCAGCAGAACAACAACAACAACAACAACCCGAACCAGTCCGGAGGGCAGCAGAGCCAGAAGCAGAAGCGGCACCGGACCCGCTTCACGCCGGCGCAGCTCAACGAGCTGGAGAGGAGCTTCGCCAAAACGCACTACCCGGACATCTTCATGCGGGAGGAGCTGGCTCTGAGGATCGGCCTGACGGAGTCCAGAGTGCAGGTGGGGCGACTGGAGGAGAAGCTTTACACCGACAGTGGTCCAGAAATAATGATCTGTTAGAACACGAATGTGTCCGCAGAGAGGAGACAAACGGAGACACAAAATATCAGCACGTTAGAAATATCTGGAGCAGTTTGTTTAAAGGAGAAAATGCACAAACCTAGAAAAATTAAATTAAATTAAAAATACACTCATACACAACGTGATGCTACAAAACAATCAGAAACACATGAAAGATAAGATTTAATATTTTAATTTAAACTAAACATTCGTCGTATTTTGTTCTTAAATGATTCAAATTATTTTAAAGGCTCCAGTTTAAAAAATAATATTAAATAAAAAAAAATGCTTCTCTAATTCCTTCTTAATTAAATTACTGAAACCAGACTGAATTTATTCTTATTTCATGTTGTAGTTTCTGATTTAACGAGACGTCGTTAAAATTACAGAATATTTAATATTAATGTAAATAAATAAAACTATTTATTGTGTTTATTTAGCTTCCAGTTGCACTGAAGTAATAATGTATTAGGAAACATTTATTTTATTTTATTTTATTCCAGACTTTTCTAACAATTCATTATTATTTTTTCAGTCAACACCAGAAACAAATCTTTTCTTTTAATTGAACGTCATATTATTTTAAATAGTTCAACACATGTTTCTGCTCCGGTGTGTCTGTGTGTATCTAATTTATTTTCTACTTGGGATAAAATTGTAAAATCGTTTTTATTTTTATCTTTTATCAAATCACATCTTTCCTCCTGTGGTCTCACTTATTTAGGAGATTTTAGATGGAGGGAAAGAAAAGATAATATTTTAGACAATTGAATTTAATTTAACCCCGTGTTTATATTTCAGGATTTAGTTTTAAATCAAATGAATGACTCACATTTCGTGCCAACGCGTAATTAACGCACAAGGAGCCAAACAGCGCAGCTTCTCATGAAACTGAAATCGACCTTTTCAGATCGTTGGACCAGTGATGGTGGAAGAAAGTCTGCTGCTCTGAGCTCTTCCTTCTTTTATTTAATTCATCTTTACACAGTTATCTTATCTCCCCTGGACTAAACGACTCTGTGGTCGCTCACATGTGAAAGATAATCCTCATTATTAATATTATTATTATGATTATTATTATTATTATGATGATTGCGCGGCTCCATCCAGTCTGTGCACCATCTACATAAAATCACAATTAGTGAAATGAAGCTCGTCTGCTGTTATGACTGAGGAGGAGCTGGAGCTGGAGCTTTGGCCTCCCCTCTCCTCCTCCTCTCTCCTCCTCTCCTCTCCTCTCCTCTGTCAGCCGCTCCTCTACGTCTTAATGCCGGACGCGCTGAGGGCGCACTCTGTCTTTGTGAGGCGGATGAGGAATTGCATTTTCTTTCCTCTGAAGTGTAATGCATTTCAGGCCGGATTTCACGGCTGGCTACGCCGCGGGAAGGAAGAAGGGAGCGAGATTGTCCTCCTCCTCCTCACCCTCCTCCTCACCCCCCCTCCCTCATATCACCCCCCCTCCTCCTCCTCGTTCTTATTACTGCGTCCCACTTTCTCAACCAAATCTTCACATTAATCATAGACGCCTGCTTACAGCCAAAGCTACACAAGCTCAAGGACTCCGAGAATGAAGAGAGAACTATTGATCTCAGCAGGAACATTATCTTTATTATCTCAATGGCTCCTTCCAAAGCGCAGTAATTGTTTAGGGGCGAATTATCCCATAGAAATATTTTACACGAGTCAAAATAAATCAAATATCGAGCAGGATGCGTATAATTCACTTCTGACAAAATGTTACAAAAAAAAATCTATTTTATAATTTTTAAAATTTTAAAATACCCAAAACAAAATGTTATTAAAGCAGGAAACTAGACCCAGTTGAATTTATTTTTTTTTATAATCTGAAATGTTTAATGTAAACGTGGTGTTATAAATAAATCTGGCGCGTTTGTTTCGCGCTGACGGGATCTTGTTCCTCCTCGGCTGATTTATCGCCGCCATCACGGCGCTGATCACAGACTGATGTCACAGCCGTGTTTATGTGCGCGCTGCCCACGCGGCCTGTAAACACACGGGGCCCACGCTCACTCACCGCGTCTCTGCCCCGCAGGTCTGGTTCCAGAACCGACGCGCCAAGTGGAAGAAGCGCAAGAAGACCACCAACGTGTTCCGCGCTCCGGGGACTCTGCTGCCGACGCACCACGGGCTGCCGCAGTTCCCGTCGGCCGCGGCGGCGGCGGCGGCCATGGGCGACAGCCTCTGCTCCTTCCACGCCAACGACACCCGCTGGGCCACGGCGGGGATGCCCGGCGTGTCTCAGCTGCAGCTCCCGCCCGCCCTGGGCCGCCAGCAGGCCATGGCGCAGTCGCTGTCTCAGTGCAGCCTGGGCGCGGGCCCGCCGCCCAACTCCATGGGTCTATCCAACATGTCGTCGAACGGCTCCGGGCTGCAGTCGCACCTCTACCAGCCCACTTTCCCCGGAATGGTACCGGCGTCCCTGTCCGGCCCCACCAACGTGACGGGCTCGCCTCAGCTGTGTAGCTCCCCGGACAGTGACGTCTGGAGAGGGACAAGCATCGCGTCGCTGCGCCGCAAAGCGCTGGAGCACACAGTATCCATGAGTTTCACTTAGTGACGGTGGAGCCAGCGCGAAGAGCTTTTCTTTCACCCACACAGAGATCTTCTGCTTTCAGTTCTGATCCACCCAAACCACGAGAAAGGCGCACCGGGAAACATACAACCAGGATTTTGTTCCGCTCCCACATCGCTGCTGGCGATTTTCTCCAGACCCGCAAACAAGAGGGAGAAGCGAAGCCTTTATCCACCACGGGACTGTTCCTGTTTTGAGCTATAATTTATGATTTCGCATGTATGTCGACTATTTATTTGTCTATTTAAATGAACTTATCGGTTTGTTCGGTATTTCTTTCTTTCTTTTGCACACGCAGCCCCTCCCAGTCCTTTACTGTTGCAGGGCTCTCAGAAACATTTGAAGACAAATGCTGGGGATACTTTGAAATACAGATCCTCTGCTGCACAGCATGTAACTCTAAAGGGCCAAAGGGATGCACAGAAACAAACAAACCAACAAACAAAAAGAATGAGAACATGACAGGAACCAGGACACCACGAGGAAGAACTTGACTGCATGTGCTGTCCAAAGCAAAAAAATGAAAAAGAAAAGTAAAAAAAAGAAAAGAGAATGGGGGGAAGTACTATCAATTAAGACATAAAAACTGACTTAACTATAATCTGTTATATAGGATGTTTTGTGTAGGAAGCACTCTTGTTCCCATTTGGTCAGTTTGTGATAACTTATGTTTCCAGAATTCTGTCTGTGCTTATTCTCAAATCTCAAAAAAAAAAGAAAAGAAAAGAAAAAAAAGAGACTCCTTTCTTAAATGTTTGAACCATTTTGTTTCATGGACATGTTTATATCAATTAAATGTAAATGATCAAATAAAAATCATTTTCAATTATGTCACATCACGAATCAAGCCCTCGTTTCTTGGGAGCAGGTTTAAAGGGCTCAGAAAAAAAAAAAGAGTCGTCGCCACAGCTCATGGATCAGACTCACTCTCGATATCATCTGTGAATAAAAAACAAAAACAAAAAAACAGTGAATATGTCCCTCAGAAAAAAGTTCATTTACTCAAATACAGGTTCGTCCTTTTTAATAGATTTAAGCATTTTTATAAAGCTGATAATAAGAAAAACTTAAATCTTTTATAATCTACAACAACCTGAAATTATTTATTTTATTTTTATAAATCTAGAAAAATTTATTGTATTTCTGTACTCGTGAAGAAGTCATTTTATTTATCTTTTCCGTGAAGAAATGGAACCAGCTGCGTAATATGATGTAGAATTAAACCTAAAAATAAATAAATAAAAAGGGGTATTTGTGCACAATAGACTAAGTTACAGCTAATTTTCTAATTAAACAATATATTTTTTAAGTGGACAAAAGTCTTTTCCCAGTAGCTGGACAGCAGCCACAAAATAATAATAATAATAATAATAATGAAAACACTGTATACGTAACATCCTCAAGGAGCGAGCCTCCAGACTAAAAGCTCAAATCCAAATGAGCAATTTAGGCGAGATCAGAGATGTCAAACTCAATCTCAGCGAAGACCAAACTGACGAATTAGCCGAGGGCCAGAGGTGTGTTTCTTCATTTCATTATTATTTTTCAGGAGAAAATATGAAATGATGACCTGCTTAATGAACTGCAACACCCCCCCCCCCCCCAACAAAAACAAGACGAGGAGTCACCACAGCCCAGAAACAAACACGGCCTGTTCGTGATCATCTACTAGACATTAAACACATCATTTATAGAACAATAAAACCCTCTGAGTGTCCTCGCTCTGCGTGAAATAATAACGCTGATACAACATCTGGGGATTTTTAACCCTTAAAGCTCCCTTAAAGCTCCTAAATCTGTCCTGGTTAAGCTTCAGGTGTTTTAATAATCATGTGAAAAAGTGTCAGACCTATTAGTGATATTAACATCAGCTCCAACTCGACTGGTTTTATGACTGAACGTGTGAAGGATTTATGTCAGGAAGCCAAAATAAGACGAATCAGTGTTTCTTGCAAGAAGTTTTTCAGCTATAAAGTTTTAATTTTGTTTTGGAAGAATCAAAAAAAGTAATTTTAGATGAATTTGTGACAAACTTTGATGCTTAAGTTGTGAAATTTGTGAAATCAGTTTATTTGTTCTGCTCTGCGTTCGTCATTATTCAAATGAACAGTCTGGGCATCGATCAAGGAGAACCTCAGCGATGCAACGTTTTTCTCTTGCACATTTCCAATATCCAGCAGCAAAAGAGCAGAAGAAGAAGAAGAAAGAGAAGAAACGCTGTAAGAAATCAAAAGTTCCCACCATGGAACACAGATTACTGTCGAGTAGACGTTTGTGCATCATTGTTAAGCTTTAAGTAGAAGGGTTTTGGGTCAGCTCTGAGGAAACCGTAGGACACAGTTTCTAACCTCCTGAGACCCTGCGTCCTCATACGGGGACAATAAGTTTTAATATGGCAGCTTATTCTGCTTCATTTAAACTTTCATCCTCATTACTAGACTCATTCTGCAGCCGATCACGTAGCAAAACAGCAAAACTGCACAAAACCTCATCAAAATTTTTCAGTTGAAACTTGTTTATTTATATTTATGAACTTTTCTAGTTTAATGTGACACAAACGTAACAAACAGCTATAACTTCACTAATTAGCAAATACTCGTTTGAGGACATTGGGAATTCATTATTTGAACAGCCATGTTCAGTTTTATATTTTAGTTACATAATGGTGACTTTATTATAATATACAGTGAAATAATCCTCATGTCCACGTATAAGGACATAATTTTTTTTTTCTTCCAAAAAACTACTTCCTGTTGAAAGATGATGCTAAGTTTTTATACTTCTTAGGTTCTACTGATCCCAAATACCTTGGAGAAATTAAAAATGCAGACCTGTGTGGATGCCATTCTGCAGAAAAATCACACTATTGTTGATTGAGTGATACCTAAACTAAAGACAAAGCCTCTCTGACGAGTTCAGAGATATGGCTGGATCGGTGCAAGAGAGGCCGCATGATTCTCCGCGATATGGACGCATGGGAAACAATATATATCCACAAACAGATCCCGTGGGTCAACAGTGGCTCATCTGAGGGTCTAATCCAGCCTGCAGCACGAATGCAATGGAAATAACACAAAATAATCCTTAATTTGTCCACAGTTTTAGCAACAGAAGTGGACAAAACACAACACTGAGACCCAGGACTAAACAGTAGACAACAACGTGCCCAAATTGCACATATTGTACAAATAGTGTATTAAATATTCATCATACATTCTCCTAATTTACTTATTCGTCTTTGCACACACTAAAAAAGACAAAATCTAAAATTGTCTGGTCCACTTTAAATCAAACTGGGCTGTATGAGCAAAAAGTTTATTTTATTTCTGGGGAATCATCTTCTACTCTAGAAGTTCTTATAAATGGAACAGTCGTGATGCTGGATATATAACGCCAACCACGCAACCCTTTCCCTCCTCCACATGTGTCCAGCCGACGCTAAACACGTATCTAACTGTATAAAACATGTGCAGCCATCGTATGCGGTATTAACAGCTTTTTTTTTTTTTTTTAGCTTGATAACTAATCTCCCTGCAGCCTCGACTCCAGCAGGTGTTGACAAGTTGTTCGCAACTCACTGTCTCGGTTTGGCGAGAGGCATCGTCCTCTGCAAACGTTTTAAAATAGCTGCGTGTTTATAGGTTCCTATGACACTGAGCGGAGTCAGAATCTGCATGTTAAAAAAAAAAAAAACTGCTAATAACACCTACATGCACCACTGGTTGTGATTTATTTACCACATTCAAAGAATATTTTCCTTTTCTTGCTCGTCACTCATCTTGTGACCTCTGAGATGAATCTTGAGACCCCGCCAGGGCCTAGGTCTTCATGTTGGGAACCGGCACTTGTTAGCAAACAAAGAAAACGAAATGAATTCCAGCAGTATACGCTCCATATGTTCTAGCTGCGACAGTGTGGGGCTCCCATGACGTCTGGATGTGTTTTTCCAAACCCCCAGAAGAAGCAGTGGGAGGGCGGGGAGACGCCGGATAGAGATTTTTGCAGTCTGGCGACAGATGTGAAATAATATTACATAAATGTAATAATTTGTTTCACTATCACCCAGGTTAATTAGTTTGTGGAAATGGGTAACCTATTTCTCATTGGGTAATTTGTCACACGCTGACGAGGTAGCCAATCAGTGACCCTGCTGTTGGTGGGATCATTTCTCCCAGAATGCTGTGCAGCGAGTGTGTCGCAGAAAATGTGAGCGCAAGCCAATGTTTACCTCCAATTTATTCCACACAAATAAATGAAATCAGTCAATAAACCATCCAAGGGTGAATATGGCTCTCTCTAGCCTGGATTATGAATGAGAGCTCATTAATTTTCCTGTGTGTGCGTTTGTGTTGTGTGTGTGTGGGAGAGAGAGGGAAATACAGTTTGTAGCCATGTTTAGGTGTGAACATGTTCTTATTGTGTTATAGGTTTAGAAGGGGAAGAATGAAATGATGTGTATTTATATTTATGAACATGAATTACTCACAAGAAATCCAAATAATTACATGTAAAGGTCCATATCTTTAAAATGATCTTCACTAATTAACAGTAATAGTTTGACATTTTGGGAAATATCTGGTTTTGCTTTGATGCAGAGATTTAAATGAGAAGATCAATAAAACTCGTATACCTGGCAGATTAACAGTGACGTCGGTTATGGTATGAGATGAGATGATATATATGAGATTAGGTGACATAAAATGGAAATGAGATGAGGTCATATGAGATGAGACTAGGTTTAAGATGAAATGAGATGGGATAGAGATGGTATAAAGGGATATTATATAAATTAGATGAGATGAGAAAATAAAGAATAAATGAGATGATGGGAGATGAGACGAGATTATATGATGATTTAAAATGGGATGAGATGAGGTAACATGAGGTAAAATGAGATGAGGTAGTATGAAATGGAATGACATGAGATAAGGTAAAATGAGTAGTAAGTAAGGAAGTAAACAAGGGAGTGAAAAAGGAAATAAACCCAGAAGTAAACAGGCAAGTAAAGGATGAGGTAAACAAGGGAGTAAACCCGGAAGCAATGAACTAAACCCGGAAGTAGTGAAATCAACCCGGAAGTAAACAAGAAAGTAAAATAGGAAGTAAAGCCGGAAATAAGGACATAAACATATGACAAGGTGAGATGGTATGAGACGAGATAGTATAAAATGGGATGAGATGAGGTAAAATTAGGTATTGTACGACAAGATGAGGTGGTATGAGATGAGATAGTATAATATGAGGTATATGAGGTATACTGGGTAAAATGAGGTAATGTATGATGAGATGAGATCATCACAAACATCAAAAATACTAAAAGAGTATCTTTCCTTTGTCTTGTCTTAAATCAGCCACAGAGAGAAATGTATCTTTGAAGTGAGTTCAGTTCATCTTATTATTACCGCTATAAAAAATAAAAAAAAATGTCATGCTTTGTGTTTTAAAGGGAAGAAGCAGGATGGTGGCTTCACATCTCCGTTATGAATCCAAATTCATGGAAAGTTTAATTTTATTTGACAGGCAGAGTCCAGCAGTGTCTTGGTGATTGTTATTCCAGATGGCGGCGAGAAAATCCCATTTGAAGGTTTTATTAATTTTCGTTAAAACGAAGAGCCTCGCCGCCGCTGCCTCTGGCTTCCCAGTGACGCCGCTGACTGACACCTCGCTGCTCCCTCCATTTGTCATTGTTTGAAAAGGTCTTAATTGTATTACATGCAAATGAAGAGATTTGATTTTTGCCCATTATCTATTCATAAGAGAAAATGAACAGAACATTAGTGGGTCACCAAATGAGGGAGGGGAGGGGAGGGGAGGGGAGGGAGGCGGGGGAGGGAGGGAGGGAGGGAGGGGTGAGAGACAGAGACAGTGATAATCAGTGCGACAGAGGAGGAGATAAGGCAGAGTGAAAGAGAACTGGCAGCTTTAACACTGTGGCGTAATGTCTCTTAAGTTTTGCCGTTTAAAAATAATCCGCCCCGCGGTTCAAACTGCGCCTGTATGTGCGGATGTAATCCTGTAGGTCAGGGCTGATAATTAACCTATGATGACTGAAACACACCAATTACAGTCATGCTCATGCGACAAATCAAAGTGACAGAAGCTCAGATACACTCCTCCCTCCTGGTCAGCTTCAGATCATCAGCACACGTATACCTCGCACTCCTCTCGTATGTGCACGAAATAAATAAATACAGACACGGGTTCAACTAATGCTAAGCTAACTCTTTGGGATTCAGTTTGTAGTGTAGAATACACATACATGTCCCATAATCTACAAATAAAACGGCTAAGGTTCACTAGATAAGAAGGTGAGACCATAACATTGGTCATTTGTGTGACATGATTCATGTTTTCTGGATAAGTTTGAGGAGGCTTCAAACACAAAACGTGTCAGAATAAATAAAATTAATAAATGAATAAAAGTAATACCAGGAAGAAGGATGTGTCTTAAAATGCTCCAACTTTCTCTCGTAAACTCATATAAATCAGTCGTTTCCTCAAACAGCCACGAGTGAGATATTTGGTACAAACAGGTTAAACCTAGTCACAACTGTTTTAGAGGCCTACACGATATTAGGAAGGTGGTCATAATGTTATGCCGTTATGATCTATAAAATGCCCCTATAAATGCATCGTTTTCTCCACTGAATACAGCTGTCCTGGACTTTCTTTAAACTATTATAAAAGCTAAGCTTGCTGGAGGATGTAAAATACTTTCTCGTACTGAGTGGACCTGCGTCTCGGTGCTTCAGACGTAAATAAACAGACGTATTCTGCGCGTCGAGGCTCGTAAAGACTCGCGCTGAGGCCCGAGCGGAGGCAGAGGCCACAGCAGGTAAAGCAGGACACAGTGGAAGGCTGATGAAGAGGGACAGTGAAGTGTGTTGGTCAGGAATGAGCCTCCCTCCGCTACAAGAAGCCATGGCACAGCGACGCGGGGAGGCCTCTTATTGAATACTGTTGTTGGCCCCGTTGTTAAATTACAACTTAATTCCTTTTCCATCATCATAGCCATTTGTTTTCCCCCCTCGCCGGGAGACGGAGACGCGGGGACGAGATCGGGGCGTCGCGGAGGGAGGACTTTTATTCTGCTGGTCTTTAGAGCTGTGAGTGTTTCGGCGGCCATCGCATCATGACTTCACCTCTTAGCTGATTCCTGCCATTGGTCATATCTGACACCTCGACTACACCGCACCAAGGTCACTGCACTCAGAGCCCTCAGCTTTCGCCTCTTATTTCCTCTCTTTCCACTCCTGACTCTCTTCTTTACCTTCATCTTTCTATCTACTGCCTTTTCTGGAGATTTCTGCTTTGCTTGTTTTTTTTGTTTTTGTTTTTTTTACAGTGCTGGTACTGTTACTACAGGTAAATGTTTGGCTTATCAGTCCACCTGAAATTAATCAACTAATACTGGAGTTTAGTTCAGATGTTCACTGTCCCTTTTAGATTGTAATTTAACAAGTGGTTCAAACTTTTCATTTATTTTTAAAAGATCTAAAAGTCTTTGCACAGACGTTTATGATTCCTATGCAACGACCCTCTAACGTTACAGTTACACCAACAAAACAATGACTAAACTGAGAAGATCAACGCAACTCTCACACCTGCACATTAACAATGAAGCTAGCCAGGGTGTTAGCTTAGCTTAGCCTAAAGGCTCTGTTTAAGTACTGCGGGATCCATTTATACCTGGATCGCTCTGTAACAACTCCACCCAAACGCTAGTTGGCGCTGTGTCAAAAACTTCCTCAGTTAACCTTTCCTCGTTATGTTCCATCCTTATTGACCCAAAACAAACGATTTAAAAAGAAGAAGAAACAAGCTACTACCGAGCAAACCAATCACAGCTCCTGTACCGTCTGCGCGTGGTTACATTTCTATGCAGGTGCAAGTTAAAACTGTCCCTGTAGCTACAGCGTCAAATTGACGCAGAAGTTAAATCACCTATTAAACCTGAGTGACGCAACTAATTCCCACCAGCCTCCACTTTACTTTACTAGCAAATATTCGTATGATACGTGCGAACATGCTGACATTAGCATTTAGCTCAAAACACAGCACATACTCACGGCGTCTTGGCTCTTTGGTCGTGACGCGCGGATTGATACCGAAATATCGATGCTTCCGAAACCAGGTCTTTATGCTCTAAAAATCGATTCTCAAATCAAAAATATCGATACTTTCGATACTTGGAGGTAATGTAGGAACACAGTGGTGAGTTGTGGCAACACAACAAACCTTGTGAAACACCTCAGGTTAAACCACAACACACACAGAATATGAGGCATTTATGATGAGGAGGACAGAAGAGAATTAAGATAATAACTCTTAATCGTTAAACAATAATTTATTTTAACAGTCTTATTATGTGTCTTTTCTTTTTTTAATGTTTGAAACATAATTTTCCAATAAATTAATTACTATGATGTCTTGTATTCTTTATGATTCTACTACTTTTTTTTTAGGTTTACCAGACATGTTTGGGCGTATTTGCCGATATCAGCCTGAATTTTTCTCAGTATCGGATCGGAAAGGAAGTCGGTGGTATCGAACCTCAGCCCTTTTCGGGTCTTTGGCCGCTTGGATCACATGTTTTTGTGTTAATTACCTTCAGACCACCAGGCGACTCCTGAGGAATCTGCGCATGTGACCCATCCATTCAGGGACCTGACAGATAGTGTAGTCCAACAAACAGAGCCGGGCCCGTTCTCTCATCTAAAACCCATTCACTCCACCTCCAACCAATCCCTCTCCCTAAGCCTCCTCCTCTCTCCAGCTGCCCTTGAGCTTTTCTATTACCGCATGGAAAGCACCTCGCAGCCCCTGACAAGCGCGGCGGATCGACACTAAATCAGAAATCAGCGCCAGCCGCAGATCTGAGCCACCATGAAGGTCACAGGCCCTACACCGCGTGTCGTCTCAATCGGGGGAGCAGCAGCAGACACAGTTCGACTGATGTGTGACTGTGTGTGTGTGTGTGTGTTAGTGTGTTAGTGTGTTAACATGGGATGCACTGAAAGCAGTGAAGTAGAGGAGGGAGAAGGTTTGGATGGAGAGCAGGTCAAGTCCGGAGGAGGAAGAGGAAAGACAACAGAAAAAATATTAAACTGATTAAATGATTTTTTTTTCTCTCTCTCAAGAGTTTGCTCAGGATGCAGGATATAAAATAAATACAAGAGGAATGTAAATATGAGTTTGTTCTCCCTGTTCAGCAGAGGCTTGAATCTACCCCCTGATCTCGTGGGATTGGGACACACTGCCATCTAGCTGTGAGAAGGTGAATGACACGCAGCGCCCAAGCGAGATCCTCACCTGGTTCTGCAGCAACTTCTGCAGCATGAGGCGTGTGCAGGTCTGCTCTTATGCTTAAAGGGTAAGTTGTTTTTCATTTCTGATTACTTGCCGTTATAAGTAAAATATATATTTGCACACTGTGCTACAAGATTTCAGGAAGGTTTCAGGAAGACAGATTTCTGAGGCTACTTCCCAATTAGAGAAATAAAAAAGTTGGTTATACTGACCTATATCTGTGGCATCTTAATAGCAAACCAGAGGTAGATGGTGCACTATGTGAGTTAAACTGATTTGCTTCAACATACAATGACCCACAGTTAGTTTTAAGATGGTAACCTTATCAGAAAAGTCCTGCCTGAAACCTGGAGTTTGCAGAATCAACTTTGGGTAAACCAGTGAAAATGAATGTGTTCTAGTCCAACAGTCCTGCTCCAAATGTCTGCTTCAAGAAGAAAGGATGATGATTAATTCAACTTAATCAACTTAATCAATCCAGTTTTTGTGGTGCAGTTAAACTGGATTGAATTAAGTAAGTAAATAAAGATCAGCTGTAGCTACAAACCACAGGCTTCAAAATGAAAACACAGGATTAGGGTTAATGTGTAATGTGTTTTCATGTTTATTTGAGATATTGTTTTCCTTCAGTTTTGCGTCTGCTGGAACATTATTTTTTATTGTTGACTTTAAGTCTTATATTCAAAATGTTCTTCTTGTTTTATTATAGTCAGTTAAGGGTTTACTGTAACACACACAAAACAAACATATCAGCCTGTAATAATAGTGTTTTGGGAAATAATCTTGAGAAAGTTGAGGATAAAACTACTTCACTACTTCATAACAGTTGGCTTTGTTGCTAAATCTAGAAAATAGACATAGTTTAATAAAATCTACATAAATATACACTTCCCAGTTCATTACATACACCTGCTTACAGTCATGTGCACAGTAAAAATAGCAGTTTACATCATACAATGAAATCCTTTCTCTTTTGCGTTTTGCTCTTAATAACCTCACTAGATACGCAAAAGAAATATAAAAGCTATTTCCACAAGTGTGCCTAATGTTTTGGCAGGTGAGTTGCGCCTCTTTCGGTTTTGCAAAACAAACAAAAACAGAAATGACAGTTCCTCAAATGTGAGTCGACCTCAGCAGAATATTGTCCCTGAAAAGCTTCCGTAGTTAGCCTGAGTCACATGAGTGGTTTGTTTTGGTCGTGACAGATCATCTTTCTCAACATGCAGCTTCACCATTGCGGATTAAACATTATAATTTCCAGCTTCGGTGAAGTTATGTGAACGGTTCCGGGCCGGAAGCAGAAGAAAAACGTGAGGAATCGTTCTGTCTCGGTCCGTGTTCGTGCACCTGTGGCGTTAGCCTGCTAGCCTTGCTAATGCTAACCTCAGATTCTGGGTAGTATCCGGAGAAACCTCGAGCTTAAAGTGTGTTTTATTCTTTTTCTTAAGGTTATTAAAGGACGAAGCCATGCTGCGGTGGATTCTTGGTGGTCGGGAAGCTCAGGGCTCAGTGGAGGTAAGATGCTAGGCTAAGCTAACTGAGCTAAACCAGCTCATTAAATGCAGATTCTACATCCTCCTAATTATACGATTTATTCCTTTATGAACTAAAAAAACAAAACAAAAAAATAAATAAAAATCTGTAGCATTCAATCAAATATAATGTTGTAAAAATTAAACATTTCTTTCATGGTTTTCAATTAGATCTTAATTGTATTCCTCTTTTTTTGTTTAATTAATGTTCCTTTTATATGTTTATTCACTGCTGAACCTTTTTAAGTTATTGTTTTTTGTTGAAGTGTAAATTTTCCTCTCACATACTTTTATTTTTATTTTCTGGTTTTATGCAGGTGTGTATGTGTACAAAGAAAACACCTCAATATAAACCATATAAAAAACATAACAATTAGCTGCTGAAACTATTTCATTTAAAATTCAAATGAAGTAAATAGTTTAGTGTTTTGTTAGAGGTTTTACTGTAAATAGCATCAATTTTTTCAAGATGTTTTAGTTTTTTCTTAGTTTTATTTTTTTTATTTCATTCATTGATTAAAACAAAACAATTAAAAAAAACCCACAAACCTTCCTAAATCTAAATGAATCAATTTACAAAGAACTTAAATGAAGAAAACAACATAATAAGCAGCAAAATACTGATAATAAAATAAAATGAAATGAAATAAATATCAGCCAACACTGAGTGTGACGATCACACAAACAAAACAAATAAATAAATAAATGAAATGTTTGCAGACCTTTCATGACACAGTGGGTATAACAAACAAACTAACACGTTTTGTTATATTTCCTTAACATACTGACTTTAATTGTTCTTTTAAATGTAAAATTAGTTTGTTCCATAAACTGATTCCTGTCACAGAAACACAATGTTCCATAAGTTTACTCCTGAATCTTGTTTTTTTAAAGATCTCTGTTCCTTTTAAATTATACTTACTTCCTCTTTTTCTCAAATCTTTTCTGAATGTTGATTGGTAACATTTTTCACGAGCTTTAAACATAATTTGCAGAATGTTATCTACTAAGAGAGAAGAGAGGGACGAAATAAACATACATCTGTTCTAATAGTAATACAAACACAAGATAAAACTGATGCATGTAGCTGTTAGTGCAGCACTAGTCCTGTTACTGGTGAGCGAGCTGAGAATGATACATTCAGAAAGGAGTGTGTAACTGCAGGAGGCCACGAAGACCGACGTGTTTTACTGTCACTGATGGAGTTTCATGTCTCTGTGTTGTTTATTCTTATGAAAGTAAATTCATTGTCTTCACTAAGCTGCTGGTTCAGTCTCTCATGCATCTTCCACCACCAGGCATCAGTGTCATGTCCTCTTGATTGTATCACGTTTACATTCTGACACATTTATGCAGTTATGAGCTTCTTCTTTTCTCCTCTCGGTTTCCCTCTTTTTTTCTGTCTCTCTAACAAACCTCAAGCAGATGGAGTTGCCTTAGTTGCAGGTCCTGGGTTCTGTAAAGCGTCTTAAGACGATTAGGATTGTTACTGGCACTATATAAATAACATTAAAGTTAACAGTAATCTAAAAACATGCATATCTTGCATATTAACAGATAAAAGTTTTAAAAACCAAAGAAATGGATATAGATCTGTATTTGTGACAGAACTGTTGAAGACAGTGAAGTACGGTAAAAGTAAAATTCTGGGGCATTAATTCAATTTTTCCCACTTTTAACCTTTTTTTTGGGAGTTGCACACATTTGCACAGTGTTTAAATGTCACGCGTTGCTGTCAAACTAATAGACGTCAGAAATATGTAAAGATTAAAACCTCCTGTTTGTAAGTTCAGTACGATATAAATGTGTAAAGTTAGCAGAAAAATAGTAAAAAGAATACATGAACATGAAGCTGAGTTACTTTCCACTACTTTCTAGTCTCTCCAGCCTTTTCTCCCACCCCCCCTCACCCCCCCCTCCCTCCCCCTCCTCCACGTTTGTCTCACCACTCTCCCCCTCGTGTCTGCAGAAAAGCCCTGTGTTGTGCATCGGAGAGGAACAGCCCAAAAACTGCTTCACTGAGCTGCAGGTGCTGAAAGGACATTTTGACATTGTTCGATTTCTGGTGCAGATTGATGACTTCAGGTAAGCCGACCACGACCCCCCCCCCCCCCCCCCCTCCTCCCCCCTCCTCCACTCCCCTCTTCTCTCTAACCTCTCTCCTCTCTACCCTTGGCTGGCCTCTATCCCCCTGTGATTGACAGGAGATCCTCACCTACAGCAAACTTACAGAGCATGACAAGAGCCCAATCATCACCGCTGTGTGATTGTGTGCGTGCGGTACAGTATCACCCCTCGAACGCCGTCCATACACACATTATAAAGGCTTTGCACCTGCTCTCTCCTCTTTTTGTGGAAGCTCACTACACCCCGGCACGGTAGAGTGGGTCTGCATAAGTGGTCAGATTGGGATTTATAACAGAGCTAAGTGTGTGTATGGGAGTGTGTGTCGGGAGGTGGGGGGCTGCTTTACGCCTGGTTTCCTCCAGTAATAACCCCCCCCTCCTCTGGGTCTCGTCCTCTCCGCACACAGGTCCACGGTCGGGGGGCAAAGGCCAGAAAATTCTCTCCAGATTGCTTTTGAAGTCCGAAAATGTATCCTCAACAGTTCCTCTCTTCTCATTTTTTTACCGCTCTGTTTTATCCGCTCGCGCCGTCTGTTGATTTTGGGGGGACGGGCGGCGCGGACGGTTCGGGGTCAGAGGCCGAGTTAAGGTGATAAGCTCCGGGACAGGTGGAGGAGATGGAGCTACGGGAACAGATTCCCCCCCCTCACATAAATAGAGATTGTCACCGTGTGTTTGACTGGTCTGCCGAGCTGAAGATGACGCCGGGGAACAGCTGGTGTCGCGTACGTGTCAACGTTCTTACCTTCCTGCTTTCGTTCGTTCTTGCAGATGTGCCTCCGCCGGGGACGATGGCCTGGTCCTGGTGTGGAATGTGGAGGTAATACACGACAGGTTGATTCACAGCCATAACATTATGACCAGTAGAAGGAAGTTTTAGCATCTTGTTCTGCTGGGGAAATATTTGGACCTGGTATTCATTCATATGGATATTATTTTACACATGTAGCTCCCACCTAGACCAGACACCTCCACCCCATAGTAATGACACTCATTGATAACAGCAGGATGCACAAAAATGGTTTAGAAACAGTTCCTGGCTGTAGCTGACAGAGCCACAACTGTTTTGGAGACTGACCCAATATTAGGAAGGTGGTCATAATGTTATGCCTGACTGGTGTATTTGTATTGTCTGCACAGTTGGGACTAATCTTTTTATTTTTCTTTGTCTCACTTGCAGACTGGCGAGAAGCTGCAGGACCTGAGGGGCCACTCGCAGCAGATAACGGCCTTAACCACCTTCACTGAGAACAACGAGCTCACGTCTCACACTTCGCTCATCACCGCCTCCTCGGACCGAACGCTCAGCGTATCCTCGTTGTGTATTTTGTGTGTAGTCACCGTGTTCGTGGTGTAAGTTCCTCGATTGTCCTTAATCTTATCTTGTCAGCTGTGGGACCCCGACACGGGCAACAGGGTTCAGACCATCTCTGATCTCCAGTCTTCTGTGAAGGTAACTGCTTCATCTCTTCTCTGAATAAACTTATGGAGGGAAATGTTTGCAGGGTGACGCTGAAATAAAGTTAATATGGAAGTTTATCAGTATGAAAACTGCAGTTCCTCAAATTGCCACTAGAGGGAATTGACTCCAAACTTGAATCAGTCCACACAGACCTGATATCATATAATTGATACCAGGCAACATGGAGGTCTATAACTGGTGTATTAAATGATATTGAATCTTAAAGTTACGTATAGTCGAGGATTTGCATGAATGGATTTCATTTTGTGGGTCAAAGGTCACAGAATATCATCATAAATAATCAAATTATGCTCAGATTAAGTCCAAATTTGGAAGATTGACTTCTCCACTGCGTTATAATTCTCCGCAAAAAACACGTAATCATTTTCTTCAACATTTTCCCTACATATGCCGATCAGCCACAACATAAAAACCAGTAAAAAAGGCCCACGTCCATTCTCTGATCAGTTACAACTGCTATAGGAGGCACAAAGGGAGACCTACACAGTATAAGGTCATAATGTTATGGCGGATATGTGTATAATATGTGAATCTCCAAATACAGATTTTAACTGCAGCTTAACTATTCATGCACTCGACTCAGTAATTTCCAACTAGAAGAAGAAGAACAAGGAGCTCGGCGGGAGAACGTGTATTTCCAGTAACCTCGTCATGTTCGCGTTAGGTTTTAATAAAGCAGACAGGCAGTAAGTCCTGATCTTTTACTTTACATTTCCTTTTGCATTCCAGCTGCAATTAAGTGAGTGCTGGAGGCCTGCGGCACTAATTAAAACGTGTGACAGTAAAGGTTGCTGTGCCAGTTATGATTTAATATAGAAAACGATAACTGGCTCATTATAGCCGCAGATTGAAGTTAATTGTAGCATCTATAGGCTAATTATATTTATTTCGTTTGTGTGTGTGTGTCTCAGTGTCTGCTGGTGCTGGAGCGTCTGGGTGTGTTCATCTCCGGAGGTGAAGAACTGTGCGTGTGGAACAAAGACTTCCAGCTCCAGTGTCACAGACAGAACCACAGCGACACAGGTGAGGAGGAGGAGGAGGAGGAGGAGGAGGAGGAGGAGGAGGAGGAGGAGATGCCGTAACACAGCCGTGTGTCGCTGTTGTTGCAACAACCGAGTTCACCTCTCTGCTCCTGTTTGCACATAAACTCTTACCGTGTTTTTGCAGGAATAACCGCTTTGATAGAGCTGCCCAAGAACTGTGTGGCGGCTGCTATGGATAAAGAAATAGGTAACAAAAAAAAAAAAAAAATGTTTTGATTCATCCAATAAAGAGGAAAACTGCATCTCTTAAAGGAAACTTCACGTCCTCCTGTTTGCAGTGATTTACAGACTGACCGTCTCCACCGACTCGTCTGTGTCCATGGCTGAGATCCGATGTCTGTCCGACCACCAGGACCGGATTCGAGCTCTTATTAACGTCAACGGTCAGTCGGTTTTTAGAGAAAATCATAGTATAGAAGCAATATGTTCAGCTTGATATGGTTTCTTAGTGGGGGTGGATGCACTGATGTCACTATGAGGGGCAAAAACAAAGTGAAATGTAGCAACAAATACAGAGAAACCAGGAAAAATGAGGATTATCAGATCAAATTAAGGACAACTGGACTCAACAATGATTCATATGAACTAGTACGGATGTAGAAAAGTGGATTAGCCTCAGTTTTAGTTTTAGGTCGTTTCAGTTCTGATAAATGTAGCTAAATAAAAGATGCTAACGCTAAGAGCTTTACTGAGAAGTAACGTTAGCCATAAAATACTGTAGCGTTAAAAGGACGACGAGGACTGATCACAAATATTCAGTTTATTGTTATTTATTGTTGGAACCAAAACAACAAAACCCACAAACTTGTCTGAACGTAACTTAAGAAGTTACTTAAGGTTTGACTTCATCAATAAATACAGCATAAATTAATATTACCTGACACTAAATGTGAACCACAACACCAGGTTCCTGTGTCTGGATTCCAGCTGTTTCTTCTAATGCAGTGATTCATTTACTTCTCTTTTCTTTGGTAGAGAAATAAAATATATCTCCGACTGCTTCTCAAATCTGTTGGTTCAGTCGATCACACAACAGCTCTTCTCTTCTTTTTAATTAATGTCACAATGTAGACGCTCCATGTTCATCTGTCACTTTTTGCCACTCAGTGGCCGTAACCATGGAGACCTCAGTAGCTGTGATGTCACGTTCATACGCGATATATTGCAATATTCTACATACTTCACTGAGAAATTTTAAATGCAGCTTAAAATACACGTGTACATCAGATGACAGTGATAATTCATTGGACAAAAAAAAAGAAGATATCTATTTTTTTCCCCACTCCTGTTTCTTACTATAATTTGTCTCTGCGTCCACAGACGGGCTCTTCGCCAGCGGCTCCCACGCGGGCGAGCTGATCTTATGGGACGCCATCGAGTGGAACATCTTGGCCTACGAGCACATCCTGTGGGAGGAGTCGCAGTCCTGCGCCCAGGCTGAGATACGAATGGCTGCCCCCAAACCCAGCGAGATGTCCATCCAGCACCTGACCACCAACGGGAAGGTGAAGACGGATCGTCACAGGACGGGTGGTGGTGGTGGTGGTGGTGGTGATATAACTGTACGTGGTTTCATTGTGTTGTTGTTGTTGTTGTCTTGCAGCTCATCCTTGCAGCCGTGGGCAGTGGCCTCTACGTCTACAGCGTCCTGACTAAAACAGTGGTGGCCTACAAGAAGGTGGCTCATGACTCTAATGTGTTACACACCATGCTGCTGTCTGACAGGTAGGACCAATGTGTACTTGACAATGCATGAGATGTACACCAATCAGCCATAACATTATGACCACCTTCCTAATATAGTGTAGGTTTCCATTGTGTCCTATGGTGTCTGGAAACGCAATGTGTCAGGCTGCATCCTGCTGGGGATGAATGGATGGATGGATGGATGGATGGATGGATGGATGGATGGATGGATGGATGGATGGGTGGGGTGGGGGGGGCCTGGTCTGGTCCGGTCCAGAAGTTTTCCAGCAGAACCCTGAATTGTCACACAATGGTTTAAATGTTATTTGCTTGTCTCCAGTCTCCTGTGGTCATAATGTTGTGGCTGATGGTTTCTGTTAGGGGTCCTGGTTTAGGAGCGTGCACTTCATTCCTCGTCCACATGAGTGCGCCACCGTCCTCTTTTTAACACAAGAAATAAAACCCAAACCAGACAATATCAGCTTCTTGTTTTTGTTTGCAGAATAAAAACCTTTCATCTCTTTTAAGTCAAAAACTTTAGATAATCCTACGTCAAAGTATGAATTGAGTTTTAAAAAAGTAAATAAGATTAAAAGAGTCCTACAAAACATCAGCCAAATAGTTTGTGGTTTTAGTTATGAAGATAGAAACAGCAGCCAAGAACATCCCGTGTCAGGTCATAATGTACATTTTTCCTCAAAGTGTAAAATAAGAACGTTTCATAAGAGTCAGTTTATGTAACAGGGCTGCGTTATATGAACGATGCACTGTTCTCTCATCCACTTACTTTCTATATTTTCTTTGTAGCCTCCAGTCATTCAGACCATAAAAAATATTAATCAGGATTCTTTTTGTTGATTTAAAAATGGTTCATTATGTCACAAACAATGAAGTAAAACATGTGTCTGATACTGTGAAGATAATATGTATCAAGTGCATTAAACATGAATGAGTGTGTGACCCTGTTTCTATTCTCAGTGAGCTCATGTCCTGCTCTGAAGACGGCAGCGTGAGGATGTGGGAGATCCAGGACTTACCTTTACCTGCCGAACCGGCGTCTGCAGGTGACGCACAAAAAACATTCTCGCTGTTGTGACGTGAAGTCGTTCATATTTTGTGCATCGAGAAGAAGTCGTCCGGTTTCCTACACATGAGTCTGAATCAGAGAGTTCAAAGGCTCAGAGGAGGACGACCGCCTGCACTCAGCCTGTGCTTTTTATTTTTACGTGTGGATGTGCGCTAATGCAGCACAGATGTGGTTCAGTGGTGTCATATCAAAGGAAAGTGGAGCGTGCAGCACTCAGGTTGTGTTTTCTCCTCGAGTGTCTGAAGTTGAGTGTGTGTGTGTGTGTGTGTGTGTGTGTGTGTTGGATGGGAGAACACACTCCAGGCAGCAGATGTTGCGACTCATCACCTAAAGCAAAGGATCTGTTTATTTTTGGGTTTGGTGTTTGGAAGCAGGAGTCGGTCACGCTGCGCCTCCTCGGGTCATTAAAGGGGGGAACGTCTGTTTGTTTCATCCGGTAAACGTGTAACCGAACACCAAGGCAACGTAATGTGATACGGTTCCTGATGAGGAACAACTATTGCAGCTCTGCTGCATGTTTACAGGTTCTGTTCACAGGGCAGCGTCTAGAATGGACATGGACCTTCTGAGGGTGGAAACACAACGTTATTAGTGGGGGACAAATAGTTCTTTGAAGAACCAAGAGGAAAAGGGTTCCTTGAAGAACTTTAAAAGACTTTGGGGAACTAAATTTCAAAAAGGTTAAGAACTGAACAGCAGCATAACAAATAGTTCTTTGAAGAACCAAGAGGCAAATGGTTTATCACAAAACTTTAAAAGGTTCCCCTGTGACGTCATTGTGAAGAACCACTTTTAGTTCTTTAAAGAACTGGATAATGATGGTTATTTAAAGAACCAATAGGCAAAAGGTTCCTTTATGGCATCAGTGTGAACAACCAATGTTAGTTCTTTAAAGAACCAATAGGAAAAAGGTTCCCCTATGACATCAATGCGGAGAACCACTTTTAGTTCTTTACAAAAACGGTAGGAAAAAAGTTCCTTGAAGAACTTTAAAAGGTTCCCCTACACAAAAATAGGTTCTTCACAGGTGCTCTGGAGAACCTTTTGATGTCTAGGAACCTTTCCCTGCTGTATAAGGTTCTTTGGGGAACTGAATTTCAAAAAGGTTCCATTAAGAACTGAATAGCAGTATAACAAATAGTTCTTTGAAGAACCAAGAGGCAAGTGGTTTATCGCAGAACTTTAAAAGGTTCCCCTATGTCGTCAATGTGAAGAACCACTGGATAATCAGGGTTATTTAAAGAAACAGTAGGCAAAGGGTTCCTTGAAGAACTTTAAAAGGTTCCCCTATGGCGTCAATCTAAAGAACCAATAAGCAAAGTGTTCCTTGCAAAACTTTAAAAAGGTTCCTCTAAGGCATCAATGTGAAGAACCATTTTTAGTTCTTTAAAAAAACAGTAGGCAAAAGATTCCTTGAAGAACTTTAAAAGGTTCCACTATGGCATCAGTATGGACAACCACTTTTAGTTCTTTAAAGAACCAATGGGCAAAGGGTTCCTTGCAGAACTTTAAATGGGTCCCTTATGGCGTCAATGTGAAGAACCACTGTTAATTCTTTAAATAACTAATAGGCAGAAGGTTCCTTAAAGAACTTTAAAAGGTTCTCCTATGGCATGAGTGTGAAGAACCATTTTAGTTCTTTAAAAAACAGTTGGCAAAAGGTTCCTTGAAGAACTTTAAATAGTTCCCCTATGGCATCAATGTGTAGAACCCCCTTTAGTTCTTTGAAGAACCAATAGGCAGAAGGTTCCTTGAAGAACTTGAAAAGGTTCCCCTTTGGCATCCAGTTTTTTTGTCAATCCTTCCTAGACTTTTGTCTCCATCTGAACATTCAGGAACGTGTCTCCAGCTGTAATATATTTCTAACGGTGAAGTCTTTCTCACTGACCCTCTGTCCGTTCTGACCAGGGTTCTTCGGGATGTGGACTTTCGGCCGTTCTAACAAACAGTGCGGTCCTCCGCCTAAGAAGGTCATCGATGTTCCAAACATCCGGATGCTGGAGCTGACAGGAGATCTGATCGGACACTCGGGGGCCGTCCAGGTGAGATACAACAACCTTTAAACTTAAAACGACATCTTTAGAACCAGTGTTTCTGATGAATGTTTTTTTTTTTGTTTTCCATCCTTTCAGATGTTTGTGAGCTTCAAGGAGAACGGTTTGGTCACATGCTCCACGGACCACCTCCTGATTCTGTGGAAGAACGGGGAACGACAGTCACGCCTGCGCAGCCTGGCGCTTTTCCAGAAGCTGGAGGAGAAGGGAGGACTCTGACCTTTGACCCTGAAGTCACCGCCTTTACAGAAGAGGAGGAGGATGTTTGATGTTACTCAGAAATAATTTAATTATTTACATTTACCACTAATGACTGAAAACTAGTTTCAACTAGAAATATAAAAACTGTGTAAATACCTGTGAAGTTTGCCAGAATATTGTTTTTTTGTTTGTTTTTTAACCAAGCGTTTCCTGTCATGAGGCCGTGCAGACGTCCATGTTGGTGCCTCTTTATGTTTCCGTCTGCTTTAAGATGTATTTTTTGTTGTTTGCGATTCTTTTCCTCCAGTTGTGCTGTGAGGAGAACGTTGCAGCTGCTCTTGCATGTATGAATTTTGCACTAGTGTATTTTGTTTTTTTGCTTTTTTGCAGAAAGTTTGATGAGAACAATGATCCCACTCTCAGATCTGTGTGTTAAATGCAGCTGCTTAGCCTAGCTTAGCTAGCTTAGCCTAGCTTAGCTTAGCTAAACATTTAACATTTTCTGATGCTAACATTTTTTTTTTTAAACATATCTACGAATCAAGAAACGTAATCTTTGCTGATACTATTCATCACTAATAGTAATTAGGAAAGAACCTGTTTACTATGTTCTGATGCTAATAATTAGCGAACATCCTGTTCGGTGTGTGAGCAGAAACAAATGTGCCACAAAGCCATTAGCATCAACAACAAACCAAAAATCCGATGCTCATGCCTTTTCATTTTTACATATCGTCGTATTTATCGGGTCTCTTTTAAGCTCAGATATTTTTTTGAAGTCGCCATAATTGTTAATGATTGTTGTTAATCACTGCAGAACTTTCTTCTACCCGCAGCCTTAGTCCATTTTTCATCCAACACAAATAAAAAGCAAAGTGAACTGTTAGCGTGAGCGCGTCTGTGCCATTCATGTAACGACTCCTTATTGAAAGAATGTTTAATTGTCTCACAATACATCTGAGTGTGTTTGACAGAAAAAAACATCAAAATAAGACGTAAAACAGAGAAAATACATTAAAACTTTTCAAACAAACGGGAGGTTTCAGGCTTCGACTCTAAATTAAAGCTTTTTGTTACGATGAAGCTTGAGGCAGTAAAGTCTTTTCAGAACACGCATCATGTCACAGGCAAAGATGATTTCCTTTTTTTTGAAAAATACTTTCTGTACCGTGTATAATGTCACCAATTATTACTGTTCCATTTATAAATGATACAAAACGCACAGTTGGCACGTTCCTCGCTGTCACGGCCATCGGTGTCGCGGATGAAAGAGGAAAAAGATGAAGACGAAGATGAAGGCCGATCGTTACACAACACAGTTACACAATCTGGTTCTGCCTCATTAGACTCCGGGCCGCCTCCTGATGGAGTCGGCAGCATCGTGTTCCAGTCAGCGCCGCTCACGGGAAAAGGCGTTGTCATTATTACATGTTTTGATGAGTAGAAATCTCTATTATTATTATTATTATTATTATTTTTATTATATACTAGCAAAAATATCTTCTCATGATCAGTGATAGCAGCTGTGAAACATTCAAGAGGTGGAGCCGCGTTTCAAGTCACTGTAAAAAAAAAAAAAAAAAAGCATTTGGAAACGATTTAACAAAAGTTACATGAGCAAAAAAAAAACAGTAAAAAGCAAAAAGGAGAAATGATATAGGCTGAGTATTTACAAGGACAGCAGGTACGTTAGGTAGTTTTACAGTGTATTGCAACCATGGACCTAAACAGCGAGGACAGGACGGGGTTAAGGCCTCGATTGTCCATGAAACGACTACATCAGGGATGTTTTAAAGTGAAGGAGAAAAGACATTTGATCCAACTGCACCTGAATCGTTCTGCAAAAACTTTAACAAAAAAAAAACAAAAACGCAGGATTTAAAAAAAAAAAAAAAAAGGTCACTACCATCGACACCGACGCACCAACTCAAAACTGGAGCACAGACCATGAAGGAACACACCATATTTGTTAAAAATGTTTAAAACACTTATGGCTTTCCTTATTTATTCATATACATATATATATATATATATGTATATATATATATATTCTATAGAGGAGAGGAGAAACTGTTTCTAGTAAAATACGTTCTGTAAAGACGACCATAGGGTTAAGGCACCTGTAAAGCGCTCTCTGTGCCTTTGGTTAATACTGTGGTGTGCGTCCTCTGGGTTTAGTGCACACACATAGTGCACACACAGAGCTACACATCCTCCTTTTCAGACTTTCAGACTTTCGGATTCTCGTGAGATTCGCGTCTCGCTTCGGGCTCCACGCTACGTCCCTGCAGCTAAACCGCGGAGGCCAGGACCAATCAGCACCTTTCTCTAGGAACTACTGGCAGCTTTGGGCATTTTTTTTTTTTTTTTTTAAGTTTCATTATCGTTGTGAGAGAAAATGTTCTCAAAAAGAAAGTGAGTCATGTCTAACAACGTAGTTTGTAGATTCCATGGATGGTTCTGCGTCATCGTCAGTTTATCCAACGTTTCTGCAAAGATTTAACCACTAGAATTAAAGTCAGACTTGGGACAAGAACTTTTAACTTGTGGCTAGTTTCTCGTGGGATCCTAAAATCAGATAAAGTTATGTCCCTGCAGCTAAACCATTTTCTAGGACCTACTGGCAGCTTTGGGTGCGTTTTTTTAGGTTTTAATGCACCAACGTGCACTAGCAGCTGATAGATACTTGGTTTGTTTTTGGAAGGTTCCTGCTCTATTCCAAATAGCTTCCAAAGACGACTTTTCGGATGGTTCTCTTTCTGCAAATCTGTAAATTTAACCACTACTGGTCCCAATTAAAGACTTGGGACAAGAACCTTTATCTTGCATCCTAATGTCCAGAAAGTCCATCCTGCTTGGAGCCTCGTCCCTGCAGCTAAACCACGGACCAATCGACGCCTTGTTCTAGGAACCACTGTTGTGGGTTGATGATGTTTGTAAGAGATTATTTTCTTGCAATGAAGGCAAAACATGTCCACCACCATGCTAAGCTCACAGCACAGATGCTCTGTAGATTTACTGACACCTGTGGATTTAACCTTTAACCCCCATTAAACATCTAATCAAACTGTTTTATATTAGGAAGATCAAACATTCTGCTGTTTAACGTGACCCGGATCTTTCGCTTTGGATCTGATTTGATCAAGGACTCAACGTTACACATACACCAGTTGTGCGTGGCCACTAGAGGGCAGACACTGCATCCTGAAAAAGGTCCCGTGCATGAGAACTGTAACTGCAGAGTGAGCTGCTTGTTGTTGCAGGATTTGAGATGCAGTGAAGTTTCTTTAACAAAAAATCCAAAGTGTGAGAGCGGGAGCTGATAGAAGCCGGCTCTCAAACACAAGCACTAAAAGATCTGGAACCCTGGAAATCTAGATTGTTCAGACACTCGCAAGTAGGAATAGTTTCTTCTTTTGTTTTTGTTTGTTTTTTTTGGGTGCAAACGTCTACAGTTAGTGTCACAAAGCTCTGCATGTAACAGCTCTGCAGCAGATCTGTTCCTATGTTGTGTTTTTTGTTTTGTTTCTTTAGTTTTTTTTTATAAATACCTCCATGGTCCTCTCTAGCTGCTTTCACAGTGCACAAAGGACGGTGTCACCAACCAATCTGGAGCTGTATTAAAAACACAAACACAGCCCTTCTTCAGTGTCGCCTGTATAAATCAGCTTTTTTTTGTTGTTTTTTTTGTTTTTCTTTCTCAGGGATTGTTAAGAATTTGGTCCGAGTGCCTCTCCCAGCTAATAAGACTCGATGATTCAACAGTAGCACCTTCACGGCTCGGCCATTTAAAAAAGGAAGTTCAGCGCCGTTCGCTCGCGTCCACAGAGAGAAGCACGGACGGATCCCTCTCTCTGCTCATCCTCTTCCTTCCTTATTTTTCCTTTTTACAGCGAATGTACAGGTAGAGAATGAAAAGGTTTGTTTTCCAAGAACTAAAGCAGGTTATTATTAAAACGTGAGAAGCAAAACTAAGTCAAACCAAAACGTCTGGATTCGCTAAAGTGCAGGTTTCTCGTGTGTCACACTGTGTGGTACAGAGTGTCAGGTGAGTTGTGAGGGCCACGGAGTTTCGTAGAGTGTGTTGGGGGGGGGGGGGGGGGGGGGGGGGGGGGGGGGGGGGTTATAGTCGACAGGGGGCGTGGCCCTCAAACGACAACCTGTCCTCACCACGTCCAACGAGAACCACGACAGAAAAGAGGCTGTGATTTGAGATGGAACCGGCACCTCAGTGTTCACCAGGGGGGCGATGTCCGCTCTCGGGCCGAGTCCGGGGGGGTTGGTGGTGGTGGGGGGGGGTAACGGGGTACAGAGCTCCGTCAGATCACAGCTGAAAAGAGTTTTAATTGTTCCACGGCGGGGGCTGCGTTCAGTTTCTCAGCCCGATCGGAGAGAGACGGACGGACGACAGGATGGAGGAGAGAGGGAGGAGGGAGGGGGGGTCGGTCAAGAAGGAGGGGGGGGGCGCAGGCTCTTGCACTTCATCTCGTCCAAGTTCTTCCAGTACTTGTAGTTCTCCGACAGGTGTTCCATCAGACCGGGTAGGCTGGCAAAGGCTGGGAAAGGAAAGAACACGAATAACGAACTGAATAAAGGCAAAACTGTTGGTTGATTAGACATTTTTCATATATATATATTTAATTTTCTCCCATAAATTTGAATTTCTTTAAATGCACATAAACGTGAATCCAACGTATTTTAGTAAAGGGATCACTCAGTGATACAGGACCTGTCTCTACAGCCCAGACATGTCAATCTAAGCCTCCTGTACACAGCAGGCCCCGCCCCCATCACTGCTGAGCCAATCACGAGGCAGCATATTACACTCAGACTCAGGAGCTAGCAGCTAGCAGAAGAGACGCTAAGTTGCACGGCCACGCTACTGTTGCACATGTTTGAAATAAGAAAATGCATTTTTGAACCTGTGGATTAGCTTCATATTGAATGTAATATCCACCTTTAAATAATATTAAACAGTAAATTAAGAACGGCTTCGTTTGTAAGATAAATTATAATTAAAGTTGAAGTATTTTTTTTTGCACAGAAAGAAGATTGATGCCTCCTTACACTCACGTTAAATCATCTTGAAGAGGACTATGACTAGAGACGATAACTTATAAAAAAATAAAAGTAAAAGTTCTGCAGGACCCTGAAGATAAACACAAACTCCTGGAGTCAAATGTAAAGCGACTGCACACCTGCCACCAATCACTTCCTGTTCTCCTTCCACATGATCTGCTAGGACAGGACAGGACAGGGGGAGGGGAGGGTGGTGCTTAGCTCATGTACAGAGGCTAATGTGAAGTGCACGCTCTGCGATGTCGCTCCCACATTAAAAGTCTGCCGGGGTCGAAAGGTCCTCGTTCCTTTTCTTTCTCTCACACTCGTCCAGCCTCCAGCCTGCAGAGCGTGTTCCCAGCGTACGACCTGCATCGGCCCGCGTTGTTTACATCCTCGCTTCCTGCTTCCCGATGATCTCTGGAAGTGACGGCGCCCCCCCCCCCACCCACCCAGCCTCCGCCACGACCCGGCCCCGACCCCAACGAATCCAGAGCGGCTGTGGTTTGTGTCTAAGTGAAGTTTCTGCTCGACCGCTCGTCCCTCCCAAAAAATGGAGTGATCGTTTCCTCCTCCTCCTCCTCCTCCTCCTCCTCCTCGCTACTATTTTCCCAACTCCCACCCCCCCCTCCTCCCCTGACGCCCTCGCAATTTCTCCTCCGTCCCACTGGCATTTGGAATCTTTCCGTGACATCAGAGCAGTGTTGACAGTAAACAAGTTCCCTCTCGGGGAGACGGCGCTAATAGGGGGGGAATTCAGTGGGAATGGGGAAAAGAAGAAGAAGAAGAAGGAGAAGAAGAAGAAGAAGCGTGCTATCCACTTTCCCTGATTCCTCCTCTTCATCCCCGTTTTCCTGTAATTTCCTATCTGCCAAGAAAAACGAGATGAAATCACGGTAGAAACGCAGATGCTACTGTACGAGTTCTCCTCTCGGTTCCTGTTTGTTTCACAGCTCGCTCTGCTGTTGAACAGGCGTCGTTCCAAAGGTCAGACCGGTTCACTTTCTACTTAATTGGAAACACACAAAGGTTCCCTCTTGGTTCCCGTCCCCACACAAAGTTCATTAGTGCCCTCAGACTAAATATGGCTCTTGTTGTTAGTGGCCCACGCGGAGCTTTGGCCCAAACTGAAATAACTGGATATAAATATATATATATATGTACGTTGGAGACGTTCAGGGTCTTCAAGACCTTCCAGTTTCCTCTGGTACAGTTGGTTCATCCTACAGCGAGATAATGACCCGAAACTTTAGTCCAAGCTAAACCAGAACTACCTCAGGATGAAAACTAGATGGGAAGCTTGAAAACATGGAGCGGACACTGGTTCTGTCTCTAGACTTTAACCCTGAAAGCAAAGCTCCAGCTACAAGAGACACACATTTCTGGGACGTTCTGCAACAAACTTGGGAATAAAAATACTTGATTTTATAAAGAAAGAAAGTCACAACCATCTCACCAGAGATGGTGACTTTGTCAGAGTAAAATGAGACATTAAAATGCACATACTTCAATAAAAAAAAGAAAGAAATACACCTGTTCATACTGAATACCAGTGTTTTTTTGGTGTATTTAATTACACAGCGTTCTGAACGTTGCGCCGTGAGACACGGTTTCAGACAGGACCATTTTAAATGTAGCGCATCTAAACACACATGATGTCAGTGTGAGACGTGGTCCGTTTGATTGACATGTCCCCCCGACTAAAGATGTCCCTCATTTTAGGATTTTATGAATGAGAAAAAAAAAATGTTGCGCGCAGACTATAGTTATTACGGTAGCCTGTCGTGCTGCTGTTGATGTTACAGTTTAAATATGTTTAAATATGAATAAATACGTCAAAATAAATGAAAACTGAATTGTCCCTGTTTCTTCATTTCATCTTGATAACGTTTTTTTGCTGTGCTAACACATGGGGCCGTGCAAACCTGTTTTACTACTAGTGTGGGATTATTCTACAATATTTATATCATCCTTGTTGTGAACACGTGATCATGCGTGAAGCAAAATAAATAAATACTGTGACATCGTCAGAATCTTGAAAAACACCGTGATACACGGTCAGTGTCGTTCACTTCTCCTGTGAGTGGTCGTAATGTTGTGGCTGATCGGTGTGATTGCTCTCACCATCCCAGGCGTCGAACATGTCGGTGATGAAGTAGTCTATGAAGGAGATCTGAGACTTGGGAACGCTGCACGTGTTCCTGTCGAACACCGGCATCACCACCGGCAGCCCCTGCCTCTTCTCCTCGTCCGTCTGCAGGGAAACACAACAACGGCAAGTTCGACACATAATTACTCCGGGTAGAAGGAGAGAGGCCGTAAATAAATGCAATAAATCACGCGGAGGGAAAAGCGAGTGTAACGTCGTTGCACCTGCGCGAAGTATTCCTCGGAGATGCGTCCGGCCCACTCGATGCACAGCTCCAGCGGCCTGCAGGGGTTTGCCACATCTGCACACTTGATCAGCATCCTCTTTATGAGCAGCCGGTTCTCCGGGGAGTTCCTGATGTTGGCCTGGCCCTCGCAGTCGCTGTTCACGCTCTGGTGGAAGAGACGCGTGAGCATCCGGACGCACAGGAGTAAAAATAAAACGCTCACTCTTCCCTTTTTGGTGACATTTGATGAAGCTCAGTAAAGAAGATCTGATCTTTGTGTGCACGTGTTTTCCCATGTTGTGTTTTTAATTTTAGTTTTACTATCGTTCTCCAATGATCTCTTGTCCTTCCTCATCATGGTTGTGCATGTTTCCTTCGTCTCAAAAACAACTAAACAGGGATTCATGTGTGATATAATAAGAAACACCTCTGGTTAATTTATTAATAATAATAATAATAATAATAATAATAATAATAATAATAATAATAATAATTATGATGAGTTCTTTGATTCCACTCAGGTCTTATGTTGGAGTGACTGTGAGCAAAGTGGTTCACTTTCCAAATTCATTAATATCTACTTGGTTACACTGATCAGCCATAACATTATGACCGCCTTCCTAATATTGCATATCGTGATCATTAATGATCAGAGAATGGACGTGGACCTTCTGTGGGTCCTGTGGGTTGAGGGGAGGGTCCTCTGTGTCCACAGACACTTGATGAGTTTGGGATCTAGTGAATTTGGAGGCCGGGTCAACACCTTGTCCTGTTCTTCATGTCTTTTTGAGCTGTTCCTAAAGCGTTTTTGTTACTTTTGTTGTTTTGCTGCCATTAAGGAGTGTCATTGTTATGGGGTGGGGGGGGTGGGGGGTCTGGTCTGGTCTGGTCTGGTCTAGGTGGGTGCTACATGTCAAAGTAACATTTTATGAATGAATGTCAGGTCCAAAAGTTGCCCAGCAGAACATTAAATTGTCACAAGGTTTAAATATAATTTACTTCTCCAATAAGTGGTCATAATGTTGTGGCGGATCTGTTTATATATTCAGGAGTTTTCTAATTAACTAAATTAAACCAGAAGCCTCTGAGCTCTATGCATTCATGCAGTTTGGGAGCTTTTAAGCAGCTTTTCGTTAAATAAAGTTCTTTAAACTCACACTCATGCTGGTCTCCTCGATGGCGGCCATCGGTTTGTTGATGCTGTTGACGAACTTGCTGACGTGCTCAAAGTGTCTGGTCATCTCCGTGGCCAGCACCATGTCGATGATGGCCTGGCGCAGCGTTCGGAACTGATTCCTGCCGGCAGCAGAACAACATGAGTGAGTTTACACACAGTCAGCGCCCTACCCTCCCACGGATGCACCGCCGCCGTCACCGCCGCCGCCGCTGACCTGTCGATGTTCTTGAAGATGTTGCTCTTGGTGTCGCGCACGGTGAGCTGGAAGGCGAGGGCGGCGTGGTGGCTCTCCAGCACGGCCGTGTCGTTGTAGAGGATGGCCAGCTCGCTGCCCGCGTTGCACAGGAAGGAGTTGGTCCGGCCGGGGTGGTCCACGTCGTGAACGGTCGCCGCTATCAGCGCCGCCACCTCGTCCAGCTGGTCCAGACTGCTCTGAAGGAGGCAGCGGAGACAAGGGGGGGGGGGCGTCAGTACTGCAGGGCCGTGCAAAGCAGCCAGTACTGGTATTTATATTCTTTAATTATCCATTATAATAATTATGGATGTATATGTAGTATTGGTTGAGGTAAATCGTCAAAATTGTTGGTTGATTAGACACTTTTCATATATATTTGTTTTAATTGTCTCCCATAAATTTGAATTTATTTAAATACACATTAACATGAATGCAACATATTTTAGTAAAGGGATAAATGGAGGCAGAGGATGTTAGCGCCAAAACCTACTGTTGCACATGTTTGAAATAAAATATAAATATTTGTACCAGTGTATTACTTGAATAGCTTAATACTGGATGCAAAATGATGATAATAATAATGTACAAATTTTCTGTGAATAAATATTTAAATATGCAAATGAGTTATCGTCTTTGCATACATTTCCATAACAGAAATAAATCTGAATAATGACTAAAGTGAGGTTCAAAATTGTTGTTTCACTTTGTTAACGTATTAGATTTCCAGGTACTTACAGAGAGGATATCACTCCATAAATCACAAAATATCCATCAATGTCCAAAAAAACTACTTTTAAAATCAGTTTTTAGAAGTAAAATGTTATAGAAATCAGGCTCTGAATGATACATGAAATGTGCCGTCTGTAAATACCTGTATAATGTAGTGAGGAATAAATCTGGTGATGTTTGAAATAAAAAATGAATATTTGTACCTGTGTAATATTTAAATAGCTTAATACTGGACGCAAAATGATGATAATAATGTAAATCTATAAACAGCACTAGCGCTATATAACACATATAGAAGGTAACATGAGGGAAGCTCCCTTTATATTATTATTTAATTATATTAAACATGCCTTGGTGTGATTCTCTGTTCAGTTTAAATCCATATAAGAGTTAGTACATGAGCATCACTGCATTCTGCAAACCAGGTTTAACTCTTAGTTAGAAAAGTAACAATAAGATGAATTAGCTGAATTATTTTTGGTGCATTAGTGTCAATTATTCAGAATATAACGTGTGTTTTATTGCATTTACGTTGACCTGACTTTACACGCTGTTCTGTAAAACGCGTCGCCCGCCCGTCTTTCCTCGACTGACCTTGACCCTCTCCTTGCGCAGGAAGTAGGCGGTGGCGTGCAGCACGTCGGCCGCGTGCGTGGAGTTGTGGTAGGAGTTGGACGAGTGGTAGCTGGCCTCCATCAGCTGCAGCCAGGAGCGCAGCGTGGCCTCCGAGCAGCTCAGGAACTCGCACACGCCGAAGCTCGTGAAGATCTTCAGGCCGAGGTAAGTCAGCGGTCTGCGGGCGTAAAAAAAAACAGCGCGTAGCGGCTCAGGGTTAAATAACTGAGGTCTTGCCGTCTCTGTTGCCTAGCAACCTCTGTGTTATGCTTGTTATTTAATGGCCGCCTCTGCAAGAAAGCAAAATAAGCATATTTCCAAAAACTGCTAGTAACTTTTGGATTGGAGCGCAGTGCTTTTTTTCTGAAGCCACGTTCCACGTACCTCTTGTGCGTAGCCGCCTCCAGCTCCAGGATGTTGAACTCCCAGCACTCCTCATCATTCAGCATCTCGGCGATGGATGGGGGTACGTCGTTCAGAGTGACCGGGATGGCCAGCTGGCTCTGGCTCATATCTAGCAGGCGGACAGAGGCACGGGGCAAGGTGATTTTTTGACCATAAAGGGGCAAACTGAGCGCTCTCTGCGTGAGGTTCAGACGGATAAATAATGACCCTCCCGTACCAATCTTGGCTGCGTAACCTTCTCTGCACACGTGCGAACGCGCTGGCTGGCTCCGTAAATCAGCCCCTTTGAGATGCCGTGCGATGGGATTGTTTAAAGAAATCGAACGAGCGCTGATGGAGCCGCAGCTCTGAGGCACAAATACAGTTTCGAACGGAGACAATTTCTCAGAAAAACAGGCCCTGGATTTAGATGTTCTCCGCGTTAAGTGCTCTTGCGACTTAAATCAGTATAATGGGGTGCCATAATCAACGCAGATAGAAGAATTTACACTTATGAAAGCCGAAAGAACACTGTGAAGGCTTTTTTATCACCTTAAACCTAATATTTATTCATGAGATTTAATCAAGCCTTGATTAATCCAGACAGGTCTGGAGTTCTGTAATCTCTAGGAGGAAGGACACGGGCTCAAAAGCCTCACCTGTTCTAACCTCCAAGTCACATTTGTTTTCTTTGTGTTCTTTGAGATGTGAAGACATGTTAGAAAGCTGCTCATCCATCCATCTTTCACATGGTTATCAGGAGCCAAAATTATCTTACTGAACGGATTCTCAAAGGTTTACACCACCTGTCTCAATCTGATTGAAAATCTAATCAGATTACTCTGTTCTGTTCTGATTGAGATGGCTGAAACATTTTTTATTCTGATTATTAGGGAAATACTTCAATTAAACAAGGCCATGGATGTGACTTACTTTTGCAGAAAACATATTCATTCCCAGAGAGTCTCCGGAGTCCATCCTGTAGAAAACAAAAACAGCTATTTAATTTATTTATTTAGTTTTCTGGGACAGACTTCCTTAAAAGGAAACTTTCCTTTAAAGATCTGGACATGTATATTATATATATATATTATTCTACGTCCATTCGTATGAGATTATTTTACCTGAGAACCTCTTGTAATTTGTAATAATTGCACATAATTCTGTGGTTTGTCAATTAAATAATAAGAATTTTGTTTGTTTTTCTGCCTCTTGCCACAAGAACTGTGTGTTATAAATCAAAGTTTGGACAGATGTTAGTGTGAAAACTGACACATTCACCCATTTAAAATCATAAAGTCAGGCATTACAGGGATCGATGCAGTGTCATTACATTGTTTAAAAATATAAATATATATTTTAGTATTAATACAAATTTGCAAAGTAAGTAGAGCTGTAAAAGAGGTGTAGAGGTATTTTAACATGATTAAGCCTCTGGTAATAATAAAAAACAATGTTTGTCATGACATGAACGTATTATGTTTTAAATCCATCTACATTTGTTCAAAATACGAGTAATTTTGATCTTTTTCATTAACAATCTATATGTAAGTGGCTCAACAACACGACACCACACAATTTGCTCGTTGTATTTACTCTGCTCCATCTGTGGCCTGATGTAATGAACTCTGGATAAATCCCACCAACTAACCAGCTCCACAAAAGAAAAAACTGGAAAAAGTGTGAGACTGGATTTTAAGGTAAGAATTAAGTTAATGTTAGTTGGTTAATCACTGCAGTGTTTTGGTTTTATATTGTTGTAGAAATGAGTTAGTAAAACACCTGGAGACTATTTTTGCAAGTGACTTCAAAAGACTTGTAACTAATGTAAGCAAGTTGTTTTAAAATACTTGATTCAAATTTAATTTCAAGATAACGTTTGCAAATTACTCTAATTTCAAGTAAGCACAGATGTTTTTTCCTCTACGTAACGTTAGCCTACGGAGCTAACGCCGGTTAGCCGTTAGATAACACCAGTTAGCCGTTAACCATAGATACATAGCCGTTAACTAACACCGGTTAGCCGTTAGCTAACACCATTTAGCCGTTAACCATAGATACATAGCCGTTAACTAACGCCGGTTAGCCGTTAGCTAATACCGTTAGTAACGTCGTTTAGCTGTAAGTCGGCCATGCACTCATAAAAATACGATGATTCAACTACTTAAATAAAATAAGGCAACTTTTTGCATCATTTTATCCCGTAGTAGCTCAAAGAAGAGTAGTCTTTGTTGGTACATCATTAAGGTCCGGATCATGGACTATTCAACGCGAGCGACGCATGTAATACAACCCGTCACCGTGGGAGGCGCTAACGCATGTAATGAACATATTAACCACTTTGTTATACAACAGAAGAAGACTGTTGACTATGAACTTGGCTAATTCTGTAAGTAAAGTCAACTTACTTTTACAAGTTGACTTTACTTGTGAGCAAAGTCAACTTGTAAAAGTAAGCTGACATCATCAGCAAGCGTAAATTGAAATTGTCTGAACTGACTTGTACCAACAAAGACTACTCTTGTTTGATCAACGGGATAAAATGATGCAAAAAGCAGATGGAGCACTGTATTTTTATTGGTGTATAAAATGTCGTAGCAGAGACATTATAACCATGGGTAGTAGATTAGAGTTTATTTACAGATGTACTGTAGGTAATTTCCAAATCACATGACGTCCTCAGGTAAAACCAGTCCTGGGGCTACGACCATGGGGCTGCATTTATTTATTTATAACACTTCCCACTAGTTCCCACTGAAGACGTACGTGAAACAGCCAGACACGGACGTTTTTCTGTGGGAATTCAGATGTGGATTTATGCGCGTTTGATGCTCTGATAAGCATTTAAAGTGTTTCAGGAAACATGAGTCAAGCGTATTTAGTAATTTTGGGCAACACTGTGGATTTACAGCGCGGAGATTTCTATCTGACAGCTTTGTTCGTTTTGGAATTAATCCGCGGGCGTAAGCACGTTACCTCTGCAATGTGAAAACCTGCTTTCTGGATAGACACATCTGTGTGCAGTGTGTCAATCGCTGGGCTTATTCAACAAATTAAAAGGAGGTATAACGAGTATAAAGCAGGTAGTAAGTGTGCTGACTGCCTCTTACATTCATGAGCCCCCCAACCAGGTCGTTGGTGTGGGGGTCATCTTCTTTGGAGGCGAGCTGAGGGGAGTAGAGCTCAGTGGTCCTCAGGATCTCCAGCACACGGTCCAAAGCCTCGGCCACCGTCACCGGACTGCTCTCCTGGGCCGCGTTGATGATGTTTATCACCTGGGGACGAGGAAAAATTAAAAGTCCCTGAAGAACTGGCTGCAGAACACACAGAACAAACGCACAAAGAGCCCTCTGCAGCGTACGCCGCACAACACAGCCACGCTTTGTTCGCGGATGTGTCATGGAGATGCGCATGTGATGCTGTGGAAATCTCGTCTGGGGGCAGAACAGCCAAATAAAGCTACTTTTCCGAACGCATAAGAGCATCACAGGACCTGCAGCAGGAGGCAGCGCGGGACAATGCGACATAGTGTGCGCTGTATACGACCGGGCCGCAGGTTCAGGCCCGGGTTAGGGCTGCAGCCGGGACCTTCCCATCATCAGAGCGGGGTCTCAGCTTGGAACAATTAATCATTTAAAAGCGGAATGCGTGAATATAAACAGTAAAAATTCCCCCTCATAACGACAACGTCAGCCGTGAATAGTGAAACCAAACAATGACTTCAAATGCGCGTCCGTTTACAGCGACGTAATCGCTGCCGCTAACAACCACAATCGCTGCCTCGTGGTTCTTTTTCCCCAAACCGAGGAGCCAAGTCTCAGTTTGCATGCGTCTCTGCCTGAACTCTGAAATTTAATCTTCGGTATTCTGAACGTAAAACGTCAAAATTTAACTCTATTAGATATTTGTGTAATTTGTGTGAATTAATTCTTCACTTAACACCAAAACAGAGTGAGGTTGTTGAGAGTTTTTGTGACAATTTACTGAAATTTACAATCTTGATTTGTTTTTTTACACCTTTTGTAGATCTTGACTGTAACAACTGCTCAAAGTGCATCATAGTGTCTTTATATACATTATATACATGGTTCCTATGCAAGAAAATTAGATTTTTATACATTTCCAGGTCTGGAAAAGTATGGAAAATGCAAACTAGTGTATGGAAAAATATTTATGTTTCCACAACTGTTACCGCTGTTCAATATTCTAAAACATAAAATTATGAATGTCTGAAAGAATAAATGGATTGATCTGTTTTTTAAGGCGCTTGGCAGCACAGCTAAAATGTTTCTGTGAAACACAGTAGATCAGATGGATGGTCAACTACAATAAAAAACACTGAATTTATCTGGGTTTGGGTTGAACTTGAGCTACATTACCTAGCTTTAGTTTTCTGGAAATTATTTTGTGAAATAATGGCATATACACTCAGATTAATGAAAACTAATGATTAATTCCATAATTTATTTACATGATACCATCAACTTTATTTATCTATTTCTTTACTGAGAAGTCTGGGCCTTGAAAAAGGCTCTGATCACTGAGGATGGTGGAGAACTTTCACCCCTAGAGGATGTGGCCCCACATTCAAATGTATAGGAGAAAAAAGTATTTATAGAAACTCGTATTTAATTAATTAGTCGCTTCTACCGAAAAATAGGACTTCACTCGGAGAATCGTGTTGTTAACAAATCCTAGGTTCAGGTGAGCAACAATGCCTACGGATGTTCCAGATTTTGGACTAAACATCTTGAAGAAAACTTACAAAAATCCAGTTTTGTCTTAGCTTTTCTTTCTAGATGCACCTTGACCTGTATGACTGAGAATCTCCCCAGACTTACAGGACCACTTATTACGGTCTTTCACTGCAAATGGACAAATGGACTGTTCGTAATGGTTCACGAAACCCAGCGTCCCGCTTGTTAATTGAGCCCAAAGGGGTGAAGACTGAGTGTAAGTTGGCTAAAGTTGGCTACGCGCTGAAAGCGGCGTACCTTGGTGATGGGAGCCTCGATGGTCATGGAGTGGATCCTGGCTACGGACGAATATCTTCGGTTCTGTAAACTGGGAGCTGTAGTTAAGGGGAACAGAGAGGGAGAGATCGGATGATAAACCATGACTTTAACGGACATTACAACCTTCGTAGCTGTTAGAATCAATCAAACTTTATCAAGATAGATAAGATAAATCAATATGATACATACAATGGTCCAGAACAGTTCAAAAACTTTATTTATACACATATGGATTTGAACACCAGTGGTTCCACAGTCTGGACGAGAACCTGGCGGCTCTGCAGGGTTCTCCAGTGTCGCTATAAGGCACTGACTCGACTTGACTCACACTTTCCCATCATGAAACCTTCAGTAAAAGCCTCACACCATGTTTGTGCGTCATACATCATACGTTAATGTCTGCAATGTCCCTATGATCAGATAAGTCGTGTGCAGTGATGCTGGTAGTGTATTAATTACACTTCTAACAGTAACTGATTAAAGTTTATTAAGTAATATGTTATACAGTTTTTTTTAATATTATTTGCTTCGTCTTTGGTGAGTGAATATAAAAGAACATGAGGAGGGGAGAGATGCCTGTTTTCTAGCTGGAAATACCGCCACTATTTTGAGTTTGTGTTCGCTAAAGACAACAACATCAAGGTCTGAGACTTCTCTCTCATTCTGGATGAAGGTTTCAGGTCACATGTTTGTGTGTAAGGTGATCTGATGTTTACATGTACGTCTGCTTTTAATCGGAACGGCCGTCTAATCAGCAGCACTTGCTTTTGGTTTTACAGGTTAATTATTAAAGCAATGGCTTCATTTGGAAAGTCTGTGGGGTCGTAGCCTCTTCTGCTATTGTGTTAGTTTTATAGTAGCTGGTCCTCAAGGTTTAACAGTGGTTCTGAATTCAGTCTATCCCGACTTCTAATTCTTCTGCCGTCTAAGCGTGTGATAACGTCCACTTCTTTCACAGTTGTTATTAAAAACAAACTCTCAGGAAACGTCATTCAAACGTCACTGCGTGTTCACGTCAAGACGGAGCCTGACTTCATTCAGATCCATTCGGTTTGGGCCTGTTTATTCCCACTGAGATGTTCCTGTGGAGCATTTTCATTGGGTTTGGGCTTCTGAACCAAATGTAATCAGAATATTTGGTTCCATGTAAACCCGGCTATTGAATTTAAAGAAACGTATGGAGTCGTAGCGCGGCACAGTGAAGCTAACAGAGCAAGTTCCACCAGGTGGAAGCTGGACTTTGGTGCAAAACCAAAAAAAAAGTTGGAGTTGGGGAGTTGTTGTAGAGGAAACGCTGTTTTTTTTGTCAGGAAATAATTTTAAGGTAAAGCTGTTAAAATGCAATGAGTATTGGTAATATAATGTCATCATATTTATGGACCGTGCATCATTGTCCTCTCTACTTCTATCATAATGTTACTTTTCTTTGAATTATATTTAATGTCAAAGTCTGAGTCACACCGACAGCATGTCCTTAATAAATGTTGAAGTCCGGCTCATGTGGAGACACCAGGTGACTGATTATCAATCAAAGGGAAAGAAAATATGAATCAAAAGAAGGAAAAACAGATGAGATGCTGGATGTCAGAAAACGGTTTGACACTAGAAGAGAGAAGGAGGCAAACAGGAGGAGGAGCCGCCTCGGTGGAGGCACCTGAAAATAGCAGCAGCTGCGTCAAAGTCAGTCGAGGAGGAGGAGGAGGAGGAGGAGGAGGTTCGCATGTCATCAGCGTCTCTCTTTAGGATCTCTTTAGTTCAAGTACCTCACTCTGACTCACCCTCTGATTCCAATCACCCTCCTCATCACCTCCATCCCATTATTCCTCCTTTGTGTTTCTGCATTTACTTTGTTCTTCTTGCATCTATCTACCTCCCTATTGTTTTCTACACACTCTGCATTTAGTAAAAAGGAATAATGCATTTTGAAGAGTCTTACCGTCACTGCTGCGGGAGCTGACTGATCTGGCATCGACTGAATCTTTCCTTCTGTCCCGGTGACGTAGAGAATGACACTCTGTGGAGGAAGGAGGGAAGCGATGGAGGTTAAATACACCGCAGGCGCCTTTTTCTTTTTACAATCATCTCAATTATATCTGAAACCCACAAAAAACATTTTTTAAAAAGTGTTATTTTTTTTAATTCTGGTAATAGTTAGTTTTCTTCCTTTTCAAAAATCAGTGCATTATGTAGATGGTTTTGTTTTTGCAAAATAAATAAATAAATAAGTAGATGCTTCACATTGAGCCTAGAAATATACGTTTTATAGAAATGGAACAAAATACACCGATAGAAAAATACATGGAGGATGGAAGAGGATTAGAGCCAAAAAAAAAATAGAGGTAGATTTTTTTTCATCATGCACTTTGAGAAAAAAGTTGAAATTTCAAGAAACAAGTTGAAAGTAGAAAGCAGTACCGTATGGTGCCGCTGGTACTCCGCAGAAGAGTATTGGTGCTTAATTAATAATTAATATTAAGAATTTAAAAGTGTATTGTGATTATTTTTTCAGTTATATCACTATATATTACTGTTGCTATTTATATTGCTTTATCAGCATTATTATTATTTCATTATTAATTAAGCTCCAATACTCTTCTGCAGAGTATCAGCAGAACCATATCCATGTATACATGTGTACGGTACTGCCGGTTTAAACGTGTACTTTCAAATTAATTCTTGAAATTTCAGGAAAAAAAAAATTCTTAAAGTGCACGATGAAAAAAAATAATCTACCTTCTCTAATTTTTTTTTCTCATCTGTGGCCCTAATACTCTTTGATAGTTGAGGAACTAAAATGAAGAGTAAAAATAAATATACAGTATATTTTGATGTTTTTATAACATAGAACATCTAATTATATCTTATTATATTAAAGAGATATTTGTTGGGGGGGATTTTTCCTTCTAACCTTTTAAATCCCCCTTGAGACAAATTTCTGATCTCATTCTGGCTCATACACAAGGATAAACACTCATATTTTTTGTCATATATTTTAATATTGAATTGTTACCTGACTGAGAATGTTCCCCGCTGCATCTGTCCTCCTTGTTGAACTTGTGGACCTGACACACAGAGACCAGGACATGGTTAACGGCGTAATCAGCCTAGTTTCCTGCTCATTGAAGGCGACACGCTGGCAGGATTACCTCCGTTCATTAAAGACTTTCATATTCTTTGTTATATTCGGAAAAAAAGGAGCCGTTGAACTCTTTTCTTTTTCCATAACCTGCACAAGTCTCCAGCTACGCATGGAAGTATTTAAAGACTCTGAAAACAAGCTGTCACCAAACCGCCAAAAATATCAGACCGATATTTTGTTCAGTACTTTAACCACGTAGAAACCACAACGTGTACCCACATCTGGCTATTACAAAGCCATTAGATGACAACGTGTAGAGAGAACTTCCTACGCTCAGGAGAGCGGCACAAGTTCAGTGTTCATGAATGAGCCTAAACCAGGCTAGATTATGTTCACTCCACATCTATTATATCTGAAAAAACAAATTTAATTTTCACCTCTTAATGAAATCTGACAATATGATTGGGATTGTGGCACCGGTGAGTAGTTTACTGGAAGGTTTCACACTCTAAATTTCTCTTTTTCAACAAACTTCCTTGATTTTAATTTATTTTTAATTTAATTTAAACTATTTTACACCCATTTATTTATTTATTTTATTAGGTTTATGAACAATGTGCCCATAAACAGTGTCAAAGTCATGAATAAGATGGCGTGCATCATATTTATCAGCTAATTTCCATCTGTAGTTCGAAAATAAAAACACAAAACAACATCCAACACAAACCCACAGGAAGTACAGAGATGCCTACGACACCACGCTACAAACATTGCACAAAAACACACAAGCACTATACACAAAATACAATTGTTTCTCATATTAGTGAAATTAATCCAAATTTTTGTGGTTATATTTCCTTTAAATCACATATTAAAAATAGAATTTAATTTAATTTATGCATTAATTATGAATATATACATATGTATGTATGTACAGCAAGTTTATATCCATTGTTAAATGGACAAATAAAATGAAGGAATATACTTTAAAACAGCTGCACAAACTCCTAATGATTAAATATCTGCATTCATTAGTGCCACTAAAGAGTCTAAACTACAGTTTGCATAGGCCGACATACTTTTGCATCTCGAAAAGTCAAATAAATCACTTTTATTACTTTTTTTAGTTTGTTTCAAATGAGCAACATTTACAAAAAAACAATAATAATAAAAAGGTTGATTATGAGCATTTTCCTAGAGGTGACAGTTTGTACAGTACATCCTGTTTGTCACACTGAGGATATGTAGAGCCGCTAATCTGGTTTACAGGAGATTTTCCTCACCCAGTGACTCACTGCACCTTTTTACTTCCTGCTGACAGTGCAGCGTACGTGTTTACGTAACGATCGGCGCGTACGTCTGAACACACTAATTCACTTTGTGTACACAACGTTAGGACGGGGTCATTCTGAGACGGATAAATCACATTAATCCCTTAAATATAAATTCCTGTCACTCTCGTGTAATTGCTCATATTTAATTTTTTTTTTTTTTTTTTACAGGCTCCCTTTAAACCTCCTAGACGCTTGCTCTCCGGCCCCTGCTGCGTCCCGTACAGAGTAAATAGGATTAAGACAGCGTAAACACTTCTAATGACATACAAGGTTGCCAGATTTAGCTGGCTGCATCATAATGGACTTCTTGGGCTGCAGAGCACAAACACACATCTAAAACAACTCGGCCGAAAGCTGGGAAATGGCTGAGATTATGATGGCCCTTAATTCGAGAGGGAAAGACAAACAGAGAGGACCCTAAACCTGCTGTAAGTCGGGAGTGCTTAGACAAATACGGCTAACTAAACAACACAATGAAATGGAAACCGTGGTCTACGGCCAAGCGTCCAAGTGGGAAAAGACGAGGAGTAATGTGTGGTTTGAAGTGCTCAGGGGAAAATGTCCTCAGCGAGGATACAGTATCAGATCTGTGGTATCCTGAAAGGACCTCTCTGTGGGTTGTCAGATGGATGATGGTATCTCAGGGAAGATGCAGCACACGATCGGTTTCCATTTCCATCTAGTACTAAACTTCGGTTCCTACTCTCCATCGGCTCTGGTTCTTTAATCTCGAGACGCCCCCGGTGATGCCGTTCGGTTTGACACTGCACAATTCAGGCCGTGAGGGATGTCTCCCGCGATTTTTGAGAAACAGGATCAGTCCCCGTGTCTAAGGATTCCCAATCCCAACAGGCATGAACGCCACTTGGCTCTGGTGTAGAGAGATGCCGATGGCTGACTCACCTTATGCACACACAATGAAACCGAGCAGCGAGCTACAGCTAGTCCCCCCGGTGCAGCTTTTGCCCGGGGTATAAATAGCCCTGGCGCCTGGCTGCTAGCCTTCCCCGGGCCTTAGCAGGGGATCCTGGTAGCTTAGCCGTAGCTTAGCATAGTATGACGTTATTGGCCTGGAACCCAGCTGAGCGCAGCGACACACCTGCTTCAGAGGAACCGTGCATTCATGCTCAACGGCGCTGGAGGCCCGCGAAGCTGCACGGCTCCTTGGGAGCATTTAAAATCTGACACTTTAGCCTTCAAGTATTTATGTGCGAGTTTGCAAGCAGCGCCTAAGACCAGCTTGGATCCAGTTTTTTCGTTTGCTCACCGGGTCTGATTGGGCCAAGGCTGTGTGCATTAGAACTGCTGATAGACGGACATTTGTTTAAGCTCCACGACAGAATGGAGAACTCATAATTGAATAACATTAGCGGGCTTGTAAGCTAAGGATTTATCGTCCGAGCCTGAAAAATCAGTGAAAGTGGTTTAATTGTGCGTTCAATTTGGAAAAATAAGTTCCCAACTGGAAAATGTATACAACCCGCCAAGCTGTTGATGTTACATGTGCAGAAACCAAAGGCTTATAACGGCAACACTTAGTGTTGGACATGCACATGCTCGAAGTGAATCATCTGTAATGGCTGCCCTCATTTGTTTTGTCACGCACCTCTGGAAATAACGTAAACGCTTTGAGCAAAATAAAACACTACAGGTTTGTGGACTCCACAGAAAAATCAACCTGTGACGACCATTTAAGAGGCACAATCATTCTTAAAGATATGAAGTGCTGTTAATGTAATGTAAACTGATCAGGCATAACATTATGACCACTTTCCTAATATTGTGTATGTCTCTGTTGAGCCTCCAAAACAGTTGTGACTCATCAGATGAAAGGACATGGGCCTTCTGAGCGTGTGCTGTGGCGTCTGGTAACTGAAAGATGTTAGTGAGGGACCTTTGGGTCCTTTGGGCTGAGTGGAGGGAGCCTCTGATCAAGTATCCCACAAATACTTGATCAGTTTGGGCTGAAGAGAATTTTTGATTGCATCGTCACAAAATGGTCAATGTTATTCACTTCTCCTGCCAGTGGTCATAATGTTTTGGCTGACTGGCGAAGGCGCATTACAGCGCAAGCAAATAAAACGTGAATTTTTAACTTATGTACCTAACTAATTCAGTTAATAATATGATATATGTGTAGAGCTTCTTCCACGTGGTGCAGCCATAGACTGTATATAAATATGTACAATGTATCCTCACTTCCTCTCATTGGCCAAACTGATGCTACGCTCTACCTCCACCTGTTACATGACATGTTGGATTATACACTGAACTTGTTTTTACATTTTTGTAACACTTTACGCACTTTACGGAGCAGTTGGCATGACAATTGTTAGTCTCCATTATGTGAAATCCTGTTTCTGTAGCGTCAAATAACGAACTAAAATGAAACAAAGTAGAAGTAACTTACTTCAACCTACTTAAATTGTGACTGAAATTATGCTAAATTAATCACTATTTGGAGGAATCTTGTTACATGTTAATGCTAATGCTAACCGCTAGCTAACTCAACATAGTTGCGTGTTTTAAGGGGTGTCCAAGCAGAAGTTGTATTTGCTACATTACCCTCCACAGTGGTTCCATCTAACGATTTGGATGCTTTCCATTTTTCTTTCATGCAGAGGCTCGGTTTCTCAGTTAGGTTCATGTGAGAGTGTAGTCAGAGTCAGAGTCAACTTTTTAAAATAACACTCACGGTCTTGAGGAGTGAGTGTATTGGTTTATTCTCTAAAATATGCGTTTTTCCCGTCCATTCTTGCCAGAACAATTGAAATATGTTAACCGGCGTTTATAAGCTAGCATGTTTGAGATGTTTTGCCTCCAGCTAAACCCCGCCCCTCAAAATACATCACACAGTTTTACAAAAGTTGCTGCAGTACTACTACTGTATTAGTTCCGACTGAAATCCAGCAGAGTGTTTGAAAAGACAGAAAAATGTTGACTCACCAGATTGTTGTTGTCAATGTGAGGTCTCTTGATGGCCACAAAGTGTCGGATCTTCCTGTTTGGGCATGAGAGAGGAATCAGTCGGGGATTTCTGATTTCCTAGAAACACAGTCTGAGCTCTTCAGCTTGTGGCTTACCCTCCCTGGCCGACGACGGGCGTTATCTTCACATGCTGCTGAATGCTGTCGCCCGACTTCTTTCTGGCATAGTAAATGCCCTGCCATTCCTTCAGAGACAAAAGTCACGGTGTGAGACGGCGTCTTATTTCACGGACGGATGTGAGGACGGACGGACGGACAGACTGACCTTTCCTTTCTTGATGCAGTTGTTGATGGTGTCCAGCAGGTCGGCTCTGTTCTTGTCGCTCTTGGGGAGTTCGGTCAGTTCCTTCCCGATCAACTCCCCCTTGTGGTAGCCCATCATCCGTTCAAATGCTGGGTTCACATACTGGGACAGACGGAAAAACGCCTTAAAGGTTTTACTCTGTGTCCACATGCGGTATCATCACAAGTGTTTCTCATTTCAAAAGAACACGGTCACTGTCATTTCTTTTAAACCAGCTGCTGTAAATCCTCATCTCTGCATTTGGTAAAAAAAAAACTACTGTGTCCAAATATTTTAGTTTTATTAAATGGGAAACATTTGCTGCCTGTTTTTGATGCCTGCTATTTTAGAAAGACGTCTGTATTCAGTAGGAACCTCGGGGCTTGAGGCCGAGCACAACAAACACAAAGAGGCAGAGCTGAGACATGCACAAGTTGTTGGTTTTAGTTTTTTTTACTTGAGGGTTTGTTTACAAAAGAATAACAAAAAGCTCATTCTTAAAAGTCAAATCTTCACGTTTTGCTTCTGTCTGCAAAACACATATATATATATATATATATTAGAGCTTAGTGATTCACTCATATGTCACTGAGTCACTGTGTTTACATTCTTCCATGATCATGGAAACATGCTTGAAAATGACACACAAAAAAGACCAAAGAAAAAAAAATAAAACGTGTGGGAACAGAGACCCACAAGATGCACGCTTTGTGAAAATGCACAAGCATCTCTACCCACTGACTTTCTGACCTCAACAAAAAAAAAAAAAAAAGAAGAAGAAGAAGAAGCAGCAGCATCCAGTATTTAGACTGTGACAGAGAGTTTTGTCTGATCTTTGGTTGATGTTCAGGACCTGGGAGTTGTGAGACTTTGTGTCCTCAACAATGACTCTGTAGAGCCGATGCTAATGGTTAGCATGGGAGCTCTGCTTCCCAGTGCATTTGTAAGTCGTTTTTTTTGCACATATTGATCTACAAACCTAAACAACAGGAGGCCAGGTCAACATCTTGTGCCGCTCTTCATGTCTTTTTGAGTTGTTCCTAAACCATTTTTGTGTCTGCGTCCTGGAGAGTCATTGCTAAGGGGTCGGGTGGGTCAGGTCTGGTCTATGTCGAGGTCGGCGCTTCTCAAAGGGTGGGGCGCCACCCTCCACCATCATCTGCTGGAAATATCCAATTTAATGCGCCTTCTTCCTCGACAGTAAACCCAGATCCGCTGTGTTTTCCAGCGATGGACTTCCTGCCTGAACGATTTGATCTGCTCGTACTGAAGTGGGTTCTATGCATTAAGCCGTAAAAACAGAACAGCCTTAGGACCAAAATACGTCTGAGCCCGACTTCGCGACTCTATGGGCGGACGCACTCCGCTGGACAACACGATGGATGTCACTGTCGCTATGCAACTGGCCAAACAACCTTCTTGGACACTGTTTTTCCAACTGCTTTTGTACATTTTTTTGTACATCATAATGCTAATTCCGTACATTTTCTGGTTACCCTGCTTGCAACAGCTGTTTGTTGTGCAACAAAGCTATGGTGACCAAGTCATTTCTCCGGCGGATCGTTAAAGTCTGTCCACGTCTAAGTCTAAATATTAAGCAGCGCGGTTCAGCGTGTCTGGGACACTACTGACTTGAATTGCCGCGATCTACTGCAGAGCATCTGGTGGAGATTCAGGGCTACTGCAGCGGAGCGCGACCAAAAAAAAGTTTGACAAGCACTGGTCTCACGTCCAAAAGTTTCCCAGCAGAACAGTGTTTGCAAAAGCAGTTGTTGCAGCCCTCATGTGTGCATGTATGCGGGCGTGTGACAGCCCTACCTGTATTATGTGGTCCTCACTGGTGATCTCCACGGCCTCCTGGCAGTGCTCCAGGGCAGTGAAGACGGAGTTACAAGCCCTGTGCACGAGTAAAGAGGCTGTAACTCAGGTTTAAGAACTCTGTGATGACGTTTTATGTACATATGTGCATATATATGTGGTATTCTGTGTGTCTTTACCTGAGTTTAAACTGGCAGCGCACCTCTCCGTGCTCGATCTGCACGAGCTCGTTGTAGCAGGCGGACACGCTGTTGTTCTCCGCAAACCTCTGGAGGCCAAACAAGGTTAAAGTGGAGAGAGGGAGAAAGGAAAATGAGTCAGGATTCAGTCAGGAGCGGCTCGTTCCCAAAGCTCATGCGTCATTTTATTTTATTTTTTTTTCTTTACTTTCTTTCTTTCTTTCATGCCGTTAAAACACACGCTGACAATAAGTGCCTACTCTTTCAAAACTGGCAACGTGCCGCTACTTTATCTCGCCGCGCGTCTCGGGGCCTAAACTTGTTAGAAACACAGAGCACGGTGAAGTGGTTGGAACGTACTCTGCTGAATCCAGCGCAGAGGAGAGGAAGAACAGATGGCTCTTCCTGGTCCGGCGGCCTATAAAATGACAGAAAAAGAGTTATTATTACCATCTGAAACTACAATCATCATCATCATCATCATCCTGGAACTGAATTAGCCTTCTATACTTTATAGCCTGATATAACAGCTCAACGTGGCAAACTTTACTCGGACACTTTTTTTACGATGTTAAAGCTTTTTCTTACTTAAAACTTTTACTGTAAACTTTTCCAGATTTTTTTTATTTTTATTTTTCTAATTAAAAGTCTACAGTCAAACATGTGGACTGGTAGTGTATATAAAAAACTGTGCATATTAGCCTTAAAATAATTAAATAGTTCAAGGAAAACATCAATTGGATTCAAAAACTTTTATTTTAGAGTGAAAATAAGTCATTATAATAACTATTGACTGACTTTGAGCTTTAAAATATTTTATTAACCCTTTGGAGTCCAGAGTATAATTAAAAAAAAATCAAAAAGTTAGATTTTTCACTGTGAAAACCACAAACATGTTTAATGAACCATTTTTATAACTCAAAAATTTGTAAATTTCCAAAGCTTATTAACAAATTTAGCAAACAACAAAGTTATTTGCAACTATTTACATTAAAAATGCAGGAAATGCATCACGCATTTTTTGTACAAAGATTTACAACCATCATTTCCTGATTGGTTGATGTATTTTTCCACCAATGGGAAAGAAACTGTCATTTTTTGTTTTTAGCTTTAGCTTTTTTTTGCTTTCGAGAATTTGAATCTAGCTAGCAACTTCCACTTGCTAGCGTTTTGCTTTTCACCGTTTCTCCCGTACACCAGACGTGCACCAACATGACGGCAATATTCAGGAAAAAGTAAAATTATTTATAATAAGTTGAGTTTTACTTGGCCAAAAAAGGTCTATACTTTAAAGTTTGCACTTAGCGTCTTGCCGCTATGTTTTCTTAAGTCGGTCACGTGATTCCACACGACTCCAGAGGGTTAATCTTGTCTTGCTCGTGCTAATAGTAACAGACACTTTCTTGAATTTGAATCTGAAGTTTCCATTAATACGTCTATAATGTAAGACTGTAATAAATTCACAAAAGGGAGAAGGAACGTACTTCTGCGGCACCACAGCCAGAATAACTGTGTTTTCGGAGGGCTTCGTGGCGCGGATCATCCTGGAAATAAAACACATTATTCAGATTAAAAAACCCCTCGGCGGGCGTGTCAACAGGAGTTCACTTCGTCCGCACTCTGAGCTCAGGACCCGGGGCGGCTTTGGACTCAGGTACAGGACAAACAATGTGGGCAAGGCTGGGGGTTGATGTCATCGCCACAAAAGACGGGGCGAGAACATTTCAGCGCTTGACACCGAAACACCAAACACAACATGTGCTTCAGAGGTTCGGCCACAAAGCCACACCGCTGGCAGGCGGTCGAGCACGGGAAAGCGGCCCGGAGGTGGGCGAGGAAAAAAAATAAAAAAAGGGAACAGATGATGGCAGGGATCCTCACGGGGGAGCGGAGGGGCAGATGACAAGCGCCGAGGAGCTGCCAAAGTGTGGTAATCAGGAGACAGGAGAGACGAATGGATCTGTTCCTTCGCTTGGGAGGGGGGGGGGGGAATAATGAAGCACTTACGATAAATCACTCTGCAAAATATATGGTGGTGGTTTTCTCGGCGTGGAGCTTTGGACGGCTCGTATCTAACAATAACTGCTAACGTCTGGGGGAGAAGCGAGCTAAATCAAACGCGCGGCGAGCAGTCACTTGTCTCGGCTAAAAATAATGAGGAGTTAGTCGTCTTTTAAATGCACGCCGGAAAGCAGAGGGGACATCCAGTTTGTATTAGCTCTCTGCATCAATCAGAAACCTTCAAAGTCACGATCTGACAGCATCAAAACGAGCTGGAAAAGGCTGGAAAACCAAGCGAGATATTCTCGAGGATCTCGGCAGGAAGTCGTAGAAATTTGTGCAAAACGTGAGACTAAAAATACTTGCTAAGTAAATGTTGAAATGCTTGCGCAGGCCACAAAGTAATAGCGGGACGGACCAGTACAACCAGTATAAACTTAACAGCTGGCAGGGAGTGAATGGGGTCATTCAACTATCAAAAAATGTTTCTCAAGAAGCTTTGCTGCTGTAAAAAAAAAAAAAAAGAGAGACCAACTGTAAACCAGCAAACAATATGTAGCTCAGGCTAACTCCAGCGCCGCTCTGTCTTCTTTTTTTAGAGCAACCTGTAGCTCTCCTGCTCACTCACATGTCTGCAGGTTGCAGATGTTACAGTGAACACCAGATGGCACCAACGAGCACTTCTTAACCCCCGAAGCTTTCTCTTCCAAATTCCTCCCATTAATGTATAATATATGACTGCTTTCAGATTTTAAAAAAAAAACAATAATTTCAGCATTAATTATCTATAATTGAGGTGAATTAGGTGGTTTTGATCAAGCTCCCGACCATCAAACACCGCGTTTGACAGCTGATCTGAAAACAGGCAACGGAGGAGAAACCTTATCGTTGTCCCGGCGCAGCTGCTCATTTGCTTCCCTGCCAAGAGTAAGCTGAGAAGATTGATACCACTCGCATGTTTCTTGGGGTAAATATGAAGCCTTTCCCCCCGCGGTTTAGTTTATCTTAGCATAAAGACTTGGAAACGGGAGGAAACAGGAGGAAGCAGTTAGCCTCGCTCTGCCCAAACATTAGAAAATGAAACTACGTTGGGCCCGGACGCATTAAAGCGACATGAAAAAAATACCTTCAACCAAGGACAACTGAGTCTGGACTAGAACTTGAACGCACCACAGAGTCTACAGGCTGTGGCCAGCTGCCATATACTGAACGTCCCCGCCTGTGGGAAAGGAAGAGCTGCTATTAGCTGCGAGGCTACGAAGAGTCACCATGAGCTGCACAGAGCTGGTCCCTCCTGAATCAGCTGGTCTACGCTTTATTAATAATAGATGATCATGTTGTTGTGGATTTGAAAGTTCTGATTAGTTAAAGACATTTCTTTTTCCTCTTCTAGGAAACACCAGACCTGCAGACGTCATCGATAACCAGAAACTGACCCTTGACCCCCAGTATAAAACAGCACCAAGGTGAGAAACTGTGTCCCAGACAATTTCCTTTTCTGGTTTAGTTATCGCGTAAATCAATGTTCTCGTGTGATGTCAAACAATAAAAAACAAAGGTTTTGTGGAATACGTGAGCCCGTCGTACCGGCAGACGGCTTCGGGCTCAAAGTAGCGCGAGTTGCGTCCATCGATGACGACGATCTCGTGGTGCTTGTCGAGGAAACACTCGACGGCCGACTCGGGCGTCCGCGCGATGTTGCACCTGAAGCCGGCGCGGTCGCAGGCCCACCAGAAGGCGTCGCTCTGGCTGTCCTCCTTGGCGAACACCAGCAGGACCTGAGAGGGGACGGAAAAAAAGATGCGAAGACGCCCGGGTTATGATGGAGTATACACCGATCAGCCACAACATTATGACCACCGACAGGAGAAGTGAATAACTTGGGACTATTCAGTTTTCTCCTGACATTCATTCATGTGGATGTTACTTAGACATGTAGCACCCACCTAGACCAGACCAATCAATCAATCAATCAATCAATCAATCAAACTTTATTTATACTTATCATACAAAAGATGCAGCCCAAAGTGCTTTACATAAAAACAACAACAAGAGATACTCCCTTCTCCCACACACATATGTAAACAGACAAACACTAATGAGATAAAATAACTGTATAAATTATAATTTAGTAGTTAACCAAAATAATAAAAAAATAAAAAAAAAAATAATAATTAAAAATAAAATTCAATTAAAAGCCAGACTAAAAAGGTAAAATTAATAAAATAATTTAAATTTAGATAAAAATTCAGTTAATAACCACAATAAAAAGATAAAAATAAGTAAAATTCAGTTAATAACCACAATAAAAAGATAAAAATAAGTAAAAATTCAGTTAATAACCACAATAAAAAGATTAAAAAAAAGTAAAATTCAGTTAAAAGTCAGACTAGAAAATATATAAATATATAAAATCGAAAATGTTCAAATAAATAAAATTCGATAAATAACCAGACTAATAATAATAACTACTAATAATTGCCCAAACTTTCAGAAGTTTTTAAGACATTCCTTCCAACATTTGAATGTTTGACCTTTGCAGTAATCCTCAATATGACATTTCTATCTATTTATGCCAAACAACGACTGTGACTTTAACTTTAACAGGATGGATCTGTTAAACTTGTTGTTGATTTGAGTCCGTGGGGGGACACTAGGTAGGTCTTGATCTCCGGTCTCAGCCCTGCTGCTCTTTCTATGTGAACTCTTCACTCTGGCTATATGTGGATTTCCTCCTTCAGTCCCAGGATACACACAGAGCTCAGGAGAATTGGAAATTATGAACTGCGCATAATTGTGAGTGTCGGTCCGCCTGCTTTTCCCCCACGATAAGTTCAACTCATGCATCTTTTTTGTTTTGTTTTGTTTTTGTGAAAGCGTGACCAGGTAGTATCAGATACATATGTTAGAGAGATTCTGTACAGCTAATGAACGGACACTCTATGCTGATTGGTTCTGAGCTGGTCACATGTTTCATGGGTGCCATGTTTGAAACATCTAATCTACATCATCTACATCAATATTCACCCATAGAGAAGTGGCAATAACGGAGAATAAAGTTGTATTAAAAGTTAAAACACGGAGGAAACTCCACCGTTTCCCTAGTGAACAAAAACAGAGAAAGTTATGGAGCAGAAGATTAAAAGGAAGAACTGGATGTCAACTTATTTCTCCCTATTATGTGATGAGGTAAATGTCAATGTCTCTGTTTGACGTTTGTTAAGATTTTATATAGAAAAATAAAGTGACACCATCATTAATGTGAACCTTGATCTCAAAAACAGCGCTTTACACATGAATGAAGTTTGAAATTAGCCTTATGCTAACCTTATGCTAGCTAGTTATCTAGACTAAAGGCTTAGAAAAATAGCAGCTAGCGTCATATATACTGTGAAACCCATGTGTCCATGTAATTTATGTCCATGTAGATAGACACATTTAACTGACACGTAACTTTACATCAGTTACTACTAAGTTATTATCGCTAGCATGCTAATGCTATGATGATAATACTAATAATACTGCTAAATAACAGTTTAATTTTCACTATTTCTGAGTATTTGTAATTATTATGAGTGATTTCAACCTTTTAATGGTGATGGATGAACACGGAGACTGAGGAGAAGGTAAACACAGCTCCATGACTGATGAGGTGATTGGGCTACAAAGTATTTTACAGGCTCATTTAAGATATTTAAAGGAAGTAGACGCTGAGATATTTAAGTGAGGACCTTTTACTATATTAATAACATTTATAGACCCGTTAATGGTGGAAATAACACATTTACTTCAAAATCAGACACTGTAGAATCTTCCCTCTGATGTAGCAAACATGGCGCCCATGATTTGAGTTGACCAGACTCTCTCTAATATACGACTGGATAATCACAAATAACTTCTTTCTTTCACAGCAAAAGAGACAGAGCGTGCACGCACTCGTGTTTTTGATCCCACGCTGTGTTTTGTTTGTTTTTTTAAATTTTTTTTGACCGCGAACACACCAGCCACCTTTGGTGGAGTGGTGAGGAAACACTGCGCCGTTAGAGACACGCATGGCCCTCGCGCACACACAACTGGGCCACGGCCAGAACCAACAACGCTCGGCTCTGACTCGCAGCAGCATCACCTCTAAGGACAACAAAGGATAGAGTGACGGAGGGAGTCATGGAGGTGCAGCACACGGGGAGAAGAAGAAGAAGAAGAAGACGAAGGAGAAGGAGGCGGGTGAGAAGATAATGAGCGAGTGGGTGAAATATAGTAGGAGGGAACTGAAGTCATCCGCGCTTCCCGTGCAGCTTAATTCAGAGTGTGATATATGAAGCTTTTGTCGTCTCGGAAAGAGGGAAAGAGCAGGTGAGAATAAGATGCAAAAAAAGAGAGGACGGAGGCAGAGGGCGGGCTCGTCCTGGTGGGTGCCTGTGAAAGGTCCACAGTCTTTGATCCTGTCCTGGCTTGTGTAACCATGGCACTGCTTTGTGTAACCATGGTGCTAGCATGTGAAATTCCACACGCACATTACCCCGCGGACCCCGAGACGACGACGCAGACCGCACACGTCTCTGACCTGCCACCCAAACATGTCACCGGCGGCGGGGGCCTGCTAGGAGGCGCCGTTGGTCTTAATACCCCACGTCTGATGTACAGCACAGTCAAACACAAACACACACACACATATATATATATATATGTATAGCTCGGCGTTAATGGCGCAGAAACGTTTCACACGTCTCTAATTTGAAATGGATTGAGCTGCACGGCGCTCGTCACGGCGCGTTGGCGCTCGGTTGGCGCGCAGGCTTATCCTCAGGCAGCCGACTCACATTTTCAGGGTTCAGAGGTTAATCCGCCATGTTTGCACACGCGAGCCAGACGCCATCCAACGTCAGGAGATTCCCAAACACACGCACACACACACACACAGAGTCAGTGAGCTAACTAGCTCTGAGCTTTATCTGCAGAGATAACGCTGCATGTTTAACCTCCTGAGCTTTTTTATTTGTCATGTGTTGTTCATTTCTCCGAGCGTCTAAGAAGTATAAAAACCAAGCATCATCTTTGAGCAGTTTAGTTTAGCTTAGCCCTCAAGCGTTTACTTGGTAGTTAGCGACGCTGTAGCTTGTTACTACTGATTAAATTTGTGTCATATCAAACTAGAGAAGTTAATAAGCATAAACAGGCAAGTTTCAACCATAAAAATAAGATTAGAATAAAGATTTCATGCTCTCATGCTATCATTATTACCACTTAAACCTAATGTCCACATATGAGGATGCAGGGTCTCAGTAGGTTAAAGATCATTTGTGTCTTTCTTATTATAAAAAGTAGTAAAAAGCTTTTAAGAAAAGCAGAGACTGCACTTTTTTTTTAGCAGCTTCCTAAGTTCTAAGGGTCCGGTTGGAAGTTGAGGTTTAAATAGAAACATCTGTGAGTGTACCACGTTAGAAAGTCCACTCTCTACGACTTTGTCCCGGTCCTCTTTTCCTAATAAGAAAGACGCTTCTAATTAACTGACCCATTATTAGTCTCCAGTCTAAAAGGCTGAACGGGGGTTAATACTGCAGATCTAACATGGACGTCTTCTTTTCCCTCCTCTATCTTCTCTGGCTAAGAGTTTGGACGACGTTGTCATCTTCAAAGGAGCGTCCTTTGTCCTCCGGGCGTAGGTGGACCACTCAGCCGTCTCCTGATGAGCTGGCTCACTTGAGTCGTCCACTCTGAATGATATGATGTTCTTTTCCAGAACGGAGCTCGATTAGTCAATGTACTGATGATTTACATAATTTTACCATGTCACAGACGGAGAAGGAAATAATGAAATTAATCCGTGGGACACTTGAATAGATCAGAGCCTTTAGCTACCTACTATATGTGTTCTATATTAAACAGCCTAGTGCTATTTATAAATATGCAGTATAATTAACATTTTGCATTCAATATTAAGCTATTCAAATAATACAAATTCAAATTTTTTATTTCAAACATGGACTGAACAGGCTCTCGGCCAATCAGAGGGAACCTCATAGAGTCAGGGTGTAATATGCAGCCTTGTGATTGGCTCAGCAACGTTTGGGGCGGGGGCCTACTGCATGTGGGAGGCTTTGATTGACAGGTCTGAACGAGCTGCCTCCGTTTATCCCTTTATTAAAACATGTTGACTTCATGTTTATTTAAAGAAATTTTAATTTGTGGGAGAAAATTTTAAAATATATATGAAAAATGTATAAGCAACCAACGATTTTGCACTACCTCCGCGGACCCTCTAGGGGTCTTGAACCCCCTGTTGAAGACCTTTGGTTTAAGGTTTAGTAAACGGATAAATCGATTGACTTTAGCGTAGTTTTGTCGAGGTCAGATTATATCCACACACGACTGAACTGTTTCTGCTGGAGACGTTTCATCCAGGAAGCAGGGCTCCGCTTTTATTCCTTTTATTAGGAACATACTATTTTCCCACCCAGTACCGGGGGGGTTAACAGGCCTTAGTCCTCGGAGTTTCAGGTGGGCACCACCCACAGATGTTCCTAATAAAATCCTAAACTCCCCCACCAGTTTATTTTAGATCTGAAGAAGAGACGTCTTCACGAAAACCAGAAGTTTGATCAGAGATTCGATGCACAAATGATCAATATCATCAATAGATGTTACACCAAGGCCACGTCTGGCTGTAAAGCACAAAGCCTTGTAGATTTAAGTGAAGCCATCAGATAATTTGCGCCGTTTGATGAGGAAAAATGTAAAAGAGAGTAAAGATAATGAGAGAAGAGGAGACGGAAAGAAGAAGAAATCAAGAGAGATCAAAGCAAAGAAAAAAGAAGAGGACTAAGGAGAGAGGAGGGGAAATGAAATGAAAGCTAAGGTAAAGAAAGAAGAGCAGAAGGTAGAAACACTTAAATTAAGACAATAAATTTTAATCTTTGACATAAATTTGGACAAAACGTCTCAGATTCTTTTACTAGGAAATGAAATGAGAGAAAAAACGGAGAATAGAGGAAAGGAAATGAAATTCTTTTTGGTTAGAGAACCTAACGTAAAACCTTTTTGTTTTGGACGTAACGTTGATAAGGAACCTTTTACTCCGTTGGTCTGCTTGGAAATAACAACAAGAAGAAATAGTGAGAATTATATTTATCGGTATTTTTTTAGTCCAGATTTGGAGTTTTAGAAAAACTTATTTAGTTTTCTGTCTAAAAAAATAAATTTTTTAAACTGCACATGCTACATTTCTATCACTTAGCTTAAAAAACGGTCGTCTAATGGACTAATGGAGCATAAGTCTTCAACATGGAGGTGGTGCAGGAGATTAAAATACACATTAACATGTATCCAACATGTTTCAGTAAAGGTATAAATGGAGGCAGAACTTCATTCATTCAGCGATACAGGAGCTGTCTGTACAGCACTAGGCTCCGCCCCTATCACTGCTGAGCCAATCACGAGGCAGCAGTTGGCAGCGAGCCTATTCAGTCCCCAGATGAAACCCATTAGCAATATTAGCAGAGGGAAGCTAACAGTGCAGTATGTTTACGTTTATGTCGCTCGGTCGCTCTGCTGTTGCACATGTTTCACAAAAAATGAACATTTGAACCTGTGGATTATTTGAACGACTTAATGTTAAATGCAAAATGACGCCAAACACAACCATTCACACTCACACCTACGGCCAATTTAGAGTCACCAGTGAACCTAATGACACAGAGACGCCACAACATGCAACAAATGTTCCAGTGCAGCTAAAAAAAAAATTTTTTAGATCTGTCAAGTCTCTATAAAAACACAAAGTACACGCATAAAAACTCGAACAACGTAGGAGCTGCTTTCCGCTCACTTATCTGTGAAACGAGCGGAGCACAGGACTCGATAAATAAGACGAGGGGGGGGGGGGGTTTAACGCGGAGAAGTTGAAACTCTCCAGCTCTCCGAGGCCGTAACAGTAAATGTCAAGGCAGACTCCCGATATATGGCCGTCTCCCGCCGAGCACTTTATCTCCCTTTTCATCTCTGTGCTCGTGAGTGAAGGAGCGAGGGCGGGTCGGGTCACGGAAACCTGCGCGGGTGCTGGAGGTGCCGGGGGTTTGGGGAGAGCAGTTTAAGGGTTTTATGGGGCATCAGACGAGGTCTTACAAGGCCTTTTTAATAAAGCCCCTCGGTCCCTCCACCTGCCCGCTCGCTGCCAGAGATTCCTGCTACAATGCGTTTTGGCTCGGGGGGCGAAGCGATGGAGCGGGATACTGTAGCTCAGCGGGAACGCGAGCGAGCGGCATGCCAGGCCTCTCACATCACCAGAGAGCCGAGCTGAACTCAGAAACCCCTGGAGATCGGTCAGAACCGGCTCGGCTCAAAAAAAACCCCAAAAAAAACGAAGCAAATTAAATCAAAGCAATAAATGAGCACCTAATAAAGTAGCTGATTCTCCCGACGAAAGAGCTGCCAGCGCGGAGGAATGCTTACACATCCCAACCAGCTGGTAACCTTCTGGAGCTCTTACTTTTCTTTGTTACGCAAGGATAAATCTTACCAGCGCCCGACCTAATCCCCCACCAGAGGATGAGGACAGACAATCCCTGAGTCAACCCGAGCTATCCGCGCAATATTCCCAAGTTGTTGACTGGGAGGAGGAGGAGGAGGAAGGAGGAGGGGGGTCGAGGTGAAACCCGAGCCGGGCTGAGGACAGATGAGGTGTCGGAGGGACAGTGGGACAGTGAATCCGTCCCAACTATAGTAAATTAATTAATTAAAAACAAAACAATAGGTCATAAAGGATCAGTTGCAGCTACCGTGCACAACAAATGTAGGATTTAATTTTGTCTCCTCACTGCAAAATAGAAATATAAGCAGTTCATGACATTACTTTTAAAATATTCTCAATTGTTCAGCGAATTAATCCTTAAAAAGGCAAAAGCATGTTGAGTTTTCCACTACAGACAGTTGATTGAATTGGTCATATTTGCAGGAAAACTCAACATGACCTGAACCTGGTGCAAGAATCCAAGCAACCGATGATTGTTTCTTAATTTAAACGGAATCATGGAGAAAAATAAGTGTTGAATAGTAGAGTTTGACTGATACACACATAAATATATTCATTTTTATCCAGGCGGGTTTGAAAGACATGATGCTCATCCCCTGAACTCAAGTGCTCACAAAAGTACATTTCTGCAAAAACCTTAATCTATTAATAAGAGTGCACCCAAAATAAATAAATAAAATAAAATACAGATGCATTCTCCTGTTTTTAACGTCTCTTACCTGGATGGGCTCTTGGGTCAGTCTCATTGGTCCCACACATTCCTCAGTAGCTGAAACCTGCAGGAGAAAGATCAGATGTGAGAATCGCTCACAGACTGGCCACATAAATAAATAAAAAAAAAAACCACATCAGCACTTCTTACCATTTTACCATTGATGTCCAGGAGCATACTGGCATATTGCTTGTCCGCGCTCACCCTGTCTGTCCCTGCTTTAATCTCCTCTGTCCCTGCCTACTTTCAGCTGCTTTAAACCCGCACAGCGACCGCGCGGGTCACCTCCTCCGACCAGCTCGACGTTCGCAGTGAAACGGGACCGCGATGGCTTTCTCTAAAACAACAAATATCTGCCCATCATCAGATGTTGTGATGACATCCCCTAACGCTGCGAGCGTGGACGTTTTTTTTTTTTTTTTTTTACCTGCAGACTAAGCCGCCCGGGTACGGAGCCGAGCCCTGCAAACGTCTTTAGAAGGTATTAGCCACCAGCCACTGATTGAACTCACAGGTTTACCTGCATAATCCTCCTGCAGAGGCCTCACACTCTGTGCTGTGCATATGTATATATATATGTGTGTGTGTGTGTGTGTGTGTGTGTGTGTGTTTGCAGCTCGTCTGGGAAGATTCAGCCGGCTGCTTAACCACATGCGTCACTCTGGTGTGAATAAGCAACTGGGCTGCATGTGCATCCTTTGAGCATACGAACAGTGAATCAGCTGTTTAACGCTATATCACAATCAGCACATGTGGCTCAGGTACGAACCAGCGCGCGCCCACTTAGTTCTGACCCAACTCTCCAACCGGCGAGTCTTTTCTTTGTCTCCGTTTTTTTTTTTCTCTCTCTCTCTCTCTTTGCTGCTAATGTTCATAAACAGAGTCATAACCTCCGGGGGAATGTTCCACATTAAGGTTCCTCTGAAGAGAAACATCTATTCTCCCGGCGCAAAAACAGAGAGGAGAGATAAAGAAAAAGAGGGGGAGGAGGATTTCGGCTAATTCCACCAGAGGCACAAGCCCCGCGATAATGCATGCTAGCACAAACACACTGCATGACTAAAGCCGTGAGTTAGACAGGAGTGGATGACTCCGACACCCATCATTACAGTATTATTTGTCAGCGGTGATTAGGCTTAAAGTTGGACATATTTATACCCACAACTAATCTCTCCTAATTCCAAACCGAACGTCACCAAAAAAAAACTCTTTCGGCGCTACACTTTTAGGAAACAGCGGAATTTTGTTGACACGGATCTTCGTTGCGCAAACACGGGGGCCGGTGCCAGTATTTTCTTTTACATGCGCCGTAGCGCCTATCACTTGTCTACGAGCGTTTGTCGAGGCATAAAACACGAGCTAAACATACAGGAGGCGAGCCAAGGATGCACGAAAACACACAATGGCCCGACAGAGGAATATTGTCCCATTGTTGTCTTACGAAACGCAGCCAGGTTTTAAAGAGCGGGGCCATCTCCGAGGTCAAAGTTCACAGACGGATTAAAGGTTCAAAAAACTTCATGTCAGCGTTGGAATGGACAGATTTGCATTAAAAAGAAAACATAAAAAACTTCGTATACGTTCAGATTTAAATGTCGCAAGGATACAGAAAACACACGAATGCAGAAACCAAAATTGCGCTAACTTTACAACATGGCATAATGTACCAGCGCACAGATCTGTGTTTTTCCTGCAAATGCAAACCAGGTGTGTGACGTTGTCTGTGATTATTTTCTGCAAAAACAAGTAAAATGCTTCCAGGAACCGCTTCACAGTCGAAAGATAACAACTGATTATTTCTTCAAGAGAGGACCTTATTATAGGTAAGCTAGGGTTCTTTCTGGGTCTCTCTTTATTTGACCGGCGTCCCAAGAAAATAAATAGTTTTATTGAGATCTTTAAAACTCATCTGTCTTGACAAATGATCGGACTTTGTTCGGGGGGGCCTCATGTACAGAACAGAACAGACTGAACTGATCAAATCTCTAAAGTGTGAGATCTGTTTAAGGGGGAAAATATCAGCTTCTAATAACCATGTAAACTGTTGATGTGCTGGTTTCTCTCCGGCTGGAATAAATCCGCTCCGTCTGAGCATGTTTGCTCCACGTGGGGTAAACATCAGGTGAGGAGTTTCCAGGAGGGACGGAAACATGGAGGTAGAAAAAAAAAAAACAGTTGTTGTGACAAGAAGTGTTTGAAAAGACGACGACGAGGTGGAAACATTTTCTCATCTGGGGAAAAACAACTTCCCTTCCGTCTTCTCGTTCCATTATGTTTCTGGCAGATTTAATGCTCCTCAGCAGCGGAACAAAAAAAAAAAGCTGTTTTCTTATTCATGTTACGGGGCATGTAAACGCATACGGCTATCAGCCACAACATTATGACCACTGATGGTAAATAACATCAACCAACTTGTGACAACTAATTAAATGTTCTGTTGGAAAATGTTTGCACCAGACACCCCCACCCCAAAGGACAGACACCACAGGACACCCTCAGAAGACGATGTCCTTTCACTGGTGACTCACAACGGATTTGCACAAGGTTAAACTAATATGCTTCAACGCATATTAGGCCACGACTACACAAATACTATTTTTTGAATCCTTTGTTTAGATCTTGCACGTTTAAGCCAACCATCATGATGGACCCTCGCTCGCCTCTCTAGCCCCCGACGTCTTGTAACAACAACAGCATCAACAGTGGTGGACTACAGGCTTGTGACGGTGCTGCATCAGATATTGACCCTTGTTGGTTGGTTAGGTTAATATATACTGTTGCTTTGCCACTTCCTTTTGTTGTTGTTTCTTCTTCTTCAACTGTAGGTTTGCATATGGTGTGCAGGGTTGACACCAGGTGGCAATGAAGCAATGACGCCCATGTGGAAGTGCAAAAAACTTGCAGTTCATCAAGTGGCCACTAGTAGTAGCAAATCCCCATAGACCCCCATGTTAAAAAACCCAACTTTACAGCATTATTAAACATGTTTACAGCCTGGTACATAAAATGATTTTGGTCTCAATAGTTTATTTAACTATTCATGACGACTTTACGAGTTAGTTTATCTTTTATTAAGGTTTAAAATTCTGCATAATTAAGGGCGTTCCCGCTTTGAGTGACAGGTGGTAGTCTAAGCTAACTGACAATGGAGGTCGTGGGCGTGTCTCAACCTTCAGTCTGCTTTAGCTCCGCCCAAATACGACCCCATGACCATATTTGGAGTGTCCGAGTGTGGGCGGAGTAAAGCTCATCCAACATGGCGACCGCCCGCTTTGTTTTCGAGGTTCAGAATCCAGTGGATGACGTCACGATGGGTTTGTCCATAGTATATACAGTCAGCTCAGCATGCTCAGCCTCTTCTTCTTCTATTTTTGTGTTCTGTAGCAGGAACAGCGCCACACACAGGCCTGAGATATTTACTACAGCGTTTCTACAACTAGACCCGGTTTTGCAATGGATCCATCGTTTGAAATTCTCGAAACGACGCCAAGGAAAAAACCGGAGAACAAAAAGACCGTGACCTAAGGTTGTAGAGTGTGTCCTTAAACTGCAGAGGCTGTTTGTTACTGAAAACTGTTCAAGAAGTCAAATGATATATGTCTCCTGAAGGCGGTTTGTTGACAATAGCAGGGGCGTGTTGTCACTGACATGTGGCCTTCACATCGCACTTGTTTGTTTCTGAGCACAAAGGCATTCTTGGAAAGCTGAGCAGGAATCACCGTCTCACGGTATAGTTCTCAGACTGAGTTCAGCCAAAGCTAAGAGCCGACTCACAGGAGTCACTAAGAAAGATCAACAAAAAGGCAGCAGGCCGTGGGGACTGAATCCTCGTCGGCTGTTCAGTGACAACAACCAGCGCAGACTCCGAATATATCAGTGTGGTCGAGGGTCGGCTTTCACGGGAAAATGAGTGATTTTGTTTTACTTGAGGACGACGCGGCCAGATGTGAAACAGAGCAGGAAGGAAGGCAGCAGCAACGGGGGCCGGTTCAGTAATCACCGCTGAGTTAGAGAGAGCAATCTGGAGAGGGATCAGTCAGAGGAATTAGGAGGTGATGGAGGAAGAGAAGGAGGAGGCTGTCAGCGGACGTCGTCTCTCCGAGGTGACAAAATCCTTACGGAAAGACAGACGGGAGGAAAGCCAGGGAAGTGACGCAGACGAGAGCTTCTCGAGTGCGAACGACGAGTGATGGGAGCGAGATGGACGGAGACGCAGAAGAATGAGAAAACGCTTGATTCATAGAGATTCATGAGGAGAGACGAGATAGAAATTAGATGGAACTGCAGTAAATCATGTTATAAATACAGTATGAGCCACAAAAAGTAAAAACACCTACAAAGGTATAACTATAAAATGCATGTAATAAAATTGTAAACCAGATGCATAACTAAAATAAAGTGTTCATATACTGTTTTTTTCTTTTCTTACATGATAGCCAGGGCTCTAAATTAACTTTTTTTGATCATCAGCCAATCAGAATTTCCACTAGCCACTTTTTTTCCACGTGAAGATAAGAGAGATTCACAACCCGTCAGCAATTTAGCATGAACTAAATGCTCTGTCGATATTCTTGTTCCCTGCACTTCTTCCTCTTCTCGCCTGCAGACGTCTGTTCCAACCACCGACACATTTAGTTTAACTTTACTTCTCACTTTTCTGAGTGTTTTTTGCAGGTTTTAATGGTTTCATGGTTTCTCGCGCTGGTTGCACTGCAGACTGTAGCGTGCCTGCACGCAGCCAATGAGCGCCTGATACGTCATTACGTATCATTATAGCAGTGCTCATGGGAAATATGGGAAGTACTGCCAGGGAGACAAATGACCATGAACAGTAAAGCAGCATGCATCACCGGTCAAACTGACTAGTAAGTTTTTATTAACACAGAAAGGAATTTTAACTCCAATTTGGTGGATTGACAAGTGTTAATTATAGAATATTTTAGATTTAACTTTCAGGCCACTGTGCAATTCAACCTTATTGTCATTACACCTGTTTAAGTACAAAGCAATGAAATGTGTTTAGCATCTAACTAAAAGTCCTGGTTAACAGGGCAATTACAGCAGGACATGTACAAACTATGGTTAACGAATATGTGAGTGGTAGTAAAGTGTCAGTAGGAGGATAGAACGTCTGTAGCGGTTCTGCAGCACAGTTAGGGTCAGAGCAGGGTAGACTTCAGTATCTAGAAAAGGCTGTTCCGGTTCCATGGTTTTTGAACAGAAACCACCTGTAGCGTCTACCTGAGAACATGGGGGCCAACAGTTCATGTTTTGGGTGGGAAGCATTTTGCTGTGGATGTTTCTAATGGCAGGAAGTGGAAATCTGATTATATGTTGGGCAGTTTTCACCACTCTCTGCTGTTGTTTTCATGCTCCGAGGCTGAACAGCTCCCAGACCGGACTGCGATACAGCCGGTTAGGATTCTCCAAGAGACGTCTTATATAAGGCTGGAAATACTTGTTCTCCAAGTAGAGCATGCAGAGTGTAGTCTGCGACTCAATAAACTACTATGTAAACTCCAAAAAGTATGACTCAAGTGTGCATCCGATCCAACATTTGTACATTTTTATTTCCAAGAAAATGTAGTTAGTTATTTTTTTATATAGTTTTTCAATCCAACTGAAACCGTACATGGACGCCTCATCTGATTAGATAAATGAAAAATAAAGGTTCAAATTGGAACCAAAAGTGGTTTTCACATTAATGCCATAGGGAAAACCTTTTAAAGTTCTTTTAGAACCTTTGCCTCTTGGTTCCTCAAAGAACTACTTGTTATCCTGTCTTTCAGAGAAACTAATTCAGTTCTTTATGGAAATTTTTTGAAATTCAATCCCCCAAAGAACCTTATACAGCACAAAAGAAAAGGTTCTTACACATCAAAAGGATCTCCAGAGCATTTGTGAAGAACCTATTTGTCTTAGGTTGCTTTCACACCAGAGCTGTTTGGTCCACGTCCACGTTGAAGCTACAACACTGCTTGCTAATGGCTAACCTCCACTCTAGAAAGTTTTTCTGGGTTGAGAGGGATCATCAACCAATCACCGAGCGCCCCATTCAACCACGTGACATTGCCCAGAAAGTTCAGTGCACTATATGTGTTTACATGTCCCCAGTCATCAATGACAATGAAGCATCAAACCTGCCAGAAATACAGAAGTTATTAAAGTAAGAAATGATTTCCTCAACATTAACTGTCTCCACCAACTCCAGCTTCGTCCATCTGGTGATGATGTTTTGCCCCATGGTATTCTCAGACCGGTTTGCTCTGACTCAGGTGCTTTCTTGAGACATTTTATCCTGATTATTTGTTGGGATGTGAAGGCAGCTCCTGCAGCTCATTCTCTTCCTTCTGCATGTAAACTGTTGCTGTGAGTGATTTAATTTATTGCAATCCTTTCAGATTCGGTCAGAAACTAAGGATTCAGAATGTGAACCAAAGATAAAAAAAAAAAGCTCAAAAACACTGGATACTACGTTACCCATAATGCAACTAGAGTGTCCTTCCTGGTTAAGTTTTCAGTCTGAATTTCTGAGGACATCCATGGGCTTTAATGTACAAGGACACTGGAGATAAAATCTGCAGGAAATCACGCTGGAGCTAAAAATGTTCACCTAACCACTGCTGCCTTTTCACCAGTGCTGGAGAGTGGGCCAGACTACACCCCCCCCTCTAAACCCCCCCCACAGTACATTAATAAAACCTGCCTCTGACGCAGATCTGCAGCTAATTGCAAACTTTTTTTTTTTTTTACTGATTCTTTGTTTTTGTGAAGCGCTTTGTAACGCTGGCGTTCGCGGGGTGCTGTGTAAATAAAGCGCGCTGCGCCCCAGGTATATCATGTCACTGCGTACGGTGTATACACGTTGTTATAATACACGTCAAACACTGCTTTCATCGTGACGCACGTTTAACAGAGAGGTTTATTCATCCCCAATGCAGCAGCTCAACAGAGTTATCGTGTGTTTAATGGGACCTTTTTTCGATGGTGTTTTAACTGCTGGATTACGACGTTGGTTTACATTATGGTTAGAGAACGGAAAAGCCGTGTATACGCCTAAAGGCCAACGTCTAATTATTTTTGAGTAGGCGACAAAGAGCGGTGTCTTTCTCCTCTACACTCGACCTAGTGAGTGATGCGGCATGACGTAACTGCGTCCTAAATCTTCTGATCCTATGCATCATGTCAGCGTTTTGCTCGTATAAATGCAGAGCTTCTCCGTCAACGCCAGGCCTTGGCGTTCGCGTGGATCCCAGTCCTTGCAACGAGGCCCTGGCGTTATCAGCCGTGCAGGGCGGCCTTCTGCAGCGGCCCCGAAGGAACTTGAGGTCGGCCTCAGTCTGCACACGGCTGCGATTATCTTTCCTTATCTAGATGAGACTCCTGTCGGCTGCATGAAGCCGACGATAAGCTCACACCGATCATCTGATCGACTCGGGTCATGTGAGCTTGTTGCCTGCAGCCTTCAGGCTGTGACACACGTGCTTACGGGCTCATGCATGAGGCCAACAATGCAACGATTAATGCTTGGGTGCAGCAACTTGCCACTAAATTATAACCGTACACCAATCAGCCACAACATTATGACCACTGACAGGGGACGGTAATGACAGGGAGACTTTTAGGCCTATTCATTCATGTGGATGTTACTGAGACCTAGCAAGTTTAAAAATACACATAAAATAAAATCAAGGAGAGGCAAAAACAAACAAACAAAAAAAACACAGTGAGCTTATTTGAAGACTCCACCACATAATATTATTCTAATATATTAATGTTACAATGTTGTGTTGTTATAAAACACATAACATCTGAAAATGTGACTACATAAAAATTAATGGTGATTAACAACAATAATAATGTAGGAATAAAAGCAGATAAATAGATGACAAACATTACAAAACAGCAGTTAAACGATGTTTTAAACATCTTTTAAAACGTTTCACAGAGGAACATTTTTTTTGCTAAGTGGGAAAAACCATTCGATCACTTATCATCTCTAAATCTGACTGAAACTGACCAAAGACCACTCACAGTTCTGGAATATTTCCTTCATTTGAAAGAATTTTGTAAAGAGAATTGTGAAAAATGTTGATGTCATAAATAGTTTATGAAATAAAGGGGCTGATGATCATGTAGAAATCCTAATAAAGCGTTTCTGGAGGATCAACGTTTTGTGGAGAGTAGTAGGAAATGTACTTGAACCGAACTATATTAATATTAATATGAAAGATAAGGATAAATTAAACTATAATAAAGAGTAACGAGACAGTTTGTAGTGATAAAATGACCAATCAGTGACATACACACACAAACATGAAGAACAGCACAAGGTGTTGAGCCTCCAGCTTCACTAGATCCAAACCGATCAAGTATCTGTGGGATGATTCACTCAACCCGTAACAACATTGTGTTACCAGACGCCCTCATGAGGCCCATGTCCATTCTCTGATGAGTCACAACTGTTCTGGATGCACAAGGGAGACCTACACAATTAGGAAGGCGGTCATAATGTTATGAGTGATCGGTGTTACCAGTAATATTCCTACTGTCGAGGCCATAATGTTACACAGTGGATCAAATCCAAGATTCACAGGATTTTAAACAAACATTTTTGATAAACTAAACAGGGTCAACTTCATACCTCCTACGAGCGACTCTGATCATGTGACAATAACAACATGGCCGCCTCCTACAAGACAGGAGATTAAAGATGAAGCCCATGCTACAGTGACAGGCCAGTCCTGAAATAGAATAAAAGTACTACTGCAATGCACCTGAGAAGGCATCCGATAACGCTGAGTGTTAATAACTGTGACAGTGCTAGCATGTTGTCAGTCAGGTCAAAGAACAAGAGCTGCAGCACAAAAACTCCATTTAAAGCACAGCTAGCAGAAGACGTTTTTATGTAAACTCTAAAATCAAGATTTGGCAGAAATTCTGTATTTGTTTTGGGTTCCGTCCAGAATCAAGTTTTATCCGAAACCGAAAGAATCCAGTTTGGCCAAATTTGTGAATCTCAACGAATGGCTGCAGTTACATGGAGACGCGACAGTTCATGATCTGATAAGAAACGAGTGTGTTTACATGGACCAAACTATGAATCAGGACGTCGATAGAAGACGATCGAGATGAAGCCACGTTTTCAACGTAGCTGCCCGCATGGACTCATGTCACAAGTTTTCACTGGTGGAGCGTACATTTGTTTGTACCCAAAACACCAATCAGAGCAAAATCGTATTGTTTTGACGTCGCAATTTACAGATCTTCAGTCCATCCTGGAAACTCGTCGCATGAAGCAAACATGCACAGAAAGATCAAGTGTTTACATGGTTATTAGGAGCTATGATTTTTCAACCCAATCTTTAATCCGTGTCACCTCCTCAAATTTACTGCCCTATGGACACGTTTGTAGCAAAACGAATAAAGAAACTGCCATAAAATCCTCATACATCAATAGTTTTTCTACTGTTTTCCATAAATCTCTTTAGATAAATCTCTTAAACAACTTCTGACACACACTCAGAGTCCCTGGTAGTCACATGACTCCATTATATATATATAAATGGGAAATTTAAAAGAAATTTATGCATTGGCCTGCAACAGGAAAATGTCTGAATCTGATCAAATACAGTAAAATATATCAAATATCACTAGTTTTCTTCTAAAGTAAATGTTAACGTCACAGAATGCATGACTTTATACGGGAATGAGAGTCACATTAAAAAATTTAGTTTTAATGGAAGTCAATGGGGAAGTCATTTTTGGTCACGAAGGTCCAGAGGGAGTGTCTGACAATACATAAAAAATATTAATGCAGTAAAATCAATGTTATTGCTAATCTTTGACATATCCAAGACTCCATTGACCACTAAAGTCCCATTCACCTACTGTTTATTTTATGGAAAATAACTCTGTTTTTGTCAGAAAAAAACGAACAAACAAACAAAAAATTTAAATATTCGTATTTTTACACTGCCATTTAAAAGGTTAAATCCTGAAAAATATTGAAATGTTTGTAGTTTTGAGCAGGTCTGAAGATGTTTAAGTAATTCATGAAAAAAAAGTAGAAAAAAATATTGATGTATGAGGATTTTATGGCTGTTTTTTGATGCACATTTTTGCCAGGAAGGCGTCCAGAGGCTGCAAAATGCATCACAAGACTATAAATGACATGTGAGAGTGAAAGACACTGGATTTCAAACATTTGACTAAAAAGATGAGTTCCTGCAGAAATTTAAGCCACAAACTGTGACACAAACAAATTGATCAACAAATAAAAAAACAAAAATAGTTGAAAAAAATTTACAAAAATGCCCAAGGAGGAAATAAGGGTTACCTACTGTATACGGGGTAGACTTTAGAGAAATACCTGGCTACACTATCCCATCTAACAACACACTGTGGAGTAGTATTAAAAGCTACTGATGGTGCTGAGCTGCAGCATGTTTTATACAGACTATACATATTCAGTATATACGTATACACAAGTTATTTACATGTGTTTACATGGTTATTAAGAGCTAAGTTTTTCCAGTTTTCCTTCTTATTCCTTCTTCTTATTCAGAAGCTGAAGCTGCAATGACCTGACGCTCGTTTTTCCTTTTTTTTTTTTTTTTTGTGGTTTAGAATTCCACGGAAATCCTGCAGCATCCAAACTGGGCCTGGAGTACGGCGAGAGTCCAATAAGGCTCCTCAGGCACCTCATGTGCAGTAAATTGTAAACTATTAAACTCTTTCAGATTTCCACTTAATGTCGAGACATGAAAGTCGCACTTAAGTGCCACCAGCCCTGGCACCGCTCACGTGTAGGATCGACTGGCATCGGAGAAATTCAGGCTACGCTTCGGTGAGATAACATGCATGTAAACACACACCTACAGGATCTTATTTTGCGTGTAAACAGACATCCCGGTCCAACACTCCAACTATTTTCCACTTCACAGCCCGGAAGACATTCTTCCTCTTGCAAGCCAAGCTCAGAGAACATTCACACCGAGTAATCCCAAGTCAAACATCTGCCAATTCTTAGTAAATAACGAGTGTTTTAATTTAGGTTTTGCTTTTGCAAAGGTAGTTTTTTTTTTTCCATCAACGAGATTTCTATCTCTTGCAGCTTTTGGGGTTTTCTGAAGAACCAGTTTGAAGATTCAATAATAGATGCAAACTATCGTCCTCAAGCGACATTATGTGTTGGCACAATGCAAATGAAAAACAGACGTGGTTGCAAGGAGGCTCTTATCATCAGGTGTCATCTATGATGAACTCGGACCAAGAAACCATTGTGGTGGCCAACAGGAAGAGAGCGTGAACAAACAGGAACGTTGGGTGTGGCCAAGGCCGAGGCCTCTTATCAGCTCAGGTGTGTCTTCTCTGGTTGAACTTGGACCCAGACCAACTGTGACTGGACATTTAAAGGGATAGTTTATTTGGATTGTGCATGTACGAGGCACTATGAGGAGTACGGGCACCAAAGTATCAGCTGAATTTATTTTAGCCCCTAAAATAAAAATCTATATCAGTTTAAGGGTACGCTGTATTATCCCTAACCTTTTCTAACAATGAACTTCCAAGGCACCAGACTCCATTGCCAAAAACAGCAATTTTACATCACAGCCCACAGGAGTTTCTGCTCCACATTTGTGCGACGTGAGTGTTACAAGAGATGAACACAGATCTAAAGTAATATTTTTAACACAAAAAAATCTGAAAAAATAACCTAAACAAACTAACAGAATGAAGCAGCAGTAGACCGGAAACTCCATGTGTTCAGGGGTTAAATCATCGTTTTTGTCAATGGAGTCTGGTAGAAGCAAAACTCTGCATATTACAGGTTCAATTCCCAGTAGGAAAGTAGTGATAATAATCTAAATACATAAGTTAGGTTTAAACAGATTCAGATTTCATTAGGTTTGCCCTCTTTTAGGTGGATAAAATAAATATTAGGGTTACAACCAACAACAGTCCACAAGAATATACAACACTAGCCATTCTCTCCTCTCTGTGCATGGGAACAACTTCAAATCTGTTAAACCTCAGGAGGTAAAGTTAGAAAAAGACGGTTCCCTCAACCAGCACCGTGGAACAGCTCCGTCAGGCCTTACTCTGTGTTGCACAAGGCACCACTAATGTGCGAAAACAATCAATAATCGGAGTAATTACGTGAGGGGAAAGTGGTTCATGCAAACACACGGGCTGCTCTAATAATAATAATAATAATAATAATGATGATAGTAATAGAGAACGCTCCGGCCTTGTTTTTGAGACATCATGAAGGATGAGGGCGCTACGTGCATTAGCTTGTTTTATATACAGTTACATAACGTAAGTACAACCTGCACTTCATGCGCTCCCATGTTCTTGTTGCTCGTCGTTGTTACAGCGGCTCCTCGACCACGTGTCAGAGCTGCAGACGGGATCACGTCTCTCCAGCTACACAGGAAAGATCTTAAATCGAGGCTAAATGTGCTTTTTATCTACCAAGGTAACTCTTCTTCTAGGCCGTTCCTCGTGCATCTTTACGAATGAACTCGATTTAAGTGTAGCTAAGATATGCTAACTAACATATGACCTCATGTAAAGATGGCGGCGCTAGCGTATGCTGAATTTAAGCACGTTTTCCTACATTATTAGATAAAAGTTCTTAAATATTTCCTTTGTATCAGTGCTACTAGTTTAGAGATGTCTGTGCATGCTTCTTTTAGGGCCACATATATTTATTTGTTACTAGAACTACTGGCGAGTCACATTGTCTTGTTCTATTTGCAGATAATTTTTGCCTATTTTAATTGTTATACCCCTGATTTGAATCAGATTCCTGATTTTCTGCGGCTACTTGTTGCTAAATTGCAACTTCGTGCCTCATCTTTAGCGTTTGCAAGAGCCTTTCTACAAAGCATATGTGCTAACATATACTTAATTTCCCTACATTATAAGGTGATAACCTCAGGAAATAAATATTCCCCTTGTATCAGTGCAGATCTAGCAGCCTAAACCACTAGGCTAGTTAGTCACATTTGCTTTTTCTACTTGCAAATAATTTTGCTTATCGTAAATACTATATTCCTTTCTACAGCTACTTGTTGCTAGTTTACAACGTCTGGTCTCATCTCTAGTGTTGCAATGTGAAGCAAAGCCTTTAAAAACAATCTACAAAGCATATGTTGAATTTAAAGACATCTTCCTACATTATAAGATGATAGTTCTTAAATATTTCTCTTTTATCATTATAGATCTACTTGTTTTTAGTCTAAAAGTCTGGAGAGATCTGTGCATGGTTCTTTGAGGTGAGATATATTTACTTGTTTCAAGAAGCCTGTCAAGTTTCTTGTTGTATTTGTAGATAATTTTGCTTATTCCAAGTAATATCTCCCTGATTTTAATACATTTTAAGTTGGGTTTTTGCCGTGTGATCTTTTCTACGGCTACTTGTTGCTAACTTAGAACATAGAGCCTTTAAAAACAATCTACAAAGCATATACAGAAATTAGGCCCATTTTCCTACATTATAAGATGATATTTGTTAAATATTTCCTTTGTACCAACACAGATCTACTTGTTTATAGTCTAAAAACACTAGTTGACAGATATTTGTGCAGGTGAGATGTATCATTCATCGTTACACAGGATAAGATGCTACAGTCTGTGTGACACAATCCCACACAAAACACTTTTAAAACACCTGCAGGCAAGCAGACGGCTAGCAGCTAGCAACCAACAAGGAGACACCAGCTAACTAGCCTAGCCAGCAGCAGGATGCAGCACAACATAAAGCAAAGAATTTAAAGACAATCTACAAAGCACATTTTCCTACGTTATAAGATGATAGTTCTTAAATATTTCTGTTGTATCAATAGAGATATACTTGTTTTTAGTCTAAAAGTCAGGAGATAGTTTCAGAATTTCTTAGTACGCCAGTATTTCTTTCTTGTTTATTCTTTTTTATTGAAATCTCTGCAGTTTAATGCCTCATTTTACTCTGAAATGAAAGCACAGACCAAATAAACAACTAAACTTCAAAGGAAAACTAAATAAATAAATCATGGAGTCAATATATTCTAAACTTTGGACTCATCACAGTAACCATCTTTGTCATTTTCTAAAATGGAAATCAAATATTTTTCTTCCCACTCTTTGCTCCGTGGGGTTAAAGTCTAGAGACTGAACCATGGTCCACTCAAGCTTCAAGCTTTTCTAGTTTTTATCCTGAGGTAGTTCTGGTGTAGCTTGGATTCTGGGTCATTATCTTGCTGTAGGATGAAGCTCTGACCAATGATACCAGAGTAAACTGATGCTGTTCTAAAGCTTTTGACCGGTAGTGTGTCTGTACACGGTTCTATTTACTCGTTTTAAGAAACCTTTTGAGTTTCTTCTTCTATTTGTAGATAATTTTGCTCATTCCCAGCAACATCTCCCTGAGTGATCCTTTCTACGGCTACTTGTTGCTAACTCACCACGTCACGCCTCGTCTCTGGCGTTAAAGGCCCTTTTTCTGCAAAGCAAAGGCCTCATTTCTCCACGGGCTCGAGCGAAAACTTGCTAATTCACGCTCTCCTACGTGTTCTTATGAGGCAGCGGCTCTACGCCGAGACCTGCAGGGCGTCCGTACGGGCCACCAGCATCAGCTCCTTCACATGTGACTGTTCACACCCAGGCCGTCCTGACCAGAGGGGTAAACAAACGACTAGTGCATATAAACACACACACACACACACACACACACATGGGAGCGCGATCAACACCATGGCAGATTATCAAGATCCTGCAGGGTACGGCAGATGGTTTCAATAACAAACGGTATCATTGATCCTCTCGGCCTGGTCCCCGCTGATGGAGGGAGAGCAAAGGAACAGCTGACTGAGACACACACACGCTGAACTCATGACACAAATCTATTAAAAGTGTTCGGCGGCTGCACGTAAATATTATCTGCGAATTCAGCTGCCGGTGAGAAGAGTCATAAATGTTTTCATTCATTTAAACACCGTCCACGTCGGGGCCCAGACGAGAGGGCGGCCGATTAAAGAGCACTCAGTCACCGACTACAGCGTCAAATAAAGCAGCTCGTTTGTGTTTCAACAAAAACCTCCTTCCAATCTTTTATCCGACTCTTCTCCCGGGCCTGAACGGGTTAAAGAGAGTTCTGAGAGTCTGACGACGGGATCATCTGCTGCACCACTTCTTAACAAAACACAGCTATATCCTCTGGGGTTCGATCATAAATACGGAGAAGTATCTGTTCACATGCTTCCTCATGAGAGGGAAACGTTAAGAAACACGCAAAGTCTGCGACAGGGTGCTGGGAAAAGAGGAGACGGTTTTATGAATCGGAACTTTAATGGTTCATGAAATCAGAATCAAACCGGGGAGTAAAAGTCGTCGTTTAACTCTGAAAACAGAGATTTAACACTTGAGGTTTTGGATGTAGTTCACTCTCGTCTGCAGAGGAAGGAGGGAAGGCGTTTGAAAGTGTACTATATAAATGATATGAAATAATAAATAAGATAATATTAAGATCTTTAGGGACAAGTGAGACCTGAGAACTACAGAAAAAATAAGCATCATCTTTGAACAGGAAGTAGTTTTTCAAAAACAACAAAAAAAAATCCCAACGTCCTCAAACGAGTACATGCGAATTTCAACAAATTTGCATATCAAACTAGTAATAAGATTAAATAAACCAGTGTATTTACCCTTTGCCACAGGTACGTGACGGACACAAGAGTCTCATTATGAGGACAAACGGTCTAAATGAAGCAGAATAAGCTGCAACAAACCTAAAACACAATGTCCCCATGCGAGGACGCCGGGTCTCAGGAGGTTAAGGAGAAACACATTTTTAAAAAATTCTGTTGAATTGGATGAATCATTCAGCTTCAGATCAAACCCTCAGAGACACGGCAACACGTTGTCTCAGAGCCGGACAAATGGACAGAAGACCACACATGAGTTCTGAGTAATTTCTCTTTTTACCGAAGAAGAAGAAGGAGGAGGAGGAATTAACCTAAACCAAACAACGAGGTGGGGAGTCAGGGTGTCTGGCTCAGGCCAAAAGAAAGTGTTAATAATCCTTGTTTGATTTTTCGGGTGTTGGGGGGGAGGACAGTGCTGTGTCATAAACTCATCTGAAGCTGCCAAACCGCCGGCTAATCCTTTGACTTTTAGGACTTTGATGTTCACTCTTTGCTTTGTTGTTTGGAAATGAAGCGATTAGATTTGTGCGTTTGACAGGAGCTTCCAGGGGACGCGTGTGTAACGGTTTATAATCCAACAGAATCCAACATCTGTTCACAGATAGAAGCTTTATTCATGATCTAACTCCTGTGGGCACAATGTCATTCAAGGGGGGGGGGGCTCATTAAGAAGCAGCCTTCACCTGCTCACATCTGCATCCAACATTTATGAATGGTGCTTATCAGTACACACTGATCAGGCATAACATTATGACCGCCTGCCTAATAATGTGTAGGTCCTGTGGTGTCTGATGTTGTTAGTGGGGGCCTTTGAGAGGAGGGGACTTAGTTAATATGTATATATATATATATTAAAAAATGTCTAGTCAACCAAATATTTTGCGACCCCGATCCAGTACCTCCGCTGACCCCCTGTTGCTTTGATTAATTATTAGGCCTAATAATCTCACTTTTGTTCCCCATGGACTTGAAGATAAGTTAAAATATATAACCTACTTTGTTTGGAATAAGAAAGTGATATAAGTGAATAAAATAAGAGCCGCTGTCTAACTGTTGATCCTGCAGAACAGAACAGAACAGAACAGAACAGAATAATAACCTATAAGTAATGACTTTTCCTATTTATTGTAGCACAGAGAAGAGCAAGTCTCTTAATCAACTATACTTAAGTGTCTGTCATTGCTATGGGGTGGAGGAGGGGGAGCTGGTGTGGTCCAGGTGGGTGCTACATGTCTAATGACTCCAGGACCAAAAGTTTCCCAGCAGAAAAACACTGAACTGTCACGAGACGCTTTAAGCGTCATTCGCTTCTCCCGTCGGTGGTCATAATGTTGTGGCTGATCGGTGCGTGTCAGCTGCATCCTCATTAATAAATCACTGACTCTGATTTACCTGCGAATGCTTCAAACGCACGCGTCTCGGGGAGAGGGATGCACGCGCACATGTGTGTGTGTGTGTGTGTGTGCCCCAGGTGACGCATTCACTGACCGTCGTTATCGCTCACGGCTGACCGCTGATTGATAACGGCGGTGAATGAGAGGAGGCTGGACGGACTTTTAATGACAGACACTCAGGCTCAGGGCCTCCTCTCTCCTCTTGCAACCAACACAAACCAAACCAAAAAAAAAAAAAAAAAATTAAGGCCCTTCTCGCTTCTCATTCACGACCCGGTCACGGTTAGTGTGCCTGGCCCAACGCACCGTGTTGTTTTCTGGTTTGTTTTGGGTTTTTTTTTTTTTTTTGGTTCGTTTAACGAGCCCCCCCTCTCCTCCTCCCCTCCTCCTCCTCCCCCCTGCTGCTGCTCCTGCTGCTGCTGCACCGTACCTTGACGCTGGTGTGGCTGGTCTGCGTCTCGGCCTCGATGCGGATGTGCCCCCCGCTGTTCTCCTTGCGATCCCGGTACGAGTTGTTGCGCGAGTGGCGGCTCTGGTAGGTGATGACGGAAGGGATGGTCTCGGCCGCATCGGTCTTGATGAAGAGCCCGTGCAGCGTGGCCGCGGTGCCTTGGGAGATGGTGGTGGTCTGGTGGGGGGAGTTGGACTCGTCTGAGTCTCGGCAGTAGATCACCCCGCTCTGAGAGACGTGGATACTGGGAGCGCAGCCCATGCCTCAGCGACGCGCCTCCGGAGCCGGATCCCAGATAATAAAGAGCGACGCTCGGGTCGGGTACCACCTTCCTGTCGTCTTCAGCCGCCTGCACACGGGCTGCTGCTGCTTTCTCCGGGGCATCGGCTTCGGGCTGGAATCGCGCTCTCCTCCGCACGCCTCCGTTTGAGAACATGAAGGGTAGGGAGGCTGGTGAGGTGCGGATCGGGTCTTTTTAATCCGCGCGTCCCATGAATCCGCTTCCTCCTCCTCAGCAGCAGCAGCAGCAGCAGCCTAGTGCAGGATCTTTGACTCTGATGACATGCCGAGGGAGGACAGAACGCGCTTCGGGCTTATGCATGAAGAACATGAACACACGGACTAAACCACCTGACTGATCTTCACCTTCTCCTGCTTCACATCCGGCTTCGTCCTCTGTGACATGCTCCTCGCGTTTTCGGCCCGTGGACGCTCGCCGGCTTTATGAACATCTCCTCCGCGTCTCTACTTTAGTTATTTTGCTCGCAGATCATTGGCCACGGTCCATCTCTCTCTCTCTCTCTCTTTTTTTTCCTGCCCTCCCTCCCTTCCTCCCTCCCTTCCTCCCTATGTATCTCTCTCTCTCTGCCTCACACCAACATTATATCGCTTCCATCTCTGCAGTGTGACCCTCTAACCTCCCAGGAGGCCGCGCTCTGACTCCAGGGGTCATTTAAAGCATCACTGAACTGAATTAGTCTCAGTGCTTTCAAAGTAATGGAGGGAAAACACACACACACACACACACACACACACACACACACAATCGGTTTTTCCTTGCTTAGAATTAGTCCTCGAATCTCACATGTCTTCACTTTAGTGCCTCAAAAAATGATTTGGGTTGACCTCTGACATCCGACCTTTGACCTCAACCAGCAGCAAAGATGTGAACTAATAGCAGCAACACAGCGGAAGATGATTTATTTATTTATTTATTTTTTAACAGTGATCATTATTTTCTAGAGTTAATCAATAATTATTTGGCCTGTAATTATCAAAATAGACTAAATACTGGTGGGAGTTGTTGCTTATTATGAAATCGTCTCATCAGTTTCATATCTGGAGGTAAATATGTTGGACTCATGTTAATGTGTATTTAAATAAATTTAAATTTGTGGGGGAAAATTAATATATACATATATAAAATGTCTAATCAACCAAAGATTTTGCAACCCCCTCCCTGCAGTACCTCCACAGACCCCTAGGGCAGAGGTATCAAACCCATTTTAGTTCAGGGGCCACACTCAAGGGGGCCGGACCTGTAACACAACGGCTTATTAACTTGTAAATAATGATAACTCCAAATGTTTGACTTTAGGGTAAAAAGGTACAAGTACATGTAATGAACAACCATAAAAATTTTAAAAAGTGAAATTTCTTATTTTGTTGAATATTTTCAGCTGATATCTTCAGTGTAATTTTTGCAAATTCATCCCGTGGGCCAGATTGGACCCTCTGACGGGCCGGTTTTGGCCCCTGGGCCGTACGTTTGACCCCCCCTGCCCTAGGAGGTGTTGAAGACCTATGAAGATGTAACTTTTGTGAAGATAAATTAACCTAATATCGCTTATTTTGTTTGGAAATGCAATCAAAGGAAAATGATAGAAGTGAATGGTATAAAATAAAATAAGAGCTGCTGTTTAACTGTTGGGTGGGGGTGGGCTCTTTGAGGGAGGCCAGACCAGGAACTTAACAGAATAATAACCTATAAATACATCTTTTTCCATTTATTTTAGTGCAAAGAAGAACAAGTAACTTAGGTGAATAGTCTTTTAACAAACTATTTGTTTTAAAAAATAACTACATTCTTTAGAAAAATACGTGTTGTGTCTCTGTGTTGTATTCTGTCCACTTCTCTGACTAAAATAATAATGGACGTATTAGAAACAGCAGCTATTTTATTGACATATTGAAGTGTTCTATGTATTTTTTAACACTTTGCACAAATTCATTCCACGGGTCAGATCAGACCGTTTTCGGCCACTTTTGGTCCACGGGCCCTATGTTTGACACCTGTGCTGTAGGGTCAGTCCTGATCACCACCGTGACCAAGTATCGTTGAAAGCTGCAAGGGGGCAGGGGGGCGCAAAGACATTTTTTAGCACATATTTTAATAAAGGGATAAGGGAAAACTTAGGTAGCACTAGGTTGAGTTTAATATAGAACACATATAGTAGGAATATGTTTGTATATGCAAATATAAGATGACTCCAATTAAGGCGCCCACTAACAATTCATTTCATTATCCAATAACCTGCTCACTGATTTTAAATTTAGCTGCTAACTTGTTATGAAGATGCAAAAGTGGAACTTCTTTACTGTATTAGTAAATGTTCTAACTGATTATTATTTCACTGCTTCAACCTCTTAAAAATGACAATATTCAACACAGACGCCACAACTTTCCATCAGGAACAAAACCCGTCTACAGATAATAAAAATAACGTCCAGGCATGAAGCTGCTGTGACTCTGTTCTTCTTTCATTCATTCAAATGTTGTTTTTTATTAAATGATCAATAGTATCCGTGGGTTTCCCTTCATGTGATCACAGCCACTATCTTATAAACACCTGTAATCAATATTATGATGCTTCGTTTTAGAGCCTCTCAGCTCTTTGTTTTGGTTTTCCTTCCCACTCCGCTCTCCTGCAACAGGAAACTAAAACACACGGATGAAAACCGTGCACCCGGTCGACCACATCTGCTGCCTGCGTTACGTAAATACACAAATAAATATAAAAGTGTCCCCCCCCTCCTCACTCACTCATGCAAGTGTTTGTTGCATGATTTGAACGTATCTCCAGCCAAAAGGACGATACGCAGCAACGAGAAGCGTTACGCCGCGTCAAAAGTGAAGCGTTAACGCGTTAAGTTATTAAGCTGAAACCCTAAAGTGATTCCTGAGGATCTGATGTTGAACTTTTTACAGTTCACGTTGTCAGATAATGAAAACAGGACTTCGAGCTTTCATCAGGCGGCGTCTCCAGCCGCTGAAAGGAGCCAAAGCGAAGCTCTTCAGCTCTGCGTGGAGGAGCGGGGTCTGGCCAGTGTCTGCGCTGGCTTTTTGGAAAAGTGTATAATTTTCCCTGAGTGACACTAAAAAGAACCGTCAGCGTCACTTCATCCAGTTTAGACACATGTGCCAAGTGACTACACAAAGAGTCTGATGTGATTTATGGACCCTCCTGAGGATCAGATATCTCAGAGAGGAAGAGGAGAAGGACTAATGTGAATAATGGAGAGTCCACATTAAGATGTGAACATCACACCCAGTAATGTTTTCACTCTCTATTTTACTCCACTGCATCTATTTTAATGCTACATCTACTTTAGGAATGAAGATTTCACATGCAGTAAATGTCACAGCCGTCGTGTGATTTGCTCATAAAACTAATTTCCATCAAACCGCTGCTGCAACATTCAAAGCTGCGTTCACACAACATACATCATGGTTTAAGTTTTACGTGCACGCAGACCTTCCTCTACTCTCTCTAGTGTTATTACTGAGAGGAGTCTTGTTGAGGCAGCCCTCTGCTGGTCGGCCTCAAACATGTTCAACCGGTGGCAACAGATCAACATCCAAACATCAAACCAGCAAAAGTCAGGAGGGAATAAACTGCTCAGATATTCACACACTGTCTCCTTTAAACTACGCATCCGCTTCTTCTACTTTATTTATTCATCTATTTACTGGTTCTAGTCTGGAAAACTGTACAACAAAAAACCTGATAATCACTTTAGTAATTTACCTTTTGCATGCTGTTAAGAGTTTTACTTTGTACATTTATCACGACTGACACCTCTGGTTAGTTTTTTATTTTCTAACCCTTGAAATTAAACTGTAAAAACAAACATTTTTCATGCCACATTCTCCACAAAGCTTCTAACATCTTCTTTAAATCCCCCCTCACTTTCCCAAACTCTTCTTCGTATTATTTGTAGTTTTGTGGGAATATTTTTCATGATCTTTCTCGTAATTTGAGGAATTATTTAGATATTTGCATAAAACAGACAGAACTTTATTTTCTGCTCCTACCTTTCTTGGTCCATTGGGGTAAAAAGTCTCTGCAGTGAGTCCACTCATGTCTTAAAGCCCCGGGGTTTGTCCTAAACAGTGGAGGATGAAAGCGTGCACCTTTTCCCCCTCTGTTACTTGTATCTGATGGCTTCGTGTCACGCAGACTTCCACAGGTATCGAGAGCTGGCCCGTTAGTAGTTACTTGTCGGCCTCTGAACTTAGTAACCTTCTTGGCTCAGGACGCAGCGCTCCGCGGGCTCGGTGTCCGTGCGGCCCTAGTGTCCTCAGCGCGCACCGACAGCGACTGGAGCTGGTGCGCATGTGAAAACAACGACTCACAGGCAAAAGCACTGGACGGAGGAGGATTGGGGCAACTTTTTTTTAGCTGTTTTAATCTCAGGATTCAGAGAAAAAAAAGTCAGAATTCTGAGATTAGAAAAAAAAGAAAAGAAAAAAAAACATCTCATTATTCTGACTTTAATCTAAGAGTCAGTCAGAATTCTGAAATTAACCAACAATGACTGGAGCTGGTGTGCATGTAAAGACAAGGATTTAAGGAGGTAAAAGCACTGGATGGAAGAAATAAACATATATGAAAGAAAGATGAAAGAAAAATATATATATATATAGTTAGAGCAGAGCAGGGCAAGTGAAAAAAAAAATATACATATATAGTTTGAGCAGAGCAAATGTTTTGAAGTCAGAATAATCTCATAATTCTGACTTTAATCTAAGAATTCTAATAAGAAAAGTCAGAATTCTGAGAAAAAGACAGAATTCTGAGAAAAAAATCTGAATTTTGATGGAAAAAAGTCGAAATTCTGAGATTAAAATCAGAGCTAAAAAAATCTCATAACTGTGACTTTAATCTAAGAATTCTGAAAAAAGTCAGAATTGTGAGGAAAAAATGTCAGAATTATGAGGGAAAAAAGTCACAATTCTGAAATTTAAGTCTGAATTCTGACATGAATCCCAGAATTCTGAGAAAAAAAAGTCTTATTTCTGAGAAAAAGTCAGAATTCTGAGAAAAAAAAAGTCAGAATTTTGAGAAAGAGTCAGAATTCTGCAAAAAAAGTCAGAATTCTGTGGAGAAAAGAGTCCGAATTCTGACGTTACTCTCAGAATTTTGAGGAAAAGTCAAAATTCTGTGAAAAAAGTCTGAATTCTGAGAGTAAAGTCAGAAAAAATATCATTTGCTCTAATAATGTGTTTTACATTGGCCCTGATCCTCTTCAACTGACTCTAAGGTTCTTTGAGTGTTTTTGCTGCAACTTATATACAAGTACGGTTAAAATAGGGTGTACAAAACAGACCTAGTAGTTTTAAGTTAATAAGCTAATATCCATGAAACCCAGTTAAAGAAAAGGGAGAAATTTGCATTCAGCAGAGCTGTTTTACTAGTAAGTACATATGTAACTTTCACCAAAAATGCGTTATGTCACACGTGCATCACTTCCACATCTGTTTCCATTATTTCTTCTTACTGATTCAAATCATGTGGATGCTGCAGCAGCTCAAATTGGAGATGATTTATTTTTTTTAAGAAAATGTAATTTGAATATTGTTTTAAGGTGAAATATGACTTTATTTATCTCTGTCCAATGTGGGTCTTGAACTCACGACCCAGAGATTCAGAGTCTCATGGCTACAGTCTGAGGTTTTTATGAGATTATTGCCCATACACGCTCATTCAATCACATGGCTTGTTTTTTTAATTTTTAAGATTTTATATTTATTGACTTTTTTTTATTATTATTATCTCAGATTTTTATGTTTCTAGCTTAACTTCTTAGAGCGTCAATCCTGCCATATGTGCAGTAGGTGCTGCACTAGCAGAAGTGACAGTAAAGCTGACGTCCATATCTGCAAGTACTAGTACAACTTTGAGGTACAACAACGATAATCAATTTACAGTTTGTACATTTAGGATTTTGCAAGAAAAACAAATGGACTTTTAAAAATATGAACATTTAATAATTATTAAGTAAATATTTAATGCTAACCTGACCATTCTGGCTACTTTTAGCTTTCATACTTTCAATGCAGACTTGACTGCTTTCAATTCTTTCTTAAAAAGGTTGGTTAATCATGCTAGAGTGTGGTTTGCCTACCTGATAATGTGATGCATACTTATTTGGAGCTGATGCGATACAATGCAGTGATGAGTAAAATAAATGCATGTGCAGTGTAATGAGAAGCTGCTTTCAGGCTTTTACTGACAGACAAAGAGGAAGTTTTCATCATACAGGAAAAGAAGCTTTTATTCTGAAGGAAGACATTTACATGACGCATGATGTTTCACAGCAAAACAATGAACCCTTGCCCACATCAGTTTCCTGGAAGATTGGTTCAAAGAAATGTAGACGAGGCATGAAAGTGTAAAGACTGGCTTTCATTTTTTTTATCCTCACTGTCAACACAGAGCGGCCGGGCCGAGCTGTCGTCTGCATGTGTAATCAAACTGTCTCTTAACCTTTCAGTGTCCTGGCACAGCATCAGCTCCGTGTCTCTCATGTGGAAAAAGAAAATATTTATGGCACTACTTGTTCACTGTCCACCACTGATACTGCTTGTACTTTGTTTAATAGTTTACGCCTGCAGATCTAAACTACAACTGTGATTAGTGCTGATTAGCATTAAGTGCTAGGATGGTGACCAAAGTAAATAGAGTAAAGGACGGTATGATTACAGGTCACTGTTAAAGTTATTATCATTTAGATCTTTTAATTCATCTCATTTACGCTGATGCACAATATATTTAGTGTTTGAAGGGGAAATGTTACTGTTGCAGTCACACCTGGAAATGCACGGCCTCCCAAGACTGTTGACAACAACACATCGACCACGTGGTGAGGGTTTTCCTGTGGTGTGTGCACCAGGACATGGATGACTGAAGTAGTTTTTGTGCTATTGGACATGTCTGGTAGGAAGTAGTGACGTGCGGAGCGATACTGAACATCGATACTTCCGATACAGGTCTTTAAGCCATAAAATCGATTCTCAGATCAGATCAAAATATCGATACTTTTGATACTTGAGTCATTGGCGGTAATGTAGGAACGCAGTGCAAAGTAACTAAACTATTGAGTTGTGGCAACACAACAAACTCAGGTTAAACCACAACACAGAATATGAGACATTTATGATGAGGACAGACGAGGAGGGAACAGAGTCACAATTAAGATGAAAGTTTTCATTTAATAGTAAAACAATAATTTATTTTAATGGTCTTATTAATTTTCTTATTTCTTTTTTTTAGTCTTTGAAGTCTCTTTGGTTTTTCTTTACCTCAATAAAATAAATAAATAAATTACTCTGATGTTGTGTATTCTTTATGGAGCTATAGCATGAAATACTACTTTTACTACTACATTTTTAGTTTTACCACATTAACGTGTATTTACACAAAGTATCAGTATCGGATCGGTATCGCCGATACCAGCCTGTATCGGATCAGGAAGGATATCGGTCACTATTAGGGAGGGTCGTAGCTGTATGGGGTAAAGGTGCCAATAAACAGGATTAAACACCAATAGATTTAGACCCCAATTTACAATAACCTCTTAATCTAATTTAATTTAATGTACAGACATGTCCATCTGATGTTAGTCTTGTTTATAAGAGAAAGTTGTGGTTTTATTAATATTATTATCATTTAACGAGCTTAATTGTATTTGTTTCACTGGTTTAATCAGCACATTTAATTATTTTCAGGTTTCATCAGGCGGCCAGCAGAGGGCAGAAGAAGCACAGCAGGTGAGAGCAGCCTGAGCAATGAGCTGTTGTTTTTTGCAGCTTCACTGTATTTCTCTGCAATATATGATCAGAAACTGAAAAAAGGGAGATGTCCAAGTGATGTAGGAAGGAGAACACACACAAAAATAAATAAATAAATAATGAGACCACTGATTGAACGTCTGATGACGTCGAAACATTCGTTTTCAGATCACAACAAAACAGCTGAAGAAAAATGTGAGATGTTTAGTTTTAAAAGATGATTGTCAGCAATGAACTATAATGAAGTCACAGATAGATTCTCACAGGAAACAACAAAGTGACCCTTTCAACCTAAAGCTGAAGAGCCAGGCAGGAAGTATTTTATGTTAAGAGCATAAATGAGCATAAAAAATTGAGGTTTGATGTGAGACACAGAAAAAGCTAAAAAAGCTAAAGATGCTGAATGCATGAGCTCTCATCCTGTTTACAGGAAGCTGGATTTCAGCCTCTTCTGCTCAACCTGCAAGAATGTGTAGCTTACGCCGTCATGACATAAGCAGGCCTTTGTTTCTTCTAAATCTGAATTATGCATGGATGAACTGAATCCGTCTCCCACTAACATACACACAGACACACAAACACAGAGCACGGGCTTATGCTACACTTTGATGCTTGAAGGAGGCTTTCACACTCGGTGAGTGCTAGCGTGCGTCCAAACTTTTGACCGGTAGCGTGCAGACGCTGGAGAGGTCTGAGATCGTTGTCGATTGTCTCAGGCCTCTCACTTTCATCATCATCGGTTTTGTGAGGACAGCTGGATGTTAGATTATTAGAAAATGGGTCATTCTCTCTGAACGATGATAGTAGAGGAAGCCACAGACTGAGACTCAGGGTTAGGCCACATCTTAGTACAGCAGAGCCTGGCACATATGGCCCAAATAATGAATTTGATGAATTATCCTTTTACAAAACTTTTCATGAACAACCTGAAATTTTACACGGAAAAAAGAAGTGTAATTTTAGCTACAGAGCGCAAGACCTGCTACAAAGATTAGAGAGATAATTTATTAAAGAACATAGTTGTAAAAGATGGCAGTTAATGCATGAGTCTTCATTTGATATAAAATTTATTGTCTTTATATTTCAATAAAGACAATAAATTGACTTTTGACCTGTATGGGCCGTATGTTTGACATCTCTGGTCTAGAACAATGCAAGAGTCATGTTGCCCGTTCCCATGAGGTGAGAAGCAAAACTATAGTGTTTAATTTACAAGACTCACTGGACTCGGATCAATTAAATCCACTTTGACCCGGGACATAAACGATCTTCATCCTCACATCTTCCAAAGCCAAACATTTAGACAGATATTTGAAACCAAAGTTTAGATTTAAATATGGTTTATGATTTCATTCTATTTACGTGCTTCAAAGGTCAAACAATTCTGAATTGGACACGTTGGACACATGTCAGTAGAAAAGAGGATGCTCCCATTACACGTGGGAGACGTGTTGTAGCCCAGTTTGGCCCAGGGGTTATTTCTGACCCGACCCAGTTCATACCCTGTTGAATCTCACTTCAGTCTCTTCACTTCGAGTCGTTGGAGAAACAGATGTCTGCCTCCAAGCTGTTCTATTGACAGCTGTGAGTTTTAGAAGATGTTTCAGCCTCTACTTTTTCTTCTACTTTCATCTCTGCTCTCCATGAATTTCTCATATAGATGGTCGTGAGTTTCTTGTGGACCAACAAGAACAAGGACAGAACATTGATCCTGATCAAGACGGTCAATCTCCTGCCACGGTCATAATGTTGTGGCTGATTGGTGTGGTCGTTGGTCTTATACTGTTGGTATAACTTGATCCCTTAGGCCTTTGGTCTCATGCATCTGGATTGTACGACTTTAATGGTGTGAAGCTGATGTAGCTCATCCACACTCTGCGCTGTCTGAAACTGAAGCCATGTTGCTGCTACTTTCTGCAGAGGTTTGACATTCAAATCTCTGTGCATGTAAACACAAATGCACAACACGTGTCATCACTGCTTCACTTCGCTCATCTGTTTCCTATGTTTTGCAGATCCGGTGAAAAAGGTCACCTCTATTCATCCTGAAAACGTGCCTTAAGGTGTTGTCATAAAAGAAAAAAAAAAAGCAAGAGTTGATGCTGATGTGTAGCCTGTGACAGATCCACTGATGATACTAAAGAAATGCAAATAATCTCTTTAAAATCATTTCACTAACAATACCTCACCTTAGTAAATTTACAGATGTTTATTTCAACCAGGTTATGGGAGAGAAAGTGGATGGATGAAGGTCGAGGGGATGGATGAAGGTGAGGTATGTGAGATGGATGAAGGGTTGAGGGGATGGGATGAAGGGGCGAGGAGATGGGATGAGAGGAGTTGAGGGGGATGGGATGGAAGGGTGTGAGGGATGGGGAGAGGGTTGAGGGATGGATGAAGGGTTGAGGGGATGGGATGAAGGGGGAGGGATGGATGAGAGGAGTTGAGGGGTGGGATAGAAGGGTGAGGGGTGGGATGAACGGGTTGAGGGATGGGATGAAAGGGGTAGGGATGGAATGAGAGGGAGTTGAGGGATGGGATGAAGGTTGAGGGACGGGATGAAGGGGCGAGGAGATGGGATGAGGAGTTGAGGGGGTGGGATGAAGGGGTGAGGAGATGGGATGAAGGGTTGAGGGGATGGGGTGAAGGGGCGAGGAGATGGGATGAAGAGTTGAGGGGATGGAATGAAGTAGGGAGTGGGATTGTAAGGGCAGAGATGGGATGAGAGGAGTTGAGGGGGTGGGAAGAAGGGGTGAGGAGGTGGGATGACGGGTTGAGGGGATGGGGTGAAGGGGTAAGGGGATGGGATGAGAGGAGTTGAGGGAGTGGGATGAAGGGTTGAGGGGACGGGATGAAGGGGCGAGGCGATGGGATAAAGGGGTGAGGAGATGGAATGAGATGATTTGAGGTGATGGGATGAAGGATTGAGGGCATGGGATGAAGGGGTGAGGAGATGGAATGAGAGGAGTTGAGGGGACGGGATGAAGGGTTAAGGGGATTAGATGAAGGAGTGAGGAGATGGGATGAAGGGGTGAGGAGATGGGATGAAGAGTTGAGGGGATGAATCAGAGGAGCTGAGGTACTGACTTCAATTTATGTCCTTTGTAAAGTTACGAGCTCCTTTATTCTTTACTCTTTTTTCCACTGCCTTATTACATCATTGTTTCCTACTGAAACCCATCCAATATAAGTAATGATCAGTCATCATGGCAACCACTGCTTCCCTTTGGTTCACACAGGATTTTCACCAATCAGCCACAACATTACGACCACTAACAAGAGAAGTAATTAACGCTGACAATCTTGTGCCAATTCACTGTTTTACTGGGGGGCGTTGATTTCACCAGTGACTTCTGTGTCGTCATCTGTTGGAAACCTGAATGTGTAAAGCTGACATGTTTCAGATGAATGTTTGAAGCAGAAACTCATGAAGCAGATAACAGCGCCACGTACGTCAATACAACCCCCGAACATGCAAGTGTCCCCCCGACACTGATAAACAACCCTGAAATTACGTCTTAATGAAAAGTTCACCACATTTTCATTAATGCAAAAATTGCATTTCTTATCGGATCACACGCTGTCACTCTGTATTGATCGGCTCCTGTAGATACATTTTAATATCTAGGGTGGAGGAGGTAAGAGAAAGGGTCCAGGTCTGATCATATCGCTTTGAGCTTTACTGTTAAGCTGCAGTGTCACACTGGGAAGCCCTTGTCTTAGTATCCTGGATATTGGTTATTTGTTCTGGAAAAAAAAAAAAAACCTCTCTGACCTTTTTATTTCATGCATCACGTGTCACATACATTAGGGTTGGCTATCGAAACAACACAGTACCAAGTAGTATCGAAACTGCACCTGTCAAAGACAAACAATGACTGTTTCTATGGTTTTGCTAGCAGCCAATCACTCCACTGATTGGTCCACCACCTCAACAACAGTAGTAGTAATTTGAACCCCTTTCAAAATGTATTTGTGCAAAAATCCTTTGAATGGGGACTGATTGACAACTGATTGCTTTCTATTCACATGATTAATACTGAATTAAGTAAAAAAAAAAAAAAAAAAAAAAAAAAAGTATCGAATGAAGTTTTCAATTAGTATCAGGATCGTTTTAAGGGTACTGGTATCGGTACTGGTATCGGTACTAGTATTAGCCCTAGGATACATGCAGTAAAACCTACAGGGTTAAAGAATCTGTCGGAGTGATGCTAATACACCTATCAGGCATAACATTATGACCACCAACAGTGGTCTCTATGGTGGATCATCCCACAGATACTTGATCAGTTTGGGATCTAGTGAATTTGGAGGCCAGGTCAACACCTTGTGCTGTTCTTCATGTGTCATTGCTATGGGGTGGGGGTGTCCCGTCTGGTCTGGTCTGGATGGGTGCTACACATCTAAGTAACATCCACATGAATGAATACCAGGTCCAAAAGTTTCCCAGCAGAAAACTGAATCGTCACAAGATGGTTTAAATATTATTTACTTCTCCTGTCAGTGGGTTTTAATAATTTAACACATCTAGACACCGGAGGTGGTGGTCCCTGGATGTAACGACCTTAACTAGGAGAGTTAAATAGGATCAGAGCAATGTCAAACTGAAAGGACAGCTCACAGCAGCAGAGGTCAACGAATTTAAGCAGCACTCACGTAATCGGCTTGATTGAGATTGTGGCAAATTCTGAATGGTCAACTGATTTGAGAAGTGGGAGAAGAGAGAGGATAAAGAAGTCGTTTAGTCTGATTTTTACATGTGAGCATCCACAAAGCATTTCATTAAAGTGGGACTTAAACTAATTTGAGGCAAAAGTTGTCAGCTAGTGCAAGAGGCCCTGATGCCTTTTATGCCCAAAGAGCTGTAGCACACAGATCACATCCTTCCTCCAGTAGTGAGCGAAGTATATCTGAGGGCTGTCATTTGCTAAAATGGACGTAATGTACATAAGTTGCAGAAAGGACACGGTGGGATGCATCTGATTTGATGGAGCCTAATGAATCCTCATCACCAGCACTTAATGGCTCCTGGTATTCATCCAGAGCTCTCAGGGTCAAATGAAAAGCCACAGAGTCCTTCAAGTGGCCGGCGTCGTCACAAATTCATCCATTTCTGCAAATAAAACTCCCCGTGCACGTCGCTACAAAGAGGCAGAAAACAGCTTCCTTCGCATTGGAAATGCCAGCACGCAAATTGCTACTCAGATTAGTGCAGTAATGCTAAGTGTGTTTGTGATTGGAAATGTATGTTCCTGGTCTTTTTACTTTAATGTAGAGCTCCTACTTTGCAGCAGCTGCAGTTTATAATGGAAGACACGTTGTCCTTGTGGGCAAGAAGGTCGCAGCAACTGGACTCATACAGCGGGCTAGAAATAAATAAACTACTAAACCCGTGATTCTCCAAACTTTGACAGTGGTATAGTTTTTGATATGCACATTAAACCTGGCTGCATTTTAGAATACGGTTTCCTTTAAATCTGGAGTGAAACAGCACCTACAACAAATGACTGCAGTAAACGACGTAATGAAGTCGTCATTTATTATCACAGACTGCAACATGCAAACATCCGTAGGCATTTAACACAACCTACCTGGTTATTTTAGCATCCAAGACTCAGAATAAGACTTTTTGACCCTATAAATGCTCTAAAAACATTAAATAACATGATGGATCAAGTCTAAATGTGACTTTTATTGTGTTATCATGGCGATACAGAAGAAAATGGGCATTAGTTCTATATTTTTAATATAACTATTACTATTCTACTTTTGCAAAAATAGTGGTTTTCCAGCTGAGTTTGTATCTTACTGTCAGCTTAAAAATTCATTCAGAAACCTTGAGATAAAAGGAAAATATCCAAAAGGTCTCTTGAAATGTTTTTTACTAGGGCTGGGAGTCGATTAAAATACTTTGTCATTAATTAATCTCGATTAATCGCATTTTAATCGCATAACAATATTTACTCCAAAAAGCAACATTTTTTTTTTATTTAAATGGATTTTAATTGTCAACTGAATCAAACAACATAACAACATAAAGCGGATTAAATCTGAATGTTGTAAACTCAAGATCTTTAAATGTCTAATTGAAAAATGCATTTAATGACATTTCAATTCAAAACAGTTGAAAAAAAATTGAAAATATCCTTGGCCACAATCAAACAGACCTAAGGTTAAAGTGCCATTTTAAGTACGTTTTCTGAACAGTATTGACTTTAAATGGTTAAAAACAAAAACAATTAAACATAAAAATTTCTACTTAGTTCTTTCTTCTTCTGGTAAAACAACCTGAAATAACAACGCACTTTCACCCGATTCCGATTTGAAAGTGCTCGTTTGAGGACGCTGGGACTTCATTGTTCATAATTCTGTCTTTGCTCAGCCATGTTCAGGTATTGAAATAAACAGTTTTATATTTTGTCACACATTAGGTGATTTTATTAAAATATAAATAATAAGATAATCCCAGTGTCCACATATGAGGACATGTTGTTGTTGTTTTTTAAAAAAAGCAAACAAACAAAACTACTACTTCTTGATTAAAGATGATGCTTAGTTTTTATGCATCTTAGGGTCCTACTGATTCCAAATACTTTGGAGAAATTAAAACTACAGGCCAAATAAAAGCTCGGGTCTCAGGAGGATAAGTCTTGAGAACCGTTCGTTGTCGCCTAGAAGTAACCGATGCTAACAGGTAGCATGCTAACCAGCAAGGGAATGCAAAGACAGGTTCTCCAACTAGTACAACTCAAAACCGGGGTTAATTATTTTCCAGGTTTCTGAAATTAAGACATGACACTCACGTGAAAAAATCTCCAAAAACATCAAAAGAAATGCTACTGGTCTCGCAGAATTTCCTTTCTTTAATGTTTCTGGAAATACCATGAGAATCTTCACAGACTTGCAAATCCACGTAAACACATCTGTCGTTGAGTTCCAAACAATTGGTTTCCGCCTTGTCCGCCTATTAGTTTGATTGGTTAGTTCCTCAGAAGTGACCTTCAGTTAATGCACAACAGGGTTATTATGGATTGAAGGATGCAGAATGATGCAGACCAGTTTTATAAAAGGCTGCAGAGGAGCAGATCTCAACATGGTATCATGCAAACCTACATGTCTACCACAATGATTCACTACACGCACGTATAAAAGAAAGATCAGTATATTTGATTGACAGTAGATACGTGTTTAAGGTTTTTATGAGGAACTAAGAGGCACGAAAAAATGCTTTATGTATCATTGTTAAATAAAGGCACAATTAAATTTATAATCAGCACACAAAACATATGCGATTCTATTTGCCTCCGAGGTGGAATGAAATTATTGACCGGACTGTCCGTTTTCTGATATGTCAGTTTTAAAAATAGCCGGGGACACACGGCTTATCTTGCAGAAACAAACAGGCTGTTTTGAGTGTGGGTTACACACACACACACACACACGAGGCCCAATCTCTGCATTTGAATGCCTTGACCTTTCCATCAGCCCGAGGCACCTGCAGACCTCAGGGGCCGCGTTCAGGCAGGTGGAAGGACGAGCACTCGCCGTCCTTGACTTTCAATAAAGTCCGCGATTTGCAACTTGAAACTTTTTTGCAAGCGCGCGTCATGCATCGTCCTCCTCCCTCCCTCTCGCATAGATTCGCCCGTTAATTAGTTTTTCCCAGTCCGGAAAAACTGGCAAATTGTCTTTTACACGCGCTGCAATGTCGCCGTGAAAAGATGTGTGACAGAAACACAATCATGAAAATGTGGAGAGAAATTAGTCTCGCGTTGTGCTCTTGTAAGTTGTCCAACTGATAATCAACAGCTGATTGTGTGCGCGGTTTGGCATGGTTCAGTGTTATTGTGGATTATCTGGACTTTGTTTACAGTTTATCATTCACGTTTTGTTTTAACTAACTAACTCCTGGACTGGAAAGCGTGCGGCGATGTTTCAGAGTTTTCTCATTGTCAGAAAACGAGCCAGACTACAGCGCTGCAGGCCTGAGGGGGGGTTTGGGGGGGTTGTTGTTATGACCACATCACACGAGGCGGGCGTGAAGGCAGCTTAGTGAATGTACTGTGGGTGTGAAGTGAATGTTGTATAAATCACAGCAGGTTGTTACGCGAGTGAGACGTCGCAGTCGTGCGAATATAAACTTTCCATCGTTCGTTTTTATTATCAGACTATTAAATACATGCAAGACAGCTCCTCTCCCTCCTCTCTCTCCCCCCCCCCCCTTCTCTCCTCTCTGTATTCATGTATGTATGTTCTGCCGCTGCTCCAGTTTCAGCCATGAATTGCAAACTTCATTCGATCCATTTGTTGTTGCCGTTTTTGTGTGAGCTCTGTCCGTCCGTCCGGCTTCTCCTTTGTGTCCGTTAATTGCAACAAATCACTGACAAAATGCAATTATCACAGAAATAGAATGAATGAATGAGAGGATTTGTGTCGCTTAAGGAAGATGAAATTCGATTTCACGGGCAGTGATGTAGCCTATTTTCTAATTTTATTTGTCCTCACACGCCGTCATCGATGCTGCGCCTTCGCACACAGGTCAGTCTGAAGCGTTTTACAGGTGGGAACTTAATAAGACTCGTCTCTAATGTGCAGAATAAAGCTTCTGATTTAGACGACGTCAAACATGTTTTCATTTGTCTTTCTTATAAACAGAGTTGCCACAGTTACCTTGAAAAAAGTAATCTGATTACTACGCATTACTGATTACTCCTTTAAAAAGTAAGTAATCCCCAAGTAAGTAAGTAGTTACAAGAGAACAGGGTCAGAATTAAGATGTAAGTTTTAATTTTATAGTAGTTCTCAATAGTTAACAATCACTAATTTCGTGGGGATGGAAAAAGACGAGATAAAGAGATTTAATGAAACCTTCATAGGTACGTACGGGAAATACAACAGTACAGGGCCTGGTCTAGTTCCTGGAATTAAGTTATAATAACTTCATTACAGACAAAATTATATAGAGGGCATCTATGTGACGTCACAGCCGGCGAAGTCTCCATGGTAACAGACACTGAGTGACAGAAAGTGACAGTTGAACATGGAGATTAGCAGCATTAGCTTAAATCATCTGCCAAAGAACAGAGAAGTAAATGAATCAGATGAAATGAAATGAATTTATGCTGTATTTTTTGATGAAGTCAGACCTTAAGTTACTTCTTAACTTACGTTCTGGAGGGCTGTCAGATAAGTTTGTGGATGTTGTTGTTTTTGTGTAGCTACATCTGACAGTAACTATTTCAGTTCCAACAATAAATAACAATAAAACAATAAACTGAATATTTGTGATTGTATGGTTGTTACTTCTCAGTAAAGCTCTTAGCATTAGCATCTTTTATTTAGTTACATTTACACTGAAATGACCTAAAACTAACTGAAACTGAGGATAATCCACTTTTCTACATCCATACTAGTTCATATGGATCATTGTTGAGTCCAATTGTCCTTAATTTGATCTGATAATCCACATTTTTCCTGGTTTCTCTGTATTTACTGACACATTTCACCATGTTTTTGCCCCTCAGGGGGCGTGGCCTCAGGTGAAAGTGACGTCAGTACAAACCCTCTATACAGTTTATTCTATTCTAAGAATTGTGAACTGGTTGTAAAAACTACAGCTTTTAGTGATGGAGGCCCTTAGTGTTAAGTTACTTCTTTCATCCTTCCATCCTCTTAAAATATGAATCAAGTTTCTTTCTTGGCTCGAGAATCCGATATTTGCACAATAAACAAATCTGATTTTAAAGGCTGTTCTGGTGTGTTATGGATTTGCCTCATGTAACTGTAGACGTTGCATATGAAACAGTTTTAATCCTCATCATAGATTTTGTCAGTAGCTGTTTTTGCTGTTTAAAGACTCTAAATAAAATGATTCATCAAATAAACCTTAAATAATAGAAACAAAACAAAAAAAATCAGTTAAAAAATAAAAACTTTAAAATCAGATGTGTGTGCTGACATTAAATTAAGTTTATTTATGGATCAGTCGTTTGCAGCGGAGAGTTCGGGGGGGAAGATGACGTTTGATTTGTGTGTCGTTAGGAATCATCTGTCCATCTCTGCCTCTCCCTCAACTCCCATCCGTGCTCTCGTCACAACCACGCAATTGGCTGAGGAGGGGGGAGGAGGGGGAAGGAGGAGGGAGGGGAGGGGAGGGGAGGGCGACCACGCTGGGTGACAGCGACCATGTCACCGTGGTCGTTCCGAGACTTTGGTGAAGCTATAAAAAGACGCGGCGGCCGCGGAGCAGCTCACACTTTCTCCGCTCAGGTGCGCCTTGCAGACAGAGATGCGCGTCATGGAGCGCACCTTCCGAGAGCAGCTCTTCTTCCTGGTCCTGTGTCTGTCCGTCCTCAAGGGAGACTCCAGGTATATAGAGGTAAGTAAACTTTGTTGCTATTCTTTTTTTTAAATAATAATAATAATAATAATAATAATTAACTTTAAACTTTGCACCTTTTTTTTTCTTTTGCAGAACAACGAAATCTCTAAAGATGATTTATACTCATTTTTCAACTCGGAACTCAAGAGAGAAATACCGGAGGAGTTAATGTATCGCAGGCCTTTACGTAAGTCATTTACGCATTGATATATATATATAGTTTGTGCATCTTTGAATCAAAAAACTAATTTCAAGTTAATCATCTCTTGTAAAGATGAGACATTTCTATTTAATTTGGGCTTAAAATGGATTTATTTGCAAAACATCTGCAATTAATTGAGTTAAAATGAGCAGTAAAATAAGAAATTACAAAAAAAAAATGCATAAAATCCCAGGTCATGTGCATGTTGTGTCCCAGGCTGTCTGGACATGGTCTCGGTGGAGGGTCAGTTCACCTTCACGGCCGAGCGTCCTCAGCCCAGCTGTGCCGCTTTCTTCATGGCGGAGCCCGACGAGGTGATCACTGTGGAGTACGACAATGTTGACATCGACTGCAGGGGGGGAGACCTCATCACAGTGAGTTAAAAAAAGGAATAAAACGCACACCATTGTAATAAAACTCCACAGAATCAGCTTCTCCTCAGGTCTGAGGTGCTTGTTTTCACACCAGTTGCTTCATTGAGCTTAGAAACACCTCCAGATCAGACATAAAGCCATCACGTTTAACCATCTTACAGGCGACCTTTGCTGTTTAACAAGGAAACCGTCTTCCATCCATCCCCCCTCACAGGTGTTTGACGGCTGGGTGATGAAAGGGGAGAAGTTCCCCAGCTCCCAGGATCACCCGCTGCCCATGTACGAGCGCTACGTGGATTACTGCGACTCCGGGTCCCTGAGGAGAAGCGTGCGCTCCTCTCAGAACGTGGCCATGGTTTTCTTCCGCATCCACAGCCCCGGCAGCACCTTCACGCTGACCGTGAGGAAGCACGTCAACCCCTTCCGTGAGTAGACCAGTCTGTGCGCGAATTTATCGTGTGATTCTGGGGCGATGAAAACGAGCCCGGCGGGGGGGGGTTTAGTCATCAGTGGCACCAACAGGGTCACGCCACAAGTGCTGTCCTCGAGTGATGGGTACGGGAAGGACAAATCTGAAACCCTTTCATGTTTTTCCACTTAAAATCAAAGCAAAAAAAAGTTGCATTTGCGTCAGAAAACCAGAAAGATAGAAATGAAACGGAACAGAAACAAATAATAAATTCACCTTTTGACCTTTTAAAGCCACAAAGTAAAGAGCTGCTTCCTCTGTTACACGTTCTTTGCCACTGATTTGGATGTAAATCATTCATGTGCATGCATCCACCCTGCAGCTGCACACACACACACATATATGTATATATATGTTCCTATTTGTCCATTTTTTGAATCCACCCCCTCCTCGTCTCTCTCCTTGCAGCCTGTAATGTCATCTCCCAGTCACCAGAGGGCAGTTACACAATGGTGATCCCGCAGCAGCACAGAAACTGCAGCTTCTCCATCATTTACCCGGTGGCCATCGACATCTCAGAGTTCAGCCTGGGACACTACAACAACTTCCCCAAGGTGAGCGACCGGCGTCATTAACCCTTTGACTTCCACACTAAGAAACATGATTCATTAAATCTCACTTATTTTTAATCTGTGTTAATGGCGTGCACTCAGTATTTTGACGTTTCATTATTAAAATAATTCTACAGATTCATGTATGATGTATATTTTCGAGCTATGGTCATCTGTGTTTTGTATATATAATGTGGGCAAATTTGTGTATGTTACAAATTGACTATCAATGGTTAGAAAATGGGTACAAAATTAAAAATTAAGTATTTTGTTGTCTACTACTACTACTAGTAGAAACAAATATTAACATGCACTATTTTTATGGCGTGTTAACAATGAGGGCTAAACAACACTCTTTAATCTAACATCTGACACTACAAAAAGATAAAAACTCTTGTTGCTCATATCCATATCCAAGTCTGTAATAATAAACAAGAAAAATTCATTCAGAATTTTGCCAAAATTCTGATGCCATCAAAAACAATAAATTATAAATATTTATGATTATGAATGAAGTTGATTAAAAGATATACTTCAAAAAATCCACTTTGCTTTAGAATCTAAAATATATATATATTTTTATTTTGTTTTATCAGAAAAAAATTGTGATGCCATCACAAATACTGGCTTATAAAGAGTTAGAATTCTGAAATAAATATTTATTATTTATTATTAGGACTGAAGTTGGTTTATGGAAAAAAAAAAAGTTGAAACAAATATTAATATATATTTTTATGGTGTTGTTGGAGAAGATATGTTTGTCCATTACCATTTTTTTTTGTCCATTACCAAAAAAAAAAAAAAAATCCATCAAAATCATGTTATTGCTGATCATTGACATATCTAAAACTGTAATAGTACCCCCAAGAAAAATGTCATAATATTGAAAATATTTTAAAGAAAAATGTGATGCCATCAAAAACACTGGCTTATAAAGGGTTAAAATTGTGAATTTAATGATATATTTGTAATTTATGTAAGATTTATGTATAACAAAAGTAGAAAATATTAACAAGCACTATTTTTATTGCTTTTTTGAAGAGGATACTGTTGAGCTATTTTATCAGAGGGTCTGAAGGTTAAACACACTTTAATCAGTGCTCTCGATGCTTAACCATTTGTTTCAAGTTGTAATATGTTACTATCACCACAGTGAAAGCAGAAAATTTATAAAACTCAACTCTCTTGTTTTTATAGAAACGGTTTCCTTCAACAGACAAAATAAAAACCTGTCATCATGTGTACAAGCTCCTAATTTAACCGGTTTGTTAGGACTTGGTTAAAGCTGCATCTTTTTCTATTAATGATGGATCATAAATTTAATACCTGAGACCTTGTTGTTGTCATCGTTCAGCCATGGATATGAGCTGTTTTCAGAAATAAAGCTTTGAAAAGCTACAGAGCCTGATAGTCCCAAAACAGAATATAAAAGACGAGTAAATACAAATGAACTGTTGGCTGCGTAAATACAAAGTTCTGAGTTGTTATTTGATTTTGCGATTCCCCTGTAAGAACACAGCAAAGCAGGTTGCCTCCCTTCCAAAAAGCCTTTTCTGTTTGCTCCTATTGGTCATATATCTAACAATTTGGTCAGGCTCCGCCCACACAAGGGGAGGGAGGGAGGAGTAAAGATAACAACTAGTACACGCCCTTGAGTGCAGGATGAGTCATCAGCATTTTTCAGTAGTTTCTAGGAATCTCTAAAAGACCTTAAATACGTAGAGACGGGTGATCTAATCTAATTTCATGGAGAATCTAGAAAAAACTGCCAACATAACAAAGGTTAAAGCTCATTTCTGATTAAAAATTGCTGATGAAGGATTTTGAAATGATACACTTTGTACACACGACAATGCCGCTGCTCTGAAGCTTTCCATTACTCATCTTGAGCTCTTAAAACAAATGACATTAGAGACCCCTGTTCCAAAGCAGACATTTAGACACATCACAGCTGCACAACGTCCACGTAGAGGGGAACCAGCTGGGTGAAGGCACTTCAACCAGGACCTGAACCATTGTTAAGTTAATTAGTTTCACTTGTGTGTTTTCGGTCTGTTTGATAGAGGACAAGGACGTGTCATCTGCATATTGTTTTTCCGGTTCTAAACCCTGCTGATAGATGGTATTTAACGTGTCATATCTCGCTCTCCTCAGAGGTCCATGTCTGGATGTGCAGAATCAGGGGATTTTGTGCAGCTGCTTGGAGGAAGCGGCATCGACACGTCTAAGCTGCTTCCCATCACGGACCTCTGCATCACCTTCACCGGACCCAGTGAGTATCTCTATCCCATCTCCCGCCTCCTTCCACCTCCACCTCCGCATCAAACGATCCTTCTGCTTCAGCTGAAACGTTTCTTTATCCTCCCCTGCAGCCCACATGAAGATCGGCTGCGATAACACCGTGGTGAGGATGGTGTCCAGCGGGAAGTTCGTCAACCGAGTGTCTTTCAGCTACAGGCTACTGGACAGCCAGGAGCTCCAGACAATCAAACTCAACAACGTGGAAGATTTCTGTTTCAGCAAATGATCCCGACCGGGTCCTAATGTGACAAATGTATCATTTGATTTTTTAAAATGATTTAAAGCGAGCAGTCACGGTCCATCCGATTAGAGAAAACATCTCAAATCCAAAGATTTAAAAGTGTATGAAAAACGAAGCTGTGACATCACAGACTTTACTGGCCTTTCATTTAGTTTCCATCTTTCTTTGACGTGTTCATGTCGTTGCTGAATAAATCTTAATTAAGTGGGTTTTTTTGTGGAACTGCTCTTTGTTTTGTGCATTTGTCCGGATGAGACTCGTCGCGTTGTTTGATTCTGAGTTTGTGGTGAACATTCTTGAAGAGGAACGGTGCTAAAAACGAATGTGACCTTCTGTTTATTTCGCTGAGCGTAGTTCTGAGTCACTTCCCGCCGCGTACGACACGGACAAGGGCGAAGGTTGAGGGACGGGGATGATGAATGCGGAACTCAGTGCCATTAAGCAGTTAGATTTGATAAGATGTTTTTGTAATAAAATTATTCTGCATGACAAAGCACTCAACTTGTGGGCTCCATCTTATTTAATTAAGGCTGCAAACACACAGTGCATCATCCAGATGAACACAAAAGGAGTTTACACAGGATACTCTGTTGTGCATATTGCAAAAACGTAGAGAGTGAATAAAACATAACGTCCGGTTCTAAAAGTACACAGTTACCTTGAGATATTACTTCACGAAAGTTTAATTTTCTTGTGTTTGAGCTCAGATTTCATCAGATTGGAAAGGTTCTGTGAAATGTCTTGTTCTCTGTTGTATTGTGTGTATTTTTGTGGTGACTTTGTGTGCTTTTTTTTCCTCCGCGTTGTCTAGCCGTTCTCCGTACCTTCTCGGTCTCTGCGCTCAGGGGAAAATCCTGCAACTATTTCTGTCCCTTTCCTCTGTGCACTGCTCCATTAAATTACTTTCAATTCATTAGTTTCAGTGGGGGGGAGACATATGGGAGGTATTTATTGCTCCACCTTCACCAGGCAGCTCTGCTTCTGGTGTAGCAGCCTTCGTCTGACGTAGCTCTACACAGAAATCCTGGCGTTGAAGTGGTGCTGCAGTGGTTTGCAACCAAGACGGTTTATTAATCGAGAAACACCCTAAGGAAACACTTGGAAAGATGTGATGGTGCAGGTGGAGAACTCAGTGAACAAAGAGACACAGAGAATAGAATATTTGCACAGGTACATTGGATTTTTTTGTGTGTTTCCCTGAATCAAGTTGGAAAGTTCACTTATAGGCACAGAGTAACACTATATAATATATATAATTGAGACAAAACCTGTCTAATATTTGTTTTTGAGAGAAATTCCTCCTGTTTGTCTCTGTTCATGATATTCATAAATGTTATTATGTGTATTTAGCCTCCTACCACTTCAATAACTACCAACTGTAGTTATTAGTATTAGCCGTGGTTGGTTAGCTTCTTTAAACCTGAATTCTTTCATAAAATTTTCCTTTTTTATATAGTTTCTCTTGTCTTGACCTTATTCCATTTTTTGTATTTTGCACTGTTGCTCCCGTCCAAGTGCTAACTTGAATGAAGAGAGGATTTAGACGCAGCCTCAAGACAAGAAAATCTTTAATAATATTCCTCAATAAACATGAACATCTTCTCGTCTTGCTTGTAGCCACAATAATGTTCTAACGTTTTTTTAATTTGAATGTCTCCACAGTTCATGACGTTCCCTTCAGCCTCAGCTAGAACATGTTGTTATTCACTGATAGGCCACATACTGCCTACTGCAGTTGGCTAAGCTAGTTAGCTGGTGTCTTCTTCTTAGCTGCTAGCTGCTAGCTGACTGCTAGTCTGCTGGTCGGTTTTTTGGTTGGACTGGACTTCTAATGAGTTTTCTTATCCTGTGTATTAATGATTCCTGCATAATTCTCCCTGAAAACACTGAAACAAAGTGAAGCTTTAAGGAGCCACTAGCATGAATGTTGACTGTTTTAATGCAAACAGTACCAATTAACAGCTCAGTTTATACTTATCACAGTTTTTATTTCTGAACTCCTTCAATGTAGCTACAGTCCCAGGTTGTGTTTTTCTGTCCTGATATTACAACACAAAAGAAATTATTTCTCAACATCTCAACTTTTCGAAAATTTAATCTGATTTTTGATATTATATATGTTGATGTGTTTTGAAGGATTTGAGTAGATTTGGTTTTGGTTCATAGTTGTTTCCAATAAAAATATATGTGATTTTACAGTGTAAAACTTTAAAGGCCGTTTTCTTAAATTGATTTTTTCTGCTACTCTGAACCAGAAACAAGCCAAACTTTCCACATTTATTCCTAACTACATTCTGCAGGTATTTACAGAGGGGATTTTTCATATATCATTCACAGCCTGATTTATGGAACATTTTACTCCTAAAAACATGGCAAAAAAACTGACTGTTGACAGTATTTTGTGATTGTGATACAAAATTCCCTCTGTAAACACTCATAAATCTAATATGTTAACAAAATGAAACAACATGTTCTGGAAATATATGCAAAGTGGTGCATATTTTAGTATATAACTCCTCCTCTGTTGCATATTTAAATATAAATTTACAGGAAACTTGTGATACAAAACATTATTGTATTTATGTAAGTATTCAGCTGGGGAAGTTTCATGTTGATATCTATTAGTTAGAAATTTGACCCTATTCACCTGTAGTGTCTCAACTTAACATCATCTCCATTTGCTGCTCTGCTCTTCTAGGTACAACTCTTGTGGTTATCCTGGTATATAAAACCGGGCCTCATAAAGTCATAACTCTGAGAATAACGGCTTGAATGCCACAAAGCAATGGGGCGACTGCTGATTGAAGACCTGCAGGTGTATTATCGTTGAGAGGCACCTGCAGCCGCGGCGTCTGACAGACGACCACCAGCGTCTTTACAGCAGAAGATAGCGCGTGTGCATTGTGTTAATAAGAACCTCTAGTGGTGTTTCACTAATCGAATTTGAATATATGGGGGGGAAAGGTGTGGATGTAAAGCAGCTGCATGGCTGTCTAAATGCTAATGTGAGATCAATTTACACTTACTGTTGAACCAACTTCTAATATTTGCATTTTATTTTATTTTATTCTCTTGGTTTTCTCAGCCCGGAGCATTTTATTCTGCTAAAAATGCAGATACCTACAAACGAAATAATTAGTTTTATTTTTAACAATGAGGCAAAAATAATGCAAAAAGAAAATGCTTCATGTGTCGGAAGATATTTTAAGCTGGACTATTTCCATCATCACGTAAACATGGACTCGACTCAAAATAAACCACATCACTAGACAATAACGGACAACAACGCAGTCTCTTTTATTTTTGTTCTATATTTGAACCGTTATGTTCCACTTAATGAATATTTCTCCTACAGTCATGTCTGAAAATGTCTCCTACTGTACCGTGTTACTATCCCTGGTGGCTTCCTGTGTTTTCCCTCTGTGCTCAGTGATGTGATTAATGAACAAACCTGATGACGCATTCTGCTCCATGACGGACTGATAATCTAAGACAACACGGTCTGCTGATTATTTCTTATGGACTATTAGGGTCATACATCTTTTCTATAGACTCCGTTGAAGCTGTGTGATGATTTTGCTGAAGGGATTGTGTCTTGGAGCGGCGACTCGTCTTCCCTGATGGTAGTTACACTGAACTCAACTCTGCAGAGTGAGGAAATTAAGCTTGACATTTGGACGGAGCCTTTCTGAGACGAGCATTATCAATAATTTGTCAATCACTCAGCGGGGAGCGTAGAGCAGATGGAGACAATCAATACTCTGAGAGCAGCGCGTCTCAAAATATCACAGCTGCATATTCATGAAGTCGTTTCTATCGGAATTTGTTGTTTTAGCACGACGATGCATCGTATGTCAAAGTAAAAGTATGCATTTATTTATTAAAAGTTAATCAGTTGCACAATGGCAGAGCAGGAGCCGTAGCAAAATCATTGGTTGATTGGACATTTTTTATACATTTTTTTCATTTTTCCCACACAAATTTAAATTTCTCTTCAATACACATTAACGTGAATCCAACATATTTTAGTAAAGGGATGAATGAAGGCAGCACTTCACTGTCAATCTAAGCCTCCTGTACACTGTAGGCCACGCCCCTATCCCTACTAAGCCAATCACAAGGCCGCATACTACATGCTGACTCTGTCAGGTTCCCTGCAATTGGCCGAGAACCTTTTTTCAAATCAGTGTTGGATATGACCAAGATTATCTAAAACATTTGATGCATTATTAGTTTTCATGTAGCGCCACCTTTAAAAGTTGTTATCCTCGAGTCATTAATAATAAAAATGTCCAAACTTTTTTTTCTGCATGCATCTCTTAAACCGCTTCAGCACTTTACAAAACTACCACACATTCAATCATCTTGAGGATTTTAACAGTTTGAATCCAAGTTTGATTATTTAAAGTCAAAAAACATGTGATTTTCCTTCACGTCCTGAGACCTGAGCTGTAGTTTGCAGTGCATTTTTAATTTCTCTAAGACATGGGATTAGTTGGACCTAATATAAAAACCAAACATTATCTTTGAACAAAGTCCTCATGTGGACACAGGGATTATTTCATGTATATTAGAATAAAGTGGCCAATGTGTAACAAAATAAAACTACATATTTTAATACCTGAATATTTCTGTGCAAAAACAGGATTGCAAACAATAAGTACTTGCTAATTAGTGACGTTGTAGCTCGTTACTACTGATAAATTAGTTAAATCTCTGTGTCATGTCAAACTAGAGAAGTTAGCAATCATAAATAAATGAGTTACAACCTTGTACCTTGTAGCCTGTTGTTTTTACTGGCATTTCACAGTTTGTCCTGAAGTGTGAAATAAAAGTGGGATCAGTAGCATGAGGACCAAACAAAGCAGAAACACAAACTGCCCTTCCCCACTCCTTTAAATCCACACGGCGCCAATTATATTAGATAATTTCCCTCATCCTCATGATTGTGGGCACACACACCGACACGAACTCAGATCCGTCCTAACGAGGAGCCCTGACACCAACGGTGACGCACAAAGTGACGAAACAGAGGAAGGAGGTGGGGGGGACGGACGGACGGACGGACGGACGGACGGACGGACGGACAGCATGTGGGAGATAAGGGCTGGAGGCGTTTTTTAAAGACATTCGTCACAGGTAGCGCAGGCTGTGGGGACGGGGGTGACACTGGAAGGGAGGAGAAACTGTCCTGGGAGGAAACCTTAAAATGCAACGAAGGGAACTTGTAGAAAATCTTGATTTATTGTGCAGAAGTCCTTGGTCCTACCTTCCTCACAGTCTCCTTATTGGGACGATGCGTCTTCAGGATATTATCAAGAACTATACACCGATCAGGCACAACATTATGACCACCTTCCCGATAGGTCTCCTTGGTGGTGACTCATCGGAGAATGGACATGAGCTGTTTGTGGGGGGGTCTTTGGGTTCTATGGGTTATGGGGAGGGTTCTCTGTAGATCATCCCACAAATAGTCGTAGCAACAACACCAAAAAGTCTGAAGAAAAACAAAGAATATCTCTAAATGGGCTGTTTTTTTACAGCATGTCCAACATTTAACATCCATATGAACACTGAATTGTCACGTTGTTGTTATGGTTTAAATGTTATTTACTTCTCCTGTCTGTGGTCGTAATGTTTTGGCTGATTGGTGTATGTGTCATTTGAGGTATTTTGCTTTTGTGGTAGGACACAGTTTAATAATGATTTCCTCTGACTTCTTTTTTTTTTTGTGTTACCATCCTCTTTCTCTCTGATGTTCCAGTTTCTCACATTTTCCTTCTCATTCAGCTCATTTCTCTCTCGCGAATCCATTTCAGATTTTGCTTTAATCTCGTCTGAAAATCATCACCTTTGATCTGACTGTTTTCTGGAATCTAAAGACCTCAGGTGCAGGCATCCTGGTCTTAATGGAGTCGCATAATTTGGGGGATTTTTTTACCCTCCACCTAATTGTACAGACGCAGGAAACGAGGAGCCGGTCACGACTTCTGACTCAAACTTTTGATTTGTAGGAAGAAAAATAAAAAAAAAGAAGTTCTCCTCTGCTCTGCTGCTGCTGAAAGCCACTTCCTGAACATGACGCTCGCAGGAAATAAAGAGACAACTGTGTGTGGAAGTGGAAGCCAAGTATAGGAGTGAGAATATAAATATCCACATTTAAAAATGATCAAATGACACTCGGGATTGATTGCAACCTTTTTAAATTTTTATAATTAGCGCTTGGCATCTTCCCATAGGAGGCAGGCTGATTATCCCGCTCCATTACAGCCAATCACGCACAAATTGCATTGTAACGGCGAGGGTTTGTGCGAGCACCATCTGCGCGCATAAAAGAATCAGGCTAATTTTCCTCCGCGTCACAGCAGCTCGGGGTCTGGTTTGGTGAAACGGAGGAAAACCCTTTCAGAAACGCTTTTCGTCTTTCGACGGTTTCTGCTGGAGGGGAAGACGGTCGGCGCCGGGCGGCTGACGCTGCCAGACCCAGGTGGTCCATGAGGCGCTGGGATCGCCATGCGTCATCGCGGCACGGATGAGGAGGTCGCATCCAGAAAAGCACAGCGGCTCTGAATAATAATATGGACTTGGAACATATTCACACACTCGTAGATGAGGAAAGTAACATGAGTATTTCTATTTATAGCTGCTTCATTCTATTTTTTTACTGCTCTCCATCAGTGATCAAGATCCAAATAGGTAAAATGATCCAATACCTGAATTGTCCTTGACCTCCGGACCATAAAACTGATTTGCATTTTGAATGTATTGAACTGGTGTTATACACCGATCAGCCACAACATTAAAACCACTCACAGGAGAAGTAAATAACATTTAAACCATCTTGTGGCAACTCAGTGTTCTGCTGGGAAACTTTTGGACCAGGAATTCATTCATGTGGATGTTATTTATTCATGTAGCCCCCACCTAGACCAGACTACACACCCCCAACCCACCACTCCTCGATGGCAGCAGTCATCCCTAGCAAGACGCAACCTGACACGGACACATACGCACAAACGGTTTAGCGGACATGTATAAAGTACTAGAGACACAGATGTGAGTAAAAGTACAAGTACTCTATCATAAAAGTGACTTGAGTAGAAGTTGAAGTGTTCTTTAAGCACCACACTTAAGTAGAAGTATTCAAGTATTCATCCTTGTTGGTACTTAAGTATTGCGCTTAGAATTAGAATTAGAAAAACCTTCGTTTGTCCCACAATGGGGAAATTACAGTTCGCAACAGTAAACATAGGAGTATAAAAATAACAAGTAAAATTATAAAAATAACGAGTAAAAATATAAAAACAGAATAGAATAAACAATATACAAGTACTGGCATATATACAAGAAGTACTGAATTGCAACAAAAAGTGTTGAATTGCTAACAGATAACGATAATGGAAGTTATTTATTTTAATATTTGCTCCTCAAGTACTGAAAGTAAAACTACAGGTTTTCTGTTACGTAGTTATTAAAGAAAGTGGTCAGGAGTTTCAATATCATTATTTATATTATTAAATGTTAAGTCTAAAGGACGCTCACAATTCCTTTGGCTGTAGCAGCAGCACAAGGACAGGAATGTACAAGACAGAGAACATGTACATGTACAGTCACTAGCCTCAGGTAGTACGATGTCCATCCATTCACAAAATGTACATGAAAGACGAAAACAAAGGAAGTTTAAACTGCCTGTTGGGACGCTGTGTTCAACCTTGATGTAAACTAATATTAGAGACAGTTCCCAGCATTGAGACCCAACACAGAAGCTAACATTTTTATAATATATATAATGCTGGCCTCGGTGGCAGGTCTCATAGTGTCTAATTAAAATGTTATTAGAATGACAACCTTTAATATGCGATAGGAAAATGAAATTAAAACACAAATAAATAAATAGTTTAAAGGGATTGTCTGGTACCTTTAAGTGGGCCACTCCACTTGGTTTGGCGGGCCGGGTCTGGCCCCGGGGCCGTAGTTTTGGGATCCCTGAGCTAAAGTTAGCTACCTGACGTGAACTCACCAGCTAGCTAGCTTACACTAGGCATTAGGCACTAATATAACTAATATTCACCAACAGTAACCATAACGTCGATATACAGTTTTTGTTTAAATGAGCGTCTTGCTAGCTCGACGTTAGCTAGCTAGCTAGCTAGCTATCACTGTGGCTTTAGCCCACGCTAGCCTTACCTCGGAGCAGACTACGTGTGCTTGTTGACATTTAACTGTGAGTGGGTCCTTCCACACTGTTTCATCCACTTAAGGCTCCTCTTGTGTTTTTCGGCTTCGGGAAGAACACGACTCCCCCCCCAACACGACAACTCTTTGGGTACCTGGTGTCCGACCACACCGGTTCAGCATTTACTTGTCAGGTCTTGTTTCCATAGTTACCGTTACTAGGACGTACGTACGTACGTTGTTACGTAGTGAAGTAAAAAGTGGAAAAGAATCCGTAGAAGGAAAAGAACTTTTATTTTGAAGTTCCTGAACTTTACCTGCCTTTTTATGCGGCTTTATGCTACAAATGTTCTATTCCTTACCCGCTCTATCTATATAAGTTGTTTTTAATAAATAAAACTGAATATTCAAAGGGATTCAATTTGTTTTAAATCTTTAATGAGTCATTAAACACACATTCATAGCTATGGAGAATACGCATAAGTGACTAGAAGGCTGTTTTTCTTTGTTATATTATAATGTATGGTTTTTATATTTTTATAATATATAAATATTATAGTATAGAATCCAATATCTTTGAAAAACTTGCGTAAATTAATCCAAAAATATCCACAATTGTTCAGTCAAACAATAAAAGTAGCTCCATTTCGACCAGCCAATAGTAAAATACCACTGATGTTGCAGGTATGAACTTACTATAATAAAGAGTATAACAATGCATCCTTCACAGAGACATTTATTCTGCAGAATCACATTCACTCCAAGTGGGTTAAAGTGTTAAACTTTTATTTAAGCATGGTTTTTTAAGGATTTTTTCTTGAACCGGTGCTTCCACTTGGTAAATAACAATCAATAAGGAGTCCCAGGCCGTTGTTTGCAGAGGATACTTTGCTGTTCATTTAGTCTTAATCTCAACGCTGCTCAGAGTCTGTCTCAGGTTGAATCACTTTGTCATAACAAAAGTCAATAAAATACATTTTATTGCACAAGAGATGTTTACAAGCCTTAAAGGTTACAGACGGTGTTTAGTAAAAACCATCATCACTGACAGAACAGAACAGAACAGAACAGAACAGAACAGGTGACCGTATTTTTTTTCCATGGCTCTAATTTTGGTCGGGTGGAAAAAGTATTTCTCCTCGGGGGAACGGAGGCCGACACCAAACCTGACAAGGGACAAAAATGTTTCCCACTTAATGCGGCATCAGGAAAAACACACAAAAAAGCTGACATTTGACGAGAGGGAGCGCCTCAGCTGGGACGGGGGCACGGTTTCAGATGACGGAGGAGTCTTTTTAAAAGGGGGGGAAATGCCAGTGAATTAATTAATGAGCAGTAGAAAACAAAGTGGAAAGAAAATGCACAAAAAAAAGTGACGATAGCATCAACATTGACGTGTTTTAAAAAGGATCAGACATTCCACAGCTCTAGGCTGCAGACGACAACTTTTTTCTTTCTTTTTTTTTAATCTTCATTAGTAGATACTACATACACGACCCTACTCTGTGGGGAAACTCTGCTACAGACTGGTGGGACGTTGTTACAGCTGGAATCCTAAAGGCCTCTACTTGGCTTTCTTCTTCTGCTCCTGGAAGAAGTCGTTGCAGGCGACCGTGAGGGCGGCCACCAGCACGACGAACTCGTTGAAGTCCACCTCGTTGTCTTTGTTAGAGTCCAGGTCGTTCATGATTTTCTCCACCAGCATCGGGTCTTTCTGAGACTGAAAACAAAACGGGAAAGATTGAAAACAAGTAATCATGCTAATAATGAAGCAGTCTGGTGGGGTTTTACTCGGTGCTATTGAGCCGTCTGATCCCTGTTCGCTCAATTAAAACCAATCAACGCACCCTGAGTGTAGGTCATAATATCGGGAATATCCACGCAGCCGCGCTGTATTTGATTGTTATTCCAGCTTAATATCGACTCAGTCAGTGTCCAGTGGAGATGTTAAATGACACATGAGCTGCAGCTGATCACGTTTATTGTGTTTTGCTCATTTCCTCCGGACGCAAGGCTCGACTCATCCCTTTCCTTTCCCTCCACTCATCCGCCCTCTAACCTCGGAGGCAGCGCTGATCTTTACGTCTCATTAAAGTCAGCACCTCAGCAAAGGTTAAAATTAAAATCCATGCCACAACTGAAGGAAATATCCCCTCAGCTGTGCGCTTTTTTAAAAAAAATATAGTTTTAATTGTCTGGAAGCAACATTAGAAGTTAGTTTGAGTAAAGTTCTGTTAAGCAGGATGCACAGACACCATCAAGATGCAGCCAATCTTTTTTACATATATATATATATATGTGCACTATAATGAATTTATATATATATTTATCTATCTATAGTAATCTATCAAGCCTCGGTTCTCAATTGCTGAAGTTTCAGTAGGAGGAAAGTGTCTCGCTGCGGCTGTGTCTATTCTCAGAGGTGAATGTAGCCCACAGGGATGCGATGACATCACGGGGGTGTCTATATTTGGAGGTGATATGGGCCACTGATGATGATGATGATGATGATGATGTGCGAACACCTGAGGCTTCCCACCGCGCATGAGGGAGGGCGAGCAGCGAAAAAGGAAAAGCCATCTGAAGGCATCAGAGGGCTCAGGCTGCGGTCAATCATGCGAAATCACGCGGACCCTCGGCCCGAGACTCGTCTTAAATGGCCGCATCTATCTCCTTCTCCGCATCCCTTTTTGTTTTCCCATAGTGCTGGGAAGTGAGAACAATCTGACAGCCAGCAGGAAACCGATCGATGGAAAAACTATTTCCTCCAGCAAGGACGAAACGCTCATTTTCAGTCATTTCAGAGCAGCATTATCTAATTTTAGGCAAAGTGGCAAATATCCTGAAGCCAATTACCACGATTACCGCTGGTCTTTAATTAGGGATCAATAAAGGAAGTGTGAAGGGTCACACTAACCCCAATAATTAGGATGATGTTTGCAGCAGATTTGAAATCAGTTTAAAGGAACAACAACAACAACAAAAAATTGAAACGTGCACTTTACCGTGAGGAAGTCGGTGAGCTCGCTGTTCAGGAGTTCCTTCAGCTCGCCCTTGTTCAGCTTGAATTTATCTCCATCATTTCCGGAGTAGTTGTAGAAAACTGTTATCAGTGCGTCCATGGCTCCTTCAAGTTGGCTCGGCATTCTGCTGCAAGGATAAAAACCAAAAACCTTCTGAAAAGGAAACGTGTTGCAGGGTTTTTCAACTAAAGCTGAGATAGAAGTAAGTGCAGAAAGAGAGAGATGTTCCTACCTGGTTAGAGTCGCACGTAAATGTGATGGCAGATGCTACGGCGCAGCTTGTTTATTGGGAAGTGTGCCGAGGCTACGCGGGCCGTCCTCTATCTTTGCGCCGATAATTAATTCCACAGGTGAGACGCCCATGGTAACTGTCTTCCACATTTTAATCAGTGTAGCTAAGTGAAAAACAAAACATGTACCTGTGTAACCCTGGAGGCCCCGCGGGTGTTCATCAAGAGGCTGAGCCACGTGTGAAGGGCCTTCCTTCACACATGTGTCTGCATCACTTAATACCTCCCTGAAGTCCTGGCAATACTTCACCTAACACGGAGGATGAGTTAACACCTGTCCGCCTGCTCTCGTGGATTAAACTTTTTTTTTTTTTTTTTTTCCACTATTCATGTTCCAGGACGAGAGCAAATGTTAATGGAAAATTCTGTGTTCTTATGTGTGGAAAGTATAATTAAATAAAATGTAATATTTGTTAAAATGTGTGGACAAAGGTACGTGATGACACACGCTCATGAATACTAGAAGAAGAAGGAAATTAAGAAAAAATAGAATAGAATTAAAGTAAGGATATAAAAAAAAACAATTAAGCATATAAGAATATAACTTCTTAAAATAAAAGTAAGACTAGTCAGGCTATAAATAAGAATAAGAATGGAAATAAGAATAGTAAGTGTATAAATAACAATGAATGCAAGTTGAGTAAGAATATTAAAATAGTAAGAATAGTAAGTGAATGAATAAGAATAAAAGTAATACTAATAAGAATAAGGTTTAATTTACAAGGAACCATTCAAACTACATTTCACTTTTAAATATTATAGTTTTTACTCCAGTGCATTCGTCGAACACTATAACAACAACTACAAGTTCTTGCACGTGACCAACTGAACTGCTGCTGTCATGCTAATGATAAACCACCATCCAGTAATGAAATGAAATAATGAAATGATGCAGCCCTCATTCAGCCCCTTTTTACCTCGGCAGCCAGTACTTTTACTGGAACACTTACTTACTGGTGCTAGTAGCACCTGTGTGCCTCCACATTTTGCACTAAGGACTTTGAGTTAGTACTTCTTCCACCTCTGATTATCTTGATTCAGCACATCACGCCGCGTTGTAGCTCCTCTCCATCATTTAATATGCTGTTAATTTAACCGAATGCTGCATACAGGACGGACACGATCACTGCTATAATCTAAAATGCTGGTGTCGTCTTCACCAGTATCAGTTTGGCCACAGTGTTTTATAAAACACTACCCCAGCTGACCCCAGCTAAGTTTACAACAACAACAACAACAACAACAAAAACAATGAACATTAGACACTCACTCATTTTACACGCACGGATTAATCGATCTATGCTAAAAAATTAGACTTTCTGAATGAGGTCCTGGTCCCAGTTTACGTGCAACGGAGGAAATCTAATAACTGACGTGAACATGTCCTCCTCCTCCACACTAGGTGGCGATATGTGTCTTTTCAGCGGGTTAATACAGCCCCCTTTCTGGATGACCCATTATGTCGTATAATAAACAACTGGAGTCGTTCATGTAACAGACCAGCATTTCAAACTACAACCAGATGGATAATAGTTCAGCTTTTTAAATCTCGTATGTAATGTGTGCGCTACTTCTGGTGCAGGTAAGATGGCGCTATACCACAGGTTCTTCTACCAGCTCTGTTTCCCTTCTTCTTCTGCAACTGGCTTTCTTGGATGTTTTTGCGCAGCGGTTGTGGAGCATGCACAAACAGGTTGTCTAGTTAAAGTCCATTTAAGGCGTGTACATGCCGGAGAAAATCAGTTTCCAGTCGTATTATCTGGGGGTCTTAACCAGATAAGGAGAACTCTGATTTTAGTTTTTTAGTTTAATGTGTTTACATGCGCAGTTGTCCAGTTAAAGTCGGATTGAGGCAATAATTTGTTTCATGCGAATGTAAAAGTAATGAGCGTAAAGACTCTTCATGACATTAAATGTGAATTTCACACATACAAAGAGCTTCTCAGCCCCTTAATAAGACATAACTTTGATAAAGGTGTAATGATATTATATTGTCTTAATACATTTTATTTGCAACTATTTGAAGAGCAATTTTTATTCTCGTTTATTGTGTTTTATTTGGTACTAGCTTGTAATTTACATAACATATGGTTTTATTCTTTACATTCTATTTGTCCATGTGTCATTATAACCTATGTTTTAAAGCCTCTATACAAATAAATATTATTTGATTTAAATTTATATTTCTCCATAATTAGACGTCTCATTCTGAGAATACAGTATCACCATGTTTCTCCTCCAAGGGCCAATCTCATTTATCTTGTTCAAAGGAAGTCTAGTGTTGAATGCCTTTGCTGCTTTGTGCGTTGCTGTTCTCTCACTTTCACCTTGTGAATCAAAACTGTCATGTTCCCATTGCCGGGGTTTATTTTTAGCCGCTGTAGCTTTCATCCTTTGTCATTTTTTTTATTTTTTTATTTGCGTCCGACGGCCCCTTTCAAACGCTGATCGCCCCCTCCTCTGTCACCGTGTCACAACTGACAGAGGACAATAACGCTCCATTCAGCCCCTCAGCCCCCAAAGACAACACCCGGGGGACGTTAGTTGTCAGGTGCGGCTGCAACTTTTCTTCCACCGCCACAAAGAAAATAACTTTCCATCTGTTAGGGTGACGAAAGAGTTTCCTTCGCTGCTGCTGATTGTAAACGTCGTGGAGGAAGTGACCTGTGAAACTCATCACTGCATCAAATGATGAAACGCTTTGAAACTGGCAATGAATTCTGACATCTGACATCAGAAAAACTACATAATCAACCGTGCAATCAATTTACTTTAACACTGCACACGTCTCATTAACACTTCTCATCAGTCTCAAGTCTCTAAGTAAACAGTTGCACCATCCAGATCTCAGCAGCGATGCTTTACGTGGATGAATGCATTCAGACGAAGTTACATGACAACTCATCAAAAATGAGTTTGAACAAAGGGGTTAAAGCTCTGCCTGTGGTCGTCCAGGAGATAAGAGGTTTGTCTCCTACCTGTCTGACAGGTGATGTTTCATTTTAAGTCCACTCCTGCAGCCTCAGGTCGTCTGCATCATCTTTAAGGTCACTGCAAAGACAACGGAGAGGATGTTTCCGTCCTGTTTGTTCACCCGCTCAGAAGGAACAATTTTATTCACAGAACTCATTTCGTGGTATGGTTTCACATCTTACCGTATCGTACCATATCTTTTTGTGTCTAGTATCGTATCTCATTGCATCTTCTTATATTATATCGTAATGTTTCACATCTTCACAGATCATATCGTATCACATCTCATCTTATTTTATCTTATCTTCAATTTTATCATATCACATCATATCATCTTATACTGTTTTGCATCTCATCTCCTTCACATCTTATCGCATAGTGTCGTATCATAACACATCGCATCATCTCATATTATAATGTAATGTTTCACATCTTCACATATCATATCGTGTCACATTTTATCTGGTTTTATCTAAATTTTTCTTGTATTTTCATCATCATCTCATAACCTTTGTTCCACCATTTCACATCTTATCCTGTAGTATTGTATAATAATGTATCTCACCTCATGGGCTCGTGTCATAGCGCATTGCATCTTGTTGAAGATGGTTCACATCTTCACACATCTTATTGTATCGTATCTCACCTTCTCTGATCTTCTCGTATCTCATATTGTAATGTTTCACATCTTCATACATCTTATCACATCGTATCATATTGCATCATGTTGTATAATCTTATGTTTTCGTGTCATATTTTATCACAAGTGATTTTATCTTCATTTTTCTTGTATCATATCTTACCGGAGCTATTGCATCGTATCGTATCGTATCGTATCGTATCGTATCGTATCGTATCGTATCGTATCGTATCGTATCTCATCTGATTTTATCTTATCCTCTTCTTTCTTGTATTTTTTTGTATCATATCTTTTCTCATCTATTCTTCTCATATTGTATCTTTTCACATCTTATCACATAGTATTGTATCTCATCTAGTATTCTCTCCTTGTATCGTTTTGGTCTTAACTATTTAACAGGCTACTGTTAACTCTAGTATACATACAGTATTCATGATACATAGGATTCATTTAGTGGTGTCATCATTTCAAGATTTCAAATGATCCAATACTTTGGTTTATAATTGAATACCTGCACATTTAATTATATCCTCTGTGTCCTTGTGTCTGATAAACTACATTAGCATTGTCCCTGTGAGCGTGCAGCATTGGCTCACTGTGTCCAAGTCCATTTTCCCAGATATCGCATCATCTCTGTAAACATGCTTTTCTTTCTCCCCGCTGACGTTTGGCCTTGACCTGTGAATAAAGCTGCTGACATGTCTCACACTGACTCTGTTCTTACAGGTTTGTCTGCTCCTTTGTTCGGCACCGGGCCGACTGGACGCTCCGTCTTCCACTTTTGTTGCTGACGCTGATGTAAACGTGACGTGATGCTGTTTCAGAAGGTGTATTTCTTTCATGTCTTATATACGGACACATAACACATACTGTCACACAGCCTCCAGCGGCCTTTACACAGTCTGTCCTTGCAGTCTGCCTCAGCCTTTATCTCAGATATTGTCATTGTATTTGTTGTTGAAATAAAAGACATCGGTTTTAAGATCTCAAAGCATTTTACATTTTCTCTATATCTGTATAAAGTTGAATAAATTTAGCTTTTTCAAACTGCAGTGGAGGATTTAAAACTGAAATGAGTGTCTGTTACATTCAAGCACTTGTCAAGAACTTATCTTTGACAATTAAATCTTCTTTGTATTTTGCACTATACCACAGTTTTATGTCTGTTTCCTATGGTTGCATTCTGGTGTAGTGCAACTATTTACAACCATTTACGAAACTATAACAATAAGTAATAATATCTAAAAGTCCCAAATCTCTTCTTTCTCTTTGGTTGCAGTTGCTCCATAGACTGAATATAGCGTCACTCCCACAATTTTTCCCTCTTCCTTAGCAACCATTGACACATCATTTCCTGATTGGTTGATGGGATGCTTTTTTCCACCAATATGAAAGAGGGTGTCCTGTTTTTGCTTTCTTTGTGTTTCACTTTTGAGCATTTGAAGCTAGTTAGCGATGTGCGCTTGCTAGTCGTTTGCTTTACTCAGGAAAAAGTAAATTATTTATAATAAGTCTAGTTTTACTTGGATTATCAACACAATTTAAAGACTGGTCTATAAATTGAAGTTACCACTTTCTACAAAAGTTTTAAATAAATAAAAACAGAAACATAAAAAAGACTTGATGAACCAGATAAACCATTTTGGTTGCTCTTTTTTGGATAAAGAACTGTACTGTAGGTGTTTGTGTAATTACTCTTAATGCCAGAAGGGGGAGACAAACATTCTGTGCTGCAGCTTTAATGATGTTTTTGACTTCTGTTTCCAAAATTAAGAATTCATTTTTCATAGATTTTTTTTAATTTTTTTATTTAAAACTACACTATAAAATAGGTTTCGTCAAATTAAAGTTAAATTCTTGATCCACTATTGCTGTAGCTCTCAGTCTATGTGAGTATAAATCACAAACAGCAACAATACCATATGTTTATGTTGTGCAGTGCTCTCTGGAGGAGGGTTGGGACAGTGTTTCTTGGATGAGGAGCTAAGAGTATCATCTCCCTGTGTGAAGTGAATGGGAACAGTCTCACACCTTGTCATCATGTCCTCAGACACCTAGCGCTGCACATTAGTTATGTGCTAGTTCCACTTTTCACTTATTTTACCCACACCTCTGTGGCAAGTCACAACCCGGATCCAAAAAAGGTTTCTGATGTCTGTATCCAGTCAAACTTGGTTGATCGTTGTGACACTGAAGGAACTACTTATCACGCGTGACAACGTGCCAACAGCTCCACTATCTACCTCGAAAGAGTTAACACTTTTGGGCCTGATTAGTTTGTCAGCTTGTGGCCAGATCTCCTGCCTTAAGCTATTTGTGGACTTTACTGGCTTGCATTTAGGTTTGACTTGACATCGAGGGCCCACGGGAAACATTAAGTCTGAGGATGTTGTCATAAGAGAGTCTCCAGACAGCATGCAGCACATCCTCGTTGTGTGCTATCGATGAATCATCGAGCTCTGGGACTACACAGGCTTTTTTTTTTTTTTTTAAAAAAAGACATTTTAATGAATAATCTAACCTCGCTGCCTTTACCAGAACAGATACAAACAGCACATATCATAGTGTTCTTGGATCTGATGCATGTGCTTATCTAATTTATGTGAGATTTCTCCCTTCATTCACCTTCTTCTGTTCCTGTGTCTGGGGTGAAGACTTGATTTTTGCTGCCCTCTACTGGCTGATATCAGAAAGTGTGCTGCTCCGTCAGTGGATAATAAGATGTATGGTTTTGTTAATGCTCTCAATTATGATGTATCCTGCATCATATCACTCAGTAGCAAAACGTAAAATAAAATACTGTCATAAAGGCCAAGAAGGTATTTTGAACCATCCCCACTGTGGGATGAATGAAGACATATCTTATCTTATCTTTTTTTTTTGTTTTAGTTTAATGTTATTGCTATAATATTAAACTAAATTTACGCTATTTTAATTAGACAAATTGTAAATGGAACAGATAACTTGAACCAACTCATGAGTGTTTTTACTAGTGATGAAGTCTACAAGACCACATGAGGCAGAAATTTATAAAAAATATTTAAAAGTTTTAATTGTTTAATGTAAATGCAGAAAAAAATACACTATTAATCACATTTTGCCACGTTTTGGTTTTACCAGGCTATTGTTTTTATCCGTTGTTAGCGCGACATGGACTTGTAGTTCCCATATAACACATGAAATACTTAAATTACACTAGAACAGCATTTCAACACATGTATGTGGAAAAATACTGTCTGCAACAAAATGCAGCAAAAATTAATCAGAAGAGCCAATAACTGGAATATTACAGGAGTTTCTAACTACTGTTTACACACATGGGGCGGCCATCTTGGAAACTCAACTCTGCGGTAGTGAGGATTCTACGACTTCCTGAGCAGAAAATCCGATTTCAAATTCCAACTCAGAACTCAGAAATTCCGACTTTTGAATACAACTGGAACGCACAAGCATTTATGACACGGAGTACCCCATGGCTTAGTTCTTGGCCCCATGCTTTTTTCTCTTTTTTCTTTTTTTGTTTTGTAACTGTCTCCTGTTGTTAATGACATGAACAAATATAATGACTGCAACTCCCATTTATCATATTAAACTAGAAAATTTAATAAACATAAATTATAAGTTTCAACTGTAAAATCTGATGATTTGCTCTTTTGTTACGTGATTGGCTGCAGAATGAATCCACTGAACTGACCTCTATCGTGTTTTTACACCAATTAGCATCTAGTTCTGAGGATAAAGGTTCAAATGAGACAGAATAAGCTGCCACATAAAATGTAACGTCCCCGTATGAGGACGCAGGGTCTCTGTAGGATAAATCAAGTTTATTTGGTTTGACCTAACGTGAACAGTTATTATTTATAATTTAACTCACGCACCTCCAACACGATAAAATATTTGAGATAAAAGACAAAGAATTAAAGGAAATCATTGATAACTTTTGACCTTTCTAAGCTCCTTCAGTAGCAATCTGCATGAATGCAACTCAAGAAGGAAATGTCGCATTTTGGATTTCTGTATTTAGAGTGGACAAAATCCCTGCACAGCACATGGCATCACATGATATTTATTAAGAAATAGCCGCTGTCAGAATTACTGTGTCACACCATAGAAACAAGAGCAGAGGCTGCTTTGGTTCAGTTTTCATACAATGACATCTTTTTTTTTCCTGTCAATAAAGTCAAACTGAGCCAACCAGCATCCATCCAGACTCAGACAGGAAGTGCTTTTGAAAACATGTCTCATTTGACAGGTTTTCAGTGATTAATTACTCTGTCGGACTCAGTGTGTGTTTGTGTGTCTAAAGATCTAAGACAGAGAGAAACTGAGACATAAACAGAATGATTATTATTAACACGCAGCAATGAAAATGTAACACGCTGCATTATAATCACAGTTTATATTTATTTTTCATTGTCAACGCTAACGGCTGAAAGACACAGTCCCTTGTTTTTCGGTGTTAAAGTCAGATTCACCAGTAAGCGGAAGCTCCCGCTTCATGATTTGGGTCAAAAATGAGAGCCGCTGTGGCCCGGGCTCCTGAGTCCTGGCTCCGGTCCTTGTGCCTCATGAAAAAGGGCCTTCACAGAGTGCCTTCTTTTAAATGCAGGGGGTGGGTGGGCGGCGGAGGTGGGGCTTGAACATACATAAGAGGCTAAGACAGTCGACCAGTCCAATTTGGCACGACATCACCAGACAATTTGCTGTTGCTTAAACTATACGAGGACGCTGATTGGATCTTTTTCATTCATTTAGAGCCTCTTTATCCGTGGCTTGTTAGGGAGTAATCCTCTTGGGCTGCCTTCTTTGAACGAATCGCCACGTTAGGGATGAGCAAAGGCGGGTTACTCAGAACTGAGGCTTTGTCCTGGATGTCGCATGTAGACAACGTGACCGGGGGCCAGTCCCACGACTTGGTCCTGCAGCCTGTTTGGGACTACCTCCACCAGAACCACCACGACTTCCTGAGGAGCCCCCTCTTCCCCGTCGTCCTCTCCGTCACCACCTACTTCTTCCTGGTCGGTCTCTACACCGTGCTTGACCTGCTCGCGCCCACCTGGCCCTGCATCAACCGCTACCGGCTGCACCCCGACAGAACCGTCACCTGGCCCAACATCTGGACCACGCTGAGCGTCACCGTCTACAACCACCTGCTTTACATCTTCCCCGCCGCCGTCGCCCAGTGGCTGTGGAGGCCGCCGACCCCTCTGCCCCGGGAGGCGCCCACTCTCTGGAGCTTCGTTCTGGGCATCCTGGGCTGCATGGTGGTCTTCGACTTCCAGTACTACCTGTGGCACCTGCTCCACCACCGGGTTCCCTGGCTGTACCGCACCTTCCACGCCGTGCACCACCAGTACAACCAGCCTTTCAGCCTGGTCACCCAGTACCTGTCCGGCTGGGAGCTGTTCAGCGTGGGGTTCTGGGCCACGGTGGACCCCATCCTGCTGCAGTGCCACTGCCTCACGACGTGGGGCTTCATGGTCTTCAACGTGTACGTGTCCACCGAGGACCACTGCGGCTACGACTTCCCCTGGGCCGTGCACAACCTGGTGCCCTTCGGCCTCTGGGGCGGCGCACCCAAGCACGACGCTCACCACCAGCGACCCGGCACTAACTTTGCCCCTTTCTTCTCCCACTGGGACTGGCTGGGGGGCACGCACACCGTGCCAAATCCGTCCAGCCACGCTGTCGCCGGCGAGCCAGAGGAGATGAAAGGGAGAAAAGACTAAAGAGCTCGAATTCATCCATTATTGACTCCGTCGCTTTTACTCAAATTGCCTCTTTTGTACCAGCACTCTTGTTTCTCCTCTCTGCTCTTCTTCTCTCTTTTCCATCTCCTTTCTCTGTGATATTGTGCCTTAGACTCACCCTGTTGTGGTATCTCTAACATTAATATCTTTGCAGTTTAGGATCTAATGAGTCTAACCAGTTCCTCACTGTCTGGTACGTTCAGTGATAGCGTAGATTCTCCTGTACTCTTATATTATGCATATTTATCTCTTATTCAAAGAGATTTTTTTTCCATTTAATGTATTGCTGCATTGCTGTTGGTCTCCGTGGCATCCTCAGGTCAGGTGTAGCATGTTTTGAGCCACCTTGGACAAAAATAAATTAATAAAATGTCTAAAAACCAAACCAATCACTCGACATTTGTTCTGTTTTCTCCAAAAAAAAAAAAGACTCTTTCTGAGCCTCCGCTGACGGTGGATGGTGTGATCTGTCAGGACGATTACACACACGTTAGCACGTACATGCTCCCTCTCTGGCTCCTCAGCACCCCCCCCCCCCCCCTCCCGCTCACACGCATGAATGGCGTCTTTTAGCTGCGTCCCAGTATGATGCGTGGGCGCAATACTAATCTTATCGGCCCCCTCTCTGAGACACAAACGGTGTCGGCCGGAGGAGTTCTTAATTAAAAATCCCTCCCCCCCCAAAATAAGAATGCAAAATCTTTTAACCGTAACAAACACACATTTGGTGTTTTTGGGGACGTTTCTGCGTTCGGTTTTATTTTCTCAAATAACTGATCAGTCATTGTTTTACCACGAAAACAAAATCATGTGGGCCGCTTTATTTCTGCAGAATCCTTTTTTAAACAGCAGTGCTTAGAAATGCAGATTTAAGACATAAGGTCACTGGTTTGAACCCTTTACCTCCTTGATTGAGGTGTGTGCTAGATTTCTATAAACGTGGCCCATAAATGTCGTCAGAAATGAACCAGCACATGTAATTTCTCCCACAAAGACAAAAAAAAAAAGAAGAAGTTGGCCTTTAAATAAAGGAACAGATTTAACACACGCACACACACATTATCTTCATGATAAGGAAAGTTGATAGTTGTAAAGCTGCAGAAGTCTTGCAACTTACACGTGCACAAGAAGAAACCGTGAATGTTGCCGTCAGAAACACGCAATATATGTAATATTTACACATTATAAGTTTTTAACTGTCAAAACTCAAAAGCATTATTTGGAAAAGTTTTATTTTCTGCAAAATATATTGCTACTAATTTTACTTTTTATAACAATTAAAGCCGTGAGCAAACACCTAAACCTAAAAAGTCAGATTCCTTGCACCTAAAGGAAGATAAAACTGATTTACATTATTTTTACACACATAATGTTAATTAAACTTCAGCAGATCGAACAAATGAACCAGTGTGTGTCATTCTTCCACCGAACACACACAAAAGAAGAGCAGGTAGCATTAAAAAATAACTGCATGAATTAAAGTTAAGTTGTAGAGTAGATTGTTGTAAGGCTGCAGAAGTGAAGAGCATGTGTCATCTGCGTTCGCCGCAGAAGTCTTGCAACTTGCATGTGCACAAGAAGAAAGCCTCAACGTTGCATGACGGAAACATGCAACGGAAACATGCAACACAACCCTCCACAACCCTCCAAAGCAGAAGTTTCAACTTTTTTCTCAAAGTGCATGATGAAAAACCTGCGGTATTTTTTTATTTTTTTGTCATGGGTGACCCTTGTACCCTTTTGTAAATTTGTAGCACATGTGGAGTGTTGCGCTACATGTTTCCGTCATGCAACGCAACTAGTGGTTTCTTCTTTAACACGTGCAAGTTGCAAGACTTCCAGGGCGAACGAATTGAACCCACATGGAAGTTGACTTCCAAACCTTACAAATGCAGATTATTAGACACTAGCTGTACACTTCTTTTTGTTCTTTCTATAACAATTATAAAATCACGAGAGTCAGAATCTTAAACTCAGTTCTGTTGCACCGACCACTTTATTTTTGCAGGATGATGTTAAATAAACTTCAATGAATCAACCAGCAGGTGTCCCTATACTCCCCCTAAACCACACACCGAATAAAGTAAATCCAGTAAGCCCTGGAAATGAAACACAAACTGAAGTTTCCTGGAAAAAAACACACGCACCTTTCCCAGTGCGACACACAGAACTGCCAACGAACAACAGACCAAAGAGCACTTTGTGACTCCTGTGTTTGTTGCTGTTCACCCGACATGTCGCAGTCAGAACCGGTTTAGCATGTTTGTGGTTAACAGGGAAACCGGCTGCTGTGACAGGTCCTACTTATTTGAGAAGCTGCCTTCGGGCCCTTCTAACTGTGCGCAGGTCTTTGTTGAGACAAATCTGAATAATGGAGCATTAAGTCGACTTTATTCTCGTGTGTGGTGAGTGTGTGTTGTCTGATGTGCACTGGGCGGCCTCACCACACAACTCTTTTAACTCTACCGTTGTGCAGGAGGAAGGACCATGCGTGGCCCTTTTGTGGTCGCCCCCAGAGGTCTTACAGCTTACAAGTGCACAAGAACACAAATACAGAAACACATATGCAACACAAACCGCCATGTTTGCACAACAGCACACACAGCCTGCAGGAACTTTTATTTAAACTCCATTTAGAAGTGTGCACCTTCTGGCTGAGAGCATGATGGATATAAAGCGTATCTCACATGTGTCCGTGGCCTCGTTTTCCACGGAGCCAATAAACAGTAAATGAGGCCATTACCTCAATATACTTCTGAGCTTAAAATAAATAAATAAATAGACGACTCTGACGTCTTGTATTTTTTATGACGCTGTGATAAACTTTGACCAATCGCTAGTTAAAATATTATTCACTACTTCAGTGCATAAATAAAACTGAACTGAACCCACATTTATCTAATTATTTCATCAGTTTACGATCATCATTACGTTTGAAGGTAAAGTTGGAGGGTTTGGGGGAGTTTCCTAATGTTGATTCCAGCTCCTTTTCATGTGGTTTACTTTCTGTGAGGTTTTTCATGGAAACAAATGCTTTTTAGAGTGTATTTGCACCAAGTATCACATAAGTATCGTTGATACCAGTTGGAATTTGACTGAGGAAATCACTACAGCACAATACCAGGAAGGTGGTCATAATGTTGTGACGGATCAGTATGCACATACAGCACATTGTTCTCTTCTGGTTGGAGCCAAACGGCGTGTGGTTTCTGTGGGACGTGCACAAACTCGTTTCTAATACGACTCTCACCTCTAAATAAAGAGTCACCAGTCAGCTGATCTCTCTCTCTCTCTCTCTACGAATCTGACAACAAGCGATCACTAATTACATTTAATTTGTTTTAAAGAAGAAAAGCATTAAGCGGCTCATTAATGACCGTCCTTCTTTAAACTGTCCCTCCCACTAATACCATTAAATAACTGGCCGCAAGTTATACTCTGCACCCTGGGAAAATTAAAAAAACAAGAAGCTCGTCCTTGGCTGTTGTTTCTTTTGTTCCATTCATACCCAGCGAAGACTGAGAGGAGTTGTGTTGATGTAACACAGCCTGGGAGTGGCTCTGGGGCCGGGACAAAAGGTAAGGTGACACTCCACGGCAGCGCAGCAATGATTTACCTCCTAAAACCCGCCCAGCGCTCAACTACGACCCACAGACACACAGGATGTGTGTGTGTGTGTGTGTGTGGGGGGGGGGGGGGGGGGGGGGGGGTTATTATTGCTCCACACAAAGCAACTCACCTACTTCTTTTCCAGCCTTTCAGGTGACTACATGTTAGAGAGAACACGGCCTCTGCCGAAGGTCTGAAAAAGAAACCGGGCTGTGAAAGGAAAAGAGGAAGCATCACCTCTGTAGAAGCTGAAGCTCACAAAAAACATGCCTCATCCCGTCTGCGACCTCCTCCTCCTCCTCCTCCTCCTCCTCCTCCTCCTCCTCCTCCTCGTCTCTGTCTCCGTCCGTCTACATTCCTCGTCCCAGTTTTCTCCTCCATAAAACACGATGACTGAGCCACAGAGTCAAACATTAACACCTGTGTTTACAATAAACAAATAAAACACAAATTAAAAAAAAAAAAAAAAAAACTGGCTCGTTCACTGTGAGACTCCGGATTTCATCACGGCACATTCCAGGAATTCCTAACCCAGATCCTTCACAGCGTTTCACTCGTCAAACGGGGTTGCGCAACGCCCCCGTAAAGAAGTTTCACAGATACGTAATCCTATTGTTTTATCATTTATTTAGGAAACTATGTAACAACGTCCACTCCTCTTTTCCTCCTCTATTCTTTACAAAACAAAAACAGAACAAAAACAACACACGCTTTGGCACGAGAGGTTGAAACATACCAGATAAAAATTAAAATTAAAATAAAATTAAAAAAAGACAAATATTAAAACACACATTAAAAGCGAGCTCATGATATATAATAGTGGCTTTAAAGTCAGTCACAATCTTGGAGAAAAAGCTATTTTTTTTTTCTCTGCATTCACACACAAACACACATTTTATATATATTTATATCTCAGGCCAAAAGTTTGGAAGCAGGTTCTAGTTTCTGTGCACAGGGATGTTTTCCGTGCTCAGACTTTGCTTTTATTGACATGAACCATGAGCCGTTTACCTCCGGGTGTTAATGTTGCTGCTGCCAGAACATTGGTAAATAATTGTCAACAAAAGAAAAGAAGAGGACGGGCTTTGGTTTTAGGGTGGAGACGATTGATAAGAGTTACAGCTTCACTGCAAAAGGGAAAATGCATTATCCACTCGCATGTAAATGCCCCTCGTATGAGCCGCGCTGTTGTTGAAGTAGTTTGAAAATGTCCTCTGATAAGTTACTCTTTATGGAACGATCCCGTTTACTGTGATGAAACTGTGACCTTTTTGCTTATGTGCAGATATTACGTCATATTATCAGGTTTCACATCTTGTTCAAACTGAAGCCATGTACACGTCCGCTCTCGTCTTCACATTTTAAGTTCCTGAGTCTGACTAATGAAGTCCGTTAGGAAACCCCCGGCTGCGTCACAGTTCCACTACGACATCGCGTCACGTACGCGTCTCTTTCCTCTTTCCGGCGCATCAACAGGTGCTGCTCTGCGTGTTGCCGGACTCCGACAGGTACGTCTTGCTCTTCTTGGAGTACTTCATGGAGCTGAAGGAGACCCGCATCCTCTCCACCGTCCGGCTGCTCCTGCACAGGAACGTGTTCTTCACGTGGTCCCTGAAGTCCTCGGACACGAAGTAGTAGATGAAGGGGTCCAGGCAGCTGTTGAGGCTGGCCAGACACAGCGTGGACGTGTAGAAGGCGTAGCCGTTGTTCTCCACGCCGTCCTTGAGCAGCGAGTAGTGCAGCAGCAGCATGATGTTGCTGGGGATGAAGCAGACGAGGAACGTCACCAGGACGGTGACGATGAGCACCACGGCCTTCCGCCGGTTCTTGGACGCCGTGCTGTCCTCCATGGAGTTCCCCAGAGCCCGGAGCAACAGGACGTAGGCCACGACGATCATCACGCAAGGGATGAAGAACGCGATGGCGCCCATGAAGGTGAAGTAGTAGAACGGGAGCCGGACCGAGGCGAGCGGATTGCGCAGGTCGCGTATGATGTTGACGTCGTGGCAGGTGGTGATGTCGGGCTTTGTCAGCTTCACCGTGTGGTCGTACAGGTACAGGGGAGTGGTGCTGAACCAGATGAAAGCCCAGATGGCTACGCAGACGCCGATGGCCACCTTGTTGTTCTTCCTCTGGTGGGACAGGGGGTGGGCCACCACCCAGTACCTCTGCACGCTGAGGCAGGTGATGAACAGGATGGAGCAGTACATGTTCCCGTAGAAGAAGCTGACGAGGACCTTGCAGAGCGGCTCGCCGTACGTCCAGTTGTTCCCGTGCACGTGGTAGGCGATCTTCAGCGGCAGCCAGATGACGAAGAGCAGGTCGGCCAGGGCCAGGTTGGCCATGTAGATGGACGACGGGTGCTTCTTCTTGGTCCGGAACAGGAACACCCAGATGGCCATGCCGTTGGCGGGGAGCCCCACGGCGAACACCACGATGTACACGAAGGGGAAAAAGATGGTGGTGAGGCTGCTCTCCAGAGCCTTTTTCGTGGCCTCACTCACATTGGTCTCGTTCTGAGCGTTCACCGTCGCAATAAACCCACGGCCTTTACAAAATAATAACAAAGAAACAAACACAGATTAGGGCTGAGGTCGAACGGAGGAGGATGTTAAACTAGTCAGTTGTTTATTCCACCTCAAAGAGTGACAGTTTGTTTTATTACTATTATTTTAATTTATTTTATTTTATTTCATTTCAATATATTTTATTCGACTGGAGATTAGTATGTTTTTAACCTTTCACATTAAATATAAATCATTAAAATGTTATTTTTTAATTAAACTAATTCAGCTTTAAAAAAAAAATAAAACCCTTAACACGCTAATGTAACGCGGTGGAAAAAGATCTAATATATATTTAAACGCTGTAAAGCTACATAATCCTACATTCTCCGACATTAAAATAATTTGCCTGCGGGCTATTAAAGAACCTTGAATTCCCGTAGTGATGGAAACTGAACACAACACCAGCTCTGAAGCATTAAACTCTACTCTTAAGAACCCTAAACCCTTTAAAACAGCTTAAACTACTTTAACTTTAACAACAAGTGTAGTAGTAACGCATAATCTAGATGTTAAAATTCAACCAAAGAAAAAAGCTTCGTGTCTCACTTGACTTTTGGGCTGTGGCACAAACGCAGCAGATACTCAGCAGAAAAAGCGTCAGTGTCCTCGATGAATCCATTTCTTAGTCGTTCCGTCTTCTTCGCTTTATTCCTCCTTTATTCCTCCTTCGCTTTACTTCTCCTTCGCTGCGTCCTCTCGCCGCGGCTTCTTGAAACGTCTGATGACACGACGCCCTCCTCATTCCATAGACGAGGAAGTAAGGGAGGAAGGAAGGAAGGACACACCCCGAGACTACCTGGCCTCCTGCGCGTCATGGGTCACGCGGGCCACGCCCACCTGTCTGCTCTCAGGCAGGTAGGGTTTATTTCTTTCAGGGGTTTCCATGGAGACAGACCTTTAATAATACACATATTATTAATAATGTTTCAGATTTTGTTCAATGCGTCACTGGAGTTCTGTGGTTGAAACGTATTGATAACAAACTGGTTTATTCATACAATAAGTCATCTGGTGCACACACAAATATTATAGTTTTCACTTGTGACGTCATATATGTCACGTGGTGCTGAGGTCTGGGGGAATGTGTATAAAACAAATATTAGATCCAATCATCAGCATTTAGAATAAACAAGCTTCCAATCTATTATTCATGGGGACATGGATCCTAAAATAATTCTCAGATATTATGGAAATAATTTACAGAATTAGGAACAACAGTCTTCTGGGGGAGGTGGACAAAAACTAGGAACTTATCTCTCACCAGCAAAGAGAGAAGTGTTAAACATGGACGTGTTTCTGTTCTGGGCTCAGACTATGGGATGGACTCGATGGCGACTTTTTTGAATACCAGGTCCAAAAGTTTCTACTTCCTCGTGCTTTCTTTAATCTTTCTTCGTATCGGGAGTAAAAATATTCTGAAAAACTAATCTTCCATCTCCATTTAATTCTAAAAGACTGGTCTCCAGAATCAGTGATTGTATAACCTCTTCTAAAGAAATCAGAGCAGACTGGGTGGACGAGTCGGGGGAGGACTTGGAAGAGGACACTTGAGAGAGCGCTCTACTTGGAATAAACAACAGTGCTTCCTCTTCCTGTGTCAAGCTAAGATTTACACAATTCAAGATCCTACATCGCATCGACTCCTTCAAAGCGAGACTGGCTAAAATATATCCTAACACTCCTGCTGATTTAACACATGTGTTTTTGGTCATGTCCAGCCCTGGCAACCTATCTGTCCACCATCTTTAAAACGTTGTCAGAAGCATTGAATATTAATCTTCAACCCAACGCAGCTATGGCCATATTTGGTACCAGAGATAGAAGACATACAACATTGAGGAAAAGCTATAAAAACATAATTGCTTTTACGACTCTGCTTGCACGTAGAAGAATATTAAAAAAAATCCACCCAAAGTGTCTTTGTGGTTTAGCGACCTGACACAATTCATACAATTAGAGAAAATAAAATAAACTCTCAGGGCGTCCAGGGACAAAATTCTTCTCTGTCTGGGATCCGATGCTGATGCGTTTAGGTAAACTTAAAACTGTGCCCACTTAATTATCTCATAGCAGCCATCTTGCATTTGTATTTTTATGTTTGTATGTATATGCGTGTGTATGTGTGTGCGTATATAGGTACATGTGTGTGTATATATATATATGGATGTATCATTTCTTATTGTTCTTATTTATTTTTGCATTACTTTCAATTATCTATTCTTACTGGATCGGTGTCCAACATGTTCTTGGGATTGAGGGGTTAAAATAAAAAAATATGAGCGTTGTGTCTCCTGTATCTGAAACGATGTAATGTATTACTGTTGCTCAATAAAAAGAAAGAAAAACTAATCCTCCATTTTTTTATGTCGATGTGTTGAAATAACGTCTCTCTGTTTGAATATCTTTCCAATCTCACCGCTTTCTCTCTGCATTTGTTATGGTTATATAACTTAACCTCCCACCTCACGTTACAAGTACCTCAAATTAAAACCCAATCCTGCACATTCAAACAGTTTCTGCTTTGAAAAATCCACCAAAAAATTTTAAAAAATTAAAAAAAAAACATTATTTGCCAAACCTTTTGTCACTTTCAGGTCATTTTTAATAATAAAAACATATGTGAGTATTTACACGTGGACATGAGGTCAGTTCAAGTCGGTCAAAGTTGGCACAGGACAGACCAGCACAACACTGATCAGACGATAAAAAAGTAAATGTGCTTGTTGCTGTGGAAATAAGGAAGAGTTTAGCTTGACCTTTCCAGCTGCACAACGCAGCTGTGGAAAGAGACACACACAAAAAAACAACACATCTGTACCAACCAAGGTGACGTACGAGTTATTATTTCTTATTTAGTTACTCTAATAATACATTTCTAAGATGGCCGACCCACTTAAACTCTTGCTGTACCGTGACTAATAGTGAGGTGCATTTGCTCTGGGCTTGTGATGTTGACTGTAGCCTCACAAGAAAAAGAAAAAACTAAAACGAAACAAAAAAAAAAAACTGGTTGAACAGCTTCCTCTGAACTTTTGTTCTATGGAAACGCTGCCTAGAGCCGGTGACAGGGAGGCTTTCTCAGAAACAGGAGCATTTTTAAAAAACACAAATGAATATGAAAATCTCCCCCCTTCATTCGTGGGTCACATTAAAAAGCTGCCAGACTAAAATGACGGCGTGAGGGGAAAAAAAAGGGGATAAAAACAGAACTTAACGTTTAAATAAAGAGTTAAAACAAAGTGTATGTACAGTACTTACAAAAACAGAAAACACAACTAAATGTCTTCAAGTGTATGCCGAAAAAAAAGCCTAAAAACTGGGGATGCGCTAACAATCGGTGCTCTGCGTGTTGCCGGACTCGGACTTATACGAGTTGCTCTTCTTGGAGAACTTGAGGGCGCTGAAGGAGACCCTCATCCTCTCCACCGTCCTCTCGCTCCGGCACAGGAACGTGTTCTTCACCTGCTCCCTGAAGTCCTCGGAGATGAAGTAGTAAACGAACGGGTCGATGCAGCTGTTGAGGCTGGCCAAGCACAGCGTGGTGATGTAGAACCCGTACAGGTTGTCCTCGGCGCCGGCCAACAGGAGGCTGTAGTGCACCAGCAGCATGATGTTGCTGGGGGTGAAGCACAGCAGGAACATGACGAGGACGGTGATGACCAGGACCACGGCCTTCCGCCGCTTCTGGGCGATGCTGGTGTCGCCCATGTTGTTCCGGAGGGTCCTCAGCATGAGGACGTAGGACACGACGCACACGACGGTGGGGACGACGAACCCCAGCAGGCCCATGGTGAGGAAGTAGCCCGCGGCTACGCCCTTCTGGCTGGTCCTGGTGACGTCGTGGCAGGTGTGGACGTCGAGGTTCAAGACGTACACGTCTTGGTCGTACAGGTAAAGAGGGATGGTGAGGAGCCAGACCAGCACCCAGATCGCGACGCAGACGGATGTGGCCGCGCAGCTGTCCTTCTGCGCCTGGGACAGCGGGTGCACCACGGCCCAGTACCGCTGGAAGCTTATGCACGCGACAAACGCCGCGGAGCAGTACATGTTGGCGTAGAAGAAGGCCACGAGGACTTTGCACAGTGCGTCTCCGTAGATCCAGTTGTTGCCGTTGAAGTGGTACGCTATCTTCAGGGGCACCCAGATGACAAACAGCAGGTCGGCCATGGCCAGGTTGGCCATGTAGATGGAGGACGGGTGCCTTTTCTTGGATCTGAAGAGGAACACCCAGATGGCCAGAGCGTTGGCGGGAAGACCCACCGCGAACACGAAGATATAGACGATGGGCAGGAAGACGGTGGTGAGGCGGCTGCTCAGGACCTCTTTGGCCGGGGGGTAGACCCACACTCCCTTGGTGGATTCTTCACCGGTGTAGCCTCTATTATAATCGGGATCTATGTTTATATAGATGGGAAGCAGAAGTAGAAAGGTTTATATATAATATGTAACAAACAACCTGCCAGGCACTTCCCGTCAGGTGTGAGCACCCGTTTGGCCCATTTGTAGATGAGTCATGTTTTTTTTTTTGTTTTTTTTTTTTTTGTTGTTTTACATAATGACCATTTTTTGTTAAAATACATTTTGTTTGTAATTCTGATTCGCGTAAACAAACACAATTTATAAAATTCAAACCAACAGAGCAGATTCGGTGCGTAACTATTATTATCGTTATTATTTAAGTTTTAATGTTTAGTTAATCAAGGCAACAAATGGCTGAAACAAGAAAACAAGAAGGTGGTTACGTTACCATTCTGCGCCAGGGACGCCAGCACGCAGCACAAACTCAAACACAGCTGAAACCACCGTGTCGACGGAGTCATGATGGCAAAACGAGGTTAAAAAGTAAGATGAGAAAAGATAATATGTCCGCGGTGCGGGCGTTGTCCCGCGAGCGTCTCGGTCTCAACTGCCGTTCCCACCTACGGGCTGCTGTCTTTCATACCTGCGTGATGTCACAGAGTCAGGTGACACCGCCCGTTCTACCGAGCCTCAATAGATCTTGTGTTGGCAGAGATGAGGGGGTGAGCGCACAGTCCGACCGATAGGGTTGGGCGATACTGGGAAGTTTGGTATCGATCCGATACCTTTCTTGAAACTTCATGATCGCTGAATAATTTCGTAATTTTGCTTTTAATTAGTTGATTATGATAAAATACAAGACACATATTTTTTTTATTATTATTATTCTTAACAAATTACAGTATTAAACAGTTTAACAGTTCAAAATTTACACAATTCAACAATAACAATAATCTCCCTCTTATTACATACAGTTGTTGAAGCCGTCAGTTGAGACAGTCAGTGCGTTTACATGCACGTGAAAAAAAAACGAATTATTGCCTTTATCGGACTATAACAGGAGAACTTAAGTGCATGTAAACACGTTACTCCGATTAATTACTCTGGAGTTGTCATTATCCGATTGAGACGCACAGATAATGCCATTGAATGGAGTTTTCCTCGGATAATGCGTGTGCACATGCTCCACGACCGCTGCGCTGGCATGTAAACGCACTGATTATGTCTGTAGCCCAGCACGAAGGGCAAAATAGACAGGCTGATATCGTGTGTGTCTGAATTACCTGAACTTACGAGTATTCATGAGCACCTTGTTCTGATCCTTTTTAGCTCTTCAGAACCGCGTTGATCTCAGCGACCTGTTAAAGTTTTCTCTCTGCAGTTTTTGAATTACCATAACTCACAATGGTTTGCATTGTTGACAAAGTCGCACCGGTTTGTTTTAGAAGAACAGTAATTAGTGCAAAATAACAAAAAGAAAGAATGTAACAAAAGTATAAATATAACAATGTCAATCACAGAACAGCAATGGAAAATAAATTCAGTAGCAGCACTCAGTTGAGCAAATAAGTAAACAAAAGCAACAATGTGATAATAAACACAAAAACTGCACAGAGAGGGAAGTGTTGGCTCATTCATTTTCCACCACAGAAGTGAGTCTGTATCCCGTGTAGTTGTCTTCTCTTCCGAATACCGACGCATTTCAATAACAGCATCACTGTCAGCTGTGCGATACTGCTGTGATGCTAGGATTTGAGTATCAAACTCTGTCCATATGCACCTTTCGCTACAGGTGAGGATGGAGAAGCTCCTGTCGCGAACTCCTGCCGGAGAGAAGCTGCGCTCACATGAACTCCGTCACCAGCAATTTGCTGGACCTATGGACGACAAACTGTAGCAAAAGTATCGATCTCAGCACGCTGGTATCGATGCCTGCCTTGGCATCGATACTATCGATATCGGCGGAGGCGAGGAGAAAGATCGAACATGAGCTTACTCACATAATGTGTGGTAATGTCCATGCCATCAGATGATTAGAACGATGCACACCACTTCCTAAAGTTTAAATTTATCACAGTTTAGTGTTGATCGACCATCTCCGGATACTAATTGTGTCGAAACGGTGTGGCCTTTTTCTTTCTTTCTTTCTTTCTTTCTTTCTTTCTTTTTAAATAAAATATCTATTTTTCTTATTTTTTGAGGTCAGGGGAACAACAGAAGTACCACACGTGTGAGAATGATGAGTGTTATTTATTTCAGTGGGCATACTTTTTAGTTTCCGTGTGTTTTTACCATGATAGCCGAGTGAAGGCCTACACATACGGTCCATGCTGCTGCCAGTACAAGAGCAGAAATTGCAACTCAAATAAAGACCAGCTGCTTTGTCAGGATATTACCTGTTATTGGTTGTCTTCTCAAAAACCATGTCTGTGTGTTGCTTCCGTGCAAAGAAATAAAATTGGAGCCACGGAAACACCACTGTCTGGCAAAATAACCCACGGATGTTGCACCAAATAAGACGAGATTCCGTGCAACATAGTTAAAGAAGCATTTCTGTCTTTTTATCTTATGTATCTTAATTTTCAGTGGTACAACCTACACAATGACTCATCACAACGACAAAATGTAAAAAAAAAAAAAAAAACTTGTGGTCACCTTTTTATAGCTGAGTGTCAGTCTCATTTATGTTGAGCCTCACGCAGTTACTTGACTTGCTAACTCTTTCTATAGTTGCATGTTATTGCAAGTTGAAAAGATACATTAGGATGCAACACAGTAAAGACAATCAGCAACAGCCTGAAAACACAAAACCTGCTGTTTTAACTGGAATGGGGAGAATTTTAGTTCCATTATCTGTTCACATCTGTTATATAAGAGCTGAAGGTCTGTGTCCTGCAGCCTGGACAGTGAAGTCTGTTTTAAATAAACTGAGTGCAGAATAACCTCAATGCAGAACTGTGCACTTTTTATGTCTGGGTGTGTGTTCAGAAAGTAGACGAGCCGCTTACTAAACAGCCCTGGGACATGACTGTCGAACGGCGAGATGACGCCTACAATCATTCACTGAGATAAGTGAACTCATCGTTATCTTCCACCTCCTATTTTAAAACAATTTCATGTAAACTCATGCCGGCGTGATGATACATGCTGCTTTTTTCCACTGTCTACATCATTGGAATTACACGGTGACTCACTAAGAGCTTGTGCTGACCTGACCACAACCAGCCGATCAACCAGAATCAAAAGTCTCTCAGAAAAAAATAGAACCGACAGCTGTCGGACTATTTTTAATCGTGAACTTGTCAGACATGCGGCAGTCTGTTGTGTTTCTCAGACAAATAAAACCACCAACCTCTGGACTATTTTCATATTTTCACACACGCAGCAGGTGGGCATGGACAGACCTTTTCTTGTTTTAGCTTTGTACGCGAGCAACACGTCCTCTTCTTTACAGTATTCTCATCAACATCTGGTTCTTATGTGCGATTAATAAGCTCACTAACAGTAGCTCAACTCAACTTTATTTATATAGCAATTTTTACAAAAACAAAACAGCTGCAGTGGAGACAAAGTATAAAATAAAGGGTGCTTATGTTCTCTCTTTTAATATATATGTTATGTTCCTATTAAGAGATAATCTGCTGCATTCTGGACCGATCTGAGACATGCGAGGGAGGACTGGTTGACCCATTAAATAAATAAAGTGTGCATGAAAACCCTGCATGAAAACCTGCAGCAGCAACTAAAGATCTTTGTTTAGTTTCATGTTGGTTGTACAAAAGAGACACAGGAAATGGTAACAAAGACAAGAGGAAGGTGGTGTGTACTTTTTCTTCACAGTAATGCAGCGCCACCTGCTGGGGAGAAATAAACAACAACAACAAGACACCTGGGCTGTGGTGGAACAGACAGCTTTAATAGAGTAATGCACACTTCCCACCAGCAGGGAGCAGCATGGGACAAACCACGGGGGGGGGACTTTTTACATTTTTTTTTTCATGTTTAGCTTTAAAAAAATAATAATAATAACTACGGTGAAAGTCAAAGGCAAAAAGCAGCAATAAAAAAACGTTTTTTTAAAAAGTAATACATTAAAAAAAAACTCGATAAACAGCTTTACACAGGTGATACAGAAATATCAGCAAATATATGTACATTTGAAATAAAATACAGAAAAAGTGAGCAGTTTCCTTCATTTAAATGCAATATCTGCTACACATAGAAGCATTTCAATGGAAGCACATTCTTATCCATATCCTTCCTTCCTTTCGTTTGGGTTTACGTCACTCATGGCACGTCTGTCACTGTACATTCATCACTGTGAAACCAAGATGTGTTTCCGTTCACATAATGGGTTCACTTCACCCTCCATTTACAACCCTCTATCTCTACAGCTGTTAGCCAAGTGCTCTGTGTTTGCATTTACTTGAACCCCATGACATATTTTATATAGTTTCATAGCTTTTAAAAATCACAGATTCATGCGGGTTCATCAGACCAGTAGCTTCTTGTACTGGCTGCTGAGGCTTTCCTGGTAAGAGTCCATTTTTGCGACCGAGCTGTTTAGGTTGGAGGCGTCCGTGCGGCAGGATTTCAGAATAGTCCTGGAGCTGGATCTGCATGAGTCGGAGGACGAGCTGGTGATGCTGCCCCTCTCTGTGATCTTCCTGCATGTCAGCATGTTGGACAGCTGTCTCTGGCACTGGGACGACCCGAAGTAGTAGAGGAGCGGGTCCAGGAGGCAGTTGAGGCTCCCCACGCACAGAAACACCAGGTAGAGTGCGTAGGAGCCGTCGGGGTCCTCCTGGCTCTTCTCCGCGGCCTTGTTAAACTGCAGGTAGTGGGCTAGCAGGACGCAGTTCGTGGGCATGAAACACAGCACGAATATCACCAGCACGGTGAAAGTCATCACCATCGCCCTCGTTCTGCGGCGCGAGCTTTTCGGGACTCCCTTGGGGACGCTGCTCAGAGTCCAGATGACCCGGGAGTACGAGACCACTGTGATGACCAGAGGCAGGAAGAAGAGGACGCAGCACAGGGTGACGAAGTACGCCTTGAGCCAGGCCAAGTTTTGCGAGCTCTGAACGTCGTGGCAGGTGGTGATGTTCAACTCTTTGAGATAGAAAGTCTGGTTGGAGATGACCAGGGGCACGGAGCCGGCGAAAGACAGGACCCACATGGCCACGCAGACTATGACGGCGTTCCTCGGCGTCCTCCAGCCCAGGGAGTCGATGGGGTAAACCACGGCGAGAAGCCGGTCCAGGCTGATGGAGGCTATGAGGAGGACGGAGCAGTACATGTTCCAGTAGAAGGCGCCGGTGACCACGTTGCACATGAGCTCCCCGAACCTCCAGTCGTTGCCTTCGAAGTGGTAGGAGATCTTGAACGGGAGCAGCACGGCGAAGAGGAGGTCGGCAAAGGCCAGGTTCAGCATGTAGATCGCCGCCGCCTTCTTGGGCCGGATCCCCCGAGTGAAGGCCAGCACCGCGCAGATGTTAATGGGCACGCTGATGCAGCACACGAGCGTGTAGAAGGACGGTATGAGGATGGTGGACACGGGGCCGGTTAGGAACAGCAGCGCCTCCTCGGACAGTCCTTTACGGACATGTGTGACGTTACGTGGTCTGGCATTTATAGATCTGTTGATTCCATCTTCTCCTGAATCCAGGCCAATGATTGAATCCGGGTCAAACGGTTCATCGGTGGCTAAAGGATCATGATAGATAAAGGTTTTTGGATCTAATGTTCCTGGAAGGCGGAAATAAATGTGTAAGGATTACAAAAGATACAGGTATGAGGAATATCTATTATGTTATGATCCCGAAGTAGAAATAAATCATTTACAGGTTCTAAAGGTCAATATGTGCAGTTTTCCGTGTTATTATCTTTGGGATGTGACAAAATATGACGTACAACCATTGAAAGGTGTCAAAGCTCAGCCTCACCTCGTGGATGTAAAAATGCCTCCCACCGATTTTATGCTTTCATGACATTTGGCAGAACCATAACGAGGTCTAATCACTACGTTTTTGTGTGACTGTTTCTGTGTGAACAAATTCCTAAGATATCCACGAAAAACTAAATGAATGTTAAAATACTAATTCTCTTTCACAGTTTATTTCTCTTCTGTTTTGTATTTAACACTCAACATTTTTGGAGTTTGGACGCCAAGCAGAGAAAAGCAGACACTTGATGACATCATCTTGTTGTAATGGGTAATTTTCCATTATTTGAATACACTTGTCTATAAATAAATGGAACATACTTAATAAGAGATATAACAGTGAATTAATAATATTCTTGTATATTTACTAAGAGACAATAATCATCATATTTAAGAAAAACCAAAGAGAAGTTGGCAAAAAAGCTTAAAATGTCTCAACTAATGTGAAAACTGATGTGTTTTCTCTTACATATCAACACTGTGCAGTGACATCCATTAAATAAAAAGATCATTATTATATAAAGACACAAACCACTGAGTTCAGTAGAAAGTTTTCTTACCATTCTTTGCTGGAGCCGAGGCAGAACACGCTCCGAGCAGAACCACCAGAAGAACTAGAGGAGACATTCTCCTGACGAAATCTGACCTCATAAAACAAACACAAATAAACTTTTAACCGCGGTTAATCCTCGAGGAAGTTCTCCGTGCTCGGCGCTCCTTTCCCAGACTCCGTCTGCTTCTGCCTCTGCTGCTGCTGCTGCTGAATATCATCATCATGGATGTATGCGGGCGGCTTTGTCTCCTCCCTGAAGTCCGGCCCCCGTCCACCAATCGGCTGCAGCCTGCAGAGCGCACAGAGGAATTCCTAACGTCTGATGTCAGCTTTCCCGTCACACTAATGTAACCAGGGGTCGGGGGCCCGGGCCACTGCGCCGAATGAACCAAAACAACCATTACTGCTATAAAAAGAGACACGATTAAGATAATTATATTTCATAGTTTCTCTCTCCAGTGACTGCCGACAGACAGACAGACAGATAGTTTTCTCTTCCCTTTTTGTGGGTGTGTGTCTTGTCTTGTTTTTCTGAGTTAACTACTTGCCTGCTCACCTTCACAGCATCAGCCATCTCCAATCAAGACACCTGCCAACAATCAGCCACTCCCACTCTCCCCTGGATATAAGCCCGGTTCAGTTCACCACTAAACATTGTCAGCTTACCTCTGTGGTAGTATTATATTCATTGGCACTGTGTTGTCATTGTGCTACTCTTACGTAAGTCCAGCTCAGCAAATCCACAGACAATATATTGTGCAACTATTTCTTGGGTCATGTTACCTGCATTGTAGGTCCGGCTAGACAGATACTTCATTTATCCTGCGGGATATGTGGTGTCCAGTAGTTTCATCACATATAGAGTGGAGGAATTACAGACAAAGACATAGATAAATATGATGTTAAATGACTGTAGCTTCCTGAGGAAACCCAGACGGCTCTGACCTTTTTTTGTGTCCAGTTTGTGAACCGCCTCTTCCCACTCCCTGTGGATGGTTACAGGCAGCAGACCTCCTGGGCCTCAAAAAATCCACCACCTTATCTTTGGTTTTAAATGCATTGATGAGAAGACGGGTTTTTTTTGTTTGTTTGTTTTTTTGCACCAGGAGACAACTTTCTTGTCCATCCCTGATACACCCAACAATTGCAACAAGAACTTCTGCATATGACATGGCTCTGTGCTGTAGAGGAAGTTGTATAGGTTCATTTTTTTGTTTCTTTCTCTCCTCAGTGGATGCAACAACTAAAAAGAAATCAAACGCTATGTGTTAATGAGAGGAGGTTCAGTAGCGATCCTGAGTTTTTGGGTGATATGTCATAGTGTGGAGTACTGTCGATGTACTGTAGGCTCTTCATGGGTTTAAGGAGGTTGTTTTTTACCATTAGGCCCCAAACAGTCACTACGTTTGACTGTCCTGATGATTCTCCCTTGACTTAACTTTGTTCAACGAAGCTGGATAATCAGTAATTTCTTGTTGTCAAAGTTAATAAATAGCGTCACGACTACATGGGTGTCATCGCAACGACACAATTCTACTTTCATTTCTAGTTTCATGTTTCCGATGTCCCACTACTGTTCCCACAGCCAATCAAAACTAGCCGGAGAGAAAAAAAACTAGACAGTGTCATTTTTTTATTGGTTTGTTTATTTTTGAGCTCAGGTTAAACTTGTGCCGTTATTGGTTGCCTTAAAACAAACTTTATTGTAAATATTATGAACGGTGCAGGGATGACGTAACGCGCATGCGCAGAACCACAAAGTAGCACTTTACGATGGGTAGCAGAAAATGACGGAATACCTGTTATTTAACCAGTTCGCGAGAAATGACGGATGAGCCACTGTCACAGAACTGTACCAGCGACCTTTTAAAACACCTGTTCTATGTATCCACCTCCGATTTTGAACATTTCTGTGCTATTCATAGCTAAAAACCGGCGTTTACCGCGATGCTGACAGTTCCTGAAACCATGAAAACGCGGCGGAAAAAAACGGCTTTCGCTATGAATCATGGGTAACATTCAGAATTCAGGAAACACGTTGGTACGAACAAAAAAAACTAAATAAAAGTATATTTTAGTAGATAAAACAGCAACGTATTAAAAAGAAATGAGGGAAATTATAATGACGTTACCACTCATGTATTTTTTCAGTGTTTGTAGTTAAATATAACTACAAATACAAATAAAATTTCAGGTCATGGGAACATCTTGATTATACTGGTTAGCCAAACATTTAAGTGTATTTTTTTTCTGTGTTTGTAGCGAAATATTCCAAAGTTTGTAGTTTAAGGATTTGTTTTAAAGGCATGTCATGGGAACATCCTGATTATACTGGTTAGCCAAACATTTTAAGCACTTTGAGCGACGGCGTGGAGCCCTCGGCCACCGTGACCCTGTCACCCGTCGTCCGTTCACATTTGTCCTGCTTCTTCCATCAACTTTGAGGACAAAATGTCCACTTCCTGACAAATCAAACCCCACCTCTTGCCCAGTGACAACGGGGATAGGCTCCAGGTCCTCTAGAGGGAACGCATCACTAAATGAATGAATATTAAGTAGAAACCAAAGCGACTCAACTCAAAGCCCCCCACAAACAACAAACATCCTGTTTGGATGTCCATTCTCACAGCTGTCACAGCTGTTTTGGAAGCACAAGAGAGACCCACACAATATTATGAAGGTGGTCATAATGTTACACCTGATTGGTGTAAATAGACCCTGTCATATTTTGTAAACAGTGTGACGTTTTTTTAAGGGGCGGGGCTTAGCTGGAGGCAAAACATCTCAAACACTCTAGGTTGTAAATGCCGGTTAGCATATTTCAACGGACGCATATTTTAGAGAATACAGAAATACACTCACTCTCCAAGACCGTGAGTGTTATTTATAGTTGACTCTGTCTGAGCTATATTCACTGACCCCTGCACTCTGACTCACTGGATGGATGATTTGACCAAAGGAGGACACAGAGGGGACAAAGTCTGGTCTGTCTTTATCAAGTGAAGCCTCTCCAACAAGTTACAAGTAAGTGGAACCACTGTGCAGGGTAACATAGTAAATGCAACTACTACTTGGACGCCCCTGAAACACACAACTAATGATGTATTAGCTGTTAGCTGTTAGCATTAGCATTTACATAACAAGAATTCCCTGTAATGGTGAATGAAGCAATGATTAACTTAACATAACTTCAGTCACAATTTATTCTAAGCCAGGCTGAAACCGCATCAGATATTAATCTTATGTGAGTGTGCGCATTGATGATTGTCTCACTTCATTCCTTTATTTTAATCTTTTCGGTTTTGGCCCCAAAAACACAACAAGACAACACTTAATGGCTGAAAGTGACAGTGTTTGTCCTCAAACTTTCCTGTTTTGCCTCCAGCTAACGTTGTGCTGTCACAGTGAGGTCACAGTGAAGGGGTCTATAGGGAAGTGTGTCTTTATTAAATTTAGAGTGTTTTACACTTGTTTCCATTTTTTTTTTTTGTGATAATTTGAGCTAAGTTCAGCAAAAATGTGTTTTTCAAAACATCACATTTTTCATTTAAAGTTTGGATTTCATGATTCTACATTGCTATGTGCGAGTGGTCTAAAGAGAAACACATCACAAAGACAAATATTTCTGTGAGGAAATGGGTTTAGTCTGGCTGTCTGTGAGCTCTGATACTGAGTCCCACTGGATATAAAGCTCCGGATGAGTGAGTCAGTGCTCCCTCCCCCTTCATGTGCCTCCCTCTGTGTCACTTTTGGTCACACAAAAACCGAAAGCAAGCATCACGTCTCTCTGTCTATGTGTGACAAACACTTGTTTCTCTGACCCCGTGTTATTAATTTACGTATTTATTTATTATTATTATTTCGACCTCACAGAAGCAGACACATCAAGGTTAAAATCTTCCATGACGTCAGGCGGTGGGAACTGGACAGGGAGGCGATTCCAATCTGAACGGCTGGTATATACAAACAAGTGAAAACAAACTCTCACAACATCGAACGACTCCCAGCGGGTCGAACTAAACGAGCCTTTTACATTTATTGAAAAACTGCTCATCTAGTTGGATTTTCTGGAACGGACCCTCCTCCCGTTTTATCTAATGGGATGTTTCCTCCTTTGCAAACGGTGCATCTCTGGGGACGGAGGGTGATACGCGTCAAGTAGATAAAAGTCGTATTTATTTAAGGCTGCGACCTCCTGTGTTCAATAAAAACACGCTTCTGGGGGAAGTTTTTGTTACATAATGTTTCATGCTCCACAGAATGAGAGAAAGAAAGAACATGGCCTTTATGGCTTTGTCAGAAAAGCAGTCTGAGAAAAAACACACAGTGTTTAGCATCCAACCATAATAAAAGAATGCAGAACGAAGTGTAGAGTAGAGGTCACGCCAGATGTTTTGTTCGCTATATCTCTGTCATCTCTGCAGCCAGTGTAGAGTAACGCAATATCCTCTTCCTTTTATTGTGCAGCTCTCCCTCGGGCCTTCTAAACAGTTGTGACTCAGCAGAGAATGGACAGAGACTCTGTTCCTGAAGAGTGTTAATGTGTGTGTCTGTGTCATTTTGCATCCTGCTGCTATTAAGGAGTGTCATTGCTCTGGGGGTGGTGGGATTGTTTGGTCCGGTCTGGTCTAAGTAACATCCACATGAATGAATATCAGGTCCAAAAGTTTCCCAGCAGGACAGTCTTATCACAGGATTTAGATGTTATTTACTTTGTTTAATTATCTTAGAATGAAAGTCTAACATCCCTTTTAATTCCGCTCTGGTTTCCAGCAATTACCCGTCTCTTTCGTCGCTAAATTGCTTGTCCCTCCACGTAGCCCCTCCCTCCCTCCCTCCCTTTGCCATCCTTCTTTGTGTCACCGGACAGGAAGTGCACGGCGGAAAACAAGAGCTGCGAGAGCAGAACAATGAGCAGAAAAGTTGCCTCAAAGCTCCGACGGCGACGATGCTCTGGAGGCTTTAAGCCACCGGCGGCTCCGTGAACCAGCAGCTAATTTAAGTTGTTCTCGTGAGAAGGAGTGCAGCTGGACACAGTCAGCTCGGCAGAGGTCACATCGCTCCTTGATCTGGGTGTTCCTAAAGCAACACCAGAGCATTCCTGCCTAAAGGAGGAGGCAGGATACAGTCTGTGGGAGATTAGCTCCAGAGAGAAGCCGCTGGCTCAGCTCCAGGGTCTGAGCTGCAATAATTTCATTCTAGTTGCTTTTGCTTCGAGACAGCGGGGCGTTAAACTGATGCTAAAACACAAATGTGAACATTTCACAGAAGTGAGCATTTGCCTCGGCTGCTCCACAGGGAAGAGCCACATACATCGTGATTGGTGTAGAGCCCCCGATTAGTTGCAAAGGTGGGATGTAACTGACTCACTTAAGTCCTCTTCATATTTGAATAGCTGTCAAATTGAATACGCTTCAGTTACTTTTTTAGAAATATATATATATTTATGTTTCCACTAAGTGCAAAAACATGTGTCTCCAAATTCTGTGTTTTCTGAATGTTTGTGATGAAATGAAGGAGAGAAAATACATCACCGCTAAAATGTAAACAGGTACGATTCTCTTGAGCTTAAGATGCAGTGAAACCAAACACAATAAATCAAACGTCTCACTTGGAAAATATGAAGCAAAGAATGTAACATATGCACACGGATGCACTTTAATATTTAGTCAAAGATGTCATATACAAAGATAAAACACCAAGCGAGAGGAACAACTTTACTGCACGGTAGTGATAAAATGTATAATTTGCCTGAGATATTTATCCTTAAGTAAAAGTTTTGACAGAGAGTAGTGGAATCTAGGTGTTTAAAATATGCACACACAGACAGAATAACACATTTTATCACCTGTGACTCTAAAAGCCAAAGGCAGACGTTGGATACAGACTGAAACGTTACCAAAAGGGGAACTTCATTTATGTTTGCTCGGTCATGAGGTGAAGAAACCTCCTGTGTTTCTGCTTCCTGTGAGAAAACATCCGTGAGTAAAAGGAAAATAGAACCAGATATTTAAGTGTGCGGTCGCAGAGGTTAAATACATGAGGACGACCTGCGACCGACATGTTAAACCAAGAGTTAATGATTTATTTAGTGTGTGTGTGTGTGTCTACCTCGTTGTTTGTGTTGATTAAAGGTTGCTGGTAGCGTTTTAGGGACAGAATAAAAGGTGCTTTCGCTGCTTGGCACAAACCTCCGGGATCCATGGCTGCACAGATCATGACAGAGATCCAGAGAACAAAACATCTGGCGTGATCTTAACGGAGCTGTCGGAGGCGCACACATCGAGACAAAGTCATCGCTTTGCAAGACAAAAATAAATCTCTAACACTGGCTCCTGCCGTCACAACTCGTAGCTAATGAAGACGTTGCTCAGCAGCAGTTTGATGAAAAAAAAACAAAACAAAAAAAAAAAACTGTGGTTAGTTCAGACTCAGACTAGATAGTGACTCTGTTTCTGGGATTGTATTTGATTGCTTATATTCGTTCTCTTATTATCTTATCACATGTAATATAGTATTAGTTAGGTACAAAGTGTTGCAACATGTTATTTTATTTTATAACTGTGTTCGCCTATTTTTCTTTTTGTATTTTTTATTATTTTTGTGTGTGCAAATAAGTTACTGTAACCAAGCCTTTTACCATGTGGATCCATTAAGTGGTTTAGACTTCTGTCAATGTCCAATGAGTAAATTTCAGGCTGGTATCGCCGATATCGATCCAATATCGATACTTAGTGTAAATACAAAATTTTAAAAAATAGCGTGTTTCAAAACATAGCTTCACAAAGAAGATAAAACATCAGAGTAATTTATTTATTTTTTTTATTTTAAGCTCATTTGTAGAGACAGGCGTGGTAACAGACAGCTACCTTTTCCTGCTGGATGTGGTTTTGGTTATTTCCACCTGTCATTGGTCTTTCCCCTTCCTGCTAAGTTGCCCGGTGTGGTCATCATGATCATCAGTGATGACAGTAAATGTTTTTCTCAGTTTCTCTTAAATGTCACAGTAGTGTAGACTGACATACAATGGAAATACTGCACAACTAATGTGAAGGAGATGTTTTTGTGCCAGTACAGACAAGATCAAACAACACTTATCATCTGGGGGTTCATCTGTTTTGTGTTAAGGTTGTGGTGACGATGATTCATTTTCTCAGCTTGTTGCTTATCATGAACATGTGCTGCAGCTGCTGCTGCTGCTGCGGTGGTGTGTTTCATGGCACAACAAAATTAGAAGGAAAGCTGATCAGGAAATGGTAAAAAAAGAAAAAGAATTAGCTTAAATTAGCTATTCAACTGTTGTTAGCATGCTAACCAGCTAGCACCATACTTGTCTCTTCATCCCAATTTGAGCCACATGATGGGCCAGTGGGTCAGCACAGACCTTATAAAGATCAACAGCGGAACAGCTCCTCAAAAGTGAAGCCTAAGCGAGCAGAGCTCTCCCTGGTGGCTGGGGGCTGCAGTACGGGTCAAAAAAAAGTATAAGTGCAGCGTATAATCCAACATTTCTGGTGGAGGTAGAGCGGAGCGTAGTATTAATTAAACTAAAACGTGAGTGAGTCTGGAGGAAGTGTGGTCGGGTCATCGATATCTCAAATTTGCAATATGGCACCGCCTTTATTTTCTAAGCTCTCACTCTAACTTTGGGAAAGAAAGGGACAATGCACATTAACAAACAGCACAGTGTACATGTAAATATGCCAAATTATAGCCTGAAGAGCAGTTTCCATCTGCGTGTTGGATGTAACAGCGAGTGGACGAGCAGGATGATGATAAAAGGAGCGAAAGAGAGAATTTAATAGTGATATAGAAGGTACATGTGTGTGCACCCTGTGCTATTACACATGATCACATATCTTGAAACGTCACCTCACCAAAGCTACCAGTAATGCAGAGGCCTGAAAGCTTAGTCGCTGGAGCAGGCTGAGGTTGTGTCGCTTAATCACCAGCTCTACGTGCATGTTATTTAATGGATCATGTTGGGAAACGAACCACAATTCTGTGCGTCATCACTACACCATCAGTTTCACGTCCTTGCTCTGCAGTTAGTAGTTAGTTACTAGTTATATTATACCTTTCTGTGCTTGCACACAACTTCACCTTTTGACTTGTTATTCCAATACGAATATATTTCCAAAACAGCGTTACCCGAGCCTTCTGGAAAAGTCGCCAAAAAAGGTTAAAAAAACAAGATTGAGGTGAAGTATTTGTGAGTAAATCTTTCAAAAATGTTTGTGAATCACCACAAGTCGCTTATATAACTGAGGCAGGAAGCGATGAAAGAGCATCAAGAGGAGGAGTAAATCATCCTAATTGTCCACTTATCTGAGGCATCAGCATCCGGCAATAACCGTTAGATACGTGTCTCGAGGGGGTGAAGAGATGCTCTGATAATTTCTTTCCTTCATCAAGTAAATTCCTGGAAACCTTCCATAATGAGGATCTTATGAGGCGTGAAGCAACTACAGAAATCCTAAAATGGAAAAAGTAGAAATGCCGCCCTCTTGTGGAGAAATGTTTAGTTTTTAGTATTAGTTGTTACAAAGTTATTAAACTGATGAAAGTTTAATAATCTACAGCAAATAACCTGAAACAGTTAGTAGATTTATTTTAATCATTATTAATCAATAATAATAACATCAATAATAATACAGTGGCTGACTCTGTTTAAGGTTGTTCAATGGACACATTCAGCAACAACAAGGCCAGAAAGTCTGGAAGGAATCATCATTTATTGTCCTTATGTGTAATGTAAAGCTAAAAGTTTGAATGGTAGCTCCGGGCTTAAGTAGTGCAAATATTTAAACAGTAGAAACCAGTAAAACCTCCTGAGACCCGACGTCCTCACATGGGGACATTATGTTTCAGGTTGGTTGCAGCTTATTTTGCTTCATTTACACCTGTTGTCCTCATAATTAGACACTTTTATCTGCCATCTACTGGTAGCGAAGGGTCAATACACTTGTTTATTTATGATTATTAGCTTTTCTAGTTTGATATGACGTGAAAATTTAACAAATTTAAAAGTACTCGTTTGAGGACGTTGGGATTTCATCATTTCCCATTCTGCTTTTGCCTTAAAATAAACTGTTTTATAATTTTTGGTTCACATCAGTGACTTAAATTGTAATATACAGTAAAACAACCCCCATATCCACATAATTTATTTCATAAACTACTTCCAGTTCCAGTTACTATGTTATTATTATGGGGTTATTTCCATATTACTGTGGCATTATTCACTCTAAATTTAGTATGATTTATTATTATTATTATTTTTATAAAACAGGTACTTTTCCAGTTTAAGATCTTGTTTTAAATTTCCCTGGAAGCCTCTTAAACTGTGTCTCTTTTCAGATGTTCGTTTCCACAGGTTAAAAGGTCAGTCATCCAGAATCTGCTCGATGCAGTGAAACCCCCGCAGTGACACATCCACCACCGGATGATGATGATGACTGGATTGCTCTAACTTTCTTTACTTCCCTTTATTTTGGTTTAAATTAGTTTTTCCCATCCAGCAAACAATTCTCTGTTAAACATAACGTATGTGTTCATTTTAAACTTCTTCTTCTTCTTCTTGGAGGATTCTATGGTAGAGACATGGAGTCGCTCTTACAGGAAACAGATGTTTGCTGCAGATGTAATGATCTCGTCAGAGCAGAGGAAGGAGGTGCATCGTGTGTTTTTCTGCAAACTTGAAGGTATAAACTTGATCAGAGCAGGGAGTCAATCGCAGAGGATCTGTAACAACAATCACAAAGCAGCGCGTCGCTGTTGATTCAGACGGCCACGGCTGCGTCTTTGTTCTCAGTTTGACTCCTGCGCGGTGTGTTTGTGGTGGGACGCCGCAGGAGAGAAGTGCGTAACTGGATGTCAGCCTTCGTGCTGCGTTTTGAGACCGAGCAGATGCTCATGAGGACAAAAAACCTAAACAAAAACCCACGTCCTCCAGATATCTGTCTGAGCAGATCAGATAAAAACAAGGACGTGTGGGTGATGATCTTATAACTTGCAGTAATTTAAGACTAATACAGTTTCCTGTGGGTGTAAAACATTTAAAAAAAAAAAAAAAAATTAATTAAAACACATGTTAGTCATCAAAACGGCTGAAATATCCACTTCCTTAGTACTTTATGGACTTTAATAAAAGCATCTCTGTGTTAAAGTTCAGATAAGAAAACAGGGGAAGTAAAGACTAAACAAAACTTACACATACTCTGACTCTCTTATCATCCTCACACAGGCATTTCCTACTTCAACCATGAGACCATTTTTTGTTTTTTTTCTGAGTATTACCTCACATCAAACATCATTTCCCACTGGGGGCGACATGTAATAAGTCAGTGTGGGTGGGGGTTCTGTCAGACAACTTATTTAAATAAAATATCTTTTCAGGCTTCACATACATAAACGTTGGACAGAGATTTTAGTGTGAAGCCTGAACGCTGCATGCTTAAACAGAAACCACCGCGACACCACATTCCTGTTTAGCTGAGCAGATGTCATGGTTTCTTTTTTTTTTTTTTTTTTTTTTTTTTTTGGGGTGGAGGGGGGTTGTGTTTCCAGTGAAGTGACACCCAGAAGCAGCAACAGACAGACAGACAGAGAGATAGACTGTGACACCACACAGTAGTGACATGTGAAGCTGAATAGACAGAATAAAACAGATTTAACAGAGACATTTGAGAAGAGACGTTTAAGAAGAAATGGGGAAAGTTCTTCTCCTCGTTGTCGTTCTGGTTCTACTGACGGGCGCGACGCTTCAAGATGATGGTAAGAGGCTGTTTCATGTTCGTTCATGTTACTTTGACGCTCTTGCGAAACACTTGTGGGGATTTACAGTCCATGGGAAAATTTTGTAGTAGACAAAAATACTTTGTAGGCGTTGGTTTATATTCTTCTGTTATGGCTTTTGGTTTTAATTTAACAGATGAGACTTGATTTTTAAGATAGGACTTTACAGGTTTTAGTAGATTTACAGAACAATAGTTAACATCAGTTCTTATGAAGTACAAAGTTATTCAAAAGTTGGCTTTTTGTCCACATACAGTAATTAAATTATTAAATTATTTCTGTGTTACTTTTGTTATACTATGTTTTATTTCATGTTTGGTTTGGGGACTGTTGGTTATAAAATAAAATAAGAACGTTAAATGGACTTGGACAGATCTTATCAGTCACAGTAGCTCAGTTTCACATAAAAAGATAAATTAATAAAGATTAAATTAAGTAAATAAATGTAATTAAATGAGGATTAAAATGAAATGAAACTTTTGGACTTAGACTTATATATATATATATATATATATGTAAATGAAATGAAATGAAATTAAATCTGATAAAATTAAATATAATATAATAAATATAAATATAATAAAATTTGACTAAGATCAACTGGACTTGTAGAATTTGCTTAAAGACGTGTGGTTTAAATGGAAAAACGCTGTGGGTGAAACCCACCGACTAAGATACTGGTAGCTGCCATCCATAGGATGCACAGTCCCCTCCCTCTTAATGACAGTTAAGTGCTCAGCCATTATGGAGATAGTGGCCCCTACTTCTGGTCCGTTTTACGTACAGCGTTTTCGCATTTAAACCTCAACTTCCCACTTCTCTCTCAGGGATGAGAAGCGAAATATCAACGTCTTTAGGGCTTTGACTGAGAACCAGACACACAGGAGAAATTGCTCGGTCTCAGTAGCTCAGTTGCACTTAAAACGATAAATATATATATGTGGTAAAAATAAATAAATAAAAAATAAAGATTAAATTAAATTTGAAATAAAACAGAATAAAACTTTCGGACCTAGATCCCAAACTGAGAAGATGATTGTAATGTTATGCCTGATTGGTGTATTTTGAATCAAATTAACACAAATTTTTGTATTTTCTTGTTTGTTCATTTGTTTTTTAGGCCACAGTAAGAAAGCAAGGCCCAGAACATTTTTTGGGGACCTAGTCACTGTGGCTAAACCCGACCTCAATGGGACCCAGGCTCCCTTTTCCAGTTCTCACCCTCCAGCCCTGGAGCTGCAGCACAACAGCACCGCGGCGTACCTCCAGGGCGCCCTGAGCACCCGGGTCATCCCCATTATTTACATACTGATTGTTACTTTCGGGATCCCCGCCAACGTTGGCATCCTGTGCCTGCTGGCCACCAAAATACGAAAGGTGTCCTCGGCCATCCTCTACTGCAGCCTGGCCGTCTCCGACCTCCTCCTCCTCCTCTCCCTGCTATTCAAGACTCACTACCATCTCCTTGGCAACAACTGGGTCCTCGGCGAGGCCGCCTGCAGGGTGGTCACGGCCTGTTTCTATGGCAACCTCTACTGCTCGGCCCTGACGCTGGCCTGCATCAGCATCAAGCGCTACCTCGCCGTCGTGTACCCGTTCACGTACAAGAGCTTCCCCAAGAGGACGTGCACCACCTGGGTCAGCCTGGCCGTGTGGGCGTTGTTTGTGGCCGCCATCATCCCCGAGCTCGTCACCCAGCAGACCTACTTGCTCCCCCAGCTCAACCGAACCACCTGCCACGACGTCCTGGCCCTGAAGAGGGACACCTACCAATACCTGCTCTCCTACAACGTGGTCCTCGGCGTCCTCGGGCTCCTGATGCCGCTGGTGGTCGCGACCGTGTGCTTCTCCCGGATCATCTGCGAGCTCAGCCGATCCCACCGCGACTGGACCATGTACATCCGGACCAGCTCCCTGGTGTTCGGCATCTTCCTGGTGTGCTTCATCCCCGCCGGGGTCCTGCACTTGGTCCACTACGCGCAGCTGTTTGCGGACGGAACGCAAAGCGTGTACATATACTTTAACGTGGCCGTGTGCTTGTGCTGCCTCCACGCCTGTCTGGACCCCTTCCTCTTCGTCTTCATGTCCAGGTCTTCAGGCAACAGGCTTCACCTCACCACATCCAAGGGCAAGAGCCTGAGCGTTTCCATCTGAAAAGGACCCAGCTGTTACCCAAACCCTGGTTCTCGGTCTGATTTTTGTAGCTGACGAGGAAGGAAAGTTGTTTTTTTTTTTAAATTTGGAGCTGGAATCCAAACCTTTGCTGCATTGGCTTTGTGTATAGTTACAGTTTCTAATATAGCATTTATTTTGTATATTTGTAAATCATATGCTTTAGTCTTTTCAGAAACAATTATACAGCAAGTAATAATAATAATAATATAAATATGAGCCAGTATACTTGATAATAAATAATGTGAAGTGTTTGTGTATATAGAGCTGCGCATCGCTGCCTGTTTTATTCTCACTGTATGAAGTACACTGTCATGAGGTTGGCATTTCCTGAAACCTGTCCTGTGAGATCATAGAGAGTGACACCCACCACACCGCAGCATGACACCAAACCAGAAAAAGAAAAAAAGGAAGCGCCTTATTAGTTCAGCAGTTTGTCGAGAAATTATTTAAAGACATACCTTAAAGGCTAAATATGTGTCAAAGGGAAGTGCATTGAAGGAAATGATGCCGCTGTTTGAAAAATAAAATATGTGTACATGCAGGAGGTGTCACTTCCTCTCACATGTTAAGAGCTAAACGAGGGTACAACAGAACACCCAGCAATGTTAACCTTTCTTCAGTTTACTACACACACTTGGTTTGTTTGTTACAGCTAGTCGGGCTCTTAGCTGATGCTAGCGCTAGTGGACGTATTATTTTATCCCACAGCTGCTACTTGTTGCCGCCGCAGTTCAGTCAAAGCAACTTGGCACAAACGCTGGTTTTCCAGAAGTTAAATGATGAAATCAGTACTTGAGAGAAAGTGGAACGCCGGACTTGATGCATTTGTGCTTGACGTTGTCGTCGTGCTCCGTTTTTCCAAGAGGTGATTCAGTCTCTTCCAGTAATAATTTCATCCCCCCGTTGGATTTCATCACTCTTGTGAAAGGTGGTGAACTTGTCTTTTTCCCGTTTCCGAGTTGAGTAAGATCAACGTATGTGCCTGCAGGCATGTTCTGTTACACACGACATGCAACAGTATCACTCAGTTCACCCTCAAAAACATGAAGGTTCAAATTGGAACAAAAACTGATTCTTTGCATTGATGCCATAAGGGGAACCTTTTAAAGTTCTTCAAGGAACCCTTTGGGGTATGCATGTGAAGTCGCCATCAAAAAGTGCCAGTTGAGCATGGAGATTATCAGCGTTAGCTTTAATAGCATCTAAATTGTGAAATTAATGGGGAAGCGCTGTTGTGCAACTGACCGCAGTCAGAGATATATTTTTACAGATATCTTCCAAAGAGAAGAGAAGAAACAAGTGGAATATGTATTTTTTGATGAAGTCATACCTTAAGTTGACGGTACTTCTTACGTTCTGGAGGGCTGTCAGATAAGCTTGTAGTTGATGTTGTTTTGATTCCAACAATAAATAACAATAAAACAATAAACTGAATATTTGTGATCCCTCCTCGTCATCCTTTTAACGCTACAGTATTTTATGGCTAACGTTACTTCTCAGTAAAGCTCTTAGCGTTAGCATCTTTTATTTAGTTACATTTAAATAACCTAAAACTAACTGAAACTGACTGAAACTGAGGCTAATCCACTTTCCAAATCCATACTAGTTCATAAGGATCATTGCTGAGTCCAATTGTCCTTAATTTGATCTGATAATCCACACTTTTCCTGGTTTCTCTGTATTTACTGATGCATTTCACCATGTTTTTGCCACTCAGGGGGGTGAAAACACAAATAAAACCCCAAGCAATTGTATGGGAGCGTGATGAAAATGCAAATTCGGCAAATAAATCATTTAGTGCTTCTACTAACCTCACCGCTTCAAGATAGCGACACAAACGGTTCGATCAGTTGAGTGTGCGACAAAACTCAGAGAGCTAGAGGCCAAAGAGTCGCGAAAATAACATTTGTAAAATCATAAAGTATGTCTAACCTTTGCTGTATTGTGATTAAAAGTTATATTCCAGATCCATGGCTTATCCTATGACTCTATGTCAGTTTGCAATGAATCTGGAAGCTCCCGTGTGTTTAGGTTGGAGTGTAGGGTCGCTGACCATGTGCCATCGTTGTGTTTACTTCACTCTGGATCATCATTGGTGGTTACTACGGTATATCTGGGCGTGGCTTTCGATTCTCTAGACTCTAATTGGTATATAGAGGTGTAAATCATTAAAATTGACCAATTGATTGTCGAGATATTCTCCTTTGAGTTTTGCCGAAGGTGGGTGTTACATGTCTAAGTAACATCCACAGTGACCAAATGTTTCCCAGCAGAACATTAAGTTGTCACAAGATGGTTTAAATGGTATTTACTTCTCCTGTCAGTGGACATAATGTTGTGGCTGATCGGTGTATGTCTGTAAAGGTTGTTTGCTGAGATTCAGTTTGATCCGGTGTAATTTCCTTCCCCTTTTTGTTTGCAGAAATATCTGATCCATTGTCCAATTTAAGTTATTTTTACGCTTAAGATTTGGCACAGTTTGTAATATAATAACCTTTTAATACACATTAAAGAATAAACCAGTGGTTTCCAACCTTTGTAGCGTAGCCAGGGTCATATTTCAAACCAAACTGCAATATTTCCATTTATTTAATCCTAAAAAATAATTGTTTATTGTTTATTTGATTCCCATTAGTTGTCACCATGGTGATGACTATTCTTCCTTGGGTCCCTAAAAAGCAAGACAAATAACAGTTCTTATACAGTGTTCCCGAAATAGACATACATTCATTAAGAGCTGTCTCCGGACAAGTTTAAACTAAAAAACTTAAAAAACATCCACATTGTCCAATGTTTGAAACACTATTACTCATCTTACTGACTTTATTCTTTATATGTATAGACCAAGATAATGTTTCATCTATAGTAATGCCCAACAATTTGGCACCATGTAATGAGAGGACCAACTAATCAGACTGAAGCGAGTAGTTAGACCAGGGGTCGGCAACCCGCGGCTCCGGAGCCGCATGCGGCTCCTTCGTTCCTCTGTTGCGGCTCTTTGCAGCGAGCGGTGCGGAGGAAGGACGCTGATCAAAGCCGTTCACTTTTTTTTTTTACGCTAACTGCCTCAGAATATAATTAATTCAAATGTATTTTTATTTTAGTGCGTTAGTTTTTTAAATATAATTCTAAATTTGAATTGATGGTGATCTTTTAACATTAAAATAAAATGTATTTCATTTTTTGTCGCTCAAAATATACGTCACAACCGACGACGTGCGACACCCCCCTGCAGGTCCAGCCCGCTGTTTATTGGACTTTTCGACCCCAGGTAAGACAACCACGGATAAATCCCTGTTATGTTACATAAATGCAATTTTGTTTTTTCTGTAGCAGTGTTTTCTTTTCTGTGGGAAACGGGTCCAAATGGCTCTTTCTGACCCATGAGTTAGACCCAAGCACAAATACACATTGTTGTAGAAACATTTAACTTTAACTTGTTTGCCGTAACCCAATCAGAAATCAGTGTTAGCTCATATTGAAGTGTCTTATTAAATTGTTCAGAGCTGCTAGCAGATGTAAAGATGACATATCATTTAAAACCACACTGAAGCGTCTCTATATCTGGAAAAAAAAAGCACCATTAAACCTAACACACAGTCTCCTGTCAGTCATATAACTTCTCATAAAATGAATCACAGAGTTTTTAAAACCAGAGGCTGCAAGATTCAAAAGTAACAGTTCAAGGTCAGTCGGATCAAAGGCTGGAAATCAGCATATTATTTATTTCAAAGTAAAGCTAAATTCAGTTTGCTTTGTGCAGGTAACACACTTATTGGCCTCCTGTTATGCCCTGTAAGTGGCTCTCTGCAGTTTTTTGGCAGAGGAGTAACTTTTGCAATCTTCCATAGAGTTTGATAAATAGATTCTTTATTAACATAAATAGAAAATATGACATAGTCATAGTCTGCTGCAAGCTTTAGAAGTTTCCCATCTAAATTATCCAACCTGCAAAGGTTTGTCACACTTAATTGTAAAAAGAAGTTTTTCCACATCTACCTTTCGAAAAGTTTTAATTCAAAGCAACAATCTTTATTAAACATGATTTCTTATATTATTCAATGTATCTTAACAAAAAATAAAGGATTAGAGACTTTTACTTCAATACTTTAACTAAATTTTGCTTCCAATACTTTTACTTGATGGGTGTATTTTTTGCATTGTTGTACTTTTACCTGAGGGTGAAAGGATGTGAAGGTGGTTTTGGTTCGTTTTGTATAAATGGCGCCCTCTGCTGGCAGGAGTGGAAACAGACACAGTTGAAGCAAAACCCCACAGCTGTTCAAATGAAACTCTTTATTCAGGATGTAGACACCAGCATTCACTTGAGCCTTTTCTTATCAAAATAAATCATATCAAGGACAGGTAACTGTTTTGTTTTGTTTAGTTTTTTTGTTATTTTTTGTTTTTTTAAACACACATCTCCACGTATAGTTTCACAGCAGAGGTTTTCAAATCTGCGATGATTAGTTCGAACCGGAATCCCTCCCACCAGGGGGCAGAGTCGACCACCTCTGCTGGACAACATCCTATATAACATACAGTCATCTCACCACTAGCATGCCCTTTCACAATGACCCGGGAGTCAACGCAGTATAACGAAAAACCTGTCCACGACAAAATCTGACAACACATGAGAATGACACATTCACCTTTAGACCCCGGGAATCACACCTGTTTAGGTTAGCCCCACCCACCACCACCACCGCCAGCCCGCGAGTCAACAGTGAAGACACAGACGTGGGAAGAAGCGCACACACGACAGAGAGAAGGACTTCAGTAACAAACATGCAGGATTTCATTTTGGAAACAGTGATGTTTGCGGAGGAGGAGGAAGAGGAGGAGATAGAGCACCAAACACAGGGAAGCAGATCAGTCGTGAAAAACAAAAAACAAAACAAAATATCGTCTTTAAAAGGAAAACGCTGCACGCGGGAGGTCATTTCACACCAAATAAGAAACAGAAACGTCATGGTGTCGTCAAAGCGGACTGGAAGGATGATTATTTGCTATCATCAAACGCACATCGGACCAGTTTATTAACTACTTGACGCATTTTAGCACTGATGTCGCAGCAGCAGGAATACAATTCATTAAGGTTTTTTAGAGGAGTCTGTTTACCCAAGTCACACAAAAACTGATTCCTTTCTTTCTTTCTTTTTTATTTTTTGGCTTATCTTATAACGTAGACAGTTCTATTTGGCTGGATGTCCTCAGTACAGTGGAGGCAGATGTACTTTCAGTTTGAGGCATTCGGAGCTGAAAGGGGTAATTTGTGAAACTGTCAGACTGACGTATGCGCTGCCACATTCCCTGTTTAATGCAGAGATCCATCCTTAAACACAGCTTGTTTTTTCTGGTTTAGTTTGCTCAGATTTGTATAAAAACTTGTGCAAACAGCCCCGTTCTGCTCAGGATGAATGTGAGGTTAAATCTGCAGAAGTCGTGAGAAGAGCACTGCTCCAACAGATCAGTGAGCTGACGATTAACGTAGGAGGGTGTCACATTAAAGGCTAACACCTTCAGAAATGCAGAAGTGTTTCTCTGATGTCTAGCGGACACTAGCTAAGGGAGTTTCTGGCGGGTAACACCCGCAGATGTTTCCATCGGTCCTTTAGAACAGACACTTTGAAGATCTTCAAGAAACAGATCCATATTTATGTGTAATGTTTAAGGTGTAGTGTGAAGTGTGGGGACGAGGTAGCAATGAAGAAAAAAGTGTGTGTGCAAGTGTCAGACGTGCTAACCAGCTAAATAGTGTGTAGATAAGTTCAGGGCTACTGCACCAGCTATTGTTACGGCCACGGTTCCTGTTCTCTGAAAAGACTGTTAATAAAGACGTATCCAGACATTAGCGTATAACCAGCTAACCTACGAGCTGCACGCTACCAACTATGGCTCAGAGCTAATTAGGTTTAGGTAACAATGGCACATTATTGCACCCTATTTACCCTTCCTATAGTGTTTATTTATTTCTGTACATGTGTAAATCTTGTGTCAGTAAAGTCAATTCCACTCCAGTAGAATTTATTTAACGTTCTTGGATTTTTACAAAAAGATTTTACAAAAAGTAAAGTTCGCATAGATTCATTTACTGCCTCTATCGTGCCTCGGACCTCACTGAAAACTTCCAGCTACGATGAACCAGTCAAGCCAAACCAGGTGTGGAGAGCTGAAAAGGCCGAACACCTGGCTATCAAATAAGCTAACGCGTTGTATTTAATAAGCTAATGTAAAGGTTTGAACTGTCCGGTCGTAGATGTTGTCTCTCAGCTTCAACTCCTTCCACCTTCAAGGATGTAAAGTTACCAGCTGGATTCAAAGCAAAGATATCCTCGGATATTTGTTGTAGTTTTCCTTATATACAGTAAACTTGCTAACTTCACCACAAGCCCTTAAATATTGGACCCCAGGCGACTTAAAATACCTGCAATATGTGCATGAGCTTGTACTGTACTTTTGTGTAAAATGAGCACATGTTTTCATGCTAAACTAAAATAGCACTAGGCTAACGTTATTAGCCGCCTGATTTGCCTCCATTTGCACTGAGACCTGAAATCTTTTCAGGAGAAACGTTTCCTGGGATCTGGGTGAACAGACCCTTCACACATGGCTTTTAATTTCAATTTCTTACATGAATCCAAACTCTGTTTTCAGTAAACCATGAAAATAAAAGGGTATGACACACACACACACTCATACATACAGTGCAGTATCAAGAGATAAGGAACCAAATAAATAAATAAATAAATAGCAATACACAGCAAAGCTTCCAGCGAGGTTTGGAAGAGGACATGGAGACAGAGAGAGGCACGACATTTCAGAAAGGCCTTTGAGTTTTTTTGGAGGGTGCAGCAGCAGCAGCAGCAACAAGGCAGGAGGAGATAAACAGGACAAGACAAGCAGGACAATGAGACGGATAAGAGAGGAGAAAAAACAAAAAGGGGGGAAAAAGCATATTCGGATACCATCAGAAGTTTCCTGCAGTATAAATTCTTCTTAGAGTAGTTGCAACGGAGAGCAGCAAAGCCCTTCACGAGACGAATACAGACACGAGAGAGGAAGCATTCAGACAAATAAAGAAAAAAATAAAAGAAACAGGATTCCAATCCCAAAAGTCTCTTACTGTAAAAAGCAGAAAATGTAAACTTCTTTTTCACGTTAGAAATGTAGCTGCTGAAGTCGCCAGTTTTGACTAAACTACTGTACCGTTATCGATTCTTTATTTTTATTTATTTATTTATTCATTTATTTATTTTCTATGGCCTCTGCATTTTTGCAAATTGCAGCAAAAGGCTTAAATATCGTCAACCTTTAGTGGAATACAGGCGGAAGAGTTTAGGAACAAATGTAGCTTCAATTCCTGATCTAAATAAAAAAAAAATGTAGCCTAAATACGAAGCAGCGGGAAAGCTAGCTGGTTAGCTTAGCTCAGCTTAGCGTAGCCTGGAAAATGTCGAAATCAATTTCATTGTTGGTCAAATTTTTCCACAAATTTAAGTATAAAAACAACATGATGTAGTTTTAAAGACAGTATTTAATTTTTTGCAACCGGTCCTTTTAGGAGCTAGCAAAGCTGGCTATATTTGCATTTATGCTAAGCTAACTGGTGGTAGCTTCAAATACACGTAGCACCTAAAACGTCAAACTATTTTTTCCTATTAATCTGAATTTAGACAGACTGTGGGATTTGGTAAAAGAAAAGGTTGTTGGAAGTCCAAGCCTTTTGCAGCTTTGCTCGTGCATTAGTGAGTTGCATGTGTGAAACAGCCCATGGTATTAAACGAGCTGTCGATTTACAGGGAGTTCTGTCACCGCTCATAATCCCCTGGGACGTTTGTGATGTTTGATATTCCACATTAGCCTCCTCTGTACATCTACAGCTCCGTAAAAACTGCATTTCACTGTAATTTACAAGGTATTTGACTAAGAAGTAACAGGAAAACCCTTTATCTGACGCGTATTTGTTTGCTCGCGGTCAATAATTTATCAAATAATAAACATTAGATTGCCTAATCCTACTCCATAAACGAGTCGTTTGTCAGTGCGCTGAGTAAATACCTCGTAAACCACAAACTGAGGTTTACATGAGGACATTGGCTCGCGTGTCTGGCAGTCGGAGCCCCACCAGCCCACCGCCAACCAACACGGCCGACGCCAGCAGGATGGGAATGGCCTTGGTGATGCCAACCAGCGAGCCAAAGATCAGGTTGCCCAGCACGGCCGCCAGCTTACACATGGCATTACAGAAGCCAAACCCTGTGCCCCTGAGGAAAGAGAAGATAGTAGGTGGATAAACAAATATCTGGATATAGGAAAAATGGCTGGAGCGCTACTGGTGTCCCTCAAACTAATGGTGCACTGGAAAAGGGAACTACTGGCTGAAGGAGAATGGAAAACTCATGCAAATTAAAGGCACAAAATATCCAGGTGTATTAGAACATGCACTGTTTTCTTTTCAGTCTCTAGGGGCATAAGTGAGTGTGCAGTATAATTAGAGAGAGTCTGTCCAACCAGGAAATGGAGCGTCTGATCTATCCCTCTATGCTGATTGGTTCTGAGCTGGTCATGTGTTTCACGGGCGCCATGTTAGATACATCTAACCAATATTCACCCATAGAGAAGCGGCAATAACAGAGAATAAAGTTGGATTAAAAGCTAAAATATGGGGGAAACTCCACTGTTTCCGTAGTGAACAAAAACAGAGAAAGTTATGGAGCAGAAGATTAAAAGGAAGAACTGGATGTCAACTGGTTTTTCCCTGTTATGTGATGAGGTAAATGTCAATGTCTCTTTGTCGTTTGTTAAGATTTTATATAGAAAAATAAAGTCGCACCATCATTAATGTGAACCTTGATCTCAAAAACACCACTTTACAAATGAATGAAGTTTGAAGTTAGCCTTAGCCTAGCCTTATGCTAGCCTTATGCTAACTAGTTATCTAGACTAAAGGATTAGAAAAATAGCAGCTAGCGTCATATATACTGTGAAACCCATGTGTTCATGTAATTTATGTCCATGTAGACAGACACATTTAACTGACATGTAACTTTACCTCAGTTACTACTAAGTTTTTATGGCTAGCGTGCTAATGCTATAATGATAATACTAAATATAAAATATTTAAAATTCAGAAGACGCTAGGATATTTAAGTCAGGTGTGCAGTACTACTCTCTCTGACCTTTATTGACGTCACACAAAAGTCATCCTGACAGAAAGAAATAAAATCTACTTTAGAAGGTAAACATGAAACTACATTTCTTGTTCACACTGAGTCGAAACGTGTAGGTGTTTGCATGACTTTTCCATTTTCCTACAAATATCCGAATATATTTGAAATTTTATTCCTCAGAAAATTGCGAGACTAGTTGCACCCCTATTCGATGCGTCCTTTGTCCAGATGAGTTCAGCCCTCACCTCCTGTCTGTCGGGTACAACTCGGCGGTGACCACGTCCAGCGAGTTCCAGGCAGAGATGCTGAGGCCGTTGTAGAGACATAGCATGAAGATCATCATCGACTCGCTGGTGCCGAACCAAAGGAAGAAGCAACTGATGCCCGACAGCACCATGGAGCCTCCTGCAGGACAAGGCATCAGGTCTTAGACACAAGAGAAGCTCATGTACGTCAGCAGAGGTCCCCAAACAAAGACAAAGTCAGACCTAGCATGCTGAGGCGCCCTATTTTGTCCATGAGGAGGGCAGAGACGATGTTGCCAGGCAGCACGGCCAGCGTTCCCAGGAAGTTGACGAAGTAGACCCAGTAGGCGCTGTAGTCGTCGTCGAACGTCATCTGACAGCCCGTCTTGTTGTGGTGGAAGGAGCTGTTGATCACTCTCGAATTCGTTAGCTTGGCGTCGTCAATATCTGGAGACAAAGAGACAAGAGCGCAGGTTTCAGTTAAGATTACAATTAAGATCTAAGATTTGATCATATTTATACACTTTACACTATAGTATGGGACATTTTGAGCCAATTCAAACCCAATGAAAAGACATCTTAAACTTTTTTTTTGGCCCAAAACATGTTAATGTTCCCTCCTAAACAGACATTGTTTTTCCATGAGTTGAATTATGAAATCAGTAGTGGAAAGAAAGAGAAAAGCTCTACTCGATGCCTTAAAGCTTTGCTTTACATTGTCGTCGTGCTCCATTTTTCGAGCAGTGATTCAGTCTCTTCCAGTAATAACCCCACACCCATTGAAATTCTTCACTTTTCCAGCTAAGTTGAGTAAGATTGTGCGGGGGTGAGGGTGGGGTTGGTCTGGTCTGGTCTAGTCTAGTCTAGGTGTAACATCCACATGTATGAATGCCAGGTCCACGTGTAATTTTAACACTTTTGTCTTTGCGTAAACTGAACAATCAATAAATTATTGCCTCCCATCTTTATGCTAAGCTAACTAGCTCCGAGCTCTGATCCACCTCTGCATCTAACTACAAGAAAACAAGTGCATTTCCTCAATTGATTGATTTCAGTGACATTTTCTTATATTTTTTTTTAATTTATGAATTAACCCTACTCAACTATAGGATATTGTCACACTACATGTACAACCGCTCTCTACAAACACATTGCTGGGGGCAAAGAGACTTCATTTCCCATGGGGCACCACCAGCAAACCCAACGAGCCCTTACAGCTTCTGTGTTCAGCGATTTTCCTTTGTGTGCTGGAGGGATTCGTTCTTTCCAATCTCCCCCCTGGTCTGATTCAGCTCCTGTTCTCTTAGATGGAAACGCCTCTGCTGCTTTTTTCCCTTTTTCCTCCTGCTCACGTCTTTGTCAGACGCAAATCGTCTGGACTGCACTTTTACAAGAAAGGCAGGAAATGATACGATATGATATGAATGCAGGTTTCAGTTTCTTTGTTACAACAAAGTATTTGTGCTCAGATGCTCAGATAATCATGTTTATATGATCTGAATCGTCATGCATCACTTCGGGAGAATTTGTTAGAAGCTGCTCATGCATGACCTTTTTTCTTTTTTTTTTGTTAGATTCAGTGACTGATAGTTGACAAACGCATCCTGTGCTGGTGCGGAGGGGCTTAAGCAGTAATTTTAGAGACATAAAGCAAAGCCATAAATGCTCAAAGTCGTTCTTCCTCCTCGGAGCCGGAGGCCTGGACCAAAATGAAAGTGTCAGACAAAGAGACAAAAAGCGAGACGAATGTGTGCGGCACCTACATAGGATGTAGATAAAGGAAGGAAACCCCCCTCAGATCAGAGCCAGACTCACCCGTGTTGTAGAAGAAGGAGTCCACAAAGGTGCAGTTTTTGAAGGAGGATCCCACCGAGGAGACGTCCTCGAAGTAGCAGTTGAGGAAGGATGAGTCGATGAATGTGACGGACTTGATCTTCATGCTGATAAACCTGAGGACAGATGAAGGCAGATATAGGACGGGAAGGGAAGAAGGTTTAACTGTCTCTAAAGGCTCTTTTAAAGTACTAGGGGGACATGGATGCCATAACCTACGCATGTAGACGACGCCGTTGTGAGTCATTTATACTTGAGCCTCATCAGTCAGACTCTGTAATAACACCACCCAAACACTGGTTGGCGCTGTGTCATTTTTGCCAGTTTTAGTTTCTACTTCCTGCTTCGATTTCAACAATTGCTGCATTTCCTTTACCTCTAGACATGCGCAAACCCTAAATATCGCAATTAAAAACTGGTAATGGGAACATGCATTTCGAAAAAAAATTAAAATATCTAAACTTAAAGCACTTTTACGTTCTCATGAGGTGGTTTTTCAGACGTATCGATATAAAAGTTTGACTCAGGGGGTCATGTGATCAGTTCATTTGAAGTTCATCTTCCTCGAAGTGATGAAAATGTAGGAGAATTATGTGAATTATGTGAAGTCTGAGAGATGAAGCCATACGAAGTGTAAAAAACTGCAGTTCATCTAGTGGCCACTTGAGGCTCCAACAGGGAGCAAATCCCCATAGACCCCCATGTTATGAAACAGCGTTATTAAACATGTTTACAGCCTGGTACAAAAAACAGTTTTGGTTTGGTTTCACTTATTTCACTATTCATGACGACTGTATGAATTTATTTCTAACTCATTTGTTTATTTTTTATTATGGTTTAAAATTCTGCGTAATTAATGGTGTTCCCGCTTTGAGTGACAGGTGGGCGGGTCTCAAACGGCAGGCTGCGTTAGCTCCGCCCCAACATGACCTCCATGTTCATATGTGGAGTATCCAAGTGTCATCCAACATGGCGTCTGCAGGCTCCGCCCACTTCAGGCTTCATTTTCAAGGTTCAGAATCCAGTGGATGACGTCACGATGGGTTTGTCCATAGTTTATACAGTAAATGGACTTTACGAGAGTAACAGCTGATTCGCAAAAAACGCCTTTCAATGGAATCACGTACAAAGCGCAGTTGGAAATATCCTTCGCCGAAGTCGAGTTGACAAATGTTTGTAGCTTCAAACCTCTTCAGTTAACATTTCCTCCACATGTTCCATCTTTATTGATCCCAAACAATCGATTCGAAAGTTGCAGAGATGGAGAAACATGCTACTACCAAGCAAACCAATCACAGCTTCAGTGATGTGTAGTTACATTTCTGCAGCGTTAGGGTCTATGTAGGGTCTGGATTGTTAGCGTCACATCACCATTCTATGTGAATGCACGCACAGCAAAGGAAAGAAAACTGTGTGAAACCTTGCAGCTTAAAATAAATGTACATCTTAGATTTAAGGAAGGATGGCAATGATCCATCTTACTCCCCCAGAGGAATAACTAATAAGCTTCAAGCTTTCTCTCCAGCACGTCTAACAGGACGGGGCTCGTCACTTGGTTATTTCCAACCGTCTGGGTGATCTGTTGCACGTCGTGCAGTGCTGATGCAGAAGGTCTTGATTTCATCTATTAATAAATGCTGCCTGGTCTTTGGCGAGAATAGAAAAAAAAAAAAAAAGAAGAAGTAGAAGAACAGTGAATCAGTGTGTCCTTTGTGAAAGTGAGAGAACACCAGATGAGGGTGTGGGTGAAAGAGAGCCATAGATAAGTGTTTTAATTTCCTGGTGGTGGTTGGAGATAAAGGAAGCGGGATTAATATGACCTGCGGTGGTGTGTTGTTTACGGGGATGACGGATAGTAGCGTTATCCCACGACGGGACAAAGAGCTTTAACCAGATCACAGTGAGTTACTGCAGCTTGGAACCATCAACAGTGTAGAGGAAAAAGTACCTGGGTCTACATCTGGATCTCAAACTGGACTGGTTGACTAACATAGACTCAGTGTAGAAAAAAGGTCGTCTCCTCAGGAGGTTAATGTCTGCTGGAAGCTGCTGGACATAATATGAAGTAAATAATATTTAAACCATCTTATGACAATTCAGTGTTCTGCTTGGAAACTTTTGGACCTGGTATTCACTCCCCCACTAACAATATTGTTTTACCAGACACCACAGGACACCGTCAGAAGACCCATGTCCATTTTCTAATGAGTCATAACTGTTTTGGAGGCACAAGAACAACCTACACAGTATTAGGAAGGTGGTCATAATGTTATGCCTGATCGGTGTATACTCCTGCTACACCTGTTCTCTATTGTTTTAGTTTTCTCTCTTCAGAAGTTTTTTTGGTTTCCATGTTTTATTTTTCTCCATTGACTGTATAAACTATGGACAAACCCATCATGACGTCACCCACTGGATTCTGAGCCTCAAAAATGAAGCCCAAAGTGGGCGGAGCCTGTGGTCGCCATGTTGGATGAGCTTTACTCCGCCCACAAGTGGATACTCCAAATATGGAAGTAAGGGTCGAACTTTGAGACCCGCCCACCCAACTCTCCGCTACCTGTTAGCTCAAGCTACCACCTGTACTGTTGTCAGGAATAATTAAATAAACTATTGAGACATAAACGTTTTTTTTGTACCAGGCTGTAAACATGTTTAATAATGCTGTAAAGTTGGGCTTTTTAACATGGGGGTCTATGGGGATTTGCTCCCTGTTGGAGCCTCTAGTGGCCACTTGATGAACTGCAGCTTTTTTGCACTTTGACATGGGTTTCATTGCTCAGACCTGGAGATTTCCAGTTGATTACCCCACCGTCCCTGCAGCACCTTTTGTTCCTGTTTTATTTTTTTTTAATTTAAGTTTTTTTAATATAAGTTGTCATTAAATTGCGCTACGTAACGTACCTGTCGTTGAGAAACACCCCGTTCCTGTGGATCTGGTTCTCCAGGGTGAAGTTGAACGTGAAGTCTTCGATGCGCTCGTTGTTGTGGATCTTCACTCTGGAGGCGTATTCGTCGGCCTGGAGGTGTTTGATGACGTCCGGGAACCACACGGAGAGACCGTAGTACCTGCAATGCAACAGCAGCTACAGTGGTAAATCTGACATAGCCCTGCATGAAGACTTTTAATGGTGTTCATGCAAAACAGTTGCTGATTTTGCAAATAAGTCTAAAGAAATGTGCGAACTAAGTTTTTTACACCAGTTCACGAATCTGACAGGAATCATATTTGCAGCTGCAGATTTCTTCAAAGGCCGGGAACAGAACGTTTTCACGATGCATTTCTCCAAATTTAAAAGATCTGCAACCTCTCAAATGTGCAAATGTTGGCTTTGAACAGAGCGAGACGGCGTGAGAGGCTCCAGCTTTTGATCTTGGGGGGAATCATGTTAAAAAGAACAGAAAAGAAAAGAAGAGTCCTGGATGAGGTGTGAGAGCAATAATTGGACAATGAAGACACAAATAATAAGAGATCAGATAATGAAATGGATCCTAACAATTAAGATACAGTGATACAAGATAAACATTAAAACACGACTTGGCGTGAATTTCGATCTAATCTAACGTCATCAGGATGGTAGTGACAGAGAGCATCCACCTCAACTCTAAGTACTTCACAGAAAGGTGATGACTCAGGCCTGATATCACCGGGGAAGATACGCAGCATCATTTAACGTGACTGAACGGTGCAAGAATAACACAGAGAGGAGAGAGTAGAAGCAGAGCTGTCTCACCCAAAGGACAGAGTGAACCAGACCACAGCCAGTTTCACGGTGTTGTCTCTCACTGGGTGGTTGAAGCATCTCATAAACGTCAACCAGATCTATTATAAAAGATTTAAAAAAAGAAAAGAAAAGACGAATTTAGATCATAGAAAGTGTAAAACTGAGTGTGAAACAAACTGGGGTGAGATTTTTTTTTAAAAAACGTACTCCTCTGAGCTCATTCTTGATCTTGAAGAGGACCTTGAGCACCGGGTTGGTTGACTCATTCTGCATCTCCACCAGCTCGTCCAGCTGTTTGGGGATTTTGATGCGGTTCACCTGCAGGGGGAGACACTGGTTTGTTACCTGCAGCAGAGCTAAAAGGGTGAAAGGGTGAAAGGATGAAGAGCGGAGGTGTACTCACCGTGAAGACCCTCTCTGGTTCCCCGCGGGCGCGCATGTTGGTGTCGTGGATGTGTTTGAGCACCATCCAGGCCTCGTCATGTTTCCCCATCTACGAGAGAGTTCGGTTTCAACACGTCATCATCCTGATCCTACTTCACGTCCTTTTGCTCCCGTTTCAACTCTTTGATCTAAATCTGCAGCAACTAGTGGTGGGCGATACTGGGAGTTTTGGTATCAGTCCGATACCAACTAAATACTTGGCTAGTATCACTGATACTCGAATCATCATTGAATAACTTTGTATTTTTCCTTTTAGTTAGATGATTATGATAAAGAACACAGGACAAATACGCAAATACGTATATTTTTCTTAACTACAATATAAAACAATTTAACTGTGTTTCCTGAAATGTTATGTTTTCTGTAATGTTGTTGTGTTTTCTGAAATGTCGTGTTTTCTGAAATGTAATTGTGTTTTCTGAAACATCGTTGTGTTTTCTGTAATGTTGTTGTGTTTTCTGAAGTATTGTGTTTTCTGAAATGTCATGTTTGCTGTAACGTCGTTGTGTTTTCTGAAATATTGTTGTGTTTTCTGAAACGTTACATTTTCTGAAATGTTGTGTTTTCTGAAATGTTGTGTTTTCTGTCATGTTGTTCTCATGTTTTCTGAAATATCGTTGTTATATTTTAATCTTCAGGGCCACCATAAAAATAAGAAAAAGGAACAATGTAACTAAAATATAAATAGAACAATGTAAACTATTTTTGGGTTCATTTGTTTTTCTTTTTTTTTAAATTTACTTTTTGTTTCTTGTTGATAATTTAAATTTAAGTTATTTTATTTGACCCCAGAGTCCAGTTTTAATAGTTTATTTTATTGTTTGACTTCTATTACCGTTGTATATATGAGATGATTGTATTGTCAGAAAGTGCAAATAAGATAAGTAGAGTAATTTTCTTACTTTAAACAAGAAAATAAATGTTTGGTGATGCATCTATTGTTTTTATACAACAAATACACTGGCATCAGAAAATGTATTTCACAAATTAAAAGGACAAGGTTGATGATTATATATAAGAGGTTTCTTCTTCTGAATGAAGAAACACATCTGTTTGTGTGTTTTTTAATAGTTTGTATAGTTTGATTTGTAGACATTTATTATATATAAGAGATAATAGTATTGTCAGAAAGTGTAAATAGCATGTTCTTGAAAGATTTGTGATTATCTATAAGAGGCTTCCTTCTTCTTAATGAAGAAACATATCATCCACATCAATGCTGCGTCTCTCTGATGTGTTTTTAATAGTTTGTGAACAGCAGATTTATGGCTCAGACTGTTCATTAGCGTGAATCACTGTTTTCCTCTTTTTTCGCGAGGTTGGTTCAGAATTAGAAACATCCGACTGTCTCCGTCCTCTGAGGGACGCGACAGCTCCGCCGGGTATCACAGCTCACTCGGCCTCTGTTTTTTACCTCCAGGAAGAATCGGGGGCTCTCGGGCATAAAAGTGAGAGCCACCACCGCGGAGACGCACGGCAGCGCACACACCACCACGAACACCCGCCAGCTGTGGAACTGGTAGGCCGATCCCATGCTGAAACTCCAGCCTGCACAGAGAAGCACAGAACCGTCACAAACAATATAAAAAAAAAAAGTCATTTCCATCTGTTTGCATTTACTTTTCTCCCACTCAAGGTTGAGCAGCCTGTAGGTTTTATCCTTCAGTCTCTTACACTTAAGTACGATGAACACAGTAAAAGCATCTTGGTTTCATCCGTATATTTCTCACCTTTTATGAAGTACAGTCAGAATGAAAACAATTTTTGAGTAAAACCTGAGCTTTTTACGTTACTGTGTTGCTGCAGGCGACTCCTGCTTCACGCATAGTTTCACAGATTATTACAGAACCGTAAATCTAAATTTAAATGTCAAAGAAACTCTTTTATTATTATTATTAAAGTATTTTTCATTTAGAAAAACAGAAAATACATGTTGCCCACTCATGCACACGCCAGCGCCCCGAAATAACAAAGATAACAACATAAATTTACACCATTTCAACAAATTAAAATACATTAAATGTAAACGGCAAGGAGGTTTTTTATCATTTTAGATAAAGTATGTTGTTAATAAGTTGTTATGTAGTCTATCCACATATTCCATAAACTCAAATGTATCCTTTTCCAGCCTGAGAATGAATGTTGACCACTTTGATCTGGTCCTTGGATCTTTGTTAAACCTTCTCCTCCTGATGAACCAGAGACTTCATATAAATATTGAGGAAGCGTCTCCACTTTCTTACTTTTCACCAAACCATTTTCCCAGGGATCATTACAGATTAGTTGTACAGATGCAGAAAGGTTTTCCAGTATCTTTCACACAAGTTGTTTACACCAATTTATCCCTCAGATTTAAGCTTTAAAGGAAACTTAAGGAAGGAGACGTCTTTGGTAGGAAACTGAGTTCTTTGCTTTACAAGGTTGGTGGTGGTAGTATCTTTTTCCTGTGAGTCAGGTGTTTTTATATTTAGGGAGGAGGTGGAGTCTCCAGCCTCCAGGTCTGCTGGAGGACACGACCCACATTTTTTATTTTTCATTTTGCACCAAAAAGCACATGAAGAATAGTAGAATAGAAGTTCAACAGATTAGTCCTCTAGAAACGTGTTCAAAAGGAAACACTATGTTTTCAGTGAATAGGTGTGGTATTCAGAAAGGCACAAATAACGTGTTTTTACAAATACTCAACTCGAACAAATAGTTTTAAAATGAGAAGAAGACAAACATCCTGTTAAGAAGCTGCCCAGACTGAGTGACGCTCAGGAGTCAGGGTGAAAAGTTATTCTTAGTTTTAGTTATAGTTATATGCGTCTCTGCAGTCACGTCGTCTTCCCTTGGACCCGCGGCTCCGGAGCCGCATGCGGCTCTTTCGTTCCTCAGTTGCGGTTCTCTGCGGTGAGCGGTGCGGAGCAAGGACGCTGATCAATGCCGTTCACTTTTTTACGCTAACTAACTCAGAATATAATTAATTCAAATGTATTTTTATTTTAGTGCGTTAGTTTTTGAAATATAATTCTAAATTTGAATTGATGTTGATGTTTTAACACTAAAATAAAATGTGTTTAATTGTTTGTCGCTCAAAATATACGTCACAACTTCCGATGTGCGACACCCGCCGGCAGGTCCAGGCCGCTATTTATTGAACTTTTCGACCCCAGGTAAGAAAACCACGGATAAATCCCTGTTATGTTACATAAATGCAGTTTCGTTTTCTCTGTAGCAGTTATTTCATTTCATAAATGCAACACACTTTAGGCCTAACATAGAGGTAAACACGATATATGTAGTGTTACCTTCATTTTAGATGTCAAAGGGGTTTTGTGGCTCCCAGTGTTTCCTTTTCTGTGGGAAACGGGTCCAAGTGGCTCTTTGAGTGTTGAAGGTTTCTGACCCCTGAGTTAGACAAACTCTTGTACTGTTTCGAAAAACAACAAACTGATCCATGTCCATCGACTTCTGTGACACAGCGCCTTCCTCATACGCGCTCTTACTTTGAAAACTTGTGAAAGGTTTGTTTACTTATTTTTCTAAAGAAAAATCCTTTGAATTTCAATTTTAACTTTTGAATTTTAAAATGAAAATCATATAACCGCTCACTTTTTGTGTTTTAATATCCTTGTATGTATGAAAAACATAGACGCCACCAGCCCATAGCAATGACACACCATGACCCCCCCACCACCACCACTAACAACACACACAAGGGAAACCTGCACAATATTAGGCAGGTGGTCATAATGTTATGCTTGATCGGTGTATATCGGTGTAGGTGATGAGTCCATGTTGCCAAGCCTGTATCAGAGAATCAGTTTTAGGTACGTGTGTTAGTGTTGATGTGTTAGTGTTGATGTGTGTGTGTGTGTGTGTGTGTGTGTGTGTGTGTGTGTGTGTGTCTCCTCTAGCCTGCACCACTACAAACCTCATTAGGGGGGATTATGGCTATAATGGACTGGAGGGAATGGCTGACTGATTCAGATACTCAGCAAGATTTATGTCCCTACTCTACAGTAAGTGAGCACCGCTAACACACACACACACACACACACACACACACACACTGTCCTTGGCCATTGTTCGCTGCTGTGACACATATTTCAAAGCAGAGCTACGTGCATGTACACACATACTGAAACGATCCTACGCTGCGTCGCACGTGTAAATGTGGTCGTAGCAAACTGCAGGATTCAGTTATTTTATTTTATTAATTCACTGTATCACACACTTAAAAAAGACACACACACCCAAAAAAAAAGATACACACACACACACACACACACAAACCAGGCTTTCTGGCCTTTGTCCACCAGTCGATGCAAAGAGCACTGCGGCGGAACCAATTACCCACAGTCCACTGCTTCTTCTCAGAGAAAAAAAAAAAAAAAAAAAAACGTGTTAAAACGTTGGCATCTAATCAATTGACCTCGATTATGAGCCTCGGCCGGGACTCCGGCGTCCGCTCACGCAAATAAAGTTTGTGACGAAGGCTGCAGAGCTTCGAGTTATGAGGAACGAACACTAGTCTGCCTGAGAGCGTCACTGATCAGCCATAACATTATGACCACCACTGATACGTCGATACTTCCGATACCAGGTCTTTATGCTCTAAAGTCAATTCTCAAATCAAAATATCGATACTTTTCATACTTGGTGGTTGATTAGACATTTTTCATATATATATATTTTATTTTGCCTCCAAAATTTTAATTTGTTTAAATTAACTATGCTATTAGCTATGCTAATACACTATGTTTTAGATGTACCAGACACATTCAGGTGTATTTACACAAAGTATCGATATCCGATTGGAAGGAAAATCGCTGGTATCAGCACCTTAACAAATACTGTGTCGGTCTCCCTTGTGGGGGCTTTGGGTCCTGTAAATTTAAATTTAATTTAGACAGGTAATTGTCGTGACTTTCTTCTATGAATGGACTCCTCGTGATTGTAATTGACACATTATAGAGTCACACTCTACCCACGCTGTGAGAGAGGGAACTTCATCAGCTGGTGGTGAGAAAAAATAAAAATCTTCCTGAATCTCCCCCCTTTTAAAGCTCTTTCCTCCCCGCGTCCCTTCACCTTTCCCTCTCCCCCGACTCAGGCCACATAAATCAAGTGCACCCTCCGCCTCCTCCCCCCTCGTCCTCCTAATCTCCGTCTCTGCTCCTCTTTTCTTGTCCCCAGACCCGTCCGCACCAGATTGATTTCATTTCGCTCGTTTCGACCTCCTCCTCCTCCTCCTCCTCCGTTATCCTTAGATGTGTCACATATGAGCCGACCTTTTAAACACGGTCAACAAAAATACCGACTAAAATGATAAAAGTCTTTGTGTCTGTGTTCTGATTGTGCGGCGGGTTTAAAATGCTGTGTGTATCCATGGTGTAGGCTGACATACGCTTTGTCTGCTGCTGCTGTCGGTGCCTCCACCTACGCCGCCACCTGCCATGTGTTTGTGTGTTTGTGTGCAGCCCTGCAGGGACTTCATCTCCAAATTAAGCCCAACGACTGGGGAATTACTTGCAACGCTCCCAGCGTGTTATGCATCATGTTGTGATGCTTTCTTGACAGCGCCGGGTGGGAGCGCAGCTAAGAGGGGAAACACTGCGGCCGAGTCTAACTTTAGCGCCGTTTCCTATTTGTGGTAATCTTCAAACATTAGAGTGACGGCTGGAAACTTCCTCCACTTTGCAGCAGCAGATGCGGCTCTTGAACTTTACACAATGCAATTTCACCGACTGTCAGTATTTGTACGAGCGTTAAAGAAAAAGCACCTGTCATTTCTTTGCATTTGGATCATCTGCAGAGCTGCACTTTGACACTACAGGTCAAAGGTTTAGAAGCAACTTCAAGTTTCTGTTCACAATAACTTTCTATGTATTCTGGGATGTATTAAGTGCATGATCAGACTTTGCTTTTATTGATATGTACCATTTCCCAGACCGTTGCTGAATAAATGTCAGCAAAAGAAAAGAAGAAGTTATTTAGTTTTAGGGTTGACAAGATTTGCAAGAATCACAACTTCAGTGCAAAAGTAAAAAATAAATTAATAAATAAATCACAGTTTGCATTATTCACTTTAACTCTTTGGCTTTTGAGAGTCTGCAGATAAATATTCCTTGTGGAACGAATGCCTCGTATGTGTCATGCTGCTGTTAAAGCAAAGTCTAAGAAAGAGAAACTCAAATACCTGATTATTATAGTTGTTCTTTATATAATAATCATGTTTATTTTGATGCAAAGTAAAACAGTGAAACTATGATATTCAATCCAATCTTTTGGTCTGTAGTGTATGTCCATAAAATGAAATAGTTATGTGTTGTTTTTTTAATATATACTGTGTTCACCTTAGTGTTTTTTACTGTTTTTATTTTATACTGTGTTTTTTATACTGTCTTCGTTTGTTCTTACACAAAACCACATAGGAGATGACTTAAACTCTCCTCTACAAGGACAATAAAGACATTCCGTCTAATTTCCAAAACTTCCTGCACAAAATCAAAACTTAAGCTCTTTTATCTTCCATCTAGACCAGGTCCCACGTCTCAAACAATTATCCTCCTGATTTTATTTTATATGCATTTTTAATTTCTCCAAGTTATTTAGGATCATTAGGACCTAAGACGTATAAAGACTTCACATCATCTTTCAACAGGAAGGATTTGAAAAATGAAAAAATATATATGTCCTCATACGTGGACACTGGGATTATTTCATTATTTATATTATAATAAAGTCATCAATGTGTGACAAAATATAAAATTGTTTATGTTTAATACCTGAACATGGCTGAGCAAAGACAGAACAATGAAATCCCACCGTCCTCAAACGTGCACTTGCTAAATAGCGACGTTGTAGCTCGTTGCTACTGATAAAATTTGCTAAATTGGTGTCATATCAAACTAGAAACGTTAAGAAGCATAAATAAATAAATTTCAACTGTAAAATTTAATGAGGTTTTTGAATTGAATTGATGAAACTCATATACGTCACTCATATATCATGTTTTTACACCGACTAGTGTATTGACCCTTCACTAACACTAGATGGCAGACTACAGCGTCCACTAATGAAGCAGAATAAGCTGCAATAAAACCTAAAACTTTATGTCCCCATGTGAGGACGCCGGGTCTCGGGGGCTCTTTATATCAGAGGATTTCAGGGGACACAGGGGGCCTCACGAGGGCCGGACCAGTAACATAATAACGACACCTTTTCCCTTTGTTTTAACGCAAACAAGAACATTTAAAAAAGTTTACATTTAGTCATTTTACAAAACAACCCTGAAAAAAACAAGTGCAATTTTGACGCAATGCTGCCATCTACAGTTTAGTGTTATGTTATTTCCACAACTCTTAATAGAATAAGACGACCTCTAGTGGACAAATTAGGAATAGCAGTTATTTATACTGAAATTCACTTTGGAAATTCATCCCAAATTGGGCTCAAGGATGCCAAAAAAAGTGATTGTATATGTGTTTACGTGTCTCAAAAACTGATCCGAAAAAAAGAGTTTCTGACAAAGCAGAGCGTCAAATCTGCAGGAAAAGTAACAGAAGAAATCTGACTTCACTCGGTAGTACACTTACTTCATCAGCTGTTTCTTGTTTCTGCCACCTGACGTTTTACATGAGTCGTTTTTATTCTGATTATTAGCTACAGCTAATGGTGCAGCGCTGCTTCATTCAACCGAGGCTTGTAACCGGGCCGCTCCTCTCGTTCGCTGATCCCGAGGTCATCCATGCTTTTATCTCCTCCGCGAATGATTATGCACTTTATTCTGGACTCAGCAGTTTAGGGCAAAACATGCAGAGACGGGAGCGGGAGCTTTTTACAGAGGCACTCCAGTGATTCTGGATTATATAATGCATGGAACAGAGATGGATTCTTCTTTTTATCAACGCTGGACACTTTTTTCCCTTCATGTGTCGGATCTGGTCCGTATAACATTGCTGAAGTTGTTTTCTCATACTTGATATGACTCCACCAGACCTGCAGATGGCATTAGACTCTGATTTGATGCTGCTTTGTGTTTGCTGTGAGAGGCCAAATACTGTGATCCACTTTAAGATGCTCCAACCTCGGCTTCTATGCACTGGATCTTATTTCTAATGTCACCAGGTGTAAAGATGATTGTCTTTAAACTAAATCTAAACTATTTCATTCATTTCATATGAAAATGCTCTTTCTAACTTTGCTCTACATAAGTTTAAACAACCTAAATTCAGAGAATTTAAGTCCAGATCACTGCCATCCTATAAACAACTCCCTGTTTGGCTCCTGCACTGAAAGTGTTGTTCTGAGTTCTCACTCACCATAGTGTGGGATGATGGCCCAGGCCATGGCCGAGGCGTAAATTCCTCCGATCATCCAGAACATGCACAGCCAGCTCAGATGCTCTCCTCTCTTCTCACGAGCCAACACCTCCGCAAAGTACGAGAACACGATCGGCACCGCTCCGCCGATCCTGCAAATACAGTTTTCCCGTAATTAGTCGCGTGCACCTCGCTGTTTGTTTGGCGTTTATGAACGTGCAGGAGCAGATATGAGGGTCACAGGAGATCATTTGTGATGAAGGGAAGAAGTTCTGCAAGTTATATTGGCAGGAGGCAACGATGCATTTATTTAAAGAAACCATCCCACTGTCCTCTGGCCACAGAAAATGAAATGGCGCCACGTTGAAGAGAGATTTTGTCTTTTCCCTCAAACGTTCTTACACAGAATCAGAGGCTGATTTAAATGAGCGGTTTCATTACAGTGTGAATGTCTCACATTGTGTTTATGTGACGTTTAGTTGCTGCTCTGAACTGGATCATCAGTGAGGTGTCAGCAGAGTCAGCAGGAGCCCATCTGTGTCGCTTTGCTTTCCAAGATATATTATAAGACAAAACAAAAGGCAGCATTTGTACGTTTTCTGTGGCTTTAGAGTTAAACACGGTGTCTTTGCAAGAACTAAGAAACACAAAGTTTTTTTTTTTTTAAGAAAACATTTGACATTTGGAAAATACATTCACTTGCATCCCAGAAGTTTTAGACTCCTCTCTGACAAATGTCAGCCAGCACCTGGTTATCTCAGCTCTGCAGAAAGCTTGGTAGCAGACAGGGTGGAATCTCCGCATTTACTAAGAGTCGTTCTCCAAAACGGCTTCGGACTCAACTGGACATGTGCAACCAGTCAGAGCAGCAAACACCACGATATATCCTGTACGTAAAAATCACTCATCACTATTGTCACCATTGTTATTGGCCTTACAGGGGTGAGACCAGAAGGGAATACATTGGAACAAAAGGTGCCAAACACGTTCTTTCAATTGACTATATATTGTAAATACGGACACACGATCCATGACGGCACATAGATCCATCTGAAGAATAGTTTTGAAGCTCAACCTGAGTGGCACCAGGTATCCCCATCTTGGCAGTGCCTGACTCCTTAATTAATTCATTTCTTAATTAATCCTCAAGTTAAAAATAGCCAAAGAGGTGGAAAGTGAGTGGAGTGTTTGTCTGTATAAATGATTATTTCTGCTGTAAACGTGGACATTTTAACATTAAATTAAATCACAGTTGGAGTCAGACTCCAGTGGTCGTTTGAGAAACTGCAAATTTTGGCTTCCACCTACTTGGCTGTTTGATTCTGCCTGTGCTGCCAGGATGTTGAAATATGCTAGCTGCCGTTTACAGGCTATAGTGTTTTAGGTGTTTTGCCTCCAGTTAAGCCCCGCCCCCCAAAAAACATCCCACTGTTCCCAAACTGTGAAGGCGTCTATAACAAGCTGTTAAACCTCAGCTCACTTCAATGCAGGAAACCTGAAAAAATCATCGATAAACTTGGATATAAAATCTGATATGTTTGACTTTTTTATGACTTTATATGGTAAAATCTCTTAGATTTCTTCTCTTACTCTCTCTTAAGTTGTGAAGAAATTCACTGAAGTGCAGTCTGTGTGATTGAATAAAAAAAAAGCAAATTTCCCTTCTTCTCCTGCTCCTGTTTGTTGAGGCAGCTTATGGTAGCAAAGTTAATGAGGTAAGAAAAAGCTTAATGACACAAGCAGCATCTAGAGAAACCGGCGAGAACACCACAACCAACGTCTGAACGTATTTCTCTACTCAGAGTGGAGAAAAAAAAAAAAAAAGGAAAATCTGTTCCAAGCTGCACAGATCTGCTGCTTCAGGCCACATTACCACAGAATTATTACTTATTCCCAGCTGCACACAATAGTAGTGCATGCAGGCTGACGGCTGAACGATGAAAAATCTCAAGAGACCAATTAGAAATTTAAAGCGTTAAGCTATTTTTTAAACTGAGGTACAATCACAGGCTTTCTGGTTACTTACTCGACTTTTATTAAATGTTAAATGAGCTGGGTGCAAATCAGGTAATAGTGGCAACGAGCTGAACTTCTGGTTTGTAATTTAGAATTAGCAAAACTTTTCTTGGTTTCTCCGCTTTAAAACCTGTTTGAGTTCACATTTTGGTCTCACCTACATTGATTTCATCACCACATAGGGTACACACTTATATAATGGTGCTTCATATAGCTTTATGGATGATTAAAGACAGGCAGAAACTCTGTTGTATTTAACTTAAAGTACATTAAAATTAACATTTTGGTCCCCGATCCTCACCCAGGATTCAATTTTGGCCCTCAACTGGGAGGAATTTTGGCATCACAGAAATCACAGAAAAGTATGAGCAATGAGGAAAAAAATAGAGAAGGTATTTTTAATTTCCATCATGAACTTCAAGAAAAAGTCGAAATTTTGAGAAAAAAGTCGAAATACAAATTTGGTAAAAAAGTCACAACTTCAAGAAAAAAGTTGACATTTTGAGAAAAAAGTCGAAATACAAATTCGGTAAAAAAAAAAGTCACAACTTCAAGAAAAAAGTTGAAATTTTGAGAAAAAAGTCGCAATACAAATTTGGTCAAAAAGTCACAACTTCAAGAAAAAAGTTGAAATTTCAAGAAAAAAGTCGAAATACAAATTTGGTAAGAAAAAGTCACAACTTCAAGAAAAAAGTTGAAATTTTGAGAAAAAAGTCGAAATACAAATTTGGTAAAAAAAAAAAGTCACAACTTCAAGAAAAAAGTCACAACTTCAAGAATAAAGTTGAAATTTCAAGAAAAAAGTCGAAATACAAATTTGGTAAAAAAGTCATAACTTCAAGAAAAAAGTTTAAATTTTGAGAAAAAAGTCCAAATACAAATTCGGTAAAAAAGTCACAACTTCAAGAAAAAAGTTTTGACAAAAAAGTTGAAAGTGGAATGTATCACAGTGCGTTTGTGCCCAGCTTCAGGACAGTGTGCGACAATATCCACGCCACTGTTGACATGCAACAATATGAAATAATATATCAGCAATATAAGTGAAAAAAATAATCACAATACAATTATAAATTCTTAATATTAATTATTAATTAAGCCACAATATTCTCAAAACTGTATTCCTTAACTTTTCTTTCAAAATTTCAGCTTTTTTTCTCAAAATTGTTTCTGAAAGTCCATGAAATAAAATCTATCTCCTCTAATTTTTTTTTTCCTCATGGGTGGCCCGAATAGTCTTCCGTACATCACTGAGTTCGCTGCTGTTCCTATTCCATAATGACCTTTTATCTGTTAGAATCAAGTCTGAAGTACCAAGTATGCAAGTATCTGTTTGTAGTTTACAGTACAGACAGGAGGAGGACTAGTTCTGGCTGGACCGGTAATTTATCTAAGATGTGTGCAGCCGTTACTCAGGGGACGAGTATGAGCTGATTCCAGGCAGCACCGATCACCTCTCATCATGTGCAAGAGAAGAGAAAGTTACGAGGACTCACCCGAAGCCAGACAGCATGCGGCAGAAGAGGAACATACTGTAGCCTTGGACGAAGGAGGAGAGGAAGGCGAAGAAGCCGTTGACAGACATGGATATCAGGAGGCACTGCTTACGGCCCAACTTATCCGACAGGCCGCCCCAAAAGAAGGCTCCGAACATCATCCCCAGGTACACGATGCTGCCTGGAGACACACAGAGATGGAAATGATCACGGTCGTCTGGAGCCGAGCGTTAAAACACTTTTCACACTTTGGAACGGGAGGAAATCAGTTTGTCACAAAGCGTAATTTAAATCCAACTTCACACAACTCTCTGCACAAATCCTGACGTGTCTCACCCTATGTGCACTTTCAGTTTGAAAGAAGCAACTCAAATACACGATTTGAATCAAACTTGATGTTAAACAGTTCTGAACTGAGACTAAAATTCCTCCGGGCCACCGTAGATGACTGTTCAGCAGTTACCGGAAATAATTAGTTGGCGCTATTGCTGCACAAGGTGGTCCCAAAAGATAGGTAAAAAATAAATAAATAAATAAAATTATTAAAGCATTATCTTAAAAAAATATATTTTATATATCTAATAATAAAATATAGAAGCAAAATAAGTGATTTCTTTGTTTTTGTTTTGGTAGTAAAAGTTGAATATAAGCTAATCAAAAGGTAAATAATAAAAGGTTTGGTCCTGCTGAGCCTCACACAGACCGCCAAAACATTATGACCCCCTCAGACCAAAACAGCATTACAATATCTACACACTGCATTATTGCCACCCTCAAAATTTCCATGGGAATTTTGTAGTTGTCTTTGTCCCTGCCCGTTTTTTAACATGTGAAAACATTTGATCCAGCAGTAACGTCACCCAAAAAACCTCCCCCCACCTCCCTGTACCAGTGGGTGAGGGAGGTTCTGGGAATTTCTTTGCTTTTAGTCAAAAATCAAGCAACAAAATCATGTAAAGATCATTTACTGCAATGTTTGCAACTGTAGGTTGAGGTAGGAGTTTCTTTCATGGGGCCCAAAGTTTTCTGGTGATGCCCCTGCTTACAACCCACAGACATGAACAAATGATTCATTTTGCATTGGTGGCTCTTTGAAATAACACAACCGCAAGTTGATTTTTGTGCTCCTGATTATACAAATGCATGGTTATACGTGCTCACGGTGGCTCAATGTGTTTAAAAAGTTGTGTGACTCAAATGGAAACTTGAGGCTGGCTCCAAAAGTAATTTCTCCAACTGTACAGGAGGATAATCTTCACACAACGCATGCATTTAAGTTGTGTTAATGTAAATAATGTTTACAGAAAAATCGAAAATCACTCCCAGTTTAATAATTTAATAGAGAAAAAACTATGAACTGAGAGGTCACTGCAAAAAATAAAGGTATTAAAAGGAGATGCATGTCTGTAACTGGAGTTAAATTTTGGAATGATGGAAGTATAAATTTAAAAATGTGCAACTCATTTTTTGTTTATAAAAGAATTGGTTTGTGAAGCTATTTTTGAGAGCTACAAACGTGGCCTGAAAAACTACTACTACAACTAACATCCAGCTGAAGCAGTAAGCGGTGCATTTGGTGAATTAGCTGGTTGTTATTTCCAGGCTCCTGTCGGCGACTCAGAGGCCCCATAAAATCTACATCTATATAAATAGAAGGACGGGGATCGATGGGCTGAACTTGGCGTGGACCACTTCCGGTCCTCTTCACTCTGCATCAACGCTAGGTTTTGGCTGCGACGGAGCTTTAGCATTCAGTTCCCTCTAATGAGAATCAATATGTCTGGGCTTTGATAAACTCCACGGCCCACGGTGGGCAGGCACGACCAGCATCGGATAACAAACACCGTGTTACCACATTACATGATAAAGCGGATTAAGCTGCAGCAGCTGCGCACACGTAAACAACGAGGCTTCAGTTTGCATTTAATTCATCTATTGTCGCTCCTGCTCTGAAGCACGAGCTTCCAACTTTCTGAGCAGAGACTGAGAGAATCTGGTGAGGGATGTTTCTTAAAGTGACATTGGGGAAAAGGGAACAGTAGTTGACCTCGCGGCCCCGCTTTTAAATCCAGCCATTCGTCTTTTACTGCTGCTTATCCGCAGAAAGTCTGGCTCATTTCTCTTCCTATTTCAAGGAACGTGCTGCATAAAAAGAGAGTGTGTGGGGGAGGAGGAGAAGGGGGGAGGGTGTCAGGCCAGTAAATAATCCACTTCACTTTCTATGTGCTAATAAAAATGCTAATGCACGTGGAAAGGGGGGAGACGCGTCCGTTTGAGCAGCAGAGAAAAGGACGGCGGCGGCGGCGGCGGAGGAGGAGGAGGAGGAAGCCTTGTTTGTGGCGATGGGACAGATACGCTGAGAGTAGAAGGGTCTTATCGAGCTGCGCAGACATGATGCTGAGAGCTGGTGATTCATTACAGGTGACAGCCACAGGATCCATGCACGGCTGCTGCCGCCGCCGCCGCTGCTGCTGCAGAGAGAGAACTCTCCTGCAGGCGTCAGGATATGAAGCCGAGCTACAGCACGTATCGGACCGTATATCAAAACTGCTGCATTCTGCACAAACTGGTGACACCTCCTGATTTGTGTAGCTACATCTCAACGCGTGTACCCGAGGAGATGCTATCTAGAAACAGCAGCTCATTTATTTTATGGCTCCCCTCACACTGGGCTTGTATCTGTAATAAAGGGGGAGGGTGTCGGTGGGGCTGATGGGGCAGCTGAGACGCAGAATGAAAATTTCCCAAGATTGGATTTGTGATTTCCTGCTGGGTTCAAACTCGGGTCAGACCTTAAGGGCTTTTATGTAAATTAGGAAGGGGGTCAGCTGAGAGCGGTGTGTCCCTCATGCAGGAAACCGGACAAACGATGAAATGTCCAACCAAAGAATCTAAAAATGATGCGGTTCATGTGCACGGTTGCATCAAACAGCGTCAACATCTGCATCTTAAACCCTCAGACTAGAAGGAATCCCTAAAAACAATATCTACGCAGGCTTTGCTGCACAGCAGCAGCTTCGACCCTCCGTCAGCGTCGACGTGGCCGACATCCAGACTGCTGCCTCAGCATCGCTCACGAAGCATGAAAACATTTCTTGTCTCAGTTGTGCACGAAAAGCAAAATTGAAAAATGCAACATTAACCCTCTGGAGTCCAGAGTATAATTGTCTGGCTGTGATTGGCTATAATTGTTTTTTGGCTACTTTTGGTTTTGTATTTCCATCTTAAAAAACTCTTCACCTCGTTGACTAGTTAATTTCAGCTCAACCTCAGCTGTGTCATTTCACAATTATTTACAAAATCCAAGTAGGAAAGTGTTTGATTTTTCACTGTGGAAACCACAAACATGTTTAACGAACCATTTTTATAACTCAGAATGTAAATTTAAAGTGTTCATTTCAAAACCTTATGAACAAATTTAGCAAATTTTAGCTATTTATAACTATTTCCATTAAAACGCAGGAAATGCACCTTTTTGTACAACTATTTACAACCATTTACAAAACTATCTTTAGCTGCAGTCACAACGTTACCGTCGTCCTTAGCAACCGTTGACACATCATCTCCTGATTGGTTGATCGGATGCATTTATTTTTTCTCTTTCAAGCGTGTGAAGCTGGCTAGTGATCTCCGCTTGCTAGCGTTTTGCTTTTCACCGTTTCTTTTGTGCAAAAGACGTTCACCAACATGACGACAATGTTCAGGAAAAAGCGTGGCGTAAATTATTTATAGTAAGTCTAGTTTTACTCTAGTTCAACACAATTTAAAAACTGGTTTATAGATTGGAGTACTTTCTACACAAGTTGAAACAGATTCAGTGACCCTACGTCTTGCTGCTGCGTCGTCTTAAATTGGTCGCGTGATTTGGACGCACCGGAGCGTCCGTCGACTCCAGAGTGACTGACTGAAAGCTCCGAAACGAGAATAAAAGAAATATCTTGAGGATCGTCTGAGGAACGAGACATCTGCACAGAAGCAGAGAGGATTGGTGAAAGGCCTGCGGCAACTCCAGAAGAAAGGAGCTCCATCACGAGAAGCTCTGATAAGATAAGCTCTGAAGACGTGTGACTAAAAGGTCGGAGGTCGTCAGCTATTAAGAGAAATGCGGCGACTCGACTGCATGCTTGTGATTGGGAGCTAACACTGAAATCAGTGCAACAGAGAAGATAGAGAAGACGTCTTGAGCAGATGGTGATTAGAAGAAGACGGAGGAGGATGGAGACGTGCATTTTGGACCAAAACACAGCCTCAATGTGAAGCTACATTTCTGGGGAGGTGGCTATGGTAGAGGGAAACACAGGGACAAGGATCTTGGAAGTAAAACAGAAAGACTAACACGAGGCGACACAAACTGAACTGAATAAAAGTCCAAAACTTCCATGAAGTTCACGGAAGAACAGAAAGAGGCCCAGACAGTCTGTGAGCTTGAGTAAACCTTGACCAAACTCCACTGAAGTCCAACTAAACAGAGGTGTGTGAATCTGTTCCTTAAGCGGAGGACGGTGTGTATGCTTCTTTTATTAAAGGCGCACACAGTGCAGCTCTTCCGTGGACCCACAGGGATCGTTTCAGCCGACTCTTAAGTCGTCTTCAGGCTTCTATGCGCGCGCCGCCGCCGCTCATCCTCTGTAGTAATTAGCTCTTATGTGTAAGTGTAATTCTCTCTCGACACCTTCTGCTCCGTTTTCTCATCCTCGCCTCCGAGCAGCGGCGTGGATGAGAGGAGAGCGCAGACAGGCAGCCAGGCGGACAGCAGCAGAATCCAGCGTTAATTTCCTCAGCGGGAACGTTCAGGACGTTAAGTAAGAGCTTCAGGGTTTCAGCAGATGAAGAGGGGGTGGGGGGGTTCCCCGGAGGACCGAGCGTGATTGACAGGTGGGCTGAGGCAGGGAATGGTTGGAGGAGAGGGCCCCCCGAGAGAGAAGCACATTCCTCTTGTATTAATTACATCAACACCTGCTGATTCACTTTGCAAAGGTGGAGTTTGCTCAAACTGCTCCGTGAGTCTCACCTCATCTGCTTTACATATCCTCCGCATTCATTAGAAATACTGATTACCTCAAATAAACTGATGCAAAAAGACACGGACATTTGGCCATGACAGTATCAATATGTTCGGTTTTCAAGTGGTGTTCAGGGTCAGTCAGGAATTTTGTGTTCTACTGCAGAGTAAAGGCTAAGAGTAAAGAGCTTCTGTGGATCAGGTCTCCTTGTGTTGTTCTTCGAGTCAGGTCAATGTTATTTACTTCTCACGTAGAACAAAGTTTTATTTACTTTTTATTTATTTATTTTTTTTGCAGTGTGAGCTGATGAGAACCAGGAAACCATGGATAATAGGATTGTATAGGGGTGGGTATTGGCAATAACGCCAACGATATGATATGTATCACGATACTTTAGTCACGATACGATACATTACTGCGATACTATGATATTGCGATGTGTATTGCAACATTCTACCCTAAGAAATTTTAAATGCAGCTTAAAACACACATTATATATATGTACATCAGGTGATATCTGTGACAATTCAAAGGACACACTGAGTCAAAAAACAATATTAATTCAAATTATCCATTTTCAATTTATTGCACGGAAATCATTCACGATCGGCCCAAAACATGACTTTTTCTTTTTCTTTTAAAACTGATATTAAGAAATTCAAAATCGATATCGTATCAGAAGAAAAAATATTGCGATATGTTACCATATCAACGTTTTTCCCCGCCCCTAGGATGGTTGAAATGTATGAGACTGTGACTCGAAAGCTCGTAACCGTGTGGGCAAATCAAGTCGGTACTGTTACTAAGTCAAATCTTAGAGAATTAAGAAAATGTGCATTTGTTAGTTTCAAAATAAAGATTGGCACTAAATTTTTAACAAACATTAACCTTTCCAAACTGGAAATCGAACGATTACAGCTGGACTGATTTAAAGCTTGTCAAAAGACTGTTGCAGTTGAACATAAAGAAAAAGGTGGTTTCAAAGCTGTTTTTTACAGAGACCCCCCAAGGGAAAAAAAAAAAGATGTCTCTCACTGATATTGAATCCACTAATATTTTTGTATTTTTTGTATTTTAGGCTGAGGTCAAAATAAAATACATTGCTATTAGTGTAAACAGTTTGCAAGATCTTACAAGTGAAGAAGTGAAGTGAAGGCAAAGCAAGTAGAGCTCCCCCTGGTGCCTGACTGCAGTATTGGTCATAAGCTCCACCCCCTCCATGTTATTGGGCGGGACTTGGACCGAACTAAAACACTAAAATACACAACAAATAATTTTTCAAGACTGTTTCTCCCATTTTATGTAGTTAATATGATGTTGATGCATGTTGCAAGTGTTGTCTGGATAAGTTTTGTTCTATTTAGTCATTTTACTCATAGAAACAGCAAGTGACACAAGGTCAACTACCGGTTGCCATGCCAACCGCTCAGTAAAGCGGTCCTGTGATTTTTTGTGAGAGTTTAAACTAAAACATTTCCTTAAAACTGGTGCAGGTGGAGCGGAGCATAGTATTAAATAAATAAAAATGAATGAAAAACAAGTGAGTCTGGATGAAGTGTGGTCGGGTCCGTATCCCAAAGAAACTAGCATCATTTTGGCCAATGCAGGGAAGCTGGGGCGTGTTGTCCATATTTATATACAGTCTATGCTGTAGATGCTTCGACAACTTATTTTATGTTAAGAGATTGTTGTGAGATGTCGAAATGTTGAAGTCCATACATTTTTAATTAGCTGCAGCAGAGCCTCTGCTTTGATTAACTTCAGCTGTCGGCTGTGTTTGCGATCGTGTGTGTGTGAAGTAACACCGTATGAACTTATTCAACATAGCTCCTCCAGACTGATTCAGATGCAACACCTGCAGCATGGCTTCCTCTGAGCGAGCTTGCTTTGAAATGCGGTGCAGGGAAAACACCACACAGACAAATTAAAGTCATACGGTGGGGGTGGGGCATTTCTAGGAAGTATATAAAAGCAGCCCTCTCCATCTCCCTCCCTTCCTCTGGGGAGGTACGTGAGCCAGTCTACCGTGGCTAAACTGCAGTGAAGCACAATGCTGCAGAGATTAACTCCGGCCCATATCTCCAGATCGCCGCCGCCGCCGCCGCCGCCGCCGCCGTTATGAGACGCAGGGAGGCTGAGAGGGAGTGTAAGAGAGGGATTACAGCAGGAGGGTAACAGAGAGGACAGACGAGAGCAGGGAGGAGAAGAAGAAGAAGAAAAAAAAACCTGGAGCATCCCGTATCTGGATAGCATTTCACCTTTTATACCACAGTGAAGAGAAGAGACATTTTCGGGAAAAGAGAGTGACTGGAGTAGAGTAGTGATGGCATGGAAACAAATGAATTGGATTTGAATAATAACCCATTATTCATCCTTCATTTACATTCAATTTACCCGAGTTAGAAAGTCTCTTGCAGAGCTTTTTTTTTTCTGGTTGGTAAATTGAATTAGTTATTCCCCAGTCATAGACGACTATGGTTGAGCGTGATAAAAAGAAAGGATTGGAGACAATCAACAACGTGCACATTTTATATCAGATAAGATTAATGTGTAATGCATCATCCGTTTCAGCCTGAATAACTGAAATTACGTTAAGTTAATCACATGTTAATGCTAATGCTAACCCTTAATGGTAATTTACTATATTACTTCTTACTTCTTGTAACATCTTGTAATATTTTTGTTTGCCGATTCTGTGTCCTCCTTTGGACAAATCGTCCATCCGGGTAGTGAGAGTGTAGGAGTTGGTGAATATACTCCCATTAGTCAAAGTCAACTTTTTAAAATAACACTCAAGGTCTCGGAGAGTGAGTGTGTTAGTATATTCTCTAAAAAATATACATTTTCCTCGTCCATTCTTGCCAGAAAAGTCCGTTGAAATATGCTAACCGCTGTGTACAAGCTATAGTAGAGCAGAGCGTAGTGTTGATTTAACAAATATGCGAATGAGTCTGGAGGGGCGGTGCATCAATTTCGTGGCTCCGCCCTCAGACCATACTGATCAGGCCCCAAGCTCTCAAGATGGCTCCGCCCATATCCCCAGGAAAACACTGTCCGTTTGTCCAATGCAAGGAAGAGGGGACGCGTCGTCCATATTTACATACAGTCTATGTGATTGACTCAAGTTTGGAGTCAGCTCCTAGTGGCCATTAGAAGAACTGCAGCTGTTTTGAATGTTGGTACAGTTTGATTATAAAAGTGGACAAACCTGCTGTTCTTTGACAACACATTTGTACAATTAAATCACACTAACAAGCAACTAAATGGCTAATTAGCCTGTTAGCTAATTATGTGTACCCCATCTACTTGCAGTCTTTCTGAAAACCCCTTCAAAATATTCAGATAAATAAAAAAAAAAACAAAAAAGAAATGGAAGGAGGTTGACTCACAAATGTACACAGATAAGACACCCCAGAGATTGTTGTAAATATAGCATATAGCATGTCGAATGTTGACTCATCTTTCATCTTTTGTTTAAGGGTTATTTTCTAGCAACAAAATAGAAAAGAGGTCAGGGATTGGATTAAATCAGATCCCTCCTTTGCACCCGTATGCATGCCCATCGCAATTATCTTAATAAACCCCTAAATGCTCAACAAAAGCAACCAGACATAACTCTGTATAATAATCTTCATAATATTCTCTCCACTGTTGATTCCTTTCAGGAAAACGTCCACAGAAGACACATTCACCGACCCCTTCTGGGTCACGGACCTTCGCAGACAATCTGTGTTAAAACCACCACTCAGCTCTGTTGTGTAACATTTGGTCTTTTTAAGTGCATCCAGAAGTGAGAGCGCCCTCCTTTTACACGGTGTGTGAGCGCGTTGGTAAAATGACTCATTCTTTCTATTCTTTCCCTGCCGTCTCCCACAGAGAGATGAGTCAGAATACGGGAGAAACTGGGTGAATAATAAACCGAACCTGTTCGCCCAGACAAATGAGTTTAGGGTTTTATTTTTGGTTCTAAAATAAAAAAAATTAGAACTTCAGTAAGTCCTGTATCTGAGTGTTTGTGCTCAAAATCATCATTTGACACTATTTTTTTGATATTATTGGAGAAGAAATAAAGGTATATATATATTTATTTACATATTTAAACATGTGGGCAGAAACCCATCCAGCTTAACACGCCTCCTACTCGTGTATCCAAATACCTGGTGCCATGACAACCCGCTGGCAGCTCTTGAAGAGATGAGATTACGGCTGATTATGCTCACCCACCACTACTCTCCATGCACAACGCTGCACTGTCACCGACAAACACAAATCACCAGCAGGCTCCTGGCAGTGAACTAACTCCATCAACAGATCTATTTCTACCAGCCCGCATGCGTCATTATTTTACTTCTATCCATCTGCATCAGTTCATCTCTGCGGCTGGAAAAGACGACTTTCAAATGGAGTGGAAGATGAATTTTAGACGTCTCGCTGTACTTTCCTACTCTCCAGACTCTGTCAGTTCCCCATTAGATATTCAGGGCCTTTGAGTGCGTGGCAGTCAAACTATTCTCGTGAACAGTCAGTGAGTCCAAATGTCAGACTCAGACGAGCTGAAGCGCTTTAAGCTTCAATATAGAAACACAAAACCACACGATGCTGTGCTTGGTTTGTCGTCCTCATTTCTCTGCAAATCTGGGGCTTTCAGAACAGACATGATTGTTAAAGTCCCTGAAAGTAGAGAACTTTATACTTGCACTGTCATATTAATGGCGTCTTCCATTTGTACTCAGAAGTCGGAACTTCTGAGTTGGAGTTTTCAACTGGAACGTCCCCTGAAGTTGGATTTTCTACTCAGAAAGTTGTAAAATCCAAGATGGCTGCCCCGTGTGCAAACCGTAATTAGAAGCTCCCGCAATATTCCATTTATTAGCTCTTCTGATTAGTTGTTGTTGATTTAAATCGGTCGTACAGACAGTATTTATTTTATCATTTAGTATCATTTAGGGTTTTTCATGTGTTATATGTGAACTACAAGTCCATGTCGTGCTAACATCGGCTAAAAACATTAGCCTGGTATAATCAAAACAGAGCCAAACACCATTGTAGCAAACTGGGATTAATACTGTATTTTTTTCTACATTTAAATCAAACAATTTTGAAAACTTTTCATAAATTTCTGCCTCGTGTGGTCTTGTAGATTTTAAATAATTCTAGTAAAAAACTTGTTGTATGTTATCTGTTCATTTACAATTTGTGTAGCTTTAATAGCCTAAATGTAGTTTAACCTTGTAGCAATGATATCAAGAATTTGTAGTTTAATTTCACTCCACACTCAAAAAATCTAACAGTTACTCAGATAAAAAATATACTTTAAATACATTTTTTGTATTTGCCTCACGTACTGTATCCGGTATCTGTTGTGTCATCTGTGCAAATCATCGGAAATTAATGTAGCGTAAATTTCAGCAGTTTCTGTTATAACGTGAGCATGAACATTAGGGGCAGTGTAGCAGCAAAAAAAAAAATACTGGATCGATATCATGCTTCAGCCAAGTCCGATCTTATGTAGTTATCTGCCATAAACCAGAACCACATCCTTGTAGCATCAAAACTTCTTCGACTTCAAAGCTGCTAAACATCGAAGAAGAAGAAGAAAATGACCTGAAAATAACTTTACTAAACATGTCTGTTGAGTGGAAGAACCTTGGAAAAATAAAGTCAGTCAGACAGAAATGTGTAAATTATGCAACGTGGATGTTTGTGGAGGTGGTAGTGGGAGATTGTTATGGAGTAAGGATGCTGCCAATAGCATATTTATGTCCAGTGGACGGATGATTGTGAAACTAGTTGCTCAGCAGCCGTCAACATGAGTACGACCCTTGAAGCCGGATGAACTTCCCCGTTAGCTCATTGATTTCCTTTGTTTCGTGCAGGGGGGATTCTTTTCTTTGCATTGATTGAAACATAATTAAATCAAAATGCTGTTTCACCTAATAAGATTTCAAATTTAATGAGCAGCGTAATACTACACTTCATCTTCACCGCAGCCGGGGAGAGAAATTTAATGACAAGCTGACGTTGAGGTGTACGAACTTCACCTGATGTGATTCCATTTCTGGTGACTCATGGGTGTAACTGTGCAAGATGCAACACACAGAAGAGACACAAGAAGACATGTTTGTGTCGTCTTTAGGGCAGTGGGAAGAAGCTGGAGAGAACCCGTGCAGACACAGGGAGAACATGCAAAGAAAATGGACGGACAGATTTGCACCAGAACCTTTTTGCCCTTGACAAAACAAATGAAAAGTTTTAATTCTTGCAACATGATCTCATTTAGTCCAGCTGGGGCCTTTCTGGGAGGAGTTTGCATGTTTTTGCTGTGCTCGCATGCTCGTTAGGTTAATTGGTGCTTCTAAATTGACCCTAGGTGTGAGTTTGAGTACCAGTGGTTGCTTGTCTCTGTGTTAGCCCTGCGATGGACTGGATAGGCTCGACCCTAGTTAGGATAGGCGGCATAGAAGATGAGATGTCATTTAGGAAGAGGTCGTTTTCTTACCGAGCCATCCGGCGCCAGAGTTGGGGACGCACATGTCCGTCTCGGCGCTGGGCAGGACGAAGCCCACCACGAACACCTCCACGCCGTCCGACATCAGCGCCAGCCCGAGCACGAAGAACAGCTGCCACTGGAATCTCCCGTGGCCGCACTCCTGCATGATCAGCTCGTACTGCTGCGCCAGCTCCTCCTCGTCGGCCTGCCGCTCATTCTCCAGCTCCTTGTGGCTCTTCAGGCTGTCGGACACCGGCTGGCCCAGGGCCACCTGACCGTCCCGCGACTTCCCGTCGTTGCAGGCGGGCACGCCCTGGTACTCCCCCTCGTAGATCTCGTCCTCGTCGTCGTGGCCCTCGGTGGCGTCGCTGGAGGCCCCGTCGTCGTCGCCGCCGCCGCCGCCGTTGGCCGCGTTGTCGCCGTAGTGGCCGTCCTCCCGGGTGTAACTGTTGTAGTTGTTCTCGTCTTCATCCTCGTTCTGGAAGCGGTTGTAGCTGCGATGGGTCGAGTATTCATCCGAGGCGCGATCGACAGCTTTGCTTAAGTTTTTGGCAGCGTGCCTCTTGGCTTCTTTGGCGATGTCCTTGGCTCCTTTGACCAAGGAAGTCCTGTTGTTGTGCGTTTCATCCATCTTGGCACAGGAACAACTGGCACTAAATGTCTTTTAGTTCACCTTCTAGTGCGTTTTTATCCCACCTAGTGCAGCAAAGTACCTGTTTATTAATATTTTGTCTATTTCCCGGCGGAGCGAGATTTAAGGAAGTTTAACAGCACTGGAGAAAAAGAGGAAACTAGCAGAGCTGCCAGGAAACTAATGATTAAGTAATAATGTCTAATTCAATCCAAAAAGGAGACGGCTGATTTCAAATTGTAAAGATCCTCGGTCCTGTCAGAGCTCAGCCGAGGAAACCATCAGACTGCGGGGACAAGAAGAGAAAAGCAAGTTTGATTAAAAGTTGTCTGCCACAAATACAAGCCTGCAGTGTTTCTCGCTCCACTGAAAAGAAAAGGACATTTTAATGCTGCGACAGCCAAACTGAACCTGCAGTCTGCAAAAGAAGTCTGGATGTGTGTTTCGGGTGGTTTCAGGCATTTTTATTTATTTTTTATTTTTTTTAACGCGACGAATACTCTAAAGAAGCACGGACCCATCGTGCCTGACGGAAAATACACCTTGTTTTTTTATAGCTGACGAAGTTGCCCATCTCGGAAAGGTAGTACGTGCAAATGAGATACAATTCAGTGTGAGTCTGCACATTTTTGACACTACAAAAAGAGGTGACTGCAGGAGTCTTACTGTATACAGCCACAACATTAAAACCACTGACAGGAGCCTAACCCTAACCCTAACCCTAACCATCCCGTGATGATTTAATGTTCTGCTGGGAAACGTTTGGAAAATCTTGACATATGGTGGAATATGCTCATTTGTGTTCTTATTGAGCATCTGGTTAGCTTAGCATAAGTACTGGAAGCTCTTGTCTAAAGTTAAAATATAGCGTGGTTCTACACAAGTCAGGCTACATAACCGGGCATATCTACCACCCACAAATTTAAAACAAAAATGTGCTAATTTAGAGACGCGCACATACCTGCCAGCAGTTTGGTTCTTGTCAGAAAAAAACACATTTTTCCGAACAGGTGGTGGATGTGTGAGACCGAGCCATTAAAAGCCGACAAAAGGTAATAAATTGCAGGCGACTGTTAATAAGATGAGGCTGTTTTGTGGTCTTGGCCCAAAGCTGTTCCTGATGATGACACCAGATTCCTGCTTCGGTAATTTGTTAGACGTTCCTTATGGGTGAGAGCGAAGAGGAGCTAGTGATGCAGCACTTTTTCCAAGCCACTGCAGTTAGAGGCAGCGAGGTCCAAAAAATTTAAGGAGGTCACCGTGACTTTATTCTGAGCGCTGACGTTTTTCCAACTCAACACGAAGACGTTGAGGATCAGTCTCAGCCTCGTGCAGCAACTCTTGCTCTCATCACCATCACCAAAACAATGGTGTGTGATCATACACGAATGAGCCATAACATTATGACCACCATCCTAATGTTGTGTAGCTCTCCAAGTCAGTTGTGACTCATAAGAGAATGGACATGGGAGCAAGATGATGGTGTCTGGTGGTGTCTGGTCACTGGATGTTGTTAGGAGGGGGCCTTTGCATCCTATAGGTTGAGGGGAGGGGCCTCTGTGGTGGATCAACAGGTGAATTTGTAGACCAGGTCAACACCTTGTGGTGTTCTTCTCATTTTTTTATTGTTCCTAAACTGTTTTTGTGTGCCTGTGTCAGGCTGCTGCCATCAAGGAGTGTCATTGCTATGGGGTGGGGGGTGTCTGGTCTGGTCTAGGTGGGTACTACATGTTTAAGTAACATCCACATGAATGAATGCCAGGTCCAAAAGTTTCCCAGCAGAACACTGATTTATCACAAGATGGTTTAAATGGTATTTACTTCTTCTGTCAATGGTCATAATGTTGTGGCTGATCATTTTAGGCACTTTACATAATCATTGGACATTTCTTTATGCATGATGCTGTGATTTGATTTGTTGATGTTATGCATTTAGAAAACATTGCTATCTTGGAAACCTAGCGTGTGTGGTATGTCTAATGTTAGGGTTGAGTGGGTTTTAGCGTCATGTTTCCAGTCTGGGAGTACATGTCAGTCTGCATGACGGACTCCCTTTAGGGGCTCTCTCTCTTTCTCTCTGCTATGACAGTGGCATGGCCTCTCGGAAGACCTGTCAACGCGCACAGACTGAGCCGTCTGAGCCGCCGGCCGACATTCGCGTCCAAACTCGGCTGCAGGAGAAACGCCGGCCGAGCTCTGGGCCTTTCACATTCTCCTCTAAAGCCCTGCAGCAACACTATAATATTGGCAGGACAATTACAAAGTTCACACTGAACAAATGTATCGTACACCGAAGCAGCATTTTCTCGTAGCGGGAAAGGAATCAGTTTAATGTCAGTTTTTTTTACTAGTACTGTGTAACTTCAGCGTAGAACACAAGAAATGGAGGCAACAACATTAAAAAAAGGAAATTCGTGGTAACTTGATGGAAGCAACCACAGTTACTCAACATGGCACAATGGTATTTATCATTAATGGACATCTTGTATTTGGAGAACTCTATAGCTAAGATACATGGTGCCAAACAGAATAAATTTGTTAGAGGACATGAGAGAAAAAAATGGTTTAGTCTGTTGGTAAAATGATATTTCTATAAATAAATAACATGCATGGAAGAGTGGAAGGCAATATGGGTGTAATTAGGCAATGGAGTTTTTCTTTTTTTTTATGGGATGGGGGGTCAGTGTATGGTTGGGGGAGATGTATGTTGTCTATTGTTGTCCTGTCCTTTGTTTTCTACCTATTTTTTCTGTCTGTTTGTGGCGCGTGTTGTTTCTTTTATAAAATTAATTTATTTAATTTTATTTTATTTACTTAATTCATTTAATTGTATTTATTTATTTTCAGTTTTATTTATTTTATTTTATTTATTTTTTATTAATATCTTTGGCATTGACCGTGTGTATATTGCGCTCCGGCCTTTAAATAAATTATAATTTTAAAAAAACAGACGACATTAAGGAATAATATAATATCGTCTGCATTTCGAAAAATGTTCAGATTAGTTCTAAATAGAGTAATAATGGAAAAGCACTATGTAAAACCAATGCATCATCATTATTAGTTTGAATTATACAGTAGATACATGCTTCATGCAGACTTGCACAAAAGCACCGTATTATAATTCTCTGAGTTTTACAGTGATCGAAAGTACCTGTCTAACACTTAATGAGTGAATTGCAGCAAAGCTGAATAAAGCAAAGGGAGAAGATAACCTGCTGCCAGTCAGGCAACACGACTATCAGCATTTCTATCAGCAAATAAAAGGAAATAAAACTGAAAATCCATCTTTTCTACATTAGCCATTACATGCTTTTTCTATTTGTATCTTCCGTCCCTGGGGCAGAAAGCACACACTGCGGCGTCGAGTCTGGGTGAAGTGCGCAAATAGACCTTGGCAGGTTGATGTATGGCGTTCCTGCTCACCTTTGGTCCGCGGGATTAGATAAAAGATCAGCTGGGATCTGTCATTTGAACGTAAGCGCCGGGGGCTCGGTGGCGTAAAGCAGCCCAAGAGATTTTGGTGCAATGCAGCATTGAAATGAAGTAGGAAAGGTGTCCTAACTAACTTTGTGCGCAGCCAGATGAGGAGACAATAACTGCCCCTGGCCAGGAAAGCATCTGTGCGCCAGGCTGAAGACAGAACGTGGACTCGGGAGTCTGCATCCTCGTGTCCTACAGTAAAACTAGCCAGCTGAGTTACAACGTTAAAAGTGAAGAAGTGACACCACACTCCTGCTATGCTAGGCTAAGCTATTTGCTTCCTGGCTCTGGTTCTAGACACAGTAAAACGCCAACACAAGGTAGTCAGATCATATACGTCATCTTGTAGCGCTAATAAAAAATTAAGTTATTAATTATAACCCCTCCCCATCCTCCCTCTTTTTTCTTTTCTTACTCTTCCACCTTTCATTACAGGAACCAGGGGACAAGGATGTTTCCTCAACCCTTAAATTCCATCCTCCTCGACCATTCTCATAAAATCTCACTTGATCCTTTTCTTCCCATGACACTTGGCACTAGTCATCCTATTCCCCTCCAGCCCTTTCCCTCCCATCCCCTTCGAACCTTTTCATCCCATCCTCTCCAATACTTTTCATGCCATCCCCTCCAACTCTGCTTATCCCATCACTTTCAACTCTTGTAATCCAGTTCCCTTTGAAAGTTTCATCCCATCCCTTCCAACTCTGCTTATTCTATCTCATTCGAACCTTTTCATCCCACCCCTCCCAACTCTGCTTCTGCCATCTCATTCGACTGTTTTCATTCAATCCCCTTGACACTTTGGATTACATCCCCTTGACCATTTTCATCCCATCCCCTCCAACCCTTTTCCTCCCATCACCTTCCAACCTTTTCATCCCATCCCCTCAAACTCTGCTTATCTCATCCTTTTTCTTCCCATGACACTTGGCTGTATTCATCCCATCTCCTCAACCCTTTTCCTCCCATTCCCTTCGAACCTTTTCATCCCATCCCCTCCGATGCTTTTCATCCCATCCCATCCAACACTGCTTTTCCCATCCCTTTCAAAGCTTTTCATCCCATCCCTTCCAACTCTGCTTAACCCATCCCCTTTGAACTTTTTCATCCCTTCCAACTCTGCTTATCCCATCTCATTCGACCCTTTTCCTCCCATCCCCTCAAACTGAGCTTATTGCGGACCCTTCGAAACCTTTTCATCCCATCCCTTCCAAGTGTGCTTATCCCATCCATTCGACCCTTTTCATCCCTCCCCTGGTCTCTGTTGGTGAAATACACAGTATGAGTTTTAAAAAGTTGTGCTGGTTCAGTATAAAGCATTAGATTATGTACTTTTATGCAGCCGAAAAGAGTCTCCAAGAACCAGATTACTGCATCGACGTGTTTCCTGAGTGTATAAGCACACCTCTCTTAGCAAACTTCCCTTTAACTCATTTCCAGCGATGCCGCTCCTTGAGCTGAAGTACTCGAGACTAAAGGTCGAAGCCTGTGATAAACCTCACGATATGCTCTGAGAGTTTCCGTGCCCAGTGGTCAAGAAGTAAATAGCCAATCAACTCGCCGCGTCGCCACGCCGAGAGCAAAAATGAATAATGGTGGATAACAGGCAGCCGAGCCTGCGTTCCTCCTCCTTTCTTTCTTTCTTTTCTTCTTTTTTTTGTGACCACTCTCGCCTCTCTCATCCAGGTTTGTCAAAAGAATTCGTGACGTCGTCTTTTTGATGTCGGAGTGCGAAAGATACGCCACGTCTGTTGACATTTCATTATTCGTAACAGGCTAACTGCTCTCCTCCTTATGCAAATGGCCATTAATGCTGACATTTAGAAGTCTTTCAGTGCAGTTTGAGATGCAGAGATAATTCATAAAAGCCCAAGCCCCGGCTTTTTCTTTCTTTTTTTTTTTTTTGCTGATGTTAGGAATCGTATACGCAATATACAAGAAGCCACCGCACTTCAACTTGGCCTTTTCCCGCCATAAACAGGCAAGCTAATAACGCTTATGGCCACTTTTATTTTCTTTCGATGGTGACCCCCACCCCTCTCCCGGCGCCTTCTGCTGTGATGCTGTGATTGGGGTTATTATGACAGCGCCCTTGTGATGTGATTTTAGCAATCAGCAAAACTCCTGCGAGCTCTGAATCAGCAGTCCACGGAGAGCGGAGAAATGATTTCCATTGCAGCCGTGCTGTCATGGCCCGCTGACGCCATCCAGCTACGTTCATTAATCACTCGCACACGCGAAAAAAACGCGCATACAGTAGACGAAAGGCGCGCACACACACACACACACGCATGCGGTATACTCTGCAGGTGCAGGTGAAACTAGGAGGCACGCTCACACTGCGTAAGGTGAACTGAAGAAATCATGTTTCTGCGGGACAATGTTCCAAAAAGCTTCTTCTTCAGATCAAAAACAAAACATGCAAACGTAAAAGATCCTGCATGCGACATACTGGTCGACAGCGTGTAAATGGTGTGCAGAGCCCTTCAGGCTTTCTGCTGTGCCTACAGATGGCTGCAGCGAGCGTTTGCTCATGCACATCATATGAATAAAACTACACGGGAAAAGCTCTGCAGATGCCTGTGAAGTTTAGGAACACAGGCAGACATGTACCAGTTTTGTCTGAAAGTTGATCAAAGCCAGTCGTCAATTCAACTTCACAAGAATTGCGGTTGTGAATTTTTTAAACGTTGAGCAGAGCTGGTGTTTTTTTCGCAAATGTGCTCAAAAACAACAAGATGCTGCAGCAAGAATCAAGCTGGTGAGAGATGTCTTCTCCCTTTCCTTTGTGTAGTTTTACGTCTTTGTCGTGGTTCACTCATTAAGAGTTAGATGTGTATGTTCGATCACAGTAAAACTCAGAGAATTATAACCCATTGTGCAGTGTTTCTGTGCAAACCTGCATAAAACATGTACCTACATTCTTATTCAAATTAGTCTTCCTGGATCATCTAAATCTTTTTTATCCGTTACCTGAAGAAACTCCCCCTCCAACCATGCAGCTCCTTGCTTTTATGTTTTTTTTGTGAAGAACTGCTAACCCTCTGGTTTGTGGACAACCTGCTCTATGCACTGAGCCACAGCCGGGTTGTTCTCTTAAAGACAGCATCTGCAAATCTGTTACCCACAACTGATGTGTCACATGAATATTGCCTTTCATCTGTCAGCTAAGCGCTCCATTCTGCAGGTTTTATCAACCAAGAATAATCTCCAAATAGGCCATATGTTACCTCCGCTGCTGGTGCTACAGCTGCAGCGAAAGCAAGGTTCAGCCTTTTTGGAAAACTCTTTCGTCATCCCAAGTTGACAGCTTTTAAAATCAGGAGCTTTGAAGATGCACTGCTGCAAAACAGGTGGAAAAAAAAAATGTTCCTAAGTTCTGCCTCAGGAGAAACGTGACCAAATCAGTAAAGTCCAGAGCTCCCAGATGGGGGATTTGTGCGGCAGAACACATAAATCATCAATCCATTCAGAAAAGTTGCTTACTTTGAAACATCTAAAAGTGTTTCACGCACTGCAAACACGTGCCGTTGTTTTCCGACGGGAAAAAGCAGCTCCAGATGAACGGCCTCTTTGAACGCGCTGCCTCTAGAGGCTGTGGAGTAAAGTGGTTCAGATTAAAAGAGATGAACACACTCCACGTTACACATCAGCACCAGCGCCTCCACTGAGCTCTAATGAAGAGCACAAACACATAAATTCATATTTTCACCAATGCACTCATGCAGAGGGAACTACCAGCAGCGCCTAACGTGGGACCTCCTCGCACACACTCCCTCACAGCTGCCTGATTGCTTCTATATAATGACGGCTGTGTGCGACCGCTGGAGCTTGGCCAGCTGCTGTGGGGGCCCCCGCGTGGATTCTCACATCATGATTTGAAATAAACACTGTGCGTGTCTTTCTGCGTGATCAGTGAAACGACAAATGAGTGGAGTTTTTCTGCGTTTTAATATTTGTTGATTTGAGGTTCAGGTTGGTTTGCTTGTCTTTATTTTTATCTCCGGAAGTCACTTGGATTCACATGTTCATGGTGTCAAATCAGAACCAGTGGTTCAATTCTACAAGAAACTCAACATTGGCAGCTTAGCTTAGCTTAGCTTAGCATGAAGATGTGGGAGACAGGAGATGAACTTGTGTGTCTCTCTAAGATAATACAAAACTTGCCTACCAACACCTCTCAAGACGGCTTTTTTTGAAAATAATATCACTTTTGTATAAAGTCTGAACTCCCTGGTGACTCCATATTGCTTTCTAAACCCTCCTATAGACCCCTTCACATTTCGTAAACAGTGTGATGTTTTTTGAGGGGCGGGGCTTAGCTGGAGGCAAAAAATCTCAAACACGTTAGCTTGTACACGGCGGTTAGCATATTTCAACGGACTGTTCTGGCAGGAATGGACGAGGAAGACGCATATTTTAGAGAATATGTTAAATACACTAACTTCCCAAGACCGTGAAAGTTATTCTGAAAAGTTGACTCTGACTGATGGGACTATATTCAACTAACCCCTACACTCACACTCTCACTGTGCAGGAAATGCAACTTCTGCTTGGACACCCCTAACGTCACATTAGCATTAGCATGTGTCAAGAAACCTCCAAATAATGATTAACTTAACTTCATTTAGTCACAATTTATTCTAACCCGTAATGTTATCCAGGCTGAAACTGATTATGTACTAGATATTTATCTTATCTGATATCAAATGTGCGCTGTAAACAGAGAGTTTGATTGTCTCACTCCAGTTCTTTCTTTTAATCGTGTTCAACCAAAGTTGTCTACGACTGACGGTGGCTGGTGTGCTGTTAACTTTCAAGTTAGTGTTTGTTCTTTTTTTCAGTTTTGGCTCCAAAAAATACAGCAAAACAATATTTTCCCGGTTGACAGTGATAATGTTCTGCCTCCAGCTAACGTTGTGACGTCACAGTGACGTAGGCCATGAATGTGTCTATTGTCTTCCCATCAACCACAACCCCACAACAACTCCTGTCAAAACTATTCATAAAGCCGGAGGACAATCTGATCTAATCTTTATGAAACAGTTTAATTAAATCAAGGACAGGTGAACATTTTTGCTTGAGTTGAAACTTTTTTTTTTTCCTTTTGGTGCTAGTTTTTGTGAACACGTGGTAAAAAGTAAGTATTGTATGACTTCCTGGAGCACTGCTGCAACCCTCTCATCAGACAAAGAAACACCACAAAGCTCTAAGAAAAAAAAGGGCTATTTGACCTGTTTCTGCATTTTAACCAATTGTTTGCATAGTGAGCAGTTTTGAGGGGTGCAATGCCTTTGACAAAGAGACGATTCAAGCCCTAGAACTTCACTTATCCAACCACTATTCTAATAATTTCCGCTTCTATATGACTGGTTTAGGTTTAGGTTTACAGAGCAACAAGTCCAGTTGTTGTCTTGGACACCTTGACCTTTGCTGCATCTTTTTTTCATCTTATGATCTCTAAGTTGACTTGTGAGGAAACTCTCCACAGTGTTGCCTTCACGTTGACATGTGTGATGCTGCTCTCTGCTCTCTCAGGGCAGATCGTGACATGTGACGCATTCACTGCAAAGCCTCAGCTGCATTTTAAAATAGGCTGTAGATGAAACCGAGATATCACACAATGGGATAAAAAAAGAAAACCGAACAGACGAGCAGGCTTGTCATCCACCGGGCTAAACCAAACACTGAGGTACACAGAGGCCCTGGGCAAACATTCATTCATGTTTGACAAACATCACGCAACATCTACCCAGTGTGAGAACGGCCTCGGAGGGAACACCTGGACAGAATTTCCAGTACGGGAAGTTTGGGGGAAAGCTTTACGCGGAACTCATCCTCACTTTTCCCTCCTCTTTGTTCCACTCTTGGCATCGTTTGCGGTACGTACCGCAGCCTCGCGAGCGCAGAGCCGCGCTCAGGAAAAGGGGAAAGAAAGAGGAAAAGCGACATCAATCACCGCGCGGAGTCGTTTGACGCAAGCCGCGTCCCGTAATTAGATTTCGGGCTGTCCTGCTGCCTGAATCAATCCTCCCTGCGAGGCGGCGTCACAGTACGCTGTACAGTTAGATGACTGTCCTCGCACCGCATCGAGCAGTGACTCCTGAGTAATAGATGGATCCCCCCTCCCTCCCTCCTCCTCCCCTCCTCCCCCCTCCCTCCCGTCTCTGCGCAGCGTACTGCAGATTCACTCCGGCTGCATGTGCGCGCCGAGGAGCAGGGGGAAGCTCGGGGTTGCCTCTCCGTGCAACTCATCTTTCCACGACCATTGATCGCGTGAGGAAGAAACCCCCCCGCCCTTCCTCCCCCTCCCCTTCCCCCTCCCCCTCTTCCTCACCCCCTACCCCAACACCCTCCCATCCAACTTACAATATGATCCTCATCGCATTTCCAAATTGTGCTGCATTTAATTAAAACTTCACCAAAACATAAATAATATTATTAATAATAAAAAAAAAACATGCAGACACCTCCTCGTGTACATGGCTCAGATTATCCACCCATTAATGTATTTTCTGATCGCTTTTGTGTGTGCATTTATGATTCCAAACACAATGATGCTGATGCTGCAACTCGCAAAGTTCCCCAACTTTCCTGTCAATCATGCGATGCGCGCAGGACACTCAGTCATAAAATGATTCCTGCAAATAATAACAGTAATAATAAAAAAGAATAATAATACAAAATGCAGCGTTTGGCTCAGCGGACGAATCCGAAATGTTCCTTTTCAATTTTGCATATTAAGTGACTCCTAAAGATGGAGTGATACGGCTTACTGTGGCGGAAGATGAAGTTGGGAACAATTGGTGAGAAAAAGGAGAAATGAATAAATCCTTACAGTTTTCAGAGGATCAGAGGCATGGCACCGAGCTCGATGACTAACCTCCCCCTTTTCTCTCTACACGGCTGCAGAGGCAGAAGACATCGCGCCGAGATTCTTCTTCTTCTTCTTCTTCTTCTTCTTCTTCTTTCCTGCCTTCTGCGATGCAGCGGTTTCTCTGCTGCAGTCCGAGAGAGCCGAGAGGAGGCTGAGGGGAGGTGGGAAGCGTGAGGAGTGCGATGGGGGAGGGAGGGAGGGAGGGGGGGAGGGAGCAGGAGTAACAGGCAGACTGAGATCAATAGTGGGTCTGCATCCCGCGTACGAGCGATTCTATGTAATAAGGCTACAGAATAAGAGGTTTGTTGGTGGAGGGGGGCACCTGTGTTTTGATGATTGCAACGAAGAGTAAAAAAAAAAAAAAAAAAAAAACACTCAGGGAAGATTTTTTATTTTTTTTATTTACAGATGTTGATGGTCCATTCAGTGCACATTGCATGGTACAATTGCTTTTTGTTGCTCAACACAAGCAGCAATACCACCGGCAGCCACTAGATGGCTGCCATTTAGTTTAGCAAAGGGACGTCAAACACCCAAATCTTGCCAACGGGATGAATTTGCATAGTGCGAAATTCGCACTGAAGACATTAACTGCAATTTTTTAAATAAAAAATAATTGTTATTCTTCACGTATCCACTAGGGGTCACGTTGTTTTAGTAAGAGTCAGATTCATATATTAGAGACAGTCTGGTCGACTCAAATCATGGCGCCATGTTTGCTACATCAGAGGTTAGATTCTACAGTGTAACTCTATAGGATAGATGAGCTATGTTGAAATTAATGTCTTATTTTCACCATTAACGGGCCTATTAATGTTATTACCAAAGTCTGTCAATATGTGAAAGGCACTCACTTAAATATCCCAGCAAATATCTACTTACTTTTTATATCTTAAATCATATCATTATAGCATTAGCACGCTAGCCATAATAACTTAGTAGTACTTGAGGCAAAGTTACGTGTCAGTTCAATGTGTCCGTCTACATCGACATAAATTACCTGAATACATGGGTTTCACAGTATATATGACACTAGCTGCTATTTTTAAGTATTTAGTCTAGATAACTAGCTAGCATAAGGCTAGCATAAGGCTAGCATAAGGCTAGACTAACTTCAAACTTCATTTGTAAAGCACCGTTGGACGTTTTTGAGATCAAGGTTCACGTTAATGATGGAATGACTTTATTTTTCTATATAAAATATTAACAAATGTCAAACAGAGGCATTGACATTTACCTCATCACATAATAGGGAGAAATCTGTTGACATCAAGTTCTTCCTTTTAATCTTCTGCTCCCATATCTTTTTCCGTAGAGAGACCCGTAGACTGAGCACTGTGGCAAATTTAGACCTTTAATCCAATTTTATTTTCTGTTATTGCCAATTCTCTATAGGTGAATATTGGTTATGTTGATGCTAGCGGCTTGATGCTTGTGGCTTGAAGCTAGCGGCTTGAGGCTCCAACTCCAGCTTGAAGTGTAACACACATCTTCATAAGTTAAGATGTATTTTGGGTAATGTGGGTAAAAGTTGAGTAAAGTTAAATGTATAAGTTTGTAGGTCAGTTGATATGATAGTGGTTCCTCATTATTTTTACTCATTAGCAGCTATTTATGAGCTAATAATAAAACAGATTTGCCTCTGAAAGGTGTCAGTAACTCAGGACTCGTTGCTTCTGCACAGAGAGAATAAGCAACACCCCCCAAAAAAATACCATCTTGATCTGCATGGCTGGAGGAGCCATTATGGACTCCAGTGAATGAGCAATCCTCTCAGAAACCATTACAGGACAAGTCTCAATGAGCGAGGAAGGAAGCCTGGAAGGATGTCCCTCTTACTCCGTCGAATAAGATCCATTTGCATTTCTATCCAGCAGCTGTTGTTTAATGTCAGGATGGAAATGAATTAAACCAAACACACACACACACACACACACACACACACACACACACACACACACACACACAGATGATTAAAATCAGGACTCAGCACAGAAATACTCCACCACTTGGCTCATGTGCTAACAGACATTGATGGATCAAAACCTATATATATATATTTGTGTGTGTGTGTGTGTGTGTGAAAGATGCGAGTAGGTGAGTGGGTGGACGCTCAGAGAAGCACTAGACTGGAGGAAAAGATGAAGAGATCTCTTTGTTCTGTGTTGTTAAGGTGGTGCATGCGACACAAAATGACTGTAATCAGAATGATCACTCCTCCCCGGCTCTCGTCTGTCTGCTTCAGCTTAATTATCACAATGCATTGCAAATAGTTTCACAAGTCTGTATCAGTTACACCATCGTGGGTCACGACACAGGCTGCAGGGAAAACCTAGAAAACAAAGTGTCTTGTAAAATAATGTCACTTTCTACTGTAAGGGAGCTTAAAATATAGTATAATAAGGTGCAGTTAAAGTCTGAAAAGCACAAGTGCTGTATATTGTTAGAATCAGGCCACTAAAAAAATGTAAAATATAACTGAAAATGAGCTTTATTGGTTTGCAAGAGTTGAGTTCTATTCATTTAACATCCAAACTGAACATAGTGAGTTCGCTTGCTGCAGTTGGAAGCCACCCAAGGCTCAAAGGGAGCAGTTTAGAGATTTTGTGCCTTGCTCAAGTGCATCACAGCCGTGGCTCCAGAATAGATCTGAATCAGTGACTCTTTGGTTTCAAGTCCACAGCTGGTGGCTGAACTCTGAAAGTCGTGATACGTTCCAAATTAATCTGCGTACACACTGTTAAATGTCTGCAGACAATGTGAAAAAGCAACAGTTTATATATATATATTTTTTGCATGCATGTAACTGCAACAACCTGCTCTACTTCTGTCTGCAACCAAGTTTATTTATTTATTTATTTATTTATTCTGCAAATGGGGTCAGACACAGATACATGCAGCTCAAATGGAAACAGTAGACAGAAGTGTGCTACTGCTGCTATTACTTGTTGATTTTGCTGGTATGTTGTATGTTTGTCTGTGGACACTCCAGTTTTCCCACAGGGAATGAATAAAGTATTTTTCTATTCTGTTCTGTTCTATAGAGAGTATGTACGTGACATCACAGCCAGCAACGTCTCCATGGTTACAGCCACTAAGCGGCAAAAAGTGACAGTTACTTCTTAGTAAAGCTCTTAGCGTTAGCATCTTTTATTTATCTAAAACTTACCTAAACTAACTGAAACTGAGGCTAATCCACTTTTCCAAATCCACACTAGTTCATATGGATCATTGTTGAGTCCAATTGTCCTTAATTTGATCTGAAAATCTACATTTTTCCTGGTCTCTCTGTTTTTACTGATGCATTTCACCATGTTTTTGACACTCAGGGGGCGTGGCCTCAGTGACTTCACTGCATAACATCTATTCTATTCTATTCTGTTCTATTTTATTCTACCCCTGAGCAGAGGCCTTTTTCATGATAAAATAATCTCCCCAGAACCTATTTTAGAACATGCAGAATCTTCAGTTGTGGAGGAAACTACCTGAAATGCACAATGGACAATCCATATACACTGATCAGGCATAACATTATGACCACCTAATAGGTCTCCAACGCAGAGTCATCAGAGAATGGACACGGGGCTTATGAGGGTGAAACTGCCTTCACATCCTCATCATCACGAAGAAAATCTTCTCCAGAACCTCTCAGTATTACAGCCCAGAGATCCCTCGAAAAAAAAAAAATTTTAGCAGTTTAGCTGGACGTGTGATACGGATTCTAATTGATTTCTAATTATACGGCCTGGTGGGCGCATAATTTCATGCATAAAAAAAAAACAAAGGGGGTTGTTAGCGAGGTCTGCTTTAGAATGCATCAGGATGCACTGCTTTGTTTTCCCTGTAATTACACTCATACCTCTCACACACACACACACACACACACACACACACACCTTTGAAAAATGTATTTTGAGAGGCAGGTAATTACATGTTTTTTTGATAAAACTTCCAAACCACTGAGTAAGTACTTTGGAAAAAAAGCCTCATAGAAATTAAGAGACAAATCATGGCCCAGCTGGGAGATAATGCAATATAATTTGAATATATCAGTATATTTTAATCCACATAGAAAAGGAAGCAGCTTCTGTTTCCACCCTCTCGTTAGCAAAATTAAAGAAAATAATAAAATGCTCGCGAGGGTCGAGATACGATTGAGTGGTGGTTAAGTAACGAGGGAAAGGGAATAGCCTCGCGGGTTAAAGCGAGGTTAATTACATTTCCTAACACACGGGGGTGAAAGGTTGCAGAGGAGGAGGAGATGCAACAATCAGAGATGAAAAGGAGAAGCTGAGAACGATGTTTGCAGATACGTTTGTTGGAGGTGATCCGAGGCTTTGTTTGGTTCTTTGTCTGAGAGCTAAATCCAGACTCCGTGTAACGAACGCTTTTGATCAGCATAATGGAGAATATAGATGGAGCTGCAGATGCTATTTTCTCCAACCTGGAAAGTTCCATGACAACGGCCCGATTCGCCTTCGCCCTGTGTGATCTTTACTGTGTCGCCTCCCCCCCCCCACCCCCCCACCCCCCTCATCCCCCCCAAGGACACCAGGTACTTTTGTCTCAGGAAATGCCAAAGTGTCAAGTCACTTTCAGACACACACAAATGACGCAAGCGCTCGTTTTGGTTTTGAGGCGGCGTCCTTTTCCCTCAGTGTATCGTTTTATATATTCTTAGATTTGCATAATTCTGTGCAGAGCAAACGTCCCCACACACACACTGTGTGTGTGTTACGTGACGCTCAGTTATTTTAGTGACTCATCACCAGTCAGACGTCACAAAAACACGCATTTTAACAGCATTAAAGGGACTTTTTTTTAAAGTGAAACCAGTGATTTCTTCTTCTTTCACCTCATGTTTCGTTCGTTTCTCCATCACAGGAACAAATACCAGACAGAAAGTTCAAATAAACACCTGCCTCCATGGTTTATTGGAGCTGTTAAAGGGGAAGTCCAACAATTTTGTAAAAGAAAACTAAATTAGTCACTCTCTGAGGACAGATCGCTAATGTCATCTTTGGATCTGGAGGAGCTCTCTGGAGACTAAGAACGAACACTGGACAATATCAGCATCATCAGACGACTCTTTGAACACAAATCCTGCAAGACAAGACTTAAAACTTGATCTAAGGATCTATCTATCTATCTATCTATCTATCTATATATATATATATATATATATATATATATATATATACATAAAGGAGGTTTAGATTGACAGGTGGATCTGTGTGAGTGAGTGAATGGCTGAACTAAAATATGTCAGATTCATGTTAATGTGTATTTAAAAAAAATAAATAAATTTATGGGGGAAAATTTAAAAAAATATATAAAAAAACGTCTAGTCAACCAAAGATTTTGCCACACCCCCTGCAGTATCCTCTGTTGAAGACGCACAATGCACAACAACCATCTCCCCTCCCGTGCAGTAGATGGCGGTATGACAGAAACCTATACGAAAATAATAGCGACTTTTTGGGTGGTAAAATTTGTTCAGTTGTTCCCAACCTTTATTTGATCATAAACCTACGTTGATGTCACACATTTTTGTCGACACGGTTAAAACTTATTTATTTATGCTTATTAACGTTTCCAGTTTGATATGACGCAAATTTAACAAATTCTATCTTCTTAGCAAGTACTTGTTTGAGGATGTTGAGACTTCAATTCTGGTTTTGCTCAGCCATGTTTTATATTTTGTCACACATTGGTGACTTTATTATAAGACAAATAATGAAATGATCCCAGTGTTCACATTGGAGACATTGTTTTTTTTCAAAAACTACTACTTCCCGTTGAAAGATGATGCTTAGGTTTTAGGTCCTACTGATCCCAAATACCTTGGAGAAATTAAAAAAGCATAGCAAACTAAAGCTCGAGTCTCAGGAGGTTAAGATTGTGTGTGGTGTGCTTTTATATTACTGCACATTTCAGACGACTCCATTTGAATTCCAGGCGACCCCACGTGGAGTCGCGACCCCAAGGTTGAAAAACACCAAAGGTTCCTTGTGGAAATGTGTGTGTAGATTTTATTTTGCAGTAAAAACATTTAAAGGCCCTTGTGTATTTGTACTACGTTGTGTCTTCATTGCATTTAATCTAAAAGTCCTTTATGTTTATGCACAAATAACAGCGTCACCAAGGTTACACCTTTATCGCCTCTTTCATTTCTTCAAGACACATGAGACCATCTTTGTAGCCGTTTTCTCGTTGCATTATGCTAATTACGTGCACGCCGTTTGACATCTGTTGGTGTGTAGGTGTACAGATGCTGTCGAGTGCATGCGTGAGTAAGTGTCGTGTGAATCTTAATGCAAGGAGGCAAGCGTGGGCGGCGGTACGAGGAGGGGGGGGGGGCATCAGTCAGAGCAGCCTGTAATTGGGTCATTTGATCTGACCCAGGGACTAGAAGACGCGAGAACTAAAAAAGGTGAAGAGAACGGCAGCTTGTGCAGCATCTTCTGGAGACGCCGAACAAGGCCAAAGAAGTGGAGGGAGGGACGAGTGGGTGGAGGCCTCAAGGTTCACAGCATCCAAGACGAACACTGTGTTCCCAACAAAGAGGTAGAGAAATGAACACTGACTCAGTTTGTCCCTCGGTGCTGGACCATCCACTCCTGAGATGTCAGTGTGCGGAAAATAAAGAGCTCACGGAGGTGACCAGGAGTCAGAGGCGGCTCTGGGCGTCGGATATCTAGGTGGTCACCTAGGACGCAACCCGCCAGAGGGGGTGCATCTGGAAGCCCTAAAAAAATAAAGTATATAAGTTAAATAATTGTAATAATTTACAGGTTTTTACTTATGGCCAAAATGATAATCACGATAATTATTAATCATGATAATTAATCCAAGCCCAGAAAAAAGTCAAATAAATAAATAAATTCGTCTTGGGTATGACCAAGATTATCTAAAGTATTCATGTGGATGCCTTATTAGTTTTTGTATGGGATCAGATTTAAATTGTATTACCCTCTTCAGTCATTAACACACAAAAATGTCCCATTGACTCCCATTAATACCACATTTCAAATCTCACAGCCATGAGACAATAAAATCTGCAATATTAGGTGTAATGTTTTTTATAACATTAAACTGAGTGAGCTTGTGTTATTGAGCTTAGCAGGCTATTTTAAGGGGTGTGTGTGAGTGTGTCTGTGTGTGTGCACCAACTATTTTTTAGCTGACACTTGAGGGTTAAAGCGGAAAATCTAAATTGAAATATAATTATGAATACGAATGTTAAAAGGGCAAAACGAGACAGCTTTTCTTGCTGTATGGAGGGAACCAGACGTGGCTGCTCACACTTCTTAGAAGTGTGTAGCTGGTGTTTGGATGGACGGTCTCTGGAGGACTGGACATTACCACTTCTGTTAGGTTCAGAGAGATGAAGGTAAAATGAAAGCTGACAGGTCGGCGTGGAGCGGTCGCTCAGTCAGTCAACTTCCTCCATGATGATCGGGTCTGAAATGTCTCAAGAGCTGCTAGTTGGATTATCTAGAATTTTTTTTAACGGATGAATCTTTGGGTTTTTGGTGTTTTACATAAAGCTGTGGTCTGGACTGTGTGAACTGTGCAACCGCACGGGGCCTCGCGGCCACTAGGGGGCCTCACGCGCATGCAATCCTGCTGTGTGTGTGTGTGTTTTTTATGAATACATTAGTTATGTTTGATTTTGTATCGATGACATGTCTCTGTCAACGTCACAGAAAAGCAAATAAATGGATAAATAAAACAAATTAAATGTCGTTGCGTCCTCACTGAAGAAGAAAGAGGGGAAAAGCAAACATGTCGACTGCAAGAGAACGTACGGAAGAGGATTAGGGCCACAGAAAAAAAAATAAAAATAATTGTAGTTAGAGCGAATGATTTTATTTATTTTTTAGTTCTGACTTTAATCTTAGAATTCTGACTTTTTTCATTAATTTTAGGACTCTGACATTAATCTCAGAATTTTCACATTAATCTTAAAATTCCGACTTTTTTCTCAGAATTCTGGCTTTAATCTCAATTTTTTGACATTAATCTTAGAATTCTGACTTTTTTTTTCTCTGAATTCTGACTTTAATCTCAAATTTTTGACATTAATCTTAGAATTCCAACTTTTTTCTAAGAATTTTGACTTTTTCTCAGAATTCTTGCTTTAATCTTAGAATTGTGACTTTTTTTTCTTAGAATTCTGACTTTAATCTCAAATTTTTGACATTAACATTGACTCAGAATTCTAAGATTAATGTCAAGAAAAGTAAAAATAAATAAATAAAAAAAATAAATCATTGCCTTAACTTTCTTTTTTTTCCAGTGGCACTATTCCTTTTCCGTAAGAACACACCCGATTTCACGAGGACAAATCTGGTTCTGAAAAAAGGGTGGGAAAAAAGAAGTAGGAAGAGTTTTGCAAGTCAAATACACTGTCGGAACTTTCTGTAATTGTGATTGAACAGAAAAACACTAAAAGTTGAAAGTAATTATAAACTTTTTGCACACATGTGTGTCAGAGGGCAGACTGTGTGGGCTTGGCCTGCTACTAATTGAAATGATATTGCATCCAAATTGGATTATAAGGATTATTTTTTGTTGAGTTTGTGGCCAGAAAGGAAATAAAAGTGACTTTGACACGATCGGTTTCTGCACAATTTACGCATCTCACTTTGTTAGAGTTACGAGGACTAACTTGTGAATCGTTACAAAGAAAATTAACATATATTATGAATAACAGACTTGTTTAAAATGCCACGATGTCCCTGTGGGAACCTGCTAATACAATTATCAGGTCAGAAGCTCCTGTTTAGTGCAACATAACGCGATGTACTGTACCCTTAAGACCTAACTCTACCATCACCCCAGCTGTCACGTCTGACATTTATTTCCCATCAAGCTCATGTCAAGGTAACTGTAAGCTACTGTGAATGGTGCTGATGACATTGTATGTTAGATGAGGTCATTCTCTGTCCCTTGTAAACTCCCTTTGATGCCTTAAATGCAGCCACACAGAAAATAAAGGCCTAGTTTCTTGACTTAGTTTCTGAGTAAAGTCCACTTTCAGGGTGAATGGAGGCTACTTCGGTCTGTTCTTTCTCTCTCACACATGGAGAGGAGGTGAAGCGAGGCATCCCGTATCGCACACTGTAATTTGTCATCTTCCATTAGGATGGAGGATAATAGATGGATAGTGACGGTGGTGTTAATTGGTTTTCCCCTCCTTGTCAGCTAGAGGTTGGGGGAGAAGACGGCAGGAGAGGAATACAGTACATTTTACACCACTATGTAACACCTTTGTTCTTCTTTTCTTTCTTTTTGCTTCACTTCATGTTTAAATGATTTTGTTGGACATATTCGTTGGGTGTTTATCGATATTATGTTACGTCCTGTTTCTAAAAGAAAAATGTACTTCAAGGTAAAATACTACATAAAATGTTACATAACCAAGGAAAATAACCAGAGCTCATTGGGAAACTATGACCTGGTCAGAACAAGGCTGAGACTGACATAAAACTGGACGAAATGGTAAAGGATTAAGGTGAACACACTCTAGGTGCTCTATGCTGATTGGCTGTGAGCTGGTCACGTGTTTCATGGGCGCCATGTTGGATACATCTAACCAATATTCACCCATAGATAAGTGGAAATAACAGAGAATAAAGTAGGATTGAAAGTTAAAATATGCCACAGAAAACACAGAGGAAACTCCACCATTTTCCAAAGTTATGGGAGCAGAGGATTAAAAGGAAGAACTGGATGTCAGCTGATTTCTCTCTATTATGTGATGAGGTAAATGTCAATGTCTCTTTAACATTTGTTAAGATTTTATATAGAAAAATAAAGTCATACCATCATTAATGTGAACCTTGATCTCAAAAACACCACTTTACAAACAAATGAAGTTAGCCTAGCCTTATGCTAGCCTTATGCTAGCTAGTTATCTAGACTAAAGGCTTAGAAAAATAGCAGCTAGCGTCATATATACTGTGAAACCCATGTGTTCATGTAATTTATGTCCATGTAGATGGACACATTTAACTGACACGTAACTTTACCTCAGTTACTACTAAGTTATTATCGCTAGTGTGCTAATGCTATAATGATAACACTAGCTTAATTTTCACTATTTCTGAGTAATTTGAACCTTTTAACAGTGATGGATGAACACGGAGACTGAGGAGAAGGTAAACACAGCTCCATGACTGATGAGGTGATTGGGCTACAAAGCTTTTTACAGACTCATTTAAGATATTTAAAGGAAGTAGATGCTGGAATATTTAAGTGAGGACCTTTTACATATTAATAACATTTATTGGCCCGTTAATGGTGGAAATAACACATTTATTTAAACACAGCAAATCCCCCCATAGAGTTACACTGTAGAATCTAACCTCTGATGTAGCAAACATGATTTGAGTTGACCAGACTCTCTCTAATATGTACGGTTCTGTTTGGCTTCACTTTTGAAGCACTGTCCCTGGTCCATCTTGATTCTGTCTATGGCTGCACACCTCGGGCTCAGGGTGACTGCAGCTCCGTGAAGTATTGACCACTCCTCACGTTTGATTTATCGTCTGACTCACGAGGACCTCGGGTGAGGGTTAAAGAAGAGACAGGCACCGGTGATATTTACCATCAGGCGTTCGTTCATTTACGTCTCCCCGTCAGCCTTTTAAAAGTGATCACTGGGGGGTTATTGGACACACACTTGCGTACAAGCAGGAGTGTGTTTTTTTATACATGCGCTTAATTGAATCAGTGCACAGAGACCAGTGTTACAGTACAGGGCCCTTCCAGAAATAACTCTATGTGACAAGGGTAATCCTATTACGCTGCCATTCACAGTCCTCCTCTAACAACCTCACAGTCTGCAGATGTCACGAGGCAGCGGCTCAGAGTGGAGGAGCCAGACTCCAGAGGCAGTTTTTGTTTTTTAAACGGGTGATCTCTGAGCAATTTGGCTTCATCTGCCGTCGACTCGGCGAGAGGGAGATTTAAACCAGCGCTGTCATCTTTGAAGGAGGCGCACGGTCGGTGCGAGAGTCGTTACCGTACAGGAAGAATGAAAGAGGTCGTTTGAGGAGCTCTCACACGGCTCATAATCTACGTTATAACTAGACCAGGCTCGTATAGGATGCAACATAACGTGGAGACCAGACAACAGAGTCTTATATACATTAAATTAAACAGCAGAACTGATGCATTTCGCCTTCCATCCTAAGTTATCAGCGGAAGTGTGACACTTCATGGCTCACCTGAGGACTGAATGCGTCAGTCTGGAGGAAAAGCATCTTATACTCTGCAGCGCTTCAGAGATTTAACGCTGCGTTCAGTTATTGCGGACCATATGGCGGCCTTGGCAGCGAAGGATCTCAGAGAATATTTGCTGACACATTCTCCTTAAACGTGTATGCCTTGTTCTCTTTCTTGCATGTTAACCGATCCAGATCAGTCACAATATTATATGGACAAGGGCTTCTGAGGGGAGGGGCCTCTATGGTGGATCATCCTGCAGATACTTGATCAGTCGAGTGAATCTGGAGACCAGGTCAACACCTTGTGATGTTCTCCGCGTTTTTTTTAGTTGTTCCTACAGTGTTTTCATGTGCATCCTGCTTTGATGGCTGCTGGTATCAAGGAGTGTCATTGCTATGGGGTGGAGGTGCCTGGTCTGGTCTAGGTGGGGGCTACATGACTAAGTAACATCCACACGAATGAATGAATACGAGGTCCAAAAGTTTCCCAGCAGGAAACTGAATTGTCTCAAGATGGTTTAAACGTTATTTACTTCTCCTGTCAGTGGTCATAATGTTGTGGCTGATCAGTGTGTGATCTGTGTGCACAAGTAGGAGATTCAGACCATTTCAACAGCAGGAAAGTTGTCTCTGAATTTAAAATATTTCATTATCAATTCATCTTTTTATGAAACTAGTCTCTTATTATGAAGGAGTGATGCCGTTTCTCTTTAACGACAGTATTTTAGAGAAACATAAAGATTCTTTTCTACATCTAGATGAGTTAAAATCACATGGTTAAAGGGCACATGGGACCCAGATGAAAAGGATGGTTGAAAACCAAAATTATATTGCACTAATATCTAATAAAGTAATGATGCACTTGCAAATGTCAGCTGTTCACTTATTTATGACCGATGTCAGCGTGAACCTTTCAGAGATTCCTGTGCTGTCAAGATGCTGCAACCGGAGGTTTGTCTTCACTTGCTTCACTTACAGGCAGGAATGAAAAAGGAAAGTAAATGGGAGCAGCTACAGTTAAAGGGAGACCGAACCAGAATGCTGCACCCGGACACGAGGAGGAGAAAAGATGAAAGCGCAGCCGGTTTGGGTTCGTGTCATCATCCCTCCGCCGGCATTGATCGGAGCCGATTTGCATCACACTGAGGATTTCTCTTTCAAAAATAAATGAGGCAGATGAGCGGCGAAGGGAATCAAAGATTGCTGCAAGACGGCTTTCCCTCCCACTCCTGCGCCGTCTCACACATGAATGAACCGGCGCATGAGTCACCGCCGGGGGAGTCCTCGGGAGGTGAGTCTGCCCTCGGCGGTGTATCCTCGACTCAGCACTTTCATCAGGCTGGAGCTGACGGGATTAAGCCGTACGTGGTTTCCCTCCTGTAATCACTTCCTCTGGTTTGTGGGAGGCAGGAGGACGTCTTAGTTACACACTGGACATTCATTAGAGCTCATTTTGCTGTTGTTAGGGGTTAGAGTTAGAGTAAGGAGTAAATGAGGCATTGGACAAAAGCAAACAGCTGATGAACGGAAAATTGGGGAGCCTTAAAACCAAATGTGTCTGTCCAACCCCCGTGTCTCTAGCACTGACTGGTCCCGAGATATTTTTATGTCCAAAGTTTGTGTATCTCTGAACCGAAAGGTTGTAGAGACTCGGGGACAAGTCCAGCGTGTTCATCGTGGTTGAAAATATGTGTCCAAGTTTACATGTCTCTACGAGCTTTGTTCAAAATGAATAGAGCGACGAATTTCTAAAATTTCCTTAAGTGTCGAGGCCAAAATTGTCCCCCCAGAATGTTGTTAGGAGCACATTTGTAGTTAATAGGTAGCATTTTTGGGGGACCTATAATTAACAAATTTTGACGCCGTGTTGGGGATCATTCAGGAATATACCTTAGGGACATTCCAGGGAAGCATTGAGGAGGGTTAGGGTTGGGTTATTGGGTTTATCTTGATGCTACTCCCCCTGTGTTGCCTTTGACACTTGGGGTTTGGGAAGGTAATGCACTGTATGTGCTATATGCTTCGGTCCAGAGAAGAAAGGTGAAAAGGGTAGAAGGTCTAAGTTTACCAACTGGTGGAAGTTCTACGTAGTAAAAGTTAATTTGAGGTAAATACTGGAGAGGCATGTTTTACTCTCTATATATGTCTATATTATTGTACTAGTTTGGTATTTTATTGAGATCTAAACTAATGCCTAATACGGAACACATCATTAATAGTGAACTTCAGGTCCCAGCGTTGTTGCTCCAAAGACAATTGGACGAGATTCAAGGGCTAAAACTAACAGTGATTGTAGCCAAGATGGCTATGCATTGCTAATGCATTGCTAAAGGTGTGTTTATTTGTAAATAGTTGTTGAATTAAAGTAATATTAGCTGATCAAAGATGCGTTTAATAAAAAAAAAATAAAAAATTAGCATCTGCTACGCTAACTGCTACCTTCAAGGGCTTTAATTGTATTATAAAAATTTATTAATTATGGAGAGTAAAACTAATTTGCTTTAAAGCACATTTAATAATGAATATTGTTTGAAATCAGCATGTGCTAGGGTTACCGTTAGGCTAGGGTTAGCCTAGGGTTAGCCTAGGGTTATGGTCAGGTTAGGGGTCAGGTTTGCAGGTGATGTACTTTAGAAGTCAAATCTCAACATAAAATGCCAGTTCCCATCAGCCCCGTGAAGCTTCATCCACAACTCCACCAACTGTTTCCTGAAATGATGCTAAATTAGCTGGATTCCTGTCCAGATTTAACTTGCGGAGAGACGCAGCCCTGTAAGTCCTGTAAGCAGCGAGCTACTTGCTGCAGACTGCAATGTCGATCGAGTGAAAGTCACTGTGTGTGTGTGGGCACATGAGGAAAACGTGCCATGGAGAAAAACTGAGAGCGGCTAACGAGCTAATGAGGAGAGAGAGGAAGCAGGTGAGCAGATGGGTGAGGACGGTTCAGTCGTGTGTGTGGGCGGCTGTAAAATAACCAGAGAGTGAGAACAAGTACAAATAACTGAGTTAATTACATCTCAACAATAACTTCAATAACAGCCCAATAATAAAAAAAAAAGATATTTAAGCTCCTCAATGAGGACAGGCTGCAGTAAATAACATTTAAACCATCTCTAAAATACAGTAATTACAGAGAAACTGCATTACCCATTATCTTTATAATGATTATTTAATTAAGATAAGAAGCTGAAAAGATCCATCTGCAGACTGAACAAACCCCTGTTCGTCATATTTTGGTGCAGTGTTTTTAAATTCCTCTGTAAAACATCTTTATTTATGTGCAGATGTTCCATCTCAGACGTCTCTCTAAGTGTCTTCTGACATTACGAATTATTCTGTGAATGAACACGCATGAAGACGCATTTGCACATGATCTAAAAACTAGAACAACATTTTTTTTTTCCATTAATCTGATGCAGTCATACAGGAATTCCTCGGTCGTGACTAAATAATCCCACCCAGCTCAGGAGATCTTCAGCTTCTGTTCCGCTGAGAACACCTAGCTTGTGTTTTACAGCAGAGCTCCATCTGCCGTGGTACATTACACCAGACTCATAAATAATTCCAGGCTCGCTCACTGCTTTACCCTTTTGAATTATTTAAAGCTGCTCTGTGTTTTTAAACTGAAAACGCTTAAGTCGATAAACGAATTAGTTACTGGTTCCTGGTGACGTGATCAGGAGAGGGTTTCATTAGAGCTTTTGTTTTGGAACATTCGGAAAATGCTCTGAACTCATTTGTTGAACATTGTCAATGCCACAGGTTCAACAACATGTATGATGCACCGATCAGGCATAACATTATGACCACCCTGGTCAATCAATCAATCAATCAGACTCTATTTTCATACAAAACGTAGCACAAAGTGCTGTATACCAGGAGTTTTTCATCTATTAAAACTAGTATTATTTATAAAGATACATTATTAATATCATTTTGCATTTAATATTAAACTATTCCTAGCCCCTTTACTGAAATATGTTGGATTTAGAGCTTTAAATTTGTGGGGGAAATTTTAAAAAATCTACAAAAAATGTCTAATCAACCAAAAATGTTGCAGCCCCCTGTACAGACAGACACACGACGTAAAAATGTATTATGTAGAATAAATATAAACAACATTTATTAGATCAGGAGCAGGAGCTGTGGACGTGTTATCATAGGGAAGGAAACACCAGAGGCTGGAGGGAAACGACGCCATAAAGCGATGAAATGAGAAAAATAAATAAAAATCTAATTTAAGGTCATAAAAAAAACTACTGAGACGGTAAAATGCTAGATAGTAAATGAATAAATAAATAGATCGTTAAGATTCAATTAAAAGACAAACAAAAAAAAAAGTCTTGCCTTTAAAAATATCAACACTCTCTGCAGCCCTCAGGTTTTCAGGCTCTTCCACAGACCTGGACCGTAAAAGTAAAAGGCTGTCTCATCGTAGGGTTTTTCTTCTAACTCTGGGTATTATTATTAAAAGGCCACGACCAGGAGACCTGAGGGCTCTACCAGCTTCATATGATGAACGCAAAACTGATAAATAGCATTAAGAGCTTTGTAAACCAATAAAAGGATCTTAAAAAATGTCCCTGCACTTTTTAGCTCGAGTTCACTGAAAAAAAAAACCTGTTTCGTGCTGTGAATGAATCAGAAAAGCAGCAGTGCTCACAGAGACGGAGTCGTCAGGTGACGCGTCCGCCCCCAAATAATGTATAAAGCTCCGACATGAACAGAAGGAACTTAATATTTGAGAACGGCTCAGTGCTGTAGCCCGCCGGATCTTTATTCATAGATCACAGTACACGTTATTTATACGACTCCGCTCTCTCTGACTCTGGCTACGCTTTGCAGTTTTGCATAAAACTGCTGCAGGCCAACTATGCACGACAGGAAAAAAGAAAATGAAGACACAGCAAATAAAATATCTCTCTCTGTATATATATACATATATATAAACAAAAGTGATAGTACCCCTCTTCCAGGATGGAGATATGTGCAGTAGGTTTGGTCCCAGCATGAAGATGAGCAGTGGTGGTGCAGAATTACAATATTAATGTAGAATATCAATGAATAATATTATGTAAATGTTAAATTAGTTTCTAGCAAAGTAAAAGACCGTGGATGATGAGGAAGATGTAAGAGGCTATAGCTGGATTTTTAACCACCGTTTGTTTCAGGCTTTTTGATTGTGAAAACTGTTCTCGTCCACATAAAGTCCTGTAAATGTGGGAAAACCCTCGAGTGTTAAACCAAGAACTTCAATTTTACATAATATTTATAAATCATTGTGTTATCTAGCATGAACAGTCCCCTTTCATCTCTCCATTCCTGCACAGATCCATGCATCTGATGAGGAACAGTTCCTTTATTCATCACTTTAATAAGCTGTAGAGATGAGGTTTGTCCAGCAGGTGTCAGAGAATTCCTTTTATATTTAGCTCCAGCAACTGATTCTGTTAAATCTGTGGAGAATCTACGCAATGTATAAACTAGTTTAATGTGTTTCTGCTCATGCACTGATCAGTTTTAAGAGGAGATTTAAAGACAGACGAGGAAGAAGCCTGTCTAATGTAAGTTATTCCACATTTTAGGGGCTGCCACAGCGAAAGCACGGTCCCCTCTGAGTCTGAGCTTAGTAACGTATAAGTAACATCCACAGCAGAACTCTGAATTGTCACAAGATGGTTTAACTATTATTCACTTCTCCTGTCAGTCAGTGGTCGTAATGTTTTGGCTCAGGCTAGAGGTTCTGACTGAAGAAACCCTCTGATGCAAGAGATGCTACAGACGATCAGTCCCCATCAGGTTAGTCCACTTGTTGCTCTTAATATTCCAACAGACTCTGCGCTTTAGGACTGAACATGTGTCCTGTACTTTCAGAAGAAACACTGCGATGGTGGAGCATAAACATACATTTTCCCAGTGTGTCTCCTCATGTGGCTTGGTCCTCTCCTTCTCCTTCTCGTCCTCCTCCTCGTCGTCCTCCTCCTCCTCCCTCCGTCCCTGCTGTTTTAAAGACACCAGAGCAGAACGGTGGCGAGCGGTGGCCTGAAATACAGCTCATTTGTCAGTGACACAGGAGTGCTTTGACCTTCCCACGACAGCCGGGCTTTGCCAACTCAGCAGTTTCCAGCAGAATTACAATCGTCGTCCGCATGAATGGGGATGGTTCCGCTCATGCGAGGCCGACAAGCACCGCACACAGCCAGCGGGAGGTCTGGGAAGAATTACACTTTCTATAGGTGTCACTGGCACAGACGTGGGTTAGGGCCACTGAAAAATAATATATTATTATTATTATTATTATTATTATTATTATTTTGAGTTCTGAGAAAAAAGTCAGAATTATGAGGAAGAAAAGTCTAACTTCTGAGATTGAAGTCAGAGAAAAAAGGTCGGAATTCTCAGATTAATTCTGTGAAAAAGTCAGAATTCTGAGATTAATTTTAGAATTCTGAGGATAAAAGTCAGAACTCTGAAATTAAAGTCAAAATTCTGAGATTAAAGTCAGAATTCTGAGAAAAAAAGTCAGAATTCGGAGATTAAAGTCAGAATTCTGAAATTAAAGTCAAAATTCTGAGATTAAAACCAGAATTCTGAGAAAAAAAGTCGGAATTCTGAAATTAAAGTCAGAATTCTGAGAAAAAAAAGTCAGAATTCAGAGATTAATCTTAGAATTCTGAAATTAAAGTCAGAATTCTGAAATTAAAGTCAAAATTCTGAGAAAAAAAGTCAGAATTTGGAGATTAATCTTAGAATTCTGAGAAAAAAAAGTCAGAATTCTGAGATCAATCTTAGAATTCTGAGAAAAAGGCAGAATTCTGAAATTAAAGTCAAAATTCTGAGATTAAAGTCAGAATTCTGAGAACAAAAGTCAGAATTCTGACTTTTTTAAAATCATAATTCTGATATTAAGAAAATGTCGTATGTTTGAGAAAATGTTTGAAGACGTCAGTTCTGCTCTAGACGCAGAGATGTGACACATTCCAGCTGCATGTTGCAAGTCCTCGGTTGCACGTTTTACCCCTAAAAACAGGTTTTACGGCTTTATATGTTGTATGGGATTCATCACTCAGCTGCTTGACAGTCTGAAACCGTACTTACTCGTACTAAAGGTTTCCAGACATAATGAGTTGTGATACTAGAACGGTTTGTAATTTCATAATCATTGTAGAGGAATGCATCCAGGAAGAGTCCAATCAGAGGCCAAACTGGCCCAGTCTCTGGAGCTGGAGGTGGAGCTGGAGGACTCTACGTTCCTCCATTGTGTGTCTGACTCTGGAGGAAGCGATGCCAGGTCTGTGGCTGGCAGAGACCTGGAAGCTGGAGCAGTGAACCTACTTAAGGCTTGTCTTCATTCAGGGCTGTGGTCCGGTGTAGTGCACAGGTTCAGTGTGTTCATTTGTGTGTAAATCTTTTAATGTTTGACTGAGCTGAGCGCGGTAAATGACGGGAGGGGAAATAAGAGTCTTAATCTCACATTGAGTCGTAGCAGTTTTCAGAGACGGTGTCTCCATTATGAAGCGCTGAACGGTTCGGCTCAGCGGCTCGATGTGTCCTCTTCCAGGAGACACGTCTGATTCTGTAAATCAATTATGGAAATAGCTCAGCAAGTGTAGCATGACCAAGTACTCTAACGGGGGGCTGCAGGTGTGAATGACTGAGAGTGTGAGTGTTTCATGCTCTGTAGCCATGGATGGATAATAAAATAACAGGCCCTGCTATTGGTCAGCCATAACATTACGACCACCTTCCTAATATTGTGTTTATCCACCTTGTGCCTCCTAAATAGTTGTCAGAGAACAGACATGGACCTTCTGAGGGTGTAACGTGCTGTGTTGTGTTGTGTTATGTTGTGTTATGTTTTTAGTGGGGGAGCTTTGGGTTCAGCCTGTGTCCAGTTAGCAAACCTTTGTGGTTGTTTTGTGTCTCTTTCTCTGGTTTATTTTGTAGGATAAAACCAGGATCCCTATAAACTCTTGACCTCCTACACAGATTCCATGTATTATATCCATGTACGCTTCTTTTCCTGCAGTAGTACAGACACACTTCTTGTCTTTTTTTTTTTTTTAGCGTTAAACACAATAATAGCGCCAATATTTGCCCCAGATATTAATTAATTAATGTGACTGTTGCTTCTTTAATCGTCATTATCATTACAGAGAAAGAAAACACATTTTAGCATCTTTAATATCAAGTAAAACTAAATTTGTTCATTACTACATGACTCATTTTAATGAATTATTATTGTACTGAAATCAACAAATACATTTTTCTGCAGATTTTCTTTCACAGTGTATAATTAGTTTAGAAATCCCATGATCAGCAGGTTCAGTTGCTTGCATTTAATCGCATTTTTAGATCCTTGTGTCTGCGTATTTCAGCTGAAAAATATAAATAAAAAAATAAAATAAAATAAAATAAAAGTATGATACTGGGGCCTTTGTATTTGGCATAACCTATAGCAGAGTGACAGCAAGAAAATATAAATATTACAATAAAATAAAATATCATACTGAACATATATAAATTTAATATAAATCTCATATAAATGTTCACTCTTTCCTGCAGAACTGGTTCTACTACACTTTATTTACTTTATTTAAGTCATTATTTACACTTGTAAATATGGCCACAAAGCTTTTATTAATATATGTATATGTATGTTTTAAAGTGCATTTCCTTCTCTATCACTTCCTGATGCTCTTAAAAGATCAGTGGCCTTTTATCAAAAACACCACACTGCCTCCTAGTGTTTATAATAGATACAGAGACATAGATTCCCTGCAGTCATATATAAATATACTATCCTGGCCTTAACAACAACAAAATAAAATTAATTATAATAATATTAACACCACTCTGCTTCGTTTGCTTTTCCATTGACGGATCATACCAGACTTTGACCTGAAGTACAGCCCAAACTCAAATACATTTCATTCCTTCATGTTTTTTCCAACTTGCTGCAGAAGTCAAAACACCTAAGGCCTGTTTGTGAGAGGGAAATACCTAAAGAGAACTGGCAGTGAAAGCTGTCCCGTCCAGGGATGATTGAACACGCTGCCGTTTGATCTCTTCCCCGTAGACTGAAGCAAATCTCACAGATTAATGGTCGTCTGTCTGAAGACGTTTGGTAAATCTCATCTTCTTGATCCATAATCAGACGCTGGTGCTTCACCTTCCTCCTCCTTTGAGAAGCTGCCTGAACAGTAACACTGGGATTATATGAGGGAGTGTCTGAAACAGATAATACACATCCTGTCTGTTTCACGGACCACAGGATGAACCTGCACGGTGTCGTAATCACAGAAAAACGTCTGGTGGAAAAGAACCGGAGGCCGATAACAGGGACACGGATCAGTCCGATAAAACGCACTTTAATAACACAGATTATCATCACAGCAGATCTGACCACGGTGGGACATCGCTATAGAAACAGAGAGAGGGACGTTTTGACAACATAGTGTTAAACTGTACAGATGATTCAGTTATAGATTCAAACCCCTCCTCCTCCATCATCCCTCATTATCATAATTAATAATAATATAATTGTGTTACATGTTGTTTTGTTGATTTTTGTTTCTTAACTGAAGCTTTATATTATTATTATTGTAATCACTATATTCATCATTTGCTTTGTAATAATGTAATTGTCAATAATGTATGTGCACACACACACACACACACACACACACACACACTTTTTATATCTGTATTGTCCATTTAACAATAAAAAAAAATAGATTCAACCTCTTACCCTAAAAAAATAACAGTATGGTGAGTCAGAGAGTATAAAAGTGTGTATAAAACATAAAACATGCAAGTTTATATAAAATATAGAAAAAGTGTTTACAAGTAATATACAAACTATATAGCCAAAATACAAAGTATATAGAATATTTAAAAGTATGGTGAGTTAGAATGTATATAGAATGTATATAGTGCATATAAAGAATATATAAAACATACAAGTATATATAAAAATGCACAAATTATTTAAATATTGCTTAAAAAATGTGTATACAAACAAACAGTTATATATACGGTATATAATATATATATATATATAAACTTATTTGTTTAGTTTATATGAAGATATTAACTAATATAAATGTATAGATACTGTACATTATATAGTGACATATAAAAGATATGTAACTGTAACTGCTATTAAATACAGTGACTAGTGTCCCTAATGAACTGGCAAAGTGTCTATAAGTAATGCTAATGTAATGTCACTTATTTATCTTTGCATATTTACTATAATTTAACCCAAAACTTATTTATTTATTTATTTATTTATTTATTTGGAGGCCAACTCTCAAACACATGTGGCCCCGTCACAAACATAATTAAATTTAAGCTTTTACAAATAATAAAACTATTTTAGCCTGAGTTTAAAAGTTAAGTAAGTGTCACATGCTCCAGTTAAACCCGAGACACGTCTGACACATCTAACCTCCCCCCTGCCTCCCCCCTCCTCCCCCCTCCGGCCTGTAAACACTGTAATACGTCCTCCTGCTTCCTGGAGACTCCTTCCTAGTTTCCTAGTCGTCACGTTGTTGATGTCATGGAATCGGAAATAGTGCAGCAGCTGTTGGACCTTGATGAGATAAAACCACCACACACACGCACACACACACACACACACACACACACACACACACACACACACACACACACACACTTTTTTCCTTATTGTTGTTATTGTTGTCTGCAGTGTTTGTAGCAGCAGGAGCCACCAGTAGAGGGCGCCACCTCATCGTAGCCTGGATACATGGTCCAGCTTTAAATAACCATCTGTAACTGTTCGCTCTAAACCAAACAAACCCTTTTTGTTTTTTATTTATTTACCAGAGAAGGTCTAATGTTTAAAATCTTTTTTTCCTGGCCGAGCCCCACGGAGCAGAAGCCCCAGAGAGGAAGCGAGAGTGTGTGGCTCCTTCCTGACGACCAAGCTGCTTCCTCCCCTTTCGCCCACTTGGAGCTGCTGACCCATGAGGAAAAACGCAGCTCGGAACCAGGATGTGACTTAATCACATTACCGCTCGATCAGCCCGGAGTGAGTCACGCTCTTTGACTCCTTGACTCCTCGACTCCTGCAGATGAATCACAGATCCACTGAGTCAGGGACCGATTGTGTGTCGCTGAGATTAAATCAGCTGCTTGAATCCTCCCAAGTCAAACAACAGGTTAATCTGCGCGTCCTCCCCCAGACGGCGCGAAGCCGAGCCAACGTCTGGATGTTAAACCGAGGGGGCAGACCTGGAACTGGTTTCACTCAGAACGTCTGACACATGTAATCTGGTTTCAGAACAAGCCTCCTCCCTCTGTCTCACATTTAATGTCTGGATTCTGAACATACGCCGATCCAGCAAAACATTATGACCTAATATTGGGAGGTATTAATATTTAGTGAAGCCAAACAGCAGATTTTCAGGAGCATTTAATTCTTTACTGTTGATTGAAAAACTTGTAAAGTGTAACTGTTTGACTGTTTTTCATTAATGTGTCTGTCATTTTGAACCTCGACCTTCCCCTTGCAAGTTTCAAATTGGAGTTTCCAACTGGAACGTCCCCCAAAAGTTGGATTTTCTCCTCAGAAAGTCACAGAATCTTCACTGCCCCTGAGTTCAGTTTCCAAGATGGCCGCCCCGCGTGTAAACAGTGATTAGAAACTGCTGGAATATTCTGTTTATTAGCACGTTGATTCGTTTTTGTTGCATGAAATCACTGGTACAGACAGGATTTTTCGTTAGAGTGTAATTTAAGTTAAGTATTTTAAATAAAAACCAGAACAGAGACAAACACCATTGTATCAAACTGTGATTTAATAGTGCATTTTTTATTCTACATTTAAATTAAACAATTAAAACTTTTGAATTTATTTATTTCTGACTGGTGTGATCTTGTAGATTTCATCACTGTAAATAATTCTAGTAAAAAACTCAAGTTATCTGTTCCATTTACAATGTGTGGAACTTGAACAGCCTAAACCGAGTTTAACATAATAGCAGTAATATTGATATCAATATCTAGGTTTGTGCTACATGTCTCAGTAACATCCACATGAATGAACACCAGGTCCTAAAGTTTCCCAGCAGAACATTAAATTGTTGTTAAATTAAGTTGTTTACTTCTCCTGTCTCCGGTGGTCATAATGTTGTGGCTGATCGGTGCGTGTAACGTCCACGGCTGCAGTTTTAAACGAACACGTCTGTGATCGTGAGCGATGCCTCTGATGGAGGAGAAGAGTCGGATTGTGCCGCTAATAAAAGTCTTGTGCTTCCTCCGTTTCCAGGTCTCATGGTCTCAACCCATGACAGGGCGAACAGCTGAGTGTGTGTGTGTGTGTGTGTGTGTGTGTGTGTGTGTGTGTGTGTGTGTGTGTGTGTGGGTGTGTACGTGAGCTAAATCACCTGAAGATTATCACATGACTCGTGGGCAGAATGAGCAGAGGAGGCTACAGGCTTATGTCAAAGGGGGAGGGAGGGGGAGGAGGGAGGAGGGGGGAGGTTTTCATGAATGAACGTCTTATGTTGCTTTGAGCAAAATAAGTGGAATTAGAGGAATTAGAGTGTAACGCCTCGTGTTCACTCCCCCTCCAGGCTTCCAGCTACTGTAACTGTTTGTTCATTATGTGTCTTGTTGTTTGGTACCTTATTTCAACAAATCAGGAAACGTTATTATGATTATTATCTAATAATGAACCACAGACTAAGTGGTTTGTGGGAATTTGAGCACATTGATAAAACTGTGGGATGTATTTATGTGAAGTTACATAACTCAGGCTCAGGAACTAGTCCACGCCTCAAACATCCACTTACCTGCTCCTACAGGCACCATCGTCTCACCCCTCCTCACCCACTCCCTGGCTCACCCCTCCTCACCCGCCCCCCCCCGGCCCCTCCCTGTTCTTTCTTCATCTCGTTGCAGAACATCAACACCACCTTTGGTCTCTACTTTCATCTACGTCTAATGTATCTGATCTGATTCACAACTTGCTGCATGTATGTATGTGTGCGTATGTGTGTGTATACATATATGTTCTATACATTATTATAAGTCATATATAAATATTACCATTATAAATCTCATCGTAGCATGTATTGAGGCTAATATTCCTTTTCAACATAAAAATGTGTCAAGTTTTGTTGTTTTTTACTTTGCGTTGTTGTTTCGTGATTATTGTCGTGTGTTTGTTTTTTGTCTTTTATTCTGTGTTCACATAAACATTCATTCATTCATTCATTCATTCATTCATACTTGTAGTGTACTACAAACTATACTAATTTAATATTTCTTTCAGACTAAATTGTAACATTTTTAAGTTCATAAAATATACTTTAAGTATACGGTTTGAGTTTAAGTACTTTCTTTACTAGCATTGTACTAGTTATATACTTGTAGTCCACGTTTTCGTTTATTGAAGTATAATGTAAATGTACTTTTAAGATCTTAAAGAATTACTAAAACTAAACCATGCTTTTTTTTCTATTTTACTAGTTTACTTGTTGTTCTACTTTACATATATGTAAACGTTTGCATGGTATAGTACTTGTAGCGTAGTATTTATATGAAGGAAAATGGAAAAATCGTGCAGAGAAATGCGTAAAAAATCCAGATTCAGGCACAAGAATGAGTTTGAAGCAAGTTCTAATTTAACGGTCCAACTGTTTATATACTTGAAATATACTTCTTAGCGTATTCTTAACTCATACTGTATGTACACTAGCCTGCAAAGTATTTACAAAATCACCAGACAGAATGTTTGGAACCAGTTTTTTAAAACGTATCATACAGTGTATTAACTTAAACCATTAAAGATGTGCTTTACTACTCACTACTACTTCTACTGCTAAATTAAATGTAATTAAAGTGACTTGACTTTATTCTGTACTTGAATCTAGACTAAATATTAGTACTTTGTTGAAGAAACAAGTACTGAACAAGTAGAAGCTTTAGTATTAAAGTATAATTCTTAATATTTATCACTTAGACTTTTCTTTTCAATCAGCAGCACATCTGAAGCTTATATAATAATAATTAATATAATTATATATAATATATATGAACTAAAGCCTCCACTGAAGTAACTCTCTGACTCCTGGATGGTTTTTGTCCTTGTAGTCGTGCTGCACTTTGTGTAACCTGCAGCTCTTCCCTTCAAACTCACCTCTGACTAGACCTTCACTGTGGCTCAGCATCAGTCCACCTTCTCATGACCAGACACTTCCCTTCTCTCTCTACCTTCTCCACCTTCTCATGACCAGACACTTCCCTTCGCTCTCTACTTTCTCTACCTTCTCTACCTGCTCAGCCTTGTCTCCACCTGCCAAGATTAAAATACATAAATCACTTTTCACCACTTATACTCTGCGTTTTCCTCGGCGTCGTGACAACATCATGTATTGCATATTTAAATCAGCCTTCCACCGCATAATACACATACCTCACACACATATACAGTATATGTGTGTATGGTAACGTTCCTGTGAAACAGTATTTTTGCAAAATTCTGACGGTATCACAGTATATTACGGTATTTTTTTTCATGCATAATCGCGTTTTCACACCATTTTCTATTGGTTGAGAGAGGAATTAATGCAGTAGATGGACTAAGGATGGACTATTTTACTGTGATGATGAGTAAATATTGTAGAATAATCCCACACTAGTAGTAAAACAGGTTTCCGGGGACCGCTCCTGATAAAAATAAACTAATTAATTAAATGGTATCAAGATGAAATGAAGAATAAAGAAACAGGGACAATTATGGTTACATTTATTCATATTTAAACTGCTATGTCTGTGATGTCAGTAGCAGGGTGACTGGCTACCGTAATGATTGTAGTCTGCGCGCAACATTTTTTTCTCATGTCACAATGTTCCAAATGCTGTGTAATTAAATACACAGGCATGACGTCATATTAAACATTCATATCATAACAAAAAAACGAAAAAAATACCGGTATTCGGTATGAACCGGTGAACCAACCAGCCCTATAAGTGAGAGTCGCCTGATTCACTACTCTCTGCCGTAAATAACCTTTTTTTATTCCTATTGAGAAAATGTAATTTACATTAAACGGTGTGAAAGGTGGTGTGTGTGGATAAGGCGCTGGAGGCACTGGTGTTTGCTGAAAGTCGGACTCAGCTGGATGAAGTCATGTGTTCTCACGGGTTTTGCAATATTTGATTTCAAAAGTCATCACGGTTGCGGTTTCGGCTCATGTTGCCAGAAATGTCAGTGAAAATTACCTAATCGCACTAAACTCACTCCTGACAGTGTTTCAGAGGCTTTGTAGCTCAAGGGTCACCCAGTTACGAAAGTGTGTCATCTCATTTACAAAAACTCATAAAACAGGAACTGGGGGAAACTGTCCCTCGCCTCAGACACAAATTAAATAACCTTGTTGCCACAGTAACAGTGTGAGCTCATTTCACGACACAGTAACTTAACAATTATTTAAATATATGCTTTTATACTGACGCTTTATAGATCACAAAGAGGTTATTGGTGGCGTCTGCCTCTGAGCTAAATGACCATGTAACATTAATCCTGACTGAGCCAAGAGCATAAATCCCTATTTGTTTTGGAGTGAAAGTGTGGAGAAAAACGACTGGGTTTTGGTTAAGAAATTTTAGTTTCACAGCGTTTTAAGCTAAATTAAGACAGCTAGTTACACCCGCACTTATTTTTGATTTTTTTCTATACTGTGCATGTGACAATAAACTGTTCTTGAATCTTTGTATCTATAGACTCAATCACCATTTAGTTTCTAAGATAAGATAAGATAAGATAAGTTAGGAATATTATACAGTGCACAGTGAAATGTATTGTTGTGCCTGCAGTCAGTAGTAAACAAAAAAAGTACTACAGTAGAAACAGTATAAATCCACACAGCAAAAAAGGTAAAACAAATTGAAAAAATAAAAAAAATAACTGAGAAAAAATGTCCCCCCATATTATACGTACATTTTTATATTCTATTTATAAGATTTTTTGATTTTTTTTTAGTGGGCATTTAGATGGAGAAGAAAAAGAACAATTACATAGTATAAGGAAACATGTTTCTATAATGTGCATGTGACAATAAACTCTTTGAATCTTGGATCTTTGAACCTACAGGCTCATTCACCATTTGTTTTTTAATTTTGTGACTAATTAAATTAGACTCATCAAGAATCCTTTATTGTCATTAAATGAGAACATAATGAATTTTTGAGTGGTAGCTCCTGGCTTAAGTAGTGCAATAAAAAAAAAAAACAAGAGAATGCACACTATTAAAAAATAAAAATGAAATAAAACAAAAATAGAGCTGCACATATGTACATATAAGTAAGTCAGCAGCAGGTAGATTATTAGATTATTATTATTAGAGTGTTACAGTAGCAGAGTTTTAATATATTATCATATTAACACTTTGATATTTATTATTATATTAAAATATAGAAATACAAAAGGTATATGTGTATGTCAGTGTGAGATAAGGTGCATGTGTATGACGCTATCCAGACCTTCACACTAATTAATTTAGTCACAAAATTAAGAAACAAAATGGAGATTTTCTAGCTCGCCTCACTCTGCTCCATGATACCCTCCTCGGTGTATTTCCTAGTACCCTCCTCGGTGTATTTCCTAGTACTCCTACGTGTATTTTCTAGCAGGATGCTCCTCGCTCTATTTTCAGTACTACAAACTGGGAGGGAAGGGGGGGCGGGGCGTTGTTACCAAATAAAGCCTGGATTTGGTGACGTCACCGGAGGCAGCGCCCATGCGCACTACGCAAGTTTGAACACGCGCCGCAACACCCTCCGAGGAGGAGAAGAAGCTCGAGGTACGTCAGTTGAACATGGCGTTGAGCTGGAGAGCTGTCACAAGTTCACGGAGCGAAACGCGCACGGACAACACGGCTTCGGCGTTTTTCTGAAGGAAAAAAAGGGGTCCAGCCGCGGATTTGAGTCACACACCGCGCCGAAGCTTTTTTCCCCCGAGCGCGTTTTTTTTTTTAATCTAAATTTCATCCTCTACCTCTACCTGCTACCTCTGGGACTCCGTGTACGCCGAGGAAAAAAAAAAAGGGGCGGTGTAGCCGAATTGACAGCTACCGTTACGGAGACTCGGACAACCTGGACTATTTAAAAATGCGCCGCCGCCTCTTTCGCTAACGCACTTTAATTCACCCGGTGGGAGATAGTTATCGATCCCGTCGAGAGCTTCGGCTATTTACGGTTAATTCCTCCCACACTCGGAGCTATTTAGCCATATTAGTTGGTGATAACACAGCATAATTCTGTGAACTGTTGCTTTTGTTGTTTTTTTTTTTTGCTCGTCACTCATGTCCACGCAGCTCGACTAATATTTGTCATAAGTTCCGTCATATGCCACGTTGGTATTGTTTTTCTTTTTCTTTTTTCTTTTTGTTTAATTAAGTAATTCGTCGTTTTTGAGAAACATGTCAGACAACCAGAGTTGGAACTCCTCCGGGTCTGAGGAGGATCTGGAGCCGAGAGAGGAGCCCGGGCATCCCGTTGGAATTGGGGAGTTCAGCGGAGTCCTCAGCAAGGTAAGAGCTGCACCCACAATAACACAATAATATCTCCTCTAAAAAAAAAAAAACATCCAGGGAGGCGTCTGTCTACACGCCACGGACAAAGGTAGGCAGTGCCCGTAATGTTATGACAAATCATGGCATGTCTGCTGCTTCAGGAAAGAGACATCCAGAGTGTTGCAACATTTCCAGGGTTGCAGCAGAAACTAATCTCCACTGGAGCAAAAGGAAAAGCCCCCCCTCCCTTTATTTAAATAAATGAGCACAGCTAGCTAAAATAAACTCTTAATATCCCCCTCTAACCTGCTCTTTTGTCCATTCATTTCATGATGTTGTAATAACCTTTTTAAATCATTTATTGTCATTACACATACAAGGCAGGATACAGATAAATGGATAATCTGAATTAAAACACACTCTGTACCAGTGTACGTAAATAACTATAAAGAGGAAGGTGTTTACACATATTGCAGCAAGATATTTACAGTATTTTTGTTAATGGAAACTATGGCAATTGAAGCAGGACGCGTATTTCATAACAATTGGGGAAGCTGTCATTGTTGTCTGCTGTCCTCTGTGCAGACTTATGGTTTACTGACAATGAAAGAGACAATTTCAAAGGTTAAAGCTGAACATCCACATTCAACAGAACAGAACGGTGTCACGGTCAGATGTCCAGTCATACTGTAAATATTGGTTTGCAGTCTGGTAAACAGGCCGTTTAAATCCGCCGCTGGACAAACTCTCGGCAGCCTACTTTGCCATATGCTTGCGCCCACTCGCGTCGGACTGTTTTTTTTGGGCCGAAGCGACCACGGTTTTAATTCGGTAATCTGCTGCCAAGCTAATGTGGCATTAATCTGGCCGCACGCTGGGTGTCGGTAAACAGATTGCACGCTGACCCGCTAACCAAGCACATTGTGAGATTAGGCAGGTCCACAGACGAGAAAGGCTCACCTGTTCGATCATACTGAGCCCCGCACACGTCATAGGTCTCGCTGGGATTATTGAGTCCACACATGAAAATCCCACTTGTTCCAACTCAGGTTTTCCCCAACAAGTGCAGACAACTCAGGTTAAGCATTTAGTTTTTATGTTTACTGAAGTTTTTGCAACATTGACAGATGATGCTGTATTAGATGTTAAATAAAAACTGAGATAACTATCCTGCATCCAGTGATCATAGACGTCACAGCTGATTTTCCCGAAACTAGTCAATTGACTTATGACTTAACGTATTTCAGTTTCATAACAAGCGATTTCAGGAACTGATCGGTAGTTCCACAGTATTTACCTTTACTTGGCACATCTCGCGTATGACTTTGCGTTTGTCCAGCTCATCTCTGTTGTCATGCTTCTTTTTTTAAATCCGAAACGCTGCCACGTCTCAGCTTTCAGGCCTGACGTTGCTGCTCTCTCGAGTGGTGGCTTCCATCTAGTTTTGGATCTCCCTCTCCCCTGTGGACGGAGGAATCGATATTGTGTCTTTCAAGTGAAAGAAATCAATTTTTTTTTTTTTTTGAAAACCAAGCCCTATTAGATCAGACAGCATTCCTGTCTGTAAATATACCACAAACCTGCAAATATACAAGTGCGCTGAAGTGGTAGCCTCGCTAACACCTAGCATCTTCATTGACTAATGCAAACATATAGTATTCCTCAACATACGGAGAAACTGATGTTAGCGATTTTTATTTTTCAGTGGACAAACTACATCCACGGCTGGCAGGACCGTTGGGTTGTGCTGAAGAACAACACACTGAGCTACTACAAGTCCCAGGATGAAACTGAGTACGGCTGTCGGGGTTCCCTCTGCCTCACCAAAGCTGTTATTACTGTGAGTACTGTTGACATTCTTTGCCTCGAAGTCGTCCTTTCTGAACCCCTGACCTCGAGCTGCCGGTAGAGATTACTGCCAAACCAAAAATTTTGTCGTAACTCGTGTGCAACGACAATAAAGTTCTTCTTCTGTTACACTTGTGTAATGCTGGCAGAAACGTCTTGCGAGAAAAACCGCTGTTGTTTGTGAAAGACGGCTGCTTTTTAGCGAAGAGCGAGGAGTCATCGCACTCGTTGTTTAAGCCTGAGTGACTCTTGACAATCTCTAGAATGACTTGGGAAATGTTACGCCGACTGCACATTCTTTAAAATGCACTGAATGTATTTAGTTGTCTTATGGGAGTGACATTTCACTAAACTCAATAATCCCACATAAAACTTTTTTATCTGTATTAAAAGAAATCTTCATTTTACCAACACAAATTGTAGTTTTTTAGTCGCAATGAAACAAGTTGATGGCACATATGAAAAATCTTAAGACGTTTGTGCAACCACAGGCATCCTCCCCCACCCCTCTCTCTTTCTCCCTCAGCCCCTCACATGGTTTCGAGAAGTTTGGCATCTGATATATATATGTGATGTGAATCAGACGTCAGGCATCCACCATATGTTTCTCTTAAATTCACGAAGGAGTTCAGAAGGGAAGCTGAGCCCTGGAGTTCTGGAGTTTTCTTTTTTTTTTTTTTCTCCAAACAAACAACTCCTGATTATGTCCCAAGTTTTGCTGGAGGATAAATGACTTGTCAGGTGACTTTTCTAGTTTAAAAACACAGCGTGCCGTGTGGTAACGCTTTACTGGAAAGGCCGTCATGAGACACGAGCGCCTGTATAGGACGGTCCGACAGAGGCAGCTCCAGATTGTGAGGAGCGCACTCATCCAAAGACTCGACTGAGCCGTCAGTCTGCGTTAGGCGCAGAAAAATGAAAATCCAAAACGTGTCAACGGTGTTCAGCTTTGGATGTGCAGCGGTTCACCTTTCATTATGTTTCAGAGGAAAGCCCGGTCAGTCCCTGACAAAAGCTCGAGCTGCGTCTCTCTATCCAAACAGTAGCAAAGGGAAATGAATAAGTGACTGTTCCCAGGCCGCGTAAAGCAGGCTTTTCTATTAGCTGTATTTGTTCAGCTTCATCCATTCCCAGCGTATGTAAATATTAACTTGTGTGCCGGCGCTCGGCTGTAGTCACCTGTCACTCTAGCAGGAATATGCAGGAATAGTCCAGGGCGTAAATAATAGACCGTTATAGCTGGAGATGGTCGTCCAGTGAGTGCGTTCCTGCCTCTTTCAATGCAGACATTCTTCATTTTTTTCTATCTGTGGTACCTGAACCTCCAAACCACTAACAACAGTTTGCTGACACAAGCCATGTCCTCTTCTATTATGAAAGCCGATTTGCATTTACGTCACGCTCAGAAATAAAATGTTCACAATTTTGAAACTCACTTTCCCGTTCGGTTGAGTCTTGTCATGTTGTCATGTCATGGCAATAGTTAAAAAAAATACAATTCTGAGGCCGGTCAGAGAGTCTCATTGCGAGACAGTTGATGCGAACACGTGTGTGTTATGTGTTTTGTTCAGTGGGAACTCGCTGATCTGAGTTGCAACGTGAGTCATTCGGCTGTCACCTATTGCAGTTGAGAAACTTGTAGTAACCTGTTAGAGAACGTGTGAAAAGAACAACGGGAGACGGTGCTCGGGGGCATTTTCTGCAAAAAATAGTAAATGATCATAGTGTAACAATCCGCGATAGAGATGAAGCTTGTTTCAGTTGAATTCTTCCCCTGTTACGTTTGCAGTGGTTCCTGTGTCTGTTAGTTCCACGTCTGGTGTCGTACCCTGGATACTGGATGTTACTGGGGAACTTAAACTGAACCGGATGCCCCGGTGTTTACCACTTAATTAAAGCCAGTTTATTGAGTAAAGCCGCATCATCTTTGAGTGGATTAATCGGGAGATTTAGCTGGAATCTGAAACTGTAGCATTGGGCTAATGTTAATAATTCATTTTCCTATGTGCCGTACCTTCAGTGGCTCACAGATAGTGACTCATTAACTCACTCAGTTTTCTCCTTAATCGCTCGGTTGACTAAATATAAACTCGTAGAAGTTGTCAGAGGCTTTTAGGATAATTTTATTGCCTCCCTGCATGCATTAGAGTCCACTCTCGAGGCTTTTCATCGATGCCCTGTTTGTTTTGCATTAAGGGAACACTGAGTTAAATGTCATTAACATTTAGAAGATGCACACGATCAGGCAGAACATTATGTCTGCCTTCCTAACATTGTGTAGGTCTCCCTCCAAAACAGCTGTGACTCATTAAACAGTGGACATGGGTCTTCTGAGGTGATCAAGTATCTGTGGATCATCCCACAGATACTTGATCATTTTGGGATCTGGTGAATTGTTCTTAAAGTGTGTTTTTGTGTGTTTGTCTGTGTCGGGCTGCATCCTGCTGTGGTTGTGGTGTCATTGCAGTGGGGTGGGGGTGCTTCGTCTGTTCTGAGTGGGTGCTAAGTAGCAGCCACACAAGTGGAAGTCACGTCTCCCTGCAGAACACTGAGCTGTCACAAGCTGTTTTAATGTTATGGCTGATCAGTGGTAGACTGACGGTGGTTTATAAACAAGGAAAAACAGTGATGGTTGCCTCGGATATTTACCCTGTCTCGTTCACCATTGTTGGTGTAAATGTGGGTTTTCAGTTGTACCCACAAAAGGCTGACAGGCACCGAAGCCATTTTTAGATCCATGGTCCGTTAATAAGGGCACACTGGCCTAGTTGTGATTCCCTCTCTCACTGGAATCACCGAGTAGTTCAGATGCGATTCACAGCAGGTTTTGATTGAATTATTTTTAAAGTTCTGCAAAAGCGAAGCCGCTGGATGTGACCTTCTCAGCGTAACCTCACCGTGTCTAACCAACTAACATGGTTAAATCATAGAAACAAGGTCACATGCGGGTTAAAGTGACGTCGAGCACGGTAGAAATGTGACTCTTCCTCGTAGCATGCGACTTCCTCTGTAGTGGGGGATATTTAGAGGGTCAAACGCCGTCGTCTTCTCTTTGTTGTGTGTGAGTTTGACAGACTGAACGTGGCTCTTCGCCCTCGCTGACTTAGCCTTCCCTTTCCTTATGTTTCGTTCTTACCACTTGGTGAGTCAGTGTTTCCTCCACAGAGATCCCGATTTAGTGTTCAGAGAATCTCCACAAAGATGTTTTCCTGGCAGCAAAGCGAAGGAACAAGACACTATATTTGCCTGAATCTCCTCTGCATATATCCTAATTATACAGTTTGCACTTGTAGAAATTAGCGGGGAAATAAATGCAGTGCAGTGTTTCGGGGGGTTTCTCAGTGTTTGCGCTGGTTTTTTAGGTGAAGTTTTTTGTTGTCGTTGCGTGTGTGCTCGCGTCCATTCAGGTCCCTGGTTCTGTGACTGCAGACACGTACACCAGCTCTGAAAAGGTTGGAAGGGAGACGACAGAACAAGAGTCTTTTTGAAGCTTTGTAGGATGTTTACGTTTGAAGAAAACACTGTGGAGCTGTTTTGTCTCATCAGATCGCTACATAAAATAAAACTTTTAACATATTGTCCCCTCCCTTTCGGTCCTGTCCTTCCTTATAATTGGAGACAACCACTGGAGACAAAGACATAGATAAGTACCAAGTAACCGCATTCCCATCTAAAATATCCCTCCATCCATTTCTCCCCTGTGCACAGATGCATAAAGCTATAAGTTATTCCAGCAGCACAGCACCAGCAGACAGACTCACAATGTAAACACTCCATATATTCTTTTTCTTTTCTTGTTCTGCTTGTTTTTCACACAGAGCCCAGACTGATTTCATGTTGACTTACAACGCAGCCCTCCAGTGACGGATTTATCCTTCACTGTTGCCCTGGATCCCTCCAACCGTCTCAGTACTGGCCTCCATTCCTGTGCCCTGCTTACGAGTAGTCAGTAATAAACACGAGCCAAATCGTAGCAAGTGACACTTTAAAAAACACGTAATCTGGGGGTTTAGTTTTCTCTGTTGTCGTGAACTCTTTTACTTTCAGTTTGCGTAATCCGGGAGGGTAAAAAAATCATGTGTTTCGTTTTCGACCGGTCAGTGGGTGGAAATGACTTATGACGGATACAGGGTTAAAATTGCATCGCGCTTGTTTCGTTCCCCTGCTCGTCCTTCCTCTTCTCGGTCTCCGGCGCCGCTCTCGATCTTGCCCAAGCGCTGCTGGAAACTCCTAAATGAGCGTCTGATTGGGAGAGGTCTCTGTGTTCATTCTTCGCATTGACACGGAGCATCTGGTCTCGGCCTCGATGTCGCCCAGATGTCGGGCAGCGAAGCCAAGTCACAGTCTAGCAGTGAAACGTTCTTAAACGCACTATAGCAGCTCATTTATTTCTCTGCCAGCTCACTGCAGTGATGGTTTGGTATCGTATTGCCAGCGTGCAATCGTTAGCTTCTCCCAGAGAATATCACGCTGTAAGTAGTGTTAATCCTGTGTGGATTAAATAGAGTCGGTAGAAAGGAATAATCAATACGTTATAATTACAGTGTTTTCCCTCACAATACCACGATTGATTTGCAAAGGCAAAAAAAAATCAATAATTGCTTTAACTAAACACTACAGTTGTTATTTCCTTTCTGTACTTCCTCCTTCATCTCTCACTTAAAGTGTGAAACGAGTGGCCTGTAGAGGTTCTTGCAGACGTTGCAGCCGTTCGGCCGTCTGCCCTCCGCAGTGTAAGATATTGTTTTGTGGCTAATGCAGTTAATGCAGGGGAATGATTTTTCTCTTGCTCACACTTTTAAACTGCAGCCTCTGCTCATTTAGTATGTTTCCGTCTCGCAGCCGCTCTCCGTTCTCCGTCCTTGACTCCGCTTCAGCGAGCCAGACTCGTATATCAGCCTGCTCTTTGGGTGCAATTAGACCTCGAGAGCGGTCTGAGCCTTGACTCGCTCTGGAGTCGTCCTTTCAGGAGGCCTGATGCATTTTGGTAAACACCACACAGGTAAATACCGCTGCTATCACCGCCTCCGCCCTCTCCGAGCACACACGCTAACAGATGCTGACTGCTCGCTACGCCAGCGCAGCAGTTTTACGATGCTGACGGCTCACTGGAGGGCTATTAGGAATATGCTCCATTCTGCAAAATGCTTTAAAAGGCCAGTTATCTGCCCCCGCTCCTCCTCCAGGACGCTGTCTGGTGCATTCCTCTTTGTCTCCGGTGCCTTCGAGACCCGTGGATCGGCCCAAATAGGCGACATTTCTGACTGCGTGGTGCGTTGCCATGTTTCCAGTTGGTGAAACAGATTGTCGCACCCCATGTCACATGCAAGGGAGTGTCATTTTAATGGCTGGTGGTTCGCACACACGCCTATAAGAAGAAAAAAATTGAGATATGTGTGTCAGTATCATCACAGCTGTGTTCCCGTAACTGGCCTCATTTTACACACACACACACACACTGATTAACCTAATTCCTTTTGTGTCCTTCTTCTTTGTGTTTCTCCCTCTAGCCTCATGAGTTCGACGAGTGCCGGCTGGACATCAGCGTGAACGACAGCGTGTGGTACCTGAGAGCTCAGGACCCCGAGCACAGACACCAGTGGATCGACTCCATCGAGCTTCACAGGGTGAGACACTGACACCGATAATAAACCCGCTGCTATCGAAACAAACCAGATGGCACCAAATTAGCATCGTCTCATAGAAGGTTGTTCCTTGGGAATGTGTGTTTACTGTATGTGTGTGTGTGTGTGTTTCTATTAGAGTATCAGAGAAGGGAGGAGAGAGAAGGGAGGAGTCCAGGGAACAGTAATCATCCCTCCACCACTGGTGCGTTATTTGGCAACTCTACAGGACTGTAACAGTTCTGGTGCACTTGTGTTTAGCTCAGTACTCTGTGTCTGTGATCATCTGACTCGCACTCACGCGTGAATTGTTTTGCTGAAGCACGTATTCTGCATTGCACATAGGTGTATGATATCATCACGAAACACCGTGATCACAAATGTTTTGTGACCTGCTGAAAACAGCGATAACACATCTTTCATTTAAATGAAGAGAAAACCTGTGATTAATCCAATAAGATCAAGTTCTCATGTCAATCAGTTGTTTTCTTGCTAAATAGTATTGTACGTCTGTGTCTGTAAAAACATTGCAACATGTTTTGAGCATGTGAACACAGCCCTTGTTTTCCATTGTGTTGACGACCTGCAGGTTTTTGTCCTTTTCTAAACTCTCTGAATTTACAGGTTCTCAAACGAAGCGTGTGCTGCTGTTCCACCATCAGCTCCGCCACCGTAAACTTAACGCCACCTCTAGTTGTGCTCCCAGAATATTATTTTCATACCATGTTGCTTGCAAATTCGCCCCGTCCACTTCCTTCATCGTTTTCCTTGTTATCACATTCAAAATAAGGCCAAACCTTTGTTTCAACGTCCTCCTCAGTCTTCTCAGTGAATTTTATTCCTAGCACCAAAAAGATACATACAGAGGATGCATTAACACTGACATATACCTTTGCTAAACCTCTAGTAACTCGTGTTGGGGCTGTTAGCACAGGGACTCTCTTGGGTCACAGTTATCTCAACCTTGGAGTTTGCTTGGGGTCAGTCTGACCCCTTTTCACCCAGAAACATTTAACTCATGCATGAGTAAAGGCCAAAAGATAACCGTGTCTGAGACGGTGCCAGAGAAATCGAGGTTGGCCTGCCCTGAATCTAGAGTCTGCCTGCTACAGCCAACGTGTAAACGCTTTAGTGTTTGCTTAAAAAGATCAGTGCAGTGTGAGACTACACACTTCAGGAGTGAGGGTTCATTGTTCACCTGGCAGGAGAGGAAACAGTGGGCAGAGGTAGCAGGTTGTAGCTGAGTAAAAGACACAAGACACACACAATCTTCACGGATCTTAATGGTGTTTTGCATTATTGATGTAAAGAATCCCACGGGACTTGAGTAATTCAGCCTTTGTGGCTTTATTCTCACCAGAGATGGAAGAGAAAAGTAATTTCCAGATAACATCCAGAGGAGAAAGAGCCTGCGAGACACAGCTGAGGGGAAAAGCAGCTCACACTTTTGAGTCGTTCTGCATTAACTGGTGCTGCTCCCTCATGGTGCTTGATTTGGGAAATCCCCCTCTCACCCATCCAGTGACTCACAGAAAAGCAGGAGGGGGAGTGGGTCTTGTGCACATACCGACCATCCCACCCACTATGAGTCACCGCTCGGAACTCTTCTTCCTAGAAGGCCCCCGCTTCCCTTTTCAACCCGTATTACTCACAGCGCTCAGCGAACGTCGTCTCCAGGGAGACACAACACACTACGGCGAACACATCACCGCTGCTCTTACAGTGTGGAAAAAAAAAAAAAAGGAAAACGTCAACAAGTCGAGGATGCACCGGGGTTCTGTGTGCTTTAATCTCCTGCATGCAGCTTAAGAACATGTGCATGTGTGTGGGTATTACTATAAACCTCATACCACTGGAACGGCATCTGATAAATGTTCCTTTTTTTGTGTTTTGCACTGTAGCTGCAAAAAAAGAAGCCTCTGCTTGTTTGGATTTTCTTTTTGTCATCAAACAGATTTAGTGTCACTCATGCACACAGTCAGATTGCGCTATCTGGGCTGATGAAGTCAGTGGGGCAGCAGTATGTTGACTAAAGGGCGAACAGCAGTGACTGAAATCCATGTGAGCGCAGACGAGAGCCACTTCTGGTCACTGACCGACAGTTACCCCTGGCTCTTCTTAACGCCAGTCACGTGCGCTCAACCTTTCCTGCCCCCTGGTGGATTAAAACTGCAAGCGTCTCTTAAAGGGACACGTCTTTGTTTCCTCTGTTCCGCTGTTGTCACCACCAGCAGCAGCAGCAGCATCTATTTTGAGGGACAGGCCGGGTTATGCAAGAGGAAAGGGGAACCAGTTAGGATTACAGGAAGTCAGTTGATGTTTCAGCTGTGCTCGGTTGGTCGGTGAATCTGTTCCTGTCACCGTGCTCTAATATAAAAGCCGTCCTAAAATCAGTAAATATCAATGAATCTTTGACATTTAAAACAAACTCACAGGTGCATGAAAACACAAGCTGTGTATGTGTCACAAGGCTGAGGACATCACGCGGTTCAGCTTTTCTTTTGCTTAATGAATCAACGCCAAATTGCACGTTGTCTTAATCACTGAGATTTAATTATAAAGTATTCCATTAAACCGCTTTTTGACAACATGACTGATTTGTTTTGCGTGTGTTTTTTTCCCGCAGGCTGATTCTGGTTACGGCTCAGAGTCCAGTCTGAGGAGACACGGCTCCATGTTGTCTCTCACGTCGGCCACCAGCGGCTACTCGGCCACCTCCACCTCCTCCTTCAAGGTGAGCTTTCTGGCTCGTGTTGACTCTAGCCGAGGACTCGCCGGCCTCCGCTTTGGGTCGGGCACACACATTAGGAACGGATAAGAGACGTCCGCACGTGCATGCGGAAATCTGTGGAAATATAAACCAAATCCACATTTGTGTCTTCGTTGTCTCGTCAGAAGGGCCACAGCCTGAGAGAGAAGCTGGCGGAGATGGAGACGTTCAGAGACATCCTGTGCAGGCAGGTGGACACTCTGCAGAAGTACTTTGACAGCTGTGCAGACGCCGTGTCCAAGGATGAGCTGCAGAGAGACAAGAGTAAGAACACATGCACCCACGCTGAACACTTCACAGGTCTGAATGTTTCTAGTGCTAATTTAGAACTAGAGCATTTTTTTTAACCTCAAACGTTGACTAATTCCAGATCAAAACTAAATGTTTCAGGCATTTTATAAATAAAATAAGTGCTGATTCTCAACAAAAAGAATAAAGAGCATTCAGTGAATAGAGGGTCATATATATGACATATAATTGCAACCAAAGTGTCCGTGGTTACAGCCACTGAATGTGTGATTAGCAGCATTAGTTTGAATCATAGGCTTTAATAGCGTCTACATTGTAAAATTAATTTAAAAAAGGTGAAGAGCAGTTGTGTGATCGACTGAACCAACAGATTAGAAAAGCAGTCACATATATTTTATATTTTTACTGATATCTACCAAAGAACAGAGAAGTAAATGAATCACTGCATTAGAAGAAACAACTGGAATCTAGACACAGAAACCTGGTGTTGTGGTTCATTTAGTGTCAGCTAATATTAATTTATGCTGTATTTTTAGATGAAGTCAGACCTGAAGTTACTTCTTAAGTAAATACCAATAAACTGAATATTTGTGATCACTCCTCGTCGTCCTTTTAACGCTACAGTATTTTATGGCTAATGTTACTTCTCAGTAAAGCTCTTAGCGTTAGCATCTTTTATTTAGCTACATGTATCAGAACTGAAATGACCTAAAACTAACTGAAACTGAGGCTAATCCACTTTTCTACATCCGTTCTAGTTCATATGGATCCTTGTTGAGTCCATTTGTCCTTAATTTGATCTGATAATCCACATTTTTCCTGGTTTCTCTGTATTTACTGATACGTTTCACTGTGTTTTTGCCACTCAGGGGGCGTGGCCCTGGGCGACAGTGACGTCAATACAAACCCTCTATTCTGTGAAGCACAAATGAGCAGAAATCTTCTCCACATGTCTAACTTTATTGTTCATATTCTATATATCAAGTATGAAAATGTTTGGAGTTGAGGAGAAATATGATCTGCCTCTTAAGGAATGAGTCTGAGTCTGAGTCTGAGTGTCGTGACTCAGAGGGCAGATATTCCCGAACCCCTTCGCCCTCACCCTGTGTCGGCTGGATGAACATTTGTTCATGGCAGCAGTGAATGAAGCCTTGCTTTTGTTCTCCTCACCTCCCTCTCCCCTCCTCTCCTCTCCTCCCCCCTTCTCTCTCCATTCTGAAGATGAACCCAGACCATTGTCATGTTGTCCAGCACAGCGGAGGCCTGTCAGTCTGATGGTGTCCTGCGCTGTAGCTGAGTGTGAATGGGCCTTTATGGGCCACTGCCCTGAACCCCTGACACTTACAGGGAAAGAAATGTGTGTCAGAGCCACCTTTTAGTGTTTTTATATTCCCTCTGAGTCTTTACTTTTTTTTTTTTTCTCAGTCGTGGAGGACGATGAAGACGATTTCCCCAACACTCGAACCGATGGAGAGTTCCTGCACAACAACAACAACAACGGCAGCAAAGAGAAACGTGCGTAAACTATTTCTTTACGGATACAGATAAAAAGTCGCTCGTAAAACCTCTGCGGTTTCTCGTTACGCTTCCAGACTCGTGCTCTTGAACGTCAGCCATGTGTGACTTCACCGTATCCCTCCTCTGCTTCTCTTGTGTGCAGTGTTTCAGTCCCTGAGCCCCAAGGGAATCAATGGCATAGACTTTAAGGGTGAGGCCATCACGTTCAAGGCCACCACCGCCGGGATCCTGGCCACCCTGTCCCACTGCATCGACCTCATGGTGAAGAGAGAGGACAGCTGGCAGAAGAGAGTGGATAAGGTTTGTAAATGTTTCTTCTATTTCCATTAAAATAGTGGGATTTCTACTGTTTAATACTGAGCTCTTTGTGTTTGCGCAGGAGATGGAGAAGAGGCGGAGGATAGAGGAGAGCTATAAATCAGCACTCAACGAGCTGAAGAAGAAGTCTCACTTCGGAGGTCCTGATTATGAGGTGACGTTATGTGAAATTCACAAATGCAAATTTGAAATTCTGTAGGAAATGTTGAAATAATGTTCTTTTTTTTTTTTTTTTACTCTACTGGCAGGAAGGTCCCAACAGCCTCATCAACGAGGATGAATTCTTTGACGCGGTTGAAGCTGCTCTTGACCGACAGGACAAAATAGAAGAACAGGTAAAAAAAAAAGATAAAATACTAGTATTTATTATAGTATTTATATACACTGCAAAAAAGTTTTAGTACAGGACATAGTTTCCTCTGGTATAGTTGGTCAGAGCTTCATCCTACAGCAAGATAATGACCCAAAACTTTAGTCCAAGCTGCACCAGAACTACCTCAGGATAAAAACTGAGCTGGTTAGTGATGAACTGGACAGAAAAGTGAAAGCAAAGCTTCTTACAAACAAGAGACCCACGTTTCTGGGAACTTCTGCACCAAAATTAGAAAGAAAAATATTTGAAAACTATTTTAGAAAGACAGAATGTCACAGGTGCGTTCACATGTTAAATCAGAGATAGTTACTGTGATGAGTCCAGAGTTTAGAGTATATTTATGGTTATATATTGATTCCATTAAAGTAAAATCAGACTGCATTCATTCCATACATTAGTGTATATAGCGCTAAATGCTTTGGTTATGTTAAACGTGCAGCTGAAAGCGAGGCCGTGCTCTGAATTTAAATTGCCATGTGAACAGAACCGGAGCTTATGATGAAGCCGCCTCTGTTTGTTTGTGTCTAGTGTCAAACCGAGAAGACGAGGTTGCAGAGATCCAGCCCCGTCCCCCCTGGAGACGTCTACTCCAGCACCGGCACACACAGATTCTCCGACAAGGTTGTTTAAAAGCTTCCTCCGCTCGTCCAAACGCCACGAGCTCCTCTAATCGTTCCCCCTCCACTTCTCCCCCGTTTCTGCACATCTCATGCTTTTGTAACTTTTTTCTTTTCCTTCCTTTTTCTTTCCTTTCCGTCTTCCCCCGTAGCCTCATAGTCAGCCCTCCCCTGCTCTCATAGTCATGGCCCCTCCTCACGATGTCCACAGATTCAGCACAGAGGTAACTCCCTGCCGAGGCTCACACCGTCACCATGGTTGCACGGAGCTACAGTAACAGCATCCGCTTATTCAGGAATATTCTGCAGGATCCTGTTAACGCGCTGCAGCAGCTTCAAGCTTAAACTCCCCGCTGTTAATAATGCACCGAGACAATGCTAACACGTCTAACATCTGTTTAAAACACTAGTTTCTAAATCAAAGACATTATTATAGAAATTATACATTTATTCAGAGCCTTTTCTTCAACGTTTGGAAATATTTCACTTGTGTTTGTCTATTTGCTTTGTGTTTTCTGTAGTTGCATTGAGTCGCTACATCCCGATCAGATACCGATCTTTTAATATTCAGTATCGGCCGATCTGATTTTATAGAAAGAAACCTCCTCCCCCCTCGAAGCTTCATAAAGGCTTTTCTTATCTTGCTTATTCTGCTACGTCACACCTGCACCGTGCCACTATATTAAGTCCAATAAATATTCCTGTCAGAGTTGATGTAGCACGGAGATGGAGGCTTGTAGCATAGTTCCAGAAGAATCTGTGAACTCTACTCCAGGAATGTGCTGGACTAACTCCTGAACCCTCTCTGCAGTATTTCTCTCCTTTTAAATGTTCAGTGTTTGTTGTGCAGCCTTTGAGTTGACTCATCATAATCCATTTATTTATTTATTTTGGTGCTATAAAGCCCTTCATGGCCTATGTCACTGTGATGTCACAACATTAGCTGGAGGCAAAACAGAGGCGAACACTGTCGCTATCAACCGGGAAAATGTCGCCTTGCTGTATTTTTGGAGCCAACGCAACATTAGTTGCATGTTTCAGGGGTGAAGTTGCATTTACTACGTTCCCCTCCACAGTGGTTCCACTTACTTCTTGTAATATCTTTCTTGGAGACGCTTCACTTGATAAAGACAGACCAGACTTCATCATTTAAAATAACACAGTCCTGGGGAGTTAGTGTATAAATATATTCTCTAAAATATGCGTCTTCCTTGTCCATTCTTGCCAAAACTGAATTATGCTAACCAGTGTTTACAGGCTGTAGTGTTTGAGATGTTCTGCCTCCAGTTAAGCCCCGCCCCTCAAAAAAACATCACATTGTTTACAAACCATGAAGGGGTTTATTGAATGATGATCTCCTGCTGCCACCTCAGCAGACATCCACACTAACATAACTTACAGAGTTCTTTCTGTCTGATTTCATTTTCCAGAGTAAAGTTCTTCCACACAGCAGTGATTTTACTTCTTCTTCTACTTTTTTCTTCTTCACTCTCGACTAAAGCCTGATACCTATAAGATCCAATCATTTTAAAAATGCCTGGATCAGCTATTCATCCCTAATGTGGAGCTCTCTCTGCCACATACATCAAAGCTTTTTGTCCATCTGTCTTTACCTCGTCACGGTCGCCATTTTTTTTTTAACATTTAAGTATAATTCCCTCCATTTCCTCCCAACATATTTCTTTTTAAATCATCTTTCACATCATCTCCTTCTCCTACGCCTTCGCTGAAGTTAAAGTCACAGTTCTTCTCCTCCTTTTCTAAATGTCAGAGACCAGGCCTGCACGGTTTTCTGCTTCGTCTCATCTCTTCTGTTGACAGTTGTGTGTAATTTGTGGATGCAGGCTGCCCCGTTACCTAGCAACATAACATCACAGCATTATGGGCACAAGATGCTGCTCATTAGAGGAACAGGCCGAGCAGCTAATGTGCTTGTGAGGAGGAGATGCTAACCGCTCAGTAGCGCACGTGATCGTAGTTTTATCGTAGCCCCGTGTGAATTCTTTAAAAGTGTAGAATCTAGAGGAGGCTGCAGCTTTTAGTTCCCTGCGCACATCGACTGTTCTCAAACGCTGATGTACGAGCATCTTATTGTGTTGTCGTTTCCGTGATCGATATCCTCTTTGTATTCCCCCGGCTTTGTGCTGTAGGTGGAGGAGATGGTGCAGAGTCACATGACCTACTCCCTGCAGGACGTCGGTGGAGATGCCAACTGGCAGCTGGTCGTAGAAGAGGGAGAGATGAAGGTAGGAGGAGCTTTATGAAATAACATAGAGCAGGTTTACTTCCTGTCCAGGACGAAGATTGAGCCTCGACTCAGTTCCAGCTTAATTAAAGTTGTAATTGATTCAAAACTACGTCTGATCCGTCTGTGTCTACGGATTTTAATCCGATTATTTGAGGAATCGTCTTTATGCGTGTGTCCAGGTTTACAGGAGAGAGGTGGAGGAGAACGGGATCGTGTTGGACCCTCTGAAGGCCACGCATTCAGTGAAGGGGGTGACCGGCCACGAGGTCTGCCACTACTTCTGGGACACGGCCTACCGCAACGACTGGGAGAGTACGTCTGGCTGTAAAAAATAAAATAAACAAGACCGATATACATAATAATCTATTGTTATAAAAGTGACCTGTTTTTACTTCTTCTTCTTTTTAGCCACTATTGAAAACTTCAACGTCGTGGAGACGCTGTCTGACAACGCAGCGATTGTCTATCAGCTGCACAAGGTAAGAGCTAACAGATTAGACCAGCAGCTAACATGCTAATGTACAAGCTAACCTGCTGGTTCCTTGCAGCTGTCCAACCATTCATTAAGCCAACTGCTAACAGCTAATGTACAAGCTAACCTGCTGGTTCCTAGCAGATGTCCATTCATTCATTAAACCAGCAGCTAACATGCTAATGTACCAGCTAAGCTGCTGGTTCCTAGCAGCTGTCCAACCATTCATTAGACCAGCAGCTAACATGCTAATGTACCAGCTAAGCTGCTGGTTCCTAGCAGCTGTCCAACCATTCATTAGACCAGCAGCTAACATGCTAATGTACCAACTAACCTACTGATTCCTAGCAGCTGTCTATCCATTCATTAGACCAGCAGCTAACATGCTAATGTACAAGCTAACCTACTGGTTCCTAGCAGCTGTCTATCCATTCATTAGACCAGCAGCTAACATGCTAATGTACAAGCTAAGCTGCTGATTCCTAGCAGCTGTCTATCCATTCATTAGACCAGCAGCTAACATGCTAATGTACAAGCTAAGCTGCTCCATCCATCCATTAGAGGATTTTAATTTAATAAGTTGAAGCTGAACCACATTTCATCGTCTAAAGTTTCCCGACGGCTTTTGCGTCACTTGAATGTGAACCGGGTTGAATGTGTGTTGCAGCGGGTGTGGCCGGCGTCCCAGAGGGACGTCCTGTACCTCTCCGCCATGAGGAAGGTCCTGGCAAACAATGAGAACGACCCGGACACCTGGCTGGTCTGCAACTTCTCCGTGGATCACGAAGACGCCCAGGTGAGTCCCCCCCCCCCCCCGGGGGCGAGCGCTTTATTTATCAGGCTTCAACAGAAATGTGGAAAGACCCCGGAGGCTTATTTATGACGGCGCGTCCCCTCTGTCCACAGCCCAGCAGCAGGTGCGTCCGAGCCAAAATCAACATCGCCATGATCTGCCAGACCCTGGTCAGCCCACCAGAGGGAGACAAAGAGATCAGCAGAGACAACATCCTGTGTAAAATCACCTACGTCGCCAATGGTGGGTGTCCAGCCTGTTTTCAGCCTGCTCCACGTCTGATTGATTCATTTGTGTGTTTCCTAAATCAGACGCTCACTCTGAGCTGTTCTAGTAGATTTATATTTAAACATTCGTCCCAGTTTTATGCTGGAAACAGTGAGGATGAGTATCAAACCTGCAACTTAAATATTCTAAAGTGTCTTAAACTAAGCTACCTGTACATGTATGTTGATTTATGTTTGTTATCGTGTGGTGCAGTGAATCCTGGAGGCTGGGCTCCCGCCTCCGTGCTCAGGGCCGTGGCTAAGAGGGAGTACCCCAAGTTCCTCAAGCGCTTCACCTCCTACGTCCAGGACAAAACGGCCGGAAAACCCATCTTATTCTGACACTGACGCAGGTAAAAACACTCGATGCAGACGTCTCATTTAACGTTTACGCAAAGATCACCAGAGTTAACACAAAACATGGTTAGTAAACTGTGTTTATTTATTTTTATTTCTTTATTCCAGTGTTTTCCACGAGGACAGAACTGCACCTTAAGCTTTGAGGACCGACCGTCTGCACCACAAAGGTTCTGCTGCCACGAAGAGAAAAAGTCCTCAAAGTTATTACGCTCCCCCTCTTATTCCTTAGCCACGGGTTAGGGTCCTGATAGCGCCACCTAGCTGCTGCTGCTGCTGCTTCTTTCAAACATCTGTGAGACTAGACCCGGACCACTGAGAAACACTCAGAGAATATTCTCCCGTGGCTCCGCTTCCTCCCATCCACAGAGATCACTGCTCGGTTTAATTTATAAAAATACTAGATATTTAAAAGTGGAGAGTATTTTTTTTTAGCTTCCACGCTCACGCGTAAGGAATTTTTTTTTTTGTAAAGCTGATAGAAAAGCAGAAGCTTTATTATTTGGTGGACGAGTCCCGAGGGCCGTCACGCTGCCCTATGATGTGAGACTCGACCCCGTCTCCTTGTCCCTCTCATGAAGACACCTGTTGTCCCCCCCCCCGGTGCTGAAGGAGGGACGGGGACGGGGACGCTCTCATCGTTTCTCTCGGCTTCTGCTTGAATGTGTGATGGACTGTAAATAGGCCTGAGTGGAGCCCAGATGCCTTAGTGTTACAGGAGACTGCAGAAGGATCCAGACCAGATAAAGGCTGCACCTTTAAAGATCGCTAGAGAAGTGCCTCATGGCTTCACCTCCCCCCAAACTCATGTCCTGCTTTACCAGCTCAGTTTTGTCTCATGTACTGAATGAATGAATGAATGAAGCAGGCGGCTCTTGAGTTACTTGAGTTCTCCCCCCGACGGGATGTTTTCTAGTATTATGAAGATGTCATTTCAGTCTAATTTAAATCATGTTTCATGTGTCAGTGTTTCCTGGGACGTTCACCTCCTCCCATCTCATTTCAAAAAAAAGAGTTTTTATAGGAACAAAAGAACCTTAAACAACCTGATCAGGTTCCAGCACAAAAACTCATCACCCAACTTTTTCTAGGACGAGTCTTTCCAAGCACACTGAATCCGTTCTCATTCGCTCCACGAGACCAGAGTTCACGTCCGTTCGTATTTCAGCAGCACAAACACGTTTTTCTTATACTTTAAATAGATTTATCTGTAGCCGCTGTGTTTGTGTGTGAGAGACGAAGTGAAGCCCGATGAGTGGAGCCACGCCGGCTGAACATCTTTCACCTGAAAAGCTAAAAAATAAATAAATAAAAAAGAGACGTTTCTAGTTCTCAGCATGACGTTAAAGCTGAATGTAATTAAAGTTTCTTTTTGTAAATTTGTTCATACTAACGCTGTGGGATCAACTTATACATGTACTGTGACGACGTGGCACCAGATGTGCCCTGTTTAAAGGTGAAATAAATAAGTTTATCCTCCAAGTCTCTTTTCTCTGTTTGTTCCTGTGACACAAAGACAAGACGGTTATTTATGTTATTCATTTATTTTAAATAAGACACTCTTTTTTTTATATATATATATGAATTGATTATTCTATCTGAAGCCGTGCTCAGCTCCTCTAACACATACTGTAGGTTTAAGGCCTCGGCTGAGGAACCTGCAGGATGAACCCACGAAATCCTCCCGACAGTTCGACACAGAACAGTTTAATAAATTAGTGAATATGGCTTTAGAGTTTTCCTTAACTCAAAAAAACAAAAAAAAAAAACACAGGAAGCCGCCTGTAACAAGTAGCGTCATGAGAAAGTGTCCAGTATACACGGTATACACGGTTACACAGCAGCTCCTTCATTCATTTGTACCGACGGGAAGAACGTTTTTAAAGCCGAACAGAAGCTTTTGAAGTAAAAATGTGTGAATGTGTCGTGTGGTTTTTTTTTAGGTCCTTTCATGATCCAAACACAGAGTCAGTTCGTTTAAAGATCAGCAGAGATGTCGATGACGACGACGACGATGAGTTTAGATGCAGTCACAAATGGCACAAATTCAAATTAGACGCAGTGTTAACGACAACCCCGAAACGTCTCACGGGTCGGTGGGCGGAGCCACGTCGGCCATGATCGTCCACAGCGCCCCCTTCAGGGGACGTCCTCCTCCTCCTGTTAGCTCGGAGCGCTACGTCCAGATCAGTTAGTAACACGCTGAGACTCGAGTCAGGGAGTCGGCTCCGACAGGTTGGATTTAGATCTAAAAGAAAAGAAACGCACAAGGAAGTCAGACATCACCACAAGGTGCTGGGAATTTTGGAAATTGTGCATTAATTTTGCACAGGACAAATATTTTAGGCAAACAAACTTGTTTCTACTAATTAATTACAATTTAAAATAATTTAAGAGTATAAAAATGTAACAATTCTCATTTTACTGCAAACAACTGTTTTAGAAAAAAAAGTCATTAGTGCAAAATAAGAAAAAGTAACAATGTAAACAAAAGCAACGATGTAATAATAAATATAAAAGATGCTCATAGAAGGAGCTGTTGGCTCAGGGTTGGGTGGTTTACCGGTTGTTGTTTTTCTTTTTTTTTAAGGTGAACAGATCTGGGGACAGTCCACACTTTGGATGACCTGTCCCCCGGCTAAAGATGTCCCCAAAAAATGTCCCCAATTTTAGCTTTTTATGAATAAGAAAAATCAGGCTGCGCACAAACTACAGTTATTACGGTAGCTGATCACGCTGCTATTGACATCACAGACATAACAGTTTAAATATGAATAAATATGAATAAATGTAACCATAATTGTCCCTGTTTCTTTATTCTTGATTTCATCCTGATACCATTTAATTTATTTATTATTATTATAATTTATTATAACCTGTTTTTCTACTAGTGTGGGATTATTCTACAATATTTACTCATCATCACAGTAAAATATTCCATCCTTAATCAGTCTACTGCATTAATTCCTCTATAAACCAGTGGAAAATGTTGTGCACACGTGATTATGCATGAAAAAAAATATAAAATACTGTGATATACATTTGTGTCAGTATCAGCCTGATACCGATACTAGCCGTGGTATCGATACCATCAGCATTTAGGTCGATACTCGGCCCAGACGTCCCCAGACGAGTGAAGTGTGTGAACGTGTGAAGCGTCTTAACCTGTTGTGCGTCAGGTGGCTCTTGACCAGGTGTCCCGCGGCCAAAGCGGCCATGAGGGACATCTCCCCGGCCAGGACGGTGGCGCAGACGATGCGGGCGAGCTGACGGGCGTTCTCTCCGGGCTGCTGAGGACTCAGCACGCCGAGCATCTGGACACGACACCACACGTTTAACGTCAACATTAGAGGCACATACACAATATTAGGACGTATACCGGTCATAATGTTCTGGCTGATCCAGGTACCTGCAGACAGGCCTGCTGTGGGGGCAGGTTGGTGCCCCCTCCCACCGTGCCCAGCTCTATAGACGGCATGGTGCAGCTGATGTACAGGTCCTCCCCCTGGGGACCAGCAGCCTCCATCTGAGTGATACAGTTTGAACTCCCCACGGTCTGAGCAGGATCCTACACAACAACAACCACAACATCATCATCATTATTCAGTCTGAACATGGAAACAACATGAAACTTCTCCAGTTCATCACTTGCAGACATTAGAATATGTTTTTATATCACAAGTTTGCTGTGAATTTATATTTAAATATGCAAATGAGGTGTTATCTACTTAAATATGCACTAATTTGCATATATTTCCAGAACAGAAAAAGTGAGGATAGAAATTCTTGTTTCATTTTGTTAACGTATTAGATTTACAGGTATTTACTCTCTCTACCACAAAATACTGTCCAAAATAATCGTTTTTCCCCATGTTTTTGCAGTAAAACGTTCTATAAAGCCAGCTCTGAATGATGTGTGAATAATCTTCTCTGTAAATACCTGCAGGATGTAGTTAGGAATAAAATGTGTAAAGTTCTGTTTGTGTAAGTGATGCTGAAGTGGAGATTTCTGGCTCAGAGCAGCAGAAAAACTCATTTTAAAGCTTTAAATTGTAAAATAATGTGTATTTTAATTGGAAACCACTATGAACCAAAACCAGATCTACTCAAATCCTTCAAAACACGTCATATAATCAACATATTTAATCTAAGAACAAGTTCATTCAAGTGACATCTCCTTCATCTTGATAATTTGAGCTGTAATTTCGTTCTTAGAGAAGAAGCATTTTTTAAACATCCTTCGCAGATAAACACAGAGCGGAAGAATATCTGGTCATGTGACCCTTTTGAACCAATCACGTCGTCAGAAAATCAAAAACGCGAGCGTGAGTTTAGCTTCAGATCGGCCGACACAAAGGATGTGACCGTATTTTATGCCAGATGGAGACGAGGCTCAGAGTAGAAAGACGTTTAGGAGTAAATGGTAGAAAACACGTCTTTTCCCCGGTTTAGCCGTGCGCTACCTGTCCACAGGCGATGTAGATGGCTGCCACGATGTTGGCGGCGTGAGCGTTGAAGCCTCCTATGCTGCCGGCCATGGCCGAGCCCACCAGGTTCTTACTGATGTTCAGCTCCACCAGAGCGGCCGCACTCGTCTTCAGCACCTTCACACACACATGAAGACGAGGAGAGAAGCTCAGCTGTGGTGAAAGGTGTGAAAACCAAAGCGTGAGTGTCTGGTCTAGAGTGGTGTGGTTTCTTTGTCTCTTACCTCCCGGACGACCCGGGCGGGAATGGTGGCCTCGGCCACGACAGACTTGCCCCGGCCCAGGATCCAGTTGATGGCGGCGGACTTCTTGTCGGTGCAGTAGTTGCCGCTGACCGACAGCACCTCCATGTCCGGATACTGCTGCTGGAGCCTGTGCAGAGCCTGTTCGGTGCCCTGCAGGAGGAAAACGTGGACGAAACGTTTAATCCTCAGAGCGACGTCCGTCATTTCCCTCCATCCTTTCGTTTTTCGGTCTCACATGACAAAAACTCACAAGACGGAGCAACGAGATTAGTCCACGTTAGCTCCATTAGCTCCATTAGCTTCATTAGCTCCATTAGCTTCATTAGCTCCAGCTCTGAGAGTCAGGATTTAAAATGTTATGGAGAAGAGGAAAGACGTACAGTAAATAACACAGGCCCCAGAAATCTGACTACGCATCACAGCAACACAGAGAAACAGCTGTGATTGGTTTCGCTCACTTTATTTCCAGCTGCTTCTCCATCTCTGTGATTTAGTTTTGGTTCAGTAAATAAAAGATGGAACTCGTGGTGGAAGGTTCAGAGATACAAACGTTTATGTGACTCGTCTTTGGTGAAAACCTGATCGGCCAAAAAAAGAAAAAAAAGACACAGCGCCGACTAGTGTTTGGGTGGAGTTATTGCAGCCAGAGCCAGACTGGTGAGCGCACAATAATAATCATAATAAATGTAAATACTATATAAATGTCAGGATATGTAGCTTATAGTCGACGTAAAGTTAGCTTAAAGGGAACCCTGACTATAATGTCACAACATATTTTAGTGTAAGAGAACAACAAAACACATAAAATATTGTCACTGCTTTAAAAATCCTCAATGTTAACTACATATTTTTTACCTAAATGAGCTTTAAGAGGAAGAAGATTGTGGAAATAAAACACTTCTCTGGAACAAATGCGAACAATAGTAATTTAAATATCTCTAAACAATGTGACAGTGAATAGAATCAAAAAGGTCAGTGGCTATAGAGGGCATCAGTGACATCACTGCCGCCTGAGGCCACGCCCCCTGAGGGGCAGCAGCCTCCATCTGAGTGATACAGTCTGAGCAGGATCCTACACAACAACAACCACAACATCATCATCATCATCATTCAGTCTGAACATGGAAACAACATGAAACTTCTCCAGTTCATCACTTACAGACATAGAATATGTTTTTATATCACAAGTTTGCTGTGAATTTATATTTAAATATGCAAATGAGGCGTTATCTACTTAAATATGCACTCATTTGCATATATTTCCAGAACAGAAAAAGTGAGGATAGAAATTCTTGTTTCATTTTGTTAACGTATTAGATTTACAGGTATTTACTCTCTCTACCACAAAATACTGTCCAGAATAATCGTTTTTTCCCATGTTTTTGCAGTAAAACGTTGTATAAATCAGGCTCTGAATGATGTGTGAATAATCTCCTCTGTAAATACCTGCAGGATGTAGTTAGGAATAAAATGTGTAAAGTTTGCTTTGTGTAAGTGATGCTGAAGTGGAGATTTCTGGCTCAGAGCAGCAGAAAAACTCATTTTAAAGCTTTAAATTGTAAAATAATGTGTATTTTAATTGGGAACCACTATGAACCAAAACCAGATCTACTCAAATCCTTCAAAACACGTCATAAAATCAACATATTTAATCTAAAAACAAGTTCATTCAAGTGTGAATGACGATCCATTCTCCTCTCATCTCCTTCATGTTGATAATTTGAGCTGTAATTTCCTTCTTAGAGAAGAAGCATTTTTAAACATCCTTCGCAGATAAACACAGACCTGAAGAATATCCCCTTTGACCCAATCACGTCGTCAGAAATCAAGGGGCAAAAGGGGCAAAAACACAGTGAAATGTATCAGTAAATACAGATCAAATTAAGGATAAATGAACTTGACAATGATCCATATGAACTAGTATGGATTTGAAAAAGTGGATTAGCCTCAGTTTCAGTTAGTTTTAGCTCATTTCAGTTCTGATAAATGTAGCTAAATAAAAGTCGCTAACGCTAAGAGCTTTACTTTAGATGCTATTAAATCCCCAGGATTCAAGCTAATGCTGCTAATCTCCATGTTCATCTGTCACTTTTATGCCACTCAGTGGCCGTAACCATGGAGACTTCAGCTTCCTGTGACGTCACGTTCACACCCTCTATATCCGGCTCTAGTGTTTTTACTGTGTTCGTCCTTCTCGTACCTTGGACAGCATGTTCATGCCCATGGCGTCTCCGGTCTGAGACTGGAAGCGGATGTACAGGTTTCTCCCAGCGACGCGCACCAGCAGCTTCTCCAGACGGGCAAACCTAAAAAAAAAGTGCGGATACAAGTTCACGATCCCAGCTTCCTTTTAAAAAAAAAAAAAAAAAACAACATATCACACATGATCTACGATGAGGCCGTCACGCACTGACCTGCTGGTCTGGTCGAAGGCGTCTTTTATCCAGCTGAATCCGTCCGGGGTCTCCAGCCAGACTTTGACCTCCGCCGCCTGGCACGCCGAGGGCATCCTCACCACGGGGCCCCTGGTCATGCCGTCAGCTAAAACCCTGCTGCTGCAGCCGCCGCTCAGCTGGACAGGAACAGGAAGGACAACTCTGTCAGCGCCTCGCGGCAACGCGACAAAAAAAAAAAAAAAAAAAAAAAAACAACAAAGAACCTCGGAGAGAAAAAAAGAAACCTCCGTCACTCACAGACAGCGCCCTGCATCCTCTGTTGGTGCTGGCCACCAGGCAGCCCTCTGTGGTCGCCATGGGAACGTAGAACTGCCTCCCGTCCAACGGGAGGGGGCCGGCCACGCCCACCGGCACCGGCATGTACCCGATGACGTTCTCGCAGCAGGCGCCCATCACCTACAGGACAAATAAACACCAGACACGACGTTTAATTTGTTAATAAAGTATACATTTTTTTAAAAAACTGGACGCGGACATTGGTACCTTTGAGTAGTCGTAGTCCTTATAAGGCAGGCGGGACAAGGCGGCGGCCTCGGGGAGCTTGGGCGATAGGGTCTCCCTCCTGATGGCCACGCCCCTCTCCGGAGTGTCGAGGACCGCCTCCAGTTTGTAGCTGGGGATGTGGCGCGAGCTCACCAGGCTGATGACCTCGGCGTCGCTAAGGAAACGGGGTCCGCGCTGCAGAGCATCGAAGCACAAATCAGCGTCGGACCTGAACGCAGCGTCAACACTAGAGCTTCCCGTCAGAGGTGATGGACTACCTGAGGGTCTGAGAGGACGGTCAAACATTCCTCCAGCGGTCGGAGCTCTGGGGCGGAGCTCGGAGGGGGCCCGGGGGTCTGAGCGGGGGTCTGAGCGGGGGTCTCCTCGGAGCACGGACCGAAGGGGCTGTTATCCACTCCCGTTGCTAAGGAATCAGACAGACGCCGCAAAGATGTTACATAAGTTTTAGAGCTACAAACGTTATTACAGCCACGAAGAACAATCGCGAGTCTCACCCTGCTCTTTGGACTCCGGGGCGGCCTCGGGGGGAGGCTTCGCGTCTGACATGGCTGAGGGGGTAGGGCCGGTTGCCATGACGCCGTTGGCGGCCCTCTGGGGTTTGGGGGCCGGGAGGTCTCTCCTGCAGCAGTCCCCCGCCGCCGGGGGCTTCTGGGTCGGGGAGGAGCTGATAATGGGGCTCTTCAGGGACAGGGAGGACTCGGCCTCGGCCTGCTCGAAGAAGACGTACTTCACGGCCAGGAGCAGAGCGAGGCCCAGGGTTATCACCTGCTCCAGGTCCATGCTGGGCGCAGAGAAGAGACAAACGTTAGACGGTTATACACCGATACGTTTGAAGCACAGGTTGTAATAAAATGGACGACGTGTCTCCCCTCCATCACACTGAGACGCCATCGTCTCAAGAGTTTGAGTCTGAGGGCGGAGCCACGTTATCTATGACTACAGATGTACAGGAAAAGGAAAACACAGGGAAAATTTCATATCATGATTATTGTGACCAAACATTATCAAGATGTTGTTGAAGTGTGCTCATAATGTAGAAGGAAATTACAGCTCAAATGTTTTTTGATAAAAAATAATGAGCACAATGAACTTGAGGATGTAGAAGTCAAATATATCATCACTGGGTTTAGCTGCTGCACATCCACTAAATAATGGTTAAACTCATTTATTATTGTTATTATATTACTAAGACACACACACATTAACGCTGCTCCTGTAAAAACAAAACGCGTTTCAATGATTACTTTTTTTCCTTTCCTCATAATTTATTGGTTCTGTGTCAAACTTCCTGTTTGTACATCGTTTATTTTAAGGATTACGTCACAGACACAAATAAACGTTGGATTATACACTATTATGCACTGATTTTTATTATTTTTATCCTCTTTCCTACTCTCACGCTGCACAGGGAGGTCGCCAACGGCAACTGTCAATCACCATATTGTCACATTAAGTTTTTATAGCATCAAATACCTAAAAAAATATAATATTGTATAATAAATCCATTGATTATTAATAGATGTTTATGTGTGTGTATGTAATGAACTGTTGTAATGTATTTATAGTAGTAATATAAATTATTATTTATTAGTAATTGGTATTATATTTATTCTAATGAAGCCGACTGATCATGTTTATGGTGTAATTATATGTTGTATATTGGTGCAGTTGACTGATTAACACACTTTATGTATTAAATCCATTCATTATAAACAGGGACAAGTAATATTATAATGAATCATAGGATTTAATAAGTTCATAATTCTTCCTGCTCCTTTTCAAACTGATCTTTGTATATTCTTTCCTTTTTTACATTTTATTTTCATTTTTGTTCATTGATTACATTGATACATATACAGTATATTTATATTTTTCCCCACCAATATTTACAGACAGAGTACGTGCAGCTGGAAAATACATGAGCTCTACCTCTTTTTACCGGTTTATTTTATATGCATAAGAGCATTAAATATTCCTCGAGTTCAATAAATGTTTATGTTTTTGGTTAAATTGAAAATTGTTTTTTTTCTTTTATTAGGTTTATGGACAATGTGCACATACATTAATCAGTGTCAAAGACATGAATACATGTGTGCACCAGATTTAGCAGAAAACTAACTAAACCATCCGTCCAAATGGAAGGAGGCTGATGTAAAAAAAAAAAGTGGTATCGGCTCTAAGAAATCTATATCGTTCAATCTCTAATATTAACGACCTAAAATGACAGAAAACATCCTTTAAATAAATTTATTTGTGTATTTTAGTGTTTCAGTTTTAGACCCAAGTCCCGCCCACTAACATGGATGATGCGGAGCTTATGACCTATATCACATGGCGTCCACTTCATTTTACAGTCTATGCTTTGTAGACAAGTTTTTTTTTGTTTTTTTTACCTGTTGAGTTTCAGAGGCCACATGGTGCTGACAGGGTCCAGTCTCTTTTCTACCGGTCCCTCCACGGTGCGGTTCTGACCCGAGTCCTCGGCCGTTAGTCGAGTGTGAGCGTGAACTAAGGCCAGGCCCAGAGACTAAAAAGATAAGTTCACTTTCGTTATTATGTGATGAAGTAAAAAAAAAAAAAAAAAAAACAAACGTTGGCATCTGTAACTGACGGGATTAAAAACCAGTTGCTCACCATGATGATTTTGACCCTTTGGGTCACGGGGTTGGGTTTGTTGTCCTCCTCCTCAGCCAGGACGCGAGCAAAGTGGCTCAGCTGCCAAATTGGACGACCTTCTCGACTTTCCCTCGACAACTGTCCAGACGAACAAAACAGGAAAAAACACCACAATAAGATTCAAGTAGCTCGTATCGTCAATATCCTGCGAAGACTTGTTGAATCCTAACGTCATCCTTACCTCCAGGACCAGGGACACACACGCGGGGAAGAACGTCATGAAGACAAAGTAATTGGCCAGAACAGACATGCAGCCAAAACAACACATGATCTCTAACTGGGGCACACCTGGAAAACACAACACAACAAGGCTGATCTCATTTTCCGCTCGCTTCACATCTTCAAGACACAATTCCTTCATGACCGATGCTTCACGTGTGGAGAATTACGAGTGTTTTCTTACCTGACATGGTGCCGATTCCTATAACCAGACACTCGACGAGGGCGTCGAGGGTGAACGTGGGTCCTAGGATGGCCATGCCTTGAGAGATGTTCTCCCTCACCTCCTCCTGTAAACACAAACACAAACACAAGGGACGGGGTCGTATCATTAGTGTGCGACACCTCATCTAAACGTTCACACATATGGTGAGACAACACGTTACCTGAGAGTTTGAGCTCAGGGCGAATTTAGCCAACGCACAAGCTTTGGACAGGTCGATGAGCAGCAGGAAGAACGGCAGCGCTTCACTGAAGGGGAAGGAGGCAGAGGACGGGGGGTTTGTGTTAAAAGCTCAGACAATATGACGACAATCTGAAGCCAAACGCAGACGGGGTTTTCCTTTTAAAGAGCCTCGAAATCTACATCTACATCTCAGAGAGTCAGGCTTGTAAAGTGAATCATGATCTGAAACTCTAAAAAACTGTTTCTCAGTCACACAGGTAACAGTAAACACAAAAAAATAACAAAAAAAATAAGCTAAGACAAAAGAAAATTGTCTTTCTTGAAGATGTTTCACAGCTCATCCAAACTTCTTCAGTGGAGGTGGGAGAAAATATCGATTTGGCAAAAAAACATCACGATATTCTTAATCGATTATGAATGTCTTAATATCGATTTTAAAATAATGTTCTGAGCCAAACATTAACGACTTCCACTCCTCCACAATAACACGTAAATATATAATCCCTGATGTTCCTCTTTACTTTTACACTTCACAAACTTTACTCATGTTTACATCCCTGTGGTCGGTTTGTTAAAACATTTATGGCACAGTTTTATTTGTATACACTTGGTATTGTTCTCTTTTCTGTTTTGTGACAGACGGTTTCACAAAGAACTGGAATAAGCCGTCTTTGTTAAATTGGAGAACTGTTCTCATCATAAAATCTGTAACCAGAACCGTTCCCGTGTTGATTCTAGAGTTTCTGGACGTTATTTGATTGTTGGCAAAGAAATTCCTAAAATTACGAGCGTGTTATTGTAAGAGTTTCAAAGTTACAGATGTTCTTAATAATAATAAAAATAATTAAATACACCAAACTCCAGACCTGAGTGCACATGTGAGCGTGTTATAAAAACTTACTTCAGGCCCGTCAGCTCCTTCCCAAAGAAGTGTATAACGACTGTGCTGAAAACGAAGCTGGAAAACACTGTAAATAACCCTGCGATACCTGAAAACGAGAAGAGAGAGGGCGTTTGTTACCAGGTGATTTATGAAGCAGTGACTTTACAGTGCAGCGCTGCACACGGCGCAACTTCACTCAACAACACCTCATACTGACCCAGTATATATTTGGATCCCAGTTGTCGGAGATTCTTGAACTGGAAATAGATATAAACGATGGCCATGCAGCGGGTGATCGTCAGGATGATGATGTCGCTGCTGTGGATTTTCTGTGAGGAAGCACAGACAGACATGTGTTCAGGTCAGCATCCTTAAAAACAAGTGTGCTCACATGGAGCGCCACACCCACACCCACTCCGGTCTGGTCTGGCCTGGCCTGGTCTGGTCTGGCCCGGCCCGGGATAGCCTCACCTCCTCGGCTTTGGGACACTCGTTCCACCTGCACATCTGGCCGCTGCTTGCGAGGCTGTTCATGGACACCAGGCAGACGGTGAGGGCCAGGGTCCCCACGATGACCTCCCACGGGTGGGAGGCCACCAGCAGGCCGTGGAGCCTGAACAGACGTGCCAACATGGTCTCGGGACGAGCTTCCAGCTACATAAGGTCACACCCTCACCTGCGTGACGAAATAATGAATTCATCATTTGTCAGTGATGGAACAAACCGCATGTTTAGAGGATAGTCGTAGCCCCCTCAACACGTAGCTTTTTCTTCATCAATAACAACAGATTTTTAGCTCTAAATCAACAAACACACCGTAGAATGTATCAAAAACATATAGTCAGTTAGTATATACACCTACAACTAATCTATTAGTTACATGTTAGGAGTAAAACAGTAAGGTTACCCGTTAGTTAGCATTAGCTACGTTAGCTGTCACACCCGGACTACCTCCACACAGTCTGTCACCAAGGTCAACACATCCCTCAGCCTCGTCACAGTTAAAGTTTACCACTATTAAAACCCACGTACGTCTAAGTGTAAGTTTCACAGTGGTCAGAGAGTCCTTCCCATCATGTCAATTATCCTCCTTCTGCTAATCGTTTAGCTTCCAGCGACACTGATGTAACGCAGCCAATATGGCGAATGCGGAAGTCGCAGCGTCATAACGTCTTACGTGTGGAAGGTGCGTCAAGGGGCGTGGCCACGAGTGACGCACAGTGAAGAGGAACTTCCCTGTGCATTTATGTCGTGGAGATCTGAGGGAAACTCACACAAACTCTCTCCTCACAGTTCTGTGTGATCTTTTAATTTTATTTTATTTTATTTTATCTGAAGAGGATTTTCTTTGTTTTCCCAAACAGTTATCAAATAAATAAATCTACATTCTTACAAATGTACAGCCACACATTAATTATCCCCTTGTCCCAACAAAACACACATATACACTCAAACAATGAAAATAAACAAGATAAGAGTAAATAAATAAATAAATAAGTGGGAGGGGCTGCAGTTGCAAAAGTTATTTTCTTGATATTTTAACCAAATTTTATATTCATTGATCCAATTTAAAAAAATAAATAAATAAATAAAAGAAGAAGAAAAAGAAAGAACCAACAGCGAGCAATATATCAGACTCTCTTCAACATCTGGCAACAATAACCAACTAGCAATTAAAACAAGCTTTACAACATTTTCATGTCATTAATTTTCTCTATTGCACTTTCTGTTGTTGTCGTCCCCCTGGTGTTTTTTGTACAGTGTTTTTTGTTATTTTTCTATGTTGTGATACTTTTGTTTACACAGAAGAACAAGTGTCTCATTGTTTCCTATGTGTAGTTGCAAAACATGTCAGAGCCATAGTAAAGTACATCATATATTTATATATTTGCTGATACACATGGTGTTTGTGTATTTTTTCATACATTAAAATAAAAATGAAATAAATTAAAAACAAGGTGATTTAAGTTTCCTGTCAAATCTAAGTTATATGATACATCTGTAGCTAGGTCCTTATTCCTCCATGGAGCCGTGTTTACGTAGGAAAACCTGGAGCCAGACTGGACCCGGTGGGAACCTGGCAGAGGCCGAGTATTCAGGGTGCACAGAGGACGGATTGTGGGTGGGTGGTTGATTAAGACGGCTCCAAATTACTCATTTTATTTTTCATTTTGTGGCCTCACCCTGGGTTAAGGTTAGGGTTTGCCTTCCTGGTAATATCCATGTGTATATAAGTCACCCTGAGATTTTATCATCAGTTAATACCGAGTTTTATAGCTTATAAATAGAATCAGAGTCACTTTTACTGGCAAAGTGCGTGTGAACACAAAGAATTTGACTTCGCTGACGCCATAAAAGAGGCCATAAAAAGAGTGTTTCAGACCTATCTTCATATTCATGTGGTTAAGCTATTGATCTAGTTTGCAAACACCTGTTCGTTTCTCGGGGCTTTATTCAAATATTGCTCTGCGTCACCTGCTCCCATTTGAATCATTATCAGTTCAGTGTAATGACATTAAACAGTGACTGTATTAAAAAAAAAAAGATAACACGGATAAGAAGCCGCGGCTCACCCAGTCCGCCCCTGTTGTTGTTGCTATTTGCTGCAAAATAAATATTTGCACTTCCAGGAAATTTACACTCGCATGCCAGTTCATTAGGTACATTCATGACGACAAATACACTGTAGCATAACAGTACTGAGCTAAATGTAGAGTCTAATAACTGGGTCAGATTCAGCGTTTGGTACTGTTGAACAGCCCCGCGCTGTGCGGCCTCGGGGCCACCACCAACCACATCCTCACAAAGAATAACACTCGGCTTCAATTACCACCTTTGTGAAACTGCTTAATTATCCACATCAGAGCAGCATGAATGAACGTTTCCACAAGAAATACTCTGCACACAAACTGCTCAGTACCAGATTAAATTTGTCTGATGAGGCTCTGACTCCGGCACAGGTCCCCTGTGAGTCTGCAGGTAAAGAAATATACATGCAGATTTATTTAGAGTCTGTGGAGCAATGTTCTATCATGCACTGTAGTTATTTTATTTATTTCATTTTACAACTTACACAGGAAGTTTTATGGTGCAGTTTTCATGGAAACGGGTTATTGCGTCACATCCTGTTTCCACAGTATCAACTGATCAAGTAAAACAACTTTAGTTTTTTTCCTGTGCGCGTGCATGTGTGTGTGTGGGGTTGGATTCACTTTTGTGTCCAACTTCTAAATATATATAATTTCTAACACAAATACCAATGTTCCTGTTTGCTTGTTGGTGTAAATATGTTACATGTTGCACAGATGAGCAGCGGTTTGGCTTCGTGCTGCAGGTCTGTGGTCTGACGTGAGTTTGCAGTTCAAACCGTGACCTCTGCTTGTTTGATCTGCTGGATTCCAGTTTCACAGAGTTAAACAATAATAATAATAATATTAATAATAATAATAATAATAATGACACGTTTTCAGAGGCAACTTCCAAAGAACTTCATGCGTCATTGGCTCGTTTTTGGTTTTAATTTTGGTTTAGTAGATTTTATTTTAATACATGCAAAATACACACAAATGAGTTTATTTTTGTCTTTATCGACGACACGTTACATAAAATGTTAACTGTTTGGCAAAATCTAAACTTTGAAGCCTGAATTTACTTTGTGTGCCAATAAACTCCCCAAAGTAAACTGAGGAACAGATCTCCACCCCCTCACAGTTTGTGCCAACCAGCTCGAGTAAAAACAATCTACTACTTTCGTCGTGTTATCGTCATGAAGCTGAAGAGTGAGCTCTGTCATCCTCCTACATTTGATACGTGTCTGGAACCAGTGGAGCTTGTATTGATGGGAAACGGAGGGGAAGCTCCCTCCCCCCACGCACGTTCTGCTCAATATTGACTAAAAAATATCCAGTGTTTTAACGGAGGCCTCTTTTCTGTCAACTTTCTGTCCCTCTCCAACATCTCTGGGTTATTTTGAGCGCAGACAATGAAGGCATTCAAAGGCCGCGGCCCTTTCCACCCCCTCCCCACCTGGACCACATTCAGCAGGATCTGGTTCGCAAACAGGTTTGCTCACTTCTCTCATCCCTCTTGTCAAAAATTCAGATTCAACCCCACTCACTGTCGCGCGTTATGGTACGTCAGAGGGCCACGGTTTCCTTGAACTTGTGCGCCGTCAGTTGGGCTCGGATGACAGGGTTTTCATTCATCGCGCTTCGCTCGGCTCCGCTCCAACTTTACCTGTGCGCTCTCTCTCCGCCCAACCCGCGGTGTTCATCCTTTTATTCGCTCGCGACATATTCCACGCGTTGAATAGATGAAGTAGACGGAGCGGGGATCACGCACGGAGCTTTTTTTTCTCTCTCTCTCTCTCTCCTTTTTTTTTACTGTTGCAGGACTTATCAGTATTTAGTTTCTCCGGACCCCTCCCACTTCCCGAGTCCGCTTTGCTTTGCTGAGAACCTTGGTCCAACCACACACCGAAACTCTGCGCATGCCGAGCTCCCTGGCAATATTTAGCAGTTAGATTACAATGTGGACAAATCAGCTCGTGGCGCCTGTTGTGGCTCGAGTTTGTGCCGTCGACAGATGTCGCGCCAGCGGTGCGTAAAAAGCGGAACGCCGGAGAAGATCGCTCCTTACTTCTTTTGGCATCGGTAAGTTGCCCCCAGTTCCCCAGAAACGACACTTATTAAATAGCTGGGCGGTCCAGTCGGCTGAGGCTGGGAGAAGTTTTTTTTTAATCTAATCCTACCTTTTTTTTCTTTTTCCTTTTTCTTTTTTAACAACTTTTAGGCTGGTTTGATGAGGCGGTTGGCAAACCTGCACCTGCGTATGGAGCCAGGTGAGTGTTTGTTTAATAGAAACGCTCAGTATTTGCCACATATTCCGTTTTTCTTTTTTCCTTTTTCTTCCCGGCTCTCACGTCAGCCTCCCACTTTCTGTGTAATCTGTTTATAAGAACGTTTGGTTTCGTGTGACGTCCCCCCCTCTCGCCCTCTCTCTCTCTCGGTTTCCTTGCAGAATGAATGCAAGATGTGTACCGGTGAAGCTGAGAAGAAAGCGGCTCATTCCTTCCATCCTCTCACTGCTGACTATATGCGTCCTGCTCCTGGTCTGTGCCAAGTACAACTTCATCACAGAGACTGTAATAATCCCGTCGGTTTTGGACATGCAGACTTTTCACAAGTACAGCATCGACTGCTCGAATATCTATGACATGGACCCGGTGGAGGTGGGGAAGTCCCTGATCATCAGAAAGAAACAAATCACTGACGATACAGATGAAAGTCTGGTTAATCTCACCTCCAACTGCTCATCGTTCGTGCAGCTCCGAGGTTACGAGGATGTGTGCGTTTCGGATGAGGAGATGGACTTCCCCATCGCCTATTCTTTAGTTGTGCACAAATCTGCCTGGATGGTAGAGAGACTCATCCGAGTTCTGTACTCCCCCAGTAACATCTACTGCATCCACTATGACAAAAAGTCCTCGCCCCAGTTCATCTCGGCTATGGAGGGCCTGGCACGCTGTTTGCCCAACGTCTTCATAGTCAGCAAGCAGGAGTCTGTGTTTTATGCCAGCATCAGCCGGCTAAAAGCTGACCTCAACTGCCTGTCGGATCTCTTGGCATCAGAAGTCAAGTGGCGATACGTCATCAACCTCTGCGGCCAAGACTTCCCCCTCAAGTCCAATATCGAGCTGGTTTCAGAGCTGAAGAAATTAAAAGGAGCCAACATGCTGGAGACGAGCCGACCCACCGAGTTCAAGAAGCAGAGGTACGCGTTCCACCACGAGCTCAGGGACGTGAGCTTCGAGTATCAGAAGCTGCCCGTGAAGACGGAGAAGGCCAAGACGCCGCCGCCGCACGGGATCGAGATGTTCTCCGGGAACGCCTACTTCGTGCTGTCGCGGGAGTTCGTCGCACACATGGACTCGTCGGCCGTGGTGAAAGATTTTCTGGAGTGGTCGGAGGACACCTACTCCCCGGACGAGCACTTCTGGGCCACGCTGGCGCGAATGCCGGGCTTCCCCGGGGAGGTGCCCCGGTCCCAGGCGGACATCACCGACCTGATGAGCAAGACCAGGCTGGTGAAGTGGGAGTACCTGGAGCAGCACCTGTACCCGTCGTGCACCGGGGCCCACGTTCGAAGCGTCTGCATTTTCGGCGCGGCGGAAATGCGCTGGCTGCTCAACTACGGCCACTGGTTCGCCAACAAGTTCGACCCCAAAGTGGACCCCGTCCTCATCCAGTGCCTGGAGGAGAAGCTGCAGGAGAAGCAAAAGTCATTCCAGCCGCGGGCCTCCTCAGACTGTCGAAAGGGTTAAGGGTGAAAAAAGAGCAGAGCTGGAGACGTTTGACAGGAAACTAATCTGCCGCTAACACCACAGCTGATGAATGGTGTGACTAATTTTTGACACTTTGCCTTTGTTTCACTTTTTACCACATAGCTCCTTGGTTGTCTTTTCAACTATGCACTGTTGGTTGGAGGAGCTAAGACATTTGATGTGTTTTGTGCAACGGTGAGACGACATTTAAACAGTTAACATTTAAACAGTTAAATGAGAATAGAGGGTATGCACTGACGTCACTGGTTGGAGACACGGTCCCTCGTGTCAAAAACACAGTGAAATGTAGCAACAAATACAGTCAAACCAGGAAAAATGTGGATTATCAGATCAAATTAAGGACAGTTGAACTCAACAATGATCCATATGAACTAGTGTGGATGTCGAAAAAGTGGATTAGCCTCAGTTTCAGTTCTGATAAATGTAGCTAAATAAAAGATGCTAACGCTAAGAGCTTTACTGAGAAGTAACGTTAGCCATACAATACTGTAGCGTTAAAAGGATGATGAGGAGTGATCACAAATATTCAGTTTATTGTTATTTACTTAAGAAGTAACTTAAGGTTCGACTCCATCAAGAAATACAGCATAAATTAATATTAGCTGACACTAAACGTGAACCTGGATTCAAGTTGTTTCTTCTAATGCAGCGAAACATTTACTTCTCTTTTCTTAGTCGGAGATATATTTTTTACAGACTGATTTTTAAATGTGTTGGTTCAATCAATCACACAACAGCTCGTCACCTTGTTTTTTTTTAATTAATTTTACAATTTAATCACTATCAAAGCCTATGATTCAAACTAATGCTGTTAATCTCCATGTTCAACTGTCACCTTTTTGCCGTAACCATGGAGACGTCGCTAGCTGTGATGTCACGTACATACCCTCTATATAGTTTATACGAAGACTTTTAGTTTCCGCTCAGCTGAGGAATTCAGTAGAATCAAACTAATCTCTTGTTCACATTTTTTTTTTTTTTAATCTTTACACTACAAACCCATGTTAATTACACAACCTGACATGTCGGCGCACGTCAGTGTCAGTTCGTCCTCAAACTGATCGAGATCTATACTTAAGAAGTGGCTCCGTCTTCCACGCAAACTCAGCCGCTGCCTCTGGCAGTTTTCGACGCCTCACTGTGACCTTGTTGCATCCTCTCGTTCTCTTACCAAAGAAAACCGTCCAGACACTGCGAAGACAACACAAGTCATCACCCATCGCTGGATTCGAGGGCTCCCTGATTACGTGCAATCATCCTTTAACGAGCGCTTACATTAACACGCCGCGGCCTGTCCCACGTTTGACCTGAGAACGCTGAGTCATCTGAGCAGTAGATTGTGTCCGTAGGCTGCGTTTTTTTATGACACGCAGACACGTGAGAAAACGCTGTGTATGAATGATGCGTGCAGGACGCACAGTGACATACGTTCTGCCCCCGGCGCATGTCAAGAATGTCGTCCGTCAAGGACTCAACGTCCTGGAAAAGTGTTCAGTGTCATGTAAAGTACATTGTTCAGAATTCAAATGAGTCACACACACGCCAGGCGGAAGGAGGAAGAGTTTTTAAAAACCGTCTGGGGAAGCGTCTTGTTTGCGTGTGGAGGTGTTGAAAGATGAAGGGAGTTGCGTCACCACACACACAAACGCACACAAGCAAACATGTCTTAAAGTGTGACCGCTGTGTGCCAGCCATGCCATCCTGCAGCGAGTCTGTCTGGATGAAACATATTCACCTGGACTCTCCACTAAACCCGGCCTCCACACATGCATTGCTTCTACTTTTACTTCCTGTAACAAACTGGACAATAAAGCTGGTTGTTGTTTTTTTTTTGTTTTTTTTTATTGAAAATCACTCTCATGTGTGTTCAATTAAACTCAGATTTCAGTCACGCACGTCGTAGAAAAAAAGAAAAAAGAAATCCCTCCTCGTTAAAGCAGAACCTCCAGCTCACAGCAATGAAACTCAGACATTCCAGTGAATTACCTGTTGTGGGTTAGGAATGAAAAGATGACTCCTCTTCCTCTTCATCCCCCTCCTTTTTTTTTTCTTTTGTGCGTTATGTTTGTGCACTTCATTGAATGTGTCGAGAACAATGCTAACTCGACTATCCGGTGCACATAGCAGCGTCTTTGCACTTCACTGGTGCAGAAGTACCAAGTTTATTTTCCAAGCAGCCTCTGGATAACCCTTTGCTTCCTGTCTTTGTCATCTCCGTACCTGAGACGTGTTCGAGGGAACATGGGAAAAAAACCATGAGCGAATTTCCTGTAGAAATATAAATAGAAGTTGTTTGCGGAGCCTCGTTGACGAGGCCGTGCAAGCGAGAGAGAAATGAAATCAAACCCGTTTTAAGACGGAGAAACCTTAAGCAGAAGCCTGATTAAATGAGGGGAACTATCTGCTTGAGGCTTTTCCAGGAAGAAGGACAGAAGAGAAGGAAGGAGAAAGAGGCTGAATCGTTTACTCGTTTAACCGGGTGCAGCATGGTTCACCGTGCAAGACGCAAACAAGATTATATTATAACTGGTGACGCATGACGGATGACAGATACACTGTACACATTTAATCACCGCTTGCAGATCTTCTATCTCTTCGTCTGCGGCGCTGACAGGCAGAATGTATGCGTGCGAGTAAAACAGGAAGCGAAAATCTAACAGCAAAACGTGTCGTTTTTTTTTCATTATTTATTGTTAGTGTTGACGAACGGAGAAAAGTATTAAGTTGCAGATAATGTGAAGCACTTGTCCTCAAGGACAAAATAATAGCTGGACCAGGTGAACAAGCAGGCTGCGAAAGATAAGAAGAAGCAAACGGAGGCCGAATTCTCCAACAGTCATAACACTGTGGGGAGTGAGATTACACCTGTGAGTGAGTGATGGTTGAGGCTGAGTGGCGACAATAAAAAGCCACGAAGGAAGAGGAGCAGGTGACTGATTTCTGCTGACGAGCTGACGGGCTGACGGTCGTCCCCGGGATGCAACTGAACGCTAATTAGCAAAAAATGAGGAGAAACTCCATCCAGCTCGTGTAGTAGTAGCTCTGTGTCACATTAGCCGCTTCATCCTCGTTGCTATAGGCGGTAAAGTTACACAACGCGGAGCAGATGGAGGCGACGGGGGCTTATTGGGTTCCAGTAAATTATTAATTTTTATTGGATGTGTTCGGTGCACACATGTGGGCGGGTAAAAGGACCTGGCAGCAGAACGCTACACCCAGGTGAGCAGGGTGGGGTGTACGTTTGCTGAAAAGCTGATCATATGCATATGTACTTAAACGCTGTCAATCATTGATGTGGCAGAGCAGGTGGAAAGTTACTGTTACTGGGTCGGGTGGGAAACATGTGCCTGACCTAAAATGTGAGCAGTAAAGATTAAGTCAAACAGTTGGAGTTGCAGTTTCTGCAAACGTGATTGCTCCATTTTTATCAGGCGTAACATTATGACCAAGGAGTGTCATTGCTCTGGGGTGGTGGTGTCTGCTCTGGTCTAGGTGGAGGCTACATGCCAGGTCCAAAAGTTTCCCAGCAGAACACTGAACTGTCACAAGAGGGTTTAAATGTTATTTACTTTTCCCATCAGTGGTCATAATGTTATGGAGGACCAACTCTGCCATAATTAAAAATAGATTAATTAATTAATGCATAGACTACAGATATATGCCATAAATAAATCACTCAATGTCTAAATATATATTCAATAAATAATTAAATAAATATATGGCAAAAAATGCTATTTATTTATTTATTGCACTAAATTAAAAATTAATTAATAAATAATAATAAATTATAAATAATACATTTAAAAAACTAAATATATAAGCTATAAATAATTAAATAAATACCTAAATATATGCCAAAAAAAGCCAGTTATTTATGTATTTATTTATTTATTAATGGCAGATATCTGTAGGTATCTATTTATGTATTTTTAATTATGGCAGAGTTGGTCCTCCGTGATAATGTTGTGGCTGATCTGTGTATATTTAAGCTTCTGCGCATGCATTAGTTACTCATATTCAACACAAATATAAAAGCGAGTCGTCTACTGGAAATCTTCTGGCCTCAGCAGCACGAGTTCATTTCCAAACGTGGCCTAGATAGTCGATCGACCTGCACACGACGCTCGTACACAGGAAACGTACAGTACTGGTGCATGAACCACAGGTCTGCAATAAAAGACCAGCAGCTTCACTCACTGATGATGACTCATTTTCAGTTTCCTGAAATCCAGTCATGACTAACCACAAAACTTCTCACAGAACTTCCCACGATCCCCCAGCAAACGCGAACCCAACCAAGGATATCGATTATTAATTAGCGCGTGAACCGAATCAACAATGCAGGCGTGGGAACGACACCAGTCGGACAGTTTTTGTCGTATTTATTCATGTGTTGCAGTCGAAATGAGACGAGTCTGACCTCTGACCTGGACAAATCAGGGACCTGTCACTCGGGTTAAGTTTCCTTCCACCTCTGTCGACGCGGAAAATAACAAATCTTTACTGGATTTGATCCAATAGTCTTGTGGTTTTAGCTGGTGGAGAAAATGGGAGTCAGAGGAAGACTCAGGAATGGGTGGGAGGAAGGGATGGGTGGAATGGGTGGAATGGGTGGGAAGGGATGGGAAGGGATGGGAGGAATGGGTGGGAAGGGATGGGAAGAATGGGCGGAGGCTGCTGTAAATGAAACCCTGACGTGTTTGTAATGGATTTAAAGCAGAGCAGCTGGACATTGATTTGCTGACAGAACGCAAACAAATAAATCACGGACAAGAGTCGTGATGTAGGTGAGATGTGAGAGGATCGAGGGGATTTTTATTTTTGTGTTTGGAAGAGTGAGAAAGAAAACAGAGAGGCAAGAATAGTCTGTGTTCACTGCAGATGAAAGGCAACGAAAAACTTAACAATAACAACCAAGACTGAAGTGACCATCAATAAACAGGCCTCCGACACACTGGTGACACTTTGGAGAGTTTATCGTGAAAAATCACGTGACCCTGGTTGATCCTAAAGTGACACAACCTGGTATCAAGTCACAAAAGTCACGCAGCGTGTTCAGCCTGCTTTGTACTGTATTTAGAATTTGATGTAAGACGAGATCCGCTTCCAGACGCAGTTTGGAGCAACGTTCCTGGCAAACTAGCTTAGCATAGGTGTTGTAATAGCACCTGCAAACCAGTCACGCCGGTGTGTTGACGGACGCTGGGAGTTTTCAGGTGCTGCGTGGTGCCTTCTCGCCTGACAGTGATCCCTTCATGCACTGCAAACTAATTGGAATTTCCAAGAAAGCAAAAAGTCCTTGTAGCAAAGACATACACCTTATATTTTGTTCAGAGACAAGAAAAGCTCAACCTAATAGCATTTTTTTTTCTTAATACAAGATGAATTGATTCAGTATAAGAATATTTTGCTTCTAATTTCTAATAATGAACTAATAATCACTTATCCAACTCTGGGTAATACTGTGAGTGGCTAAATTCCACATAGAGGTGGCGTGTCCCTCGCGGTTCGGGAATTACCGTAACTCACAGTACATTGCGCTACTGACAATATTGAAAGTGCGACAGAACACTGGGAAGTTGTGCTTTTGTCTCGAAGACCTTTGTGACATCTCAAGGGTTTAACTAACTTTGTTTTTATACCAATAAATTCTTGGGAACCCCCCCACAGACTTTGAATTTTGTGCATCGGTGAGTTACAGTAATTTAAATACTGCGCGCATTTAGTTTGTTTGTCTGTTTCTTTATGAGCAGGTGGACATTTAAGACTTTAAAATAACATGCTGCACAGACATCGGATGCTACACACCGATCAGCCACAGCATTATGACCACGGACAGGAGAAGTTCAGTGTGGCTGCTGGGAAAACCTTTGGCTCCATAGCGACGTCCCTCCTTCATGGCAGAGAGTTGACCTGGCCTAACCTGGTCGTAATGTTGAGGCTGATCAGTATCTATATTGTAGATACTGTAGGTTCAGTGTAAGGGTCGTAAGGGTAATGGACTTTCTCATGCCGCTGCTGTAAAGACAGCCCTTGAGGTCTATATTTAGCGCGGCATATCTCAAGTGACTACTTTGTTGTTGCCCTTAACCTCTCGAAGCCCGGTCGCGCTGGGCCGCGGAGTCAAAGTCCTGAAACTTCCCGTCCTCATGTCACGTCATGCGACCAACAAACCGCTCAGTTCAACTCTCCCTCCTGTGCTTTTCTTCAGCCTCTAACCCCACATGTCCGCAAAATCATTTGCATTTGTCACCATCGTGGTTTAATATGCACAGTGGCGGTTTGCAGCATGTGCTTCCTCTTCTCGCTCTTCTTAATTGAGCTCTATTTCAACATCACCGATTCCCACAAAGCAGCCGTTTGTTTCCTTCCCGGGGGGTCGTGTTTCTCCGTCGCTCCTCTCGGCCGACGGTGAGAGGTGAGGCCCCGTGTCTGCCGCCGCGGATACGGAGGGTGAAGAGCGGAGAAGGAGAAGGAGCAGAATGAATTGCGCTGTGGTTTTTTCACCACAAGGCGAGAGGAGAATAGAGGAGCGGCCCACGCCAGCGTCCTTAAATAGCGCTTGTGGCCCCTCGCTAACAACGTGTCTCAGAGGTGTCAAGTTTCCACCCGGGCGACGATGCCGGCTTCGGAGAGAACAAGAGCGATGCTAATGCTCATTGTGCACACGCACAGGCCGCTGAGTTAGGAGTTTGGGATCCTTCCAGACGACACACTGGTGCTTTAATTCTCCCTCCACTCAGACCCTTTGGCTGCGACTCAACCTGAGAAGTAACTCTCTGACCTGGATGACACAGTTTCCTTACAGGCCTCCGCTTTACAAACAGCAACAAGGTTTACAGAAACTGCGGTGGAAGTCGAAGAAGGTTCCTATTTGAAAAGTTTCAGTTGCATCATGTCCTTCCATAATGTGCCATCTGAGCAGTCTAGCTGCTGATTTTGCACAACTTCCAAGTGACATCCTGCTCCGCTGCAAACAGAGATGGCATCAAAAGTGTAGAAATCAACTTCTCTAAAGGGGGAGCGGCGCGGCTGAACCGCTCTGCAGCTTAGTAAGTTAATAAATATATAATAATACGTCCAGCTTTTTAGTTAACAAGTTTACTCCCATCTGCACACAATGACATGCCTCTCTCCCTGTGGTCATGAAACAAGAAAATAGAGCGTTTCCGTCTCCTGCAGAGAGGCATCTTCATGAAGACCAGATTTCCTTATGAGGAAATGTTTTTCCAGTTGTTTAAAGGGACCATTGTACCCAGAAATAAACTTACCTCATTTCACATCATCCCTCGTCCAAGACACGCTGCCCCACGGTGGCTCCAGCGGGAACTGCGTTTCTTCTGCCTCCTCTCAGGATGTTGTTTTGCTGTTTAATTCTTCACCGCAGAAGGAAAAGCTGCGCCTCATTTTGTGGTTTAACTGTTGGTTTGTTGTCTCTGTGGGGGGAAACATGCAAACACGAACGATAACACCAACACTTCTCGTGTGAATAATGGTAAAGCAGGACGGTTTCCTGGTTAAAGATTTCAAAATAAACAGCGGTTCAGACCATTCGAACGTGTTAAAAGGCTGGAAATAAAGACAGTGGGAGAGACGTGAGGCCGTGTGCGACCTGTTGAGGGTTGAATCTGTTTGTGGCTCCTGCAGCGAAGCCCCACGACAACATTCGTGTGAGGAGGTTGTGTTGTGGATGAGTGTTGCTCTCCTGATAACCCTGCTCCTGCTAAATGTTCGAAATGATGGTTCCGACACACATGATTTGTGCAGTATCACACACAAGTTGGAGGAACCTTCCTGTCCTGAAAAGGGCAGTGACCAAAAAACAATGAGTCAGCTGTACTTCTGTAGAATAACAAAAGTTTTGGCTTCCTCAGCCTTATCAGGAAGTACAGTCATTGAGGGAGACTGCTGTGTATATGATTGACAAAGCAAATAAAACACTCCTCACTCCCATGAGGCCAAAGTGGCCTCATGGGAGTGAGGAGTGAATAGGAGTGAATAGGAGTGAATAGGAGTGAGCCGCACTGTCGGCTTCTCTTCTGCTACTATTCCAGCATGCGTCTGGGAATATGCAGCCTTGTGATTGGCTGAGCAGCGATAGGGGCAGGGGCTACTGTGTACAGGAGGCTTTGATTGACAGGTCTAGTGTGGCGCTATGTGCTTACTGAAAGATAATTTATCCCTTTATTAAAATATGCTGGATTCATGTTAATGTCTATTTAAAAATTAATATATATGTATAAAAAATGTCTAATCAACCAAAGATTTGCAGTACCTCCACGGACCCCCTGTATAAAGATAGAAAGTGAAGCCAAAACAAGTAGAGCTCCCCCTGGTGGCTGCCTGTAGGCTGTAGTATAAGTCATAAGCTCCACCCCCCTCCATGTTAGTGGGCGGGACTTGGTTTCTGTCAATTTAGGTAGTAATAATGCATAAGTTTTGCAGTTTTGCATGTTTATTCACATTTTTGAATCCAGGTCCTAGGGCGAAAAAGACAAATACGGAGCCTGTTCGGTTTCTATTTTTCCACTCGAGTGGACGCCCGATGATGTCATAGCGCCACCCCTCCAGCCTCTCTGGCGCCTGATGCACTACAGGTTTGAGACATTGCTGCATTAAGATATTGAATCTTGTTGGGTGGCTATAGTAACATATATACACTGTCACTTCACCACTACGAAGGATAATTATCGTACCAGAAGCTAAAAATTGTCGTATTTTTAGGAAAATGATTGTACATACCCGATCTGACGTTGCTCAGGACCATCTGCTAAGTAAAACATTACCGATATATTATACGTTATGATGATTTTACTTAAATAAACTAACAGAACTGTTTGTGTTTGCTAGTAGCCATATAAGGGGTCAACTTATCGTACATTACGGGATTTTTGGAACTACAGAGTTCTGCAGCAGAAACAGCGCACTCTAGCTGGGTATGTCTCAGCCTCACGAAATGTGGTTCAAATTTAAAGGGGCGCATTCCTTGTATCAGAAGTCAGTTCGAGTGGATTTCACGACATCTCCAAAGTCCCATTTTCTACTCTTGAGTTTCCAAGATGGCCGCCTCGTGCGTAAACAGTACTTAGAAGCTCCTGTAATAATAGCTCCTATAATAGTGTATTAGCACTTCTGATTAGTTTTTGCTGCATTAAATTGGTCGTACAGACAGGATTTGTCTACATACATATGTTGAAATGCTGTTAATTTAAGTTTTTCAAGCGTTATATGGGAACTACAAGCCCATGTTGCGCAAACATCGGCTAAAAACAACAGCCTGGTAAAACCAAAACAGTGCCAACATTTAGTGGAGACGTGTTGATCATATTCATACACAGTCTTTTTTTTTTTAAACCCCTCCCTACTTCTGTCTAGATAATTTACAATGGAATGTGTTGCTCCTTCTTCCTCTTCCTCCTTTCTGTATCTAAGGAGAGATTGTTTATCAGAGACACGCTGCATAATGTTTCCATTCTTCTAGAGATTGTGGTGTCATCTGCAAACTTGTCATACTTTTAAATCCATTTATTTTTTCCCCCTCATTTTGTCCAATCAAGTATTTCCTTCTAGTGGTTTAACATGTCTTGTTTTTTTTTTTTTGTTTTTTTTACTTAATTAAAGCTAAGTTAGTAATTAACTGCCCCCAGGTCAGGAGGGGGGCGGTTTCACGAACATTAAACTGGTTCAATGACTGCAGGGGACACAACTCTTCATACTTCAACATGAAAAGGAAGTGAAAGAAGAAAGAGGAAGAGGAGAAAAAAAAGAGTAAGTGATAATAAAAAAGCTGAAATAAAAGCATTCAGGGTTGTCAGTCTGGTTTACAGACATTTGCATCGTTGATGGTAAACATTAGATATTGGGTCGGTTATGCCCTAGAATAACATGTGGTACAGTTTTAACTTCCTTTTTTGTGTCCTTGTTGAACTGCTGACCTTTGATTAATTTCTCCTTTATCAGCGAATAATACCTTTCACCATCGCACCTCCTGAGTGCTTACAAGGTTTCTCTTCTGTTGTTTACAGAGTCTGCAATCATCTTTCAACCTGAACTTTTTAATCTGCAGAGTTCAAAGTGCAGCTGTTGAATTGCACAAGTAAACAGACGATGGATGGATTGAGATTAATTCATTATTTTTTTTGTCAATGCTTCAACTAAACCCTTGCCATTTTCTTCAACTCTCTTTTATTTAACTCGTTCCCTTTTTCTGTGATCAAATCTTTATTGAGATAAAAACTTCTTCAGAAGGACAGAACGGCCAAAGAGTCGCACTGGAGTGGATGTGAGATCCACCTGTCACTCAAAGCAGACATGCCGTTTAATTATGCATACCTTTAGCCTTTTGTGTACTTTAAACAGGTGAATCATATAATTTCTCTCCCAGTGTGGTTGGCATGAATGGAGGAATTAGCGTTGGAGGTGCTTGTTGACTTCTCCGGTGTGTAACCGTGCACGTGACAAACAAAACCTCCCTTGTCTCTTATCTTGTCTGTGCCTGAAACATCTTCACCTCAGAGTGCAAACACATAAATTGGCTGAAGGTGAAGCGTCACCTCTGCTTTGTCACGCTTCCCTCCACATGGATGAACAGTGACAGGCAACAGTTAAACAGTTTAGTTAAAAGTCTAGATCAAACGTTTCTAACAGGGTGTAGAACTATGGAGGACCAACTCTGCCATAATTAAAATTAAATAAATACCTACAAATATATGCCATGAATAAATAAATAAATGATATTTTAGCCATTTATTTATTTATTACATACATCCATAGGTATTTTTCATTACTTAATTTATTAGCTATTTATTTTTAATTATGGCAGAGTTGGTCCTTCATATTACATAGGGGGTGATAGGCATGAAGAAAAAATAAATAAATACCTACGGATATATACAATACATAAATAGATGTCATTTTCAAATATATTTAGGTATTTATCTAATTTATTATTTATGGCATATACATTTAGGTATTATGTGACTAAATTATTTATTTATGGCATATATACTTAGGTAATATGTTATTTATTTATTTATATATGGCATATATTTGTAAGAATTTATTTTTTATACATTAATCATTTTATATATTTTTAATTATGGCAGAGTTGGTCCTCCATATAACAGCATGGAGGAGATAGGTCTGAACAGGAAAATAATAATAATTAATATCTACAAATAAATACATATACATACATAATTACTCTGTTTTTTATTTATTTATGACATATACACTTAGTTAGTAAGTGATTAATTAATTTATTTATTTTTAATTATGGCAGAGTTGGTCCTCTATATACACAGGAGGAGATGGGGTGAACAGAAAAAATTAATAAATTAGTACTTACAGATATATGCAACCAATCAATCAATTAATGACATTTTTGGCATATATTTAGGTATTAAATGACTTCATGTTTTTTTATTTGTTTATGACATACATACTTAGTTAATAAGTGATTCATTTATTAATTTAATTTATTTTTAATTATGGCAGAGTTGGTCCTCCATACCACACAGGAGGGGAGACAGGCCTGAACAGAACAACCTGTTTTTCTGGTTGGATCAAACCAGCCATTAATAAAAAGATTTGATATGAACAAATGGAACTACAGTTTGCAGCACACGATTACACAACAGAACAAACACCCTCGAGACAAAATGCAAAATTTCATCAGAGTGTAACGTACTTAACAGATTAACGGCTCGGCGGGGTGCACAGGCATTTATCTAACCAGTTTGTTTCTGTCTCCATGCCAGCGTTTCTTTTTTTGTTGTTTGTTTTATTTCCAGGGGGTGAAAAAGGCTTTGCGGTGCTTTGCAAACTGACTGACACGTTAAAGAGTAAGAAGTGATGTTAAAACGCCGTCGCACCCGAGGAGGTTTCTTTATTTGTTGTCAAAGTTTTCACATTTGTTGTGAAATGAAAGCTGCTCACAGATAATACCACGCTGCGTGCGATAACTCTGATTTAAAAAAAAAAAAAGAAAAGAAATAAAAAGAAAGATAGTCTAGTTGATAGTGACACTAATGGGAATAAGCGAGTTCTTTATTATTTGGTTCATTATAGGAGGGGGGGCCAAACATGTCCAACAGTGAATTCCACCCTGAGACGAGAAGATAAAGACGAGCGAACCAGGGCAATACTTGTATCCTAACCAGGGTCAAACACGTTGCACTTAAAAAGCATTCCAGCTTTGACCTCTCTGGAGAGAAAAGAAAAAATCTGCGCAATATATTTTGGCATCCGTGGTATTAAACTAATCAGCAGTGTTTGGACTTTCTCAAAATTCTTTTAAAATCCCCCCAAAAAGCTCAATAAAAGGTCGCTGAGTGGCTGAGTTTGGGCTTCGGATGTTGCAACACAAAATGCAAAAATATTTCCACCAGAGTTTAATACTTTTTAAAGTTTCTCGTGTGTTTTTGTCGTATCATTTAAGGCCGTCTCACCTCCGTCTCAAGGTGCAGCCGAGTGGATTTCCACACGTTATAAACGCTGGCGTACGGGAGGACGTAGACGCTACATCATGAACCTTTAAAAAGCGCAGCGACGATATCACAGGACTCTGGACTGCAGGTGAAAGGCTACTTGTCTATAAGGAAGGAAGAAGGAGAAGTGGATTTAAGAAACTTCCCACTTCCTTTTCTCAGTCTTTCTCTAAGAGACTATTTACAGGCCACATTTTATTTATTTACTGCTAATTTACAGCCGCAAACTTAATTTAAAGAGAGAAATACTACATGATTTTCACTGAGTTCTCTTCTCTCTCTTTCAGAGCTCCTATCCTCTAATTCTTCTCGATTACTACTCATGCAATTGTGATCTACTACTGTAAAGCATGTTAACTGGTGCAATAATTAAAGTATATAACCGTAAAAGAGATTTATTACAGGCAGCTAAAACGTCACACACTGTATTCTCTCTGGCACCGAGCTCCCATCCTCTAATTTCTTACCTAATCTAATTCCCTTCTGTACTTTTATGTGTTTTTAATCTGTTGTATCGTGTGTATTTGTTGTGTGGACCCTGAGTCTGGAATAAAATCTGTCTAAAGTCATGAAAGTGTGTGCGGCTGCTGTAGACGTGTTTATGTCTGCGGTAAAGATGTGTTCTATAGATATCATTGGATTTTTGCTGTGTTCACAACCCACATTTGTTAAAAACGAGTTCCACTTTGTGAATGTTTCAGCTCTTCTTCTTTAACTGTGCTTAGTTCACACAGGCATCACTTCCACTGTTGCTTTTTGCACTTTATGAAAATGAGCAGTGTGCACTTTCTTAGTGCTTACTTAAATGTTGTGTGAACTGCACCTGTTCCTTATTCACAGTAAATATATTTTTAAAAAAACATAGCACAACACTGTCACATCCTCTTTTTAGTGCCGGGTCACAAAGCAAGTGGACGTGAGTTTGCACTGATGTTCACTGATGCGCTGCTGAAGAAATAGTTCAACTTTTAGGTTAAAGGTTTAGCTTCAGTTAGCGTAGCTTAGCTTGGCATGAATACTGGAAGCCGTCAGTAGTGGGTTTATGAGCTGTTTTCTTTTGATTCCACCGCAGACTGTAAATAAATATGGACTTGTCATCACTTCCTGTCATTTGCCAAACTTTTGCGATGAGCCACGGCATCGATGATCCTGACCACACTTCCTTTCAGACTCATTCACACTTTATTTTAATTAAAACCACACTCTGCTCTACATCCACCAGCACACTGAACTTTTTAAATTTTATTTTCTTACAACTCTCACGGCCCGACGGCCCACTTTGGCAACACATAATCGTCAATATGTCACATCCTGTAGCATCGAATGACTAAAAATTACTTGAACATGCATAAATATTATATTAGCCACGTAAAATGTCAGAAAAAATAAATATTTGACGTGCATTTTAGAGCTTATGACCTATACCGCAGCCAGACACCAGGGGGAGCTGCACTAGCTTTAGCTTCACTTCTGAGGAGCTCTGCACTGTCTGTGGGTTCCACATGCCATGCTATGCTAAGCTAACCTGCTTCGTATTAAACCTGCAGACACGAGACTCGTCTAATTCATCCGACAAGCAAACAGTGTCGTTCCTCTCGCTTAAAGGCCTCGTTGTGCCTTTACTTGCACACAGTATTTTAATTTATGCTGACTCCTAATTCTCAGTGATTATGCGGCGGCATGTCGCCCACAGACGCCTCTTTTCTCTCGGTGAATATTACTGAACCTAATAGAGCTGATGCTGGAAAATCCCATTCGCACCCACATCCTTTACTTGTTTACCTACATGCGTTTAAAGGACGGCGCAGTGAGGCGGGAAGTTTTTTTTTTTTTTAACAGAATCAGAAAAAAACAACCGTCTGTGATGTTTTTTAGGTTAAAGATCAGACATCAACACATTGAGATTCATGTTTAAAGTCCAATTTGGCGACAGAAATAAAAGCTTTTTTACGTATTCATTTAGTTTTATGTCAAATCCTTTTATTCGACTGCCTCTGTGGTTGTGCTAATCATATTATGTGCTCTTTATTTTTCTTATTTCATTTATTTATTAATTTCCTTCTCTGACCTTGATGCCAAAGCGAAGACATTCTTAATATTATTGTCTCTGCAGGAACAGCTGGAACAAAAGGACACTCACACACATTCTCGATTCTTTGAGGCTAAAACGCAGATTGTGTTTCTCTCCTGGAGTCCTTCCTCTGTTCAAACCCTCGCCTCCTCCTCCTCCTCCTCCGGCCAGCGCGCAGCGGCCGCCCGGATCCACTTGGTGGTGCTGTGGTTGTGCGGAGACACTCGGCTTTTGTCTCACTTCAGATTCAAACTGACACATTTCTGGGCTTTTTTTATGCAAGTTTCACTGCGAAACACAATGAAAGTGAAGAAAGGTGAAGAGAAAGAAGAGTTTCGTGTTAAATAAAGATTCTAAAAATGACTCAAATTCCATTTGTGCATCTTGTGCTGACACTTCTTTTGAACTTAAACGTGACTTTGTGCATATACTGTATGTTGTCATTTACCGCATGTTTTCATGTTTTTCATTCCCACTAAACACACGTGTGATAAATAGGATGAACTAAAAAGAATCTAACCTGGTCACATGACTCCCTGTTTACTTTGTGGACGATTTCCCAGTCAGTGTGTACGTATGCATGCAAATCTGTTCTGAATATGCACAACGACGAGCCATAACATTATGACCACCTTCCTAATATTGTGCAGGTCTCCCCTGTGCCTCCAAAACAGCTGCAGCTCAGTAGAGGATGGACATGGGCCTTCTGAGGGGGTCCTGTAGTGTCTGGTGGGTGGGGTCCTATAGGTTGGGGGGCTCTGTGGATCATCCCACAGATACTTGATCAGTTTGGGATCTAGTGAATTTGGAGGCCAGGGCAACATGTTGTTTGTTTGTTTTTTAGTTGTTCTTAAAGCGTTTTCTTTTTTTTTTTTTTTTTGGATGGATGGATGGATGGATGGATGGATGGTTGGCGTGGGGGTGTCTGGTCTGGTCTGGTCTGGTCTTGCTGTGGGCCACACGTCTAAGTAACATCCACACCATGTTTCAAAAGTTTCCCAGCAGAACACTGAATAATCACAAGGTGGTTCAAATGTCATTTACGTCTCCTGTCAGCGGTCATAATGTTGTGGCTGTTTATTGCAGTGGGAAGAATATTCAAATTTCAGATGCGAACCTATCAGAACCTGCTAAAACACCGTGCACCCCCTCCCCTCCCCCCTCCTCTTAAAACAGACACCAGTTCTGCTCCGGCCCCGACAGCCGTGACTTAATGTGTCCTGCGAGGTTCCCACCTGGGCGCGTAAACACTGCGCCTCGCGGCCACGCGTGGCTTCTCTCCTGCCCCAGCGTTTGCTGTTTTTTTTTTTTCTTTTTTTACGGCGCGCATGTATCACTCGGTGGCACCCATCTATCTGGTAAACCTTGAAAAGGCCGCGGAGACGCTGAATAAATCTGAGGGTGACACTCTGACAGCGCCTGATCTCGCCTGTCCGCGTCGCCTGAAATCTCTCTCGACGATCGTAACTCGGCAGCACATTCTGACACATTCCTCGCCGGAGCGGAGGCGCGCGTGTGCGTGCGTGTGTGTCCGTGTGTGTGTTTGCGTGTACATGCTTGCCATCAGATAAACCGGCTCTAATGTCGCCCGTCAGGAGGAAGCGGTGCAGCGTGATGCAGCTTATTCCACTTTGTTTGTGTGAGTCCGGAGAAGCTGCTGCAGTGATGCAACCACCGAGGCTGGCATGTTTGTGTGTGTGTGTTGTAAGAGGGGGTATGTGAGTGTAATTAATGATGTGTTCCTCCTCTTCATAGGGTAATAGGATTTCCCCACCCCAGGCGGTAGGGGGGGGGGCAGCCTTGCACATGTGAGACGGGAGGGAGAGTGTGGGTTTACTGCAGAGTTAGTGAATGGGAGCCCCATGTAGTGATGCCAATAGAGGGGCTGTGTGTGTGTGCGTGTGTGCATGTGTGTGTGTGTGTGTGTGTGCGTGATGGGGGTGGGGGTGGGGGTGAGGTGGGGTGAGGTGGGGGGGGAACAAGCGAGTGATTTATAACAGCTACTTCAGGTCTCTCCTCTCTCTCCCACAGCAGCGCCACAAACACATCCATTACAAAAGTACTGATGTTAATGGGCTTGGTGTGTGTGTGTGTGTGTGTGTGCGTGCTACCCACAATGCACAACTGTGAGTGTGCACGTTTATATGTGTGTGTGTGTGAGAGAGAGAGAGAGAGAGAGAGAGATAACCGGGTGCTACCAGGTGAAAGGAAGGTGAAGGTTACCAAGGCTGTTTCACTGGAGGTTCACTGGTGCACGAGTCTTAAAGTGCACGTTTTTGTGCATGTGTGTGTGTTTATGTGTTACTGGTGCACACATTGCTTTTGTGCATGTGTATGTGTTTATATGTCACTGGTGCACAAGTCTTACAGTGCACGTTTTTGAGCGTGTGTTTATATATTTATATGTTACTAGTGCATGAGTCTTATTGTGCACACTTTTGTGCACGTGTGTTTATGTGTACATGTGCGTGTGTTCATATGTCACTGATGCACAAGTCTTACAGTGCACGCTTGTGTGTGTTTAAACGTGCGTGTGTGTGTGTGCATGTTTGTGCGTAAATGTAGGTGCATGTGTATACAGGCACACGGCCGATTTGTTTTGGACTTTTACAGAGTGGGCTAATTCCAGAACATTGCCAGCCCCCCTCTCCCCCCCACCCCACCCCTCCACCCCCCTCCTGTGTTCGTGTTTGTGTGTCTGTGTGTCTGTGTGTATGTGTGTATGTGTGTCTTGCTCTGCTGGTGGAGAAACGCAGCCGAGGAGATGGAGTGATAAAAAACGGAATTGAGGAAAATACTCTAGAGAGTAAACAGAGGGAGCAAAGAAGAAATAAATAAAGAGGATGTAGAGCTTCCTGGTAATGGACTGGTGGACGCCGAGGTCCACACACACACACACACACACACACACACACACACACACAGGCGGCCTGTCTCCTCTCACATTACCCTTTACATTAAAACCAGTCAGGGGGAAAATTACTGCAGACCTGGGCCACCGTCTGCCCACCTGGCCCCACGGAGAGAGGAGGGGACGTGGAGCCAGAGGAGGGGATAAAGAGGAGGATAAGGGGATGAGGAGGTGGGAGTGAGGGGAGGGGGCGGGTGGTCAAGGGACCCGGGGAGGCACGGGGGGGCTGCCCAAAGGCTCTGGTCTGGAGTCAGTTTCATGCGAGTAGAGGATTTGTGGCGCTGGAGCCCGAAGGCCTCGTCTAACGCCACCAGGTTTAAAGGGAAAGAACTTTATTTTATATATAAAGTCAAAACTTAACTTCCTGAGACCAAAGGATTTGTTTGAAATGCATCTTAATTTCTTTAAGATGAGATTAAGATCTTTAGGTGTTAAAAAAATACAGAAAGTAGCTTTTGACAAAAAATTATGTTGATTATTTCAGTGAATATTACAATTTAAGTCATTTTAACCACCAGAGACCCTGCGTCCTCATATGGGGACATTACATTTTTAGGTTTGTAGCAGATTATTCTGCTTCATTTAAACTTTTATCCTCTAGTTGGTGCAAAAACACGATAGCAGACATTTCAGTGGATTCGTTCTGCAGCTGATTACGTAACAAAAGAGCAAAGATGCACAAAACTCATCATATTTTACAGCTGAAACTTGTTTATTTATGTTTATTAACTTTTCTAGTTTAATTTGACACGTGAACGTGACAAATTAGTAACGAGCTATAACTTCACTAATTAGCAAATACTCGCTTGAGGATATTGGGATTTCTTTATTATAATATACAGTGAAATAATCCCCCTGTCCACATATAAGGACACATATTTTTCCCCAAAAACTACTACTTCCTGTTCAACGATGATGCTTAGTTTTTATAGTTCTTGGGTGCTACTGATCCCAAACACCTCGGAGTAATTAAAAATGCCAAACTACAGCTCAGGTCTCAGGAGGTTAAATGCACCAAAACATAAAACTGTTTATTTCAACGCAAAAAGCAGAACTGGAAATTGTGAAATTCCAACATCCTCAAACATGTCACATCAAACAAGAAATGTTATTAATAAGCATAAACAAACAAGTGTATTGACCCTTCACTATCAGTACAAAAGTGTCCCCATATGAGGACGCCGGGTCTCAGGAGTCTATTTTTTTTTTCTTTTAATTCTAACACTGGATCAAATGGTTTTATTTAATGTGTTTGGTATTTACCGTCCTGCGGATCCTTTCAGGTCCACTTTACTTTACTGCTCTGCATAACTGCATAACGTCAGGGTTAAAAAAACAAAACAAACAAAAAAAAACACATGCAAATAATAAATAATAATAATAAAAACCTGCGCAATTGAAGAAAGTCCACAGGACAAACGACTAGAGAGAAGTTTCCAGAAATGTGATTAAAAAGGGGTCAGAACACAGTTTTAATATTAACGAGTCACAAACACCCAACATCTCCAGGAATCGTAAAACTCTGACCAAGAAGCTCATCGTTCATCTCTTCTCTGGAAGCATTTGTGCAAATATTTGCAGCGCACCGTGCACCAAACAGTTAGCAACGAGCTAGCAGCTAACGAGAGACAGTCATGTCCCTCAGGAGTGATTATTTAGGTTTAACTTAAACATATTTGCTTCCAAAGACAATATGATTTAACTGATTTAACTGCACGTATAATCTATAAAACATCTTGTAATATAAAGTGAGTACATGGGTATTAATAAGGCCGGAGCTGTTGTTAAAACTCATTAACCTTTTCTAAAATACGACCCAGTGTAAAGAGGAAGCGAACGCTCAGAGCGTCACAGGAGGCTGGAACGGACAGTTAGTTTTATTGTGGATGCATCGTATTTTACAAGCGTGTTATGTTTTCCTTTTTATTTATTTTTTTTTGTTTAATATTAAAACACACGTGTGGGAGCGACGTGTTTTTTCCGTCCTAAACGCAGTAACTCCCTTCGGCTGGTGGAGGGCGACGTGTGCGGCGACGCGGGGGCAAGAAGGACAGAGTTTCAAGTGGTAAGAGAAGGTTTTTATTACCAGTGCTATTTACATAGAAATAATACAGCCTTACCCCTTCTGTGCCTCCCCCCCCATCCCCTCCCTCCCTCCCTCCCTCCCCCTCTTAATTGCACACACACAGACACACACACATGCACGCATTCAATCCAGTCACTCAGGAACACACACTTTTCACATCCAAAGAATATCTCCGTCCTCCGTCTCGTCCCGACGTCCAAAAAGGAAACCTGGTGAAAACAATACTTTGAGGTTGGGGCTAAGTCGCCGTGGACAGACACCGGAGCCGGCGTCAGGATGTGCGGTGAGACAGTGCTGAAAGAGTTCAAATTATTTTTATTTTTTTTTAAAATAGGGACGACACTCGGCTCCTGATCTGCTTCTAAAGAGGCTGAAAGAATTTAGAGGAACTCGTCCCCCCCCATGTTTGCTCTGATATGAAATGAACCCCCCTCCCTCCGCGGCCACTAGATGGCGACGCGCGCCTCGGAGCAGACAGCGGTAATGTCACAGATGTTGTCTGCCCCCTCTTTTGTTTTGTCTCTTTAGAGGAAGGAGACCTCAGCTGTTGAAGGACATTCTCCATTATGGGTTCAATGTTCTTTTGAAAATCATTTCCATTAAAACATGTTTTTTTAAAAGGGACGGTAACAAAGGGAAGGTCAGGTGAAGCCGTGTGCGGAGCAGAACTATCAGGGCCGCCTCCGTGGGTGTGAGGTGTGTGAGGTGTGTGTGTGTGTGTGTGTGTGTGTGTGGGTGCAAGTGTCTGTATAATTGTGTCCGTGTTTTGAATAATGGTATAGACATCCTTATTTTAAGCTGTGATCAAGAGCACTTTCTTTTTTTTCATGTTTGTGCATTAAGGGACTTGTAGTCAGAGTGTGTGCGCTGGAGGAAGTCAGTGATTTGCAGCCTTTGATTTTTTTTTTTTTTTTTTTTAAATGAGCATCGTTTTTTTTGTTGTTTTTTTGGACTAAACAAATCTTGATTGAATTGACATTAAAGTGTGTATGAAAAAACAAAAAACAAAAAAAACCCTTGTCTCTGTTTTACCCAGAGGAGTCGACTTAGCTGTGAACGGAGCAACACAATTAAAAAAATAAAAAATAAAATAAAAAAAAAAAGAAGAAGGTGGTGAGAAATGAACAAACATGTCCCCTTTGGCGTTTCTCTCTAACGTGTCTCTAACGAGAATGAGACGATACCTTCGTTAACAACGAGAGGGAGGGAGGGGGCGAAGGAGGAGAAGTGGAATCGCTTGTTCTTATTATTATTTTTGTTGTCGTTTTTTTAAATCCGGGATCTGCTTTGGAGTGTGTCTCTGACTTTTTCCCGTCCCCGTTCTTGCTTCTCGTCAAAATCGGAGCGAGGTTTTGAAAAAGTCCCGTGTAGAAATTCTTTTGTTTTTGTGGTTGAATCGTCTCCTGAATTGAGCCGGGCTGCAGCTCAGCCCCAGATATATGGTCCCTGCGTTTTTTTTTTTTTTGTTGTTGTTGTTGTCCTCTACCAGGCCGTGGCCTCCCCCATCTCCTGGCCTTGGTGGGACATGGGCGCGCTGTAGCTGGAGTTACTGGCCAGAGAGAACGGGGGACTGGGTCCGCCCCCGTACGCCTCCCCCGGGACGGGCTGCAGGGAGCTGGGCAAGCCCGGCTCCGGACTCGGGGTTTCCGCGTGGGAGATCATGTCCGTGAACCTTTGGTCGTCTGACGGGTGGTGGCCCGAGCCCTCCATGGCTCCGGGGCCCGAGCCCAGGATGTAGGGGGACTCGGCCGGGGACTGGGCCTGCGAGGACGGGGGGCCGTGGGGGAAGAAGTCGTAGTTGCTCCCCGGTCCGTAATAGTCTCCTTGGTATTCTGCGGAGGCACAGGAGAAGACTCGGGGTTAGACCTTCGATCAAACACAAGAAAAACCTCCCCAGAGCAGAGAGCAGACACACACACCTCCACCAGCACCTAAGTGGGGGAATTGATCATGTCCAATTTCCAACCAGCCGCTTCTCCAACAGCCTCATTTGAGTGTATAAACAACTCCACACCTCTCCAGCTCAGTTCTCTCGCCTCTTACACACTGCATTCATCTCGCTCTTCCATTCAGCTCGCAGCCAAGCGTGAGCCTCGATGGATTCCCCCGCTCAAACTTCTGGATCTGGATGAGGAAATCCAAAATGAGATTTTCCAGCCTCCCTCCCTTCCTCCCCCCCCCCCCCCGGTGTCAGCTCCCTCCCTCCCTCCCTCCCTCCCTCGCCTCCACCTCTCCGGGCTCTGGTTCTTTACCTCGAGCTACATCTCAGCGTCTTCACTTCATTCGGACCTCGTGCACATTTCTGATCATCTTCTTCTTCTGTTTGTTTGTAGCATTAGCTTCATTTCAGGTGCTAACCTGAACGTGCAAGATGCACCTTCCTGCAGATGTTTCACAATAAGAGCGTCACTAAGAAATGAACGGTGTGCGTCCACTGAAACACTAACACATGCAGATCAGGTTATTAACATTAACTTGTAATTAGAGAATAAAAGCCCTGTTCTCCAGTGCAGTTTAAAGGTCTCAGTCACATAATAATAATAAGAATTTCTATACAGGTCATATGATATTTATTTAAAGTTTTATTTTCATTGACTCCTTGCAATGACACCACTGACCACTAGGGGTCTGCAGAACCCATTGATTTAAAGCACCACAGGACACAGGATACGTAACCTACGTACATAAAGTCTGACGCTGTTTTGACTTTAATACAACTTTTTTACCAGTCGGGTTAATTTTCATTTCTACTTCCTGTTTCACTCTCGACAATTAATTAATTAACTGAAACTTTTCGCCAAAGACGAGTCGTACGAATGTTTGTAGCTTCGAACCTCCTCAGTTAACCTTTCCTCCGCCTTATTATTCCTGTTACACCTTTATTTAACCAAAACAATTCATTTGAAAATGGCAGAGAAGAAGAAGCAGGTGGAAACACTAAAGAGGAAACAAACGGACGGATCATCGTGAAGCGAAGCTGCATTTCTGGGACCTCCCCACCCTGGATCGAGGTGAATTTGTCTCTAAAATCCAGCAACATGTCTGACACAGTTTGGCATCGTTTAAGATATTTAAATTACAGCAACAAACGCAACAACAGAAGCTGGAGAAAGACGCTCTTGTTTCCACGGTTCCCTTTTGTCCTCCTCCTTCACTCACCGCTGCACCGGCTCCAACTCTTTAGTTCGTGCTTTCACCTTGACACCGTCGTGCTGCCGTGTTTTCAGAAACTTTTATCACAGGAACCGACTGTAAAGTCTCTGAACTTGATGTGCGAGCGGTGAAAGTTATTTTCATCGGTCGTGCAGAGTCGCCCAAAACAAGAGGACACACACATGCACCATGGAGGCAAAAAAAAAATGACTTCTGCAGCCTTTAAGACGTAAACCTGAACTCAGAAACCAAAAAAGTCTCATTCAGAAACGCTCCACATCTTCTCTGTTACCTGAGTCATGTAGCAGCTACAGCAGCTGAATATCTATTACATCTAAATATATATATATTTAACGTATATCCACATTTAAAACTCCCTCCCTCAGCAATATTTGAGGCAGATTCATGACTGATATTCCTCATTTTTTTTTAGCTTCCTTGAAGAATTCCCCTAGTTTTCATGTAAAACCAGCTCTGACCCTTCCCAACATGCAGGATCAGACCTCTTTTAGCCTCGCGTTTCACGTCTACATCTCATTTATTCCTCCGTATGTCAGAGAAATTAGCAAAATGAAAACGTACCATGCATCTCCACAAACAACGCTCCTACTGTCTCTGAAAACCGGCCCTTAAGATGCTCCCTGTGTAAAACTTGCAGAGGTGCATGCACCTGAATTTAATCTGTGGTATCAGCGAACGGACGAACCAGAACTAAAAAAGTGTCGTTTCTGTGCTGCTCCGTGTCCAGATCGTTCCTTAGCACCGGGCTAATGAACTTCTCCTGCAGGTTCTTGGAGCAGCTCCGTATGTTCCGTGTTAATATTCCGTGTTAAAGCAGCTTTGTCCAGAGGGAACTAAATCACAGGCCTGTCATGGAACGACTCAACTCTTATTTCATCCAACCATCAGAGACACTTTGTCGTAAACTAACTCACCTCCGCCGCAGTCAGGCGACGTGCGTGACTTCTGTTACGCTCACTTTATGATTCTGCATCAATATGACGCCCAGAAATCTAACTACGTGTCTGCGAGCGACGCAGACGACAAGTTTGCTTGTTAGCGGCTTGTTTCTGCTTTAGTGTTTCCAGCTGCTTCTCCGTGACCACAGTTTTAGAATTGATTGTTGTGGATCAGTAAAGATGGAAAACGCAGAGGAAACGTTAACTGAGGAGGTTTGAAGGATGTTTGTATGACTTGAACATTTCAGTTGAGGCAGGAAGTGGAAACAAAAATTAACCAGACGAGCAAAAAACAAAACAAAACAAAAAGATACAGCGCCAACTAGTGTTTGGGAGGTGTTATTACAGAGTGAACCAGGCCGACCAAGGCTACGTACGTAAGTTACGGAGTCTATGTCCAACTCCTTTACTGTCGATTTCGACGATAATAATTTATCTCACACAAAAGAATATATGGATTAAATATCTAAATGCACAAAATGCAAAGGAAAAACTAAAGATAACAGATACTAAATAGACAGACTCCAGAAAAACATGTTTATAAGGAACTTAGTTTGGATTCGAGGCTGGTTAGTCCCAAAAAAATCATCCAGCGAAATTGTTTCCAAATTCAAAAAGTGTTGGAAACTGTGACGACTACATCACGTTTTAAAAAGAAAACAAACCAAACCTGCTTTTATGAGTAACTTCTTCATCTTTTCTGTCTTGTGTGTGGATTTTAAACCTTTATGTGAATCAGGGCGTATTTTTATGTGTAAATTCTTACATGTTTTTTAAGATGTCTGCCTTAGGACAGAGGATGAAATTTATGTATTTATATTGATGCTTTTTGCTGATATGTTGATTAATGTCCATTGTCCTATTCAAATAAATAAAAAAAAAACAGATTCAATGAGATTTATTTAATGTTAGGACCAGTTTCTATGGTGCAGTTTCCATCTTTCTTGTTGAGCTCTGAGTTCAGTGCTACTCATCGATAAAACAAACGTCTTCTTCTACATTTTCCTCCCAAAAATCATCTCAAACCACAACGTTCCACAGACCTGGTGTCATCGCTGGTAAAGTCTGGGAAACGATCATCAAAAATACGAATGCAGGTGGTTTTATAGTTAAAGGAGCCGCCTGGAATCACCTCCCGCACCAAACAAACCTCCACCTGCCTCCGTGCTCCTCACCACTCTCACATCCTCCGCTCCAAACTCCCCCCAGTTAACGTTAAATCCATTCTGCTTCAGCTCCACCTCGAACTGAGATCGATGGCAGGCTTTATCCCGCCGGCCCAGATGTTACGCTGGCATTTCTCCACTGCCGCCATATGTTCTCCTCCCTCCTGCTCCAGAGTAAACAGGAGGAACCGGGGCCTAACGGGTTAGACATCGAGAAACGTGACGCCTAATTATAACATCTACGTGTATTTGCGATTGCACCACGTAGGTTTTTTTTTTCTTTTTTTTCTTAAAATTATCCAGAGAAACAATAAGAGGTGACATGACTTTCACAAACAAGCTAATTATTTTGATCTCACAAACGGGGGCCCCCGCCAGCTCGGCCGACCTTGAAAACAAGCTCGTCTCGTGAATGCGTCGGGGAGGGCGGGGAGTGTCGAGACTATAATCACGCATCGCACATGCAGGCGCATCATCATCGTACCACACACACACACACACACACACACACACACACACACACACACACACACGGGCATCCCTGCCTATAAACAGCGGCGTGAGGAACATAAGGCTCGGATAAAGGCGACGCCGTCCGGAGCTGCTGCTGCTGCTGCTGCTGCCGCCGTCGCCGCCGCGGCACAAAAGGGTGTGAAAGGCAACGTGTGAAGAAAGCCGGAGAGGAGAGGAGGATGGAGGTTTTTGTCCTCCGCCGCTTTCTCCTCCCACTCCCTGCGTCGCAGCCTTGACGGCTCCGGCTTTTTTTATTGTGTCCTCAATGCCAAGGCCCTTCAGGTGGATGCGCAACGAGCTGCATAGAAACCGCGGCTCCCGGGCTGTCCATCAAAAACAAACTGCTGATGTGCATGACAGGTGCATCTGGTTTATTCCTCCGGTTCAGCGTCGGGTGGAGGTGGTGGTGGTGTAAGGTGGGGTGGGGGGGCCTGTTGTTATCTCCTGCCCACCTGCTATTGTCTTAAAAAAAAAATTAAAATCTACCGTTTTTCGCTTAGAAAGTAGCTTTTACTGACACACTTTCCTGTCGCATTTAGAATAATTCATTTTCTCACAGTTTCTCACGGCTCCGTCTCCGACGTGGAACCTTTTTCGCAACAAACACTCCACAAGAAAAACTGCATTTTGACCTTCGTCTCCACCAGTCGACGAGCGGCGCAGGAATCTATTCACAGCCCTCCACAAAGTTCGGTTTGTGTTTCAGGTGGATCCCGCGTCTCGGCCTTTTGCCAACATCCTCTCATCTTTTCAAACTTCACACACCTGCTATTCATTGTTACCTCTTTTAAAAAAAAAACACTAATTAAATTTGTTTTGCAGCGTTTCTTTGCGACTTTCAGCGACATGTGTAAAAAAACAAAAAAAGGTCACGCGATTCGTTTAAATAGCCGCGTCTTTTGGTTTGTTTGCAGACGCTCGCCGGGACACGTTAGTTCCCACCCAACGTTCATCCCGCGAGCTGTTTAACAAATGACGGCGCGTGTGATTAGTTTTTTTTTGTTTTTTTTTTACACGTTATTGACGTTCCTCTGTGGAGCCGATCGCTTCGTCTCTGCACAGACAAACAGTGGGTGGAGGACGGAGGGCGACACCGGGCGGCTTCTTACCTCCGTAGTAGCCGTAGGCCCCGGGTCCCAGGATGTCGGGGTCCTCCAGCCGGCCCCCTAAAGGCCTCATCCTCCTCGGGCCCCTGAAGAAGGCGTGTCTCCGGGCCCCCAGAGCGCTCAGCTGCTTCATTCGCCGCTCTTTGGATCTTCTGTTCTGGAACCAAACCTGGAACCAAAAAGTGAAAACGTGGTTGTTTTTTTTTAAGGTTACCAGCAGATTTCATCATTTTGTCTTTACACCATCCCCCCCCTCCTCCCCCGTCTCCTCCCCCCTCACAGCTTCTAATCACAGCCACTATAAGATCCACTTGGCTGCACCTTGCACACACACGCACAAAAAAAATGAACGGAGCTCAGAATTCCTTTTCCTTTTCGGATCTGAACCCCCGTCATTAAGTTCCCTTTTGAAAACCGGTCCCTCGCCGCCGGCTCCCGGCTCCTCGTGATCCCGTCCCCCTTTCTGAACCGCGTTCCAGGGCGTCACAATCAGCTCTGGCCCCCGTTCATTAACTTAACCGAGGTGTAAATTCTTGGAGCCTGAACGGAACGACCGAAAATCTGCACGTAATGAAACCGGAAACCGGACGAGAGATAAAAAACAAAAATAGAAGCGTTGGGTCTAAGAAGGGAAACAATTAAAATGAGAAGTAATGTAAACGCGGGCGCAGCCCCGCAGCGGAGGCTAAACTAAACCCCGCGAAGCCGCGGAATCAGAGCATCGCTACGCTTAACTAAACTTTCTTTGAAGAGGGAACAAAGGAGGATTTGAAAATTGCCAAAACGGCGCACGCCATATGGAAGAATGTCTCGTGCATCATAAGCACATAACACGTCTTGTTTCGCCCTTTGCATCGCTGCTGCATAATGATGTATGTTCACACCGGCTCGGCTGCACCAGAGGCAGGATCCCACTGCGCCGCAGATTAACAAAAACACACACACACACACACACACTTAAAGAAGAGGAAAAAAAAAACACCTAAAACCACTTAGGCTGTGCTCTCTGTGCTCCAGCGGCAAAGGCAACACCTGCTTATTGAGAACAATTGTCTAACTGTAGGGTACATTTTTATGGAAATGCTCTCGTTTCCCTTGAGAGAGCGTTGCTTAGGGATTACATACACATGCTGGAGAAGCAGCGTGGCTCACAGGGCTCCCCGCGTTGAGAGCAGTGGTATTTAACACACACTGAACGAGGAGGAAGATGACGAAACGGAGCCTCCATTTTGGCTCGGAGCAACACAGGCGACGGGAGGAGGAGGAGGAGGATGGAGTGCACAGACGGAGTAATGGACTGACTTATTGATTGGCAGCCTGACTGACTGATTGATTGATTGATTGATTGATCCACACATATAATAAAACACCCTTTTTTTCCCCCTGCAGCTTGTTCCACGGAGGAGAAGGCGGCGGAAAACAGGCTGCAAGTGAGTAAGAGCAGAGAGGTGGGAAAAGGGGAGGGTGGTATGTAAATCTGTGAAATCAGCGATAATTACAGCGAGCGCACAAAAAGCCACATCACAGTTGGCAGAGACGGTGCTAATCATCCTGACACAGTCTGCACCCAGACACCGAGTCTGTGTGTGTGTCTGTCTGTGTGTGTGTGTGTGTGTGTGTGTGTGTGTGTGTGTGTGTGTGTGTGTGTGTGTGTGTGTGTGTGTGTGTCGAAAGGATGGAAAAAGGCAGACAGGGGGACGGGTGAGAGGACGTCCAAAACAGAGCACGTTATAGTCCACAACATGTTTGTGTGGACGTGTGAGGGTGGGAGGGTGGGTGGGGGTGATGGGGTGATGGGGTGAGGTGGGTGGGTGGGTGGGGGTGACCTATCACTAATTTCACGGCTGTTACTGGTGAAATAAAACCAGTGTCTGCACTAAATAAATCAAAAATTTTTTTTTAAAAAAAGCACAATGTTTATGCATCAGTAGAAAATCTGCTACTAGAGTTTGAATTTGTAATTTTATTTTATTTTTTAAAATAAATAAATAAATGAAATGAAAGACTTGCATTTAATAGAAGTTGTGCACATTTTTAAATGTTTATATTTAACACAAAATTTGGTCAAATTAAAGCTTAAATTCATTTTAATATGTGTAACTTTAACGCCACTATTTCTTTCTTTTTTTTTTTTTGGTGCTTCCTTTGTTACAGACACTTATCATCATTTTGTCGTTATTACTTAAAAAAACAGTTGACTCACAGCCTGTGAGCCGGACCATTTAAATGTGGATCTATATCCTGCTAATAGTCCGCGCAGCGTTGTGACATTCCTCTAATAGATAATGAGGCCTTCAATTAAACGTCTGCGCATTTCGGTAAAATTAAAAGGTAATTTCGCTGATTTATAAGCCGTCATTTATCTCTAATTCGTCTTTGTCTGTCTCAGATCCTCCCCCAGCGCCGCGTAAAGACTTTTTTTTTTTTTTTTTTTTTTTTTTTAAATAATAACAGCAGCAGCTGATCTCACCTGGATGACGCGCATGTTTAGTCCCGTCTCCTGCGCCAGCTGTTCCCGGATGTGCCGGGTCGGCTTCGGCGTGGCGACAAACGCCGCCTTTAACGTTTCCAGCTGCTTGGCCTTGATGGTGGTGCGGGGCCCCCGCCGCTTGGTCCCGGAGTTCTGCTCCTCATTCTCAATATTGTTCGTTTCCTTATCTGAGGACGTTGAATTGTCCGTCTCCTTTATGTCGTCCTGCATTGGGTCCTGCAGATCCGGCGATAAACTCCTATCTGTACACGACGACACTGAAGGAGGGAAAACAAACAAGAGGAAGGTCACGATCCGAAATGTCAAGGAGGGATGGGGGGGCGAGGGGGGGAGGAGGTGGGGGGGGGTCCTGCTTTAATTGGGCCTGGAGATGCGCAGCGGCGACGCGTTATTGTGCGTAAAATAAAATCCCAATACGCAATATTTATCTTTTTCCTTTTAAAATATATAATTTTTAAAAAATAAATATGTAAGTTTTAATTTTTATAGAAATATTAACAGAAATAATCCACAAAAATAAAGGAGGAAAACATGAATAGAAACGATATTTCGCAGAAAAAGTGGAAAAATCACCACCTGGTTTCAAAAAAAAAATATATATATATATATATATATGTATATATATATATAATTCCATATAACGATGTAAATAAAAAAATATCAATGTAGGAGATAATAATAAAAAAATAAAATAAAAATAGAAAAGCATGGAGCGTGACATCCACGGTCCACGGGCTGTGGAGAGGGTCCGCTAAGGATGAATAGACAGAAAGAGGAGCAGCGCGCACGGTCAGACTCATCCCCAGCGGACCCTGGCCTACAATAGCAGGAAGCTATTGTTCTGTGGAGGTAAATATTGAAACTATTCATCTCACATGGTTGTTGTGAAATGCTCTCCACGGACCGATGAAAAGCGCTAAACAAAAAAAAACAAAACAAAACAAAACAAAAAAAAAGATCTTCCAGGAGAACCACGCGTGTCTTTTTCCTTTTGTCCCCTGAAAGGCCGGTTTATTTATGCGATGGGGCTTTTTCTTATAATAACTAACATTAAACAACGTGGCCACAAGGACGTATATACACATATTTATACACATTCTTTCCTTTTTGAAACGATGCCTGTGGTCGCGTCTCTTACCTGAGTTCAGGTTGACCTCCTTAATGGCCCCGGAGCTCAAATAATCTTCTTTGCACACAAACTTGTTTTCGTCTATCACGTACAGTTCCTCTCCCGTGGACAGCTGCTTGTTACACACCATGCAGGTGAAGCAGTTCAGGTGAAAGACCTTGCTGCGGGCTTTGCGGACCAGGTCGTTCGGTGAGATTCCCTGCAAGCAGCCTGCGCATTTTGTGCCAAAGCGCCTGGATGGAAAACAAAATGGATAAATAGATTTAGCATTTTTAAAAAAGGAATAAATAAATAAATAAATATTATATTCTGCTTTGATTATTATCCACACAGTTTTAAATCGAGCCTTATTTTAAATGCGCACATCACTGACAATAATAATAAATATTGTTTTTAATAAATATCAGTTCTGTTCGGTTCAATTTTGCGCAATTACGCGTGGGTTGAAAATACCAAATAATAATAATAATAATTTAGATTAAATGTGGTCCTTTTGAACGCGTAGAAATATTATAGTATTAAATATCTAGTAAACAAACAGCCACAAATAAACTAAAGAACGAACTAAACGTGTCCAGATATTTCTCCATAAACCACTAAAGGCGCTGGAGTCATTAAAGAACATTTCTATAGGTGGAGATAGAATTATTATTATTTTTTTTCTTTTTTGATGGAGGTGCTCTGACAATAACCCCACGCAAAAACCGTATTAGTGACAATCAACACATTGTAGCCACGGATATATTACGGGATTAAGCAGAGTGGGAGCATCTTAGCGTGAAAATCTTCTCTTAATCCATATTCACCCGCTTAAATACTGGGTGGGAAGACTCATCAATTTGATACACAAATAGCAGCCCAAATAAATTCAGCAGGAGAATTCTCTCCCCCCCTCTTTTTTTTTTTTTTTTTTCTCCTCCTGGTGTGACGGCGCTGGATCAGCGAGGACGCGGAGGGAGAGGTGGAGATGATTCTTTTTTTTTTTTCTCTTTTCTTTGGTTTTTGGTTTTGTTTCTCACCTGCGCTCCCATTCAGGTCTGAGCAGATGTTCGAGGCTCACACTGGGCCTCATGTACCTGGAGCATATATAGTGCTGGGGAGGGAGGGAGACAGGGGGGAGGGAGGGAGGGAGGGGGGGGTGTTTAAGCCTTTGGCTGAGAGCAAGCACTCCTTTTTTGTGGAGCATTGTTTTAACACTAATGTAGGCTTGTCTCCCCATTTGCAATGGTATCGCTCCACTGTCCCCCTTTCTCATGCATGGCCAAGCCCCCCCTCCCCTCCATACTCCCCCCCCCCCTCTACCCCCCCAGTGAAAGGGCACAACTCTACTTACACAACAAATGGACACATTAGGGTGATTACTGTTTCGCCTGGCTAATGGCTGCCCATTTAAATCCAGCGCTTGATGATGGGACCTGCGGTAATATGATGGTCAAGGCCGCGCGAGGCCAATAACAGCCCGTCCCGACAAAGGCTGATGTGTCTTACATGTCATTAGACAATTTGGGGGAAAATAACTGACGCACACACAAATGAAAATGATGCTAAGAGAGTGAGACAGGACAAACAAGGGGCTTCACTTATCACTCAATTACCTGGAACACTTTTGGGGGAATTGTGAACCGGTTAATAGCCTAATGGCTGTTTGGGAAAGTGTTGTCTGGAGCTGGAAATAGATTTTTTTTTTTTTTTTTTGAAATGCTAAACGCAGGATTCACGTGGACGTGGGACAAAAATGAAATTTAAGCTGTCCTTTCTTTTATCGTGGAGGCCCTGCTCTGTTTGTCGAAAGGCCACACGGTTCATAAAGGTTCGTCTTATTTCACATTAATCCTCCACGGAGACAATTAAACTCTCAGGGTTTGAGCTGGACCGTGTGTCGGGTGTATTTTATATTTATTCCGAGTTAAAAGATTATTATTTTTTATTATTATTATTATTTCAACTCTTACAAGTGGCCTGATCTGTTTTAACCTGTGACGAAGTTTGGGAGTTTATAAGGTAAAAATATTAGTGGCTATATTTTTCTAAATATCCGCCTTTATTTACAGCTGTTGTTTTTTTATATATATATATATAAATGAATATTTAATCCAGAGATTATTCTTCGTCTTAGCTGTGCCGTTAAGGAGCCTTTCCCCCCGTGGAATCAGAGCAGAGTTTGGGAGGATTCCGGCTCCAGGATTCTGTCTGTCTGTTACCTGAAAAAGTCCATTTTGCAATAGAGCTTCCCGTCCCTGGAGAAACACTTCTCGGTCAGGTTGCAGTTGCATTCGCAGCACTGGACGCACTTGGCGTGCCAGGCTCGGTCCAGCACGTTGAGGAGGAACCGGTCCAGGATGGGCCGTTCGCACCCGGCACAGTGGACCATCATGTCGCCGGCCTGCAGGACGCCGAGTGCCGACCTTCCCGCACGGACTGCGCTGCTCGGACCTGGGCAACCCGGGTCTACGCGGAACAACGTCTTGGCTCCGGGGAGGGTGAGCTGTCAGACGGAAACTGGAGGTCCCCTCTCGCTGAAAGGCGGCGGAGTGACAGTCCGCGGGGGGATCGCTATAGTCCTGGTCCCGGTCGGGCTGCGCTCCTGCTACTTGTCACAATCCACAAATCCAGAGGAGAGGAGGAGAAAATTTCAGCTGCGCCAGCTGATGTTCTGCGTAATGGACAAACCGGGCATCTTCTCTCACGGCCGCGCAGTTAAAAGATCATTATTCTAGCGGCTTTATTTCTAATCATTCACCCCCTCTTGCTCATGCTTTGTTTTGGGTCCAGTAATTTCCTTCGGGCTCACCTCACGTCGCCACTTTCGCATCACAGTGCCTGGGTTATCACGAGGTTTTGCCAGCTCCACGCGCATCCTGCGCTCAGATTGGATGACGCCCTTGTTAATTCCCGTGCCAGCGGAGCCAATCACAGCGCAGTTGTTATGGTTACGCGCTCGTAGCTGTAGCCTCCGAGCGGACCTGAAGCACACGCCGCGCGGAGATACCTGGGCCGTGGATGCGGGGTGTTTGTAGTGGCGCTGCCAGGGGCCAGTGGAAGGTTCCACGGCGGGTCACGGAGACATCTCCGACTATTATACGGGAAACAGGTTAGACGGTGCAGCTCACATCCATTTTTTCCTTGTATCGAACCTTAAAATAAATAAATCCTCTGCTCGCAGGACGGGCATGAATATGAATGGGTGTATTGGGAGTGGGAGTAGCCGAACAAGGGCTAATGCTACACAACCTTATAATGGCCTTGTGACAAAACCGCTCCTGCGTCCCGGCGTGTCCGCGCAGGGCGCAGGGCGCAGAGGAGGGGCCGCGGGCCTTTTCTCATGCACAAAGCTATTTACAGGGAAATGCGATGGATTAGCTGCAGCTCGTCAATGGGGAGGGCCCGGGCGCCCGGTGCCTTAAGAGAGGGGCCGCCAATCGAAGGGAATTTCAATATTTACCAACAGCCTCGTTTTGTTAGTTGCAGATAAGCAAACACGCACCGTGTCAGTGGACGAGGCTCCTCCGCGGGAGTTAATGTGGCCGCATGAGAAGGACGTCAGGTGTGAAATTTGACTCATTTTACGCGATTACAGGCGTTTAAAGGCCACAACACAAGGACTGTTAGTTCTACACATCTATCTATCTATCTATCTATCTATCTATGTATCTAATATAAATACATCTTTTTATATTATTATTTAAACAAAACAAGCAAATTCTACTTGTTATGTTACAAAATGTTTATTTCTTTAAAAAATTCCTTATTGATGTTTTTTGGTTTTGTCTTGTCCTGAACGAGAAACGTCCAGTCTATAAGTAACACATGCTATTACCTTTCTTTCTTTCTTTCTTTCTTTCTTTCTTTCTTTCTTTCTTTCTTTCTAACCGTAACATCTCCCGTTTCCCTCCTTTTTTTACTGAATGATGAAGATTTAAAAAAAACCCTCGTCTTAAAAAGCAAACCAAGGCCGTTCTGTCTTTTTCTTTGGTGAAATGTCCCTTTATTTTTGTTCCCTTATTTATCTGACTGATGAAAAGTCAAATATAATCTAAATGTCTTTGCCAGACTACACCTCTCCTATCCATCCTATCCATCCTTCCTTCCCTCCTTCCTTCCCTCCTTCCTTCCTTCTTGGCTGTTTGTCAGTTTTCTTTGCTGTAACGTTTCCTGTTTCTTCACTTTTGTAACTAAATGATGAAATAGTCAAAAAACAAACAAAAACCCATCAGAGTAAACAGAACCAAGGCTAACGTCTTCTATCCTTTTTATTTTTACTATAAAATCTCCACTATTCTTGTTCCCTTATTTTATCTGAATAGGTTATTGTCTAAGTAGCTAACCCAGGCTAACACTGCTCTCTAATTGCTTCCTTCCTTCCTTAATAATAATAATGCACTGGTTTTATATTGTGCTTTTCTATTTTTAGATGTTGGGTATTTGTCTTTTTGTTTTGTTCCTTTTTTTAAAAAAAATGCTGAAACATCTATGACTAATGCAGACTAACACCTTCCTCCCTTTATTTGTAGCTATTTGTCTTGTTTCTTTAGTGTATTGTCTCTTTACTTTTGTTCCCTGATTTTACTCAAATATTGAAAAAGTTAGTAGCTGACATCTCTCTATTATTAATTACTTCCTTTCCTTTTATTTTTCTTCCCTTATTTTACCTGAAAGCTGTAAAAGTTGAAAGGTCATTGTCTGAGAAACTAACCCAGGGATTAACTGTTTCCTCCTTCTCTTCCTTTACAGTAAAATAAATAAATAAATGAAGCAAACAGCACAGAAAGCTATTTGTGCGTTTTATTTATTTATTTTACTGTAGCGTCTCCTGTGTTCATGGTCACTTTTTACCTGAAGGCTCAGATGTGTCCACTCAGACTAACACATCACTTCCTTCCTTTCTATCTGTGTTTTTTCTCCTGTATTCCTCTGTTTTTCCTGAAAAGTCAAAGGGCCGTTCTGTTCCCTCCTTGTTGTCTCTATATATATATAATATTTCAGTGACGCCGTACAGACGCATTAGAGCTCGTTCTCTCCTATAATTAGTGTTTCTCCCCCATCAGAATCACACGTGGATGTTATCTACAGGTATCCGCCGGTTTAACCTGGACGTTTCAGGTCTCTCTCTCTCTGAGGCAGACGAGGCCGGATCAGCTTCCCCCAATTACCCGGGATCCAAAACACGGCGACCTTTAGCCCCCGCGAGACGAGGGACAGACACACACACAAAAAAAAACACAACAAAAAAACAGATAGGAGGCAGACAAAAAGCCCACGGTGGGAAAAAGAGCATGTGAGGCAAATGCATCCAGTCACCTCTTGTTTGAATGCATCTCCATCACATTGTGTGAAGGAATAAATAGAAAGAAAGAAAAAAAAAAAAAAAAGCTCTTGTTTGCTTTTGCTTTGTCCTGCTCTCGGGTGCACCACCCAAACATGAAGACTCTCACCTGTGGAGAGGAGGGAGGGAGGAGGGAGGGAGGAGGGGGGGGAGGATGGGGGGGGGGAGCTGTCCGTGGTACCGGTGGCAGGAAGGCACCAAGGACAGCGGCGAGCTTTTCTTTCCTTTCAGGGAGAATCTCCGGGCGTTGCATGATCACATATAGCTTTGGCTCCGTTCTGCAGACGCCGCGTACATATTAAACGGATCCTTTGTGCGCGTCGGCGCGTCGGCAGATTGAAAACTGGTCCGAGATGACCTCAAGTCAGGGGTAGAAATACGACTTAGAGTTTGATTCTTATTTGCTGCGCAGCACGTCTCACAGCCGCCTCGTAACCGTCGGCTCGTACGAGCAGCAGATCTCAATAAAACGTCAGAAATCATTAGAATAATAAACTAATGTAAAGCTCATTTTTTTGTGATTGTCGTCGTAAAAGTTTCCTCAACGACGTTTTTTTTTTAACATTTCTCGTGGGTTATTCACGAGTTTGTTTTTCCAGAGGCGGCTCAAACGCGTCACGTGTTCCTGCTCAAGGACCGACGCGTGAAGCGGTTCGAGCGTCGGCCCCTTTTTCTTTACGTCCGCGCTGCAGATTCACCGGTAAAACATGTAAACAACACGAGAACATGCACAAACCCTGAACCCCCCCTTCCCCCCCCTCCTCAGACCCGCTACATGTTCCACGGCTCGGCTCAGGCTGTTTTCTGCAGCGAGTTTTTTAGTCATTCATTTATTTATTTATTTATTTATTTAGATGAAATAAAAAGAAGAAGCAAAGGATGAAGATCTATAAAAGCACCAACACCCCAGATTCAGCCCCCACATCCACGGCTCCGCTCCACTCTGCACCGTGACAGCTCAGACACCTAAGCAGACCTCCTCCCTCCCCCCTCCTCCCCCCTCTTCCTCCCCCCCTCCCGCCGCCGTGCAGTGTCACCCCAACCCCGAAGCCGCGCACACGCTCACACAGGCAGACGCGCACGCCCAAGACCACCTCCAGGGCCCCCTCTTTGGCAGGGCCGGTCCCAGGGGAGAGGTTAGTATGATGGATGTCTGATTGGTAGCCCTCCCTTAGGGCCTCCCTCTCCGTCACCTCTCTACGCTCTGAATTAAAAGGCCGTTTGTCTCCTCTGAGTCCTCAGCTGTAGAGCGTCGGCCTGCAATTTCACAGCACTCAGAGACAGAGAGGGAGACCATTACAGAGGAGGTTGTCAGGGGAGCCATCAGAGCCCGGACACGCCTGAGGGACTCTCTCTTTCCCCTCTATCTTCCGTGCTCCCCCGTCTCCTCCCGCCCGGCAACACCTCTATCCCACTGGAGGCAGCCAACCCTGCACTCCACAAATATATAAATATTCAAAGGCCTCGGTGTCATTCGAGCATGTATGTGCATACGTATAACAAAAAAAAAAATCATTCAGGGATTTGTCTTTTTTTTTTTTAAATCTCTGTTGCCGCTGAAATAAATTAACACGTGTGGTTATATAAAGACGATTAGGGAAAGAAGAAATAACACGTTCTATCTGGAAATGTAGAAAAATCCACTCGGAATGAATTCAGAAAACTCAGCGACGAGCGGATGTTAGGAAACTGAGTCAGCTTGATGACAGCGTGACTCTTCTCCACTTTAACAACAACTAATTAACTTCCTGCTTCTCGGATTTTTGAAGCCGGGTTGATGGTTTGGCGTCGGATCGACGTGCACCAGCCTCAGTCTCCTCTAAACGCACGTCCTCCAGCTCCGACGAGGCGCCGCTCAGTTCCAGTCTGCGCTGTTTTGAAGAGAGACTCGACGCCACCGGCCAGAAGACGACCGACGCAATTACACAACAACGCACCGACGCAAAAGGCGAACCCACGCGACGCTTGTGGCTCGTGCGTTGATCCCCGGTGAGAGCATACTCCGAGCTTTACGCTCATTCTGCAGACGTCACCATGCAGCAGAGTCTATATTTAACATTAATGCAACAAAGTCTTAATGGAGTCGGACCTGGTTTAATACCAAGAGGCTGCAGATTAATTAGAAGGATCCTGAGAGACGTTCATATTCAGACCTCTCTCTCTCTCTCCGTCTGTGGATCTAAAGCCAATGTACACCGATCAGGCACAACATTATGACCACCTTCCTAATGTTGAGCCTCCAAATCAGTTGTGACCTGTCAGAGAGCGGACACGAGCCTCCTGAGGGCGTCCTGTGGTGTCTGGAAACAGGAGGTTGTTGGCCGTGGGCTTTGAGGGGAGGGGAGGGGCCTCTAGGGGTGGATCATCCCACAGATACGTGATCAGTTTGGGATCTAGTGAATTTGGAGGCCAGGTTCAGTTCTTCATGAGTTGTTCCTAAACTGTTTTTGCATCATCTGTATCAGGCTGCATCCTGCTGCCATCAAGGCAAGGAGTGTCAATGCTATGTGGTGGTGTGTGTGTGTGTGTGTGGGGGGGGTTATTCTGGTGTAGGTGGGTGCTACATGTCTAACCCCTACATAGGGCCTTATATACGAGTTACACCATTTTGTAAGGGGTGTCTAAAGCCTTACTGATCAAATTCCATGTCCTACATAGTCAAAAAGTAGAGACTTGTTGGTTGGGTGGTGGTGGGCTTCCCATCATGCATTGCGTCCCTAGCGGCACCGCCCACATTTGGAGTTTCGTCACAAAAATATTAAACTTTTAATCACATGAATGAACGTTGTTTCCCAACAGAGCACTGGATTGTCACAAGATGGTTTAAATGTAATTCAGTCAGTGGTCATAATGTTGTGGCTGATCCGTGACATTTAAATTTCTACACATGCATTTCTTGTTTTTACTTTTACCCAAGGCAACAAACTCAATTCTTATCCTGAAAATCCCACTCATTTCCATTCACCGAAGCTCAAACTCGAATGATTGACGTCTCCTATTAGTGGTCATAATGTTATGGCAGCAGGAGCAGATTAAACGGAGACTTGGTTTGGGTTTCCAGCGGCGTATCGCTTCCAGTTTGATGATCTCGGTAGTTTTTTCCTGGGAGCCACAGAGCAGCGATTCAGTAAAGTACAGTGTCCTTGTGTCATTGTGCGCATTGAAAGAACATCCAGTTCTTTAGACCTGAACTATACGAGGCCCCGATGCACGAGCAGCAACAACCACCCGAGCCGAAACGCACAAACATTTTTATGGGAATTATTTTAGAAAAATTGAAAAATACTGAAGATTGCTGCCTCCAGACAGCCTGTAATATATAAAGAAAAAAATACAACAACTAGCGTCCTGTTTTTCCAAAGAATTTCACTTGATTGCATTTTTCAGTTTTAATATTTTTATTTTTTTTTAGTCACTGCTTCAAAAAAAAAAACACTTAAAAAAAAGACAATAAGCTTTTCCATTAAAAAAAAAAAAAAAAAAAAGTTCTTGAATTAATTCCGCAACGATTTTATTTTGAAGGATTCCACCCAAGTATCACGAGGAGGAAAAACAAACACGTCTGGAATTCCAAAACCACAAATAACCCCGTCTTCACTTAACCAGAATAAACACTTAATTCAAACAACTCCATTCACCCTTTTTCGCCCTCTGCACCAACTCCTCTCCCTGCAAATAAACACGAGGGGCACATCCGAGGCTGCGTCCCACATTTTCCCACTTGTGAAAAGATAATTGGAGCGTTGTTCGGGTCTGCGAAAGTGAGTCGCGAGTGATTGTGCGCCGCCGTCCGTCAGGGGCCTCGGCTTCTTTTTTTTCCTGCAGTCGGGCCCTTCGTGTAAAGTGGTGTGACTCGGTGTAAAAAAGACAGGTGGCTGGGATCCGGGCGTTTGTCGGAGAGTAAAAAACCCAACTGCGCGGCTCACACTGTGTCGAGTTCAGCCCCCTTCATTGAGATATAATGAGGGAGATCACCTTTCACTGTGGGCCATCCTAATGAGGTAATGAATGGGGGTGTGCATTGCACCTTTGCCCTCACCTACTCTATTAATCAGAGTAGGGTCACACATAGCCGCCAGGACCCAACCTCCCCCATCTGGCAGCACTAATGGACCAAGCGATGGATGGAAGGTGCTTTTAGTTAAAGAGCTCTGGTCAGAAACCAGGAGAGAAGAGGAGAGGAGAGAGGGATGGCATTTCCTAGAGGGGGGAGAATAAAAAAAAAAGGTGGAAGCAGCCGAGTGTTTTACACCTGCAAGGTAGAAGGAGTGAGAGTGTGTGTGTGTGTGTGTGTGTGTGTGTGTGACGTTGACCTCTGACCTCATCTCAGCCACCTCGAGGAAGGATCAGAAGGGTCGGAGAGCTATCTGGACCGCCGGTAGCAGGATCACAAATTGACATTTACCGTCTGAACCGCGATGAAAGACGACGACGCTGCTGCTCGTGTTGTTGTCTCGGGTTCGTCTGCAAGAACGGGAGGCAGGAAGAAAGGAAGAAAGGGAGAAAGAAGTAAAATGTCATTGTTTCTTTCATGAAAAGTGGAAATCTGATCTTCTAATAACCATGTAAATGCTTAGTGATTGTAAAAAATGATATAGATCAGCCACAACGTTACAGAAAACACAACGACATTACAGAATAGACAACATTACAGAAAACACGACATTTCAGAAAACACAACAACATTTCAGAAAACACAACATTTCAGAAAACATGACATTTCAGAAAACACAACAACATTACGAAAAACACAACAATATTACAGAAAACACAACGACATTTCAGAAAACACAACATTTCAGAAAACATGACATTTGAGAAAACACAACAACATTACGAAAAACACAACAACATTACAGAAAACACAACATTTCGTAAAACATGACATTTCAGAAAACTCGAAAACATTATGGAAAACACGACGACATTTCAGAATACACACCACTACAGAAAACACATTTCAGAAAACACAACGACATTTCAGAAAAAAACACTTCAGAAAACACAACAATATTTCAGAAAACACGATATTTCAGAAAACATAATGAGATTACAGAAAACACAACAACATTTCAGAGTACACAACATTTCGTAAAACATGACATTTCAGAAAACACAACAACATTTCAGAAAACACAACAGTGTTACAGAAAACACAACAACATTATGGAAAGCACAAGGACATTTCAGAAAACACAATAACATCTCAGAAAACACAACAGCATTTCAGAAAACATGACAATACAGAAAAGACCATGAGGAAACACAACAACATTACAGAAAACACAACAACATTTCGGATAACACAACGACATTTCAGAGAACACAACAACATTTCAGAAAACACGATGACATTTCAATATAACAGAAAACGCCACATTTCAGAAAAAAACAACAGTATTACAGAAAACACAACAATAGAGAAAAGACAATGAGAAAACACAACGACATTTCAAAAAACACAATGACAATACAGAAAGCACGACATTTCACAAAAACACAACATTTCAAATCAGATACTGATGACGTATCTGTGGGAGGATCCACCCCTTTTACGGCCCCTCCCCTCAAAGGCCACGGCCAACAACATCCTGTTTCCAGACACCTTGGTTTCACAACTGTTTCGGAGGCACAATATTAATAATACTTGCTAATATAAGGAAGGTGGTCATAATGTTTTGCCTGGTCGGTGTAATCGTTTAAATTTCCATCACATAAAAACTGTAGAAACAGACACCGGACGGAAATAACTCCACAAACTGTGAGATCAGTTTGACTCCAGATTAAACGGAGTATTTGCATTTTTAATGACGCAGTGTGTTTTGTGGATCGCTGCCTCTCAGCTGGAGGCGACTCAAAGCTCGTCCCGCGATGGAAACACACACACATCCCGTTTGGTTTAGGCTTTACCAACACGACACGACGCTTCCACTGTTTAACCCTCAGACCGAAAACAGATGATTTGATGTTTAAACTTGTTTGTGAATATATTTGTTTAACAAGGTGGATTAGAAATTAGGAACAGCAGCTATTTTCACTGGAAAAAATCCATTGTCTTCTATGTAATTTACACACTTTGACGCTGGCGGCCGCTTTTGGCCCTCGGGCCGCATGTTTGACACCTCTACTATAATGGATGTGATGGCACTTAGTTATTTTCTCACCATCAACTGTTGAAACGTAATTTTGGCCCAATAGAAACAACATTTTCAAATAAAAATGGCCGACAGTAAACGCAGTGAAACAGGAACTGATTCCAGCGAATGTGAAGATTTGGGAAAATAATAAAAGAAAAAGATGAAATTCAGGCTGCACTGTTCTTTAAGGGTTTGTAAAGTAATTTAAAGAGTTAAAGACGACTTATATATAAGGAAGTAGTGGTGCTCTGGCTTTGCTTTTTTATTAATTGTTGGTAAAAATGCACCAATTGTCCACACATAATAAAGTCTCAATAAATGGCCCTTATTTTGGGAAAAAAAGAATAAAAACAAAATGCAAAGATTAACTTTGATATAATACTCGGATGCTTTTGGAATAAATTCAGAAATATTTACATGATATACATTTTTGTCATATTACACAAACAATCCTGTAAATGTGTGAAAAGGGGCCTTAATTCAAATTATTCATTCATTTTATAGTGGTTTCTTAATAGTTAAACAATAATTTATTTTAATGATTGTTAGAGACTGTACGTTACAAAATAGAAATAAAAAAGCTAAAAACATGTATATTACATATTTCTGTATTTTTTACCTGCTGAATGTAACTAAAAAAGTAACTTGTAATCCATTTCAGTTACTTTCAAAATCAAGTAATCAGTAAAGTAACTAAGTTAGAGCAGTAATCAGATTACTTTTTCAAGGTAAATGTGGCAACACTGTTCCCACATTACCTCGAATGAATTGGAGTATCGAAAGTATCGATACTTTGATCTGGGAATCGATTTTAGAGCATAAAGACCTGGTATCGCAAGTATCGATATTTCGGTATCGATCCGCACCATCGCTGCTAATAAACACAAAGCTAATGATCCAGGGAAAGTGTGAAGAGTATCACTACACCTGTGAACGAAGGCCGTTCCCTTCACCAGGAATGATTTAGACCTGGGTTTATCCGAGTTCTCGTCGGGGATCGGAGCCAGAGTCGGATTACACACATTTTATTTATTTATTTATTTATTTTTTACTCCTAAACATCCGCTTCAGTGTGAATTCTAGTCTGTGTTAATCTGGTTAGAAGCTTCTCCGCTGGTGATCTGAGGAATATCTGTGAATAATATCTGGAGTGAACTCAGCATGATGGAGAGGGAGGAGGAAAAGAGGAGGAGGAGGAGGAGGAGGAAAAGAGGAGGAGGGAGGGAGGTGAAATAATCTCGGCTGTGTATGTGTTCTCAGCATCCCGTCCTCCCCTGGCTAACCGCACCGGCGGCCACTTGAATTAGCAGCGGAGGATTATGGGCAGAGAGCCTCATTAATCTGGGCAACAAACAGTGGCCAGTGTGAATATTTGCACCCAGAAATTGAAAAGATTAAGTCCTATTTGACAATGACTGGCAGGCTCTGCGCTGCAAGAGGCTACTGTTAAATATTCATACCCCGGACTCCTTCTCCTTCTCTTTCCGTCTGTCTGTCTGTTGTGTGTTTATGTGAGTGTGTGTGTGTGTGTGTGTGTGTTTGTGTGCCAATGTGCAAATGGGAGACAATAAGTCTGTCATTATGAGCAATCAAGCCTCCAAATTTAATAGTCTTTTAAACCAGATTGGCAAAAGGAGAAAATCTCATAGAGCAAATTATGGAAGACCAACTCTGCCATAATTAACAATTAATAAATAAATACAGATATATGCATTTTTGGCATTTATTTATTTAAGGCATATATATTTAGGTAATGATTTATTTATTTGTGGCATATATATATATATATATATAGGTATTAAGTGACTTATTTGTTTATTTAAGGCATATATATTTATTTAATGATCTATTTATTAATTTTTCATTTATTTATTTATGGAACATATATTTAGGTAATGATTTATTTATTATTTTTTTATTTATTTATTTAGGGCATATATATTTAGGTAATTGTGATTTATTTATTTATATATTTAAGGCATATATATTTAATTAATGATCTATTTATTAATTTTTGATTTATTTATTTATGGAATATATATTTAAGTAATGAGTGATTTATTTATTTATTTATTTAAGGCATATATATTTAGTTAATGATTTATTTAATAATTTTTATTTGATTTATTTATGGCATATATATTTAGGTAATTGTGATTTATTTATTTATTTAAGGCATATATATTTAGTTAATGATTTATTTATTTTTTATTTATTTATGGCATGTATGTTTAGATAATAAGTGATTTGTTTATTTATTTAAGAGAGTTATTTATTTATTTACAGCATATATCTGTAGGTATATTTTTTAAATTAATTAATTAATTAATTTAGTTTTAATTATGGCAGCGTTGGTCCTCCATAGAAAAATCACCTGGAATTAACTTTATAGCTTCCTATTTAAGCCAAAAACTGAAATAAAAAATAAATAAATAAAACAAAAGTGAATGAGAAACGTCTGCTGCAACGTCCCATCATCCTGCAGCCCCCCCTCCACAAACCCCCCCTTGTCTGCAGCCTGGCAGGAGATTCCCTCCTGCAAACGCTCAGCAAATACACCTGCTATTCATTTCCTACAAGGCAGAGGAGTCTCGCCAGACCTGACAAAGCTATTTACCCACCTCCAGCCCAGCCTGTGCAGACGCTATCGCTAATGTTTTCCCTTCTGCAGGAGATCAATATGTTTGGAAGCAGACAAACAGCCCCGCTCTGCCAGGCGGGCTCTATCCCCCCCGTTTAGCGGGGCCACCACTGGGGGCCCTGACAGCAGATGTACACAAGCGAATCAACAAGCGACGCTCCTCCAGAGTCAACACCGGACACAATCAACGGCGCGGGATCTGCGGCGCTAAGAATTAACACCGAGGCCCATATGTGCCACGCCGAGGATCAAACACCGGCCCCTCGTCCCGGCGCCAAGTCATGTCCACGACGACGGAGGAGGAAGGAGGAAGGAGGAGGAAGGAGCATCGATCCGGGAGACGGGGCGGAAATTTAAAGCTGCTGGAATGAACATAAACCTGGACGGAGGGTGGGAAATAATTCAGGCCGATTCAGGGAGAAGACAAGTTTCCACCAGATAAAACTGAGATATAAGCTTCAGCAAACAAAAAAAAAAAAAAAAAAAAACAACAAACAAAAAAAAAAAAGGAAAAGAAAAAGCCAGACAATATAAACAGCCAGAGCCAGACTAAACCAACATCCAGGTCCCTGGATAAACCCTCATGGTGCTCTCTAGGGCTTCCTCCTCTCCTCTCCTCACCCCTCCTCTCTCCTCCTTCCTCACCCCTTCTCTCCTCCCCTCCCCTCACCCCTCCCCTCTTCTCCTCCTGTGTACTTCAATTCCTCTCATGCACTTTTTCAACTCTAATTTCTTTTTTCCTGCATCTCATCTTGTTGTCTCACCCCTCTCCTCTCCATCTATTCTCTCCTTGCATCTAGCCTTCTCTCCCCCCCTCCTCTCCTCTCCTCACCCTTCCTCTTCTCCTCACCCCTCCTCCCCTTAACCCCCTCCCCTCTCCTCCTCCTCCTGTTTCCTCCGAGTTCCTCTCATACATTTCTTCTACTCTTATTTCTCTCATCTTGTTGTCTCCCCTCTCCTCACCCCTCCTCTCCTCTCTCCTCCTCGCATCTACCCTCCCCACCTCTCACCCTTCCTCCTCTCCTCACCTTTATCCTCCTCACCCCACCCCTCCTCTCCTCATGTGCACTCCAATTCCTCTCATACATTTCTTCTGTTTTTCCTTCCTCCCATCTTGTTGTCTCCCCTCTCCTCTCCCCTCCCACACTCCTCAGCCTTCCTCTCCTCTCCTTCTCTCCTCACCCCTCCTCTTGTGTACTCCAATTCCTCTCATGCACTTCTTCTACGCTAATTTCTTTTTTCCTCCATCTCATCTCGTTGTCTCATCCTCTCCTTGCATCTAGCCTCCCCTCACCCCTCCTTGTCTCCTCCCCTCTCCTCACCCCTCCTCCTGTTTCCTCCGAGTTCCTCTCATACATTTCTTCAACTCTTATTTCCTCCCTCTCACCTCCTCGTCTCTCCTGTTTCCTCCTCTTTGACTATTTCGACTTAACATAAAACATGTTCACACATAAAGACAAAATCCGAATCCGAAATATTCTTTCTTCAGCTTTTTTGTTTTTTAAAACATTTTATAATAATTTTTATTCTAGAAACCTTTGCTCCCGTCCTGAGTCCTGTCTCAGGTAGAGGAGTAAAAGGAGGAGGAGGACGCTGGTGTCTCAGCTCGGCTCCGATCCACGGATCGAAAACGACGAATCAGAGCTCGAACGCATTTGAATATTCTTTTCCGACGCGAAGCAGCTGTGTGCAAATGCGTGTGCCGAAGGTGGTCGAGGGGTCGATTCCAGGTTGAACGTGTTGTGTGGCCGTGCATCGATGTGTGTGTGTGTGTGTGTGTGTGTGTGTGTGTGTGGGTGTGTGCAGGGTGAGTGTGCTAAATTGCTCTGTGTTGTGGAGATAACAGCGTATCCCTATCAGCTGCATCAGGGGGCTTAAGACCCCGATGGGCGTGAGGGGAGAATGAATTTTCCTCACTACTCTGCATATTACGGGATTACACTGCACCTTTAGATATGCTCGGGCTGAGCCGGGCTCTGCCTCGTGGCTACACGCATGTAGATTATTGAAACAGACTGTCGCACGGAGAACGAACTGAAGCAACACCACGGGGAGCTGGAAACCGGCGACACTGATGAGGGGAGATAACCTTGATGGGATTTTGGGAGGTTTTTGACATTGTTCGGGGAGAATGGTTCTTTGTAATCGGAACTTTTATTTATATACTTAAATACACAACAGCAGGGATTGTGTTCTTTTAAAGAACTTCATGCTTATCGATACTTTTCGTGCTCAATCCAGAAGGGGGCGGTAGTGCACCTAAAAGTTGCACCAAAAAACAAACGAAGAAAAAGAATCTTTACGTTGTTGAAACACGTCACGATGGTGTTTGGCTTTGTTTTGGTTTTACCAGGCTATTGTTTTTAGCCGTTGTTAGCTTAGCTTGTAGTTTCCATATAACACATGAAACTTAAATTACACTAGAACAGCATTTCAACATATGTATGTGGATAAATACTGTCTGTATGACTCATTTAATGCAAAAAAAACTAATCACTGTGCTAATAGACGGAAGCTTCTATTTACTGTTTACACACAGGGCGGCCATCTTGGAAACTCAACTCAGGTGAAAGTGATTCTACGACTTTTTGAGGAGAAAATCCGACTTTTGGGGGGGATTTCGTTCGAGTTGAAAATTCCGACTTCCAAATATAAATGGGACGCACCATGAATAACAAGAGACACATGTGTTCAACAACCTAAGGTCAACGAGTGCAGCTAATCGCTAAGTCGCTAGTCAGGGTCCAGTGATCAATGAGAACACAAGTTCTTATCTCATGTTTAGAAACTTAATAAAATTGCTGTTGTTTACACGAAACCACGAACACCTACTTTTTCTAGACCATTGATCTTAAACAGGGGGTCTGCACCCTCTAGAGGGTCCACGGAGGTATTACAAGGGGGTCGCAAAATTGTTGGTTGATCAGACATTTTTATATATATTTTTTTTTAATTTTCTCCCACAAATTTAAACGTCTTCCAACAAATCATTCAGCGCCACAGTAGGTGTCTCAACAGATCATCGTTTCACACCTGTCAATCTAAACCTCCTGTGCGCAGTAGCCCCGCCCCTATCGCTGCTGAGCCAATCACAGGTCAGGTCACAGGTCAACTCAGGTTACTCCTCAACTGGCCGAGAGCCTATTTATTCTCCAGGTGGAATCACAGACGCACAACGTTACAACATTAGCAGAAGAGAAGCTAACAGTGCAACATTAGCTCCCATCGGCCAGCTACTACATTTAACCAAGATTATAGTTAAAACTATAAATAAATATATAATAGATATATATATACTGAACGGCCACGCTACTGTTGCACATGTATGAAATAAAAAAAATGAATGTGTGTTATTTTTACAGTTTAATATTGAATGCAAAATGATAATAATTTTATAAACAGCACTAAGTTTAATATAGAACATATATAGACGGTAGGGGGGGTCTCTACTTAATAGTGTGAGGGTTAGTTTTGGGGGCCTTGGTCTGAAAAACGTTGAATCGTTAAAGAATCGGTGTCAATAAAATAAAAAGTCATCGATGTCCGTCCCTAACAAAAACAAAAAATAAATAAATAAATGAGGGGTTTCCTTGAAAACAGCTCACTTAGCCGCCTCCAAACTGCAAATATCTATAATCTCTGGCCCCTGTTTCAGCCCGGGGGCCCCCTTCATCCCATCTTAAGTCCAGCTTACATCAGGTGCGACAGAGTCTTTCATCAGTTACAAGTTCGCCCACCGGTGCCACATGGATAGAAAACGTGTAGGCAGACCTGTCCTCCGCCGAGTTCAGTGGCGGGAGGGGCCTTCATCATCTTCTTCTTCTTCTCTTTTCCCTTCAACGCCTCCTCCTCCTCCTCCTCCTCCTCCCCCCACCCCACCCCACCCCACCCCACCCCATCCCATCCCCTCCTCACAGCCTCTGGCTAATTACTCCTTTTTTCAAATGCAAAGCAGCGGCAGAAAGTGAGATGATTTCTCGGCGGCCGCTTTAGGGAGAAAGCGAGGAGAGGGGAAGAGAAAGAAAGCCACAGCGAGAAGAGACGGGAGGAGAGGCTGAATGGAAGAAAGAGGTGACTTTCTTTCCTCGGCTGGCAGGGACCTTTGAAGTTGGGCAAGAAGACGGTGGCGGTGGAGGGAGGAGGAGGAGGAGGAGGGGGAGGAAGGAAAAAAAGCAAGGGGAAGATCGTGTTAACGAGATGGCCTCTAAAGACGAATTAAATGGTGGGAGAAAAGAAACACGATCAGGCCTGGCCCTACTTATAGACTCCTCACAGACCGGCTCCTTTCAGCTCCAAAGCCTGAATTCCTCAGCTCAGCTCTTTAAAAGGCTTGGAGTGTGGGGTGTACGAGCGAGGGGGGTGGGGGGTGGGGGGGTGGGGGGGGGCGACGGGGCTGTGTGTTTGAGTGCAAATGTGTGCGCGGGAGGGTCACCCGTCCTTTAGTCGCACATCCCGGCCCCTGAATGGGGGAGGTCAGGGACTTACACACCGATGGAGGGGTCAGAAGTGGTCGGGGATTACACGTCTGCTCTAAGTCCCTGAGATCCCAGTGTTTTCACTCCCTCTCGCTGTTTGTTGTTTTGTGGCGGAGCAGACGGAGGAAAGAAAAGGAGACGGTCGGGGGAATTAGTGTAAAGCTCAGGAGATGAATGGGCATCTTATTCGCACCTCTTGTTGGCTGTTTTTCAGGAGTCCCCCCCCCCCCCCTCTACAACCACCAACCACCACCTCCACCTCCACCTCCTCCCTCTTCCTTCCACCCCAAAACAGCCCTCCCATTCCTTGTCGTGGTGAAAGCGCGTTAGGGTTGCCTTTGTGCGGACAAAAAGGAGACTCCCCTCCTGGCTTTCATGCTCCTGGTGGAGCAACAAGAGGATTTGGCCGCCGTGCAGCGAGCGGAGCTGCTCCGGCTTTGATTGGACGTCGGCGGGAGAGAGAGCTCCGCTTCTCCTTTCTTGATTAATCAAGTGATTCCAGTGCTCTCAATAACACCTTCTTTTTTTTCCCCTTTCTGTGTCTCAATAATCCCCCAAACACCACCACCTCCCCCCGAAAAAAAAAAGAAAGGAAAAACTCATGTCTTCTTCTCTTTTTTCCCTCCTTCCCCTCACAGAAGAACATTTCTAATTTATCTTATTTATTTTTTCCACCTGCTTCCCGTCACTTTGCGCTGATCTCATGTTGTGTGGGCGGGTTTTTATTTCTGCATGAAAACTAATTTAGTTGAAAATAAATAAATAAATAAAAAGTTGACCGGGAGTCGACTGGTTTCTGATGCATCATTTTTTTTGCACGTTGATATCTGAAGAGTTTTAAACGCAAAAACTCTACACGCAAACAACAGAACGATATCACAAACCGAAGGCTGTCCCCGGTGCGACCGTGTGGTGCACGTCGGGTTCGGTTCAATTATATTCGTTTTTAGTTCATTTGCCCGCGTGAACCACGCGGAGAATAAAAGCGGGTGCTCGAGTTTGCAAATTATTTTTATTGTTATTAAGTGGGCGACTGGTCATTGTGCTCGAACCACTTCAGCCTCCGCTCGGGCAACGCACACAATATACCAGAGAACATACGACGAACACGTCGGCCGTGTTTCCACGCGCTGATCTGATTATTCTCCTCACATTTCTTCGATGCTTTTAACCAGAGCAGGCGACGGCCTGAACCAACGCCGTGGATCGTTGTTTTTTTTTTTTTTTTTTTTTTTTAAAAAAGGTGTACAAGATAAAATACATTACAAGTGTTTATCTCCAGAATTTGCAAATATCAAATAGCTGAAGGTAATAAAGTTGAACAAAAGCTGTTTCCTAGCAACACAATCTGAATGAAAGGATTATATATCTGAGCTGCGGAGCTGCTGTGGTCAAGCCGCTGGGGGTTGAGTGCCTTGCTTAAAGGGAATAAAACAGCGTTAAAGAGTCTGTTTGTGCAACTTTCACACTGTTTCCTTCCACAGAAAGTCTCAAAACTGCCGACCCTTCTTGTTGAGTAACGGAGGTAACTTTAGCAGCTTTACCACCACTTTAACGTAGTTATTCAGTGCAAACTAAATCCATTACACTCTGATTAGATAAATACACACACATATATGTATATGTATATGTGTACAGTATATCTACATACATCCAGGGGTAAAGGGGAAAAAATACGATAAAATCAGTCGTAGATCTCATCTTGAAATAGCTGCATCGAACCATCAGTAACAATAATGACTCTGCATTTGCAGCAAAATCATTTCCCACCAGTCCAGTCAATAGAAGCATGAAAACTGGCCAAAGCTTCTTATCAAAAAAACTCCAAACTCTGGGACTGAAAAACGAAACCAAGGCAGATGTGCTGAAAACTGCAGTTCCACAAATGGCCACTTGAGGCTCGCTCCAAAAACAGGTCAAAAATGTCCTTCTGAAAAACTTTACAGCTCTATTTTAGGCAGAATGTTGCTAATTTTGCACAGATAAGGAAGAGACTAGGATGACACTTACAGGTTTGTAGCTCTCTGGTTCTGCTCCGTCTCTTTGACCATGTTTGAATTTACCAATAGTAGTCGATTACTTCCAAGATGGCGACGCTCTTCATGGATTCCTACGGGAGACGCCACTGAAAAGCTGTTAAAGTAGAACATGTGCAACTTTACAGACGACATAACATATTTACATCCTGGTACTGAAGCTTAAAGTTGTGCATATATTAGGGAGAGGTGTTGAATGACTTGTTGTGCACTTACAGGTTCACCTCTTTGACCATTTTTGAATCAACCTGCTAACACCACATGGAGCTTCCTAGCGGCTCTTTACTGAAACCTACAGGTGAAGAAAATCAGATGCATGCAGTTTGAAAATTATAAAATCTTAGGATAGGGTAGGATATTGACAGAACTTGTGGATAAATAAGGAAGAGACTGGGTAGGGGTGTTGGATGACACATGGTGCACTTACAGGTTCAGCTCCATCTCCAGCTGGAGAAACCAAACTGAAGTTCACAGAGGCTCTTCACGGAAACCTACAGGTGACTGAAAACATCACTGAAAATTTCTAAATTTCTAATCTTAAAGAAAAGGTAGGATGTCTATAGAACTCATGCATAAATAAGGTACGATATGACAAGGTTCTCTCTGGTTCATCTCCACGGACGCTTAGCCAGGAGTCGATCACCATCAAGATGGCGGCGACCTGGAAACACCACAGCGAGCTTCACTGCTCCTCTTCAGGGAAACCTACGGGTGATGTCACTGAAAATCAGACGCACAATATCAGTTGAGGAGACCTTAAGGTGAACACTGGTTCTACCTGATTAATCTAATTAACACGCAGCCAACATGGGTCCAGGAAGTGGGCAGACTGGGGGGTTAAAAAGAACCCTGGGGACCTGTTAGACATTTTAACCCTCTGGAGTCGATGGACGCAACAGTGCGTCCAAATCACATGATCAGTTTAAGACGACGTGGCAGCAAGACGCAGCGTCACTGAATCTTCGTTTCAACTTTTGTAGAAAGTGCAAACTTTAAATTATAGACCAGCTTTTATATTGTGTTGATAGACCAAGTAAAACTAGACTCTTTAGAAATCATTTACGTCACAGTTTTCCTGAATATTTCCGTCATGTTGGTGCACGGACAAACAGAAAAAAGTAAAATGCTAGCAAGCAGAGAATGCTAGTTAGCTTTAAATGCTTGAAAGCAAAATGATAATAATAATGTATATTTATTTATTTTGATATTATAATAGAACACATATAGTAGGTAGTTACTTCATCAGTTTGTCCTTAGCCTGAAAAACGTTTAAAGTTATAAAAATGGTTCATTCACCGAGAAAAATCTAACTTTTTCCTACTGGAATAATTGTAAAATGACACATGTGAGGTTGTGCTGTAAAGAATGAAACCAAACAAGGACCAAAGTGATGAAATATAAAACCAAAAGTAGCCAAAAAACAGCCAATTATTCTGTTCTACGCAACATTTAAATCCCTCAGGATCCAAATATGTGTTGGCAAAAAAAAAAAAACAAAACAAACCTGACGAGATAAAACGGGCGCGCGAAGCATCAGTTTAACCCGTTCACAAAGATAAATACTTGTTAACGCACTGATCCCAAACCTCACCTCACCTAAACTAAACCCAGCACCTGCTCGGCTGGAGGCACATCTCTCTTCTCGGCTCCACAACGTTGGATTGTGAATTTCTTTTTCGCCTTATCAGTTCGGCGGCTTCGTATCTAGTTGTGGTGGTGGTGGTGGTGGTGGTGGGGGGGGTTCAGCTGGTAGTAGGTGGGTGGCTGCTATAGATGCTACAAACACAAGAGAAAAACACAGAGAGGGAGAGGAAGAGAAAGAGGGGGTGAGAGGTGGCGATAAACAGAGTTGGGTGGGGGGTGCCTTGCGACGATAAATCAAGTTCCAGACTAATCTATTTAGCATGCTCTCACCATTATCCTGTCAGTGAAACAGCTAATTAATTAACTGATTCCACAATGAAGAGGTTTTGAATGAGCCCATTTAGATAATTACTACAAGGAGCCGATCGGGCCAGTCATTTACAACTGTCACACAGGTTCCAGCGCTGGCAGCTGCCCTTCACTCTGGCCCCGGCCTTCACCGGCGCAAACACTGCACGACAAACGCCGTCAACACCACGTTTATGTCTCTGAACGATGCAAAGACCTGAGACGATAAAATCCATCCGTGCATCCCTGCTTTATTCACTCTCTAACGTGACAAACCTACTTCAGGTCCCATTCACAGCACAAATCTTAGGTAAATAACCGATCCCTGGTTCATTTTTTTTTTTTACCTCATTCGTTTCTTTGAGCTTATTTTGCCAGAGATGAAGCAGCTTAATAAACTGACAATTGTACATTTTTTGTCTTCGGGGCAACAGAGCAAAGGAATGCTCTGAACGCACGCCCCCGAAAATCAGGGATTACCGGCTCACATAAAAGAGGCATGATGAGATTTCCTTTCTGCAAACGATGCCAGCGTCAATTATCGGCGTCGTTTGGCTGCGAAGTAAATAATAAATCCGTTTAAATCCTGTTTTAGGTAAATTTCATTTTGGTTTTTCAAAATAAAAGCGGCTTTAACTGGATTTAGTTGATGAGGTCGCTTCAAATATACAGCCACACAAGGGATGACATGCTGTTGTATTAAAATCAGTCGTAGTTAACTCGCTAAAATCAAAGATAGGATGCAGGATGTCTCACTTCCTCCATCATTTGTGCCATTTTTAGCGAAACTGCTGAATAAAAACATCTTAAATATTACATTTACAGTGTAAACTTTCAATATGAAACTAAACGAAGCATCAGCTTTGAACAAGAAGTAGTTTTTGAAAAAAAAAAGCCCTCGTATATGTACACGTGGCTTATTTCACTGTATAATACAATAAAGTCACCACAAAACAATTTATTTGCAATCCTGAACACTGCTGTGCAAAAACAAGATTACAAACAATTAAGTCCCAACATCCTCAAACGAGTATTTGCTAATTAGTGTCATTGTAGCTCGTAACTATTGATATTATTTGTTAAATTTATATCAGTGTTAACTAGAAAAGTTAATAATCATAAATAAAAAAGTTTCAATCGTAATATTGGACGAGGTTTTTTTTCTTTTGTCCCTTGATCAGCTGCAGAATCAATCAGCCGACTAGTGTGTTAACGCTTTGCTGCCACTAGATGGCAGACTAACAGGTGTAAGTGAAGCAGAATAAGACTAAAACTTAACGTCCCCATATGAGGACGTAGGGTCTCGGGAGGATAAGAAAAAGACAATTAATATGAAATAATTTATAATATAATAACAAATATCTGCAAAAATGTCAACTTTAAATCTTGATTCAGATCCGTTGTAGCTGTAATAGGGAACTGGTTTTGGTTTCATGCAACTTTTATTGGTTGCATGAAGGAAAAACTGACTCAAAAGACCAAAAAGATGGTCTTTAATTTGCTTTTGTTGTTTAAAGGACCAGTGTGTATGATTAGGTGACACCTAGTGGTGAGGTTGTAGACTGCACCCAAATAAAACTGCTCGCTCCCTTCAACTACAAAAGCAGCCGGTCTTTGGTTTGAACCTTCAGAGCTACTGTTAAAAAAAATCTCTGTGCCCACTTTCAGGTGAGTTAATGAAACCCCCCCCCACCCCCCACCCCCAAAAATAACAAAAAAGTAATGGAACAGATTTGTTCGCTTTTATCTTCCACTTGATTTCATGGACTTGCCAAAAAAATAGCGCAACCACTTGAGGCACTTCAAGCTTGTCACGTTAATGCATTTAAAGATTTTTTTTTTTGTCTTCCTGTTATTTTATTTGAGGAAGTTTAATGACTTGAAGGCAAGGAGAGATGGTTGGGCTAAGGACAGGACATCGATCTAACACGACATTGAAATTACACTCCGGTGTAAATACAGTGACAGAGGCATGACTAGGTGTGATGATTGCAGGATGGTATCTTATTAATGCCTTCGCCACATATTTGAACATTTAAGCCTGAACTTTACAAAAACATTTTTAGATTTTTGGGATTTCTATTAGAATTTTGGTTTTATTCTAACTCTAACTTAACTTAGCCAAGTTTATTTTACTAGATAATACTGTTTTTATTATTATTTTTAATATTTCATTTTATTTTTTTCAACAACAAAGTTACATTTACAAAAGCTCAAGGTGGCAAAATAAAAATGAAGCAAACTCACAATGACATGACCACAGAAAATAAAGTGAATGAAAAAGAATAAAGAAAAAATATATGTTATGAAATAATGGAAGATACTGAGAGAGACAAAGGGAAGCATCACTAAAGCCAAACCACGCTCGAACACTATTATTTTATTTTAATCTAACCTTATTTTTTTATCTTTCTTTTTACTTGTGGTTTTAAAAGTGTTTCTTTTATGTGCAACTAAGCTACTTGGAGAAAGTAATTTCCCTCGTGGATCATTAAAGTCTGTCTCAGTCAAGTTAAAATTAAAGTGAAATAATGAAAATTTAAAAATGAGAGTTTTTTGTAGTTGGTAATGCAAAACTATTTCTGGTTTAGTACGAATGTGACGGGATCAGGACTGAGCAGGAGTTAAGGTTTTGCTAAATTTTAAGATTTTGATGGAATAAGTGAGGACTCTGATTACGAGGTGAAGCGTAGGATGGAAGCAGCGGTGATGTTGCCTCTATCTGATTGGCCAGCGGAGTTTGTTTCCAGATTGTTGAGTCTTTTATGTGGGACCACCCTGTGTGGCTCCAGCTGTGGAAGCTCAGCGACCTCTGAGTCGTAGGCTGCCTATTATCAACCCTTTCCCACCTGCAGAACCGCTCAAGTTTGTAAACGCATTAATATTAATATGCAGGAGCCGGTTAGAGCGTCGAGAAATTTTGCAAAAAATCGTCAAGGAGTGAACACGTAAAGAAAAGAATAGAACTGTTAAACAACAACAAAAATAATAAAAAAAAAAACACTACGTCTACTCCTCTAACCGGAGAGGGTCACATCTGAAGTCCTCTAATAAGGAATGAAAGCAGAAAAAACAAGCCTCTATCGGCGGAGGAGGTTAATTAACTGAGCAACGCGGGATAATCTACTATCTTTTCAAATAAACAATTACTTGATCAATTGTGTTTGATTAAAGGAAACATGATTGTCATTGTGTTTTTTTGTATTTTCCTCCGAGTACAGCAGCTCATTACGGCCGCGTATTTACAGGATCCTCAGCCTCGTCTTTACGCCGAGTCGGAGTTTGACCCGTTCGCAGCCTCTTAAAGGACATGCGTGTCCCTCATTAAGACTGACAGGAGCAGACGTCCGTGTTAAGAGCTACTTCACGCAACCTGAGATGAAATTAATTAAAACGAAGAGAAAAAAAAAAAAGAAAAACACTAGTTTCCAACTCTTTTAATTGTTGTTACGGACTTGAAGTAGTTGAACGGAGCCGTGGAGCCGCAGGTCCGTCGTGAATGAGGCTGCGTTCATGTGAGCTGATGAGGGGTCACCCTTTGCTCCACCACCATGGCCCCCCCCTCCACCCGTTCATAGTTTTCATGGGAAAAAAAAGGCCGAGTTAAGACCCCCAGACCGCCGCCCTGAGCACAAAGGCCCCCGAAGGTGGTTATCTCACTGCCTGAGTCACTGATCGGGGTTTTGTCTTGTCACCTTATTTCACTCCAGCAGCAGCAGACAGCTCAATCCACTCCATCAGATCAGAGCTCCTCTCTTCTCCATACACGGCCCCCCCACCACCACCACCACCACAACACCCCCCACACCTCCTTTTCTCTCAATAATGGTCAATCCCGCATCAATACGCAAGGCTCCTTTCAATGTGTCTATTCCCAGAGGTGGCCTCATTACCCCAGGGTGTTTTGTTTGTTTGTTCCTTGGTTAAAGGAGCTGAATTGAGCAGCCGGCATGGGGTTGGACTGGAGGGGGGGGAGGAGGAGGAGGGGACTGTGGGGGTGTGGGGGGGGTGGAGGGGTGAAGATGGAAGTGGTTTTAAGAGCTGGATGGGCGGGTAGGTGGTGGGCTCTGAAGAGGACAGATAGGCAATCACAGAGCAGGAGGTCACGGGAGGCCGCCTGCATCGGTGATGATAATAACAGGAATTATTCCAGGTAAGAGGACGCCGGCAGTAATGATGATGCATATTTACGTCTGTGAGGATCCTGAGAGGATCCTGAGAGGATTGTCCGGGTCGCGGCGCCGCGACCTGTACGTATGTACAGTTTTTTTTTTTAAAAGCTAAATGAGCTTGGAAGCGGCTGCGGCGTAAAAATCACACATCTGTGTTTGTGTAGAGCGTCACTTTGCTGCGTTTACGCGGACACACCGAGCTTTAAATCAGATCGAGAGGGAATCCTCTGTAAACCTTAGAGATTCGGTTCAACGGAAAAATCTGATCTGATAAACGTGTAAACACTCGTTTAAACACTTGATATAAAAAAAAAACCATCAGGTTGAGTTGAGTTGAGTTTGCAGGAGAAACAAAGATGAAGCAGCATCTTTGAAAACATCTCGATCGTCTTCTTTAAAACGTCTCCTTCTTGCTATATTTCCAGCGAGATCAGCCACATCATTATGACCAGACACCCCCACTCCACAGCAATAGCTGGGTTCACATGGAGCCAAATATTCCGATTACAGTCGGTTTAGAAGCCCAAAGAATATTCCCACATGACTTTAGGTCCCAAACGGACCTAAAGTCATGTGAACAGTGAATCTGAATTAAGTCAGAGCCTCTGTTCTGTCTGAGCATGCTCTGTCTTCAGTGACCCCCCCTCCACTAACAACATTGTGTTGCCAGACACATCACATGACACCTGAAGGCCACGTTCACACGTATGAACACTACATGTTTTTCTCCAGTTTTCCATGGCATCCTTTGGAGGATTTCTCCGTAAAGGCTGTAGTACATATCCCAGACCTACAGGTGGTGCTGTTTCACCTACAGAACTCAGCCAACGAAGAAGAAGAAGAAGAAGAAGAAGAAGAGGTAGAGGTAGAGCATGTGCATTAACCCTGCACACCGTATACAAACATACAGTCCAGATTACAGCCTTTTTAACTCGTCATAGTGGTGAAGTATCTATTGGACGTCGCCATCCAACAACCATGTTGTTGTTGTCATGAGACGTCGGGGGCTAAAGGGTCGAGGGTTCACTCAAAAATATATTAGGAAGGTGGTCATAATGTTATGCTAGATTTTAAATTTTAATTTAAAATAAAGTATGTCAGTCAGGTTGAAGTATTATTACTCAGTCATATGTGTTAAGGTTTAAAGGACTAATTTAGTTCAACATCCTGAGACTTGAGCTTTTATTCGTTATGTATTTTTAATTTATCCAAAACATTCGGGATTAGTTGGATCTAAGACGTATATAAAAAAAAAAGCATCGCCGTTGCACAGGAAGTGTTTGAAAAAAGAAATACATGTACGTATATATGTGGCCACTATCTCATTATTTATATTATAAAGAAGTTTAATACCTGAACATGGCTGTGTAAAGACAGAAAAGTCCCAACGTCCTCAAATGAGTCCTTGCTATTTAGTGACGTTGTAGCTCGTTGCTAACGATAAGATTAGTTAAATCTGCACGTCATATCAAAGAGGAAACATTAATAAGTATAAATAAATTAAGTTTTAACCTTTGCTACCACTACATGGCAGACTAAAGCGTCCACTAACGAGGACGATGGGTTTAAATGAGGCAGAATAAGCTGCAACAAAACCTAAAACTTAATGTCCCCATATGAGGACGCAGTGTTTTCTTTAAAGAACCAGAGTCAGATTTAGTGCCATCTAGTGGTGAGATTACAAATAGCGTTTTATCACAGTGTGTAAAAATTAAAAGTACATATGTTTCTTTAAGGGGCTCATTGTGAAGAAAACATAATCTGCAAACAGACTTCCTGGACTTTTAATTTCAATCCTGATTCATAATTTCTGTTTCGCCTTCACCCAACCAGAAACAAATGCAAACATAGGTCTCGTCTTTCGTAATTAAACAGCCTCGCGTCAGTGCTTTTACTCCGGTAAAGGACGCGAACGCTTTCACCCACCGCTTACAGGAGGAATCACACCTCGCTGTACGAACCTCACGAACCCTCACGTGACGCGGAAACTCTCACAACCCGCGAACGTCTTCAGGGACCGACTTCCTGAACAGAAAGCGACACAGTCGCGCACACGCACACACACAGTTGTGAAGGACACGCGGGGCCGATTAATTACGAGGAGTAGGTCACTTTAAATCTGGGGGAAGGACAGCCTGTTGTTCCTGCGGAATGGGTTGTAATTAAAGGAAGGCGAGCGGCAGCCGCCCCGAAAAGGCCACACATCAGCCCTTCATGGGCCTAAGATGCCACTGATGGGAATTTATGACCAACCCCCCCCACACCCACACCCACCCCCACCCATCCACCTACCACCACCACCACCTCCTCCTCCTCTACAACCCAACCCACCTCACAGGAGTAGGTGCTCGTCTTAGCAAAGAAAAGCAAAGAGTGCGCACTGAAACCGCTCTCATGTGCACAATCATGCAAATATAATATGTTTTAAGTAAGAAGAGGCGGCTGCAAATCACGGCAACAACACCAGAGTTTAGGTTTTAGGTTTGAGCTCCCTCTCTCTCTCCCTCTCTCCTCCCAAACAAAAATTGATTTTATGACTCCGGCTCTTCAGCAGGGGGACGGGGATTTATTTGAACAAGCCCGAAAGTGTTGTACAGTACTTCAGCGGGCAGGATGAAAGCCGGATCCTCCTCCTCCTCCGCCCCGCGTTTAAAAAAAACTACACCTTTCTCTTCCCTCCATTTCCATTTCATTTTTACGCTCATCTTCATCAAATTCCACTCCCGTCCCTCTTCGCCCGGACTCCGCGTATACTACGTCCTCACCTCTCCGTCTATCCCTCCCTTTCAACCCGCTCAGTCCTTTTTCAGCTATCGCTCCATAAAACACTCCTTCTACCCGCTGCTTTCTGACGTCTCTCCTTCCACCTCCATCCATCTCCTCCCCCCCTCCCTCTATCTCCCCAGCCTCCCCTCCTCCTCCTCCTCCTCCTGCCTCCCACCGCCTCAAACCGCCGCCACCTCACTCGCTCTCACAGCCGTTCACTCCATTTTTCTGCACATGAGATTTGCCTAACAATAAGTGGCTCTGCCCAAGGTCAGATAAGAGAAGCACAGCCCAGGAAGCCACAGCCACTGTTTCTTTCATCCCCCTTTTTTTTTTTTTTCTCCCCCTCCCTCCCCCTCTCTCTCTCTTCCTCCCTCCTCTCTCTCCTCACAGCTTTCGAATTATCTCTGCAGCACATAATAATAATTACTGAGGACGGCAACATAGAGATAAGAATGCAGGAGCTGAAATGGCGAGAGGGAGAAAGAGAGAGGAGGAGGAGGAGGAGGAGGAGGAGGGGGGGAGAGAAGGAGGAGGAGAAGGAGGGAGGGGGGTTAGAAAAACTATAGAAGCTGGAAGGAGCGTAGTAAAGGTATATTAGAAGGGCTGTGAGGCATGAGAAAATAAGGACGGCGGTCAGATGACAATGAAGAGGAGGCAGAAGAGAGAGAAGGGGAATTATTAAAGGAGGTTGCTGTTATTGTTATATAGTTTTCTTCTTCTTTTCTCTTAATAGCACCTCAGTTTTTTTAGCGAGCGTATTCATAACTGACGAAATGTTTTTGTTTTGTTTTACGTGGTCTGCAGGTTAATGATCAAAAAAAATTCAGGCGCCCAGAAGATTTGCAATTACAAGTACGTCCAGTACGACTCGCATGCAACAAACGCTGTAAATCGCAGAAACGCAACGACAAAAAGTGGAGCTAAAGCAAGTAGAGCTCCCCCTGGTGACGGGCTACAGCATAGATGACAGTAGCAAATTAGGCCACGCCCCCCGACACATGTCATCCATTCATGATCATTCCACAGTAAAAAAAACATTCACTACTTTGACTTTATAGTGTGAATTTGGATTTTTTTTAACATTATAACCAACGTTAGAATCATAATTTTAAAGTGATTAACACATTTCGACTCTCACAACTTTTAATATTTATCCACTCGTTTTGTTTCTGCGTGTTTTATCCATTTCTTCTGAGCGGAGCAGAGAAAACTCAAGAGTTTTGCCTTTTAAATGGTTTGAACAACAACAATACACAACACAAATAAGGGGGCGTGGCCTTTTCCGTGACTCTCTTCTACAGGTCGTAAGCCCCGCCCCCTCAACGTTAGTGGGCGGACCTAAAACTAAAACAAATGACGGTTTCTGTCTGTTTTATGGTAGTTAATATAACATTCATAGTTTTAGTTCGTTATTTGACGCTACAGAAACAGGATGTGACATAATGGCGACCACCAGTTGCCATGCCAACCGCTCCGTAAAGCAGTCTGTGGGGCCGTGAGAGTTGTAAAAAAAAAATAAATAAATAAAAAAAAATTAAGAACAAGTACAGAGTATAATCCAACATTTGGAGGTAGAGGAGAGCGTGGTATTAATTAAATGGAAACGTGAGCGAGGCTGGAGTTAGTGTGAGCGGGGGCATCGATATCACGGCTCATACTAATCAGGCTCCCGGGTTAAAAATAGTGTCCGTTTGGCCAATGCATATTTATGTATTTTTTTTTGGGGGGGATATTATCCTAGGGAGCTCTGTGGCTGTGTGGACGACTGACATGTATCAGGCTTTAGACGCACAAAATCACATTTCCACCGCTGGATTTGTTCACAATTACTGATGTAAAATGGCTAAACTTTTTCTGTAAAAAGAGACGAGAGACACATACTGCTTTCAAATAAGTCTGGTGTGAGGTTTGCTCTGCATCAGCTGCAAAAGAGATTGTAATGAAGGAACACAGAGGCAGAAGGAGGCTGCTTTATGAAGGATGGAAGGATGGATCTGTTCCTACCGGTCGTGTTCTGCAAATGAGTAAAGTTTCACGTAAATGTTTCCTTAATTTGTTGCACGTGTTTAAAAGTGAATCTATTATAAAGTATCTGAAACGTCTTCGTTACTTTCATTTTTGTTGCTAACTTCTGCTCAGTGTCGTCAGATCACAGAGTGAAGAAGAAGCAAATAAAAAGCGAGTGGACACCAAACAAAGGAAATTGCTTTCTCTGTTTTTAATGCTAGCGTGCGGCTCGGCAGCATTTCTGCACCTGTGACAATGCGCCCCCCCCCACACCCCACCACACCCCACCACCCCCTTCGCCGTCACATCAGACCTGCGCTCGGCGGGGGTCAAATTGCCATTTTGCTACAAGATGAAGTGTCCCTTAAATTGATTGTATTTCCACAATCACTCTGGGAAAGAGAAGAAGAGGAGACAATTTCTCTTTATGAGTTGTTACGCCTGCACATGCACACTTCGTCTGCGGGGGCCGACCGCTGTGCGCCGCCGCCGCCGCGCTGTGGCCACGTAGGACCGAGGGGGGGGGCAGAACGCACACATTAAGAAGTTCTGATTATCTCGGCAGAAAGAACCTGTTAAAACAAAGAAACATCTCCACAAACACACACGGGTCGAGCTCCTCGCGGCGTCCTGCTCCACCTAACCCCTGACCTCCATATCTGGGGGGGGAGCAGCGTAAGCTTCCTAGTCCCTGAGCTGCTCCCAAAACCCTCCACACATACACAAACACCACCACCTCCACCACCTCCACCCACCCACCCATGTCTCACCCCACAGTACTCCACCCCCAACCCCCAGAGGACCCGCTATCAGCTGGGCTGAGCCCTCCTGCACCAGCCTGATATCCACGCAGGGTTGGAGGGAGGGGCGGCGGCGGCGGCGGCTGTGTGGAAGTACAGAGCGGCTGTGATTTACAGTGAGAGACGGAGACAGAATGAGAATCGGGGTCTCTCTATATTTCTGTTTGTCTCTGCCTTTTGTGTGCAGCTCCCATACGTGCATGTGTACGTCCTTCTTCCCCCCCCCCCCCCCACAGCGTGCAGCGATGATTATCGCTAATGCGTTATTACTTCAAACGATGGCCGATTAGCCCCCACCTCCGCGGCCCGATCCCCTATCCCCCCCACCTCCCCCTTCTCCCCCCGTTTCATCCCCTGTCGCCGTGCAGCCGCCGCCCCGGCCTCACCCCTCAGAGTGTCGGGTGTAGTAATGCCATTCTGGCCACTTCTTATCTCCCAACTCAGGCCCCGTCACCTGGGTGACCCGTGAACTAACCATCGAGAGGGCAGGATGAGTTGGGAGGTGGGCGGGGTTGGCGGAGGGGGGGGGGGGCTGCTGAGGAAAAGGATGGAGGGAAAGGCTGAGTGGGTGGTTTGGCTGTCTGCTCTGAGATAATGACCCGGGTTCTAGTTCCCAGACGTAAACAGACGCTGGTCAGTTTAGCTCGTAGCTCAAATTAGCACCGACTCCCTGAAAACGTTTGTTTGCTCTTTGTAAAAATCTATAAATAAATAAATAAATAAATAACAGGAAGTCGACTGTTTGTGACGTTGCACCTGAAAAAATCTGCAAAATCCAGACTTCTAAGAGAAAACTGAAGCGTTTCATCACAAGGTTTAAATTTACTCTCAGTCTAATGTGCATGACATGAAATATTGTCTTTTTTTTATTCCTATTTACATTAATCAGCCATAACATTATGACCACATTCCTAATATTGTGCAGGTTTCTGTTGTGCCTCCGAGGGGGAGGGGCCTCTGTGGATCATCCCACAGATACTACCTGTTTCTTTGACTTGTTCCTAAACCGTTTTTTGTGTGTGTCAGGCTGCTGCCATCAAGGAGTGTCGTTGCTATGGGAAGGGGGGGGTCTGGTCTAGGTGGGGGCTACATGTCTAAATAACATCCTCCTGAACGAACGCCAGGGTGCAAAAAATTTCCCAGCTGAAGCACTGAACTGTCACAAGATGTTATTCACTTCTACTGTCAGTGGTCATAATGTTGTGGCTGATCGGTGTACCTACACATCAGGTACATGTTTGGAAGCAACTGAGCAATAAAGGTTTGAGCAGATGCACAAACTTAATCTGTCACGAATAAATCAAATTTCATGAGAAGACGTAAAATAAAAAAATGCATCCAAACTTTATGGAAAAACTAAACAGTCGGCGCTTAATATAGAAAACTACCGATTAAAAATCGCATATATTTAAAAAAACCATGCAAAGATCTGTAAAAAATAATAAAATAATAGACAACAAAGCTGTGACTGAACATGTGTAGATTGGTGATTGTTATCTCTCTCTAGTGTAGAATGATTGTGTCGACTGGAGCTGAGATTAGACCTGAGCACATTCAGATCTGTCAAAAAAAAAAAAAAGAACAACAACAACCACTTGATATGAGATTTGAGGCAAAGCAAGACAAGGTAGAAAATATATATATAAATATATAAATATATATATATATATGTATTGGGCTGATATTTCCAGAAAACGCTGAGGAAGGCAGAGGGAGAGCGACGCCGCTTCCTCTCCGGAGTTTGACAGAGATTATCCGAACCTACATCTGATTTGCATACTTGTCTGTGGCAGAAATCCCGCTCGCTCCCTCCTGTCTGATTCACGGTCCGACCTTATCTCTGTGTTTTTAGCGCCGCGAACCTGCCAATGACTGACTGTTAACCCTTCACAAATTCATCATTTGGCCGCATTGATTAAAAGATGAGTGAACTTATTATGCATTAAAGCGTCATGTCAAAGCCCTGGCACAGGCAAGATAGCGGCCTTATCTCCCCCCCTGCCTCCCCCCCTCCCCTCCCACCACCACCACCACCTGATAAGAGACAACATGGGAGAGAGAGAGGGAGAGAGACGGGGCAGCGGCAGGAGGAGGAGGGGGGAGGAGGAGGAAGAAGCAGAGCTGAGGAGAGATGGAAGATGGGAGGAAGGGGTGAAGGGTGGTGGGAGGTGGAATAAGGAGGGAGCGGCTGAGGAGAAGGAGCGCAGTACATTCAGAGCAGAGGGGAGGGATGGAAGAAATTGAGAGGGACGGCGGAAAAGATGGGAGACGGCGCCGGGGCATCTAATGTCGCCGCTGTCATGGGATCAGCCTCCCTCCATTCACTCGGCCTCCTTACCTCGCTTTTCTTTTTTTTTCTTTTTTTTTTTTTGCCTCCATTTGCATTTTTTTCCTTTTTCCTACAATTTCTTTTTCGGGCTTCTTCCTTTTCCTGAGTCTCCTCTGCCTCCCCCCCCCTCCCCTCCTCTGCCTCCCTCCTTCCTTCTCTCTCTTCAGTAGGTCTTTGAAGGGAGGTCATGAGGGAGACAATGCAAACACAGGCTCCCTGAATAGAGAATGGGAAGAGGACAGCTGTTGGAGATGACAGCGATGGCTGTTAAAACGCAATCTGTCTCTCTTCCCACCGGCCTGTTGCAGACACACACTAACACACACACTAACACACACACACAGTAACACACTAACACACACACACTCATGCATCCACGCAGACCGGAGGCCTCACATCTTTTCACAGAGGCCACAATGTCAGGGCGACACTCCCAACTGTCAAACACAAGGGTGAGTGTCTATATATATATGTATGTATATATATTTATGTGTGTGTGTGTGTGTAAATGCGCAGTAAGTGAACAATGAGCACACGGTGAAACGCGTCTATTGTGTTTAGCGCAGCGATAACAGTGAAGGAGTAAATGTCCAGAGAAACAAGCGTATTATCCCCTGAATAACACAAATAATCATATTAATGTCATCACGCTGCAACGATTAGTCATCACACTCCTGTTATAGTATCAAACTGCTTTTACGATAGAAAAATCATAGGTTTCGTTTATTATATTATCATTATTATTATTATTATTATATAGAGGGTATGAACGTGATGTCACAGTCAGCTGACGTCTCCATGGTTACGGCCACTGAGTGACAAACAGTGACAGTTAAACATGGAGATTAGCAGCGTTAGTTTGGATCACAGACTTTAATAGAGTCTAAACTGTAAAACTAAATTTTTAAAAAAAGGTGAAGAGCTGTTGTGTGATTGACTGAACCAACACATTTGAAAAGCAGTCAGATATATTTTATATTTTTACAGATATCTGCCAAAGAACAGAGAAGTAAATGTATCACTGCATTAGAAGAAACAACTGTAATCCAGGTTCACATTTAGTGTCAGTTAATATTAATTTATGTTGTGTTTATTGATGAAGTCAAACCTTAAGTTACTTGTTAAGTTACGTTCTGGAGGCTGTCAGATAAGTTTGTGGATGTTGTTGTTTTGTCGTAGTTACATCCGACAGTAACTATTTCAGTTCCAACAATAAATAACAATAAAACATTAAACTGAATATTTGTGATCGCTCCTCGTCATCCTTTTAACGCTACAGTATTATATGGCTAATGTTACTTCTCAGTAAAGCTCTTAGCGTTAGCATCTTTTATTTAGCTACATTTATCAGAACTGAAATGAGCTAAAACTAACTGAAACTGAGGCTAATCCACTTTTTCAAATCCATACCAGTTCAATTGTCCTTAATTTGATCTGATAATCCACATTTTTCCTGGTTTCTCTGTATTTAATGATACATTTCACCATGTTTTTGCCCCTCAGGGGGCGTGGCCTCAGATGACGTCAGTGACGTCAATGATACCCTCTATACAGTGTTGGGAAAACTACTTCAAAAACGTATTGCATTATTTATTACTTGTTACTGTCACTTTCAAAATAATTAGTTACATTATAATACCATTACATTACTTTGGCATTACTTTTAAATTACTTTCACCAAAATAACTGGAAATATGTATTCTGTGTTCTTCACAGTTTGTAAACAGTGTGATGGTTTTTGAGGGGCGGGGCTTAGCTGGAGGCAAAAGATCTCAAACACTGTAGCCTGCAAACGCCGGTTAGCATATATTTGTTTTGGCAAGAATTGACGAGCGAAATGTTTATTTTAGAGAATAAACTAATACACTCACTCCCCGAGACCATGAGTGCTATTTTAAAAAGTTGACTCTGACTATATTCACCGACTCGACAATTTGACCAAAGGACACTGAGGGGACGAAGTCTGGTCTGTCTTTATCAAGTGAAGCCTCTGCAACAAAAATATTACAAGAAGTAAGTGGAACCACTGTGGAGGGGAACGTAGTAAATGCAACTTAAGCTTGGACACCACTGAAACATACAGCTAATGTTGAGTTAGCTAGCGGTTAGCATTAGCATTGATCTGTAACAAGAATCCTCCAAATAATGATTAACTTAACGTAATTTCAGTCACGATTACATTACATACTAATCTTATCTGATATGAAGTGTGGCTGTAGTTGTTGACTGTCTCACTTCAATCTTCTTTAAATGGCCAAAGTTGTCTAATGGCTAATGTTGTGACATCATAGTGACGTAGGCCATGAAAGGGTCTATAGATCTTATTGCATTCAGTGTAGCCCATCACAATGACGTCACATCTTATTTTTATCGCGCCAAATAAGTAAAATAAAACTTTTCAGGGTTAAAAAAGGACACTTGAAAAAATACATGACAGAAACCAGCCTTGAACTATAATTTATTTGATGTGTATTTTTGCCTCCATCCACTAACATTAAGGGGGGCGGGGCTTATATGACCTATATAACTAACAGCCGACCACCAGGGGGAGCAGCTTCGCATGCTTTGGTGTCACTTTTAGAAGAGCTGTTATGGGCAACTTCCATTAATCGTGGTTTAATTCAGATAAGTTGAAACCAACGTGAGGAAATAGTGTGAAGTAAATTCTTATTGTTTGTTCTCACGCTGCTTGATCAACTGGAGAAATCAAATTTTTTGTTTTTTGTTGTTGTTTTGGCATCATTTTACACACAAGCAGCCTTTTAAAAGTGTTGTAATCACTGAGGGTTTGATTTACATTTTTATTTTTAGTAATTCTCACAATATCAGATAGGTTTGTCTAATTTCATGAGTGGTCGAAACATTTTGATCCTTTTAATTTGATCAAAGTCACTTAGAGCTCAGTTAATTCATCTCATTAATTTCTGGTGACATAACATCGGATAAAAATATGGAGTTAAAAAAAAAATGTTCACAGCTATGCTCTCTCACACTTTCAGAGAAATAAATAGATTTTCCGATAAATATTTTTAACACGAAGCGGCGTTAGCTCGCAACGTGACCTTTGTCTGATAGAATCCAGAACACCTGTGAACGCTGGGGGCTATTATGGTTTTATTTTATTTTTTTATTTTTTTTGAGCATGCAAAGCTGTATTGTTTAGGATAAAATGCAGAAAAAAATACAAAGCGTCCGGCTAATTTTTTTTTTTTTTTTTTTTTAGCTGGAATGATTAGAAACGTCCTCGAGTGGATGGAGAAAGAGTGGAAGCAGGAGAGTTAAAGTCTATTAGTCAACGTGTAATCAGCACAAACAGCTGACTGATGGGATTGGAGAGGGTGGGGGGGTGTTGGGAGGGGGTGAGGGGGGTGGAGGGGGGACGTCGGGAGGGGGTGGGGTTTGTGGGGGGGGGGGGCATCGGGAGGGGTTGGACGAAGCAAAAAAAAAAAAAAAAAAATGTAAACGGGAGGTTTGCTCTGTATCTGGCCTCCACATCCCCCCTCGTGGAGGAGGAAAGTGGCGTGAGGGAGGGGGGAGGGAGGGGGGAGGAAAAGCAAGAAATCGCAGGTAACAACAATCCTCTGTCGTCCTTGTTGATGTGTGTGTGTGAGCAGTATCTCAGGCCCCATACTCCACTGACAGCAGGAGATAAACATAGGCCTGTGCTACTGACCACATGATTTATCAACATGAATTTCACCCCCATCCGATATCTACTCCCCCCCCCACTCTCTTTCTTTCTCGAACACACACACACACACACACACACACACACACACACTCATACACACAGGTCCACTCATTAACTGTCAAAACGCACTAATGAGAAATAAAGAGATTGTCTGAGAATATTGGAGGGAGGTGAGGAGCAGCACAAAAACAAAGAAATTAAACATTCAGTACGTTTACATACATGCAATTCGAATTATTGCCTTAACCTCCCTGAGACCCTCCGTCCTCATATGGGGACATTGAGTTTTAGGTTTTATTGCAGCTTGTTCTACTTCATTTAAACCCCTTGTCCTCGTTAGTGGACACTTAAGTCTGCCATCTAGTGGAAGTAAAGGGTAAAAAGACGAGCACAGGACAAAAGTGGACAAAGAACAAAAGCCCATCAAAGTCGACGGTTAAAACTTACTTATTTATTCCTTCGTAATGTTTCTAGTTTGATGTGACCCACATTTAACAAATCTTTATCAATAGCAACGAGTTACAACCTCGCAAATTAGCAAGTACTCGTTTGGGGACGTCGGGACTCCATTATTCGCAATTCTGGTTTTGCTAAGTCATGTTCAGGTATTAAAATAAATAGTTTTATATTTTGTCACACATCGGTGACTTTATTATAATATAAATAATGAAATAAATACCAGTGTCCACATATGAGGACATTGTTTTTTGTTTTTTTTTTCGAAAACTACTACTTCCTGTTCAAAGATGATTTTTAGTTTTTATACTTCTTAGTTCCTACTGATCCCAAAATACCTTGGACAAATTGTAAATGCACATAAAATAAAAGCTTGGGTTTCAGAGGGTTAATCCGACTTTAACTGGACAACTTAAGTGCATGTAAACATGTTACTACGACTAAAATCAGTCGCTCCCTTTATCCAACGAAGACGCCCAGATAATTTTCTCCGTCATGTATACACATTAATACGACTTTAACTAGACAATCCCAGAACAAAAACATCCAAGAAAGCCGGAGCATCAGGGAGCATCCGGCGCTTCTAGATGACGTCACGTAGTTGTTGACTTTGCGTTTTATAATTGGTTGGACAACAGGAAGAAGCGGAAAAGAGGTTAGCAGTTTTAGTGGTTGTTATCAAAGCTGAGCAGCTTCTCAGTTCTGTTTTGTCCTTTTATTCTTTGGATAAATTGATAAAAGCTGTATTTTTATTTGATCTCTATCAAGATAAAACTTTTTTGCACCTACTGTACAAATTACTGGATTAAGTGAATTATTTTGTCATTTGATTACTTTTTTACACGAATAACGTGCTGTCTTCGTATTTTTTGTTTTGTGGAAAATTAAAAATTATAAATAAATAACAAAATTTAATTGAGCCGTCTCTTCCAAACACAGCCCAAGCAAAACGTAGCAGAACATATAGCAGTTTTTTTAAAATATATATATATATATATATATATATATTTTATGTGCAGTAAGACAAATAAACTGAAAATATTCTTTTTTTAAGATATATATTTTTCATTTGATTTTTTTTATGCGCAATAATACAAATAAGCCAAACATATAGTTGACGTCATCTAGAAGCACTGGATACTCACCCGAGCAGATCTGGTTCTTACACCGGCAGAAGAACCACCTGAGGGATAGCGCCATCTTATCTGCAACATAAGTAGCGCGAACATTACGTACAAGATTAAAACTATTATCCACCTGGTTTTTGTTTGAAATGCCGGTCTGACTCCAGTTGTTTATTATAGATGTGTTAGATTAGGGGGCCGTGTCAACCCTCTGAAAAGACACATATCGCCACCTAGTGTGGAGGAGGAGAATTTTCTCCATTGCATGTAAACTGGGCATTCAGAAAGTCGAATTTCGAGCATCAATCAATCTGTAACGGTTGTAAAAAAAACCTAAAGATCTGCATTATAACGACTGCAGAGAAAAATCCACTTTGTGCCATTACATGCACATGAATGTCTCACACACACACACACACTTCGCAATTAGACTGTTCCCTCTGCTTTGGTTTTTGTGCGAGGGGGCTCTGGTGTTGAAATGGGTGTTAACACCTTGTCTTCCTGCATCCCCGTTCCTTCCTCCCTTCCCTCCTTCCCTTTATTCCGTTCGTGCTACACCCCCTCGGCTCTGCAGCCTCCCCACTCGGAGCAAAAGATTTGGGCAAAAAAAAAAAAAAAAAAGAAATACTAAAAAAATAAAAAAAAAGGTGCCAGACGCTCCGAAGGCAGACCAGGGACTCACTCTGCTGGAGATGGAGATGGAAAGGAAGGAAGAAATAATGATGTAAGGAGGGCTGGAGCTGTGTGTGTGTTTGTGTGTGTGTGTGTGTGTGTGTTTGTGTGTGTGTGTGTGTAGGAGTGGTCGTCCATGTGTCTCCTACCAACAAGTGTTAGCTTGTTTACTGACTGTTTGGACCGTGTTGATTGTCCCCCTCTAACCTCTCCTCGCTTGATGAGTTTGACTTCGCCGAGGTGCTAACTAGAACCCAAATGCTCCGGTGCAGATAGAAACTCCTCCTCCTCCTCCTCCTCCACGCACTACTGAACGTCTGCAGGAGGCCACCAACCAATCTGAAATACAGATTTGTACCATAAGAAAAAATAATTCTTCCCATTTCCAGACTTTATTTCTGATTTTACATTCGTGATTTTATTATTTCCGTTCTTTCCGTTCTCTCATTATTCCAGTCGTCGCTGCAGCCTCATCACGTGCATTCACCTTTAAATCGAGCTGTTCTGGGCGGTTTTGAATTTTATTTCGCAGGTTTTTCATGCACATTTTTCTGGTGCATTTACTGCAGATAGCGTAGCCTGTTCTGGAAAGGACGTTTATGGAGCTGCCTCTTTCTGCAGAGCAGAGAAGCGCATATTCATCGTATATTTTGGGCACGATTTCCTCTGTGTGTGTGTTTTTGTTTTTGTTTTTTTTTTTTGTCTGGAAACCGTCGGTTGTATCTGGAGAGGACAGGTGTTCACAGGTGTGTGGCCTTGTTGCACTTAAGTACGGTGCCTCTAAACAGTATTGGCCCCCACCTGGATGTTTCCTCCTTTTGTTGCTTTTATGAATTGAATCATGGTCAACAGAATTCACGAACACACACAAAAAAATAAAATAAATAAAGAGAAAACTGTAGTCAGAGGGTGAAAACACATTTCTAGAACGTGATGTGAAATTAGGGACTGCATGAGTACTCACTCCTTTAAGTCGGTGTTTACGAGATGCATGTTGGGCTGCGTTCACAGTAGGGCTGTCACACTATTAACAAAAATGTAAATAACAACGTAAAAATCCAGGAAATGCATCTTTAACTTTATTTATGTAGTTTTCTCTCTTTTGGGAGATGAATTACGTTGAAAATAATAGTAGAATGGAATAAAACTGGCTGTAAGTACCACAACTACTGACTCGATTCTTGTTCACAACATCCCTCACTATTACTGTACAATATTACACATTAATGTTATTAGTGTACAATACTTCAAGTCATTTTACTGCATGATTTTGAGGAAAAATAGGCATCCTGACAGTTCAATTCCTCATTTTTATAAAACCCTTCCCTTCATAGGTTTGTTCAAATATTGGCTCGATTCTTGTTCACAGTGCCCCCAGTACCGTAACTACAGAAGTAGACGTGCAAGAAAAACTGGGTTAGTGGTTTGTTAGAGCAAAGAGCAAAAAATTTCAGCCACGTTCATCAAAAATTACAGCAAATTTTTACTGCACTTGTACATCGTCCTTCTTTCTTCTCCATGCAAAAAAAAAAAAAATGCTCCACCTTTGTCGGGTTTGTGCTTGGATCAGGCATAAAAAGCAGTTTCTGAGTCTGGGCTTGGACTCGGCCACTTCACAACATTCACCCTGTCGTCTTTAAACCAAGTCTGTGAGGCGATCACTCTGTCGTGGTTCGCTTGCTAAGTGCCTATGCAGGATTTCCCCTATATTTCCTTCTATATGTCCAGGCTCCTGCTGCAGAGATGCATCCCCAACAGCATGATGCTGCCACCGCCATGCTCTGTCTGTTCTCACCTGGATTCTCACATAAAATACACGATAAACCAAGTCACGGTGCAGAGGCCGACACCCTGACGCCACAGACTGACGTGCACCTCCTCATTGGTCGGCTCGGTAGTAGCATGTTTCCTGTTTAGTGTTTCCGGCTGGTTAAGGCTAAGGTTAACTGAGGAGGTTCAAAGACACTGGCGTTGTTAGGCCTGTTTTGGGGGCTGAATATGAGCTTAAATAAATAATTATATATGATAACATGAATAATATGATCATAAATTTGTCCATTTCCCTTCATATCACAGTGTCAGGTAGAGCGATGCCCCTCCACTGCGTCCTCATCCAATCCACTCCACTTATTAATATTAATTGAATTCAAGTAATTAAGTCGTATTTTTTTACGGGGCTTGAAATTGCAACCATTTTAGTCACGTCTATAATCTGTGCGACTTCAAAACATTTGAGAGCAAACAATTATTGTGATGTGAGCGACAGTCCTGCCTCTATGTTGATCAGGTATTAACAGTTACTATTGTGTTTAAAAAAAATAATAATAACAATAAATAAACTGTCTTTTGTGAAACCTCCCCTGTCCTTAAAACCTAGAGACGCCCCTGGTCGAAGATACAAATATTTCTGGAAGTGAAGCAGAAAGAAAGTAGAAGTTGTTGTTGACTGAGACACAAGTATAAACTCGTAGTTTATGTACGTCTAGTACTTTAAATGAGCCTTTAGATGACAGATGTGTCTGCACACGTCACCAGTCGGATGTGCGATTATTTTGTCACTGATATTGACAATTATGTTAAAAAAAAGAAGAAGAAAAGTCCAGTCGCTCTATTTTTGGAGCCTTTCTGCAAACACTGCGTATTGATCAGGGCTGTTTTTAACAGACTGCTGTGAGGTCCATTAACCTGTGGTGATGACAAAGCATTAAGAGACTAATGTGTCCCCCGGGGACTGCAGGGGCCGAAGAAGGATGAGTGGGACGATTTAAAGTTCAGTCCAAAGCTGAAGCTGTTCGAAAGACGCCTCAGACCTGATCATGTGATTCCTGTGACTGTTTTTATTGTGATGTATTTCATCATTTATATGATGACACTCACTTCACCACTTTCAGCCTTAAAGCAGCATTTTTCCGTCTGGTGTGGAGACACCGTGATGCTGCACTAGTCATAACAGGCCAGTCTGACCCAGTTGTGAATTATCGGGTCGAGACGAGCTCCGTGTTGGTCTGAGAGTCGCCTCATTCGTTCACACTGAACGACCTCATTAACCCAAACGGGTCAGAGACGGATTCATCCAGAAACCAGGTTTATTATAAGCAGCTGAGAACACGTTCTGAGATAAAAGTCAAGTTCTGAACATTTATCCAAAACTACAATCCGTTACTAATCTACAACAGAGTGCACAGGACCGATCAGCCACAACATTATGACCACTGATGGGAGAAATAAATAAACCACTTTGAGACAATTCAATGTTCTGCTGGGAAACTTTTGGACTTGGCATTAATTCGTTAGACATGTAGCATCCACCTAGACCAGACCAGATCAGACCAGTTACCTACCCCCCCACCCCATAGCAATAATAATAATAATAATAATAATAATAATAATAATAATAATAATCCCCAGCAGGACTCAGCCAAAAAAATACTACAATACGAGGTGTGTTTTTAACATCATCGTGTCAGTGATTATGTTGTTGCTGCTGTGATATTAAATAAAATAAAAAAAACTATTTTAAAAGAAAAGTAAATAAGTTGTTAAGGTTTGTGTGGAGCCTCTCGCCGACGGTGCAGGATGAGGGATGCGTCGTCGTTTACTGTTAATTTGATTGTTGTCCTTTCTCAGATCCATTCTGCGCCGGCGGCGAGTGTCGGGCTGATACGACGATGTAACTGTCCCCCCTCCCACCTCCACCCCCCCCCTCCCTCCTCCCTGTCATCCGTTCACTTTTCTTATTTCATGCTCAGCCGGGAAGCCGTGTTTGTTTCTCTGTGACTGCCACGTATCTGGCGTTCAATCAAAACGTCTGCAGGACCGAAAACTGCTCGTCTTTAAATGACTTTGTCCCGTGTTCACGTTGATTGTTTTTTTGTTTTGGGGGGGGCGACATATTGAAAGTGGTCCGCCGACTCCTCCTCGTCGGCTTCTTTGTGCTCCCCATCTTTAGTCCTTTTATTTTCTTCTTCTTCTTCTTCTTCTCCCTTTCCATCCTCCCCTGTTCTATTCTCCTCCACAGATTCCCTCCCTCCATAATTACCACTTATTAATTTTAAATGAGAGCCCTAACACGTTTGCATGGTTTTAATACAGCCTGGTTAATATGAGAGGTAATTTATGGGCTGTGGGTGGGATGGAGGGATGACGGAATGAGAGTCGTCCATCACGGGGAATCATTACGGACCCGGGCGCTCGCTATCGGGGGAAGGACGGCGCACAGGTGAGTGTCAGGTAACCGAGGGCTGGAGGTATATTAGGATATTTAAAGAAAAAAAAAAAAAAAAATGTGGTTGGTAGTTTGAGGAGAAAATCCGTATTCCTCCATATATTTTCCTCCTGCACTTTTTCCTTTCCTTCCGCCTCTCCTCTGATTTCCTTTCTTCTCCTCTCCACTCCTGTCTTTGTATTGCATGCCCCATTTCAGAGGCTTTTCAGGGGCTGAAGTGGCGCTCGGCTGTACTGAAGTGTCTGCACTGCTGTGCCTGAGCCTGCAATTCACCGACGACTCACTGTATGTGTGTGTGTGTGTGTGTGTGTGTGTGTGTGTGTGTGTGTGTGTGTGTGTGTGTGTGTGTGTGCCCGAGCCTGCAATTCACCAATTTCACCGCTAATTAGCCCACAAAGGCGACCGGCAGGGAGGAGCAGAGGAGGGAGGAGGGAGGAGGGAGGAGAGGGTGGAGAGAGGGGTGGCATACGTGGGAGGTCCAGGCCTGAAGGGGGGAGGATGTGGGAGAGGGGGGAGGGGGGTGCTGGCACAGCTGAGACACATGGCACGGGACCAGACAGACGTCTTTGTGTGTTTGTGTGTGTGTGTGTGTGTGTCTGCAGCAGTGTGTCGGAGCATGCGTCCCGCCGTCGGCCCTGGCCGTGGCCGGTGTTTGGTTGCAGCTGTAGTTCAGCGAGTCTTAACTCCCGAGGCTGGTTCCCAGCATGCCCCGGGAGTCCCACTACGCCCACTGGCATCCACTGCGCTGGTCCTCTGCCATCGCTGCCAGAGACACACACACACACAGAGAGATTCACATCCCTCTTGCCAATTGTTTTACTACGTATCAGACGGGGGCCTTTCCAGGGAGGGAGGCGGGAGGCGGGAGGCCTGGACGCCGGCCCACGGCCGCTATGGAGCCCGTCCAGTGTTTTTATTTTTACGCCATTTATTTATTTGTCTGTTTGTTTGCTTGTTTGTTTGTTTTATTGTGTCGCGTTTGTTCCGTGTATTTGCACACACAGACTTGGATGTGAAGATGGATCCAATATGTGTCTGTTTACATGTTTACTTATACTGTATGTGCACATTCATATATGTATACACACACACAGATATATACATAGGTATATAATAAAATAAATTCATTAATGTCGTGTAAATGCATGAACACATTAATGATAATGGAAAGAATAAATATCTAATTATAACATATGTTTGATTCTGCTGCAGAAGATGAAACGTTGACGAGCTGTTAGTTAATTCACTTAATACAGTAGATAGATAGATAGATAGATAGATAGATAGATAGATAGATAGATAGATAGATAGATAGATAGATAGATAGATAGAATCTATATTATTATTATTATTATTATCATCATTATTATTATTATCATTTTGAATTCAATATTTCCAATATATATGTTGGCTTCATATTAATGTAAATTTAAACAAATTTAAATTTGTGGGAGAAAATTTAAAAAAAAATAGATATAAAAAATGTCTAATCAACCAAAGATTTTGTGACTCCGCCCCCCTGCAGTACCACCACGGACCCACTAGGGGCACTGGAACGAGTCTGATCTGGACCTGGGTGGCTGTATATTCCTAACTACACTTGGTTAATAAACCAACTTTGCTTGCACATATTAAATGACATAAATTAATAATCAAAAGCTGCTGCTGGGGTCTGTGTGTGTGATGCATATATATGATTGAGGGTCCTGGAACTTGTCCCAGCCGTCATTGGGGTTAGAGGCGGGGTTTCACCCTTACACAGGTCTATCACAGGACTAACACAAAGACACAAACAATGCTTCACACCCACGGGCCAGTTTAGAAATCACCAATTAACCCAACGAGCTCGTCTTTGGACTGTGGGAGGAAACCGGGGGCATCTGGAGAGAACAGGCCAACGCAGAAAACAGAAAAGGCCCCAGCTGGAGCGTCAGCACCAACCACGACACAATTAATCTGATTACTAGTGTAAGACCTGTACATCAAGGAAAACCGAGCAGCGAGCTGAATGGTTCTAAAGGGTTCTAAACAATTAATAAATAAACACTTTAACCACATTATTCAAACCACTCAGTTTGGAGGTCAAGCTGAAAGTGAGTTTTCCATTATGCATGAAAATACTTCGCATACAACTATAGGAATTACAGAGTCAGAGCTTACTATCTGAAGTCCTGGTCAGTTCTGTCCATCTGTTGACTTCTTTTTTTTACCATCTGTGATTATATCGGCCCAGGTTCTGGGGGGGGCCCCAGGCAAAGATGTACTAGCAAAATCTGACATATTAGGTAGATAGAAGGAGGCCTTTAGGGAGGGATGTGGAGTCTTGTCAAAGCACTGTAGGGCTGTTTGAGGGTGTCGTAGGTTTGAGGGGGTTTATGGTTGTCATTGCAAAATGTGCCAAAAGGCAGCAATTTGGAGGGGGGGCGGGGGGGCCTTTCTCTGGTGGCCCTAAGAAATCCAAAGCTACAACAATGAGTCAAACAACTTGTCTAAATTTAGATACTTGTCAACAACAGCTGGAAAAGGAGGAAAGTTTATGGTATAGACTGTAAAAGAAGTGGACACAATGACAGCTCCTCTAAAATTAAATCCAATGCCTGTTGAGCTCCCCCTGGTGGCTGATTGGCATAAGCTCCGACTAAAATATTACGGTTCACGTTAAATACACATGGACTACAGGTAAAACAAATGGAAAGTAAATTTCAGTGAGTCTAACGTATGTACAGGTCATCAATATCTGCTCAGGCTGTGGATCCAAACTCGCAAGATGGCGCCACTTAGCATCAAATTAGGAGGAAGTTAGGATGTCGCATTTTTCTACAGGCTATGGTGGAGACTACAACTATGGAAGCCCTAAGCAGCCATGAATTCATACATATTTCCTCCGTTTTCATGTGATACCGAATTAATTTCCTCTGTTTTCTAGAAATCTTGAGTTATTTATCTTGAAAAAACAAAGATCTCCAGAAACTCAATTGTTAAGTAGCAAACATTGTACAAAAGAACAAAACAAACACAATGCTATTATCATTGTTAATATTACAGTAGTATTTTTAAGGGCATCCATCAGTCAGCACGGCAGATCACATATGACAGAACTCTCTCAAATTAAATACATCAAGGTTCTCAAGAAAAAAAGATGAAATTAACTCGTAATCACGGGAACACGGAAAAAATAATATGTGAACACATGGTCGCTTAGGGCTTCCGTACAAAACAGACGTAAAAGTCAATGTTGAAAGAAATTATTTGACATTTTCAGAGATGGTTTCACAATTTTAGGGCGTTAACATAAGTGTTTTTGTTCTAGTTTCACTTGGACACACAATGACACTTTAAAAACAGGATGTGACTTCATGATGATTGGCAGTTGCCATGACAACCGCTCTGTAAAGTGGTCCCATGGGTGAAAGTAGGAAAAAATAACAACGAATCAAACCCAAACACCGATGATTCGGTGAGAAGAAGTGTGGGCGGGTCAATCGTTATCTAACAAACATTAAAGCAAACAAAACTTTTGAGAAAACAAAACTTTTCCCGAGGCAACGAGATAATTAACTCGTTATCTAAAAAAAAAAAAAAAAAAAAAAAAAAAACGGAGCACATTTTCCCGAGATAATGAGATAATTAACTTGAGATTTCGAGAAAACAGAGGAAATTAACTTGTTACCGTGAGAAAACGGAAGAATAAATATGTGAACGCATGGCCGCTTAGGGCTTCCGTACAAAAACAGAGGAATCATTTAAAAAAAATAATAATACATACTTTAGGGCGTTAACATAAGTTTTGTTTTAGTTTCATTTTAGTTATTGGACGCACAATGACATCACGATGATTGGCAGTTGCCAATGACAACCGCATCACGAGTGGCTCTTTGCAAAGTACTAAATGTCAAAATTGAAAACGTTTCGAAAAGCTTAGTAAAGAAAAAGAATATCTTGTGCAAACAGATAAAAGAAAAACATACAAAAGAAAAAAGAAAAAATAAAGCCCACCGCCGAAGATCGATCAATAGATCGATGGATAAAATGAAGTCTGCTGACCGACAGGACTGTTCAGATGCACATTTAGTGCGGGTGAAGCCGAGAGGGGTCGGTGTGACTGATGGCTTCCTCGCCCTGCCTCTTCTCCCCGCTCGCCACTGATGGATTAAAGCTCTGGACAAGGCTTCAGCCCTATTGATCCCACCTGCCACGGCTGCTCACATCAGCTGGTGTGAGGGAAGGAGGGGGGGGGGGGGATGTGGATAAGATGGGGCACGGCGAGTTAGTCGGGAGGGGTTAAGGATGTTTTCCCACCCACCACCTAGTCCCACCTGTTTAGGTAAACTCTGATTACTTGGCGTGTTTTGGCAGCGGTGAACTGCACAACTGTGATAAAAAATCTGAAAAATCAGCTGGTGGAGAAAAAAAAAAAAAAGAAGAAGGAGAAACTGACGCTACTCACAATGTTTGCAGAGAGAGTGGGTGGAAGTGTTTGGCTAATTAAATGAGTAAACCCGTTTCTAGGCTAAATGAAAAACATCTTGTTCGCTGGTGTTTTAAACAAGTCGAGGAGGAGTAAATTTAAACTTAATGAGACTACTTATCAGCATGATTATCACTTTGTTTTAATGTTAATGAAGACGCTGCTCCAAATAAAGACTCACAAACAAGAGTGAGAGACTGCTGCCACCAGGCTTTGAGCTCAGTGCAAACTCATTGTGTTAGCATGCTAAGGTGCTAATATTCGTTCATTAGCTGTGGAACCCCGGCTGAGGCTGATGGCAAAGTCATTAGTGTTGCAGGTATTTGGTGATCAGGATGAGATTTGGACGAATTTATCCGTTTTCAATTTTTGGAAAAGTAGGAAAAGAATAACAGGACAAACGTTGATGAGTCTAAAAGAAGCGTGGACGGGTCAGCGATGGCCGTATCCCCGGGATACCAGTTTGACCAATGGGAGGATGTTGGACGTTTTAACAGGACGACGGTGCAACTTTTAAACCATCAATGTTCTGCTGGGAAACTTTTGGACCTGGAATTAATTCATGTGGATGTTTCTTAGACATGTAGATGTAGCCCCCACCTAGACCAGACCAGACACCCCCACCCCATAGCAATGACATCCAAAAGTTTTAGAGACATTTTTTCTCAAAACCACAAGTCTTAACCTACTTGTGGTGCAAGAAGACAAGACAAGGGGGTCACCAGTGTTACTAGGACGAACTGTGCGTTCCATTTACCTCGGAGGGCGGAAGTCGGCGCTGGGAATGATGTCACGCCTGAGTTATCGGCGTTCTAGTTACAGAAGTCGGAAAACTAGATGTGTCCATGGAAGCTCCTGACTTAATATAACTTGGTGTGTTCGATAACTACACAATTGTAAATGGAAGTCATGATTACACAGGATGAGATGTGCCAAGATCTGAGGCAAAACGCATTTATTAGTCCAGTACAACTGAAAAAACGAACAGCAGGCTAGCAGTCAGCTACCACTAGCAACCAAAAAGAAGACACCCGCTAACTAGCCTAGCCAAAAGCAGTAAGTAAGAAGTGATGGGATGTGCGACTACATGTCAACCAACACATCTCCCCTCTGCAAAACACAATTAGAAACCCAGTCCAACTGAAAGACAATAAAAACAAACACCGATCAGCGTGCTAGCCCTCAGCTACCAGCTAGCAACCAACAGGGAGACATTAGCTAACTAGCCTAGCCAACAGCAATCATTGGGGTTTTCAAGTGGGCACCTCCCTTCACAGATGTTTTGTTAAGTTAGGCCCATGACAGAGAGATTAGCTTAACTACTCGGCTAGCCTTACCTTTAGCATGCTCCTCAGCCAGGATGTTTCCTCCTTAGCCACAGCCACCCACTTGCTCACTCTGCTGCCAGGGACATGTTGTTTACTGCGACCCTCTGTTCTCTCCTGCGAATACCCAGCATCTACTAGACCACACAAGGCAGAAATTTATAAAAATATTCAAAGGTTTTAAGTATTTTAAACATTTAAACAGGTGTTTGGATCTGTTTTGGTTTTAGCAGGCTATTGCTTTTAGCCGTTGTTAGCGCCACATGGGCTGGTAGTTTCTATATAACACATGAAAACCAGCCAGTTTAATGCAACAAAAACTAATCAAAAGCGATAATAAACGTAATATTACACGTTTGCACATGGGGCGGCCATTTTGGATTCTACAACTTTCAGAGCAGAAAATCCGACTTCGGGGGGCGTTCCAGTAAATTCCGACGTCTTAGTACGAATGGAACGCACCAATAATCCTCTGGAGGCCAAGGACTGAACTAAAGACATCACCTTTCAGAGAGACGTTGTTAGAGTCCAGGTAAACTGGAAAATGTCTCGAGTCAAAGACGGCTCATTTTCCCTTTTTTTTTTTTTTTTGGGCACACTTAAAAGATACCCGTGTTTTTTTTTTTTTTTTCGTGAGCCCCCGGGGGCCGCGTTTGTCGCTGCGGATTCAGCAATCGAGACTCATTTCACGTGGCGGGACTATCACCGTCCTCCACGCCGCCCTTATCTAACTAACTGATAAATAACACAGTCTGTCACAATGATAACAAGGTCAACTCAATAGGCTGACCAACAGCAATGTTTTCCCCCCGAAGCGTCGAGCAGTCACATCTGATGCCTGCGCTGACCTCCATGCTAATGAACAAAACACAGGGACGGAGGGAGAAGGAGAACAAATGAATATGAATGAAAGGCAAATCTATCAGAAACACGCCTCCTTTAAATAACCCCCTCCCTCGCTCCCCTCCCCTCCTCCACTCCGCTCCTCGCCTCCCCCCCCCCCGTCCCCTCCACCCCGTTATATTTTATTCTCCGGCGCGTGGTGAATTTAATAAATATATGCAAATGTGTGCTGTGGAACATGACGAGTGTAAATCAGGCGAGGATGTTCTTTGAGCGCTGCCGAGATTGAGGCTGAGAGCTGACCCTGGGTTAATCATTTTTCACTTCCCTATCGCATTCAGTTTCTGCTGCCTCCGTGCATGCGTGTGTCCATGTGTGTGCCACAATGCAGCATGTGCGATTGTGTGTGTATGTGTGTGTGTGTGTGTGTGTGTGTGTGTGTGTGTGTGTGTGTGTGCGCTGCTGCAGGCAATACACAATGCATTATAAACTTTGTACACATGATTGGGATAATATTTACTTTCAAATTTATGCAAAATGAGACATCAGTACTTTTTTTTTTTTTTTTTTTTTCCAATTTGAATATTTCACACTTTTTGTGTAAATGTGCACGTTTTGCTGCAGCGATCCAAAGGCCAGGAGATGTAACAGTATCCCAAAAAGATCTCACCTCCAACCAGGTAGATCCAGAAATCCACTTTGCACACGCCTCCTGATTATTTTAAAGCCTTTTGTTTTTTGTCCTGTTTTTTTTTTTTGTTCCCCCCGCTAGTTGGTTAATTGCGTAGTAAACAGCACAATGCTAACACGCTATCAGCGATCTAAATGGACCAGGTGTGCAGTGATGGCTGCCTCCTGGACTGGCGCATAATTACTTGTCTTACAATGCTCACGGTGTTCACACATCACTTCCCGGTTTGACAATGCGGCGTGTTGAGATGTGTTTCACGCCGCTGGTCGCTCCAACTGTACATGTAGATTAGCGGGCTACGTTAAAAGTGTCAGCACTGAGCCAGCAGCAGACGTTCGTCTTTCACAACAAAGGCTGAAACAAAAGGCGGCCGGACTCGGGTTCCTCACCAGATTGACTTGTTCAGTTCTTAATGAAGACCTGAAGGATGGAGGGAAACGGGGTTTTATTGATGGGAGTCACATTTAAGCTTTGTTACGGACACACAATGACCCGGATGGTCGAGAACTTTTCGTTTTCTTTCTGCATGTAGCCACGTTGTGCAGGAACCGGTGTAGCAGCTGCACGGATGTGAAGTTTTCGGGAGATTAATTTAACAATGGCCCTGTTTCCACATTGTTGTCATGTGAATTTTGCAGCAACCGCACAAAATGGTGCAAGGTGTCTACAATAAAATAAGAACTAATTTAAAAAAAGAAAAAGATTTTGTGGATTCTTGGCCTTTTTTCTCATGTGATACATAAACGGAAACACAGATGGAGTAATTACACATCCTCAAACTTCCATATTGTCAAATTTTTGTGATAAACGTGTTTATCGCAAGTCTTTGTTTATGTCGCTTTAGCATAAGTTTGGAGTTCTTTCAACCAGTCCAGGGTATAATTGGCTTGTTTAGCTTCATCCTTTTCAGTTTGACCCTCACCTGTGTCATTTTACAGTTATTTTCTTTCCATTTTGACAAAATGTATTAACACATTGGACCTAAAACTAAACTAAAACCATAAAATCTGAGTAGGAAGAAGTTCAATTTTTCTCTTGTTTTTTCTCAACATGTTTAACGAACCATTTTTTAAACTGAAGTGTGAATTCCAAAAGCTTGTGACCAGATTTAGGAAACAAAAAAGCCAATTATAACTATTTCCAACCATTTACAAAAGCATCAGGTGTCACAATAAATAATAACATCTACAAATATCTAATCAACTTATATCTGAAAGCCCCAAATCTCTGACTTCTTTCTCTTTGGCTGCAGTCGCTCCATAAACTGAATATAGCGTCACTCCCACAACTTTTCCCTCTTCCTTAGTAACCATTGACACATATGCTAAGCTAAGCTAAGATAAATTTATAAAAATACTTTGTAAATATGCCGGATCGTAGCCGCTGAGAGCCGCTAACTTGTGTCAGCACATAATTTCCTGGTTGGTTGATGGGATGCATTTTTCCACCAATAGGAAAGGAGGAGTCATGTTTAGTTTTTTGTTTGTTTTTTCCAGCGTTTCGAGCATTTGAAGTCAGATAGCGATCTCCGTTTTCCTTTTCACCATTTTTTCCCATACACCAGATGTGCACCAACATGACGGCAACATTCAGGAAAAAGTGTGACGTAAATTATTTATAAGTCGAGTTTTACTTGTTCTGTCAACACCGTTTAAAAACTGGTCTTTAGGTTGAAGTTTGCACTTAAATACAAAAGTTCAAACAGAGCGGACTGATGGAAACTTCTTCTTCTTCACCAACAAAATATATTAATATCTGGCTTTATATCGGTCTGTTTGATTTGTTTGTTTTTCATTTAGTGTTATTACTGGTTTCTTTTTCATGTTAATGGACATAATGTAAATCTACATGTTTAGCATTTGTTTGTTTTTGCTTTTTAAAGTAAAAATCTAATAAGTCTGAAACCAAACTTGACCTGAAATCTTTCCACACTCAGAGTGTCCATCTTATATATATAAATATGTGTATATATAGCTATAAATGGAGACACCACCAGCGCTAATAGTTATGTTTTGAGGACTGTGAGCAGTAATCACCATGTTTACTTGTTTATTTATCATTAAACCGTTTCTGTTTTAACATCCAGGAGGTGAAGTAATTAACAGAAATTAGTAAAAAGGAAGTTCACTAATCATTAACTTGTAATGAAAAATATTCAGAGGAAGTCTATTATATATTTAATGTCATAAATCATAACAAATTAGCGGCTTTAAATGATAGAAAACACCTGTATCTGTGCTGCCCACTGTTTACTGCGTTTATCCTCTAATGAATTAACTACTAAAGAAATAATATCACAGATGATAAAACACAGGGAAACATCTCGCTGACGTACAGGTGTGCACACACATCTAAAAACTGTAAATAACAATACTGTCCAAACCAGTCTGCCACAACATTATGACCACTGTCAGGAGAAGTAAATAACATTTAAACCATCTTGTGACAATTTAATGTTCTGCTGGGAAACGTTTGGACCTGGTGGATGTTAGTTAGACATGTAGCCCCCACCTACACCAGACCACACCAGACCTGACACCCCCCACCCCATAGCTATGACACTCCTTGATGGCAGCAGGATGCAGCTTGACACAGACACACAAAAACAGGTTAGGAACAACTCAGAAAAAACACGAAGAACAGCCTCCGAATCCACTAGAAACTGAGCGTAGTGGGATTAGGAAGGTGGTCATAATGTTATGGCTGACTGGAATATGTATAAAGTGTTTCAGTCAGGTTGAAGAAGTATTATCATTCCATCATATTTGTTAAAAATCGTGTTTAACGGACTAATATTATTCAAGGAAAACGCACTTTCTTTAAAGAACCATGGTGTCGAATTTAGTGCCATCTAGTGGTGAGACTGCAAATAGGGGACAAGTAAATATCTCAGTTTTATTTCATTTATATGGATCTCCAATAGCTTTGGCTAAGAAGTCCATTATCTTTACACTGCAGTACTCAACTACCCAAAACCCACCACACACAACAACTTAAAAACACCTCACAACAATCTACAACACAAAAAAGAAAATGATACATATAGTACGTAAAGTACAAGTTAGCAGTAACACCAGAATGAAATCCTTAGCATAATTCATAAATGGTCAGATGGAGGTAGAAATGGAATAAACCCCTCTGGTTCTTCTTTTTCTCACCATTTATAGTCGAGTCTATTCAAGTAACCAGACTCTGAGTCCTTGTGTGTGTGTGTGTGTGTGTGTGTGTGTGTGTGTGTGGATACTTGACCAAATAAAGCCGATTCTGATTCTAATGCTGCTCTATTCTGGACGCACAAAGCACACACAGCACATCAGTCCATCTCCAAAGAAGAATCCCGCATCCTTTTCTCCTCCTCATTCATTTTGCGACTGCCTCTTAAACAGGAATCGTTTTTTTTTTTTTTCTGTTTGTGTTGTGTTGTGTTTTTTTTTTGTATGCTGCACACACTGTGTGAAACCCCTCGAGGCAGATTTTGTGATTTGCGCTGTTGGGTTATATAAATGAAAATGACTTGAGTCGACGACGTGGCTTTATGCTTTATGTGTCTTTGATAAACTCTGTGGCTGTGAATTCTTATTTTTGCGTAGACGTGACGGGACAGATTCTCCTCTTACTGAACATTACAGCTCTGGTCTCGTCTGACCCGCGATGAATGAGGCGGAGAAACGACGGCGGCAGAACCACGGCTTTAAAAACAGAAAGCACTGTCGCGATCAAAGACGTGTTTTTTTGTTCTAAATGAACTAATACAGTAGCAGGAGCTCTGCACAGCGACACATGGTTGCACAGCAGTAGGATCAAAGACTCAAAGAAATGAGCTTCAGATATTTTGTTCCTCTTTCTCTGGTCCTTCAACAAACTCAATAATGTTCCTTTATTAGGACGAACAACAGCGCTGTGGTTTCCCTTGACTTACACACATCATCCCATCCCACTGCCAGAAATACTCTACTACCGTGTATTTGTCTGCAGCTGAATATAATCAACCGGCGAACGCAGCAAAAGCTACGAATCCAGATGTTTAGGAGTCATTTTTGGATGAATAGGTGATATATATACGTGTGTGAAATGTAACTACGCGCCACTGTGATTGGTCCTCATGGTCGTAGCCAAGCAGCGACCTCCGGCTCATGCAGAACAACTGCAGTTCATCGAGTGGCCACTAGAGGCTCCAGAAGGGAGAAAATCCCCCATTGACCTCCATGTTAAAAAGCCCAACTTTACAGCATTATTAAACATGTTTACAGCCTGGTATAGAAAATAGTTTTAGAATCAAAAGTTTATTCATGACAACTGTAACGGGAGGTGATTTTCTTTCCGACTCATTAGTTTATTTTTTATTAAGGTTTAACATTGTTAATGGCGGAGTGATGTCACAGTGGGTTTGTCCATAGTAGATTCAGTCAGTGGCAGCAGCTTGTCCCTGCATTTTTCAGATCGATTGTTTTGGATCAATAAAGAATCAGTGAATCGGTCGTGGTTCTTGAACGTGAAGGAGGAAGTGGAAAAAAAATATCGATACGTCTGATACCAGCTCTAAAATCGATTCTCAAATCAAAGCATCGATACTAATACGAGGCATTTATTATGAGGACAGGGTCACAATTAAGATGCAAGTTTTTATTTTATAGTGAAACAATCATTTATATTAATGGTCTTATTATTTTATTTCCCTTTTTTTTGTGTTTGAAACAACATTTTCACATATTTTGTATGATTGTTTCTCTGTTTGGTTTCTCTGCCACAAACTCAATATACTTCAGAGTTTAAAATAAATAAATAAATAACTGACTCTGATGTCTTGTATTCTTTATGAAGCTATGATTTGAAATACTCTAGTTTTTTTTTTTTAGGTTTACCAGACACATTAGGTTGTATTTACACAAAGTATCGGATCGGTATCGCCGATACCAGCCTGAATTTTACTCAGTATCAGATCAAAAAAGGATATCGGTGGTATCGAACATCATTAGTGTTTGCATGGTGTTGTTAAAGAGTGAACCAGACGTAGGCTCTGTACGTAAGTTACGTAAGTTACGTAGGTTACTGCGTCTATGGAGCAGTAAATTTTGGTTAAACATTAACACTTGATATTTATTTGCCAAATTCCTTTTAGTTGAGGGCGTCACATAAAGTCCAGTTTGATCTCAAGGGGCTCAGACCAGTTTCATAAAAACCTTTCAATAAATAAATAAATAAATAAATAAATGAAGACAAATCCAAATGTTTCCCTTTGCTTTTGTGCAAAACATTTTATGAACAGTTTGAAATTTCCAGTGCAGCTTCTGCACGTCTGCTGTTTAGTTCCAGGCCTCAAACTGGGATCAAATCAGTTTTATTGGAAAAATAGCAGTTAGCGTCTTCATTCACGAAGTCTTCATAAACAGGTAATTGGTTATATTACAGAACGCAGCATAAAAGAATTATTACTAGAAGGGCAGCGCAGAGCGTCTCCCTGTATGTGCACGGTGTCACAAGCCGCACATGAAATGTTTACATGTTGCTTTGTGTGTTAAGATTAAACAGTTTAAAGGGAAGAAGAAAAAAAAAAAAACGCATTAACGCTTGTGCCTTTTCACCAGCTCATAAAAGAAATACCAAACATTCCTCGGAAACATTCCTGAAGCGGCGACTGTCGCATCTCTGCGGCCTGAAACAAACTCGTCCTCTAACGTAAACATCAGCTGTGAGAAAACACTCGAGAAAAACCCTCGAGAGACGCGTCCGTCCGTCCGTCCGTCATTTGTGCGTCCGCAGATCTACAGCAGCAACATCCCCGTCCCTCATCGATCGCTGGATGCTTCACCACGGGGCTCTTTTTCTTTCTATCTATTTATTTATTTATTTATTTATTTCACTCCTCTCTCCCTCTCTCTCTCTCTCTCTGCTCTTTTTCAAATGATTGCGCTTCTAATCAAACATAATTTGCTCACTATCGCAGCCCCTGTTCTCACCCCGCGCACCCTCACCCATCCTCGCCCCCTTTTCCACGGTAGCCCCCCCTCAGCCCAGGGCCTGTTGCCAAGGCAACCGGCATCTCATTTCTGAAGTGTCAGTTTGCATTATTGTCTTCACGCTTTCCAGCAATAACCCCTCTCCTTCTCTTTTTCCACCCCCCCCCCCCCCCCTCCCCCATCCTCCCCCCTTTCTCTCTGTTTGTCTGTACCTCCCTCACAAATACTCATACACTCACTCTCTCTCTCTCTGGTCATGTAATGTTTTCTCTCTTGCACTTTTATCCTTTAGATTTTTTATTTATTTATTTTTCCTCTCTCCACTTGAGTTCCCCCCCCCCCCCCACACACACACACACACACACACACACACACACACACACACACACACACATACATAATGCAACACAAACAAACACCGTGCATTGACTATGTCCTGTTACGATGTGAAATACATTAGCTCACCTGCAGAAGAGAAGCCGCTCTCAAGCACAAATATTATTATAAAAAAAAATGAATAAATTCATAAAAATCTACAGGTTTGGTTTGGTACACTTTTATATTATAGGGGCCAAAAGTAGAATTGCAAAGAAATAAATTGATAAAGCTAAAAACACTATTATATTTGATGCTTTTTACTTTATTATCCTGCTGTGATAAATCTGAAGCAGTTTGGTTCAATCGAATGGACGGATATTCTTTTAATTTGACATGCACATGAAGCTTTTAAACTGGATTTGAACTCTAGACAACTTAAATGTTGGACAACATATTAGCATATTAGCTAGGGCTGGGTTGGTAAACTGGTTCATACCATATACCAGTCCCCCGACTAAAGCTGTCCCCACAAAATGTCCCCAGTTTCAGCTTTTTATGAATGAGAAGAAAAATGTTGCGCGCAGACTACAGTTATTACGGTAGCCGGTCGCGCTGCTATTGATGTTACAAACATAGTAGTTTAAATATAAATGAAACTGTAATTGTATTTATTTCATCTCGATAACATTTAATTCATGCAAACCTGTTTTACTACTAGTGTGGGATTATTCTACAATATTTACTCATCATAGTAAAATAGTAAAATAGTCCATCCTTATTCAAACTACTGCATTAATTCCTCTCAACCAGTAGAAAATGTGATTATGCATAAAAAAAACGTCAGAATTTTGAAAAATACCATAATATAGATTTGTCAGCCCTAATATTAGCTACACTCAACTGCACTGGGTCAGTCACAATAAAACACCACAAGAAACGACCTGAATCGATGCATTTTCTAGCGATAATAAATGAAGTTGTTTAAGTTTCTGAAAGAAAAACATTTAAAATGTTCCTCGCTTCAACTTAACTCCAGAGTCTAAGGCCACTGAAATGAATGTGTGTTTACCTAAGGACCTGTAAATGGAACTTTTGTTAATTTATCTAAACAGAAATGCTTGCTGGATTATTAATATATATATTTAGTTTGTACTATCGAGTGATACGCTGAGATCTTTGTAAATCAAAGCAAATATTAAAAAGAAAATGTATTAAAAAAAAAAAAAAAAAGCTATTTATTCAAAATGAAACCAGCAACAGAGACCTTGATTTAATAAGAAGAAAAATAAATAAATAAATAAATAAAGCTACTGATGTTTGAATTTGAGGAAAGGAAAAGCTGCGGGGTGTTCACACTGACCTCAGCTCCATCCTGAATGTTTCAGGATCTGGCGCCTGGTGAGGAGCTGTGACTGTGGGGAACTTCCACCTCGGCGGCGACTCTCGGATGAAGCCGCCGGCGCCTGGAGCTCAACACAGAGAATCAACTAGTGAGATATGCAAGTTTCAGCAGCAGTGGTTTCAAACAGGTCACAGTTTTTGTTTTTCCCAGTCAAAGAAAACTCCACAGGATGTCTCCAAATAAACCACACTGTTAAAAAATAGTCAAATTATCCTGAAATATCAACAGTTTAATCCATAAATGCAGGATATTGCAGTAAATTATATTAATTAGATGAAATGTGATAGTGTTTTACAGTATTGAATGCTCCAAGGAAAAAAAAAACTGTATTTTTTCATAGTATTTTTTTTTTTACAGTGCATCCATTTCCGACTTGAGAACTGATGAATGGGTGTGATCACTTTTCTTTTTTGTCACATCACGTAGTCGTTAAGGATAATTTTTATAATTGGTTGAACAACAGGAAGAAGCGGAAGCTGAAGAGCAGTTAGCCGTTAGCAGAGCAGCTTAGCGGTTTAGTTTTGTCATTTTAGTCTTTGGATAGGTAGATTAATAATTATTTAATCTTTTTCGGGATAAAACTAATTTTTTCGCACCTACTATCCGGTACCTACACGTGCTTTGTTGTATGTTTTTGTTCTGGGGTCATATGTTAGTGCAACCGTTGTGGAGCATGCACACATGTGTTGTCTAGTTTAACTCCAATTAAGGTGTATACATGCCAGAGAAAACCGATTTCCAATCACAACGTCTGGGTGTCTTAACCGGATAAGGAGATTTTAGTTGTGGTAACATGTTTACATGCACTTAAATTGTCCAGTTAAAGTCGGATTAAGGCAATAATTAGCTTTTGTAAATGTAAATGTACTGAGCGATAAAGATCTGCACAGTTGCTGCTTTTAAATTTTAATACATGGGAAGCGCAATGTTCCCTCTTTTCTAATGTTAGATATTGGTGTCGTTCACACTTGTTTTTCTTTGTTACGTGGCTCATATTTTAGTTTTACCTTAAATCTTCAGGTTCTAACTTGTTCTCTAAGAAAAGTTTAATTTAAAAGGGTTGTATTCTGGTAAACATGTGACCACTTGGAAGCTGTATTGTTTGTTTTAAATGCTATATTCATGCAATGTTCAACTGCAAAGGAATAATCTTATAATGTAAAAAAAATATTGCCTAAATCTATACGTAGCATGTAGCAAAGTACAGTAAAAATTTGAGAATTTAGCATCTTCTTCACTTGAAGGAGGAAACTAGTTGATCTCAGTTCATATTCAATATTTCGTTTGAGGGAGTTGTTTGCTGAACAGATTGCAAAGCCCCTTGATGTGTGATATAGTGGCCTATTTAAATAAAGTTGCCTTGACTAACTTGTCTTAAATCCTGCAGGATTTCAGCCTCCTAAAAAAAAAAAACTCATTGAAGACACCAGGACGCGGCTCCAGTTGGACGTTGTTTGACCAAACGTCCCCTTCCTTTCCTTTACCTGAAAAGCAACGCTCCCATTTTCCACTACAATTTCACACAAGTTCCAACCATCCACATATTCTCACACACAAAGGTCACCTATAGCATTTACATAGCACCCTGGATCCATCCAGCCAACATTATGTAATTTAATAAAATTACAAAAATTAGGAAATACAAACCCATGCAGAAGACCAGCATCTACAAAACAATATTATCAATCATGTAGTTTTGTGTTTCTGTCCAGGTACTGAATCCAAATATTTATTGTCTTTTAGCTTCATTTTTGGTCTTGCCAACTTCTTGATTCCTTATAATGAGTAAAATACATCATGGAATCAAACAAAACAGAAATGACTTCATAAAATTATTTATTGACTGCTTTCAATCTAAACAAGGTGACTTCTGACTCTCTTCTGCTGCTGTTTCGTATTTTAGTTGCCTTGCAAATAACAGTTTTAAAAAGTTTCACCAAACCGACCCTGTATCATATCAAGCTAACGTTAGCTAACTACCGACTAGGCTATGTTAGGACAACATTAGCTAACTGACAAACACTTACCGGTCAGAATGGATCTTCAAATGACGAACAAAGTTTGAAGTTGTCGTCTGGGTGTGCGAGATGTTTATGCCGCATGTCTTGCACTGTGCTGTTCGTCTTTTGCCGTCAAAAAATGGTAACTCCGAAAGCCGAAGACGATGAGTCTCGGTACCCCTCCCGCTAACGTGTTGATGCTTAACGTTATCTAGTATGAGAGCGCGGGTTTCTCCAATAAACACGTAAGGTACGTACAGGGGGCGTGGCTGATTGACAGGGTAGTGATCCAATCAACGCCATTCTCAGCCTGCGCTCCTACCAGGTAAATCGATTACGGTGGCCCTGAGGTGCAAATCACAACAGCAAATCCGAAAACGACGGCAAATCAGAAAACACAACGGCAAAAGAGAAAACACAACGACAAATTACAAAACACAATAACAAATTACTAAACACAACAACAAAACAGAAAACACAACGACATTAACAAAACCAGAAAAGGTAAGTACCCTCGGGTGACATGAATCGTAGCTGATTGGACAAAACAACTGGTCTGTCCTTTGAACCGGAAAAAGGCGTTTTTGTTTTTTGTTTTTTTGCATGGTCTGAAAACATGAGCGCCCCGAATGGGCAGGTACGCGTTGCTATTAAGGAATACTTTGACGCCAGACATGAATATGACGCGATACTGGATATGGTTTCGACATTTCACAACGTAAACATTTTCTGATTTGCTGTTGTGTTTAGTCATTTGTTGTTGTGTTTTCTCTTTTTTGTGTTCTGTTTTCTCTTCTGCTGTTGTGTTTTCTGATTTGCCGTCGTTTTTGGATTTGCAGTTGTGTTTTGTCTTTTTTGTCGTTGTGTTTTGTCTTTTGCTGTAGTGTTTTCTCTTTTGTTGGTGTGTTTTCTGATTTGCTGTTGTGATTTGCACCTCAAGGCCACCGTACACAAGTCATAAAAACAGTGACTCGAGACCAAGTCACAGTGACTCGAGTCCCCGTCTCTGCCGTTAGCAAGCATCGACTATTTGAAGACATAAGTTCCAGAGCAATGTTATCATTAATTTATTCCTTTTTTAACTTTGTTTTGGTCTCAACTCTTAAGCTCTGCAGATGGTGACAAATCTGACAGTTTAACCTTTTTCGATCCTAGCTGAGCCTGGAAAAAATATTTTTAGTGGCTTTGCACAAACACACCGACATACACGTCTGTTTAAGGTCAATTTTAAGAAAAAAAATGGTTAGTAGAATTTACTATTTACAGATCCAGCAGTTAAAGGGCATTTTCACTCATTTGGAGCAATATTTGTTCTTTTTTTTTTTTTAGCTCTGTTTTTGGTCCCCACCATGCTGAGGGATACCGACATAAACAGGATAAATATCAGACTGTAAAGATTATTAGAAAGTAGTTGCATGTTTACAAATCATGCAGTTGTACAAAACATTATCGCTCAATCGCTCTGTTTTGGTTTCCATCATTTATGAATATGTTGGATTCATGTTAACGTGTATTTAAAGAAATTTAAAATTGTATATGATATATATATATATATATATATAAATATATATACAAAATGTTTAAACAACCAAAGATTTTGCGAACCCCCTGCAGTACCTCCGCTGACCCCCTGGGGGTTGTTATTTTATAAAAGTTTATGAAAAACTGGTTGGGTCATTTGGAGTCCTGTTTCTGGGCCAATATTTATTTATTATTTATTTATTTATTTATCAAGCATTCGATCTCCACTGTTTACACGGATACTAACATAAACAAGAGAAATAACTGGGTGTTAGGTTTGTTGTCGAGCGGCGTATTAACACATTAGCATTCATTTAAAGTGTTGCTTCTCGTCACCTGGTGAATAACATCGACTCTCTTTTCAGCTCTGTTTTGGTCTCCTCCAACTCCCCAGGGAATGTGACGTCATGTGACATCTTACCTGCTAAACGCCTCTATCGTCTATCAGCCATTAAAGACATATACATGTCTACTAGGAGAAAAAATAAAAATTACCAAATGTAATGAAAGAGCGTCTCTGGTGGGTGCTTGAAACGCGACGAGGCTGATTCCACAAAGTGAGCAAGCGGTTCGTGGAACGGTGGAGTAAAGTGGAGTGTTTTTGAAGGTCTTAAGTGAACATTACCTGTGATCTCATTCTCATTAGGAACAGGGAACATTGTGAAGTGTTGATAGTCCCCGCAGCCCGGAGACGTGTGTGAATGTGTGAGAATGCTGAAGAAATGCGTTCCTTGATGCTTGATGTCAGCGGCAGAACGCCAGCCAAAAGCGAGGCAGGCTGGAGATGAAGGATGCAGGAACCGAGGAGGAGGAGGAGGAGGAGGAGGAGGAGGAACGCTGAAGGTTGGATGGGATGTGTGAACTGCAGAGCCACAAGTGAGAACAGAAAAGAGACGCCGGTTGATTTGTTGCGGCTCGGTGGAAATTTGTCATAATTGCACCTTTTCAACATGCTGAGTGATCTGTTTAGTGACTCCTTTAGAAGCTTGAGGGTTTAACTGTGTTAGTGACGGAAGAAAATATGAAAACAAAAGGTTTTGGTTTAGGAAGTGACAATAAAAGACAGAAGCGCAGGAAAATTAGCACGTTTAGTTAAATTTATATGACCCCGATCAGCCACAACATTATGAGAAGTAAATTACATATTGTGATGATTTAATGTTCATGTAGCACCCACCTAGACCAGACCAGACCAGGCACCCCCACCCCACAGCAATGACACTCCTAGATGGCAAAAGTCTGACACAGACACATACACAAAAACTTTTTAACTACAAAACAACAGATCAGCATAATAATGTCCATTCTCTGAGGGGTCACAGCTATTTTGGAGGCACTACACAATATTAGGAAGGTGGTCATAATGTTATGGCTGACTGGAATATGTATAAAGTGTTTCATTCAGGTTGAAGAAGTATTATCATTCCATCATATTTGTTAAAATTGTGTTTAACGGACTAATATTATTCAAGGGAAACTTTCTTTAAAGAACTGTGGTGTCAAATTTAGTGCCATCTAGTGGTGAGACTGCAAACAGGGGACAAGTAAATACCTCAGTTTTATTTCATTTATTTGGATCTCAATTAGCTTTGGATAAGGAGTCCACAACCAACACGATTATCTTTACACTGCAGTACTCAACTACCCAAAAAACACCACACACAACAACTTAAAAACACCTCACAACAATCTACAAAACTTAAGAGAAAATCAAATACATATAATATGTATAGTACAGGACCTTGTTCCAGTTAGCAGTAACACCATCAACAGCACCAGACACCACAGGACACCCTCAGAAGACCCATGTCCATTCTCTGATGAGTCACAACTGTTTCGGAGGCACGCGGGAGACCTAGACAATATTAGGAAGGTGGTCATAATGATATGGCTGATTAGGTTACGTCATTATTATTAGTTCTCAGGCAAGTTCACAAACAAGAAGAAGTCATGTTACTGAAGCTTTAAACAGTGACAGTAAATAAAGACTCACAGTGATGTAAACACTTGTTTTCTTCTTCCCTGGTTCTTGGAGCCTCTAGTGGCCATCGGTGGAACTGCAGCTTTCGATACTTAGCGATTCTTATCCTAAGTAAACAAACCGATGCTACTTATTGGACGACAGGAAATGTAGACTCCACCCATGTATATAATTTTATTTATGTCTTCTGTACACTGTGGTTCACTTTGATGGATTTTATTTATGAATAGAATGAATTTTAACTTGGGTCACCTATTTGTTCGTGATGTCACTTCCTGGTATCACTGATATAGGTTTCACCTGTGTCTTCATGGAGGTTTTGTGCCGCAACACATAGGTGCATTTAAATATTTTACAATGTATTAGCCACTTTTAATAAAGGCTTTTTAAAGTTTGGGCCTCAATAATGCCTTGGTCACCTTCTTCTCAGTTTGATCACCCCTGCACCTAAGAGCACCTTGAAGCTTTTTAGTAAAAGTAAAAAAGAGGAAGCACTCCTTTTTTTCAGTTTTTGTCCCTTATGAATAGAGTTGGATTGAATCTAAAAGCAAAACTTTTCACAAAAACACTGATAATAGTCTCTCTTAAATTGATATTAGAAAACGTAGTTAGTAAAAATATAGATTCAGTAGTTAAAGAGCTTTAGTTTCCAACCAAATATTTGTTATTTTTTTTAATATATATCTGTTTTTGTCTCCATCATGCTGATGACAGAACAGAAATATGCGGCTCTAGAGTTCGTTTTTAAGACGTTGTATGGTTACACATCCTGCAGTCCTGCACCAAAGAGCACCTTGAAGGTTTTTTTACTTTTCCAAAAAAAGAAGCACTCCTTTTTTTCCTGTTTTTTTCCTTTATGAATAGAGTTGGATTGGATCTAAAAGCAAAATAGAACATTATCTTGTTCAAGCATTTAAAAAGATCGTTCTCCTTTTCAGTTTAAGCATTATGTTTAATGCAGTTTTTTTATTATAGTTTGAATTTTTACAGCTTTATCAGCTAATCTACGGATTAAGCGACATGTTGTCATGAAGTTCAGCTGCTTCTCTTTTATTTTGCATAAACTAAATGACTTTGATGGTAACTTTAAAGATGTCACTCGGGTTTTTTTTATTTAATTTAATAAAATAAACGTAATAATTAACCAGCTCACTGGATAAATAAAGCCTTTTTTGTTTGCAGTAAAAGCTTTAACCTGAGTGAGTCCAGCTCCGTCGTCCCGTGCAGGGCAGCCGGCCTCGCAGTGAAGGGCCGAGTCGCCGGGAGCCTCCCAGGACCTGGAAGGTTAATATTTGAAAGAAGGATGGCTCATAAATATGAGCAAAGGGACTTTTAATTAAATAAGCACTTCTTAAATATTCTCCTGGGCCTGCTGCTTTTGTTTAAAGATGATTGATTGACTACTATCTCTTCAGGCAGGACCATTAGTTTCGCCAGTCCCCACCGTACTCCATCCCTCCCCACCTGCTCTCTATTTTTCCAGATCTGCCAACATCTCTCTCCTCCCTTTCTCTCTCAATTACCTTCCTCTTTCTTATCCCGCCTCCTCCCGTTCCTACGCTCGTTTCTAAGTGCTGTCATCGCCACCCCTTCCCTCTCTGTTTCCATCAGTCCACGTCCCTGAGCCTCTCTCAGGAGGCCCATATTTCTCCAAACTGGTGACAAGGTAATGAGGCCATGCTAAATCCTACCACGCCCTGGAGCTACATCAGAAGGTGGAGGGGCAGGTCGGCCCCCCCCCCGGCCCCCCCCTGCTCGCCCCCGGACACCCCAGCCTGGCCTGGCCTGGCCCGGCCTGGCCCGGCCCGGGCCTGCCGTCACATCTGTCATCGCTTGAGTAGAAACTTTCAGATCTGCAGAGCTGTGCAAGCAAAAGAAAAAAAGAAAAAAACACCTCAAAATGAATTCTACCGTTTCAACCATTCCACTCCTCTGCTCCTATTTGTCTTTATCTGCTTCTGCTCTTTCTCCCGCTGCCTTCCCTCCTTTCTCTGGAGCTGTGCTGTAGCAGCAGTCTGCCATGCTCTGATGATTTCTAGCTGGAAGATGGGGATCGGCGGGGGAGCTCAGTCTGGCTGTGGGCAGCTGAGCCGTGGACAGCTCACACACACAGTCACACTCATATATATATATATATATATTTATCCTCCTGAGACCCAAGCATTTGTTTGGAATGCATCTTAATTTTTTTTAAGATTCTGATCTTTAGGTATTTGGGATTAGTAGGACCCAAAAAGTATAAAAAAAATGAGCATCATATTTGAACTGGAAGTTGAAATGAATTATGTGAATTATTTCAGTGTATATTCTTGGCAATTTAAGTCATTGATGTGTAGCCAACTGCGTCCTCATATAAGGACATTAAGTTTTAGGTTTTATTGCAGCTTATTCTGCTTCATTTAAACCCGTTGTCCTCGTTAGTGGACGCTTTAGTCTGCCATCTAGTGGTAGCAAAGGGTCAATACACTGGACAGTGGACGAGGAACAAAACCCCAACATTTCTAGTTTGAAACGACCTGATAATTTATCAAATTTTATCAATAGCAACGAGCTACAATGTCGCTAATTATCAAGAACTTGTTTGAGGACGTTGGGACTTCATTGTTTGCAATTCTGGGTTTGCTCAGCCATGTTCAGGTATTAAAATAAACTGTTTTATATTTTGTCACACATTGGTGACTCTATTATTATGTAAATAATGGAATAATCCCAGTGTCCACATATGAGGACATATGTGTACGTTTTTTTCACAAATGATTACTTCCTGTTGAAAGATGATGCTTAGTTTTTTTTTATTCTTAGGTCCCAAATACCTTGGAAAAAATAAAATAAAAAAATAAATAAAAAAAAAGCTCTGGTTTCAGGAGAATAATGCAAAAGCAGAGTTGAAAACAATGAAATCCCAACGTCCTCAAATGTGTACCTGTGAATTTGTTAATTTTTCATGTCATATCAAAATAGAAAAGTTAATAAGAAGCGTATTGACCCTTCACTACAAGTACATGGCAGAAAAAAATGTCTAAATTAAGCAGAATAAGCTGCAACAAACCTAAAATATCATGTCCACATATGAGGACGCATGTTCTCAGGAAGTTTTATATATATACATATATATATATGAATGCACACACAAAGAAACAAGAAGGAACTCGTTGCAAGTCCTGGGTATAAGAGAAACTGTGGGTGTGATGTGTCTGCGAACATTTGCACCTTGTCACGTTGAAATCTTCCTGCACACTAGGCAGGTTATCCTTGTGCTCGCATGAAAGGGGGGAAAAAAAAAAGTCTTAGCTGCAAAGCTGTACGCAACAATTCCATCTTTTTCTTCATTCTTTACAGCGTTTTGTGTAATTTTTCATTATGCATCGCAATCTCCAACAACTCCGACGCGAGCCTTATTATTATTATTACCGCTCGTCACCTTGAGGTAAAAGCCCCGAGCTCTGCTACTCCTTTTCCTACATCACCGAATTCCCGCCTCTTTTTTTTGCGAGAAGCAAATCGACAACGAGAGGGTGTCGATTCTGATGGAAATTAATTAAATGCGGTGTGTTTTTTTTGACAATAGTTTAGAAGATCTCATTCAGAGAAGCGGAGATTAGCTTCGTTTGAGATGTTTCAGATAAATAACGTCTCGCTAATGGCGCGGCGATAGGCGAGGGAAGATTAATAATTGGAGTTGAAAACGTGTCGAGAGACGAAGGCCGACGAAAACCACGGAGCATTAATTACCTCGTATTGATCAGGTGAACCGAACAACATGTTTACCAAACACTTTAATGACGCGACTGAAAACTGAAACGCAAACAGAGAGGAGTGACACGGCCTGGTCCATGTGTGGGATGGAGTGACACTCCACAGAGGAGGAGGAGGAGGAGGAGGTGGAGGAGGAGGAGGTGATGGCGTGATAATGGAGGCGGTGGAGAGAAAACACTCTGAGGATATAGAGACGATGGTCGCACTCCAAGTGTGGGACCATGGAGGAGGAGGAGGAGGAGGAGGAGCAGGTGAGGCAGGCTGCAGGTGAAGGGAAGAGGGGGATTGTGGGAGAGGAGAGCGTGAGGAGGGGAAGGGGAAGGGGAAGGGGGAGGAGGGGGGGAGTGGGCAGGCATATTAAAAATGCAGCAGTGGGGAGCAGGCCGGGGATTCACAGTAATTAGATGACAAAACGGCGGCGGGCTGGAGATGAGAGAGAGGGGTCACACACAATGCCACTGCCGCCGGGTAATTTGTAAGTGTCAATCACTGGGCTGCCAGGGGAAAAGAGAGGAGGAGGGAGAGGGAGTGGGAGGTGGCGGAGGAGGAGGAGGAGGAGGAGGTGGGGGTTAGTGTATAGAGAGGAGGGGAGGGGGCTAGAGATAGAAGAAGGAGTCAGGCTGAATATGTGGCTGAGAGAGAAAGAGTGGAAGAGGAGGAGGAGGAGGAGGTAAAAAGAAGGCAAAAAATAAAAAATAAATAAAATGGAGCAAAAAGAGGAGGAGGAGGAGGAGACAAAGAGAGGAAGTGACATCCGGTACGTGGCCTGTTATCGTCCTATTAGACAAACCGCTTTCTAAACAGGAAGCAACAACAGCGTCAGGAGGTTGAATCTACCACAGACACAAAAACAATTACATTTAAATACAGAATATGAACGTTATGACGTTTTTTTCATTTTGAACGTAAAACTAAACAGGTAGAAATTCAGACATAATTACACCCTGAACCAGCACAATATTACAAATAAATAGTGAAATTCAAAGAGCTAACGTTATCGTTAGCTAGAGAACGTTTAGCAAGTAAACAGTTGCTAATTTAACTTTGTGAATAAATGTGAAAGAATAAAAACCATTAAACCCTCTTATGAACTGTGATTGTGAATTATATTAAGTTCGAAACTAACTATTCAATTTAACGCACCAGAAAAATCTTCTCCGGACAAAACCTGATTTTAACAGTAAATGAGAAATGAATGAACCAGGAGTTGGGTCAAATGAACCCAACCAGGTGTTCAGCTTTAAATGATCCCCTTTCAGCCCCATTGACCCAACGCAGAACTACCAGCAAAGTGTTTATCGTACCTCAAATAACCCAGAAATGTGTTAACAACTTAAAATACAAAACACACAGATGTGATATGAATTTTTAATAAACCAACATACTGGTGTGTTTGATTACGCTGCGTTTGGAACATTGTGCTGTGAGACATCGTTTCAGACCGGACCGTTTACAGTGTAACGCTTCTAAACAGACATGATGTCACTGTGAGGTGCAGTGAAGATGGAGAGACTTAAACCTTTTTCTGGAGACAGTCCCTGTTTTGTATGACCTGTCCCCCGGCTAAAGATGTCCCCCTAATTTTAGCTTTATGTGAATGAGACAAAAAATGTTGTGCGCCGACTACAGCTATTACGGTAACGACAGAATGAGAAGACTTGTGCCAAAAAAAAAAAGGTTGTTTGTTTGTTTTTTTAGGGTGACCAAATGTCCCCAACTTCCGAGGACAGTCTCCATTTTGGATGACCTGTCCCCCGACTAAAGCTGTCCCCGAAAATGTCCCCAATTTGAAGTTTTTATGAATGAGGAAAAAAATGTTGTGCGCAGACTATAATTATTACGGTAGCTGGTGCTATTGACATTAGAGACGTAACAGTTTAAATATGTTTAAATATGTTAAAACAAATTGTTCCTGTTTCTTCATTTCATCTGTAAAACATTTAGTTCTTTTTTTTTTTCTGTGAGTTGTAAACATCCCTGGATTTCCATATAAACACGGGGTCATGCAAACCTGTTCTACTACTAGTGTGAGATTATTCTACAGTATTTACTCATCATCACAGTAAAATTGTCCATCCTTAGTCCATCTACTGCATTAATTCCTCTCAACCAGTAGAAAATGTTGTGATTATGCATGAAAAAAAAAAAAAAAAAACGTGATATACGTTTGTGATCATAGCACCCAGCTCTTTTTTTTACCCCATTATTTATTTATTTATTTACAAACTCGGGCACAAATAACCTTCAGCTCCATTGTCGTGGCAGAGATTTAGACTCTACCTGCGCGGCTCGGGTGCAACCACAGGTTGAAGCGTATTCAACGCTCAGGAAGGAGGAAGAGCCAGGAGAAATCAGACAATGACTGGAAAACACGGGCGATGCCACAGCCTTCATTAACAGACTGTCAGGACGTTTCCTTTTCAAGGTGCGACTGTGAGGACACGTCGGAGGTTCGCGAGGCGCAAAAAAAAAAAAAAAAAAATGAAAATGAGATTAACCTTAACAGGATCAGCAATGTATGTAAATATTCATCATGTTATAGGCTAATTGTGCGGCTTCTGCCATGCGGCTTGACGGACGGATGAATGTGTGTGTGTGTGTGTGTGTGTGTGTGTGTGTGTGTGTGTGTGGAGAGGCCTTTCATTCGCTGAAAGGAGTGTGGGTACAATAGGGGCAGTTGCTGGCATGTTTCCAGCGAGCTACACAATGAGGCAGCAGCACAGCACACACACACATATATATTTATACATATATATATGTGTGTGTGTGTGCACAAAATATGGTAAGGAAAGAAAAAAGAAGTACATAATCTAGTCTTTACACATGCAAAATACTCACGCGGGTGTCAGCGAGTCAGGCCGGTGACATGACATGACATAACAGTACTGACATATAATGGGTTCCTTCTCCAGGGAGGAGGGGGGGAGGAGGGGGGGAGGATACTGTCCTGCAGCAGCTTCTTTATCTGCAGCCGTGCACACACCTGCACAAGGATACACATCCATTCATGTGTCTCAGGCCTAGAAAACCGCAACACACAGGTTCAAAATATATAACACAAAGTACAAAGGAACTCATTTCTTCTTCTTCTTCTTCTTTTTTTCTTCTCTTGATTTACATCTCACGAGAAAAAAAAAAAAAAAAAAACTCAAAACCCTTCGACTCAGAACTCCACAGGTTTAAAAAGTTCCTAAACTGCAAACTGAAGGCGTATTAATTAAGCACGCATAAATAAAAGGCAATTAGAGTCTTCACAGTTGAAACACACGGAACGGAGAATTAAAATCTAGCCGAGATAAAGATAGACTAGTAACCTCTGCCTCCGCCTTAATCGAAAGGAATTCGGAGCGTCGCCACGCACACATGCACGGCGCACACCTTTGGAAGCGTCTTAATTGGGAAATGATTAAACTCCTCTTTTCCTCCCTGTTTATTCTCTGGTTGACAATTAGCAGCTCATAATCAGCGGCGCGGAGGATTGTTGCGTCTGAATCGTGTGGCGGAGCTCGCTGGGTTCCACTTCCTACGCTTCAAAACGGACGATATGGGCCTGGAGTAACTCATGAGGGTCAGAAACATGTGGACGGAACAAGGAGGCGACATTCATGGCAGCTAACGTCGCTAATAGTAGCACTGCAGGAGGGTCGCAAAATCTTTGATTGATTAGACATTTTTTATATATTTTTATTTTAATTTCCCCCCACAAATTTAAATTTCTTTAAACACACATTAAATATATAAAGCAAGGGGTCCCTCCTCAATCTCTACATCAGTTTGTGGGTCCTTGGTCTAGAAAATGCATTTGAAACATTTACTGAAAAACGTACAGTAGAAATAACTGCAAATTCATGCAATACAGTGAAGTAAATTTATCTCTGACTTGTATTAACAACAACCCATGTAGCCTTTATACTTAAACAGTTGGAAAATTTAATATTTCAGGATCTTGTTGGGTCTTTTGTCTGGAAAATCTGTATTTTTTTTTTTTTCCATTTTGTCAGTGAATGCAGCACAGCAATAAAAAATAAATAAAATAAAATAAAATAAAATAAAATAGAGAAGTTCAACCCAAACACAAAGAAAAATATAAAAGCAGCAAAATATATTTCGCACATTTACCCAAGTACTGTGCATACACTGATCTGCCAGAACATTATGACCACTAACAGGAGAAGTGAATAACATTTAAACCATCTTGTGACAATTTAATGTTCTGCTACAAAACTTTTGGACCAGACATTCATGAAGAAAAAAAACGAAAGAACAGCACCTGTGGGATGATCCACCATGGAGGTCCCTCTCCTTAAAGGTCCCCGATTAACAACATCCTGTTTTCCAGACACCATAGGACACCCTCAAAAGACCCATGTCCATTCTCTGATGAGTCACAGCTGTTTTTGGAGGCACAAAGGGACCTACAGAATATTAGGAAGGTGGTCATAATGTTATGGCTCATCTGAGTACATGATCTCATAACGATGTCATGATCTTCTGGTAAATCTGGGTCCTGTCACCACCACCACCTGAACATTGTCTCAGACAAGACTCACAGTTTCCCGTTACCATGGTGACGTTCTCCAGGTCAGATCCATCAGACCAGAACCAGCTTCTTCTTCTTCTTCTTCTTCTTCTTCTTCCTCCACGTCTCCGTGGTCCAGTTGTGATGAGGTCAGAGGTCAGCATGTCCGTGGAGATGTTCTTCCTCAAGCCAGGGCAGATATGTGCACTAATTAAACTGGATTTTAATTATCTGTAATAAAGGATAATAATTTAATAAAATACGTTGATCGTATGTTGACGGGTGAAGGAGCTGATAACCCTGATCTGCCGGCAACAGCTACTGCATGTTAGCATAGGCGGCTAATTTTGAAACAAATAAGATGTAACTTTCATTTGAAAACCTTCTCTAAGACCAAATGCTGCGTTTTAATTTTCTCAGATACGTTTTACTACGTTTATCCGACAGCTGTACTTCACTTTACAGCCGATCAGGTCTTTAAAAATCCATCATGACCTAATGAATGATGTGAAATAACTATTACGTTGCTGTAAGGTAAATTAACAAAGCCACCTGGCAGGATATAGGGAGGTGTAAAATCAGCTCTACCTCGTCAACTACAACATTTAATTGCTGTGTGCTCGTTAATGCATCAGGGATAAAGATTCGTCAGCACAACGTGAAGGGAAAAAAAACTGACAGAGACAGTTCTCAGTGTAAATGTTGTCACTTTATATACTTTAAGTACATTGATTTTAACCTTTTACTTGAACGACAGGTGCTTCTAGTCCCTGTAGAAAAGTGGAAAATGAGTTAATTTCACACAAACTGACAGTTTCATTAAACAGTTCAAGGCGGAATAATTATAAGGAACAAAATATGATTGTTGAAGTTGTCGCTTTTTAATTTATTGTGCAAAAATGTGTTTTCGTCTCCTGTCCATTGGAGGCAGAAAAGTACGACAGCTCTAAACACTACATGGATTCAATACGTTGAAACAATTTGAATGTGATTGGTCAGTTCCCAACGGAGAGGCTCCAGATCAACTTTCTGCAAATCAAAAAAAGGTCTGGGCAGGGACGTCGGTCTGGCTTCCAAAAAGGAGCTTTTGTCAGTTTTGCTTCTCCTGTCGGTGGTCATAATGTTTTGGCGGACAGGTGTAACTTTCTGATTAAACAAACACGCCACACCTTGTTCAGCCTTAACGAGATCAGCCTTTTGACGCGGCTCAGAGACACATCTCCACAGTAAAACTGAACAGCTGTGCAGAGTGAGTGCCTCTACTTCTTTTGTATATGTGTGCGTTATAGTGTATAGTGTATGTGTGTGTGTGTGTGTGTGTGTAACCTGACAGCCTGCCACACAACAGGGGTCCAAGCCAGTGTGAACTCTATTCGTTCCCACAGCTGCCATTAACAGACGGAACAAACAGCCTCTCGCTAATAAAGTGAATAAATAAATAAAGCTTAAGAGGCCTTGTTTACCTCCTCGGTCTCTGTCGATTAGTGCTACTTAACGGAAACCAAGGCTTCTCTGTGTGTGTGTGTGTGAGGATTAACTCCACGGTTAAGGTTACTGGTTCAAATTATAGACTGTAAAAATAAATAAATATGGGCGACACATCTTCACTTATTTGCATTGGCTAAACTTATGCTATTTTCCTAGGGGACAGGGGGCGAAGCCATCTTGTAACTTTGTGGTGGTGTCTGATCAGTACGGTCCAAGGGCGGAGCCACGATATCGATGCCCCGCCCACACTTCCTCCAGACTCACTGGCGTCTTCGTTTAATTAATACTAGGCTCTGCTCTACCTCCACCCCTTACAAAAACATGCTGGATTATACGATTATATCTACTTGTTTTTAATTTTTTGTTACAACTCCCACCGTATTGCTTTACAGAGCGGTTGGCATGGCAACTGATAGTCGCCCTTATGTCACATCCTGTTTCTATAGCGTCAAATAACTGAAACAAAACTTATCCACTGAACATTCATCAGAATTACAGTATATTAACTACCTGAAATGACAGAAACTGTCCTTGAAGAAGCAAAAAAATTGCATTGTTTAGTGTTTTAGTTTGGCCCAAGTCCCGCCCACTAACATGGAGGAGGTGGAGCTTATGACCTATACTGCAGCCAGACACCAGGGGGAGTTCTACTGGCTTTGGCTTCACTTTTGAGTTCCGACATCCATATTTACTGAGGCTTAAAACATCTTCAAATACTATGTCTTAAATCTATACCCTATAGATTATCTGGTTATTATAACTAACATTTATATTTAAAATCTCCCGAAACATATTTTTTTCATAAGTATAAAATAGACCTTGGTCCAGTTGGTATGTACAATGGACTTGAGCACTTAATTGCATATACATACTTACTGTTAAAGTCCATATCTGCTCCTGACTTTTATTTATTTATTTATTTTTTAATTCTCAAAGTCTCATTTATGTTGTACAGTTTTCTGTTTTTTTTATTTACTTATTTAAGTGTTTTGTGTTGTACCAATGAGCAAAGAGACCGGAGCCAAATTCTTGGTGTGTGCACACACACATGGAGACCAGGTCAACACCATCGACACTGTTGTGTATTTAACTGGTTTTAAAATAGAATTATAATAATCTGTGTGTGTTCATATAAATAATAAAAGGGACCCATAATGCAACAGAGTGACTCATTGTGTTTTTAATTATTTGATCGAGGAGCTTTAAGGCGCATGGGAATAGAATATTAACATTCATTAATTTTTAACCAACAATTTAATTTTTTCTTTTCTTCTTCTTCTTCTTTTTTTTTTTATTAGATTTGTTGACAGTAAAACTAAATGTAGAATATGACCAGAGCTTTTCACCCTGCAGTTACTCAGGAGTCCTGTTAAGCTTTTAACCAACAGCATGCTACTTTAGTGGAATAAGATAATATTTTCTCATTATATTAACAAAGAGTATATGTATTTCTTAAGTTTCAAGTTAATAAACTTAACCTTTTTAAGTCTGACACTAGATTAGAACGACTGCATCAGAGCTCCTTCAACTCCATTTAAAGACGTCTCAGGAAATATAACGGGCAAGAGTGTGTTTGTCTTTAATACTGCAGGCGTTAAGATAAAAAATGTCACAACAACACAACAGCTAGCCCAGATGAAGGTCCACTCTTCATACCAACATACACACTGAACATCGGGATCAGCCTTGCATGTCGTGTTTACTGACTCTTCAAACTACAAATAAAAATGAAAAGCTAAACTATAGTTGTCAGTTCACCTTAAAACAAATTGTTCAAGTCCAGTTAACTTAACTCAGATGGTTTGAATAATAATAAATAAATGTATTAATTGCGGATTATACCTCTGTGGGACGTAGACGCGTAAGTTACATACGTAGGTTAGATACATACAAGTGTTAAGTACGTAGGTTAGGTACGTAAGTTAGATACATAGGTTACGTACGTAGGTTAGATATATAGGTACGTAGGTTAGGTAAATAGGTCACGTACATAGGCACATAGGTTAGATACATTAAGTACGTAGGTTAGATACATAGGTACGTAGGTCAGATACATAGGTACGTAGGTTAGATATATACATAGGTTAGGTACGTAGGTTAGATAAATTAGGTACGTAGGTTACATACATAGGTACGTAGGTTAGATACATAGGTTAGGTTCATAGGTTAGATAAATTAGGTACGTAGGTTAGATACATAGGTACATAGGTTACTTACGTAGGTTAGATACATAGGTACATAGGTTAGATATATACATAGGTTAGATACATAGGTACGTAGGTCAGATACATAGGTACGTAGGTTAGATATATACATAGGTTAGGTACGTAGGTTAGATAAATTAGGTACGTAGGTTACATACATAGGTACGTAGGTTAGATACATAGGTTAGGTACATAGGTTAGATAAATTAGGTACGTAGGTTAGCTACATAGGTACATAGGTTAGATATATAGGTACATAGGTTACTTACGTAGGTTAGATATATACATAGGTTAGATACATAGGTACGTAGGTTAGATATATAGGTACATAGGTTACTTACGTAGGTTAGATATATACATAGGTTAGATACATAGGTACGTAGGTTAGATACATAGGTTACATACATAGGTACGTAGGTTGCTTACGTAGGTTAGGTACGTAACCTACGCTATGTCAGTGTGAGTCATCTACACTTGTGTGCTCATCTGTCTGGCCCACTCTGTAACAACTCCACCCAAACACTAGTTGGCGCTGTGTCTTTTTTTATCAGTCAGGCTCATTTCTCTTACTTTCGATAATGGCGATTTTGCTGAAGACCAGTCGTACAAATGTTTGCCCCTGAACCTCCTCAGTTAACGTTTCCTCAATGCGCTCCATCTTTATTTTTTTCCCAATTTTATTTCTAGAACAGGGATCTTAAGCGTTTTTCAGGCCAAGGACCCCAAACCGATGGAGAGATCAAGTAGGGACCCCCTCCCTACTATATGTGTATATGAAACTCAGCCTAGTGCTATTGATAAATATACATTATTATCATTTTGTCTTCAGTATTAATCTACTCCTTATGCCTTTACTAAAATATGTTGGATTCATATAAATGTGCATTTAACGACATTTAAATTTGTGGAAATTTAAAAATATACATTATAGACAGACAGTGAAATATACAAGATAAGGGATAAAAATATAGAATTAACACTAACACTGTCACATCTATCTATCTATCTATCTATCTATCTATCTATCTATCTATGTTTTGTGAAGGAGTCCTTTAAGGCAGGTTTCCAGTGAATCACAGAGGAACATATTTTCTAACTTAGTAGCCACACAGGCCCTTTTTGTACTCGCGTTATCCTTCACTGAGATTCAACCCTTCATCCAAAACAATGGTGCTGGGTTTGTTTGTTTGTGCTTAGGTCGCGTCCTTGGATTTTTTTTTTTTTTTTTTTTTTCTTCTGGGGATTTTCGGGGGGTTTCAGTGCCTCCCTCACACCAAAGTTTATATTCATCGTGGATGAAATCTGAGTTCTTCCTTTCAGAGCACATTTAATATGATGACGCTCAAGGTCCACTTACTACCTGTTATGAAGCTGCGGTTTGTTCCATCTTTTCTCAGTGTTTTGTTCTGAATACAGGAGAATTTTGCTAGAGAGGATTTCTGTATGTGCTCAACTAATTACTGTACTGACCGGGGAAATGAATAAAGACAAAGATATTACAATGAATATACTGTATGCGAGGCCTTTCAGAGACTGAATGTGGTCACTCATGACGCCAGCTCTGCTACAATACCTGCTAGGATATACCAGCCAGCCACAACATTATGACCACTGACAGGAGAAGCTAATAACATTTACAGCAACTTGTGACAATCCAGTGTTCAGCTGGGAAACTTTTCATTTATTTGGATGTTACGTAGACATGGAGCACCCACCTAGACCAGAAATATCACTCCAATATCCTCCAATATCGCTAAATTGTCAACTAGTTTACTAACAACCACCTTTTTATTAATGTTATTAAACAATAATAAATATAATGTTATTAAATGGTAATAAAAGGAGCTTATTCAGAATTAGTTTGATTGTGTTTTTTTGTTAAGTTGATATAATCATGACAGATATTTCTTTTCTGGTAATATATCAAATGTATATGGAAAATAATAAAATTGTGTCTGTGTCTGAGGATGTCAAACACATGACATTCCACCTCTCAAGGAAGTGTTGTTAAATCTCCTCTTTCTTAGTTATTTAATATAAAGTAGTGTGTGAGTCAAGCGTGGATTTATCACAACAACGCTACTACAACATGTCTATAAATAACTTTCAATCTCAATTTACTCAACTGTATAATATTTAGAAGAATATTTCCATGTAAAATGCCGGTGATTGGTTATAGAGGGTATGTGTGATGTCACAGGAAACAGACGTCTCCATGGTTACGGCCACTGAGTGACAAAAGGTGTCACAGTCTAAACTGTAAAATTAAATTTAGAAAAAAGGTGAAGAGCTGTTGTGTGACTGATCCAACAGATTTGAAAAGCAGTCAGAGATATATTTTATATTTTTACAGATATCTACCAAAGAACAGGTAAGTAAATGTATCACTGCATTAGAAACAACTGGAATCCAGACACAGAAACCTGGTGTTGTGGTTCACATTAAGTGTCAGGTAATATTAATTTATGCTGTATTTATTGATGAAGTCAGACCTGAAGTTACTTCTTAAGTTACGTTCAGATAAGTTTGTGGATGTTGTTGTTTTGGTTCCAACAATAAATAACAATAAAACAATAAACTGAATATTTGTGATCACTCCTCATCGTCCTTTTAACGCTACAGTATTATATGGCTAACGTTACTTCTCAGTAAAGCTCTTAGCGTTAGCATCTTTTATTTAGCTACATTTATCAGAACTGAAATGACCTAAAACTAACTGAAATGGAGGCTAATAAACTTTTCTACATCCACACTAGTTCATATGGATCATTGTTGAGTCCAATTGTTCTTAATTTGATCTGATAATCCACATTTTTCCTGGTCTCTCTGTATTTACTGACACATTTCACCATGTTTTTGCCACTCAGGGGGCGTGGCCTCAGGAGGAAGTGGCATCAATGAATACCCTCTATAGGCGGCCATGTTGATTTTGAGGCCTGAAAACAGTCAAAATGTGATGAACTATGATAAACTCAAAAAGTCCCTGTAGTTACACAGTATATTGGGTCCATTCTCTGAAGAGTCACAACTGTTTTATTTGTGGATGGTGCAGCTGCTCGACTTTTTAAGCTTTAACGAACAAAAATTAAATTCCACCTGCAGCAGAAATCTCAGGAGAAGGAACCAGAAACACCTGCATGGCTGCATGATTCCACATGTGTATATATATATATATATATATATATATATAGTTTTGTGAGCGTTAGCCTCGAGCGTTAACGCTAATACTGCTTTTGAAAGAAATAGCAAACAGGAGCTAAAGTGGCGGCCTTCAAGTGCTGATCCGGCTACGAGAGGAAAACAATGATGGAGGAGGAGGAGGAGGAGGAGGAGGATCAGCGGGAAAACGTTCGGCCGGTGGTTCAAAGACTTTAGCGCGAATGGAGATAGAGACGGGAGGATAGAGGGAGGGGGGGAGGGAGGGGGGGAGGAAGGGGAGGGAGGCAGCGGGAGGGTGCAACAAGATGGAGAGAGACTGCCTGCACATACTGTCAGGGCAGTTAATATAAGGTGTGGAGATAAGGCCCCACAGACAAACATTGACCAAATCAGGCGTTTCAGCAGCGCAGCCCGAACTGTCAGTCAGCCTGAGAGACAGACCAACAATCAGCACTCTACCTCTGATAAGGGCTCTACTGGGCGCGTGCAGGAAATAGCCAATCTGCAGCCAGCCTGGCAAGGAGGGTGACGGCGGGGGAGCCGGAGTCGGAGGGAGGGAGGGATGATGGAGAGTGAAGGGGTTATAGGAGGAGGTGAATGTAGAGAGACAACAAGTGAGAGAAAGTGGCCTATAAATTTAAAACGTGGAAGGAGTTCACATGATACCTGGAGAGAAGGAGGGAAGAAGAAGAAGAAGGAGAAGAAGGACGATTTTCCGATTTTCCACACCCAACCCAGATGCTCGCGGAGAAAAAGAAAGAAAGGAAGAAAGGAAGAAGAATCAGGAGGGAATAGAAGTGATGGTGTGATATCGGCTCTTAAAATAGTACCTCCCCCCAGTTTTTTGTCACCTGGGAACAGCTCGCACGGAGAGAGAGTGTGAGAACTTGGTTTAGACCAACACCTTACATTAATGATTTGCCAACAGCTTTGACTGGCTCATTCTTCAAGGCGCGCTCGCCTTGCCTTCGTGCACAATAGCATCGTTTCATCCTCTCTATTGATTAATGGTGCATGTAGTGTGTACACGCGCAACCTCACATGCATGAGTGTGTGCAAGCAAGCAAGCAAGCAAGCAAGCAAGTGAGGGATAACGCTTCCTGTTTAATGGAAGACTCTGCTCCGGCTATGAAATTCCCTCATAAGAAAATAAACACATCCAAAAAAAAAAAGAAAAAAAAAGATAGGTTGGGATGCCTATGGAAATCCAAGGTGACGGCGGCGGCGGCGTTGGTGGAAGCTTGGATCCACACTGGCCCCTGTGGGCCGCGCCGTGAAACTGCGGCCCTGGCTGGCGGCGAGTTTGGAGAGATAAATTCCCAGCCGTTTACCTTTGTCAAACACATTTAGGTTCCTCCAAGCAAAACAGCGGAGAGCACCGACAGCTGGCGCGTGTTTATTTTCGGAAGCGGAGTCAGAGGGGTGTCTGAGCTTCCTTGATCATGAACCAAGCCGCCATTACCGCGACCACTGATAACAGTAGGAACCGTAAACAAGCTAATCACCGAGGGCCTATTTGTATTCTCATTTGTGTTTGCATGCACCGGTTGTGCAGGGCATGGGGAGGAAGGGGGTGTGGAGGGGCCACGGATGGAGGGTGGAGCGCGTGCGAAAGGGTTAAGTTCCCCTCCCTGGTCGCATGCTGCTTTCCCTTGCTCTGTCAAGCCCCATTAAACCTGCTACACCACAGCAATATGGTGCCATCAATTACAGGCGCGCTGCCATCAATGCAGAGCGCAGAGGAGAGAGGAGAGAGGAGAGAGGAGAGAGGAGAGAGGCAGGAACACATAAACAGGACAAACGGCCACATAAAAGACCTGCAGCTACATAAAGCCCTGCAGCAGCTCACACACAGCATCCCTCATCTCCCCTCGCCTCCTCCCTGCAGCTCTCACCTCCCAGGCGTCGTTGCCGGGTTGTGAATGAGTGGATGTTTACTTCAAATACAAAACAACGCACGCATTTCACATTCACTTTCATTCATGATACCAGGCCGACTCATGAAAAAGGCTGTGACAAAAATAAATAAAATATATATAAATATACATATATAAATAAATAAATATGTATGCACGCTGGGTGATGGCGTGTGCTTCTACTGCCCCCATGTGACGGGTGTAAGAGCATCACAGGCACAAGATCCAAATGCAAACTTTTTGACCACAGTTGTGACTCATCAGAGAACGGACATGGGCCTTATGAGGGGGTCCTGTGGTTGTTAGTGGGGGGGTGGAGGGGGGGGGGTGTCTAGTCTGGTCTAGGTGGGGGCTACATGTGGATTGAATGCCAGGTCCAAACGCTTCCCAGCAGAACGCTGAACTGTCACGAGATGTTGTTTTACGTCTCCCGTCGGTCAGTGGTCATAATGTTATGGCTGATATATATTGTGCAGGGAACCGTTGTCAGCTACCTTCAGCGTAAAACACCAGAAAGTGTAACTTTGCTTCATGAGCAGATGGAAACTGCAGCGTCCGTCTTTCTCTGCACTCGCCATGAATCCATTTAACGCACATTTATTTTTGTGGCATCGCAGCCACTTTAAAAGTCCAACTGTTCAACTTTAGATTCCTCAAGTTACAACACACACACACACACAAACAAATCTGCATCAATAAACTGCAACTCTTTTTAAAGTTTAGGTCTGAACAGAGAGTTTTAAACCAGGTTAGAAGAAGAAAAGGTGAAGTTAAAGAAAAGAGAACAAATCTGTTACGTATATTTTGACTGGATTTATTAATGAGATAAATCATAATATAAAAATGACATTTAAATTTAGAACAAGTAGAAAATATTTTTGCCAAAAGAAGAAGAACTAGGAGACACTTTTTCATACAGTGTTGGGACTTTAAAGGACTGGTTCATCTAAATTATATCCAGTCACACACAGTCGCTTTCATTTTATTTTCTAAGCCTGAGAATATATCGATGATTCAGCTGAACCAGTCCTTTAACAAACAGTCAACACACAGTTAAACAAAGACATAAATTAAGTGTAAAAGGAAGCTACATATTTACAGACGGAGTCACCCTGGACGCGGGTCTCATGTGGAGTTTATCTGAGATGAGGAGCTGCTGCTGCCCGAGCTCTTGGCCTTCTGCCCTCTAGTGGCGCTGGGCTGCCGCTGCACCCTCTGGCTGGAGGCCTCCCTGCTCTTCTCGGAGTGGCCCGCCGAGGCTTTACTGCGAACTGTTAAAGACAAAAGACGAAAAAATAAATAAATGAATGAATAAATAAATAAACACCACGATCAGGGAGGAGATGGATGTGACAGATTCACACGTTCCGGCGCGAAATGGCCACGATGACGACGACGACGACGGGAATGAAATGAATTAGTTACAGAGGAGCACATGTTTCTTACCTTTTATTTTTAGTGGTGCGACACATCAACACTGCACACCTGACTCCAGACAGTAAAGTGGCAAGAAAGAGCTTTAATCTGCTATGATCTGTGACACAGTTCAGTCTGTGCTTTACTTTATTTAGTTGTTGTACTGTTACAATATGTTTAAGCATTGACCAAAAACCTCTAGATGTGACTTCAATAACAAAAATAAATGCACCATTTTGTGTTTTTAGGGGGGTTCTGCTATTAGATCCACCCCTGTATCTAATATCTATAGCCTTTAGCTTATGGTGGCTACTAGCTACAGTTAGCAAACTTTAGATAGCTATTGCTACGTGCCTATGCTACGGCTACATTATATTCTGTGTGCAGAATAACGCTCTGTTTATCTTAAATAACAAAAAATAAATAAATACAACAACATACTCAGTTCAGAGCTTTAAGTGATCTGGCTACTAGCTACTAGCTACACCCCAACTTCAATAGGTTTAAACTTATGGAAGCTATCAGCTAATATTAGCAAACTTTAGACAGCTATCACTAATTTATTCAGCTTATGTGGTCACAATGTTTCTGAAACATCTTAAATAACTAAATAAAATGCCCGTTCTGAATTAAATGCTTCCACTTTTGCTGCTAGCTACATCTTGACTTTTATAGCCTTTAGCTTATGGTGGCTACCAGCTACAGTTAGCAAACTTCAGGCAGCTATGGCTACATAATATATTGGGTGTAAAATAAGCTAATGGTGGCAAACTTTAGACATTATTTTGCTCATGTTATGACTTTAAGAGTCTTCCCTTCTTATTGTGCGATTGTTACAATGTGTTTTAGCTTTTACAAAACCCTCTACCTGTAAATAAACCCACCTAACGTAGCTATTAGCTATAGCTGCACTTCTACAGCCTGAAGCTTGCGGTGGCTAATGTTAGCAAACTATACAACTATTTTACACTAAGTTACACTATGTTAAAGCACTTTAACAATTAAATTAGAGCCTCTTAATAGGAAAAAAAACACACTAACATTAGATACTTTCAGCAGTTTTGCTACTAGCTAGAGTCTGACGTGCTAATTAAACTTATTGCATGATAAATTATAACAAGTTTTAAGATTTGTTAACCAGCACCAAAAGTCTGTTGCACTTGAACACACAATAAAGGCTAATAAAGGTAATATTATCTCATTTTGAGGTTCAAACCTGTGTAATCGGCTGAACTACTGAAACATGCTTGTTGTGCAACGACACTTAGGATTCAGTTTTAAACTTTCGAGCCACTTTTAAAACAAACCAGAAACATCAACATTTGAGCCGTGAATGTAAAAAAACTCTTCTAGTCCACATGCACCTACACACACACACACACACATGCAAACACACAATTTCATCTGCACGTCACACTTGCAGCACTCATTAATTCTCTGCACATGCTTTTTTCTAAGCGTGACAAGTCGACATGTCAGCTGTGGACCGCGCCCTATCGTGCAGGAGGAAGGCGTGAAGTTATTACTGTGACTCTGGACGATCTCAAAAACATACACAACACTTATATGTTGATTTTTTTTTTAAAAAAAAGGGCAAGCAGGCGGACAGATGGAGGCGTAGGACACATGGCAGCAGAAGGGGACCTTGAGAGTGAGGAGAGCTAGCGTCTTGGGGGCCGTAGACCACAATCTTAGTGTTGACCCTTGTGGCTCGGGGGCCTGACGCTGAGGGGGGGGCTGCAGGAGGCTTAGGGCTCTTTCCAGAGACCAAAGAGTCCTCGTCTTCAGGAAACAGAAAGAATTCACAGGGGGACAGAAAAGAAATTAGAAATCACCGTGACATGCACACAGCGAAGTTCAGCTTTAGTTATTTTTTTTTTTTTTTTTATGACTATCCTTGGTCTTCAGTTCACCTCCACTTAAGTGGAAAACCTCAGTATGGGGTGAAGTGAAGAGGGACTTTAGACGGAGAGAGGGATTAGTCAGAGTGCAGAACAGGAGGTGAGCCTACACAACACTGTGTGCAGACGTTAAGTGGAGGAATGTGAATAGTTCTCATGCTTGAACAGAGACGTGAGGAGCGAAGGAAGAATAAAGCCAGAAAGTAGAAGGAGTAATCATACGGTATGTTCTAAACAGGGCTTATAAAAAAAGAATCAAAACAATGTCCCTCCAGAAAAAACACCAGTTTGTCCAGGACTTTTCTTTTGAAAGTCTTTGGATGCAACAAACAAAATCTAAAGACGTCCTTCACTTGTATTCTGCAAAATTAACGTTCCAAATTTCAAAACTAGTTTTTCCTTAAAGTTTGTGTCTTTTATAAAGCAGTAGAAAAGCTATAAACTGAAAATGGCTGCAAATCAAACCCTCAAAATTGGGCTTGTAAAAGAAATCTATACCATGGAGAGACCTAACTTTGTTTTAAGACTTGAACTGAACGCTGGGAAAAATGCATCGTCTAAGCACATTGTACTGAATAGCACAACACCACAATGCTTCCATAAAACGCACTGTACTGCTTTTCTTTTCTTTCTGCTGTTGTGACACATGACGACCTCATGTTCTTTGTTTTTGACATTCAAAAGAAAATAAAAATGCATTAAAAACAGCCTTTATTAAGGCCAACAATGATCTATTTTCAACAGCTGGTGTCACTGATTAGAGATCCTGCCTTAAAAAACATACTTATCACTGGTTTATCTTCTACATTGGCTTCATTGACTAAAAAACGTTCCACAAGGCTCCCTCCTCGGACCCTTCTTCTTCTCAATTTACATGTATTTATTTCCAAAATCAAGTCCTTTATGTCCTAAAATGTCTTCAAGCGTAATTCTGTTTGACAGAACAGCATCGACTCCATGTCTACAAACCTCAAACCAACAACCAGGACTAATATTCAGCTCTGTGTCTCTTTGTCTCTTTGTGTGCAGATAAGACTGAGACTGAGGACGAGGTGAGGGACAGTGTAACTCACTTCTCAGGTTATATGTGCAGGTATGTACGTGTACGTGAGTGGATTCCAGGTTCGTCAGCTTGGAATGTGGACAATCTGATCCTTTGTGCTGCATTAATGTTTCTACATAACTCAAATACAAAAGGTGCAACATGTTAGTTTGGGGGATTTGGAGTTGCATAAAAACACCTGTGACAGTCCTGAAATGTGGTTCCAGTAAAAAGGTTTTCAGGTAAAGTGTGGATTAGTAATACAGCTTTTTTGTGTGTGTGTTAAAGGTGCAATACACAGTAATTAAGAGCTGATTTCATGTCATGTTTCATTCCTTTGAAAATTAAGGTCATTTTGTCACTTTTTGGAACCTGTCATTGTGTGTATCATTGGGAAATGCTGATTGGACAGTGCAATCATTTACTTCCCTTCTGCTATGACAAGTGAAAATGTGCATCGTGGGAAAGATGTTCACAGATGCAGAAAGCTGACTGACATTTAAACTCATCCGGTGGTTTAAATGGAGAAATGTCAGGGAACCGAACACAGTGGTCTCCTGCAGCTGAAGTAAATCCGTACTGATGTTTTCACTTATTTTGCATCATCAGCCAAAATGGAATTTAAGGACATTTACACACCTCTCCTTGTGTGACAATAACAAAAAAAAGCTGTAAGTGAGGAAGAAGACTTTAATCTAGCTTTTAGTATTTTGTAATTCACTGATTTTCCATCACTCATCCTTTTATAATAACATGACTGTGCTGTTTCGAGCCCTGTGGCAGCGTGTGGGGCTTCTATGTTAAAACCTGCGTTATAAGTCAAACGCTGCGTCTCCGGACACTAACCTCTGGGCTCTGTCGGTGCCGTGGTGACGCTGGTCGTGTGGGAGACGGTCGACGTGTCTCCGCCGCAGCTTTCCGCGACTCTCTGGCCTGCACACATGGCCTTCAGAGTCTGGAACACGGCCTGAGGGGCCACGTTCATCTTCAACAGGTCCACTATGATCCTGAAATCAAAGACGCCTCTTATTAGATTAATCCTTCAAATATAACACTTCACAGGGGTAAAACATACGGCACCGCGGGCCATAAGCCGCCTGCAACAAAGTGCATAAAAGCAAAGACTGGGACTCGAGTCGCTGTTTTGATGACTTGTGACTTGACACCAAATGTCTTTGCTTTTAGCTATTAAAACTACACATGTGAAGGTAAACAGTGAATGCAAAACGCTACGACCTCAAACTTTATCCAGCATTTGAAGGAACGATTCTGCCACGCTTGTAAAATAACTAAAATTAGTCTGAACTCTGAACTGATCTCTCACATGCAACAATCTGCATAATGTGCCACTTGAAACCATATTTACTCTCGGTGCTATTATGTCTTAACTATTATAAAAACCTGTGCAATACACGTTTACATGCTTGCATCTTACCACTGCTGCAACAAAACAACATATACTTCATATTCTATTTTAAAATTCTGTATAATTCATATATTACAATATTTTTAGTATTTTATTCTAACTAAGCTGTATATTTTGTAAATAGTAGCTTCTTGCATTTTTTTTAAATACTTGTACAATACTTTATTTTACTGAAAAGGAGAAGTTCTCCAATCTCATTATACACTGTATAATGACAATAAAGGGCATTCTATTCTATTCTATTCTATTCTATAGTCTTAGTTATCGTAGTAGCTAATGCAGTTAGCTACTACGATAACTTTAAATATGGTTTTAAAAGGCAGTAAATAATATACGTGTCAAGGCTTTAGAGGCTGGGAAACACTGATTTAGGTAAAGAGAGTTTCAAAACATTAAATATGGTTTTAAAACAGATGAAGTAAATGTGGTGTAATAAGGAGTTAATACGTTAATGGATAAAAACACATTTAAGACACAAAGAACTCATTTTTTTTAGTCTCTCTGGAAGCATATTCAACCAACCATGAAAGAGTTGTTTTTGGTCAACAAATAATAATAAATAATTATAAAATTGATTTGTGTTTTGTGTCGTTTGATTCCATGTATTTTACTGAACATATCAGTAGTTTAAATGTCATACGTTTTAAACAGGTTGGATAAATTGGCCGATAATATTATTTGACAGTTACTAATATCGTACATTTTCTCTTTATTAAGACCTGATTCTGCAGATAAGATTTCAATAATGTGACTTGACCCCATCTCTGCTAATTCACTTGTTCTTTTTTGGACTAAAACTAACTAATGGCCCCTGAACTAAAATGCGTTTGACACCTCTGCACTACTTTCCTATTTCTGCTGATTATCTTAACACTTACTTAAAGACTTCCTGGTCCACGATGATTCCTGCAGCCTGTGTCAGTTCAAACAGCTCCGTTTCTTCAGCACTGAGCACTTTCTTCTTCTTTATTGCATATTTCTGCACGTTAGATGTGACCACCAGGGCCGGGGAGTCCGGGGCGGTGGGCACAGTTTGTTGTGGTTGTTGAGACATCACTAATAATATACCTGTGGTGAGAATATATCATCTTACATTTTAAAAAAACAACTCCATCATTCAGTCTCAATAATAACAGTGTGTGTTACCCGCCCACAATGAACATTTTACCAAATATATGACCTTTAGATCCCAAAATGTTAAATATAATAAATAAAATAAGAAATACCTACCGTTTACAGGGTAAATATAAGAATTTTGAGCGTCGTCGTCCACCACAACAGACACCTTCTACAGTAGATGGCAAGACGCGCCAAATATACGTCATCATCATGAGACGTTACCGGAGACTCAAATAAATAAATTATAGAACAGGACGTTCCGCACCACGAACAGGATAAAGAATTAAATAATTAAAACACTCTAAGTTCTGCATGATATAATGTAATTTGTAGTGTACGGCACCGATTAGTTCGTATAAATAAAATTACGTTTTAACTTGTCAATACATATAGTTTTTGTATTTATTTTTTTTATCATTATTCCGGGTCTGCAATAATTTGAGCTATGTATATGTGTTTTTAAAGCTGACATTTTTTTTTTGTGTATAGATCCGTGTTTTCGAATTATTTTGAGGCATATAGAGCTTGTAGATGTACTGGTATGCTTGAAAAATATTTTAGAAAAATAAGTCTGTAAATGAAAGTCTGTAAATTCTGTATGATAATTTACTATCATCTCAAAATATCACAAATTAAGGCCATAATAGCGGTAAAATGACATAACAATAATAAATGAATGAAACAGAATAATATCTTGACGTAATATTTATCACATTCACGTTATTACAAATGTTGTATGTATTTAATGTATATTTTATGTCATTGTAGTTTGTATTTTAAACAACGTTGTTACACTGATAAATAGCATTTTTAAAATATATAGATATTTTAGGTTATTACGCCGATAATTCGGCTGTCTTGTATTGCGCACGCGTGAAAAAGCCGGAAGTAGTCGAAACAACTAATGTTTCTCGCTAAGTGCGAAATTCTCAAATGTATGTGGCACTCGCACTAATGTTACCACCCCAAAACATTAAAACACGCAACTCTACAAACATGAAAACTCTAATAATGGGAAAGTACGGCGATGTTTGCTAATACGAGTCACAGGACGAAACCGGAAGTACCCGGGGGGATTGTGCTCTCACACCTGCTGATCAGCGCTGTCGTCCAAGAATGGCCGCTGCTGCAGCAGGAATAAACAAGCAGGGCGCCGTAGCGACGATGGAGCCCTGTATCCGACACGGGAGGGGAGCCAGTGGAAACGCAGTTAAGGTTGTGATATTGTTGCTAATAAAATGTCCACTGCTAGGTCTCGATCGCGGGTTTTATAGTCGGTTAGTTTGCACGAATAATCGACAGTAGGGAGGCTTGTCTTCGTGGCTTCTGATTTGGGGCGAATGCTGCTGCTGCTGCTGCTGCTGCGTTGGCGTTGAATGCAGAGGATGCCAAGTGCGGATCTAGATCCGATAAGAGATGTCGTAAACAACTGGATATTTGCCGTCCGCTTATCTTAATAATAACTCGTCTGGATTGGTGTAAATTGACACGGCTTCTGGTGTTTGTATCTGCAGCATGCTAACAGGACTGGATGACCCACTGTCGCTAGCTGGCGTCTGCGTTAGCTTTGGTTTTCAGTGCATCTCCTGTGTGTGGTAACCAAAGCTTAGATGATTTTAAAATAAGCTGCTGCTCTTGAATTAGTGTCTACATTGCATTTGTTCAACTAGAAATCAAGAGGCTGATCAGCTGTTACAGCTCACATATAATCAATAACAAAGGATGACTGCACCTCACACTTTTAATCTGAGTATTTAAAATGAGTGCAGTCACTACAATCTATCATGTATAAGTCTCTGCTAAATGTTTTGTTTTTGTAAATATGATGTGACTTTATTATATTGTTTTATAGTGTCTGCCACATGTTAAACTTTTAACTAAACCGCCCCAGGACAAATAAAGTTTTCTGAATCTGAATGCATCTGACAAGCTGTTGATCAAGTTCCACTTCATTTTTTTTTCCCAGGTTCTCGAGTGCGGTGTGTGTGAGGACGTGTTCTCGCTCCAGGGAGACAAGGTCCCTCGTCTGCTGCTCTGCGGTCACACGGTGTGCCACGACTGCCTCACCCGGTTGCCCCTGAGCGGCCGAGCGGTCCGCTGCCCCTTCGACAGACAGCTCACCGAGCTGGGTGAGTGGACAGGTTGTCTGCGGAAGGAATCCGCTAAAGGTTGGAGAGCTGCAAAGAAATTCCTCGTGCATCTTCCTGCGAGTGGTGACGGAGAATAAAAATACAGAACCGTAGGACATCATCCAAGGTTCTGCAGGACAAAGTTATAAAAAAGTAAAAATTAAACTCAGTTAAAAGTGAAGAGATTCACTGAGGAACAAACAACGTTAGCAGTCATCTAAAAGAGGGGGATTACCAAGTAATAACAATAATAATAATAATAATAATAATAATAATACTCAAGTCACAAGACGGTACATTATTGTGACATTGTGGTATTGCAATATATTGCAATATTCTACGTAGTTCGCTGAGAAACTTTAACTGCAGCATAAAATACAGACTGTATGTAAGTACATCAACATATATTGTCATATAGATCCCCTATAATGGACTTTTCATCCAAGGATCTCAGAGTGCTACAGATTAAAAGCAACAAATTAGAGCATAAAAAGCATCGTATAGGAAAAAAGTATATATATAGAGAGAGAATGCACAGATCACTGTGCCATTGATTACTACAGTACTATTTCCCTTTTCTTCTCATCTGCACAGGGGACTCTGGAGTTTGGGGTCTAAAGAAGAACTTTGCTCTGCTGGAGCTCCTGGAGCGCCTCCAGAATGGAGCATCCAACCAGTCGGGAATGGCGGAGGACGCCCTGAAGGGCATGGGAGAAGTAAGTCGCCCCTTCCTTTTTACTAACGTTCCAAGACTGTTTGCTTTCCCCCTTCATTCACACCATCTCCTTTTTCGTCCAGTGTATAATTCGGTGTGACGAGGACGAGAGCCACACGGCCTCCATGTACTGCACCGTGTGCGCCACCCACCTGTGCGCCGAGTGCTCTCAGCTCACCCACTCCACCCGGACGCTGGCCAAACACCGCCGGGTGCCTCTGGCCGACAAGCCTCACGAGAAGACGCTGTGCCCGCAGCACCAGGTCCACGCCATCGAGTTCGTCTGCCTGGAGGAAGCCTGTCAGTCCGGGCCGCTCATGTGCTGTGTGTGTAAGGAGTACGGCAAGCACCAGGGACACAAGGTAGCCGGAGACGTGCTCGTATTACACAGCATTTCTGCACAAAAATGACTACAAACGTGTGCAGATTTTCAGATTTTTCTTTCTTTCCAGCATGCCGTTCTCGAGACCGAAGCCAACCAGATCCGTGCGTCCATCCTGGACATGGCCCACTGCATCCGCACCTTCACAGACGAGGTGTCCGAGTACTCGAGGAAGCTGGTGGGCATCGTGCAGCAAATCGAAGGCGGGGAGCAGATAGTGGAGGACGGCGTAGGCATGGCGCACACCGAGCACGTAAGATGTCACACGGGACTCCTTCCTGAACCCACCGTTTTAACGCTCCTCCTCGTGGCGCTGACGCCCTCTTGCGTGTGTCCGCCAGGTGCCCGGTACGGCGGAGAGCGCTCGATCCTGCGTCCGAGCTTACTTCGCGGACCTCCACGAGACGCTGTGTCGGCAGGAGGAGATGGCGCTGAGCGTGGTGGACGCCCACGTCCGGGAGAGGCTCATCTGGCTGAGGCAGCAGCAGGAGGACATGACCATCCTGCTGTCTCAGGTGTCCACCGCCTGCCTGCACTGCGAGAAGACGCTTCAGCAGGTAGGAAAGGACGGAGTTTAATGAATGGACTGGTGAGAATACGAGGCCGGTAGAATGGCAGTATGGCAATGTTTCAACATACAGAGAAGAAACTACATCTGCACACAATCGAATAGTCCTCAAACCAATCATATAGATCATATAGATATGATCTATGATTACGTTGCTATTTGTCTTTTGTCCGTTCTGTCGTGTTGTTTGTCCTGGCAGATCTTTGCTGCAGCGTAATCAGATCCAAACAGAGAGACTCTAGACCAAGTTTTGCTACAGAAAATGCTGGGAAGTTTGTCTTTTTGCTGACCCTCTGCTGGGATCAGTAAAAACTAAGCATCATCTTTCAACAGGGGAAAAAACAATGTCCTCATTTGTGGACACTGGGATTATTTCATTATTTATACTATAAAGAAGTGACCAATGTGTGACAAAATATAAAACTGTTTATTTTAACACCTGTACATGACTGTGTCCCAATGTCCTCAAACGAGTACTTGCTAATTAGCAAGGTTGTAGCTCACTGCTATTGATAAACAAGTAGTGTAACAAGTAATAAACAAGTGTATTGACCTTTCATAACCAGCACCTGGCAGACAAAAGTGTCTCCTTATGAGGACAACAGTTCTAAATGAAGCAGGATAAGCTGCAAAAAACCTGAAAAGTAACGTCCCCACATGAGGACGTCAGGTCTCAGGAGGTTAAGCCTGATGTGCATTTCCTCCCCCCTCCTATAGGACGACTGCAGAGTTGTGCTGGCAAAGCAGGAGATCAACTGTTTGCTGGAGACGCTTCAGAAGCAGCAGCACCAGTTCACGGAGCTGGCAGACCACATTCAGCTGGATGCCGGCATCCCGGTCACCTTCACGAAGGTACACTCGCGTGCATCCCGCTCACAGTCATTCCTGTGTATTTGCATGCTGCATGCAAATCCCGTCCCTGAAAATAGGGCGAGGGCGTGGGGTAATCTTCTGAAAATGTGTTTTCAGGACAACCGGGTCCACATCGGTCCTAAGATGGAGATCCGCGTGGTGACGCTCGGGCTGGACGGAGCCGGAAAGACGACCATCCTCTTCAAGCTGAAACAGGATGAGTTCATGCAGCCCATCCCAACCATTGGTAAATTCACCCGCTCGGTGATGTTTTTGAGTCAGAAGAGCAAAAACGTCACGTAAAGCTTGGTTTTCGTCTCTCGTCCAGGTTTCAACGTGGAGACGGTGGAATATAAGAACTTAAAGTTCACTATCTGGGATGTCGGTGGGAAACATAAGCTCAGACCCCTCTGGAAACACTATTATCTGAACACTCAAGGTACGTCCTCCACTTTAAAATACTCTGCAGCTACATGCAAATCAGCAACTGAGCAAATATTGTCTATGATAGAATGCAGTCTCTGCTGGATGGGACTGAATTGTTGCAGGTTTTACAGTAAACAAAACTCATTGCTGTCACTGTGTAAATACACTAAGTTCCTGTTGACAGGTGCGACTTTTGATTGTGCATTTAGATCATTCTCTCTGGTTTCCGTCTGCAACAGTTTTAGAATGAATCCCCCAAGGATCTTATATACCAATCAGCCACAACATTATGACCCCCCCCCTCCCTTAACTAACAATATCCTGTTACCAGACACCATAGGACTCCCTCAGAATGCCCATGTCCATTCTCTGATGAGTCACAACTGTTTTAGAGGTACAATGGAGACCTACACAATATAAGGAATGTGGTCATAATTTGGCCCATCGATCCGCCCCAACCTCCTCCCTCGTTTTTCCGATTTTATTGACGCTTTATATACTTATTAGTGGAGCCTGTGTACGTTTAATATTTTTTTATAGTCGACTCATGTTAGTTTTCACATTTCATTTCTGTGACTTTTGCATTTGTGTTAATGTAAAAGGATGCAAAACAAATCTACGTACGGGTGCAAATAAAGTAACCTGACCCTCATGCACAAACAGGGGAGACGGGAGAGGCTGTTTAATGCACCTGCCACCCTCCAGACCAAGGATGCTATTAAATCATTTCACTTTTTGTCCCTCCTCCATCTCTGGTCTTGGTGCAGCGGTGGTGTTTGTGATTGACAGCTGCCACAGGGACAGGCTGATGGAGGCCCACAGTGAACTGGCCAAACTACTGACGGAGAAGGAGCTGAGAGACGCCTTGTTGCTCATCTTTGCAAACAAGCAGGTATTTTATTATATATATATATATATATATATATATATATATATATATATATATATTCCTTAAAGGGATACGCCACCCCTATGCTAAATTTAGTCACTCACCGTATTCCCCAGAGTTGGACAAGTGAGGAAAAGTGTTTTTAAATAGGTCCTAATCCGGCAGTGAAGCTGTTAGCTTTAGCTTAGCATAGGCGCTGTAAGTCGTTCGCAAAGAGTGAAAAATAAACTCAAGAATTTTCCTAATTACTTCTTGTGACCTGTACATTTACATTGAGTACAAATGTCAATGCAATTAAATAAATAAATAAATAAATAAATAAATAAATAAATAAATAAAAGAAATCATGAAAACCTCCAACTTCCGTCAACACACCGACGTCACTCGTTTTCAGGTGCTGGTTGGTATCCTTGCGCCTTGCAGCGGTGCTTTACCGGAATATAGTCCCAAGTCTATTTCTGCCCCAGGCAATCCGTTTGTGTTAATTACATTGAGATTTGCACTCGATGTAAATGTATAGGTTCTGAAATTCTTCAGTTTATGTATCACTTTTGCGAACGACTGACTAATTGGCAACACTACATTACAGCGCCTATGCTAAGCTAAAGCTAACAGCGTTGCTGCCGGATTAGGACAACGCCTGCACCGATTTTAAAACGCATTTTCTCACATATCCAACTCTGGGGAATACGTGAGTGACTGAATTTCACTTAAGTGTGTTGTATCCCTTTGACACTTTAAAACCGGACGGATCGCCGGTGATCCGTTAAAGTTCGCGATTTTTTGAATTACCGTAACTCACAGTAAATTGCGCTATTGACAAAACTCAAAGTGTGCATGAACACAGGAAAGTTGTGCTTTTGTCATAAAGAAGGCATAACTTACTTAGTTTTTTTTCTTTCTTTTTTTTTTTTTAATAACAAAGTTCTCCAAACAAACAAACAAACTCTCTTCCTAGGGCTCCTTGGTCTTGTGTTGCACCCAAACCTGCAGGCGATATCATTACCGTAATGTTGTTGTTTTTTGTTGTTTGTTGTTTTTATTTTTTATTTTAAGCAAGCGCAACTTCCCAGTGTTCAGCCACACTTTGAATTCTGTGCATCTGTGAATTACGGTAATTTAAATAGCGCCAGCGGATGTTTAGGTCTTAAAGGGCTAACTCTTTTCACCGTTTTTGCCTCTGCAGGACGTCCCCGGAGCCGTGTCCGTGGAGGAGATGACGGAGCTGCTGAGTCTACACAAGCTGTGCTGTGGAAGGAGCTGGCACATCCAGGGCTGCGACGCCCGGAGCGGGATGGGCCTCCACGAGGGTCTGGACTGGTTGTCCAGACAACTGGTGGCCGCCGGAGTCCTGGACGTGGCCTGAGCCGAAGACCGGCCTCAGCTCCACATAGACTCTGCTACTCCTCCTCCTCCTGCCCCCACCCACCACCACCTTAACACCCACTTTAAATCAACAACCTCCTCCTCAGTCTTTCCTTGTTTGTGCATCAGTGTGGGCGAAGGAAACAAAGATGTAAATACTCTCTATTAAAACTCTTTAATACTGTCACCTGGTTCAAAGACGACTCCCCCCTTCTGACTCACTCATAACTGAGAGTGGAGCCTCTTTCTCCCCCTCCTTTCTCCCCCTTCTTCCTCTATTCCTCTCTCATCTCTCTTTCCCTCCCCTCCATCATAACTTAACGGTCCGTATTGTAACAACAGTTTCCTTCATTTAATCCTGAGAAATAATAATAATAATAATAATTATAACGAGGGGGGACTAGAGACGTGTCTTCAGACTTGTGGCTTCAAACCATTCATATATTTCTCCTGAGTTTAAAGTGTGAACCTGTTGAATCAGCTGGTCTTGGGTCATAGGACGGGATTTGTGGTGGGGGGGGGTCTGAATGTAGTGTCATCTGTTACGGAAAACAAACTGTTTACTGAAGTTTCTTATTTATGAGCCTCTCGAGGCCGAACAGGTGGGAGATTCTTTTTTTTTTTTATTTTATTTTAAACCGTCGGTCGAATGCACTTTGTCTGCTGCCTCACTACAGGTTTTGGAAGCATCTGCTGTTTCTGAGTGGACTTGAGTATTAACCTCACTGCTATAAAGAAAAACTAAAAAAAAAAAACTAAATAAATAAAGTGTTGTGAAGCTTCTTCCTGTAGAAACGTGTTCATACGCGGCGGTACGCCTCCAACCAGCCTCCAGTAGTAGTGTGATGTGACACATTTAAACGCCGACACTCGACTCGTTGTCCAGGAACCATCATTTGAGTTGATCTTTATTCATTGCTATGTAATGTTTAATATTTGTATCTATGTATAAAAAACAAAAAAAAAAACAAAAGGAAAAAACTGCACGTGTGAAAATCCTCCCACATAGTTTGTGAAAACCATCCGTTCCTCCTTTTTGAAAGCACATTCAGAGCCCTTTGTTACCTTTGGTGGACTTGATATTGGCTTTTTGTAAATTCTATATAATGTGATGCTGTATAATAAACTAATTGACCTAATTCGTGTCTGTGCTGATGCCGATGATGCTCTGGAGGAGGAGGAAGTGGAGGAGGAGGAGGAGGAGGAGGAGGAGGAGGACTGTCCGGGAGCCGAGGGAGACGTGCGATCACTTGACGGTGATGTTGATGATGCTGATGTCCTCGTACGGTTTGTCCGTCTTGGGGTTGACTTTCATGTTGGAGATCCTCTGCACCACCTCCATGCCTTTAGTGCACCTCCCGAACACCGTGTGTTTGTTATCGAGCCACGGCTGCAGAGAAACAGTGGAACAGATTAAAAACGAGAGTTCGCTCAGATTTAAAGGCTCCAACAACGTTTAAAAGAAGAGAAACGTCATCTTTCACAGAGTTTATGACCAGGACATTTCTCCTCTCTTCACGCTACATCAACTCAGACAGGACAAAAATAACAGTAATAAAAAACTGAGTCTGGACTCTATGATCTATAATCTATGATCTATGATCTATATTCTATGATCTATCCACTGGACCAGAACCAGGAACTGATGAGTTGTGACGTTACAGGATGATTCAGATTTAGGAACAAGATTCTTTAGTATAAAGAAAGATGGAGGGAAGGAAGAAAGAAAAAGGAAGAAAGAAAAAGAAAGAAAGAAAAAGAAAGGAACAAGGGGGATAAGAAAGAAAGGAATTAAAGATGTACAGAAGGAAGAAAGGAAAGATGGAAGAAAGGAAGGAAGACAGGAAGGAAAGTACTCAGGAAGGATGGAAAAGGAAAAAAGGAGGAAGTATTAACGATGGGCAGAAGGAAAAAAGAAAAGATGGAAGAAAGCAAGAGAGGAAGAAGGATACTGACTAAAGAAAGACAGACAGAGGAAAGGAAGGAGAGAAGGACGAGGAGAAGGAGAAGGAAAGATGCAAGGAAGGGAGGAAGACAGGAAGGAAATTATTCACGAAAGAAAGAAAGAAAGAAAGAAAGAAAGAAAGAAAGAAAGAAAGAAAGAAAGGTAGTGACAAAAGAAAAACGAAGGGAGGAAGGATGGAAAAGGTGTAGAAGAAAAAACAAAGAAAGAAGGAAAAAATAAATTAGATAGATAGACAGACAGACAGACAGACAGACAGATAGATAGATAGATAGACAGATAGACAGATAGATAGATAGATAATAGATAGATAGATAGATAGATAGATAGATAGATAGATGGATAGATAGATGGATAGATAGATAGACAGATAGATAGACAGATAGATAGATAGATAGATGGATAGACAGACAGATCTTACCGTGGGGACCACGGTGATGAAGAACTGGGAGCCGTTGGTGGCCGGGCCCCCGTTGGCCATACTCAGCGTGTACGGTCGGTCGTGTCTCAGCGTCGCGTGGAACTCGTCCTCGAACTCTCCGCCCCAGATGCTCTCTCCTCCCATCCCCGTCCCCGTCGGGTCTCCGGTCTGGATCATGAAACCCTGGAGGCCACAGCAACGAGGACTCAGGAACCACAGGAACCATCGCTGCCCCCCCCCCCTCACGTTCATTCAGGTAACTCACCTTAATCACTCTGTGGAATATGTGGCTGTTGTAGTATCCGTTCCTGCTGTGGACGCAGAAGTTCTCCACCGTCTTCGGGCATCTAAAATAAATAAACAGAGATGTGTAAATATAAAGGAGACGGTCTAAAGGACTGTGTCCACGCTGCAGGACGTACTCTACGGGGAAGAGCTTGATGTGGATGTCTCCCATGGTGGTGTGGATGATGGCGCTGTCGGACACTCTCTTGGGGCCCTCGGCCTGCGTGGCGGCCATCACCTCCTCCTTGGACGGCTTCTCGTTGAAGATGTCTCTGTCCGAGTCGGCGCTCTTCGTGTCCTCCGGTTCCCTCTTTGAGAACTTTCCACAAACAAAGACGGGAAAAAACAAAAACAAACAAGAGGGCGTGAGTAAGAGAGAGGCGTCTCCATGGTTACGGCCACAGAGCACGGAGGTTAGCGGCGTTAGCTCGAATCAGAGGGTTTAACGGCGTCTAAATCTGAAAATTAATTAAAAACACTACTTCTCAGTAAAACTCTTAGCGTTAGCATCTTTTATTTAGCTTCATTTGAACTGAATGAGGTTAATCCACTTTTCCAAACGAGGAAACAGTAATAAAAAGCCAACTTGAACCTTCTCTCCTTCCTGCAGATGTTTCACAATAAGAGCATTATTATATAAAGGAGCTCATAATATGAAGCTGAGCGTGTTAAGTAATAACAGCATCAAGCAGAAACTTCTTCAGAGACCTCTTAATAAAATACAGTAAATTACTCTTGTTAAACAGATGTAATTAGAGAATAAAAGCCCTGTTCTCCTCTGTAGTTTAGGTAGATTAAGGTTTCCATCACATTTGAGTAAAATAATTTTATTTCTATAAATGTCACATGATATTTTTCAAAGGATAATTTATTTTCATGGACTCTTGCAATTACACCAGTGACCACTAGGGGTCATACTTTAGTATAAATATATAAATATAGTATTTCCTGGCGTTGAAATCAGGTCCATATAAATATCAGGAGACCTGATTTCTGGCCACATTTTTTAGAATTGATTTGAAATAAATAAATGATCTCGTATTCTTTATAATTTGACTACTACTCCTTTTTTTAGGTTTATCAGACACATTAGAGAATCGAACATCTGCTGCGTTTCTCTAAAGGAGGTGACCTGCTGCGGCGCCCCCTCTGGTCAGACGTCCGCTCACCATGTAGAAGCGGTTCTTCTTGAACGCGGTGCAGAAGATGGTCGGGTCGGGCTCCACGTTCTCCAGGGCCGGGTTGTCGGAGGCCTTCATCTCCACGGTGGGAGCCACCTGCATGGCCTTAGCGACGCCCTGGAACAGGCTCAGCTGGACCACGCGGATGTTCTCCAGTTTCCCCAGGATACGGACACATCTGGAGAGAGAGGGAGGGAGAGAGAACTAACACATCTGGTCTGAAGGAGAAGAAACCACAGAGAGAGAGAAGGAGAGGGAGAAAGGAGGTGGGGAGAGAAAGAGGGATAGAAAGGGGGGATAAAGGAGAGGAGGGAAGGAAAGAAGTACAAGGAAAGAGAAAGGGGACAGAGATGGGTGGGGGGAGGAGAGAAAGAGGAGCAGGACAGAGACAGGGAGAAGGGGGAGGCAGAGAGAGAGACAAAAGGGGAGGGAGAAGGGGAAGAGAAAGAGGGAGAAAGGGGAAGGAGGGCTGGGGGAGAAAGAGAAGGGGGAGAGGGGGATAAAAACGGGGAGACAAAGAATAGAGAGGGAGGGAGAGAAAGAGGAGGGATAGAAAGGGAGACGGGAAGGGAATGCGGAGAGAGAGGAAGAGGGGGAGTAAGGAGGAGAGAAAGAGGGAGAGAAAGGGGGACAGATAGAGGGAGAGGGAGAGGGGACAGAGAGTGAGAAAAGAGAGAGAAAGAAAGGGGGAAGGAGGGGAGAGAAAGGCAGAGAAAGAGGGAGAAAGGAGGTGGGGACGGGGGGGCAGAAGAGGGACAGAGATGGGGGGAGGTAGAGATAGAGAGGGAGGGAAAAGGAGAAGGAAGGTGGGGGAGAGAAAGAGGAGAGGGAGAGGGAGAAGGGGGAGGCAGAGAGAGACAACGGGGGAGGGAGGAGGGGAACAGAAAGAGGGAGAAAGGGGAAGGAGGGCTGCGGGAAAGAGGGGGGAGAGGGGGATAGAAATAGGGAGACAAAAAGAATAGAGACAGACATAGAGAGGGAGGGAGAGAAAGAGGAGGGATAGAAAGGGAGACGGGAAGGGAATGTGGAGAGAGAGGAAGAGGGGGAGTAAGGAGGAGAGAAAGAGGGACAGAGAAAGGTAAAGATGGACAAGGGAAGAGAAAGAGGGAGGGAGAAAGGAGGCGGGGGAGAGAAAGAGGGAGAGAAAGGGGGACAGATAGAGATAGAGGGAGAGGGGACAGAGAGTGAGAGAAAATAGAGAGAAAGAAAGGGGGAAGGAGGGGAGAGAAAGAGGGAGAAAGATGGACAGAGATGGGGAGGTAGAGATAGAGAGGGAGGGAAAAGGAGAAGGAAGGTGGAGGGAGAGAAAGAGGAGAGGGAGAGGGAGAAGGGGGAGGCGAGGAAGAAACGGGGGAGGGAAAGAGGGAAGAGAAGAGGAGAAAGGGAAGGAGGGCTGCGGGAAAGAGAAGGGGGAGAGGGGGACAGAAATAGGGAGACATAAAGAATAGAGACAGACCTGGAGAGGGAGGGAGAGAAAGAGGAGGGATAGAAAGGGAGAGGGGAGAGAAATGTGGAGAGAGGAAGAGGGGGAGTAAGGAGGAGAGAAAGAGGAGGGAGACAGATAGAGGGAAAGAGAAAGGGAAAGGTGGGGAGGGAGGGGGTGGGAGAAAGAGGAGAGGAGAAAGAGGGAGAGAAAATGGGAATAGAAAGGGGGCAGAGAGAGGGATGGGAGAGAGAGGGAAGAGAGAGAAAGAGAAAGGGGGAGGAAGAGAAAGGGGAGTCTCTTCTGGGAGACATGTGGACGTTGTCCTTTAGTTCATCAGTTTATCCTGTTTGAAGATAGAAATTGATAGAAACGGGGACAGATAGAGGGAGAGAGAGAAGAAGAGAAGGGAGGGAGGGAGAAGGGAAAGAATGGGGATATAAAGGGGGACAGAGAGCGAAGGAAAGGAGGGAGAGAAAATGGAGAAGAAGAGGAGAGAGAAGGTGAGGAAGCGGGGGTCAGGGGGAGAAAAGGAGACAGAGAAAGGAGGTGGGGGAGAGAAAACAGGAATAGAAAGGGGGCCAGAGAGAGGGATGGGAAAAGGAGGGGAGAGAGAGAAAGAGAAAGGGGGAGGGAGGGGGGGTCAGGGGGAGAAATGTGGAGAGAGAGGGAGAAGGGGGAGAGCAAGGTGGAGGAAGAAGGGGTGAGGGTGAGAGAAAGGGTAGAAGGAGAAAGGAGGTGGGGACAGAGAGAGGGGGAGAAAAAAGGGGGAGAGAGAAAGGGAGGAAGAAAGGATGTGGGGGAGAGAAAGTCTCTTCTGGGAGACATGTCCTTTAGTTCATGAGTTCATCTGTTTGAAGGTGGACTATAAGTCCTGGCTCTGTCCTGGTCTCGTCCCTTCCCTGGTCCTGGTCTTGTCCCGGTCCTGTCTCTGGTCCTGGTCCCTGGTCTCTGTCCCTGGTTCTGGTCCTGTCCCTGGTCTCCTGGTCTCTGTCCCCTGGTCTCCTGGTCTCTGTCCCCTGGTCCCTGTCCCCTGGTCCCCTGGTCTCCTGGTCCCTGTCCCCTGGTCTCCTGGTCTCTGTCCCCTGGTCCCTGTCCCTGTCCCCTGGTCTCTGTCCCCTGGTCCTTTGTCCCCTGGTCCCTGGTCCCCTGGTCTCTGTCCCCTGGTCCCTGTCCCCTGGTCCCCCGTCCTCTACCTGTTGGTCTCCACGTTGATGACCTTGATGCCGAGCATCGTCCCGTACAGGACGAAATGTCCCGTCTCGTCAAAGATGATGTTGGTGAGTCTGATGCCGTCCACCTTCTCCAGCTCCCGCTCCACCGCCATCCTCCTCCCGAACTCCATGTCAGGAAGCTGCTGCCTCATCTGCTGCAGCTCCGTGAACATCTAACGAGGGGGAGGGAGGGAGAGACGGGAGAGAGAGAGACGGGTGAGTCAAATAAAAAAACCTCCTCATTCACTCGGGTCAAAGCTTCAAAGCCTCGTGTGAGAAAATACCGTCAGCGACTCGTCGAACACTCTCATCAGTTTCCCCGTCAGGAAGCGGAAGATCCGGACCTTCCGGTCCGAGGCGATGGTGGCCATCTTCCTCCCGTCGGGGGAGAAGGCCAGGCTGGTGGGGTAGGTTTTGTGCTTGGCGAACTCGTACAGGTCCGTGTCCGTCTTGTACTCCCAGTCCACGTGTCTGGGGAACTTGAACTCGCTGGGGAGGCCCGTCCAGTACTCCAGCATCCCGGCTTTGTCCGCCGACACGATGACTCGGAACCTGGGGTTGAGGCGGATCTGGGACAGGGGGGAGGAGTGCATCTTATCGAAGACGTGCAGTGGCTCGTTGCTCCCCCTCCCGTCGTACACGAAGATCTTCCCCGTGGACTTTTCCGAACAGGCCACGGTGGAGATGGCGTCACCGGGGTTATAGATCCACTCGCTCTGACCCGGATGGAAACTAAAGACAAGAAACAGCTCATGTTATCAGCGCTCAAAGCACAAAAAATACTTCAATATTAGTTATAATTATTAGATTTTAGTAGTTTTAAGTTTGCAGTGAGGATACATTCTTATAGCTTCATAATTTTACCAACAACAGTGACTTAAAAAAAATGAAAAAATGCGGGGTGGACGATGCCTTCAAGAAAACTCGGAAATTCTAAATTCCAACTCAGAAACATCAGATTTCACATATTATAGTGTTCACGTTACAGGTTAACTCAGAACATTAAAATATGCACAGCAGCTATTTATTTTTATTTTCTAATCAATAATTTCTGAGTTTAACAACATTTTAAAAGATTTTTACATCATATAAGATGATGAGTAAATATTGTAGAATAATCCCACACCAGTAGTTAAACAGGTTTGCATGACCCCGTGTTAGCACTGACTGATGATCCGGGGACGTTTACAGCAGAGATAAAAAAAAAAAAGAACTAAATGTTATCAAAATGATATTTATTTTGATATATTTATTCATATTTAAACTGCTGCGTCTATAATATCAATAGCAGAGCGACCAACTACCGTAATAACTGTAGTCTGAGTGCAACATATTTTTTTCTCATTCATAAAAAGCTAAAATTGGGGACATTTTCGGGGACATCTTTAGCCGGAGGACAGGTCATCCACAATGGGGACTGTCTCCAGAAATCGGGGACGTCTGGTAAAAAAAAAAAAAAAAAAGTAGAACTAACAACCGACACAGCACCTTTATTTGGCCATATCCATCCCTGTGTTTTGAAGCGCTACATTGAAAAGGTCCAGTCTGTATCAGTGTCTCACAGCGCAACGTTTCAAAAACTGTGTAATCAAGTACACCTCTATATTAAAAAATCATATCATGAGAGAAAAAAATACTGGTAAGAGATGAAACGAGACGACTCACCCCAGCTTCAGCATATTGATCATGTCAAAGTTGACGACATCGAACACTTTCATTGCCTGATCGTCACCCACAGAACAGAGAAGGGCTCCTTCAGCGCTGACCGCTATGCTTTCTATCACACCTGCACAGACAGACAAGAGCAACGCTTTAGGTCACCAATCAGCCACAACATTAAAACCATCACCCATTATGATGTAATATTCTTCTGCGAATCCTTCGAATGTTCACATCACTTTATTTCTCCCCGAGGGGCATAAAGTAGCTAAAAGTGGACACAATCACAATCAAGACACACTAAACAGTTTGTATAGCTGCATCTGCGGCCTATATGTGGGTCAGTGTTCAGTAGGAGAGGTGCTCTGGAGATGACTGTTGTTTGTTATAGAAGCAAGGAAACTTTAAATAAGATGTTGTGGATGTTTCTTTGTTGTATAAAACCACCTGAACATTCCTGTGGACCAAAAACCCAAGAACACCTCAACTGGGCGTTCCTTGCATTTAAGACCCGTTTTTAAATTCTTTGATTTGTGTTTTGTTGCTGCAACGAGAATCAGTATATTCATCCACCCATCTTCTAATGCTTTGTGGTCTAGTTTGGATGCTCATCTGTCCATTGTGGTTGCTTTCAGCCAATGACCAGACTTGTCAGTCATAATGTTTCATGCATCTTGGCCCAGATGTGATAAACTCCTATTTTCCTACCAAGGTGACTTCGAAAGTGTTTCACGAACTCGATTCCCTCGTCCTCCTTCTTCTTCCAAAATTTGACGTGTCCGTCCTGGCTGGCTGTGATGATGAAGTCTGTCCTGAAAAGGAAGGCGAATAATTTAAATATAAATAGAAGCGGCTTAACTTTCTCTATGTGCACCACATCAGGCATAACATTATGACAACAAACTGATGGTCTGGTCCTCTATTTAGGATGTGAATGAGCCTGAAGTAAACAAAGACTTCCCAAACTTAAAGAGAAGCCATAACACATTAGGTCAGAACCACTTCAGACACCTCCTGCAGGATAATTCATGAGATCAGATGTATGAAAGCTGCCCCAGCTGAGGGGGTAAAGTTCAGATTTTTACTTACTTGGAGCAAACTATGTGAGAGATAACGTCTCTGTGCATGTAGCTGCGTTCATACATTGCAGCCGACGGGAGGTTGTCCAGATACACACGTTCGTACTCGAGTACTGCGGAAAAAAATATTTAAAAAATCAATAGATGTGTTGTTAGCATCAGTTAGCTTTTATTAGCAGGAGTTGTAGATGTGTGACAATCTGGAGAATACACAGCCAGAAACTCCACCTTTTCTTTTCTTGGTCTTCGTGGCTTCGCTCGGCATGGGTCCGACCCATTCTGCATCTTCTCCATCCCCATCGCCTTCCTGGATATCCTCTGCTTTGCGTTTTAGATCCACATTGTTTTCAGACGCCGCCATAGCTGCAGATCTTCCGTCTGGTCCGTTCTTAGTTACGGTACTTCCGTTTGGCGCCAGACTTCCTCTCTTGCAGTTTTTTTTTAGTTTTTAGTTGAAATAACCTCCCACAAATAGGTGGAAAAAACACAGATTTCATTTGAGAATTTATTAATTAGTTAGGACGCTAATTTAGGTTTAAACTAAATCAAATAATCTACTTTTCGCGCACTTTTACCTGAGTTAGCTTTTGTTTCTGGGGGTTCATTATCCCAGAACACTTGGATCAAACCAAGCAGCATCTTTAAAGGGGGGAGGGAACAATAATGTTTGGTATTATCCTGACATAATCCCGTATATATGCGTATATCCCTTTGAATAAATTAAGTATTAACACAACAAAGAAACTAAATACAGTGAAACACGTCGTAATTTTCGAACAACAAACGAAAACTAACCACTGTTTCTATTTCTAATCCCCCCACATGGATGTGAAAGTAAACACTGAGCTCATATGCACGGTTAACATGGCTGAGGAGAGATGATCATTTTTTACTTTTAAAAGAAGCTACCAAAACAAACATTAACTATATACTGTACCTTTTCAAGGAATTTCTGACAGTTTAGGAATTTAAGTTTTCTAGGGTTAGCAAATAAACGCCAAGTCAGCGGCAGAATGAGTAATATTTACATTCAAGAACCACCAACAAATGGAAAGGTGAGTGCGGATTTAATTTCCACTTTATCCACTTATATACAAAACATTATTTACTAGTATAGTCTGTAACGTTGAGGGCGATTAGCTACTGACAGCTAGTCAGTGAAACTTATAACACGTAGAGCTATACGTCATTTCTAGAGTTAAACGTGCATACGTTCATGTTTAAATGTCCCTCTTTCATGCATTTCCTCAGGTCCTGTTGAAGACGACAGCAGGTGACATTGACATCGAGCTGTGGTCCAAGGAGGCTCCTAAAGCATGCAGGAACTTTGTGCAACTGTGCATGGAAGGTGAGAATTCACCGACAGATAGAAAACACACCGTAGTATTAGAATTATAATCTGACCCATGCAGCTTTACTGTGAGAACATTTGTCAGATACGTTGCAGGAACGTTTCTGTGTACATGAATTGTTCTTTATGGATGTATAAATATCTACTCAAGTGTTTATGCTTACAGAAGCGTATTGCATTCAAATAAATAAATATTTTTAATATTTATAAGTATCCGGATAATTCAGGAAATATCATGGAATAATAGAGGAGAGGATTAGAAAAAAATAGAATCTGAAAAATTCCAAAAAACAAACCAAAGAAATATGTTACTCAGAAAAACAGAAATAAATAACCCGAAAAACAAACCAAAAAATACATTTATTTTTGTCAAGTGAATACAATACATGTCTGAAAACGCCAACAAGAACTTGTTTCAATTAAGTCAAAGGTCCCATGTTTGCTGAGATGTCCTCAGAACTATGATTTGTTTTTTTCTGATAGTTTTCCAATATTGTCTTTCTTTTTTTTATTTTTTACTTTTATCACCCAGTTGCATCAAATAAAATATTGCATTTAATACATTTGATGCAATCAGTAAGGGAGACAGTTAATTTCTACTTTATTCTGCACGTGTGTCCACCCTGTTTGCAGACAGATGTTTTATTGTTATTGTGTTTTGCTCCTCGTGAAATGATTCTGCTGCGTTTCTCTGTCCTCTAGGTTACTACGATGGCACAATTTTCCACAGAGTGGTGCCGGAGTTCATTATCCAAGGCGGGGATCCAACTGGAACAGGGGAAGGTGGAGAGTCCATCTACGGCCGACCCTTTAAGGTCCGACTGCCTCTCGTCTCTGCATGAAAAGAATCAATAATTAGGACGTATTAATAATAATAATAATAACCGTGTCCCTTTCAAACCTTTCAGGATGAGTTTCACTCCAGGTTGCGCTTCAACCGTAGAGGCCTGGTTGCCATGGCGAACGCCGGGCCTCACGACAACGGCAGCCAGTTCTTCTTCACCTTGGGACGCGCCGACGAGCTCAACAACAAACACACCATATTTGGAAAGGTAGCTGCCTCCTTCATGAGCGGTCGCTGATCAGCTGCTAATGTTCAAAGACAAACTCAAGAGTGTCGCTTTCTCATCGATCCCCTCTGCAGGTCGCTGGAGACACCATTTATAACATCCTCAGATTAGCAGAAGTGGAATGTGACTGTAACGAGAGACCACTGAATCCCCACAAGATAAAGAACGCTGAGGTATTTTATTTACGTGTTTATTTTTTCTTTTTCGTGTTTCCTGTCTGCTGATTTAGTCTCTGATGACGCCTTCTGGTTCTTGCAGGTTCTCCATTCTCCTTTCGATGACATCGTACCTCGTGAAACAAAGAAATCTAAGAAGGACAAAGACAAAGAGGAGGGAAAGAAGTCACAGTCTAAAGCCACCAAGTGAGTTTTTTCTAATCAGAACATTTGCGTTGATCACTGATGGATTTATTAGTCGCTGAGTCTCATTACTCGATAGTAAGAGACTAAAGCAGCAGCTTGGACTTGACTTATGATAATATCTCGTCTTCTTTTCCTTCTCCTCTTTAAACTTTAATGGGTTTCTGTGTTTAAACTCGTTTTTAGTAGCTACGAGGCTAAATGTGTTTTCAGGTCGGTGTTGTGTGTTTTTGTGCTTCAGGAACTTCAGCCTTTTGTCGTTTGGGGAGGAAGCGGAAGAAGAAGAGGAGATGGTGAACCAAGTCAGCCAGGTACGGAGCTAGAAAAGTTATTTAAGTTATGTACTACAACCAGATTAGAGACGGAAAATCACTGGTTTAGACGTTGTTGTCAACAAATGTTGTTTTTCTGTTTCCTCAGACGTTAAAGGGAAAAAGCAAAAGCAGCCACGACCTCCTGAAAGATGATCCCAGACTGAGCTCTGTTCCAGCAGTCGATAAGTAAGAACAGTTATTCATCCATTAATGAGGAAAACAGACAATGTGACGTTTTTAAAAGCAAACTAAAGACCTGCATTTTTAGTCTGGTTATTTTTTTATTTTTATATTTTTTAGTCTGACTTTTAAGTGAATTTCACTTATTTTTTAATGATTTTATCTTTTAAGTCTGATTATTAATTGAATTTTATTTATTTTATCATTTTTATCTTTTTAGTCTGACTTTTAACAGAATTTTAGTTTTTTTTTATTCGTATTTATTTATTTATTTTTTAAAATATTTTTTGTCTGATTATTTATTGAATTTTGTTTATATTTTTTTAGTCAGACATTTAACTGAATTTTACTTCTGGCTTTTAATTGAATTTTATTTATTTTTATCCTTAGGAGATATTATAATTTATACAGTTATTTTATGTCTCTAGTGTTTCCTTAACTTCAGCCTGTTGAAGGTGTTTCCTGAGTGTTTTTAAATCTTTTTTGTTGTTGTTTTGTTTTTATGTAAAGCACTATGGGCTGCAAAGCAGTTACATTAATATAATTTATTCTACTTTTAAAGGAAAACACCTGGAGACACGGCAGACGTAAGTCGGACATATTGTTTAAAGCAAATAAATAAAAATCACCTCTTTTTGCTGCAGAGTAACATTTCTAAGTTTCTTCTTCCAGTCAGACGACGAGATCGAGGAGGACGAGGGAGCTGATGGAGACTACGACTCGGATCAGAAGGAGAGGATGAGAGACGCCGTCAGCAAAAAGCTGAAGAAGGAAAAGGGTGACGAGAAAACGACGGAGCCCCGTGAAGAAGAGAGAGGGAAGAAGGCCAGCCGCAGGTATGAACACAGAACTTTATCGAACTTCAATAATAATCCAACAGAGGCCAGAGCCATATATTAGAGAGAGTCTGTCCAACTAATGAATGGACCCTCTGTGCTGATTGGTTCTGAGTTGGTCATGTTGTTCATGGGCGCCATGTTGGAAACATCTAACCAATATTCACCCATAGAGAACAAAAACGGAGACATTTATGAGCGCAGAAGCTTAAAAGAAAGAACTGGATGTTAGCATCCTTTCCTCCAATGTGGCAAACATGGCGCCATGATTTGAGTTGGTCAGACTCTCTCTAATATATGGCTCTGATACAGACTAGCTGGTCATTTTTTTGGGTCACTGGGTCCTTTAGAAGTTATTTTTTCACTTGTAATATAACGTGGCCGCCAGGTGGGGGCGCTGTTTGATCATGAAACATAAACACACATCACTGAAACCTTTTGAGATGCCTCCCTGACTGACATATCTGAGAAGCAAAGCATTTAGCAAAGGAATGTTTAAAGTTCGGGCTGCGAACCAACACCCTGAACCTTCAGTTAAATACCAGTAAAACATCATTAGTGACTAATAACAAGCTGCAAATTCATAGATTGAGAATCCAAACCCAGGAAGTGTTTGGATAATTTCTTTCACCGCAAACTGATGTTAAAAGTTCCCCGAGAACGTTTCTGGAAGAGATTGATTTGTATAATAATAAACACACACACAACATATTGTGCAATAATAAACAGCCCCGGCGTCTAGACGCACTGCAAACAGTCATTAACATGTATTAATTGCTGCCTCCCTGCAGCAGTAAACACTGTCGTGTCGTGTCTGGTGGTTTCTCCGAGGAGGTTGTGGTTGGATTAGCAGGACGACTTTGATGTGTGAAGTGACGGATATGCACTTTAAGGAGTTATTTAAAACTTAATAATTCATCTTTTTTTTTGTTCGTAAATTGTCACATCGTTCATTTAAGTCAAATGGGAACACGGCAAAAGTTTCCAGAGTATATTTAGGAACACGAAAGTCAAATACAACACGTCTAACAAGCTTATTTATACTCTTTAGTCCTGAAATACTTTTAATTTTAAAACAATTCTACTCTGAATTAGTATTACACCTCATTGTAGGTCTAGGGTGGAGGGTTTAGGGGGATTCAATGCCAGAAATGGAATCTAATCTTTATATTTAGGACGTCAGTAGAATGTAATACTTTAAAAATAAGAACATTTTTCTTTTGGGATAAGCGCTTAATATCCATGTCCCGTATGTCTCTATGTTGGCCCAAAAAGGAAAAAATCTAGAGCTGAATTTGGGGGTGTTTATTGAGCTGCAGTATACAGCTTCACCACTAGGTGGAACTAAATCATACAAACAGGCCCTTTAAAAAAACAAAAAAACAACTTTACACTTAGTTTGACGGGATTTTGGAGGTTGGAAGTTTAGGACGTCCTTCTAGGGGAGAAGTACGGTGGGATAGTTCTAGATGTTGGAGCTTTAACCGGGAAAACTGCTGCTGATTCCCCCACAATGTGGACATTACTTAGCCTGTATATATGAAGCAATATATATACACATTTATTCATTAATTTATCCAGTTAAGCTTGATGCAAACATTCAGTATCTTCTGCAATAGTCAACTGGACATTTAAGTTACATCCCTAAATGTTAAAGTAAAAACTGAATCCCAAACTGGAATAATACTGCAAATCTTCTTCCGGGTGTCTTCTTCCACCTTCCACTCCGGCTCTGTGTCTACTACCTACGTCCACTCGCCTTCACACACAGTGGACCTGCTATTTGGAAAAACAGGAATGTTGGCACCCGACGCAAAATCACTTACCGCGCTGAAATAGAAGCAAACAGAAGCGTCCGTCCGCGCCAACGGTGCAGGCGCAAAAAAAAAAAAAAAAAAATGAAGGCATTGACGGCATTAGTGCGAAAAATGAGCCGAGGAGAACGGAGAGAGGCCGATTTTTATCTTTCATCTCCCTTTGATGGCGGCCGGTTATCGCTGCTTAACAGGTAGCCCTCAACACGCGTAATCAACATACCCTTCTCTCATTAGCGCTAATGGGATAAGGAGCGAGGGCCCCCACCCTGACTGACAGCCAGCCCGATGCAGGCCGACTCTAGTATATTAAACACAAGCGCAGATTGTTTTGCTACAAGAACTGTAACCCAACACAGTGGTTTGTGTTGGCAGGGAATCAAAGAGCAGACTGGTGGGTACAGTGTTAGTCCGGGACAAAGGGGGCATTGTTGCAGGGTGAGCTCTGCTTCTGGCTTTCAGCTGCCCTGTGCATAAGAGCAACGAGTATCCAGTCATTAAAAAAAAAATTAAAAACAAGCATTTTTAATTCATTTACACTCACACCGATCAGGCGTAACATTATGACCACCTTCCTGATGTTGTGTCGGTTTGGGATCCAGTGGATTTGGAGGTGAGGTCAACACCTCGTGATGTTCTTCATGTTTTTTTTGAGTTGTTTTCAGGCTGATGGGGATTATTATTATTGCTTTGGGGTCGGGAGGGGGTTGCTACTAGGAGCGGATATTGGCAAGGACTTCACGATACTTGAGTCACGATAAAATACATTATTGCGATCTTATGATATTGCGATATATTGCAAAATCCACGTACGTCACAGAGAAATTTTAAACGCAGCTTAAAATACAGGTTGTATATTTGTACATTAGTGATAATTTATTTGACAAATTGAGTCAAAAAACAATAGACTTGGTGCTATTTATAAATATACATTATTATTATTATTATTATTATTTTGGATTCGATATTAAGCTATTTCTTTATGCCTTTAATAGAATATTATTATGTTGGGTTCATGTTAATGTCTATTTAAAGAAATTTAAATTTATGAGGGAAAATTAAAAAAAAAATACATAAAAATATCTAATCAACCAAAGAAATTCCGAAGCCTAGTGCTATTTATAAATATACGTTATTATTATTATTTTGTATTCAATATTAAGCTGTTCGTTTATGCCTTTAATAGAATATGTTGGGTTCATGTTAATGTGAATTTAAAGAAATATTAATACATATATATATAAAAAATGTCTAATCAACCAAATATTTTGCGAACCCCCCGTTGAAGACTGATGTTATTTACTATTTACTTCGCCTGCCAGTGGTCCTAATGTTGTGGCTGATCACAGGTGATTCTTGAATCCTTCTTCATTTACTGAACTGCTGCTCAGAAAAACCAGAAACTCAGAAAACTCTCTCTCTCTCTCTCTCTCACCTCGCATCCAAAATAGTTTTTACATCAGGTCACGACTGACTATCTCCTCGTGTAGCTCCCTCCAGCAGCCAGATGATATTCCACTGCCGTACGCCATGGCTGCAATAACGCTTGGACGTGTTCGCGTTTCACACGGCGACTCCGCCAAATAACGTGTTGTGTGTTGTACCTGGACGGAGACCTGCTCTAAAAAAACCCCAGGATGAGTCACGGCCCGTGAGAAGAAGAGAAACCCCGGTTTTAACCAAGAGTTCGTCTCAACTCGCTGCTGCAGCTGTGACGTTTATTTACGGTTTTTATTTTAACCGTTGATATCGAATCTGGTTTGAAGCAGGGCCTCTTTATTTGAGGATTTAGTGGAGGCGTTGCTTCATAAGAGACACTTCTGAATGAAGTCCCAAAGGCAGCGTATGTGGTAGTCGCCACTTTTTGTTCAAGCCGACGGGGCATCGACTGGAGAGCTGCAAAACGCTTCCATATGGCCGTGACACACAGCAGGGCCTGGCTCCCTCTGCTGTTCTGGTCATCGCTGTTCAGTTTCTGCACGTCCTGTTATTTCCATCACATGTTATCACGTACGTGTATTTGGAGGCTTTAACGGCGCAGGTGGAGTGGCTCTAATAGAGACAAAGTTAGATCCAGATTTTTTTCCTCTTCTCGTTCTTCCAAATGCCCTTTAAATTTATAAAGGCCTTTGGCTGAGAGGGGGTTTTTGTCGTAAATGAGTTTGTGTAATTATCAGACGTTTAACGTCATAAAAAACAGAGATTTTGGAATTTTGTTCGAACGAGTCATTATTTCAGTTCAGATTTATTGATATCCTGAAGGAAATTAGTTGTGCAGCAGACAACAGAGACACAATGAAGGACAACATCAGATGACATCAACGGAACAACCACAATAAAAGTAATAAAATACTTTTAATGAAGACATAACACATTAAAGTGTGAAGTGCAAACAATGCATAAGGTGCATGATACTAATAGATGAGAATATAAGTATAACATAGCTCTGAATTAGTGCACAAACCACGGTTTAACAACATTTACAAATGGGAAGTTACCATTCAACGACTGTCAGACTCATAATATAGTAGCATTACAACCTATTAAAAAAATTACGTCTACAGATTTGTCCCTTTGTTATAGAATTATGAAAATGTTTGCATATAATAAAACATGACTGTTGTTAGTTGTTTAGTTCTGTGTCTCTTGGTGCGTTTCATTTACATTTAAAGTCGCTGGGAATGACGTCACACCTGAATTATCGGTGTTCCAGTTAAAGAAGTCGGAAAACTATAAAAGCCATGAAAGCTCTTACTTTGTTCAAAAATAACTTGGTGTGTTCAATATTTACATTTGCATTTGAGTGTAAAGTGAAATAATATATATATATTTTTTATACATCTTGATATAAGCTAATACTATTACTGTAATGTTAAACACAATTTAGGCGATTTAAGCTACAGAAATTGTTTCTAATTATTGTTTACACATGGGGCGGCCATCTTGGAAACTGAACTCAGGCGTAATGAGGTTTCTACGACTTTCTGAGTAGAAAATCTGACTTTAGGGGTAAAATTCCAACTTGTAACTCGGAAATTCTGACTTCTGAGTCCAAATTAAACGTACCAGTAATCGGTTCCCAGCAGTTCAAGCTTCCAGGCGTCTGCCCACCTTCTGTTTCTACATTTAAAAATAGATAAAGCAGTTGTGTTTACTTCACATCCATGTCTATCTTGTGTTTTGACTTCACTAGCAGACAAAAACCATTTCGCCGTATTTATCAGGCTCGACCCTTTTGTCAGAAAATCCGACTTCGGGGATCGTTCCAGTTGAAAATTCCAACTCAGAACTCGGAAACTCAAATGGAGGAACGCACCGTCTGTGTCCGCTATTCCTACTAAAGCAGCTTGAACAACCAAGAACAGATGCAAAATCTGTCTCTGTCTATGTCATTTTCATCCCTGGAGCCAGGTCGGACGCCCTGGTGGGACAGTTTTGACCCGTGCACTGAATAATCCGTCCCTGGATTCAGCCTTCCCCACATATATTTCCACACCTCAGACGTATCTCCAGCTTCGACTAAGCCTTCTTTTAGCCTTTCGCAGTGACTTAAGTGGGACGTCAGACACTAATTACCCCGACATCGAGGCCGTACCCCAGACGGCGTGTCACTGCGTATTAATTGGCCGCACCTGTGTCTTGTCATCGGTTACAACCCGGCGCCTTCTCAGGGAGAGGTTGCAGGGATCAAGAAAGCATTCGGCGCTGCGTTTGTGCAGAAAGCTGCTAGAGATAATCCAGTTCTTGGCAGAGGGATTGTGTATGTTTTGGAACTGCCAGGTTTAGACGTCTCTGGCCCAGTGTAGCATGTCTGCCCCATATGGGGCACTTGCTTACTGGAAACAGCCCCAGACAGCAACACATATCTAGGATGTGAGGGTTACACTTGAAAGTGAATAAAAATTTAAGAATAAAAAAAAAGCAGAAGGCCACTTGGATTGAGATCAATGTCCACATTCGAGTGCACATTTGCTTTGTCTTACGCTGTCAAACAAGCAAAGCATTTGATTAGAAAAGAAAATCCACAAATAAACGTAATTTATATAAATGTCATGAAAAGATGCAGCTGGCATTCGGCAAGATTAATGAGCGCGTTCCCTCGTGAGCACAGCAGAAGGCTAAATGATCCGTGAGTAATTGTGAGGCAGATGAAGCGCTCTGGAAGATGAACCTCAGTCCGCCGCGTGGTTAATGTGTTAGTCCAGATCACTCTGCAAAGTCATGCAAATTCCTGTGTTGAGGTTGGATTCCTCCACTCCACAGCTCACAGCTCCCCTTGGCTTCTGACCAAGCCATGGAGTGCCCCCCGAGGGGAGTTCACCCAGCCATCTTGTTATTCTAGCACATTCATCCACATCACTTGTTCGATCGTTAGCCCGGTTTGAATCCACCATAGCGGAGAGGAGCTGCCGCTGCCATTCTTGTGGTCGACTTACCAAACAAGACTTAGGTGTTAAATTTTCCCTTTTTAACCCGTTGCGTTTCAGGCTGTGGTCGCATTCCAGCTGATGCATTTCTTAAAGTCGCTGCAGGGCCCCGAATGAGAACACAAAGAAACCCAAAAAAGGCAAATACCCGCCGGCTTTTGGAAAAACTATTGAATCTTTGATGAACCATACAGTCATCACCGTACTATTTTTAAGGCTGTCGAAATTCCTGTGTCAGCCTCAGACTCCTGCCAGACACTGGAGTATTAAAGGCAAGGTTCTGATCATGAAAGACTTCTTGGGCCACAGCCAATCACTTCATATGCTTTCTTTATGAAAAGTTAATCATCCACAGCTCTCTGGTTTTCACATAGTTTGAATTTTCTGAAGGAGTGACCGTAACTGGCAGCCCCCAACCACTCTCTAGACGGGAGTCACAAAAAAAATCGCCATGTGTCTAGCTTTGCCATGATGGGTGTGTTTATTTGGCAGCAAATGACAACAGATGAGTGTCTCTCTGATCTCTGATTGGACTCTCCACTCTCCTGCTGCCACATTCAGAGAGAGCTCTTTTGTATGAAGGGGTCAGTGTTGGGCAGATGGAGGGTCGATTCTCTTTGGCTGTTGCCGGAAAAGGGACGGGTTTAAAGTTACAAGCAGATGGCCATCTCCGCAAACTTCCATTTAAACCTCAGCGCTCAATTTATATTTTTAACTGAACCCACTCAGACTTAGTCATTCCTAGGTTTCCTAAATTATTAACTTTCAAAACCAGTGCCGTTCTAAATTAGGTTGCACCATTAAAAGTTGAGGCATGCCTTGGCAAGTGAAGGCCTCGGTTGCTAGGACGTGCCATCCAGTCAGAACTATATAAACAGGAAGTGGCCGTAGCACCACAAGCTGCAATCAACTGGTTTAACTTCTAAACTCCTCTGTTATCGCCAGGCAAAGCTGGAAACCTCTGAGGAGTTGGCAAAACCGGCAATAAAAGTCACATTAGTCAAGCTTTGGCATTTGAAATTTTTGCGGTTGACAAATCTGTCCAAAAGCTCAGAAATGGTTCTGTCTGCACTACTATAAAATGGAGCGTCCAAAAATAAACGAGGCTGAAACGAGGATAGGGTTTCTCGAAGACCTTGCGCCACTCGTTCACGTTCGAACGAGGAACAAAGGAAGTTGGATGGAGATATAATCTGCCGTCAATTTCCCCAAGAAGATTCAACCCTGTTCACACCTTCAATGGCTGATAATGTGTTCATTCATAGGAGAAAGAAAACAGATTAAAACTGTTTCCTCCAACTCCAAGTTAGTATCTAGTCATTAATCTTATCTCTTATCGGATGAAACGCCTCTAAGAAACTCTACAGTTCCAGTCGCCCTTGTTTCAGCTTGTGTTTTGGATATACCACGACATGGACGACTGAGAACCTTAACAGATTTGACAAGCTTAAAGCCAAACATCTCAATAGTCTACCTTTCAATCACTGATTATCGTTTCAGAGCTTTGTCCATACAGCAAATATGTAAATATCTAAATCTAATCTTCTAATAATGTTCATGTAATAAACGATTATCCCCACCAATATGTCGGCATCCGTCCTCAAAGTCCATCTCAATCGAGACTCGACGCAGAAAATGTGATTTATTCCCGTCAAAGTGCGTAGAAACTGAATAATTTGTAGTCCTGTGATGTGAGGGTCTCGGGGGGGAGGAATTTGCGGAGCCCCAAGGTGAGTCTGAACAGGTGTTGTTGGGGGCTTTTCCTGTCCTCTCTGGCCCCCTTCGCTTTATTGGACACCGGGGCTTTGGGGCTGATTGTTCGGCTGTTGCCTTGGTTACGTCTCTCTTGTTTTTTCAAAATGGCAACGGCGTGTCAGGACAGGCAGAAAGTCATCACTCAGGGGGAAAAGTGTAAACCTTCACCTTTCGGTCTCAGAGAACAAGAAGAAGAGTCCAAGAGGCTTGTTAGTTGTTTGTTATTTGTAGTTTTTACTAGTTTACTTTTTGCAGTTAATACCATCAAGAAGCTTTTTTTGATTCTCTTTGTAAGCAAATAATATAAATAGACATCTGCATGTGACCACTGTTTTGCTTAGTTAATGTTTTTTTTTTGTAAATTTACTTGCTAATGACCTTTGCTAGCATGTTGTCTTTCTTCACATAACATGCTTTTGCAGTTTTTACTTTGTATTTTTCTGCAAAAAGGAGGTATCTGACCTCAGAGTGAACTGCTTTAAGCCCCACTTAAAGGGATTCCTGACTTTACCAATGCCAAGTGCTGAAAACTGCAGTTCCTCAAATGTCCACTTGAGGCTGACTGCAAAAGCAAATTATTACTCAATAACTCTTTGTTAATTACTTGCATGTGGCAGGTGGTTGTCCTTACAGATTGTTTTCCTAAACCCTTATCACCCTCCCGCTAAACCACTTCTTTAATCATTTGTTGGATGATCCAGTTAGGCGGGAGTCAGCCGCTGCCAAAATGACGACGGCCTGAGTCACAAGCTTCAAACCATGTGAAGAACTTTATAAACTGTTTGTTGGCATGAGGGACGCTAAATTATGTGTAAACACAGCTCCATCACTGGACAGTACAAATATTTAGCAGAGAGTTGTGCGCAGTGAAGATGCTAAATAGTTTGAGTGGTTTATTAAAACTACGAGTTGTATAAAACTTTGAGACTGCATTTAGATTTTTACACATCTACTATAGAAACCATTTACATGTATATCTTTTTAGGAATGTTTTAACTCAAATTAATGGTAGTATTTTTCATAGAGAGCTAAAACAGCCCTTAAATGTGGGCCGCCAATGACTTAATTGTTATTCTACCCACCTACAAACCTCACGTAGCCTCAGTTCTCATCAGAATCACTCTGGTAACGTGACGTCTGGATTACACAAATTGTAAATGGACCAGATAACTTGAACCAACTCATGAGTTGTGACTTTTTACAGTGATGAAATCTACAGGGCTGTAAAAATATTCAAAAGTTTTAATAGTTTAATTTAAACAGTTTGCCACCATGGTGTTTTGCACTGTTTTGGTTTTTACCAGGCTATTGTTTTTAGCCATAGTTACTTAAATTACACTAGAACAGAATTTCAACATATGTATGTGGAAAAATACTGTCTGTACGACCGATTTAATGCAACAGAAACTAATAAGAAGTGCTAATAAACGGAATATTACAGGAGCTTCTACTGTTTACAAATGGGGCGGCCATCTTGGAAACTCAACTCGGGGGTAGTGAGGATTCTTCCGACTTTGGGGGTGAAAATTCCAACTCGTAACTCGGAAATTTTGACTTCTGAGTCCAATTGGAACGCACCAATAATCGGTTCCCAGCGGTGAGACTCCAAGCTTCCAGGTAGCTGCCCACCTTCTGCTTCTACATTTAAAATAGATAAAGTAGTTGTGTTTACTTTACATGCATGTCTATCTTGTGTTTTGAATTTACTAGCAGACACCGTATTTATCAGGCTTGACCCTTTTATCATGTCAAACTGTCAAAGGCAGCTGTGGCCTTTAAGTTATTACGCTGTTTTGGCCACCTATGCTTTCTCACATCTGGTTTACATTACAATACTGTATGTAAAACGTGTCTCCAAAAAAAAAAAAAAAAAAAAGGTTTGTTGTCATTGCTTCGAGACAGAGCTGAGCAGGCAACTTCCTCACACAGACAGTCTGACTCTGCCAACCAGTTCTGCCCTTTGGCAACTCAGTCTGGATTCAGCTGCAACATTTTGTTTTTGTTTTTTTTCATGCAGAAAAATAGAGGACTAACAACTGTACGTCTTACTGATTCCTCATGTGTATCCTCAGAAGAACCAGGGAAGCTAACGAGGAAGAGACATGACATCAAGTCAGACACAGCTGTTAATATTTGCCAAGACACATACAGTTAAAATATCACACAGTTTGATGCCTCGGTGCTGTCAGAGAATTAAACAAATGCAACATGAGCTACAAGCGGAACAATCAAAGCTCCAGATAAAAGAAAAGAAAAGGATATAAATGACTGTCAGTCCGGAGAAGCAGATGTAAGAGACAAAAGCAGCCATTGTTTGGTCTGGAGATGCCTCACATGTTTCTAGGCCAGGGGCCCAGACTGTGCAGCTTACCTGTGCTTTGTGGATTCGCAAGTGAATGGGATGAAAACAGAGCTGTCAAGCAGTACGAAAATATTATCATTTCCTAACATAACATATCTGCTGTGTAACTGGCTGTAGCCTCAGTCATATGAAAGGGAACAATAATCAGTGTTGCTGGCCTTGTATGAGCTGGGCTTTGGGGCCTGCCAAAAGGGACACTACCTCGAGTCAAGAAAGCAAGGATGTGCCTTGGCCTGCCGCTGTCTGGCTCTGTCATCCAGTTTAGGTTTTTATTTGGGTGGCTGGTCATGAGCAGAGCCTGTAATACTTCACTCCACTCAGGCGAAGGAAGTATAAAGTTTTATATTACCTCTTACACACACAGAACATTTATATAGTCAACTGCACACAAACACGTAGTATGAGTTTAGTGTATCGTAGAGGACATGAATGGGACTTGAGTCTCATAACGTGACTTGACAAAATCAAAGCTAAATCTTTTAGTCTTGATTAGAGACTCACTTGTTTTGACTTGACCATAGACTCACTGACGATTTGTCTATAGTCACAACCTTGGGTTTTAATTTAGACTTGTTGTACTTTACCTCTGACCTGATTTGAGACTTGGTTCTCTTGGTTTTGGACTATTTTGTCTTGACACAAGACCTAGCATTTACTTTTTTCTTGACTCAGCACTTAACCTTTGACTTGTTGGTGTTGGCTTAGGACCTGTTGGACTTATTCCAACCACATCAGAACATGGTGTTCTGTTCATGATGTGGGGCTGGATGATCGTACCTGGAAACTTAACTTAAGACTTTTTTGTTTTAACTTTTTCTGTATTAAAACATGCTGGTCTTAACTTGGCACCTAACTCTGAACTTTTTTTTTGTCTTGGGACATGTTACAATTATGGTCTTTACTTGATCTTGACTTGGGACTTATTGGTACCGCCTTGGGACATAATTGATGTTACCTTGTAAGGTGACTCAGGACTTATTTGTGCCATCTGGTAAAAAGGTGGCTGGACGTGACTGGGAACTTAACTAGAGACTTGTTCATCTTAACTTGGGACTTGCTGGTTCTATCTTGGTATGTTTTAGTTTTGACCTGGAATTTGTTGGCCTAAATTTGGAATTCTGCTTAGGACACGTTGGTCTTGACTTTAAACTTAACTTGGGACTTGTTGGTCCTAACTTTGGACACTTGGCCTTGACATGGTCTTGACTTTGGACTTTCTCTTTTTAATCTGGGAATTGTTAGTGCCATCTTGGGACATGTTGGTCTTGACTTGGGCCTTGAAGATTTTAACTTTTTGAAGATTTTAATCTCAGAACAAGGCGGTATTGTCATGTGACTGGATGGTCTTACCTGGGAACTTATGTGTTGGTCTCAACTTGACACTTAACCTGGGACTTGTTGGTCTTAATTTAGGACTTGTTCATCCTTACTTGGGACATGCGGACTTCGACATGGTCCTGACTTTGTGCCATTTTAGAACAAGGTAGTCTTACCTGGGAACTTAACTTGGCATGTTTTGGTTTTTGCTTGGATATTAGCTCAGGACTTGTTGGTCTTAACTTTGGACTTGTTGGTCTTGGAATGTCTTGGTCTTGACTTGGTGTTTAACACTTGTTGTTGACTTGAAGGCTTTTACTTGCATCTAATTAGTCTTAAGACACAATAAACTACATTATATGTCACATAGGTTTTGGTCATCTTTTCCTAACACATCTTTGAATCCGTAGAAAATTTTTCCCCTTCTAGTGTTTTTCAAAAGCCTTGAGGAGGGTGCAATTATTTTATTACACCCCCATTAAATTTATTGGAGTTACACAAGCTTTTAATGTACATTCTTCAGTCTAACACTTTCACATTGTGGTTTAATGTTTGGTTTATATGGCCGCATGATTAACTGTGAACAATACATTGTGAGAAGCCGTGAATTTTCTTAACAGTTTTTTTGTTTTGTGAAGACGAGCAACATTCACGGTACCAACGGTTTTTTAAATGACGTTCATGGTAAATGTTTCTTGCAGCAGTTTAAAGTTTAAACTCTTCTTCATCATTTTTCTATAAACTGTTTTCTTAAACCTTGTTTCTCCGCTCACAGTGAGGAATTGCGAAAAGAGGCGCGACAGCTGAAGAAGGAACTGCTGGCCATAAAGCAGAGGAAAGAAGAAAGTTTAAAACCTCCAGCACCAGAGGAAGTCAAAGAGGGTACGTGTGCAGCTTTTATTCCCCCTGCATGTACTCGTGAATGTGTACTCATTATACTGCAAATTAATTGGCGGTTTATAATATACTGTACACCACAACTAGGTGCCTTTTTTAATGATGTTTTTAGAAAAAAAAAAAAAAGTATTCTTTCACCGCTCCAGCTGTAAGTGTGAACAAAGTCTCGAAGAGGGTGGTCCGCGCTACATTCTCTGCTAATGGACACTAAGAGAGGCTACCCTCTGATTTAGTCAATTAGTTGCAGACGTCTATTTCGTTCCCCCAAGGGTCTGCATTTTTGTGTTAAAGCGTTCTGAAAATTGCATGGGTAAAAATTGTTGACTGGCCGCCATAGTCGCACATCAAGCCCTTTGTATGTTTGTGAGTTTGGCTCATGTGACTAAAATAAAAAAATAAAACAAAAAAAAAAAATAAAAAAATACTCTGCCGCCAAATCTCCTCGGGTCCTCACCACACTGCAGTCTGTCATAACGCCGTCAATCTTTGGATTTTTTGCTGATGCTGGAACACATTTTTGAAAAATTACAAAACCCACTTAGGCACAGAGGTTAGTCTGAGTGTGTGTGTGTGTGTGTGTGTGTGTGTGTGTGTGCGTATTGTTGTGCAACAAAACAAAATAGTTTTGCGAGAGGGGGGGGTTCCTTCTTGCAGGAAACAGCCTGACTGTGGGATTACCACCAGCCAAGATTTCCAGAACACCAGGATGGGGTTTTGTTGCTCAAACATTGTTTTTGTCTCCACAAACATTGATGGTTTTATGTTTTTGAGCACAAACACTGAGGCCACTCTGCAGACTGGTTTCAGACTTTAGGTGAAAGAGCACAAAATACAATCCCCGCATTGAAATGTAGGTTTTGACGGCGTCCCCGACTTAATACGTTGCTCTTGGGGATATCTGCATAGAGCTGAGCTGTTTCCTCGTCTAAAAGATGCACTCGTATGGTCAAGTTTAGAGGCTCTTTGTTATTGTACCAACCGGCCTAAGCTCCTCCATTATCTTACAAGGTATTTAAACTCGTCTGGCGGCGTAGCCAGAGGCCGGAGTTTCTTTTAAGAGTTCCTCATTACATTTCTGCATTGGAAGCCAAAGTTAATTCCATTAGATGGAATCTGTAGATGTCGGGGGGAGACGGATGTCTGCTCAAACGCTGTAAATCTTAAAAACCGTGCTCGGCCACAGCGTTCATCTCATCCCCGCTGGAGAAGCTGCAGCGAGGCTCGCTCTGATACCACCGTACCCTGAAAGCTTAAATCATTCTCCTGATTCTGGTCTTTACTCGGTGAAGATCTGCTCCTGGTCCTGCATCGCTACCTTTTAAACTGGTCAGCGTAGGTTCACCAGGAGTGCACCGCACATAATGTTGGTTTGAAATATATCTCACGGACGCAACAAATGTTTATGGAGATCACTGCTGGCAATTTCAAATGGTTTTTTCTTTAAACCAGGATTCATGCTCTTTGTAAATGGACTTTAAAGCTCTGGGGCACAAGAAAAACAACCGATCTGTTCCATTTACTGCCATTTTACATTGAATATGTCTCTGAGACGCTGTAAGAAACGAAACACAGATCAAGTATATCATCATGACCGTCTTCCTAATATTGTGTAGGTCTCCTTTGTGTCTCCAAAAGAGTTGAGACTCATCAGAGTATGGACGTGGACCTTCTGAGTGAGGGGGGATTTGAGGGGATGGGCCTTTGTGCACCATCCCACAGATACTTCATCAGGCTGAGATGTAGTGAATTTGGAGATTTTTGAGTTGTTGTGTCAAGCTGCATCCTGCTACTCTAAAGGAGTGTCATTTCTACGGGGGGGTTAGACATTTAGGGGGATGCTAAATGTCTAAGTAACGTCCACATGAATGAATACCAGGTCTAAAAGTTTCCCAACAGGTCAATGCTGTGTAGGTTCCCTGTCCTGGTACTTATGGATGAATGTGCACTAGTTGTGCACAAGAAGTGTTTGAAAAGATGGAATCCATGTGGATAGGTGTAGGGTTAGCATTGGGGTTAGCATGTTAGCATTAGGGCTGGAGACACCTTGATCTTCTTTATTTTTGTATTTTTTCTGTAAAAAACAAAAAAAACATTTTATTTAGCCTCCGTGTAAACAGTTAAGTTGGAATCTCTGATCAGAACCATTGACTTTTCTCCATCCGAAGCCTTGAAGACAGCGACCTGGTCTAGAATATGTTTAAAATACCCTCACAGACGTAGGTTAGTGGTTGTGTTTCATGTGCGATTCTGTGATTCAGACCTCGTTCCTCGTCCTCGTTCCTCTTCGGCCAGCAGGCGGCCATGTGCCACATATGTCATGTGACTTGATTGGAGAGAGGAAGGGGGGAAAAGAAAAGAAAAGAAAAGCTAAATTTAAGACTTTTAAGCAGAAAATGACGGCAGTCATCACCTCAGTTTTCATCATGTGAATTAAATTTCTGAAGTCTGGATTTCTCTTTCCTTGGCATCACCCCGTCACGGTTGAGCCAAAGACAAGAGAGCCACCCTGAAGCCCCCCCCCTTCCACCCCCCAGGTCCCCTCAGTACCTGGCCACAGTCTTTATCCCCTTTTAGATCTGCAGCCTGTTTTTTCTCCTAGATCCATCATCACAGGGCTGGAGTCTTTTCATATGCAAACAGTCTGTGCCGTTACATAATGGTTAATAGATAGTTGGTGTTGACCTAGATGCCCCAAGAGACAAAATCATTTCGTTGTTTTTGATTGATGTTCAGCAGCAGCGGCGTTGCCTCACAGCTCGGCGCCGACGCTGCTGCTGAAACTTTTCTGTAAAAGCCCGGTGATTGTTTAAGAGCAACGGGGAAGCTTTTATCTTATGGAAGAGGGCGAGGAGGTGTGTGCGTTTGTCGTCCACAACAGCCCACGGTTGCTACAACACCGGCGGTTTTGATTTGTAGCTCTGCAGAGCCCAGGTGAGTGGAAAAAAAAAAGGGGGGAGGAATGTAGTTAGAAAGGCCATCAAATTCAAAAGATAGTAGTTAGTGACAACAGCTGGAAAAGGGTGATGTGTGTTCCTGGCGTGGGACCTCGGGGGCGTCATCAGTCAGCGTCCAGGATGCCACGGGGCTGCAGCAGCAGAGGTGACTGAGGGAGCCATGCAAGGAGATCCCCTCATTGGTCTCATAAATCAAAAAAAAAAAAAAAAAAAAAAGGAGGAACAGTCGCTCCCTGCAGCAGCTCTGCAGACCGTTCCAGGGGAAGCTGGTAAAAAGTTTGGCACTTGAACTTCCAACGCGGTGCTGAATGAAAAGTAATAAGAGTAATTGCACGGTTTTCCTAAAAAGGAGTGATACTCATCTAAGTCCGGGCTGGATACCGGTTAATACCGACGTTTTTTTCGGTATGATATGAAGTTTTAACATAGAAACATACCAGTGTATTTAATTACACAGCATTCGGAACAAGACACTGTTTCAGACCGGACCGTTTTCAATGTAGCGCTTCACTACGAGGCGTGGAGAAGGTGGAAAAGTCCGAAAAATGAAGCATCAGTACAAGACTTGTGCCAAAAACAAGGTGCCGTGACGTCCAGGGACAGTCCCCGTTTTAAATGACCTGTCCCCCGACTAAAGCTGTCCCCAAAAATGTCCCCAATTTTAGCTTTTTATGAATGAGAAAAAAAAAATGTTGCACGCACACTACAATTATTACGGTAGCCGGTCGCTCTGCTATTGACATTAGCAGTTTAAATGTGTTTAAATATGAATAAATGCGTTAAAATATATGAAACCGTAATTGTCCTTGTTTATTAATTTCTACTTGATAATATTTAATTTGTTTTTTATTTTTTTTAAATTTCTGTTTCCACAATTGTCCACACTAACCTGTTTTACTACTACTACTAATATTTACTCATCATCACAGTAAAATAGTTCATCCTTACTCAATCTACTGCATTAATTCCTCTCTCAACCAGTAAAAAATGTTGTGAACACGTGATTATGCATGAAAAAAAAAAATACCGTAATATACTGTCAGATATATTATATATTTTTGCTCATAGCACTCGGCCTTTTCCCCTTTTGCTTTTTTCTCCCGATATTCATGCATTTCTTCAGTTTCTTCTCTGTGTTTTTATGTCCTGGTCTTTACGTATTCTAAGCATCCTCCAGACTCGACCGCTCATAATAAGTGGCCGCGTACCTAAACAAACACCCATTAACTGCAGCTCTAAGTGTGTTTTCTCTGTTACATCATTTGTTTGCTGCGGTCATATGTGTCAGAGCGCCCAGTCTGGAGGAGGAGGCGGCGGCGGCCACCGCATTTTGTCGTGGAAAGAAAGTGGCCAGCAGACGGTGATCACTGTCTGCAGCTACGTGACTTCACAGGCTGCGAAGTCTGAGCCGCCGGGACGTTTACAGAAGCAACCTTTCTGTAAACGCTGAGACACACCGGCGAGCTCATTGTCTCTACTTTTTCATTTCGCCATGAGAGAATATTTCACACGTACCAGAGGAGGGCGGTCGGATGGAAACTTTCTGTTCCTGGCCTTGCTTTCGTTTGAACCCCACGGCCCAGACCAGATTTGTTGTAGTCTAGTTGCTGCCCCTTTTGTGTTCCTATTAGAGTAATTATTGTTATCATTAGCTAATGATTTACACCAACAGGTCTGTAAAGGATCTCAAAGACTTTTTTTGTCATAGAAGAGTTTGATGTGATATTAATTATTTTATTGGCTTTTTCAAGAAAAAAATAACAGTTCAACATAAATATAAAGGCACTCACACATATTATTTCCTCCATTTTCCCGTCAAAACAACTTCATTTCTTCCGTTTTCTGGAAATCTCGAGAAAACAAAGCTTTGTTTTCTCCAGAAACTTAGTCGTTATCTAGCAAACAAGACAAGAGCGCGTTTTCCAGAGATAAAAGACTCAAAGTCTTGAGAAAATAGATGAAATTAACCTATTACATCATATAATAAACAACTGGAGTCGTTCATGTGTCAGACCGGCATTTCAAGCGACAACCAGACGGATAATAGTTCAGCTTTTTAATCTAATACGTAATGTGCGCGCTACTTACGGTGCATGTAAGATGGCGCTGTTCCTCAGGTGGTTCTTCTATCGGTTCTGTTTACCTTCTTCTTCTTCTGGAACCGACTTTCTTAGATGTTTTTGTTCCGAGGTTGTGGAACATGAACACATGCGTTGTCTAGTTAAAGTCTGATTAAGGCGTATACATGGTAACGTGTTCACATGCACTTAAGTTGTCCAGTTAAAGTCGGATTATGGCAATAATTAGTTTTTTCACGTGCATGTAAAGTAAATAAACATAAATAAACAAGTTTTAGCTGTAAAATGTGATGAGGTTTTGTACCTTGTCCAACATCTAGTTATGAGGATAAAAGTTTAAATGAAGCCACAAACCTGAAACTTGACGTCCCCGTATGAGGGCGCAGGGTTCCTCCTCTGAGCCGTGGGTAACTTCAGGTTTGCGTGTGACTGAGCTGAGATTAAATGAGGGGTCACTGGGCTGGGACCTCGGTCCACTTCATCTTTTGTGGACGTTGGGCAGCGGCATCGATTCACGCAGAGCCCCGGCTCATCTTTTCACCTTTCTCATTAGCGCCTTTCTTCTCCGGCGGCGACGGTCACAGCTTGACAAGCTCTGCTTCCTTTTATCTTTTCTCTCAGATCGTGTTCTGCCCATTTGTTAACTCATCGGTCAAGGTGCAAAAAAGTGAGAAAAACAGGAGGAAAAACACATTTAAGATCAGTGAGGGAAAGAGAATGTGTCATTTTAGCACATGTTTTCAAGGTTTTATGAAAGTGAAGATATAATTTAATGTCAATAAAACATCATTTTATGTAAACATCTGCTTTAATCGACTCTTTTACCTGAGTTGGAAAGAAGAAGGCTAAGAAATATCATGAGTGCACATTACCATTTTGTTAAACAGAAAATTGGGCCAAAGTTTTGTTCGAGTCAAGATTTAAATAATAGGAATTACTATTATTATTATTACTAATTATTATATTTAATATACTCAATAGTATACCTAGTAATAGATTAAAATATTTAATTGACAATATGAGGCATATTACTGCCATCCACCGAGTGTAATTATTTACTGCACACTTCACATTCTGCTTGCTTTCCACTGTTGCTATATTCACTTTTTAATTTCCTAAACTACGGTGCCGTGCATGCGTCATTTTAAATAATATTTGGGGAAGTAGTCTGACATCTGCCCCTATATCAGTCTGTGATTTGACTAAAGTAAAGTAAAATGCATTGTCTTTTGTTTCTATATAGAAGATAAGAAGCCGGCCAATGAGGCCGTGGCCGAGTACCTGGAGGGAAGAAAGAAGTACGAAGAGCTCAAGAAACAAAAACACAAGAAAGGCTCCACCAGAGAAGAACAGGTAAGAGATGCAGACCTCAATGAAATGTAAATCTAATCAGCAGACGGAGAACCTACAACATGGCTAACGTGGATGCATCTTCACGTTGTAGACTCTGGCCCTGCTCAATCGCTTCAAGTCCAAACTGTCGTCGGCCATCACTGACGCTCCAGAGGAGGAGGATGATGTGGAGGAGCTGGCAGAGGATGACGACAAAGGATGGTCAGTGAGATTAGTACTGTTTAATTCTAAAAAAACAGGAGTATTTTAATGAAAAAGCTGCAGGCATAAGCAACGCTTTGAAGCTCATGTGGAAGTGCAAAAAGCTGCAGTTCATCAAGTGGCCACTTGAGGCTCCCCATCTCAATTTACAGCATTATTGTACATGTTTACAGCCTGGTACAAAAAACGATTTTGGTCCCAACTCATAAGTTTATTTTTTATTAAGGTTTAAAATTCTGAGACTATAATTTAGGACCAAGAACCAAATACCAAAATAATCTTTAATTTACATGTTTTTCACCATTTTTCAAGTTAGATTTACGAACACTTTGCTTTTCCTTTACAAGCTGAGCTTGTCTTACTCTGTCTACATTTAACCTCCTGAGAACCGAGCTTTTATTCGGTTTGTGTTTTTAATTTCTCCGTGGTATTAGGGATTAGTAGGACGTATTAAAACTAAGCTTTCAAAACATGTCCTCATATGTGGACACTGGGATTATTGCATTATTTTCCTTATAATAAAGTCACCCAATGTGTGACAAAATATAAAATTATTTATTTTAATACCTGAACATGGCTGAACAAAGACAGAACAATGGAGTCCCAACGTCCTCAAATGAGTACTTGCTAATTAGCAACGTTGTAGCTCGTTGCTATTGATAAAATTTGCATAAATAAATTAGTTTCAACCGTAAATTTGAAAGATGTTTACGTCGATTGTCTGTAGAATGAGTCCACTATCGTGTTTTTACACCAACTAGTGTGTTGACCCTTTGCTGCCACTAGATGGCAGGATAAAGCGTCCACTTCTGAGGACAGTGGGTTTAAATGAAGCAGAATAAGCTGTGATAAAACCTAAAATTTAGCGTCCCCATATGAGGACGCCGGGTCTCAGGAGGTTAAAGTTGTTTCGAACCAGGTTATTTATTTATCTATTAACTATTTTATTAATGATGAGATGAAACACTGAGCGTCGGGTTCCCTGATGTTGTGTCTCTGGAGTCACTGAAGTGATTGGTTCAAGTGGGAGGAGAAACCTGTTCATCTCCATCATTTACCACCGACACCACCCACTGTTCTCCACCAATAACTCGCTGCACTCTCAAGAAAAACCTGTCAGATCTGAAGAAGGTTCTAAGAAGAGCTTAAAAATGCAAAAAAAAAGAAAACAGAGACCAAACATTTAACTGAAACAGGCTGTTCATTCATCATCTGATCAAAAGTCTGAGACTGGGTTAAAGAATGGAGGAGCTTCTCATTACTGAGTCCTTTTCTGACACTTTACTTTCTGTTTTGTGGGTTTTCATTTTTTTTTTTTTTTTTAGCTGTGGTCTTAAACCTTTGATCAGCTGATGAATGAACAGCCTATTCTGAGCCTCCTTCATCCTCCTCTCAACCCTCCTCCTTCTTTCCACTGGGTTAGTTTATAGAAGAAGAATCTCCTTTCTTATATATATATTGCAACATTCTACATAGAAATTTTAATTGCAACTTAAAATGCAAGTTGTATATATGAGCATCAGATTACAGTGATAATTCATTGGACGATATTGTATCGGAAGTAAAAAGTATCGCGATATATTTCCATATCGGTATTTGGAAATGTGAGTGACGTAAAACAAAGATGGCGGAGCCGGAAAAACGGCTCATGAACGCATTTAAAAAGCAGATTTTTCTGTTAAACGGATGATTTTTACCATGTTTTATTTAGGTGTTATGTTTATGACAAGGACCACTGTATGTTACACAATATCAGTCACTGAAATGACTCACTGGTGAGTTCAAGAAGCAGTTTGAGTTTAAAGGATGACGAAAGGGCCAGTTTTCATTTATTAGCCCTGAACCTGGTTTTACATTGAGTCATTTCTGTTGGTATTGTCATGATGTGCACTAAAGGAAAACATTTATTATTATAAGAGCACGACTGGGAACGATGATCCCGACCGGTGTCAGATCCGAAGCTGGTGCCTTCAGGTTCCAGTAGATGTGTGTGAAAGTTCAAGTTGTGTGTGTGTGTGTGTGTGTGAGAGAGAGTGTCAAGTTGGGATTTCAACCCGCAGCCACCAGATTGGCCATCAGGAAATCAGCCCTGACGCTGTGTTTTCCTCTCATATTCTGTTTTTTTTTTTCGCCAGAGATCTCGAAGCTCGACGACACCGAGCGAGGGCCTTTTTTTTTAAATGAATACCATGTGTTTGAATTTGAGCAAAGTGTCTTTGTGTGTGTGTGTGTGAGAGAGAGAGAGAGAGGGAGATTTAGAATAACAAAATCTGTAGTTGCTATTAGTCTCCAGAAGCCTTGCCCTTGATGTGCAGCCTTGTCTGTGTGTGAGGGCCCTTAATGAATTTGAGAGAGGCCCTGGCCGGCGTTTGGAGCCTGCAGACACCTCACTGTGCCGCCCCCGCCAGGTATGGCGAGAAGGGAGGGACGGGGGGGGGGGGGCAGTAGCATAGCAGTCCTAGAAAAACACCAGTGGGAAGTCTGTGCCACTCTAGGAGCACTGTGAACAGAATGTGGGTTACAACAGGTCAGACATTGGAAGTCAAGTCTGGGCCAGAGGAGGTAAACTATTCCATCTGTGTCTGTGTCTACAAACCCTCCCTCTTCAGCCTCCCCCCTCCTCCCTTCTCCTCCTCCCTCTCGACGCAAAGCCGCCTCCACTGCTGCTGCTTTCACCGTCCCCTCCCGTACTCCCTAATTCCCACCCCCAGCCTTGAGTAAAGAAATGCAAGAAAAATAAATGGAGCACCGGCTTCTGTGGACTCGTTTTGATAACGCCGGGTTTTCCACATACCGTCTCGGAGCTTTTTTTTACGACTCCGAGGCCGTACGGCCGGAGGGCTGTCATCACCGAGGCTGCTAGACAAATTATCAGAGGCGGCCCGCTCGCGCAGCAGGAGCTCCTCGGGGTCTGCCAGAGTCTAGCCATGACATTCTAGATGAGCTGTCACAACTCCTGCCGACTTCAAATGAACACATGAGAGACTCGGACCGGGACACACACACACACACACACACACACACACACACACCGCAGGGTAGACGCAGTCGGCAAAGCCTTCAAAATATGTTCAAGTGTAGAGTGGAATATGTGCAGGATCGTAGGGTTCCTCTGCTGCAGCTCACTTGGTTGTAGAGGAGTTTGGTCCATGTGTGTGTTTTGGTTATTGGGTTTTCTGTTCAAAAAAGGACAGTAAAAAACAAAAGTTATTTGGTTTTCAGTATAAAATTTTTCTTAATCGGGGCCGAGAACAGACAAAGAAAGACAGAATCAAAAAAAGCACCTGTTTTTTTTCTATATTGTGCAACCGAAAGTTGGTGTTTTCAAAGTAAGAGCACGTATGAGGACGTTGTTGTGTAACAGAAGTTGATGGACGTGGATCAGTACGTTGTTTTTTTTTCGTTGTCAGTGAAGTGGACATGACTGCAGAAAAACTAAGCCGCATATTTAAGGTGAAAATTAAGAATAACTTCATATAATCAGGGAATAGTTAGCTACTAGCTAACATTACTCTGATATACTCTGCACATGATAAGCCTTGTTTTGTCAAAAATCACATCTGAGGAAGGTTCCAAAGACATTTTATCCTGGGCTAGCTAAGGAAACCACAGGTAGAAGTCACATATTTGGACAGAAACACAGTCCTAATCTGGGCTCTTACTTTAACTAACTACATATAGTCATATAATTCACATTGTGCAACCCGGAAGTTGCCGTTTTCAAAGTAAGCACGTATGAGGACGCTGTTTCTGCCTAAATATATGACTCCTACCTGTGGTTTCCCTAGCTAGCCCAGGCTAAAATGTCTTTGGAACCTAACTCTGATGTGATTTTTGACAAAACAGGGCATCTTTATCATCTACAAAAGTCTCTGCATGCATATCAGAGTAATGTTTAGCTAACTATTCCCTGGTTATATGTAGTTATTTTTAGTTTTTACGTTAGTTTTTATTTTATTTTACGAGAAACTGCACTGATCACATGATAATAACAACATGGACGCCTCCTAGAAGACAGGTGAGGAGTCCAGTGGGTCATTGCAGCAAACTAGCAGCAGTTCATTGAGTCTGTGTAAATACTTCTCTTAAGATGACATGTCAGTTCATGAAATGCATCGGCCAACGTTAGCAGAGGAACGGTCCAAATCCTCTGAACTACAGTCAGTTAACTAGTTGAAGGAGGCTGCACATCAACTATTTGATAAAGACCTTTAGCTGCAGTACACACAGAAGTCTTCAAGGCTACACTATTAAATGCTACTGATGGTGCTGAGTTGCAGCCTGTTTTTATACAGGCTATACACGTCTGCAGCTCACAGTACGTAGCACATGAGCTCTGGTACTGGTTTAAGGATGGATGTAATTACAAGTAATGTTTTGTTTTTTACTCTAGACCATTCAAGTCGCATGCTACAGGACTTTCATCACTTTGTCAGGAAGATTTTCAAGACTGTAACAGACAAACAGAATATACTTTGGTCAATCACAGCATGATGTGGTTCAGAAGGTGTAAATATTAACCCTTTTGTTGTTTTTTTTTAGCGTGTTAGCATAGCAACATCTGTCAGCTGGCAGACCAGGTTGATGAAAATGTCAAATCTGTCTACTTGATATTATTTTCTTTCTAACTTTTTACTTAAAGACATTTTCATTTTGCATGAAACGGTGCAAACGTGCAAAAGAACGAACTGAACAAGGAGGTCACAAGGTTCCAAAGACGCAAAGGACAGTCAATGCAATATGCGTCTTATTGGCTAATTAAACTGTTTATTCCAAAGTCTTTTCCCCAGTTTTTTTTCTTGTATGGATTTGTCCAAGATAGAGAGATGAATTATAAATAATCTGAATAGTTTTATGTGAATATTTGACCCAATGATGTCCCTAAATGACAAGTCTATTAATGATAGTCTATTATAGGCTATGCTTTAACTTTAGCTTTAGTTTTTAATGAGCAAATTAACCACAAATGTCTGTATCAAGTGGTTCAGTAACACTTCTACTGAAAACCGCATCCCGGATGCATGTGAAGAAATGTTCGTGGACCACCAACGCCATTGGGTTTCATCCTGTCGCTTCCAAAAACAATTCATGACAGTCCTTCCAGTAGTGGTTGAGATATTTCAGTGGTTGACCGAGAGACATTTCCTTCCTTAGAGCAATGCTGCTATTATGGTCAACAGCTTATTTTTTTTTCACCCCGTCCACAACAGAACCCAACATCTTTGGCTATTTCTGGTCCTTAGAGGAGGTGTTGACTAAATGGGAGGATTTACAGTTTTCTTAGATTCGCTGATTTGACGTCCTGTCACCAGTAACGTCCTGATATCTTTAATCTAAAGGACACATGAGCGTCTGTTCTTCAGGGACTTTAAAGAAGACGTCTCCAAACTAAAGTCAAAGACTTTCGTTGGAACTTTGGTGTTAATGTAGTTATATATATATCTAGACTCACAATTAACATTTTTGTCTGTGTCTTTAATTTCCACTTGGGCTTAAAAGTCTATGAACAAAAACAGTCTGTGTGGCCCAGGCTTTTACTGTGGCTGGATAAGGGATGAGCAACTTAAACGATGGAGGGGGGGCCACGATTTTTCACCCAGAACCGCAAACTTTCTAACCACATATATGACAAAAATGCTATTTTAAACAAGACCGAAATATGTGAGTATGTATGTCTTTTTTTTATTGAACCAACATACATCACAGTATCTCATGCTCCAGTGCATGTATAAAGATTCCACTCTTTATAGAGGGTTTGAACAAGCAAACAAGAAATAACCACCTTTTTTTTCCCAAGTGCAAAGAACTTTCATATATAAAAATTTGTGCTTAAGTCCAAGAATGCATTTTGGTAAGTTTTACAATGCAAATATTAATATTTTTCCTGCATATTTCTGCAGCAAGTCAGTAGGACTGTTTCTCTTTTAATGAGAAACTTGTGTCTTTACCTGTTGCTTGTTGAGTTTTCTTTATGCGTTTTATTTTTTGCTCGACCTTTCTTCCTCCTCATGGATCTAGTTCTTCTCTTTGGTGTTTAACGGCAGCTGGCCACCTGCATAATGCGCAATTATCGCCATACTATGCTCTATCGCCACCTACTGGCCAGGAGTTCTTCAGTGGATGCTCTGTGAAGCCCGCCATCTAGTGGTGAACTGTGTTGTTACAACTGAAAAACTGTTTGGGATCCGTAGAAGAAATGTTTTTATAATTTTCAAAAATTAATCCAAGGGCCGCTCAGCCCAGAGGCCGTCCTGTTGTCCATCCCTGGACTGGATATTAGCCACCTACAGGCAGCATATTTAGAATGTTTTAGAAATTAAAGCGGTGCTAATCACTTTTTGGTTGTTTATTACATAGAATATGAATTTAATGTTACACGAATCAGTGTTTTTTGTGTTGTATTTCAGTAACAGTTTAGGTCCGGCTCTTTTTAAAAAAGTAATTCTGCAGTATTAAGCAACTATTTGTCAAATCTAGATGCTAACGAGGTGAATATTTAAAATATTAGCAATTCTTCACCACCATTTTTTGCGTTTTTTAGCTACCAAGTTATGAAATGTGTTAGATTTTTGCTGCCCCCAAGTGGTCAGAAGAAGAATTTTCTCAACTGACAAATGAACAATAGAAATTAGCTTCGTTATCTGTGCTTATACAGTAAACTTTGTAGAAAGTTCTTTACAATAAACAGATCATCATTCAGAAATTAAACTATAAAACTAATTTCCTGTCACAGGACCAGCGTGTAGGATTTAGAAAGATCTTAAAATTTGTTTTAGTATTATCATTACAAATCACCATTCCAAGGAGTCTACAGAAACACAGGCTCTAGAGAGCAGCTGCAGTCTGCAACCTCACCACTAGATGGCACTAAAATGCACTCACTGGTCCTTTAAAGCCTCCACATTTTAAGTTCTTTGTTCCAGTAACTACTTAACCTCACAAATTCCCAATGTCCCCGCTAACCTTGGCAGTCCTTTCATTCCCCTCGGAGGCTTTAAAGTTTTCATGACTCCCGTAACTGCTTCTGTTTATTTGGTAAAAATATTTGATGACTGTTTTTGTTTAATTCCTGTGGTCGTCTGGTTTCGGTCGTGTTTGTGTGCTCATTGTGGTGCTTTGTCTGATTATGAATGCAAAAGTATGAACGGGGATTAAATGCCGAAATTAATGAATGAACTGTCAGATCATTCGTTCATTCATTTTTTTTGATGATTATTATTGTTTCAAAGCTGCTCAAAGCAAAGAGAGGAACTGACATTTAGCTTTACGATCTACAGCAGCAGTGATTTAGCGAAAGCCGCCGCTCTTTGAACTCTCCTCTCTCTCCCCTCGTCTGATTTAGGATGGGCCACGTTCTGCAGTTTGATGAGCAAAGCAGGAAAGTCAAGGATGCCAACATGCAGGACGAGGACACGTTCGAGATCTACGACCCGAGGAACCCCGTCAACAAACGCAGGAGAGAGGAGAGCAAGAAGATCATGAAGGAGAAGAAGGCCAAGAGGTGAGGGTCACGGGGTCGGAGGTCGCGTCCTAACCACGCCATGTGGCTGAAAGGCTGGTCGCACGGCATCCGGGCTCCATCCGCTCCCTTTGTCTCCGCTTTGTCCAACGGTCTCCTGGCTTGAACATCTGGATCGAGGACGCCGACCTGAGTGCGTTCACCCTCCTTGTAATCTTGGACGGCTTTCTTCGCTCGGAACAGCTGCAGCCAGAGAAACGCTCATCAGGAGGAAGACTGTGGTCGTAGTATAAAGATTAGACGATTTTCGTGTACTGTTAACATGTTTTTGGGACTTTTTACTTTCACTTTGTGTTGTTCCGCAGCTGGAATGTAAACGTTAAAGTTTGCCAGAAAAATAAACTTCATTAATAAAAGGTCTGCGGCGTTTCCACTTCATTTATTTCAAGTATTTATTCGGATTTTTAAGATAAAATTAAGATCTTTAGGTATCTGAGATTAAATATTCAAGATTTAATATCACTTCATTGATCAGATAAGAAAAAACCTAAATAAATAAATAAATAATAAATAAAATAAAAGAATCTAAAACAAAGAATTGGAAATGATTAAATCCCAACGTCCTCAAACACTTGTGAATTTGTTAAATTTTCATGTCATATAAAAGTAGAAAAGTTAATAAGAATAAATAGTGTAAAAAGTGTATTGACCCTTTGATAAAAGTGTCCCCATATGAGGACAACAGGGTATTAGACACACCTAATAGATGTAACACAGTTAACTGTACATAAAGATGCCTGAAGTGTAAAATATGTTTTTGCCGCTTCCATATTTCAGCCGTTGTGGTCATTTGAAATTTTCTTTCAGATGTTTCAATGAATGAAAACCAGCAACAGAAAATAACATTTTGGAGAATTTATCTTAACGTCACAAAGCCAGTTTTAGTCAGAGAGACGGGGAGGTTCCTGTTTAAGCTTTAGCTTTTAGCACTGTGAGTCCTGTTTAGTTCTTGTTAGTTTCTTTTGTTTCTAGTCTTTAAGCTAAGCTAAGCTAAGCTTCTCAGGGCTTTAGCTTTTAGCACATGACTATCAGTCATACTGCCTTTATGTTTTTAGTATTTTAGCTTTAAACTCTGATTTATTCATTAGCTAAGCTAAGTGTCTCCAAACTTTAGCTTTTAGCACTCTCAATCATTATTCCTTAAGGGTTTTTAATATTTTTTTTTGTTTTTTAAACCACACATTTTATTCACAAGAGGAGGGTTTTGCTCAATCTGTCACTTTTGTAGGAGATATGTTTGTCTATTTTCTTGCTTGGAATTAGACTATAGCAAATATTAAAGTTAGCCTAGCTTAGCTTTGTCTAGACCTGGGTGCTGGCAAAAAAAAAATCATATTTAACCGACAGATACTAACAGAAGAGTATTGCATCCAATTGATTTTTTTTGTTTGTTTTTCTGCGTTTTTCTGAGTAATTTTATTTTTATGTTTTTGTTTTTTGTGATTTTCCAAGTAATTATTTTTCCTGTGTTTTTTTTCCACAATTCTCTTATGTTATTTTGAATTTTTTTTTCTTCTGTGTGCATTTAAAACACTAAATTCATTCCTTTATTGAGAGCTTGATTTAATGGAAACAGACACGGCCGACTTGTTTAATCAAGTTTTACTTCCATCTACTTTCGTCTCCTGCAGAATGACAGTAACTCATCATAGAACCAACGCAGTTACTTACAGGTTCTTGCGGGACTTTGAAGTATCTCGATAATTCAGGAAAAAATTACTCAGAAAAACAAACATAAAACATAAATAAATTACTCAAGCGAATGCAATACGCTTCCGTAGATACGAGTTGCACTGATTTTTTAAATTCAATTCTGCAGCAGAACTCGATTTAGCTCCATAAACCGATTCGTTGGAATCCTGAGGTAAATACCAGAAATGCTGCAGCCGCCCCACTGAACGATATCTGCCTCTCTGTTCTGCTCAGGTCAACACTGGAGCAGTCAGGCCTTGTAAAAAAGGAACTGTTTAAACCAAAGCCTTTACCTCACCGTGGTGGTTTCTGGGGTAAATGATCTGCCGCTGCCATGTGTGTGTGTGTGTGTGTGTGTGTGTGACCAGGAGCTGCACTTGGCCGGCACACGATTTTTTAACTGCACTTCTGGGATTATGCTTAACTTTTCATATGGAACAGGAAGGAGAGTTAATGTAACATTATGAGCCCGGCTCTGCTTGAGCTCCCGCAAAATCTAAAACAGGTGATCGGACTGGGCTGGATGTGCTTCCGGGTCCCGGTCAGAGCTGAAAACCGGAGAGAGGTTTGGAAATTAAAAGACATACTGTAATCGTATTCTCCGGTGCACATTGACTCCTGCTCCTGTTCCGAACTGGCCCTGAATGCAGCTTTAATGTAAATAACGTCCTCATCGTGTGCAAAATTGCAACTGGAAATTCAGCAGGATTAAAGTTAAAGCAGCAAATTTTACTTTTTTTTATTTAATCCATCTATTTTATCCATGTATCCACAGTTTGGATGACCTGCCCCCGACTAAAGCTGTCCATAAAAATGTCCCCAATTTCAGGTTTTTATGAATGAGAAAAAAAAATGCGTGCATACTATAATTATTACGGTAGCCGGTCGCGTTTAAATATGTTTAACCTTCTGAGACCTCGCATCCTCATATAGGCTTCATTTAAACCCATCGTCCTCATAAGTGGACGCTTTAGTCTGCCATCTAGTGGTAAAAAAGGTAAAACTTATTTATTTATGCTTATTATTTATTTATGCAAATTTTTTCAACGAGCTACAACTTTACTAATTAGCAAGTGCTCGTTTGAGGATGTTGGGACTTCACTGTTCGCAATTCTGTCTTTTTACATTCGGTCACACACTGGGTGACTTTATTATGATATAAATAATTAAATAATCCCAGTGTCCACATATGAGGACATGTTTTGTTTTTTAAAAACTACTTCCTGTTCAAAGATGATGCTTAGTTTTTATAGGTCTTAGGTCCTACTGATCTCAAATACCTTGGAGAAATTAAAAATACAGACCAAATAAAAGCCCTGATCTCAGGAGGATAAATATGAATAAATGTGTTAAAATAAATGAAACCGTAATTGTCCCTGTTTCTTCATTTCAACTCCAACTCTGCTGTAAATTGCTAACACAGGGTCATGGAAACCTGTTCTACTACTAGTGTGGGATTATTCTGCAATATTTACTCATCATCACAGTGAAAAAGTCCATCCTTAGTCAATCTACTGCATTAATTCCTCTCTAAAACCAGTAGTAAATGTTGTGAACACCTGATTATGCATGAAAAAAAATACCGTAATATACCGTCAGAAAGGTCCCTCTTTTTTTTTTTTTTTTTCTTCTTTACAAGGAAGTGGCTGTTTGCCACATAAATCAGTCATTTATGCTTTTTAAAAGGTGGAGACCAGAGCGAAGGACGCGACATGTTTAACGTTCCTCTGTGTCACCACCACCACCACCCCCCCCCCCCCCCCGTACCCGGGCTCCCGACAGGAAATACCGCTCTTTGCTCCTGACGAGGCACGTGACCACCAGGGATGAGATGGGATGGTAATAGCATTATCGTAGCTACTCCCTACAACCACTATCTCCTCCTGCCCTTGTGGGGTTGGAGGCTAAATATAGACGAGTAATCCCTCTCATCTGGTACAAATCCAGTTATTTTGCCAGAGACCAGGCAACAACAAAAACACATTTTTCGTTCTTATTTTTCTAACGCAGCGTAGCGCTGAGAAACCCAGGGAGTCCGGCGGCAGAAAGCTTGACCCTCTCTCAGCGCTGGTCTGAATCCACACACACACACACAAGGTCTGTTGCGAGTTCTCCACGTGTGTGAGAACACGTGTCTGACCTTTGACCCCAGACCATGAGTCCTCTTTCTCGCCCCCCCCCCCTCCTCCTCCTCGGGTAATTCCCCGGGGTGTGATGGACGCCGTGTTCGGGAGGAGAGCGCTCGGTGGGTTAGCATGTGTTTATAGGGAGGGATATTGATGAGCTCTGGAGATCAAAGGCAGAGATGGTTTGTCATTCACGGACGTCCAAGGACGGAGCAGCGGGTTCATTTGTCTCCGCTGTCAGCTTTATTCACTCCGCTGCTGAAGGACGTGCTCTGGATCTTTTTTTTTTTTTTTTTCTCCAGGACCGGTCTACAGCGTCACATGCACTTAAGACTTTATTATCATGGCTGAGCTCGTTCTCCCGCCCCCCCACACACACCGGCCTGAAAGAGACGCGTTTCTAATCAGTTAAATTAAACCAGTATCTATCTAGACTGATTCACAGGTGGAGCTGCAGTAACGCTAGGACTTAGACGGCTATCAGACGCCAAATCGCTGCAGAGGTTTGTCTTTTATCCCAGTGATCCCAAGGTAAACAGAAGGAATTCACATTCTAGTCTTTTTTTTTTCTGACCCAGCTCCTTGCTGGAGACCAGTATCTTGTAGCAGAAGTTGAGGTAGGTTCAGCTTCTTTGGCTTTGTCCTGCTTTGCTCTGCAGGAAGCCCCCCTGCAGCGACAAAAAAAAAAAAAAAAATGTGGAAAAGAAAACTTTGCAGTGAAAATAAAAGTTCTGAATCCAGGATCATATTGAAGTAGCTGTGTCATTGCTATGGGGTGTCTGGTCTGGTCTAGGTGCGTCCTACATGTCTAAGTAACATCCACATGAATGATTTCCCAGTGGAACACTGAATTTTCACAAGATGGTTTAAATGTTATTTAGTCATAATGTTGTGGCTGATCGGTGTATATCGCTAATTTTAGCTTTTTATGAATGAGAAAGAAAATGTTGCGCACAGACTACAATTATTACGGTAACTGGTTGCGCTGCTATTGACATCACAGACATCATTACATCATTACACACATCCTGTCAGGTAGTGGTCATAATGTTGTGGCTCCTCCTCAGTGTCACAACACAGGAAACTAATCACCATAAATCTGTTTAATGTGCATTGTTGTGACATCACAGGTACTTTGAAAATCCACTATTCAACTTCAGATTCCTCCAGTTACAGCAAGAAAAAATGCATATCAATAAACTCCATTATTATTATTATTATTATTATTATTACAGAACACTGAATTATAACAAGGTGGTTTGAATGTTATTTACTTCTCCTGTCAGTCAGTGGTCATAATGTTGTGGCAGATTGGTGCATATCCCTAATTCTAGCTTTTTATGAATCAATCAATCAGTCAGACTTTATTTGTTAAGTACTTTTCATACAAAAGTGTGATAAAAAAATGTTGCGCACAGACTACAACTATTACGGTAAACGGTCGCGCTGCTATTGACATCACAGAGATTATGAATAAATGTGTCAAAATTTGTAATTATCTCTGTTTCTTCATTTCATCTCGATAACTTTTTTCTTTTCTTTCTTTCAGTGGTCATAATGTTGTGGCTCCTCCTCAGTGTCACAACACAGAAAACCAATCACCATAAATCTATTTAATGCGCATTTTTGTGACATCACAAGTACTTTAAAACTCCACTACTCTTACTACTTTAAACCAGATGCTACGTGTTTAACTGAATGGCAGCGAATTAACATAAGACGGTTTAAACGTCAGTGGTCATAATGTTGTGGCTGATTCACTGTAGGAATCGAACCATCTGTCAAGTAAATGAACGCTACAACATTTCCTTCAGCGGCGTGAGTGGACATATTAACGTAGCTCAAAGGTAAAGCAAATTAACTCCACTTCTTAAGGAAGGGAGGAGAAATTAAAGACATTTTATTCGTTTTTTTTTCTTTCTTTCTGAGTCTAGTTTAAAGACAAACTGTGAAGCTTTTTCCTTTAATGTGAAGCTTTATCTTGGCTCCTTCTCCTTTAATGAGCTTTAGTTGGATAAACGTCCTCATGTCTCTGGTCATATTTCACAGCTACTTTATGAGATTCGGCTTTTTCAAGTCTTCCCCGTTACACCTCCTCCACCTCCTCCACCTCCTCCTCCTCCTTTTTCCACTCTACGAACACGCTCTGCTTCTTGTGTTACACACTCGACCAGAATTAACATGCGCTCTTGTGTGTGAACGTGCTGAAGATGAGGGGGTAAAACAAAGCGTCCTTTGTGCCGCGGTAGCTGCTGGGGTGCAGCGGTGGATCCGTCTCCTCAGACACACCTTTGAGGAGGACGTGTCCGTGCAGGGACGGCAGGGATGGGACGCTAGGAAACAACACAACCCGTCGTTTCACTCGTCGTCCTGCCAAACGCCAGGTCCGAACGAGGTTCTGGCCTTCGAGAGCAATTTCCAAGACCGCAGCGGCTGGACGGGAGGCAACGGGCGCCATCATCTCCAGCGAAGGGAAACTAGCGTAAACGATAAATTAAGATCAGGACTATAACTAAGACCAAGGTTGAACTCCAAAAAAACAAACCTCAGTGCATATTTCACCTCGTGCTGGAGGAATGTTCATGGGTTGTGTTACATGTGCACGGTAGCTGCTACCTAAGCTTCTAGCTGAAACGCGTCCATTTAAGGTCGGGGTCGATTTATGCCACATAATGAGAGATTATTAGAGAACTATGTAGAAGTAGAACATTGAATTGTATGGATGCTAATAATAATAATAATAATAATAATGGTGGAGTGTTTGTGCTGATGCTGTGTTCCTGCTGCACCATTAGCTAACGTCTTAATAGCTATTTGGGAAACTGATCATCAAGGTTTAAACCAGGGGAGAGATTAAACACAGACCCCCTACCCACTACATATGTTCTATATCTATCAAATACTATTATTTTTATTTCAAACATGTAGCAGAAGTTGTCTGAGTGGAGCTAGCTGCACTGTTAGCTTCTCTTCTGCTAATAAAACTCGGCCAAAACTTGTCTGGCTCCTGACAGAGTCGGTGTGTAGTATGCGGCCTCGTGATTGGCTCAGCAGCATTAGGGGCGGGGCCTACTGTGTACTGGAGGGTTTGATTGACAGGTCTTCTGCCTCCGTTTATCGTTTTACTAAAATATGTTGGATTCGTGTTAATGTGTATTTAAAGAAATTTAAATTTGTGGAGGAAAATGTGAAAAAAATACATAAAAAATGTCTAATCAACCAAATATTTTGCGGCCCCCCTGCAGTACCTCCACGGACCCCCTAGGGGTGACGGACCCCCTGTTGAAGACCTGTGGTTTAAACACATTGAAAAAACTAAAATAGATCCACATCTGTTTGATGAACTGGACCATTTGGTTCCAATGTTCCCAGATGACGAATCCTAATGAATCTGAGACTTTTTCTCTTTTCTGTGATGTCTTTGGTTTTCACTAAAAGGTCCCCAAATTTTCTGGATGCATCATATTTCATACAGACATTTATGGCTCTATAACTCTAATGAAAGATCCAGTACAGAAATCTGTAATGTACGGACGAGTATTAGGCCCAAAGATGACAAAAAAAGAGAAAAAGGGCTTTGAGAATAAAGTCAAAACTGTATTTTATATTGTATTTTGTATATTATATTCTTAATATTATTTATTAATTAAACCCCAACACTCTTCGGCAGAGTATCGACGGTACCATGTATTTCTACCTTTTTCTTTGACTTTTTTTATTATTATTTATTGTTAATTATTTTATCCTTTTAAGCAGTTCTGCTTGGACATAGACGTATTAAATGTGACATCGACATAACAAATCAAAATTTTCTGTACAGATATTTTTGGCCCAGACAGTTTTTGGTTCTGACCAAATGTGACCCCCAACGTTTGGGTGGATTGGTAAATCAATTAAGTAAATTAACATTTGACATAAACTAAACATGACATGTTTGGTTTTCACAATAATCCAATTACAATAATTGGATTCATGCACATGTTCATGGTACCCAGAGGATGACTAATGGAAATTTGGGTCCAAATATCTGTTAAATGAACTGGCAAAGACATTTTTTTTGGTTTTCACGAAATGTCGCCCAAACCTTTGGATGGATTACGTTTCAAACATGTGTTCGTTGTACCTGTACCATTGCCCTATACTGAAGCCACTACTGGCTGATACTGGGCCTATTGTTTGGACGTGCACTAGAAAAAAAAACAAAAAAAAAACGAATCCAGTCTTTTCCAACTTCTCTTATTTCTTACCACATTTCAGTTCAGTAAACAGTCATTTAGTTGTCACTTCCAATAAGTTTGATGTGAAATACAAACCACCGAAAACAACGTAAATTCGAAAACTCAGTCGAAAAACTGTTCGCTTGGCTGCCCTCTAGTGGCTCGGAGGAGTTTTCCTTAAACGTAAATGATCTATTGTGCGGTTAACAAATCAGATTTTCTGCACAGATATCTGTGACATAAATTGACTCTGACAGTTTCTTTGTTTTCACCAAATGTCACAATAATTGGACGGATTTATTTCATCCAGACTTTCATGGAACCCGGAGGATTATTGTGTGGTAAAGTCATGAATATTCCAGTACAGATATGTTCACTGTCTGTATGAATGTATGAATCGATTTCTATATATATTCTATATAATGTCACCTCAATTGTTGGTTCATGGTGTCCAGAGGATGAATTCTATGCTAATCTAATCAAAGCTTCCATGCAGAATGAATGAATTTACACTGACATGTTTGGATTTCACCAAATTTCAGCCCAACTTTTGGATGGATTCCATTTCATACATATGTTCATGGTACCCAGAGGATGGATTCTACAGATCTCTATGGTTTCCAGAGGCTAACTCTATGGTAATGGCTCTGACATATTTGGTTATCGCTCATATGTAATTGTAATAATTGGATATATTCCATTTCATAAAGATGTTCGTGGTACCCAGGGGATGAATTCTACTTACAACAGTCATCCCCTCTAGTCACCAATGTGATTGTTGTTTTATTATTATGGAAAATATGTCTTGATGACAACTGAATGGCTTGTCCCCGAAAGAAACTATGACTCAAACTAAATTATATTCCATTCAGTGATTGAGTTAATAAACGCTGCATGCGAGCTCTTTTGTTTTCTGCCTGCACCAGACGGAGTATACGAGCGGTGACCTTCCATTTCAGCTCAGTGAGGTTTGGAACAAGTGCCTGCAGATTCTGCTTTCTAGAAATGGACACTACTTGAGCTCTTGAAAGAAACCCTGAGCTCATCTGTTTTTACCAGTTCAGACAGGATCCCATTCATCGCGGTGGCCTTCATAGATGTGGCCTAAGGGCTCAGATTCACCTTCTCTTGTGTGTGTGTGTGAGTGGAAAACAGAAAACCTAGATTACCAGGTCACGAAGCAGCTGCTCGTTGTTCTGAAGCATTTCTACCGACGAGAATATTTCTTTCTGGGGACTCGACGCCACATCTTAGTTCCCCTTTCCAGGAAGGTAAATTTAATAATGGGTCATTTCTAATATATATAATGGCTGAACGTAGAAACCCATGCACTCTCTGACCCACCGAGGTGTCTGTGAACCAACAAGTTCCTGCAAAATGCAAATTGCAGCTTTAATGAACTTTTGGGTGCAAAGGGCAAGTGTTTGGACTCATTATTTCTACCGCTGCTCAGTGCACAACGTGAGGTATGCAGCCTCTGAGGTAAAGAAGATAAAAAAAGACATGTTTGTCTGTAAGCAGGCGATGCTTCATATTCACACTCCCGTCAGCGAAGGAGTTTTTATCATCAATCACTTATTCGGTTATTTTGAACCGATGCAGCTCTTCATGTTTTTGTTTTTTTGTTTAAGTCTTTCTTGACATGGTTAAAATTCGTTTAGAAGTTTGAGAATATCCTGTAGGTTGTTCCATGAAGCCGGAGCAGGAAACCTAAATTTGGTTTGTACCTTAGGAACCACAAATTCCAGTACATCCTTAAAGTGGAGATTGGGGTTTTCACATTAAAAGTGAAGATAAAAATGTAAGAATCCTACCAAGAATGAATCTGTAAATAAAAACCAATGACTAAGGCAGCGTACACTTGGAGCAGGTCAGTGTAACTTGCAGTGGTTAGTTAGAGATCCACAGTTTGTGACCAGGCTGCTAAAACACCCGTTGGCGGCTACTTCAAACAATGGTGACTGGGATTGAGCATCTTTTGCTCAAGTTAATAAATAAAACATCTCTGCAATGCAGGAAAAGATGTATGAGTTGATGATTTGCAGGAGGCCGTAGGAGGCAATATTTGAGACATGGATCAGGACATGAATGCAACAGATGCAACATGTTCTTACATTTCTTCACTGGCCATGGTTCAGTAGCATCTTGCAGCTTTTAGATGCAGAAGAATAAATCTGACAAAAGTCCTCAAGATGACTCCCACTGTTATATTATTAGTCTGCAAAAACTCCCAAGTTGACGCGAGTCTGGTCTTGTAATATCTTAAAGATGTGACCATGGACCTCTGTTCTCCCGTCTGTGGCGCGTCTCTTTTAAATTAATTAGTTCAGAGCTGATTGTTTCGTCTTCACGGCCTCTCCTTCAGTGTCATGACTATAGGCTATAAACCAGGATGACTTATTCTTCGTAAAACATTTTGTTGTTGCCTCGGAGCCTCTGAGAGAGTCGACCTTAAAGAGGACTGCACGTCGCAGCAGCTGTCAAACTGTCACCGGACGTCCTCGGAGCGCCCACGTATCGTACAAAGATTCACCTTTTCCTCGTGGAGAGTGAAGGACATGCGAGCTATGAAACGGAGACGGCATCACAATGTACCCCAACACGGCAATAACCACGAGACCACCGCCCCATTATCATTCATCCTCATTAGCTTGCTGTCATTTATTAGTTGGAGCAGAAGAGGCTATTCATTCATTCTCGATGGATTTCATAATGCTCTTGAGGGAGGATGTCCTTAAGACCACTGAGCACGCCGTTTCAAAAGAGACATTCGCCCAAATGAAGACACACACACACACAAAAATAATTCAGTCTAATCCACGGCCGAGCAAAAACTCTTGGCTTTCCTCCACCGGCCTAAGAGATTGGCTATTGATTCCTCATACACCTAATCCACTTACCTGCCTCTTAATGCTGACGGAGGACTGTGTGGCAACCAAACGGTGTCCCTTAAAGGTGACCCAGCTACCTGCACAATCACAGCGCAAAGTGCAAAGGAGAGTTAAAGCTGCTTGAAACATATACACACACCTTCCCAACGTCCTAACAGGGAATAATGGTCAATAAGGTCTAAGACAGACAAGTGGATGCTGCAATAGAAGATCATTTATCAGACTAAGGCCACGTTCTCAAGATTTTTTTCTCTGGTTTTCCTTGGTGTCGTTTCGAGAATATGTCCATGAAGATGGATCCACTGCAAAACCGTCTCTAGTTGCAGAAACGCTGAAGTACAAACATATCCCAGGCCTGTAGGTGGCGGTGTTTCTGCTACAGAACTCTTACAGGACAAATTTACAGTCAGGATTACAGCCTCTAATCCTTTTTAGTTCATCGTAGTTGTGAAGTAATGGAACATAATGAACATAGACACCCAACAGGAGTCAATATCTGATGCAGCTACGTCACAAGCCTGTAGTCCATCACTGACGTTGTCGATTGACGCTGGCGAGAGTCAAGGCGATGACATCATCGTGCTCATATGAGGCGTATGAAAAAACAAACCGCACAAGCTCCATGTTTGTCTTTTTAACCTTTCAAACAGGTGCGGTTCCAGTCACCAAAAAAATCTGTATCCGTCATCGTCGTCGGCTTAAATGGCCGGTTTCAAACAAAAATCGTATTTGTGTTAATGTATCCCAAGCTTTCTCCATGGAAGGTGCAAATGTTTCTGTGTAGCCTGGAAGCCACCAGCTCAGATAATCTCAAATAAAAACTAAGTAGAAAGTAATGCTTTGCAACAATGAAATCTATATTTTCTTGACCTGAATTCATATGCTAAGAACAGACTGCAGATATGTATAGCCTGTATAAAAACAGGCTGCAACTCAGCACCATCAGTAGCCCACAGCGTGTTGTGCACCGTAACCTTTTTGAGTAGAGACAGAAAGCGTGCACTGATGTCGTCTATTTTAAGGTAATATTTAGTTGCATTTGCCAAATGACACTTTCTAAGAACTAGTTTGTTTGAAGCTTGTTGCAAACAACGTCAACGGACTGAAGACTGACCAGAGACCTTGGCTTCGCTCTCTGAGAGGCCAGCATTCATTAAAATAGAACCGCAACCTGTGAGCTAGTTTTAATGTAATGAGTTCAGGTTGGATGGCATGTGATCCATAACTTTACACTCTAATTGGAACCCATGGGGACGGTGCTCGTTATTCAGAACCAGTTTAATAAAACTGTCTTTTTTCTAGATGAGGAGCCAGACCTGTCCAGGCTGCACATTCTCAGAAGTCATTTCCAAGTTCTCAGGTGGAATTTTCAACTGGAACGGCCCCTGAAGTCATTTTCTGCTCAGAAACTCGCAGAATCCTCATGTGAGTTTCCGAGATGGCCGCCCCGTGTGTAAACTGTAATTAGAAGCTCCTGTAATTTTCCACTTATTAGCACTTCTGATTAGTTTTTGTTGCATTTAATAGATCGTAGAGACAGTATTTTTCCTCATACATGTGTTGATGCTGTTATATTGATGCTATTATATAATATAAATGCTGTTATAGTGTAATTTGCGCTAACAACGGCTAAAAACAATAGCCTGGTAAAACCAAAACAGAGCCAAACACCATTGTGTCAAACTTTTTAAATGAAACAATTAAACATTTTTGTAAATAATTCTGGCAAACAACTCATGAGTTGGTTCAAGTTATCTGTTCCGTTTACAATTTGTGTAACTTAAATAGCCTAAATTTAGTTTAACTTAGTAAAATGTATAGTAAAAAAAAAACTTGCACTCAAAAAATGTAAATATTGAACACACAAAGTTTCCACCAAGTTTTATTCAGACAAGTCAAGCATTTTCATGGACGCGGCCATCTTGTTTTCCATGTTCTGTAACTGGAACGCCACTAACTCAGGTAAATGGAACGCATCATACATCCCAGACTTCCTGCTCCACCTGAGCTCATACACTGGGTCCTGTTTGAAACGTTAGAGTATGGCGTCCATATGAACAGTAGCGTGTTTGGTTCCCGGGGGGGGGAGGTGCAGATTTGAAAGAGGCCGTGGTGCACAGCTGAATCATTTCTCTTCACATCTTTGAAAAGTGTGAAAGAAAAGAAAAACAGCTTCTCTGGTAAACGTGATGCGGTGGTGGCTGCTGCCCTCTCCTCTGCAGCGAGTTGCCCCCTCGGGGCTTTGATCTCCTCTGTGCCGGCTCAGTCTGGGCCTCATCTGTGGGAACGAGCGGCGGGGCTTAACAGGACAGAGCCCGGCAGATAGCAGGTGCTGGATCTGTGACCTTCCCATCCCAGAGCAGCATTCCTGCCTGTCAGACCCCCCGGGTCCATGCATGCTCCGTCTCCAGCCACACCATCTGGAGTTGCCCGTCCTGCTGCACTGTGTCGGGATGGAAGAGTGTCCGAAACCCCTTGAGGCACTCAGGCAACTTTGTTCGCTGCTGTGCTAATCTTCACACCTTCCAGCTGGAGAATAAACACAGAATAAACAGCCTCTGGCTTTAAGCTCCTCACTCCACTCAGAGAGGAGGCAGATGATTCACTTTGACATCTCTCTGATCGTTACCATCTTATCGCCTCCGTATCTCTGCACGGCTTCATTTTGTCGTGCAGCTCACGGTGGATGTTTTATTGCCGATAAGCGGCTGCGATGGCTTCTCTCACCGTCAGCAGCGTCCATTTGAAGTGCAAAATCCCAGAGAAGTGGAGAAATCTGCTCCCCGTCCTCTCCACACCTCTTATCGGGAGCGACCCGGCGTTCTAGGAAATCACGCCGTCACTTGTGGAATCGAGTACACGTGGTACGTGTCAGGGAGACGGATATCATCCCCTCATCTCAGAAATTTAACATACTGGGACAAAACCACTGAATGGTACCTCACTGGCTTTAAAACTCACAGTTCTTTAAATTCCATGAAATTCCGGTTGATAATTTTGGTGTATTCTGAAGTCCTGTTTGCATGGAACTAGTTTCTCCTGGAAGCCTCTAGTAGCAGTGAGTCATACTGTCAGTCTGTGATTTTAATCCCTTGTGAATTTACCATGTTTGCAAATAAATAACCAAATAATCAAGGCTGTGGTATAGATAGCGCTGGATTTAATTTAGGAACATTGAAGGGGAGCTATGAGCCGCTGCACTCGACCGTCCCGAACAAAATTTATCATTTTTGAATATGTTCAATATTTTTTTAGTATTAGTATTTTAACTTAAGCTTGTCAGTCTTTGTAAATAATACCGTCTTTGCACTATTTTGTATATACTATACTAAGGAGAAGCTCTCCAATCTTGTTGTACACTGTATAATGACAATAAAGGGCACTCTGTTCTATTCTATTCTATTCTATTCTATTCTGGTTTAGTGGTGAATTAATGCATTAATCATATCTCGTGAAAGTGGAGCGGATTTCATTAACTTGACTAAAGCTGTCAAATAAATTTAAATAAATTTAGTTTACTTATCCTGTGTGGATGAGCCAGGGAGTTAATTTCAGGTAAAATGAATCCTGTGTGAATATGGCTAAAGACAGGAAGTAAAACTTAAGACGCATTTCAAAATAAAAGAGGGAACAATTAAAAAGCAAACAACACCCCTAGCATCTATTGTGATTGACCAGTGTTCGTCCAGTCTGCTACTAAGAGGTACTTTTAAGCAGATTAATTCCACCGTTGCCATTTTCTAGCGTCTTCAGACTGTAGAACTGAAACCAAGACATCCCTTTTAAAGATAAACATCTCTTAATTTCATTGCTCCTCAGTCATGTGTGCATGCCTCGTCCATGTCTCCAATGTACGGCTCGTGTTGCTCTTTGTTTGCACGTCGAATCTACAGCGAGGTATCGTCGGCGTATGGGCGCACACACACACACACACACACACACATGAATGCGCTCTAGTGTAAATGTTTGGTGTAAAGCAGCCACCTCGGGGCAGATGCAGGATCCTTCGTTTGAGGCGTCTTCTTCTTCTTCTTCTCTCTCCGAGCTCTGCAGGTTAGGACTAATGTAATCACAGACCCCTGCAGACGGGGCCAGAGCGAGAGACAGAAGCCGCGGCCCAGACGCACAGGTATTCTAAACTGGTTACATTAAACCAAACAGGCCATCTGTCTCCCGCTGTAATTGGACGCTGCGGATTAGAAGAAGGCGGCGGCGGCCTCCCAGCCAAGTGGGCTAGTTTCTGTTTATTTGGAATTAATTACCAAGGAGAGTGGAAACCTCACAGCTCCCAGAAAAAAGAGCGAATCCAGACACTCGAGGTGTGGGATTAGGACAAGGGGAGCGGCGTAATAATAGTAATGCTATGGCAACGCAGCCGAGACAGCTCACGGTAGCTGACATTTATCACTGCCCCCGGACCTCAGAGGATGATGATGATGATGATGATGATGATGATGCAGCTGGAACAAAAGCTCCTTCTCTCGATCCGGTCACCCTAAACTGAGGCAGGGGAGTGAATGGGTGTCCTGGTCTGGAGCCATTAGCTGTTCTCATGCTGTGGGTGCTTTCCAAGAGTTGAATGAAAGGACAGGAGTGTGTATCTCTGAAAGCCTGTGAGAACGGAGCATCAAGTCTGGCCTCTCATCTGATCCTCAGCACAGCTTAACACGCACTCCACTGGAAATGCTGCACGGGGGCCCATGTATACACCGATCAGCCACAACATTAAAACCACTGACAGGAGAAGTTAATAACTTCTGAGTACTGGGAAACTCTTGGACCTGGCATTCATTCATGTGGATGTTATTTAAAGCTGTTACGTACTCTACGAGGAGCGACAACAAACTTCTGTTCGTGACACATGAACCAGGCAGAACTTTTTCTCTAGTGTTGTGTCGGCCAACTGTTCTGTGATTGGTCAGAAACTGGAACATGCTGCATGAACGGCGTTGTAAGAGCCAAATATGTTTTTGACTACTTTTTGGTTTTTGTATTTCATCTTAAAAACTCTTGATCTTGTTGCCTTGTTTGGTTTCCTTCTTTGGTGTCATTTTACAATCTTTTTTTTTTTCCATTTTAACAGACTGTATTAACACACTGGACCTAAAACCAGACTAAGACCAACAAGTCCCAGAAGGAAGTAGTTAGATTAAACGAACCATTTTTATAACTTCTGAAATCTAAAGTGTAAATTTCAAAAGCTTATGCATAAATTTAGCAAACAAGAAGCTATTTATAACTATTTCCATTAAACTATTTACCATTTTAAACTATCAGGTGCCACGATAAGTAATAATATCTAAAAGTCCCAAATCTGGCTTCTTTCTTTGGCTGCAGTCACTACTTCACCCTGTTCCTTAGCAACCGTTGACAAATCATTTCCTAATTGGTTGATGGGATGCATTTTTCCACCAATAGGAAAGGGGCTGTCCTGTTTTTTGTTTTGTTTTGTTTTTTGTTGCTTTCAAGCTAGCGATCTCCGCCTGCTACCGTGCACCAGACGCGCATCAACACGACAGCAATATTCAGGAAAAACTGTGGCGTAAATTATTTAGAATTAGTCTACCTCTACTTGGCCTAGCAACACAATTTAAAAACTGGTCTATAGGTTAAAGCTAGCACGAAAATGGAGACTTCTTGCTGCTCCGTCGTCTTTAATTGGTCATGTGATTTGGACGCACCGGCGCGTCTGTCGACTCCAGAGGGTTAAAGGGTTGTGTTACCGTTTACAGTTGTGGGATAAGGAAAGAGAGTATGCAGTGCACTACCTATGTCAGGTGTTGAACCTAGAAGGGCAAATGGTTTTCGTTTATGGACATCATTCTTTACGATTAAAAATATTTGCTTATGTGAACCAAAAGAGGAATGTCTGTTTAGACATCGGTGATAATTCATTGGACAAATGCTAGAGCTTAAATTAATGGCCCGATAGGAAGGTGGTCATAATGTTATGCTTGATTAGTGTGTTTAGATTTTGACATAAAATGAAAGGACAAACTCGAGAGTCTCTTTAAAAGCTGCTCTTTTTATTGTATCTACTTAAAAAAAAAAGAATGTTGGTGAAGGGCTGCATCACTGCATTTTTTTCACTATGCTAAATTTCTGTTTGCATGCAGTGAAATAAATGTACAAGTGAGACAATGCAATAAATTAGCATATAATTTACATTTGAAAGGAAAAAAAATTAGTAACAGTGTACCAACATTAATACTGAATATAAAATATATGCAGCTAATCACATGATGCTTTTCATTTCTCTTGCACTTTTTTTCTTTCTTTTTTTAATAATTTTATTTTTTTAAGGTAATTAAGCAATGTGACATTCAGACATCCAGGTTCACAGCAATGAGGACCAGTTTGATCGAGTTCACGTCGTCTCGTGTTCGTTTTGGAGGCTCCTTGTCCCCGGGCGGACGGGTCGTGTCCGAGCCTCCCAGCGTCCACCGTCCTGTCCCGACCCCCCCGGCTCATTCAAGGTTTCGGTAAAATAACCGTTTTAAAATGTGTTCATACTGAAGGTGGCTACAGAAATCGTAGCAGCAGCAAAAAAAAAATGTTTTTTTTTCCTACACGCCTTGCATTGTCTCTCGGATTTCTCCTTCTGTGGCAAGCGTGTGGTGAAGGGATCCGTGTTGGGGGAAGGAGGAAGGAGGGGGGGGAGGCGAGCGTCCATTTTTCTTATTTTTTTTTCTTGTTAGTTGCACAATCGATAAATGCACGGTTAAACAATGAAAATTCCCAGTGTGAGGTATAAACAGACACAAAACTAAAACAAGGACATGACCAGCATTTACCAAACAGAGATATTGACGCGTACATTATTTCATATTTGTTTGGAGGAGGGTTTGAATGGAAGCACCCGCTTGATTAGCACCAGAAGCCCAGGGAGGCCGCAACCAACGGAGCGTAGCAGGAGGAAAAGAAGAGGTAAACACAGTACTCCGTGGAAATTAAAAATAATAAAAAATACAATACAACAGGAGGGGAAGCACCGTTGAGTTGGCTGAAGTCCGGATACGTGGTGTGTGAGTTGGAATAGTTCAACATTTTGAAACAAATATGCCTTTAACGGATGGGTTGGCTAAAATAAATACTAGAAACAGGCCCTAAATCTTATTAGAGTTCAATCGTGGACTAGCTGTTTGTCCTAGTGGCCGCACGCAGTATTGCAGCGACTTATTTTGACCGCGTTTTTGTCTGCATGGACGCTGCGTGCCCTGAAATATCCATCACTATAAAACCTTCCAATGCCGCTGCCCACGTGGATTCCACCTTCGTTTATCTCCTGTGTTCCCTGAGTTCCTACTGGAAACTCATTTAGTTCATCTTCTTCATCCCACGTGGAGCAAAAACACGCTCAGAAACACTGGATTTGTTCCAGCCAGACCACGGGTGGATCGGATCAAGTGTTTCCCACCGACTGGATTGTGGTAGTTAACGTCTGTGAAGGTTCTCAGTCATCCAGGTCGCGGTGTTTATCCAAAATGAAAGGTCAACGTGACATTTAGACGTTTCATCCCAGTCTCCAGCTCTAAAGGGCCGGTGGGGAGCTGGGGTTTAAATGGGAACATGTGTGGGTGTCGCATGACTGGACCCTTAGTCACGACGAAGGAAACTCTACGAGCCCAGTTTTCTTTTTTTTTTTGGTGTGTTTTTTGTTTCTGGAGTCTTCAGTTTCTTGCACTGCAACTATAACTTCAAAGTCAATCCTTATGGTAAGCTAAGCTAACCTAGCGAGCTAACAGCTCCGTGTCCCCAAATGTTGAACTAACTCCTCCTTTAACACTTTCTGCTGAGCTGTGACGTCCGACCGACGCGTGGTGAGATGATGATCAACCAGCCTTGAAAAGAGTTTAAGATACTGATGCTGCTTCATAGAAAATGCTCCTTCAAAACGAATCCTTCAAATGTGAACGGAAAGCTCCTCGACGTTTGCCAGCTTGGCAACTGTCTCACATCCACTGCGTGTATATATATATATATATATATACACACATATATATACACACTTTGGATGAACTTTCTTTTTATTTGACTGTTAGGAACTAAGGCACACGTCCAGGGGGAAAAAATAAAACTAAAAAAAAAATGACTTTAAACTCCTCTCCTAACCCTCGATTAATCATCATCATGTATAATATATAATATATAAGTCCTTACAGTATATAAGGGTACGTTACAGTATGTAATATTTCCATTCCAGCACACTGAATATGAATCGAATCACATTACATTCCCTTCCGTGCCAGTAGGCTGCTGTCATACTATCAGACACGATCAGCTCTGTTTGGAATAAATATACAGTACACCGATGGGGGTTCTCTGTCGTACGTGAGCGGTAAATTGGCATTTAGTATTTACACGGGAAGACAAAAAAAAAAAAAAAAAAAAAGTGCACCGAAGCCTGAAGTCTGCCCGCCAACAGCACCATCACAGTCGTCCCAAAACGCAGGAGCTGGACGCCCCCGCTGCGAGCCGATGTGTCCAGCACTTTGGATTCATGAAACACGGAGGAAGACTAACAATGATATCAATAATTATTATTATAATAAAAAAATAACATCAGCAACAAACAATCTTCCCAGTTCCACTTCACAGAAGTGAAATTTTAAGTGTGTGTCAGCGTCGCCGGCTGAGCAGTGGTTTGGGTTCCACCACGATGAAGAGGGCAGGAGGACGACGGCGGCGCTGATCTCTTTTTTCTTTCTGCTCCAGAGTCTTGGCTTTTCTTTTTTCTTCTCCTCAGTCTGGCCGGTCCTCTCCCTCCATCTTGCTGCATCGCTCGATACTTTATTAAATTTTTCTTTTTTTTTGCTACGTCTCCTCTGTCCGAGGGTCAGTGTCCCTGGCAGGTCTTGCAGCACATCTGTCTGAAGTACGCTCGGCTGCAGAACTTGAACTTCAGGACCAGAGGGCAGTAGGCCACTTTGTTTACGTCCTTGCATTCTGCAGAGAGAAAGAAGAAGAGATGGGTTAGAGAGGTCCTGTTTGGTTTCAGATGAGATAAGATAAGGTAAGATAAGATAAGATATATTTTCCCGCGTGGTTTTCCCGTAAGACACGAGAACCAGGGTTAAGAGGTAGCTTGGACACCGACCGACACAATTGCGTATTTTCTTGAATAGTGGTTGAAAGTCACGCAGTTGTGTGGTGGCAGCATGGAGGGAAGTGACTCCAGGACGCTGGAACTCACTCTTAAACCTTCTTGAGGTTTTGTGGACCTCAGTTAATGATTTAAAACCCCAATGATGTGCTGCATACTGCTATTGGCTAGGCTAGTTAGCTGGTGTCTTCTTCTTGGTTGCTAGCTGCTAGCTTCCTGCTAACCTGCTAGTCGGTTTTTCAGCTGGACTGAGCTTCTAAATGCGTTTTGCCTCAGATCTTCGCATACAACTTGTAACATCTCATCCTGTGTCATAATGAATGAATATAACAGTAAATATTTTAAAGTGCAAAAAAATATTTACATATCGGGTAAAGCTAACAGGTAAAGCTAACGAAAAAGCTGAAAAACCAACTGATGTTAATCGAAGTTGGACATAGTAAAAGCTCATTTAAGCTACCGCATGAGAGAAGCATTTATACTTTTGTTCTCATCAGTCTTACTCTGTAACAACATCACCCAAATCTCTGTTTCCACTTCCTACTTCGATTTCAACAATGGCGACTGAAAATTTTGCTGAAATTTCGCCGAACACGAGTCGCACAAATGTTTGTATCTCCAAACGTCCTCAGTTAACCTTTCCTCAACATGTTCCATCAATTCGGAAATTGCATAGATGGAAAATCAACTGGAAATATTAAAGAGGAAACAGGCTACCACCAATGGGACCAATCACAGCTCTGTCGCCATGGCTACGGCGTCAAATTGAAGCCTAAACCACCTATAAAGACCATGAATATACATGAAATTAGCTGCATTTCCTTTACACATTATGTAATTGTCATATGCATTTGATGTATTTTTGTTTTGTTTTCCGTGTTAATGGGGATCCTTAAACAATAGACAATAAACATTTCCATTACAGTTTTTTGCTAAATAAAAGCGATATTTCTCACAACCACAGCTTTAGAACAGCTGGAGGCAGCAGAAAGTTGTTCTGCTGCAACGTGATCCAATGTTCCCCGTTCTTTTAGCTCTTTTAGCTCCTTTTTTGGTCTCCACCAACTCTTGAGCGAACTTTCTACCCTTTTAGCTGCTAAATACCCAACTAGTCTCCAATGTCTGCAGGAAAACTAGCGGTTAATTAATGAGCTCAACGAGTTTTGCATCATCTTTCTACAATTCACTTTTATAATGAATTAAAAATGGTTGCTAAGAAATATTCCAGATGCAGAATGAAAAACTTGGACAACATCCTTGGATCTGTCAAGAACAAGTAGCTAGAAATGACGTGTGATATTCATTCAACCTTCATAAAATTAAACAAAAATGAAGTATTTTCTCATTTGCAACATTTATAATATACAAAATACATGGTTATTCGGAAAGAAATGATAATTTCCTAAAGTTTGACTGAGGTCTAAAGTCTCAGAAACTTAGGAAAAGGGTTAAAATCTCCTCTTATTGTGCAACTAATGAGTATTCTTTCACTGATGTGGTTTAAAAGAGCTGTTACGGATTCAGGAAATACCTTCGGAATAAATTTAACTTCTTAAACAACCAACCGAAAAATATCTGGTGTATTTATGGGAAAATGGGATTGTTATCACCGTGACGGATACGTACAGATAAAATACGAGAGGCACAAACTGGGGGCTAACCTGCTACACGAGGACCGCTCCGTCTCCCTGGGGCCCCGTCAGAGTAAAACCCTGCAGCTATACTTGGACTCGGAGGCCGAGATCCTGGCCCCGTTCACTCACTGGGCCGACTGCCATCCCCGCGATGGAAGCTCACACACAAAGCGCTCGCTGGATGCCGCTCAGGCAGCGCTCTAAATGCCTTATCACGATCAGAGTGTCTTCCCTTATTAGGCTTTGGCCCCTGCCTCCTCGGAGCCAAATGAAACGAGACATTGCCTCACTGCCTGTCCGTAAAGGAACAATTAGCCCACAGCTAATCCCATTAGCCAGCCTGTAAACGCTGCTCACGTTTTCCATTCAGGCTAATCGAAGGGCCCTTCTGTGTGCATCTGAATAGCCATCCATCATGTGTAAGTGTATATGGAGGGCTGAGCCGCTTCGCTTTGACCAGGAGCCAACCTCGCTGGAAAGATTAATGTAGCTGGCAAAATGTAGAGGAGTGTGTCATCCAAGTGTGTTTAGGTCATAGTAGAACAGTGAGGATGGAGATAGAGACAGTTTATAAGCTTTAAAACCTGTTTTATTTTGTAAAGGAAACCGTGTGTTCACATGTGAAGGATGCTGAGGCCAGATCTTACCGTCGCCGTTGGAGATCGGCGTGGCGTCACACCTGCTCTCGCACTGCTGCATGGTGGTGGGTCGGAGGGACTCGGCGCACTCGTTCGACGGCTGCCCCGTGTAGGACAGGCACTGCACCGTCCTCATCTGCTGGCCCAGGCCACACTGAGCCGAACACTGGAACGAGACGGGAAAGACAGAAACGCACAGGGGCCACATTAAGGCAACGGGTTTAACGAGGTCAACGAGGACCATCCTGCCTCTGTGACCCTGAGAGCCGGGCAGCGAAGTCTGCACTGACCTCACGCGCCCACTTGATCCAATCAACCAATCAGCTTTCTGCTCGTCTCTGCTTCCCAACCTCAAAAAAACATGCAAACTTTGACTTTCTATTTTCTATTTATGTTTTCCTTCCTGTAGGAATCTCATGCACGCAGGTATTTCGTGTTGGTGTGTTTCTCTCTTCCTGTTTCTGCAAAACCTGGAGGAACTGAAAAGTCCGACAATTTATCCTGCTAATAATCTCAAAAATACACTTGTCTTCTCTGGACAAAATGTCAATGTTGTTTAATCGGGTCTTTGTAAAATAGAACAAGCTTTGTTTTGGACTTACTTCTTGAATTTCTACACAGAAAAAAACTCAATCTTAGAATATGTAATTTTAACATAAATAAGCCTGTGATAATAACAATAAAAAACAAATTTTGTCTCTTGACATGAATGTTTTGAATTTGTTCAAACTACAAGTCATTTTGATTTTTTTTTTCATTAACAAGCTATATGTAAGTGGAAAAAGTGGACGACGTGACTTTAGGTTATTAAGGAATTAAGTTAATGTTAGTGATATAGTTGGTTAATTACTGCCGTCTTTCAGGTTTAATATTGTAGAAATGTATAAGTATGACATTTGGAATTAGCAAATGGCCTCAAAAGACCTTTTATGTGAAACTAATGTTAGCATGTTGTTTTAAAATACTTGATTCAGTTTTAAGTTCAGGCTAACGTTTGCAAATGACTGTAATTTAAAGTAAACACATTTGTGTTTTTCCCCTACGTAACGTTAGCTTACGGAGCTAACACCGATTAGCCGTTAGCTAACACCGGTTAGCCGTTATGCCAAGATGGCTGCCCCGTGTGTAAACAGTCATTAGAAGCTCCTGTAATATTCCGTTTATTAGCACTTCTGAGTAATTTGCTGCATTAAATCAGTCGTACATAAAATGAACTGAAATGCTTTTACAGTGTCATTTAAGGTTTTCACGTATTATATGGGAACTACAAGCCCATGTCGCGCTAACAATGGCTAGCTAACGCTGGGTAGCCGTTAGCAAACATCGTTAGCAAGAGGTTTTAGCTGTAAATCTACGGGACTACGGCTGAAAATTAGCATTTGTGCTAAGTTCGGCGCATTTACACAAACGACTAACATCAATGTTGATAAATGCGCGTTGTCCCAATTAAATAACCTAAAAATAAAAAAAATAAAAAATAAGCCGGCCATGTACTGATATAAATACCAGCTATCTTCCATTTACTTTTCTGGATAAAGTCAACTTGTAAAAGCAAGTTGACATCATCTGCAAAAGTAAATTAACTTCACTTACAGAATTAATGTACCAATAAAGACTACTCTTGTTTTATCTACGGGATTAAATGATGCAAAAAGTTGCTTTACTTTTTTTTTTTTATGGAGCACCGTATTTTTATCAGCTTTTAATAAGTTTGCTTCTTTGCCGTAACTGAAAAAATATTTAATAAGATCTGCAGGGATTTCTGCCAGTACTGTTCACTTATTTAGGATTACTTTGCAAGCAAGTCTCTAAGCACTGTAGTTTAACATCCTAATAAAAGCAACCTGCAGGTTCCTCCTTTGGCACATGGTCCACATCGACTGAAACATTAGCTCTGCCTCTAGCTTCTGTCAGAGTGCCAGCTGTAATAAAATAATGACCCTGCTCTTCTTCTGGGTGGTTATTAAACTCTTTTTTTTGCAGAATAGGGGGAAAATAAAGGCGAGTATAAGTACAACACACCTGTCCGACATCAACCTGTGCCTGTGGGTCGAGTGTCTTTCCAGTCACCTTCAATGATCCTCCCTCAGATCACTGAGTCCACATGTCATCCCTTCCCAATTAGAGCCTCTTGTTATTAAGGGCCCGGCCAGCGGCCATGACAGATGCTGTACGTCAGTGGTGCAACTTAAATGGGATTTGAACCGATGACCTTTGTGGCCTGGGAGACTAATGTGCTCAGTAGCTCCCTGTGCGATGCTTTCGAAGGCCCGTGAAGTAAAAGGAATCGGTGGCGTACGAAGGTGAAGCTTGTAATTACGGCCACGAAAGAGAAGCAGAGCAGAGTCCAGCTGTTGCTCTGTGAGATAAAGCCCCACGCTGAGGTTATCAGCTCTGTTTACGGCCGCTATCGGCTCTGATTGAACCGTAAATAAGTTAAACTGATGCGTCCGATACGAGGAGAGTCCTGACCTTTGACATCTGACCCTAGCAACGCCGCTTCTAAAACATCGGAGTGCTCTGTTTTAAAAAAAAAATAATAAAAAATCCTCTTTATTAACAAACCCCTACTAAATAACAAGCCATCCTTTTTTTCTTTTTCGCAGATACAACTATCTCTGACGCACGACTTGTTGGCGTCCTCCCACCAACATGAGTCAGCTGTGTTGTAAAGTGCTCAGCAGCTTTTTTTTTTTTTTTTCCTTGAGCGCACTAAGTCACATCAGGCCGAGCCGGAGAATGCTTGCTCCTCTGTCTTCCTCAAAACGCTGTTCCTGGAAGTGACTGGGGTGGGAGAGTGGAGGGGTTGGGGGGTTGAAGGGGAGGGGAGGGGAGGTCTGGTCTGAGGCAGAGATAAACTTCAAACAGCCAGAAGGATATTACTGCCACCCATCACACACTCCAGGCCTCAGCCGGAGCTCACGGACTCCCAAACACAGCCTCTACGCAGACCTGCCTCCCCTTCCCTCCCCTCCCCGCCTCTATGTCATCAGGTGTAAATTATACTAACCACTCACAGACACATGGAATCTATCCGTGCACGTTTTTGTCTGTTAAACATTCAGGCTATCCTTTTAAAGGATTACCCGCCGTACTGCGCCGCGTAAAAAAGAAGAAGAAGAAGAAGAAGAAGAAGAAGTTGTTCAGGCAGTCTTACCTGACCCCATTCACCGGGGATCCAGCGGGGAGGTGGGCAGCGTCCCAGGCTGCAGCGGATTCGGACCGGAGGTTTGTTGTGGCTGGGGCAGTGCGCGGGCGGGAACGTCTTGGTCAGGTCGCTGCTCTTGCACAAAGCGATGCGGTGCTTGAAGCCGGGGCCACATTTGGGCGTGCACTGCAGACAGATGAGGAGGAGGAGGACATGTGAGGAGGTGGCACAGTGAGATAAAAGACACAACACAAATGAAACCCTTCCCTCACCTCAGACCAGTCCAGGGTGACCCACTTGGGGGGGCAGGACTGGTTGTTGCAGGACTCTCTCTCGATGGGCCGGTGGGTCAGACAGTGGGTGTCCTCCAGCGTCTCCTCCTCGGCCGGGCCGATCTTCCTGATGCACAGGACCGTCCTCGTCCTCGTCCCGCCGTCGCACGTCTTCCCGCACTCCGACCAGTCGCCAATAAACCACCTGCAGGGAAGAAGCACCACAGAAAACAGCGCTGATGTAAAAGCTACTCGTCATCACCTGTCCTATCATACAGTATGTTTACATGCACAGATTAATCTTTGCATGCAGCGGAGAAAATCAAATAACTGACGGGAACATGTCCTCCTCCTCCTCCACACTAGGTGGCGATATATATGTCCCACGTTGAGCTTTAAAACTGCTCTCTAGGAATTAGGGGTGGGCGATACTGGGAATTTTGATATCGATCCGATACCAAGTTAATCCGGGGGTGGTAGCGCCGATACTTGAAATGTCATGATCATTGAATAACTTTGCCTTTAATTAGTTTATTATGATTATGATAAAACACAAGGAAATTACTTTAGTCAAATAAACCTGTTTCTATGAACTAATTACAATATAAAGCAATTTAACAACACAAACAACAATAGTAAATAAAGTCAGTAACAAAGTCAGTAACAACGTTTTAATATAAGAGTTGTAAGAGTAAGAGTTGCTCAGGGATGGACGGTTGACTCATTCATGTAATTATTTCTCTTCCGAGTATCGACGCATTTCAAGAACAGCATCAATTCCAGATGTGCGATGCTGCTGTGATGCTCGGGTTTCTTGTATCGATCCGGTGTGGTATCAGTATTATCGATATTTAGATCGATACCCTGCTAGGAATCCGATGCGTTGACTAATCTCGTAGGCAGGAGGCAGGAGCGTTCGCAGATACGAAACCCTGACACTGATGAGTCTATTACATCTGCGATGTCATCCCAGGTCAGTCTTATTCAACCCTCTCGCCTCGAGAGTTGGCAATTAATATCACAACCCCACTCAGACAACAGCCCTCCAAACACATCCAGCCCTGCGAGGTGTTACATCATCCGAAGGAATGTATACAGAATTAACGACGTGTTCAAACATCTGTGCTGGCGTTCATTACCCGGGCCCGTAAAAAAACCGCTGGCTATTCTAAAACAATTGTGTTTACACGGCCTCCTTCAGCCGGCCCTTTTCCTGACGCTGAGCGAGAGGTGTTTGCCTTCCTAGCAGACACAAATGCCATGTGCCAGCTATAACTCAGTGCGCGCAGCCTAATCAAAATAAATGAGACACCGCGAGTCCGCATCCACCGAACACAGATGTGGAGATAAATAAACCCGGGACTGTTGTCTGAGCAAATTACTGCTGATACAGTAGATTTATTAGAATACCATTGTTTTTTTTTTTTTTTTTTTTTTTTTTTTCTGTGGCTGAAAAAGACGTTCGCTCTCGTACAGAAAAAGAAGTGTCAGATGGTCTGAAACTAATCTCCCCAGACGTGGTCGGAGTGAGTCTGGACACGCTTCCAGCTCCGAGGTTTTTACGGACGCTTGGCCACCAAACGCGAGTTCACATTCCACCTGTGTACGTGTGCGTTCCCCCCTCGAGGTTTTTTGGTGGAAGGAGCCAAAACAATCAAACACAGGTGGTCATTTTCGGGGCTCTTGTTTTTGGCACGAGGCGAACCCTTGAAAATAGTTAACATATGAAGTTATAAATCACTGACATCTCATTTCTTTATTTTCCTCCAAACACATTTTACAACCAGGGCTCATTGAAGGTGAATTAACATCACGAGTCAGTCTCGTTCCTATGGAGGCGTCTCTTACGCTTCAAAAAAAAAAAAAAAAAAAAAGTGTCTTTTAGCAAACTGTTTTGGTCTAGTTGATTTCCTTCTTGATGATTTGAGTGATTTTTGCTAAAAACAAAAAGTGACTTACATACGTACAAGTCACAAAGAGCTACATACATAGCGTGTAGCTAATTAGGGAAAAAATGTCGTTATGGCAATATATCGCGATCGTGAACGACTTCCACACCTCCACCATGTTTTCTTTACAAGTGTAATAAACTGGAAATGGATCAAATAGATTAATATTTTTTTGACTCAATTTATCCAATGAATTATCACCGATGTCATCTGATGAACATATATACAACGTGTACTTAAAGCTGCATTTAAAATTTCTCAGTGAACTGTGTAGAATATCGCAATATCATTATATCGCAATAATGTATCGTATCGTGATTCAAGTATCGTGATACGTATCGTATCGTGAAGTCCTTGCCAATACCGAACCCTAATGCTAATGGACTTTAGCTATTTAAGCGCTAGTGACGTATATAAGGAATCACTCGTTTTCTATATCTTTGTAGATGACAGACGGTCTCTGGTTTCCTAGGTGACATTCTTGTATACACTGATCAGGCATAACATTATGACCATCTTCCTAATATCTTTATGTTTCTTTTTAGTTGTTCCTAAAGCGTTTTTGTGTGTGTTTGTTAGCTACTGCCATCAAGGAGTGTCATTGCTATGGGATGGAGGGCGTCTGGTCTGGTCTAGGTGGGTGCTACATGTCTAAGTAACATCCACATGAATGAATGCCAGGTCCAAAAGGTTGAATTATCACAAGATGGTTTAAATATTATTCACTTCTCCCGTCATGAGTCATAATGTTATGGCTGATCTGTGAGCTAGTTCTAGGAGCCAACTGTCAGTGTGGTGGATTTAGGACGTTGGTCATCGCGTCGAGTTGAAATTAGTTCAACTTTCAGAGACTTCAGCTGGTGGAGACCCAAAACAGAGCTAAAACTAAGCAAATGTGTCTCTTGTGCACATTTCAGATGATAATGTGTCAGTTTATTGCTTAAAGCTCGTTCCTGGAAAGAAAGTAACTGAATGAAGGATGAATAAATGCTCTCTAGAAGACGTTGATTTTATTTAATTCTCTGTTTAATTTCTAAAGAACTTCATAAATAAAGATTGGATTGGACCAGGAATTTTTTTTTCTCTAATTCCCGAGATGATAAATAAAAAATAAAAGTCTATATCAGGGGTCTTCAACGGCCAAGAACCCCCAAACTGATGGAAAGATAAGGTAGGGACCCCCTACCTACTATATGTGTTCTATATTAAACTCAGGTATTTATAAATAGACATTATTATTATCATTTTGCATTCAATATTAAGCTATTCCTTATCTCTTTACTAAAATATGCTGAATTCATGTTAATGTGTATTTAACAGAATTTAAATTTGCAGTTTAAATCTGCAGTACCCCCAGAGATCGCGGTGAAGTGTACGTACTCTGGAGGACACGGCTCAGTGTTGCAGTCCCTCTGGTTGTCTGGAGGTTTGCTGTCTGGGTCACAGTAGTTGTTCTGCACCACCGAGTTGTCGTCCAGCCTCTTACACACCACCTCCTGCTTCTGGGAGCCTGCACGGATGTTTTGGGGGGCGGGAGGGGGAGAAAGAAAGAAAGAAAGAAAGAAAGACGGATCAATACGTCGGTACGGAGCTCAGCTGATCTCACACTTTAAAAAAAAAAAAAAGCATGAACACGGAGGCCGTGTCGAGCTCCGTGTTTGAGTAGAGGATGGTATCGTTTTCAGTCTGTAGTAAATCCAGACATGTAAATTCCTGATTCTTTGCAGGATATGTTGGCAAATCACTTTTACAGAGCGGAGAGCTCTTTACTTTGGCTTCCAACCGGAGAGAGTGAGGGCTACCGTATCGGTGTCACACCTCCCACTGTGTGTGTGTGAGTGTGTGCGTTGTGCGTGCATGTGTGCGCAACATACCAGCGAGGAAAGGGTCTGTCTGGACCCTCATGGGACGTATCCCGCAGCAGACTCGTCTGGCAGATGAAATGAGATATGGATGTGTGTGTGTGTGTGTGTGTGTGTGCCCACGAAGTGCAGAAAAATCTGCTCCAGGTCGGTTGAAATACAGTTTAGTGGAATAACGTGGCGCGCGGGGTGAAACGGTTTCAGTTGTGCGTCTGTCAAAGGGTGTTTTCCATAGGTTTTTACGGCCGCGCTGTGATATATGAAACAACGCCACGTGATTAGCTGAGCTAGCTCGATCGAGAGCGCGTGCGGTTCAATAACACGTCGCTGATTTAAAGCCGCACGCGGCCCGGAGACACAAATTAGATCATTTGGATCAACAATGCAAAGGCATGTTTATGACGCTGGGAAGGCCGTGCGTGCTTCCCCCGTCTAAGGAGCAGCTTCAAACCCCGGACTTGGAACTCCTTCCTCAGAGAAAAACCCACATGCTTATTCAGTCATGCTTTTACAAAATATTACAAACGCGTCCAGGCCACGCTTGACAACTGGGAAGAAACCCTATTTATTGTTACATGAAACCCATTGCTTTTGGGCTAAAAGGTTTGGTTTAGTCATTCTTGTGGCCGTGGTCGACATTTCGCTGCGGTTCCAGACGCTGGATGTTTGACTTCGTAGGACAAGAGGCTCTGGAGGAGCGGCCGCGTCTCTCGGCGCTGCGCTGGTAAACCAGAAGCTATGCAGAGCAGCTCATTCACAGCGCTTACACCATATTCATTACCCCGGCTAAAATATGGATAATATACATATTGAATTTATTAGAGGGCTGGACCTCCTGCTACAAAAGTAATGATTCTGGAAACCCGTCGCCAATTATGATACCGGGTTTCTGCGCGCTGCTCTTCAGCATTTGTGGAAATATTGGTTGTGGAAGATTTACAGAATGACACACACACACACACACGGTATAAAAGTATTAAATGTTTGCAAAAAGGGTTATCCAGAAAGAATTTAAACACACACAGCGTGTTATGGCACCCGACGCCAAAGCGCTTGGAGAGTTTTCCTCCTTTGCAGTAATTTGTGTGCGACTGATTAAGAAAAAAATACATCTGACCCAATTTAACGTGCAAGTTTTTGAGCGGTTTTGTTGTTTCCCAGCAGGAAAACACCTGAGGAGAGAATATTTAATTTGCACGAAAACGTGAGCGGTGCACGAACATAATGTTCGGCCGAGCACAGCGGAGGTTCCTGGTCCCCGGCCGAGGGTTTGACTCACCTCCGGCGCAGGTAGCGGAGCATTCGGACCAGGGCAGGTGGTGCCAGGAGAAGCCCACCTCGTTGTCACCGCTGCCCGTGCGCTGGATGGGAACGTTGAACCTGTAGCGTATCCCGAGGTTTTGTTCTTGAAGGAGGACCTGCAGGGACGGAGGGGAGTAAAACCTGCATTAACAGCTACACTGAGCAGTAGTTGGGTTAAAATGTTACCAGAAAGTCATGTTTATGGACAGATTTACCGTCTGCAACAACACCTGAAAGAAAGATATGTTCCTATATCCCATAAATGCAGTTTGGAGTGAATGAAAACAGTTTCGATGTGGATGAAAACCGGCTCAGAGCTGAGAACGCCACATTAGCGTTGAGATCTTGTGGGTTTCTATCAGTCTGCTGGACGCAGAGTCGAGATTTGTGAGCCGCAAAGAAATGGCCAGCGGTTGAGTGGCCATCGCTTCTCTATTACAGAGATCCTGTGTGGTCTGATTTTTTTTTTTCAGTGCAGAAAACGCTGAGCTGATCCTCTCGTGAACTTATTTAAGATAACGCGTGCATCCACGCCGACACACGCACGGGCATAATCAGGATCAGAACAAATCACGGTAAGTTTGCTCTCGGGGCCAAAACTACTTTTTTAGACCTTCCCGCATCTGAATGAGCTTTTAACCCCAAACCGCCGGCTCGGGGTCACCTCAGGTTAGCAGCCACATGCTGAGGTTAAGTGGACTGAGACGGACCAACAGCTGAAAAGGTTTAAATAAAGAGCTGCAAACTAGGAGGAGTTGTTTTCTAGTGTCTGGAATACTTCCATCATTTAATCAGTAAAATCTTCAGCTACCAGAGTGATATTTTTTTTTTTGAGAATGGTTTGCGTGTGAAGTAATTTAGCCGTGCACGAGGAAGAAGGGCGATGAAGAAAATAGCTAAGGACAGAAATCTGCTGCTGCTTTGAGGGAGAGGCTGGAGAATAAAAATAAAAACAAATGTCCCGACATCCTGCAACGAGCAGAAACTGAGAAGCAGCAAAACTCCTGGTGCAACAAACTGCAGTTCCCCAAACGTCCACTTGAGGCTGGCTGTAAACGCGAGTCATCTATAGCTACTTTCTTAATGCATTTTTTCCAAACAGCTCACTTGTAGAAAAGAAATTTAAGTTATGCTTCATAGGTTGCTAGCTGTCTTCTTGGCCTCAATCACTTCTACTCATCCTGAGTCATGTTTTTAATTCGCTGGGAGTTTAGGTGGAACTCGGCCAAGATGGCGACGGCCACAGCCACCAAATCTATTCATCAGGAGTCCCTTAAGTGACGTCACAGAGAGTTTGTCCATCTTTATCCAGTAAAGAGTCGGTGTCAGGATCAACGAGCAGCAGGTTCCAGGCTAACGAGAAAAAATGTGCAGGTGCATAATGAGCATGTGACGTACTCATGCTGAGCTTCAGGTGTCAGTAACCAGCCAAATGTAGTAGAATTTTAATCGTGATCATGATTTTGGCTGCCATGAGTAAATGAACTCGATCATGGGCGATATTTACATTTAAAATACTGTACATCCAATCAGGCAGTTTCTCAACCAGTAGTCAGCCAACCACCAGGGGGCGAACCCATGGTTAAGGCTTCATGAAGCTGCCTAAATAACAAGCGAGTGCACCTTGGAAGTTCCATTTTGCACTGAAAACTGTTCAAATATTGTTTATTTTAAAGTAGTGCAATAAAAATACAGATGTTTTCCCCAATATGATGAATAATCGGGATTACAACATTGATCAAAGTAATCGTGATAACCTCAGACCCTAATATGTAGCGAAGCACCAACAAAAGAGCCAAAGAAGAAGAAAACTGCAAACTGGTAAACACGAATGAAAAAGATACTTAAAAAATCAGTTCTAAACACTTAAGGAAGAATTTTAAACATACTTGTTTTAGCAACTGCAAAAATTAGACTTTAATGTAGGAAAAAATGAAAGCGTTTCAACACCTCGAAGGATTCTGGGTTGAGTTTTGCTACTGCTGAGGATGTAAACATCCTCCACGCCTCTAATATGTCAGAATCTGGTTGAATTTTAAGATTATTCAGCTTCTCATACTCAACTCTGCAAAACTATGACACAGGCAATGATAAAAACTTCATTTATTTTTTTTAAAAACAGAAATAAATGAGTTACCATGACGACCAGGTTTTCGGTGGTAGCCCCCAGCGCCTCCAGAGACTCGGGTTCATCGGAGGGTCTCTTGTAGTGGAAGGCCGTCCCCGCGATGTCAAACTTCCTGGGCCAGTCGATGGTCCACGCTCCGTTGATGTAGTAATCATCCTCTTCAGATTTCAAAGCTACAATCACAAAAACAGAAGTGACGTCATTGCCATTGTTCCTCTTCATCACCTTCATCACCTCCATCCTCCTCCTCCTCCTCCTCCTCCTCCTCCTCCCTGATGTCAGTGACGGCTTTGACGTCTCAACAGAAACAAACACACACACACAGAGGACGAGACGCTGCCAACGAAGACATTCACGAGCGCCGACACGTACATGCGTCTAATTTAAGAAGAGAAAGACAGCACAGTTCAGGTGAAAGCCAGGACGAAGCTCATGAATACCACTCTGTCTGGTTGTCAAAACAAAAGCCGGTCTCCAAGCACAACAGATCTGAAAATATCCACTTTCTCCACATTGAAATGGGGCCAAATTGAGGAGAAACAGTCCAAACAACTGGCTACTCTGACTCTGACTGGAGCTCTGCAGATCCCCCTCTGCAGCGTTCGCGCAGTTTACACGAACAATAGTTTACCGCTCTTGAACGTGTCTTTTTCTGCACATCTGGCACTGATTGAGGGCATTGTGATTTCTTAAGTTTACACACGTCTTCGCCCGTGTCCCAGCCTCTAGATTTATACTGTCTCATTTAGTCAAACTCTTCTGACCTAAATAGAGACGACTCAGACAATGCTACACAAAAGAAAAATATTATCATTATCACTGAGGTCACAGATGAGACTCGGTTGCAAATTGCTTGGACGGGAAAATCGAGTCCGACGCAACCGCCAAAATTGCACTCTTTAAACTTTGATATATAGACATCATATCCCCTTGTAATCCTGGGGGACCAGGCAGCTGTCACCGCCGCCCTATAAATCTGACGCAGCTCCCTGGTTCAAAGTGTAACTTAAGCCCTCCATCAACACCATCCGCTATAAATTCAACACGCTGTCACATGTCTTTCTCTCGCTAATGAAAAGACACAGGGCCGGCTTAATTGAATCTGGTCGTCTGATTTGATTTGGTTCCGACGCTGCCAGGGTTGCAAACATTTTATTATTTTTTTAATTATTATTTAGTCTGAAGCCGAGCGGATGAGTCCCGACGTTGCCAAGGGAGCTGTCACACATGCAAAGATTCAGATTTAAGAGTTTTACTGTTTTTGTGGCTTCGCTTAAAGCAACGGGGGGAGATTAAGCGATGGCATCCTCTCGTTCGCTTTCGACTAAGACACAAGAGAATCCCTGGAAATGTGTTTGACACAGAACGGAACAGATAATATGAAGCAGCCCGATGGATCAACATTGAGAGGAGGCTGCAGACATGATAGTGGATCTATAGACGCTCTACATTGATCTATAACGTACAGGGTGGAATATGTTACCTGGAACAATCACCAGGTTACCCTGCAAGGCTAGTTTTACGCAAGTTACGTGAGACTATTACAGTAACAACAAGCAGCTTCACCAACTATGAGGGAACAATAAATGGTTTATTGGACTTTTTAATGCTGATATTTTAATTTGACTGTTGGATCAGTTAAGTGACATCTATGCGATATGTTTTGTTTTTGTCCTTTTAATTTGACTTCTTGTTTCAGAAGTCTATGTAATACTTCATGCTTTTGTAAAACTTTGCAGCATGTAGACCCCAGGAAGACTAGCTGCCACCTTGGTGCCAGCTAACAGGAAACCGAACAAAGAATAAAGACATTCAACGCAATTTCTGATCCTAGTTTGCCTGTTGCGTAAAGAAACCAATCAAACACTGTGACTGACATGCATGCTAATGCTTACAGCAACCAAAACTGTGGTTATGTGATGGTTTTTACTAAAAGCTAACATTAGCATGCTAACATGCTCTGGGCACCAAATTTCATGGCAACCTATCCAACGGTTTCACTAATAAACAAGCTTAAAGTCAACGTCACCAAGACGCTAGAGTGGAATTAAAGTATTTAGGATTCATCCTCTAGGTACCATGAATATCTGCACCACATGTCATGCTAATTCATCCAACGGTTGTGTAGATATTTCACTTAAAAAGGTCACTACAAGTCAATCACATCAACGCACCGGAGGAAAATGGAGGAAATCGCCTTGATGGTTTATTATCTGAGAATCAAAAAACCCAAATTATCCAGAAACTAGATGGAGATTAAATGCAATCAAAGCAAAGTCCTGAGAGTTTAGCTATTAAGCTATTTCACTTAAAAGCAAAAGTGTCATCCCTGATAAAGTGTAAGAGGAAAATTAAAGGAACGTCTTTAGGATTTGTCCTCCAGGTAAAATTAATGAATATCTGCAGCAAAACTTCAATAGTTGTGTAGCTATTTCACTTACAAACACAATAGTCAAGGTGCTATTGGGAAATTAAAAGAAATCACCAAAGTCTTCCGGGTTTATCACCAAATATTTAACGGGAATCAATCTTAGAGTTGTAAATATTTAACATAAAGTCATGAATGCTTCGCCTGGTGTAGGAACACTCATCAAATGTCCAGATGTGGTTAAGATACACCAGTCTGGACCATCCCTGGATGACACCCAAGGCTAATGAAATACTCCTTAAAGTGCTAATTACACCGTATGTGTGATCTTACCAATATAATTCTTTGACATGGCTACTTCTGTGATCTCAATGTGAACGGAGCCCTTTGGGATCTGAACCACCTCCATGTAGCCTGGAAGAGAAGGACGGGACGTGTTGTTAAAGGTTTCCATGCATTTTACAACCCAGACAAGTTACATATCATCATGTAGAATAAATTCTGAATCACCCAAAAAAGGACAAAGCCATCCTGCGGGAGGACAAAACAACCCCCTCCTTTTTTTTTTTTTTTTGTAACATTAATACAGACACACACATGCACACATGGTATTTTTAGATGGTTTACTAGCCATACCATAGAAGGAGAAATATGTTTTCTCTCCCGCTCTCTATAGACGACCTCAGGCTACGGCCGAGTCCCTATCTCTGGTCCTGGTTTCTTCAGTGAACGGTTCAATTAATGGCACAAATGTTCTGTTCTGATCTATATTCTGACCGGATGGTTCCGAATATGCAAAAAACACACGTGGCTCCGTCCCATCAGTGGGCGACAAATGCAAAAAACAGCCGTGGGAGATTATCTTCCTGCCTTGTTTTTTATTTTATTTTCTTTTTTTCTTTTCCTCTGCAACACATCAGCTGACATCTAAGAGAAAAACCTGAGGCGGCTGCTGTGTCTGACCTCCTCTGGGTAGAGACTCGTTGAAGAGTCCCTCGGTGGCCTCGCAGGTGCTGCCGTCGCCTCCGCACACTCGGCATCGGTCTTCTTTAGCGTCGGAGCCCAGGATGTTGTCGCAGCCCACGTGCTTTGGAGAAAACAAACACATTCAGAAATATGTTAAAGTTGGAATAAAAAAAAAATGGGGGGATTCAGTGTTGGAGAGTTTGCATCAACGTTCCTGCTTTTGTTTGTTAACAACCACAGTTAGCTTAGCATTAGGGTTGCCAACTCCCTGAAAAGTAATAAATAAGGGACCGACTACGACTGACGACCGACTAAACTGTCCCTGGCAAAGAAGAGAAAAAAGATCTCCACCTCTTTGACCATTTTCTGAATTAGCTGGGAGTTGGGTGGAGTCGGACCAAGATGGCGGCGTCCAGAGACACCACGCTGAGCTTCAAAAACACGCCTCAGGAAACATATGGGAGACAGTCACTGATCCAAATGTAGCATAAAAACACCCACCATGAAGATTATTAGTTAAAGTGCATGTATAAATCTCTTTAGCACGTACATGAATCAAAGAAGTAAGTTTAGTTACTGAGCCTGAGATGGACTAGAAAGAGTATTTATGTAACTTCACCCTTGTTTCCAATCTTGATGCTAAGCTAAGCTAACCAGCCGCAGCCCTGCAGAGTAATATATAACAGAGTCAACAGAGCGATGTTGGTCGTCTCATCTGACTCTCAGCACGAAGGCAAATAAACACATTTCCCAAAATGTCAAACTATTACTTAAAAACAAATAAAGCCTGGAAAAAAACTGAAAAAAAGCCGACTGAGTGGCACAGTGTGTGCAGGAGGGCTTTTCGGGAAGGATTTGTCTTGTTTGTTTATAGAGGAAGTCACCAGAATGCAAGGCCTTCCTTTTTTTTTTTTAAATTTTATTTATGGAGCATTCACTCGGTCCCATGGAAGCACAATCTTCTGAATCAGAGTCAGGCCGACTGAACTGAAGTCATGCAAAATGCGTGTACCCTGAAATGTTTAAAGGTTCATTCTTAACCTTTGAAATGAAGAAATGAAAATGCCAAAGAAAATTCTTTAATTCTGCACATGTCAACATCAACCACTGCTGCTTTAGCCTTGAAGAAGAACATGAGTCTTATCTTGTGAGAGCTACGTTAGCGGCTGTTAGTTTCCCGGCAGGTGTTTTTAGAAGGTATGAGGGCTATTAAAAAAAAAAAGATGGTCTCGGTGTAAATATAAAAAAGTGTTGGCTTCAAAATAAACTTTTATGTGGAGGCCGTATGGAGCCCATTAAATCTTTATCTGTGCTCATTTTGGAGTGATTGCTTCATGGCTTGATTGGTAATGCCTCGGAGCTTCACGGGGGGAGGGGGGCTGGTATTCGGTAGGTTCTTTCGACTGAAGGTTTTCATTATTCTGCCTCGAAGAGCTGCAACACTCTGCAGTGTTTTCTGTGGATGATTAGGGCTAATGCGCTACATGCCGCATGAAAAGGAGACATTCCTTCAGTTCACTTCAAATATTTCAGTGCATCCAACAACACAACTTTTATTCATCAGTGCACTGTTTGTTTGTTTGTGTGTGTATATATCTCTACAGTGGAGCAGTAAATTGAGATTTTATGTAAATGTGGATTGAGCCACAGCAGAAATCAGTAAATCTGGTTCATGTGTATGAAATGCGTATTTATAGCGATATATTCACAAATCAACAAAGGTGCCAGTTGCAGGATTAATGGGTCGCCGAGCTGAAACGTTTCTGGCAACTAACCATTAATTAACATTCTTAGTTTCACTGTGTTTGGTCTTAAAGAGTTAAATGCAGCTGAGCCTCTATTTGAGCCTCAGTCCCAGAGAAGCGTCACCGTTTCCATGGACGCCAAATAAAATCATCCGACAACACGTACGAAACGGTAATCTGAACGTTTTCGGTGGATTCAGTGGAAGAAGAAGAAGAAGAAGATGGAGCCATGTTTTCAGTCTCCACATGGATCCCATCTTGGTTCATCCTTCCAAAAGATTAAATGTTTTAATAGTTTGTTGTTTTGCAGCCTCCGTGTTTCTGTCCCTCCTGGAAACTCGTCACATGATATAAGGGCGTTTGTTAATACTAAGTTTGCAAACTTCAGAGTTGATAAATTGGACCCTGGACTCTGGAGAAAAGGAGGACACGGCAGCAACATGCTCGATGACGTCTGCAAAGTGCATTCTGGGATACCTGGCTGCGCTACGTCCACAGAAGCTACGTCACATTCTGGGTGAAGCAGGTCAAACTTTTGGACTGTTCTTAGATTCATACTGACCTGGAGCAAACATGCTCAGAAAGAACGTTTTATTACGACCGGAGAGAAACCGAACCAGAGTTTATATGATTATCAGGAGTTAATCATCTGTTCTGACTGAGCTGGTTACATGAGGCGCCTCCCAAATGTCTTTTACTTTGGCCATAGAGGTGTTTACTTGCAGCTCCGGCATAAGAAAAAAAAATGTTGCTTGTGATATTGTGCCACAAACATCCTGTAAACCACAGGTCTTCTGCAGAGGAGCTGCAAAATCTTTGGTTGGTTAGACAGGACCTGTCAATCTAAGCTTCCTGTACACAGTAGGCCCCGCCCCTACCGCTGCTGCTGAGCCAATCACGAGGCAGCATATTACACGCTGACTCTGTCAGGTTCACCGCAATTGGCCGAAAGTCTATTCAGGTGAAATCCAGAAGCATTATTAGCAGAAGAGAAGCTAACAGTGCAGCTCACTCCCATGAGGCAAACTACTGAATATTTGAACCTGTGTATTATGTAAATAGCTTAATATTGAATGCAAAATGATGATAATAATATTTATTTATAAATAGCACTAGTTTAATATAGAACATATATAGTAACGGGGGGACCCTGCTTAATCTCCATCAGTTTGGGGTCTTTGCTCTGCACTAAACTAAAGGACTTTAACCTGATTTCGTCTGTTTAAAAACTGGGAGATTGGCCCTTTAAGTGAGAGGATCTGCAGACTCAGCACGTATTAAGTCTATTTCCATATGATGGCATGTTCATAAAACACAGCATTCCTGATCGGGAAACCGTGGCTCGAGCACAAAAAATATAAATCTGAGAAAAAGATCCCAGTTGTATCATCGCGGCGACTTTAACAAAGAACGAGCCGACGCCGGGATTTTAACGACCTTTAAGCTACTTATGTGCGTTAATGCGGTGTGAAGGATTTCTGCCGTCACTCACGCTTCCACTCCTCTTTTAGACCTCTGCTTCTTACTCTCTCCCTCGGCCTCTTTCCGCAGCACATGTGCACATCGCAGCAGCTTTGAGTGTTTTCTCGGAGCTTTCCAAGCAGACAGTGTTCCAGAGATTTATCACAGCGTGGCAGCGAAGCCAGAGAGCCGACCTCTGGATTCAGACTGGAAACAAACCTGTAATGCTCCTTTTGGGGTGGACTGGAGGGGGGAAGGGAGGAGGGAGGGGATATTCCACCTTCTCTGTGTTTTCTTCCCATTAAAGCCCACATCATGTTGTGTTTTTATATTAGAATTTGAATAACCACGCCGATCGAACCGCGCGGTTCAGGTGGGAGTCGAAGCTCATCTACAGGAGCTCGTGAAAAAACAAAGGCGCCAAAAGACGCTTCCAACTCCTTTCAATAAAACCTCACTTCGCCCTCGTTGTTATTAAATCACTCTTTTCTTTCCTTTTTTTCAAACGTGCACTGCGCAAAAATGATTATTCAATAAAAAAAACAATGATTTTTGTGGTTTATTTACGAAGAAACAATCCTATTCGAGGCTGCAGGGAGCTGATAAGAGACAGAAAGAAAGAGAAAGCGTCACTCGATCACAATCACAACTCAAAGGCCTGATTGTTCCTCGCCGGGAGAATGGTGCGGCCGCTTTTCTTTTTTTTTGTGTGTGTTGCTCGGGCAGTTTATACGTTCAGTATCTGGAAAGCAGAGCTGTCGGAGATAAAAAAAAAAAAAGAAAGAAAGAAAGAAAAAACCTGGCAGAAGCCGAGGGGCTGAGGAAACTCTTGCAGGGTCAGTTAATGGAGAGATAATATGTCGCTCTGGCAGAAGCTCCACAAAATATCAGTGACTAAGGATAATGTCAAAACATGCTGGGTCAATTCTTTTCTTCTTCTTCTTCTTCTCTCTTCCGTTTTATTGTAGTTGATGTGGAAAGTGATGGATGTGTCAGATTGTGTTCTGGCCCGGAGCCAGAAACGCCGTCGCTGCCTGAATCAAACCAAGATTACTCGTATATTTATATCCGCTAACAGTTTATATCTGAGGACCGAAGGCGGGTGGAGTCCTCGAAGACGCTCCACCGCTCATGTAAAGACGGGTGGAGAGCATCAAACCGGTTTTCCTCCATCTACAGGTGTTAATAGGCTGCACAGATGTTCCAATTTAAACCCCGACTCCTCTGTTCATCTGTTTCTGCTTGTTTTTGTATGATATATATCTTTGATAGAACCTGCTTTATGAATAGCATTGTCACAACGTCAGTGTTTATTTATTCAGTTTGTTGGTCCCAATTCAATAGTTTACTTTTGGTTTTTACAGACTAGTCGGTATACTGCTGCACCGTGACGATATAAACATGGACGCCTCCTAGAGGACAGGTGAGCAAGCTAGCAACGGTTCATGAAATACAACTAAAGCACTACTGCAATGCATCTGAAAAGACGTCGGCTAACGCTACCAGAGGAACGGTCCAAATCCTCTGGACATCAGTCAGTAACAACTTCACCAAACGTCCTGTTGTAACAGAGAGAAGGAGGCTGGACGTCAACTGTTTGATTGAGTTATTAGAGCTTTAGCTGCTACACTGTCCCATCTAACAACATTATTACATGCTATTGATGGTGCTGAGTTGCAGCCTGTTTTTATACAGGCTATACATATCTGCAGCTCTCAGCATATGTATTCAGGTCAAGAATATAGATTTCATTACTTAGTTTTTAATTAGCAACTTAGCTTGACTTTCACTTGTGCAACCTCTAGTTTATGCCCTGGTCCTTTGTCAAGCTCTATGTTAATTCTTCTTGGATGTATCTGTTGTGCCCACCTACGATTACACTGATACCTTTTTGTTTTTCTTTTAGTTTTGCTTTATTTTCTTGATCTTCTTTGATTTATTATTTCATTAGTTTGACCAATGGACCAAAAAGGAGACGCGTCGTCCATTTGTTTTCTACAGTCAATGTTCAAACCACAGCCAGCTTCATATACTGAATACTGAGGTATATCAGAGAGAGTCTGTCCAACTAGAGAATGGAGCATCTGAGCTGTCTCTCTATGCTGATTGGTTCTGAGCTGGTCACGTGTTTCATGGGCGCCACGTTAGATACATCTAACCAATATTCACCCATAGAGAAGTGGCAATAACAGAGAATAAAACTGGATTAAAAAGTTAGACAGACTTAGTTAAAGGATCAGGAAAACACAGAGGAATCTTCCCTCTGATGCAGCAAACATGGCGCCCATTGGAGTTGGACAGACTCTCTCTAATATATGACTCTATTGATGTGTACAGACTACTGCCACCTGTTGGTAGGGAGTGTTATTTTCTCTTGCAGAGTAATGTTTTGGCACCAAGAGGCAGCATCGTAATCAGCTTTGGTTGAGCCATTCGCTTTACACCAAATGCGTACGTAGTAGAAGTAAGAAGTGCAGAGTTGGAAGCTGCCTTACCTTACACTCTCCATTGATGCAAATGTCCAGAGAGTCTGCCTGACACCGGGTGCCGTCTATGACTGCAGGCGAGCGCTCGGTGTAGAAGTTGTAGCCCTCTGCCAAGCAGTTCAGTGCACAGGGCTTAACACCACCTGGGACACACACAGAGAGAGAACACCATCATCATCATCATGTAGCTCAGCCTGCACACAAAGAGCACGACCTCGATATAACGACGTCGTCCCTCGACAATAATAATCGTCCTCCATCAGAAACGCCGTAGCGCGCCAACAACAATTCCACCGACATCCACGCGTAGGTTATCTGCTGTTTTCGCATGGCGGCTCCCAGCACACGGAGCAACGCGAGTCGGGAGGTGATGGATTTGACAAAACAGACCCCTTTGATGAACGAGATCAGACTTGAGCTCTTCCATCCCCGAAAGGAAAACAAGAGCTGTGTTTACATGCTTCTAGCTTTATCACTTCTCTTTGAGCTATTTGTGTTTTCAGTTAAGTGGATATTTTCCACGAGCTGCAGAGGGGCAGTAGTGGGGGTGACACCAGGCCCGCACTCCTAAACTCCTGCCAAATACTATGATGGCAAAATAGCACTTCCATCCATTCTGGCTGGGACGGGCTCATGTTGATCCAGAGAAGCCTGAAAGAAAAACGAGTCCCAGTGCTCCTTCTGGGAGATTCTTGACTTGAGATGTGTCAAAATGTCAGTTCTGCCTGTAAAATCTCAGGCTGGAGCAGCAGCAGCAGCAGCAGCAGCCGCCAGGACAGCGAGGGTCGTCAAACTCTGCTCAGTGTAGAGGAATCTAAAGAATTCCCTACGCATCAAACAGACCTTCAATCCGCTGGTGTTAACAGCGCACACAAGGCAGAGCGGCCTGCAAATCCTCTTTTTGTGACACAAAGGATGACGGGAGGATTTCAGACTGCAGACTTCACGGAGCGAGCTGCTGCAAAGCCCATGTAGTAGTTACCATTCCAGTTTACATCAGCTAAAGCAAGAGGGGTTAAAAATGACTGGGAGTCCTTGAACGAGGGAGAAACAAAAAAACTTCCTCGCGGGATGAGAGTGGAACTTTTTCTGGGTGGAGGGCTTTGAATGCACCGTCTGATGTGTCATTTTGTGCAACATTTTGCTCTACTCCTATAAAACAGAAGGCTACACTGGTGTCAATGAATGCATTGGACAGTCCTGCACTAAATCTTGAAGGTGTTCAGTATTTGTTTCAAATAAAATGATAAGAGATGTTGATTCAATTGTGTTTCCATTCTGCAGACTCCACGACCAATCAGTGCAGGTCTGTTAAATAAGAATACATTTACTACTGTCCTTAATGAAGTGGCGCAGAGAGATATGCCCCTTCATCAGATTCAATTTCAGATTTAATATCTGTCTATAGTAGCATGCTAACGTTCACCGTCACTTGGCTCCTTTCTCTTATTGGTCACTAAATCCTGAAATATCCGGGGGTTTTTTTTCTGGTTCCAAGCATCCTGGGAAAACCTGTAGTCTGAGCTCAGCATCAATCTAAAGTAATTGGTTCAATAGGAGTCTACAGACTCACAAAATCGACAAAACGGTCGGTGCAGCAGATCCTGAACTCACCACCAGTGTACGGCTTCCAGTTGTAGTACTTCCCACGGAAAGGCATGCCGTCAAAATCGGCGCACTGCTTCTCCCGGAAATCACGAGCTCCTGCGGGACAGGCCTGCAGAAAAACAAAAAAAAACAGAACAGAGAAGCTGAGTTGTAGATGTTTAGAGGAACATATTAGAGTTTTAGCACAACATACACCAGACTGAACAGACTTTAAACAATGTCTGATCATTTAATTTACTCGTAAACAACATGAAGTAAGTGACCTAGAAAATGGAACAACCTACTTGGATATTAAGCATACAGGAGCTTTTTTGGTTCGATTGCAGGGTTTTCTGCATAAAAACGTGCTGTCCATTAAACTTAATACTCGTCCTACAAATGTTATGATGTCTGGAAACTCACAGCGGCATCACCATGCAGAAATCAACTACTAAATTTGTCAAAAAACGTCGGCAACATGAGCCTCAACGAACAGAATAAACATCCAAACCTCCACATTCAAACACGACCCCTCACGTCTGGAGGCTAGCATGTTGTTGCCATTTGACTTAAATGAGTTATCTTCTGAGACTATTTATTTACCTTCGCAGACAACGGCATTATTAACAGCTGGACAGAGTCTGTATTAAGATGTCACATTTTATTTTCAGGCACTAAAACAGACTCGTTTCGTGGAATTCCTGCCTGGGAGGAGTGTGTTTTGCATTTGGAGGGATTGCTCTTGCGTAGATTTATGGTGGATGATGAAGCATTTCTTTGGCTGGGTAATTAGAAACATAAACAGAAGACGTGGACAGCGCTGCGTGGTCCAGGCTGGTGCGGACTTGGCTCTGGCTCAGATTCTTGGATATTCTAATGTTGGATGGCACTCCAGTAAGAGGGGGTAAAAAAAAAGTGGAAAGAAAAAGGCTTTATTGGTGTGAAAAGGTCCTTAGAAACCCCCAAAACACTCTCCCCCGAGACAAATAAAAGCTCTCAGGTCAAAGCTGTATTTCAAATGCTGAAAGTGTTCCATGCTGGAGTGGGCCATAGGGAGTCCAGGAGTCCACTTTCATTACCAACTCCAGTGTTTTGCCAATATGGCAGCTTTAAACTTTCACATCAAACATGCAGATTGGGTCCAAAGAGACGGAATAATATCATTTATTATATGTGTTGGACTGAAAAAACAGGAAGATTTAGAGGCGGGAAGGAAAGACTTGTTTTTGTTTCTGACCAATCAAATAATCAATTTAGAATGTATGACAACACCAATGACAACAGAAGATTAATCTTACTGAGTCTGACGACACGAGCTTCTAAAAGTTTTAATAATTAAGATCTTAACATCTGTTGCATCATTCAAGATTGTCATGACACTTTAGATATTCATAGTCACCGGAGGATGAATGTTAATGAATTCCTCCTCCTCCTTCCATCCTCAAATGGTCAAACATTTTAGTTATCAGTTTACTAGTGATAAGAAGTCAGTCTTGACTAAAATATCCAAACAATTCCTGATTTTTTTGAACTGTTGTTTAAAGTTGACCAATCAAATAATAAATTTAAAATAGTTTAAACATGTTTGACAGCACCAGTGTCCTCCAGTTTTCTCAAGTAAAAGGGAACATGGCTATTTTGAAGCTATTCATGGTGCCCAGAGGATGAATCCTAACCATTTTGGTGACGCTTTGGATTTCTCATCTGATGTCACGAGCTTCTAAAAGTTTACATTTGTCCAAAGAAAGTTCTCGATGTCTATTGCACTGTGCATGATTTCTTACGGCACTTCAAACAGATACTGATGAACACCAGAGGATTGATTCTAATGAGCTCTGAGATATTTTTGAGTGAAGCGTCTCAGTAAAGGAAAGGATTGTCATGAAAATTGGTGCGTCCATTCTTTCCCTGATTAGGATGATATCTAACAAACTTTTAGATCCTTTAACTTCTTATACCTCTTATATGGTGCAATACTTTAGGTCATTAGCTCCATTTCTGCAAATTTTCCTAGAGTATATCTGTTTCTTTAAGTAAAGTTTGCATTTGTCCATAGAAAGTTCTTGACATCTGCTGCACCAAGCATGATTGTTATGGCACTTTGAACAGATATTCATGGTGCCCAGAGGATGAATCCCAATGATTATGGTGACCCGTTTAACTTCTCATCTGATGACTCGAGATTGTAAAAATTAGATTTTATCCACAGGAACATCTATTGCAGCACGAAGGATTGTCAGGACACTTTAAACAGATCCTCATGGTCACCAGAGGATTGATTCTAATGAACTCTGAGATATTTTTAAGTGAAGCGTCTCAATAAAGGGAAAGATTGTCATGAAAATTGGTGCGTCCATTCTTTCCCTGATTAGGATGATATCTAACAAACTTTTAGATCCTTTAACTTCTCATGTCTCTTATATGGTGCAATACTTTAGGTCATTAGCTCCATTTCTGCTAAAAAAATTCCTAAAGTAGAGTACATCTGCATGGAGGTAAGTATATAAACTGCTGGAATATCCCTTTAATCATCTTTAATTCAATCATTAGTGGAGGCAAAGCAGCTCTGGCATGCAGTCTGGTCTCTCACAGGACCAATACCAATGTAGTAGCAAGAAGGAAAGAAAGAAAAAGTAGAACCCCAGTTTATGCATGTGAGTATTTGTCATCATGCATATATCTGGTCCCATCAGTCTCTCCCTCTCACACACATTGCCTTGGATGAGGTGTGGTCGGCGTGATAAAACAGCGGTTAGGGTGGATGTTTGTTTTCCAACAAAAACACTCGGTCCTTGCTCTGAGCTGTTATTTTTAAGAGCTGCGGTTAAACATCCAGCGGGGCCCGAACTATTTCAATTTTCACCTAGCAGGGAAAAAAAAGAAAGGAGAAGAAGAAGAAGCAGGGCCACCTAGAAATAGTTGAACAGGAGATCTCTGCTCGTGGCCATGTTAAATATTTGTTTAAAGCTTTGCTCCAGAACCCTAAAAAAAGAAAAAGAAAAACGTCTGCGAAACGCTTTTTCAATGAAATACGCTCTGAAGCTGTCATCATCGTTTGACTGGAGCGAAGTGTCCCAAACAATATATGAACTGAAAAGTGACAAAGGAGCGAATAAACCCGAAGACACTGGGGGAATATTGAATTTTCGTCATCACCGTTCCAGGAAGGAAATATGTCGGCGAGGTTGACGTGCAGCCTGTAAAGATAACATGTTCTGCAGAGCGGACTTCTCTCTTTATACTTTCTCTAGATTTTGAGGCAGAGGAAAGTAGAAAACTCACATCGGTGTTACAGGATCTGTATCGTTTCCTCTCCCCGAGACAGTACTTGCCTCCTCCGGACGGCCTGAGAGACACAAGACAATTAAATGAGAATCAATGAGTCGTGAAATCACAATTAAAAACAAAGAAGCCATCATTCAGGATCTTTTAGGATATGGGAAGTGTTGGTGCCAGAACACAAAGTATGTTTTTGTGTGCAAGCGATTCATTCATGAAATCCAAGCTGCCTTCCCGGAGCTCTTTAGTGTGACATGACATTTAGATTTTTTTTTTTTCAAAAACCTCAGAAGGATTCTCCAACCGCACATCTAGTACTATCTATCTCCATAAGGGTTTGTTTTCCTTCTCTTATCATCTCTCTCCTTCTTGCACCCCCCCTCCTTCATCTTCCCCTCCACGACTATTTCCACTTCACTGCAAGAGAGAGACAGGCTCTGTAATGAATGTGTTGGAGGCTGGTCTGGCTCTAGTTTTTTTTTTTTTTTTTTTTGCCTCCCTCCTCCTTTGCACCGATGCCTGAGCAGCAGCAGCGGCAGCAGCGATCACCTTTCACAGGTGTTCCACATTATGCCTTCTTCTCTCCTTGCCTCCCCACCGTCTCTTTTTTCCCCCCCTTCCCTCTGGTTCACCCTTCCTCTCGTCTTCCCCGTGACGTGTTTGACGTAATACCTTCGCTTCCAAAACAGAGGAATGCTGCTGCGATGGAGGGGAGGATAAAGATCCCAGATGTCTGCCAGCCAGAAAGAGAAAGTCAGCCAGATGACGATGCTCTGGTCAGTGATTTGTCTGGTGAGGATGCATGGGGAGGGTGGGGGGTTGGTTTAACCTCCTGAGACCCGAGCATTTGTTTGGAATGCATCTCTTTAAGATAAGATTGAGATCTTTAGGTATTTGGGATTAGTGGCAGCTAAGAAGTATGAAAAATAAGCATCATGTTTTCACTGGAAGTAATACAGGGATTATTTCACCGTACATTACAAGTTAAGTCCCGATTGTGAACCAAAATATAATTATTATTATTTTAATGCAAAATCTTTGGTTGATTAGACATTTTTTTGTATATTTTTTTTAATTTCCCCTACAAATTTAGCTTAATATTGAATGCAAAATGGTTGTAATAATATTGAACTCGGCAGACGTCTGTTTTAATGCAACAGCATAATTGGAAACAATGAAATCCCAACGTCCTCAAACGTGTACTTGTGAATTTGTTCAATTTTCACATCATATCAAACTAGAAAAGTTAATAAGCGTAAAGCTGCCAGTACATGACAGACAAAAGTGTCCCATTATGAGGACCACGGCTCTAAACGAAGCAGGATAAGCTGCAACGAACCTAAAACGTAACGTCCCCATACGAGGACGCCGGGTCTCAGGAGGTTAAAACAAATCTCCGAGGAAGGAGCTCTGACAGCGGACCTCAAATTACGCCAAGACTTTCTACACAAAGGATGTGTTTTCTCAGCAGTTAATATGATAAATATTTGTCTTTGTGGTCATTTACAGCTTTAAATCTTAAAGAGGGTGATGTTTCAAAGTGTGTTTGTTTTGGCCGACGACACATGAACGAAACATCACAAAACTTTAAAACATTCTCTTTGAGCCTTAGGGTCAGTCTTCCATTATGGTGAAACTCTGCAGATAATAACTTATTCTATTGTATTTATTTTTTTCCCTTGCAAATGCATGAAAGACAAAAAAACAACAACAACGCATAGACAAACTAAAACTCTGAATTACGGGAGCTCACCAATGGTGTCTGGAAGACATCTCAAGGGTATAATTAAGTCAGTTTATTACCAACAAGTCCCTCCAAACAACTCTCTCTTCCTGGGTCTCCCCAGTCTTGCGTCGCCCCCCCATCCGTCATAATTACCATAATGGCAGCTCTTTTTTTTCCAGAAAGCGCAACTTTAACAGTAACATATCACCAGGCTTTAAAGGGTTAAGTTTGACCATAACCCACAATTAATTCAATTTTCTACTGGGAAACTTTATGACCTGACATTCATTCATGTGGATGATATTTAGACATGTAGCACCCACCTAGACCAGACCAGACACCCCCCACCCCATAGCAATGACACACCTTGATGGCAGCAGGGACTCAAAAAATGCTTTAGGAACTAAAAAGTGTTAAAAAATATATATATATGAAGAACATCACGAGGTGTTGACCAGGCCTCCATAGTCACCAGATCCCAAACTGTTTTGGAAAGCTGCACGATATTAGGAAGGTGGTCGTAATGTTATGCCTGATCGGTGTATATCCAGTAATTATGGGAGGAGCTTAAATAAATCATCACTTCCTGTTGTTATTAATGGTTAAATGCTTCATCACATCCTGCAGGAGTTAACCACGAAACAATAAAAAGTAATGAAATTAAAAGTTAATATTTCACAGGTAATTAAATTCAACACACATCCATATCACACACACACAGACACACACAGACACACACACCTGTAGGCAGGACCTGGTTGTGTGTGTTCAGCTTGCTGTGGCTTACTTTGCCTACTTACGCTGGGCTGTCACAGTGCCTCATGGAGGAGGAAACACCGCCCCCACAGGTCCTGCTGCACTCCCCCCACATCGACCACGGCCCCCAGCCCCCGTCCACGCTCTGAGGCCAGGTACCGAACGCCACGCACTCCCCCTGGTAGCACCACTGTCCGGGCAGAAGCAGAGAAAAGGAGGAGGAGGAGGAGGAGGAGGAGGAGGAGGAGACTCCAGTTAAAGAGACTCAGAATACTTAAGTGTCAGTTTTACAGTTTTCCAACCGTTTAGGAGCTCACATAAATCCACCAGCATGGGTAGAGAGTGAAATTCAGACTATACACAACCTGACTGATGAAGTTTTCCTACATTAACTCAACCCCCCAATTCTCCATCTTTAAAAACCGCGTATACACAAAAAGTAACTGGGAATTACACCATCGCTCATCCCCATGGTTTCTGCTCCTGCATCAGTTCCTGTAGCTGCTCCTCTTCAGCTGCTCTGTCCTGGTTTACCCATTTATCTGCACTGTGTTTTATCATTAAACGAACAGCTCGGCATTTTTTTTTTTTATTTCACTTTGTATATGTAAAGAGATAAATCTGGTCCATCCTCTGTCTTTGTGGCTGAGTAGTTGGGACGTCCACACTCTGATTGGGAGCACATTTCAACTTTAGATTTAGACTCTAAAAAAAATTAATAAATGAGAGTTTAGGTCCTTTGTTATATGAAAAAAATAAATCTTTAAGACAACTAATGGAGAAAATTATTTGATTCCTATAAAACCAGAAGATTTTGTAGATGAAGAAGACAATAAGTCCTGAAAAATACTTTAGTCTGGATCAAATAAAGTCAACTATACTATGGGTGTGAACCATCATCTGTGTATTTACTCTAAAATAATTTTTTTTTTTTTTTTACAAAAATGCTACACAAGTAAATTTATCTTTGGTTCTTTAAAAGATGTGGAAAAATAAAACAGGAAGTGAAGTAAAGGAGAAAAAAATCGTTATTTTATTCGTATTAAACCAGAAGTTTTTGCAGAACAAGAGGAAACTTGAAAAACTACACAGACACACGTTTTTCCTCAGTCTGGGTGAAATAAAGTCAACTACGTTATGAGTATCAACCACTGTCTTTTTTGCAAAAATAAGTAACATTAAAATATTTAGGGGGGGCTAACGATGCCAGTGTCTGTACTTATGGACCAAGTACAGTATAAATACCCTTTTTTTATGCATCCTGCAGAACCCAAACTTGTTATGTTTGCATATTAGGTTTTGTTAACTGGTCTCATCCTTTAAGGTTGGCTAGCTTGGGTTTAGCTTAGCCTAGTTTAGCGTAAATACGCAGGAACAGAAACAAACAGAAACAGACTTTTTTTTCATATTTTCCAAACTGCAGAACTCTTTCTTTCATTTGTGCATTCTCTTACACATTAAAAAAAAAATCCTCATTAAAAGAACCACGTCTGGTTTAGATTCTGCGGGTTTTTGCAGAGTGTTTCCGGGTCCAGGCTGCACCGTGAGCCGGTTTCAGAGGCAGGTGAGCGGAGCGCTAAACCCGGTGATAATCTGTTCATAGGTCCAGAGAGGAGAGGGGATCAGAGGCGGACCTTTGTCTCCCCAACTGTGTCAGTGGGTTAATAACCCGGAGAGACGGGGACAGTCAAGGTGAGGGCTACGTTGGGCCACTGTCCTCTTTCTCTGACTTACTCATTCACGTCCTGAGACGCTGCCTTAACGGGATTAGCAGAGGGACCGAGGTATATGTCTGAGGGTTCAATTTCAAAACTCCACCACCTCCACCTCTTTGATTAGATTAGATTCAACTTTATTGTCACTGCACATGTACAGGTACAGAGCAACGAAATGCAATTTAGCATCTAACCGGAAGTGCGATAAGTAGTAAGAGCATGTAGCATAAATAGTGTAGTAGTATGGCCCTTAATGCTAGTAGTATGCTAGTATGGCCCTTAATGCTAGTAGTACGCTAGTATGGCTCTTAATGCTAGTAGTACGCTAGTATGGCTCTTAATGCTAGTAGTACGCTAGTATGGCTCTTAATGCTAGTAGCACGCTAGTATGACTCTTTATGCTAGTAGTACGCTAGTATGGCTCTTTATGCTAGTAGCACGCTAGTATGGCTCTTAATGCTAGTAGTATGCTAGCATGGCCCTTAATGCTAGTAGTATGCTAGTATGGCTCTTAATGCTAGTAGTATGCTAGAATGGCTCTTAATGCTAGTAGTATGCTAGCATGGCTCTTTATGCTAGTAGCACGCTAGTATGGCTCTTAATGCTAGTAGTATGGCTCTTAATGCTAGTAGTATGGCTCTTAATGCTAGTAGTATGCTAGTATGACCCTTCCTCCTAGTTGTATGGCTCTTCCTGTTAGTACAGGGGTCGGCAACCCGTGGCTCTTTCTTCCCTCTGCTGCGGCTCTCTGTGGCGAGTGGTGCGGAGCAGGGACGCTGATCAAAGTCGTTCACTTTTTCACTAACTGCGCCGGCAACTATTCACTCGATAGTGGACGAGCGGGAGCTACGCAACAACTGAATGACATTGAATGCCACACTACACTCATGGGTGTGACGTCAACCAAATACACTGAACTCCCATAGTGCATTGCAGCACACATACTGCTGCTATCGAGTATTTAATTCAAATGTATTTTATTTTAGTTCGTTTTTTTTTTTTAAATATATATATAATTCTAAATTTGAATTTATGGTGATATTGTAACATTAAATAAAAATAAAATAAAATAAAATGTGTTTAATTTTTTAGTCGATCAAAATATACGTCACAACTGCCGATGTGCGACACCCGCCGGCAGGTGCAGCCCGCTATTTATTGAACTTTTCGACAGGAGGTAAGCCAACCATAGATAAATCCCTGTTATGTATGCATAAATAAAATTTTATTTTCTCTGTAGCAGTTCTTCCATTTCATAAATGCAACACATTATAGTTCTTTATAATGAGGGTTGAAGGTTGCCGACCCCTGTGCTAGTAGTATGCTAGTATGGCTCTTTATGCTAGTAGTATGGTAGTATGGTTCTTCCTGCAAGTGGTATGCTAGTATGGCTAATTATGCTAGCATGCTAGAATGGCTCTTCCTGCTGGTAGTATGCTAGTACAACTCTTCATGCTAGTAGTACGCTAGTATGGCTCTTCCTGCTGGTAGTATGGTAGTATGGCTCTTCATGCTAGTGGTATGCTAGTATGCTCTTCATGCTAGTGGTATGCTAGTATGGCTCTTTATGCTAGTGGTATGCTAGTATGCTCTTCATGCTAGTGGTGTGCTAGTAGTATCTCTTCATGCTAGTGGTATGCTAGTATCCTGCTCCTGCTGCAGGGGCCTCTCTCCATTACACGCTGGGTGAGAAATGGCTGACAGTCGTATTACTTTGAAGCCGTCCCGCCGCTGGATCTCCTAAAGCTGCTCAAAAAAAGCCGTTCCAAAGCCCCCGGGGCTCAACCTGGGGCCCCCTGTGTTGTCCAGGACCCTGTCCGTGGGCCCCGGTCCTCAAAGGCTCCACTGAGCTAATGGTAATCACGGGTGACAGCTCGTGACACTCTCCCATTCTTCCCTTTTAGACGTCGGACCATCCGGTGACAATGGCCGCCGTAATCCGTGTTAAAACTGTCTCCTCTAACCTGGCTGGCATCAACAGCGGACTGATGACCTAAGGCCTGGCCTGCTTATGCGTATGTGTGTGTGTTTTGTAGCGTTAGCGCACACTCGGGGAATCGTATCCCTTCCCACAGTGAAAAGTGCTGCACACATAGACGGGCTTTATAGCGCGTCGTGTCTCAGGAGTTGGTTCAGGAGTTTTATTTGAAAATATCCATCTCTGAATCCTCTCCCTGCAAGAGTTCTGCTGCAAGACTGACGTCAGTTTCCCGGAGACTAACCTCACTATGAGTCGGTTTTGTCTGGATGATGCAGAGAAGGAGAATGCGGGAAATGTTGCAGGGACAGTTTGGTATTCGAATGAAATCACCACAGCTAGGCCAAATAAATTACACTCATCAGGTCTAAAGCAAAGTAAATGAAAACAAGGCAGCTGCAGAACAGGAAGAAATCCTATGTCATGTTCTAGTTTTGCTCTGTGCACAAACCGTGTTTCCGTAAATAAGTGCAGAGTTTTGTGTATTAAAAGATTTAAATCTCAAGCATTTTTTGCATGCACTCCTCTCTAACTGCTCTGTCCTGGTTTACCCATTCATCTGCACTTTGTTCCATCATTAAAGGAACAGTTCTTTAAGTAAAGAGATAAATCTCGTGGCTGAGTGGTCGGGACGTCCCAGGCTCTGGTTGCCTTGGTAACGCTGTTTCCAAGTGAAACGAGTAAAAAAAAAATATCAACTACACAGAGAGTTTGTTTCTTAAAAGATTTTTTTGAATCCGAAGCACTTCTGCACGGAGAACACTACTCACCCCCTTCTCGATGCTGCCGGTCTGACACAGGGTCCCCTCGGCTGCAGGGATACTGTTGGTTACACAGCGGTTGCTTTTGCTAAGGCACCAGAGCTCTCTACACACTTCCTAGGAAAGAAGGCAAAGGCAAGTTGGTCAGAATAAATCAATCCGGTTATAAATTGTTAAATCTTGCTGTCTGGCAGCCGTGAAGACGACGACGACGACATAGAAGAAGAAGAAGAAGAAGAAGAAAACAGCACCAAAAATAAATCTATAAATCTCCACGATTCCAGATCAAATCAGAGGAGCTGACGGGACCACATCAAGGCCGCTGAGAGGCATCTTCAAGAGCCCCATATGCTTCGGATCAGCGTGCGTCTTGAGCAATAGGGTCAGCGGGGGCTCTTAATGTTCAATTATGAGAAATGAAGAGTCATCTGGATCAACACCATGACTAACGTTTGCTCACGTTCACCTCGGGACCACACGGGACCGTGACATCAGTTCAAGAAATCCTGTTTTGGCTTCTTGGGGGAAATCAAGAGTGAGCAATGCCCCCCCCCCCCCCCCCCCCCTCCCCACACCCCACCAAGTCTGAGATAAAGACGAACATCACCGCTCCTCTGTCTAGAGCATGAGGAGAATCCATTTAGATTACCAGGAGAGGAGGAAGACAGCACTAAGTTGCCCTCAGATAAATAACCGCGTAAAGAGAACATGTGTTACAAGGACTGAGCCGCACATTAGATTTCCCATTAAACCGAACCGGGTCGCGTCCCGTCTCCACTTCAAAGGCTTTTTTACAGGACAACTGTGTACGGGCAGAGGAGCAGGCCCATGAAAAAGAGTTACGATCCCACGCATAGATCCCGACCCCGGGGTCAGTAAATATGCCACGGCCCCGCGGCTCCCTGAGCCTGTCCAGATTAAATAAAGCAGCAAACTGCCACTCTCTCTGGCTGCTGGGGACTCCCCTTCGCCCAGCTGGTTTCAATAAACCGCCCTGCAGCTTCATTCGCTATCTCAGCCATGCTAAAAGGTCAGGGGGGCCGGGGCCTGAGCGGACGGGGGACGCGGACCTGATGGATTTACGTGAGCGGAGAACAAGCTAAAGAAAAAGTCGGGGGGCCTCGCTAATACGGCGATCAAAGGTTGATTGTGTTTCATACGTCTGGGGCCTGGAAACTGGTCGGAATAAGTAGCCGCAACTTCCTCGTCTGTATTGCTCTTCCCACCTCTGACACAATCATCTTTAAAAAAATCGTTTAAATTTAGCCGACCCCCCCTGAAGGCACCGCGGGCCACGGCCGGTGAAATATCGCCGTTGTGAGGCTCTGCGCTGGCAGCCGCTCCAAAAATCCCAAGTAATCACGACTCAGCCGAGGACAGATTTATTTTTCGCTTCTATTGTCTGAATTTATTAAATCCAGCGTCGCCAGATTTTCACTGACACCAAATAAGCCGTTCGAGGCCGCGTGGGTCCACGCGGGCGTCTCCAGAGCAGACGTGGAGGCCGTTTGATGTCGGGGTTGGACGGAGTAAAAGAAACACACCTGTCACTTTTAATGTGCAGCCACCGGAGTAACAATAAAGCTTTAAACAGAAACTAAACATCACACCTTTCACGAGCGGAGGATTTATCGCAGCATTAGCTTCAGTTCAGTGTCGCTAATAAACTCTGTGTTTATGTGAACGTGTAGGTGTTCACTTTAATCTGTTTAGATTTAAACAATCAGCGCGACGATAATAATAATAATAAAAAGACAGGCGTTAAAAGCTTTTGTCTTTTATCCTTCACAGCTCCACGTGTCCATTTACCTCATCCACCATTGTAGCTTTGCATGTTAGCATGCTAACGCTAATTTGGATTGAAAACAAACCGCAGGACGATGAGTTCTTGTTGCAACGTTGACGCATTTGCAGGATATGCAGATGTTAGCGTGTATCCTCTGGGGATCTGAGTTTTAGTGATTATTTGTTTAAAGTTAAAAACCTCGTAGTTGGATTTTAGGATTGAGTTGATGTTTCCACTGTGAGACGAGCTAGTATAAGATATTTCCTCTTGGCAACCCTAGAAACCTTTAAATATTGAACTTGTGAATACCACAGTTATTCATGTTTAAAATTTTACATCATTAAGGGCGTTCCCGCTTTGAGCTAACAGGTGTTAGCCTGAGCTAACAGGTAGAGGAGAGTTGGGTGGGCGGGTCTTAATGGCCAGGCTGCTTTAGCTCCGCCCCAACACGACCCCCATGTCCATATTTGGAGTGTCCGTGTGTGGGCGGAGTAAAGCTCATCAAACATGGCGATTTCAGGCTCCGCCCACTTTGGGCTTCATTTTTGAGGTTCAGAATCCAATGGGTGACGTTACGTCCACAGTATAAACAGTCAATGGCTTCAACACAATGTTGTTAGTGGGATCAGTTTGGGATGTAGTGAATTTGGAGGCCAGGTCAACACCTTGTGCTGTTTTTGTTTGAGTTTCTCTTTGTGTCTGTGTCATGGGTGCTGCCATCAAGGAGTGTCATAGCTATGAGGTGGGGGGGTGTCTGGTCTGGTCTAGGTGGGTGCTACGTAACACCCACATGAATGAATACCAGGTCTAAAAGTTTCCCAGCAGCAACACAGAATTGTCACAAGATGGTTTAAGATGATATTTGCTTCTCCTGTCGGTCAGTCGGTCATAATGTTGTGGCTGATCTGCGTATATGTCGACTTTAAAAGGTTTGACTGTGACTAAGAGAAGGAATTTATTATTATCTGACGCGTTGCCTGAAGCAGTTCTTGTTCTTTGGACATAAAAAAAAATAAATAAATAAAAGCCTGAATAATGAAGCTGTTCCAGTAATTGACCGTCTGGGGGTCCATTACTTCCCCGTTCACACAGTTTCTCTTCACACCGGGTCACGCGTGGTGCTAAATTTCCTCCGTCCTTCCCCCCCCGAAGATAAACGAACGTGATGCAGATTTGTGGTTTCACTGCAAATCATCTCGTTATCTTCCAGCCTTGTGTCCTAATGTTCCACCAGTGAAATATTACAACTACAGCGTGACATTATTTATAGATTTCTTAGAGATAAATTCTGATGCGGTTAAACTTCCTCTTCTTATCACTCATCTTCTAAATTCTTTTGCAATATGCTCCGAAAAAAAAAAAAAAAGTTCAGTAGGTCGTGGCTGAGCTTTAGACTCCACCAGAAACCATTTATTATTTCTGCTGCGGTCCGTCCCGTGCGTGGAGGGCATCTCTTTCCCAGGTGACCGTATGAAACAGATCTGATTGCCAGATGAAAAACGCTCCGAGTTTGAATCAGCTCATAAACTCGTAAACGTTCCGTCTTTCATTCTGATCTAAAACCACAATTATGAGCTCAGGAGCCAGAATAACAGGCCTCTTGATTTTTTTGGTGGCCTGTTATAATCTGCTTTTCAGAAATTCTCTTTCGCTGAAATGAAATAAGTCCATGATCTCAGCTAATCTCTCTCTATTACCGCTCATTAAATCCGCGAGGAATCTTTCAGCCGCTCGTTTTAAACCGGCTCTCGTCTTTCGCTGCCTGTGTCACCGGCTGTACCAAGGTTTTCTCATTAGTCGGGCAGACGGGTGAATCATTATCATTACAGACTTTAAAAAGAAAAAGAAAAAGAAAAGAGGAGGGAGTGTTGACTTCAGCCCTTCATCTCCGTGTCTGGGAAATGTAGAGATTAAAAAGAGGGATGAGGTAATGCGTGGAAAGACACCTCGGTCATTTATTAAACAATTCCTCTCATCATTAACCCTTTTTAATCTTTACTGGGAACTATTACAACATTAAAAGACGTGTAAAAAGCTTTTTTACATACTTTACTTTATCAAGTTGATGGGACAGTATCAGTGTAATGAATAAAAGTAGATATGATGTCACAAATGCTAACCATGTAGCGTCATAAACATGCATATGTGGGTGAACCTGGACAGTAAGAAGCTTAACTTTAAAAGTTGGGATGCACCAAACTGACACAAAGAAGTAAGAATTATAAAAGCTTATCTTTGAACTGGAAGTAGTTTTGGGGGAGAAATGACGTCCTCATGTGTGGACATGTTATAAAACTGTCCTCAATCGAGTTCTTGCTAATTAGGGTTATAGCTTATAGCTCGTTAGCAAGTTATAGCTCATTACTACGGATAGAACAAATTTCAAATGTAAAATCTGACTTTTGTTACGTGATCGGCTGCAGAATGAATCCGTTGTCATGTTTTAAAGTTTAAATGAAGCAGAATAAGCTGCTGCAAACCTGAAACTTCCAACGTCCCCGTATGAGGACACTGGGTTTAAAAAGTGTTAGTTCAAAGGATATAGAGCTACGGTTTATTCGTGATGATGTTCAGACGTTAACCGGTTCCCTGAGCAGATGATCTCGTTCAACATGCTGCAGTAACACAACACCAACACAAGAAGAGGAAGAAGAGGTCACCGTTAAGTAGCCGCCTCTGCAGATCTCCAATATGATCAATCAGGTTTTAATAAGTTGGAAAAGCTCTGCTTTATTTTATTCTTTAACACTTATTTGGCTCCTATAAGAGAAACAACGTTGTTTTCATTATCCATTAATCTGACAGCTATACTTCCTGTATTTACAGATAAAGGTCTCAGCCTTCTACCTTCTCTCCTCCTCTTTTCTTTTCTTCCTCCTTCCTTTCCATTTTTCATGACAGGAAGCCAAAAACTTCCTCGAGACGTCCGTCCGCTTCCCTCTCGTCTCGTCCACAGATAAAACTTCCTCGGGCCAGTGAAATGAGTTTTGTGGAGGTAAATCCACTATTCATATTCCAACGAGCCGTTGGAGGAACGTTGCAGATCGGAGATCCAGACTCTGCACCAGTGTGTGTGTGCATGATGTAAGAATATTTAAGGGGTTTGCTGCACGGATCCATCTCTATTACCGCGAAAATGATGTTTTCACATGTGTTTATGTCTCCGCTCTGCTTTTCGGAGGACGCAGTGAGATGTGTGCAATGAGTGTAAAAGCGTGAGGAGCTGGGAAAGATGCTGGTTTCTTACCCCGTACTTGCACTGGCGCGACGAGGCCCCGTACTGGAAGCGGCACTGCTCGTCTGCGTCGTACACCTGCCCCGGGGCCACTGTTGGGTACAGGAAGTCTCGTTTCAGAGGTTCATTGTCCAGACACGTCCCCCGACCTGAGCTGTCAAAAAGACAAACCTACAATGGGATTGTTTCTTACACCACAAGGAACCTTTCCACACGTGGCTAATGGCAGTAAGAGATGCCAACACCGGACAATTAAAGCCAGCCGCCCTCCTCCTCCTCCTCCTCCTCCTCCTCCTCCTGGACCTCGGCTGGTGTTTGACTCATTTAATTATTCCACCACCGCTGTAGGAAGCTTGTCAGAGTCCTCAAAACGACATGTGATTAACGCAGATATTACACATCAGCGCCTCCTCATCAAACAACAGCGCCGAGGCCCATTTCACCAGAGGCCTAAAGAGACCGGTCCTCTCTGATTATATGGCTCCGCCGTCCTCTATGTCACTGCTTTGGTCTGAGGAGCCAATAAAATGACAGCGCAGGGAGAGGAAGAGAAAAATCTGGAGTGAGCTATGGGTCATACGTCCAGGCCTAGGATTATGTTTAGTCTGTTTTGTCAGATAGAAATATGTGCACTCGCTGAAAACTCGAAGAAGAAGAAGAAGAAGGAGGAAAAAAAAATGCACAGATTACATTTCAGTATTCTGGTAGCTAAAACAACCGGGATACTGTTTGTTTTGGGTCGCGCGTTTTTCGGTTAAATTCGCGAAAGACAAACGCCATTAAACAAACACTGACGTATCTCATCCTGACGTCGAAACCTCGCGCTTCTCCCTGAGTCAGAGGATTCTCCGGAGGTAAAATATTACCCCGACTATTTACTATTACACTCTGTTCTTTCCAGCTGTGGCAGCTGCAACATGCAGTGGAATGCTTCCATCCCTCGAAAGGAAAAGTTGGGCCCGGTGACAACAATAACGCGGCGCTAGACTTTATGATTGAGCAGACGGCAACTTGGGCCCCGCAACACGAGAGAGAGGGAAGATTGAACACTGGAGCCGGGAGAAAATTATAAAAGGCTGCTTCGCCCCCAAATTACTAAATATATAAATATATATTTGCAATTTTGCATTTACGTGCCCAGGTTTGGTGGTTTGGAGATAAATATATATATATATATATACATATATTCCTGAAGGTTAACGCAGGTTAATGGATACCTTCAGGACTTGCTGCTTGTATCTGGATGCACTTGTTCACAAACTACACTGGAAATTAGTTTTTGCTCCCGTAGTTTTATTTAGGAATCCTGGATCAGTGTTTTACTTCAACCAACTCTGATCTTTTGTAGTTATTTATTGCCATAAACTAAAACCAGGTCCCTGTAGCTTCAGAATTTCTCCTTCTGTTTTAATGGCGCCCAGCTAGCATCAATGCTAAGCTAAGCATGACTAAGCGTGGTTTGGGTTTCTGGAGGAAGTGAGTTAGTAAAGATTTACATGTGGCTGCACTCAAACAACAAACACTGAACGCCCGCTTTAAAAAAGAAGAGACAAGTTTTCTGGAGATGGTGTCGGATGACGGGAACATTAACTCTGACTGAAACATTAATGGGACTGAATCCAGTCGACTCCAGGAGAAAACAAGGAAAGACTTCAGGAATCTGCAGGGGACCAAATTTAGGACGTTTAGGTCTGATTGGTCCACCAACCAGATGGCTCCTCCCCTTTGTCCTGACTTCCTGAGTTACTGTTGCTAGGTTAGACCAACAACAGCCTTGAGTCTAGAGCACAGGTCTTCAACAGGGGGTCCGCGACCCCTAGGGGGTTCGCAGAGGTACTGCAGGAGGTGTTGCAAAATTTTTGGTTGATTGGACATTTTTACATTATTTTTTCTTATACATACATACATTTTATTTACATATATTTTTTAATTTTCATAAACATGAAGGTTCGACCGAGAGCCTATTCAGTCCTCGGGTGAAATCCCAGATGCACGCTGCAATATTAGCAGAAGAGAAGCTAACAGTGAAGCTAGCTCCCGTCACCCAGCTACTGAGGCTAAATATTAGCTTGGTGATTCCCTGTCCCTACTACATTTAGCTACGTTTAAAGTTAAAAACTTGATTCACTCAATTATTGTCACAGCACTTGCACAACCACCCAACTGTTTTAAATAAAAAGATGAAAATTAGAACCGGTGTATTATTTGAATAGCTTAACATTGGATGCAAACGTTGGAGACCTCTGGTCTAGAGGTAACTGTGCTAACGTTAGCTAACATTAGTCAGAGTAGAAGAATCACTGCAGGTTATCAGCATATTTTAATTCTATGATACGTATCCTTTCGCTACGCTGTAGCATTTTTCACACCCGGTTAGCTGTTGGTCGCTAGCTTGACAAACTGTTAGCCTGAAAGATGCCAGTTTACAGATGTTCATCAGGCATTTCATATCAACAACTTTCCCTGTACGTGTCGTAGTAACCAGGGCAACCAGTTCCATTTGAATGTCACATCCACCCCTCGCTCCACCCCAGCACCTCCCACTGTCCATATATGGTCAATTACTGTCTGTATTCTTTAGAACATCTGCACTTGTTGCCAAAATTTAAAGTACAGTCCTAATCCCAGACAGTTTTACATCAGGAGGCAACATGTGGGGACTTAGATATCCCAGAATGCATTGCACAGACTTAATTATTCCGGAGCAAGAGGAGCAGGACATTCTCCCTTCACTCCCTCTTGTCTTTCTTCCTCTCTTGAACCCCCCCACCCCCCTTTTCTCAGTTCCTGGGTGGAATAATCCTATTTCCCGACTCTGGTTCCTCCCGAGTACCCTCTCACCAGCCGCTGAGGCCCCCAGACTCAGTATTTATTGGTTTGGAGAGAGACAAAATAGTCAAAGTTTAAACATAGGGGCTATTGTTTGACGTTGTCGCAAAGGCTTCCTGTCCGGCGGATTCAGCCAAATTCATTACACCGAGGGGAAATATCTTCTAATAAGCGGAAACGTCAGCGATCCCTGAACTCTGACACCGGGGCCCGTTCACATATACACGCATATATAGATATTAACCAGACAGCTAGCGTGATTAAATCAAGCTAACCCAACGATTATCATGAGGCACCCAGTCAAACAAAATCAGAATCAATAGAGTACGTGGCCTCTGAGGGTTTAATAAAGCCAAACTGCCTGCCTCTTAGCGTTTATAGCAAACTGGCACGCAGGCCCGGGAGGATAAACTATGACTGAACTGTGAGCGCATTCATAAACCGTTCCTAAAAATCCCCAAACAAAGCGCCCCGCATATTGCTCTGGCATAAAAAAAAAAAAAAAAAAAAAAATTAAAAAAAATTGGTGAATCTAGGCCAACACCGCAGCCAAAGTTGTTTACTTGGCAGGGAGAAGCGCGAGCAATATCCAAAACTCTGATTGAGGGGAGGATAATTGGAGTTTACAGACAGAACGCTTTTGTGAGAAACATAAAAGCCATAAAGGCAATAAAAGGCGAAAGCTCAAATAACCCAGACTGATGCAAAGAGGCGTTTGAGATGAGATATTCCAATTCTGCTCAGAGGTGAAGTAAAACAACTGTCTCGCTTTTATTTATATATATATATATATATATATTTTCTTTGTATACTTGAGCCAGAAATGGACAGGAACCCGACGGGGGGCAGCAGAGAAGTGGCTCTTTGTGGCCCCTCTCCTCCGCCTCGGAAGCTGGCATTTAATACCGTTCAGACAGTTTTCAGCCGGAAACATCATCTGACAACCGCGGCCGCTATTATCCTCTTCCTTGGAGGGCCTCGCCGGTTCTAAACGCGGACAACAAAAGACACAGACACGCCGCAGACTCGCAGCCAAACCTCCGCCACCACAACCATGTGATGTGGGAATTTCGGAAAGAAGCGTCCCGCGGCGTCTTGGTGATGTGACAAATGGAGGCATCCTGCTCCTTTTTTTATTTATTTAAATAAATGGACTCTATCGGAGAAATGTTTTTATTGTGCATAATCGTACACCAGGAGGCCTAATCTGCATAAAGACGTGTCCTCCTGAAAGACACCAAATTCCACTGAAACCTGCACGAAGCTGCAGCTACTTTACATGTTTCTCACAAAAATCCACAGATTGTTAAAGTTTAGAAGAATTTATTGGCTCCATCGCCTTTTATACATATTTATGCATGTGACCTTTCCCTTAATGCTTCATACATCTACTGCAGACACACCGACCAGCCACAACATTATGACCACTGACTGACAGGAGAAGTAAATATCATCTTAAACCATCTTGCGACAATTTAATGTTCTGCTGGGAAACTTTTGGACCTGGGGTTCATTCATATGGATGTTATTAGGACCTGTAGCCCCCACCTAGACCAGACCAGACACCCCCACCCCATAGCAGACTTACACACACACACAAAAACGCTAGGAACAACTAAAAAAAGACACGAAGAACAGCCTCTGGCCTGGACACACGATAATAGGAAGGTGGTCATAATGTTATGGCTTAAGAAATATGACCTGGTGATGTCTAATAGTAGTCTATGATTTTGATAATGAATAAAAGTGGGTAATAAATGTTTCTAAAAGACATTTATTGAATGTTTTCTTTTGATTTTCTGCTCTAAAAGATCCAGCATTTAAATATATTGTAAATTTAATCTAAAAAAAAAGCTGTAAAATATCACATATTGTCTCCATCTAATGTTTATTTGGTAAAAGAGTCAGATCTATTTTCATTTGATTCGTTTTTTTATATAACGGTCTGTTTTGCAGCAGCCTTCAGTTCAGTATCAGGATCTTAATTCTAATCTGTGCACCACCTCTGCAGAGTCAGCAAACAAGCGCCGTGACCTTTTTTCTTTCTCTTTTTTCTTTTTTTTTTTATTGGTGCTCTTTATTCTCAAACTTTAATAAGAAGATGACCTTTTCAGTCCCACAAATGCTACAAAGATAAGTGGGAGGGGGGTCCTTGACCTCACCCTGTGATCATTAAAAAGGCATTAGCTGCTCCGTGGGTTAGCGTTAGCCGCCACCAGGGGAAAACACAGCTGAAGTGTTGTTGCTGGAGCTGCACAGAGAAACATGGGTTTTGATGAAGAGTTGGTTTTGATGTTTTCTCGATTATATATTAGAGCCTGTGAGGAGCTCTTCAATCTGTCAACGAAGCAACATCTTTTCATTTAGACGCCTGCTCTAACTACATGTGTCTATATGTGATGGAGAGATTAAGGAGGGACCCCCTCCCTACTGTATGTAGCCTAGTGCTCTTTATAAATATACATCATTATTATCATTCTGCATAAAATATTAAGCTATTCAAATAATACACGGGCTCTTTACTAAAATATGTTGGATTCATGTTAATGTGCATTTAAAGAAATTTAAATTTGTGGAGGAAAATTTTTAAAAATATATATGAAAAATGTCTAATCAACCAAAGATTGTTGAAGACCTATGCACTAAACCATGGGTCTTCATGGGTCGCAAAATCTTTGGTTGATTAGACATTTTTTATACATTTTTTTTAAATTTTGCTCCACAAAAAATAAATTTCTTTAAATGCAAATGAACATGAATCCAACATATTTCGAGGCAGAAGACTTCGTTTCACATAGACGGCTACTCGGGCCGAGACCTGTCAATCTAAACCTGTACACGGTAGGCTCCGCCCCTATCGATCCTATTAAGCCAATCACGAGGCCGCATGTTACACACTGACTCTGTCGTTGGCCGAGAGCCTATTCAGGCTCCAGGTGAAATCCCAGACATTCGCTCCAAAATTAGCAGAAGAGAAGCTAACAGTGTAGCTAGCTAGCTAGCTAACTGAATGTTTGAACCTGTGTATTATTTAAAAAGCTTAATATTGAATGATAATAATGATGCATTTTTTATAAATATCACTAGTTTAATATAGAACACATATAGTAAGGTCCTGAAAAAAGATCCATGTGCTCAACAGCAGGGTGGTGGTTGGAGGCAGCACCACCACCACCGCCACCGCCGCCGCCGAGCTCTAACGCCAGGAGTGGAAAGCAGTTGGGTTATCACACACAGCCACAAGGAGGTCTGGCAGGAGCCTCGGTGATGAAATGGATGTGAATGAGCGGGGAAGGCCTTTAAATACGAGTCAGCCCAGCGGGTCACCGCAAGGACCAGCCGGCGGCGGCGGCGGCGGCAGGTTGCAAAGCCAGACATCTGCACGGAAACGTTCCGAACGCACTCATCCACTTACTCGAGGAAGCTGGTGATGTAGTCTTTGCTGCAGGCGGACCAGGAGAAGGGGTTGGTGTTGGCCGTGATGTGAGCCGCCATCAGCTTGGCCGTCTCGTGGCCTTTGGTGCCGCAGGAATTCCCGATGCCGTCGTGGTTCATCCCGAAACTGAAAAACACACACACACAAAAGACGTGAAAGCTGCAATTAATGCATGTGGAAGTGATGCTTCTGGAGCACGTGGCTCAGGTGGGGACGGCGGTGGACGGTCCAGGCTGGAGTCTAACCCCGGCAGGCTTTTAAAGACGGAGCTCCGCGGCTCTGAAACAGCTGTGCATGCGGAGGGGTCAGGGGTCAAACCCTGTCTGGAGGCTCGGCAGGAATGAAAAAAAGGTTCTAATCACCACTCTGATGCCTGCCTGTCAATCACCGCCTGCAGGTCTGAGCAGGCCGGGACGGAGAGAGCCACCGCCGACTCGCAGCCGGGGACGCAAGAATGTGGCCGACTCCGAATCCGCGCTGCGTATTAATCACTCAAACTATTCCTCTTCTTCTTTCTGTAGGTTTTTCGAGAGAAAAACCTGACGCTGCAGCAGGATGTCAAAGCTCACTTTTCCTTACGCGCACAAATCAGCTCTAATGTATATAACAAACCCGACCACATCGAGCAGTCCTCAACCTGTTTTTCTAAGGCCGGCGTTTATGACATTTTACTCTACTCTGGAAATAAATCAGGCCGCTCGAAACCTCGCTGCAGTGTGTGTGCGTGTGTGTGTGTTTTTTATACATCCTCTAGAAGCAGAGACTATTTTTACAACTGCCCCACAACAGAAGCAGACACGAGACATAATAAAGGAAATCGCCATCTTACTGAACTCCCTGGAGAGGGATACGTAGACCAATACATCATCATTATTTTGCTTTATATTCAGGAAGAAAGAGCCAGAGGTATGTGGACGCTGACATTTGCATGAGGAAATATGTCGAGATACGGTTCAGGACGTCTGCAGGCGGGGGCAGGCTAACATGTAAGACCGGAGAACCCGAGGAGTGTTTGTTTAAGAGCAATTTACAATCGTGGAAGAGATGAAAAAAATAAAATAAATAAAAAAAAAAGGTTTGATATGGATGATATGAAGTGAAGGTAAAAGAAAATTCAAAAAAATGCCTTGGTTTAAAATGTTAGCATGCTAATGTTTGCTAATTAGCGCTGTGCAGCAGAGGCGTTTAATGCAGGCGATTAATCAAAAGCCAAAGTACTGGGGGGAAAATTTTAAATTTACACCTGATGGTGGCGCTAGACAGAAAAAATGGGAGTTTCTGTGCAGACTGTCGTGAATCCTGGACCAATTTTTTTCATGGACTCTATGTAAAGATAGACAAATGCTCTATGATATGATATGATATGATATCATATGATATATATTTTATATATCTACTTTATGAAGATATATAATATATATGTTATATATCCTTCCTATGTACCAATATAAATATATATTTGCTACATAAATTATACTATTTCTCTACTATTTCTATTTAATTTAATTTAATTTTCTAAATTTCTTTATAAAATGATTTGTATTATTTTTATTCATTGATTGATTGATTATTATTTTATTATTTATTTATTATTTTTATTTGATTTCTTTATCTATTTTCCTCCAAGTTTTTGTGCAACTAAGCTAACATGACCAAGAAATGTCCCTTGTGGCTATATTTCACTTTTTTTTGGTAGTTTTGATATATCTGCTGGTTCATTGAGGCTAGAAATATATATATATTTTTTAAATGATGGTAAGTCACATTTTCCAGATCATTTTGCTTATTTTAAGTCCCATAGTCCTAATTTTAAAGTTTTGAGTTTTTACAGTGTAGGCGAATTTGAAAGCCACGATGACGACTTCTCTAACGTAGGAGAACCACCACATTTTTTAAAGTTTTTGATGAAGACAGATGAGTGCAACAGCTACTTTATCAAAACTGGGATTTAACTTAACTTATTTTAAAAAATAAATACGTTTTTACAGTATTTTATTAGTAGTTTTGAGATATCTGCTGGTTCTTTGACGTTAGATATGTTTCTGACGAGTCACATTTTCCTGAACATTTCGCTTATTTTAAGTCATATAATCCTCATTTTAACTTTACTTTTGTTTCTTGAGGTTTTACAGTGTAGGCAACAATGAAACAGCTACTTTCTCTTATTTAAATTAGGTTTTAATAGTGTTTTATTAGTAGTTTACTTGTTTTAAATCATCATCATCATCATTATGCTTATTTAAAGTCATATATTGCTCATTTTAAATCTTTTATCTTGTGAGTCTCTTAAACAACTCCTATGTGTCACGTTAAAGACTCTCTCTCAGTTATCTGCACCGGGGACCAATGCTTTTTATATATTTTCTTACATCAGGTTCCTTAAAACTCACTTGTGGCCGATCTCGTGCGCGATGGTGAAAGCGGAGCCGAGGCCGATGTCTTCGTTGATGCTGCAGCTTCTCTCCGGCTCGCACATTCCAGCGACTGAGGCCAGGCCTGGACGCAAACACACAAACACACAAGACGGACAAACACACAAACGCCGGGTCAGGTTGTGGCATTCTTCAGAGGCGCGCCCATAAAACCGAAAGATCCTTCACATGTGATGTCCCAGGTTAGCATCAAGGCCCAGATGCCTTTTCTCTTTTTATTTTCTTTATACACACATATATATATATATATATTTCAGTTGCTGGAAAATGTCTAGACACAAGTTAGATTTATACATTTCAATCCATGTAACAAGGGATCGGCTACAACGTGAGCCAACGAGGGGAAATATAAGAAGCCCCTTCACCAACGGTCAGAAAATCTAGATGTTTTCCTCATTTTCCAAAGTTGGAAACAGACAGGGGGAGGAGAGGAAAGTTAAAAACTGCTGCGTGGTCCAGGTGTGGCTGGTCCAGGTCAGATAGGGAGGTGATCCCTCACAGATTACATCTACAGGTGACGGCAGCGTGGATCAGATGACAGCGCAAAGCAGGTGTGTGAGCGTCAATGTGTAAAAGGTTTCACTTATTTCTCCTTGATTTAAACACAGTTATTTATAGCTTTTGTTATATTCTGGTCATTTTCAATGGAAGTTTAAGTCTATAAGTATATATATACATATATATATGATTGTATTTTATATTTATAGGTTATATATTGCTTGTACTTTGGTATATTTTGTCTACCTCGCCTGTAGCTTATTTTTGATCTTGTTTTTACCTGACTACAATTAATACTGTCTCTGTGTAAGGATGCTACTGGATATCCTGAATTAAATAAGGTCTAAATCTAACATTAGATCAGATTCAACTTTATTGTAACATTACACATGTAGAGGGATGGGCATCGGTAACCGATTCTGTTAAAAAAAAAAAAAAAAAACGGTTCCAACTACTTTTTGTGCCAAATCTTTACGTGCAACTTATGCAGCACCGTAATTTCAAGATGAAGACTTGTTGACGACGTATGGAATTAAATACAGAGAGCCGTGTGTTCAGCCAGTGCAGCTAATCGCTAAGTCTCAGCAGAGCAGAGCTAGTGAGGATCCAGTGAACAATTTCCTGCTTGTTTTCTTAAACAAGCTTTTATCTCTTGTTTAGAAACTCAATAAAATTGCTGTGGTTTACACGAAACCACAAATGCCTACTGTTTCTAAACCAAACATTCACCGGAGGAATTGATAAAAGTATCAGATCGATGAGCAGAATCCATAATGACGTCCATCCCTGCACATGTACACTTATTTAAAGTGTCCATGTGCATCTATTACAGCTCTGTCCCAAGACAATCTGATTGGCCAGATGCAGAATCAGTTCCTAACGGAAAGACTCCAGATCAACTTTCCACCACAAAATAAAAAGTTGTGGCCAGGGGAGTTGGTCTGGCTTCCAGTCTACTCTGGTTTATGGCCAGTTTGGTTTCATTTTGCAATTATTCACAGGCAAATGAGGAAGTAGCAGAGCACGTAGCTAGCTGACGTTAGCCTGTTTTCTGACTCTTTCTGACTCTCCAAAATGACAGAGACCAACCCTCATGTTCTTAAGAGTTCGAGTTAAAACCTCAAACACACATAAATGGTGCAGACAACAAGATGAAATATGACTTAAATGATCTCATCGTTTCATCTGGTCCTATTTTGGTTACCTCCCAGGTAGAGAAGAAGATGAGGAATGGCTTTTTTTGCTCAGTCTGCCATATTGCACAACTAATGTCACAACTTTTCCATCGCTCTGCCAAGAGCTAAAACTTCTTCCCGCTCAGTTTTCATCTGCAAAGGCTGCAAACTGAGCAGAAGAGTCATTTGGATGCAACGATGCTTCCATTTTTCTTGCATGCATGGACGTCATTTTTGACATTAGGGTCGAGATTTCCTGCAGAATGAAAAGCCCGGCGGTCACTTCTGCTTCAGATTTTTTTTTTTTCACCGTGTAGTTTGCACCAACTGCCTGGCCTCAGCTAGCTAAAAGGGGCATGGCCTTTGTATCCTCTTCACTAAGACGCTAAACAAGAATAGACTCGCAAAATGTGGAAATCACACATGAGTCATTAAAGAAAAGTTTCAACCGAAACGAACCAAAGAAGAGTGAGACTTCTCAGACACATATGTACATGTACAATCAAAACAGCCATCGCTCAAATGAGGAAGTAGCAGAGCACGTAGCTAGCTCAGGTTAGCCTGTTTTCTGCCTCCCCTCCAAAACAATGGAGACGAATCCTCATATTCTTAAGAGCACGAAGTTAAAGCCTCAAACACACATAAATGGTGCTGAAAACAAGATGAAATATGACTTAAATGATCTCATCGTTTCATCTGGTGCTATTTTTGTTACCTCCCAGGTAGAGAAGAAGAAGAAAAATAAGAAGAATTCCTTTTTTTGCTGAGTCTGCTATATTGCACAACCAATGCAACAACTTTTCCCTCTTTCTGAAAAACTTCTTCCCGCTCAGTTTTTGCAAATTTGCATTTAGGTGGACCAACATTTCCATTTTTCTTGCATGCACGGACGTCGTTTTTGACATCAGGGTTGAGATTTCCTGCAAAATGAAAACCTCAGCGGTCACAGATTATTTTTTTTTTCTCTCCCCCGGTGGAGTTTGCACCAACTCACTGGCCCCAACTAGCTAAAAGTGTCATGGCTTTTGTATCCTCTTCGCTAAGAGGCTAAACAAGAATAGACTCGCAAATCAGGAGGCCACTGAAACCATTACTGCAGGGAGAGAGGGAGCCTGGAGGTGAAGAAAGAAGGAGGAGAGGGAGGGAAAGGAAGGAGGGTGGCTACTCTGCGATTAGTTTAAGAATGTGTGTGTCGCGGGTGAGTGCAAACACACACAAACACACACACACACACACACACACACACAGTGCACACTGCAAGCTGTTTTCTTAACACCGGGGTGGACTGTGTATTATCTCCAGCCCCGTGATTACTCGGTGACCCTAAAGGCCAGAGATCTGACCCGAGAGCACGATCCCGGAGAAGGGGGGGGGGGGAGGAGGACTGGAGGGTGGGGTGGGGGGGACAGGAGGGGAGGGGGGGGAGGACGGGGTGGCGGTGAGACAACGAGGAAGCCAAGCAGATGCCAGGGCAATTAAAGCCACCGGGGAATGTGACGAATGCGGTCAATCTGTCAAACCACCCCTGAAGTCACAATATTACCTCCAAGATATACTGTGGTGCCTGCGGGGCCTTCACAAAGATAAGATGGAGGGGGGGGGTTAGAAAGGGAGGGGCGAGTCCTTTTTCCACCCCCAGCATCACCCACAGCCTCCATATCACCCACTCTATCTCCCCTCCGCGTCCTCCAACACTCCCTATAATTGTCCTTTTCCCCTTCCATTTTCCTTTCAACTCTTCTTCTTCTCCTCCCTCTGCCATCACTCTCCATCTTTCTCCCTCCTCCTCCACCTCCTCCTCCTCAGCTTTTCCAACACTTTTTTTTTTTTTTTTCTCCCCCAATTTCCCTCTCTGTAAACACCTTAGACAAACTGAGGTTAGAGGAAAGAGGACGGAGACAGAGGAGTTTTATAAACCCTCTGGAGGAGGTGACCACGGGCCCCGTTCCTCCGTCCTGGGCTCAGGCCTCAACCAACACACACAGAGGGGCTGTAATAACACAAGTGAAAACATCCTTCTCATTATGTCTCACAGGAGCCGTCTGGTGCGACTCTTCTAAAAAAAAAAAGGGGGGAGACTGTGAAGGCTGCTAAATAAGGTTTGTCTGAGGACACGTTGAAGGACGAAAGCTTCTCCAGGGACGTGGGGGGCAAAAAAAAAAAACAAAAAAACTCCTAAACCAGAGATTCATATCATCGACATGGGCTACGGTTACTTATCTGGCAAGAAAATACATGTTAACGGTCCACTCACCTAAAGTGCCACAGGGTTTGTTCTTGTAGGTGCAGATGTCATACCTAAGAAAAGAACACAAACAATTGAATTAACTACTTTTTTTTTTTTATATATATATATATATTTATATTTGTACAGTTTTTCCTCCACTGGCTCGTTGCCATTTCATTCTTTCCCCGTTTAATCACACGGTCTGGCGAGATATAATCTCAGCCTTTAGCATAACAAAGGCATATGATGAAGTCATGACAGGTTTGGTTCTGGAAAACACCTGGTTCACTCCTGCATCCACAGCTCTCTGCAAAATGTCACTTTAACTTAACACACAGGACGGGCAGAGAGGCTCCGGTCATGTTACGCTCATGTTCTCGCTCTTAGCTCACATGCAGGTAATCCAAAAATAAATAAATAAATAAATAAATAAAAGGCCAGAACACTTTGTGCTTGGATGCTTAAGAACACATCATACGTTTCTAATGAATAATCCAATTGCTCCTAAAGCTTTTAATCTATTAAAACCAAGGGCACTGCAAATTTAATTTCATTCTCCCTCCCCCTCCCTCCTTCTGAATTCCTCCCTCTGTCTCCGTTCTCTGTTTTGTTTCTCCAAACCAACGAGGGACATTTGTTTAGATTTATTCAGCTTTAATTTCCCTTTTTTTTTTTTGTCTTAAACGTGACCAAGACTTGATCCGATGCGGAGGCCGATGACGAAGGGGCAGCGGAGGAGGTCGGCGTTAATGAAGGAATGGTGAGTTATTTCAACGCGCTGTGCAGGGTCAATGAAGAACTGCAGGGAACATTTTTTGTGTTTACACGCACAGATTACTCGAGCTATGCTCAAAATTCGACTTTCTGAATGTGGTATTTGTCCCAGTTTACATGGAACAGAGAAAATCAAATTACTGACAGGAACATGTCCTTTTCCTCCTCCACACTAGGTGGCGATATGTGTCTTTTCAGCAGGTTATTATCTTTCTGTTTGACCTATTACATCATACAATAAACAACAAGAGTCATTCATTTGTCATTTCAGACGACAACAAGATGGATAATAGTTCAGCTTTTTTAATCTTGTACACAATGTGTGCGCTACTTATGATGCAGATAGATGGCGCTATCTCTCAGGTGGTTCTTCTACCAACTCTGTTTACCTTCTTCTTCTGCAACCGTCTTTCTAGGGTGTTTTTGTTCCAGGGACACATGTTGTCCAGAGAAAATCATTTCCAATCGCATCATCTGGGTGAACTCTGATTTCAGTGGGAGTAACGAGTTTACATGTTTACATGCACCGAAGTTGTCCAGTTAAAGTCAGATTAAGGCAGTAGTTAGTTTTTTCATGTGCATGAAAACAAAACTACCAACAAAACACAAAACTTAAATATCCCAATAAAAACTGGAAATGGAAATGCCCACATTTCTAAAAACCCCTGAAATGTGTAAAGCTAAAACACTTTTATTCTCGTGAGGTGGTTTTTCAGATGATCGATGTAAACACTTATTGCAAAAGTGCGAAAGAGTGTAATGGAAACGCAGCTAATGTCTACTTCCACAAAGCCCTCTGTCCTTGTAATAAAACCATTAACCATTACACCGGAGGAGAGCAAACGTCCAGAAAATATATTTGACCCTAAAGAAGAAGGCCAAACCTTTGGTATTTTATCATCATTTTATCACTAGCTGTTGGCTAGGCTAGTTAGCTGGCGACTTTTAGTGTTTTACTTTCGTTGATAGGTAGAGGGAGAAGTGTTGGTTCACTTCTTCTTAACCACTGCTGTTGGCTAGGCTAGTTAGCTGGTGTCTTCCTAGCTTACTGCTAGCCTGCTGGTTGGCTTTTCAGTTGGACTGTGTATTTATGAATGCGAGCAAGCCCCAATTTTCACGTTTTTATAGCATCAAAACGTCTCCTTCTGCTTTTTCTGTCTTAATGGTGGTTAGCTAGCGTCAAAGCTGGTGGTAGTAGTTGATCGTCATCCAATGCTACCACCTTTATCCAACAAAGTCCACTCAGGTTTAAAGGCTGCAGCCAAGCAACAACAATAAAAGTTTAAAAGAAAAGTTTCCCGGAGACAAATCTTCCAGAGAGGTTTAGGGACTTTACGGCGGAGTTAGATGTATGAGCTCTCTTCTCCAAACTACATTAACTTTTACTTAAATAAAGATTTACTGGACTGAATCCAGTCGACTCCAGGAGAAGACAAGGACAAGGACTCAGTATTAAATTTGCTAAGTTTGCCATTATTTACCAATGCAAGCAAGCAATGCACGGCGCTGGTTTGCAATCAGGAGCAACAACAAGGAGGTTCCAGCCTAGAACATTAGACGCCATCGCTGCTCTTCTTAAAGGTTTAAATATCAGATGCTACCAGAGGCAACGCTGACACTACGAACTGCAGCAGCCTTCCTAAACATGAATGGGCTGGTGATGTATACTGGTTCTACGAGGTCTGTAAAAACAATGTGCTATCACATTTCTCATCTCCCTGCCAAAAAAAAAAAAAAAAAAAAAAAAAAAGGGAAAGCCCGTGAGATAAACTCCATGACCACTGCATGTAGTCTCTTCTCGCCGGCAGCCTCCGGTGCTTCTGCTTACTAAGTGAAGCTAAAACTAATAATAAAAACAGAAGCCAACGGAGCTGGAGAACGTCAGCTGACAGGCAACAGCCGAGAGAGCACCTCCGATTAAAAGGCTGTTTTGTACAGAGTCCAGAAAGTCAAAAATCTTGGCTTTAGCCTGCGTCAATCACATAAACGTATCCTCTTTAGCCAGTGGCGTGGAGGAGATGCACTTTAGTTGCTAGGCTATGTGGCCAAAACAGATCTGGCAACAATGGGGCCTATTCTAGGTAATGACAGAGTTTTTTCTGTTTTGTAGTAACACCCTTAACATAAATTGCAGGTTGACAGGTTAGAGTGCGTCTGCAGCAGAACGGAGCTCTTTATTCACTTCGGCTTTAACAGCTACAGGTAATGTGTGTGTGTGTGTGTGTGTGTGTGCGCATGGGAACCTGGCCTCCGCAGAAAATATTCCACAACGTATTCCCTCAAAATGAGAAAATAAGCGGCACTTACAAGGAAAAGTGCTGTTAAAATAATACGTCTTCTGGTTCCAGGTTGGACCGGCGCACTGACAACTGAGCAAAATGTGGTTCGTATCTGCAGCCGCGGGCCAAGTCTTACCGGGTGATTAGGACAGCGTTGTCGTGATGAGCCATGCCGTTCTCCGGGATATTGTTTCCATCGCTGTGATGAGACAGGATGGACTTCTGCCACTTACAGAAACTGTCCAGAGACTTGTCAGCGTGGTGATTAATTTCCAGGTTTGGCTGCAAAGGACACACACGAAAACACGGTACAGTGTAGAATCCAAGTTCAACTGAACCAGACCGAGTAATACGACACAAACATGCTGCCACAGTACATTACAGTATTATGTTATCACGCTGTGTCAAACTCTGATGGACTGTTTCATGATGTGTTGTGTCGTCTTAAATATAGTCACATTTATACAGATTGTTGTTCTGTATTTGTGTCATTCTGAGTCAGGTTATCGTATCGTACTGTTTTGTATTGTATTGTATTGTGTCACATTGTTTTAGTTAATTTCATTGTATCTAATCTTATCTTGATTTCTCGTAGCTTTGTTTTCTTTTGTCGTATTGTATCTCATCATATGTCATTGTTTTGTTTTGCTTCACATCACATCAGTGTTGTTTTAATGTTGTATTGTTAGGTATTTTTTAACTTCCTATTTTTTGTATCGTATAGTGTAGCATATTTCATCATATTGCATCGTTTCCTATAGCGTCTATTCTATGATTTAGTTTAGTTTTCACATTGTATTGTATTGTATCGTTATGTATCTTAAACATATTATTGTTTCTTTTTTTGTATTCCCTTTTGTATTCCATATTTTTTTGTATTGTATAGTACTGTAACACATTTCATCATATTGTATTGCTTCCTATAATTTGTTTTGTTTTGTATCGTATCGTGACGTATAACTTACCATTGTATCTTTTGTACTTTACCGTTTTCTTTCGTATTCCATATTTTTTGTATCATATAGAATATTAGCATATTTCATCATATTGTATCTTTTTCTACAGTTTTGTATTGTATGATTTTGTTTTGTATCGTTACAAATTATTGTTATTGTCATTTTTTTGGTATCGTACTTTACTGTTTTCTTTTGTATCACATTTTTTTGTGTCATATTGTATGGTAGCATATTTGATCATATTGTATTGTTTCTTGTAACTTGTATTCTATGATTTTGTTTTGTTTTGTATCGTATCATTATATATCATATAACTTCCAATTGTATCTTTTTTTGTATCATATTTTACCACCTTTTGTATTCCATATATTTTGCATTGTAGTAGAAGCACATGTCATAATTTTTTATCGTTTCCTGCAATTTCATATTGTATGTTTTGTATCGTATCGTTTAGTTTCACATTGTATTGTATAATCTTCTTTAGTTTGGTATCATATCACATCGTATCATATTGCGTCATATTGTCATGTACAGATTTGTGTTGTTTTGTATCTTAACATATCGCCACATATTACTTCATATTGAATCTTATAGTTTTTGTGTGGTAACTTATTATTTTGAATCAGATATTGTAGCCTAGAGTCTAATTGTATCATGTTGCATCGTATTATTTCGTATGATATCGTGGCTGTGTCTGTAGTTTGCTGTGGGAAACGCACTGGAGAAGACTTTTAAGGCTAAGTGGTCAGGAAACATGACTAAGGGGCCACCATGGTGACCAAGTGGTGTAACGTAAACCTTAAACCTTCCAGCACTGGTTAAACTAGTATCAACACCGAGCGAAGTCTCACTGTTTACACGGAAACGTTTGGGCCTGATGCTACTTTCAGAGCCGCTCTGACCTTTCTAGAAAAAAACAGATGGTAGAAAGATGCTGTTTCTCCCATCACACATGTACAGTGTACAAATCCTCAATGGAAGCCCCCTGAAGGGAAGAAGCCCGAGCACATCTTTCATCTGAAGTGGTGGCCATATGTTAAGTCCCCCCCCCCACCACCATAAAATACTGCCGCTCACTCACGCCATGCTCCAAAAAAAAAACCTTTTTCTTACTTGATCTTCAGTCAGAACAATCAGCCTGGTCACAATGATGTTCACAACATTTCCTAGACTGGCATCACGGTAAAGTTTGGCAACCTGACCTCCAGAAAAGAAGAAAAGACACAAAGTCAGACAACTAGACGACGTTTCGGCGTCCGCCGGCGAAGGGGGAAAGCGGCGGGTGGAGAAAAACAACAACTTACAATATTCATCACGGACAGGATGTAGTGCTCGATGTCTTTGCGCCCGTGGTAGCCGACCATCATCTTATCAGCGACCACGAGCGTCTCCACGAAGCGCTCGGTGCTGACGGAGCGCCGCTGCCTGTGGGTGCTGTTTGACGGCTCGCTGTCGTTTTGAGGGACAGAGGACGGGTGGACAGGGGAGGGTGTGCTAATCTGGCAAGGTACACTGCTTTTAATGAGGTCTGAGGACGACAAGACGGGCGAGGGGGGGGGAGACAGGTTAGGGATTCAGGAAACGACAATCAAGAGTTATGACACACGGTCTGTTGGAGAAAGCTGGTTTGTGTATGATGGATGCAGATAGAGAGTCTGCCCCTTTGAACCTTGCAGCTAAAGCCTTTTGTTTTATGACCCAGATGCTCTGGGAAAAAAGCTATAAGATGGTACATGTTAGGGCACGCTAGCTTCCCCGGCGATGACAGCCTTCGCTGTTTCTTATAAGACCTTGGCCCAAATACCTAAATATCCACCTGGTTCTTTTTTTCCAGTTCGTCACATCTCAGGAGACGCCGGCCGCAATTTGGACGGAGCTGAGCAGCATGAATTTTTAAAAAATCCAAACACGATTTTTCAATTCTATAAATAGGATTGTTTCGCTCCTATAGAGCCAAGCTGGAAAGCTGTCAGGTTAAAAGGTGTCCAGGCCGGGAGCAGCTACAGCGCACACAAGAGCCCCCGGTCACGTCTACCAGAACCTGGGCCTAGAACCAAACCAGCACTTCCTCCAACCTGCTATGTATAGTTATTCCTTTACGTCAGTTCCACCCACACACACACAGAGTCCAACCCAGATGGAGGTTCACCAACCTGAAATGCCACAGCTGAACTCCTGGCTATGCTCTTGTGGTGAGGGAATGGCAGACATTTTATAAATAACATGTTGCTGTGCTTCTTCCAGGTTCCATTCGCTGGAGGTGGTGGAGGATATGTTCTTTAAAGGCTCTATTAAATACTGTTCTTCCTCTGTTGTTATGACGCCGTGCTTGTCGGGGGAGAAAACCAATGAAAGAAACAGGTTAGAAGCAAAATCCAAACATAAAAAAATGCAAAGACAAGTTTATGTTAACGATGGAATCGTCTGATTTTAAACACAAATTTAATTTTTCCTGCAGCTATTCACACACTGGGGCACAGCTAGCTTGGACGTTGCTAGTTTTCTGTGCAGCTGCAACACAAAGTATCTCAGGTAAATGTGCACAACTTCCTCCTTTTCTGTCTTTTTTATACTTTAAAGCTTTTGGACTTAGCATGTTGCCGCTAAAGCTAATGCTACCTGGCGCTTGGTTGACTTCCTCATCCCTTTCAACCTCCTGAGCTTTAATTTGCTATGCATTTTTTAATTTCTGCAAGGTATTTGGGATCAGTAGGACCTAAGAAGTAAAAAACCAAGCATCATCTTTCAACAGGAAGTAGTAAAAAAAAAAAAAAAAAAATGTCCTCATATGTGGACACTGGGATTATATTAGTATTTATATTATAATATAATGAAGTCACCAATGTGTGACAAAAAATATAAAACTGTGTATTTTAATACCTGAACATGGCTGAGCAAACCCAGAATTGCGAACAATGGAGTCCCAACGTCCTCAAACAGTACTTGCTAATTAGCTACGTTGTAGCTTGTTGCTACTGATATCAAACTAGAAATAAGCATAAATAAATAAGTTTTAACCGTAGAATTTGATCAGGTTTCCTCCCGTGATCGTCTTTAGAATGAATTGCTATCATGTTTTTACCAACTAGTGTACTGACCCTATGCTACCACTAGATAAGACTAAAGTGTCCACTAACGAGGACAACGGGTTTAAATGGAGTCGATAAGCTGCCATAAAACTTAAAACTTAACGTCCGCATGTGAGGACGCAGGGTCTCAGGAGGTTAAATGAAACTTGTCGTCGCATGCCACACCCTTATCGGAAAAGTTGTGAATACCACAAGAGGGCGCTGTTCGTACGGCGCGCACACGAAAAAGAAACGGGAACTCCTAATATTACGAGGACCGTTGACCCACTGGACGGTTTTTAAAGACTCATTTATATAAACCTCGTTCTGGCATCGGGTTCATGATGTTGGCCGACCGATAGATTTGCTCAAGTTGTGGATTTATGATTCATTTTACTGCCGTGCTCCATTCTTTTATGTTTTGTTTGTACTTTTTTCCTCTTTTATGGCGTTTTATTCGTTTTTTGGACCTCTCTGCGTAAACTAAGGTAGATGTTGGACAACAGATCCATTTCTGCTGCGTTGCATTATGGGAAATGTAGGATTTTTTTTACGCCGTTAAATTCCCTATTTGTTGGTTCTAATTAGCCGGAGTGTGCCTGTAATCACGCGGCCTCCTTTCCCTGAATCGGGATGTTTTCACACATCCAGTGCATTAGTCACTTATCTGCAGTCAAATTTAACAACCCCCGAGCAATCAAACACATCAAGACTAACATTTAAAACATTCCTCCCTCTCTCCCCGTCGTTGCTCCCTCTGGAGCGTAAAGACCTTTCAGGCTGGGTTTATAGGAAACACTGGCTTGGCTCAGTAAAAACTAACAATAAAAGCAATTAAGCACATATCACACTAGCAAACATTTCTGATTTGGGGTTTTAATAGCGCATGATGTCAAGATCTCAAACGGCCCAGACAGCTGATTACATTAAAACACACACACACACACACACACACACACTGAGAGGGTTTTTATTTTTTCCATTTTTGGTGCTGTAAGTAAAAAAGAGCAAACACTAATTCAATTTATGATGCTCGGTGCAGGACTTGCCAACACATTTGGCCACATGTTTTCTCCACATGATTACATTTGCCAATATGCAGCAGGCCATTTCTTTTCTCTTTCTTTTTTCTTTCTTTTTTTTTTTTTTTGCATCTCCTTCTTTAGAGTTATTCTGGAGAAAGGAGGCATAACAGCTATTAAAGTCTCTCCCAACTGTTTGATTAGAGAAAGAGACACTGCACACACACACACACACACACACACACACACTCGTTGGTTAATTAGACGCCTTATTAGAGGCCGTTTTAGAAACGTGGAGCAACATCTGGACGTTTAGGACCAGGTGAAGACGTGTGATGTTTAAGCCCTGATGCTTATCACTAATGGAGCATAGGTCTGCAACAGGTGGTAGTGCAGGGAGGGGGGGGGGGGGGGGTCACAAAATCTTTGGTTGATTAGACATTTTTTATATATTTTTTTTTTAAATTTTCTCCCACAAATGTAAATTTCCATGAAAAAAAATTAACATGAAACCAGGAGCCACACTAGACCTGTCAATCTAAACCTGCTGTGCACAGTAGGCCACGCCCCTCTCTCTGCTGAGCCAATCACGAGGCTGGATATTACACGCTGAAATCCAGACACATGCTGCAGAAGAGAAGCTGATTCACTGTCTCTATTACATTTAGCTATGTTTAAAGGTAAAGCTATGTATGTTTATGGCAGTCGTACATTTGAAATTTGAGCCTGTATTATTTGAACAGCTTAATTTATAAATAGCACTAGTTTATTATAGAACACATATAGCAGGGAGGGGGTCTCTACTTAATGTCTCCATCAGTTTGGGATCCTTGGCCTGATGAACGTCCCTGTAATCGAGCGTCTACATGAGCTGCCTGTTACCGTTAACCCTCCGGTCTGAGGCTCCGTGACGGCGCCGTGAGTTCGCGCCACTCACCAGGCCTTTGCAGTTGCTGAGCGCCACCCTCGTCGTGCTGTGCTGGTCCTGCAGGAACCCGACGTAGTGGCAGTTGTCCACGGCGTCGTGCCTCCACTCCAGCCCGTCTCTGCCCCAGTACTCCACCGCGAAGTGCCTCGACACCAGGTGCGGGTTGAGAGTCAGGTTCAGGTGAAAGTGCTTTCCGTAGGCCGACAGTCTGTAGAAGAGCCGGGGCTCCAGCGGGGGGTCCAGCGCGGGCTGGGGGCCCACGATGGCGTCCGCCAGGCCTCGTCTCCGTCGGCCCGGCCGGTGGTGCTTCACAGTGTAGCTCAGGAACTCTCCATTCTCATCCACCCGCACCGGGACAGTTAGCTGGTAGTGCTGCAGGTAGGACAGGAACTCCTCTTTTACCGGATGAGGGGTAGGGATGGGGACGGAAGGAGGGAGGGAAGAAGAGACACCAATCATGTGACAAGTGACACCTAATCAAAGTTGCCAAAGCCTCCCAGACGCCCCGTCATACCTTGAGAGTTGTGCGAAAGTCTGTTGACGCTTTGAAATTCAGAAGCGGCCATCACCACCAGGCTCAGAGTCCAAGTCAGCGTCTTCCACAGAATTTCCATAATTCAGGGAAAGATGTGACATGGGGTGGGATGGGGGGGGAAAAGGGGGAGGTGGAGGGGTGGGGGGGGTGAAGGGGGAGGTGGAGGGGTGGGGAGGGAGAGAGAGAGAGGGCGCTGCAGACGGGTTAAAATGCTACGCTGCGTCACACCATAACAAGTCCATGGTTCTCGTCTCCTGCGCTTGAAATTCTCTCGCAGTCGAGTCGGAGGCTCATCCAGGTCTCAGATTTCTCCTGAAGGCGAGCAGCATTTCCACATCTCGCTGGCCCCTGGATTCATGTCAGCCGCTCGCAGAAAACACCGTAATCCATCAGACGCAGTCAGTCTCAGGTGTAACTCCAAACAGGAAGCGCTATATTGGAAACTTGTCTTGACTGATCCATCTGCATTCCTGCTCGGAGGAAATCAAGCTCAGGTTATCGATCGGTTCTTAAAACATGCTGCTTTTAACCTCCTATCACTGCAGCCTTTTCAGGACATAGTCAAAGTAAACTGGTCTTGGTCTCTTTTTAAAGTCAAGACTCTGAAGTTTCTATCACAAAAGTCAGAATCACTCTAAGTGGTTTTGCTCTTGAGGAATCAAAGTTAAAAAATTGGTCAATTATCAATGAAACCAGATGAAAATGACATATTACATCATGCAGCATTAACTCGTGTCCAGAGCTCTGATTGGTCCAAAAAGCTGCTGACGCCCGATAAACCACTATATTAATAGCGTCCATGGGAAACTGAGTACTTTGACATGTCATTATTAAAATGTTCATTCATTCATACAATATAAATACTGAAGCTGTGTGATGTGTAAAAGCCACAGCTTAGATATTTGTACGTATAATGTGTTCACACATGGGCAAAATTTGTGTCTCTTCCAAACTGAATGACTATCAATGGTTAGAAAACAGGTACAAAATGAAAAATTAACCATTTTATTGTCCACTACTACTACAAAAAGGTCAACTGTGGGGTTACAATGCCAGTCAAAGGGTTAAGGACTAAATTTACTCATAAACTAATGAGTTAAAGTCACTTCATTCATTCGAGTATTTAAGAAAAATCAGAGGTAGAGAAAGTAACTTTACTCGAGTACTAATTTAAAGGCACAAAACTGCACATTTCCATCTTAACCTTCCACTCAAACGCTTCTAATTCAATCAATTTACTGTTTTTTTGGCCAGAAATCAGAACAATTACGCAAGTAAACTTTATGTGGAGTAGTCGAGTACTAGAGTAAATGATTTTGCTTCAGATTCTTGTTTAAATGAATGAAGGATCTGTTATGAAGAGATGTTTACATATTTTTTACAGTGTAGAAAAGTGACTCCAGTTTGAATCCAGCTGTTTAAGTTGAAGGTTTTATCTTATGAACGCGTTTTTATGTAAATCCTAAAGGTGCATTTAGTTGCAAAGTGTATTAAAATGACTAATTTTGCACACAAAGCTGTAAAAAGTCACTTTCTCGTGTCAGCAAAGACTTTACAGCGCTATAAACCTCATAAAAAGCTGCACAAGAACCAATCAATTAATCGACTAACTGTTGCAGATCCATCGTAAACACGTCGTTAGTTGCAGCTCCGGTGTGACTGGATATGTTGCGGCTCTCACTCTGCACATCATTTGACACGGCGCTCATTTTTTCTAACTTACATTTGCGCCTCATCAGTTAAACACCGATGACAGTTTAATGACAACACCGAGGCTGAAAGCGACGCATAAATCTCCACCGTGCGCACTGATCTAATTTCTTTTTTTCTTCTTCTTCTTCTTCTTCTTCTGGTTCCACTTCTTCTACTACACACGCTGACGCGCTGCACGGCAGCATGCGCAAACTAGACTCGTATAAACAAACGTCAGCGGATCCCCGGTGATAGAGGGATGATGATGTCAAAAGAAACAGAGTGGAGAAGCTTTTCTTTTCTTTTCTTTTCTTGAGGGAGGTGGGGGTGAAAGGAGGGGGGATTTAGCGCGTATTTCTTCAGCTGCGGAGCTCCGAGCGGTCCAGACAGACAGACACACAGACAGCGCTACCTACTTGGCCACTCTGACCCAGACAGTTGGCTGCCGGCCCGCATGCATTACACCGGCATCTCGCATACGAGCCTGAAGGAGCGCCTGCGAATCAAAATAAACGGTGCGTTCGCTGCGTAAAAGCCGAGGGACAAACTTTACGCTCTGCAAATTGTTGACACCAGCGCGTAAACGTCGCCAAATATGCGAAAATGTGTAAACGCAACTCGGCACAAAGAATACGAGGCTGTGAATTCTGGTTTGTAAACCGCTGCTCCGACATAAATAAATATATATATATATATATATAAACTACAGCAAAGACAAGGTCCCCGTTCTCAACATGCGACAGGAGGGATAGTTAGGAGATATTTACCACGCTCATCCTCACTGTCAGCTCCGGTCCAAGCGTTGAAGGGAGAGCCCGGGACAAAAGACTCCTGCAGACTCCCCTCAAGTTCCGCGCACAAACTTCCTCCGCTCTCCTCTTCTCATCTCCCTCTAAGCTCTCTGGCCATCCTCTGGATCTGGGCTGAGAGTCTCCGCTTCAGCTCCAGACTGCCCGAGGAGCAGGAGCAGCAGCAGCAGCAAAGGATCTGAGCACAGGAACAAAGTTTGAGCTCCTCCAGCAGCCAGAGACTACATTCAAGACTCTGTGCTCAGGGTCTGTGGCTCAGGCTGGATTGGAAAGGTTAAGACAGGGGGGGGGAGAGAGAGAGGGAGAAAGTGCATCCAAACACCAGCAACAACAACAAAAAAAAAGTTTGGCTTGGAGCAGCGCCTCCTCACTACATTGCAGAGACCGGGTTATGTCTCAGTCCCGGACAGCTTCAAATTGGCAGCTTTTTCAGGGGGTGGAGGTGACGTCATTGCAGATGTGCTCTCTTCCATCAGCCGTGCGCATGTCTGTCAGTACCGCCCCGAAATAACACCTCAGCAGCTCCTCGGACGAAAGATCTCAGGACCAATGACATGACACAATGACATCCATGTCAGTTACCGGACTCCTACACTGTAAAAATATACAGCGTAATATATTACTTTGCAGATGACACACGAGTTTACTTAAAAACGCACGTTATAAGCTTATAAACATAACAAATTTGACTGAAATAATATATATTTTTTTCACCTTGAATAAAAGTAGCATTTATACACTGTAAAAATATATACCGTAAAATTTACTTTACAGATGACACGCGAGTTTACTTAAAAACGCACTTCATAAGCTTATAAATACAAGAAATTTCATCATAATAATATTTTCTTTCATCTTGAGTAAAAGTAGCATTTCTACACTGTAAAAATAATACATAACAAGTCAAAGTCAATTTATATCAATGCTTCTTTCAAGTATTTGAAGCAAAATCAAATATCAAAAATAACAAAGTACATGCAGTCAAGTACTCTACTGATGAAATACATATTTTTTTTTAAGAATACACCATGAAATGTCTGCTCAGTACAGTTTAAGAAAAAGCACATAACCTACACTGTAAAAATAATGCATGTATATATATAAAACCAACTACATTTACTGGAGTCCTCAATTTACTAGATTAAACCATTAATTACAGTTAATTTACGTAAAAAAGACAACATACACACACAACATATTGTACGTTTTTAATCTTAAGCAAAAGTTCTCCATCTACATTGTAAAAGATACTGTGTGACAAGTTAAAGTATACAAGTATGAAAGTACTTGAATTCACTTGACAGTTTGAGCTACTTGTCAGATTTTACAGACATCCTCTGGCTTCTGCCCTTTACTCAATACCAAAGTAAAAATAACTTTTCTACACTGTAAAAATAGTGTGTTGCAAGTAAAATCTTTACAGATATCACATTCAAATACAAAAATATTAAGAAAAACATTACTCCACTACTACTATTTCTAGCCTGTAACATTTACTTATATTTAGAGATTTTACACTCATGATAAGCCAATAAAATATATTGTTGTTAAAAACACAGGAAGTCAGTTTTTTACTGAAGTAAAGCGTTTTACTCTTCATATAACTCTTCATATAAAATATGTAACAACGTAATAAGAAAAGTCATATAAGTTACTGATCCGTGAAGTATAAAAGTGAAATTTGGCTAGTAACTAAGTATGTTTACTCAAGTACTTTAGGCCTTTGGATCCAGTATAGTTTTCATACACTTTAAAAAGAATGTAAAGTGGTCAAAGTTGATGAAGTATTTCCATCTTAATCTACTCTAATACTAAGTATATTTACTGTACATTTAGGGATACTTGTCGGATTAAACATGCATGAAAAATATGCAAAGTGAAATGAAAATGAAAATGAAAGTTGAATAAACTTAGTGTCACTTGAATGAATATATCATGATATGAGATTTAATTATGTTGAAATGTCATATAACTCGTAAACGTCAACAAATTCAACTCCATGTCGTATATGACTCCTGTCTCTTCTGTCCATCACCACTTAAAGCCCCGCCCCCAAGCAATTTGATTGGCAGATCTTTTCAGTTCTCCATGGAGAGACTCCAGACCAACTTTCTATGCCAAAAATAAATAAAAAAATACAACCAGAGAATCATCTTGTTTCCTTTAAATCCTCTCCGGACTCTTCTGATTTGCAGTGCGACCCTTTTGAGGGACTCGACCCTTAGGTTTGGAAACCCTCAACTAAACCTTTAAAAGTAAAATATGCACATTAATGTATCAGGTATAACAACCTAATAACATCTCATATAATAATACGCTTTTACTTTTTACTGCAGAAGAAGTACTTTTTATACTTTGAGTCCATTTTAGTGTCTTAACGTTATATTTATAGATTATTGTTGATTCATTAACGCGTGTAATCATCAGAAAAGGAGTTAATTTGACTTTGAATTCAGAGCTGAGTCATTTATTGCCCATGTGCAGTATATCTGAGAGTCTGCGGAGCGGCGTCCTGATGGAGTCACTCTGTGGGCTGCAGGCTAATAGCAGCTCTGTGTACGTTAGTGTAATTTAGCCCTCGTCTATCTTTAGTCTGTCGGAAATTGAAAATCGTGCCCGCTGCTGCTGCAGCTTTTGGTCACAGCTGCTCATTATGTCACAGTCTGTATCATTACAGTCAGGTCGTCATTTACATGGTTTTACAGGCCCCTCGTGCACCGGCCGAGTAGGTGTCAGCCGGGGTTTTGTGGGAAGCGGCGCCACCGTGTGTCAGAGTAGAACACTGCAACCGCTTCAAGTAGATGCTGAGGAGGCGAGTGTAAAACCGTGCTGTGTTTTAAAGGTCACTTCAGGTCTGTTACTACATCGTTATCTATGCATGAGGGAGTGAGTCGGCTTCATGTTTATGACCCTGGAATAGAAGAAGTGTTGAAATGATCAGAAATTAATTTAGATGCATGAATTTTCTGCACAAACACTAAAGCCAAAGGTTTTGAAGCAGCTTCAAGTTTGTGTTTGCCATGTTTTCATGTTATATGTATGAGTTCTATGTGTTCTGGGATGTATTTACTGCACAGTCAGACTTTGCTTTTATTGATATGAACAATTTACCTCAGTTTATCTCAGTTTACCTCAGTTTACCTTCAGGCGTATGTCAGCAAAAGAAAAGAAGAGTCACAACTTCAGTGTAAAAGCAAAAGCAAAAAGAAAAAAAATCACAGTTTGCATTATTCACTTCAACCCTTTGGTTTTTAAGAGTCTGCAAACAAATATGCATCATGTTATGATGTTAAAGCCAGAGGAGGTTATTATTTACACTAGATCAAATTTGTACATAAAAGGTCATAGTTTCATCGGTTTCATTGCATCAAATCAAACATGATGATCATATAAATAGTATTTTTAAGACATTTTTACTATAATTATCAGGTATTTGAGTTTTTCTTTCTTCATGTTGTTTGTACCTAGTGATGCATCTAAAATTCATGCTGCTCGTTTTGTCTGTTTTCAGGCCTAAAATCAACATGGCCGCCTGTAACCAGTCACCACGTGGCATTTTTATGGAAAGATTCTTCTAAATATTAATATAAAACTGAGTAAATTGAAAGTTATTTGAACGTTATGTGTAGATATATTGTAGTAATACTGTTGGCATGTGATAAACCCACACTACTTCATATTAAATAACTAATAAAGAGGACAAACAAACCTTGGAGCAGGTCATGTGATTTGGATTTAAGTCCTTGTGACGTCATGTGTTTGTAATGAAGCACAGAAGAGAAAGAAAAAACACAATCAAACGTTGAATGAGCTCATTTTATTATTGTTTAGCTAATTAGAAGCTGGTTCTTATTTAATTAGTTGATATTTTAGTAATTTGTTATTAATAAGTGATTGTTTCTATAATAAATAATTATGGGTTTAGTAAAAACGTGATCATGAGGAATATAAAAACATCATTAATATTTTTTTTTTGTATGCAATAAAAGTTATATATTGACTTAATTAACCTCAGTTATGTGACGCAAGATTAAACCAGGTGGTCAAGTCCACTTATTTCCAACTGAGACAACTTCCCAAAGTGAAACAGTTTCTTTCTCCGCATCACTTTTCAGATTTTAGTCTGTGTTTTTACCACAGCTTCTTTAAGTTATTGCACTTTGTGTCGTTCAAATTCTACCTGGAACCAAAAGACAAGAACACGTTTCCCCGAGAAGCTTCACCGGCTCCCGGTTCGTTTTAAAACGTGCTCGTTGCCTCTGAGAGGTATTTATTGTTTGATTGTTTTATTGTTTTAATCTTGTTCTGTCTGTATTAATGTACGTGTGAAGTACTTTGTCCAAACGTGTGGTGAAGTGCTCTATAAATGACGACTGATAGAAACATCATCCTCCTGCAAAACAAAACGCATTTAAAATGAAGCAGAATTTCCAAAGTTTTCTCAGTAAATTAAACATATCAGTTCTTATTTATAGTTTTATTTCATACACAGTATGAAATCAATTAAGTTGTGTGTTCACCGAACTTTTCACATCTCCCTGCATCAGATTCCTACCAGGGCTGAACGTCTCCATCTGAATATCGATAGTATCGTTACTAGTATCACGAAGAGGTTGATACTTTTCTTTTCTTTTCTTTTCTTTTCTTTTCTTTTCTTTTCTTTTCTTTTCTTTTCTTTTCTTTTCTTTTCTTTTCTTTTCATATTTTTTATTACTTTGTTGCTTTCGTTTACTTCTTCTGCTCGTGACTTTGTCACTAACTTTATTTTCCATCGTTGTTGTGTTGTTCACATTGTTATATTCATATTTAATTACATTTCTTTGTCTCATTTTGCAACGACTTTGTCAAACCTGTTTGTATGAACTAATTACATTATAAAACCATTAAACAGTACACAGCTGTGTAGTAAATAGGGGCTTACTTGACAGTTTTATGTTGTGATGTCACAGGTTTGTTTGCCTAAAATATTTGCCCTGTGTTTTATCTTAATTAACTTACTAAAGGCAAATATACAAAGTTATTCAATGATCGTGACATTTCAAGTGAAAAGTATCAGTATCGGCGATACTAGCCCTGCATGTCCTCGGTATCGGATCGATGCCAAGTAATAACAAAGAGTCAGAGGTTGAGAGATTGCAGAGCTGGAGCCGAGACAACAGCTTGATCCTCAGACTGATTAAGGAGGCTTGTTCTGGACTCACTGTGGACTATTGTCAGACACATGTGCAACACGGTGGACGACACCAGGCACTCCTTCCACGGCATCGTGAGTCACCGTGTCACCCTCAGGACTTACAGGAGGTTTTGTCAGCATCACTGTTAAAACGTTCCTTTGTAAAAATGTAAAATGTCCGGTTACCTGTGCATAGTTTGGAATCACCCAGGTGATGAATAAAGTATTCTATTCTATTCTATTGTATTCTATTCTATTCTATTCTATTCTATTCTATTCTATTCTATAGAGGGTATGTATGTGATGTCACAGCCAGCTGTAGTCTCCATGGTTACGGCCACTGAGTGGCAAAAAGTGACAGTTGAACATGGAGATTAGCAGCATTAGTTAGCATTAGCAACCCTGACTGCATTCATTTAAAAAGAGGTGAGGAGCTGTTGTTCAAATGACTGATTTGATCAGAGATATATTTTATATTTTTACAGATATCTGCCAAAGAAAAGAGAAGTAAATGAATCGCTGCATTAGAAGAAACAACTGGAATCCAGACTCAGAAACCTGGTGTTGTGGTTCACATTTAGTGTCAGGTAATATTAATTTATGCTGTATTTATTGATGAAGTCAAACCTTAAGTTACTTCTTAAGCTACGTTCTGGAGGTTCTGTCAGATAAGTTTGTGGATGTTGTTGTTTTGTCGTAGTTACGTCCGACAGTAACTATTTCAGTTCCGATGATAAATAACAATAAAACAATAAAGTGAATATTTGTGATAACTCCTCGTCATCCTTTTAACGCTACAGTATTTTGTGGCTAATGTTACTTCTCAGTAAAGCTCTTAGTGTTAGCATCTTTTATTTAGCTACATTTATCAGAACTGAAATGACTTAAAACTAACTTAAACTGAGTCTAATCCACTTTTTCAAATCCATACTAGTTCATATGGATCATTGTTGAGTCCATTTGTCCTTAATTTGATCTGATAATCCACATTTTTCCTGGTCTCTCTGTATTTACTGACACATTTCACCATGTTTTTGCCCCTCAGGGGGCGTGGCCTCAGGAGGAAGTGATGTCAGTGCATACCCTCTATTGAAGAAGTTGATCCTGGACTTCTGACAACAACTTCCATGGAAGGAGGTGGTGCAGCTACTGCATCACAGCGTGGTACAGTGTGGAAAACAGGAAGTCGCTCCAGTGAAGCAGCTCCAGCTCCGCTTCATCTAGAAAAACCTAGAAAACCACGGCTAAAGCTGCTGTCGGCCAAACTTAATGTGGAGATGATGAATCCTAGTTAGAGATGAATGTAATAAAACATATCAATTGTATAAGATAGTAACATTACCTTGGGATGATAGTGAGACAAAGTCTTCATGCTCTTAACTGTTCAGCCTTCATTAATTAATCATTGTTATTTTATATGGCGGAGCTTATACCTGTAAAGGACTATTACATTTGATTATGAACAGGAATCCACTGCACAGATCATTTAATTATTGACAGATTTTTATTACTAATTTGAAGCATCCACATGGGAAGTTGGATGATCACCAGGTGACAAGAGCAGAGAAAACAATTCATCTCTGGTTTATTGGGTTTTGTCTACACCCTCTAGACAATAACATGTTGATTAAGGCTGTAACGAACCACTCACCTGGTCACTTTGGATATAAAGGCTCCTGCTGCCTCTTCTCGTGTCTTGTTCTTCAGGAGCCTCGTCCATCAGCCGTCCAACTATCGGGTAAGATTCACCTTCCACTTGAATTCCACCTGTTTGATGTTCAAATGAAGGTTAATTTATGTCTCATCACCTGCTGCTGTGGAAAAGCAACATGGCTGGTGTCTGGAAGTATCTTACGTCTGATCTTGGCAGAAGGGAGAAGTGTTGGTTGAAGTGTAGTTGCATTGTCCATCACCTCTATTAACTGCTGCTGCTGCTGTGGACGAGGCTTCTGAATGAGTTTGACCTCAGATCACGGCACAATATGAATAGATACATCTGCACAAGGAGGATGAAAGAGAAGTCAACGCTTTTTTCTTTTTTTTTTCATCCTGCAGAGAGAAGTTTTCATCCCCATCATGGCCGTGACCAACCAACCAGTCACATACGAACCCACTCACTTCCAGACCGGCCTGTGTTCGTGCTGGGAACACATGAACGAAGCCGTCAAACAAGTGTGCGAACAGTGTCAAACCTGTAAGACACTATTATTATTATTTATAAAAACAGTTTTACATATGATGCAGGATTCAAGGTTCATCCACCACGAGTCTCTTTGCTGCAGTTTGTTTATATACGTGACTTTTATGCACTTTTATACACGTTCAAAGGTTTATTTGAAGTTGAAATGAGGCTGTTGACATGAAAATGACTGAAAGTTAGTTGATAATTCCTCCTTTAGTGTTATTTCCTCTGCAACTTGGTGTGGAAATGTAAAAAAAGAAAGAAAACGTGACACACGTGAATTTATTTTTAAACCCAAAGAGGACTCAGGGTTTTGTTCCTTGTCACTAATCCTTATTATTATTGTGTAAACCTGAGCTAAAACAATATCAGCTGGACTTGTTTGGGTTTTCTATAAGACATTTCACCACGTCACGTCTTCATTCCTGCAGAGAAAGTATCTGTCGCTTCCAGACAGAGTTAAAGACCGTGAGCGTTTTCTTTGACTCCTCAGGCTGCCATGACATGTGCTTCCTCCCCTGCCTCGGCTGCTTCATCGCCAGAGAATTAAAGGAGTGCTGCTGCTGTGGTCTGTCCACGGCCATACGAAGCATCTACAGGACCAGATACAACATCCGGGTAAGAACTCCAGACAAAAAACAACCTTAAACAACATTCAGGGAACGTTTTTAAATTTCAATTCAAGATGTTTTGGTAGTTTTTAACTATAATTTGAGCTCTGTTTTACCTTTTACACCCTGACATCAAACCAGTGAAGAAGAATTATTGATCATGTGACCCGTGTGGCCGTGTATGATACTAATTCCAAACATAATTTAAAAAGACGGAGATTAAAAGATTGTAACTTGTTTGTGAAAGAACTCGGAACACTTTTATGTGTCTTTTTTATTATTATTATTTATTTTTTTATTGTTGTTTGATCAACTAGTCTAACGTTTGTTGAGCGTGACTCATTTAGTGTCGTACTAACTGATAACACGGACAAAAATGAGTCATTGATGAATGTTGTGGTCAGAAATTCAGAAGTGTAACGTGGCAGAAAATTAGTTTTAAGAAGTTACCTTTTCTATGGTTTCATTTGTACGTAAAGACAAATAGTATAAAACAAAATGTCCAAAAAAAATTATTTTTTAATTTTAATTTTCAGGAAATAATTAATTGAGATAAATAACTCTTCTCAAAAAATATACAAAAGACTTAATGTTTGCCTCATACTGGACTTAAGACATATAACTGGTGTCTACTGATGCTAAAAAACTAAAATAGTACAATTTAACTAAATTAAATTCATTTGAATATGTAAAGATTGAAAGGACTTATATGCAACCTTTGGGTTTTCCAAAAACTAAAGTTAGAGCACATATAAGAAGCCTCACGTTACCGTTACACTGTGAAAATGACCTGGAGAACATTGTGCTACAAACAACTGAACCGTAAAGAGCGCTGTAGTACTTTTTACAGTTTGCAGGAGTTGTGTGAAAAGTTCAGTTTCACACGTTTCAGGTTAAAGTCCACCCGGACAGAACGGCCCCAGTCGGTCCATTGATCAGAACCCAGGACCTTCTGTAATCACTGAGAATCTGGAGCAGATATCATAAAACATAAACAGTGTGACCGACCCTGATAATAATTTTATAACCTGTTAAATATTACTGTGTGTATCAGATAGGAGTGTGATGAAGGTCTGAGTCGTGTCGTTCTCTGCCTCTAGGGGTCGCTGTGTAAAGACTTCATTGCGACGACCTTCTGCGCGCCCTGCGCCGCCTGTCAGCTCAAGAGAGACATCGAGCGCCGCAAGATGCAAGGCCTCTTATGAAAAAAAAAAAAGTGAACAATAAAAATGAATGTATTTATGGGTCGTGATAACGGAGGGAGGTTGTAAATATGGACGGCGGAGATGATAAATCAGAATCAGCTCGTTCTTCTTCTGATAAACATGTTAATATGGTTCAGTGCAGCCTCTGTGGTTGAGGCTGTGTGTGTATTTTATGTGCTTTTCTATTAATAAAAAAAACATTTTGGAAACAAATTTTCAATCGTTGATTTCATCTCTGATGTTGATGCATGAGTTCAGCTGAAATGCTCTTAACTTGAGGAACTGTGAGTTTATTTAACAAGATAAAAATGAGTTTTCTTCAATGAATAATGAATCAGGATAAGGATATTTCATTAATCCTTACAGCAAAGGTCCTCAACGATTTTCAGGCCAAGGACCCCAAACTGATGGAGTTTGATATAGATGTGTTCTATATTAAACTCGGCCTAGTGCTTTTTATAAATATACATTATTATTATCATTTTGCATTCAATATTAAGTTATTCAAATAATAAAAAGGTTCAAATATAAAAGATAAAGAAAATAAAATGATTTTGGCCTCAGTAGTTGGCTGATGGGAGCTGCACTGTTAGCTTCTCTTCTGCTGATATTGTGGAGAACCTGACTGAGTCAGCGTATAATCTGCAGCCTTGTGATTGGCTCAGCAGCGATAGGGGCGGGGCCTAATGTGTTCCGGAAGCTTAGATTGACGGGGCTAGTGTGACCTCTAGTGAGACAGCTCGTGTATCGCTGAATGAGTGAAGTCCTGACTGAAAGATAACGTCTCCTGCCTCCATTTATCCCTTTACTAAAATATGTTGGAGTCATGTTAATGTGTATTTAAAGAAATTTAAATTTCTGGGGGAAAATTGAAAAAATATGTAAAAAAAATATCTAATCAACCAAAGATTTTGCGCCCCTCCTGCAGTACCTCCACGGATCCCCTAGGGGGTGCGGATCCCGTGTTGAATGCCTTATAGGAAAGTGTTTTGTTGCTATTGCTCCCATAAAGTTACAGTTCTAAGGAGTCAAATGCAAATAGGATAAAGTTATATAAGAAAAAATAAATAAAAGTAAATAGTACGAGTATAACAGAGGTAAATGGTTACAAATAGATAAAGAGTCGGAAGATTTAATTTGATTTAGTGATTTTTTTCCAAACATCCAAATGATATGTACAAATAAAATAAACAGAAATGATGATAGAAAAAATGGAGATACAATCTTAACCTCCGGTTACCATTTTTAATTTCTCCATTTCTCTTTATTTGGGGTCAGTAGGACCTAAGAACTATAAAAAAGTAGTTTTTTGAAAAGAAAAAAAAAAGTCCTCATGTGTGGACATTGGGATTATTGTCACAAAATATAAAACTGTTAATTCTCCTGTCTGAACATTGGTGTGCAAAAGCCGAAATGCAAATAATCAATGTCCTCAAACGAGTACTTGCTAACTAGCGAAGTTATAGCTTGTTGCTATTGATGGAATTTGTGTCATATTAAACTAGAAAAGTTAATAAAGTTTAAACTGTAAAATTAGATGAGGTTTCGTACCTTGTCCACTTTTGTTACGCAATCAGCTGCAGAATGAATCCACTGAAATGATGCTATATATGTGTTTTTACACCAACTAGCAGAATAAGCTGTCACAATAAAAGTTAATGTCCCCATATGAGGACACTGGGTCTCAGGAGGTAAAAAACAAACAAACAAACAAAAAAACAGCCAAAGTGTCAGAAAAAGGAGTAAGAAAAAGTACAATCTTCTGATTAACTAAAGAAAAATACATATATATAAACAACAATGAATAACCTGGTGACAATGTGTAGGCGCCACGTTTTAATTTATGAACATTGCACCTCTACGCCACTAGGAGGCAGTGTTTCATTTACAGACCAGAGCCGGAAGCTGGCGGGAGTCGAGCAGGTTACATAAGGGACATTAGCGCCACAGGTGTGTTTGATCAGAGGGAAATCAGAGGAAGAAGCAAACAGTTTTCGTCTGTGCTTTGGATTTTCTGTTTATTTTTCGCGTGGATAATTGTTAAGTCGCCTACGGGACTCTATTAAAGAATTAAACATCATTTCAAACACAAAGGAGGATGCGTTGGTTTATTACCCGAGTGCACGCCAAAACAAATACTCACCAGCAAGTAGTGAACAAAGCAAATTACTCTTAGACTCTTAAACATTTTTGTTTCTGAAGTGGTTTACGTTTCCTTGTGCTCTTCCCTCAGCCTGTTCCATAATCTGACACCACATCTACTTGAACGTAGATTGATTCTGACTTTGAAAACGATCGTTGTTTTCTGGATTTGATAAAGACGTCTCTGAGTTTTAGCAGCTTTGACTGTAAAAAATAATGAGTTTGTATGATCTTTGTAACCTGAGCTATGAATGATTCTTATTGCTTCTTGTTTGCAGAATGATTAGTGGATTTACTGTAGTGATCAAACCTCTGCACAGGAACTTACATATGGAAGATTTATTGATCCAGGACCTGTTATGCTCTGTTTAATTCTGCTATGTGTGAAATACCCTGTTTCATGTCATTCCACACACACATATATACACACACATATATATACATATCTGTATATAGCTCTAATTTTCTCCACTAGCTCAGATCATTTATAATAAGCCTGAAGGTGGAAGTATCATTAAGTAAAAGCAAACTATGAGTGAAGGACGTCCTTGATTTCAGACATCTGGTCCTGCCATCATGTGTTAAAATGTGCCGACAGTATCTGAATTTCATTTGTTGTAATGTTGGAGGAGTGGGATGAGATTAATGAATTAATTTACACTGTGACATTTGATGGTAATTGCGTTTTTAAAGCAGCATGTAGAGTTTTATTACTGATTTATCTCCATCCACTGACATGAGCCTGTGAGGACGTTCATAATTTTATGGCGTAAACATGTGGCAAATAATTTAATGGCACATGTTTATCACCAAACGCCACTTAGCATTAGCCTGTGTAGCAGCCTTGCTAGCTCCACGCGCTGTTTGTCCTCTATGTTTTGCAGGAGCCTTTTTCTAGTTAGTGGATAAATAATAATAATTTAAAAAATAATGACATTTAAAAGGAAAAAACTCTGGATTTGTCCTCACTCAAGTACTTGTATTCGTTTATTCTAAGGTAAACCCAACAAACATTAAAGTATATATAAAAAAATAATGATAATAATAGTAATGCATTGGTTTTATATTGGGCTAATCCAAAGATTAGAGGATGTGTCTTTATTTCTTTCATCATTCCATTCTCATCTTGCACAAACTTGTATTAATACTTGTTGAATATGGCACATATTGATTCTTATTCTTATTACTTATTACATATACAATGTAAATCTTATAAATATATCTACAGCTGCTTTTAATGATGAGGTTGACTAATTGATGACACATATACACGTGTCACAGCCAGCTGACGTCTCCATGGTTACGGCCACTGAGTGGCAACAAGTGACAGATAAACATGGAGATTAGCAGCATTAGTTAGCATTAGCAACCCTAACGGCATTCATTTAAAAAGAGGTGAAGAGCTGTTGTTCAAATGACTGATTTGATCAGAGATATATTTTATATTTTTTACAGATATCTGCCAAAGAACAGAGAAGTAAATGAATCGCTGCATGAGAAGAAACAACTGGAATCCAGACACAGATAATAAACACAATATTTGTGATAACTCCTCATCGTCCTTTTTACGCTACAGTTTTATATGGTTAACATTACTTCTCAGTAAAGCTCTTAACATTAGCATCTTTTATTTAGCTACATTTATCATAACTGCAATGACCTAAAACTAAAAATGAGGCTAATCCACTTTTCCTACATCCATACTAGTTCATATGGATATATGGATATTGCCTCCCATCCCACACTCACTGAAGTCTGACGTTCCCTAGTGCAGTGTTCACCTGAACCAGCAGGGGAGGAGGGTATAAAAGAGGAGGTATTTACCAGCACTGGTGACTTATTAGTTTTTATTTAGTTTTATAGTTTGTTATTGGACGCTTCAGTTTATTCCAGCGTCGATCCTCTTTCTATGACTAAACCTGAAGCTGCTGTTGGCCAGACTCTATGTGGAGATGATGAACCCCAGTCAGAGATGAATCAGAATGAAAGGACGCCGACAGGAGAACAGATAATCCCACCGTGGACCAAAACAGTCATGAAGCCAGGAAGAATAAAGCCTGGGTGTGTCTGCACATCTATAAAGATCAAGCTATAAATAAAAAAAATAACCTTTATATGAATTAAACTGTCTGTTCTGTGTGTAACTGTTGTTAACTTCTTCATTTATTCCCACTGTGGGATAAATTAAAGGATTATTTGAAAGGACTGTTTTTAATATTCACTGTTTGAATATTTCTGGAAGTTATTTATAAAGTTTAAACCACAGATTTTGTCTTTAGTTTCTGCAGTCGATGAACTGGAGGCTCTTTCCAAACTCAATCTGATCAAAAAGTTATAAAAGGTGATATAATAATAATAAGCGTTAATAGTGTAACATATTATGACATAACCTTGGGATGATAGTAAGACAAAGTCTTCATGCTCTTAAATTTCCAATCAATCATTTATCGCTGTTATTTTCTAAGGTGGAGCTCATACCCGTAAATGACAGGAGTACGACACTTGATTATGAACAGGAATCCGTTGCACAGATCATTTAATCATTGACAGATTTTATTCCTAATCTGAATCATCCACATGGGAAGTTGGATGATCACCAGGTGACAATAGCAACGAAAGCAATTCATCTCTGGTTTATTGGGTTTTGTCTACACCCCCCGAGACAATAAAACGTTGATTAAGGCTGTGACGAAACACTCACCTGCTCACTTTGGATATAAAGGCTCCTGCTGCCTCTGGCTCTAAAGTCACCCTCCAGGATCTTCCTCCATCAACCGTCCAACCATCAGGTAAGATTTACCTTCTGCTGGAATTGATAACTTGCACTGTTTGATGTTTAAATGAAGGCTAATGCACTGATGCGTTTGCATGAGAGAGAATCAGAACAAACACTTTTTTTTCATCCTGCAGAGAGAAGTTTTCATCCTCATCATGGCCGTGTTCAACCAACCAACCAAACACGAACTTTCTGACTTCCAGAGCGGCCTGTGCAACTGCTGCGACGACGTCGGAACCTGTAAGACACGATTATTATTTATGAAAAACATTTTTACATCCTGCAAGAGTCTCTTCGCTGCAGTTTGTTTACATACGTTACTTTTATGCACTTTGAATGTTAGCGACAGAGGACTAAACCCATGGTCCTCGTATCGGACAAAAGTTCATTTGAAGTTGAAATGAGGCTGTTGACATGAAAATGACTGCACGTTAGTTGATAATTACTCCTTTAGTGTTATTTCCCTGCAACTTGGTGTGGAAATGTAAAAAAAAGAAAGAAAATGTGACACACGTGAGTTTATTTTTGTACAAAAAGAGGACTTAGCGTTTTGTATTATTGTGTAAACCTGAGCTAAAACAACATGAGCTGGACTTGTTTGGGTTTTCTAGAAGACGTTTCACCACGTCACGTCTTCATTCCTGCAGAGAAAGTTTCTGTCGCTTCCAGACAGAGTTAAAGACCGTGAGCGTTTTCTTTGACTCCACAGGCGTCTACGGTTATTTCTGCTACATGTGCCTCGGCTGCTCCATCGCCAGCGAAATGGGCGAATGCTTCTGCTGCGGTCACAGCGTGGCCATCCGAAGCATCTACAGGACCAGATACAACATCCGGGTAAGAACTCCACACAAAAACCCAACTTCAACATGTTTTTATGGTTCTAAACTATAATCTGAGCTCTGTTTTACCTTTTACACCCTCCAAAGCATGACCATATAAGTTTAAGAGCACAGAATTTTTAAAGGGATGTAAAACTATGAGTATAATAAAAGGTTCATGTGAGTGATGAGTTATATAACATATAACTCGTGAGCTAACTTTCACTCAGAGCTGCTGGAGGTGGAGCTGCTCTTTTTTAACTTCGTGTAAAGTTTAACTTTTGTTCGGAGGTTTTTTTTTGGCAGAGAGACATTAAAAGGTTGTTACTTGTTACTTATTTGTGAAAGAACACTGAACACTTTTATGTCTCAAACCGTAAAAAGTTTAGAAGATATTATTGAGTGAGATTAGGAAGCATGTTATCATGTTGTGTCCTGTGTTCTGCTTCTTCTTTTTTTTAATTTTTTTATTGTTGTTTGATCAACTATTCTAACGTTTGGTGAACATGTCTCATACTAACTCATATACACGGACTAAAGTTAATCATTGTTGAACGTTGTTGTCAGAAATTCTTCTAAAATGCTTCTGAGGCTGCGGGAGCTGTGAGATTCACCTTTTCTATGGTTTCATTTGAACATAACGACAAATATTATAAAACAAAATGTCCAAAAGATGCATTTATTTATTTATTTTTTTAAATTAATTGAGATAAATAACACTTCTCAAAAAATATACAAAAGACTTAATGTTTGCCTCATACTGGACTTAAGACATATAACTGGTGTTTACTGATGCTAAAAAACTAAAATAGTACAATTTAACTAAATTAAATTACTTGCACGTTCTCCTCCAAAAATGCAACATGTTAGAAGTTAAGACGTGTCCTACAGTCTTTGGGTTTTTACAAAAACATGACAAAAAAACAAAAGTTGGAGCCTCACGTTACCTTTAAACCTGGAAAATTACCCGGAAAACATTTGGCTACCAACAAAAAGCACAAACAACTACATTATTTACAGTTTGCAAGATCCAGCTGTTGCATATTGTCCTAAAAAACTGGAAGAAAATTCACTCAAATTCGTCTTTTTATCCCTCGCACAATTTCACCCCACCCGAAAAAAACATACACATGAAGAAAATATCCAAACATACAAGCAATTTTATTGTCTGTGACCTCTGAACTATCTTGCTTCAATTTGAGTTTAAGAGGAAATTGTCTCCTAAACAAACTAAAATAACCATAAATGGAGCTCCACACTATCATCTTTTAAGTTGAATTATGACACTTGAAGCTCAGACTGCATCATTTACAGCTCTGGAGACGTTTCCCATTGGTCATACATCCTCCTCATGGACCCAGGAAACACACACACACACAAAAAAAACCTGACTGCACAAATTTCCATGATCACAGTCGTCTATGAACACATGTGCACATCCGGTTCTTACACCCAGCAGGCAGATGAGACAGGAGTCTGATAAAGTTCTGATAAAGATCTGATAAAGATCGTGTCGTCCTCTGCCTCTAGGGGTCGCTGTGTGAAGACTTCATGGTGTCGACCTGCTGTTCGCCCTGCGCCTCCTGTCAGCTCAAGAGAGACATCGACCGCCGCAAAGAGCAGGGCATCTTCTGAACAGGTGAGGACAAAAAAAAAAAAAAAAAAGGAAACAATAAACATGGCTGTGTTTATGGAGCCTGAGAGTCTCTCCTTATCTTTATGCCTTCCAGAAACTCGTGATAACGGAGGGAGGTCCTAAATATGGACGGCGGAGATGATAAATCAGCATCAGCTCGTTCTCCTTCTGATAAACGTGTTAATGTGGCTCAGCCTCTGTGATTGACTGTGTGTGTTATTATCTATTAATAAAGTTATTGTGGAAACTATTTTCAGTCCTTGATTTCATCTTTTTTTTTTGTTGATGTCTTGACTTTTTGCAGTTGAAATAATGAGAAACTGTGAGTTAATTTGACAAGATAAAAATGAGTTTTCTTCAATGAATAATGAATCAGAATCAGGATATTTCATTAATCCTTACAGCAGAGATGATGTGTAGATGTGTTCTATATTAAACTCAGCCTAGTGCTATTTATAAATATATGTCATTATTATTATTTTGCATTTAATATTAAGTTATTCAAACAATAAAAAGGTTCAAATATAAGGGATAAAGAAAATAAAATGATTTTGTCTCAGTAGTTGGCTGATGGGAGCTGCAGTGTTAGCATCTCTGCTAATATTGTGGAGAACCTGACTGAGTCAGCGTATAATATGCAGCCTCGTGATTGGCTCAGCAGCGATAGGGGCGGGGCCTAATGTGTACAGGAAGTGATAGATAACGTCTTCTGCCTCCATTTATCCCTTCAATAAAATATGTTGGATTCATGTTAATGTGTATTTAAAGAAATTTAAATATGTGGAGGAAAATTCTTAAACAAAAAAATATATAAAAATATCTAATCAACCAAAGACTTTGTGACCCCCCCCCCCCCCCTGCAGTACCTCCGTGGATCCCGTAGGGGTTGTGGACCCCCTGTTGAACACACATACAGGAAATTGTTCTGTTGCTATTGCTCCCATAAAGTTACAAATAAAAATAGTGGATTTATTGTGCGCTTCATTGTGCACAGTAACTTATATATGGAAGAATTATTGAAGAATAGAGAATGCAGAGTGATTTGTGATCAGTTTATTTAACATGTGTGAAACACCCTGTTTCATGTGCAGTCGTCCTCCTCATCCACAGCTGCACTGTCCTGTTATATCTGCAGGTTTGCACCGTCTGCATCCTCCTGGTAGATGTGTGCAAAAATGTGTAAAATTCAAAAGCTAACTAGCTATAAACCCAGTGAACCGGGAAGAGCAAAGCCAAGACATGGATAACTTCGTTATCTAAATTAGATAATCTGCAAATAAGTTTAAACATAAAATTTGTCAGCACTGCAAACCAACTGGAGACATTACTGCTCACAAATATTTGGCTTTCACTTGTACTTTGGACTGTATATAGATAATACAGGATTATTTTGGTTTTTCATAAATTGAATGCTAATTTATTTATGTCAAACCACAGTTTAAATGTCTTAAATTCAGTGTTAATCTCGTGCATCAGGAGTTAACCACTGCCAGAACAAACAAAAAATAGTTATAAAGTTTGATAATCACAGGCAGGAATGGACTCCGGTGACGTTCTGTGGCGCATTTGGATGGAAATGAAAGTCCTCCACCTTAGACTGGACAGTGTGTTGTGAAATAGTTCTGAGGAGTCATCCAGGTTTGGTCTTTACATCTGACGCTGTGTTCAAAGAGTCCAGCTCCACCTCAACAACATCACTGGCCATCGGTGGAGTTTATTAGCATCTGCTGATGTTGTTTTAACTCATGGCATCAAGTTGAAACAAGAAATGATTGTCAGTAATAACTAAGAAGCATATTTTTTAAAAAGTTTTTGTCATATTTTTATTTATTTCTTTAAATATATTGTACTTTTTTTTTATCCTATTTTATTTTTGTTGTTGTTGTTTATTTTGTAATTTACATTTTTATTTTTTAAAAATTTTGTATTATGGTATGTAATTTTTGTTTATTTTTTTAATTTACATTTTTATTTATTTAAATATTTTTAAAAAAAAAATTTTATTTTATTTTATTTTTTTTCTTGTTTGTTGAACTGTTTTTAAATTTACATTTTATTTATTAATTTAATTTTGAGTTCTTTATTTTCGTTGTTGTTGGTTGTTTATTTTTTAATTTAGATTTTTATTTATTTATTTAAATATTTTTGTGCTTTTTTACATTTTTAATTTCATTTTATTTTTGCCTGTTTAGACACATGTTTTTCTTGTACTTGTTTGGTGAGGGGACGATGGTTTGGGAGGGGTCATGTGTTAGTGACGTGTTGTTTGATCTGTTGTAACTCTACAACTAATAAATACATTTATAATAAAAAATCAGACATGGATGTGTTACAAGAAGCTCTGATTTTGTCCACTAGCTCAGATCATTTATAATAAGTCTCAAGGTGGAAGTATCGTGAAGTAAAAGCACAGTGAGTGAGAAACGTCCTTTTCAATGAACACTGACAATATTTCCCCAAAATCTACAAACCCTGTGAAAAGCCAGATCATGTGGTAAAACGTGCCGACAGTGTCTGCGTCTCTGTAAGAATTAACTCTGAATTTAATTAGTTGTAATGTTGGAGGAGTGGGATCAGATTCATGAATGAATTCATATTGTAGCATTTGATTGTAGCATTTTTAAAGCAGCACGTGAACTTTTGTTACTGATTTATCTCCACACACTGACACGAACATGTGAGAACCACATAATCAGGGTTTGTTATCAGACCGTCATGAATTTATGGCACATATTATGACAATAATAATAATAAACCTTATCAATATAGAGTCTTTCACAGATAAAGAAATTACAATGAAAATCATATAAACGTCTGCCAAATAATTTCACGGCACATGTCTGTCAACAAACGCCAGCGAGCATGAACCTTTGTAAAGTAACAATTCCCATCAGCCTCAACTGTGCTTTTATTTAATTACATAAAGCTAACTCAGCTAGCATTTAGCTCGATTTAAAGATATGTTTCTCTAATGGGTCGGCTACAGTGGTGAAGGTGGATAGTAAGTTCCCGGAATATCAAAAAAATCTGTCCGATAAGACTCTCATAAAGCAATTGAAAACTCCCAGCTGTTTTATTCTTACAACCGTCTGAAGTTTTATAGCTTTACAAGGGACTGGCATTTATAATTAGAATATATATTTATAGTAACATTTGAGAAAAGGGCTCGTACACACTATTTTTTTGTTTCTTATTAAGTTATTTTAAGTTATTCCTTCATTAAACTGTGGCGTCTAGCTGAGACGTTACTGAGCATGTGCAGAGATGAAGCTCTTCTTCTTCTCTGGGCCCCTTTTAAATATTCATTTGGATCCAGGTCCAAGCTCAACTACTATTTCACCTCCTTAGACCCCACATCCTCATATGGGGACATGAGGTTTTAAGTTAAACTGCAGCTTACCCTGCTTCGTTTAAACCCATTGTCCTCATCAGTGGACGCTTCAGTCTTATTTATTTGTGCTTATTAATGTTTGTAGTTTGATATGAATCACAAATTTAACAAATTTTACGAATAGCAACGAGCAACAAAGTTGCTAATTAGCAAGTACTCGTTTGAGGACATTGGGACTTCATTGTTTTGTCTTTGCTCGGCCATGTTCAGGTATTAAAATAAACTGTTTTATATTTTGTCATGTGACTTCTTTATAATATAAATAATGAAATAATCCCAGTGTCCAAAAACTACTACTTCCTGTTCAAAGATGATGATTTGTTTTTATACATCAGTTACCTTGGATGAATTAAAAATGCATAGCAAATAAAAGCTCGGTTCCCAGGAGGTTAAACATTATAACATTAAACAACAATATCTTTATCCTTTAAATTACATAACATTTTACTAAATATCGTCTGGAGGCTAAATGGAGATGTTGCAGAGAAAGCTAACTGGAAAAAGAATGAAAGCAAAACAAGTACCCACCATGTATGAACCATCTTTATCGGTCAGACTCATGAATGTTATCTTATCTTACTGACAAATGCTGCACCCTACGCTACGCTATGCTATGCTATGCTATGCTAAGCTAATTGCTCTGCCAGTCTACATACAGGGATATTTTAAGTTAAATGTTAACCTCGTTGACATTTACTTGCTGGGGTTAAGTAAACAATAAAATGTCTCCACCTTATTTCACATGTGTTAGCATGCTAACATGTTAGCAACAACAGCGGTGAAAAGAAGGATTAACATTTTGTGATACGTTATAATTCAGTTCCTACGTAAAGCATGATTTATTTGATTGTCATGGTTCATTTAACATTTAGTTGTTTATTCCCTTTTGCATAAAAAAACCAATGAAGGACTTAAGATATTATTTTTTGTTATAGTTTTTTTTATTGTTACTAAAGTTTTGGATGTGAATGAGTAGCAGCAGTAGCTACGTCTTTTTTTTTTATAATTTGTTAAAAAAATGTTTAGAATTTTTATAAATTGGAAAACTCACAACTAATTAGTCAGGAATTTAATCCACAATACAGACACAAGCCAAATCATATTATGTAATAGTAATATACACTGTAGTGGTGAAGGTGGTAATTTTAATACTTAATAATTTTAAAAGGACATTTAAAAGGAAAAAAGCTCTGGATTTGTCCTCAGTCAAGTACCTTTCTTCAAAGGTAAACCTAATAAACACTTAAGTATAAAAAAATCAATTAGAAATCAATTTAAATTTTATTGACATTTATTTTTAATCGCTACCGGACGAACAATGAACAAAAATAACCAACCTGAACACATTCAGCTTTGAATTTATTTCTCCTTTATGAGTTTTTTCTTTTTTTTTTTTTTACATGACCCCAGCTGTACAGACGTAGCAGTGTCGTGAAATTAACAACCGAGTACGTATCTTCTTCTTCATCACAGGTCAAACACATCTGAACAACTCCACCCAGTAACGTGTGATCGATAGATACGCTGAGAGAAGCGCTGAGCCGAGAAATAAAAACGGTGTGAAACATTTAGCCGAAAGAAAAAAAGAAAACGGGTGGATGGGGCGGTTTAGAGGAGGTTTAGAGGAGGTGGAGGTGCTTCACTGGGTCATCTGGGCTTCCATAGCCTGCGCCGCCCACTCTGGAGCCGCCGTTCGGATCTTTTCTAGGAGGTTGTTGACTTGGAAACATAGAGACTGGATCTGTTTGTCCCAGGTAGGAAGGGGCTCACGGGCTGAAAGAAACAAACAGAGGACCAAGTAAAAGATTAGAAGTTGTGTTTTTTATTTCTTACTCTGACCTCTCATCATTCTCAGTGAAGAGGTTGCCCTCTACTGGCCACAGACACACATTACATCTCCCATCTTTCTGAAGAAATCAATATTCTGCCTCAGATATTTAAGTAGATGCAAAGGAAACCAAAAGGAAGACATGCACGAAAAGAGGCAGAAAACTACAGATTTACAGTGAGTCTATGGCAGCGTTGGAGGACCAGAACACACTACTTTAACTTTTGACGAGGGAGGAAGTTTAGGACATTTAAGATCAGATTAGGACTCAGGATCAGGAAGCAAAAAAAAAAAAATAAAAAATCTGGAAATCAGTACTGAAAACTCCAAAATGTCTCGAGAATTTGGCTATTTTATATTTTCTTTTGCTTAAAATACATTCAATCAGTCATGCAAACTTTGCACTAACGCCTCTTGGACCTTTTATAAAGTACTAAGAAAACCACTAGTTCACTGGGCCATGGTGCAGACAAAGCTCCTTTAGTTTAGTTTAATGCTTTAAGCATCAAACCCGAGTGACTCCCTATGTGTTGATATTGATATCGATTGAGAGTAAAAGTCCATTTAAAATTATAAAACGAGCTTTTGTTTTCCCTAAATATGTGGAATAAAAACACACAAGCCTGGCCGACTCACTTTCAAAGTGTACGATGCCATCTATCTGGTCGATGAAGCCATTCATGCGTCCTTCAGTGATCATCTGGGAAGCTATCTTCTCAGCCTAAAGGCAAAAAAGCAGAAATCTAGGTAAAAACAGGCATATTACATAGTTCAAATGCAGCTAACTTAGCTTACTAACTCAGAGCATAACATAAACAAAGTCTGAAACTCTAATTATCTATGTCTATATGTGCAGATACAAACTAGTAAACGTACTGGTGTTAGCATGCTAGCTATTAGCATGCCCGTGCCTCACCTTTGCCGGGGGGATTTCCAGCAGCGCTCCCAGTTCTTCAAACGTGATGTTGTTGTAGAGTTTACTAGCGGACAGGAGGTTGTGTTCAATCACAGCTCTGTCCAGGATGCTCGACCCTGCACCAGAGGACAGAGAGTTAGCTCACTTAAACTTTACCACCGTATCCAGGACTAACCATGTCACTTCACCTTGGAGAACTTGGATAGACCGAGCTAATGATGATGTCACTACTGGATGTTGTCCTATAAGTGATTCAGGATTCGGGGCCAATTTGACGCTGTAGAGCGACAGACCCTAACGCTGTAACCCAGAAGACCCAGACCACCAGAGCCATGATTGGTCCACTTGGTAGTAGCGTGTTTACTCTTTAGTATTTCCGGCTGCTTCTCCATCTCCGCAATTTTCAAATTGATTGTTTTGGTTTTTGGAGCTGAAATTTAAATGAATTGTGTGGAGTAAAGGCTGTTTGTCTTTGGTATATTGTGTGTGGTAACTTTGTATATTGATTGCTGTGTATTGAACCATGGCAAATATTTTACATTAGAAAAATCCAATGTTAACATTAACCCTTTAAGACCTAAACATCCGCCCGTGGATGAGTTTTATCCACTGGTGAGTTGCGATAACTCAAAAACCACAAGCTTTAACACATCGCTGGTGGTTCATCGGTTCTGAAGGGTTAAAAAAAACATTTGTGTGACTTGTCCCTGGCAAATTTACGGCAAATGTTTCAGTCTCCATTGCTGAAAGTAAAGCAGGAAGTAGATGTCACGCAGTACCCTAAATGAGCCTTTAGTCTGATTTGATTCTTCAAATGTGATCTTGTATGATATTAAAGGTTCGGTCAAATATACTCAAGTGTCTTTCATACAAGTTATTCTTTCCATCAGACACAAGAAACCTGCAAATTTACATTTATATCAGATGCTTCACGTGCAGGTCTAAGGTCTCGTCCAGACTTTGCATTAAAGTTCAACCTGGGGAATCTGAGTTCAGGCTCTTATACAGAGCCTCTAAGGGGACATGAGAAAAAAAAAGGATATTATCTCGTCACTCCATTCCGCATCAGAGGACAATTTACACTTTTGACAGTTTTAGTTACTTTTATAATGGATATTTATATCGGCTGGAAATTATAATGGATAATACAACATATATTTTTGATACTATTTATCCCGGGGAAGAAATGTCAGCATTTAAAGCAGCTCCACCTTTGCCGATAAACACTTACACTGTGCTCCCTAACATCTGTCCAGACTTTGAGACTTTGACGCGAATACATTTTTCATCTCCTGCACATGCGAGAGGCAGCTCACGCATGAGAAACTCTCTCGTGACCATGATCATTTCCCCCCCATGTCGCCTTAGGGGCTCTGTACTTTTAAACCCCAATATGCTGACGTACCGTCGGCTGTGGTTGCTTTCTGGTGGGGCATCAGCATGGCGGCAAACTCCTGCAGCTGGTTCCCTCTGATGATTCGGTCCAGGTACATCTTCTCCAGAATCCCGTAGGCGGCCAGCTGCTGACAGCGCTCGTCCTTAAAGAGAGTGGCCAACATACGAGAGCGCTGCTGCCCTGAAAGAGACGGACAAACATGCAAAAATTAACTCCGTTCGTTTAGATTACGTCTGACAACGTGAAACCAAACACACTAAATCCTGGTCGTACCTGCTGATGCTAATATCGTGCAGTTCAGGGCGTGTTTAAGCGCCTCCAGACGTTCACTTTCATGGACAATTGACTTATATGAGAGCTCGTTGTATCTTTGCGCAGCTTCAATGAATTTCCTTCTGAAATCGAGGACTCTGGCGTAGCACACCTGAGAAGGAAAACACACAAATACAGACACTGCATTGCAAAGTTTCGAGGGCCGACAAAGTTATATAATTGTGTTGTTTTTGAAATTTAAAGCCAGCGCACTCTGTTATTCCACCCTCAGCCTGAAATCAGGAAGCAGTGCAGAAACGCTGCGAATGTTAAGCTCAGAACCAAAGCCCCGAGCAGATGGCTCTTCCAAGAAAAACAACAATAAAGCCGCTGTCATTCAGAGTTGATGAGAACGGAGCAACCGCAGAGCACATCGAGTTCTGGAAACCACCTGCTCGCACACAACCGCAGAAAGCTTCTTCTCGCCAAGGGCCGACCACGGCAATGTAGACGCAGCATCTCCTCTTCCTTCCTCTAACTCTCCTCTAACTGATTTTAGTTCGAGGGCCACATATTTAGTTTGTGATCTCAAACGGGCCAGACCAGTACGATAATAACTTATAAATAAGTAATGACAACTCTAAAATCTAGGTCATTTGTTTTAGCGCAAAGAAGAACAAACATTTAATAAACTATCCTTTAAACAAAAATGAAATTTCCTAAGAAAAATAAATGCAACTTGGGCTCATTGCTGCCTGCTGCTTAGTCTCAGTGTTGTGTTCTCTCCACTTCTCTGACTAAAATAGTCGTCTTCTGTGCAATTTTCGCACAGTGCAGTATGCAAATTGTCACTGTGGGCCAGATCAGACTCTCTGATGTGCCACTTGTGCCACCGTGGTCTGTATGTTTGACACCTGTGCCTTAACTTCTTGAGAATCAACCCACTACTGCTTTGCCACTGCAACTACATCAATAAATGGTTTGACAATTAAAGCTGCCTGGTGCTTTAAATATAGAACAAATGCACAAATTGTTGTTGTTTTAGAGACAATCAGTCATTTTTGTTGTAGGCGACCTCGCGTACCTTATAGTGTATCTGCAGCTGCTCATTGGACGACTCGTTCTGAAGCAGCGAGGCTCTGTTGATATAAGCCTCGGCCTGCACCGGGTCGTCGTCTTCTAGGTAGAGTCGGGCAATTTTCAGATACGTATCCAGCTTATAGTCAACATTATACTGCCTAAAGGGGGGAAACAAGCAGGTATTTAAAGATGAGACGATGTATAATATATATATATAACGAGATCTGTAGGTAGTTTACATACTTCTGTCCTGTTTCCAGGGGAATGCCGACTAAAACCTGGGCAGCATTTCTCCAGTCTCCCTCCTTTTCATAAATGGTTGCTAAGTGCTGTCGGATCGAGGCTACCTGAGGACGAGCGATGAGCATTATTCGGTTACGCAGGGATAAATAAAATCAGAACAGATGAAGGGTTATGGGAGACGGTGCGGGCGATCACCTGCTCCTCGAAGGAGATGACCCTCGGCTGGATCTTTTCCAGCGTGAAGTGGTACACTGCTTTGGCCGTGGCGTCCGGCAGGCTGGGCAGATGTGTGCAGAAATCGGTGAGCAGCTGTCTGGAGATGACGAGGCTGACATTTTCATTAACCACTGTAAAAGCACACGGAGAGAATGACAGTAAGATATCCTCACTTACACCCAAATACTCCCAAGAAATGTGGATGATATATGAAAAAAGAAGGTATCCAGAGCATACTTGCTTCTACAAAGGCTTTCAATGACTCCAGCTGATCTGCATCTGTAAACTGAATGGCCTTCTCCAAGATTTGTCGATACCTGCATGGGATTTTACAAGTTAGTGTCATTTTAACTCTTTTAAAAAGCTGCGTGTGGCTAAAGTTTAGGATTACTCCTCGTTAGCCAACATGATTAAAAATATATTGGTAAACGTAACATATCTGCTTCTTAGGTGAAATAAAATGCTACATAATATAATAATAAAGCGAAATATTAACATTAAAAACATTCGAGGCTGTTAACGTGTATCCCAGCTTAGCTGGATGTAAGGCTAATGAAGCTAGGTGGCTAACGTTAGCTTAGCTTGCAGCATCACAGCTAACAGTTGCAGTTCTCGTCGCGAACTGCTGATGAAACGCTGATGAGCTAATGTTTCCTTTTTAGTAACTAGCATCACTTACTTGGCAGCGAGATCTTTATGGGATCCGGTGGAATTCATAAGCTGTGCGAGCTCCTGCCTCACTTCGGCCGCCATGTCGCCTGTGTCTGTCGGAGCTAAGCTAAGTGTCAGAGTGTCAACAAAACCGGGTTCCTCCCCCGGCCAGGAGGGGGCGCGAGAGGCGCGTTCATACAGCCACGGAGGCGCGTTCATACAGCCGCGGGAGTGCGCACAAGGGAAAGGGTTTCTTCTTCTTCTTCTTCTTCTTTCTCCTAGTTTTTTTTAATTTATTTATTTTATTTACTTGCTTTTGTATGTAGTTTTTGTGTTAATGCATTCATAAATATGAGAAGTTTGTGTTGTTGTAAAAATCTAAACCTAGTTTTTGGAAAATTTCCCTGAAAACTGGAATAAAGTGTGGTTGTAAAAATCAAAAGATATCTAAGGGGGATGTAAACAGGACTGTTACATCCAAGATAAAGTGTGTTGGAGGTTGTACTTGGTGGCACTGTCTAAAATTTCGACTGTAGAGTGTTACTGTAGGGCATGAGAAAACTTTTGTACTTTTGTAAAATTGATCAAAATCTGTAATTCTTTATAGAGAAGATCAAAATGAACGAATTTACCATATCGTTAGCCTAATAGCATAAATAAAAAAGTAATATTTGAACGTTTTCAGAAAACAAGAACAAAACAATTTATAGCAAGCCCATTATAAGTTTTATTGATATTGTAAATTAAATTAAATTAAATTAAATTAAATTAAATTAAATTAAATTAACAATACGTTTTTATGTATTTTATAGAGATTCTGTTGCACAGTAATCTGCTTTTTGTGCACAACCTACCTCACTGTCTACATTTTATACGTTTAGCAATTAAATCATATTACTAATTTTATTGCAATTTAAATTCCCTTTCCTTCCTGTCCTTATATGCCTATTTTCCTCTATATTTGTTATTTTTTTCCCATACGTGGTATAAATAAACAATGTCTTATATTTTGTGATGTGAAGATTTAACCATTGCGTTCAGGTGACGTCCAAGAAAGGGCGCGCTGCGCCTTTAAGGGTTGCGTCACGGTGACGTAGTGCGCGGAGGGCGTGGCCGGCCTGTGAGATGTCAGGGAGGAATGGCGCTCGGCGCGGTATTTTGAACAATCGCTTTTTCCTTTCCTCGTTTAATCTGGAAACGCTGCCCGGCCCGTGAATCTCAGGTAAGCACGACGGCGCGTCGGTCCGTCCCGTCCCTTCGCTAACGCCGCATCCAGGAGGAAAGCCGCACACCCGGGGACGTGTTCAGTGTGGAGATATAATGTTGTGCTAGCTAGCTCGGGGTTAGCAGGCTCAGCAAGTTTGCTAGTGCAGTTGTCCTGGCCGCTGGGCTCATAGATGGGAAAGAGTAGACCCAGAGGAGAGCAAGCACACTCCCAGGAACTCATTATATCACACTATTACCTAATATAGATTAAAGTGTTCACAATGCACAGTTGAATTACATATCCTACACAGGGTTTCCGCGGAGTCTTAAAAAGTCATAAAAAGTCTAAAATCTGATTAGCCCCAATTCAAGGCCTTCAAAAAGTCTTAAATACGAGCGTATTTTGCATTGTAGCTGTTAAATTACATTTAGTGGGGTCTTCATTTGCAGTGTGGCCCCCATCTGGCCTATTATGTTTCTGTTCCTCATTAGTGATGAGTTGATGGTTGAATGACAATACAGGTTGTTATTCTGAAAAGTTAATCCCTTGTCTGTGATTTGTTCCCTTATTTTTTTCGTGCATCGTGTAGGTGTTAAATTTAACACGTAGTAGTGTTAAAAAGTCTTGATTTACATTTCTTAAAACTTGCAGAAACCCTGCTAGAATAAAACTTAAGTTACTAGTAAAAGCTAACAAGCGATAAGTGTTTATGTGCTGTCAAAAATTACAACACACAACTCTGCAGCAGAGTTTATGTTTATGTTATGTTCTTTTTCTCTCTTTTAAATATTCGGATCTTGACACGTCTGGGTCAAAAAATAGCGTTTGTCTTATGTTAAACGAAAAAAAATTGTCATTTATAAATGTTAAGTCTGAGATAATTTTAGCCTCAGAAGCGCATGTTTATAAGTAGGAGATGTGTTAATGCAGCTGCAGTGACAACATTGTCGGGTTTAAAAGGTTATAATCCTAAAGAGAAACGCTCCCAAGTGACAGGAGGAGGAATTATTGAAAGCTAGCGTTGTTTACGTTGTCGGGACTGCGCTAAAAGAGTTCGGGAAGTTGCCGGTAGTTCTCGGATAACAACAAGTATTATCGCGTGGCTTGCGCTTTGTTTTGCGGGCAGTATCGTGCTTTGTCCGCAACAGTGCGTGCAACACTATAATACGTGCATTTCCCCTCTTTTTATTTATTTATTTATTTTTATTTTTTTTTTGGCGTAGCTGAGAGTTAGCCGGGGCTAAGCTAGAAGCTAGTCGAGCTGATGACGATGTAAAAATGGCGGATCTTTCGAAATCCAACCCCGGCCTGAAATAGTAACGCAGCCCCGTCGCCTTCTTTTCACACTTTGCCGCATCCGGGATCACTTCTCTGGATGTTTTTTTTTTTTTTTTTTTTACATGGACTCCAGCAGTTTGGTTAAGTTTGTGCTGCTCTTGTTTTGATCATGGGGACCGGAAAACACTCGGGTCAGTTCTCGCTGTGTGTCTCTTTCTGTTTGTGTGGTGGAGTTGATATGTGCGTTTCGGTGGATTAATGTTGAGCACAGAGCAGCAGGACAAAGATAAAAAGCTTTAAATGATCTGTGAGGCCTGACTTAATCCATCACACCTCTCTATTGTTTACTCATTCACAGATAAACTCACTCTTTTTTTTGCTAAAAACTTAGCTTCCTCGCTAGCTTTAATTGTTTGTTTACATTCCCTACAAAGCCTCTTCCTGTCAAGTTATTAGTTTTTTTTAATTTACGTCTCGTTTACTGCACTAAAATGTACCTTAATTGGGCCTGAATGACTATTGGGGATTTAGTGCAGTAAGTTCATGCTTCTAAATAGGTTTATGATACTTTAATTTGTTTGCTTTACTGTCCACCAATCAGAAGCCGTCTGCCATTTGTTAAGCCCCGCCCCCATGTTATTGTTAGGTAGGTTAGACAAACAAGGATTCGAGGAAACTTTATTGTCATTCCAACAACATATGCTATTATATGATAATACCAAATAACAACAATATGAAAGTGTAAAAGTATAAACAGTATTTACGTTAAATTATAATCATAAACAATATTTACTTTTAATATAGAAAGTGGAGCTAAGTTAAAATTAGGAGTGATATCGCAATATATCGCGATACTTTTTCTTCCGATACAATATCGATTTTTGAATGTCTTGTTATCGATTTTAAAAGAAAAAGTCATATTTTGGGCCGACGGTGAACGACTTCCACACCTCCACCACCACTTTTTCTGTAAAAGTGTTTTAAATCGGAAATGGATCATCTGGATTAATATTGTTTTTTGACTCAATTTGTCCAATAAGTTATCACTGTCATATCGCAATAATCTATTGTATTGTATACCTATGACTCATACCTGAGTTGAGTCTTTGTACCAGTCTGTTGTAGTGAGTGCCCTGTATTTTACTGTGGCTTGTACCAGCGAAAACAAGACATCAGTTGGATGAAGTGATTGGTTGGGAGTTGGAGTCTCTGTGAGGGACAGGAGGACACTGGATAAACTGCTCTTCATTATGGACAATCCGTCCCATCCACTGCACCAAACACTAGAGCGGCAGAGGAGCTCATTCTCCAACCGACTGATTCAGCTCCTCTCCCACTAAAGCTGCAATGACCAAGCAATTTCCCTTGTGGATCATTAAAGTCTAAGTCTGAGTCTGAGTGTAGATGTTTGACTGGGACTTTATTACGTTTTTTTGTTCTTTTCACAACATTTGCTACTGGTTGAGAGGATTTCATGCAGTAGATTGACTAAGGATGGACTATTTTACTGTGATGATGAGTGAATATTGTAGAATAATCCCACACGAGTAGTAAAAACAGGTTAGCATGACCCCGTGTTAGCGCTGTTAGCACTTCCTACCGATGTGGAAATTTACAGCTCGGAGACAAAAACAAAAAATTAAATGTTATCAAGATGAGATGAAGAAATGGGGACAATTACGGTTTAATTTATTTTGACATATTTATTCATATTTAAACATATTTAGATTGCTATGTCTGTGATGTCACTAGCAGCGCGACCGCAATAACTACCGTAATAACTGTAGTATGTGTGCAACGTTTTTTTCTCATTCATAAAAAAATAAAATTGGGGACATCTTTAGCCGGGGGACGTTTCATATCATAACAAAAAACCACCCAGCCCTATGTTTGACTCGTTTTATGTCGACCGTGAAAAATAATTGCGTTGTTCTTTCAGGATCAACAGAGAGCTGAGACTGTGCAAACATGGACGTAGTCTCACCGGAGCTCAACAGCCTCCTTCCTGATGAGATCATGGACACCGAGGCCATAGAGGACGTCTCCCACTCCCAGCCGGCTCCGGTCCAGCCGGAGGCCGCCGACGACACGTCGGTCCCGATGGAAACGGACACGCCCGCTTCGTCGGCGGCTCTGAGCGCCTCCACGGCCACAGACTCCACGCTCAGCATCAACCTCCCCGTCTCGGCCTCCAGCGCGTCGTCGGCGTCGTCGCCCCGTCTCACCCTCAAACCCGTCATGGCCACGTCCACGGCCACGACCAAAACCACGGATAGCCTCACGGGGACCAGCGTCACGACGAGCGGCCTCCAGAAGCTCACGGCTCCGTTCACCATCTCCGCCGCGAACCACCAGATCATCCTCAACAAGGTGGCGTCATCTCAAGCCACGGAGGCGGCGAAGTCCGCTGCAGGCGCTCCGGCCCAGGTCATCAAGCAGGACGGACAGAAACTCTTGGTCACGGCGATAGGGAAGTCGGGGCAGCCTATCGTGCTCCAGTTACCGCACACAGCCGGAAAGCCCGGCGTCCCACAGACTTCAGGAGACCCCAAATCTCCCACGCCACAGTTTAAAGTGGTGACTATTGGCGGGAGGTCGGAGCTGAAGCCGATGACGGGGAACGCGGGGGGTCAGGTGACCACGATACAGACGCAGCAGCTCAAGACAGTGCAGGTAAAACGGACTGAACAGATGAATGTTGATATATATAAACATCATTTATCAATTAATTCATTTAATTACTAATGTAGTCGACAGAGCTGTTAAAAAAAAAAGACCTTCATCCATGTTTTCCATCCGTGGACGTGTTCTTAGTGACCTTTAAACGAAGTAAACTTGAAGTGCTCAGCTGTTGGCTGATGCTGGAGAACAGCTGGTTGTCAAACCTTTAAATCTTCTGTAGCAGCAGCTCACGACACATGTAGCTTCTAGCGCCCGGCAGCATGAGAGCAACATGTGTTGTACATGTAGCTTCGCTGACTTTGCTCTAATGTTTTAAGAAGGTCAGAAAAGGAGTTGATTTGCATCCATTACTTTTAAAATACAGATTGGTGATGTGTGCAAAAAAGAACGACTAGCACATATTAAAAGATGGTTTCTACGCAGCCTCATATTATTTTTTTTCAGTTTTCCTGTGATAACGAGTTCATTTCCTGTTTTCTCAAGATCTCGATGGTTGATTGGATATTTTTTTTTATATATAATCATGAAATCACCACATTACGAAAAAAACTCTCAAATATCACTGAAACATTTTCACACTCTCATGAGGTGGGTTTTTCAGATGTGTTGATTTAAAGGGTTTTTTTTACGTCACCAGAGATGATCCATCTTCCTCAAATTTAAGAGAATTATGGGATATCGATGGAAACACGTACAAAGAATTGAAATTTCAGAAATAATGCTTTTATTTAACGCTAAAAAAAAACTGTGACAGAAACGGAGCTGCTGAAGAACTGAAGAAAAGTCCTCTAGAAACACATAGAGTCCAGGAGTTCTTCTTTCAGTTTTATTTATTTTTTTTGGATATACAATGACCTGGATGACTGAAAACCTTCAGAGACTTGACTGACTTCATGGCTTTTTTTGAACAGTTTTGTTCAACCTGATGAACTTTCTTCATCAAGAAGAAGTAGTTTGATGCACATGTGTCCAAATGCTGCACAGATGGAAGAAAAGAAGCAGATTATATTCTACCACTTTCACATCGGAAAAAACAGGTTGACCCACCTTTGTTGTGCTTTCACTCTGCCATCAGTCCCTATTTCTTTCTTGACTTCAATTTGTCACAGTCTGGGAGGCAAAATCAGTCGACTCTTTAACATGGAACCGCTCAGCGTGAAAGAGGCTTTACTTGCGTTTATGAAAACAAATCTGTTTGACATCGTGTTAAAAACCTGCTAAATAAACAAGACGTTACAATTGGAAAACACTGGATTCTCGCTACACAAGAGAAATTATTGAGGGAATGAACCACAGACGCACGATAACTTTTCTTTGAAGCCGATACCGATAACCGATACCTTTCTGCTTCCAAAGGCTGATACCGATAACCGATAACATACCTGGAGACAAGAAAGACTAATGAACAAACTCTTTAAATGAAGATGTTTATTTTTTTCAGGTGAAAAACTATTAGCAAGCAAACATTTGCCAAAATATCAAGATCAAACTAAACTATTTGATATTTCAAATGAACATCACAAAATAATGAAGGCCTAAAAAGTGTATTCCATAAGTTCTAAAAAAAATAAAAAATAAATAATGCACTGACACAAGTTAGAATCAAACATGCTGTTTCTTCCTCCCGTATTATTTTCTTTAAACATTTATTACACTCAGCCAGTGAACTGTCTTCCTCAGAAGCTTTTTAAAAAAAACTCCCACACTACTGCCGCCATCTTGTATGTTTTGTTTACAAACGTATGCATATTGTGATGCATTCACGTGGTGACGGAAATTCCCCTTCCCCGGTGTGCGAGTCGTTTCCCCGACGTTTTTATGTTCACGTTCCTCTGATTTATGAGTAAAATACTGAAGATAAGACGTCGGTATCAGTCGCCTACGACCAAAATTATGACAGAGCTGACGAGTTGTTTTCCGACATGAGGCAGTAATGCATCTTTTCCTGTCAGAAGGTTGTTTTTCTGATTATACTGATGCCACTTGAACGCAGCATTCACTGCAGGTCGTGCAGGTCTCATGTAGGAGAAGGATTAAACCTGATAAAAACAGGCCGTTAAGTCATGATATCCTGATGATGTCATAATGTCCTGATATCGGTACTGATACTGTGGTGTTTGTGGTGTTTGTGGTGGACGTCTGCTTAAAAACTTTTCCCTGAATGTTTCTCCAGATCCCGAAGAAAACGCCCGTGTCGTCGGCTGCACCGATCAAGTTCATCATCACCAAAACCGTCAACAGCAAAGGTCTGAGTCCTCAGACGTCGGTCGCTCCTGTGATCGCAGGTTTGGCTCATCACTGTTTATCTGAGCATCACTTGACGACGAGGACGCGTAGCGGTTAAATGAATGACTCACTGTGATGTCGTGGCGTCTTTGAACAGGACGCGTCCTGACCCAGAGTTCACCAGTGATGCCTCAGAGAACCATCACCATCACGGAGACACACAACACTACGCTACAGAGCCTCCCCGGGAAAAAGATCGCAATATCACCACTCAAGACCCCCAGCAAGGTAACGTCTGCTCCCTGCACGCCACTCTACTCATCAGCCATAACATTATGACCCCAGGGAGGAGCTGAGATCATCACGGTAACGTCACTTCCTCCTGGAAGGTTTTTACCGTCTTATAACATGTAGTGAATTGCAAATAACTCCCAGTGAATAAAGCGTCGTTGAGTCTAGGTTTGAAATTCTTCGTTTAAAACCAAATAATCTGTTGAAAAAGAAATAAAAAAGCGTTAAGTTAGTTCACCTGTAAAGTAGATCCAAGAAGAAAGAAGCAAAGACACGTGAAAGATGAGAAACTAGAAGAAAAAGATGTGAAAATATCAGAAACTCATTCATAAAGTAAAAGTAAAATCTAAACATCTCAAAATTAACCACATTAATGTGAGACGCTACAGGTGAAAAAGGTAAAACTTTTAACTCATATATGTCAGCATGAAACGTCCCCAGTTGATTACTTAAATAAATATGATAAAAAAAAATGTGAATTCATATTTAAATATGCAAATGAGGAGTTATCTACTTAAATATGCACTAATTTGCATACATTTCCAAAACAGAAATGTGAATAACGGCTGAAAATTCTTGTTTCATTTTGTTAACATACAAGATTTCAAGGTATTTTCAGATTTACTCAATAAATAGTCCCAAAAAATAATGTTTTCCCATATTTTTAGCAGTAAAACGTTCTATAAATCAGGCTCTGAATGATGTATGAATAATCTCCTCTGTAAATACCTGGAGGATGTAGTTAGGAATAAAATGTGTAAAGTTTGCTTTGTGTACGTGATACTGAAGTGGAGATTTCTGGCTCAGAGCAGCAGAAAAAGTCATTTTAAAGTTTTACACTGTAAAATCATGTGTATTTTTATTGGAAACTAGTATGAACCAAAACAAAATCTACTCAAATCCTTTAAAACACGTCAATAATGAGGCAAAATAGCAAAGAAATCTCAAAATCGAAGTCTGATTGATTGTTTGAGGCATTTAGCCCTAGTTTTAATGTTGTGGCGGATCAGAGGACAGAAACACATGCTCCATCCGTCTCGTTTGTCTCGTTCCAGGTGACCGTGGTGTCGGTGGCGTCTCCGACCTCCAACGCGTCCCAGAAATCTGTAGCGCTGCCCGTCAACGTGGCCCTCGGCCAACAGATCCTCACGGTCCAACAGTCCACGTCTGCGTCTCCGGTCAAGGTGGTCGCCACCCAGACCTCAGCCCAGGTACGGGTCACCCATCAGCCATAACATTATGACCACCTTCCTAATATTAGAGAGAGAGTCTGGCCAACTCAAATCGGATGTGCTGTGTTGAAATAATAACTTTAAATGTTATTAATATGTAAAAGGTCCTCACTTAAATATCCCAGCGTCTACTTCCTTTAAATATCTTAAATGAGCAGTAAAATGCTTTGTAGCCCAATCACCTCATCAGTCATGGAGCTGTGTTTACCTTCTCCTCAGTCTCCGTGTTCATCCATCACCGTTAAAAGGTTGAAACGGGCTGAATGTTTTATAAAGCAGCACCATAAAGCAGCGCTAGTTATTTATTACACGTTTAAAGGCTAAATCAGGTAACGCTGAGTTCTGAACAAATGTTAGTTCACGACAGAGAGGCTTTGTTTTTAAGTCGGGTTAAACATGTTGTTTTTCAATGAAAGAACTATGAATAAATTCATACTTTTTACAAGTTATTCATGTATTTCTTTTATGTACCTGCTGTTTCTGACCTGTCTGCATCTGTATCTGCATGTGTGAACATTTATATTTATAAGCATCCATACATCTTTACTTGGGTTTTTATATATTTTTTGATATTCTAACATTTTTATTCTTTAGTCCACCAATATCTGCTCTGTTTATGATGCTGTTAACAACGAGAATTTCCCCATTGGTGGTTGAATAAAGTCAGATTTTATGTTTCCTCCAGTTTGGATGTGAAATGGGTCTTAAATTATATCCATCATGGTCTTAAAAAAGTCCTAAATGTGACCGTGTATTCTAAAAGTTAAAGCTCCGCCTCCTGCTTGTCGTCTCCAGAACATTAAACCCGGTCAGTCCGTGGCCGTGGGGGGAGTCGGCGGTTCCCAGTTCAAGACCATCATCCCTCTGGCCACGCAGCCCAACGTGCAGCAGATCCAGGTCCCGGGAAGCCGGTTCCACTACGTCCGCCTGGTCACGGCGACCACGGCCAGCAGCACGGGGCAGCCCAGCGGGCCCAGCACCAGCTCCATACAAACAGGTGACCCCCCCCCTCACACACTCCACCTCCTCCTCCTCCTCCTCCCCTGCCGAGAAACAAAAAGCTTCTGTGTGTGTACTCATGAGTCCTGCTGTCCTGCAGCTAAGCCCATGGTGGTGGGGGCCGGCGCCGTCCGGATGTCCGTCCCAATCGTCCAGGCGCAGACCATCAAACAGGTAAAACCCCCCGTCCTGTTCGCTCACACCTGAACTCCGGCGTCGGGCTGCATTTCATTCGTGTTTCTTTCCTCCCCCCCCCCCTGCAGGTGGCGCCCAAACCCCTGACGTCAGCAGCTCAGGTGGTGACCACCCCCCAGACCCAGCAGCGCCTCATCATGCCGGCGACTCCTCTGCCCCAGATCCAGCCCAACTTCACCAACCTGCCCCCGGGCACCGTCCTGGCACCAGCGCCCGGAGGAGGCAACGTGGGCTACGCCGTCGTACCAGCACAATACGTCACACAGGTCCGTGGAGGAGGGAGGGGGGAGGGGGAGGAGGAGGGGGGAGAGCTCTGTTTCATTTATTTATCCTCCATCCTTTATTCCTTCTTCTTTTAGATCCAACAGTCGCCTTTTGTGACTCTCGCCAGCAGCTCTGGTTTCTCTCCATCCACCGGCATCCAGACTCAGGCCAGACTCCCTCTCAACGGGTGAGGAGGGGGGAGCAAGGGAGAGGGGGGAGAGGAGGGGAGGTAGCTGGTTTAGGAGGAGAGAGAGGAGATGATGATGGAGGAAGACGAGAAGGAGAAGAAGAGGGGGGAGAGGAGGAGGAGGAGGAGGAGGAGAGCAGAAGAAGAGCAAAGGGTGGAAAAGAGGAGAGAGGAGAAGGACGAGCAGGAGTATATGGAGAAAAAAAGGAAGGAGGAAGATGAGAAGGAAAAGAAGAGATGAGGAGGAAAAGGAGAAGAAGAGGGAGGAGGACATTGTCTCTGTTGTATATTGTGTGTAGAGAGCAGAAGGTCTAATAACTGAACCCTGGTTCCAGTGTGAACTCCTCTGGTCTATGATCTGAATATATATATATTATTATTATAATATATTATTATTATTATTATTATTATTAATAATAATAATAAAATAAAATCCTTTCAGTTTGATGAATTTATATTGTCCTAAAAAATTCTTTCTTCTCAGTTTGTCAACAGCTGAATCGACATCGAGGCCAAGAAAACCGTGTAACTGCACCAAGTCACAGTGTCTCAAGCTGTAAGTGTCACAAACTACAGGAGAAAGAGTAAAGAACATTTAAACCTTCTTCATTTATAGTAATGAGTGTTTCTACTGGGAAACTTTTGGACCTGGTTTTCAGTCATGTGGATGTTACTTAGACATGTAGCCCCCACAGAGACCAGACCAGACACCAGAAGGGAGAGTGGTCATAATGTTATGGCTGATCAGTGTAGAACCTTTATCGACAACGAGGTTCTGAGGCTGTGGAACCTGCTCCAAATATAAGAGAGTTTATTTATTAATAAAGAGAAGATGAGGGGATATATATATGTGTGTATTACTACTACTAAGGAGCTGTGTGTCGGTTTCCTCCAGATACTGCGACTGCTTCGCTAACGGAGAGTTCTGCAACAACTGCAACTGCAATAACTGCTTCAACAACCTGGAGCACGAAACAGAGCGACTCAAAGCTATAAAGGTGAGACCTTTAATTATATTCTGTTATATTCTGTTACCGTCTGTACTAATATTACAGTATAAGTACAGGAGGTAACTTATAGGGACCAAAGAGACCAAGTTCCAAAACAAAGTGTGTAAAGTTCGGGGCTGATTTTAGGATCTTTTGTTAGTGTACAGTATTATACAGTTTATTATGAATTCTAAGGCGCCGTCTTGTATAAAAGTTAAATAAAAAGATAACGAATTGAAATGGTGGATAACACTAAGGGAGTGAAGATTTATCCATTGGATATAGGACGTTCAAAAAACAAAAAAAAACGTGATGAGTAAAAACCGGATTACAAAATGAGAAAGATGAGTCAATATCAGATAATTTTGTAAAGGAACTCTTCGTTTAGCAGTTTAGAAGTTAAGAAATACAATATTTGTGGGGAAATAACCAGGATCTTTTCAAGTCTATATCCGTAAGCAAGTTTTTTTTTTGAAGATATTGGTGTTTGTTGTTGCATTTTTTATCAAACCCCATTCGATTCAACGGGTCTAAGATAATAGAAGGTATGAATTAGCTTAGCCACGCCCCCTGAGCGGCAAAAACATGGTGAAATGTGTCGGTAAATACAGAGAGACCAGAAAAAATGTGGATTATCAGATCAAATTAAGGACAAATGGACTCAACAATGATCCATATGAACTAGTATGGATCTGGAAAAGTGGATTAGACTCAGTTTCAGTTTTAGCTCATTTCAGTTCTGATAAATGTAGCTAAATAAAAGATGCTAATGCTGAGAGCTTTACTGAGAAGTAACGTTAACCATAAAATACCGTAGCGTTAAAAGGATGATGAGGAGTGATCACAAATATTCACTTTGTTGTTTTATTTACTTAGGAAGTAACTTAAGGTTTGACTTCATCAATAAATACAGCATAAATTAATATTATCTGACACTAAATGTGAACCACAACACCAGGTTCCTGTGTCTGGATTCCAGTTGTTTCTTCTAATGCTAATTACTTTGACAGATATTTGTAAAAATCTGCTGGTGTGAAAAACCCAAATCTGAGTTGGTTTTCGGTCTGGTTACTACCATTAGCATTAGCACCATTAGCATTGTTGTACCCAGTATCAATAGCCGCCCCTGGAGTTCTTGTTATTGAATCTGAGCCTGTGAATCCCTTTGTTTTTCCCCAGACGTGTCTGGACCGAAATCCAGAAGCCTTCAAACCTAAAATCGGTAAAGGCAAAGAGGGCGAGTCGGACCGTCGCCACAGCAAAGGCTGCAACTGCAAACGGTCGGGCTGCCTGAAGAACTACTGCGAGTGCTACGAGGTCGGTGCTTTTCCTTCCTCTCACCTCACCCACCGTTCCTTTCGCTTGTCGTTCATAGTTTTATTTATTTTTTCCTCCTTTTAAAAGGCGAAGATCATGTGCTCGTCCATCTGTAAGTGCATCGGCTGTAAAAACTTTGAGGAGAGCCCGGAGAGGAAGACGTTGATGCATTTGGCCGACGCGGCGGAAGTGAGAGTCCAGCAGCAGACGGCAGCAAAGACCAAACTGTCGTCTCAGATCTCGGACCTGCTCATGAGGACGGCGCCGGTTATTTCCAGTGGAGGCGGGAGGTAATAATCCGTTAATTCATCTACAGGAAACTCTATAACTGAACACTAGCTGTGTTTCCATTACAGCTTTTTGCTAAATTAAAGCGATATTTCTGAAAATTCATAATAATAAATCACTACAATAATAAATGTTTCCATTGAAAAGCGTCTTGCAAATGAGCTGTAACTCTCATAAAGTCTTGTCTCGTGAGATTCTCTTAAATTCTCTTCACATGAGGAAGATGGATTTTAAATGAACTGGTCACACTGCAAAAAGGGAATTTCAAGAAAGATTTCAATAAAATCCTCGTATCAAAGAAATACATCTTATATTTGGTTCAGAGAAAAGAATTTTGGGCTTATTTTAAGAATTTTTGTCAAGCAAAGAAAGCTTAACCCACTGGCAAATTCTTTTTCCTAATACAGGGTGATTTGATTGAATATAAGAATATTTTGCTTCTTTCTAGTAAAGCTGTTTTCGCTGTGCACATGTAGAGCTGATATATATAGTATCTATATGTACCCCAGTATTTTTAAGTAAGTGAGCTAAATATTCAGTCAAAGTAAAATATGATACAGTAGTATTATTGAAAATGGCTATTTAAATACATTTAAACATGAATACAGTAATTAAATAGGTTTCTAAAGCTGCATAAATAACAATAATATAAAAATAAAAAATGCTGTATAACAGGAGGAACTTGTGAAGCTCCTAATAAAATAAAATAATCTTTTTTCTAACAAATACTCAACTACACAAATTAAAATATCACTTTTGTTGTTGTAAGACACTGACAGGAACATGTCCTGCTCCTCCTCTACACTAGGGGGCGGTATGTGCGTTTTCAGAGGGTTAATACAGCCCCCTTTATGCTTGACGTCATATAATAAACTAGAGTTGTTCATGAACAAACATGATGGATGATAGTTCAGCTGTTTTAAAATCTCATACATAATGTGCGCACTACTTCTTGTGCAGATAAGTCGTCCTCAAACCCTCGTCTCCTTCTGCGACCGACTTTCTTAGATGCTTTTGTTCCTGGTCATTCGCTAGCGCAACCGTTGTGAAGCATGTGAGTAAAGAGTAGTGATGTTCGATACCACAGATTTTTCCTTTCTGGTCCGATACTGAGTAAAATTCAGGCTGGTATCGGCGATATCGATCCGATACGGACACTTTGTGTCAATAAACGTTAATGTATTAGCCGAGATAATACAACAACAGACACAGTCATACAAAATATATGTAAATACACTTATATAAGAAATAAGTAAAATAATAAATGATTGTTTAACTATTAGGAAATGACACTCTCTCCGGAGTCGTGGAGTAAATCCAACATGGCGTCCACAGGCTCCGCCCACTTCATTTTCGAGGTTCAGAATCCGACGGGTGACGTCTCGATGGGGTTTATCCACAGTATAAACAGTGAATGGTGTAAACGTGTCCTAACTCGTTTCCTTTCTCTTCCCCTCCTCCTCCTCCTCCTCCTCCTCCTCCTCCTCCTCCGCCCGTTAAAAAAAAAAAACAGGCTGCCGTATACGTTCGTGACGAAGGAGGTGCTGGAGGCGACGTGCGAGTGTCTCCTGGAACAGGCCAAGAAGGCAGAACAGACTCACCAGCCTCAGGCCGAGGCCGAGCGGCTCATCCTGGAGGAGTTCGGACACTGTCTCATGAGGATAATCAGCTCCGCGGGCAAAGCCAAAGCAGACTGTGCCTCCATCAACTGCTAGGACGAGCTCACCTGACCCCCCCCCACCCACACCCCCACCTACACCCACCTACACCTACACCCACTCCCTCCACCTGCGAACCGAGAGGCATGGATTACTTTGCACTCTGTCTCGGAGCCCTGGGGTTTCTGTCTTTCCTGGAAAAACAGGATGATGGACCAAAGGCAGACGGACCCCACCCCTCCTCCTCCTCCTCCTCCTCCTCCTCCTCCTCCTCGCCTTAAGCTAGCTGAGGCCAGCTGGACTAATAAACACAGAGCAGTTGTTTGTGCTCTTCACCTCCTCTAAGAGACGGACACGTGGACGGAGAGCGAACTGCCTTCAAACCTCTGACTGAACAGAAAATTAAAATATTCTTTCACAATATTATTTCCCCCTCAACGGCCCCGATCAGATCTGCTCTCTCTCTCTTTCTCTCTCTCTCTGTCTCTACTTGGGTTCTTCCATTTTAATTGTTCTTTCCCATTTTAAGGTTTTCTCATGAGATGCTTGTGACTTTTATGTAATCAGTATATTTGTGCTTACAGTAGACGGAACATCTTTTTGATATTTATTTCGACATGTACTCGTAATCATCGTGGGCGCTAATGTCGTGTGGCTTATAGTGCTTCAAACTGTTAATTATTAACCGAGGCTAGGCTAAATTGTTTCCAAGGAGATAAGTAGAGGCAGTCTTTGGATTTTTTTTTTTTTTAAAAAAAGAAAAGAAATCCTAAATGCAAGTGTAAGGTGAATTCACACACACATACACACACATACGAAGCATTATGCAAGAACACACACAAACACACTGCTCGGAATAGATGAAAACATGGCTACACTGACGGAGGTGCACAATTCTCCTGGTGCTGATTTGTGTTTTAACAGTCACATGCTTACTGTACATTAAAAACAACGTGAATTGAAGATTATCTGAGACCTATATGACTTGTTAAGCTCCTCAAAACATCTTCTAATATGAGTAAAGGAGAGCTCGTCTAATGACGGCAAGTGGAGAGTGTTAACATTTACAGCCATATTTAAGTTATGATTGTGTGTGTGCATGCATTGTGGCACTTAAAGGCAACATATTTTCCTCATTTGGCTTCTTGTCACTGGCACATTGACAAAATCAAATGGTATTTCGTTAATTTTCAGAAAAAAATCCTTCCAAAATTGCACTACATTTTATTAGACGTGTTTTTTTTTAATGTTATTTATGTTTGTAATGTGTTCAAAATGTTGAAAAAGCAAAACTATTCTTAAACCTTAGTTTTCCAGCTCTGTCAAATATAGTTAATAAGAGAAACTGAGACACGGGTCACTGCGCATGCTCAGTCTTCCCCCATAAATCAATTGCTTGTAGTACTCCCTAGCGCCATTGACAACAACGGTGTTTGGTATGTAGGAGTGTAGGGGGCGCTAACGAACAGAGACTGAGCGAGAAGAAGAAGACGAAGAAGAAAAAATACATGTTAGTGGAAGTGTAGTGATACTTCGCATGTGTTGGTCGTAGAAATATAACGCTTAACTTAGTATAAGAACAAATTTAAACGCCTTGTACTAAAATTATTAGTTAATTAAGTCCGACTTGTATGGTTAAGTTACCAGCCAGACCACTTACTTTGGCTTGAGCGTCATTTTTAAACGCGGTTTCGTTCAGTAACTGTGGCTCTACACGTGGGATTCCTGTTCAGTAATTAGGTAAGTAAATTGTACATTAAAAAAAAAAACACAAAATTATCTTTTTTTTTATTATTAGTGTTGAATTTGTAGAAAATGCTGCACGCGGTCTATCCAGAGCACGTGGTTCAGAGAAGTCAACGTGTGCAGCGCGGATTGAACGTCTCGCCAAACTCCTATTTAAAACATGCTAGTTTTTATATTGATGAAATTATTTACAAAGTCACAACGACAAGAATATAAGTCAACACATTTTTCTGAAATTTAACCAGCCGTTTATGAAATCGGCTCAGGTCCTATAAACTTAACGTTTGAATTTAACACAATCAAATGTTAAAATCTATTATGTAGCATGTGTGAGTGTATTGTTCCCAAATTAAAATATAATCTTAATTTGACAGGTTAAGTGAAGAAAACGACTTCCATGAAATGAGACGAAAGGACTTGATTTTGCACGTATGTATCACAGTTTTTGTTACAGTGAAATGAATGTCCATCCCAATGATTATACCAATCACTACCCATCTGACCCATTCATGTGTCTGGGGGAGATTATTCATGAGTTTTAAATGAGGGTTTGGGCATTCAGTTTTAAATTTTGATCCTTTGTTCAATGGAACTGTTAAATTTAATGATACCTTTTGTTCTTTCAGGGTGAAAGGCTGATTGGACCTCAGGTTGTGTATTGATACAACTACAGTACATCTGTATGTGGTGATTTATTTTTTTATTTTTTTTAGTTATTGTTTTTAAATCGTTGCCAAATAAAAACTGAAGAGATGCTGGTGTCCGTCTCATTTTGTACATTTCCTGATTGCAAGCTTCTTGCTTATTTCATGTCCCTGACTTATATAGTAACTCAAAGTAAATAAATGTATAGTTGCATTTATTCTTCCTCTCGCACCTTTATTACTGACAGAATTGGTGGTGGAAATGATTACTAATTAAGTGCTTTACATGAGTGCCTGCATTTGATGCTACCTTAAAGTTACTTTCAGATTTTTTTACATTAAGATTAATTGTTGGGGTGTTATATAACTCTTCTTAAAATTCAGCTTTTGCTTGGAACTGTTAACAGGTTTTGGTTAAATTGCTTGGATGCCTGAAGGCAAAGTTATCCAACAACTACAAGAAAAGATCGAGTTTTAACACGTCAATAGCAATTTCCATAACAAAATTTTATCCTCTCCCACCTCCTTATTGATCTCATGACCCTGTAAATGGGCCTGGCCCTTAGGCTCAGAGCCACCAGATTTAATTGACTAGAGTCAAAAGGCTGAATAAATGCAAATACTTATGATATAGTGCTATTAAATCAAATTTCATAACATTATCCTTTGAAATTTGAGGAAAAATGCCATTGGCACAGTTGTGTTTGAGTACAATTCATTTGTTGAATTTAGCTCAATTTTAATAAAAATGTAATGTTAGCATGCTAGCACGCATAAGGGATGTATTGGTAAGCAGTTAGCATGTTAGTAGGGAACGGGTTAATTTTAAAGATATAAAGTTAGCATGCTAGCATGGAAGGGGATTCATTATGAAGATATTATGTTTAAGCTTACTAGTAGGAGTAGTGGTTAATTTAAAACATTACCGTTAGCATAACGTAGTTAGCATGCTAGTAGGTGGGGGGAGGTTTAATATAAAGATACAACGTTAGCATAGTTAGCATGCTAGCAGGGGGTATTATAAACATAAACGTTAGCATGTGGCTAGGGAGTGGAGGATTATTATAAAGATACAACGTTAGTATGCCAGTACTAGTGGGAATGACTATATTATAACAGTTGATGTGATAGTAAGGTTGGTATTATAAAGATACAACATTAGCAATAGTTAGCATGCTAATAGGGAATGAGCTCAACTGTTATAGCTACAGCGTTAGCATAGTTAGCATGCTAGTAGGGACCATACAGTGAATGGGAGAGAGGGAGTTTACTCGTTAAGATACAACGTTAGCATAGTTAGCACGCTAGCAGGGAAGCAACGGGATGAGGTCGTTCCCCGGAAGCGGTTGTTCTTCTTCGTGGCAGGAGGAGTTCTTCTTCGTGGCAGGAGGAGACTGTTGCTTAGTGCCACGTTGATGGAGACCAGTGGGGACGTGGAAATCTGTCTGGAGTCCGCAGCCGGGTCCCGGTAGCCTCTTCTTCTGTGTGTGTGTGTGTTTTTTTTTTTTTTACACTTCGCTAATCCTTAAGCAGAAGCGAAAGGGGAACTCGTGCGTGTTGCGGAAAGATTGTTTTTTTGTGCCTGTCACCTGTTTTATGTGTTCGTTCATGTGAGAAGAAGCAGCGTAGAAGAGAAGGTAAGCGGCTTTGGTGAAGTAATCAGGTCTGTGTGGGGTCTGTGTGTGAGTATAACTGTCTCCCCCCTTATGTTTCCATGCAGCTAGCAGGCTACTGTACCCCTGCTGTAGCTTTACAGTGGTTAGCATTAACATGTCCTAGCGAACACACCCGTGGTTCATACATTAGGCTTAATACAGAGTCCATCAGCTGTTAGCTTCCGGCTAGCATGCACTTTTTTTTTTTTTGCTAACCTGAGACAGTGTCTTAAGATCCAAATGTCTGTTTGTAGTGTCATCACTCCAGCAGGGCTCTGATGATCATAAGAAACAGGCTAAATGCTGCAAATACACTGCACAAAAATATAAAAGGAGTAAGAAGCTGTGCATGAACCTGCTCCTTAAAGCTAACACCTCCACTAGTCTGCCTTCTCATAAAGCCTCAGCGCGCTATACGTGTTTTGTAACGACAAAAGCTGCAGATTTGCGGTAAATCCTCTGTACTTGAAGGTTGTATTGTTCAGTTTTTGTTGTAAAAAATGTGGTTTAACTCTGAGATTTGTGTTATATCCCCTGTTTTTGATGCACAGAATGATACTAAGATCTATAATGCACATGTTAATATGAGTGTAATGAGGGGTTTTTAGTCTTATTTAGATGTAATTATGAATGCATTAAGATTAAATACAGACAACAACACATCCAAAGCTGTTCTACTCTTATAAGTTGCCATCGCAGGTGATGCTACAATCTAAATATATAATGCACCAACACAACAAACTGCAGCCTCTCAGATGAGCGTGTAGTTGCATCAGCTCCTCTGAAAAACTGTTTCAACACAAACTGAACATTACAGCCACAACGAAGAGATGATTCATCTCGGACACAAAATTCTGTCCACTTTTTTGGAAAATGCAAAGAGAGAATTTCATGTGTCTGATCTGTGTTCATGCATGTGTGCAGGTTTAGTTTAGACTCATGCACAGAGCTCATGTTAACTTAAGTATAAGTCTGTTATTTACTGCGACCACTCTGCGGTGTTGACACCTTGTGAATTAAATTTTCCAGGATGAAACTTAAAGAGATCAACCGCACAGCCATCCAGAGCTGGAGTCCTTCTCAGCACCATCCCATCTACCTGGCGACAGGTATGAGCACGCAGCCATCGCCGGCACAGACCTGCTCCCGCCGCCGCGGGCGTCGTTTATATAAAAATCCAATTGTTTTTGTTCAGACGTTTCTACCTCCACTCATCTGAGACACTTCACTAGGCTGGAAAAATGAAGTAGACATTGAAGGAAGGAAAAATCAACAGCCACAGTTTATGGCTTCTTGTGTTTACGAAGCTGGTCTGTGATGATTCTCAGTCATCCAGCTCTGTTTATTCAAATTAACATTAAAGAATCAGAATCAGAATAAACTTTATTGCCAAGTATGTTTCTACATACAAGGTGTTTTGTTTCATGGAAAAAATAGAATAAAATCGTAAACACATTCGAATATACAGTGTTTTAATCTAAGTAGCTTCTCTAGTTCAGTTCAGACTGTACTAAATATAATTGTAGGAGTATGTGTAAATGATAAAGGAGTAGTATAATATTTATTTATCAGGTTAATCTGCTGATTAATTTAATGCTTAATTGATTATTTGATTAACTGGTTTATTTAACATCAGAAAGTTGTGACATCAGACGTCATAAATGCCTTTTTTTAATTATTTAAGTTTTCATTTCACTTTAAGAAAAGAGTCTTTAATTATTAAAACATTTAGACTTCGCTGTTTTTGCACATCACACAAAAGTATGTGTGTGTATTTGTTAGTGGGTGATTTTGTGGAACATACTGAGTGAGTGAAAATGTTTGGGAGGAGATAAAGGAATGAAGAAGAGGTATTTATATATAATATATATATAATTATTATTATTTATCAGAGGAGGAAGAAAACATTGATTAATGACAATGACATATTAATACTGACGTATAAATGTGTTACTTCCCTTTCACTCCTTTTCAGACATTACCAGTAATTTATGTTACTTATTGGAAGTATTTCTATTTTTCTGTATTTTGTTTCTTTTTCAATTGCATTTGTATTTGATACATTTATTTTCTTTTGAATGTTTTAAATAAATTAAACTAAACTAAACTAAAAGGAAAAAAGAATTTCAAGAAAACAAACAAAAAAAATCCTTGTATCAAAGAAATAAATACATCTCACATTTTGTTCATAGACAAGAACTTTGTCCCCGTTTTAATAATGTTTTTACTTTTTAATACGAGATGATTTCATTGAATCTAAGAACATCTTTGCTTCTTTCTAGCGATGCAGTTTGTGCAGCGTGTCTCTGATTGTTTGCAGCTTCATACCAACCGTCCCCGTGTTTCCTTTGTGCAGGAACATCAGCTCAGCAGCTGGACGCCTCCTTCAGCACTAATGCGTCTCTGGAGTTTTTCGAGCTGGACTTGGCCGAACCGTCTCTGGACATGAAATCATGTGGCAGCTTCTCGTCCTCTCACAGGTAGAAGGAGCTCGTCTCCTAAAGCTGTTCCACTCTTTCTTTCTTTCTGTCTTTCTTTCTCCACCTCAGACGTCATTTGTCCTCCACAGATACCACAAGCTTGTGTGGGGTCCGTACGGCATGGACTCCGAGGGTCACGCGTCTGGAGTCCTGGTGGCGGGAAGCGACAACGGCGACGTGATCCTGTACGACCCGGCGAAGATCATGGCCGGAGGCAGCGACGTGGTCATAGCGGAGAGCGACAAGCACACGGGGCCGGTCAGAGCTCTGGACGTCAACCCCTTCCAGGTACGACCCACTTCGCCCTGGGACCCGAAACGCCACCTCTGTTTGTTTAAAGCATTAACTCAGTGTTTGTTTTTTATCTGCAGACAAACCTGGTGGCGTCCGGTGGGAATGAGTCTGAAATCTACATCTGGGACATGAATAACTTCAGTTCTCCGATGACGCCGGGACCGAAGACACAGGTCGGTTCTGCTCTGTTACAGGGACGTCCTGAGCTGAGGTATCGGGTCTGATCGAGATATTAATGATGTTTGATACCACAGATATCATTCAGGCTGGTATCGGCGATACCGATCCCATATCAGTGCTCTGTGTAAATACACTCTAATGTGTCTTTTTTGGTGAAACAAAAAAACACAAAACGTTTCAACAAAAATGAGAAAAATCTCCTGGAGACAAATCTTCCAGAGACGGTTAGAGAGTAGAGGACACAGCGTACGAGTTCCCTCTCCACATCAACTCTGACTGAAAGACAAATGATGTTAAATCTTTAGCACATTTAACATCAGATGATACTCGCTATTGATGTTATGAGACATTTAAAGAAAATTCTTACTGAAAAATCAGTTCTGTAGAATCTTTCAGCTGTTAATTGATTATTTTAACGTCACCACATTAGAAATGCTGTTATGCACTAGGAGGAAATATTTTTTATTTTAATATTATTATTATTTTATTTATTTAATTGTCTTTATTTCTTTCTCTGTTTAGGAATTTTTATTATTATTTTATTTTTTAATTTATTTTATTCCTTTCTTTGTTTAGGGTTTTATTCCTTATCATCTGTCTATTTTTTATTTTAAAACTATTTTCTTTTTTACTTATGTGCTTATATTTCTTTTATTATATAATAAAATATTCGTTATATAATGACATTATATTAATAGTAATAATATTATGTTATATTCATATTATATAATAAAAAATATACATAAGTTGATATATATAATTTAAATGTAAATGTGTATAGTGTCTGTTTAGTTTTATGTTCAAAATAAAAAACTCAATAAAGAGAGTTGAAAAATAACAGATAATATTCAGTATTAAAATATCGGGATCAGGAAGAAACTTTCCAAGATGAGTTACCTGAGCAGGTCGTGACTATTAAAGAGACTATTGAACTCTTTTAATAACTTTTGGCGTTTCCTTATATATCACATCTGCTTTTAATTATCTCGACCTCCTTTGCAGTTATTTGTATTTAATTGTTGCTCTGTTTGTGACGTATCTGTGACCTGAACGTTTGTTGACCCAGCTCAGCCCTGAAAAAGACTTTACGATCTCAACGGGATTCACCTGGTTAAATAAATATAAATAAATAATAAATAAACATGGTGTGTTTGTGTGTTGAAGCCTCTGGAGGACATCAGCTGTGTGTCGTGGAACAGGCAGGTCCAGCACATCCTGGCCTCGGCGAGTCCGAGCGGCCGGGCGTCGGTGTGGGACCTTCGCAAGAACGACCTCATCATCAAAGTCAGCGACCACAGCAACAGGGTACGTTTGAGGACGGAGCCCAAACACGAAGACGCTCAGTCTTCATCAGATCTTAACCTGGCGCTCTCTGCTCCTAGATGCATTGCTCGGGTCTGGCCTGGAACCCGGAGGTGGCCACTCAGCTGGTCTTGTCCTCGGAGGACGACCGGATGCCCGTCATCCAGATGTGGGACTTACGCTTCGCTACCTCCCCGTTTAAGATTTTAGAGGCTCACACACGGTAAACACAACTTTTTATAGAACCACTGCTACTGAAAACAACTTAATATGTTTAATATTGTAGAGTGTGTAATGAAGAAGAGGAAAACCAGATGCATTTATTGTTTTATTGCTCCTATGTTACACGTCTTACAAGGATTCAAGGATTTTTATTTGTCATTTGCAACAATACAGAAACAGGATTATTTCCCATAGTAACTATAATATATAGACACTAAGTAATAGATGTAAATAAAAACAGTATAGATGAGAATGTAGATAAATAAAATATAAGACAAATATAAATAAAAATGGCAACAAAGCAGCATGAATTTGTGCAAAAGCTGCTTTAAACTCCTGAGACCCTGCGTCCTCATATGGGGACATTAAGTTTTTTTCTTTTAAAACTTATTCTGCTTCATTTAGACCTGTTGTCCTCATAAGTGGTCGCTTTAGTCTGCCATCTAGTGGTAGCAAAGGGTAAACGCACTTATCGGATTATTCATTCTGCAGACGAGGTACGAGATCTCATCCAACTTTACGACTGAAACTTGTTTATTTATGATTATTAACTTTTCTAGTTTGATACGACACGTAAATTGAACAAACTCAGTGGTAACGAGCTACAACGTCACTTAGCACGTTGTAGCTTAGCAAGTACTCGTTTGAGGACGTTGGGACTTCAGTGTTTGTAATCCTGTTTTTCCTCAGCAATGTTGAGGATTTGAAATAAATAGTTTTATATTTTGTTACACACTGGTCACTTCAATGTATCATACAGTGAAATAAGCCCAGTGTCCACATATGAGGACTTTTTTTTTTTTTTTTTCAAAAACTGCTTCGTGTCCAAAGATGATGCATAGTTTTTATTCTTCTTACATCCTACTGATCCCAGATACCTTGAAGAAATTAAATATGCACAGCAAACTACAGCTCAGGTCTCAGGAGTTTATATATTAGAGGATTAGAGGATTTGGACGAGAACTATACCCCCTGATAATAAATAAAATTATTTTATTAACTGGTAAAATATTTTTTTACTAAAAGCCAAATCAAGATCCAGCCCAGATATAAGATTCTTCATAAATTTATTGCCAATTTCGTCTGAAAAACTTAAACTTAATTGTAAAGTACATAGTTTTAAATGTGAGAGACTTTCCTCTGCAGAATAAAGGGATTATACAGAGATTTAGACGTATTGGTCCTTTCACATGTTTATCTTGGTTTCTTGATGCTGCTTTTCTCGTGTGCTCCTTTGATGTTGTGTCTCTGAGTGTGATGTGTTTGCGTCTTTACGCCCGGTGCCAGATCTAAACAGCGATATCAGATTCCTTTCAGGCTCGTGCTCAGATAAGACTTTGCTTTTCTTTCTGCGCGCTCAGCGGCGTCCTGGCCATCGCCTGGAGCTTGGCCGATCCTGAGCTGCTTCTGAGCTGTGGGAAGGACAGCAGGATCCTGTGCTGGAACCCAAACACAGCCGAGGTACGGTACCGAGCAAACGTCTTTAGAAAAAATGCTGCAAACTGAGACTGCTTTCAAAAATAGTGAGCAAACAAAAGAAAAACCCAAGTCACTGTTTGGTGTTACTACTCGGCCAAGGAAACTTATTTCCCTTTGAGATTGGAAGACGTCCAGCAGAACCATCAGCTCAGAACTGGTAGAAACCAGAGGGACCCAGGTTCATCATCTACTGTCTGGAGACGTCTGGACACAAGTGGTCTTCATGGAAGAGTTTCAGCCCAAAAATCCATCTCTCTGACGTGAAAACAAGACCAAGAGACTCAACTATGAACCAAAACGTAGGAACTGAGGTGCAGAAAAATGGCAGCAGATGATCTGGACTGAGTTTGGTCACTGAAAAGCTGTAGGGAGCTACAATAATGAGTTTCTGCAGGCAACAGTGAAGCATGGAGGAGGCTCCTTCCAGGGTTGAGGCTGTATTTCTGCAAATGGAGTCGGAGATTTTGTCAGATTTTGTTCTTCAATGATGGAAAATACAGGATAGATACCGATCCATCATCAATATCATCAGAGAGGAGGATGATTGGCTCCAAATTTATTCTGCAGCAGGACAAAGAGCCCAAACATCTAGACAAGGGAACTAAGAACCATCTTCAGAGGAAAGAAGAACAAGAAGAAGTGATGGCATGAACCCCCCAGAGCCCTGATCTCAACATCATGGAGTCAGTCTGGGATTATATGAAGAGACAGAAGGATTTAAGGAAGATTTGTGGCTAAATCTACAAGATGTTTGGAACAAACTACAAGTCCAGTTCCTTTAAAAACTATGTGCAAGTAGAAGAACTGATGCTCCACACACCAGATATTAATTTGGTTTCTCTTCTGTGCTTTTACTGCATTTTGTTAATTGATGAAAATAAACCATTAACACTAGTTTACAGCGTTTAGTTTGTACTTTAGGTGAAAGTTTATGTCAAAGAGTGAAGCTGAGTGACGTAGTAAATGGTTCACGCTGGTCTCCAGGTGCTGTACGAGCTTCCCACCAGCAGCCAGTGGTGCTTCGACATCCAGTGGTGCCCCAGGAACCCGGCGGTGCTGTCGGTCGCCGGCTTCGACGGACACATCGACATCTACTCCATCATGGGAGGCAGCAGCCAAGCGCAGAGCCAGAGACACGCCGACCAGGTAGGACCCCGGCAAAACATTACGACCGGGAACGATTCCTGCATCGACTCAGGAAGTTTCTCTGATATATGCAAAAAAAAAGTGTGCAGAATTTATTTTCTTCATCTTTTGTTTGTTTGCGTTTAAAACTAAATCAATTAAGAGTTTTACATTAGATTCATTCTTTTAATCTACATAAAACACGTAATAATCAAACAAATAAGTCCAGAATCACATAAAAGTCCAAACACAAGATGGAACAGAGGAAGAAGTCTGGGTTATTTTCAGTCTCTTCATTTTTGCGCATTCGTTGAACAAATCCGTGCGTCTCTTTTCCAGATAAGCAACTCATTCGGGAACATGGATCCCTTCGGGACGGGCCAAGCGTTGCCTCCGCTGCAGCTCCCCCAGAGCACCGCTCCTCCGGCGCCGGTCAACCCCCTGAAGAAGCCGCCCAAGTGGATCCGCAGACCCGTCGGCGCCTCCTTCGCCGTGAGTCTCGACTTTTTTACCCTTTTTTCGTCACAAGCTTTTTGTTTTTTTTCCTTAAATCCGTCCCCTTTTGCCTCCTCTCAGTTTGGCGGGAAACTGGTGTCCTTGGAGAACACGAAGCCGAACCCCCAGCAGCCCCAGCAGCCCACCTCCCACGTGGTCCACGTCAGCCAGGTCGTCACGGAGACGTCTTTCCTGAAGCGCTCGGATCAGCTGCAGGCCACGCTGAGCTCGGGGGGCTTCGTCGACTTCTGCCAGGGGAAGATCGAAGCGGCCGAGAACGAGTTCGAAAAGACTGTTTGGTCTTTCCTCAAGGTACAAAACGATATTTTTGTTACCTTAAACATCTGACATCAACCTGCTACTGGACATTTCTGGCAAAAGTTCTTGTTATTTACGTGCAGTCACATTAAAGTTCTTCTTCTATAACAGTGGTTCCCAAGGGGCTGCACCAAAACTCGTGGTAGATGACAGAACCCAAATCATAATAACCCAACTATCATAATAAAAACACCTACGTTTCTCAAAACCTCTTAAAAAATCTGGAGTTAAAACACTTTCTGCTCTGATGAGCTGGTTTTTCAGACGTATCAATGTAAAAGTGTATCACAAAAGTGCAACAGAGACACTGGAAACACACACATCTTCCTCAAAGTGATGAAAATTGAATTAAGGGACATCGCGAGACGAGACTTTACGGCTCCTTCCAATGGAACATGTACAAAGAATCAGAATTTCAGAGATATGACTCTTATTTTGAAAAACCGTAATGGAAATGCAGCTACTGATCGGACTCTTCTGTGTTTTTCAGGCTAATTTTGAGAGCGACATTCGCAGCAAGTACCTGGAACTTCTCGGCTACAACAAAGAGGAACTGGCCTTGAAGGTGACTCTCGTCTCAACATGTGTTCAGCTTTTTACACGAAACCTTCCAGAGAATAATCTTATTCACGTGTTTTTCCCTTTTGTTTCCAGATTTCAGCAGCGCTGGAGGAGAAACCTGCCGAACCCTTGAAGGTTAGTTCTTCTTCTGTTTCCAGTATGAACCTTTGGAGATGAGACTGGTGCATTTTAAATGCAGCAAACTTAAATTATGGGGGAATTTATTTTAAGTCTATTTCAGGTGTTTCCTATTTACTTTGCAGCTACTGCTCAACTCTTTTTCGGATGATTAGGTTTTGACACAACTCTGTAAATCTGAGTTTAAATCTCCCTAAAAACTTAATGATCTGGACAAATAATGACTCATTTTAGTGGCTTTATGTGCAGGTGTCGTTATTTAGCTTTCTTTGTTGCTGGAATTGGTCTAGTTGTTGTTGCACAAAAATGTCCTTTTTTAGATTTTTGGTGTAATGTTCCTGGGGCTAAAAGCCAGATCTTTGCAGGAGCATAATCTGATCTCAAAGGAGAGACTTTCCACCGAAAAGAAACTGACTCACTGAGCCTCTCTCTTAGGTTTTGCAATGAGGAAGTGTTGCAAGTGTCTTTTAAACTATGCAGAGGAGTCAGGAAATGATTAGCACACACTTTTGATTCCACAATCTCAGGACAGAATTTAAAATCCCTGAATCGTGCTTCACTGCTTCTTTTATTGCAGAGAATAAACTGCAAAAAACAGTTTTGCATGAATCCAGAAAATTGTGCCGTTTATAAAGAGGATTCACTCATGATTCTATGCAAAGACACCTACTGTCAAAATAAGGAACTTATACTGTGCAAATTTCACAGACATATTTTAGAAAACCAATGCATGTCTCTGTGCAGGTTTGGAACGTAGCTTAGAGTTTTCGTGAAGGGGAAGTGTGTTTGAGGATAATTTATCAGTCCTCTTGGCCCCATCTTGTTCAAATTTCCAACTCAGCTTTATTTTTCTATCAGTTTTTGTTCTGTTATTGGTCGTTTTGTCAGTGCAGTAACTTAGGTTGTAAACCTTTATTTTTAGTTAAACATTTTAAATCTTAAATTAAATGCCAATATTTTAAATCATCCTTTTTACACGTATTAACCACTTAAATGACTAAAGAAGAATCATGGAGAAAGAAGGCTTCGGTTTATCTGATCCTCGTCCTCCATCTTCCGTCTTGGTCCAGGTGCCTCCCCCGTCGTCCCCCGAGCCTCCCCTAACCTTCGGCCTCGCGCCTCCCGTCGACACTCCAGAGGCAGCGTTCGACATGATCGCTGCTGCAAACCTCCAGCCTGCAGCCACACTCGACCTGAGTACCACTCCCGAAGCAGAGGCCGAAGATTTGGGCGGTGAACCAGAACCAGATGCACAACTGGACCAGGACATCCCAGAAGTAGAGGAGGAGGAGGAGGAGAAGAAGGAGGAGGAAGATGAGGAGGAGGAGGAGATTCCTTTGGAGGAGGTTTGTTTTTGTTGCACTAATTCTGTGCAGCCTTCGTTAATAAAACTGTTTGGATCTTGATGTTTTTTTTTGGTGTTTTAAGGAGACGACAGCGCCTCAGACTGAAGAGACCAGTCCCATCGTGACACCAGCCGAGGTCCCGGCTCCAGTTCCAACCCCGGCAGGAGGAGTCAACCTCAGCATCAGTCCAGGTAAAAAATTAACGAGCCCTGAGGTCGGCATCGAATACGAGCACGTTTCCACGTCCCCTTATTTATTTATTTATTTATGTTTATTTCTTTCTTGACAGACGTGGACGGGCTGATCACTCAGGCTCTTCTCACCGGAGACTTCGAGGGAGCCGTGGACCTCTGTCTCCACGACAACCGGATGGCGGACAGCATCATCCTGGCCATCGCCGGAGGGGCGGAGCTCCTGGAGAAAACCCAGAGGAAGTATTTTATGAAAACGCACAGCAAGATCACAAAGGTAACGAATTTAATCCTGGATTTCTTGAGTGATTTAATTTTTTTGATATTGACTGTTTGCTTGTATTTAATTTTCCAGCTGATCAGTGCGGTGGTGATGAAAGACTGGCACGACATCCTCAGGACGTGCGACCTGCAAAACTGGAAGGAGGCTCTGGCCGCGGTCATGACCTACGCTCGGCCCGAGGAGTTCTCCTCCCTCTGTGGTGCGTTCACATACATGCTGTAGTTTGACGTTATTCACAAATGCATCTGCAGATAAAGGTAAATAAGCTTCCTTTTCTATCTCAGATCTTCTCGGGGGCAGACTGGAGGCGGCAGATGACGGTCGGCTTCAGTCACAAGCGTGTCTGTGCTACATCTGTGCTGGCAACGTTGAGAAGCTGGTGTGTTGTTGGACCAGAGTGCAGGATGGACACTGTCCTCTTTCTCTACAGGTACATATGGAAGAATGTGTGGACAGGGCGACTTACTTCCACGCCTTTTGTGGGAAACACTGAGAAATTAACACCTTGATCCAGCGGGAATCGTGTTTTATTCGCCTAAAACTAATATTTTTTTTAGCTCAGTTTTGGTCTCCACCGTCTCTAATGGTGTAGTCGGATTTTTCAACGTGAACGTCCCCCGAAAGTCGTAGAATTCCCACTACGGCCGAGTTGAGTTACCAAGATGGCCGCCCCGCGTGTAAACAGCGATTAGCTTGAAACCAGTCGTACAACAAAAAGCAAACAGACCCAGACTAGTTGGGGAACTTTATGGAATATTTTACATCTGTTCCCAAAAGACAGAGTGAGAGAATGAAAAAAAATGTTGCCGTCATTAATTATGTTGATATTATCGTAATAATGGTGTTGTGACATTTTTTTGTCCGTGATAATCGTGACGTAAAAATCTGATATCGTTACAGCCTTGATTTAGAAGAATCTTGATATGAGTTAAATTGTGTTATTCTCCACAACTCAAAGGGGTGTTTTATTAGCTGTGTACGTACACAGTCTGTTATTCATGTGTTGTTGTGTTTCCGTGCTTCCAGGACCTGGTGGAGAAGGTGGTGGTGTTGCGTCGTGCCGTGGAGCTGACCCAGCGCTCCGGTCCGGCCGCTATCGGCGTCCTGCTGGCGGAGAAGATGAGCCAGTACGCCGGCCTGCTGGCCTCCCAGGGCAGCCTGTCCACGGCCATCACATACCTGCCCGACAACACCAACCAAGTACGTAACGCAACCACACAATGCTCATCTACTGTGTGTAGACGCAAAGACTCACATTCTAAAGAAGATTAGAAGGTATAAAATTATTTAAGGAAATAAAACAGCATCAAAGAGACACAAAACAACTACAGAGAGACATAAAACAACTACAAAGAGACACAAAACAACTACAGAGAGACACAAAACTACTACAAAGAGACACAAAACAACTACGTAGAGGCACAAACCAACTACAGAGAAACACAAAATAACTACAGAGAGACACAAAACAACTACATAGAGACACAAAACAACTACAGAGAGACACAGAGAGACACAAAACAACTACAGAGAGACATAAAACAACTACAAAGAGACACAAAACAACTACAAAGAGACACAAAACAACTACAGAGACACAAAACAACTACAAAGAGACACAAAACAACTACAAAGACAAAACTACTACAGAGAGACACAAAACGACTACAGACAGACAAAACAACTACAAAGAGAAACAAAACAACTACAAAGAGAAACAAAACTACTACAGAGAGAAACAAAACAACTACAAAGAGACACAAAACAACTACGTAGAGACACAAAACAACTACGTAGAGGCACAAACCAACTACAGAGAGGCACAAAACAACTACAAAGAGACACAAAACTACTACAGAGAGACAAAACTACTACAGAGAGACACAAAACAACTACAAAGAGACACAAAACTACTACAGAGACACACAAAACAACTACAGACAGACACAAAACAACTACAAAGAGACAGAAGAAACACAAAACAACTACAAAGGACACAAAACAACTACAGAGAGACATAAAACAACTACAAAGAGACACAAATCTACTACAGAGACACAAAACAACTACAAAGGACACAAAACAACTACAGAGAGACATAAAACAACTACAAAGAGACACAAATCTACTACAGAGACACACAAAACAACTACAGATAGACACAGAACAACTACAAAGAGACACAAGGAACACAAAACAACTACAAAGAGACAAAAAACAACTACAAAGAGAGACGAGACATATAACCACTACAGACACAAAACAACTACAAAGAAACGTACAACATCATCTAAGATCAACTTGTTGAATGTTGTTTCTTTGTTCAAGCAGTTAAACTAAACAGTTTTTTTTTTTGTTTGTTTTTTGACCTAATATCAAGTTTATAGTTATTCTTAAGTCCGACCGATGCGACTGTTGCTGGTTCAGACTCTGACCCTGACCCCGGTCTTGTTTGATCCTTCCAGGTTGCCGTCCAGCAGCTTCGTGACCGTCTGAGTCGAGCTCTGGGGCAGCAGCCGGTGGCTCAAACCCAGAGAACTCCTCATCCTCATCCTCATCCTCATCCTCAGCCTCAGACTCAGCCTCAGACTCAGCCTCAGAATCAGCAGCGAGCAGCTCAGCCTCGACACCCGTACGCCCCGGTTCAAGCCCCCATGGTGCCTCAACCCACTGCAGCCGCCCCGAGGGCCCAGCCTACGCCTGCCTCCGCCCCTGCACAGCCACCACAGTACTACCAGCCTGTATGTGCCACTGTTACTATACTATCACGCAAACCTGAATCTGAGTCAAATCTGAATTTAATAATGTTTATTGATGAAATCAGACGTGATTCCCCTAGTTTGAATGAGGCATGTGAGAACATTTATTTTATTCATCAACATAGATTTAAGTGTTTAATTCATAAAACCTGAGCAAAGCCGGGTCTATATCCTGTAAAGAATCAACTTTATCACTTTGTTTTTAATTTAAGACTCTTTTCATTATTAACATGTATCCAGATGGGAGGGGACGGGCAAACACTGGACTCCTCATGACCACAACTCTTCTCTAACTTCTCTTCTAACTAGAGAAATCGCATAATCAGACGTTTGGGGGCTCAAAACAACAAAACATCACACATTTAAACTATAAATTAACATAGATTTCAGATATTTTGACATATCTGTCAGGATTTGCACAGATTTAGGTTTTTCCCGTTTAACCGCCTGGTGACTTGTCATGTTGTCGTCATTTCATGGATTAGTTCTTCTGTTTCTCACATATTATTGATAAATCTGCTCATCAGGGCTTCATTTAGCGTCTCTATGGAAGAGAATTAAGGCCAAACATGGGAAAAAAAATAGAAGAGGTAGTTTTTTTTTTTTCATTGTGCACTTTGAGAAAAAAGTCAAAATTAGAAAAAAAGTCGAAATTTTGAGAAAAAAGTCGAAATTTTGAGAAAAAAGTCAAAATTTAAAACAAAAAAGGCGGAGTACTTTGCCATAACCGTACATAAATGGTACTACTGGTTTGAAGGTCTACTTTATGACAATGTATTTCAACTTTTTGTTCAAAATGTTGACTTTTTTTTTTTTTTAATTTTGAGAAAAAAAGTCTAATTTTTGAGGAAAAAAATGAAATTTCAATTTCAGAAGTCAAAATACATTTGAAATACATTGTCCTAACTACATGCATACGGTACTGCAGGTTTGAAGGTCTACTTTATGACAGTGTATTTCGAATTTCTCAAAATTTTGACTTTTTTCGCTTTGAGAAAGAAAAGTCAGAATTCGAGAAAAGTTTAAAAACATTGCCATAACCATACATATATGGTACTACCGGTTTGAAGGTCTACTTTATGACAGTGTATTCCAACTTCTTTTCTCAAAATTTTGACTTTTTTTTTTATTTTAAATTTTGAGAAAAAAAGTCTAATTTTTGAGAAAAAAAAGTCAAATTTCAAAATTTTATCAAACATTTTTTTTAAAAAAAATTCTCAAAATTTTAAAGAAAAAATGGAAATACATTGTCATAATCATATACATACAGTACTGCAGGTTTGAAGGTCTATTTTATGAGAATATATTTTGACTTTTTCTTTAAATTTCAAGAAAAAACATTTTCTCAAAATTTTGACGTGAATTTTGAAGTGCACGATGGAAAAAAAAATCTACCGGATCTAATTTTTTTTCTCACGTTTGGCCCTAATACTCGTCCGTAGCGTCTCTCTGAGTGTCCCTTGTTCTTGTATAAAGTCCACTCTTGTGTCCAACGCTTGTGTTTTGTGGTGGCGGTGTTGTTGCACCCCCCCGTCCTCCTCCTCCTCCTCCTCCTCCTCCATCATTATTCTGCGGCCATCATGGGTATGTGCCGTGTGTCTCTATGTGCTTCAGGTGAGGGCTGCCTCCACTGTCACCTCCTGGAGTAACCAAACTCCCACAGCCCTCCCCAATGTCCCTCCTCCTCCTCTTCAAGTAGGCAGCGCCTCAGACCAGCAGGTACACGCCCTCCCCCCCCACCACCACCCCACCACCACACCTGTCCACCCGTCACAACACACCTCGATGCAAATTAAAAAAAAAAAAAAAAAAAAAAAAAAAAAAAAACAGTTTTCATTCATTAAAATGTTTCTTTTTGAAGCCCTGCTCCTCATATCATCTCCTGCTTCCTGTCACTTCCTGAAGCTTTGAAGCATCTTTACATGTGATTTAAATCTAAATCTGTGAAAGCTAATTTAACTACTCCCCCCTCTGAGAGAATCACCCACCCCCCCTCCGTCCGTCCGACCAACGCCTCGCTGTCTTTTATTTTGAAAGCTCATATTTCACGTCATTTCCTGTCCCCCCCTCCCTTCAGGTGGAGCCTTCTCACCCCATGTACGGGATCCCAGCCTCGGCCTCGGCCTCGTCCGCCGCCCCCCCGGCCTCCTCCACCACCCCCGCATACATGTACTCCCATCAGTACCAGCGTAAGTCTCCTAGCAAGCAAATATTTATATTTATATGTATTTAGGTCAGTTAGGATCCTAACACAGCACCGTCCTCATCAGGGCTCTTACTTTGAAAACTGCAACTTCCAGTCACACAATATGAAAAACTTTACTAGTTTATGTCTTCTAACGATTAAATTTTTTGCTTTTAGAAACATTAGAAAATGAAAATTGACCAGTTTTTAATGTTTTGTTTATCCATTCTCTAAAGAAAAATGCTTTGAATTTCAATATTATTTTTTAATTTTTTAAAAGAACGGAAAATCCAACGACCGAAACATACGCGGACCCGGTTGCATTTAAATGTTTTATTTACCAGATGTAGGTTCTCACAAGAGTGCAACAACTAATCCTTTCACATCTTTGAAACACCAGCAAACATTTTTCTATTAGAAATGTTTGACTCTAATGTCTGATCTCTCCTGTCGTACCTCATGTTCAGACCTCACGTTAATGTTTCCAGCTTAAAGTCCACGTTCTGTTACAGCTCGTCCCAAAAATATGTGTCACCTCCTCAAGTCATGACACAAATACAACAACCAGCTGCTCTTGGTTCTGATCCATTAGAGTCGGCTCTACTACTCTCCAAATTATTATTATTATCATTATTATTATCATTATTATTATTATTATTATACAGAGCACCAAACTGAGATCTGATCTCAAATACTAGATGTGGAAACACGTTTTAACTCTTCTATTATCTTTGGGCTCAATTTGTCTCTAAATACAAAATTAACATATTTTTCTTTTTTTTTCATGCTTCGTATTAATGATGTTTCCTAATTTAAGGAAAGGACAGTGACATGGACACATTGTTAGCCTAATAGCATAATTGCAAGTCATATTTGAATGTTTTCGGAAAATGAGAAAAAACACAATTATTAGCAGCACATTTATATTTTTATTGATATTGTGAAAAAGTCAAAAAAATGACTTGGGCAATTATGCTATTAAGCTAACGATATGTTATCATTCTTTATAACAGTTTTTCGTATTAAATGTAAATATGGAAATATGGTACGGTTATTTATTTAATTCCTAACCTGTGGGCTGTGCCCCCCTGTTGGACTGCGAAGGTATTGCAAGTGGGCCACCAATTAATTTGGGTTTTTGGTTGTGTTCGGTGTCAAACACCAACACACTGACATATTAATATGATTCACTGCAGTTTTTATTTTAAAAGGAAAAAGCCACAAGTCAGAGGGCAATGTTTTAATTTAGTTTCTTTGGTGCTTTTGCTTAAATTGAGGTTTCATCTGGCTAAACCTGAGCAGAATTTACATCATCTTTACATCGGGTTTGTGTTTATTTGTAAGGCTTAAATCGATTTAATAGGCTGGATTTAATCAGTTTGGATCTGATATTGGATGTGAAATTGTTATATATGAGAATTGCATTTCTCCATTGTTGAAGGTTATTCATGAATGTGAGAACGCATTAGAAGATATTTATGGGGAATTTTTGAGACTTAAAAGTGGGAAAAGTTTGGGAACCACTGCTATAGAACATTTTAATGCGTCTCTTTACAGTTTAAGGTCAATCTTTGTATGATTTTATGGTAATTGTAATAATTTCCTGGAGGTTTAAATTGAGCCCAAGGATAAAAAGTGTTTGAAGCTATAGTTTATAGGAGGGTTAACACCAGGTGTGAACACGACTACGTCAGATCCGAGGGACGGATGTTAACGTGAGGTCTGGACGGGTCTCAGTGACTAACAGATGTCGTCCAGTGTCTCGTTCTTTGCTCGGCTCAGTGAAGTTTGACTAACAGAACTTCCTGTGTGACTCCAGCCTACCCCCAGGTCCACCAGTACCCGCCTGGAGCTGGGGGGCCATTTATCTATCAGCCTCTTCAGTACACCTCCTCTTCCTCCTCCTCCTCCTCCTCCTCCTCTGCTGCTGCTCCTCCTCCTCCTCACCCAGAGCCTTCCTCCCCTCCTCACCCCATCGGCTTTCTCTCTCAGTACACTCAGCCAGCACCTCCTCCTCTTTATCAGCCTCCCGTCGCCCAGTGCCCGTCCTCCTCCTCCGCTCCCTCCCACCCTCTTTTCTTCCCCGCATCCTCCTCCTCCTCCTCCTCCACCTCCTCCTCCTCCTCCTCCTTTCCCGCCGCTCCCTCCTCTGGAGCCTCTTTCCAGCATGGAGGGCCAGGATCTCCTGTGTCGTACATGCCTCCTCCACCAGGTGGCATCTCAGGTACACGACCGCAACAGAGAACAGGTGTGCATGGCTCTGAATCATCCTCCTCTCTGACTCTGCTTCCTCTTTCCTCTAATCACACCAGTAACTAATTAACTAGTTATTATGATGATTATCAGTCATGATAATCTTTAAATCTTTAAATCCACAGTACAGGTGAAATCCTGACTCAACTGAGTTAAATCTGAAGAGCCACTGGGATCATTTCACAGAAATGTTTATTAATTAATGTGTAATTACGTTATTGCACATTATTATTATTATTATTATTATTATTTATATAATACACTAATAACATAATTACAAATATTACAAATTAATGAAAAGGACTTATCATTATTATTATTGCTGTTGTTGATAATAATATAATAACAATAATTTGATGTATTGTTATATTATTTATAAATTTTTATTAATTTTCTATGTAAATATACAGAGCTAATTTATTGTATTATTCATATAATAATAATAATTGTTGTACTTATATTAATATTAAATCAGTTACAAGTAATTCTACATTTCTATCTTTAAAAACTGTTAAATTTATCTAAAATGAATCAAAATCTGTTCAACCTTTAACCCTTAAACTCCAAAATGTCCAACTACACAGTTTCACCTGGTATTTTATTTGTTTTTATTAATTTATTTTGCTTGTTTTGACTATAAAAAAGTCAGAAAATATCCTGTGAGTGAATGTTTTCGCTCATTATTTGCTGAAATACCTGAAACTTTCTATATTTGTCAGTTATTAATGTAATTACTAATTTACTGCTTGTTATAAGAACATAAATTTATCTTAAATTAAACGGCTTCCAGGTGAATTTACCGTAATGACACGATATCGTCTGTGAACCCGTTGCCGTGGAGACGCGCTTGGTTTTAAAGGGTTAAAGTTGACTCAGTGTCAGACGTGATTGTCGACTCTTAATTAAAGGACGGATTTAAAGTCGATCAGAAAATATCACAAAGAATAAAATGGATCCACTGAGTCTGGTTTCCTCTGTAGGACCTCAGAACGGCTGGAACGACCCCCCGGCTCTGACCAGAGCCCCGAAGAAGAAGGTACGTTCATCCATCCATCCATCCATCCATCAACTAATCCATCCATCTTCAAACTCATCCATCCATCCATCCATCCATCCATCAACTAATCCATCCATCTTCAAACTCATCCATCCATCCATCCATCCATCAACTAATCCATCCATCTTCAAACTCATCCATCCATCCATCAACTAATCCATCCATCTTCAAACTCATCCATCCATCCATCCATCCATCCATCCATCCATCCATCAACTCATCCATCCATCTTTAAACTCATCCATCTTTAAACTCATCCATCCATCTTGAAACTCATCCGTCCATCTTTAAACTTATCCATCCATCCATCTTTAAACTCATCCATCCATCCATCCATCCATCAACTAATCCATCCATCCATCCATCCATCTTGAAACTCATCCATCCATCTTTAAACTAACCCATCCATCTTTAAACTTATCCATCCATCCATCTTTAAACTCATCCATCCATTTTTAAACTCATCCATCCATCTTTAAACTCATCCATCCATCCATCCATCCATCTTTAAACTAACCCATCCATCCAACCATCTTTAAACTCATCTATCCATCTTTAAACTAATCCTTCCATCCATCTTTAAACTCATCCATCCATCCATCTTTAAACTAACCCATCCATCTTTAAACTCATCCATCCATCCATCTTTAAACTAACCCATCCATCTTTAAACTCATCCATCCATCCATCTTTAAACTAACCCATCCATCCATCTTTAAACTCATCCATCCATCCATCTTTAAACTAACCCATCCATCCATCTTTAAACTCATCCATCCATCTTTAAACTTATCCATCCATCTTTAAACTCATCCATCCATCTTTAAACTCATCCATCCATCCATCTTTAAACTAACCCATCCATCCATCTTTAAACTAACCCATCCATCTTTAAACTCATCCATCCATCCATCTTTAAACTCATCCATCCATCTTTAAACTAACCCATCCATCTTTAAACTCATCCATCCATCCATCTTTAAACTCATCCATCCATCCATCTTTAAACTCATCCATCCATTTTTAAACTCATCCATCCATTTTTAAACTCATCCATCCATCTTTAAACTAACCCATCCATCTTTAAACTCATCCATCCATCTTTAAACTAACCCATCCATCCATCTTTAAACTAACCCATCCATCTTTAAACTCATCCTTCCATCCATCTTTAAACTCATCCATCTTTAAACTCATCCATCCATCTTTAAACTAACCCATCCATCTTTAAACTAACTCATCCATCCATCTTTAAACTCATCCATCCATCTTTAAACTAACCCATCCATCCATCTTTAAACTAACCCATCCATCTTTAAACTCATCCTTCCATCCATCTTTAAACTCATCCATCTTTAAACTCATCCATCCATCTTTAAACTAACCCATCCATCTTTAAACTCATCCATCCATCCATCCATCTTTAAACTAACTCATCCATCCATCTTTAAACTAACCCATCCATCTTTAAACTAACTCATCCATCCATCTTTAAACTAACCCATCCATCCATCTTTAAACTCATCCATCCATCTTTAAACTCATCCATCCATCTTTAAACTCATCCATCTTTAAACTCATCCATCTTTAAACTAACCCATCCATCTTTAAACTAACCCATCCATCTTTAAACTAACTCATCCATCCATCTTTAAACTAACTCATCCATCCATCTTTAAACTCATCCATCTTTAAACTAACCCATCTTTAAACTAACCCATCCATCTTTAAACTCATCCATCCATCTTTAAACTCATCCATCCATCTTTAAACTAACCCATCCATCCATCTTTAAACTCATCCATCCATCTTTAAACTCATCCATCCATCTTTAAACCCGTCCTGTCTTTCTCCAGCCTGTCCCAGAGAACTACACCCCTCCTGCCCCGATCACTGCCCCCATCATGGCTCCTCTGGGCTCTGACCCTCATGCTCAGCCGGTGTCGTCTGGAGCCCCTCAGCCCATGGTCCCTCATGGAGCCCAGTACTCAGGCATCCAGCAGCATCAGCAGCATCAGCATCAGCCCCAGCATCAGCAGCAGCAGCTCCCCCCTCCAGCCATGAACCCCGCTCAGCCCCAGACCAGCATGGAGGGCCCCCCCGGAGCACCGACCGGAGACATGATCCAGGTTCACAGCTCAGCTCCATGTTCCTGATCCTTCATAGCTCCTCCCACCCCACCCCCCACCCCTCCCCTCCTTAAAGAGCACATGAAGCACTACACTTAGTTCTGGTCATTTAAATTTAAATCATTTAAAAAGCCATGTTTTATTTCTGTATAATACTAATTTGCTGGTGTTTCATGTCCTTCTCTAACTTCCCAGCCTCTGCAGTCCATCCCCGCTGAGAAGATCCTGAAGAAGCCGATCCCTGACGAGCACCTGGTCCTGAAGACCACCTTCGAGGGTCTGATCCAGAAGTGTCTGAGCGTGGCCATCGACCCCGTGAGTCCCAGCCACGATGACCTATTCACAACCTAAGCCCCCTTAGCTGTGTTTAATCGTGTGCTTTTATCTCCGGGCAGCAAACCAAGAGGAAGCTGGACGACGCCAACAAACGTCTGGAGGCTCTGTACGACAAACTCAGAGAGCAGACGGTGAGTTCAGACACGATTCTACTCCTCAGGATGTGACGTCCAACTGGTCTCATCCACAACTTTTATTAAACTAAATGTCCTTCACTGGAGATTCATAAAGACTTTTATCTGAATTACAACTGCATTAAATCTGATACATAGGTCTGTCAGAGTTATATATGTAGTGTCAGGGGGAAACTAGAAGAAGGAGAAGACTTCCTCCCAAAGGATGAATAAGAAGACGTCCTCAAAGAAGAAGAAGAAGAAGAAGAAATGCCAGTTGTCTCAGAACAAAAAGAAACTATCATCCAAGTCCCTGGAGGAGGAGGAGAAGATGATGAAGAAGTTGTTGTTTGAGAAGAAGAAGAAGAAGAAGAAACCGTTGTCACAGAAGAAGAAGTCATCTCAGAAGAAGAGGAAGCCGTCATCCCAGCAAAAGGAGAAGATGAAGTCCCTGGAGGAGGAGGAGGAAGAGAAGAAGAAGAAGAAGACATCCTCTTAGAAGAACAACAAAAAGAAGTCGTAACAGAACATGAAGAAGAAGAAATGCCAGTTCTCCCAGAACAAAAAGAAACCATTATCCCAGAAAAAGGAGAAGTCCCTGGAGGAGGAGAAGGAGGAGGAGATGATGTCTCAGAAGAAGAAGAAGCTGTCACAAAAGAAGAAGAATCCAACGTCTCTGAGTAAGTTAAAGTCCCTGGAGCAGAAGGAGAAGAAGAAGAAACCGTTGTCACAGAAGAAGAAGTCATCTCAGAAGAAGAGGAAGCCGTCATCCCAGCAAAAGGAGAAGATGAAGTCCCTGGAGGAGGAGGAGGAGGAGGAGGAGGAGGAGGAGGAGGAGGAGGAGGAGGAGGAGATGTCTCAGAAGAAGAAGAAGCTGTCACAAAAGAAGAAGAATCCAACATCTCTGAAGAAGTTGAAGTCCCTGGAGCAGAAGAAGAAGAAGAAGAAGAAGAAGGCGTTGTCACAGAAAAAGGAGAATAAGAAGTTGAAGTCCCTGGGGATAAGAAGAAGCAGTAAAAGAAGAAGTAGCAGTAGGAGAAAAAGCTGTTTATGCAAAAAGCTCATCATGCAAACATGTAGATTTTAAAAATATCAACTCCTCCATATTTGAACCTGGTTTATAACCCGTCATGAGGAGTAATTAAATAAATCTCTCCTCTTGTTCTTCACTGAGATGTCACATGACTAAAGCGGTAAAACATCTTAAATCAACCTTCTTCTTCTTCTTCTTCTTCTTCTCTTTCCTTTACTGCAGCTTTCGCCCGCCATCGTCGGAGGACTCCACAACATCGCCCGGAGCATCGAGTCCCGGTCCTACGCCGAGGGCCTCAACATCCACACCCACATCGTCAGCAGCAGCAACTTCAGCGAGACGTCTGCGTTCATGCCCGTCCTCAAGGTGGTGCTGACGCAAGCCAACAAGCTCGGAGTCTGACGAGACGGGGGGACAAAAAAAAACAACTTAATTTGACGGAGGAAGATGCAGTTAAATTTTTTCTTTGTGCCAAAATATGTTATTTTGGGACGCAACTCAAACACAAGCCATGCTGTCAGTCAGTCAGTCAGTCAGTCAGTCAGTCAGTGGTGGAAGATGATTCTGAGCCAACAAAGGGCTACTTGTAGATTTATGGATGAGAATTTAGGGAATATGCAACGATCCTATTAAAAGTAAATGACAGATCAGCGGTTATGGAATTAAATATAATATAAATAGGGCATTTCTGTCTACATGTGTCTGCGATCACGCTAAATGCTGTAACTTTAGAGAATAATCCAAGTGAATTCTGCATTAATAGACTCCTGGTGCATGCTTTTAGCTCATAATCATGCAAACGTTTAGATTAAAAAAAAAAAAAAAAAACGATTTCCGTGCACTACAACAATCCTGAGACTTTATAACCACGATAAATAAATAAATACACAATAGAAGTTTACGTTACAGTGTCGCTTCGGACAATTTTGTGCCTTTCAGAATTTTCAACATTTCTGTCTGTGATTAAACAAAAAAGAAATATTAGATTTATGTATTATGGAGGAATCTGTACAGAACGTCTTCAGTTCTGATGTGTTGTTGAGTTTCCTCACATGAATTGAACATTTCTATTAGATTAAGGACGGGACTTAGACTTGGCTGCTCCTAAACATTCATTTTGTTTACTTCAACTGTTCTTTTTTTTATCCTTGTTTTTACTCCATGACCCCGTTTCTCTTCAGATTCAGCTCATGGACAAAGGTCCTGACATTTCCTTTTAGAATTCACTGCTATAAAATACATCGATACGAATCTGAAAGGTGCAAAAACCGCTTCAAGTGTCACTGTAAATACAAACTTCTTCAGTCGTATGTGTACATGCATCATCGTCTGCATGCATTTTTATTTTTTTTTAAAGTAGACCAATAAATGAGGCAGATTACATCAAATTAGGGCATTTATTTTGGGCAGTTTAAAGCAAAAGCTGAATGAAACATGTGCCAGTTTATTTTTTTTAATGCTTCTATTATGACTTTTTGTTCTTTCACCACTCGTGTCTCTGTGTGCGACACATTGGACCAAGATGTGCGTGGGAGTTTAGAAAGCGACGTCAAATCCCACGTGTTTAGGACGTTTTTGTTGTTTAATTTCGTTTTTATTTTTTCAGCGTAATCACTCAGCAGGAGGAGGGCAACAGACTTTTTAAACCGAGGCTTTTTATGGCGTTTTTGAAGTATGCATGCTTAAATGAAACAGTCGCCTTTTACTGGTAATTATCTGCTAATTAGTCGGACCTCAGAAGGAAGCGAGGAAGGAGACTTGTACTTGATTTTCATTCCAACTATGGCGAGGGTGGTCGGCCTCTCTTTGTGTTGTTAATAAAAAGAACAAGTCTTTGTTTTAGACTGACTACATGCAATATTTTCAATAAATAGTATTTATTTACAAGAAAGTGTTGCATTTTTTTTCCAATTCATGAAATAAAAGATTGTCAAACATGTGTCATTTACCTTGTTTTTTAATGATTTTTAATAATTTATTATTGTCATGAGAGTAACAAGAGTAAAAGTGGCTTTATCTTGACCACAAAGAAACAACAAATGCAAAATGACTAAAATATTACTGTATAGAAACAAACAACCACAAGAAAGGCATAAAATTGAATCAGATGTACACAAAACTTTTATTAAATTACTTCAACTACAAACAGACAAAAACCAAAATGACCGAACACAACCACAAAGAGATGTACAATTGGTGCAAAGGGACATAAAAAATACTACAAGAACAGTTAAATGAACTGTATGTACACAACGTTCTGCAAAATATAGACACAAAACAACGTCAATCAGACAAAAAAAACACACTCAAAGAGACTCAAAACTACAAAAACACACAAAACAACTGCAGAGAGACAAAAAGCAAGACAAAAAATGGCTACAAAGAGACACAAAATATACAAGACACAAAGGCAAACAGCAAAAGCAACCAGAGCACAAAAGACACAAAACACAAAGACAAACAAAAAACAACAAACAACTCAAATCAGACAAAAAAAAACACACTCAAAGAGACTCAAAACTACAAAAACACACAAAACAACTGCAGAGAGACAAAAAGCAAGACAAAAAATGCTAAAGAGACACAAAATGACTACAAAGACACGAAGCAACCACAAACAGACACAAAACAACTGCAGAGAGACAAAAAGCAAGACAAAAATGGCTACCAACAGACACAAAATGACTACAAACAGACACAAAACAACTGCAGAGACAAAGAGATACAAGTAAGTGCAACCAAAAGAATAAAAACACGACAAGACAAAATGAAAAAGGGTATACGTTCACAAAAACGGCGGGGTGGGTGTGGGGTGGCTTTTCACATGCCAGTGCCCGGGGCCCCTCCTGTTTTACGATCCGCCCCTGTGCATATGCTACAGTGCGGGCTTTTACTTTGAAGGGCGTGCACCGATATGACCGAGACACGTCGCTGGAGGCGAAAGGACATCAACCGCGGCTCCTTGTCGAAGACTCACTAACGACACCACAAATATAACCGACAGGAGTATCACTTAAAAATAGAAAGAGAGACGAAGAAGAAACGAAGATCGGGTTTCAGGAGCTCGTGTTTACATAACTTCCGGTCCGCTGCGGTGAGGAGCTCATCCAGGTAGAGAAGCTACACGGTCTCACGTCACCTGTAATGTTGACTGTTTATGTTACACACCTGTAACGCGTCGTGTTTCAGGTTGTTTTAGTTTCATCTTGACTGCGCGTCTCTTCTTTTACATTTCTCTGCTTCATTTAAATCTCTGTTGAGTTATTATTCAACACTGTAATGACGTTTAAGATGCTACTGACACAAAAGGTTATAAATGAACGAATACGTAATGAATTAATAAAATAATAAACTGTTAATGTGGTGAGTCTGTAACACTACAGGACTCTTGGTTGTGTCTTTTAGCTGATGAGGATTCAGTCAGATCAGTAGTTAAATCTTTTCTCCTAAAAAACCACATAAACTCTTAAAAATCTGCTGCTGGAATAAATCTGATAATAATTCCTTCTGTGTGTGTTTGCTCCACATGTGGTAAACATCCTCCTTCTTCTTCTACTTCTTCTCCAAGTGTCTGTAATGAGACACAGACTCACTATTAAGAGACACAAAATGGCTACAAAGAGACATATGGTGGCTACAAAGATAGAGACGTACCGCAAAGTGACACAAAAATGATACAAAGAGACATATGGTGGCTACAAAGAGACACAAAATGGCTACAAAGTCACAGACATACTACAAAGAGACACAAAATAGCTTCCAAGAGACATATAATGGCTACAAAAAGACACAAAATTACTACAAAGAGACACAAAAATGATACAAAGAGTCATATATTGGCTACAAAAAAAAGGCAAAATGGCTACAAAGTCACAGACATACAACAAAGAGACACAAAATAGTTTCCAAGAGACTTTTAATGGCTACAAAAAGACACAAAATGACTACAAAGAGACATACATTGGCTACAAAGACTCAGATGTACTACAAAGAGACACAAAATGTCTTCTTCTTCGTCTTCTTCTTCTTCTTCCACAGCAGTAATGTTTCTTAGATTTGTGTCAAGGGGCAGTTTGTTTTGTTTGAAGTGACCTTGTATAAGTTACGTAATCAAATCAGAGTTGGTTCAAATGAATGTTTTCATTCACACAGATTCTTCTTCTTCGTCTTCTTCTTCTTCTGTGGTGTCGGAGGAGACATGTTGCGTGGCTGCAGCCTGTGGGCTCTTCTTCCTCCCGTCTACTCTGTGGTCACTGCTGCTGGACTGTGGCTGGTGTAAGTCTGTTCACACAACGCGACACACAAACTACAACATGTGCAACAAAGACATGTGTGTGACTATAACGAGACACAAAGAGACGCCAAACGTCTAAATGGGACATTCTTTGTATTAATTTGTCTTGTGCCTCAGATGAAGTTTTTATTGTCCTGTGACGTGTCCTTGTCTCCTGGTGTGAACAGATACGCTGTAGCTGTCTATCATGAGAACGTCATAACCTTGGGCGCCCCCTACAGGTAGGACTGAGCCAGGCACCGATCATTAGTTCATTAGTTCATCAGCTCTTCACTGGTTCCTCTGATTAAATCCTTGTTTTGTGCGTTTTAGGAAAAGAAATGGAACCCACTACCCTCCCTTCATCAGGTAAACACTGTCCTCACTGTCTTCACTGTCCTCACTGTCCTCGTCCTTTTAGCAGCAAACAGCCACGACGTGGAGCTGGTTTTTATTTCATTACACAGGCGTAAATCCTGTTGTTCTTCTCTCAGTGTTGCAGGAAACTTTCCACCAGCCAGTTGCATCTTCAGCGAGGTCATGACTCTGGCAGCGTTTGGAGGTAAAGACGCCGATTACAGCATTTAGAGATTCAAAATGGACGCTGGGCCACTTCCTGTTTCACTGAAGGGAAAATACGGCAGTTTGTACGCTTTGTTTTTGACTCTTTGCACTTTTATCTTCTTCTACTAAAACAAGTCAGCGTCGTCAAAAAAAGTTCTTCTTCTACTGAATCAATTCGTTGTCTTCAAATAATCATCTTGTGCCGAAACAAATCAGGATCTTCAACAGTGTTTTTTAGGGTTGTCAAAAAGTTCTTCTATTACTAATGAAACATTTCAAGGTCTTTGAAAAAATCATCTTCCACAAAATAATTTACAAAAAAATTCAAGAAAAAATAATCTTCATCTACTGAATCAATTCAGTTTTTTAGGGTTGTCAAAAAGATGAACTGAATTAATTCAGGGTCATCAAAAAAAATCATCTTCCACAAAAACAACAAAAAATATAAAAAAATAAAAATCAGGAAAAATAAATCTTTCTATTCTTCAGGCTATCAAAAATCTTTACAAAAAATTTCAAAAAGAAAAAAATCAAAATATTCTTTCTTCTACTTCTTTTTAGTTTTTCTTTTCTTTCTTTCTTCTTCTTTCACAGTTTCTTTCTAGTCGTTCTTTCTTTCATTATTTAGTTGATCAGAATAATTTCTGTCGGGTTGAGGAAATATTGTGTAAATACATTTTGTGAAAGCTCCATCAATGAGGATAAGTGGTGGTAGAAGATGAGATGAGATGAAGTTTATGACTCAGTCAAGGTGCTGAGCTGCTCTCTGTCTCCTCCAGGGTTCGTCATCGCCGTCCTCCGATACCTTCAGCTGAGGAACAGGAACATTAAACCCTGGCTGAACGTCACCAGCCTGGTGGCCTTCTCTGCCGGCTGCTTCGGGATGACGCTCGTAGGAAACTTCCAGGTGAGAAGACGGATTCGTGGACGGACGCGAGGGCGGATCCAGAGGCGTTAAAGATAAACTCTGTGTTTTTTTTTTTTAGATATTCAACATGAAGATGATTCACAACGTGGGCACTCAGATGACGTTCGGCCTGGGGACGCTGTTCTGCTGGATGCAGTCCTACATCACCCTGAGGGTGAACCTGAACAACGAGGGGAGGAAAGTGGCCGTCGCTCGCTTCCTGTTGTCTGGAGCCATCACGGTCTGCATCATCCTCAAAACCTGTATCCTTCACCTTTGGTTTAATGTTACTGCAAGAGGTCAGATAACAACACACAAGCTTGATCATAAGAGTCCAGGAGCTCTGTTTCCTATTACGTTTTCCATTATTTATTTAGTAGATGTTCTGCATTTTAACCAGGAAGAAATAGAAGCTAACTTTTTGTTTTTTGCTGTAAAAATGCTAAACTAGAGATAAATAAAGGATAAAAAATAAAACAGTAATTATAATAAAGCTACAAACTGATCAGTTTATTAATAATAATGTGTGTGTTTGCAGTTTTGTTGTGAATTCTGGGTAATTTTTAAACTATTTCGCGCCATTTTTGTTGGTAATTTAAATTTACAGATTTTACTTTTGTCTCATACGGAACAATTCACTTAAAAAAAATGTAAGTAATTTATTTATTGATTTCTGGTTAATTATTTCTATTTTTCTGAGTAATATTTCTTTGGTTTGTTTTTCAGAGTAATTTGTTTTTTGTTTTTTTGGGGTAAATTTTGATTTTTATTTTTAAGTAAAATTTTTAAGTGAGTAATTTTTTCCTTTTTTTTGTATTATTATATTTTTGTAACCCACCAACACAACGGAGCCCTAATTAAAAATAATAAATCGTAATATAAAATAATAATTAATAATAAATAAATGAATAAATAAATACCCACATGTAAAAAAAAAATCAGAAAAACAGGAAAAACTGTCTCTAAAAACAAACCAAAGATATGTAAGTAATATATTACTTAGTAAAACAGAAATAATTAGCCTGCAAAACTAACCAAAAAAAAAATTTTTTTTTTCAAGAATGCTTCCGTAGTCTCAAATTTGAACTTGAATTTTTCTGTCAAATACTTCTATTAGTTGTCAAAATATTAATTTACGTGTCTAATTTCAAACCCACTGCTCTTAGTTTTAATAGTTGTGCCTTTCATTGTGTTGCCGTATCCTCCACCCTCCTCGTCCTTAACCGTCGTGGTTCAGACTTCTTCGTCATGTCCCAGCGCACAGAGGGAGCTCAGTGCCAGTGGTCGCTGGTCATGTTCTTCCTCATCTTCCTCAGCACGTTTGGCATCGATTTCCGTCACATCCGCTTACAGATCGTTTGCTCAGACCGTGACGCAGACGCATCTCAAGGTCCCGTCACTCGGTTACAGACCTCGGACCAGCTGTAGCGAGTGTTTCCAACGAGTATTATTTCCTCGTTTTTTACCGACTGCACCTCATTCACATGTCGGCAGTGGCTCTGAGGAAACCGGCTGGATCTTTACATCGTATGTACATGTTTGAAATTATGCATGAAAGTATTTTACAGTGTTGACATGTTGAAGTGAGCAAAACTGGGTTTTTTTTGGCAACTATAGCTTTGGCAAGTGGGCTAGAACATCTCATTTATAGAGGACACAAGTTATTTGTTCTTCTCCAGGAGAAGAACAAAAGGTACAAAGACACTAGAAAAAACGTGCACATAAATCCACAGTAACACAAGTCCAATGTGGATATAATGTGAAAGGCTGCTCAGCAAATGAAGAAGACACTGATCCAAAACAGAGAATAAACAAAAAAAAAACTAGTTTGGAGTTTGAAGCTGCACAAAGAGACAAAGATCCAACTGTGAAGCACGGCGGTGGCAGCATCATGTCGAAAATATATGGCATCATGGAAGGAAGGCATCAATCTCGTTTTGTTCAGTTTGTACTAAGAATCCTAAATAGTTACGTGTTCTTTCTCTTTTTATTTCTCTCCAAATCCACGTGTGCAAGAATTCAGACTCAAATTTGGGGGATTTCAAAAAGAGTCATTTAGCTTTAAGTGGGACGCCAACAATCAGATTATCAGTGTTTACAACTTTTTTTTTTTTTTTTAAATAAACTTTTCTATTGTAAAAATATATTATTTTTGTAAAGTCATTAATGCTGTCATGTATGTATCCACAGCAACCAAACAGTATCAATAAAATGTACGGTGAAAGTATTTGTTTTTGTCTTATTTTATAGTCTTTAAGCATGAACTTTTATAGCAGCCCATTAGCTTAGCTTACTTTATCTTTATTGACAACTTTTTTGCCAATAAATTCAGATTCAGAAAACTTTATTTGTTCCCGGGGGGCAATTAATGGCACACAGACAACATGACGACGACATAACACTCAGTTAAAAGAAGTAACATAGAATAAACCAATTAGAAAATATATTCATAAAGTATAAAATATATATATAACGAGGATTTAATTGTCTTATGTCCTAAAGAAACTGAAACAAATCACCAACTGGACTGAAATACTGTATTCGTTTTAATAAAGTTGTCAATAAAGTTGTTACAGTATTTAAAAAAAAAAATCTTTTTGTTGCAAAAACACTAGTGATGCTCGATACCACCGATTTCCTTTCTAATCTGATACTAACATCGAGGTATCGGCGATACCGATACTTTGTGCAACACACCTTAATGTGTCTGATAAATCTAAAAGAAAAATAAATAAATAAAAATCATAGCTTCACGAAGAATTCAAGTAATTTATTTATTTATTTTAAATAAGTATATTGAGGTATTGGCCTCATTTACTTCATAGCCGAGATAATACAACAAAAGGAAAAAACAAACAGAGACACAATCATACAAAATAATGAGCAAAATAATAAGATCATTAAAATAAATTATTGTTTTATTAGGGAGAACTTCTATAAAAGTGAAAACTTCAATCTCAATTTGTCCTCCTCATCATAAATTCCCTCATATTTTGTGTTGTGTTGCCACAACTCAATAATTTAATTGCTGTGTTCTTGTTAATAATATTATAATAATAATAATAATAATAATAATAATAATAATAATAATAATAATAATCGAATGACTGAAGCATCGAAAGTATCGACATTTTCACGTGAGAATCATTTTTATCACTTAATGATGTGGTATCGGAGTTATCGATGTCTAGGGATCGATCGGCACACCGCTACCAAACACTCTCTACCGCCACCTAGCGAGCAACGGGCTAAAGTGACGGAGCCGCGCGGAACATGTGTGTCTGCTGCATCTCTGTGATTTATTAAGAGTTTAGTTTGTTAACTGGCTGCGAGGTAATGGCACGGATAAGCTAACGAGTGGCTTCTCACGCGCAGTTACACGTTCTCGCTAACGTTTCTGATCTTTTTTTCCTTCGTTTGATCTGCGCTACGGAGGGAGGGAGCGTCAGCTAGCGTCAGCTAACGAAACGAGCTAATAATAATATATATATTTATATATAAAAAATGGCCACTCTTTCTATTCCTGCATGCACCAGCGCGCTGCTGCTGGATATTGAAGGGACCACCACGCCGATCACGTTTGTAAAGGTAAATATTAAAGTAATATGAGATGAAACTGCTTTTATTTTTAAAGTAAGGGTTTATTAGCATGCTAAGATAATTGTGTGCGGCTAACAGCTACCTGTCACACCGGTAGCACGAAGCTAAACCAGGACAAGGAAGAAGAGCTACACCTTTATTTAAAGCTTTTTCTTTGTCTTTTTAATGGTTTTGTTTGAGTTACCTTTTAGTAAATCATTTAAAATGACAAAAACACGTATATAATGTTTAATATAATGCAAAACAGACGTCATGCTGCGTTCATGCCAATCCAAAACAGTCGTAATTAAGACTTTCCTTTCCTGTAAACCGACATTTAATAAACAATTTGTGCTTTTATAGAATATTAAAGTTGTTGAAAAATAAGCAGAGTAACTCGTGTTAGGCCAAAAAACATGTGATGATTAAACGCTTTAATATATTAAGTGATATACTGAGTCATGCCAAACGTATTAAGTGATTATAAGTCGTAAACATGAGGGTGGGTTAAATGTCACATGATGTTTTTCTAAGGAAACTACCTAGAAACGAGGTAATAAATGAAGAATCTTTTCCAGGACATCTTATTTCCATACATCAAGGAGCATCTGGAGGAGTATTTGTCTTCTCACTGGGAGGAAGACGAGTGCAAACAAGACGTTCATCTCCTGAAGAAGCAGGTACTTTCATTTTCAGCATCTTCAATAATAATAATAATAATAATAATAAATGGAGAAGAGGAGATTTTAGCTAATTAATTTGTATAAGTATAAGTGTATAAGTGTATTATTTCTTTCATGCAGGTGTTTTATTTATGTTTAACGCTCTTTGGGACAAAAGTGTCCGTTGACAGATTATTTATTTATTTTTTTCTGCTTTTTGTATTTATTTTTGCAAATTGTGATATTTCAAACTCAAACCCCACAATTCTCTATTTTTACACTGTGTAACTTAAATTATTATCGTCAAAAATACCATAAAATTGCCATATATTAATATTTTTTTTCAACTTTTTTTTTTACATAAATCATTTAATCGACGAAAGTCCTAATCATAAATATTAAATATTTGATTATTGTCTGACTTTTAACCCTTTATAAACCCTTTATATGCCAACAACATGTTCAATAATCTGAATGCAATGTGGAGTTTTCTTGGGAGGATTATTAGAGGCCTGGACGTGTCAATGATTAGTAAACAATTAATTAAGCAACATTTATTTTAATGGATTTTTTTGTTTGTTTTATATATATTTCAAATTTTGTGTGTTTTTTGTTTGTTTGTTTTTTTGATGCCATCACAAACATTGGCATATAACGTGTTCAGATTTTTAAATTAATCAAACATTTGATATTTTTTGAACAAGACTGAAGTTGAGTAAAAGGTTTATGTTAAATATTAACATTTGCTTTTTCTATGGTAGTTTAGAAAAGGACACTTTTGCCCCTTAATGGTAACAACATCATTATTTTTCAAAATATGATAAATAAATGTTGCTACTAATCATTGACACGTCCAAGGCTCCAATAATCCAATAATCCTCCCAAGGAATTATGATTTCTTTTAAGACTTTTAAGAAAAGTCCACATTTCATTCAGATTATTGAACATATTGTTGCCGTATAAAGGGTTGAAAGTCAGACATTAATCAAACATCTGGTATTTATGGTTAGGACTGAAGTTGATTTATGTAAAAAGAAAGAAAGAAAGAAAGAAAGAAAAAGATATGAACATAAGTTATTTTAATGGTATTTTAGAAGAAGAAACTTTTGTCTGTTAATGGATTAACAACATAAGAGGCAGGTGACTATTAAATACATGGATTTAAATGAGTAAATATACTAATATACGACTGAAACTCTTCTCACCCGTCCTGTTTTTTGTTTGTTTGTTTGTTTTGTCTGCAGATCGAGGAGGACATGAGGCAGAACCGGTCGTGTCCCGTCCACGCCGTGGACCAGACGGTCCACACGGACGAGGAGAAGGCCATCAGGGAGGTGGTGGACAACGTGCTGTGGCAGATGGCGGCGGACAGGAAGTCCACGGCGCTCAAACAGCTGCAGGGACACATGTGGAGGGCGGCGTATTCCTCAGGGAGAATCAAAGGCGAGTAAGTACGCTCATCGTTTTCCTCAAGTTCGTCCTTCTCGTCTGAAATACTTCACAACGGTGACTTTAACTCTTTATATCAGACATATATTTACAGATGCAGATAATCCAGGTATAGCTGCAGTCTGAGGGGCTCACATGCTCATTTTTATATTTTTTTATATTTTCTGTTTTGTTTTGTTTTGTTTTTTGTGTCATGTACTTACAAACTTGTCTCTACAAGTTCTTTACTCTATTTTTTCTTTTTTCTATTTTAATATTCTTATATCTAAGTGTTTTTATATTTTATCAGTTTTATTTGTTTATTTGTTTTTTGTTTTTTATCTCTATTTTGAGTGTTTCTAGATTTTATTCTATATTTTTTCTATCCATTTTATTTATATTTTATCAATTTTATATTTTTATTTATTTGTTTTTTCTTTATTTGAAGTTTTTCTAGGTTGCACATTGTATTTCCCTATTTTAATTCTTTCTACTTTAAAGTTCTTATATCTCACTATGTTTTTTTTATATTTTATCAACTTTATATTTTATTTATTTATTTATTTGTCTGATATTGATCTTTTATTATTTTAATCTGTCCTTTTCACGCATTAGTCTCCACGTTCTTTTCCTTGTTTCACTTTTTATAAGTATTTTTTTTCATGTAAAATGTAACGAACTTCAAATGGAATTAATTGATTTTGAAAGGTTCTATATAAATAAAATTTGAATAATTACTTATATATTATATATGTTCATGTCCCTGTGTATTTACATCCATCCTTGCTTTTTATTCTTTATTTTTGAGGCAGACGTGTGATGTTAAATTGAAGCGTGAGCTTCGTCTGATGCTTATATTTATTCTTCACTATGACTTTTCAGAGGTTGTTTTATTTTTGCGCCTCTAAACGAGTTCTTAGCTGAAAGGAAAGAAACGGAGCCTTGATGTCTTGATGATGTTGGACGTTGTCTCCGTTCATTCAGGGTTTATCAGGACGTGGTTCCGTCCATCAGGACGTGGAGAGGACAAGGACTGAAGGTTTACATCTACTCCTCTGGAAGCGTCGAGGCTCAGAAGCTTCTGTTCGGATACTCGGTGGAAGGAGACGTTTTAGAAGTGAGCACACGTGTCTCAGTTTAACCGTCCAAACAGCTCCATGTCTTCAGAGTTCACTTTTAAACGCGGACGTTTTGTGTTTTTTTGTCGTTTGCAGTTATTTGACGGACACTTTGACACAAACATAGGAGCTAAAGTCGACTGTAAAAGCTACGAGCGGATCGCGGAGAGGATCGGATGTCGGCCCGAGGAAGTCACGTTCCTGACGGACGTCACTCGAGGTGAGTGTGATCGATCCGGCGTAACATTATGACCACCGTCCTGAGACTGGACAGGTTGATGTGGTCGTCTTATTGAGACAGTTGTAGTTAATAAAGATGTTTTTAAACATTTTTATTCAGACCAGAATAGACACTTTATTTATACACATGTTGTGTGTGTGTTACTTTGAAGGCAAAGGCGTGTATTACAATTAAGTAGCAAACTACTGAATTCAGATTACACCCGAACACATCATGCAATTCTCATAGAAGCAGCAGAACAAGAAGATTTGTGCAAAAAATAGGAGCCGTGTCGGTTGTTTTTTTGTTTTTTTGTTGACCAGACGTCCCTGATTTTTGGGGACAGTCCCCGTTTGTTTTGGATGACCTGTCCCCCGGCTAAAAATGTCCCCAATTTTAGCTTTTTATGAATAAGAAAAAAATAAATGTTGGGCACAGACTAGAGTTATTACGGTAACTAGTCGCGCTGTTATTGACATCACAGACATAGAAGTTTAAATATGTTTAAATATGAATAAATGTGCCAAAATAAATGAAACTGTAATTGTTCCTGTTTTTTTCTATCTCTGAGCTGTAAACGTCCCCAGATTTCCACATCATTAGTCAGTGTTTACACAGGGCCAATGAAACCTGTTTTACTACTACTGTGAGATTATTCTACAATATTTACTCATCATCACAGTAAAATAGTCCGTCCTCAGTCAATCTCCTGCATTAATTCGTCTCAACCAGTAGAAAATGTTGTGAACATGTGATTATACATGAAAAAAAATAAAAAATGCCGTAATATACCGTCAGAATTTAGAAAAATACTATGATATATTATATATTTTTGACCATACTGCGCTAACATAGCCTATATAAGAACAGGACGACTATGATGACTGCTACATAGTGATGCAACCTTTTGGTTTAGGCTGGTATAAAAAAAAAACATGTCCAAGTAACATCCACATGAATGTTTATCAGCAGAACATTAAATGTTATTTCCTTCCTCCTGTCATGTGGTCATAATGTTGTGGCTGATGGGTGTAGATGTTATTATTCTCTTGTATTCGGCGCCGGCTGATTCCCTCTCGTGTTTCCTGTCGTTTCCAGAGGCTAAAGCAGCAGAAGAGGCCGGGATGAACGTGGTGCTGGTGGTGAGGCCTGGAAACATGGAGCTGACGGACGAGGAACGGTCTCACTACAACCTCATTACCTCCTTTAACCAGCTGCAGCTGGCGGGACGAGCTTAACGCAGAGCAGGATGGAGGCAGAGACAACTCCTCTGGCTTCACTCCACCTCCTCCTTCCTCCTCCTCCACCTCCTCCTCTTCCTCCTCCTCCTTCGTTTTTTTATTTTTATTTTATTTTACAGCTGAAGTTGTAGACCATTCAGCTGGGACTAGCCTCCAGTGGAGCTACTAAATATTAATAATATTAATAATAATAATAATAATAATACTAATAAAAAGCGATCCAGTTGTTTCCGGATGCCTTTCACACGTACGGATCATCACTGTCATCATCGGACCCACCGACCGACCGGGAGCTGGAAAACGAAAGCACGAAGCTGCACACGACGTGAGATTTTTACCTTTTAGACGAGTGTTCGACTGCCACTTTCCGACATGTACGTACGCACGCGTGTGTTTGTTCGTCTCCCACTTCGTAAATGTCCCGTTTTCTCCCTCCTCCACTCGCAGACGTGTGAAGTTAATGTTAAGTGTCATGTTTTAGAAGGTAGAGCAACAATATAAGGTGAACTCAAGATGGGAAGAATTCAACACAACCTGCGTAACTCCAGCCCTTTTTAAGATGATTCCTTCCAGTAAAAACCCTCATTTTTAGCATCAACGTGTTCAGAACGAGCTGATTATTATTGGAGGAGTTAATGGTGAAAACATCAAGTCTCCAAAACGACGTTTAGCTAAAACGTACGTTTCACTTATGAGTGTTAATTAGATGGAAACGCACGGTTTGTCCAGTCAGACGTCTTAATCCACCGCAGGTAAACACTGTCTATTTAAATGTGCCATCACTGTTGTCCGTCTGTATCGTGGGTCTTGGAAAGAAAAAAACAAAAACAAAACAAAAAACAAAAAAATACTAAACATTGCCAAACTGATGATTTTATGTGTGGAACAATTAGTTGGTATCATTTAGAAAAATTCCAATAAATGCCTTGTCTCACACTGACGCCTGTCTCCTCTTTCGCCGCAGACTCGCACACACACTCACACCGATCAGCCATAACATTATGACCTAATATTGTGTGCCTTTCTGAGGGGCGGATGCTGAAATGAGTTCTTGTTGTTCCTTAAACCATTACTGAACCAGGGGAGCATTATCCTGCTTATCAGAGAATACTGTTTTTATTCAGGAGTCAATATAAACTTAAATAATCAATTATAATACTTATACTTACTATAATTATACTTAATACTAAAATAATCAACTTTATTGTCATTGCACACAAGTTACAACGATTTTTTGCTTGGCATCGATCTCTATTAGAAGGTTGAAGTCAGGTGTTTGTGTATATATAAATAGAAAATAAAATGTAAATTAAATGCAAATTAAATATACTTATCTGTATATTATATACTTATCTTTAGTAAATATATATATATAAAAATAATGTGGTGTATTGTTAGTTCTTTATAAATTAATTTGAGCATACGCCGCTGTACGGTGGGTGGCGCTGTGGAGCCTTCTCCTCGGTTTGTCGTCTGCCGCTGTTAAAAACCACCGAAGAAGAAGGAAGTAACGGCGATGAAAACAAAACGACGCTCTCAAAATACACCTTCTTAACTCAGCATTTTTTTTAATTCGCTTTACTAGAAACTAAAATAACACATCTAAACGCACACGTAGATCGTTAAAACTGGCCAAACTCGTCTCCTATTTAACGACATATCTTAAATATTAGCTAGCCACCTTAGCTTAGCTGCCACTCGTATTTTGTTATTATTATTGTTTTCATTTTTTTTTTTTTTTTTTTGGACGTAGCTTTAGTCTCCGAGTGACTGCAGCAGCTGTGATTTTTTTTGAATTTGAAATTCACAACTTGGGAGTTATTTTAAAACGATGTCGGATGATTATGAATTCAGCGACGACGCGACCATGATGCGAATGGAGGAGGATGGGGAGGCGAACAGCGACGACCCGATGTCGGCGGCCGGGGACTGTGGCCTGATGGGGGGCGAGGCCGAGGGCTCCAGGATCGACGCCAGTAAAAACGAGGAGGATGAGGGGTAAGGACACGGTGGCCGACCCCCTTCCTCCCTCGCTTCCCTCCCCCCTGGCTTTTACATACACCCACCAGCCAGTTCATTAGGTACACCAGTGGTAAAACACTGAGCAAAACCCTAAAATGTTTTTATTGTCATTTTAGGGCACAACCCTCATCGAAAGACATAGAAATGTCAGTCCTTTAGTGTGTTTTTTTCCTAATTTCCATGGAGAAAATCAAGATTAATGAATTTACCATAAATGGTTCCTTGTCATTAAGTGGTAAACGAATGTAAACATAAGAACTGATTCAAACACTTGTTGACATTATCACATTAGACATAACATAGTCTTAAAAAAGCCTTGAAAAGTCTAAAATTTGATAATCCCAATTAAATATGAACATATTTTGCATCGTAGGTCTGGCCGCAGCTTATTATGTTCCTGGTCGTCTTCACGATACGATACATTATCGCGATATTATGATATTGCGATATTTTACATAATTCACTGAGAAATCGTAAGTGCAGCTTAAAATAGAAGTTGTGTATATGTTCATCCGATGACAGTGATGATTCATTGGGCAAATTGAGTCAAAAAACAATAATAATCCAAATGATCCATTTTCAATTTATTGCACTTGTACAGGAAAAGTGGTGGATGGAGGTGTGGAGGTCGGTCACGGCCCCAAACACCACTTTTTCCTTCAAAATCGATATTGTATTGGAAGAAAAAGTATCACAATATATTGCCATATTGATATTTTTTTCCCACCGCTCATTAGTGGAGGTCACCCCAGGGACGTCCTGAGTTGATTACTTTGAAAGTAATTCTGGGTCTTTGATTTTCCTTGTTTTCGTGCCTCGTGTAGGATTTAAATTCAATCCATAATGGTCTTAAAAAGGTCTTAATAAAAACTCTTAAATTTCTCTTGTTCAAACCCACAGAAACTCTGTATAAGACATAAGATTTATGTTCCACGTATGGGAAATTTCCTTGTTACAGTAGTGGAAAATATATATTCAAAAAACAATAAAAAAAACAACATCACATTTGAAAGGATATACAGATAAATAACAGTATTCTGGAAAATATATAGAGGGAAAATGGAAATACAAGGACATTCTGTAAATACAGTGTGGAAAGGGAATTAAAATGACTAAAACCTGGTAGTGTAATATAACTGTTAAGATTATAAAAGATGATTGTGCAAAACAGTCTGAAGGAGCTTTGGTAGCATTGGTTCTTGCAGCATGGATGTAGCAGCAAACAACATGGTTCCTAATAAATCAGTTCTGCTCAGAGTCCATGCAGAGATGGACCTTGTAGACGACATTAGACCCTGATTAGACCTGACATGTTTCCCTGACCTTTTCTGACTGACTGAAGGAAAACCACATGTATCTAAACCTCAGAGGAACAACAATTTAAAATGTGATGAAGTTACCAGATATGGTTCCTTGACCCTAAAAGGACTGAGGTGCCCTAAGGTTCCCCCTTAGGTGTCGTAGACGTACAGGGACAACAATAAAAGGGAAGCGTAAAAATAAAATAGTGTACCTAATAAACTGGCCAGTTTAATTGACCTCTGCTCACGGAGGCGTCCAGAGTTCCAGTTCTAACTTGAGCTTGGTGTATAAATAAATAACCTAAGGAGTGTGATCACACTGAGCCAGAGAGAAAACTACAGCTGGTTCCAAAATGTGGATCATCTTCCCAAGTCACACACAGACACACACAGACACATACACAGACACACACACAGACACACACAGACACACACAGAGCTGTTCATGGTCATGTGCAATATTTTCTACTGTGCCCCGAAATGATTGATGATCATATTTATTTGTGTATAAAACGTGAAACTGAGATCAGATCTTAAGTGGTTGTACAAGTAGACACTAGATCAGTCGATGAGTTGTTTGAGAGAAAATCAACGTAGAACAAATCTGATGATGTTTTTTTCAGAAAAACTAAAAATATCTGCTAATTTTCTAGTTTTCTTTAAAACATTAAACCTGAGTTTTATTCAACAGCTGCTCAGACAAATATCGGACTTACTGTGGTGAAGTTTGAAGAAATGCTTGTAAAACAGGCAACAAAAAAACATTATTCCTTCAGTTAAAGTTGTTGAAATTTCAAGAATAGAAGAATAGTTTACAGTATTCTGCAAATTATGTTTCAAGCTCTTAAAAAAACGTTACCGATTAACATTTAGAAAAGAAATAGAATAGAAAATTATAACTTTTATCTTTTACTGTTGTTTACATTTCAAGTGGAAGCTTTAAAAGTAATAATTATTAAATATCACTTGTATAGCTTCTAAAATATGTTTTATTACAGATTAAATTACCAAACAGTGAATACAAGTGCGACATTTTCATTAGAAGATAACAATTGTGAGATTTGATGATTATAATTTAGCGTTTTATTGCAGCTTTTCAGATGGAAATATATAAATTAACATTTTTTTTGAGTGTTTAACAGGAAAAGCAAGTAAAATAAACTGATATAGGCAAATTAAACAGTTGCTCTTACATGATGGAATATGCAGCAGTGGTATAAAGCTGTTTAATCAGATTATTTGTAGTAAACATGGGGATTTGTTTAAAAGCAGCCGACCTTTCACACCTTCGGTTTCTCATCTTTCTTATCCGCGTTTTCATCTGCAGGAAGATGTTTGTCGGGGGGCTCAGCTGGGACACGACTAAGAAGGACCTGAAGGATTATTTTTCAAAGTTTGGGGAGGTCGTCGACTGCACGTTAAAGCTGGATCCCATGACCGGACGTTCCAGGGGCTTCGGCTTCGTGCTCTTCAAAGAAGCCGAGAGCGTCGATAAGGTTTTTCTCCTGCTTATCTTATATCTGCAGACGTCAAACACCCACTTTTCAATTCTTTGTATTAGAAATAAGCTGTGTGCAACAGCCAAATATTCTTCTATTTATGCTAAATGTGACCTTAGATCCTCATCTTCCTCTTCTATGAGGCTAAATACATCTCGACATTTAATGGTGGATTCCCGTGTGACCTTTTTGTCGTTTATTTTCCTCGTTGTGGAAAAAGGTCGCCTCGCAGAAGGAACACAAACTCAATGGGAAGGTCATCGACCCCAAAAAAGCCAAGGCCATGAAGAGCAAGGAGCCCGTGAAGAAGATCTTCGTGGGCGGCCTCTCTCCAGACACTCCCGAGGAGAAAGTCAGGGAGTACTTCGATGCTTTCGGAGAGGTGCGCTCATCTCCACGCTGCACGTATCCCCTTCTCATCGTCGTATTATTTTAATTCATTCGTTGGTAATGTGAGCAGGTGGAGTCGATTGAACTTCCCATGGAGAACAAAACAAACAAGAGGCGAGGTTTTTGCTTCATCACGTTCAAAGAAGAGGAGCCAGTGAAGAAAATCATGGAGAAGAAGTATCATAATATCGGACTTAGCAAGGTACAGTTTTTTAGTCTCTATTTAGTTTCAAGCCTTTTTTTTTTAATGTGGATTTATAATGATAGATTTATGTGATTGGATCTTATAGTGTGAAATAAAAGTGGCGATGTCCAAGGAGCAGTACCAGCAGCAGCAGTACTGGGGAGGCAGAGGGGGCTACTCGTCCAGGTCTCGAGGACGAGGCGGTGGTGAGTTGTTAGAAACTGTTTTATCAGAGCGTAGTTTGTGGTGGTGGTAAAGCTTTTCATGCTTCGGCCGCGGTGGATTCGGCTGTAAAACATTTCCGAGATGCCACCAAAACGCTCAAAAGTACAACTGCTCTATGGTGTATTTGTGTAAAAAGCTTTTAAATGAGAAGGCGTGGTGACATTTTAACAACTGATTATTTTCTATTCACATGATTAATATTGAATGAAGTATTCAATTGGTATCGATATCCTGGTATTGGTACTGGTATCGCTATTTTTTTAAACGATACCGAGCCCTTAACGATCACATGGTCTTTCAAGCCCCATAAACATCAGTAAAGTAGTGAAATTATGACGTGTTTCGAAGCTTCATCTGGAAATAAGTAACAAAATCAAGAGTTTACCACATGAAAGACCTTAGAATTTGTTCCAAGTCAACAACCAAATCAGCTGTTCATGGTTCTGAAACGTCGGTGCATCATTTTGAAACAACACCATATTTATTTATTTACGTACAAAGAAAGATTTCAAGATTTAGTGCAGGACTATGGAATCAAAATGGAACGAATAGTTGGAAGTTGTTGCTGAGAAATAGTTTTAATTTAATCGTGTTGTTGATTGAATCGTTTTCTTTTCAGGCCCCAGTCAGAACTGGAACCAGGGTTACGGCAACTACTGGAATCAAGGCTACGGGAATTATGGGAATTATGGTTACGGTAATCAAGGATATGGAGGCTATGGTGGCTATGATTACCCAGCTTACAACAACTATTACGGCTATGGTGACTACAACGGTTAGTAGAAGCATCCAGTCTGTCCAAGTGACCCCCTTCTGATTGGTTCATGCTGACCCACCAACCAGAAGGCTCCTACCCATGGTTACCGTTGCTAACGTAACCGGTAAGACAAACAGACTCTTTTGACACTAAATTAGAGGGAAATTGAGAACAAGATGATTAAGAACGGGGAAAAAAAAAACGTTAAAAGTGTTGCCAGAAATAAATATTGACAAAGAGAGGCCACCTGATTTGGGATGTTTGTGTGTGAATAGGTTGGAAGTTCAATCCAACTGAAACAGAGAAGAAGTTGGTAAATTTTCCCTGTAGGTCTTTTCTAAATGAGTTTCATGTGGTTTGTTTCACACGGGAAACAAACTTTTACTCTAATTCACATTCTGTTGTTGTGGCTCTGCTACTTCCCACCTCACTCCACTGCTCGTCAGAGACGGTTTTAATTACGTTGCAAATTATAATTAATAATAAAAATATATTTTTGATACTATTTATTTTAGTATTTTTTTTTACACTATTACTATTTGGGGCTTTTTAAGCTTTTTTTTTTTCATCTTAAAAAGTCAAAAGTCAAAAAAAAAGTCACGGAAAAGTAAAAAGTCACCCATGAATCACAGAGATGTCGATTCGCACTGGATTAGTTTTATCTTAGTTTTAGATTAGTAATCTTATTTTTACTTTACAAATCATAGATCACAGATGTTATTACAAATTACTGGAGGTCCCAGATCAAACCAGCTGTTTTACTTGATTTAGATAAAATAAATAAATGTTTTTTAGGGACAACTCAGACAGTCCATTCCCTAGTTGGACAGACTCTCTCTAATATACGTCTCTGGGTCAAATTAAGGCTTTAGTTTAAATAAGTTTGTCTAACCTTGCAACAGTAACATGGGCAGGTCTCGACATGAAGGGTCAATTGTCTTTTTTATTTATTATATTAAAGGATAAAAGTGATTTTATTCTGCACCCGTAGATCAGTCGGGCGGATACGGAAAGTCTCCGCGACGTGGTGGTCACACCAACAGTTACAAGCCGTATTAAAGGCGAGACGCTCGTCCTCACGTAGGTACGTAGCAGCACGAACACACGTCTCCACTTAAAAACTTAAAAGTAGTTATATTTACTTTTGGTGTTTGGTAACGTTATGCATAATTTTCCTCTTTATAAATGTTCTTTTTCTCAGCACACCTCAAGTGCTTTACAGTAGTGGTAACATAGAGGCTCATGTTAACAGCCGGCCTTCTGCTGCCTCTTTTGCACCTTCTTTTTCTTTCTTTTTTTTTGTTTGTTTGTTTTTTTTTTGTTTTGTTTTTTTGTTGTTTTTGTGTTTTGTTTTTTTTTTTAAACTGTAAAGTTAACAGGTAAAGTTCTGCTACTACAGTAAAATGGATGCCAAAGTTAAGGATGTGCAAAAGGAAACAGAAAAGGAAAGTGTGTTGTCTCCTAACTCTGACATACCTTGTTTGTACCTGCCAGCGGAGCTTCCTTGCAGGCCATGAGCTGACTCCCAGATACTCTCAGGGCCCGCTCAATGCGGACCGGGTACGAGAAGCATACGCTCTCGAATGCTGCCATTTGGTATGGTCTTACAACATCCTGTATCAGCATTTCTAAACTAAACAAATATGGGACACGTCCAGCTTTGTCATCTTTCTTTCCATTTTTTAATTTCTTTGCAACTGTTTGTAATGTAAAAAACTTAAAAATATACACATGTAATTGTCATTTTTTACAGGCCCTTACTCCCCCACAAGTAATGATTATAAATATGAGAAAATAACTATTTGCTTTTCAAAGGATACGTACAGCTTTCTCTGGACTTTCCAGTTCCTAATGTTAACATATATATATTCATATTTATATGCACTAATAATCTTATCTAAAATGCTTGTTTCTTTATTTAGCCAGTAGTCCATGAGCTAAAACCTGGTTTTGGACTCTACTGTGTTGGGGGATAAAGTGCTTTACTTTGTGTACATGTATTGTTCTGTTTTGTGTTACTGACAGACAGCGATGATGGAAAAGTTCTTCCTCTTTTAATTATTTTTTTCATAATTTTTTCCTGTAACGTATTTTCCTCTCGGTAAAACCAAGAAGAATCAAAGTGTCGCTACAGAAATTTGCATGTGATGCTTTTCTTTATAACTTGTACCTTTTTGACCGATCTGAAGGTTTCTCGTTTTAACTTTCTAACTTTTTGTTTTTTGGTTAAAAGAAAAACAAAATAATAATAATTTCCTAATGTTTTTTTTTTTATTATTATAACTATTATTACATGGGACGTTATAAACAGGGGATTCCTTTAGTTTGTAGCTGTGGCTGCAGCGTCGTGGATTCGTCCAGAGCTGATTTCGTCTTTGCTTGTTCTCTGCAGGTTTCAGAGCGACGAGGAGCGACGCCGCCGGAGCGTCGACCCCAGAGATGATGGTAGCTGATTGTTAGACAATAAATGAAGACGAACCTACAGAACGCTTATATCTATACGCACCACAGTGTTTCAGTGCTTATTCAGACTGTGGCGACCGTTTAATCATTTCCTCATCCCCCCCTTCTTCTTCTTCTTCTTTTCTATTTAATGTTCTCAACTGATTCTTGTGAGTTGTTTATTCCATAATTCAAATGTAATATTGGTTTAAACTCATCATACACACATATGCACACATACAGAATATATATATATATATGTGTATATATATATATATAAACAGTACTGTGGTAGCAAAGATACAAAACCATGCGTTGTAATTATCCTCTTTATCATCAGTCATATGATACATATACAGTATATACACAGTGTATTAAAATAAAAACAATAAACGCTCATTTGCGTTTCCATTAATAAGAGTGACGTCGACTGTTGGAGTGTTAACGAAAAAGGATTTCAGCCAACTCTTAATCTCTGACTGTAATCATCACTTTTTTTTTTGATCTCTGAACATACAAAAACCCTCCGATCGCTGAGTGTCCGTGGTCCTTTCCGGGGCGGCTTATATAACTTTGGTGGCGGCGAGGATGATGAGGATGACGATGATCAGCACGATCACGCCGATTAAAATCATCAGTTTCACATTTTTCCACCAGTATTTGCGGGCGACGCGCGTGGACGTCCTCTGGAACGAGTCGGCCTGAGAAGGAAAGTCGACAGGCAGCTCAGTAAAAAGAATTAAATTAGTTCATTTATTAAGAAAAAGGACATTATTAGGTATCAAAAAGTCTTATTTTGTTCGGCTCCGCTATATATATCACTGTATATGTCCTCACATTTTAAATTTCCGGCAATTAATCACTAATATCCACTTTCTGCTGCTTCCACAGGTTCATATAAGACTGGAAATGTCATGAAATAACTTTTCCATCACAATTTTGCATTTTTAAAAATAATTTGAGTCACAGAAAAAAGTTATCATCAGGATTAAATTCAGCTTCTAAAACAAAATCTGAATTTTTTAAAACTGTTTTAGTCAAGATTCATCCAGCAAATATCGTACTGTAACTAACTGGAAAAATATTATTCTTTTCCATCAGTTTTGTGTTTAACTGAGTCAAGAAAACTAAATTTTGTTGCTTAAATCCAAATTTTTTTTAAAATTAAAATTTAGTCAAATATCATCCAGCTAATACCTGCAACTGTAAGAACAATTAATAACATAATAATATATTTTATTAATTAATTTATCCATACTGCCTCATACTTGTGCATTTTTAATTTTTTTTAGAGTTAAATCAGAATTTTTAAAATTATTTTAAGTCATTAGTAAGAATAATTTATAATCTAATAATATATTTTATTAATTCATTCATCCATGCTGCTTCACCAGGATCATTTAAAGCTGGAAATGTAATAAAATAAAAAATAACTACAGTTTATTTTGTCTATTTATTTTTTCTGTCATGTTTTGTGCTATTACCAGAAATATATATATAAAAACAGTAATAATATAACAAACTTGCAACTCTAAGAAGAATCGATTGTTTGTAATTGGCCATATGAAGCTGTAAATGTCTGAGTACACTCATTAATTTGGTATTGTGGCAAGAATTTAACTATGAATAAATATTTAGTCCTAGAAGTGGTTTCTATTTCCTCTTTTGTTCAAAAAAATAAATAAATAAATACTGCTCCTGCTAGTTTTTACAGTTTCTTGTTAAAATTAGCACATCTGGCTTGTGTGTCCGATGAAACTACTTCCAATGGTACAAGTAAGTAATTTATCATTTTGCTCATCTTATTCTAATAAAATATATATTAAAAATATCTGTATGAATCAATATTCAGTCGTAGTTGCTGTTTCTATTTCCTCTTTTGTTCAACAAAAATAAGCTGTAAGAATATTTCTGTCACATTTTGTCGCTAAAAATGGAAAATATTCAGCAAATTGGCCTAAAAATTATGATTTTTTTTTTCTTTCAATGAAGCAAGTTAATTAAAATTTGACTGGATCCATATGAAATGTGCAAAAAATAATAAACTTTTTCCATTAAGCTTTTTGGCTTTTTGAAATAATTTAACGTCTTTTTTGTTTAAAGGAAATTTTTTTTTTAGTAGCGGCTAACAGTAGCTACTAGCTTCCTAGCTAGTTTTTAGGGATTGGACCGTCTGAGCTATTCCTCTGTGCTGATTGGTTCTGAGCTGGTCACGTGTTTCATGGGCGCCATGTTGGATACATCTAACCAATATTCACCCATAGAGAAGTGGCAATAACAGAGAATAAAGTTGGATTAAAAGTTAAAATATTCCACAGGATCAAGAAAACAGGAAACTCCACCGTTTCCCCAGTGAACAAAAACGGAGAAAGTTATGGAGCAGAAGATTAAAAGGAAGAACTGGATGTCAACTGATTTCTTTGAGGTAAATGTCAATGTTTCTGTTTGTATGACGTTTGTTAAGATTTTATATAGAAAAATAAAGTCATACCATCATTAATAATGTGAACCTCGATCTCAAAAACACCACTTTACAAATGGATGAAGTTTGAAGTTAGCCTAGCCTTATGCTAACCTTATGCTAGCTAGTTATCTAGACTAAAGGCTTAGAAAAATAGCAGCTAGCGTCATAAATACTGTGAAACCCACGTGTTCAGGTAATTTATGTTCATGTAGACAAATTTAATTGATACGTAACTTTATCTCGGTTACTACTATTATATTATATACTATTATTATAGCTAGCGTGCTAATATCATAATGATAACACTAAATAACAGTAAGACTAGTTTAATTTTCACTATTTCTGAGTATTTATAGTTTTTAACGGTGATGTATGAACACAGAGACTGAGGAGAAGGTAAACACAGCTCCATGACTGATGAGGTGATCGGGCTACAAAGCATTTTACAGCTCATTTAAGATATTTAAAGGAAGTAGATGCTGGGATATTTAAGTGAGAACTTTTTACATATTGGTAATAACATTTATAGGAACGTTAATGGTGAAAATAAGACATTTATTTCATCATAGCACATCCGCCCCATAGAGTTACACTGTAGAATCTAACCTCTGATGTAGCAAACATGGCGCCTATAATATGAGTTGGACAGACTCTCTCTAATATATGACTAATGTGTTTTGAGTGATGATGCTGCCACCTGTTGGTTTGAAAAAGCTACCGACCAACATTTATCTAATAAGGAAATGAAATAATTGCTCCAAAACACCTTCGTGTAACAGAGTAATAGTTTGAGAGTTCCAGTTTCTGACAAATATATAAAATATTTTTTTCATAATTAACATAAATTACATGTGTATGAAGCTGTGTTTGAGGAAACTGAACTGTCCTTTCATATTTTGAACTGTTTTTTTTTGTAAGAAATATTCAGACATTTTACAAACTGCTGTCTAAATCCTCAGCTGCTGCTTTAAATTTAACAAATTGCTGATTATTTTAACTACAGGAGCAGTTACGAGCCTCTGAAAACGCCTGTGACGTTGGAATGGAAACGATGATTTATTTCCTCCCGCGGCCTCGGTTGTTTAGATATTCCCACATGTCGTGTACTCACGGTGGCCTGCAGGTCGTCGGTCTTCCCGATCAGATCGTCCAACCTGTCGCCCCTCTCCAGCACTTTGTTGATGTTGTCTTTGAGAATAACTTTGACCTCGTTCACCTGACCCTGCACCTGGTCGAGCTGGGACGTGCCCGCGGCGGGCGGCTGAGAGTTCACGTCAGCCTGTAGGAAATAAAAAAAGATACAGACGTTTAAATGGTAAATTAAACACAGTTAAAAGTCGGGTGAAGATCCTTCTGTGCAGGAGTTTCTGAAAAATGTCACTTCCTGCTTCTGGTTAACAGGAAGGAGTCGGGTTCGCGAAAGGCCGACGTTAAAAAACGATTTAACGGGTTTAAAGGAGGTGGACGCTCACCATGGCAGCACGTTCTCAGTCAACACAACTCTTCATGCAAATAAATATCAGAGTGAAACCCTCCAGCGAAGCGCCGTCCGATATAGAAACGATCTCCACAGTCAGAGCGCGGTGTGAGTCATTGGTTAAGAGCTAAACAAACTACCGAAGGTTGCTCCTTCTTCGTTGCCCCTGTTACTCATTAACGAGCCTCAATCAAAGTCTGGCCCGGCTTCACCATCACCTCCAACCGGAGGAGACTCGGCCGCCCACAAACGCGCACAACTTTCATTTCCTGCTTTTTCAGGAACCACTTTCAGCCTCCTACAGCTCATATTCAGCGTTAAAGAGGAGTAAACGTCGCTCTCAGCAGATCCAGAGAGTGGAAACAGGAGTTATATATATATGTGTGTTGTGTTGTGTTGGGTTTTACGTACCATGAGCAGTCAGAGGGGTGGACGCTGGCCAGCGCTGGGCTGATATCTCCGGGCAAAGGGCTCAGTGTTTCCAGCTCAGGGATATTTGCAAGGCAATAAAGGGCTGAAGTCACCCGGTTGCTCCACTTCATTTCCTCATCCTGTGCAGCCTGTTGTCGCAGCTCTATGGTTAAACCCCCGTCTGAGCTCTCACAGCTCATGTGTTTAACTGGAACTCCACCTTCTTCTTCTCTGACTGGACGAAGCGTCAGGCCGAGTCCGACTCTGGTGTCATTAAAGCTGTGAAAAGAGTGAAGTTTCGTGTCGTTATTTTGAGTCTCCTTTTTCGTCGTTCTGCACGTCCACGTGGTTGTTTTTCTCACTTTTTTGGTCATGTTGCTTCTCTTTCTGTCGCCACGAAGTAGTTTCTTTTCGTTTTGCGTCTCGCTGTTGCCTCTTTTTTTTGTTTGCTTGTGTCTCCTTGGTTGTTCTGCATCTTTTTTTGTCACTTTTTTGTCTGTTTTGTGCTTGTTTGCTACATTTGTGTTGCCATTAAGTAGTTTCTTGTCATTTTGCATCTTTCTATTGTCTCTTTTTTGTTTGTTTTATGTCTTTGTGTTCATTTTTGGACTCATCTTCATCTATTTTTGGGTCATTTTGCATCTTTTGTCTACATTGTGTCCATTTTTGGTGGCTTTGCATCACTTTTTTAGTCATATTGCTTCTGTTATTGTTTATTTTTGCATCCTTGCGTCATTTTTTTTGCTCCTTTATTTGTTTTTTTGTGCTTGTTTGTCTACATTTGTGTCAGTTTTTGGACATTTTGCTTACATTTGTGTTGCCATTAAGTAGTTTCTTGTCATTTTGCATCTTTCTGTTGTCTCTTTTTTGTTTGTTTTATGTCTTTGTGTTCATTTTTGGACTCATCTCCATCTATTTTGGGGTCATTTTGCATCTTTTGTCTACATTGTGTCCAATTTGTGTGGCTTTGCATCACTTTTTTTAGTCATATTGCTTCTCTTTTTGTTCATTTTCTTTTTTTTTGCCATTAAGTAGTTTCTTGTCATTTTGCATCTTTTTTTTTGTTTTATGTCTCTTTGTCAGCTTTGTGTTCTTTCGCCTCATTCTCGCTCATTTTGCTTCTTTTTTGCTCATTTATTCGTCTCTTTTTGTTTGTTTTGTGGTTGTTTGTCTACATTTGTGTCAGTTTTTGGCGGCTCTGCGTCACCTTGTGTCAGTTTTTTTTGTGGCTTTGGGTCAGTTTTTTTGTGGCTTTGCGTCACCTTGTGTCAGTTTTTTGTCATGTTGCATCTCTTTGGTCATTTTGTGACTTTTTTGTCTGTTTTCTGTCTCTTTTGCATCTGTTTTATTGTCATCTTGTGTATTTGACTGCTCCTCCTCCTCCTCACTCATACTGCATCTCTTCATATCTGCTTTGTGTCATTGTGTGTTGCTGTTTTTGCATCTTTCTGTTCCTCTTTACTCCTCTTTAGTCATTTAGTTTCTCTTTTCACTACTTTTTGTTTCTTTATGTGTATTAGTCGTCAGTGTGTAGCTGTTTTTTCTACATTTCTATTCCTCTTTGGTCATTTTGTGTCTCTTTAGTGTGCATCTCTTTTTGTCTGACCTGTAGTTGTGTCTTTTAGGTCATTTTGCATCTCTTTTTGTTTGTATTATGTCTTTGTTAGTGTTAGTTTTTATAGTTGTGCGTCTGTTTCTGTCTATTTGTGGTCATTTTGTGTCTCTTTGACCTTTGTGAATCTGTTTCTGGTGGCTCCCTGTTTCTTTTTGACTGTTCTTCACCTCTTTGTGGTTGTGTTTCTCACGTTGCGGTTGTTTTGCTTCCCCTAGTTGTCACTTTGTGTAACTGTGAAGCCGTTTGTGCATCTTTCTGTCGTAGTTTACGTCTCTGTTTGGTTGTTTTATATTTCCTCGTCGACGTTGGCTGTTTGTTCATGGTGCATTTCTCTTTAAATTCTCTTTTCGTAGCTACGTTGCTTCTCGGTAGTCGCTTTGCATTTCTTTTCTGTCACTGTTTTTGTCCATTTGTTGTCACTTTGCATCTTTGTGTCATTTGCATGCCTCTTTAGCCTGTTTGCATCTTTCCAGGTGTGATATGTCTCCCTGAGGTCATATCTCACGTCTTTCTGAAGTCGTTTATGTCTCACTTAACTTTAACTGACTCCATGTTGTCTTTCACTCATTCAGTCCATCCACGAACTAAAGCGGCCATCTTTAAAAATTAATCCTCAGAGTTTTCTTTCTTTTTGTTTGTGAGATTTTTATTTTCTTAATTTTCTTAATTCCAAAATCCTGTATATTATAAGTGTATATAATAGGAGATTCGCATCTTACTGACTCTTTAACCTTATGATCACATTTGCCCCATTGACTCCCATTATAACCAAATATTTTTCATATACTATAATCCTGACGTATTATTATAGCTTTTCAATAAATACCTAATAATTCTAAGCCTCTGCCTTTAAAATATAGTGAAAATATGTTTTATGTGTAATGACCTTTAACAACCTGAGGCTGTCACATAAAAGTGTCAGTGAAGGCCTGTGTATCTCACCAGGCTAAAGGCAAAGCAGTAACAAACACTATAAAATGATCCTGGTTCATAAGAGCTGATATAAAATGAGTTGTGTAATTATAATATGATTGAGAAAAAACATAAAAAAAAAAGTTATATAAACTTTATATCTATGGGTGGGTCTGAAGTTACTGAAAAGATTTCATGCAGTAAAAGCAAAAAGAAAAAAAAGTTATTAAATTTTTATTGCACTTTTGTGAGACGAGCCGTTTGTGTACACACGATTAAAGAGTGTGAGTTTATTTTAACTCTCCTTGTGCCAAAAATGAATATTTCTATCAATTATTGACATGGTTACAACTGTAATATCTTCATGACAAACCAAGTCATTATTTGCGCCTCATTTTTTGAAATATTGCAAATTTTGTGTTTTATCCATTAGAAAAAAGAATAAAAAAAAACATAAAAAAAATATTTAAAAACTAATAATAAACTTTATATCTATGTGTAAGTCTGAAGTTGTTGGAAAGATCTGATGCAGTTAAAGTAAAAATATATATATTTATGTACAAAACTTCACTTTTATAAGGTATTTGCCCTTGTGTATGAATATATATTTTAGTTTGTTGCATGAAAATGTGTTTTCAACCTTTTATTGTACCAGATATTTTCTCATCTAGATGTAAGAAGAAGAAACTTTAAAACAAGTCAATTATTCTGCAGGTTAATCAAAGTCTGAAACCTGAATTTGTTGCGTCCTGAGCGTCGCACTAAGAGACTAACATGGCTGCAGTATTATTTCAGTCATTAATATCAGCAGGTTTTGCATGTCCTCCATCTTTGTGCAGCTTTTTCCCTCCCGTGCTTCACAAAACAATGGTGTGAGTCTGTTCCTGTCATGAGAGCTCTGCACGGGGAAGTAGAAAACGGGATGAAGAGGAAGAGGAATTAAACTGTTGATTGTGTGGAGATGGAAGCAGAAATGAGTCTAGATGCGTCTGTTAATTACACAACACAGAGTTGCAACAAACCCAGAAACGCCCTCTTGCAGCTTTACTCGGATCAGCTGACGCTTCCCAGATAATAAAGAGGATCAGGACGTGAGTCACGCAGCCCGAACGCCGGGAGGGTGAAAGGTCGACAAACACTAACAACAGACGTTAAATAATGATGACGACCTGGAGTAATGACACTGTTCTACTTTCAGGAATCATTATCAGGAAAACACACGATGACCCAGTAACATGAAAAGTAGAATCACATTTAGCAGCTGTAGGGTTGTTATTCTACACCTTTAAAATTTAAAAAGATCCAGTTTGAGAACATTTCTTCTTTTTTATATATATAATTTTTCACAAAAAAAAACATCGGTAACAACAACAACAGAGGCATCAGGCCACTCAAGAAAAATAAACTCGACTTTATTTATATAGCACAGTTAAAAAACAGCTATGTGGCTAAAATAAGAGCATGAAACCAACAATTAAAAAGCAATAAAATAATAAAAAGCACCAAACGAGGGCAGATTCACGCTGGACTGAACGCCAGCGAATAAAAATGGGTTTTATTTTACCCGAGACACCGAGCAGAGCAGAAGTGTAGGGATGCGAAAGATAAACCCACAACCATAAACCAGAAGCATCAGCTTTTAAACTGTGACCTTAGTTTCTGGCTGTGGATCTGGGTCAGTTCTGGATCTGGACCTTGACCCCGGTTCACCTGTTGGTGACCTCTGCTCTGCTCTACACTGATTTACATAATCATATGTTTTCAGCTTTTTATTCGTGTTCCCATCAGACGACTTAACACATATGTTTTTAAAGTAACACTTGTTAACACTTGTTAGCAGAGAAAAGAGAAGTCGTAACATTTATTTCATGGAAGCAACACGAGTTTAGGTGAGTGAGCAGCGCCCCCTGCAGCTTTTCTAAGGACATAACGTTCATCAGAGACTCACTGAACAGCCAAACGTGCACAGTGTCAGAATTAGATGAGGCTAAATAAAACGGCTGAAGGTTCAAAGGTGTAAATCAATGATATTATTTTGCCAGATTTTCTTTTCAGAAGTAAAAACTCAGTGTGTCACACTTTAGGAACTTTGGTTTCATCACTTTTGGACTCGTCTGCATCTTTTTTCTCCTTTATTCGTCTCTTTTTGTCTGTTTTGTGCTTGTTTGTCTACGTTTGTGTCCTGTTTTAGTGGCTGTGCATCACTTTGTTGTCATATTGCTTCACTTTGCGTTGCCATTAAGTGGTTTCTTTTTGTTTATGTTTGTTTATGTCTCTGTCATGTTTGTGTTTAGTCATTTCTTTTGTCTGTTTTGTGCTTGTTTGTCCACGTTTGCGTCACTTTTTGGTCATATTCCTTCTCTTTGTGTTGCCATGAAGCGTGTCTTGTCTCCCTCTTGCTTTTGCCTCTTTTTTTTGTTTGTTTGTGTCTCTTTGGTTGTCTTCGCATCCTTCTGGACTCGTCTGCATCTTTTTGTGGGTCATTTTGCTCCTTTATTTGTGTTTGTTTTATGATTGTTTGTCTGCGTTTTGTACATTTTTGGTGGCTTTGCATCACCTTATTGCTTCTTCTTGTGTTTCCATGAAGCAGTTTCTTGTAATTTTGCCTCTTTTTTTGTGTGTTTGTGTCTCTGGACATTTTTGCATCCTTCTTGGGTCATTTGTTGCTCTGTTATTTGTCTCTTTTTGTCTGTTTTATGCTTGTTTGTCAGTTTTTGGTCACGTTGCTTCTCTTTGTGTTGCCATGAAGCAGTTTCTTGTAATTTTGCATCTTGCCTTTGCCTCTTTTTTTATTTGTTTTATGTCTTTTTGCGTCCAAATTTGGTCGTTTTTGCAACCTTCTGCACTCGTCTGCATCTTTTTGCTCCTTTATTCGTCTCTTTTTGCCTGTTTTGTGCTCGTTTGTCTATGTTTGTGTCCGTTTCTGATGGCTTTGCATCATCTTCTAGTCATGTTGCTTCTCTTTGCGTTGCATGGAGCAGTTTCTTGTCGTCTCCCAGGTAAAATAAAATGGCTAAAGGTTCAATTGTGTGTTCGTTGCCTCTTGAAATGTAAATCAATGATATTTTTTTGCGAGATTCCCTTTTAAGAAGTAAAAACTCAGTGCGTTACTCTTTGGGTTCTTTGGTTTTACCTAAATATTCAAATAGAGAGTGGGCATGGATCTATTTTTACTAGAAACTTTGTTAAATGTGTGAGCTTTGTTGTGGTATTTCTATTCAGTGGCGTCTCTGTGCAGGATGTCATTGCTATTCGGGTGTTTTCTATTTAATCTATATCACGTTTTAAGTGAGGGTCATGCACATGCACCAGATAGTTTTGGAGACATTCCTGATCTGATTGTTTTGGGGTTTGTATTTTCAGTAAAACTTCACCTGTGGAGAACCTGCAGGACATTTAGCTGTGGGAGTCAGGTGATCCGAGGCCATCTGGTGGACACATGATGATAAATACTCAAACAAACCTTCCAGTGAAGACTAGACTTTGATTGCAAATGTGCAGGAGGTTTAAAAACTGGTCCGAAATTCAGAGTGTGTCCAAACATCGCCATCTTGAGGCCGTCCGGTTCGTTGTGCACATTCCTCCCTCCTCAGCCTCCACAGCTGTTTACAGATCCGAAGAGGAAATGAGTTCTACACGTTTCCTCCATATATAAAGTTGCAGCAGCGGTTTTATGAATCAGATTTACTGCGCCTGAGCTTCGACCTCTCGGGAGTTAATAATCTGCACACAGCAGCACAATCGGTGTCGTCGGACTTCACAGACTGCGTTCACGGACCAGCATCGACACGTTTGGACGTTCGTCTCCCGAGAAATTTTTTCACTTTTTTCTGCAGCGACCGACGAGTTGAAGATGAACCCGAGCAGCAAATCCCGCAGCGGGAAGACCTTCCTGTTCACTTCCGAGTCCGTGGGAGAGGGACACTCCGGTACAGTACAACTCACTGTACAACACACATGGATGCACTAAAACACACATGGATGCATTAAAACACACATGGATGCATTGAGCGGACATGTCTGGTCATGTATGGACTAAATGTTGTGTCAGTGGAACTCAGTAAAACTCGAATATTAGTGCACATACCACGGATTGGACTTACAAACGCAACACGTTTGAGTGTATGGAGGTCAATTATAACCAAAATTCAATTACGTATTTTTTTTTAAATTAATATAATTAATATAAATTATTATTATTATTACTGTTACAGTATGGTACGTCGTCATATTGTAATTCAGAGTTGAAAACAGATAAATGTGATGTTGAAATTAGAAATAAAAGCTTAAAATAACTGCTAGCGAAATCAGTTATTGTTAAGACTGTTGTTATTTATTGTTAGCATTGCCAGTGTTATTTGATGTAACAGTTGTACATTTTCTAATATATATATATATGTGTGTGTGTGTATGCGGAGTTAGAAGATAAATCAGTAGTTATACAAAATAAGAAGCTACACCCTGGACCTGCTAAGCTTAACAGGCAACCAGTTAGCTGGTGTTAGCATGTAGCCACTTGACTAAATCTTACCCATCAACCAGTTAGCTTTTTTTTTTTTTTTTTTTTTTTTTTTACAATACAGCTAGCTATTTCTAGCCTGTTAGCCAGTCATAGTTACCAGTTAGCAGATATCTTTAGCAGCCATTCCCAACTTAGGTTAAGTTAGCAATCCTTAGTGAGCAGCCAATTCGTTTATTTTTTACCAGTAGCCAGTTATTTTTTCCTTAGTTAGCAGCCAGTTAGCATGTTAGTCTTAACATGCAGCCTGTTGGCTGATCTTAGCATGTAGCCACTTGTCTAAATCCTAGCTATCAGCCAGTATCTTTGGTCATATTGTTGACAGCTTCCAGTTAGCGGATCTTAGCACACCCTTAGTTAGCTTGTTTTAGCTAGCACAGGTTACTAGTCTTATCATGCACTTAGTTAGTTAACCTTGGAAACAGTTGGTGTATCAGGCAATTCTTTTTCAGTGTGCTACTTAGCTAGTAGCAGGGTTCGCTTATATAGTAGAAACTGCTAATATATGAAAATGTTGATTTTGTGTTCACAGATAAAATGTGTGATCAGATCAGTGACGCCGTACTTGATGCCTACTTGAGTCAGGACCCGGACTCCAAAGTGGCCTGTGGTAAGTTTTCATCAATCAAAATAAAGAGCTGGTGTTTTGGAAGTTAAAAACAAACAGTGTAGCTATCACTGCTCATTTATTAGAGCGGTAACACTTGATAACTAATGACTTTGATGTAAGTGTTTGCCCCTTTTAGATCAAAGTTCTTTATCACAATCACTGACTCAAGGTTCATCAAATGCATGTGCTTCCAAGAATCAGATAAAACAGTGACCAGCTGTTAATTGGTGTCGCGTTGGACTTGTTTTGTTGCAGAATGTGTGGCAAAGACAGGCATGATTTTACTGGTGGGAGAAGTGACGTCTAAAGCCATAGTGGATCTCCAGGCGGTGGTACGAAATACTGTGAAGAAGATTGGCTACGACGACTCTTCAAAAGGTATCCAGTGTTTTTATTCGTTAACTTGAGGTTTATACAAAATCCCCTCTGGATGTTGGTTTGTTATGACCTGTTTTTGGATGAACTGCGTTTTGCAGGTTTTGATTACAAGACGTGCAACGTGCTGGTCGCGCTGGAGCCGCAGTGCGAGGAGATATCGGACTGTGTGTTTGAAGGCAGGGACCAGGAGGACATCGGTGCAGGAGACCAGGTTCAGTGTTTCACCTTTTATAATCATTTTGGATCGATGGTAAACAAGCTGCTAGTCCACGCTAAAGGTCAAAACTGCAATTCCTCAAATGTCCACATGAGGCTGATTCCAAACCCCGTAGATTTCCATGTAAAAATGTGCAACTATACACCAACTTTAGCTCTGTTTAGCTAATTTCTCCATTCACAACAGCTGCACACTGGTGAACTTTTTCTAATATTTACTTGTTGGTCGTGTTTAATTAGGGACATGATTTCTTTAAGTGGCGTGTGGATGTCTTCCTCATTAGCTAGGTGTTAGACAAAGTTGAGCGCTTCCAAACTAGCGACGACCGAAGGCAGCTCACTGAGCTTCAGAATATATATTCACCGTCACTAAGGGTTTGTCCTTTTAATTTTAAACATGCTTCCCAAAGTGACACATTGTTGAGATGTGGGATTTAATTTTGGGTGCGCTAAGCTAAATGCTAACTTAAGCGTGGCAAAATAAATAACGCTGCTGCACTGAAGTTTAGCAGGTGTTGACAATGTTCAACATTTTTGTACAGAATGTTAGCATGTTGCCAATAAACACTACTATGCTAAAGTTTAGCAGGTGTTTACGATTTTCAAGATTTTAGTACAGAATGTTATCATGTTTATTGGCAACATGCTAACAACATTAGCACACTAAAGGTGAGCAGGTGTTTATGATGTTCAACATTTTTTGTATAGAATGTTAGCTTGTTAATTAGCAACATGTTTACAACATCAGCACGCTAAAGTTTAGCTGATGTTTATAGTGTTCAACATTTTAGTACACAATGTTAGTATGTTTATTGGCAAGCTTTCTTGTTGCTAAGAACACTAATATGCTAAAGTTTAGCAGCGGATTATGATGTTCAACATGTTAGTTCAGAATGTTAGCATGTTAATTAGCCCTAAACTGGGATTCTTTTGTGAATAAGTGAACTTGGTGGATGTCATCGAAGTCACAAAGATTCTTCCTGAATTTAAGGAAATCTTTGTTTGTACTTGGAGGTTTTCACGTTCATCTTGCTGTTTTGTCCGTTCAGGGTTTTATGTTTGGCTACGCTACAGATGAGACTGAGGAGTGTATGCCCTTAACCATCCTCCTGGCCCATAAACTCAACTACAAGATGAAGGAGTTGTCACGAAACGGAGAGTGTCCTTGGATTCTACCGGACTCCAAATCTCAGGTGAACATCTTCAGAAGAAAACTGACTCATTTCAGTTTTAATGTTGTATAAACAATGACGCGTTCACTGTTACTTTCCTTCAGGTCACTGTGGAGTATCAAGACAACATGGGAGCCATGGAGCCGCTGCGTGTCCACACTGTGGTCATCTCGGTACAACACAGCCCGAACATCACGCTGGAGGAGATCCGACGCCACCTGATGGAGAAGGTGGTGAAGGTCGTCATTCCTGCCAAGTACCTGGACGATAAAACCATCTACCACCTGCTGCCGAGCGGGAAATTCCTCGTAGGAGGCCCGCAGGTAGGTGGTCATTAAACGTCATGACGTGATGTTGCTGCGTGCGTGAGTTGACATTATTTTGTGTATAACAGGGCGACGCAGGACTCACAGGACGTAAAATCATAGTGGACACCTATGGAGGATGGGGGGGACACGGAGGAGGGGCCTTCTCTGGAAAGGATTACTCCAAAGTGGATCGGTCGGGGGCGTATGCAGCGCGTTGGGTCGCCAAGTCTCTGGTCAAAGCTGGACTGTGTAGGAGAGCTCTAGTCCAGGTGACTGTGTTCATTGACCTGTTTTCGGACATAAACTGTGGATAAAATAGACGCCATTACAGCTCAGCTAAAGTGAAGCCAAACTAAAACCCTTTTTTTTTTTATTTTGTAATTTATTCTATTTTGAACATGAACAAATTATTAAACATATTAAAATAAAGACAAAAGTAAACATAAAAAAACAACAACAACCACATAGACAAACAAATTTGTCCTTCACATGTTCAAAAAGGACTGGGAAGAAGTCGAAACTTGTCTAGTCTCACCTGTTCAGTTTACACAAGCAATCATTAATTAATTAACGCTTTCAAATAAAAATAATAATAATACAACAAAATAGACTGACTACTAATACAATAGTAAAACCAGTAGTCGTCAAAAGAAGAATAAATAAATAAACTATGTCAACCTTCATAATCTTTAATCAGTCTCATCCTTGTACTTTTTTAAAATCTTGTTTTTATAAATTTTCAACTTCTCTATGTCTGGTCGGGGGCGGGGCTTAGCTGGAGGCAAAACATCTCAAACACACTAGCCTGCAGACGCTGGTTAGCATGTTTTATCAGGCTGTTTTGGGAAGAATTGATGAGGAAAACGTATATTTTAGAGAATATGCTGATACACTCACTCCCCATGAACGTAAATGTTATTTTGAAAATGATGGGACTACATCAGGGGTGTCAAACATAAGGTCCAGGGTCCAAAACTGGCCCACCAAGAGGGTCAAATCTGGCCCGTGGGATGAATTTACAAAAATTACACTGAAGATATCAGCTGAAAGTTTTTGATAAAATAAGAAATTGCACTTGCACCTTGTGGTTGTTTTTTTACGTGCAGCTGTACTTTTTTTATTGAACCAATGGGAAACAGCTGTTGTGTTACTGGTCCGACCCCTGAACTAAAAATGAGTTTGACACACATGAACCGTTTGAAACCGAACTTAGAAACCAAGCGTCTACACAAAAGGACCACAAATGCAACTTCTGCTTGGACACACCTGAAACGTACAGTTAACAGCCTGTTAGCTAGCAGTTAGCATTAGCATTAGCATCCAGGCTGAGACTGATTATGTATTAGATATTAATCTTATCTTATATGAAGTAAAACACACGTGTTGTTGATGATTTTCTCACAACAATCGTGTTCAACCGACAGTAGCTGGTATGTGATAAAACTTTAACTTAGTGTTCTTACTTTTTCGGTTTTGGCTCCACAAAAAATAAACGTTGGCCTCAAGCTTCCCTCTGTTTTGCGTCCGGCTAACGTTGTGACATCACAGTGACGTCGGCCATGAAGGGATCTACACAAATAACATTTAACTAAAGCAAAGCGTGTCTTTCAGATCTCTTATGCTATAGGCGTGAGCCATCCACTCTCCATCACAGTGTTTGACTACGGGACATCGAACAGGGACGAAGACGAGCTTCTCCAGATCGTCCAGAAGAATTTTGACCTGAGGCCTGGAGTTATTGTGAAGTATGTGTTGACTTTCACTATCATTTAAAAAAAAAAAAAAAACTCGTCTATAGTAGGGTTATATTAGACGTTCCTCTTTTAACAGAGAGCTGGGGCTGAAGAGGCCGATCTACCAGGACACCGCCTGCTATGGTCACTTCGGCAGGAAGGAGTTCCCCTGGGAAAAACCGAAGCCTCTGGTGTTTTGAGTCGGACGTGAAGAAGGATGTAAATTCCTTCGTTCTTCCTTCATTTTTTGAGATTTTTTAAATTAAAAAAAAAAAAAAAAAAGAAGAAAAAGACAAATCAAATCTTGGAAAATGAAGTAAAACTGTGAAATAATCAGAATCATGTTTTTTATACCATTAAAAGGCTGCAATAAAAACTAAACCGATTTATGTTTTAATGTACATTCACTCACTTTGCCAGTTCATCACTAATATGAACCAAAATCTCTGAGGAATGTTTCAAATATCTTTATCACAGTTTTATATAAATGCCGTTTCCTGCTCATATATAAATAAACAGTCAAACAAACAGAAGACAATTAGATAACGTTAAAGGCACCTTGTTGAATGTATGAAGAGTTAAGGCGGCTCTGAAGGTAAAAGTGGGTCCAACCTTTTACCTAATAAAGTGAGATCCCACTAGATTTAATCTTGTGTCCCGTGGTCTAAACTTTTAAGAAACTATCTGTGTTTTTGCAAAAATAAGCAGTTATTTCACCTCCAAGATTAAAAATTAATTTCACGACGACTTATTTCTTCAGTTATTTAATGATTAAAAACGTATAAATCAGCTTGTTACTGTTAAAACCCACCAGCAGGTGGAGCTGTTGCATCAGACATGAACAGACTGAACAGTTAAATCAGATGTTTCAATAAAACCGGCAGATTTATAGAGGAGGAAAGAAAGAAATAACAACGGCCACAAACTCAAACTCCTCCTCCTCTTCATCCTCCTGCATTTCCTCCTCCTTCTCCTCTTTCACCTCCAGTTCTTCCTCCACCTCTTCTTCTTTCTCCTCCTCCCTATTTTCCTCTTCCTCCTCTATTTCTTCATTCCTCCTCCTTCTCCTCTTTTTTCTCCTCCTTTACTTCCACCACCACCACCTCCTCCTCTACTTCTATGTTGTCTTCTTCCTCCTCCTCCTCCTCCTCTTCTCTATACTCCTCCCTATTTCCCTCTACCTCCACCTTTTCCTCTTTTTTCTCCTCTTCTTCCTGTTTCCTACTTATATCCTCTTTCTACTTCTCCTCCTATTCTTCCACCGCCTCCTCTTCTTCTTTCTCCTCCTCCTTTTTTTCTTCCTCTTCCTATTCATCCTCCTCATTTTCTTTATCCTCTTCCTCCTGCTCCTTCTCCTCTATTTCCTCTTCCTCCTCCTCTTCCATCAGTTTGTTTTTTTCTTCTAAGTTTTTTTTCCTGTTTCTAACATCATCTTAAAGGACGTTTATATTTACTTGTATTTATATTTTATTTGTTTTTAGAACATAAACGTAGAGAAACTCTATAGAAAGAAGCGTTTGTGGTTCATGCAGCAGATGTTGAGGAGCCAAAATGGAGGATCAACACGTAGCCGTGATGCTAGCACGGCGCTAACGCTAGGTTTTCAGTTTAAAGCCACGTTCACATTCATCACCGGCATTTTCCATCTTCCAGGATTCATTTCGTATATTTTCTGTTTATTTGAACGTTTCTTTTTTTGAAAGTTTAACTATTTTTCTTGTTCCTTTTACAGCTAGAAAATAAAGATGGATCCTCAACCTTTTGTTCTCCTCCTCCTCCTCCTCCTTATTTTCAGCCCCTGTCAGAAGGAATTATTCATAGTTTTCAATCAGAGGCTCGTCAGTGTTTAACAGTAATTGAATTTTGATACGAGGGCAATTATTCATCGTTTAAGGTTATTTGCATTAATTTGAAATATTAATGGATTCTTTTGGGGTGACAGAGGAGATGAGTATTTGGTCACAGAGGAGCTTCACCACTTCAGGCTTCACGTGAAGCGGCTGATATTACCCAGAATCCTCCACGGCTCGGACGGAGGGAGGGAGGAAAATTAGGGGGATTTTTTGGACCATGTAGAGAAAAGCTTCAGAAAATCCTCTGAATTATAACCAGTGAATTTCTTCATTTGATCTCGTTTACATTCCAACAAATGAACTGAAAGTTTTTATTTCTTCACGTGTTACTGGCCGTTAGCATCACGTTAGCTTCACGTTAGCTTCACGGCTACATGTCCGGCCTCCATTTTGGCTCTAAACCGGTTCAGCTACAGCTCTTGAACCTGATCAGATCAGGAAGGAGAAGAAAGAAGAAGGAGGAAGGGGAAGAAGAGGAGGAGAAAGAGGAGAAGGCTGAGGATGACATTTAGGAAGAAGAGGAGGTGGTGCAGGAGGAGGACGACAGGAAGAGGAAGAGGAAGAAGAGGAGTGGGAGGAAAACAGGAAGAGGAAAAATGGAGGAAAATAGGAAGAGGAGGAATGGAGAAGAATTGGAGGTGAAAGAAGAGAAGCATGATGACATGCAGGAAGAAGAGGAAAAGTTGAAAATGAGGAGGAAGAAGAGGAAAAGGAGGAAGAGGTGGGGGTGAGGAAGAGGAAGAAGAAAAGAGAAGGAGCAAAAATATGAAAAGGAGGAGTAGGAGGAAACAAGAGGAGCAGGAGGAGGAGGAATGGGAGGATGAAGAAGAGGAAATGGAAGAAGAAGAAGAAGAAGAAGAATAGATGGATGAGGAAAAAAGAAGAACAGGAGGAGGAATGAGGAAGAGGAGGACTGTGGAGCTGAGAGTAATAAACGTTCGTCTCCGTCCTCTAATAGATTTGTTACATTTTTCCTCTAAATTTCCATCATAACGAAATTTTCAGAACTGGACAAGAAGACAAGAGACGCAGAGAGACAGAGACATAGAGACATGGAGACATAGACGTGGAGACAGAGACATAGAGACAGAGACAGAGACAGAGACGTGGAGACGGTCTCATTTTCTGATTCAGTGCTCTGTCTTCTCTGATTGTCTTGACAACCTGTTAAGAAATTCAGGAGGAGGAGGAGGAACGGCTCATGAAATTTGCAGATCTTGATTGACTTTGGGATATTTTCATAAAGGCCATCCATGTGTACAGACGGAGGTGAGGAGGGGGGAGGAGGAGGAGGAGGAGGAGGGGGACGACTCCTCCACCCATCAAACGCTCTCTCTTACAGACAGACGAGATATTGGATCCTTTCTTTCTTTCTATTTCGTTCTGTCTTTTATCTTGCAGACCTCTCAGTCTGGTCACGCTTGATTCAACTCAGCCTTTGTACGTTTCGACAAAGAAACTCGAAGTTTCTCCACAGGTGTGAAAGTTCTTAATTTACAGGTCTTAGACTCAGTGCTCACCCCCGAAGAGAAACCAGACAAGGCACCAGACGAGTGGTCGCTTCTGTAAAATGTATTTCCAAGTGTTTTTTTTTCTTCTTCTCTTCTACGGCAGGAATTAAAGCTTGATTCGAATATATTGATCTAAATATGCAACGGTATCTTTCATTTAAGGCCGATGTTTTAGCTCTGTTTTTGGTCTCCACCGAGCTAGCCTAGGAGCTAGTCTGGGAGCTAGTCTGGGAGCTAGCCTAGGAGCTAGCCTGAGAGCTAGCCTGAGAGCTAGTCTGGGAGCTAGCCTGAGAGCTAGCCTAGGAGCTAGTCTGGGCGCTAGCCTGGGAGTTAGTCTGAGAGCTAGCCTGAGAGCTAGCCTAGGAGCTAGTCTGGGAGCTAGCCTAACCTTCCCCCTGCCAATCCCATTGAATCATTTGGGCGGGGCTTTATGTGGTTGGGTATAGACTCATTTATTTATTTTTTAGTAGCATAATAATGATTAAACTAAAATATAATGCAACAGTATCATTGTATCCAAAGTTTACTATTATTTTTGCTCATTTTTGGTCTCCACCTTTGATAAAGTCTATAGAATCCAATATCTGTCCAAACCGATAGATGATATTACGTCATTAAATATTTTATTTCACGCTTGTTAGCAAAGAGTTGCATTTGTAAACTTGTAGCTTCTCCTAAGCAACAGCATCATTGTAGCATTCAGTGCGTTTACATACACTCTGTGACCGGTTTTCTTGGGTGTTTTTGTTCTTGGGTCATTCACCAGTGCAGCAGTTGTGGTGCATGCGTGATACGTGCTGTCTAGTTTAACTCCTATTAAGCGTATACGTCCGATTTTAGTTGGAGTAACATGTTTACATGCACTTGTCCAGTTAAAGTCAGGTTAAGGCAATAATTAGTTGTTGTTTTTTTCACGTGCATGAAAACGTTCTGACCGAGTCTAAAGTTTACTCTCTTTTAGCTCTGTTTTTGGTCTCCACCTTGTCTGGAAGCTAGCCTGACCTTCCCTCTTTGAATTATTTTGTGTAGGAGATACTGAGTGCACAGACTTTTAAGTTTTATGTAAAACTGTTTGCAAAGAGTTGCATTTGTACATCTCTGGTCGTATCATTCCAGTTTGAAATTTACGCTCTTTTAGCTCAGTTTTTGCTCTCAACTTAGCTTGGAAGCTAGCCTGGCCTTTTCCTCGTCAAGAAAATGTTGGAAAGTTGGTGTGGAGTCTCTTCATTGGGAACTGATTATGCTCCAGCAAAGATCCAGTGGAATTGTTTGGGCAGGACTTTATGTGGCGATGGACCAAATACAACCATTTTTGTGTGTTTTGGCTCTTTTTTTGGTCTCCACCTCCCCCTAACTCACCTCTCCAACCATTGTTTTGCGAAAGATACTAAATATGCAAACTTTAAGGTTATATGTTAGTCCCCCTAGAAGTCTAGTCCAAAGAAATAAGTATATGTAATGGAAACTGGATTGTTTCTGATGTATGTTTGTCTTCAATTTTTGTCATTTTTGACCAGTGTCTCTTAAACTGCACGATGTTTGGTGGATGTTTCAAGTCCCCCATTATCATTTCAGATGGAATTCAGAGCTGGACTTTTCTATTTTACTCCATTTTGTTTGATTCTGCCTTTATATAACCCTCTTTATATTCCACCATTCCTTGGTGGATTTGCTTGTGTCATTATGCTTTTTGTTGATCATGCAAATCAGATTATTTAAACTCTGGATCAAAGCGGTGGACGTTGCCGCCCTTTTAAACATATCGCGTCTGCGTCTAAAAGTCGGTAAAAGCTCCCGACCTCCGTGTCCTCACGACTTTCTGACGACAACAAGCGTTCGGTACGTGACTCTGCGAAGTCGCAGCGATTCATTTCCACGTCCTAAATCTGCCATCCATCCGCTCGCAAAATCCACCTCGAGAAATCCCGCTGACTCGTCTCGCTGAAGGATGTCGGCTAATATGCAGATCAGGGGGCTGGAGCGGATACTTTCCCCTCCTTTAACTTCTCTGGTTTAATGTATCACCTTGAAATCCACAGGGCATCCTCCCAGGAGTCCCTTTGTCTATGAATGCTAATGGGATCTCTCTGTGTTAATAATAAATAGCTGCTGATAAAATAATAAATTTCTAATGTCCCGCTCTGACCTTTTTTTTTTTTTCCTACCCTTTTCTTTCTCGTGGCTCAGATTAGTTTATCAGGGCTGCGCTGCCCCCCAAACACTTTGGCCTTAATTATTTAAAGTGCCCTAAAAAATTCATATCTTTCTTTTTTTGGGGTGCAAAAGCCATCGTTCAGCCTGTGAAAATTTGGGAAAGGAGGTGGCGGGGGGAATGAAATATTCAGCAGCGTGCAGGCCTTTCAATTATTTTTCAGATGCATGAATGTTAAAAAAAAGAAAGGCAGAATAAATCCTACAGCAACATATATATACATATATATACACACATATATATATATATACATATATATATAGGGTGGCACTGCCTTCAGTTATTTAGCTCTAAATCTTCACACATTTAATCTCGTTTAAGGAATTTAGTCACAATCACATTTGTTTTTCTCAGCCTGAAGCAAAGTAATAATAAGAAATAAATAAATAAAAGTGTATTTTATGCTGGTAAATGTTTGAAAAATGTCCATCCCAGTCGTTTTTTAGTCCTCGATCGTCAAGACACTGACACATCCTTGTTTAAACATCAATGTTTAACAGACAACAAAAACCTTTGAAAGAAAAAAAAGGAGTATTTCCATTCTCATCTGTAATTTAAGCGTTCCTCCGTGTCGTGCCCTATCCCCGGTATCGCTACTGCTCCTCAACACAAATGCCTTTGTTTGCTGGCTGTCATCGTGCTGTATTATTTAGAGGCAGAACAAACAGAAAGGCTTTTGCCGTCTTGGTCTTCGTCTTCTCCCCTTCCTAATTCGCCCGGCTCCTCGGGCCTGTCAGCGCATCCACCACAGGGATCAATTTCACCACCGACGCAAAAACCCACTGGATCAGATCAGATGGGACGCACTTAAAATGCCCTCGCTGTCTTTCGCCCCTCTGAGGGGTAAAAAAAAAAAAATCTTTCCTCACACTCAGGAAAAAGAAAAAACTTTTAAGGGGAGACGGTTTGAGAACAGTTTAAAACGACTTCATGTAATTGAAAGGAGCATAGATGGCGATGAGGGTTAAATGATGGGCTCGGAGACGTATCCCAGTCTCAAATTAATTTAAATTGCTGCGTGACATACCCAGAGGTTCTGGGTCACTATTTCTTTCTTTATTTATTTTTTTTTCTACCTCCGTCTCCTCCTCTGTCCCTGTTTCACCTACTATTTAAGTGAAGAGGAAGGAAATACAACTGAGAGGCTCTAAAGATAAACCCGAGAGACGAAACATGCCACAAAACCTCTGCTTTGCATAAGCAATTTTTACTTTTACAAATATTTGGATCATTTCCGTCTGAGCTGACGAAATAAAAAAGTAGATAAACGTGTGAAACAGGAAGTATCGCACTAAAATAAGAACTGCTGCCTCATCTTGTTGGTTGTTGTTTTGTTTGTTTGTTGTTTGTTTCTTGTCACATCACTGAAATGTGTAGAAACTGTTTCCCTTTTGTAAAATATGGAAGCGTTCAAGTTAAATAACTGACGGAGAAGAGGTGTTTGCATGTTTCTTTCTTCTACGTTTTTTTATTTATCTTTTTCTTTTGAATATATTCTAAATAAATAAAGCTCAATCAGTCAATCTATGTGTTCAGACTTTGCATTAACATCCGTCCTGAGTGATCAGATCACATCAGAGGAAAAATGTTCGATACCGATAAGAGCTGAGTACTTCATTCGATTCTTCTTCTTCTTCTTTTTTTCACTTCATTCATTATTAATCGTGTGAATAGAAAGCAATCAGTTGTTTAAATGTAACCACTCGTCCCCACACTGCAAAAACAGCATCGCTACAAAGAAGCAAAATATTCTTATATACAACCAAATCATATTGTATTAAGAAAAGAAATAATAATAATCTGCCAGTGAGATGAGAAAAAATCTTGAAATAGTTCTCTTTTTGCAGTGCATTCAAGAGAGTTTTACACAATACCTTTTTCAAAGTACTAAAATGAATGAAATGTTGTGATTGAATAACAGTTCAAACGTGTCAAACAATGTAATATTTGTGTAATGTTCAACATCACAACCATCAGCTCATCAAACACGGAGGTAAAATTAGCGAGCAAGTTAGCGTTAGCATACAAAGCTGCCTACTACAACACGATGAAAACAATTTACTTAACAACAACTGTTTTAACACAAAGAGGATGAGTAGCTTAGCAGTTAGCCTAGCAGCTGTTTATATATTACATGAAGTTATCGATGGGAGCGACTGGTCGTGTTCGGCTGCCAACAAAACCATAGAAGTTTCTAGATCTGAGCACAAAAAGAACCGATTGCAGTAATAATTTGACAGGTGCAGTTTCTATACCACTTGGTTCTGAGTTGTTTCAGTTGATACCTAAAAAAAAAACAACCTAAAAACGGACTCTCGGACTCTGTGCGAGTGTGTTCACCCAACGTTGTGGGGATGCTGGTGTAAACACAACAATACGGGGACCGTCCCTTTTAGCGCCTCCTAACACAAACCTTTAGTATGAAACTTTTAGTATGACGGCGTCGTTCTCATGAAAATGAATGCAAGGACGAGGAGGTGGAAACACAACTGTGTGTGTGTGTGTGTGTGTGTGTGCGTGTGCATCTTTACGTTTAATTGCAGTAATTAACACGTTTAAGGATGCAGTAAATCACACAGTCTGCAGCAGATAATTCACGTTCAGGTCAGCGTGTCTGCAGGTGTTAGTGAAATATTTAAAACTTCCTGTAATTGTTTACACCAATCAGCCATAACATTATGACCACTCAGCAGCAAGGTGAACGTTTTCGTCCCTCAAAGTTGATGTTAGAAGCAGGAAAATAACACTCAAGTGGAAGGACTTGATGGACTGATTGCTACTTGGACATCTAACACCCTACCTAAGCATTGTTGTAGACCATGTTCACGCTTTTATAGAATCAATATTCCCTGATGGAAGTGTCCTCTTTCAGCAGGAAAATGCTCCCTGGTTCAGGAATGGTTCAGAAAAAGACAACGACGAGTTAAAGGTGTTGACTTGGCCTCCAGATTCCTCCAGGTCTCCATCCAAACCATCTAATCTAATCTGATCTGATCGACTAAAATTCAGCTTTGTAGTAAGTTTGTACTAAAATAATTTAATAATCACATGTTTTTAAGACCCTTTGTTATTGTTAAAACATTGATATAAAAATCTTTTCATCACACGGTTCGATTGTAGCGTAACATGCTACGTGTGAATTATTAAAGAGTCTCTTCGGGACCTCTTTGGGCCTCAAAACGAATGCTAACCTACCAGATGCTAACTTACGCTAACCTATATTTCCTGTTAAAAGTCCAGTTTAAACTTCTTGAAATTCAGCTAAAGCTGATCGGCCTTGTTCGCTGAACTCATCCGCACTCATCAGACGAGAATGTAGACGAAAAGAGACGATGTGGGTTATTTAATAAATAGAAAATGCATGTGGAAAAAAGAGGCATAAAATTGACACCTGAGCTTCGTGAATATTCATAACCTCCAAATCATCTGTGCATGGGAAGCGAAGGGAAGGGAAGGGAAGGGAAGGGAAGGGAAGGGAAGGGAAGGGAAGGGAAGGGAAGGGGGGAGGTACAGTAAAGGTTTTCATTACCGGAGAATGTAATCCTCTTTGTGAACGATACTCGCTGTCAGTCTGTGAAGAGGAAGAGGAACAAAGGGAGAGAGGGTGGAAACAGGAAATGATAGAAGGATAAAGGAGAGTTAACAGAAAGAGAGAGGTTTGTGCACGTTTCCGTGGAGACGCCACATTAAATATATATATATATATATTTATACATATATAACCTTTCTGCTTTTCTTTGGTTTCCATTCATTTTTCACTATTTTCCTCCCCCCTCCTCCCGTCCTCGGTATCCTCCCCCATCTCATCCCCGCCCCTCAGCGTTTAGTGATTAATGCGAGTTTTAATTGTCATGCTCACTTTTATGCTCATTAAAGTGTATTATGCAGCAGTTAGGGTATTAAAGTTGGAGCGAGAAAATTTCATGCATACTGATGAGGATGCAAATGAGGCCGGCGTGAGCAGATTCTATGGGTTTGTGTTGTGCATATGTCCCAGTGTGTGTGATTATCCCCAGGAGTGAGCGGGGTGTCATTATCACCCCGGCCGGCCGAGCGGAGAGGAGAGAGAGAGAGAGTCCGACCATAGAAATCATGTTAATGCGAGTCCTAAAGAATTCTTTATGGTTGAATACCAGCGTGGCATTTAAAACACGAAGCTCCACGCTGCAAGAAGTTCTGCATCATTATGTCTGTTGTATCTTTTATATCTTTTATAATGTATAGAAGAAGGAGAAGGAGAAGGAGGAGAAGGAGAAGGAGGAGGAGGAGGAGGAGGAGAAGTCCGGTTTATGTGGAGGTAGATATCTAGTAAATCTATTCTACCTGAGCTTGAATCCATGTGGACGAAAAGAAACGGAAACGACATCTTATTCCTCCTCCTCCTTTTCTCCTCCCTCTTTTTGGATTCTTCTTCTTTTCCTCCTCCTCTTTCTACTTATTCTTCTTCACCTCCTTATTCTTTTTCTTCCTCTGTCTTCTCCTTTTTCTGCTTTATTTTTCTTCTCCTCCTCATTCTTCTTCTTCACCGTCTTACTCTTTTTCTCCTCTTCCTTCTAACTTTTGTCCCTATTCTTCTTCTTCTTCTTCTCTTTATTTTTCTTCTCCTTATTCCTTCTTTTTCTACTCTATTACTCATCTCCTCCTTATTCTTCCTTTGCTCCTCCCTCTTCTTATTCTTCTTTCCCTCCTCCTGCTTATTCTACTTATCCTCCATCTTCTTTTCCTTCTCCCGTTTATCCTCCTTCAAATTCTTTTTCTTCTTCTCCTCATTCATCTTCTTCTCCTCCTCCTCCTCCTCCTTCTTCTTCTTCTTCTTTTCTATTTCCAGTAGATTCGTCACCAGAACGTCTTAATCAATAAACGGATCTACACGTGTCTACATCGCATCATTTGATGCCATCTCCATGGAAACGGTTCATGTAGCATCATCATCACCTGGTTCAGTCCGAAGTATTTATTATATCTTTTGTACGTATTAACATAGTATAACATAATGTTTATATATTATATACATGCTCATTAGCGTTAACAAACTAACACGCCTTAAGATGAAATGTTCTCGACTCTGACGAATTAGAAGTTGGAGGTGAACATTTTATATTTTTGTCCATTTATATTCGGAAGTTTGGGGATTTTCTTGTGTTATTGGTGCAATACCACGTTTGACCACTGGGAAATAAAGTAGCAGCACATCTCTCAGGACTAGGCTGAGATGCTAATGCTAAGAGCTTTACTGAGAAGTAACGTTAGCCATAAAATACTGTAATGTTAAAAGGATGACGAGGAGTGATCACAAATATTATGTTATTTATTGTTGGAACTGAAATAGTTACTGTCGGACGTAACTACGACAATAGTATGTAGAAATATTTTGGTTGAATCGTGCCTTTACAATAAAATCCCAAATGATTAGAGGGAGTCACATTAATGAGTGACTCAAATTATTTAATTTTATTTACATATCATCGATAAAAATAGTCTAAACGCTGCTGCCACTAAAGTAAAACTCTGAGAATCTCCAAAGTGGTTTAAAAACGAGTGTTTGCACCAAATCTGGTGCTGATCCAACAAAAAAAACGTCAAGATGTTTCAGTGAAAAAAAAAGAAAAAAAAAAGGACAAAAGTGTCGCAGCAGTTTAAAAGAGGGGAGGTGTGCTGATTAAATGTGCTTGCAGCGAAGAAGGCGATAAGAACCTTATTAACATAATGAAATTTAAATTTAATACAGCAGCAGAGAGAGAGAGAGATGCAGCTGAACGCCTTAAAAATGAGCACAGAGTTGGTTGTTGGGAGGTTTTTTTACTGTCTGTTTCAACATCGCTGTGTGTCGACGCTGCCGTCTTCCTCCCTTTCAGCCCACCCACTGTTCCCACCACGCTGGGCGAATAGGCTCAGTCATTACTGTGCTTCTTCGATGCTGTCTGCAGGGGGAAAATGAGACAATAGTCAAGATTTCTCAACCAGAGGGGCCTAAATCATTTACACAGCATGGAGCGAGTGTGCTGAAATGAGGCCGCTGATAACTCCGTCCTGCACCAGCAGCAGGTGGTACTGTAACTGGAAGAAGAAGAAGAAGGAAAGAAAAAACAGATTAAACTCATTACAGTGACAAATCGGGTATTTATGCACAAATAAAACTGTGTCTGAAATGTTCCCCTGGTGCAGATCAAAAGGACGTATCCGGCGTCTTTAGATGGAGGACGTCTGCAGCATGTCCCCCCTGTGCAACATACTGCGCCGTCCTAAAAAAGACAAACACAAAGAAAACATTTTTATTTTTGCAGCTTTAATGTTAATGCTAATGCTAGGTGTTTGCATTGCTTTTGCACTGTAGCTTCTCCAAACTGTTAAACTGCTCCTTTAAAGTCGTGTTGAGTTTCAGAATTTGCTCTGCGTGGTCGTAGTCGTGGCAGTTAAAGAGATGTTAGCACAGCGCGTTTACAACAGGAGGCCAGTTTATTGTAATGAACGCGGACGCAGCTGTTCAACCTGGGAAACATTTTCACTCCCGAGTTTCGATCGCACTCGTTCATTCGGGGACTATTTACACCTGAGAGTTCAGCGGAGAGCAGTTAACCAGCCGACCCGCTGCCCTGAAGGCAACTGAGCCACAAACAATGTGACCATTGAACTCAGTGCAGCTGGTCTGAGGTCTGAGCACTGATGACGTCTCATTATATATATATATTAAGTTATATTTCTAATATTATTATACAAATGCATTTCCTATGTACTTGACAAATATTTATTAATTTGGGTATTGACAGTTTGTGTTTTCTAATAGCTGATTGGTCCTTCATATTTGATTTGTTCTTATGCACATAGAAGATAGAAAACATCAAAAATTTTATAAAAATTGTATAAAAATGGTTAGTTGTTGTGCAGGAGAGATGGAAGCCAAGAAAGGCCTGTGACATACATCCCCTATGTAAAGCAAAATGTAGCTACAAATGTACAACTATTACCGTTTAGTATTATTTACTCCCACAATCAGACTATCAGTTCCTTTTTTAAATGTATTTTATTTAAATAATTCACATGACAATTTTCCCCTAAATAGTTTCAATAAATATTGGCACCATCAGTCCTCCATAATTCCCACTATCAGTTAGTGTTTATTTATTTAATTTAAAATCTTTACATGACATTTTCACCTAAATAGTGTAAATACATATCAGCACCATTGGTCCTCATCTCATCAATTTCCATAACAACCTGCGATTAAAAAAAAAGAAAATAAATAAATAAAACATACCGCCTAATTTTTATCTTACCGTTAAGTATTTTTTAGCTATTTTTGTAAACGTGACATTTTTTTATTGGCATCAGCGGGCCTCCATAGACCCCAAAATCAGTGAGACTGATCATTTTCACCTAAATATTGAATAAATATTGGCACTAATCGTCCTCATCTCGTCAATTCCTATAACAAACTGTTTTTTTTTTTTTTGTTGTTTGTCGTTTTAAAATCATTTTTATCTTATCAGTCTAGTTTTGCATTGAACTTATCATTTAGTTTTTTATTTACGTGATAGTTTTCATCAAAATAGCATGAATAAATGCTTTTGGACCTCCATATTCCCCATAGTAATGTTTGTAATCTTATCATTTTCAGTGTAGTCTTGCATTAGTACTTCAAAATATTACTTTTTAGTTTCTTTATAGCCACGATTGAGCTTCCATATCAATGAGACAGTCGTGGTTTTATTTAGTGTTTACATGACGATTTTCACCTAAAAAATGTAAATAAATATCGACACAATTGGGCCTCAACAATTCCCACTATCAGTCGTGTTTTTATTCATTTCATTTAAAACTTTTTTTACATGACGATTTTCAAATGCGAATAAATATTGTTACCATTGGGCCTCCATACTTCCCCATAATGAGCCGTGTGTTTTTTTTTTTTTTTTTTTTTAAACGCTCCACATTCCAGTGGACCGTAAACGTCACAGGGGGTGGTGCTGCGTTCACGGCCCCATCCCCCCCCAAAACCACGAGGCTCGAGTGTTGACAGGCCAATAACCGCCCATCGGCTCCCAGCGCCCGGTCCTCCTGCTCCGGCTCTCCGCCAAAAGAAAAAGCCTCGTCTCTGCGTCCGCGGTTTGATTTAACGTCCGCAAAAAAATAAAAATAATTTTAAAAAAAAAAAAAAGAAGACGGAAGGAGAAGCTACTTTGGGACAAACTACCCGCTTTTCGACGCTTTTTCCTCGGCTCTCACAAAGGATTAGCGGCCGTGCGGCGGTGTGCGGAGCTCGGAGCCCCGGAGCCAGACCCCGCCTTCCCTTCATTTGTCAACAAAGGGGTTTGACAAGCCCCGGAGAAGCCCTGCCCCCATGTTCCCTTAAAAGGATGATTTGGCCGCACACGGCCGATAATCAAGCCGTGGCGAAGCGTCTCCCTTCCCCGTCCCGTTCGTACGGTGCGTTGACTTCCTCCGTCGCCGTTAAAGCGGAGCTATCATGGCGGAGCGCGCACAGCAGCCCCCGGCCAAGCGGCTCTGCTGTCGCCCGGGCTACGGAGGGGGTTGTCGGCAGGGCCAGCGAGCCGCCTCCGGGGCTCAGAGCGGAGGCGGCGGCGGCGGCTCTGGCTCCGGCTCCGGCGCTGGAGGCTCCTCGGCCGGGCAGGGCTCCTCGGGGCGAACCCAGAGCCCGGAGACTCTCCTGGACATCGCGGCGCGGAGAGTCGCGGAGAAGTGGCCGTTCCAGCGGGTGGAGGAGCGGTTCGAGCGGATCCCGGAGCCCGTGCAGCGGCGGATCGTGTACTGGTCCTTCCCGAGGAGCGAGCGGGAGATCTGCATGTACTCGTCGTTCAACAGCGGCGCGGAGGAGAGCGGAGGCGGCAGCGGGGAGAGCGGCGACGAGACGCGGCTGCCCTTCCGCCGGGGCATCGCTCTGCTGGAGGGCGGCTGCGTGGACAACGTCCTGCAAGTCGGTGAGTGATGATGAGACGCCGGGTGTGTGAAACCGAACACGGGGGAATCATTAAAAAACATTTAAATAATTGTTTGGATTGAGATAAAGTGACAACAAAGGGGCGACGGAGCCACAGAGATCCGACAAAAGGAGGAAGGAGGAGGAGGAGGAGGAGGAGGAGGGACGGGGGCTTTAAATCTGACCCCCCTCCTTCCTCCTCCTCCTCCTCCTCTTTCCTCCTTCCTCCTCTTTCCTCCTCCGTATGAATGGCATTAATGTGTGACTGGGGCATTTAAATCCCGTTTAGCTCCGGGCTCAGTTTAAAATGTAAAGAAAACGCTGCAAATCAAGCTGCGGCGTCAACAAAAGAGGAATCACGTCTCAGTTCACTTCATAAATACAGTTTATCTCATTTTACTTTCTAATATTACCACCTGTTTAATAGTTATAATAATAATATAGTTAAACTGGGTCAGTTTGTTGTGTTTTCTAAAAAAAAAAACAACATATTATAATTATTTTAAGAGGATGTGGATATGAAACATCAGCAGATTCTTCTTCACCCAGAGGCCAAACGGTCACTTTTTTTTATAAATCAGTTTTGTGCGATTACATAAAAAGTGATTGAGTAATAAAGGAAGTAACACAAGGGTTGGGTCTCAACTGACACACATTGTGTTTGAATGAGTTGTTGTGTCTCAGCTGTAGGTTAATAATCGAAATGAGTCAGGTGTGGGTTTGTTTTTCTTGACACCTGTGTGCGCTGCCACATCTTTCCTTCCTGTCTCTGATTTTGTTCTATTTTTGTTTTGTTTTGTTTTTGCGTGATTTTTTTTCTCCTCCTTTTCACATTTTAATTTGTCCCTTTGTGACTTTGTTCCCATTTTCATGTTCGTTTGCGTCCCCTGAGTTTCCCCGTCACCTCCGACCACCGAGGGCAAACAAAAGCATCTTTTCACCCCAACGTTGGGGCTTTAAGAGATTTGGAGGCAGGAAGTAAAATTAGCTGATGTTTTGAGCTTCATAAATATGAAGGAATGCTGATTTTTCCCTTTTGAATCAGAATAAACTAGAAAACGAGCTGAAAAACCATAAAAAATGACTGAAAATCTGTCTTTAAAGACGCAGAAATCTGTGAAAACGCAGCATTTGTACTGATAAGACTGAAGCTACTGTCAGTTATTGGATATTTTTAGCTTCACAACTGTAAAAACGCGTTCTTTTTGTCGTAAATTGAAGAGTTCTTGATGAATATTTAACAAAAAATTGATTAAAAATGCGTAGTTTTTGTAAAAACACGCACAGCTTGTGTCTTAAATCAGAATAGACTTTAAAATAAGAAGCTGAAAACACAAATTTTGAGTTCCTGATGAATATTTTACTTGTTTTTGTCTTTAAAGACGTGGAAATCTATGAAAATGCTGCATTTGCAGCGATAAAACTGAAGCTACTGGTGCATTTTAAAGGAGACATGTCAGTTAGTGGATGTTTTTACTGTAAAAACTTATTTATTTCTCTTAAATTGAAGAGTTCTTGATGAATATTTGACATAAATTTGACTAAACACGCGTAGTTTCTGTCTTTATGTAGAAAAAACTAAAAAACAAGGGGCTGAAAACGTCACATTTGGAGTAATTGATGAATATTTTACAGAATATTCTGACGTTTAATCAACTAAACCCTTAAGAAAATGACCGGTTCACATTATTGTCATCACCAAAATCAAGACTCTCTCAGAAATCAAACGTTAAAGATGCAGAAAGCTTTAAAAATGCAGCATTTGTTGTGATAAATCTGAAAGTTTTGGTCCATTTTGGACCAAACTTGTCTTTTAGAGTCGATTTTAGCTTCAGTAGCTGTAAAAACATGTTTTTTGTCTTAAATTAGTTCTTGATTAATATGTAACATGACATTGATTAAATATGTGTAGTTTTTGGTAAAACATGCAAAGTTTCCATCCAAAACTAGAATAAATTAGAATACAAGGAAACAAAAAGTTCTTGATTAATATTTTATATAATTTTTTTGACATTTTATCGACCAAACCATGAAAAAAATGACCAATAACAATAATTTTTCTCATCAGAATCAAACAGGCTCAGAAATTAAACTTAAAAGATGCAGAAAACAATGAAAATGTTGCATTTTGGAGCAAATAAGTCAGTTAGTGGATGTTTTTTAGCTTCACTAGCTGTAAATGTGTTTGTTTTCTTGATGAACATTTAACATAAAATGGACTAAATATGCATAGTTTCTGTCTTAAAATAGAATAAACTAGAAAACAAGGAGCTGAAAACACACGTTTCTGATGTTTTATCGTGAAGAAAATCTCTGATAATGAAAATAATCTTCATCCAAACCTAAACAGTCTCAGAAATCAAACTTTAAAGGTGCAGAAAATAATGAAAATGCAGCTTTTGTTGTGATCAGATCTGGTCGTTGATGTTTTTGCTTCATTGATCTAAAGAAATGCTCATTTTTTTTGCTTTAAATGAGAATAAACTGGACGGAGCTGAAAGTTCCCGCTGAATATGTTTGTATTTCCCTGATGTGAGACGGGGCAGGTTGTTATTTGTTTGTCTGTAACCATCGTGGTTTAGGATCGAAGGGGGCGTCTCCTCGTTTATCGCGCTCCTCTCGCTTTGATCGCGTTTCCGTCTGTCACCTGTGACTTCAACAGACTCAGAGTCACCTCCTCCCAGTAATCCCATTACTCTGCATGCTTAAGTTGAATTGTAATGCAATCTGAATGCTTGAGTTTCTGCATGACCTGTCGCTCTTTGCCCCCCCCCCCTCCCTCCTCGCTGCCCGCCGTCCCCCGTGTGAATACCGCGAATACACAACCCAGTCCTCTGTCTGTTCCTGCTGGGACTAAATCTGGGATCCTCCATCTGCATTCTCACAAACAGAAATAACACGCACACAGGGAGGGTTTCTTGGCTGATTGCACCCCGGCCTGGAATTTGCAGGAAAACTAGAGCCAAGGAGCGATAAATAAAAGATGTAATCTCCCCACGTGTGGGCTGCACCGGAGGAGGGAGTTTTTATTTTTTTATTTTTCCTGCAGCAGCAGCAGCAGCAGCAGCCTGAGACCTTGAGGAAATGAACTGGCACATGTGCTGCAGACCCTCGCACTCCACAACAAACCCTCAGTGTTAATCACAGATAAAGTTGGTCTCTTTTTATTCCAGCGAGAGGCAGCGTCTCAGATTTGTGATCTGCAGCTCCCAGTGCATCGTTAGGACACCAGGAACTATCCTGAAGTCACTTTAGAGCAAACACAAGCTTAAATTTCTATTAAAAAATGCTTTGTTTGTGTTTTAAATTGGAACATGAGGAGCTTAAAACTCACATGACATAATTATCTGACATTTTGTTGATAAAACCGAGCTGATAATGGAAATAAACTTCATCAAAATCAAACTTTAAAGATGCACAAAGTGCAGAAAATGCAGCATCTTAATGATGCAACTGAAACTGCACGAGACTTCCAGGATGTTATATAGACTTGTTGCTGTTATCACTCAGGAACGTTTCTCTTCTTCTTTATCAGCTGAAACTGAAACTATTGATTCATCTCATGAATTGTGTTGAAAAAAGACCAAAAACTTCACATATTCACGTTTAAGAAGCAAATGTCACCTTTTATTTGCATTTCCTCCTGTTAACTCATTCAGATCTCTTCTTTCTGTTTGAAGTTCTGTAAGTTTACGTCAGCGTTTCTGTCGGTTCGTTCACCGCGGTGCAGAATTTGAGACTCAGACCTGAACTCTGTCACCGGCCTGTTGCTTCTATAACCGCTGGAATGAGAAGAAACCAGAGTCCAGACTCAAGTTTCCCCTAAAAGCACATTTTCAAGTTCTGTATATAAGTAAAAATACAAAAACAAACATTAACAGCAACAACCACTAGTTCATTCATTCATTCGTTTGGATTCCAGGGCCTCGTTTAGAGCTACAACCTCTCGTCAACTACATAAATACTTTGATTTGCATAAAATACGTCGACTCGGCTCAGTTGTAACTAACACAGCTCGTATCCAAACACGAAATTTCGTTAATGATGAGACCAGTAGCTGCGGCGAAGAGGCTCAAATTGAAACTGTAGCTGAGCTGCTGAATATTTGGACACTTAGTGAATTCAGTCTGAGGGTCGGTGGGTTCACGGAGGCTGGAAGTCGTCGTCGTCGTCTCCTTGTCAGTTGTTTTTTTTAAGAAAAGACTAAAGAGCAGATGCTAATGTTGACGCTAATGGGAATGCTAATGGTTCCAGTCAGTTTGTTTCTGCACATGTAGACGTTTAGATGTAAAACTAAACCAAGTTAAACGCTTCAAGGAATGTTAGCGCTCTAGCCACCTTTAGCAGCGGTTAGCATCCTGAACAGCCTGAAGGTTGTTGGTTCTATCGCGATACCTACATTACACCAAAACTTGGGTTTCTTCATTCATTGATGTAGTGTTTCCAAATAAAGTCTATTTGGAAAAATTCTGTCATATTTTAGCAGTGAACCAAAAGACTAACTCCATTTTTTAAAAATTATTAAAAAATAAGAAAAATATTATCAATAATTCAGAATAAAAGAAAAATATTTTAAAATTATCAACAGATTTAGAAAAAAATATGTAATTTTTTATGCACGATGAAGCAAAAATTACAAAATTCTAAATAACACGCAGCTTCTTTTCGAGGAGAAACCTGCAACAGACGAATAGTTTTCTCTTAAATCAATTGTTCAAATAAAGTATCGGCAACATATTCAAAGCGCTGACTGAACCGAATCACTAATAAGTTGTTAATTGACGCTGTGAAGATCCTCAGGGGCCGTTGGTTTGGTGCATCACTGATCACCGCCTCTCATCTGCAATTTTATGAAGAATCGATGAAAGTAAAAAATCCAGTTGTTAGCGTAGCGACAGCAGCTAGTGGCAAAAACGTGGCACTTTTGAAAAATGTTTTTACACTGTGACACACGTGAACCCAAGAACCTCAGTCTGTGTTTGTATTTATTCAGGATTTCTCAGTAAATACCTAAAAATTAAACCTTTATCATCATAAAACTAAAGTTCCAGCTTTTTAAAGTTTGTTGGGACTATATTTTCTGAGGCGGATTAACACACATTAGTTGCTCTGATCTGAGGCAACATTAAAGACAACATCAGATAATAGAGTTTATCGGTATCACCCTCCTCCTTCTTCTTCTTATTAAAGCTTGTTTTAAGATTAGTTTGTAATCTCTGGTCGCAGCTGCTGAACGGTCGAGTCTTCCTCCCACATCCATCCACGTCTCTTCCTGATTTGTATTCCTCTGCAGCATCCCTTCGCCATTAACCTTCAACTCTGGGGAGAGGAGAGAGCGGGGGATGTAGGAGGAGGAGGAGGAGGAGGAACTAGTTTACCTTCCATCCGGCTCGATAAACATACATATCCTGTTTAGTTTGCGTCGTAATTAGCAGTTAATCGGCCGTCGTTGCATTAAAATGGCAGGAAATTGAGTTTTTTTTGCCTCGTGTGATGTTGAGCTGAACATATTTTTAGTTTTATTTGAGTTGAGAAGCTTTAATTGGTTTTGAAAACCTAATAATTGTTTCACCTTTTTAGCTAAACTGTCGCCTCTAAGAGTTTTATTTAATCCCAAGGTTGTCTCAGCAAGTCAAAGCCTGGCGTCCCCCTCCTCTCGTGGGACACCAGGGTCCCCATGTGGACTGGTCTCCCCCCCTCCTCCCCCTTCGGACATGGACCGATCCGTGTTGAGCTTCCTGGTATTTCCTGGTATTTCCTGGTGCAGGTGCTGCTCACCTCTCGACGGCCGGGTGCTAATCAGACGCTGCTCATGAGCGCTGCTTACGTTTTTAATGGGAACTTAAAGGTGCCATCCATCAAAGGCTGTTAGCTTAGCGCCCAGCCAGAGAGTCCTTTAATGAAGATTGATGCTCCTCTCCTCTCAGTTTATATCCTTTGTAGACTTGATGGTTTTTATTTTTTTATTTATTTTTTTGTGCAGCTACCTGGTCGAAGACATTTTGATTGATTGTGAAGCGCTGCCGTGTTATTTAAAATAAACACATAACACTGAATTTAAAAATTAGGATTGGAATTAGAAAACCATTATTTGGGAAAATTGCAGTAAAGAGGTATTTTTAGAGGTAATTTGCTTGATTTGATTCATGAAAAAAAAAGGATGTTTAATGTGAGGCTAACTGCAAAAAAAGCAATTAGCATTTAATTTCTGAACAAAATATAAATTACCACCAGGGTTACCAAAATAAAAATAGTAATCGCTTTCTGTTTTGGGTCCAATTTAACTCTAGAATACAAATCTGTTAGCGTGACACTGCCCGCATAGCTAAGTTTAGCTTGACGTCTCTATCGATCTAAAAAATAAATAAAGACGTATAATGCTAGCTAGTTCACTTCTGTTTTTGAGTAGATGGTTAGCGCTACACACAGATTTGAGTCAAATATCTGGAATCATTAGCTAGCCGAATGAGCTTTGACTTTTCAAAGCTACAAGCTAAATAGCATGGCATCGCTACAAGGAGGAAAGAGACGGATACTGTTAGCTAGCTCCCTTCCTTTACTGATTGTAAATATCTAACTGGCACTATTAGCAATCTACACAAACTGGCTTCAGCTTTTCAAAGCTGCACGCTAAATAGCATGGCAGTGCTCCATTCCTTTGTTGAATAAACTCATCTAATTGGCACTGTTGGCAAGCTACTCAAACTAGCTCTGGCTTTTCAAAGCTATTTAGTGTAGCAACTTCAGACTGAAATCCATAGGAGCAACAATTTCCACAAGAGGACAGAGGGCTAATGCTAGCTAGCCTGCTTATTTAATGGTCTTTGTGGATGTTGAAATGGCAAAAATAGTTAAAATAGTGTTGACTTTCCAAAGCTAACATAGTTTAGCATCAAGTTCTTCTTCTTCAAATGACAGCTAATTGGTAGCTTGCTTGTTTCCTGTTGTTGTTTCCTGAGCTAGTTAGTGTATCCAATAACAACACGATGGTTGTTATGTTTAATGTTGTGACGAGTTCTTGTTACTTAAGTCACGTTAATTCATTTAAACCCACGATTCACTTCCGGCTGCAGCTCTTTACTCTGGGATCTCCCATCTGGTCTGGTCTGGTTTCACCTCATTATTCCGTCACTTTGCATGCTCCACCTTCTCCACTTTCATCTGCGTCTGTAATGACAAGCAAATGATCTCGTTCTCCTGGTCCAACGGTAGCTGCAGGCCTTTCCCCCAAAACCCTCCCGTGAATGTGTCTGAGTCACGGGCCCTGGTGCCTCCGAGCTCCAACTGTAACCGTGCGGGGAAATAAAGACGAGTAAAACCAGGTTTCAAGGCTTGTCCTGGAAACTGTTTATACTTTTCATCCAACCGTTGTTGCCACGGGTGAAACATTCGCTCATCGCGTCGGACGGATTCAGCAGACGTTCTGCTTCTCTTTTTTCTTTCTTTCTCTTAAGAACGAGATGATGAGTTTTTTCCCCTCCTCCCTCCTACAACTTCATGTGAATTCTTGTGTGTGAAACTTGCGCCGTGACCCTTTTAAATCGACGTCTTTAGAGCCGGCGGCGATGACACAAGCTCAGGCGAAGGGTATGCCTGGCATGCGCCTGCAAGTTGAGTCATTGTTTTCATCTGTTAACGATGAGTAATGCCGGTATGCGGGGTGGGAACGGGATGCACTTGAAAACCGCTGAACAGTGAAGGCGAGGCTCAAAACTTTCTGCACAAGTTCAAGAGGCCGATGCAGCGTCTGGAGGTGGAGCTAGTTCAGCTAATGTGATCTATGAATAATAAATAATGATGTTTAGGAGGTTGAGTTGAGCAGCTTAGAACTCGTGATCATGGTTTAATCGATAAAATATGTCGTTTTTCTTGTGTTTCTTCAACTGCCGACTAATTTAGCAACCGCTGTTTCTAATAATGACTATTTAAAAACCGAGAAAACGCCCAAAAAGGAGAAACTTGAAACTGAAACTCTAAAATATTCAGCTTCCTCTAATGTAAGAGAAGGAAACCAGCTGATTTTACTCATTGCTGAGAATTAGTTTTTGGCGTTTTGTTCTTAAAAAGTGACATAAATAATCAACACAGCTGCCAGTTACATTTATATTTGATTAATTAATTAACTGTAGGTAAAATGTAAATGAGGATGTCCTCAAGTAAAGCGCCAAATAAGTTTAATTATAGATTAATCTAAGGATTAATTGAGACAAAAACATTAAAAAACTGTCCCAGAACAAAACGTTATTAAAATATTACACTTCCTGTAACAAAACAGACTTGTGTTCTAATTATAGAATCAGGATTTTTATTTGTTTTTGGTATTTTATTGCTAAAAACTACTTAAATAATAACTGCAAACCATGTTGGCCGTCAATTTAACTTTATATTTCAATATGTGATTAATGAACTTTAAGTATAAATTAACGTCTGGTCCAGAAACTATTTCCTAAAAATGAAAATATTCACATAAGACGAAGAAACCAGCTGATTTTCTCATTGTTGGATCTTTGTTTTTGGTGTTTTTATTCTTAAGAAGTGACGTAAATAATCAACACAGCTGCCAGTTACGTTTATATTTGGGTAATTGATTAATTAATTAATTAATTAATTAATTGTAGGTTAAGTGTAAATGAGGATGTCCTCAAGTAAAGTGCCAAATAAGTTTAATTATAGATTAATCTAAGGATTAATTGAGACTAAAACGTTAAAAAAAGTGAATTTAAGCTTCTATTTCAGTGTTTGATTAATGAACTAACTTAAAATATGACATAAATGAGGATTTCCTCAAAAAAAGCTGCACAAAAACTATAATATTCATGTAGAAGAAAGACACCAACTGATTTTCTCATCGTCTTAATTGATCCACACAGTTGCCAGTTTATATTTGGACGTTTGATTAATTAACTAACTGAAGGCAGGTCTTGAGTAAATCCGCCGCTGTTTGCCGTTTGACTGATGATGACGAACGAGTCTAAGTAATAAAAACCACCTCAGTTACGTCGAGGCCGGACTCAGCCGAGCAGGAAGACGCCTCCAGCTGGTAAACGATACGTCGCAGGTCTTCATTCTGATAACATGAGACAACGGAAACTAAAAATACCCTGGGATTGATTAGGGCGACGGTTGGACAAACGTCCCGGGGTGATTCTGGTTTATCTCCCAGTCCGGTCGCACCTGCAGCTCAGAAATGTTGAGCGAGGTCGCGGCGTCTGTTTAGCCCAAACACAAAAGAGGCCGAGGGGCGTGTAGTCCCGGTTTGATGCGCTGCCATGATAAGGTGTGACCTGCATCCTGTTTTGACAGTGAGGGGCCCCTCCTCCTCCTCCCCGTCCTCCTCCTCCTCCTCCTCTAACCCTGTGACGCTGAAGGGAAGCTTTTCCTCCCTGAGACACGTTGTGACGTTGCGCCGACAGTTAAACAGTCGCCCTGCGAAACAAAGACTCAGATGTTCAGCAACACAAACACATGGACACAGTTTGATTTGACTCGTGATACAGAGACGAGTTTCAACAGGAAAACGAAAAGACACAACAAGATTATGACCGATGACATGTGACACAGTTCAGGGTTTCTGCTGGGAAACTTCTCGACCTGGAATTCATTCATTCATTCATTCATTCATTCATGTGGATGTTACTTAGACATGTAGCCCCCACCTAAACCAGACCAGACCCCCCCCCCACCCCATAGCTATGACACTCCCTGATGGCAACAGCCATTAAACAGACACAAAAACACTTTAGGAACAACTTAAAAAAACATGAAGACGGTGTTGACTTGGCCTCTAAATTCACTAGATCCCAGACTGATCACGTATCTGTGGGATGATCCCTCCCCTTAAAGTCCGTTCTCTGATGTCTCACAACTGTTTTAAAAACAAAACATAGACCTACACACTATTAGGAAGGTGGTCATAATGTTATGCCCGATCGTTTGTTTACATCCACAAATTACATTCCCTGAATTATCGCCTTAATCCGACTTTAACCGGACAGTTTAAGTGCACGTAAACAACGTTACTCCGGCTGAAATCGGACGACGTCACCCAGATAACGTGATTGGAAATTGATTTTCTCCTCCTACATGTGCCTTAATCCGACTTTAACTGGACAACCTGCGTGAGCATGTAAACTGGGACAAGGACTCACATTCAGAAAGTGGAATTTTCGAGCATAGCTCCATTAAGCTGAGCATGTACAACAGAGTTAAAAGAATGTTTCAAGCTGGAAACGCCTAATAGAAGTCCCAAAGATGACCCACCCATCCACCCCGACCTCCTCCCTGCGTGGGTTCTTTCACTGCTGAAAGAAGCTGCAGGTCATAAAACCTTCCTAATATTATGTAGGTCTCCACTAGGAAGGTGGTCATAATGTTATGCCTGATCTCTTTGTGCTTTATTTATTTATTATTTAATTTTTATTATTTATTTGTTTAACACGTTTGGAAACATCTAGAATTTAAAAACCTTTGTCATTTTTTTTTAATAGTTTGTATTAAAATCTGAACTTTTATCGACTCTGAGAAGATGTAAAAGTTCATATTTGAGAGTCGGGGACTGTAAAAAGCTGCAGATATTCTACATTAAGCTCAGTTTACGTCTCGTTTAGAGAATCCATAAACTCCCGGCAGCCGATTCTGTGCTGACGTTAAAGCGGCAGCGTTAAAGGGAACTGCTCCTCTTAGTTCTCTCTTTGTGTCTGATGTGGACTCGTATGCAAACGCAGTGTGAGAACGCTGAGATATGAAAATGCATTTACTGGAACAACGCTCTGGTTTCGGTGTTTGGCTGCTAATGAAGGAAATAGGAATTAAATAAACAAATAAACAAATAAACTCGTGTTGAACCTTCCTCTGTTGGATTTTAAAGTTCATCTGTTAAATGCGAACGTCGTCGTCTTCTCTAGACGTTCGCGTCTGGAGACAAAGATGGAGAATAACTTATAATCTTCTTCTACTTCTTGTTTAACCCATTGTTTTCTACTTCTCTTCCTTCTTCTTCTCTTGTTCCTCATTTTTCTTCTTTACCTCGTCCTCCTTCACTTTCTTCTTCTTTTCTTCTTGCTAATGGTCGTCTTCTTCTCCAACACCCTTTTTCTAACCTTCTTTTTCTTTTTAGCCCTTTTCCCTTTTCCTCCTCCTCCATCTTTTATCCCTAAGTCATCATCATCATCATCATCATCATCATCATCATCATCATCATCGGCATCTTCTTCTTCTCTTGTTCTATTTCCAGTAGCTTGTTCTCAACAAACATATGTTTGACATCAAATCATTTTATTCAGTCTCCGTGGGAACGGTTCATCTCTGATCGGAATCATTTATCAGGTTCAGGACATATTGACATAGCTTAGCATAGCATAAGCTAAGCTAAGCTAAGCTAAGCGTATCCTTGTTTCATCTTGTCGAAGTCGTGCTTCGGTTCAACTTTCTCGTCTCTGGAAAAAGCAGATTTAATAAACTACCGTCAGGCCGACATGTAAGCAAAGCGCTAAAAGCTTTTATTTGATTTTATTTTTTTCGGTCTTGGTGGGATTCCTGAGCTCATTAGCGGCGGCGGCGGCAGCAGCAGCTCTGCGAGCATCTCTGTGGAGACCTGCTGGATCTCAGGAGTGGGAACAAATGCATTTGAGGAGAAAGGAGAAGCTCCGGCTCGGTTGGCTGATGGTCCTCGGAGGCCAAACAAATGACTTTTTCTCCGAGCACAATCGCGAACAGACAGCACTCAAACAAATGCTTTTTAAATGGGTTGGGTGAAAATCCTCTTCCAGTCCCTTCAGAAGCTTGTTGTGAAAATCTCTGATGGCCCGTTATTAGTTTTAGAGAGAGAGAGAGAGAGAGAAGTTGACGTTAAAAACAAGGCGAGACTGAGCGATTCTCCACGGAGAAACTGGTCGTTTCAGAGGAGCCAAGTCTACTTTAAACTCTGGAAGTTTGTTTTAGGTCCAGGTGACATTTGTGGTTTTGCAGCAGTAGAGGACGAACCCCAGAAGGAAATATTATGAAAGCTTGGGACATTTTTTATGTTTAATGGAGTAGTACTTTTAATGTTTAATCGTTAATTTGTCTTGGTTGTTGACTGTTTGATTGTTGTCATCACAGTCACTTAACAGCAGAATTTGTTAAAGGGGCCAAAAAAAATTAGCAAAATCCTCAGAAGTCCATAAAAATGACCTAAAACATCATCTTGAAAGTTCTAAAAGTAGAAACATGCAACCTGGTCGAACACCTCAAACATATTTATTCAAAAATAATGAGCCTCCTGGTAACTAAACATTCCTGGTATCAGCTGATCAGTGTTTTCAGCAGCTTGTTCCTCAGAACAGAACCAGTTCAGTTCTGAGATGTTTGTGGTTTTCTCTCACCAGCTGATGCTACAACATTTCTACTGGATGAAGGTCGGGACTTTGACTTGTTCCTAAACATTCATCTTCTAAATACGAGACGTCACAAGCGAGTTCTCAATGAGAAGATTCAGATTCCGTGTTTTGTCCACGGTGGACTTTCCTTGTTGCGTCCTTCACTGGACTGAGATCATTGGTCTCCTGTAGAAAACCCTTTAAAACATGTACAGACCCCATCACGAACAACATCCAGCGCATTTTCTGCAGAAAAATTACTCAAAACCTCAGTGAATTTACGCACACGTCCTTAGAAGTAGGACAGAACCCGATCAGACGAACAGAGGAATTTCTCAGAACCACTTCAGTTCTGAGATGTTGAACATTCATCTTGTTCTTCTTTTTGGAGTTTTTTTTTTTTTAGCTCATTGTCGTGTTGCATAACTCAGTTTGTCTTCAAGTGAACTAAACTCTTGATCAGCTCTTTGTGGCCTGTTATGAACCCTCTGTATTTGCTCTTGTGATGTGTTTTGTCCACGGTGGACGTGGAGACTGATACTGATGTGTCCACCTCCTGTAGAGTTTTCTTCATCGGGCTGAGATCATTAGTCTCCCGTAGAAAAGCAGCTTCCAAATTGACTCGGCCGTTCCTCAACATTCATCTCGATCTTCTTAAACCGTTCTTTTGTAGAATGACTCGAATGATTCGCCGTCTCGCTGCCTGACCCAGTTTCTCTTAATGTTTTGAGTCACCGAGGTTCTCAGATATTTTTTTTCAGTTAAGGGATATAAAACAAAAGACTTGCAGCAACGTGGGGACTAGAGACCCGTGTCGTGAAAAAAAAAAAACTTTTGGGTGACACAAGAGTGGGTGATATCGAGGTTGAGGTGGCGACTTTTTTTTTACAGAGTTCCCCCAGATGTTTAAATCGAGGAAAACCCCGTCTTAAAAAGCCTGATTCACCGTGGTGAAGGCCGGCTCGGAGCGTCACTGACGAATACCAAGAAGAGCTATTTTTATATTCTGTTTCTTTCACGAAACATGCAAGAGAGAAGTTAGCTCAGCAGCTAGAACCCGTCCATCTGCAACTAGTCGTTGGACGACGGACGAACAGCCAGACGCTCTAAATGTGGACGGGACTTTACTTTCACCAAAGACTGAGAAAAACAAGTGGGACTTCCTCAGAGAGGCCCCCAAAAACACTAAGGGGACCTAAAGGAGACCTTAACCCTCACAATCAATAAGAAAATATGGTATTTCTGTTTGTTTTTTTACACGTTTTCCAGAATATGGATGTTTTAAAGCCCCAAAATGATCATTAATTACTGGAAAATGAAGTATAATACGTCGTAAAAAAGCGCTGCAACCTCGGATGACACTCGCTTTCATAATCCTCACGTTACATTAGAGGCGAGCGGCATCGAGTGCAGCATCTCTAAGTGCTTCGATAGTTGTGTTTGCTATCGATTCGCGAGCTGCTGTGGCTGTGAGAGGTTCCTTCTCGCTGTTAAAAGGCCAAACTCCCTCCTTTTTTTTTTCTCCTCCCGCTGTCAGATTAAGTAATTCTTTGAGTGGCTAAATAAATAAAAGGCTGCAGGTTTCCTCCTCGCTTTAGGCCAGACGGACATTGTCGAAGCATGAATGGCAGCAATTAAGTTTCAGCCTTTTTCTTTTTCTTTTTTCTTTTTTATGGACGGTGAAACGAACGCCGTAAAGGAAGCGGCGATGTTTGCCAGAGGAGTCGTATATTATTATTGTCCGAGTGACCAGACCGTCTGCAATGTCTCACGCTCGGTAAAAAACGCCGGCCTCTTGTTTTTTTCTGACAGAGCTGAGGAATTTCTGTCCGCTCGGTCGAGGACGACTCCTTCGGCCGTGTAGTATTTCAGTGGACTTTGCTATTTCTGGAATTCTCTTTCATAAGCAGGACATTAGACTGGAGGAGGAAGCAGATAACCGGATTTAGCTGCCGTGTTTAGGTTTCCTAATTACATTTTTTTAGGGATAAAACCCGGGATCAGAAGTGCCTGTGCCTGGTGTGACATATTTACTGGCTGGTGTGCGTGAGCATTGATCAGTAGTAGGTGATGTGGGAGCTTAAGAGGGTAACAGATTGACCTAATTAACTAAAATCCTCGTTGACCTCATTTTGAGCTTGAAGGTGCATCCTCCTGTTCCCTATAACCCCACTGATATCTTATTAAACTCAGCAGACTGTTTGCTAATCCTTACCACCAACATTTCTTCTAAAAAAAATATTAATTTTCCTCCTATTATGACTGTACTGGAGCTGTAGATCCATCTGAATCTGGCTTTCAAGCTAATTAAGCTAATGTTAGCTCTTTGACGGCACATGTCATACAGAGTCAGACAAGAAGAGGAGCAAAAAAGTCCAAACTGAAACAATAATAATAACTATAATGACATAATGAATAATAATATTACAAAATAAAACAAAATACTGCTCTTGAGCTGCTAACTTTAGGCTAAACTGTCATAGCATCGAGGGCTAACCTCCACTAGCTAAGGGTTTATATTGAGTCTTTGACTGTAGCTGCATCTGAATCTGGCTAACGTGCTACTCAAGCTAGTTGTATAGTTAAACTATAAATATATAGTTTTATCTTTTAAATAAAACTTGAAATGGTAACTTCATACAAACATGGCTACGTCCATGATAGTGTAACGCTAAAACATAAATGCTAAACGGTGGCAGCTTCGTTCTTGTCTCAGTGTAGCGCTAGTTAGCTCCATACTCCTTAAATTAGGGCAAATTAGACTAATATTTATTTCTAATTACTAGTTTGCTGCTTAGAAAACCTGATGTTAGCGAGCTTGTCTTGAAAAGCCGCTAGCCCAAACTTTCATAGCAGCTTAATAGCTTCCGCACAGTTGTAGTAGCTAACAGGAATACTTCTCTATAATTAGAGCTAATGTTAAAGCTGGCAAACAAGTTTGTTTGTTTTGGTAAACTTGCTTGAGGGGTTTAGCTTTGGTTGCTTGCACATAGTTTGTGGAGGTTTTTATTTGAGTATAAACTATTTTGTTTTGTTTATACTTTGTAAAATAGTGTAAATCTACAGTTAGCGATAACATGCATGAATAATAAAGCATAATAAGCACCAACTCCTTTCCGTGCGCTAGCTGATCTGAAACCAGTCTTCGGAGGCAGATGGCGAATCAGCCCGCCGTGACTATTGATTGGTTGTTTACTGCTGCTTCCTGCAGCCCCAGAGGCACCGCTGCATCTCCACGGGTGAGAGATTAGGTTCCCCCCATTGTCACCAGAAGGACACACAAGCACACAATGCAACGCACTCATGAGCACAAAGCACACCTTGGTTCAGTTCATGGCTGACTGGTGCGTATGTAAACACTCACCCCCCACCTCCTCCTCCTCCTCCTCATCCTATAGAGACGCCTTAATCTGACTTATCTGGGAGTTGAGGAGCTAAACTCAGGCGTATCTCTGCAGTCGATCTGATTGCATCTGAACATTTGTTCTCGTCGGGACTTCCACCGTCTAATGAGCCTGATAGCGAAGATCTGAGGGGAGTGTTTAGTTTTTCTCAAAAAAAAAAGTTTCCCAGAGGTTTGGTCGCGAAGGGGTTAAGTTTGGTTGCTAAGAGGTGCACGGAGCTGTATTATGCAAGCGGCGACGAGCAGACAGAAAGAGAGGAAGTGCATTACAGAATGCTGAGCTCAGGGGTTTGGCTCGTGGCCAAGCGCACACTCCTGCATGTGCACACTCACTCAGCTGAGGGCATACTGATTTTTCCAGCAGCACGGCGGCCTTGCTCCCTCCCCTCGACTCGACTCTCTTCTTTCTCTTTCTGTTACGTCAGCGGTTCAGCTGTGGGCCAGGCATGACTGGGGCAGGGCGGCGTAGCAACACGCGCGTAAAGAAGGCAGGATGTGGACTGCATAGCTGCTGCGTGTGTGAAGTTGCTGCAAGTAAAGTTCACCCCGTGTGTACGAGTTTCAGATTTTGTCGCTTCTTCTTGTTCCTGCTCGGCTCGGATCACACGGCTACACCACATCTGCAGACAAACACCTACTCTGTTTACGGCCTTCTTCCACCCCAGCAGGGCTGATATGTGTCAGCTCTGTGCGGTGTGTCACATGCATGAGAACATAAGAGGACTGAGTGGAAATCAAACCTCACTACACCTACATCCTCTCAGCGAGCGACGAGAGTTAGCTGCTGTGTTACATTAGAGCCGGTTGGTTCCTAATAAACTGGAATTGTGAAAGTTCCCGTCGTGTTCTTGTCGTGGTGGCAGCTGCTATCGAAAAGAGTGACGCTAACGGCCAAAGAATGAAAACATGAACCCGGTGTACTATAGATAGAGCTGTTATCAATGCTAACAGCTCTAATGCCTCGTGACGTTTAGTTTAATCAGTCACAGATCAGATGTAAATATAAAAAAAAAAAAATGAATTACCTGAACAATTAAACAAACTCTGTCTCGATACAATACATTATTTTTTTTGCTGATTCAACCTCCTGTGCAAAATAGCTATGGTTAGCAAGCATTGTGTGGCAGTTGCACATTTTGCAGGAATAATTGATTAATCAATAGACTCCATTCAAAGGAAGTAGGCTAGCTAGCTAGCATTAGCAATCTCTTTCATGAGTCCACTACATTCAGATCCACGCTATTATGTTTGTATTGGTGTGAAGCTGGAAAGCTAGCAGCTAAACTAAACTAGCTTTGGAAAGTCAGTGCTATTTTGGCTAGCTCGCTAATGACCGTGTTAGATTTGACCGGAATCTCTGTGTTGTGTTTGTTTTCCATTCAACAAATGAAGTAGTGCTAACTAGCATTAGCAGCCTTGATCATGAGTCTGCTAGTGACTTCAGGAAGTCAAAGATATTATCGTTGACATGCTAATGATTCTGCTAATGAGAACGTTGGAAGCTAGCTGCTTAATGAAAATCAAAGATAATTTGGCTAGCTCGTTAATATCTAAATAAATGTAAAGATAGTAGGAAGCAGTTTTAGTTTTCCTTCTGAAGAATTAACAAACACGGATTCTAACATATTTAAGTGTGAAGCTCAGAGCTTAACTAAACTACCTCTGGAAAGTTGAGGATATTTTTTGCTAGCTCGCTAATGGTTCCAGCATCTAGTTGTGTTTGACTACATTCAGATGAATTACGGGCTAGCTTGCATTAGTGGTGTCTTTCATGAGTGCATTAGAGTTGCAGCTTAACTAAACTAGTTTTGGAAAGTCTATTTTGGCTAAATAAGTCGGGACAATTGTAGGACATGAAAGACATGATGAAAGGACGAGGCCGTTGGAAATAAAAAACGTTTCCTCAGACGTGTATGTACCGCAGGATTTATTATTGTTTTTCGTACATATCCTCAGAACCTCAGATGCGCTTGCAAGAGGATTTTATTTTATTTTATGGGGAAATTACTGGTTATAGCGTCGTTCTTAGCAGACAACTCTGACTGTGGATGTGATATAAAAATTCCCCATGGACATTATTTGACAGAAGCTCGGCTCTTTGATGCGGTTTCCATTTTCTTTGGCTCAAAACCACCATCTCATCTCATAAAGCTGTCTGTCATCTGTCGCTGGCTGGCATCGCGGCGTTATCAGCCTCTCAGTTGGCCGTCTCACGTGTTTGTCAGTCTTCACGGCGGCGTGATGCATGAAGTACATCATGCCTCTTTCGATTCAGGGCTAAATAAGCGACTGTTCTGCCTCTGAATGTTTCCTGGACCAGAAGCGTCAAAGCAGAAGCAGTACATGTCAAAGCCAACGCGTGTTTGTTCTCTCTGTGGTGAAACTGAAACAGAACAGACTAAAACCAGATAACTCATGCAGTTTGTATCAGCTCAGCTCTTACCATGCTTGTGAAAACCATCTGTTATCACCGTTAACCCACTAACCTGGTCAGATTATCCGTTTCCTCTCGCTGCAGACGCATTTTGCTCATAAAGTACATGTTGTATCTTCTTGTTTCGCCAAAAAACGCGGCCATCTGCTGCCTCTCTCCAAACTCAACACAATATTTAAACCTCACTCCCACGTGTGGCTGCCATGTTTTCATATCTGTATTTGCTGTTTTGTTTTTTTTTGTTTTTGGTTAAAATGGAAAACGGGTTTTGAGTGTTAAAGGCTCCTCTTCGAATTACAAAGCATCTGCGTCAAAGGTTTATTTTACGGTTAGAAACCCAAATAGCTCAGAGAAGTAAGTTTAAGGTCACGTCCACATTTCTGCCGAGTATTCACAAAAGCACCTATAGATTTTTTTTTTTGTTTGTGAGAGGGCCATAGGTTCACGGTATAATAGCAGGCCTCTGTTCCTGTGGTGAAATGATCCTGTCAGCGCTGACAGAGGGAGGTGTTCATGGTAAGGTAATCACTGGACGTGTTGTGGAAGGGAAATGAAAAGGAAATGAGAATATTTAGGGCTTTGCTTTCGTCTCCCTGTCCTTTCTTTGTGTCTTTATGGTTTGTTTTCCACCAGCCTCCAGGGTTGAACCTCAGAACGACAATAAAATCAGTCAGAAGAGCAAACAAAACATTCAGCAACAGTATTTTTTTTTAATGATGAATCTGCAGTTTTATGGAGCCATTTAGCATCTTGTTGTTGATTTTTTTTTAGCTGTCTTACTAAATAATTTACCATTTTCATTCACTTTCACCACTGTAATTGCATCATATTTTAAGAAAAAGCACAAAAAAACAGCAGTTAGACACAATAAAGTTCATTTGTATAGCAGCTTATTAGACGTTTATAGAAGACTGTCCTCTGCCTCTGTTGAACATAAATGGTTGAGGACCCAGCACACATCCCTGTGGTACCCCTTTAGTCATCAGAATTATGCAAAGTAGTTGTAGTTTTAAGATTGTTTCCATGTTGAACAGTAAGTTGAGTCTTTTTTCCTGTCACAGCAGTGTAGTAGCTAAAACGTTAAAATACTCAAATACTATTTGAAGGGTGACAATATGTAAATGTTGTGTTCATGTGTATCTTTCAAAGCTCATTTCTATTTTTGCGCATCACTGGTTCATTTACAGATAATTTAAAACACAGGAAGTGGTAGTGAACAAAACTAGAGCTAAAGGAGAGTGAGTAATGGACAGAACCTCGACTTCAAACTAATAAAGTTGCTTTAGAAATTTAAATACTCAATCAAAATATTGATTTAACAACTGATAATTACTAAAATAGTGTTCACACTTGGTTTCTGGTGTTGCTACTTGCCAAAAAACACCTTTTCTACAGTGTATCTTCCAATTTCTTTTTTTTTTCTGCATCAATTGTACATTAAAGTTCACTTAATGATAGTTTAAAATACCGGAAGTGATGGAGACCAAAACTGGAGCAACAAGAGAGTGAATACTGGGAAATTCATTTAATAAAGTTCATTTAAACATCATTAAAACCTCTCAAAAGTATCATGTGTTGAGTTGTATTTGTTAACCGAGACTCTCTGAAGTTATTAAGCATTAAAACATACACAATGTGATCTATTTAAGATGGTTAACATTATTCATTTCCTGTTTCCGTGCAGGGTTTCACCTCAGCGGCACAGTAAGAGAACCCGCCACGACCTCAGAACCGGAGCTGGTTTGCAACGTGAGCGTCAGCTTCGACCGCTGCAAAATCACCGCGGTGACGTGCAGCTGTGGCAACAAGGACATTTTCTACTGCGCCCACGTGGTCGCGTTATCACTGTACCGGGTACGGAAGCCCGAGCAGGTCAAGCTGCGCCTGCCCATCTCAGAGACTCTATTCCAAATGAACAGGGACCAGCTGCAGAAGTTCGTCCAGTATCTGATCACGGTGCATCACACCGAGGTGCTGCCGACGGCGCAGAAGCTGGCGGATGAAATACTGTCGCAGAACTCGGAGATCAACCAGGTTCACGGTGAGTGGAGGCGGATGTTTGGAGCTGGATTTATCGCTGGTTTACACTTCTGCATTAAGTTGACGCACCTACGTAGGGCCTAGCGACGTAGCTTTAAGTCCGGCTGCTTCTCCATCTCCGCAGTTTTCAAATTGATTGTTTTGGAACTGAGGAGGTTTGGAGATACAGATATTTGTATGACGAAAGTTTCATTTGCCGTTGTTGAAAGTGAAACAGGAAGTAGAAACAAAAATTAACTGACTGGCAAAAAGGACACAGCGCCAACTAGCGTTTTTACAGCGCGAACCACACTGAACTAAACCAGCTTTGGAAAGTCGTTGCTATTTTAGCTAGCTCGCTAATGACATTGTCAGATTTGACAATTTGCAATCTCTGTGTTGTTTGTTTTCCATTTAGCAAATGAGGTAGGCTAACTAGCATTAGCAACCTCTTTCATGAGTCCACTAGTGGTAAAGCTTAACTAAACTACCCTTGGGAAGTCAAAGATATTTGTATTGTTGGCACGCTAATGATTCCGCTAATGAGAAAGTTGGAAGCTAGCTGCTTGATGAAAGTCAAGGATAATTTGGCTAGCTCGTTAATATCTTAATAAATGTAAAGATAGTAGGGAGTAGTTTTAGTTTTCCTTCTGAAGAATTAACAAACATATTCTAACATATTTCAGTGTGAAGCTCAAAGCTGAACTAAACTACCTCTGGAAAGTTGAGGATATTTTGGCTAGCTCGCTAATGGTTCCAACATGTAGTCATGTTTGACTACATTCAGATGAATTAGGGGCTAGCTAGCATTAGTGGTGTCTTTCATGAGTGCGTTAGAGTTGCAAGCTAGCAGCTTAACTAAACTAAAAGAACTAAAAGGTAATTTGGCTAGCTCGTTAAGATCTTAACATATTTCAGTGTGAAACTCAAACCACTCAAGTAAAATGTCTCACACCGGCGTAGATTACAGCATCGAGGTCCCACAGTGTCCTAAATGTGTCATTAGACATGGATGGAGTGAAGTCAGGGCTCGGCGTCACTGCTGAGTTATCAAATCGATTAAATTCTGATTCATAGGGTCCCAATTTGATTCATTTAGAGGTATTTCAGTTTCAAAACTTAGTTATGAAAGGGATTTTCACAGATTTCTACACAGTCATCTCCGTCTTGTTTGTCAGCATTCTTGTGTCTTTGGTGGAAAGTAAATTTTAGGAGGCTCGGAGCCCTACGCTCAAACAAAGGCAGGTATCTGGGTTAAGTTTCCCCCGTCTCACTCCGGTAGAAGTCCATCTGGAGGCTGACGTCCAGGGAGACGAAGCTCTACAGGGAGGAAACGTCCTGTTTACACACTTTAAACTGCTTAGCTTTTACCGTGGTGGTTTAAAACTAGCTCCACGTCAGTGTTATGTGTTTTTCAGCGGCTCTGAATATAAATAAATTAGCAGAATATGAGCATTAACATTGTCGCACAGTGCAGGAACAGTTTCTGTCTGATTTTACGTCCCATTCGTGTCATTTAATGATCAATAACCTCCTATATAAAGCTCGCAGAACATTAAATTCAAGACATGAACGACTTTATCTATTTATCTAAGAAAAAAAATACTTTTAATATGAATTCTCCTTTGAAATAAATGTTCATCTGCTTTATTCAGATAATTTTAAAACATAGTCTGTAGGTAGGTGTTAAAAATAATGAAGAATTATATATTTGGGAACCTGGTAACCCTTCTCTAAAGATATGACATAAATTTTAATTCGATTGACCACTTCTTTTATCCTGTTTTGTCTGCCGATTGGTTTTCATGCACACAGCCTTTCCTGCAGCAAAGCACGACCTCTTGGCCTCTTGGTAGTTGTATACACTTTGGATTAGACTGCAGTTTTGTTCCGTATCCTCTTTAGTGCTTTTCATTTGCACAGTGGTAAATAGTGGACCCTGTTTCGCCCCCGAATCTGATGGACTTAATCCTCCCCGGAGACGTGTGTTAAGTGTTAAAAATGTGGCGCAGATATGCTTTATCGATCAGTTTTTTAAGCTTGACCAGCGCTGCATTAATGCAAAAGGTTGAACTACCGTGTATATGTGCTGATGTCGGCATGTTCACGTCTGCTGCTGCTTCCTGAAAACATGTTAATTTATCACAGTTTAAATAACATTTCAAAGGCAAATTGTGGTTTTTACTTAAGAATATAACAAATAACATATAATTAGAGTTAAGTTTATTCAATCAATAAATAATTTGTGAATGTATAATTAACATTTTGTTTTGATTTTGATTTAAATGTGATTGTTTTTTATCAACAAATGGAGTGAATTAATGTCAGGTTTTGGTTTACTTGGTCCGATGTGTTGCTGACCGATTTCCGCCGTTTCCTGCAGGAGCTCCGGATCCGACGGCCGGAGCGAGCGTGGACGATGAGAACTGTTGGCATCTGGACGAGGAGCAGGTCCAGGAACAGGTCAAACTCTTTCTGTCCCAGGGCGGGTACCATGGATCGGGAAAACAGCTCAACTTACTGTTCAGCAAGGTACTGAACACCCAAAATATCACATATCACGCCCTGAATGCTGCACCTAGATGCGTCTGAGATGATTTAATCCACATTGGTCCGATACAACACAAGATATTTTTACTGATGGTCAACATATGCTACTATTTTGATAGGAAAAGGAGTACCACAAGGATCTGTGTTGGCTCCCTTACTCTTTACACTCAAAACAGACTTTTTATGTTTGATTCTATGCAGACGATTCTGTCTTTTATGCCAGATTTTGGGTCTGTGTGCTTTTTTGGTTTTTCAAGTTTAGTCTTAAACTCTAAAATATATATTTTCTAATAAAATAATTTAATGTTTATTTGATTTTCAGTTTAAAAACAGAAAATAAAAATAAAAAATGCTACAAAAGTCAATTTAATCTGCTTAGAATTTTTTTGTAGTTTTGTTTTCTTTAAAAAATTCTTTAAAAATTCTAAGCTGACGCATTTGGAACAATATTCAGATGTAATTTTTACACTTTCTGAAATGAGGTCACTTCATGTGAATTTATCTAATTTTTTTCCCGTGAGAAACAACCGCCAACTTTTTGTGCTGAATCGACTTGTTGTACTTTTACTATTAAAATCACACGAGTAGAAAGAAAATTGATGTTGGAAGTTTTAGTTTTTCCTCATTATTTTTGTTTTAGGATTCAAAAATCCAAACAAAAATGGTTGTTATTCCAATTTTCCTTTGTGGTTTTGGAAGAAAACTTGAAATACCACAAAGTGCATGGATCCTCCAGCAAGACAATTTTTATTTTTTTGTTTGTTTTTATGCGAGTTATCTCAGAAACTACGGATATAAATGTGTTCTTAAATCAGAATGAAGTATGTTTGTATATTGAGTTATAACATAGGATATATTTGTGATTAAAAACCTTCCACTAATTAGTTTTCCTCTTATTTACCTTTGCCATACTGTGTCTCAAAAACATCTTATCGGATTGAATGCATATTATTTACCCACAACGCCCCCTCGTCTTTGCAGGTGAGGGAGATGCTGAAGATGAGGGACTCCAACGGCGCTCGCATGTTAACGCTGATCACAGAGCAGTTCATGGGCGACCCCAGACTGGCGCTGTGGAGGCAACAGGGAACCGCCATGACGGACAAGTACAGGCAGCTGTGGGACGAACTAGGTACGAAAACACGCTTCAGCTAAACATACAGTGAACGGTAACTGAGATTCATTCGTTCTTTTCCTGCAAAATGAAATCTGGATACTAGAAAATCCAAACGGTTGAATAGTTTGCCATAAAATTTGGATTACAGGTCATGTTTTCAGGTTTTTATTCTGAGATTCTAATTATTGGATTCAGAATTATAAACAACAAATAATTTAAATTCTACCGGCCTGTTTTTCACTTTGATTTTGACACTACAACAGATACACTCTGTAGTTAGTCTCAGTTCACAAATGTGGACATGCTAACACGCTAAGCTAATGGCGTAAGTAGAACGTTGCTGCTGGTGTCTTTACTGCTGCTAGCTTGTTTTTTAGCGCCATATTTGAGCTTCACTTCCTGCCTAAAATAAATATAACAATAATATTAATATTAATAATATTGACATGCTTCATAAAAATGGTTTTATTTATTTCCTAACCCCTAAATCTACGTCCGTCAGTTTAATTTCTCTCCTACATCTGTTGCTGTTGTTGGTTCTTTCTCTTCGTTTCGTCACTCTCGCCTGTTTTTCCTCCTCGGTGTCGTCCTTGGTGCAGCCTTATAACAAAGAGACAGAGGATAAAGCCTCTCTCCTCCTTTTCCCCTCCCCCCTCCCTCCCCCCTTCCTCCCTCCCTCCCTCCTGCATTCACTTCATCCTCCCTTTCCCTCCCGTCGCCTCACCTCCTTTCTTCCTCGTTTCACTTTGTCATCTGTCATCTTTTATTCATCCTGTAACTCCTCGTTCTTCCTCCAGACTCTTTTATTGAGCCACAACAATTAAATTAATAAATGGTTTTTATCAAAAAAAAAAACATCATTCTCTGATGAGTTTCGTATCATTTTAAACTGAACATTTTTGTTTAGACAGTTTATCAGACATAAAAAAAAAGCAAAACAATTAGAGAACGTTGTGTTTCTTTGTTACGTTTGAGGCTGTTATCATGAGCTGAAGTCATTTCACATCGTGTTTGTTTAAATCTGCCTTTCACTTCAGTCTAAACTGTTATTTTTAAACACTTTTCTCATAACACAGAGACCAGTGGCGGCAAAACATTTACATATTTGTGACGTCTTCATCTTTAAATCACATTTTCTGTCCGCGAATTACTCATCGTCGTTGTTATTCTTCTGGTCTAAAACGATTATTTGCTGCTTTTGCGTAAAATAATGTTAAAACTTAAATATTTTGACTCTTTAATGAGACAAAACAAAACAGTTAAAGATGTCATGTTTAACTTCTCACAGATATAATCAGTGGTTGGAGCCGAACCAGTGTTCTCTGATACAGTTACAATAATAATAATAATAAAACACGTCATATCTGATTAAATTAGCTTCTTATTTAGGTTTAAACCCGTATTTAAACCACGTTGAACCACTAATGTTTTTCTTATGTCAAAATTTACCACCAGAAACTGATCATTAAACCATTTTTCTTGCATTTTATGTGAAATAAATGTTTATATTTGTAGTTTTTAAATCCCTGTGGCAACAAATATTTTTTCTTAAATGTGAGGAATTTGCTCATTAAATTCATACAGTAATCTGACTCTGGTTTATAGAATTAACTAAGTAAATAATTAGTAGCTGTTTATTCTAAGGAGTTATATATTATTTATTTTTTCCCGTGTGCGCTGAGTGTGGTTTCTCTCTGCGTTAACCTCAGGAGCTCTGTGGATGTGCATCGTGCTGAACCCCCACTGCAAAGCCGAGCAGAAGAGCTTCTGGCTGCGACAGCTTCGCAGGTGGAACGGCGTGGACGTCTGCCCCTTGGAGGACGGTAACCATGGCAGCGAGCTGACCAATCTGACCAACGCTCTGCCCCAAGGCCCTGCTGGCAACCCAGGTGAGACGACGCCCGGCGGCCGAGGCAACAAACGTGGCCTTTCCCCGTCTTTTCCTGTTTCATTCTCCGCATCCTCTTCTCTCCTGCAGCATCTCCTCCTCCTCCTCCTCCTCCTCCTCCTCCTCCTCCTCCTCCTCCGTATTAACTCTATTAAGTCGTCTTTTCTGCGCCCTCCCCCCTCTCTTTTAATCAACCCCCCCCCACCACCTCCATTCAATCTCGGTGCCTTCGAGCCTTATTACCTTTTTTTAGTGCAGCTAATAGAATGAGCCTAATAACACAGTTGAGGTCCTGCAGCTTTATTCTGACGTACGTCTGCCTCCACTAAAACCAGAGGAAAATACAGAGACACGGGAGCGTTTCTGTCGGGCCGGTAATAAAATAAGAAAAAAACGTTTGTGATGTTTCTCACCTCCGCTAGAACTCGATTTTCATCTCAATGTCTTCGTCTTTTACGTTTCTTATTTCTGCTCCTATGATGCTTTGCAAGATGTAAACAGGAAGTAGAATGCAGTCACTACGTTTACACGCATGCATGTGAAAAAAACAAAATATTGCCTTAATCTGACTTTAACTGGACAACTTAAGTGCATGTAAACACGTTACTCCGACTAAAATCTGAGTTCTCTTAAAATAATGAGACTAGAAATCAGTTTTCTCCAGGTCCTGTTCTTCCAACACTGCCATAAACTCCCTAACCCTCTATAGATTTGTGGTTTTAGTTTATTACGGACTTAAAATACAAAATAATACAAAATATTAGGCTTAGGACATCGACTGTGACATCACTCGTACCAAAACAGTCTTTTATTTTTCCGGGTTTCATTGGCGTCTTTTCAAGAATTTTTCCATAAAGATGGATCCATTATTAAAACCTCATCTAGTTGTAGAAAGGCTGTTTTACAGATGTTACATAGACGCTGTTTCTGCAACAGGAAAAGCCAAAAGAACCAAAAAAGAAGAGGAGGAGCATGTGCATAAATACAGTCTGGATTACAGTCCATAATCTTTTTATTCTTTTTTACTCATCATAGTGGTGAAGCAGCAGTTTATATTGGACCCAGTCACCCAACGAGAGTCAGTATCTGATGCAGCAGCGTCACAAACCTGTAGTTCACCATCGATGTTGTTGTTGTTGTTGTGAGACGTTGGGGAGTTACAGGACGGTGAGATGATCAGATGTTCACAAGAATGAAAGAAAAGAAACCGCACAGGCTCCGTATTTTTCCTTTTCCACCCTGAGATTTTCTGTTCAGTGCACAGAAAGTTACAGAGAGTGTTTGGTTGTAATAAGCGCTGATAATGGTTTTAATTCGTGCAGATTTTGGCACTAATTTGATCCCATACGAAGGCTCCGTATTCGTCTTTTTCACCCTGAGACCTGGATTCAAAAAGGTTCCGGATTCATCAAGACGTTCGGCCCAAACGTACAAAAAACTAAGAGATGCTTTTTTTATTTTGTGGGTTTTAAAAGCGTCTTGTCTTCGTCTCGTCTCAGATGCGCTGACTCGTCCTCACCGGACCGTCTTCACGCGAGCCATCGAGGCCTGCGACCTGCACTGGCAGGACTCGCACCTGCAGAACATCATCACCGAGGACCACTACACTAACTACTGTTACCACGGACACCTGGACAGCTCGCTGTTCGACGCCCGGGGGTGGCCGCTGTGGCACGGTGAGACACCTGGAGGACATAGCTGGACGGGTGAGACAAGTTAACGAGACGGGACCGGAGGGAAAAAATGAAACGTCTCTTTGTGTTTTCTTCGTCTCCTGCAGAGCACGTCCCCACGGCGTGCGCCCGGGTGGACGCCCTGCGTTCCCACGGTTACCCCAGGGAGGCGCTGCGGCTCGCCATCGCCATCGTCAACACGCTGAGGAGGCAGCAGCAGAAACAGCTGGAGCTCTTCAGGGCTCACAAGAAAGGTCAGTGCATCCGTCTGGTCTCACAAAACAAAAAAAAAAAAATGGATTCCTCCTCCTCCGTCGTTCTTCTTCGGGCTTCGAGGTTTTAAAACGTCTGGATCAGATTTAAGCAGCAGCTTCATGAACCAATTAGAGCTGATTTTAAATGATGTTGAAGACCAGTCCAGGTTATTTAAATGCTTCTGCTCTTGTGCTGCTGCAGAGCTTCTTCACCGAGGAGTGACATCGGTCACCAACCTGGAGGGCTGGGTGGGTCACCCCCTGGACCCCATCGGCACTTTGTTCAGCACCCTGATGGAGACGGGGAGGAGGGGCGGCGAGGACGGCGCTCTGCTCGACTTCTCAGGTAAAGATTAAAATAATAAATAGATAAATAAATGAATAAAGCTGCTTGGGCTGAATGCATTTAGGTGGATCAGTTCCCGAACAGGTCAGAAGATAAACCTCATGTTAATGCACATTACTTTTAATGACATTAATATTTAGTTTATTTTAATGCATGTACGTTTTATACTTTGACCTTTTTGCTCGGCCCATAGTTTGAGCATTAAGGAAAACATGTAGAAGCAAAGAATCTACTTCAAATCATTCGTCCTTTAAAAGATCACATTCATTTAAATACATGTCATTCATCTGAAATCTGTGATCTCATGGGATGACGAGATTATTCAGATTGTCAAGGAGACAAAACATGAAAGCTGATTGGATTTAAAAGGTACGGTGGCTGAGAAGCTCTGGACAAAAAAGAAAAGACACATGAAGGTTGAGAAACTACAAGAGAAAATGGTGAAACGTTTCACAAATCTCTGCAACCAAACACATTTTATTAAAATTAAGAAAAATCTGAAATATCTCTGAATGAATCTAAACTAAACTGCATTGAATCAGGAAATCAGTGAGTGAGACCAAACCTTTGGTTCTGCCACCAAACTCAACTGCACAGACTTTGTAAAACAATATAAAAAAAATTGCAAGATGGCGGCGCCCGTATCCTCACATTTTTGGCTTCACTTACAGAAACGCCTCCATCTTTATGTAGAGTCTATGGCTCAAAATAAAACTCCCTGGAACTAGTAGCAACATCGTGGAAAACTCATTTATATCCAAATAAAATAGTTTTCAACACTGAAACATCTGTACATGAAATGATATTGAATCGAACCAGAAACCTGTGAGCAGCGATATCCAGCTCTAGGAGCAAAAACAGAAAAATAAACGTGTTTTTATGTGACAGGCCCAGGACGTGTTTTTAAAATGTGAGACTCCGTATAATAAGAGGCCAAAATGTTAAGAGTATAAGCTTTAAGTAAGTCCCCGGAAACTGTATCTGTCAACTAAGGACGAGTGGAAGCAGGAGGAAAACACTGCAGCGATTTCTCGCCGCAGACAAACATTCTCGAACCAATTTTCCCCAACGAGTCTCCGAACATTCACGCTGCAGCGATTTTAGCGTCTTTGCAGCCGGAGCTCCGGGCCCTCGGGTCGCAATCAGCAGAGATGACACAGACGTGCTGATTGGCCTCCAGTCATCCTCCGATAACGGCTCATGAATAAGAAATGCGGCAGGAAAAACACTCCAATTAAAAGGCATTAATTATGCAGGGAGGCTCGGGCGGACGAACCTCCAACGTACGGTGGCCACGGAGGACGATCCGGCTTCAGGTCGCTGGTTTACGTCCAGAATCAAGTCCTAAATGTGACGTATATTTGATCTATCGGACCGATCTCCTAATTCTCACGTCTGGATCCATAATCGGATCTGATGGAAGTTTCTGAGCTTCCAGCTTCAGGTCCAGATGTGTCGCCAGCTGCACTTTAAATTAACGTAACTGCGTCACAGTTCGGACCATCGGAAAAATTCCAACAGTTTCTAAAAAACTGAGATGTAATAATTTTCACTTGGGAGGTTCATGAAAACCCTTTAATATGCAACAAACCGGAAATAACTGCCAGATATCGAATGTTCTGTTTGTTCTGGGGAACAAAAATGGACAAAACTGACCTTTTTATGCCCAAATAAACTAAAAAATTAAAAATAAAAAAAGATCTTATCTCAATCCACTAGAGACCGATATCCAGAAACAAGGCTGGATCATGCGTTGAGCCTCCAGAGCCAAAACAACACTGGGTAAAGCTTCAGGAAAAGCCAAAAAACTGAAACCCTGTCCACCAATTAAGTGTTTTGCTGCGTTTCCAAACCATTAGAAATGTGCAAAAACCCAAAATAACAATAAAAAAACTGGTAATGGCACATTTCGAAAAACCTCTCAAACATCCAAATTTCTCATGAGGTGTTTTTTTTTTCAGACGTATCGATGTAAAAGTTTATCGTAAAAGTACAATGGAAACACTTTTTTTTTCCACATTTCCCCGTCACAGGAGACGATGCAGGACGTCATGTGACCAGTTCATTCGAAGACCATCTTCCTCAAAGTGACGAGAGTTTAAGAGAATTATGGATTACGAGAGTTGCAAAACAGCTTTCGCTTTTATTTTGTGGAAAAACTAATGGAAACACAGCTTCTGTCTGGTCCAAAAAACCAAAGCTGAAACAATAGTAACTGGACTTGTAGAGTTCCTTGAAGACGTTTCATCACCAAGTTTTCACTCTAATGAGAGTTGGGGTTCAAATAGAAACACCAGGTAAACTCAACTCCAAACCAACTAGTCTCAATCAAATCAAGACTCGATAAGTTGTTACAGCTTTGTTGTTTTTTTTTTGCGCCGTGACCTGAACCAGCCGCTAGACACCAACTGTCTGTGAAGCTATAAACGTCCTGAAACGTTGTTTGTGCTTCATTGGGACGAAACGTGATCCATCACCAAGTCTCGCCTGTTTTTTTTTTGTCTTTTATTGAGTTTACATTGATTAAATAAAGTCTTCAACACGACAGAAAGCCTGAGTGTGAGCGTTGAAGCTTCTGCAGTGTTTCAATTAAGACGTGGCTATTTATATATGTGTGTGTGTGTGTGTGTGTGATCATCTGGGACTGTCGACCCTCCTGGGATGGACGGCGAAGTCTGCCAGGACATCATTAAACCAATAAAACTCATGATTACCACCCTCAGGAGGAAACACGCTGGGAAAAAGGGAACAACCAGAATTAACAAATAAATCAATAGATCCATCGATGCTGCGCTCGGTCCACGTCCTAAACATTGTCCTCGTCTCTTTTTTCACCTCCCGTCCAGGTTCGCCGGGTTCAGGCCGGAGGGCGGAGCTTCCCTTCGTACCCGCGCAGCATTTCCTGGAGGAGGGCGAGTCGTTCGCGGCGCTGGCCGTGGAGACGGCTCTGATTGGCTTAGGGCAGCAGAGGGTGATGCCCGACGGCCTCTACGCCCAGGAGAAGGTGTGTCGCAACGAAGAGCAGCTGCTGGCCAAACTTCAAGAGGTCGATTTGGACGACAACTTGGTGAAAATCTTCCGGAAACAAGCGGTTTTCCTGCTCGAGGGTGAGTTTATGAACCGCGGCTGCCTTTTAAATGGGCTTTAATGGGGCCTTTAAATACCGGTTCATACCGAATACCGGTGCATATTTTCATATCTCCATACCGGTTTATTTGGAGTTTTTTTGTTGCATTCAAAAAATACAACATTGACCAAACAACCATTTTATGCTAAAGGCTAAAGCTGCGAGTACTTTCTTTGCAGGGCTCTCAAGTTGTGAGACACATTTCTCACGTTGAGAAGTGATAAAAGTCACCGCACATTAGTAACACAAGCTGTACATTAAAGATATTAGTGATATATGAATGGAATGAAGAGGCCAATCAGAAAACAGTATTTCTTGTCTCCGGGTAAAATGACTACAAATGCTGCACACGCAAAGAAGAGCCTCATCATTTAACTTTTTTGTCCTGAAAGTCGTAAATAAGACAATTTATTTGGTTTAAAGGAAAAACTTGAGAGTGACGTCTTGGTTTTCTAGAAGATTTTTTGTGGAATTTGCATTCTGGTTAGAATCATGAGTGGCTCTTCTTTGTAAATAGCTTCATCGTTTTCTGGGGTCATGTTGTTTTGTATGTTTTGTACTGTTTTGTACTATTTTGTACTATGTGTGGAATTATTCTACAATATTCACTCATCATCACAATAAAATAGTTCATTAAGTTGATCTACCGCAGTAACTCTTCTCTCACCCAGTAGTAAATGTTGTGAACACCTGATTATGCATGAAAAAAAAAAAAAAAAACGTGATATACATTTTTGTTAAACCACCCAGCCCTAGTTTACTGTGTTCATGAGCGGCGCGATCTTGTGGTATTTACACTCTGTTTGAAGAACTTGTTAAGTCATGACTCATGAAAGAGGCAGCTAACGCTAGCTACTTCATGTGTTGAAGAGAAGCTACATAGAAATTCTATTCAAATCTAGCCAAAGCTAGCTAAACTAGCTTTGACTTACAGATAGTTATAAGTTAAGCAGCTAGCTCCCAACTTTGGTCTAAAACACAACCTTGATAGCATGTCTTAGCCTCTTGTGCAAGATACAGCAAATGCTAGCTAGCCTCCTCAAATTGAATGAATTCAATCACAACATAGTTACAATGCTAGCTAGCTAGCTCATTTCATTCAATGCAGAGTGATTGAGATCTGCTAATGATGGGAGATGCTAGCCAGAGTAGCTTTGACTTAAGGATAGTTAAGTTTAGCAACTAGCTCCCAACTTTACACAACCTTAGTAGCATATTTTTGCCTCTTGTGGACTCATGCAGGATGCAGCAAATGCTAGCTAGCCGCCTCAATTTAAATGGACTCAAACACAACATAGAGACAACTAATGCTAGTTAGCTAGCTAGCTCATTTCACTCAATGCAGAGTGACTGAGAACTGCTAATGACAGTATATGCTGGAATCATTAGGCGAGCTAGCTAGAGTAGCTTTGACTTAAAGATAGTTAAATTTAGCATGTAGCTCCCAGCTTTACACAATCTTAGTAGCATATTTTTGCCTCTTGTGGACTCATGCAGGATGCAGCAAATGCTAGCTAGCCTCCTCAATTTAAATGGACTCAAACACAACATAGAGACAACTAATGCTAGCTAGCTAGCTAGCTCATTTCACTCAATGCAGAGTGACTGAGAACTGCTAATGACAGTATATGCTGGAATCATTAGGCGAGCTAGCCAGAATAGCTTTGACTTTCCACAACTGGTTTAGTACTAGCAAGCTACTAGCATCCAACTTAGCTCTGAAGCTTAGAGTCATGACTAATGCTAGCTAGCTAGGTAATTTCATTCAGTGCAGTGATTTAGATCTGCTAATGATGGCAGATGCTAGCCAGAGTAGCTTTGACTTAAAGATAGTTACGTTTAGCAACTAGCTCTCAACTTTACACAATCTTAGTAGCATATTTTTGCCTCTTGTGGACTCATGCAGGATGCAGCAAATGCTAGCTAGCCTCCTCAATTTAAATGGACTCAAACACAACATAGAGACAACTAATGCTAGCTAACTAGCTCATTTCACTCAATGCAGAGTGACTGAGAACTGCTAATGACAGTATATGCTGGAATCATTAGGCGAGCTAGCCAGAATAGCTTTGACTTTCCACAACTGGTTTAGTACTAGCAAGCTACTTAGCTCTGAAGCTATCATGACTAATGCTAGCTAGCCTACTTCATGCATACCATTAGCACACTTGTTATTTGCTGCAACCTCACATACATCATCCTCCAACAATCACGTATTAAACCGCAAGCTGCATTTGTCACAATTACACAGAAAAAAAAAATAACGTGCGACTCCGCCTTTGAGATCTTTTCCTAGGAGTTTGTGATTCTGGTAATTTCTCTTCACACCGTGCGAAACTTCACACTTCGTTTTAGGATTTTCTCAGATGCCATTTAAAGTGAGACGCTGCTGCTTGACTAACAAATTTATTCTGATTCAGCGCTGAGTCATTGCGTTTCGGCCTCGGCGGAGTCATCTCGTCTCAGGATTTACCGTCCAGTCATACGAGAAGTGTTGAACTTTACGCCCCGAACTGACGTCTGTGTTGTGTCTTTTTGTCTCTTTTGTTCAGCTGGTCCTTACAGCGGTCTGGGGGAAATACTCTACCGAGAGAGCGTCCCCATGCACACCTTCGCCAAGTATCTCTTCACCTCCCTGCTACCTCACGACGCCGAGCTGGCGTACAGAATTGCACTGAGGGCCATGAGGTGAGTCGACCAGACGAGATGGAAAACATCCAGAGCAAACTTTGGAAAATGTTTCTTTACAGTGCGAAAAAAAAAAAAAAAAATATGTCGTAGTCACATGATTTTTTTCAGTTTGAACGTCGTCCTTTTGGCTAAAGTGAAGACAAAACCCTGAGGATACGGGCGCCTCCATCTTGGAATTTTAAACATTTATAAACTAGACCCTGTGATATTTCTTCACCCACAAACTAAGACTGAAACCGGTTTGATTAACAGAGCGTAGTCGTCGTCCTCCTCTGGTTTGTGTTGAGAGGCAGAGTTGATGCAGGGAAAATATGTGGGACAACGTTTAATGACAAAACCTCCTTTCGCCGCAATATTCGCTGAATAATTTAACAGTGCTGAGAATGGGAGTTTTATAAAAATGTGTGAATAATAAATTTGGAGCCGTTTCTCCCTCCTGGCCACAACGGGAAAACTTTATTTATTTTATTTCCTCTTGCACAAATTAAGCCTCTGTTATTTATTTTTTTTTACTTAATGACATGAAAATCTTATATAAAAAACAAAAAAACATGGGTTATTAAACTACAGCGGCGGATTTTGGGTGAAAGGGAATTATTTTTAAGTCTTTTCTTTTCTGAGCAGCCGGAGGCAAAGATCCACCTGAGCTCAGGTGTTCAGACAAAACTATTGATTGATCCTAAAAATGGAAACATTACCCTCAGATAACTTCCTTTACACATATATACAGATATATACAGATATACAGTTATATATATGCTAAGAAAATTGAATATTTGAACCTGTGTATTATTTTAATAGCTTAATATTGAATCCACAATAATAATGTGTATTTATAAATAGCACTAAGACAATTTTAATATAAAACACATATAGTAGCATGAATGAAACTTTATTTATAAAGCACTTTTCATACAAAGGTTGCATCCGGAAGTGTTTTACATAAAAAATAAAATAAAACAAAGACAAAACACAACAAATTAAGAGACCACACACACACATACATTTTTAAAAACACTGAGGAATTTAAGAGCAATGAGGAAATGCTCTCCCTCCCTCACCACCTTAAATAACTAAAATAAATAAAATTCAAATTAAAATATTTACTAAAAAAGTAAAAATAATTAAATAAGTTAAAATTCAGACTAAGGAGTTAAAATGTTAAATAAATAAGTAAATAAAATAACCAGGCTAAAAGGTAATAAAAAATAAATAAATAAATAGATAAATTATATGAAAAAAAATGTTAAAAATCAGGCAATAAATGATAATACATAAACACAACTACATATAGAATTATAAAATAAATAGATAAGAAAATTCAATAAATAACCCGACTAAAAGGAAAATAAAACTAAAAAGGCAGGTCTTTAGTTTGCCTATAAAAAAATAAATAATAATAATAAAGAGGGGGGTGGGGGGTCCCTACTTAACCTCTAATCAGTTTGGGGTCTTTGTCCTAAGAAGACCTCTGCTCTAACGTATTTATTTTTTATTTATTTTCCAGATTGCCGGTCCTGGAGTCCACGGCGCCCTCCGGTGACCTGTCTCGGCCTCACCACATAGTATCGGTGGTGCCCAACCGCTACCCTCGCTGGTTCACTCTGAGCCACATAGAGACACAACAGTGTGAACTGGCCTCCACCATGCTCACTGCTGCTAAAGGTACCGTCACATTTATTATTTCACTTTTAGGGCGGCGTTCGCCAGCTACTTCATTCGTTGAAGCTAAACTACACAGAGATTCCATTTAAAGCTAACATTTGTGAGCTAGCCGAACTAGCTTTAAGCAGCTAGCTGCCAACTTTAGTCCAAAACACAACCTTAATAGCGAGTCTTGGCCTCTTGTACAAGATACAACCAATGCTAGCTAGCCTCCTCAATTTGAATGGACTCAAACACAACATAGAGACAACCAATGCTAGCTAGCTTCATTCAATGCAGAGGGATTGACAACTGCTAATGTCGGCAGTTCTTGGCCTAAACTCTTCCAGCATGGATTTTTAAAAGGTTGTGTTTGTGTTTTTGGCACCAGGTGACGCCCGTAAGCTGGAAACAGTGTTAGAGTCCATCCAGAAAAACATCCACTCCTCGTCCCACATCTTCAAACTGGCCCAGGACGCCTTCAAGATCGCCACGCTCATGGACAGCCTGCCCGACCTCACGCTGCTCAAAGTCTCCCTGGAGCTGGGCCTTCAGGTAGCGCCGCATACACCTTAACAAACAAACAAACAAACAAACAAACATAAATAAACAAAACAATGAATGCAGGTTGTATTTTTGTGGCTAACTTTGTGCGTTTCCCAGGTGATGAGAATGACTCTGTCCACGCTGAACTGGAGGAGGAGGGAGATGGTGCGATGGCTCGTCACCTGTGCTACTGAAGTTGGTGAGTGGAGCTTGAGTTTTGTGATGTTTTAGGGTGAAACTGCATCAATGTGAGCATTTTATCCAATGACAGAGCACCGGTAGTTACAGTAGGCTGATCTTCTTCTTGTGTTTTAATGCTGGTTGAGTAGCGTCAAAGCTGACAAAAATCAAAGAAGAAGAAGCAAAATCCTGCAGAATGATGGATTTTCAGAGTAAAATAACATTACTCCACTAGCTAAACCCACTGAGACTAGCTAACCACTCCCAGATCCCTGAGAACATCTTTAACTACGTCAGTACAGCCTCTAGAAAACCTATAGAATATGAAAAGAGAAAGGCAGTATTTTGTTGTATTTTGCGGGCATGTTTAGATACTACATCACCCATGAGAAAACCTGACTGAGACGTTTAATTTAGAAGAATCTGAATCTTAAGCTCAATTGTTGGGTTTTTCCCTGCAACATGGGAAACGTATTAAACTCTCCTTTCACCATCAACTTTGACTTTGCTAAACATGTCTACAGTGTCGTATAAAGGAGGAGAGGACAAGGAAAGATGAACTTTAGGACATTTAGGATCAGATTCGGTGAAAAAGAACTTAATTTTGACGTAAACTTGCGCACAAGAGCAGCTTCTTCTTTCAAGGTGACGGTCGTCAAGTTAGTCCAAAGTGATCGTCTACACCAGTGACCTAAAGGTTTAGTTTGGATGAAACGTGTCAACGAGTCTTAAGAAAGTTCCTTCAAACAGGAACTAGTTTCCAGTAGAACTGGGTATCGATACCAAGGCTAGTATCGGTATCAGATCGATACTTGTTGCTCTAGAGACTTGTATTTGTTAGTTTCTCTTCTAAACCTCTAGCAAATGATTCCCCACAGAGTTAATTGTGTGTTTGAGTTTGACACTCACAGGATGCAGACCCACCTGTTTGGTGGAAACTGAACATTTCACTTTATGACAAATTTTCATATTTATTATTTCATTTGCTCAACTGACTTTGTTACTGACTTTATTTCCCATTGTGGTTGTGTTGTTTACATTGTTATAGTCATTCTAACTCAATGATCACGACATTTCAAGTAAAAAGTATTGGTATCAGTGATACTAGCCCTGTATTTGCTTGGTATCAGATCGATACCAACATCCCCAGTATCGCCCCCCCCTAGTTTATATTCATTAATACACAGGACAAGATGTTACAATTCCTTGTGCCATGATCTGAGGCAAAACTCATTTAGAAGCCGAGTCCACAGCAGCAGGTGATGAGACGGGATGAGACATGCAACTACACTTCAACCAACACCTCTACCTTCTGCTAGGATCGAAAATATTACGCTAGCTAATTAGCCTAGCCACAGAAGTAGAACACTAGAAAACACCAGCTAACTAGCCTAGCCAACAGCAGTAGGTAAGAAATGACAGGACATGCGACTACACTTCAACCAACACCTCTCCCTTCTGCTAGGATCGGAAATAACACACTAACAGGCAGTAGCTAATTAGCCTAGCCACGGAAGTAAAACACTAGAAAACACCAGCTAACTAGCCAAGCCAACAGCCACCAACATCTCTCCCCCCTCTGCCAAGAACAGAAGTAACGCACTAGAAAACACCAGCTAATTAGCCTAGCCAACAGCTGTAGGTAAGAAATGATGGGACATGCAACTACACTTCAACCGACATATCTCTCCTCTGCCAAGAACAGAAGTAACGCACAAGAAAACACCAGCTAACAAGCCTTAACGTTTAAAAACGTTTTAGATCCCTGGATTCATACGTTCATCCGTTTATATCTGACAGGTGCTACTTGTCATTCAGTACCGACACAGTATTGGCAGCACGTCCACGTCCAGCTGTTATCGGTTATATTCGTTCTCCTCGTGTGGAGAAAGGCTTCGGTTAGAGCTGGGGGGAAGGGAGCAGCCGACAGTCTGTTAACTAAAGATGTTCTTGCCCGTGCATGTTCACAGAGACTTTCAAGAAACAGCAGGTCAGGCTTCCCGAGACCTTCGAGTGTTTTTTTTCTTCTTCTTGGAGGGCTCTCTGCAAACAGGGGCAGGAATGAGTGGCAGGGCAGTAATTATGGGAGATTGTGGGCTGTTGCCTGATTAAGTGGGCCTTGTGTTTGGACTGGAGCGCTGAAACCCAGTGGCTGATTTCCCTGAAGTGGACAGGAAGCTGAATCCACAGGGAGGGACGGAGGGAGCTGTGCAGAGGGAAAACCCTCCTCCCAGATGATTTCTGACGAATGTAGGGGTGGGTGGGGTGGGGGGGGGGCGACAAGGCGTCCCTGTGTCCTGCGAGCGAAGCTTTGAATGGAGGCATTGAGAAGAGGCCGGTCGGTGACTCGTATCATATAATGTCAGAGAATTAGAAGCAGAAAATCCAATTAGGAGGTCAAAAAGCCACATTCTGATTAATGATGCTCGTGCACAAACGTGGGTCAAGAAGGTAATTTAAACTTCCTTCCTGGAGACGTTTCATTCTTTCTTACCTTTTTCCGTTTAGTTTCACATGTAAACAGGAGTTTCCATATAAGGTGGAAGCTGATGTTGTTTCACCGCACTTGTTTAGGGAGAACGGCTCCAAGTGGACGTTTGTGTACTTTTGTTGTATTTCAGGATGACGCGTAGTATAGTCTCCATCTCACTGAAGTATTTCCACACACTTGATTACACTTGACGACCCACTGAGCTCCTCACGTGACTTTTGGGAGGCGTCTACGCCGATCAGCCACAATATTACGACCACCGACGGGAGAAGTCAGCAACACTTAAACCATCTTGTGGCAGTTTAATGTTCTTCTGGAGCTGGTAAACAACTCAAAAAAACATGAAGAACAGCACAAGGTGTTGACCTGGCCTCCAAATTCACTAGATCCCAAACTGATCAAGTATCTGTGGGACGATCCACAGAGCGCCGGGTCAGGTTGACCCACAGTGGTGGTTGACAACCTGCACTATTAGTTCACCGTAGGGAGAAAACAATACATCAGCTAGCAAACTCGTACTTAACAACAACAACAACAACAGAAAAACTCTTTTTTTAGGGGTGGACGACACATCTGTGAGTACAAGCATTTTCCAGCTTCCAGCTGCTCGAACTCTACTATCTGGGGAGGGGCAATGTATGGGCTGCACCTCTAACAGCACAGGGCTGCCATCTTGTCACAATTTAATGTTCTTTTGGGTATTATTTAGACATGTACCCCCTCACCCCATAGTAATGACACTGCTTGATGGCAGCAGGCACAAAAGCAGTTTAGAAACAACTCAAAAAAAACATGAATAACAGCACAAGGTGTTGACCTGGCCTCCAAATTCACAGTGGTGGTTGACAACCTGCACTATTCGTTCACCATAGAGAGAAAACAATACATCAGCTAGCAAACTCGTACTTAACAACAACAACAACAACAGAAAAACTCGACACATCTGTGAGTACAAGCATTTTCCAGCTTCCAGCTGCTCAAACTCTACTAGTGGGGGAGGGGCCATGTATGGGCTGCACAGCATCTCAAACAGCACAGGGCTGCCTGTGGATGTGCCTGTCTGTAAATCTTGCCAGGGGAAAAACTAATACTTTCTCCTCTGTGCAGGTGTGTTTGCCCTGGACAGCATCATGCAGACCTGGTTCACCCTCTTCAGCCCGACCGAAGCGACCAGCGTCGTCGCCAGCACGGTCATGTCCAACAACACCATCGTCCGCCTGCACCTGGACTGCCACCAGCAGGAAAACCTGGCCAACTCCGCCCGCACCCTGGCCCTGCAGTGCGCCATGAAGGACCCCCAGAACTGCGCCCTGTCGGCGCTGACGCTCTGCGAGAAGGACCACATCGCCTTCGAGACGGCCTACCAGATCGTACTGGACGCGGCCGCCACGGGAATGAACTACACTCAGCTGTTTACGATAGCGCGCTACATGGAGCACCGGGGCTACCCGATGAGGGCCTACAAGCTAGCGACGTTAGCCATGACTCACCTGAACCTCAGCTACAACCAGGACACTCACCCGGCCATCAACGACGTGCTCTGGGCGTGCGCTCTCAGCCACTCGTTGGGGAAGAACGAACTGGCGGCCGTCATCCCCCTGGTGGTGAAGAGCGTGAAGTGCGCCACCGTCTTGTCGGACATTTTGCGGCGGTGCACGCTGACGACGCCGGGCATGGTGGCGCTGCACAGTCGCAGGAACTCTGGGAAGCTGATGTCCCTGGACAAGGCTCCGCTCAGGCAGCTGCTGGACGCCACGATCGGCGCCTACATCAACACCACGCACTCGCGGCTGACGCACATCAGCCCGCGACACTACAGCGAGTTCATCGAGTTCCTCAGCAAAGCCAGAGAGACGTTCCTCATGGCGCACGACGGACACGTCCAGTTCACACAGTTCATAGACAACCTGAAACAGATATACAAGGGCAAGAAGAAGCTCATGATGCTCGTGAGAGAACGGTTTGGTTGATGACCAAATAGCCATTTGTTTTATTTTATTTTATTTTATTTACTTGAGTCTCCTTTTTTTTTTATTCTTTCTAACTTGAAGTGAACATCCATCATGTGAATCTTATTCCTGTGATTTGGGACTTAATGGGTGTGACTGGAGGACGAACACCGTTTGTTTTTTTGTTTTTTCCCGAAGGCAAATAATAATTAAGACTGTGTTGTGAGACAGACAGAGTCAATTGTTGAATAATAGGAACAAGTACGGGACATGTTTTAGGGAAAAGGTTCTCCAAAAAGTTAGCAACACCGGGGGCCAGATGCTTCAAACCATGTGTAGAGCAAATATTAAGTCAAGTGTTGAACAAACTTTTAAATTTGTGTCTTGCGTGGGTCACACCTGCAGGAGCATCATTTCAATAACTCTGAGGCTAGCCCTAGCCGCTAATGCTAATGGCTGAGTCCGAGTTTCCAAAGCTCAACCACAGGAGTCACTTCAGAAACATCGGAACATGGCAAAACATTTCATTTAATTTCATCGTGCTGGAGTAAAACGGACGTCCAGTTTTCTATTGATCCACTTACGTTGCAATATAATAATTTTTATTACTAAATAACCAACAGCGCCATTATTTCATCACGTCTACCTGTAGAGCTTCAATTTAATTGATAAAATTAAGTAAATGTAAGTTTAACTGAAACTGTAACCAATAATAAATAATTATTTTAGTCAATTTAGTCTAAAAATCATTACATTTAAGCTGCTCAAAGGTGAAAATCTAAAACATTTTTGCCATTTTCTGATGTTTGACGACCCAACGACTGGCAAAGATCGAACCTGGAAGCCAGACCAACCAGTTTTTTTTTTCTTTATGGTGGAAAGTTTGAGTCTCTCCGTTGGGAAAAAGTCGAGCATAAGTCAACCCACTTGCCAGTTCATTAGGTACAGTAGTAAAAAAAAAACATTCTGATATAATAGTTTTAATGTAAATCTAAGCTTTAAGAAGGTTATTTTATTCTGCATCAGGTTCATTGCGGAGGCCGTGGTTTGTAGCTTGTTCCAAAATACGTCTCATCTCCCCAAAGTCAACACAGTTCAACAGCATCACAATCTACCTCCTCCACAATGATCGTCATTCGTAGTGAGATTATTAATATCCCTGCTATAAAGCGGAAAGTATTTCTATGTGCAGTTCAAACATCTGGCCCCTGGTAGCGACGAAACGTTCAGTTCTTCAAAGTGTTTCCCTTTTACGTGAACGAGTGTTTTTTACACCGAGCGTTATCCTGAATTGTCCAGTGGCAAAAATGTCTACCTTGCACTCCTCTTACTTCCCTCAGCTCACAGCCTCAAAGAGAAGACGAACGTCTTTAAACCAAATGGAGCAACTCCAGCTGAAGTGACGAGTACCTCTTTTTAAAGGATCCAGCTTTACTCCTCCTCCTCCTCCTCCTCCTCCGCCTCCTCCTCCATCCGCTCAACACAAACTCCAAATCCACGCTCGGGATCCGTCTCACTGCCGTCTTCAGGCTGGTTGTGTCTTCTTTTATGAATAACGCCGCTCGCTCTTGTGGGAACTTCGCAAAACCGTCAACACACATTCTCAGGGATTTCTCTAAAAGACAAAAAAAGAAAAAGAAAAAAAAAGACAAAAAAAAAGAAAGAACAAAAGCATTTTATTGTCCTGTATATATGAAAGTATATGTCTGAATATTGAAAAAAAAAAAAATGTATATGTTAACTAATTTATGACAGAATATTCTATGTAAGGCACAATACTTGAAGCTGCAGTACTTTTGGGGTTTTTTGAAACAAACTAGGGAGAAAATAAAAAAAAGAAAACATATCAGAAGGACTTGAAGACGTCGGCCTCGCGTGGCTTCAGACGCTGCAGACATGAAATGAACTGCAGAACAGGAAGTGGACGAGCAAAGTGTGTTTTCTCCTCGGCTCAGACGTGTCTGGAGGACGGTAGAAGACTGTGGAGGCAGAGCTGCAGCGAGAAAACAAAACGAGAAAACAGAAAACGGCTGCACGACTAAATCCACGCCTCCTCCTCCTCCTCTTCTTCTTCTTCTCACATCTCGACTTTGTGCAGGACAGAAAGTTGCTCTACACTTCTTTAGGTCTCGACTGTTTTTCTTTGTGTGCTTCTGACTTTTTCCTTTCTGCTCCCCGTCTTCTCTAGACTTCCTCACACGAGAACAGCCTTCTTTTCTTGCCTTGTCTTAATGCTTTAAAATAACCAAATGGGAGTTTTTCTAACGACCAAACTCTTTCCGTACGCCGGCTCTGGCTTCGGTTACAGCCTCGTAAGTCGGCCCGGCTCCTCGTCCTGTGCTTCAAAAGCTCATCCATTATTTTTATTATTATTATTATCATTATTATTATTTCTGTTTTTTTTTGTTTTTTTTTCCAGTGTCGTCTTAGAGGTCTGCTAGTGGCTCCTTTATTTTTTATTTGTATTTATTACGTTTAGGTAAATGATTGTAAAACCATGTCAACATGCTCATGAAGTTGAAACTAAGATTTGATACACTGATCGATTTATTTATGTAACTAAAATCACTGTTTTATAAACTTGTTAATGAATCAACACTTTGTTTTGATTAAAATAGTTTTTTGAGAGGACGACGTCCACGTGTTCTTTATTTATTTTAGTATTTTACAGTAAATCAGCGTTGGGACGACTTTTTAAATCTGATTGCAATAGTTTTTGTGTTTGTTTTGTGTTACTGTTTTCATTTTAAATTTGTTTCTGGTCATTTTCCAACTTCCTAAGGCAGTTTTTGTGTCTTGTTTTAGGTTTTTTTTGCAGTTCACTTGAGACAAAAGAGACATTTAACGTCCACAAACAGACACCAAACGATTGCTAACTTACTTGAAACAACAAACAACCAAAATGACCAGAAACTGATGTTAAATGACAACCACAAAAAGACAAAACTAGTCACAGACAAATCCAGAGGCATTGAATTTCCACCAAACAACCACTAAGTTACGTGAAACAAAAACAAAATGACACGGATTGTGATTAAAACAAGTCTGCTGATGTGTTAATAACCACAAAGAGACACCAAACAATCACTAAGTTACGTGAAACAACCACAAAATGACTAAAACAGTAAATGACCACAATGACACAACCAGTCTGATGGAGAATCTGTACGAGTCACACAATGACCAGAAACACATGTAAAATGAACACATTTAAAACAACATAAAGAGACAAAAACTATTGCAATCGGTTGTAAGATGACAACAAAAAGACAAAGTTAAAATCATATTAAAATCCTGAGACACCAAATAACTGCTGAGTTACCTGAAATGAAAACAAAATGACGCGGATTGTGATGTGTTAATGACCACGAAGAGACACCGAACAACCACAAAGTGACTAAAACAAGAGTAAACGACCACAATGACACAACCAGTCTGATGGAGAACAGCGTTACGAGTCACACAATGACCAGAAACACACGTAAAATAAATAACCAGCAGGTTAAACTACCACACTAATTTCTGCTTTTCCCAAGAACACAATGAACAACTGATTCAAAGTTCTGCATCATGTTACGTCTATTTTTAACACTTCAGAAGTTCTTTTATTCGTTTTTAAAGAACTTCATGGACTTGAACCAGATTATATCTCTGATGTTTTTATTGGATGAACGAGAGGACGCTGGTTTTTACAGACTGTTACTTACCGGCTTTTATGTCTCGTAGTTATTTTATTCCATTTTACAGTTTTATTTTCTCCTTTTTAATTGTTGTCTGAGTGTTTCTATATTTTTATCCTGAATTTTACTTCATTCTATTTTTAATATTATTGTATCTTATGTTTTTATATTTTATCAGTTTTATATTTTTATTTGTTTATTTATTGATGGTGATATTTTATTATTTTAACTTATATTTACAGCATTAGTCTCCATGTCCTTTTTTTTTGTTTAACTTTTTACATGTATTGTTGTCAATGTAAAATGTAAAGTACTTTGAATAGCACTCATTTATTTATATTTTACTCTTTTATCTTTTTTTTATAGAAGCCCTAAGTGACCGTGGTCTCACACATTATTTTTTCCGTTTTCCCGTGATAGCAAGTCAATTTCCTCTGTTTTCTCGAGATCTCGACTGATTTATCTCGTTATCTGGAGAACACAGAGCTCGTTTTCCGTACCGTGGCGCCCAGTTAAACTTAAATATTATACATATTTTTTTGGGTACGTTACACAACCATAAAGCAATGCACAAACTACTGCAAACAGATTTAAAGTGTTTGCAAAGAGACAAAATCAGTCAACAGAAAAATCTACAAAGAGACGCTAAATAACTACATGAAAAAACAACAAAACGACTCCTTATTCTCATCTTCTTCTTCACCTCCTTCTTCTCTGGTAAAATAACTAAACACCTGCAAAGACGTGTACAACAACTAAGTAGACGGCGGTTTCCAAGGTAACGACGGAAACATGAATAGATGCAAAGACACAGAAACAACGTCACGAAAAACGACACAAAAAACCACATCTGCACAGAGACACTTTGAGACGCCCTGTGTCCTGGACCAGGACGTCTGGACGTCTGGACGTTTGCAGCGTGGACCCGTCCCTCACACACGTCCACACACACGTCCACACACACGTCCACACACACACACACACACACACTCAGCCTGTTTCCTCTCGGACCATAAACGTCGTCGGCGTCAATCAGAGCGGATCCCGTGAGCAGCCAGCAGATTATTTCTGTAACCCCATCTGTGAAACTGGCAGCGCAGATAAATCTTATCGCCCTTAATCACTGGTGTGTGTGTGAGTGTGTGTGTGTGAGTGTGTGTGTGTGTGTGTGAGTGTGTGTGTGTGTGTGTGTCCTGTGTGGACCGGCCGGTTCTTCCACTGCCGCGAAGCCGTCGGCAGGAAAAGCCGGTCTCATGACATCAGATCGCACAATTTGAAGATAGTGAAGTCAGAGATAAGACGGAGATCGGCCTGTTGACGTTTTCTAATTCAACGACTTAAAGAAGGATTTTTATTTTTCAGCCCGAAGCTAAAAGCCAGTGGTTTATTGAAGAGAACTACAAGTATTTTATACTAAAACTTATACCTATACTTTAATATACTATGTTTTATAAACATGAGAACAGTTTACACCCATAGGATAATTTAACTACAAGTCAACACAAGTGGTGACATGTTTCCATGGACACTTCTTTTCTTCTTCTTCTCTTCCTGTTGGAAACATCTTGGTTTTCTTCTTCTATGGTTGTCAATAAAGTTGGATTTTTTTCTCCTCCTCTAATCCTTGAACCCTTCTTTCTTTTTCTCCATCTCCATATTTTTGATTTAACCCTTCACCTTCATTTTTATCCTTCTTCTCCTCTTCTTCTCCTTCTCTTCCCTCTTGATCTTTCACTCCATCTTTCCTTACTTTAATTTCTTTTCCCCTATATTAAGTCTTCTCCTCCTTCACCTCCTATTCCTTCTCTAACTTCTCCTCCTCCTCTTTTTCCCTCGTTCTTTTTTCTCCTTCTCTTCCCTATTGTCCTCCTCCTCCCTGTTCTTCTTCTCCTGTTCTATTTCCAGCAGATTCAATGCTCCCTCTTCATCAATTTACCAACTTGTGCAGTTAATTGATGTGAACGCACCATTTAATTCAGTCTCCGTGGAAACGGTTTATCTCCGTTTATCAGAATCATCGACCTTCATTGTCTCACGTCTTTGCTTTTCCTCTTTTCACCATTTATTCTTTTTAAATTTGGTCTCTTCTTGTTTTTTTATTGAACACATTTTTACGGTTTTATTTATTTATAAGTTTAAACTTAAGAATATTTTATCTTCTCACCCTGGAGCAGAACATGTAGTGTGTGAGTACGCTCGGTTTGGAGGCGCAAGAAACACAACAATAACTGAAATAACAGTTTTTGTCCTTTCTAGCATTCAGCTAATAGTAGCTCCTCCTGGCTAATAATGATTCTAATAGTAGTAATAGCAATTATTTACTAGCTTTTCAGCTAACAGTAGCTCCTCCTGGCTAATAGTAATTCTAATTCTAATAATAGTAGTTATTTCTAGCTTTTCAGCTAACAGTAGCTCCTCCTGGCTAATTCCAGTTCTAATAATATCAGTTCTTTCTATCTATCAGCTAATAGTAGCTCCTCCTAGCTAATAATAATTCTAATACTAGTGGTTATTTCTAGCATTTAGCTAATAGTAGCTCCTCCTAGCTAATAATAATTCTAATTCTAATACTAGTGGTTATTTCTAGCATTTAGCTTATAGTAGCTCCTCCTAGCTAATAATAATTCTAATACTAGTAGTTATTTCTAGCATTTAGCTAATAGTAGCTCCTCCTAGCTAATAATGATTCTAATAGTAGTAATAGTAGTTATTTCTAGCTTTTCAGTTAACAGTAGCTCCTCCTAGCTAATAATAATTCTAATACTAGTAGTAATTTCTAGCTTTTCAGCTAACATTAGCTCCTCCTAGCTAATACTAATTCTCATACTAGTAGTTATTTCTAGCTTTTCAGCTAAAAGTAGCTCCTCCTGCTAATTCAGTTCTAATAAATCATTTCTTTCTATTTCAGCTAATAGTAGCTCCTCCTAGCTAATAATGGTTCTAATAGTAGTAGTTATTTTTAGCTTTTCAGCTAATAGTAGCTCCTCCTAGCTAATAATGATTCAATAGTAATAATAATAGTAGTTATTTCTAGCATTCAGCTAATAGTAGCTCCTCCTAGCTAATAATAATTCTAATAGTAATAATAATAGTAGTTATTTCTAGTATTTCAGCTAATAGTAGCTCCTCCTAGCTAATAATGATTCTAATTCTAATACTAGTAGTTATTTCTAGCTTTTCAGCTAACAGTAGCTCCTCCTAGCTAATAATAATTCTAATACTAGTAGTAATTTCTAGCTTTTCAGCTAACATTAGCTCCTCCTAGCTAATACTAATTCTCATACTAGTAGTTATTTCTAGCTTTTCAGCTAAAAGTAGCTCCTCCTGGCTAATTCCAGTTCTAATAATATCATTTCTTTCTATCTATCAGCTAATAGTAGCTCATCCTAGCTAATAATGGTTCTAATAGTAGTAGTTATTTTTAGCTTTTCAGCTAATAGTAGCTCCTCCTAGCTAATAATGATTCTAATAGTAATAATAATAGTAGTTATTTCTAGCATTCAGCTAATAGTAGCTCCTCCTAGCTAATAATAATTCTAATAGTAATAATAATAGTAGTTATTTCTAGTATTTCAGCTAATAGTAGCTCCTCCTAGCTAATAATGATTAATTTTAAAAGATTACTAATACTAGTATTATTCTAGTATTCAGCTATAGTAGTTCTAGCTATATATCTAATCTATACTAACTAGTAGCTTCTCCTAGCTAATAAAATCTATACTAGTAGTAATTCTAGCTTTTCAGCTAACATTAGCTCCTCTAGCTAATCAATTCTATAATAGTATCATTTCACTAAAAGTTCTCATGCTATCAGTCTAATATTTAGCTCATCCTAGCTAATAATGGTTCTAATAGTAGTAGTTATTTTTAGCTTTTCAGCTAATAGTAGCTCCTCCTAGCTAATAATGATTCTAATAGTAATAATAATAGTAGTTATTTCTAGCATTCAGCTAATAGTAGCTCCTCCTGGCTAATAACAATTCAAATAGTAGTAATAGTAGTTATTTCTAGCTTTTCAGCTAACAGTAGCTCTTCCTAGCTTCCCAGTCTCCCAGCTAACAGTAGCACCTTCATAATTTATTAATACATCCATCTGTGTGTTAACCGTCATCTATGATAAATGTTTGTCTAGTAGGACGGTGCTGCTGTGCTAATAAAGTCTCCTCAAAGTCTCACCAGCTCAGTTAAGTTTAAATTTAAGAATATTTCAGCTTCTGATCCTGGAAGCAGGAGATGAGTTTGTGGTGTATGAGCACGTTCGGTCTGGAGGCACGAGAAACACAAGGTTGGACAAAGCACCTTGGTGGAGATTACTGCACCGATCATCCATCACGCTCAGGCCTGTCCTTCGAATACATAATGTAATGATAATCTGATCGTGTATGCAAATGAAGGCAGAAGGGGAGAACAGGCCGCCTGCCCCTCCCTCCCTCCCTCCCCGGCACAACTAGCCCCAAACTACAGATGAGAAGTCAGATTAAAGGCCTCGATGTCAACTGGAAGTTACTGGTTCTGTATGTGTAGTCAAATCAGTCGACCAACAGCTTTTCACGTGGAAGTAATAAAAACGAGGGCTCCACCTCCACATTTACTGTATATGTCATGTAACCTGGACTCTATATCTTATTTTTATATACATGTCTTGTTCATATATGTTTTTATCTCATGACTCTTGGACAGAATAATTTCCCTGCAGGGACACGACTGCTCGTCTCCGTGTTTAGAAACAATAGCATTGTTTCTAATCAGGGAACCAACGCTGTCTAACGCCGTGTGGAGGTAAATCAGTTTGGTTCTTTTTGTTTGATGCTGTTACTGGTGGAACAATGAGATGCAAACTGGGACATTTGAATACCAAATTTCTGCGTTAATGGTTTATCTGATCCAGCCACAAGACTGGACCAGAGTTCAGAGCGTCTAAACCAGCATGATTCACCAGAGGCTGAATCTGCACAACAGGCTGTAGCGCCTCCTAGCTAACAAGTCTATTATATTCTAATAGTTCTATTAATAATTCCAATAATAGTTCTTTCTAGATTTCCAGCTAATAGTAGCTCCTCCTAGCTAATAATAATAAATGTTGTTCTTTCTAGCTTTTTGCTCTTCCAAGCTAAAAGTAATAATTTCTTGCTTTTGAGCTAATAGTAGCTCCTCCTAGCTAATAATAATTTTAAATCTAATAGCAATAACAGTAGCTCTGCCTAGCTTTTCGGCTAATAGTAGCCCTTCTCAGTCTGCCAGTTAACAGAAGTAGCTTCCTAATGTATTAATACATTGATTATTATTATTAGCTGTGCTAATAAAGTTTACTTTATTCACGATTATGATCCAAACTGCACCGCGCTTCACTCCCGACATGTTTCCTGAGTTCAACAACCTGTGAAAAGCATCAGTTTCAAATCCGCCGCATCACATTCACAACCTTTTCACACACACAATAAAAAAAACACCATCGGCCTCTTTTCTCTGATTTTCATTTTGAAAGACCTCATATTCGCCGTGTTTCTTTTTTTTAAAAGGGAATCCAAAATGTCACAAGCTGAAGCGACCGCTGTCCAATAAAGTTTTCATAAATGTCACAGCGAGCGAAACAGTCAATAGTGATTAGGTGTTTCCTGAAAGGCCACCTCTGCAAAACAAACATCCTCCTCAATGATGCGCCGCTGGAACAGAACTGAATTATTAGTTTTAATTTATGCAAATGTTCACGCTCCAAAGCAACAAAGCTATTTTGTCTTATTTATTAAAAAAAAATAAAAAAACGCCTGATTCAGAACTTGATGATGATGATGATGATCAGTTAATAAACTCCAACCAATCAGAGTCTGGACCGACTGAAAACGTCCTCTCCTGTCTCCTAGCAACAGAGTGAGGCTGTTGATTGGCATTCAGCGCTGCCCATAGCGAAGCCCTTCAGCATTAAGTGTCATCTCTTCACCGGGAGCCGTTTAAATCAAGTCTGAACGAGGGCGTCGGAGAAGAAATGTCTCGTTAACACCGTTACTGTAATCACGTCTATTTTTCTGCAGAGAGGCCATGTTTTTTTTTTTTTTTTAAATAAGCTGTATATTCTACAATTAATATTATAATTTAGTTACACAGACTGTTCTTAGTCGTCCAGGTCATAGAATATCCAAAAACAAAGAGCTGAAACGAGGTCAACTAGACTTACAGGGTAAATGATTTAATACAAATCAATACCATCTTTATCTGATCTGTATTAACTGGTAATAACTGGAGCATGAATCTAAATCATTTCTATATACAAACAAATGAGACTAGAATTCAACTTCTAGAATTAAGGAAGAAAAGACGAACAGGAGGAATAAGTCGTGGTAGAAAAGAAGAAAAGAATGAGTACAAGAAGACAAAGAAGCAAAAAGTCAAAGGAGGAGTTGAAGCAAAAGACGTAGTGGAAGAACAGAAATAATAAAGGAAAAAAGTAGAAGAAGAGAATGAAGTAATAGGAGAAGATGAAGGAGGTAGCAAAATAAAAGGGGTAAAAAGGAGTGAATAAGAAGCAGCAAAATAAGTAGGAGAAGAAATAGAAGAAGTAGTATTTACAGAAGGAGGAGAGAAAAAACATAGAAGAGGAGGAAGCAGTTGTGGATTTAGAAGAATAAGAATGAGAGTAAGAAGATGAAGAGGTAATACTAGCAGAAGAAGAATAAGTTGTTGAAGAAGAAGAGGAAATATAATAAGTAAAAGAAGAGGAAGCAGTAAACTTAGAAGAGGAAACTGAAGTCGAAGACGACACAAGAATGAGTAGAAGAAGAAAGGGGGGTAAGAATATGAAGGGGTAGAAGAATCAGTTAAAGCAGATGAAGAGGCAAAAAAAGTGATGAAGAAGAGGAAATAACAAGTAAAGGAAGAGGATAGAAGAGGAAGAAGTAACTAACGTAGAAGATGACAGAAGAAGTAGAAGAAGAAGAGGAGGAGGGGGAGTAAAAAGATAAAGGGGCAGTAGAAGTAGCACAGATGGAAAAAGAAAAGGAATAAGTACAGGAGCAGCAAATGAAGCAGAAGAATAAGATGAAGAAGAAATAGAAGAAGAAGTAAAAGAAGAGGAAGTAATAAACTGGAGTAGAAGACAGAAGAAGATGAAGAAAATAGGGGAGTGAGAAGATGAAGGGAAAGTAGTAACAGATGAGGAAGAAGATGAAGTAGTAGAGGCAGAAGAAAAAAATAGAAGAAAAAGAAGCAGAAGAGGTAAAGCTGCAGAAGAAGAATTAGAGAAGGAAAAGCAGAAGTAACAAAAGAAGAAGAAGAAGACGTAACATCTTGACTGAAACTGGGTTAATATTTATCGTCCTGGCAGAGATCTACTAGGACGTCACGGATCGTGCATCACTCGTGTCCTCGTTCCCTCTGAGGTTCCACGTCTCTGTTCCTGATGTAGAACCTACCTGAGAGGTTTTATTGATATTTATGAGCCGGGTTTATAATTAAATACTAATTAATACCGGCAGAGCTCACGCCTGAGCGGCGTCTTCCACATCGTCCCTGTCAGAAGATTAATAGTCGCCATTTATTCGCCTCGCTAACAAGGCCCGGCTTTCAGCGGCATTAAGAGATATTTCACTCACGCTCATTACGACCTGAAAAGAAGCAGCGTGAGTTTAATATCCAAACTGCCCCTCCTGATAACCCCCCCCCCCCCCGGTAATAAGTCCTCACCGCCCCCATGTCATGATGTAATTTAATTCCCCCGCGAGATTTACGATAAAGAAGAAATCAAAAGGAATTAATATATTAAAGTTAATTTATACGCCTTTGTTATAGCGGAGGAATTTCACCCGAGGGTTTCTTTTGTAATATTAATGTGCATTAACTGACCGTATCTGCCATCTCAAACTTTACTGTTTAAAGACCGATACCGATGTTTTTACTATTTAATTAACTGTTAACATGCTTCTCCTCTGCAGTTTGCATCAGGATTAGCTTTGACCGCGACTATAAGCGACTAAATTTCACCCTTTTTTCTCTTTCTCGTGCCGTCATTTACAGTCAGTGGTGCACTCTGACCTTCACCGCTGCTCTTTGACCGCGAGGCTGTGAAATAAACAAGTCAAGAAGCAACGCCGGCATTTTCACAGGGACACTCTGTAAAGTCCACTTGGGAAAACGTCTAAAAGCTAAATTAAATGTGAGGACAACGGGTTTGTAATATACTGGTTTCCTTCTGTTGGCGAGCACCAACGTGTCACTCACGCCTCCACCTGAACGAAGGAACGACGTCGAGGAGCCGAGATGAAACGAGGCTTTGGAGTCGGAGACGGTGACAGGAGGAAGACAAATGACGGGACTCCTCGCTGCTTCTCAAAAATCAGACAGTTACCGTGAAGCCGAGGGAACGAGGAGTGACATGAAAGAGAAAAGCTGGATGTACGGGAGCCTGGATGTGCCAGAGACTAATGTTTAATGTTTTGCTGCAGCCATGACAAAAATAACATTTCCTTCGAAGTATTAGGATAAATTTTCTATTAAATAAAGACCAATTAATGGTTTAATAACAACATTTCACTCCAAAGGCCAAGACAAGTGGACATGAAAGAAATGTGACGTTGCCTCACGTTGCTTGTGTCTGGAACAAAAAGTTGCTCCTCAACATATCTCAAATACTACAGTTAGCTATTATTAGCTTGGAGGCAGCTGGGAAGAGCTACCGTTAGCTGGGAGGGCTAGGAAGTGTTACTGTTAGCTGCAAGGCTAAGGAGGTAAGAAGAGCTACTATTACTTGGGAGGCTAGGAAGAGCTATTGTTAGCTGCGAGGCTAAGGAGGTAGGAAGAGCTACTGTTCTCTGCGAGGTTAATAAAAGCTACTGTTAGCTGGGAGAGCTAGGAAGAGCTACTATTAGTTGGGAGGCTATGAAGCAAGGAAGAGCTATTGTTAGCTGCGAGGCTAAGGAGGTAGGAAGAGCTACTGTTCTCTGCAAGGTTAATAAAAGCTACTGTTAGCTGGGAGGGCTAGGAAGTGCTACTGTTAGCTGGCAAGCTAATGAGAGCTACTATTAGAGCGGAGGCTAGGAAGCTTGAAAGATCTACTGTTAGCTGGGAGGCTAATAAGAGCTACTATTAACTGAGAAGCTAGGGAGTGCCACTGGTGGCTACGGCACTATGAAGCTAGCTACTGCTAGCTAGGAGGCTAGGAAGCTAGGAAGAGCTATTGTTAGCTGGGAGGCTAGGCAGCTAGAAAAATCTATTGTAAGCTGAGACGCTACTCTTAACTGGGAAGCTGGAAGAGCTACAGTTAGCTGAAAGGCTAGGAAGCTAGGCAGAGCTACTGTTAGCTGGGAGGCTAATAAAAGCTAATATTAGCTGGGAGGCTAGGAAGAGCTAATATTAGCTGTGAGGCTTATTAGAGCTCCTGGAAGCTACACAGAGCAGGTAGGAGACTCGTAATTTAACAGCACAAACGCACTAGACGGGTCCAGCGCTATTATTCTGAATTAGTTTTGACCTTAAACCTTATCTCTGCTCCACAGACAAACCTGCCCGGAGCAGAGAGAGACTCGCTGAGGTCCAGTCCACCTGAATGTCTCAAACAAAAGAGAGCAGAGAAGGGTGGGGTGAAGGAATTCATGCAATCAGATCTGGACCTGGTGCTACACTTGTGATTTCCCGGTGTCTAAAACGTTTGGACCGGTCCTGTAAATATGTGGCTTGTTCTCCAGAGCCCAGCGCATTAATGAGAACTCTCTGGTCGACTGTTTCCAATATTCCCACAACGCATTGGTATGCAGCGTTCATGTGGCGCCTGGTGTGTATTATTTATGCACTGCATATACCAGCACGTGTGTCAGATGCAGTCTATACATAACCAAACTAAATGACTGTAATTATTTCTCAAGCTGCAAGCAACTCATGCATGTTTAATTCCCCCATCTGGACCCAGACTGCACACAACGGTGATCATTTTCTCTTATCTGCTATCCTTTGTCTGCCTCCTACTTATCCCAGAGGTTTCCAAACGGTGAAGCTCGGAGGCACAAAAGATATTGCGCGAGGTGAAAGGTTCACTTGCATTGGTGGGACGTTAATTTCCAGTATTCTGGCTTCGGGACTGGACTCCAGCGTGGCCAGAGCTGGACAACAGCTGGTCGCAATTTGTAGAAAAACTAAAATTACACACAGACTCTCATATTTTTAAAGCCGGTCGTCTAGACCTAAGAGCACATGAACGCACCGAGTCTGCAGTCATTCGTTAATTTCTCTGCGGTGGACTGGACAGCTGAGATAATGAAATCCATAAAAGGTCTAGGTGACACTAAATCGGTTTGTTGGTGTTGGACGTCGATGAGCGTCTCTGACCTTAGTTTTGGCAGCTTGTGCTGCAGCGCTGGCACCAGTCGGACCTATTGTACGTAGGCACCTTTTCAGATGATTCAGCATCTCGAGTTAAAACGAGGAGGTCGGAGGGAGGGGATCTCTCAGATTTACTTCTACGCAAACTGTGCCAAAGGAAAAAAAAAACATAAAAGGTTTAATCTTCATCTCTTCTGAAAATTTAAACATTTCCACAACTACATGATGTTCCAGAGTAATCGGGGTCTAGGGTCAACGTTTCGGCTTATCGACCTAAATCAGGTCCAACATTTTACAATTGTTGTGTGACTTCCTTTCTAAACTTGAGTGGACCAATGCAATTACTTGATTACATGTGTTTACAATTACTACAGGAAGTGACACATCATCACAACGCAGGAGAATACAGAGAGGAACTAAATATCAAACAATATATTCAGGGCCATAAGAGAGGCGATATAGAAGAAGTATTATCCTCACCAGCAACTTATCATCTCTGGAAAAAGCTACTAGCTGTAGCTACTAGCTAGCTGCTTAGCTCCCCCAGCTTCCCACAGTATGTCTGTGCATGCTCTGCATAATGTGTGCATCCAGGGCCTGTGTGTTAATGAACAATAGAGGCCGTGTGGCTGCAGCACTGCTGGTAAGTGATGAATGGGATAGGAAGCAAGAAAGAGCTACTATTAGCTGGGAGGCTCAGACTAGCTACTATTAGCTGGGAGGCAAGGAAGAGCTACTATTAGCTGGGGGGCTAGGACGAGCTACAATTAACTTGAAGGTTAGGAAGAGCTACTTTTAGCTAGGAGGAAAGGAAGATAGAAAATGCTACTATTAGGCAAGGAAGAGCTACTATTTCCTGGGAGGCTAGGAAGCTAGAAAGTGCTACTTTTAGCTAGGAGGCTAGGAAGAGCTATTATTAGCTGGGAGGCTGGGAAGATTCCTAGCTTTCCAGCCTCCCGGTTGTTAGCAGCTCCTCCTAGTTTACTAATGTTACATCCATAAATTTGAGGCGATGCAAAGTGATGTCACTTCTACCTGTAGTTCTTTAAAACCAGCTCGGTGCATTATGTTTCCACTCCTATGACTACACTGGCATTTAACTAAAGGAGGAAAGGTGAATACAAGTTTATAAAAAAACAGGTTTATACTATATATAAAAAGCTTAAGAACGGAGCAGCTCGGTCTCAGTGACCATGGGGACACCGCACAGTTACAGCCAAATGATTAAATTTGCCATTTGTGTTTCTGCGTGCATGAATGAATGAAGCGTTTAAATGATTATAGTTCATCATAACAGACATGTGTGGGGATGTCTGTGCATGCTCTGCATAATGTGTGCATCCAGGGCCTGTGGAAATGAACAATAGGGGCCGTGTGGCTGCAGCGCTGCTGGTAAGTGATGAATGGGATGAAGAGGAGAGGGCCCCGAGGGAGTGCTCCTCACCACTGTAATCAAAGCCTTGATAGTGTCCCTGTCTTTGACTAATGGTCCCAAAAAGGAGGCTCTTACTGACTAACTATTCAATTCACAGACCTCCACAGAGAGGCAGCAGAGAGGGAGGGTGAACTGTGTCAGATCTTTTATGTTAAACCAACCTTGTTGTCTCTAAAATACACCTGAGAACAGAGATGGAGGCCAGAGTGCTACAAACAGTTGGGATAAAACAGCCTCGATCAGAACAGACTGAGAGAAATGGTGTAAACCTTCAATAATCTGATCCCCTAATAACTATATGAAGATTTAATCTAATGGTTTCCATTCTTTTAAAGCATGTTCGCCCCACGTGGGATAATTAGGAAGAACTACTATTAGCAGGAAGGCTAGGAAGAGAAAGCATTAGCTGGGAGGATAGGAAGCTAAGAGGAGCTACTATTAGCTGGGGGCTAGGAAGAGCTACTATTAGCTGGGAGGATAGGAAACTAGGAGGAGCTACTATTAGCTGGGAGGCAAAGAAGCAAATAAGAACTACTATTAGATGGGAGGCTAGGAAGAGCAAGCATTAGCTGGGGGCTAGGGAAGGGCTACTATCAGCTAGGTGGCTTGGACAAGCTACTCTTAGCTTGGTGGCTAGGAAGCTAGAAAGGGCTACTATTAGCTGGGAGGCAAGGAAGCTAGGAAGAGCTACTATTAGCTAGGAAGCTAGGAATAGCTACTATAAATTAGGAAGGTAGGAAGGGCTACTATTAGCTTGGGAGCTAGGAAGAGCTCCTATTAGCTAGGAGGCTAGGAAACCTTACTATTAGCTGTGATGCTGGGAGGCTAGGAAGAGCTACTACTAGTTGGGAAGCTAGGAAACCCTACTGTTAGCTAGGTGGCTAGGACGAGCTACAAACCAACATGCAGAGCTCTTGTCCTTAGACAGGAGTAAAAAGAAATTTAATTGTCATTGTACAACAAAATTTTGTTTGGCAGTAATCTCTAGTAGCAGCTTGTTCAAAAGGTATTAAATAAATCAAATTATATATATTTATTTTGTCATAAATAGGAGTTACTTTGGCTTATTTTTGTTTTGTTTTTTACAAATCAATCATTTTCTTTATTTTTTGTTGTGCGCAATTTCACATATCCCACTCAACACAAGTGTAAACACACAACAGCTCGGTTACCTTTTCGCTCTTAAATGTCACAGCGGTGCAGTCCAGGAAATAAAACCCAACACACACACACGTATGATACACATTACAAATGTATGGCATTGCTCCTGCACACTCTTAGCTTGTGTGGCCTTTCGCAGGCATCCTCAGAGACGTGACATTGACAAACCTACAAACAGTAATTGGGCCATTATGACTCCCTGCGATGGTATTGATTCCACTGTTTTAGGTGCAGCGGGGTAATGGGCGTCTAGACAGAAGGGTTCATGTTGCAGGCAGTCGGGCCTGTGCAGCATTACATACAGTAATGTTTACATTGTTCATGACTCAGGTGTATTGTTTTCTGCATCTCAGGATATTGGAAATGAAGTAGCTCAGTACAATCGGGCTCCTTGTATTTCAGTGTGATGAGATAAAAAGTTGGGTCACCCCTCCTCGTTAAGAAAAAGTTCAGACACTTGGAAACCACTCGTCAGACCTTAATCGACTCTCGAATTCTCATTAGGATTTTTCGTCTGATGATAATTCACAACTGGATCAATTCTTTGCCTCTTCAAACCTCGTGGTAACAGTCAACAACCACCTCTTAGCAACCGACTGAAGACCTTAAATTGAGCTAATTGACGCCCACAAAGCCGACGGGAGGCTATAAAAAGATCCGAGGCACTCGTAGCTTGCAATTTCCTCTGTCTGAAAGGAACAACAACATACGGCAGTTAAGGGGAACTGTGGAAGTCAACATGACATGAGACAAATGTGTAAAGTAGGAAATCTAACCTGTGACCTGTGGAGGCTAGGAAGAGCTACTGTTAGCTTGGAAGATAGGAAGCAAGAAGAGCTACCATTAGCTGGGAGGGTAGAGAGAGCTACTATTAGCTGGAAAGCTAGGATGATAGTAAGAGCTACTGTTAGGTGGGAGGCTAGGAAGAGCTACTGTTAGCTGAGAGGCTAGGAAGCTAGGAAGAGCTACCATTAGCTTAGAGGCTATGAAGCTAGGAAGTGCTACTATTAGCTGGGAGGCTAGGAAGGGTTACTATTGGGATGTTAGGAAGTGCTACTATTAGCTTTAGCTATTAGCTCGCTATGAAGCTAGGACAAGCTATTATTAGCTGGGAGGCCAGGAAGAGCTACTGTTACCTGGGAGGCTAGGAAGCTAGGAAGAGCTACCATTAGCTGGGAGGGTAGAGAGAGCTACTATTAGCTGGAAAGCTAGGATGATAGTAAGAGCTACTGTTAGCTGGGAGGCTAGGAAGAGCTACTGTTAAGTGGGAGGCTAGGAGGAGCTACTGTTAGCTGAGAGGCTAGGAAGCTAGGAAGAGCTACCATTAGCTTAGAGGCTGTGAAGCTAGGCAGCGCTACTATTAGCTGAGAGGCTAGGAAGCTAGGAAGAGCTACCATTAGCTTAGAGGCTATGAAGCTAAGAAGCGCTACTATTAGCTGTGAGGCCAGGAAGGGCTACTCTTAGCTGGGAGGCTAGGAAGGGTTACTATTGGGAGGTTAGGAAGTGCTACTATTAGCTTAGAGGCTATGAAGCTAGGACGAGCTACTCTTAGCTGGGAGGTTAGGAAGCGCTGCTATTAGCCAGGAGGTTAATATTAGCTCAGATCTGAGATCGCCCGCTCATAATTCTGCTAAGTATGTGACTTGTGTAACAAACCCTACATGATCCATGACTGAAAGAGAAGGAGGAGGAAACATGAAGACGGAGTCGTCTTCCCAGTCCAATTATCACCAGAGTCAAAACTAATCCCAGCGGCTACGAGAGCTCAACGACTACAATCTGTTCCAGGTTTTTTTACCCAACTTTGAAATAGCCCGTCACCCGGAGAGCAGAACGCAGACGAGTAGGGATCTCACCAGAGCCTCGCCGCTGATCAAAATCAAATATTACTGAGGGTTTCCATGGCAATAATGCGCTGCCCTCTCCACGACATCTGGGGTTTCAGGTGTGAAGGAGGCAGCCGCCCCCCCTCCCTCTCATCCGTCTGACTTCTTGGTCCAAACGTGAGCGGAATAGATGAGTAAGCGACATCCCGACCACCTTCTCACCTTGTGTGAATCTACAGAGTTGTGTGCACAGATCTCCCAGGGGCAGCGCAGGGACGGGATCCTGCCTCGTGTGACAATCACACTCCCAGTGCTGCAGGAAGCTGCAGGTCCACAGAGAAATGCTGAGGCCATCGATCGCTTCCTCCACGGGGCCACGCTGTGCAACCTGTGAGCCCACAAAATGTCAGTGGATATGAATTGTGTAAAGAACTCCTGATCCTCTAATTCAATATCGTAAAGCTTCACGAAAGGTCGACACTGTAAAAACAACGTCATCTCACACAGGCATTCGAGTTCACAAATTACTTCCAAGACTGAAACAAAAAAATACAGAAACACGAATATAGAGACATAATGGACACATAGAAACGTGTAACGAATACAGAAATGTGCAACAAACAGAGAAATGTGCAACAAATACCGAAATGTGCCCCAAATACAAAGGACACGCAGCAAATCCAAAAATGTGAAACAAATGGAAAAATGTGCAACAAACATAGAAACACAAAATATGCTTCTTCTTACAGTCATTAGAGTTCACGAAATTATATCAGGATCGAAACACGCTACAAATATAGAGACGCAATAAAAATATAGAAACATGTAACAAATAGAGAAATGTGCAACAAACTCAAAAACCTGCGTAAAAAAGCAGCACAAAAAATGTGCAACATATATAGAAATCTCTAACAAATAGAGAAATGTGCAATGTGCAAAATGGTTAATAAATGCAACAACTAACCAATATGTATGTATGTATATGTGTGTATATGTATATTACAAAGACTATTATTATTATTATACTGACAGGAAGTGAATAATTACATAAATCACTGAGCTGTTAAAAGGGGTCTGATTAAATAAGTTTATATTTCCTCCCACTCGGCCATGTGGAAGATGGAATATTTAATCTGTTACTTTATTGTTTACTTATTTATTTATTTTCTCATTTACTGTTATTTATGTTTCTATGTGATTATTTTTGTTGTTCTGTTTTTTTTATATTTTCAAAATAAATAAAACTAAACTAAACAAGTCAAAAAATGTGCAACAAATACAAAAATAAACAATAAGTGAAACAAAAAATGACACAATTGTAACATCTGCAACTAATAAAAGGACAAAAATATAAAAAATGGGCAACAAACAACCATAGAAATGCAGCAATTACACAACATAAAAACAAGCTGTAAACACAATCACAGATTTTGGTTTATGTTTCATTTATTCTGATCACGTGATCCAGATGTCGTGGTATTAAACTCAACAGTTGATCTCAAACAAAAAAAAACAAAAAGCCATCACATCCTAGTCCATGTGAACTGCTGGATTACACAGCTGATCTCTTACTGGCTGCAGGGCAGCGGTTTGTTGTGTATATTTTTGTTGCAGTCGTATCTCAGGGCCACCAAACAGAGCCACCTTTTGAACCGATGCGTTCCCTTCATACCACGGACGCCGCCGCTGCCAACACCACATCCTGCCTCTTCCCCACCTTCCTCTGCCCGTAAAACCCACGTGGGAGAGAGCTGCCGTGATGAAACACATATTTTAAAGCTTACAAGGAATGGCATCAGTCACTTTCCATCAGGGTCAAAGGTTCTTCTGATCGAGCCTCGTGCGTCCGAGAGAGAAGAAACAACACGCCGCTATTGGCTCGGTTTTGCTGATGATCCAGCGTTGTGTTCTCTGGTCCTTTGTTCAGTCCGTTGCAGATGTTTCTGAATGTGTGTTGGTGGTGGGGGAGTGTGTGATGATGGTTTTCACCGTGGTCCACCGGTCTCTCCTCGCTACATTAGGCGAAGGCTCGTTCCTGTGATTGCTGCCAACGCTGCCGGTGGATTCAGATGAATGTGTGAGGAGGACAAACTGGGAGTGGACGAGTTTATAAATGTTCTTTTAAAAGCACACAACAGCAGCTACACAACAACGGCAACGCACTCTCACTGCTGAAGAGCGTCCTTGTTGACGTGCAAACAAACTCTTCGTAGCCGACGTTTAGCCGCTAGTGGACGGTTGCCGTGGTAACACTAATGTAAAAACAACTGCATTGACGGCACTGCCGCAAAAACATGGTGAAATGTGTCAGTAAACACAGAGAGACCAGGTAAAATGTGGATTATCAGATCAAATTAAGGACAATTTAACTCGACAATGATCCATATGAACTAGTGTGGATGTAGAAAAGTGGATTAGCCTCAGTTTCAGTTCTGATAAATGTAGCTAAATAAAAGATGCTAACGCTAAGAGCTTTACTGAGAAGTAACGTTAGCCATATAATACTGTAGCGTTAAAAGGACGACGAGGAGTGATCACAAATATTCACTTTATTGTTTTATTGTTATTTATTGTTGGAACTGAAATAGTTACTGTCGACTGTAACTACGACAAAACAACAACATCCACAAACTTATCTGACAGCCTCCAGAACGTAACTTAAGAAGTAACTTAAGGTCTGACTTCATCAATAAATACAGCATAAATTAATATTACCTGACACTAAATGAACCACAACACCAGGTTTCTGTGTCTGGATTCCAGTTGTTTCTTCTAATGCAGTGATTCATTTACTTCTCTTTTCTTTTCTTTTTTAGATATCTATAAAAATATATCTCGGTTCAGTCGATCGCACAACAGCTCTTCCCCTTTTATTTTTTTATTATTAATTTTACAATTTAGACGCCATTAAAGCCTATGACACTTCCTTTGCAGTGACTTCACCCTCTACCGCTATTGTGTGGACGCAGCTAGTTCTTCAGTCTGTTTTTTAAAGGAAACCACAACGCTGCCCCACCTTGGTTCACACATTTGGTGGGAACCAACATCGTGGACGATGTTTCCTTTCAGGTAAACTTGTGTTTGCGTCAACCAACTATATCTAGTCTAGTCTATGTTAGTGTAGAGTTAATCATGCAGAAACCTCACAAACACATAAAACAAGTTTGACTCATGGCCAGCGATTCACAACTCGGTGTGGTTTGCAAATACAAACTTTTTTATTTATTTTTGCAAATAAGAAACAAATACAGTACGTTTTACACATACAAAGAAACATTTCTTCTATTACAAGTAAATATTACAAATGAAGCCTCCCTACAATATTTTTAAGCCTCCCTAAATAATTTGGTGATTTATTTATTTTTTTATAAAAAGGTGCCGACAAATTCAATGTTGAGTGGCCAGAATATGAGTTTAAATAAATAATTATAAATATATGGAAACTTAATTATGATCATAAACCTGTTCATTTCCCTTCCACTTCATAGTGTGTCAGAGTGTGAAACAACAGAATTAATAATATTAATAATAAATAAATTCTCAGTCTTCGTTAGCTCGTTTACTTCCTGTTTATATCTCCAGGGGGCGGAGCCTCCCCCGTCCTTAAAACCTAGTGACGCCCCTGGTCCAGCTGTTGAGAGAGGAAGTGCAGAGACACTTGTCCTTCCCTCCACTGTTTCAAGACACTTCAAGCCTGAACCTTTGAACTTATTCCGTTCTACATTTGTTTTGTTATTCCTTATATATTTGGGCGAAGGAAGACATACGGCTCTAATTTAGTGGGTTAAACAGACCGACCAGTCCGACCAGGCGAGTGTGTCGGTGTGTATCCTGCAGGGCGGCATAAATGAATACACAGAGGGCCTCTGTGTCCGTCTGCTCCCTTGTCTTAATTGTGGTACTGTTGAATTTTGCAGCTCCTGCGATCATTGAAGGAGAAGCTGCTGCAGGCGGAGCTCGTGCATGTTCAGCAGCACCACCCGCAGGCTGGAAACTGTAAATGCATCCAGCTCGACGATCAGAGCGTCAGAAAAACTTTATCCATTACGTCAAAATGTGTCAACGGCGACAAGATCCGAACACTTTACACGACTTCTTGCAAAATAAATTAATGAATAAATGGATAAGTAAATGAAAAGGCGGCCTGGAAACAGCAAACACAACGTGAGTGGCTGCTTGAGTTCCCAGAGGTTTGGGGTCATTAATTAAAGCAGATCAGGTGTCGCTAATCCAGGTGGAGCTGATTAATAGCAGAGTCAGAGGTGGAGGATGAGGCCTGAACAGCGTCTGTTATCAGGAGTCTTTTCAAGGATGGAGACAAACACAGACGTCTAAACTTCTGTCAAACTTCTAATCAGTTAACTATTATTTTACTTTTGTATTTCCAGTAGTGATGATACCAGAAGTATCGATACTTCCGATACCAGGTCTTTATGCTCTAAAATCAGCTCTCAAATCAAAATATCGATACTTTCGATACTTCAGTCATTGGAGGTGATGTAGGAACACGGTGGAAAGGAACTAAACTACTGAGTTGTGGCAACACAACAAACCTCATATTAAACCACGACACAGAATACGAGGTGTTTATGATGATGAGGACAGAAGAGGAGAGAACAGTCACAAATAAGATAAAAGTTTTCATTTTATAGTAGTTCTTAATAATTAAACAATCATTAATTTTAATGATCTTATTATTTTGCTTTTTTAAGTGTTTGAAACAACATTTTTACATATTTCCTGTGAGTTTAAAATAAATAAATAAATGACTCTGATGTCTTGTATTCTTTGTAATTTTAAATACTTTTTTTTTTATGTTTACAGACACATTAGGGCAGGAGTCTTCAACGTTTTTAAGGTCAAGGACCCCAAACCGATAGAGAGATTCATTAGTGATCCCCTACCTACTATATGTGTTTATATTAAACTAGTGCTATTTATAAATATATATTATTACTATAATTTTGCATTCCGTATTGAGCTATCCCTTTATAAAGTATGTTGGAATCATGTTAATAAAAATATACATATATGTATAAAAAATGTCTAATCAACCAAAGACTGTATGACCCTCCTGTAGTGTTTCCACGGACCCACTAGGGGTCACGGACGCCCTGTTGAAGACCTATGCATCAGGGTGTATTTGCACAAAGTATCGGTATCAGATCGGTATCGCCAATACCAGCTTGAATTTTACTTGGTATCGGCTCAGAAAGGAAACCGTTGGCATCGAACGTCGCTAATTTCCAGCATCAGATGGGAGAGTTGAGGATGTGTGAGTAACCTAGAAACCAGCAAGAAAACCAAACACATCTCGACCCAGATGAATTATTCCTCATCGAGCGTCCGCGGCTTTGATTTCTCCCCTAATCGAACTGAAAGTCGGCCTGAAACAGAAGTTTCTTCCGGCGCGAAAAAAGCACATGCATTTTTCATAAAAGCAGAATGGTGGAGAGCGGTGGCATATTTTGTGCTGAATACATGCAAGCCATGCATATTTCATGGTGAAAAATGTTTTCTCCCCGTCTTCCCAGCAGCTTTGTCGACGCATGGACTCCAAGGACGAGATAGAAAAGAGAGAGAGCCCCCCCCCCTCGTGGAAAAGCCTCATTTCTTATCGTACGTTACTGCAGAAGCAGGGAAGGAGAGACGACGGATGACGGATAAACTTTCAGGCTCATTATTTTACCCCAAACAGTAATCTGAGGGGATGATGATTTACTCGTTCACTCTTTAAACTTTAACTCACTTCATTACAGATTCATATTTCGCTCTCGTCCTCTTGTTCCCACATGTGTCTGGTATATAAACGAAGTTGTTCTACATGTGTGCGCCTACATTTTACACCTATGAACAGCTATAACTTGGCACAGGAGCCGCGGCCCAAGGACTCAAGAGTCTTTTCACGGCTTATTACAGTTAATCGCAGGATTAAAGCTAAGAAATGTCCAACAACAGACATAAAATAACCAAACAAGGATATAAAAAAAATGACCACACATGGAAAACTACAAAACACCAATGAAAAATGAGGCGAAAACCTCCTCCCGCCTTTTTTATTTCTCCAAGGTATTTGGGGTCAGTAGGAAATAAGAAGTATAAAAAGTAAACTTTAAAAAAAAAGTCCTCATATGTGGACACTGGTATTATTTTGCTGTATAATACAAACAAACAAGGTGAAATCTCTCCTTTAGCATTTTCACAAATAAAATAAAAGTTTCACCCAAACACTGGGTGTCAGACAAAGTTAATGTCTTACCTAAAATGTGTAAAACATATGTCGTAAAATCTTTGGTTGATTAAACATTTTTTATATATATATATGTATTTTTTTTTAATTTTCCCCGGCAAATTCAAATTGCTTTTAATACACATTAACATGAATCCAACATATTTTAGATAAGGGATAAGGGATAGCTTAAATATTAAATGCAAAATGATGATAATGATGTATATTTATAAATAGCACTAGTTTACTATAGAACACATATAGTAGGTAGGGGGTCACCACTAAATCTCTCCATCAGTTTTGGGGTCCTTGGTCTGAAAAACGTTGAAGTGTCACAAAAAAATTCCCCTTAACTTTCCCTTTAAGTGGAAGCTAACTCCAGCGCCGTCATTATTGCGATATATATTGCAATATTCTACGTAGTTCACAGAGAAATTTCAAATGATCCATTTCCAATTTATTGCACTTGTACAGTGGTGGAGTGTGACAAAACATGACTTTTTCTTTTTCTTTTAAAATCGGAAGAAAAAGTATCGCGATATATTGCCATATCGATATTTTTTCCCACCCCAGAAACTGAACGTCATGATTTGCAGTCTTTGTATTATATCAAACCCAGACTCTGTTTAGTTTTTTTGTTGTTTTTTTCCTCCGGGGCAGTTAAAAACAAACCATTTGCATGCATGTGAAATATGCTGCAGCTTGTTATATAACAGCGAGTTCCCCTCTGAGCCAACAGCTCAATCGCTCCCCGTCATCTTTCAGCTGTCAACCCGCTGCAGTTTGTCACAATCTCGTAGCTTCCCGACAGCTCGGGGGGCCCCGCTGAGGGGAATCAGATGGAGTTATGTGCGCTACGTGAGCCAAAACTCGACGGCACACGGCCCCGCTCGTGAAATATACGTTTTCACATAAAAGCTGACAAAGAAGTTTTATCTCAATCCAGGGGAGCGGACGAGGCATCGACGCTGGAGGAAATTAATTGTTCGTCTCTCTGTGTGTGACAGTTGTTGAATAGAACCAGATAATGGTTTTATCATAGGAGGTGACAAGCAGCGCTGGGGGGGGAATCGATGGAATGACATTTAAAACAAAAAACATCTGACAAGGCGAAGCAATTCTCAGCGAGTCGAGGAGTTTTCAGAAGTTAAAAACGATATCGGCCAGAGACAAAAGACACAGCTCACGGGTTTGAGTTGGTGGAGTTAGTTGGTGCAGAGAGGATGTTCTGGGAGTATTGGATTTCTTTCTAATGCATCTCATTACGGAGCCGGAGCACAGAGGTTTGGTTGAGACGGAGTCAACCAGCTGGAGCGGTGTATCATTTCAAAAATAAAATCAGCCACAACATTATGACCGCTGATGGGAAAAGGTGGTTATCGCCAAAAAAAAAAAGGCAAAAAGTGACAGGTGATCATGGAGATTAGCAGCATTAGATTGAATCACAGGCTTTAGTAGTGTTTAAACTGTAAAACTAAATGATAAAATGGTGAAGAGCTGTTGTGCAATCGACTGAACCGAGATATATTTTTACAGATATCTGCCAAAGAAAAGAGAAGTAAATGAATCACTGCATTAGAAGAAACAACTGGAATCCAGGCACAGAAACCTGGTGTTGTGGTTCTCATTTAGTGTCAGGTAATATTAATTTATGCTGTATTTATTGATGAAGTCAAACCTCAAGTTACTTCTTAAGTTATGTTCTGGAGGTTCTGTCAGATAAGTTTGTGGATGTTGTTGTTTTGTCGTAGTTGCGTTCGACAGTAACTATTTCAGTTCCAAGAATAAATAACAATAAAACAATAAACTGAATATTTGTGATCTCTCCTCGTCATCCTTTTAACGCTACAGTATTTTATGGCTAACGTTACTTCTCAGTAAAGCTCTTAGCGTTAGCATCTTTTATTTAGCTAAAACTAACTGAAACTGAGTCTAATCCACTTTTCTACATCCACACTAGTTCATATGGATCATTGTTGAGTCCATTTGTCCTTAATTTGATCTGATAATCCACATTTTTCCTGGTCTCTTTGTATTTACTGATGCATTTCACCATGTTTTTGCCACTCAGGGGGCGTGGCCTCAGGGAGGAAGTGATGTCAGTGCATACAGCCTATATTAAGCTGGGAAAAAACTTCCACTGGGAAACTTTTAGACCTGGTATTCATTCATGTGAATGTTACTTTGACATGTAGCCCCCACCTACACCAGACTAGACCCCCCGACCCCATAGCAATGACACTCCTTGATGGCAGCAGTCATTAATAAGACCCCCTCAGAACCTACACAATATTTGCCTGATCAGTGTAACTGCAGTAAGAGTTGGTAGTAAAATAAAATGATATTTTAAGGGACATATAAAATCAGAATCAGGCTTCAGCCAAGCTCAATTGACCTGGATACTGAATAAAATATGTAGGAAACACAACCAACCATCTCCAACTTAAAAATACCCCAATAATAAAAAAAAAGCTAAAAAAAAATAACCTTCATTTCATCATTAACTGAGTTTTAAACGTTAAAACAAAGGATTGAGGGTGATTATTGCTCGTTATCTAATGTACGTCATGTAGCTTATGACATATTTGTGCCTCGTTATGAGAACGTTTTCTATGTCCTCTGACTGAAACGAACAAAGACCCAAACAGACGTCTCCTGAGCACCATTAAAATAATAATAATAACAATAAAAAAAAAAAGACGATTCAACCCATTTATCATTATTGTGACATAATTTGAACCAAAAAGGGTTCGGATGAGGAGGAATCAGAGATCTGTCAAGACCACAGAAGAAAAACATTTAACATGGGCAAAGGAGCATGAAGAAGAAATATAATGGGATGTTAATGAATCAAGGACGTTATTCTGCTTGGGAGCAGACTCAGCGATGGCCTGTCAATCACAGGATCACAGGAAACGGATTCTTAACATGTCACAGGAGCGTTCATGAAATCAGCCACATCTGAAAACACACCAGCCACCTTCCTGTACCCCTGGAGTCTTTTATTTTTCTCTCCTGAGCTCAGAGACTCGACTCAGGCCGTGAAAACATAACGAGCAAACATGGCGGCGCAGACGAGCCTCGCTAGACGAAGGAGACGACGGAGACGAAGGAGACGAAGGACTGGGGCATGATTCTGTGCTGCACACACTTCAAAGTAAAGCTTTCTATCCCTGGAGAAGTCGCTGCTCTCACCCCTAAATACTGCAGCAGCATCCTCCCCCCCCCGCTGCCCTCGCCTTCATCCTCCTCCTCCTTCATCCTCCTCCTCCTCCTCCTCTGACTCTAACTCTCCAATTAAAGGTCTCCGGCCTCCTTTCCCCTGACAAGCTCTGTCATGCAGAGCAGTCAAAATTTCACCTAACCAGATTCACTTGCTGTTGTTTGTCAGAAAGTTCTTTCCTAATTAGCAGTAGAAAGCTAAAAAAAAAAAACCCTGTAACAACTCTTCTGGCAAATGCTAGTTATGGCTAATATAAAGTACGATTTACAATGAAATAAAGCACAAAAAAATCATTCATATTTTACACGTATACAATATATACTGTTTGTGTTCTACATAAATAGGACAAATGCTAAAATTTACAATTACACTGAGAAAAGTACTGTTTCTAAAGGATAATTAGCCATACGCTAATTAGCCTAGCTTAGCATTGCTTTTAATTTAAGTTTAAGTAAGCTGCATTTAAATCAAACAGATGAATGCATTTGAACCATATTTACATTAAAATATTAAACTGGGGTTAATAAAGTTAATTTAAAAAAAAAAACTAGTCTAACCCTTTTAAAAGCTAACTAGCTAAACAGTAAATAGCCTAGCTTAGTGGAGCTTCTAGCTCTATTTGATGTCTGGATGACTGAGAACCGTCACAGACATAGCTGCATTTTGATCAAATAATTATGTGTATGTGCATTTGATTTATAATTACTTGAAAATAAGGCCATAAATAAAGCTAAGCCTTCTAAAGGCTAAAAAGCTAAACAGTTAATAACCTAGCTTGGTGTTGCTTCTAGCTCTAGTTGATGACATGTATTCGTTCAGAGAACTTTATGTATTTTAAATGATTAAAATAAAGTTAATAAAGATGAATAATAGAAAAACAAAGCTTCTCCTTCTAAAGGCTAATAAGCCAAATAGCAATTAGCCTAGCTCAGCATTACGTCTAACTTAGGTTTGATGTTTTGTATGTAGTTAAGCTTCATATAAATCAAAGAACACAATGTATTTCATTTATACTTTAAAAACATTAAACCAGGGTTAATAAAGTTACAAGGCTAACTAGATAAACAGTAAATAGCCTAGCTTAGTGTTGATACTGACTTGGGTTTCATATAATGTGTGTGGTTTAGCCGCCTTTAAGTTATATTCTTATGCATTTAATTTTAAGCTTGAATTCTGAATCACCTGACCGACCTACGCAGTTACACAAGGACACGGTTTAGCTGAGTGGACATACATCAGTTGAGATTTTCTTTTTTTATTATTTCATGCATTATACAGTGAGGTTAACGATGAGGATTACTTTTTTTTCTCCCCCTTTTCATTAAATGAGATCAAGGAAAGAGAAACGATAGCTCTAACTGCCAATGAAGCCCCCTGGGGGGATGTTGCAGCTCCAGTGAACAGGACTAAGGGCCCCATCGTTTGCCAGAAACCATTACAGCCACGGCGTCCAGCGTGGAAATGAAATCAGTAAAATAGACGGTAATTCGATTGGCCCCCTTTGTCCTCCTCCTCCTCCTCCTCCTCCTGCACAGACCGTTCAGGGGGCTGGGTTCTTCGGGGCAGAGCCTCGGACCCGACAGCGAACCTCGAACTAGCCGCCGAGTCGGTGGCATCACGGGGCGGCATCACAGTAAATGACCAAACCTCCTTCAGACCTTTAAAAGCGTCAATCCAGCCTCAGCTTCACTCTCAAATCGACATAATTTAGAAAAACAGCAGCTATCTGCTCTAATGGATCTCTACCTATTGCTGTTTCAGAACCAAGAACAGCTTTGCATCATGATACATACACAAAAAAAAAGGTTGCACACTCTTAATATTTGGTTGGACCTTTGATCCCAGCAACATTCACTGTGATATCGTTTCAATAAGAAGCTTCTGCAGTGTCACCAGATTTATTTCCATTTATTTTTCACCAAGATCTTGTATCGACGATGTTAGAGTCTGACCACTGCTTAAAGTCTTTTCCGGCAGATCCCAAAGATTCTCAGTGGGGTTCAGGTCTGGACTCTGTGGTGGACAATCCATCCGTGCTCCCTGAACCACTCTTTCACTATTTGAGCCCCATGAATCCTGATGGTGACATCTTGGACTATGGAAGAAAAACTCCATTGATGGAATAACGTGGACATTCAGCTGATCTCAGATCATAGCACTGCCCCCACAGGCTGGTACACTAAACACTAGGCATGATGGGAGGCATCACTTCATCTGGACTCATCAGACCACATGACCTTCTTCCATGTCTCCAGAGTCCAGTCTTTGTGCTGCTCCCTAGCAGAATGAAGCCTTTTTTTTCCCCCCAGGTTTTCCTCACTGATTTGTGATTTTCTTAAGGCTCCACAGCTGTTCAGTCCCTTGAGTTCCCTTCACATTGTATGTGTGGAAATTATCTTTCCAGTTTTAAATAGAATAGAATAGAATAGAATAGAATAGAATAGAATAGAATAGAATACAAAATAGTGCAAAAGGTTCTATTTACAAGAAAAAGTCAGAATACTAAATGCTAAAAATACTGATTATTATTAACTTATATTTTTATAGCAGCAGAGGTAAAAACGTAAACATTTTTTATTTATTGCACAAGGTTAAAAACAGAAAAGACAGAATATTGCACGTCCTATATTACGGATTCGGATGGTAGCATTTGAGAGTTGAGGCTCGCGACGGCTCTTGTAAGAGTCTGTTTGTCTGCACTAAGATGCATCTATAGCGCCTCCTAGAGGGCAACAACTCAAACAGCTGAGAATGATTGTATTGTGGTGGTAGTGGAAGTCTCTCGAAGCTTCTCTTAACCAGTTTGCACATGGTTCTGGCGGGTGTACTGGTAGAACACTGAGGTGGACGTACATGAAAAGCACAAACAAACAAAAATAAAATGCACCCGAGCGCGCCGCCATCTTGGAAGCTAATAATGCAGCGTTGTGCAGCTCTTAACCCAGTTTCAGTAGTTTCTGCTTCAGTCTCCTCAGATGTTTTCTCTGCTTGGTGCAGCCACTGATTTGACCCATTTCAAACATATTCTCCACCATCATGGGATGTGACTTTCCACATGGTTGTTTAAGAAATGAGAAGCTACTCATTGCATCAGTTGGGTTTAAATAACTTGTTGAATACCAGCTGAAAGACCCATGCGCTAATTATCCAATAGGAGGCTCGTACCTATTTGCTGAGTCAAATCCAGGCAGTGCTTTTTGGAACAAGTCTTTCCCTGAAATCATTAAAATAAAGAGGCCACACTCATGTCTGGTGAAGCTGTCAACTTTCTTCATGTCATCGTGCGTCTAAATTAAACCACAGCTGGATCAATTCTAATAGCACAGGTGAGTTCGTGCAGCGTGTGAATTCACAGGCAGCGAAAGAACCGAGGCTGTAACAAAGTGAAGGCGAGTGGAAGAAAGGGGAATCTCCCCGTCCCAAGCCGCCTTCAAAGGATTTTCATATGCAGCGTCTGTGCAGATCATGAATTATCCATGACTGCAAAACAGATCTCTTGCTCACAGTAGCTGCAGAACATGGAACATTGGTATGTAAAATAATGCGAATCATCCACCAGAAATACGCTGCTGCGGGATCAATCGGAAGAACGATTCCTACGACAAATGTCACGAGCACTTTGGGTTAAATGAGGAGTTCGCATCCTTTGAATAGACGCACGATTCCTCTCGAAAGATTTTGTTTTCACTGTACGACAAAGCTGCAGACAGTGCAACCTCCCCCCCCCCCCCGTGTTCATCCACACACCTAGACACACAACACCAGCACAATCGTGAGTGTGTGTGTCCATTAATCCTGCAGAAGCCGAAGCAAACAGAAGAAAAGCCCACTCTCGAGTCTGACAGGGGGAGGCTGCGGTTGCTGGGGAAACGGGAGACAGCGATGGCCCACGCCTTAGGGACCGAGTGGACTGATGGGTAGGGAGGGCATGTGTCTGTGTTTGTTTGTGTGTCTGTCTGTGTTTGTGTGGAGGCAGTGCGGGTAGAGGCTCTCACTAATGACAGCATGGAATAAAAAAAAAAAAGGTGCCACGCTGACATATGTTTGACTGAGCTGCTGTGGATGCATCTCAATACTCTCGAATTCTACTTTCTTGTGACACTTGTTTTTTCCACTTTCAGTGAGTTGATTTGAGGCATAGACTGTATATAAATATGAAGGGAGGAACTGCATCTCGAAAGTGAAGCCAAAGGAAGTAGAGCTCCCCCTGGTGGCTGACTGCGGTTTAGAGGGCATGCATGTGATGGCACAGCAAGAGGACGTCTCCGTGGTTACGGCCACTGAGTTGAACATGGAGATTAACAGCATTAGTTTGAATCATAAGCTTTAATAGCGTCTAAACTGGAAAAATTAAATTTACAGATATTTGCCAAAGAAAAGAGAAGTAAATGGATCGTTGCATTATGAAGGAACAACTGGAATCCAGGCACAGAAACCTGGTGTTGTGGTTCACATTTAGTGTCAGGCAGTGCTTAATTTATAAATCATAAGGTAAACAAAGTACATATTACAGCTCAGGGATGATGAGACGTGCACAGGTACCAGAACATACACAGAAAACGTACTGAAAACAACATGAAAATGCCCACTTGCCAACGCTGTGGGACTTACAAGCCCCAATTTATAAATAATATCCATGGTATAAATGTTATGACGATAATTTACAATTATTTTAGGCTATACTCCGCAAATGCCCACATCACCACAGGTGGGACTTACAGTATATACAGTCAGCAATTCATTTATCAACATGTCTAACAAGTAAAAAAAATAAATCAATAAAAGAAGATTTAATAAATCACACATATCTTCCATTATTATTAGTCAAAGACTGGCACGGCGGCCTATTAATAGACAGTATACTCACCATATGTAGTTGTCCAAAACACCCCACATCACGCGCATGTCCGGATTCCGGTTCCCGCCTCTTGCTCCGGCCGTTGCACCCCTGGTTGTACCGGGCTAGCTGATGCTAGGAGACCCGCCCGTTGCTCCGGCTGTTGGTGGTCCACCTGGCTAATTGCTAGCGCTGTAGCTGGCTCCTGCTCCGGCTGGCGGTGAACCTGACCAGCTGCTAACACGGTGCCAGCCTCCTGCCCCGGCTTGGCTAATGTTAGCTGCCGTTGAGCCCGGCTAACTGTCGGTGAACCCGGCTAGCTTAGCTGTTAGCGGCGCTAGCCTCCAGCTGCAGCCGGTTTTGACCATCAACGTGACCGCCACAGCTGCCCTCGTCGCCGCTTGTGGAGACTTTCTGACTCGTATCATGCAACTCTTTCTTCTTTTTGGAGAAAGACGGTGAATTTAACCGTCTTTTTGACATGTTTGCGTTGAAACGGTAACCGTTTTTTCCGCTTTGCTTGCTCCTCAGATGCGGCGAATTTCAAACGTTTTTTTTTTTCTGTGTCAGGGGCGTGGCTTATTGGCCCAATGACGTTAAATCTTAATAAACCAACATGAAATTCTTTGGATTTGTTCTGTAAATAAATATATGCATATTATTATTTTATTTTAAACATTTAAAATACATTTAAACACATATGTTGTTGTTTTTTTTTTAATTATTTTATTTATTTTTTATTTTTTGAGAAGTACGGATCTGCCCAAATAAGTACCGGAACACAGAGAGGCCAAAATTAAGACGTACCGGATCTTGTTCCGGCAGGATCCTGTTAAAATTAACCCCTGGTGTCAGGTAATATTTGTCAGTGTTGTAGTTTTGGCGTAGTTACAGTGAGTATTTCGGTTCCAACAATAAACATTTTTAAATGTCTGTGATCACTCCTCGTCATCCTTTTAACGCTACAGTGTTGTATGGCTAATGTTACTTCTCAGTTAAGCTCTTAGCGTTAGCATCTTAGCTATATTTATCATAACTGAAATGAACTTAAACTGAGGCTAATCCACTTTTCCAAATAAGGGGGTGCTCTGGTACTGTAGTGTGTCGTATAAAGTACCAAAACTTCATACTTTAGTATCAGTATAGTATTTCCCACATTGAAATTAGGTCCATATAAATATCAGGAGAACTGTTTTCTGGTCACATGTCAATGTTGGTAGACTATTTATTAATTGGTAGTTCATATGGATCATTGTTGAGTTGTTCTTAATTTGATCTGATAATCCACATCCATTTGTTTTGCCACTCGGGAGGGCGTGGCTCCAGGCAGCCCCGCCCCCTCCATTAAAGCGGATGGACAAACTAATGCTAAAATACACGTCAATTTTTGCTTTATTTTTTTTTTTTTCCAGCAATGGTTTCAGTCATTTTGGGTAGTTAATATAATGTTGATGCATGTCCAAGTGTCAATTTTGTATAAGTTTAATTTTAGTTATTTGATGTTATAGAAACTTAATGTGAAATAAGGGCAAATACCAGTCACTATGACAACCACTGGATAAAGTGGTCCTGTGGGACTGTGAGAGTTGTAAAAATAATAATAAAAATAAAATAAAATAAAATAAATTCTAACTGCCTGCACAGCATTTTGTCGTGACCTTGAACGCAACGGTTAAAACACACAATGGCTGCAACACTGGTGTTAAATGGAGTTCATGAAAAACTGCTCTGACTCTTCCTTTGACTCAAATGTCCATTAATATATAAATATAAAATACAAATATGCACAGTTTTTTTTATAGGTTGGTAAAACAGACAAGCTGAAAGCAGCTAATGTTGATATTCTGGCACTAAAATCAATTTATAATAAAAATATCAAATAAAAATCAAATAATTATTTATTCTTTTTAACTGTAAGTGTGGATCAATCAACAAAACAGCCTGACTTATAACAAAATATAATGAAGATATAAATGATGAGAAGAATGGAAATTAAATTTATTCAGTATATATAAAAAAACGTTTCACAGAACACAAGCAACTCGAAACCTGCAAATATCAAATATCTAAGTTCACTGTATGTTTTAACATTTTAATTGTAGTGTTTCTACTATTCTTCTTCTTTGTAAATTCACCTAATACTCAAGTTTCATTTCTTACCTGAGTTTAATAAACATTTAAATTAATGGAAACTTAAAAATCGCCCCAGATTTAAAATACACAACAATCCAGTGAACTTGTTGACCCACATTTGTGCTGATTTTGTTCCAGACGTTGCTGCCACCTTGTGTTCACTGAGGGGCAGCTCATATTTCACTCGGTTAACGCTGATAAATATTAATGGAATATGAAAAGAAGACTCATTAAAATAAGAGAGTTATTAACAGAACTGACCAGGAACAATGGCAGTTTTCCATTTTTGTTTCATATGTTTATTAAAAAATAAATAAATGTATAAACAAATAGATATAGATGTTTCAGAGTCATAAATGCAATTATAAAATAAATATAACAAATAAAAAGCCAAGAATAAATTAATGTTATTATGACGTTTATTATGACAAATAAAAATATTGAAATTCTAAATATAATAACAAACAACGCAGCTTTAATAGTGGCAATATAAAAATAAAACAGACTGAAGAAGAATAGGAACAATTCAGTAGGTTACCTATTTTATATTTATATTTTTACTCTGAATCCATTCACGTGTTTATATTTTATATTGTTTTACTCAATTATGCATTTTTCTTGCATTCAGTTATTTTTTTTTGGACTTTTATATATAACTAAACATTTATTCTCTTGTCCAGATTATACACCATCCATACCTTTATTAGTTTTTATTTTACTGACTCCGAGTATGTTTTTTTAAAATTTTTTTTATTTGATTTTAAGATATTATTAGTTATTTTTTTCTCCCTGCTACAGGCTGCTGTCTCTGTCTCTGTCCACGGACACGTTGTGGAGGATGTTTGTCCCACAGGACATAAGACTCTACAACACCTCGCTGTGAGGAAACACCTACATTGTGATTATATATATAGTTTTATTATTATTATTATTATTATGTGATGAAACTACTGTCTATCTGACCTCTAATGTGAAATAGTACCTGGTAATGTATTAAAATTGAGTAAAAGCATCAAATAAAAATTCACAGTGAGTATTTCTGGTGATATATTTAATCAGGTGATTTATTGTCATTATTATTATTATTATTATTATTATGTGATGAAACTACTGTCTATTTAATGTGAAATAGACGATTTTACAGCGAGTGCTTTTGGTGACATGTTTAATAATCAGGTGATTTTGAGGCTTAATAATAATAATAATAATTATTATTATTATTTCTCTTTTTAAGGTGCAGCTGTCGTAGAGAGACGCCAGTCAGCCGCGCATGCGCACGGGCTCCCCTCTCCGCCGGCTGACTGACCGATAGTGACCTCAGTCTCCTCCGCAGGCAGCGATCAACGGGACCGGGAGGAACCGGGGAGGGACCGCTCAAATAAAAGCCACACCGGGAGCGATGGCCGCGATTTTCGGGAAGATCTTCGTGGGCATTTACGTGGAGATTAAGAGGAGCGACGGTACGTATCCAGCTCCGCCATGAGACACGCACACAGATCCGGGTAGAGACGAGGCTGTGTCTCCATCCCTGGTCCAGGACGACCCGCATCATCCTCATAGCGCAAAAATATCCACACAATGACGGGTTAGAGACTAAAGGATGCGCGTAAAATGCCAGAAATGGTGTTTTTCTGACACGCTGCTGTCGTCTGTCAGGGATGGAGACACGCGCCGGGATGAAGGAGGGGAGGATGGAGAGGAAGGAAGGAGGGAAGGGAGGAAGGAAGGAAGGCGGGCGGGTCCGGTGTTACCTGCACCCCGGCTCTGAGCAAAGACACCTGCCTCCCTCCTTCTCCATCCTCCATCCTCTGCATCTCAACTAAAACAACCCTAAGCTAACGGATGGGTGGGAGGTGGAGGTGGTGGTGGAGGTGGGGAGAGAGGGGGGAGAGGGGGGCTGCACTGCATCATCCAGCCGCCTGAAGGAAGGGGTCTGAACCAGGCCTTACCCCCCCTCCCATCCTCCTTCCTTCCTTCCTCTCACTGCAGCTCATCTCTGAGACTCTTAACCCTTTATAGAGCTGAAGTAGGACGTTATTATTATTATTATTATTATTTATTATTATTTATTGGTGTGTGACAGTAAAACGTTATTAATGTCATAATAGGCTAATAGCAAACGTTAGCTTATTATCACAGATTAGCTACGTCCATTGATACATCAGCCTCGTTTCTGTTATATTAATCATAAACTCATATGAGGTAGACATTTTATTTATTTATTTATTTTGTGCTGTTCAATCTTTGATTGTTGTCATGGCGCCATTATTACAGAGTTTTAGTAGTACAGTGTTTGAATTTGTCTCCCAATTAACATAATCTCTGGGACATATGCATGTCCCCTCCCAGCCAATAAGTTAAATTACCTATAGTTTATTTATTATTTTTTTCTATTTTCCAATTCCAGGACATTCCCAGATGCAATGAATCAAGTTCATTGACTATTTCCAACAAAGGTTATTTGAGAAAATCCAGACGAATGAATTTACCGTGTATGATTTAGAGCATTAGAACATCAAAGCTGATTCAGACACTTGTCAAAATTATCACATTAGGACACTTCTTCTTCTTCTTCTTCTTCATGGTTCCTAATAAATCAGATATACTCAGTGTTATAGTAAAAATAATAATAATCTTTATGTATAAAGCACAATCCATGCATAAAATGCAACACAGACATTTTTAGAAATAAAGACGTGTATATAAAATGCCTAGTAAAAACCACCTTAGACCCTGACTAGACCTGAGGATGTTTCCTTGATCTTCTCTGATTGGCTGAATGAAAGCCACATGACCATAAACCTCCACTGTGAAGGGTTAAAGCTGCTCCATGTGGACATTAATGGCAGATTTAAAGGAAATCCAATTAACAGCCAGTAAATGGAGCTCGTTATGTTGCTGCACCCACAGTGGACGACACAGAAGTCGTCCTCATCATGTCTCCATCAGCTCCACCCACTAGATCCTCATCATCCTCATTTTAGCCTTTAAACCCACCGGAAAACTCATAAGTAATATAAGTATTTATGTTTGCAATATTTATTTGAATAGTATTTGTAGTGATGACGATAACATTTCTACCTGCACAGAGTCATATATTAGAGAGAGTCTGTCCAACTCTAATCATGGCGCCATGTTTGCTACATCAGAGGTTATATTCTACAGTGTAACTCTATGGGGCGGATGTTTAAATAAATGTCTTATTTCCACCATTAACGTTCCTATAAATGTTATTAATATAGTAAAATGGTCCTCACTTAAATATCCCAGCGTCTAATTCCTTTAAATATCTTAAATGAGCTGTAAAATACTTTGTAGCCCAATCACCTCATCAGTCATGGAGCTGTGTTTACCTTCTCCTCAGTCTCCGTGTTCATCCATCACCGTTAAAAGGTGGAAATTATAAATACTCAGAAATAGTCAAAATTAAACTAGTCTCATGTTATTTAGTGTATCATTATAGCATTAGCATGCTAGCCATAACTTAACTTGGTGGTAAAGTTATGTGTCAGTTAAATGTGTCTGTCTACATGGACATAAATTACATGAACACATGGTTTCACAGTATATATGACGCTAGCTGCTATTTAGTCTCGATAACTAGCTAGCATACGGCTAGCATAAGGCTAGGCTAACTTCAAACTTCATTCATTTGTAAACCGGTGTTTGAGATCAAGGTTCACATTAATGATGATGTGACTTTATTCTTCTATATTAAATCTTATCAAACGTCAAACAGAAACATTGACATTTACCTCATCACATAATAGAGAGAAACCAGCTGACATCCAGTTCTTCCTTTTAATCCTTTGCTCCATAACTTTCTATGTTTTTGTTCGTTTTCCTGATCCTGTTCTGGAGCCGTAGGCTGAGCACTGTGGTAGATTTGAACTTTTAATCCAACTTTATTCTCTGTTATTGCCACTTCTCTATGGGTGAATATTGGTTAGATGTATCAGCCAATCAGCCAGATTATCTCTAATATACGGTTCTGTACCTGCACAGGAAATAAGAGGTCACAGGTCAGAGGTGAGGAGTTAAATGTGTGAACGTCCTTCAGGTTAACGTGTCTGTGTGCGTCCTCCCTGCAGGACGAATACATCAGGCCATGGTCACGTCCCTGCACGAGGACAACGAGAGCGTGACCGTGGAGTGGATCGAGAGTGGAGACACCAAAGGGAAAGAGGTAGAGCTCCTGACCTGATACCAACTCTTCCCCCCTTTTAAAACATTTTCTGCTTAGAAATGACATAAGCAGATTTCCACACTCAGTCCTAAAAGTGGACAAAGAACCCAGTTAAACACGTAAAACTGAATTATTATACTAGTGTGTTTGTTTATATAAGAAAATTAAGAACTTGTTCACATCAGTGAGTTGTAAAAGTCAGTGAACCCTCGTTTCATTATCTCCTTATAATTAAATGTTTACAGTCAAACTCATTTTAGTTCAGGAGCCAATCACACACACAACTCTAAATGTTTCCCTTTGTTTCAGTGCAGAATTATGAAATGTTTACATTCAATAAGCTGCACAATCACAAAACATGTAACGAACAACTCGACATTTCTTATGAAAAATAAGTGTAATTTGCGTATAAGTCTCAGTTGCTGTGTTTCCATTCTTCCCAGAAATGCACGAAACCTAAATATCGCAAGTGTGGAAACATCTACATTTCTAAAAACCTCTAAAATATTTAAACCTAAGACTCTTTTACTCCCATGATGTGTTTTTTTTCCAGACGTATCGATATAAAAATTTATCACAAAAGTCCAATGGAAACACTTCTTTTATGCCGACATCGTTTGCACCAACAGAGAGAAAATCTGAGCTGAAACAGGCTGAAACTGTCTCCAATGTAAATTTTGTCCTCAAAGAGATTTTCACCAAATTAACGCTGTCAACTGACTTTTAATGGTTAAAATACACCTGGTGGAATAAATTTAATATACAAGAATATAAGAATATATAAGAATCAATCCACAAAAACCTGCCTCCATCATCAGAATCTGTTTATGAATTCAAACCCTGAGCTCTGTTAGTGGAGTTTACCTGAGTGAATGAAGGTCGTACTGATCTTATTTCCTGGTTTCTGCCTCAGATCGACCTGGAGAGCATCTTCGCTCTGAATCCAGACGTGGCCCCAGATGAGGAGATCCCACAGAGTCCGGAGGCTCCTCTTCCTCCGTCCAGCGTCGCCAAAACCAGCAAAGTCCCCAAGGTCACTCACACAGCACCTCACTGCATTAATTATTATTATTATATCATTTAAAGAAAATGTTATGTATTTGTTCAACTCTTTAACTTTTCTATAATTTTTCATCAAAACATCCAAGTAGAAGATTATATTGTGTCCAAATACCAGTAAAAATACCAACAATGCTTCACTAGAAATAGAGGAAAATAACAAATCTATGTGAGTCAGGAGCTGGAAATCAAGAACTTTTTGGAAATGTTGCTTGAAAAATGCTTAAAAATGATGAATCATCTCCCAGTTTATTAATCTACTAATCATCTGAACTCTAATTGATGTGTTTACAGCGTCTGTGCAACCTAAAATCACTTGTATGCATGAAAATTAAATGAATGAACATTAAAAATGTCAGCATTGATGGAGGTTTTTGGTGGAGAGCTGGAGATCGGGTCAAATCTCAGGGTAATTTCTTGAACAGCGTCTGCTCTGTCAGTTTAACTCTTCACTGTTGTGTTTGTGTTTTAGACCCGACGGATCACAGCTATACCCAAACCTGAAAATGCTCCACGGGAGAATAGAGGTAGGTTTGAGTTAAACCTGCTGGATCTCAGGTAAAGCTTTTCCTCACCAATAAAATCTTTTGAAAGTGTATTTATTAATAACAATAATTATAAAAAAGTGCCATTTTCATCAAAAGAACATCAACATGGCTACAGGTTAAAAACTAAGAAAACAAATCATCTGATTTTGGGGAAAAGGGAAATTAAAACAAGAAAAGCAATTTTGTTAAAACAAAAGTCTCATATACAGATCGATCCTGAAATATTGACACTTCTGATACCAGATATTTATGCTCTTAAATTGATCGATACTTTTGATACTTGGAGGTGATGTAGGAACACGGTGGAAAGTAACTAAACTATTGAGTTGTGGCAACACAACAAACTTTGTGAAACCACAAGACAGAATACGAGACATTTATGATGAGGAGGACAGAAGAGGAGAGAACAGTCACAACTAAGATGAAAGGTTTCATTTTATAGTAGTTCTTAATAGTTAAACAATCATTCATTTTAATGGTCTTATTATTTTTCTTATTTCTTTTCTTTTGAAACAGCATTTTCACATATTTTGTATGATTGTGTCTCTGTTTGGTTTTTCTGTTGTTGTATTAGCTCGGCTACCTCAATATACTTCAGAGTTTACAATAAATAAATAAATTACTCTGATGTCTTGTATTCTTTATGAAGTAAATAATACTACTTTTTCACTAGACACATTAGGGTGTATTTACACAAAGTATCAGTATCGTATCGGTATTGCCGATACCAGCCTTAATTGCACTCAGTATCGGATCTAAACTCCAGTTTTGCTAAAAAGAAATGTCTTAAGACCTTTTCTTCCACACTCAGTGGATTGTGTTGCCCTCCAGGTGTCAGGGAGGGCATGTTGATGGTTATTATTAGAACTGCTCTGATCAGCATTTAGAATATAAAGATTAAGGATGAGAAAAGATGTTCTTGCAACTTCCTACTCAGCTGATTTTAATGACTGCGTCTCCTCAGCTGCAGCAGTGGGAACCACCCGGGCTCGTCCCAGCCAGCACAGCCAAGCTGCAGAGCCTCCTCCACCCGCCATCGCCCCCCAGTCGACCCTGAACCAGACGCTGCTGCAGCAGCAGAACGGTAACGAATGTACTTCAACTTCTTTCTGTTTTGTTGCTGCTGCTGTTGTTGTTTTCTGGTGAAGCTCTGACGTCATGCTGCCAACACAGCTGTGGCTGTGTGCGTTTGAAAAAAGGCTCTTTCACCCAGTCTGGGTTCATACTACGCCGCTTGTTTTAGCGTTTCTTCTGCGGCTGCTTTAATTTGCATAAATGTGGAAATGAATTCAACTCTTCTTATCGTGCAGGATAAATCAGGATTAATAAATCAATAAATCGAATTAGAAGCAGACAATTAATTTTAAACATAAAGGTGGCATCGAACTAATTCAGCTCTTAAAATTATTAATTATTAACACCAGTGGCGTTTTTGGCTTGGAAATTCTGGTGGGACCATGCAGGAAAATCTTATAATGCAATCCAGAAATACTATAATCAACACAGTAGCAAGAGAGAGAGGGGACAACTGCACCTGACAACAGACAGGTGATGACAAAATTGCAGCTTAATAAATCCATCACACAAACAATAATGAAGAGCGAACTTATAATATGAAAATAATAATAAAAAACAAACAACATGCACCACTCATGGCACGAACAGCGCACACCCAATACACAGCAATCAATATACAAAGTCACCACACACTATATACCACAGACAAACCCTTTCAGCTCCATTTCAGACAGGAATACGGCTCCGTGAGGTTGTGTCACCGACACATATATCACCAGTTATGCATTGCACAAAATCAGTTATAATTTAAACAATATGTAAACTACATTATGAACTCAATTTAGATTAAAAGTAAATTAGAGTCACCAGGGCCTTCTTGACGAGCTCCCGGATTAACCAAATTTTCCTCTTAAATGACTCCTGGTTGAATGTCCCAGTTTCGTCTTTACCTTCTAGAGAAATGATATAATCCTCCGGTCCATGTGCTCCCAAACCTTTTATCTCCACCTTCTGCTAAAAGTGGTAAAGTCCTGAATCTCACACTAGCCAGGAAGTCGTTTCAATTCATCATTAAATGAATGAATGAAACGTGAATTAGCTATCGGTATGTAACTTTACTATGTTAGTCAAGCTAGCAGTCCCCGCCCCTGCTTCACATCAGCCAATGAGAATCCTTGCACATTCTTGCATATTCACAAGCAATGCTTCACCAGTCCACAACACTGCAGGATTTTTCTGTGTTTCGATGTCTGATATTTTTATGGATGCGCCAGTAAGTCAGTGTTAATGTTGACATGTTTGATTTAATGCAGATTTGATTTGATGCAGAGAAGACTGCGGTCGTACCTTTAAATCCTTTCGTTGTTGTTTATTTAAATGTTTGCAGCCCGGAGGAAATCCAACTGTGTGAAGGAGGTGGAGAAGCTGCAGGAGAAACGAGAAAAGAGACGTCTGCAGCAGCAGGAGCTCCGAGAGAAGAGAGCACAGGTGAGGACGTAAACACACATTAGATTAGATTAGATTTAATTATTCGGTTTTATAGACAATCAAGATGTTTCGTTTATTCTGTCTGTTTGTTCAGGAGGTGGACGTTAATTTACCAAACTACGAGATCATGTGTATGATCAGAGACTTCAGAGCCAGTCTGGACTACAGGCCTTTAGCCACCAACGACCTGGTGAGTCTGAGAGATTAAAGGAGAGGAGATACAGGGAAAGGAGAAGGAAAAGGAGGGAGGGAGGAGCTACAGAACATAGATGATTATTTGGGAAAGGGGACTAGGAAAGAAGGGGAGGGAAGGAAGTGGTGAAGAGAGGAGGAGAAAAGAAGGAAGACAGAGTAATGCAGGAAGGAGGGTAAGTAAAGATGAAGGAGAAGGAGGAAAGAGAATAAAGGCAGACAGGAGGAGATATAGAAAGTAGAGGATATAGAGATAGCGATGGAGAGGACAGGAGGAAGTAAAAGAAAGAAGATGGTAGATGAGAAGATCAGAGGAGGAAGGAAGGAGGTGGAGATGGCGATGAAGAGGACAAGAGGAAATAAAGGAAAAGAGGAGGAGGTAGAAAAGTAAAGAGGAGAAGATGCTAGACGAGAAGAGGAGGAAAGGAGGAGATATAGAAGAAAAAATAAGTCAGAGTAAGGAATGAACAGGAGAAAAAGAGGAGGTAAAGAAGGACGACGGAAGAGGAGGAAGACTGGAGGAGGTAAAGAAAGGATTTTGTCTTTAACTTCCTGTCTAAACCACTGCTGATGTATCCAGGAAGTAAAAACAAACTCACATTAGTCTGAACTCTTGTTTCAGATCGAGGAACACAGGATCTGTGTTTGTGTTCGCGCTCGGCCTCTCAACAAGAAAGGTGAGAGATGAGTTTGTTAGAAAACAGAACAACGGAAGAAAAAACAAACACACATTAAAAAATGTCTTTGTGCCTTCAGAGATCTCAACCAAGGACCTGGACGTGATCACCATCCCCAGTAAGGACGTGGTGATGGTCCACGAGCCCAAGCAGAAGGTCGACCTGACGCGCTACCTGGAAAACCAGACCTTCCGCTTCGACTACGCTTTCGACGAGAACTCCACCAATGAGATGGTTTACAGGTACGACGCTCAATAAATCAGTTTAAAACGCTATAAACTTACTGTTCAGTAAGGTACCGACCCCCAAACCACAAAGTTTACCTGGATGTGTCTCAGCTGATTTGATCTACATTTGTCCGACCCAAAATGTACCACAAGGATCTGTGTTGGCTCCTTTACAGTTTACACTCAAAACAGACTCCTGATGTCTGTTTCTATGCAGATGATTATGGCCTCTACAATAAAATAAAAAATCAGGGTAAACAACAAACAATGCTACAAAAGCTGCTCAGTTTACTGTTCAGCAAGATACCGCCCCCTAAACCACATCACCTCCTGAATGTTGAGTGTCCTGAAGCCGAAAGATGATTTCATCCACATTGTGTGACACAACATTAGTGAATTTTAGTGATGGTCAAAATAAGCTCCCATTTTTATGAAAAAGGAGTGCCACAAGGATCTGTGTTGGCTCCTTTACCATTTACAGTCAAAACATACTCCTGATGTCTGTTTCTATGCTGATGATGCTGTATTTTTTTGTCAGAATTTGGGCTCTGTTGACTTTTTAGTATTTCTAGTTTTGGATTCTAAAATAAATTAAAATAAAAATCAAATTGCAGTTGTTTTCCAGATTTTGTCTCTGGTTTAACCCACTTTAAACTGTTAATCCTGCTGCTAACTAAATGCTGCTCTGCTGCAGGTTCACCGCTCAGCCGCTGGTCGAGACCATTTTTGAGAGAGGAATGGCGACCTGCTTCGCGTACGGACAAACAGGAAGTGGAAAAACACATGTGAGTGCTCTGACTTCATCTCGACGACAGGTTCTTCTTAGTGCATGTTTGAATTCATCACTTTTTTCTTTTCCTTGCAGACGATGGGAGGCGACTTTTCAGGAAAGAACCAGGACTGCTCTAAGGGGATCTATGCACTTTCTGGTTAGATTTTCTCTTTACCGCCATCATCTTCACTGCTCGATGCTACAGTTTGAGTTTGACTCTACTTTTTATTTTTTTGTCTTCCTGCAGCCAGAGACGTTTTCCTCATGCTAAAGAAGCCAAACTATAAGAAGCTGGATCTGCAAGTTTTTGCCACATTTTTCGAGATTTACAGCGGGAAGGCAAGTGTCTTAAAGCACAATAGACCTCATTATTTATCATTTATGAGTAAATTAATACATTTATTATGTACACTTTGTTTTTTTCCACTTTGTAAAAAAGTAGTAGGGATGACCTGATTGGTAGAGATGCCAATTGAGACATTTTTCAAAATGAGCGGTGTTGGGTGACGAAGAAAGAGAAAAGAAGAGGAAGAACAGGATGAAGAAGAAAGTTAGAAGAAGAAAGAAGAAGGGAAAAGACTAATTCTGCTTCTTTTGTTTTATTGGCGGTTAGCTAGTGTCAAAGCTGTTAAAAATGGAAGAAGCTGAAGAAAGAGAAAAGAAAAAAAGAAGAATAAAGAGTTTAGAATAAGAGGATGAAGAAGAAGACAAAGAAAGACAAAAGAAAAAGAAAGAGCAAAGAAGAAGGAAGGGGGAAGACGACCTCTTTTATTTTAGTAGCGGTTAGCTAGCATCAAAGCGGCCAAAAATTTAAGAAGAAGAATAGTTGAGTAGTTCTTGTGAGTTCCATGGAAATACAACACTTGTTTTTCCATTTCACGTTTAAAGTTAATGACTTTATTCACCTTTAATGACGTGTAATGTTTGCAGTGGTTGTCTCTGATTTTAATGAAAATGAAGAACCAGAATCCCATGATTATCATGTCTGCTGTGCAATGAAACCATTAAACAGAATTCAGGGAGTCCACTCAGGTTTAAAGGCTGCACCCAAACAACAACACTGAACGACAGACAGAGTCACAGAGAAGATTCTGCTGATACTCGGTATTAAAAGACCATTAAATAAATTAGTGTTTACGTTTTGAAGGTGTTCGACCTGCTGAACCGCAAAGCTAAGCTACGAGTCCTGGAGGACGGGAAGCAGCAGGTGCAGGTGGTTGGGCTGCAGGAGAGGGAGGTCAAATGCACGGAGGACGTCCTCAAGCTCATCGAAGTGGGAAACAGCTGCAGGTAAACACAGCGTCGGTCAAGTCAGACGAACAAGAGAAGAAGAAGAAGAAGAAGAAGAAGAAGAAGAGTCTGATGTCTGATTTTCTTTCTCCTCCTCTTCTTCCAGGACGTCCGGTCAGACGTCGGCCAACGCTCACTCCTCCCGGAGTCACGCCGTCTTCCAGATCATCCTGCGCCGGCGGGGGAAGATGCACGGGAAGTTTTCCCTCATCGACCTGGCGGGGAACGAGAGAGGGGCGGACACGTCCAGCGCCGACCGCCAGACTCGTCTCGAAGGAGCCGAGATCAACAAGAGCCTCCTGGCGCTGAAGGTCCCTCGTCCCCCTCAGGATTTAAGACGTCCTCGGCTCCAGTGTCTCCTCATTCCTCACCATGTCTGTCCTCTCTCTCTTTGTAGGAGTGCATCCGAGCTCTGGGCAGAAACAAACCTCACACTCCGTTCAGAGCCAGCAAGTTAACACAAGTACTGAGGGACTCGTTCATCGGAGAGAACTCCAGAACATGCATGGTGAGAACCGGCCATAACATTAAAACCACGACATCAAGAGGACAGAATTACCTCCTCCTCCTCCTTCTCATCCTTCTCCACCTCATTGTCTTCCTCCTCCTCTTCCTCTACTCCCTTCTTCCTCCCCTACTTCCTTCTTCTTTCATTTCCTCCTTGTCTTCCTCCTCCACCTCCACTTCTTCCTCCTTCTCGTCCTCAGCAGTCACCTTTTTCCTCCTTTTCCTTTTCTCCCTCTTCCTCTGCCTCCTTTTTCCTCCTCCTTCATTTCTTGCGTCCCTCCCCCACCTCCACTTCCTCCTCTCCCTCCTCGTTTTCCTCTTCCTCCGTTTCTTCTTCCTCCCCGTCTTCCTTCTCCTTTTCTACCTCCTTCTCTTCCTCATCCTCCTCCTCTTCTTCCTCCACCTCCTCATCCCCCTCCTCTTCCTCATCTTCCCAGTCCCTTCCATTGACAGCAGCCACTAGAACCAGAGCTCTGTTTAGCTCCCCTCTAGGTGGTCTTAATGTTATGGCCGTCATAATGATGTGGCGGTTTCCCTCCTCAGATCGCCACCGTCTCTCCTGGGATGGCGTCCTGTGAAAACACCCTGAACACGCTGAGATACGCCAACAGGTACAACTCACCTTAAAGGTCACATGACGCCTTCAGTGTCTTTGAACTTGTTAATGTGTTGGTCTCATAACAACCCTCTCCTCCCCCATCCCCCCTCCCCCCTCCCCCTTCTCCTCCCCCCTTTTCTCCTCTCTCCTCTCTCCTCCTCAGAGTTAAGGAGTTCGGGATAAGTCCGTCAGATATTCCGTTCTCTCAGACCGGAGGTGGAGGAGGTCGATCCGAGCTCTCGCCGACTTACGAGTACGAAGCTTCACCACAAACACACGTAGCCTGAAATGTGTCTGAGACGGTTTAGACCTGGACCCAGACCTGGACTCAGACCTGGACCCAGACCTGGACCCAGACCTGGACTCAGACCTGGACTCAGACCTGGACTCAGACCTGGACTCTGGGACGGTGTCAGTCTTGTTTCATGTTCTCATCAACAGCTCCACTAGAAACACTCGATACCTTCATCTTGTTTCATCAACATCTCATGAGATGACGAGAACGAACAGATCAAACCTGGATCCTCCACATGAGACACTTCCTCCTCCTCCTTTTATTCCCCTTCTTCCACATCCTCCTTCTTCCTCTTCTTCTCGTTCTTCCATCTCGTTCTCCATCTCCTCTTCTTTCTCCACCTCCTTCTTCCACTTCCTTGTCTTTGTCCTCCTCTTTTTTTCACTTCCTTCCTCCTCATCCTTTCCTGACGTCCTGTTCATGTTCTGTTTTGTCGTTGTAGTGAAGTTTCCATGTATCATAACACATCTGTTGGTTTTTGTAGTTTTGTGTTGTTTATTTTGTGGTTGTGTTTCCTCCATCCATCTTTTATTTCCTCCAGGTTTAAGTTCCTGAAACCTGCATGATGTTCGTCTTCATCGTCCACGTTGGTTCTTTGTTACCTGTGCAGCGTTCATGGTTGTGTTGTGGCTTCATGGTGTCGTATGTGTGTTGTCAGGGTGAAGGAGCTGAACGTGGACCCTGCAGAGCTGATGGACAGTCATCAGGGAGGACACGTCACCCAGCTGGAGGTGCTGGAGGCGCAGTGGGGGGTCGGCAGCTCTCCACAGAGGGACGACCTGAAGCTCCTCTGTGAGCAGAACGTAAGACCCTGAACGCCTCGTTTACACATCACATGACCAATTTAACCTCCTGAGACCCGGCGTCCTCATACGGGGACGTTCAGTTTTTAGGTTTGTAGCTGATTCTGGTTGGTGTAAAAACATGTTAGTGGATTCATTCTGCGGCTGATCAAGCTACAAAAGTGAACAAGGTTCAAAACCTCGTCAGATTTTACAGCTGAAACTTGTTTATTTACGATATTAAATTAAACAGTGGACGTTTGACATCTAAGAATTAGTATAATTGTTAAAGTTTCTGGATATTTTTTTTATACGAGGAGAAATTTGTAATTTATCATGTGAGTGGACAATTTTGTAACTTAAAAAAAAAATTTAATTGCCTAAAGAGGAATAAAAACACACAGGAAATAATTCAAAGGGTTAATATGACACAAATTCTATTAATAATAACGAGCTATAACTTTGCTAATTATCTAGTATTTGATTGAAGATGTTGGGAATTCATTGTTTGCAATTCTGTTTTTGCAAATACATGTTCAAGTCTGAACATGTATTGTTAAATATTGGTGACTTTATTATAATATCGAGTGAAATGATCCCTGTGTCCACACATGAGGACATATTTTTTTCCAAAAACTACTTCCTGTTCAAAGATGATGCTTAGTTTTATAGTTCTTAGGTCCTATAGATCCCAAATAAAGAGAAATAATGTAGAAATTAAAAGTGCATAGCAAACAAAAGCTCAGGTCTCAGGAGGTTAAGACGACGTAGCAGCAAGACGCTTCTCACCGAGTTTGTTTTTCAGCTTTTGCAGAAAAGTAAAATGCAGAACTTTAAGTTATATACTAGTTTCTAATTATGTTGATAGGTCAAGTAAAACTAGACTTGTGAGGTGATGGTGGCAAAAGAGCAAAAGAGTTTTGAGATTCGGGACATTTAGATGTTATTACTTATTGTGACACCTGATGCATTTCCTGCATTTTAATGTAAATAGTTGTATATAACTTACTGTTCTTTGCTAAATTTGTACAATTTGTACATAAGGCTATAAAATGCACAGTTTAGATTTGCATTCTAAGTTAAGTGAAGTGGGAGGAACCCAACTAACCTCAAGGTGACGACCAATGGGAACGAGTTCACGGAAACACCATGAATGGGGCTACAAACACTCTTGGTGTGAAGTGTCAGCAGGGATTTTCAGTTCATTACCAGAGCGTTTTGTTGTCGTTGTCTCAGGAGGAAGAAGTTTCTCCGCAGCTCTTCACCTTCCATGAAGCCGTCTCTCAGCTGGTGGAGATGGAGGAGCAGGTTCTGGAGGATCATCGGGCCGTGTTCCAGGTGACCGATTCCACTCTTTGTTAGCATTTATAGCAGCTTATGAACATTTAATGACAGATATCAGGATGTTTACTGTGTATTTATCAGTAAAGGTATCAACTAAAATGAGAAAAAATGAAGTTAAACCAAGAATAATGAAGAAGTTTACAGATGTAGAAGCTGTTAGGTTACTACGGTAAATAAAGTTAGCTCTAGCTTATGCTAATTAGCATCCAGCTTTACACAATAAACTGAAGTTGAGATATTTTCTTTTTTATTTAAAGAGAGCTCATCACTAAACTTAGCTTTAGCATTGAGTAGCCACTGCTAGCAGAAACTTGATGTCGTCTTTTAGCTGTTACGTCTCAAATATGTGGAATAAAACTGAATATCCAAAAGAGAGTTTATTAAAAATTATATTAAAAGGATAAATAAATAAAATGGGGGTATTAACTAAAGAGAGATTTTGTTGTGGCTAATGCTAGTTAGCACCTAGCTTTCACTTGACATTACACTCAAACTTAAGCTGGTTTTAGTATGAGATCTTTATATAATCCTGTGGAATAATAAACTAAATAAATAAAATGCTTCCTCATTTAAAAATGTTTTATGTTTTTTTTTCTTTCATTTTCAGATATAGATGAGAAGGAAAACAGTTCCTTACCTTAACTTTAGTTTATGCTTGTTTCCCGTTAGCTTCGTTGCCGCTGTAGCTCTCTGACCAAGTCTGCAGCTGCTGTTTCACCTTTTTAAGACGGTTTAAAGTTTAAACTACAGATTGATCTCTGCAGGAATCCATCCGTTGGCTGGAAGACGAGAAGGTTCTTTTGGAAATGACGGAGGAGGTGGACTACGACGTGGAATCATATGCAACTCAACTAGAACAAATCCTGGATCAGAAGATCGACATTCTCACGGAGCTGAGAGGTAAAGATTCTCACTACAGGAAACAACGTGCACACGATTCGACCTTTGGCCATTTCAATTAACAAATTCAACCATTCTGCACGTTATAGAATCCGTAAAAATATTGATATTTCCTGCATATGGCTGTTGTACGAGGCATGTTACGGATTTTTACAAAGTTCTCATTAATCTGAACATCAGTGATGAACATGTAGAACTTGTAGCCTTGTAAGAGATCAAAGAAAATGTTGGTCTGACGTCATATAAAGTTGATTTTCAGGATCCTACTGCACAAACACAAACAAACTAAATAAAAAATAAGCCTTACAAGTACAAATTAACAAGCTCAAAACAGTTAATTATTAACATCCAGTTCACGTTTCGAGTGCATGTTGGCAGTTTTTTAACTGGGTGAATATTTGTGCAAACTTTTAAATCATTTAAAAAGATAAAGGCTGAAGCCTTTATCTTATTGTGCCTGTATCATTCTTACATTATAATAAAGTTTCGTCCTCTACTTTTCATAAAAAAGGAAGAAAAATTTAGGAAAACAAACACGAGCTCACAATATATTCAGAAGTTCACAAATACCCAATTGTTCATAACAGTTTTATACTGATCAATAATATTGTTTTTAAATACATTAAGTTTATTAAATAATTAAAGATGTTACACATCTTCCTCTTTGACTCTGACCTGAAACATCTTCTGGACTCTGTCTTTAGAAATATATTATTATTTACTGTGTATGTAGTTAATTTATTTATTTAAACTATGTTTTTATTGATTTTAAATAGGACGATCAACACATAAGAAAAAAAATAAAAAATACAGATAAATAAAATGAAAAATAAATACAAAATAATAATGTCACACGCTAAAAACTATTTGTTGCTTGAGAAAGTGCATTAATTACATAAGTTAATGAAACACATTCTACAGTCTCATTATTCCAGATTCTCTCCAGATGTTGATCAGAGTCACACACTTAGTGTTAACAAATAAATTGTCTGGATGTTTCCCTGGAGGTTTTAATAAGTTGGGGACCTGGATACTTGTGATTTTACTTTAGCGAGTGCAGATTTTCTATTTTCCAACTTGAGACATTTTACATCATTTATTTAAAGTCAACCAGATCGATGCATTTAAGGACCTGTGAATTATGAACAGTGAGTTTGTTTGTGCATCATAATCTGGTCTGATAATTATTCTTGTTGCTCTCGTTTGTAATTTAAAAGTTGAAATTGTGACCGTTTTGTTCTGAAGAGAGATTTATCGTGTCCTCTCCTCTTTCAGATAAAGTCAAGTCTTTCCGTTGTGCTCTCCAGGAAGAGGAACAAGCGAGCAAACAAATAACCCCGAAGAGGCCCCGGGCCCTATAGACACAAACAAAAAGGAAAGAAAGAAACTTCAGCGTAATGAAGGCGACGTCCTGCTGATTGATGAATTAACTGTGGGTTTCCCTCCTGTACAGGCTGCTTCCCATCATCCATCTGTAAAACAAACCTCTAACGCCCTCCTGTCCAGTGTATCTATGAGGTTTCTGTATGTGTGCCATGTCACAAGTGCTTCATGAAGAAAAACAGAAAACAAAAAAAATAATTTTTATAGAATCAATCAAAGCTTGTCCTCACTTTGGCCAATTTTATAAACAGCTGTTGCCATTTTGTGCAAAAAATTTGCAGAGGAAGATTTTTTTTTTTTTTCCTCCCGTCCTTTCAGCTCCGGGTTCGAACCGGACGCATCGAGCTTTGTGTGTAAAATGAGCCACTGTGTGTTTGTGTTGATACTGTACGTAAAAACCGGTTTGACTGAGACGAAGCCGATTAAAAAATTGAGCTAAAGCTTGTGCTGGAATCAAAAGTGCTCCAGGAAAAAAAACAAAATGTTTGCAGATTTTTCATTTGCCAAAAATAAAGAAAGGCGACTTCTGTTTGCTGTTTGTGTTTTTATTTAAACTCAAGGACGTGATTAATTTAGGGGGATAAAAGGAACTTTTATTTTTTTAAATGCTAATTATAAGGATGCACCATGATTATTGTATTTGTACAATAATATCACCTTCTGTACAGTCTATAATAATTCTAAAAATTCCACAATGTTCGATAATTTGACCCCTTACATGGTTATTAGCAACCACAAACAATGCTGTTAGCTAATTTCCCGGTAAAACGTTCCGGTAAATAACCGGTAAATAACCGGTAATATACCGTATTGTGACGGTTTAGATTATGGTTTAGGGTTTTCTTTTTTTTTTCAGGAAGTTTTTTTTTTCTTTTCCACAAATAAAAAAGTCCAAACACACAGTTCAGTTCATTGTCCGTAAAACAATATCTTCCCAACAGAAAATAACTTTTATGAGTGAAAAACGGTCACGCAACCAAAAAAAAAAAAAAAGACGAATAAATTAAAAAAGAAAGAAGGCGGCTCGTACCTTTTTACCGGCTTCAATCAGTCTCTGTCACTGTCCTGAAGGTAAATGGTCTGGTAGATGTAGAGAGGGCGGGTAGGTGGGTTCTAGTCCGGGGTCCGTAATTCGTCCGACGATTTAGAAACGTCTCATTGTTAATATTAACGAACTTAATAGCTACGACGCCGACTATTACTGTCACGCTTTCCAGCAGCTTTCCCGTCATCTGAGCCGGCCTCAAAAAAAAAAAAAAAAAAAAAAAAAAAAAAAAAAGGCGCCAATTTCGCTTCGGCGAATCACCGTGCGCGAGCGCACCTGGTGATAATTGGAAGGGCGTGGCCCATTTTGGAGGCGGGAAGAGGCTGACTATCACAGTACGGTCTGTGGGCACCAAGACTAGCTGCTTTGAGTCTGTACGCTAAGCTAAGCTAAGCTAACTAAACTACTTTATTTTGTACAAAATTAACTTAATTAACGTGTAAATTTTTAAGTAGATGGAGTCTGTTGCCTTTGAACTAACTGACTAATGGTAACCAAACTGATATTTTCAATCCATGTAACAATAGTTTTCAAAATATTTGAGCATAAAAACACACAAACACAATCTGAGGGACCATCTAAATGTGTTTATTCCACAGTACAGACAATGTTGAGAGCGCCTGAACCCATGAAACTAGGAGACAGAGTAGCTACTGAACATGTGAGTCGAAACCACTCGGAAAAAACTAACAGAAACCCTGATTCTGTCATGACCAGTGTCCTCGAACCAAAGTGATCACCTGTGTACAGCAGCTAAGACAACGCAGAGAAATACTGTTAAATTCCACTCTTTGTTTGCATTTATAGCAGTTTATGAACATTTAGTGACACTAATGTAGCTGTAAGCAGATATAAGGACTTTATTATGTATTTATTCATAAAAGAATCAATTAAAATGAGAAAAATCTGAAGTTAACCCAAGTTATAATGGTCACGTTTACACATGTAGGAGCTGTTTCATGTAAATAAAGGTACTTATAATTGCCTACAACTACATTTTAGTGTGTTTATACACTGCTTAAATAGAGGAGGTTAAAATAAAGTCTTACTATATATCTGAATCTAATCTCAGTCACTGCATATATTCAAGTTATATCTCAGTTATTGCCACCATCAAAATTTGATTGAACCTACAGCTGAACACCGACAATAATTTGGTTTAGTTTGGTGTCATGTAGAAATTACTGAATAAAAATGCGAGAACCATTTTCTGATAAGAAGCCAAATATAAAGGATTTATTAGTTTACAGCTCAGATATTAACAGGAGATGATTTTCATTTAGGGTTTAAGTGTTTTAAACGGGTAGTTTAGTTGCATTTGGACAGATTAGCTAACTTCTTCTAGTCTTTATGCTAAGCTAAGGTTACCAGAATTCAGAATTAACTAACAAACTTGTGAGCTGTAGCGCTCTGAATGAGTGGATTGTGTTGCATTTGGATAGAGACAAGCTAGCTGTTTATGCTAATAAATTCTGTTGCATTAGGTCAGAGCAGCTAACTATTTCCAGCCTTTATGCTAAGCTATCTGTAACCAAATCGCTTTTTAACTTTTGTCTCTTATTGTCGGTACATGTCACAAATTGTGGGAAAGCATCAAATGTGATGTTTTCTTTGGCTAGCTTTAGCCCTAAAGCTAAGCTAACCAACGATTAGCTTAGCTGCTGGCTGTTGCATTGAGCCCATCTAAGCAAATAAATAAAAATTTGGTTCCAAAATGCCAAACTAATTATTAGGAAATCCAAATTATATCACAATTATTAGAAAATGGCTCCACACATTAACACTGAGCTAAAGGTGTAGATCTAGTGGCAATAACTGCAACAATCTCAAATATAAGATGCAGATTTTTTTCCTTTTAACATACGTCATTAAACAGTGAGGACATATTGGACGACATAGCTGGTTTATTATTGTTAAGCATGAAGGTTAAGTAGTTCCAGTCTAATTAGACGACATGCAACAGCTTGTTAAATAGGTTCTTCGTTGTTATGGGGTTTCCATGCACCCGCTGCTGACTGAAAAGTTATATTTCAAAGGTTTTGTAAAATACTCCCATTTGAAAAATAGGTACAGTAAGTCCTATAAAACGCTGAGACAGCGGATTTCAGCTCCAATACAAATAGATTTCACGAGGTGGTGAATGGTTTCAGACTGTGTCGCTTGTGTTGTGGTTGATTTTGTTCCCTGCTGTGGCTGGAACAGTAATAATATTGCACTGTTTAAAAACAAAAAAATAAAAATAGCTTCCTGTGTTGGTCCGTAGCCTTAATGACCGCCCAAATAAAATGCTACATATTTCAAATATATTTCACCTGAAATTTCCAGAGTAACATCATGATCCTTACGTAAATAAATAACTCTCGACCGTATATATAAGTCCTACATTATACATCTTTACAGTATGTACACGGACACACCCACGGCTCCAGGACCGTCCAAGTAGAGTCCAGATGGGTGGACATTCAACGTGTTTCCAAAAACCTGCAAGGACGCCTTTCAAACTAAACAGCTTAATGTCCAGGAGTCCTCTCAGACCAAAACATCTTCTTCTCAAAGAGTTTTCTTCAACACTGCATCAACCAAGCCAAATTAAAATCCAGTCAGTACATAGTTCTGTACCATATTTACCCTTCTTACTCAAATAAGAGGTAAAAGGTAAAACTCTAAATCAGAGGTTTTCAAACTGTGAGGACCTCCCACATCTATGAGGAAGCACCAGCTGATGCTTGTCCCATTGTCCCAACACCGTAAAAGCCTTTGTTGCCAGAAATTGCACTTTTTAACTTCCATAATGCACATAGTTTTTAGACTCAATGCAAAATACAGTTCCATCCACCACCAGGGGTGAATTATCAGGGCAGAACTTGCCCCAGAAAAAAAAACAAAAAAACATATTTTAAATTTTTTCTTCCGTCTCGGTAAAAATCCTACAAGCAGGAACTACCAACGGCTAATTGGGCCAAATTCGTTTTGGCACTTAAGCTAAAATTTGTCCTAACTTAGCTTGTTTGTGCTCCTTGTGTGTTAGCATGCCTTTGAGCCGCATAGCTAGCTACTTTTCTCTATGCATTCTTTTAACCAAACTTTTAAAAAAATGTATATTTTGTTACATTTGAACAGACAAACTAACTATATTTTAGTCTTCATGCTAAGATAAGCTAAGCTAACCAAACTACTCTATTTTGCATGGAATTAACAAACAGGATGTGTCAATTTGGGAACTTTTGTTGCTTTTGGACAGGACGAAGCTAGATGTTTATTTCAAATCTTTATGCTAAGCTAGCTAGTCGTAACTGAATTACTGGATAAATGGGTGACCGCTGTTCTAAATGTACCTCTAGATCCCTCAAATCGTCTAAATGTCTGGTTAAAAACGAATTCACCGAATGTTATGACCAAGTTGTGCCATCAAAACAAAGATGGCTGCCTGCTAGCTAAATAAAAAGTCATCATTGGGAAAAATTTTGACTTAGTGGATTTTTACTTTTATTATATTCAGATGTTAAGACGAGTCTGTAAATAGTGGCTAGTTAGCTAGTTATACTAGCTAGTTCGCTGACTAGCTAGAATTTTAGATAAACCTAAATAATGTTAGGAGAGGATGAAGGTGGGTGTTGGTGGGAGGTGATTCAGTCCAGACTTTGAAAACCTCTGCTTTAAATAATTTCTTCTCCGTCTACTGTTTGGCACGTTAATACTTAACATCATTTTCAGATCCTGCACCACAGAGGCTTTTTTTAAACGTAGCAACATGAGATGGTTACTACAGCATTTTTTTCCCACCGTAAACTAGTGCAAAAAATAAACAATGAGGTTACGCAGTTGATCGACTACAGTATTAGAGAATGGTTTTGGCTTTTTTTTTGTGGTGGCTGTTGTGTGGTCTCGTGGAAGCTGGGCGTTGAAAGGACGGCATAGATGGACCGAAGTGAACTAGCGGCGCGTCCGCTCCACGCACCCTGACGCTAAACGCCTTTAAAGGAAAAGTTCAGTTTTTCAGGTTCAAAACAAAGTCAGATGCTAAATGTTTGACACTGAAACAGTTTTAGCTTGTTGTAATCATTCATGTCCCCATTGTAAGCAACAAAAACGTCTTTAGAATTAGAAAAGGAAGAAGATATTTTCTGTAGCGTTTCTGCAGTCGATTCTAATTTATTTATACAACATATTCACAGATTTAAAAGACTTTTTAGTTTTTAAAAACTTTTGATTCTTGTGATTCTTGTATCCAGGACAGCTACTGAGCCAATCAGTATTTTTTAAATTTTTTGGTGCAACCTAACAACGTTTACCACCTCAAACTGAATTTACAGGCAAAAAAAGCTTCAAATCAAACATTGGTAATTTCTTCTTCCTTAATTCTCTATAAAAAAAGTTAATTTTAAGTTGTTTACTTATGTTTATTCTATCATTTTGTACTAAAAGCTTGAGGAGGGGATCTTTTCAGAAACATTTAGCCAAACCTGTTTCAGCATTGACGTGGACACCTGACATCAGACAACCCTGAAAAAACAGCAGACGTTTCCTTTAAACCCTGCGATAGAAAATCTGATGTGCACTTTGTGTTTTTGGATCGGAGATGTGAGAAGACTCCTCCTTCTTCTTCTTCTTCTTCTATGTCCTTTTTGTGTGAAAATATTCAGTCCAGTGAACACAAGCAGCAAAATGATGAAAAGACACCAACAACTTTATCCCGCCTCCACATCGACTGGATCGCCGCTATCAATCCAGTCTGTTCAACATTCGAGCTGAAGCGCTTCTCTTTCATTCTTCGGTCCATTTGGTACAAACACTGAGACCCAGTGGAAGTCCTGCCTCCGTCCTGCCTCCGTCCTGCCTCCGTCCTTCCTCCGTCCTTCCTCCATCGGTATGAAATCTAACCGGCTCCCTAGCGGAAACAATCCTTCACGAGCTAAAAGAGCAAAAAGTCGGGGGGGACCCTACCAGTGTCTCCCAGCAGCAGCACATGTGGGGAAACAGAACGCCACCAGCAGGTAGATCAGAGGTATTGCAAGCAGATGAATATATAAAGGGATTGTTGCTGTGGACTGTACAGAGTCTGTTGCTGCATGCCCTGTTTTTTTCTGCTTCCTGTTCCCTCTGTGGAGATAAGCGTCTCGTGGAATATTAAGGCCTTGGATGGCCCAGGGGCCACAGTGAAAGGGAAAATACTACAGAGTCTCACACAGGGTGGGATGAAAACTAACTGGAGGCACAAAAAACAAAAAACAAAAAGGTGATTAACAAGATTGTTCTGGTATAGTATATGTCTGTGGAGGTTCTCAGTCGTCCAGGTCATGTTATATCCAAAAAACAACAAAGCTGAAAACAAAGGAAACTCGTTGGGTTTCTCAAATTGTCTGGAGTCTCGTTAGAGCAGCGTTCATTGGAGATGGTTAATAGACTCAAGACCCAAAGATGTTCCTTCCTGAGTCATTCAGAACTGAAGACTTGGATGAGACATCTTCAAGAAACCCAACAGCTGCCCCTTGTTCCCTCTTAGTTTTTTTTTTTTTTTTTGGATATTACATATTCTGTTCTGAAGGATCAGCTCATCCAAAGAACATATTTTCAAAGTTTACACCACATCGGGTGGTGCGTTCTTACCGTGCACACAGTACTAATTTAGCCTGTTAGCATGCTAACTTTTGCTAATTAGCGCTAAACCCAAGGTGCAACACCTTGGCGTGACTGGCAATCAGTCCCAAAGTTGTTGAACGTCAAACTCATGAATGTCTGCCCAGTGTCTTCTAGATGTTGATATATTTCACCAGATAAATAGAAACTTTGACCTGATAAAAGATGCTAAATGACAACCATGAAGAACTTCTTACTAGTTTCCTGACTGTCTATTGAAGCGTTGTCTAAACACACAAGATGTAGCTGATTAAACTAAAGGAGTCTGAGGGGATTAACATCTGGGAACCAGGAACATTTTTTCAAAATTTATCAGCAGTCCAACAAATAGTTGAGATATTTCTGTTTTGATCAAACTGCTGTGGATGATACACAGTCTGAAGGGCTTATCCCCTAAGAATAATCAGACTAACCAAATGTTACTCAATCAAAGTTGGTAGATATAGATATCTAGATGGATAAAGATATCACACTGGATGATCCTCAGTAGAGGTTAATGTAGTTTGATGGACTTATCCTCCTGGAACCATGGATATCTACAAAATTCACCAAAAGTTCTTCAGATATTTTACCTTTCGTCACAGTGGTGGAGCGTCCATTACTCTAAAGGATTTAAAGGAGAACATCTCTACAAAACTTAATTCATATCAGACACTCTGCGTGGTACAAAGTTCATGTCTCTGGACAAATAAAACCTTAGATTAGACACCTGTTCTTGGATGAACTGACTCTTCATTGTGTGACCTATCTCCGTTTTCCCGTTTTCAGTACTTATTGCCAGTCGTTGTTGGGTTGACTGTTGTGGACCGACAGCAGTAAAGAAAGTGAACGTCTGAAAAGATGAGTCTGGCTCTGCAGTTTGTCCTGAGCTCATGAGTGTGAATGTTTGGAAATTGAGTGGGCGTCCCGTTACACGAGATTAGTTTAAGGCTTACAATATTTCACTTAATCCTTTCCTTGTCTTTTTTTTTTTTTTCCGTGTTTTTTTTTTTCTTTAAATAGGGATGAATCCTATAAAAGTATTACTGTAAACGAGTCATGCTACTGAACTGTTTTTGTTCTCTGGATCCCACTCGGCCCGGTTAGTCCACTCCTCCTGGACAGAGTGCGTTATTCATGCTATATCTCTACAAACCCATCCGTCCCACGTCCTCTTCTTATGTTTGTCCGGTCCAGAGATCATGGTGGCTCAGGCCCGGTCCTTTAACACCACAGATCCGTTCGTTATTTGTCCGCCTTACTTGGGTCCGAGTAGCCCTCCACTGCCCTCCTTGGTGCTCCCGGTGCGACCCCAGCACCCGGCAGCTATGCTCATACTCCTCTGGGTTTGGGCGCCGATGCCTCGGTCCCGCTCCATCTCGCACTGGCTCAAGGTGCGCTCAGTCCGGCCCGGCTGGCTCGGGGAGCTGGACCCCGACCCTCCGGGCTGCTTCGCGGAGATGGTGCGAAAGATGTGGTTGCGCTTGCGCAGGAAGTCGCCTCCGGTCGCACCCAGGGCGAAGCTGCCCTTGCGGAGGACCATGCGGGTGCTGGCGGACTTGGCCGGGCGAGACCTCTGGCTGTACTCCAGCTGGGACAGGTGGGACGCGTAGCCGTCGGGGATGAACTGGAACAGATGTAAGTCAGTCAGATTTGATGAGTTAATACTTAATACTCTGTCCTGGAGTTAGTAGAGTCTGATCTCTGCACATATGGTGAACCATTTTTATTTAATTCCAGCAGATTTTGTTTTACAAACATCTCATAAATAATCTGAAGGGTTACGTCATATCGTATTGTATCGTATCGTATCGTATCGTATCGTATCATATCGTATCGTATCACATCGTATCGTATCGTATTGTATCGTATCGTATCATATCATATTGTATCACATCGTATCATAACGATATCGTATCGTATCACATCGTATCGTATCGTATCGTATCATATCGTATCGTATCACATCGTATCGTATCACATCGTATCGTATCGTATCGTATTGTATCGTATCGTATCATATCATATTGTATCACATCGTATCATAACGATATCGTATCGTATCACATCGTATCGTATCGTATCATAACGATATCGTATCGCATCATTTTGTATCGCATCGTATCGTATCGTATCATAATGATATCGTATCGTATCGTGTCGTATTGTATCGTATCGTATCACATCGTATCGTATCATATCGTATCACATCGTATCGTATCATATCGTATCTTATTGTATCACATCATATCATAACGATATCGTATCCTAACGATATCGTATCGCATCATTTTGTATCGCATCGTATCCTAACGATATCGTATCGTATCGTATCACATCGTATCATATCGTATCATAATGATATCGTATCGTATCGTGTCGTATTGTATCGTATCGTATCACATCGTATCGTATCTTATTGTATCACATCGTATCATAACGATATCGTATCCTAACGATATCGTATCGTATCACATCGTATTGTATCCCATCGTATCGTATGTGATATCGCATCGCATCCTATTGCATTGTATTGTATGTTTGTGCATCACGTCGTATCGTATCGTATCTTATTGTATCTTCTTGTATCGCATCGTATCTTCTTGTATCATATATCGTATCGTATTGTATCTTATGTTATTGTATTGTATCGTATTTAGTTGTATTGTGTGAACTGGATTTGGTTGTATCGTATCATTTTATTTTTTCTTATAAAATCCTATCGCATCGTATCATATCATGTCATATCGTACTGTAGCATATTGTATCGTCTCGTACCATATTGCACAGATTCTTCTTCTTATCGTGTTATTTATTTATTTCCATACCTGACACTGGTGCTGCATTTTCTTCGTGGGCCGTCCCACGATGTAGATGTGGGACGGGGGCAGGCCGATGGTCGAGTACACCGAGATGTCCTTGGTGGAGCCGTAGGCCGCAAAGATCCTCATGTGGGCCTGAACAAGAAGACAGAAGACGTCGGCTTTAAGAAAAAGAACTGACAGGACCACGCTTTGTCCTCTCCAGCCTCTTCTTACCTCGCCGATCAGGGTTTTCAGGAAGTTTGCTTTGTGTCTCAGAGGGTCGTGAACCAGCCCGTCGCAGAAGGACACGATGCCGTGGGGGAAGTTGTGCTGAGACAACCAGGCCACCACCCGCTGCTTCTGCATGTCGGGACGACCCGTTACATACACGATCAGATAACCCAGGTCCTGCCAGTACCTGCAAACAGCAACGAGGAAAATCAACACATATAACTCATACATGGACCTCGTCATGGAAACGTCATCTGTCGAACATTAGTTCTTTATCTGAAGAAAACTAAACATACATGACATAAATGTACATTTTGTGGTTTTATTTACACTATTGTCTTAGTAATATGAAAGAAAAAGGTGGATTGAGTCCAGTTTATAATTAAATGACTGTATTATTTAGAATAAATAAAGAAAATGGCAGTTTTCCGTAACTCAATTTTGCACAGAGAATGTTTACATTTGAAAAACCATGTTACATTTATGAATGCATCAAGTAGAACACCACAATAAAATTAATTCCATAACAGGAGATATACACTCACTTTTCCACTTTATTAGGTACACCTGTTCAATTGCTCGCCAATCAGCCAATCACATGGCAGCAATTCAGTGCTTTGATCAAGACAACTTGCTGATGTTCAAACCGAGAATCAGAATAAGGAAGAAAGTGACTCTGAAGGTAGTTCTAGTTCTGAAGGCAAAAGGGGGAGGGGGGACAACCTTTTACTAGCCAGGTGCACCTAATAAAGTGGCTGGTGAGTGTAGTTTTTGTGTAAAACGTCTGCACATCTCGGTATCGGACATGAAGAGTTGGAGAATCCTGAGCAGAGCCCTAATGAGCGGTCGTGTCCACACTCTGTAAAACTTCCAAACTAAACCCAAGACACTGCTCTGGTCTCATCCTCACCTCACGACGTCCACGGCTCCAGCTCGGACCTTCGGGTCGCTGCCCATTATCGACACGCTGGCGGCAAACGAGCCGTCGATACTGAACACGACGAACTCCGTTCCCCGAGGTACGACGGTCAGGTAGCTGTCTGCGAATGTGTGGTCGCCCCTGTTAGCGAAGCAGCAGAGAGGAGGTTATTACTGAGGGAGATTCATGAAACCATGTAGTTTTTATCTTTATTTTTCTACCTGACCACCATCTTGACCGGATACACCCCGATGCCCAGACGTTTGCTCTCAGGGATCACGTAAGAGACCCGTCCACTGCTGTTGGTGAGCTCGGTGCTGAAGTACGTCCACTCTCCAGAGGGCGGCTGGGTCATGATGTGGATGTCGATCTGCAGGAACACGAGATAAAAAAAAAACGTTGTCAGGTGAACGTGGCAGGTTCACGCCCCTCCCTCCCTCCCAGGTGAGCGGCGTCGTCCGGTACCTTCTCTCCGGTGAGCGTGACCATGTCCAGAGGCCCGTACATGAAACGTCCCGTCACCGCCTGCGCGCCGTCCTCCGTGAACACGGCGTCGTTCACGCGGTGGTTGGCGGTGACGTTCTGCGGAGACGGAGAAACAGGAAATCAGTTAAAACATAGTCTAAACAGAGGCCACAATAAATACAAACTCTATTAAAATGTTCATTTTTGCATTGGTGTTAAAAACCTGCCATCAGTTATTTCATTTAAAATTAAAATTAGAAGAGAAGCTTGTCATTTAATGTCAGGTTTTATATTTGATTTATTTTATTAAATGTATATTTTCTCTGTTAATATGATTCATCACATTTCTGACTCTTTATTATTGATTCTTTCTGAACCAGCTCTAATAATAATAATAATAATAAATTACACTAAGATTTAACTGGATTTGACTCTAATACATAGAGTGAATGAATATTATTTCAAACATGTATAAAAACATGTAACTATTTGTACATACAAATGATGACAAAAAGCAGAAACAGATCCAGTTTTTATCAAAATGTGTAAGACTGCAGGTTTTTAAACAGTAAAAGTTCTCTTATCTCTTATATTTTACTGTTGTAGAAACTATTTAAATCAATAGGTACAAAGAAAGTATCAGGTTAATGAATTAATAATCAGAATTTGACGTTAGCTTACTTTAATAAATTATACAGGACCTACAGAACCCAAACACATGATTTATTTAAGACGACGAGTTAATATCACACATCAGAGAGTTGTAGAAGTAAGTTCACCTCATGAATTACAACATTTTAAGGTTAAATAATCTATTTAGGATCGTTTCAAACAACCACTGTTACATTTTTTACATCCATTGACTGTTTAAACTGGACAAACCCATCGTGACCCCGTTAGATTTTGAACTTGAATGAAGCCCAAAGTGGGCGGAGCCTACAGACGCCATGTTGGATGAGCTTTACTCCGCCCACACTCGGATGCTCCAAATATGGACGTGGGGGAGTCGTGTTGGGGGCGGAGCTAAAGCAGCCTGGATGTTGAGACCCGCCCACCCAACTCTCCGCTACCTGTTAGCTCAGGCTAACACCTGTCAATCAAAGTGGGAACGCCCTTAATTATGCAGGATTTTAAACTGTAGTTTTTTTCCACTTGTGGACGTTCTTCATCCCTCAGATCTGGATGTTACCACCTGGTACAAACAAACTTTAAAACAAACTTATCTTCTTCTTCTTCTTTCTTTATTGGCGGGTGACAGGCCTATCTTTAAAGGACTTTATTAATTCATTTTGGAGTCTAAATTCTATTATATAATCTTGAATCTTTCAAATATTCTACAGTCCTAATACAGCCTCAATATTCCTTTTCTTTTGTGCCTTAATTATCTTTTCCATTAATCTTATTCGCTCCTCCCTGTATTTCCTACAATGGATCAATATATGTATAACTTTTACCCATCATAAACAATGTTTTTCTTAGCTCTGTTTGGTTAAAACTCCTCCTTCCTGTTTCTAACGAACTCGTCTCACCCGGATCTTAACATGTGTCCTCTTGCGGAGCCACTTCTCTCTCGGTTTGGACGGCGTGAACTCGGACACTTCTTTACCGTCCAGCTCCAAAATGCTGGAGTTCTCATGTCGCATGACCTACGACAGAAAATCACGTTACAATAAATAATCAAAGACAGTTTAAAAATACAGTTTATATATATTTAAAAGTCATTACAGACGCTTTGACTCGTGTCGGTGTCAGAAGCTAAATGGCTAATTCAATGCTTTGTCTGCTCCCACCTTCATATTCTGATTCGTGAAGTAAAAAATAAATAAAAATAATATAAAATATAATATATAATATTTCTTTACTAACTAAAGTAAAATCTACGTTACAGCTACAGATTAATTTTCACTGTTGCGGAAACCAAGAAAAAAAAAAGAAACAACTGTAAATGTCACCAAAGGTCATATAGGCATTAAGCAGTAAACATGCTAACATGCTAACATGCTAACATGCTGTACATTAATAGCACATGAATGGATGAACAGCGAGAGAAGAAGAAGAAGATGGAAGAATCGTACTCGGTGCATTATTTTCCTATAGCCACTTAAAGCAGCGTTACTTAAAATTAAATCTCAAATTTTAGCTGCGTTCCATCTTAATTTGCTCTGACTCGGTAACGTATAAACTAATTCTGCAGGAAATCTAGAAACGTTACCTCCATTTTAAGACAAATATTATTCAAATACAGCTTCAAGGATTTTTATTTCTCATTCGCAGCATGAAATAGAACGAAGTTACACACTAAGGTTCGGCCCAGATTATTTTCCATAACTATGGTAAACAAGTAAAATAAAATAGAAACAGTAGAGATAAGAATAAAAGATACATATGAATAGAAACAGCATGAGTTTAACAGGTCCTCAGTCTGGTTCTGCTCTTTAAATAAACCCTGTAGATTCTGAGATAAACTCAGTTTATTTTTATTTAATTCAATTTAATTTTTATTTTATCTAACTTGTGTCCTGATGAGTCAATAAAGTCTCATCTCTTAAAGCTGACAGGGTCAAGACATTTTTTCAAATTACACACGAAAGGAAATAATATTAATAATTAATAATAATAATAATAAATAAGAAGAATTACATCACATGTATATTTCCAGTTCTTTTTTCTTTCTAAATTGGGGTTTTTATTTAATTCTATGTGGCGCTGATGTACCAGGTAAAATTCCTCTGTTCATTTGGCCAATAAAGAGATTCTGATTCTGATAAAGAAGAAGAATAAGAGGAGGAGGAGGAGGAGGAAGAAGAGGAGGAGGAGGAGGAGGAGGAGGAAGAAGAAGAGGAGGAGGAGGAAGAAGAAGAGGAGGAGGAGGAAGAGGAGAAAGAGGAGGAGGAGGAGGAAGAAGAAGAAGAGGAGGAGGAGGAAGAGAAGGAAGAGGAGGAGGTGGAGGAGGAAGGAGAAGGAGGAAGAAGAGGAGGAGGAGGAGGTGGAAGGAGGAGGAGGAGAGGGAAGAGAAGGAGGAGGAGGAGGAAGAAGGAGGAAGAAGAGAAGGAGGAAGAAGAGGAGGAGGAGGAGGAGGAGGAGAAAGAGGAGGAGGAAGAGAAGGAGGAGGAAGGAGGAGAAAGGAGGAGCAGGAGGAGGAGGAAGAGAAGGAGGAGGAGGAAGAGGAGGAGGAAGAAGAGGAGGAGGAGGAGGAGAAAGAGGAGGAGGAACAAGAGGAGGAGGAAGAGGAGGAGGAGTAGGAGGAAGGAGGAGGAAGAGGAGCAGGAGGAGGAGGAGGACCTGTCTGAGCAGGAATGACACGACGTCCGTAGACTCCCAGTAGGAGGCGTGGAAGAGATGAGGCAGAGCCACGGTTGGAAACGCTGTCAGGGCATCAGGACAGTACAGAGCGTAGTCCATCCGCTTACTGCCCCACCACCGAGAGGCAACTACAGCCGGGTAAACAAAGCATTAACAGTCAGAACAACATGTCCATCTTTATAAAAGAGCTCAGGATTATTATGAGTCAGAAGAAGAAGGAGGATCCGTCTAAGAGGCACTAGAATCCTAATTATTAGTGGAAACAAAAGGTTTGAAACGCGTTAGAAGTTTGTTTCCTGAAACTACTCATGAGGAGGAAAGGACAGATCACAAAGGGGGGGGGGGGGGGGGGTGAGGACGGATCCCAGCATCCTTCCCTCTCATGTCCTCTCACTACATTTCCCAGGGTACCTTTCTCTACGTTCCTCATCACCCTGGGTGACGGGGGCACTGAGCTGACGTCTGCGATATCGACAGACGTGACATCGGAGAGGTCAGGGGTCGGGTCGGCGCTAGCGCCCGAGCCCGGCTCGGACTCCACGCCGTCGGGCCTCGGGAACACCCGGCGGATTCTCCTGAGCGACGGAGTCCGAGAGGCGAGCCTAGCGTAGGGCGGGGCCAGCTGGGACAGCAGGCCGCTCCGCTTACTGACCTCACATGTGTTCGCTGAGGGGGGTAGTTTGGAGGAAACAGCCGACATGTAACATAGAAACCAGCAGCGTCCACAGCAGAACGTGGCTCTCACTCAGGGTGGATGGGGGTGTTGGGGTGGAGGTTTAATCTTACTGGAGGCGATGTTGGAGGCGGTGTAGGAGTCGGCCAGACCCGACACCTGGCTGGCGATGCTGGCCTCGCTGGCCCTGCGGTTGCAGCGCAGGTGAGGGACGCCCGGAGACGTGGACGGAGGGAACTGGCCGTCGACGAAAATGTGAGAGTGGAGAGAATCCGCTGCTGGACAGAAGAGAGACTCAAGTTATTTCATCATGAATGAATGAATTAAATTCATTGTTTGTCCACCAGGGGGCGGCAGAAACACGCGGTAAATATAAGACGCTGATATAAGGAACATTTATAGGCACCTGACTGATGAAAGTCTAATATTTGTCATGTTTTAGCCACGAAGATGATGACGAAAAAATTCACCAATGAACACTGACGAGCTCAGACTAAAATCTGACGATTAAAAACTATGAAAACATGAAACTAAAATGTTATTCAAACATAGTACATTCATACACAATTTCTTCGTTTAAAACGTGCGACAGTGTCACAGGGTTGTTGGATCTGATCTCAGTTAGTTAGCAGTTAGCGTTAGCTACCAAAACTAGCTAGCTGCTACAAACGAGGTGGAAGAATACGACATTTGAAGAAGCATCACTCTGATATTTATCACGGTTCGCCAACAATAACGAAGTCTCATCTAAGAACTACGAAGGTAAATAGGTCTTATCTAAGTACTTTATTAGTTAAATAAGTCTCATCTAGCATCAGAAAACTAAAGCGAGGGGATGGTTACAGCCCTGAGACCCACTCTCTGTGTGGAGCTGTGTGGTCGGCCAGTTGAGGACGGGGACGGGGATGGACGTCTCGTTGACGGCGTTGTCCTGGAAGCGGTGGGACGATGCTCCACTGGACTCCACCGCCAGAAGCTGAGGGTTGCTCTGCACGGTCTCTACTGAGAAACCAAAAAAAAAAAAAAAAAAAAAAAAAACAAGAGTAGATGAAGGTGTCTGGCTCCAAAACGTCAGCATCGCTGCTTTAAGCTGAGAGATGGAGCCTCCGTGGAAAAGACTCGTTTACCTAGAACCTCATAAAGATGCTGGACTGAACTGAGATCTGGAGGAATTTGGAGGCAACACCTTGAAGCGGTTGTTATTCTTGGTCCTCAAACTATTCCTGAACCACTGATCAGGAAATACCAAATATTTTTACCTTTTCAGAGTAACTGAACTTCAGCCTCTGATATAAACAGTCCATGAATGCATGGATAGAAAGAGGAGGAAGATTCTCAGTTCATCGTGGGATGTCCTCCAGCAGAAAAGGCCTGAAGCAGCATAACTCAGAGAAAAAGTAACGTTTTTAAGCCTAAACTTAAAAGTAGAGAGGGCGTCTGCCTCCTGAACCTAAACAAGGCTCTGCTGGTTTGTTCTTTTACTTTTTAAAACTATAGGAACCACAGGTGAGGTGATACTATGGTGAACCATGTGGTACTATGAGCAGGAGGAGTTTAAATAGTATCTCTCACGAAAATGAATAAACAAAGGAATGAATGAATGAAAGATTGGCAAAGCTTAGGAAGGAGACACGAGTCAAAGTAACATCCACACGAATAGAAAGACTCAATGACGACACCGTCCACTCAATGCAAAACTAAATATGAAAACAAGAAACTGGTCATGGAAAAACACCTGCATTTCTAAAAAAACAAAAAAACAAGTCTGAAATCTCTTTTACTCTCTCATGAGGTGTTTTTTTTAGATGTATTGATATAAAAGTGCAATGGAAACACTTTTTTTGACATTTCCCCGTCACTGTAGATGACGTATGAGGTCATGTGACCAGTTCCCTTCCTCAAAGTGAAGAGAATTTAAGAGGATTATTGGATAATGTGAGGTTTTACGAGAGTCACAGCTCATTCACAAAACATCTGTCATGGGAAACACATAAAAAAAACCAATAGTAGAAATATTTTGGAATGAAACCACAGCTACTGCCCCCGTGACCCTCGGAACCTCTGCAGACCAGGATCCAGAGCTCATCAAATTCTTCCACTCGAACATTTTTTTTTTTTTTAAAATAGCATCTCCACCCGCTGACGTAACGTTACGTTACGATGACGAGACGCCGCCGCTCACCCAACAGAGCCGAGTGTCCGTCTCCCAGAGGGAAGCGCTGGTAGCGCGGGACGCTGAAGGGCGGCAGCAGGTGGAACCTCTTGTCCAGGAGCGGCTCGAGGCGGGAGGCCGACGGGTCGGCGGGATGGAACAGGTTGTAGACCTGCTGGCAGGCCGGACGCAGGGCGGACACTGGAGGGGACACGGGGGGGGGACAGAAAGAAAGATAAGACACAAAATAAGACACAAAAACTGCCTCCAGACGTCCACCAGACGTCCTCACAAATGCATCACAAAAAGATTTACACAGCACATGAGTGGATGGATGAAATAATAAATAAATAATCCGAGTTGGACATTAAGTCCAGATGTTAAATGAAACCCAGCAGCTGCAGGTCACCAGCCTCGTCCCTCGTCCGTCCCCGAGGACACTCAGTGGCGTCAGATCTGTGCCTGTGTCTGCACGTCCATCACGTATCAAAACTGTTTCAGCCTTTTCGAGATCACAAACACGACCCCTGACACCTGCTGCATTCGCCGCTGGAGATCTCACACTAAAATAACTAAAAAAAAAATAGCAGCTTCCACTTCCTGTTTGGACCAAAATAAAAGTCCTCACCGTCTAAAGAGGGCACCACGGTCTTCCTCAGCGCCAGCACCAGCCCCAGAGGGGAACCGAACAGGAAGAAGTCGGTCACCTCGAAGTCGAACTTGCCCAGCGAGCCGCCCTCCAGCATGGTGCTGTTGCTGGAGCGCCGAGACCCGGGTTCCCCGTGGAGGACGCTGGAGTGGAGGCTGATCAGATAAAAATAAAAAAACAGAATAAATACGTGGCTGTAAAACCTCTTCCTGTGCAGCGTGGTGTCCCCCCCCCGCCGTCCCACTGTCTCACCTGGACAGGAAGGCCTGGTGGTGCTTGATGGTGTCCAGCTCGTACGTGGAGGAGTCGCTGCGTTTCCGCGGCAACTGCTTCTTGGGGTCGTCGGGCCCCGAGCAGCGGGGGATGTCGATGTTGCTGCGGCTCAGGTGGCGGCTTCCTTCCAGAGACGGCGACGACGGAGACGCGCTGTTGATGACGATGCCCGGAGAGAGAAGGTCCGTGTCCTTGAAGAGACGCAAAGAGGACGACGTCAAGTTAAAAACATATAAAAAGATATTTACACGGGTTGTAGAGATGCTCTGGGTCAAGATATAATTACAGTTTTACACATTTTGTCTGTTTTCAGGCTTAAAATCAACATGGCCGCCTCTAACCAATCACCATGTGGTATTTTTATGGAAAGATTCTTCTAAATATTTTTATATACAATCGAGTAAATTGAAATTGAAAGTTATTTCTGTGATGATGTGATGAATCCACACTTGACTCACAAGCTACATTATATTAAAGAACTAATAAAGAGGAGGAAGAACAAACCTGGGAGCAGGTCATGTGATTTTAATTTAACTCACTTCCTTATGTGATGTCATGTGTTTGTAACGGATGAACTTTCTTTTTATTGTGATCAAATTTTTTTTTTTTATTAATTTTCTTTCCTACATCGATCCAGTAGAACAACAAAGATATCATGGAAATAATGATAAGACAAGGAAAACAGTCAAATAAACAACACAAACAAGCAACATAAAAAAGAAAGAAATAATGGATAAACTTTCTCTTTATTATTTTCCATATAAAATTTGATATATTGCCTATATTATTATCTCAACTTGACAAAAACAACACAATCAAAACAAATTTTGAATGAGTCCATTTTATTATTATTTAGCTAATTAGAAGGTGGTTGTTATTAAATTCAGATATTTTAGTGACGTCTAGTCATTTTTTATTAATAAGTTATTGTTTCCATCATAAATAATTATGGATTTTGTAAAGACATGCTCATAATGAACATAAAAACATTAGTTTTATTTTACTTTTGATAAAAATGTGTACTAGATATATCCTATGGACTTCAAAAGTCCCTCAGTTATAAATTAACCCCATCCAACATCATTAAATCAGTTTCACAAGTGGAATTTACTGTATTTTATCAAGAGATCTCGCTCCTGGTTGCATTGTTCAAAGTTTCTGCACAATGCTGCTAATAAGTTTATAAGCAGGAACCCAAAAAGGTTGAGAACCTGGTCTAAAGGTCTGTGAGTCTCCAGATTTATTCCTAAACTCAGACTGTTTTATACTTAAATTTTTTTCATTTATAAATGTGTTTCTGGAGTTTAATCTCTTTGAATGGGACTCGATTGCTTCAGGAGTTGTTGGAAGGGTTAAAATCACTAGTGTGGCTTGATACCTGGACGCTGATGGTGCTGCCCCGTCTGCTGCTGTTTTGACTTTCTGACACCGTCACAGAGCTGCTGCACAGAGCGTCGAAGCCCAGGATTCCTCCAACACAGTCACCGATGACGCACACCTGCATCAGGGAGAAGGAAAAGACCCGAATGATGCACAGGAACCAGCCTCATCGGTCAAAACCAGAGACGTGTATTAGAGAGAGAGTCTGTCCAACTAATGAACGGACTCTCTGAGCTGATTGGTTCTGAGCTGGTCACGTGTTTCATGGGCGCCATGTTGGATACATCTAACCAATATTCACCCATAGAGAAGTGGCAATAACAGAGAATAAAGTTGGATTAAAAGTTAAAATCTACCACAGTGCTCAGCGTACGGCTCCAGAACAGGATCAGGAAAACGAACAAAAACAGAGAAAGTTATGGAGCAAAGGATTAAAAGGAAGAACTGGATGTCAACTGGTTTCTCTCTATTATGTGATGAGGTAAATGTCAATGTCTCTGTTTGACGTTTGTTAAGATTTAATATAGAAAAATAAAGTCACACCATCATTAATGTGAACCTTGATCTCAAAAACACCGAACACCGCTTTACAAATGAATGAAGTTTGAAGTTAGCCTTATGCTAGTCTTATGGTAGCCTTATGCTAGTCTTATGCTAGTCTTATGGTAGCCTTATGCTAGCCTTATGCTAGCTAGTTCTCTAGACTAAAGGCTTAGAAAAATAGCAGCTAGCGTCATATAAACTGTGAAACCCATGTGTTCATGTAATTTATGTCCATGTAGACACATTTAATTTAACTTTACCTCAGTTACTACTAAGTTATTATGGCTAGCATGCTAATGCTATAATGCTAACACTAAATAACAGTAAGAATAGTTTAATTTTCACTATTTCTGGTGGTGATGGATGAACACGGAGACTGAGGAGAAGGTAAACACAGCTCCATGACTGATGAGGTGATTGGGCTACAAAGCATTTTACAGCCTCATTTAAGATATTTAAAGTAAGTAGACGCTGGGATACTTAAGTGAGGGCCTTTTACATATTGACAGACGTCGGTAATAACATTTATAGGCCCATTAATGGTGAAAATAAGATGTTTATGTAAACATCCGCCCCATAGAGTTACACTGTAGAATCTAACTTCTGATGTAGCAAACATGGCGCCATGATTTGATTCTCTAATACACGTCTCTATTCAAAATGCCTCCTGACCTGTCCATTAAAAGACGCTCCCTCCAGAGACCTGATGAAGTCGCCGTAGACCTGATTGGCTCGTAGGATGACGGTGGCCACGGCGTCCTGGTACTGCGGCGCCGAGGTGGCGAGGAGCGGCAGGGCGGCCAGCGGGATGTGGTCCTGGCTGCTGGAGAGGCAGCCCTCGTCGTAGCTGTAGGGGCTCAGGCTGCACGGCAGAGAGGAGCACAAAGGAGGTGAGGGGAGGGACACGATGTCTGTTTGCCGACAGCAGGAGGTGCTTGTGTCACAGCGGGTATAATTAAAAATGCCGTTCACTCACTTGGACACGAGTGAGAATGCGTCGACGCACACCGCAGGACACGGGACCATCCGGATGGCGATGCGGCCCAGAGCCGTGGGGTAATGGACCCTCATCACGGTCTCAAAGGCCCCGGTCAGCGTGTTCACGTCCCCCTGCTTGTTGTTCTGTTCCCCTGCAGAATAAAATTACTTTTATTTGTGTGTTAACTAATTAAAAAGGTGAATTTTTACATTTTAGGAAACAAGTGGCTGAATTAACTGCGGATAAAGGCTAACTTTGGCTAATGGCTAAAGGCTAAACTGAACTAGCCTTTTTTTAGTTTTATATTTTGAGATAAGTTAGCTTCTGCTTTGTAACTTTTTGTTTATTTGAATACATCTCGAACAGGTAAAAAAAAGCCATTCAGTAAAAATAAACCTACATTTTCTTCTATCAGCTTCAAAAGAACCTGATCCAAAAATATTATTACAGTTTAAAGTGAGTGTGACTAAATGTCTAAAACATTTATTTATATTCCAAATACCCACTGGTTCAAGTCCTGAAATGTCAGGATATAATTCCTCCTTTTATTATTTTAATGTAAATTAAATAGTTATTTTTTTTGGTTTTAGTGTCTTGTAACTCTCACATGAAATAAGTCACTTTTGCAGTAACCTTACAGGACTTTTTAGGGTTGTTGTTGTACCTGAGCCGGTGTCCAGTATGTTTCCCCCGTGCAGGACCAGGACCAGGACGTGGATTTTGGACGGCTGGAGACACTGCTGGGACGAACAGTCCTGCAGAGAAGACGACAGGGAGGTCAATGGAAACAGTGGCACAAAATATTTGGAAATGCAGGAAAAATTTATTTTTTTTATTTTTAGTGTTGGTTTGTTTTAGTGACTGTTGCCAAAATGCAAAAGAAGAGATAATAAATACATAAGTGGACAAGACCTTGGACTAGTTTATGTGCCATAGAAATGTTTCTCTGATTAACATTTATTCAAATTTGCATAAAAATCCCTAAATCAAAACTAAACTCATCCAAGACGGTGCCACGGACGGTCATCGTGGTACTGTGCTCTCTAGTACTTGTTTCTTTTTTTAGATTAAGTCTAATTTGTGTTGCTGTACAGTTTAATTTTTTTACGCTTATATTTTTACGCTTACTTAAGTTCTGTGTTCAAATTCCTTGTAGGTTCACACATATTTAGCCGATAAACACAAAACCATGCCAAAAGAAAGATGGATGATTACAAGGCTAAAGTCTGTAATCTAGCCCTAGCTAACATAAAGCTACATTTAGCCGTTGATTTCCCCTTGCTTATTTAGTATTAGCTTGTTAGCTTAGCAGATCTCAGAGGCTGCCTTCCCATTTTTTTTTCTCATCCAGCATTAAGCTAGACCTTACTAACATGAAGCTAGGTTTAGCCACTGACTTCCCCCTGGTTTTCTTTTAGCCAGTTTGAGTCCATATAATTAATTATAATGAAGCATCAAACTAGCATTAGCTAAAGCTAAACTTATTCAGAAATCAGCTAAATCCAAGAGCCAGATTAATTTTTTTTTTTTTGATATGCTCATACTTAATTAAATGAAATAAATATGAAGACTCATAGCAGCCGACTAAGACGTGCTATTAGTAATATAATCGATAATAATGCATCATATTTTAGGGGAACAGGACGGGGAGGAACCTTCGTCCTCATGTTCTGGGGGGAAATTAAACCCACTTTGAACCTGCAGCAGAGACTGGATCATCACATAACTTCACTGACAGGATGACTGGAAGCTCATTTCAGTTGACTATTATGTACAAGCGATTTAATTAAGGATGCTGGTGTGAGACGGACAGGAATGAAATCAGAAAACACAGGAAAAAACAAAACAACATTACCTCCATCTGCGCCTCCTCGTTGCTCATGACGGCGTACTCCCCGCCAGACTCCTGATACAGAGTTTCTGTTGAAGGATAATTAATCCTCCCAGTCAATTATATAAAAAGGAAAGACGAATTTAAACTGTAAATGTGAGTTTTTACACTTACCTTGTGCTTCATCCGCTTCTGTGGTTTCTATCTTGTCCATGAGATCGTTGGAGCTCCACTTTGTGATCTCCTTGGAAAACATCTCCTCGTTATCTGAGAAGTCTTCTGTAAGATACACAAAATTAATCTCTCATCTCATATAGAGAGTTAGAGTCCAGGATCTGGTCTGAGTCTGGTCTTGTTCCTAAATCTGGATCATGTCTCTAACCATGTGATCCTGGTTCTGATCCAGTGGTAGGTAGAGATCCATGAGAAACTGACGGCTCTATTTTATGAACGTTATCGTTTATGATTCCATAAATCTGACAGTTTTTTAGTAGTTATTGTTTGAATGTATTAATTAACAAAAAGAAAATGGTGAAACAGGGATAAATGAGAACATCAAGAGTGCATTGACACACATTTAAAACACACAATATAATATGATAATATTACCGTGAGCATCAAAGAACTCATCGTCTGTGCTGTCCTCTGAGTCTCTGGCGATGCTCTGCATCCTCCACTCTGAGATGCTCTGGTGGGACGGACTTCCTGCTAACACACAGACAGAATCAGTTAACTACAGTTTTAAATAAAATAAAATATATTAGAGTATGCAGATTATGGTTTTAACATTTCATAAAGTAGAACGTTTATAGTTAGAGCTGGACTGAGCCATGCCTTAATTATGCTGCTATAGGCCTAGGCTGCACTGAGCTCCTGTCCTCTAATTTCTTTTTTCTGGCACTGAGCTCTTCTCCTCTAATTTATTTTCTTTAGCACTGAGCTCCTATCCTCTAATTTCTGTTTTTTAGCACTAAGCTCCTGTCCTCTATTTTCTTGTCTCTAGCACTAAGCTCCTATCCTCTAATTTCTTGTCTCTAGCACTAAGCTCATATCCTCTAATTTCTTATCTCTAGCACTAAGCTCCTATCCTCTAATTTATTTTCTCTAGTACTAAGCTCCTATCCTCTAATTTCTTTTTTTCTGGCACTAAGCTCCTATCCTCTAATTTCTTTTTTTCTGGCACTAAGCTTCTATCCTCTAATTTCTTTTTTCTGGCACTAAGCTCCTATCCTCTAATTTCTTGACTCTAGCACTAAGCTCCTATCCTCTAATTTATTTTCTCTAGCACTAAGCTCCTATCCTCTAATTTCTTGTGTCTAGCACTAAGCTCCTATTGTCAAATTTCTTGTCTCTAGCACTAAGCTCCTATCCTCTAATTTCTTGTGTCTAGCACTAAGCTTCTATCCTCTAATTTCTTGTCTCTAGCACTAAGCTCATATCCTCTTATTTCTTGTCTCTAGCACTAAGCTCCTATCCTCTAATTTATTTTCTCTAGCACTAAGCTCCTATCCTCTAATTTCTTGTCTCTAGCACTGAGCTCCTGTCCTCTTATTTATTTTCTCCAGCACTAAGCTTCTATCCTCTAATTTATTTTTTTCTGGCACTAAGCTCATATCCTCTAATTTCTTGTCTCTAGAAACTAAGCTCCTATCCTCTAATTTATTCTCTTTAGCACTAAGCTCCTATCTTCTAATTTATTTTCTCTAGCACTAAGCTCCTATCCTCTAATTTCTTCTCTATTACTCATCATGTTATTCTGTGCTACTACTGTGTATCATCTTAACTGATGTGTGTCCCTCTCCCCTCTTTGGATCCTTGACAGTACTTTAGTTGTTGCACTTTAGTTGAAAATCTCCCCGTTGTTTCATGAAAGTTTATAAATGAAACCAGGAGGAGCTCGTCCTCACCTCCTCTCTTCGATGACCTGTTGGAGGATCTGGAGGATGTCGACCACTGCTTGGTGAGCTCCCCTCGTGTCTCCAGTGAATCTCCGAGCTTCCCTCCTCCTCCTCCTCCTCCTCCTCCGTCGGCCTCTGCAGCCCCGGTCTCTGCTCCCTGCTCCTGGTCCTGGCCGGTGGAGGAGGAGCCGTTGGTCTCCACCCCGCCCTCCTCGCTGAGGCTGAACTGGGCCATCTTCTTGGCCAACGCCAGCTGCGTCTCCAGCTCCAGCTGCCGGATGTCCTCGATGGTGAGGCCGTACCACTCGTCCTGCCAGCACCACGCCTGCCGATGGGCTCGGACCATCACTTTACGGAGGCCTGCAGCAAACACACAAAGATTATCCAACATTTTTAAACAGCGGATCTCAGCTTGACTTCTCCGTAGCGTTTCATATTCATTCTCCAAGTTTTATCACTGACTTTTGTTGGTATTGCAGAACTTTTAACATTTCACGAACATGATTTAATCCACATTAATTATGGCGTCATAATCACTTTGAGGTGGTTATCTTTTGAGTTTTCTAGATCATCATGAACTTAAATAATAATATTTTATATAATATATATATTAACTTTTCAGGATAATTTTTAAGTTTTCTCGGATTATGAATTAAATTGTTCAGGATATATCTTAGCCATGTTATTTTATTACTTCTATAAATCAAAATACGCATTTTAGTAATGTATATATATTTTTTAATCCAGAAACATAAATTTCAATTCAAATTAATTAAATAAAATAAGGATTACTGCACAGTTTTCAGGTTAATTCAAAAATTTATATTTTTATATTTTTTTAAATGTAAATATTATTCCCAAATAATTTCAGACTTTTCACACCATGTTCTCCTCCAGAATTGCTGCAAGGAAACAGGTTCATTCACAAATGTTATTGTCAGTTTATTAGTTTATAGATATAATCCCAGTTTTGTGAGATTATTCCTATATTTTGCAATTATTTGTGAATTATTTGACTTTATTCTTATTATTTAGGATTATTGTGGATTGAGTTGTTTTAAGTTTATTCCCAAATGCTAAACAGTTTAACAAGATTTTTAAGAAGAAAGCTTTGTTTTCCGTACGATAATCAACATCATGACATTAAGAAAGATACGAATGACTCAAACTAGTCCACAGGCAGAGCTGCTGTGGGATAATACTTGCTGCGCTGCTGAATATTTCAGAGTAAAAACTAGTATACAATCATGACATTAGCATAAAATAAATCTGAATGAGACGCTGAAGTGAGCGTCAGGAAGGAAAACCACATTTTGTTCCTGAAGATGAGTTGATAAAAGAAAATAGAGCGGCCGCCGCTTCATTAGCCGGGAAGTAAACGCTGTGAGGTAGCGAGTGGAGGACGAGGAGTCATATAAACAGTCTTAGATCACAGCAGCGAAATAGAAACAGTCCAGCGATGGCAGGAAATTAATTCAGGCTGCTCTGTTATCTCAGGGAGCCAGACGCCTTCTACTCAGCCAGCTAGCGTTAGCATTTCATCCATTCACTTCACTCCTCACGTTAACATGAAATCTCTGGGGCTCTCGTAGACACATAAAGATATTTAAATCACAAATATCCCAGAATATCCTGGATTATTCCCAATTTACTGCAGATTTGCAAAGTTATTCCAGATTTTTAGGATTATTCCCACTTTTTCCAATTAAATGCAGATTTACAAGTTTATTCCAGATTTTTAGGATTATTCCACTATCTCTCAGGATTACTGTAAATGTTTCAGAAGTGTTTTTTGCAGTTTTTTCAAAATTACTTAGTATCCAGGTTCAAAATTTTATATATTCTATTTGTAAATTTTAACAATTATTGCAGACGTTTCAGGATTACATTTAGTTTTACAAGATTATTACATGTGGCGTATCACGGACTCTGGATTTTTGTTGAGTTTTCAGTATTATTCCCAATTTTTCAGACGTTTACTGTAAATGTTCCAGGATTTTCCCCAATATTCCAAAATTATTCCAGATTTTCAGCAATATTCGCATTTATTCAATGCTTTACTGTAATTGTTCCAGAATTATTCCCAATATTCAAAGATTACTCCATATTTTCAGGATTATTCCCAGTTTTTCATAGCTTTACAGTAAATGTTTCAGGATTATTCCCAAAATCCCAAAATTATTCCAGATTTTCAGGATTATTCTCAATTTTTCAGAACTTAACTGTAAATGTTCTTGGATTATTTCCAATATCTCAACATTATTCCAGATTTTCAGGATTAATCCCAATTTTTATGGGAATTTAAGAATTTAATTTAAGAATATTCCTAAATAATTTCCAACTTTTCAAGATTTCAGAATTAGTCCCAATTTATCTGAGTTATTAATTATTTTTATTAATTCATATTTATCCATGACCATCTTGAGTTAATTTTTTGATTTCTATCATCCCTGATGTTTGAATGCCTTAATCAGATTTTTCAGGATTGTCTCTGACTGACTGTTATCATCTATCACTTGAAGGACTATTCACAACTTTTATGTAAATCTTAATTTTCATGTCTTTTTATTTTTGTAACTATAACATGTGGGCACCACCTCCCATACGTACCCACGTCGTGTATGAAGCGTTCGATCTTGGACTGCATCCCCCAGTATCTGAACTCCACCTTGCAGAGCTTGTAGGCGCACATGACGGCGCTGTGGGCCAGGTTCTGGTTGATCTCCTCGATCCAGTCCTCGGTCAGAGGGCCCCGCCTGGTCTTGACCGACTGATACAGCTTCGGATCCTCCTCCACCAGGTACTCGTGAGGAGGAATGTAGTCCTTCACAATGTCTATGGGATCTAACAGAGATGTGACAGCGAGGCAGGTTTTATGTAACCGTCCCTGCAGCGTTTGTGTTTGTCGGTGGATATTTAGTATGCGGAGGCTCAACTGTAGCTCCTACCCTCTGCATCACGCTTGTTTGTACTTTATTTCATGTGCACGCCGACCCACTTACCTACAGTCCGCTGTCTTTTTTCAGCAGACGACAGATTGAAGACGTCCACCTGATTCCCAGTGTCTGGTTTATAATACGTCTCAATGTCTATGGAGAATTTCTCCACAAAGGGACACGTGTACCTGATGGACAAAGGAACCAAAAAGACAAATAAATATAGATTATAGAGAGGAAATATTGTGGACTGATAAAAATTCTGTATCTTTATCAGTGGCTTTAGTGATTAATGACTCGAGTCTCCTTCTGAAATGTTGCAGAGAATACGTTTAAAGGAGTGAAGTGCAGGAGGCAAAACTGAATCTAATCATCTCTAAGACCTCAGAGGATTTGAAGCTGCATAAATGGATTGATATGAGATCACTGAGCTGAAACTGGTCCAAACTAAAAGTCTCCGTCAGCAGTTTCAGTGATTTTCATTTTTTAAATTATGAATCTGGGAGATGGAATAAAAAAAAAAAAGCATTAAGAACGTTCTGCAAATTAAAAGGTCAGTGGTTCTTTGGATAACTTTTTATAATTAGCAATAAATTGCATTTAGTTTTTTCTTTCTTTTGAGTTTTGCTCAGTTTTTAAATATTATTTCCAATTTTTCAGAGGTTTACTGCAAAATTTCCAGGATTATCCCCAAAATTATTCCAGATTCTCAGATTCATTCCAAAATTGTACTGTGAAATCTTGCAATTATTCCCAATATTCCAACATTATTCCCAATTTTGAAGAATATTCCAAATTTATGATCAAATGTTCAAGATTATTCCCAAAATAATTTCAGATTTTTTAATTTGCATTTTTTTTGGCTATGCTCAGGAGTAATGTTGACATTTCAAGATTATTCCCAATTTAATTTTTTCATTTCAAGATAATTCCTACATTTTCAGCGTTATTCCTAGTTTTTGAAGATTATTCCAGGCAGAATATTACTTGATACTATGACAAGTTTTTTTCAGAATAACTGCAGTTTTTAGATTTAGAATTTTAAGATTGACCTCAAATGATTTCAGACGTTTCAAGGTCTTTTTATCAAGATTAATGTAGATGTTTCAAGATTATTATTTCATTCATAGTTTTTCAGGGTTATTACAGACATTTCAGGATTAATACTCTTAATTAAACTATATTTCCTGACCGGGTTCGGGTGTAGGGGTAAGCGTTCCAGGACTCCTCCTCCACTCGGAGCGCTGCCTGGGGGAGGATGGCGCAGAACCAGGATGGGATGTGTTTGCCGATGTGATAAACTTTGTGGGTGTACTGGCCCGAGCCCCCGGGTCCGTCCTCGTAAGGCTTGTTCTCCAGGATCTCCACGCCGCTGCCCTCGCCACAACTCTCCTCCCGGCTTTTCTTCTGCAAAGTGACACAAATACCAAAACTATTCACAACATTTTCAAGATGATTACAGGTGGAGTGGGACTGGATTCTGGTTTCTTTTGGCGATTTTCCAGGATTATTCCCAATCTTATTCCAGAATAATTTCCAAATTGTATCATAAAATTTAGTAAATTAAAATTTTTATTTATTTATTTTTATTAATTTAGATTTATTTATGGGAAATTTCTCCTAATTTTAAATAATATTGAGTTGTAGGGTGTTTTCAAGAATAATGCAGATATTCCAAGATTATTCCCAATTTCACTCTTAAATTTTCAAATTTCTGGATGATTTGTAGTTTTTCAAGATTATTGCAGACCAATTATTACAGGTTTGTTGAGTTTTTTTGTATTAATCCCAAACTCGCGAATGTTCCCGAATGCTTTATTTTTTATTTATTTATTTTGTTATTTTTTTCTATTTTTTTTTTTTTTATTTGGAGATTATTTTCAGTTTTATTCTTAAATTTTTTTGTAAATAATATTGAGTTTTAGGGTGTTTTCAAGAATAATGCAGATATTCCAAGATTATTTTGATTTTCACTCTTAAATTTTCTAATTTCTGGATTATTTCTAGTGTTTCCAGATTCCTAGATTATTACAGCAAGATGAATACTGTGTCCTGACGTGCAGCTACAAACCCTGATAAAGTTGTTTTAAGTCGGTTCTGGAGCAGCGTCACAATTCTGGACCCACAACCTTACTCCAGGTTAATGAACAGTTTGCTGACGATGAGTCCTGACCTCATGACACGCATCCTTTCTTTCCTCTAACTCCCAATTAAACTCCTGGCTTCCTAACGCAGCAGCGTTCCTGTCTCGCTGACCTTCTGATCGGAGGTGGGCGGATGATGCAGCAGAACCAAAGTGATGAGGCGGAAAGAAAAAAGCTGTCACACGGAAAAAGAAAAACTGCTTTTCTTTGACTTCTGTTAGCATTTATTTAAACTTAGCATCAGGTTTTTTTGTTTTCCTTCACCCACAAATTAATCCTAATTGTTTTAGTTCTAGCGAAGCCGTTCAGTAAAAGCTGAAATCCTCGGTTTCCCTCTCTGCCCTGCGTGAAACTTCCTCCGATAAGCAGCAGCAGATGGTCGGACCCCACAGATCCCACAACGCTGAGCTGAGTATTAAAACCTCCACAGAGATTACGGCATCAGTTCATGAAACTCCTCAGTCCAATTAGAATGAAAGCGTCTGCAGCGGCCAGATACACAGAGCGTTTATATTAACTCAGGACGTGACAAAGGAAAAATCAACCTCAAGGAATCAGTTCGTCCACAGAGACAAATATTTATTCAGGGATGTTGAGTGTCATGTAATGAATGAGCTGTTTTTGTTTATATCAGTTTAATCTCGAGGGTAAAGTCGTTTTTTTAGCAGGAGAAAATGGATTAAAACAACAACGTATTTAAAAAGAAAATCAATTAACTTCCTAGCCTCCCAGCTAATAGTAGCTCTTCCTAGCTCACTAGCGTCGCTGCTAATGGAACTTCCTCCTAGCTTCCTAGCCTCCCAGCTAATAGTAGCTCTTCTAGCTCCCCAGCATACCTGCTAATAGAACTTCCTCCTGGTCTCCTAGCCTCCTAGCAAATACTTCCTCCTAGTTTCCTAGTCTCTTGGCTAATAGTAGTTCTTCCCAGCTCCCTCCTATCATCCCCGCAAATAGTATCTCTTCTAGCTTTATACCCTCTCACCTAATAGGTCCTCCGAGCTTTATAGCTTTCCAGCTCCTAGCTGCCTAGCATCTCTGCTAATAGTACTTCTTCCTAGTTTCCTAGCCTCCCAGCTAATAGTAGCTCTTCCAGCTTCCTATCCTCTCACCTAATTGTAGGTCCTCCTAGCTTCATAGCTTTCCAGCTAATAGTAGTTCTTCCTAGCTCACTAGCATCCCTGCTAATAGTAGGTACTTCCTCCTCGTTTCCTAGCCTCCTGGCTGATAGTAGCTCTTCCACCTCCCTAGCCTCCCAGCTAATAGTAGCTCTTCCAGTTCCCTAGCCTTCCTAGCTAATATTACTTCCTACTAGCACCCTAGCCCCCTAACTAACAGTAGAACTAGCTGCCTAGGATCCCTGCTAATAGAACTTCCTCCTAGTTTCCTAGTCTCCCAGGTAATAGTAGTTATTATAGTTTCCTAGCCTCCCAGCTAATAGTAGTCCTTCCTAGTTCCCTAGCCTCCCAGCTAATAGAACTTCCTCCTAGTTTCCTAGCCTCCCAGCTAATAGTAGTTCTTATAGTTTCCTAGCCTCCCAGCTAATAGAACTTCCTCCTAGTTTCCTAGCCTCCCAGCTAATAGTAGTTCTTATAGTTTCCTAGCCTCCCTGCTAATAGAACTTCCTCCTGGTTTCCTAGCCTCCCAGTTTATTGTAGGTCCTCCTAGCTTCATAGCTTTCCAGCTAATGGTAGTTCTTCCCAGCTCCCTAGCCTCCCAGCTAAAAGAAGCTAGTAGTAGTTCCACGTAGCCTCTTAGCCTCCCAGCTTTTTTTGTCAACAAACCAAATGATAATAGCGAAGCCAACAATATTATTCACGTACTGTACAGTATCCTTTATAGTGATGTATCTCAGGGCGGCCATAGTGGTGCATTACTCCTTCTCCATGAGGCAGGAGGAGCTACATAACCAGTAGTTTTTTAATTATCAGTTTGTCGTGTGCAAACCTAAATATGAAGCGGACATGTCCACTGCGATCAAAGTCAACATCGGCCCTGATCCCGTACGGTTTCTCCTTATCGAGCGCCAGCCCATCGCTCTCTCGGCGTGTGAATGATGACACCGTTACAACGTCTTGGCTTCAGAGCGATGATTGAAAAGCTATTTTATCCCTCCCACCGTAATGTGCCGCCGTACGTGAATACAAATCACCGTGATGGTTATTAACAGCGAGGAGACGGGGGGGGTTAGGGTTCGGGGTCGAGAACGAGAGCTCAGATTGAACACGGAGGCCTCTCTCCGGAAGACTTGAGGAAAGCGGGATCAGTAATGAAGGTCAGAGGAGGCAAACAGCTGGAAAATTGCTGTAATCTAGCAGGTAATGTAATTTAGGTGAAGAGCCGAGGGCCTTAGATTACCCTCGTCCTGGCTGGAGTCAGAGAAAGAGGAAAACACAAATGCTAACGGTAGCTCAACATAGCTTCTTAGCCTCCCAGACAGAAGAAAACAAGAAGGAAGAAGGAAAAGAAGATGATGATGAACTTTATGCACAAAAAAAGAAGTCTAAATATTAATTTCAGCTCCAGAAATCCCTTTTGTCTCCATAATTATCATCATATTGCATTATGCATTGTTTCCCCTTGTTAAAAAAAAAAGTACAGACCCACAAAGTCAATTAAATATAACAAAAGACTTCGTACAACGTCCTCTGTCCTTGGAAACTCATCTCAGATAAGGAAAACAAATGTCTAACAGGACGAAAAGAGGAAAAGAGGACGTGTTTAAAGTTCTTACTAAGGAAGGGATGTGATGTGGAAAACAAATCTGTCTTCAAACCTTTTCAAATTCGTCTTAAAGAGAAACGTTTTTTTTTAAAGAGCCTCACGGAGGAGAATGAGGGTTTGAATAGAGAACAGGGAAAGAAAGTGGAGCCCGCGTCCAATCGGGGAAGTGCTTCTGGCTCTGGGTGGACGCCGAGGACCACGTCTGCTGAATTATAATGGACCCCGGCTTTGCTGAGGGTCTCGTTTCTGCCAGGTACCCTGAATAATTCATGTGACACCACAAGGTTAACATAAACCAGGGGTGCATGCGTAACTACCCCTCAGGCCTCGACACACACTCGTGTTTCTAACTAGGCCGGTAAATAAAGATGGATAAACAGGAGTTTTGAAGCTCAGTGCGACGCCTCCGGTCGCCGCCATCGTGGCTCGACTCCACCTAAATCACAGCTGATTCAAAAAGAGGCTAAAGAGGCGACCGGGGAGGAGATCCAAATGTGTATTCATCCGCTGCTGAAAATAGTCCCTCAAAAACATCCAGTTTCTTCCGATTTGAGCAACATTTACTAAAAACTAAGTAAATCATCTGATTTGGAAAGCTAACCTGTACATTTATACTCAACTGTTTGATGGTTTTGATCATTCATGGTGACAGTCCACGACTTTCAGGAGCTAAAAATGAAGTCAACAGGAAGTATTCATCCACTAAATACATCATCATTTATATGTCGTATCTGTATCACCATCAGATTCATGTTTGCTTCATTCAGAACGATGTTTATCTCATTTCTCCTCCTGTTCTCTAGTGATGCGCAGATTGATACCGAAATATCGATACTTCTGATACCAGGTTTTATGCTCTAAAATCGATTCTCAAATTAAAATGTCGATACTTTCAATACTTCAGTCGCTGGAGGTAATTTATTCTAATTTTAATTCATTTTTATTTTACGTATTCTTTTTTGTTTGAAACAGTATTTTCACACATTTTGTATGATTCTCTTTGCTCTGGAGGTTTCAGGCCGTTTATTGTAAAGTGACTTGATACAATTTATTTGTATATATAATATGTATTGTTATTGATGCTATATAAATAAAACTCAATTGAATTAAATTAAATTATATCAAGGATTTAAGTTAATTATAATTAAGGGCGTGGCTTCTTTGAGTGACAGGTGGGTGTCCTTGCAGGTTGCTAGCTGCCTTTAGCCTCAGCTCCACCTCTTTGACTGTTTTTGTTAATTAGCTTGGAGTTTCAGGCGGTTTATACGTCTGTGTTTAGTTGACGCAGAGACCACAGCGATGCATCTCTTGTTTTGGATCGAATCGTTAACTGAGGAGGTTGAAAGTGAAGCAGGAAGTAGAAACAAAAAATGAACCCAAATGGCAAAAAAATAAGACACAGCGCCGACTAGCGTTTGGGTGGTGTTGTTACAGAGTTAGCCAAACCGACGAGAGCACAGGTATAAATGACACACACCTGTGTAGACTTCTCTAAAAATATTAGTCCAAGATGGCGGCTGCCAGAGACGCAACACTGAGCTTCAAAACTGCTCATCATCCATCTTGGATGTGGCTGCTTTGGAAAAAAAAAAAAAAAAAAAAAACCCCATGAGATTCAGATTGAGGAGAACGGAAACATGAACGACACCTGAAACGTTTACCTGCATCCTGACACTTACAGTCCATGGACACCACACATGGTTGTCATGGTGACGGCGGCTGCACTACCGTCCTCAGCACAAACAAAATGATGATGGCAGCTGCTGCCACGCTGCAACTGATGTCACCGGTTGCCATGGCAACTGCCATCCAGCTGTGACGCTGAGGAGGAGGAGGAGGGAGGAGGAGGAGGAGGAGGAGGAGGAGGAGGGGTCGTCCATCGCATGTGTATGTGTGTTCATGTAATTCTATAATCAGGTTTTCATGTAAAGCTGCAGATAATCAGAAGGTTTGAGGATTTACAAGCTGATGATGAATATGATGAGTCTGGATTTGTAGGTGATCTGAACCGACCTGTTGTGATAGTGGACGTCAGAACTAAAGTGGACTAAATCTGGGTTTACACTACGAGTATTGGTATCAGAAATCTTGCAAAACTGGTTTCGGATGACGAATCATTAGTTGACACGTGAACGAGATCCAAAACAAGACAGAAGCTACAACTCTGAGAGCATCAGGACTGAAAGACGACTGGATTTAAAAAGTATGACGACAGAAAAGAGCTGGACGAAAGCAAAGACACATGAAAGATTAGAAACTAGAGGGAAAATATTGTTTAAATGCCACAAATCTCTGAAACCAGTCTATTAGTTTTGTGAAAATCTCTTAATCTCTCTTAATCTCGAAATAATTTAAGAGCAGAGCTCTACTGATCCACACTCCGGTCCCGTAGGTGGCGCTAATTTTGCTGTAAACTTTAAGATTAACATCTTAACATTAAGCATTAGTCTAAAGCGCAAACATCTCACATTACAAAATATTTTGGAACAAACCTCTGAACTCGGTCCATGAAATCTGGGGATGAACTAGTAGCACGACCACCAGTAGGTGGCGCTAATGCACCTGAAAGCTGGTTTACCAATTTTAACCACCAGAGACCCTGTGTCCTCATATGGGGACGCTGAGGTGGTAGCAAACGTTAAATTGTATTTATTTATGCTTATTAATGTTTCTAGGTTAACGTGATGTGCATATTTAACAAATTAATATTTTTTTCTAATTGGCAAGTACTCGTTTGAGGACGTTGGGACTTCACTGATTGCTCAGCATTGTTCAGGTATTAAAATAAACAGTTTTATATATTGTCACACATTGGTGACTTTATTATAATATAAATAATGAAATTAATCCACGTGTCCACATACGATGACATAGTTTTTTTTTTTTTAAAACTACCACTTCCTGCTTAAAGGTGATGCTTAGTTTTTTATACGTCTTAGGTCCTACTGATGTCAAAGACCTTGGAGAAATTAAAAACACATACCAAATAAAAACTTAATATCTGTCAACAGAAGCATGCTAAGCTAACGTTAGCCTCTGGGGTTTGAATGTTTACTGCTGCTAGGCAACATCGCCAGCTGCTTTATGTCCTCGTAGACCATGTTCTCTTATTGGTTTTTGGGAAATACTGACGTAATCTTCCAGATTTCATATATTTATATTTTATTTTATTTTTATTTATTTTATTTATAGTGCTTTCTACTGTTTTTGTACTTTAGCCAGTAGTTACCATTCAAAGTTTTCGTTATTTACACACATGATGACAATAAATGATTGTTTGAAATTTGATTAAAACATGTCTGATGTTAATTGGCAGCGAGTCTGAAAACATCTCACGTTCCAAAACAATCTGGGCTCCAATTTGGGGATAAATTGGCCCAAAACTCAGCTAGAGATTTACCAGAATTTTACAGTCGATGATGGAGATTAAAAAATTACGTTTAGATAACATGGTGCTGGAAGTTCACTCTATTCTCCCAGTCATGCTCCACTGCTCCACTCTCCAGTTTCCATCTTTGATAATGAGCCCAAACAAACCTCCGCAGTCTCAAACATGTTAAAAAAAAAAAAAAACATCTACATATTAAACCCGTAAAAGCTTCACTAGTATCCCAGAATATATTTAACACCCACCGTGACGCTAAAGATGTTGTTTGTTTTTCCTTGAGTCACGGCTCGTAAGAAAATCCCGTCCTGAATTTAATCACTACATAAACCTGCACATGCATTTTCGGTTTTAAGTGTCTCCGCGTGTATTTGCACAAATTTATGAAAGGAAACACAAACCACGGACATATGGAGCGCCATCTGTTCCGCTCCCGTGACCTTTTCACCACGTTTCTGCTACGATTCAATAACACCTTCAACCGCTGACCTCGGCCACCGCCGGCAACACGAATCACTGCAACGCCTTCCTCTGGTCTGACACAATATCCACAACACGCTCAGCGTTTATTCACCTGCTCCTAATGAAGCAAACAGCTGATAACTGCACAGTCACATAAAACATCCTTCCACAGACGTAACCCAGACGTCTGCATCCAGACTCCGTTAATAATTAAGGAAGCTAATTAGAAAAATGTCATCTTACAAATATCAAACTTTGGTTTTAATTATAGAGTAAATAATAAGGTTTGTACGGTGGCCCTGAAGGTCAAAACACAGCGATATTACAGGGTAGAGACAACACTTGTTTGTTTCTCATTGAACAGAACCCACACTTTTGTGAAGCATCGTTGTGTTTTCTGAAATGTTGTGTTTTGTAAAATATTGTTGTGTTTTCTGAAATCTTTGTCTTCTGTTTCTTTTTCAATTATATGCTTTTGATGCAGTTCTTTTCTTTTGAATGTTCAAAATAAATAAAATTAAACTTAAAAATGGTGGTTTCTGTAATATCGTTGTGTTTTCTGAAATGTTGTGTTTTCTGATATATTTGTGAATTCTTAGTCTTTTGTTTCTTTTTCAATTATATATTCATTTGATGTTCAAAATAAATAAAATTAAACTGAGCAAAATGTTGTTGTGTTTTGTGAAATATCGTTATCTTCTGAAAATGTCGTTGTATTTTCTGAAATGTTGTTGTATTTTCTGAAATGTTGTTGTATTTTCTGAAATGTCGTATTTTCTGAAATGTTGTTGTGTTTTCTGAAATTTTGTGTTTTCTGATATATTTGTGAATTCTTAGTCTTTTGTTTCTTTTTCAATTATATATTAATTTGATGTTCAAAATAAATTAAATTAAACTGAGCAAAATGTTGTTGTGTTTTGTGAAATATCGTTATCTTCTGAAAATGTCGTTGTATTTTCTGAAATGTTGTTGTATTTTCTGAAATGTCACTGTGTTTTGACCTTCAGGGCCACCGTAGATTTGAGTTATTTGGGCATCGAGTTTTCAAAAAAAAACAAATGAGTCTTAAAAATGACCAAAAATCACAAAAATCATGTTCACAGTTTTGGTTTTAAATTTCCTCCGGATATCAAAGATAAATACAATTTAAATGAGTTGTGAGTTTCTAATTTTATGCAGCGCAAATGTCATATTTGTTTTTTATTAATTTGTGCACATTTTAAATACCAATTTTTCAAAAGTGACAAAGAGTATCTGGACATGTTTTGGGCTCAGTCAGCAGATTTCAGGTGGAAATAAAACTTGCAACTAATTCTTTAAATTTATTTTTTAATATTTAACAATTTAACATTTTAGTTAATTTAATTTAATTTAATTTAAAGTACTTGACACATAAGAACACATTTACATTTTTAAAAAATTAATGGTTTTACATTAAAATGTTAAATCTCTGCTCAGTTTGAGTTTCCATCAATGTTGAAATAACTGTGTGGGAGGTGCAGCTGTTTCTCGGCGTCCAGAAGTAAGTGGACACAGGAACTAAATGTTCCAGGAAACCTTTTGGTTTCTAATAATAACCAGAGGAAAACAACATTCATTCCAGAAGAGAACCACTCACCTGGATCATGTAGAGCTGAGCGATGCGGTACTCCTCCACGCTCATGGGCATGGGGATACGATACTCCTTGATCAGCATGGTTGTGCTTTGGTTTGAGCCGACGCTTGTGACTGAGTTCGAGCCCCGGAGTGGGAAGCGGTGTCAGCGGGTGGACGCTACCCGAGCAGCATGTTCAGACGACGGCTGGGACTCGACATTATTCACACCTACGGACAAAGAGAGGAGAGAAAGACTTGACATGTCCTTTCAGCTTCCACGTTAGCCGTTAGCATGTTTGTCTCTGGGATTAACCCCCCTCCCACACACACACACACACACACACACACACACACACACAGCAACACACCCCATGTGTCCTGCAGCCGGCCCTCCTGTGGATCTGTTGCAAGGTAATCCATTGACCCAGCTACAGCCCTGAAATCCTGCAGCAACCTACATCCTGACGACGCGCCGGAGACGCAGAGAAGCTGTTGGTCACCGTAAACAGTAATTGCTAGTTATTTTACTCAGGGAACTGTAGGAGGCAGCAGAAACACGACAAGGCATCCATGTTTAAGCTAACACGTCGAACCTCTTCGCTTTTTTTTGCTCATCCAGCTGATCACCGAGCAGCATTTAAGCTAATTTAGAGCGCTGGTTGAACGTAAACATGGAATTTTGAAGCTCTGTGCGTCGTCTCTGGCAGCAGTCATCTTGGTCTACGACGAAACTCGACCACATACAAAAAAAAGAAGGTTTTGGGCATTTTGATATGAAGCCTATGACGATTGACTCACTAACGGAGCCAGCATCTAGTGGACGTTAGAGGAACTGCATTTTATTTTATTGTTTTGCATTTCTGCGTTAGCTTCATTTTTTTCTGCTTGTCTTAGAGTCATGTTTGGCATCCACCCTCTCACAACTCCGACTTCAGTCTCCCAAACCAACACTGAATGCAGAATTTTATTTCATTTTATTTCTTTTAGCTCCAATTTTGGTCTCCACCTGCTGCTTCAGCTTCAAAGCTTCTCTTTTTTCACCATCTAGCCTCTAACTTTGTGTGTCAGCTCCTTTTTAGATTTTCTTCTTCTGAAATCAGCACCACTTAATGAAGTTAAATAGAGAAAATGCAGGACTATTTTTTTATTCTCTCTGTTTTAAGAGTAAAAGAATCTTTCTTTCCGACTGAAGCTGCCTTAGTGTTTGTCCACCTGCTGCTGCTGCAGCCTAAACGAGACCGAGGAAGGTCACGTGACGCCGACGCCGACGACGAGGTCTTAATCTCTGACACTCTAAATCTGATGATGTCTTAACATGAGAGGGGAAGGGGTTAGCGTGGGGAGGAAAGGGAAGCGCGTGCCCATCTGTGCATGATTAGTCCTGAATGTTAGGTCAAGCTGCCGCGGCCGGATGAGTCGTAGAGGTCAGGAAGTACGGAGCGACAGTGAAGGCATCCTAGGAGCTTTTAGCCGACCGGTGCATGAATTTACCATTTTAAATGACTTTCAACAACGTTGCAAATCTGTTTTGTTTTTTTTGTTGTTGTTGTTTTTTCAGAAAAGGAGAAAGTCCCTGTCTGGCAAACACCACGGAGCTTTTAGCATCGAAACAGTTCTTGGATCTCATACAAAAGGCTTGAAACTTGTAACAGCGAGAGGCTCAAAACGATTAGAGAACTGAGAAGAGATGGAACGACGCCAGACTAACTAATTTAGATGCTGAAAGACACACAGAACAACCAGAATAAGACGCAATCAGAGACAGAACCAACTAAAACACAGACGTAAAGATGGGAAAATTTACAGGAATAAATATAAAATCGCTAAATACAGAACAGAGACATGATATGATTAGAGATTAGAGCTCAAAAACACAGCAAAGAGACACAAAAAGGCAACTGCAAGACTAAAACGACATTGTAAAGAGATGCCAAACACACAAGTAGATATTAAAACTCCACCAAGGCACAAGAAATGAAAAGCAACAATAAAAAAACAGAAACTAACCGTAAAAAAAAAGACCAAATCAATCAAAAAGAGACGGAATTAAATAAAATCAGGATGCAAAAATGGTCACGGGCTCAAAAAGATGGTTTAGAGACACAGAGGACAAATATAAGATGCAAAACAACCCGATAGAGGCGCACAAAGACACACACAGGGAGATACATGAAAACCTGCTGAAGAAAGAGACGAAAGGACAGAAATCAGCTAAAACGAGACGGAAAATAAACTGGATTAAACAGAAAACCCCTGAGAAGATACACAACATAACCACAAACAAGTTAGAAGTGAATAAAAAGAGACGCAGCATTAACAGGGACTCGATATTAAAACTCCACCAAGGCGCTAAATTAAATAAAAAAGACATAAAAAGGTGTAAAAATAGAACACAACACGAGTATATTCTGTCCTGTTCTAAAAATAAACCCAGTCTGGTTCGTCTGAGCCTGTGTGTTCTCTGATCGACGCCCAGCGACATAAAATAACTCACACTAAAAGATTCATTTTGCATTTCTATGCATTCACGGCGGATATAATTAACAGCCGACTGAGCTGCAGCCGTGCGTTATCAGTGGTGAATGAGCATCCGTCGCGGAGCTGCTCGGAGGCGGTAATGTACGACCTTATTTACCGTCCAGAGGCAGCTTGAGCTCTGATGCAATTACAGCTGAGAAATGGAGTGAAGGCTGTGACGAACGAGTCCTCGACCTACAGACCGACGGCTAAATATAGACACGCAGAAATCCCTCTTAAAGACACAAACCTGAGTCAGAGACGGATGGACGAACGGTGGGAGGGCGACTCGGAGGAGCTCGTGTTTGTTTGTTTGCTTTTAAATGTTTTTATGTCGATCAGCTGCTGTGATTTCACCGGAATCCATTAAGAAAAGCAGATGGAGCCGAAGAGGAGAGTCGCCAGGATGGTACCACGACCACTAGTCCATCAATTAAAACGCAGCCAGTCGATACGGGTTTAAAGCATCACTTTAGACTCATTTAGATAAAGAATGAGGAGTGATTTCACCTTCTTTTAGCTCTGATTTTGGTCTCCACCTGCTGCTTCGCCACGTTCAACACTAACTCTTACTTCACCTCCAAGAGGCTTTAAATGCAACACGTGTACTTACTTTTATTAGTATTTTAAAGCTCTTTTGTTTTTGTTTGCGCCATTAATTGATTCTCTTTTTGCTCTGGTTTTGGTCTCCACCAACTACTTTAGCTTCTTCTTAGGTCTTCAATGTTTTTCAGGCTTTAAACTGAAGGAGAGATTAAGTACAGACCTTCTACCTACTATATGTGTTCTATATTAAACTCAGCCTACTGCGATTTATAAATGTATTATTATTATCATCATTTTGCATTAAATGTTAAGCTATTTAAATAATACACAGGTCCATATTAACAGACCTATGCTATAGAGGAGTTGGTTCTCGACCTTTTTTCCTTGCATCTAAGAAAAGTCCTTGTTTGTAGTTAGGACACATTCTCCTAGCGTCATAAATTAATTTCCATCTTGCCGACTTAGATGATGCCTTCAGGAAATTATATACTCCAACTCAGAAATTTCAGACTTCCAACATCGTTGCGTTTACATTATAGGTTAACTCTTATAAAAATAAGTTTGATTTATTGTGACCTTTTGCTGAAGATTAAAATATGTGCAGCAGCAGCAACTACTTATTTTTATTTTGACAACTCAGAGATATTTTTTTCCCCGAGTGGTCTTGAATGCAGCATCAGCTGCAGCTGGTTCAACTACGTTTTCCAAGCCCCGCCCCCACCCTACTTCTGATTGGCTAGTGATGTTAGTTTGGAGGGAAAGTTGCGTTACTCTCATTCCATTAGTAGATGAACTCTATTGGCTGCTCCAAACAGACAATATCCTGCACCAACATTTTATTTTTTTTTTCTAACTGTTGATCTTTTTTTTAATTGCGATCAAATGGTGCTGGAAAAATTTAAGACCCGCATCGCACATGTTTTGAGACACAATCAATACAGCTTAAAAAATGGTGAAAACTGATGGGGAGTTCAGATCAGACATGTTTTGGGGTTGGAAACCACCGCTATAAAAGTCAATATGTGGGTCGACTCGCTTGCGGAATCAGCATCTAGTGGTCAACTGAGGAACTGCAGTTCTTAGCACTTGTTTTTTTTCCTGTTTGGTGTTTTCACCACAGCCGCTAATCGCTAAATATTCTTCCAGTCAGTCTGAACATCGATGACGTCAGGATTAAAACAGGTGAATAATTTATGTTTGATAGTGAATAAACTTCATATTGCACATCCAGTGTCACCACAGATTTCATGTCTCAAACCTCAATAATAAGCTGAGCACTTAGTCCCAAACACTAAAACACAACCACATGTTGAAACACCCGATATAATGTTTATCCATCTCAGCATCAGAGCTGCACCGCGGCTCCATTCCCTCTTATTACTTTGGGAAACGTCTACCGCGGAGTTTAGACCCAAACAAAGATCCCTCGGGGTTAAAAGCCAATTTTCCAGCAGAGCTACCAAACCACAACACATCAGCACTTTTTTATTTTTATTTTATTCACTCTGATCCATTTCACTGATGAAGATTGCAGCTCTCGTTATGGTGCCATAAAGAAAACACAAAAAAAACGACTGGAAATCAACACTAGCAATGTTTGTTAGCAAACGTTTTCTGGTCAAATCGAGCTCACAGCTGAAAATCACCGTCTCATCTGGACGTCCCGGCGGGCGACCAGTGCGATGGCAGAAGGATGAAGCCTTCAGCTAAATGTGGAGTCGGTAGGAAAAGCAGCTCAGGGACGTTAAACACACCAGCTCATTGCTGTAGGTCGACCATCCGCTCAAACCACAGAGGCCTCCGTCCTCACGTTCACACTAAAACTAGACCGGTCATCTGTGTTTGTCATTTAGATTTAATTATGCTTCAACCTGTACAGAGAAAAAAAAAAACCTCAACTCCACGATGCTCGTGTATGACTATGCTGCTGTTACTCTTCTGTCAATCACCACATGAAGCCCCGCCCACACAATCTGATTGGCCCAGCACATGTTTGTTACAGTAAGTCGCCAAGAGGATTTGGAAAGTCGATAGATTTAGCGAGAACATCACCAAGTTGGCAACACCGGCTTCTGTTTTTGCTGGATATCATAGCGCGGCGTGAATTCAGATTCAGTGCGGAACAGGAAGTTGTGCACAGAAATAATAAAACATCCGGTTTAATTTTCATTCAGCAAATGCAATGAATATTCTCTGATTAAGGTTCTCTGATTCTGATTCTGATTCTGAATGAAAGTGAAAAGGGGGGGCATTAACAGTAGGTATATAGACCCCTTCACAGTTTGTAAACAGTGTAACGTATTTTGAGGGGCGGGGCTTAACTGGAGGCAAAACATCTCTAAACGCTATAGCCTGTAAATAGCGGTTAGCATATTTCAGTGAACTGTTTTGGCAAAAATGGACGAGGAAAATGCATATTTTAGAGAATATACTGATGCACTCACTCCCCGAGACCGTGAGCGTTATTTTAAAAAGTCTGACTGATGGGACTAAATTCACCGACCGCTACACTCTCACTCTGGACGATTTGACTAAAGGACACAGAGGGGACGAAGTCTGGTCTGTCTTTATCAAGTGAAGCCTCTAAAACAAAGATATTACAAGAAGTAAGTTGAACCACTGTGGAGGGTAAAGTAGTAAATGCAACTTCTGCTTGGACGCCCCTGAAACACGTAAGTAATGTTGAGTTAGCTAGCGGTTAGCATAATTTCAGTCACGATTTATTCTGACCCATGAGGCTGAAACTGATGATGCATTACATATTAATGTGACCTGATATAACGTGTGCACGTTGATAAAACTTCTCGTTAGTGTTTTTGACTTGGAAAAATACAACAAGGCGACATTTTCATGGTTGATAGTGACAGTATTCGCCTCCAGCTAATATCGTGATGTCACAGTGACGTAGTCTACGAGGTTATGGTAAAAATGCTAAACTCTTAAGTGTTTGCAGCGCTCCCTAGCCTCGTACCGAATAGCATCTCTTACTGATTCCTTTTTAAAATGATGAATCCATTTCCTCTCAGGTGCAGAACATTTGAACCAGCCCGTCATTACCTGTCAATCTTTGTGCTGTGTTCAAGTACAACTTTTTGGCCCTTTGATATCTGTTGGTTCGTACCCTAAGTGTCAATCTTTCAAAGTTAGCGTCTGTCCATCTATGTGGTTCAACGCCTACATCAGTCCACCTGTAACCAACACCTCCTGCAGCTCTCAGCCATTTTTCTTTCTCTTCCACCGCTGCACATCTTCATAAAGACGTTTTTTTTTTTTTTTCCATATAAATTCCTTAAGAGGCCGAATGAATTATCCGGGAGCAGAAACGTACATATGATCCGCATTTTTCCCGTAACTGGATATTCACTAAAAGGTTTTAAGAGCCAGAGTCTGATGCGCTAGGATGCAACCGATTCGACTCTCCAGCCGCCGGAGGAGTCGTGCTGCGCTAACAAGATCCCCCGACGGGATTTGCCTCCGCGTTTGGAAATCACAGCACACACACACACACACACAGACACACACACACATATTTTAAAAACAGCGGCGGCATGACGGATGATTTAAGATGACGTCAACGAGGATGATTCCTCCAGGCTTCCTGCAACACCCCGAGAGCCGAGGACTGAGCCCCGAAGCCTCTTGTTGCATCCTTCATTCAAAACGACAACTAAACATCTGAGACGAATCCTCTGCAGAGTCTGAGCTCCTGTAACAAACTGATCACACATGAACCGTGCAGCAGGTCTCCACCCAGCAACTTATCTGCACAACATCGAGAACATGTAAGAACTATATTCGGGGTTTTTACGTGAAATAATACATTTGTGGCAACATGCAAGCGATGAAAAGAAGCAGAAGCTGCAACATGCCCGCAAACGATGTTTTCCCCCGATCATGCAACAGGCTGAGAACATTTTTTCCTCCAGACGCTACGAGGCTCAGTGTTGTTAAATAAATGGAGCATCCATGTTGGCTTCTACCTGTCCCAGAGTCAACGGCCGGCAGGATGTTTACCTCCCACAGATCCACCCAGATCAGGATTCGGGGCCACTGCAGATCCCACAGAGACTCCCAGCTCGGGCAGCCTTCCACCCCATCCCTCCCTCCCTCCCTCCCTGCCTTCCTTCCTTCTTTCCTCTGCTGGTCGGGCCAACCCACGCCTCACTCCCTCCTCCTTCCTCCTCCTCCTCCGATCAGGAAGGAGCTTCTTAAAAATCCTGAAATGAGAGGAGCGATCGATCCTCCCGTCCTCCCCCGTCAGCCTCTCGATCTCCTCTGTTCTCCTTCTGTTCGCAGTCTCCACCTCTTCTGGACCGAGGAACCTCTGTTACCACGGAGACGCATGAGGCTGAGGCCCGATTGGTGGGGGTCTGTTGTGATGCAGTGACTCGGGGGGGTGTGGGGGGTGGGGTTGTGGGGGGGGAGGTAAGTGAAGCACACCAGATCAGATTGATTTGCCTGTTTTCAGTGGACGCTGTCGAGCCAGAGAGAAGATATTCAGGAATTTATCTACATTTATCCAACCAGGGGAAGACGACAAAATAAATAAAAAAAAAAAAAATCTAAATAAAAAAATAAAAAAATAAAAAATAAATAAAAAATTAAATAAATAAATAGAATAAATTGATACAAAATTAACTAAATAAATAAAATGAAAATATATTTAAAAAATTGTTTTAAATAAACATTTTGTTGGACAACTAAAAAAATAAAACTGTATTATGTCTCTTTTTGGATATAAAACGTGACAAATTAATAGAACTAGAAAATGTTGTTGTGCAGCCACCACTCACGGCTCACACAGGAACAATCAGCCACAACATTATGACCACTGACAGGAGGAGTGAATAACATTTAAACCATGTTCTGCTGGGAAACGTTTGGTCCTGGTATTTATTCATGTGGACGTGACTTGTAGACATGTAGCCCCCACCTAGACCAGACCAGACCCCCCCCCCCCCCCCCACCCCCACCCCCATTGCAATGACACTCCCTGATGGCAGCAGGATGCAACCCGACACAGACAGTCAGTCGTCACTTTTCAGAAGATGAACCAGAGAAATGTTTTTTTCAAGCTGCGATCGATAGAAGCTGCAAAAACATTCACGTGTTTAAATTCAAGCAAAGTGCAGATAAACTGATGACTAAGGAGCTACTTGTTGCAGCTCTTTTTCTGCCAAAATGTTAAGATAAGTAGTCGTCCAGCAAAAAATAATAAAACCTTTCACGTTATTAAATAATTAAACCGACTAATGTAATGATTTTATCTCCGTAGCAGTTCAGCCAGAATACGCATTTAGAAAAGCAGCAAAGAGGCTTAAAATAAAAAGTTCTCTTTGTCCAACTGCTAATTAACGTCTGCACTGATCAGACTTTTATGGCTGAATGATTTAAAACAGGAAACCGACCAATTCTGATGTTTAAGAAGCCAGAAACTTGATGAATTTAGTGTTTTATTTCACAAATAACTGATCCTCTGTCTGATAGTTGCAGATCTAGACTCATTTCTTCCCGTTTGGTTTTAAACGACGCCTTCATCCTCCTGGCGTCTGGAAGTGAAGCCGTGCAGAGCGTCTGCATGCATCACTTTTATCGGCCTCCCAGAAGCTGATCAGCTGCTCTGATGTTTATGCGTCTGTTTGCGTCGTGACCGCTCTGCCTTTCTTTCTCTTTCTCTGCGGACTCTTTATTTCCATCCACTGAGTCCGACCGAGCAAAGCTAACGCTGCTACTTCCTTCTGAACGCGGCTTTTATTGCACATTCGTCACGCTCGGCGCTACAGACGATTCTTAACGTGCAGAATATTCTTCATCCAGATGTTTGATACATCTGATCATCTGCTACCATTTCTTAATAAAAAAATAAATGTTTTACTTTGCACACAGACTAAAATACTACACTCTTTGAATCCACTATTTACAGAACACACAGCAGATGCAACGTCATTAAGAATTGCTGCACATTATTCTGGACAGGGCCCGGCTAGCTAGCTGCTCCCCTCTGTTTCTGCTCTTTATGCTAAGCTAAGCTAAGCTAAGCTAAGCTAGCTGGGTGCAGACTGTAGCTTCAGGTTTAGCATGCAAACAGGACACGGGCATCAAACTCTTGACAATAAAAGCAAAAAAAAAGCTCAAATTTGTGGAAAACTTCAGCTAGCTACTACTAGCTAGGAAGCTAGGAAGAGCTACCATTAGATGAGAGGCTAGGAAGCTAGGAGAAGCAACAACTGATTAGCCCACGCACACACTTTGGGGGATGTTACCTAATAGATGTTCCTAATAAATCAGTTCTGGACCTTGTAGACCCTGATTAGACCCTGATCTTCTCTGATTGGCTGAAGGAAAAACCACCAGAACAACGAGATGAAGTTACCAGATGTGGTTCCTTGTTAAAGGGTTAAATCCAGATACTCTGAGTATCGTCTGGGGAAACCTCAGCGGTAAGTTTCCTCCCGACTGTCTGATGTGACTCACATGTCTGTGCTTCATAAACGTTTCTCTAATTACATCCCAGCCAACGCGTCTCAGTGGGTTCGGGTTAAAAATATCCCTCCCACCATATTCTATAGGGATTCTAGCCGCTGCTGCTTTAAGGGCATCTCAAACACGACGGATCACAAAAGGCGAAGCTTCAAATTCGCCATCACACCAGCCATGCAGCAGAATGAGAATGAGGCCTGAGCCTGGTCTCTGGTTTTTTTTATCTGCGAGCTGCAGCGACGCTCATCCTCCCAATGAAATGACTCGTTGACGGCTTCTCCGCCTCTTTATCTGAGCATCGGCAGAAAGCACCAGCGCTAACTGAATCACAGCTGCACCACACGTCAACATCTGCTGGTAATTTGTTGATCCTGTCAAACACGTCTTTCCTCACCAGCCTCCTGCTACTCGTCCTGGACACTGATGATGATGATGATGATGATGATGATGGGAGGAAACTGGACTCAGAATAAACTCAACTGCTGCTTAAAATGCACCGAAACCACATTTGTTTATCGGAAGAAGAAACAAACGTGATAATAAACATCATTATCATCATTTTGCGTTCAATATTAAATGATTCAAATAATACACAGGTTCAGATATTCTTTCATTTTTTCATTTCAAACATGTGCAGCAGCAGTTGTGTCCGTGCAACTGCTGTGAACATAAACATACGTAATGTTAGCAGCTGCACTGTTAGCTTCTCTTCTGCTAATAGCAACAGAGTGAAGTGTTGACTAAAAGATAACGTCTTCTGCCTCCGTTTATTTCTTTACTAAAATATGCAGGATTCATGTTAATGTGAATTTGTGCGGGAAAATAAAAAATATATTTATATATATATATATATATATATATATATATATATAAAAAATGTCTTATCAACCGAAGATTGATGCGACCCCCCTGCAGTACCTCAGCGGACTCACTAGGGGTCGCTAGGGGACCCCCTGTTGAAGACCTAGAGGTTCTGCAGGAATCAAACTGATAAATGTTTTAATGCGCTGTAGAACAGAACAGTCGACTTAAACATCAGCAGCTTTTATGAAATCTGAGGCCTTTTCTTTTCTTTTCTTTTGGAAAATATAGATTTGTGACAAACCCTGGATCACGTGACTTTCTCCCAACCAATAATAAACTCTGAACAACTCATCTTCTATCGGGTGTAATACAGAAATACTTGACGGGCTTTTAATTTGGTAAGTTTATGTCCATTTCCTCTTATTGTCTCCTCCTCCTCCTCCTTCTGTCTATTTCATTGCTTAGACTCCTTGTCTTTTACTCCTACCTTATACTCCTCCTCTTTCTTATTCCTCCTGTCTCTTTTCCCCACCTCCTCCTTTTTTCCTAATTTCTTTTTTCCACATTCTTGTCCTCCATCATCTTTCACCTCCTTCTCTTTCTTCTCCTCTTTTGTTATTTTGCTTCCTCGTCTTTTCTTCCTACTTGTTCTCCTCCCTCGTTCTCCTTCCTCCACTTCCTCCTCTTCTTCTTCTTTCTCCTCCTTCTCTTTCTTCATCCACCTTATACTCATACTTTGCTTCATCCTCCTCCTTCCTCCTCCTATTTCTTCTTCTTTTCCTCTCATCCTTCTCTTCTTCTTCTTCTACAGTTCTATTTCTCCTCGTCTTTAAACTTATTGATGTTTTCATGTAAACACACAAACATGTGATCACTCCGTCCGTCTCCATGGAAACCGTTTGATCCACGCGGACGTCGTTTTAAGAAAAGCTCGTAACGAGCTCCACCTGCAGCCTCGTCATTAATTAAATAATATAACAACGCGTCGGCCTCGGGGCTCATTCCTTTTCATATTTTTTTTTTTTTTTATATGTATTTTTAGGTTCAGGTTAATGAGATGAGTCGGTGCGATTTTATAAATGAAACGAGACGCTGTCACCGACCTGGTCTTCATCTCCTCCAAAGAGCCGAGAAGAGACGAACTCGTCTGGACAGAGCTGCAACGTCCTGAGAGAAGAGAAAGAACAAATAAAATGTTCGTCTTTCTTTATTGTTACGATCCCTCATTAATAAAAACAACACAGAGGAAACTCTTAAAGACATTTACAAATACTCGAATTCATTCCATACGTGATTCAAGATTCAAGATTCAAGATCATTTTATTGATCCAGACGGGGAAATAGTTGTGTCCAAGCGTCACAAAAAGAACAAACATGAACCAGACACAAGAATAAGAGTCACAACAAAATAATATAAAATAATCTGAAGTATTACAGGAAATAAAAAGTGTCTTTCCAACAAGGGTGGGATTCAATTGGTGTTGGGGCGGAGCTAAAGCAGCCTGGACGTTAAGACCCGCCCACTCAACTCACTGCTACCTATTAGCTCAGGCTAACACCTGTCACTCAAAGCGGGAACGCCCCTTAATCATGAAGAATTTTAAACCTTAATTAAAAAATAAACCAATGAATTAGACGACACGTTTGAAAACTGCTTTTCAAAAGAAATGTGGTGACGGGAAAAGATGAATGATGCCGTTTAAAATATGGGAATAAATTAGCACATTCCATGTGGTTTAATGTATTATTTGTTGTACTGTGGTTGTTTGTGTTTTTGTGTTTACCAGTAAAGATTTTAATAAAATAAATGTAATCAAGCACAGGATTAAGATGCACGTTGAACAATGTGCAGCTTAATTATGAAGCAGTTTGGAAACAGTTTCCTTCCTCGTCCAGTTTGAGAAACCAGAGGAATGTGACACAGTGAAGCCCTAAACAACACAACACAACACAAAAACACAACGCAACACAACACAAAAACACAATGCAACGCAACGCAACACAACACAACATAACGCAACGCAACACGGGAAGAGGCAGCAAATGAGAGTGAACGTGGGCCTGACGTGAAGGCTGAGAGACGACAGAGAGGACGAGAGGCTATTTATAGCTTTCAGAGGGGGAGGGGGTGAGGGCGAGGGAGGGGGGGGGGCGAGGGTGAGGGAGGGGGAGGTGAGGGAGGTGGGGTGAGGGCGGATGCAGGAGTGATGGCGTGGAAGAGGCTGCAGCTGGAGTTAGTGGCAACGCTTCTCAGATTCGCTCTGCTTCCTCGCGTTCTGGTAAATGACGGCGATGCATCACTGTCCATGGGGGGGGGGGAGGGGGGGGGGGGGGCACTCAAGGGACCAGGATCAGGATCAGGATCAGGACCAGGATCAGGATCAGGATCAGGATCAGGATCAGGGTGGAGTCAGAAGCCGCGGCTCAACGTTTTAACATGTGTTTGAGTCAGAAAAGTTGACGCTTGAAGCCGTTTTTTTTAATAAATAAAAACAAAGACGCACAACTACATTCAGACACAAAATATCTACACAAAGAGACACAGTCTGAGCACAGAGACATGAAATAATCACCAGTAAATATAAAACCACCACAAACAGATGCAATACAATACTTAGAAATAGAGACAACGCAAGTGCAAGCAGACACAAAACTACCACAAAATGACACAAACGACTAAAAACAAGCGCACACGGAGGCACAGTGCTGTCACAGACTGATGCAAATCCACCTCATCAAGATATTTAGACACAAAAACACACAAAATTACTGCCACGAGACACAATTTGAGCACAAAGAGACACACACAACACAACTACAGATAGAATTTGTTAAATTAGACTTTCAGAATAAAATGTATTTAGAGGAGAAGATGCGATACACGTGCAAGGAGACACAAATCTACCACAAAAGACACCAAATTAGACACATAGAACAACCAGAAAATATTTCATAACCACAAAAATACACAAAATAATGACAAAACAGGGAGTATTAATAACTACAAACAGAGCAAAAAGACACAACAACTACAAGAACCTAACGACTAGTAGAAGATGCAAAGCAGGAGCAAAGAAACAAACAAAGAGACACACAAAGAAACGCACAGAACAATGACAACATGACTACAAGGCGACGCAAAGCAAACAACACAAAACAACCACAAGACAAAAAGGAACTAAATTAGTTGGTGCTAAATGACTAAAAGGAAGCGACAAAATAAGATACTGGACCTGATAATTATTAATGAATTATTTTTGTCCCTGTTGGTTGTTTGTGCTGTTTACAGCTATTTACAACATCCATGAGTTAAACGAGTTAAATGAGTTAAACGAGTTAAACGAGTTAAACGAGTTAAACATATTATATATAGTTAAATAAAGTGTTAAATGATGAAGTTACATGTAACTAATGAACAGACTTTAACTGCTTGAATATTTGATGAGGAAGCGACGCCTCGATGGAGACGCACAAAGACGGACCCACTGTTAATTAGACTAAGAGCTCCACTAACCTGACCCCCCCTACACACACACACACACACACACACACACACACACACACACACACACCTGTCCACAGTCTCACAAAGTCACACAAAACATAAATGAGACACGAAATTGTCAAAAAGAGACGCAGCAACAAGATTTAGCAACAGAAACACACAACATTAGTGACAATTCAAGCACAAAGACACACAAAATAATCACCAACAGTGTTAAAACCACCACAACAAGACACAAAACGACACAAAGAAGAAGATCCACAAAAGAAAATGACTAAAAAGAAACACAATCTAAGCAAAGACACGAGGAACGACCACCAGCAAATGTGCAACTACCAGACACAACTCCACCGCAACATGACACAAACTGTGGAAATAAACCACAAAAAGACACAAAACAAGCGCACAAAGACAGACAAATATCGACCGAGGCACACACACACCAACCCGAACAAAGAACAACAAAGTGATGCAAAGCAAGTACAAGATGCAAATTTAAAACAAAGACACAAACACACAACAAATGTTACATAGCAACCTCAAAAACAAAAAGCATCACAAGAGGTGGAAAACAGACACACAAAGGGTCAAATACTGAGCAAGAGACTGAGACTTTCACGAAAAGAACCACAAAGACATGAAGCGCAACGGTGACACAAAAACCCACAAAAAGACACAAATCAACCGCGTAAAGAAGCAACGAACACAAAGACGGACAAAAGACAACCAGACAGAAAATAACCACAAAACTACATGTGAGAAGACAAGAAAGTGACACAAAGAAACCACAAAATGAACCCGAAAATACACAAAATTAACACAGAATTTGGCTACAAAGACACAAATGACCCACAAAGAGTGAGAAATAACTACTGACAGATGTAGATGAACCAGAAAACCAGACGACGACAAAGCCACTGTGACAAATCACAACAAAACAACGCAAAAATACACGAAATGAATACAAAAATACATCATTTGCTCACAAAGACACGTGAAGACACAAATGACCCACAAAGAGGGAAAAAATAACAACCAAGAGATAAAGACCAACCAGAAAATAAATGTAAAGGCAAAGCCACTGCTACAAGACACAATGGTAACAAAAAAAATACACAATATGACCACAAAGATGCCCTAGCAACCACAAAAACACACAAATGACCCACAAAGAGTGAGAAATATCAACAAACAGACAGAGAGCAACTAGAAAATAACCATAAAGCCACTGTGACAAGACACAAATCACAACAAAAAAATGACGCAAAACAACCGCAAACACACACAAAATGACCAGAGAAATACACAATTTGGCCACAAAGTTGCCTGACGACCACAAAAACCTGCAGAGTTAGTGCACAAAGACACAAATAACAACACAGACACTCACAAATAACCACAAACTGACTAGAAAGTGGCGCTTTACAGCTGCCAAGTGACACAAAAAACACAGTGAGACGCAGTGAGACGCAGTGAGACGTAGAGTGAGACACAGTGAGACGCAGTGAGACGCAGTGAGACACAGTGAGACACAGAGAGACGCAGTGAGACACAGTGAGACGTAGTGAGACGCAGAGAGACGCAGTGAGACGTAGAGTGAGACGCAGTGAGACACAGTAAGACGTAGAGTGAGACACAGTGAGACGCAGTGAGACACAGTAAGACGTAGAGCGAGACGCAGTGAGACACAGCGAGACGCAGTGAGACACAGTGAGACGTAGAGTGAGACGTAGAGTGAGACACAGTGAGACACAGTGAGACACAGAGAGACGCAGTGAGACGCAGTGAGACGTAGAGTGAGACACAGTGAGACGTAGAGTGAGACGCAGTGAGACACAGTAAGACGTAGAGTGAGACACAGTGAGACGTAGAGTGAGACACAGTGAGACACAGAGAGACGCAGTGAGACGCAGTGAGACGTAGAGCGAGACGCAGTGAGACACAGTGAGACGTAGAGTCTTTCCTCCAGGGCCGTGGTGTCCTCTAGGAGGGACCGGGGCCTTTGACTCCACCACCAGGGGGCGCCCTCGTGCGTCCTCGTTTAAATCAGGTTATTTCACAGCGTCTTCGCCACGAGAGACGACACACGTGTGAGACGTGGGTGAATGGAGGCGGCCGACAGGACGGTGGAAGGACAGAAGGGGTGAGGGAGGGGGCATGGGGACGGACGGACGGGGGGGACTCATTCACCCCCCCAACACACACACACACACACACACACTAACACACACACACACAAACACACACAGCCCGACTGTGAAGCCGTGATGCGTGGGCTGGATTCCCTCTGTTTACGCTGCTAAAAATAGAACTCACACACAGAGATGACGTTGCATCTCATGACAAGACCCCCCCTCCTCTCCCCTCCTCCCCCCTCACCCAGCATCCTCCCCCTTCCTCCCCCCTCTCCTCCTCCTCTTCCTCCTCCTCTTCCTCCTCCCCTCCACACAGTCTGCAGAGCTAAACGACGCTCACCTCTCTTTCTGCAGAAATCTGACCTGGTGGGACGAATAAAAGAAAGAAGAACGTGGAGGAGGTGGAAATGTAATGGAGGGATGTAAAATAAATGATAAATGAATAATTAAATAAAGGGTGAGACAGAAGGAAGGATGGAAGCATCAACAGAGGGGGGGGGGGAGGGATGGATGGAGGGAGGGAGGGGGCGGTAATCAATACTATGACTCATTCTTCCTGCGGTGGACACTTCCTAACAGCATTCATTAAAGCAACCAAATCATTTAACCTAATCATTTTGGGATGATAACCCCCCCTCCCCCATCAAACCCCCCCATCACAACACATTCAGATCAGACCCCATCAACCTGAGAGCAGCGGAAATGCTACAACAACACGATGAGATGCATCTGATGGACAGAAATGTCCCCAGAAACAAACAGCAGCTTCATGGAGCCGTTAGCAGCGACATTCTGTGCAAATTGTTGTAAAAGTTTGTGTAACATTTTAAAAACATGTAAAAATATATCCTGGTTTATCTGTTGTGTGTTTCTATTATGCTCATGGTGGCAGCTAAGCTAGGCTATAAACATCCTTGATGGTGCAATGCTAACGTGCTAATGGAGAGCAGCTAGTTTGTTTACCATCTTCTAGCTTGCTAACTGTTAGCCTCTGTTAGCTTCTAAAAAAAACACAGGTTACTGAGCACAAGTCTTTTTTTTTATCATATATTTTTTTTAATGACAAACAGTCATCTACAAGATGATGGCGTCACAAGTTCCATTAGCAGATGCTAACTGGCTAAATTAAGATGGCGGCTCATGATTATGATGTTAGCATTAGCATTGTGAACCTGACCCTCTTCTTCAAAACAATCCAATAAAAAAAACCGGGCAGTAAAAAAATAAATAAAATAAATAAAAATCCTACAAGATTAGACAAGATTAGAAACACAACTTAACAACAAATACACAAAATATCCACAGAAAACATAAAACTGATTAAAATAGACGCAAAATGGTCGCGAGTAGACACATTAACTACATTAAAGAGACACAAAGCAACCGCAGCAAAACACGAAACTGCCGCAAAGAAACACAACAGACACACAACAAACACACAACAACCGAAAAGATGCACCAAAATACTTTAGAGGCACAAAAACTATGAAGACAAATACATCATCTCCATCATCATCATCATCACAATCTTCAACTTCGTCATCATCGTCATCAAAATCATCACAATCATCAAAATCATCAAAATCATCACAATCATCACAATCATCATCATCTACCTCCAGCTCCTCGTTGCGGGCATCATCTCTGTAGATGAAGGTGTTTTTTTCCGGAGCTCTGCAGCGGGAGGTGAGCGGATTCCTGCCCGCACACAGCGCTCTGTCCCCGGTCAGTCTGCGTGTTATGTTACCGCCGGTCACCGCGGCTCCTCCATCTCCCAGCAGCGGCTCTCCGGTCTCCGGTCTCCGGTGTTTGAGCCGCTGTGCTGCCGGCGGCTGATGACGATGGAGGCAGGTTGGCGGTGACGTCAGAGCCCAAAGACATCCTGCAGCACCGAGCTGCAATGAGGAGAGCGGCGCCACCCAGCGGTGAACAGCTGGAAAAACCTTTATTTATTTATATTTTACTTATAAGAATCTATTATTATTGGAAGATAATTAAGCTGACTTAGGTTTTTTTCTACCCCTTTATACTTAATTATATTGTATTATGTTTCATTATTGTCCTTTTTATACATATTTGTGTGCAAATTGAAAACATTTACTGTATATACACTTTTTGAGGAAGCAAACAAAAGACGTCATACTTTAATTTATTTAAAAAAAAAAATGCATTTATTGTGCAACAACAACATTACAGGTCCAGTGAAGTTCATATCTTTGTAGGGAAACTTCATAGCAAATAGGAAGCAGTGCAAGAAAAAACTCATGCACAAGCGTCGCTGAGGGAGAAAAACAGCCACAGAGTCGGTGTGGAAATGTGTGAGAGTGCTGGTCTGACTCTAAAGCGGACGGTCAAACGTAAAAACTAAAAACGGAAAAGCCACAAGTAGATGGAATGTAAAAGGCAAAATTATTATTCAAGTAAACAAATATTTCCTTCAAGTTCCGGAAAATTTGGCCCAAAACTCAAGTAAACACTGATAAATAAAAAGGAATACAAACATCTTTAAGTTTTTATCTGACATGTAAAAACATAAATAAATATATTTTATATCATGTCCAATGGCAAAAAAAATAAAAAATCTACAGAAACACAGGAGCAAGGATGGCAGTGGTCTTCAGGATCGTCCACGTTGATGCTGAAATATTTAAAAATCTACTTCTGAAAATGGCCACTTTTAATCATATTAATATTTCTGTGACTAAAAAAGTAAACGACTTTACAAATCTGCGCTTTTACTAAAAATATACTCCAAAAAATTGTATAAAAAATATCCCCGAGTAAGAAGAGGTTGCGTATAAAAAGACTGTACAGGTGAGTTCATGGCACAGGAAATGACTGGAGGACAATCAGTGCTGCGTAGAAAAACCAGGACACCGATGAGTCGCGGTGGTTTTGACGCTGATGTAAAAACACAGACTTTGCTATATGTTGGCGGAGGAACGGAGGACGTGGAATCTCTTCAGGGTCATTCGGATGGATCCCAGCTGACGGTTCAGTCTCTCCAGGCGGTTCTCCAAGGCCACCTGAGGACGGAAATGACAACAACTCCCATAATCCATCACAGTTTGGTTTGTTTCAGAGGCAAAAGCATCAACAAAATCTCCAGTGGGAATCATCTGACTTTTCCTTTTCCTTTAAGACAGGCTAACATAAGATAACATAGGCTAAGCTAAGATAACATAGGCTAACATAAAATAAGACAGGCTAAGATAAGGTAGGCTAGGACAATATAAGATAGGGTAAGATAAGATAGGCTAAGCTAACCTAAGATAAGATATGTAAAATAAGGTAAGATAGGCTAAAATAGGCTAAGCTAAGAAAACATAGGCTAAGATAGGCTAAGCTAAGAAAACATAGGCCAAGATAGGATAGGCTAAGATAAGATAAAATACGCTAACATAAAACAAGACAGGCTAAGATAAGATAAGCCAAGATAAGATAACATAGGCTAACATAAAATAAGATGAGATAAGATAGGCTAAGCTAAGATAATATTGGCTAAGACAGGAGAGGCTAACACAAGATAAGATATGCTAAAATAAGATAAGATAGGCTAAGATAAGATAAAATACGCTAACATAAAACAAGGCAGGCTAAGATAAGATAAGCCAAGATAAGATAACATAGGCTAACACAAAATAAGATGAGATAAGACAGGCTAAGCTAAGATAATATTGGCTAAGATAGGATAGGCTAACACAAGATAAGACATGCTAGAATAAGATAATATAGGCTAAGATAAGATAACCTGGGAGATGCTAAGAGAAACCAAGTAAAAGTAAGCTAAAATAAGACAAGTTAGGATACGACAAGCTAAGCTAACATAAGCTATGATAAGCTAACATAAGCTATGATAAGATAAGATAACCTAAGATAAGATATGTAAAATAAGGTAAGATAGGCTAAGATAGGCTAAGCTAAGAAAACATAGGCCAAGATAGGATAGGCTAAGATAAGATAACACAGGCTAAGATAAGATAACATACGCTAACATAAAACAAGACAGGCTAAGATAAGATAAGCCAAGATAAGATAACATAGGCTAACATAAAATAAGATGAGATAAGATAGGCTAAGCTACGATAATATTGGCTAAGATAGGATAGGCTAACACAAGATAAGACATGCTAGAATAATAGATAGGTAGATAAGAACTGAGGAAGCTAGAGAACCAGTAAAGTAGTAAATAAGACAAGCTAACATAAGCATGATAGTAAGCAACTAAGGTAACTAGATAATAGATGGTAGCAGATATGCTAGTACTAAAGCCCAGCTGAGACCAGTGGGAGTGACTAGTTTTGTAAAGCGTTGGAGACGTGAACACTTGGACTCATCCAGGAGATTTTGTCGCTCCAGGTGACGTTTCCGCTAAACAAATGCTCCTGAATGTGAAACCTTTTAAATAGCCTGAATAATGAAAGTTTTTTTTTGTTTTTTTTAACCACTCTCACCTCGTCTAACCTGGTCTGGAGACTCACTCTGCCGCCTGCTCCGGGCATCCGACTCAAAGCTGCCTCGATCTGCACAGCACACACATGTTATAGTTAAACAGTGACTCACGACCTCGACCACACTGATGAAACAGGGCGACGCATGGCGGCGGGTTGAAACGCCGTAACGGGGGAGGGGGGATATGAACTCTCTAAAAATAGACGTCATTGGAGCATGAAAAAACAACGAGGCCTGTGTTACATCAGAGGTCGGACGAGGATTAGAGGCAGAAAACTCAACCTGTGTAACATTTATTTCTGCTGACCTGCATCTTCTCCTGCGTCAGCTCGTCAAACAGCTTCTCGGCCTCGGACAGCGACTGCAGCCGGTCCAGGAACAGAGGAGACGAGTCCTCAAAGGAGTCCCGCGGGCCGGCTCCTCCACAGACCCCCTGGTCCTCCCAGACCGGCTGGGAGTCTCCGTCCGGTGGGTTCATGGTGCCGGAGGACGACGGCTCCTGGACGTCTGAGAGGAATGAAAGCATGAAATGACAATTACTCCTTCCTGTGAGCAGGTATAGAAGAGACGAGACACGATAAGCTAAGCCAAGCCAAGCTAAGATAGGCTAAGCTAAGCTAAGATAGGCTAAGATGAGATAAAACAAGCTAAGACAAGACAAGTTAGGATGCAACTAGCTAAGAAAGGCTAAGCTAAGCTAAGATAGGCTAATATGATAAAATAAGCTAAAATAGGACATGTCAGAATACGACAAGCTGAGCTAAGTTATGATAAGCTAAGCAAAACTAAGGTAAACTAAAATACGATGACGTAGGCTAAGACAATATAAAAGCAAGTTAAGATACGAAAAGCTAAGCTAAGCAAAGATAGGCTAAGATAGGATAAGATAAGCTAAAATAGGACAAGTTAGGATATGACAAGCTAAGCTAAAATAAGCTATGATAAGCTAAGGTAACCTGAAATAAGATAAGACAGGCTAAGATTAGATGACAAGATAGGCTAAGCCAAGCTAAGATAGGCTAAGCTAAGCTACGATAGGCTAAGATGAGATAAAACAAGCTAAGACAAGTTAGGATGCAACAAGCTAAGAAAGGCTAAGCTAAGCTAAGATAGGCTAATATGATAAAATAAGCTAAAATAGGACATGTTAGAATACGACAAGCTAAGCTAAGCTATGATAAGCTAAGCAAAACTAAGGTAAACTAAAATATGATGACGTAGGCTAAGACAATATAAAATAAGCCAAGTTAAGATACGAAAAGCTAAGCTAAGCAAAGATAGGCTAAGATAAGATAAGATAAGCTAAAATAGGACAAGTTAGGATATGACAAGCTAAGCTAAGATAAGCTATGATAAGCTAAGGTAACCTAAAATAAGATAAGACAGGGTAAGATAAGATGATAAGATAGGCTAAGCCAAGCTAAAATAGGCTAAGCTGAGCTAAGATATGTTAAGATGAGATAAAACAAGCTAAGACAAGACAAGTTAGGATGCGACAAGCTAAGAAAGGCTAAGCTAAGCTAAGCTAGGCTAATATGATAAAATAAGCTAAAATAGGACATGTTAAAATACAACAAGCTAAGCTACAATAAGTTATGATAAGCTACGCAAAACTAAGGTAAACTAAAATACGATGACGTAGGCTAAGATAATATAAAATAAGACAAGTTAGGATATGGAAAGCTAAGATAGGCTAAGCTAAGATAAGCTACTATAAGATAAAATAAGCTAAAATAAGATGTTAGGAGCTAAGAAACAAGCTAAGAAACGCTAAACTAAGCAAAGATAGGCTAAGATAAGATAACATAAGCTAAAATAGGACAAGTTAGGATATGACAAGCTAAGCTAAGATAAGCTATGATAAGCTAAGCTAAGATAAGATAAGACAGGCTAGGATAAGGTAAAAAAAAGGGTAAAAGAAAAGATGGGCTAAGCTAAAATAGGCTAAAATAAGATAGATGAAGACAAGATAAGATAGGCTAAGCTAAGCTAAGCTAACCTAAAAAGATAAGGCAGGTAAATATAAGATAGGTTAAGCTAACACTGTCTCTGAACTCATTTAGACCTTGTATAATATCCAGTGTGGAGAATCACATCACAAGTTTCCAGTTTAAAGTAACTAAATACTAACCAATAATCTAATAATAATCTCAACAACAATAAACTAATTATTTAATGTGTGTGATTCTGTCGTATCAGCACGTGGTTAATTACTGACGTACGAGGAGCCTCCTTGAAGTTTCTCTACAGTCTATGAGTTTAACAGAAAACCTCTGTGTTTAGGAGAGAAGATTAAATGATGGACTTTTAAATATTTTACCATCTTCTCTGTCTGCTGACGTGAACTGGAGTCTCTTTCTGGGGCTCCCGCTGTGGAACGAGTGGCGTCTCTTATCGGCTTGTCCCTCCGAACTGCAGAACACAACACATTAATTCACAGCGTTAACGGATGTTATACGTTAGAACCGTTCCCCCCGGTTCTGGAGGACGTTAACAGGTGGAGGTTAAAGCAGCAGCGGCTGCAGAGACGAGACCCGATGAGACAGACACGTCTCAGCCTCGTCCTATTTCCTGAACCTCCAGACACGGCGTCCATCAAGCTGAAAATTAGAGATGACAGAACTAAAGACAGACTAAAACATTTAAAGTTTCTTTACACTGAAAAGGGAACTTTTTTGGAGCCTCGTCGCTGTCGAATCGTTGCTGAAGCTGAACCTGAAAACTGATTCTGAAACGAATGAAGCTGAACTCGCTGAACAGCAGCAGGGAAGTCGTCTCACCTTTGCAGCAGGTGTTCCTCTCTGGGCATCTGGTGACCGAAGGCGGTGGAGTAGTTCTCAGAGGGGCAGCGTTTGGGGCTGGACTTGGCCGACAGAGGCCGGAGTAACGTTTCTCTCTTTGCTGCAGGGACGAGAACAGCACAGAATTAATTAAAAAAAAAACTACTAAAAAAAATGATTAGACCCAAGAGGATCAGACACTAGTTCCTCAGTCACAGTGAAAACTCAACTACTGGAGACTAATAAATATAAATACATGTTATTTTAAATGGAAAGTTTGTTTTTTAATCATGATTTAATGTGTGTGGGAAACGTTTGGAGGAGCTACTATTAGCTGGGAGGCTAGGATAAATAATCTGATAAGAACTGAATCTGGTATCATCAATAAAGTGATAAAAAAAAGCAAGAATATGTTAACAACAGGGGCGGGACTTTAATGCGTTAATTATTATTAATTAATTAATTACAAACAAATTAACATATTTAATCGCAGTTTGCATTCCAAACAACGCATTTGAACGTTAGTCAGTGCACGATTTCCTGGTACACAGATTCCACTGATGCACATGTCAGAGCTTGGCTAATGGCTAACGGCTAACGGCTAATGGCTAGTGGCTAATGGCTATTGGCTAACGGCTAATGGCTAGTGGCTAATGGCTAATGGCTAATGGCTAGTGGCTAGTGGCTATTGGCTAAGGGCTAATGGCTAACGGCTAACGGCTAACGGCTACCAAAATGGAGGAATCGGATGAAGGTGCGTTGCTAGGACTGATGAAAGCCTTGATTAAAACGTGCTTTTGTGCAAATTTGTGCAAAAAAAAGGAGTTTGCATTTCAACACTATAATATCATCTAAATGCAAAGCAGAAACTGCCTGGAGCTAAAGGGCTAAAGCGCTAAAGAGCTAAGAAGCTAATGGTACTTGGAAGTTAAAGGAGTTTCAAACCTGTCAAAGAAACACTTAAATTTCTGGTTGTTTTACCAGAAGAAGAAAGAAACTGCACTTTTTAACTGTAAATGTACTTCTGCTTAATTTAGGTCAGGGATATTTTCACTTCCTTTTTCTGCTGTTTTGAACTGAAATGCAATTAAATGCATTTTCCCAGACGTTGGAAGAATTAATACAGTATTCATTTCATATCTGTGTCTATTATTTGACTCATCCACTACAATCCAAGATGAATTAACTACAAAGTCTCTCATTAATTAGTTTTACAAACTGAAATTAACAAAATGTACAGTTTTAATAAAGAAGGAGCTGTTTGAAGATATTAAGCTCGTAACTGAACGTCAGAGGTGTTAAAGCAGAGTGGAAGGAGTGGGAGCTGTTACTGGGAGTAGTTGGAGGAATATTCCTCTGTGCTGGCGGAGGCAGGGAGGAGGATCTGTGTCCGTCTGGAGACAAACTCCTCTGAGCTCTCAGCAGAGCTGCAGCTCTTTCCGCTCCGGGTCGACTCTTCGGTCCAGCTCGGTCGCCTCCCGTTGGCTCCCGGTCCGTCTGAAGGAGCCCGGCTCGCTCCTGAATCGGCTCCTTGTGTCTCCGCTCCACAAACCCGACGGTCGCCCTCTGACCGCCGAGCCCTGAGGAGATAAAAACCCGGATGAGACGCAGCGACGGGAGCTCGGTGCTGTGAAATTAACTCATTAAAGCTGTAATTAGGGCGTCTGAGCTACGTGTGATTAAGAAGAGATGAAACTGTCCTTTTAATTGTGTGTCTTTGCTGCTGGGCTTGAAAAAGTGCATTACACATGCTGGAGATAAAGACATTATTCAACCAAAAAGAAAATGTATGTGTCTCGGGCACAGAACTATCAGCTGATTAGAATTATTTGGCAAAAACCTCTCATCCTCACATTTGGCTCCTTTCTAAAAACTTTCTCATCAGTCTCTTGAGTCACAGCAACTTTTTCTCCTTCTGTCTGAATGAGACTCTTTCAATTAAAGTATCAGCTTATTCCTCATTTATCCACTGGTTTAGTCAGAGACGTGGACAGAACCCAACACTGAGACTCAGGATTAAACAGCAACGAACTCAATGCATTTTCTTCTTCTTCTTCTTCTTCTTCTTTATTAAATAATATTAAATTCTTTGCACTAAAACAAATGGAAATATCTGGAGTCATCATTACTTGTAGGATTTTATTCTGTTATCCTACTGGTCCGGCTCCACCTCAGATCAAATTTAGCTCTAGCTAAAATGAGTTTGACGCCTCGTTTTTTTTAATGATGTAAATTCTTGCTGTATATCTGAGTAAACCCATAAAAGTATTTTTATTTCCTTATGATTTCTTTCTTTCTTTCTTGTTTTAACCTCCTCATATGGTGACATTAAGTTTTAGGTTTTATTGCCGCGGATTCTGCCTCATTTAAAACCTTTAATCTGCCATCTAGTGGTAGAAAAGGGTCAATACACTCGTCTGTAAAAACGTGACAGCGGATTCATTCTACCGACGATGACGGGACAAAAATGGACGAGGAACAAATCTCCATCAAATTCTATGGTTAAAACTTATTTATTTCTGCTTATTAACGTTTCTAGTTTGATACGACGCAAATTTAACAAATTTTATCAATAGCAACGAGCTGCAACGTCGCTAATTAGCAAGTACTCGTTTGAGGACGTTGGGACTTAATTGTTTGCAATTCTGTCTTTGCTGAGCTATGTTCAAGTATTAAAATAAACTGTTTTATATTTCGACACACATTGGTGACTTTATTACAATATTAATAATGACACAATCCCAGTGTCCACATATGAGGGCGTGTTTTTTTTGTTACTTGTTAGTTTTTATACATCTTAGTTTCCCACTGATCCCAAATACTTTGGAGAAACTAAGAATGCAAACCGAATAAAAGCTCAGGTCTCAGGAGGTTATAATATTCATATCAATGACACGACTGTCGTAGGAAAACTGTCCAATTGTACTTGAGGCTTGTGTGGAGGATCTAGAAACAATCAAATGAACCCGAGATGTTTCATGTTAAATGTTCAAATATTAAGCTAGCTAATACATTTCTCGTACAATGTTGGTTTTTCTTATGTGTATAACAAAGAAAAATCAGACGTTAAAAGAAAATATGTGTGTAAATACATATAAATGTCAATAAATATTTGGTTCAACATGAGTCGTACAAATGTCTGTATCTCCTCATTTAACCTTTAACGCTTCTTAATTCATCCAGAAACAATAAATTTTGAAAATGGCGGCGATGGAGAAGCGGCAGGTAAACACTAAAGCGGCCCAATCACAGCTGGTGTGATCTGCAGCGTAGCAGAAAGCTTTTAAAGCTCTAAAGCGTGAAGCATGTGTTTTTATCGGTGAATGAGTCCTACTGTGGAGGGTGGGTCTTCTCTTACACGGGGCCCGGCTCTCGGTGGCCCTCGTCTCCTCCAGCTCTATCAGCGCCCTCATCATGGGCGTCATGGCGCAGGACCCGTCCCTCCGACCTCCTCCTCCCGCCTCCTTCTGGCCCTGCTCCTGCTGTCTGCTCTGAGACTGCTCGCTCTCGGGAGGAGACGCACACCTGAAGAACAGGGTCTCGGTAAATCTAACAACCATCACTCTGAAGAAATTAAATAAATAAATAAATAAAGACGATGTAAAAAGCACCTCCAGCTGCCGCCGCCGGCTGAAGAGGCGTCCACGGAGCTGCCCGTCCCCGACGACTGGTCGCTCAGCGGAAACGACGCCCTCTTGTGGTGGCTGCTTTGAGGGAACTGGGATTTCCTGCCGCCGTTCATGTGGTCGGACGGGGGACACGGAGACTTCCTGCGGGTGACGTCCGGCTCTGATTTGCATTTACTGGGAGACAGCAGCAGGTCCGGGTGGTGGTAAAGGCTGTGGGGGGAAGTCAGACTGTGAACATTCAGAATAAAAAACACCATCTTGGGGTCTTTCCCTTCGTGGTGTTGAGTTCTCACCCGGCGCCGGACGGTTGGGTGTTGCTGTGGGAGGCGTAACGAAGCCTGGCCTGGTTCTCGTGCTCCAGCTGCTTCACCTGAGCCTCCAGCTTAGAAATCACTCTGAGGGCATCAAACACAATAAGTGGGATCCACAGGTATAAACTACAGTTTATATCAATAACATGCAGCTTCTGTTTGTTTGTCCATCACTAAAGTAACAAAGAACAGGATCACATCTGATTAATTAAGAGAGAAAACACTTTTCATGAGGCGTCCTTTGGTTTTCTTGGTGATTTTATGTGTCTTTTATGTCCTCTTCACTTTCTTCTTGGTCTTTTTGGTTTTCTGAGTGTTTTAGATCTTCTAACTCTTCTAGTATTCCCTAAGTTTATTGTTCATTTTAATTTTGGTCTAATATGTCTTTAATTCTTCTGTGTCCTCTTTGTCTTCTTCTGGATCTTCTTAGTCTTCCAGGTATTTTAGGTCTTCTAGGTCTTTTAGATGCAGATTCTTTGGTAGTTTCTTCTTGGTCGTCTATTTATTCTTTATCTTTATCTCAGACGTCCATTTCTTTTTAAACTTCATGATCTTTTTGGTTTTCTAAGTGTTCTCCAGATTTCTGTCTGGTCATTTTCATCTTCTATTTCTTTGAGATCTACATACGTTTCCACGGTTTTCTTGGTAGTTTCTTCTTGGTCTTTTATGTCTTTTATGTCCAAATCTTATTAATCTTCTTCTTCAATGTCTTCTGTTTCTTGGTCTTTTTGGTTTTCTGAGTGTTTTAGATCTTCTAACTCTTCTAAAAGAAATTCCCTAATTTTATTACCTGATTTTATTGTTCATTTTAATTCTGGTTTTCTATGTCTTAAAGTCTTCTGTGTCCTCTTTGTCTTCTTTTGGATCTTCTTAGTCTTCCAGGTCTTTTAGATCTTCTAAATCTTATAAACCCAGATAGGTTTCCCTGGTTTTCTTGTTAGTTTCTTCTTGGTCTTCTATGTCTTTTAGGTCCACTATGTCCTCTTTATCTTCTTGTTGGTCTCCATATCGTTTTAATCTTCTGTTTCTTGGTCTTTTTGGTTCTTTTGGATCTTCTTGGTCGTCCAGATGTTCTAGATTTTCTAGCGCACCAAAACTATCTTCTACTGTTCCCTGATTTCTTTGGTAATTTTCTTCTTGGTCTTCTACTGTATGTCTTTTAGGTCTTCCGTGTCCTCTCCTTGGATCTCCTTGGTCTTTTAGGTCCGTTCTAGATCTTCTGTTTCTACACTAGCATAGACCATTATGTTGCTAAGTTTAATTTGAGAAGTTTACTTGTACGTTGTATTAACCTTTTTAACACAAGGCCCCGTACAGGTCTCTGGACGTCTGCATCTTTTTTTTATGTCCTCCGTCATCAGACCTGCTCGTCCTCCAGACCTTTTACATCGATGCTAAAATCCCCACAGACGCACATATCGATGTTCTGCCTGTAAATTGGCTGAATTAACTGGACAGACTCTATCAATGCGTTGCCTCTATTGGTGACATTTTGCAGGCGGAGCGAAAGTTGTTGTGCTGTCTATATTTTTTTTTTTTTTTTTTTAGACGTACAGGGACATCATTAGGCTATTAGGATATTGATCGGTCCTCTCGTCTCCGTCTCCCTCGGCTGCAGCTCTTTTACGAAGCTGCCAGCGATAATGTGACAGTGATAGATCTGGAGATAATAACGTCCTTTACTATGAGCCTTAATGATGCATTAAAAAACATGTAGTGTCTGCTAACGCGGACGCTTTTTCACTAGTGTCTGAAAAATTTCGACATTTGATTTTCTCCAGATGTTGATCGTTTGTTAACTATTAAATATTCAATCAGTTGGATTTGAGGGTGAGACATAAACCTCAACAGCTTCACTTTATGAAATAGTTTCCTCATGTGTTTCTCAGATAAATTTCTCCGTCTTCTCTCGTTTCTGTTGCAGTAATTTCATAAAAGCTGCTGATTCTCACCTCTTCAGCTCAGATATCTGATCGTTTGCGTCCACGAGTCGGTTTTCTGTCGACACCAGGTTGTTCTGGAGACACACACACACAAAATAAAGAGTAAGTAAGTAAAATAAACAGACAGGACGTCCAGAGAGTTGAGAATAATGTGACGGATAATCAAATGAAAATCTTCCAATCACCTTCGCGCCCTCGTGCTCCTTCACCAAAGAGTCGTATTCACCGAGCAGCTGAGGAAACAAAACCAGAGACATAAATAATGAAGGTTGAACTGTTTACTAAATAAAATGATCTGATCAGATAGATGTTTAATTTCTAAGAACTTTTTTGACCAAGTGGTTCAACAACCAGAAATATAACAGAAGAAGAAGTTCTCTGTCCACATGGATTCCAGCTCTGGTTCATCTTTGTTTTTCTACCTCCATGTTTGATGCTCAGAGAGAAAGGATTTACTCCAGATTACCACCAGTAACGCGGTCAGACTCACGTCCTGCAGCATCTTGTACTCTCTCTGCCTGCATGTCTCCTTCTCGTCCGCCTCCCTGCAGGATTTCTGCGCCGCCTCCTCCAGCTGCCGTACGCGGGTCTTCAAACGCGCCGCCAGGGCGTCCTTCTCTTTGCCCGAGCGCTTGCTCTCGTCCAGACGCTGCTGCAGCGATTTCAAGGTGGCGCCGGCGACGGCGTAGCGCTCCGGCCATTCTGCCTGAGACGGTTACAAAAAAAGACGCGTGTATTAAGATCCAGGCAAATGGTTTGTTTGCAGGTATCAGAGAAAACTTGTAATGTTTAGATACCAGTTTTTTCTCCAGCGAGCTGTTCGCTGCCTCTAGTTCTTGAATGCGACTGGTGGCTTCAGAAAGAGCTTTTTCCAGATGTTTGCACCTGCAGATAAATAACAATGCACAATGAAACAAAACAAAAAAATCCAATTAATTCAAACAGAAGCGAGTGAGTTTCCTACAGGATTCCTGCAGATTATCATCTATATCCTACAAAGGAACCTGAATAACCCACTTTTTACCTCTTAATTTCAACATAGTTCAAATTAATCTTGATTATCTTGTTTTCGTGGTGGTTGTTTAGAGTCAAAGCTGCTTTTTTTGTGGAGTTTTTAACCACACGGCACCGAGTAAAGATGAGGTTTATCTATTTAGAGGTAAAACTAGTACAGTTTGGTTCATCTGGGAGTCGACGGGTGAAGAAATCTAAATAAAACACACGTAAACAGAGGAAGCAGAAAGCAAACCTTTGTGTGAGCGCCTGGTTGCTCTTCTCTAAATCCTGCGGCAGATCTCGGAGCTGGAGTTTGTCCCGGAGGATCTGGATCTCTGACTCGTAATAAGCCTTCAGATCAGCCACGTGTCGAGAGTGTTTCTCCCTCAGGTTCTGCCTCAGTCTGAGAAGAAAAGAGAACGAAGATAAAATTAATGATTACGCAGAAATCTAACAAATCTGAATCTTTCTTTGAAGGAAACAGAAAGTCCTCTGAGTGTCTGGAAGTAGTTTGACGTCTTCAGGGATTCGTATTCTTCATATAATGTGTGATTTAACTAACTTTAACTTAAGAACGTGTTTCTTTTTCACATCAGAACTTCAAGTATCGATCACACAGAAACTTTCTGCTGCTGTTACTGACTCTTTTATCTTTCACTGTTTGTTTGACGAGGACATCGCACAACATAGTTCACTGAGAAAGTTTAAGTGCATCTTAAAATACACGTTCACGATCGGCCCGAAACACGACTTTTTCTTTTTCTTTCATAATAGATATTGTATTGTAAGACAAAAATATGTCGATGCATCTCACCATATTGATATTTTTTCTCACTCCTAGTGAACATTAACGAACAATCGGTCAAATACATGACGTCATGTAAATATGCTGGATTTAGCTCAGGGCTAATTTCCACCCGTAGTCCTCACATTAAAAGACAGAAAGAAAACAAAACAATAACTGGCAGCAATTATACAATAAATTATACAGTTATACTATAAATTATATTCTCTTTTGCACAATTACAACTTCTAGTTAGTTTCTTCTTTTTGCTGATACTTCTTTTACATCTAGACACTGTGAACTCTTTATTTTATTGCTTATTTTTCTAATCTCTTGTGCACTTTATTTAGTTCAGTTTACTTTAGTGTCAGGGTGGGAAAAAATATCGACATGGCAAAACATCGGGATACTTTTTCTTACGATACAATATTGATTTTGAAAGTCTTAATATCGATTTTAAAGGGAAAAGAAAGAGTTTTTGGCCGATCGTGGACGACTTTAACACCTTTTCTGTACAAGTGCAATAAACTGGATATGGATCATTTGGATTATTATTGTTTTTTGACTCAATTTGTCCAATGAATTATCTCTGTCATCTGATTTACATGTATGCAAAGTGAATTTTAAAGCTGCATTTATAATTTCTCAGTGAACTATGTAGAATATTGCAATATCATAATATCACAATATTTAGCGCTAGGGTATATCTTTAAGTTTAACTTTAGAAAAGCCTTTTTCTATGTGAATAAATTAACAATAAAGCCGACTTTAAGGATCATAAAGATCAATCATGGACTAATAAACATGTTTTATGTAAATGTGACGTCTGTGTTTGTCACCGCTCACAGAGAAAGGACGACGGGATCCTCTAATGACGAAGCTCTCTCCATGTGAGGACCGACCGCCGGCCTGAGGGCGGCGCCGGAGGCCGGCGATGGCTTCAGGGTGCTGGTGTGGGTGTGACTGGCCTCCTCCTCGCTGGCTGGGGGGGCGCTGGCCCGACGCTGCTGGCTGTCTGCAGGGTGGAGGGTAGACTGGACGGCTCGGCCGGCGTTTCCCCACGAGCTCGGCGCCTTGGAGGGGGAGGGGCCGGCGGCGGCGGCGGCGGCGGCGGAGACGCTGGAGGTGTCGGAGAGGCAGTCGGTGTCTCCGGGGTTGGGGCTGCCCTCCACCATGCTGTCCGGGGTCACGGGGGTCCCCACCCGGGGGTAGAGGTGGTGGTGGGGCTGGGCGGCGAACGAGGGGCTGCTGAAGTGGGAGGGGGAGGTGAAGCCGGACGTGCGGTCGGACTGACGCGTGGTGGCGGCGGCCGGATCCAGCGTCAACACCTGCAGCACAAACACAGAAACCAGAGAAACCAGAGAAACGCTGCAGGTGAACGAGCTCAAACTTATAACCGACAGGTACAAACACAAAACTTCTCCAGCTGATTACTCACATAAATACAGTATGTTTCTGTGAATTTATATTTAAATATGCAAATGAGCAGTTACCTACTTAAACTTGCACACATTTCTGAATAATGATTCTTGTTTCATTTTGTTAACATTATATTTTCAGGTATTTACAGGAATTTTGGATATTTTTTTTATAACACCCCCACAAAATACTGGCAAGAGTTTAAAAACAAAACAATTTTTCCCATGTTTTTAGGAGTAAAATGTTCTATAAATCAGGATCTGAATGATGTATGAATAATCTCCTCTGTAAATACCTGCAGGATGTAGTTAGGAATAAATGTGTAAAGTTTGGTTTGTGTAAGTGATGCTGAAGTGGAGATTTCTGGCTCAGAGCAGCAGAAAAACTCATTTTAAAGATTTGAATTGCAAAATCATGTGTATTTTTATTGGAAACTAGTATGAACCAAAACCAAATCTACTCAAATCCTCATCATATAATCATATCTACATATATAATATGAAATTAAATGTTCAATGAGTTCATTCAAGTGTGAAACATGAATAATGATCCACTGATCGTCTCCTTTTACCAGATATGAGTCTAACTTCTCTTCTCCTTCATCTGTCTTTTCTTTGACTTTTCTTGTTAATTTGTGCTGTAATTTTCTTCTTAGAGAAGACGTCGAGCATTTTTAAATGTCTCTGGCAGAATATCCAGTCACATGACGCTTTTGAACCAATCACGTTGTCAGAAATTGACCCCGAACCAACAGACAAAGTGCAGTGAAATTACCACATAAATGTGCATTTTCACCACTTTTTTTAAACTAGTTTGATAGAATAAATTGCCGCGTTCTGCCGCGTCTCACCTTAACACAACCTCCTCTTAAAGACGTTTTAAAGGATTAAGCGACGTACCTGCAGAGACGAAGGGCTGGAGGTGAGGGAACCGTCCCAGTCCGAGCGTTTACAGTCCGATCTCTGCTTGTTCTGGTAAATCTCTCTGAGGGACAGACGAGGCTCCTGAGACGGAGACTGAAAGAGACAAACTCGTTCTGACTATTCAGCTCAAGTCACGTCAAACACATGGAGACGACCCAGCGCTTCTAGTCCCGTCCAGGCCCTGGATTAACAGGAGTCCAGGTGTGAACACGGATCTGGTCTGAGTCCAGATGTGGAGGTGGATCTGGGACCATGTGACCTCATAACTTATGTTAGTGTGAACTCACTTTAATGAGTCCTGGTCAGTTTTAGACAAACTAAAGATAAAGAAATATAAACTAGAATAAACTCTTTCTATCTTTCCTTTTTTCACCCTTCCCTCCCTCCTTCTTTCCTTCATCATTCCTCCCTTCTTTCACGTTCTGTCAAACCTTCTTTCCTTCTTTCACTTCACTTTTCTTCCCTCTTTCCTTCCTTCCTTCTTTCCTTGTTTTCTTCCCTCCATCTTTCATTCATTCCTTTCCTCTCTCTACCTTCATCCTTCCTTCTTTCTGTCCTTTCTTCCTTCTTCCCTCCCTTTCTTTCATTCCTTCTTTATTTTGTTCCTTCCCTCCCTCTTTCTTTCCTTCATCATTCCTCCCTTCTTTCACGTTGTCATTCCTTCTTTCCCTTCACTTTTCTTCCCTCCTTCCTTCTTTATTTCACTTCACTTTTCTTCCCTCTTTCCTTATTTTCTTCCCTCCATCTTTCACTCATTCCTTTCCTCTCTCTACCTTCATCCTTCCTTCTTTCTGTCCTTTCTTCCTTCTTCCCTCCCTCTTTCTTTCGTTCCTTCTTTATTTTCTTCCTTCCCTCATACTTTTCTTCCTTCATTCTTTCCTCTATTTTGCCTTCCTTCCTCTTTACATTCTTCCCTCTTTCATTCCTTCATCCTTCCTTCCTTCACTTTCCATCATTCCCTCTTTCCTTATTTCACCTTCCTTCTGTCCTTCCTTCCTTCTTTCCTTCCCTCCATCTTTCATTCATTCATTCCCTCTCTCTATCTTCATCCTTCCTTCTTTCTGTCCTTTCTTCCTTCTTCCCTCCCTTTCTTTCGTTCCTTCTTTATTTTGTTCCTTCCCTCTTTCAGTCCTTTCCTTCCCTCCCTCTTTCTTTCCTTCATCATTCCTCCCTTCTCTCACATTCTGTCATTCCTTCTTTCCCTTCACTTTTCTTCCCTCTTTCCTTATTTTCTTCCTTCCTTCCTTATCTTCTTCCCTCCATCTTTCACTCATTCCTTTCCTCTCTCTACCTTCATCCTTCCTTCTTTCTGTCCTTTCTTCCTTCTTCCCTCCCTCTTTCTTTCGTTCCTTCTTTATTTTGTTCCTTCCCTCTTTCAGTCCTTTCCTTCCTTCATCCTTTCCTCTATTTTGCCTTCCTTCCTCTTTACATTCTTCCCTCTTTCATTCCTTCATCCTTCCTCCCTTCACTTTTCATCATTCCCTCTTTCCTTATTTCACCTTCCTTCTTTCCTTCCCTCCATCTTTCATTCATTCATTCCCTCTCTCTATCTTCATCCTTCCCTCTTTCTGTCCTTTCCTTCCCTCCCTCTTTCTTTCCTTCATCATTCCTCCCTTCTTTCACGTTCTGTCATTCCTTCGTTCCCTTCATTTTTCTTCCCTCCTTCCTTATTTCTGTCCTTCTTTCCTTATTTCACTTCACTTTTCTTCCCTCTTTCCTTCCTTCCTTCCTTCTTTCCTTATCTTCTTCCCTCCACCTTTCACTCATTCCTTTCCTCTCTCTACCTTCATCCTTCCTTCTTTCTGTCCTTTCTTCCTTCTTCCCCCCTTTCTTTTGTTCCTTCCCTCTTTCCATCCTTTCCTCCCTCTCATCCTTTCCTCCCTCTCATCCTTTCCTTCCTTCATTCTTTCCTCTATTTTGCCTTCCTTCCTCCTTACATTCTTCCCTCTTTCGTCCCTTCATCCTTCCTCCCTTCACTTTCCATCATTCCCGCTTTCCTTATTTCACCTTCCTTCCTTCTTTCCTTCCCTCCATCTTTCATTCATTCCTTCCCTCTCTCTACCTTCATCCTTCCTTCTTTCTGTCCTTTCTTCCTTCTTCCCTCCCTCTTTCTTTCATGGCTTCTTTCTTTTGTTCCTTCCCTCTTTCCGTCCTTTCCTCCCTCCCTCATCCTTTTCTTCCTTCATTCTTCCCTCTTTCGTTCCTTCATCCTTCCTCCCTTCACTTTCCATCATTCCCTCTTTCCTTATTTCACCTTCCTCCCTTCACTTCACTTTCCCTCCTTCCTTTCTTCCTTCCTTCCTTCCTTCCTTCCTTCCTAGGTAGGTAGAGATCCATCAGAGGCAGCAGCTGATACAATATTAAACTGACCACATGGTGGCGCTGCAGCTGATTCACACTGGGATCAGGTCTCTAGTTCTGGCTGAGGACTAAATGCCAGCATCTTAATTTACTGTTGATCTAACTGACGTCTTAAATCCCTGGAGCCACTTTGAAGCTCGAAGCTTTTACTCACGAGACTCATGGACGCCTCCTGCAGAAGGAACAAAGCGCTGTTGTCGAAGGTGTCGGGCAGAGGGCGATAGAGTTCACACTCGTTCAGACGCCAGTAGGTGAGACCTGAACAAGAAGAAGAAGAAGTTTTCATTAATGTTTCTATCATAAAGTCATTTGAGCCTCATTTCACGCACGTAATCATTAAAAATCTTTGTTATTTGTTTCATTGTGACTCTGTGTTGTGTCTGGATTGTTACCTGAGGCCTCAGACACGAGGCTGTCGCTCCTCCTCAGGGGGAGGGAGCTGGACGGGGGCCAGGCCGGTCGATGCTGAAAAACCCAACAGAGACGAGTGGATCAGACTAAAAAAAAAAAACACTGAAAACAAAGAGGCTACAGATGCAGGGAAACTGTAAATACCTGGTCCTGGGAGTCTGTGCCCTCCACCGGGGTCAGTTTCAGGGATTCTCCCGGGCTGCGAGGCAGCTCCTGGTACTCGGGGATCTGGGGTGAAGCTGGTCCTGCTTTGTTCTTCTTGGGTCGGAGTTTCTGCCTCTGGGCCCAGGAGGTCAACTGCTGCTGGCTGGTGCTGCTGGACGACAAAAAAGAAATGATAATGATGATGATATAATGTCATGGATGTGTTACTGATCTAATTTAAGCGAATCATCGTGTGTCTCCGTTTTTTACGATGGACGGAGCTCCACACCGACGTACACACAAACAAATGTCAGGATAAAGGGAGGCTAGCGCGGCTAACGTGGTGGATACTATACGGTGGAGAGAGGAGCTAACCCCTAGCAGTCAATAAGCTAACTGTGGGGCTAAGTTAGCATGCTGAGGCCACGTTAAACATGCTGCTGTTATTTGGCTGACGGACTCTTTCAGCTGTAGTGGTGTTTTCATTTATGTTTTAGTTTAGTTTTCTGCCATGTACCCTGGAACAGTATGCTAACCGATTAGCCAATTGTCGGCTAACTGAAAGAATCTCTGTTGACATATTGTAGTATTCAGTGCTCTAATGCTCGTGGCTTTTATTGGTTAACGTATGGACTGATGAGTTTGTCAATGAAGTTGATTGATGTACCTGACGCCTGTTGCCAGTTGAGCTATTGCAATGCATTCTGGGATTTGTAGTATCAATGACGCACACGCAAAATACCTGCGGGCAAATTCTGGTAGGTAACACAACTCAACCAGTCTTGAGTATGTGTCCAATAGGATGAGAAGTTTAGACCCAACTCGACTGTCAGAGAGGAAGTTTTCCGCCTGGTTGTACAACACTGATAAGTACGTACAAAAATAAACACATGAGGCCATAAACCTCAGGGGGAAACACTCTTATCGTGGTTTATGCAGGCTCTGCCAATTTAAATTATGACTTGAGCGCATTTTAATTTCAAATAAAACGCGGTTTTATTGCCTGAATATGAAACAGTAGCAGCTACGAGAGTCTTATAATGATCTGACACTAGACGACGCTTCCCTTCTGCTTCATAGAGTTTTATAATGACTGATGTTTATCTCTTCACCTACAACTTCTCTCTCATGTTGTGTAATATCTGTCTGTCTAAGGCAGCTTTTATCAGAATAACACATCTAAAACATAACTACACACTTGTTGGTTCCTCCATCCGAGGTAGACAAATGTCACATCCAGGATGTTGAGGAACAACGAAACATGGAAGTTATGAAAACGTGTTCATGCACAAATTGATTGTTAGATGTGTCAGAGAGATTTAATGAAATGAAACTAAAGGTTCACTGTTGAGTTTTAGCTCTGCAGGAACAATCCTATGTCTGCGTGAAGCTACCGAGTTCCTGAATTGATTTTTTTTTTTTTCCGATTTGATTCAATACAATTAACTTAGAGAGATATTTCATTAGGGTTAAGGTTGGGCCAAACGAACATTGTGTTGCATAAGAGTTAAGTTCAGCTGAACTGAAATAACAGGAGGCCTCATTTAATCAAACAATAATTGTTTGTGAGTTCTCAAACGTGACGCGATTCTCAACTGCAGGAACTTTGCAGAGGAACTGGAACCTTCTAGTGAACTCATTTCTGTGTAAACTGTGTTTTCATTGGAGGAAAGGAAGTTGTGGGCAGGTGGTTATGTGAAAATAAAATTTGCTGAACCAGTTGTGTCGCATTTCCACAGTCTACTGTCTAGTTTCTCTTCTTTCATGAGTCTTTGCTTGTGGGCAGCTCGTCTCTGTCATCATACTTTTTAAATTCATCATCTTTCAGTCCTGATGATGCTCTCAGTCGTGTTTTGGACCTTCCTCATATTTGGACTAATCCGGCTGCAGTTTCACAAAACTTCTGGCGAGAGGATGCAGGAAACGGCTTGTTTTTGTTTAGAGAACAATGCAGGAATTTTATGAATTCATATCAGATCTTATATCCTCCTGAGACCATACGTCCTTTTTAGGTTTGTGGCAGCTTATGCTGCTCCAGTAAACATTTATCCTCTTAACGAGACACTAGCTGGTGTAAAAACATGACAGCGAATTCATTCTGCAGCCGATCACGTGACAAAACTACAAAAATGTGAACAAATTTTGAAGTTAAAACTTATTTATTTACGCTTCTTAACTTTTCTAGTTTAATATGACACCAAACGTAACAAATTCTATCAATAGTAACGAGCTACAACTTCGCTAATTAGCAAATACTTGTTTGAGGAAATTGGAAATTCACTATTTGCATTTCTGTCTTTGCACAGACATGTTCAGGTTTATATTCTGTTACTGGTGACTCAGATCTCAGGGGGTTAAATAAAGGTTTATTTTAAACTACTGTTTTTCCATCACTCGTGCAGTTTTGATGCCGTGTTGTTTGTTTATATGAATCCGTGGTTAGTGTGTGAACTCGGACGCACCCAGAGGTTTTCTGCTGGTACGCTGACTGGTCCGTGTCTTCCTGGAAGTCAGTGGACCAGCGCTGCTTCTCCCTCCTTTGACCAACGTCCTCGTCTTCTCCCGGAGACACCGACGTCTCCAGGCCCGTCTCCCAGGCGGACAGAGTGCCGTATCCACTGCTGAGCACTGTGGTCGCCCGCTCATCGCGCTCCTCGCGCTGGTTGGTGGCGTCCGATCTGGGCAGCGGAGGCGACGGGGAGCTGAAGGGAGTGTGGAAGGGGGCTGCCAGGCTGTCATTGTCACTGGGCAGGTTTTTGGGGGCTGTGCAGTCGCCGGAGAGGAGGGGGAACATGTAGTCCTTTGTGTCTGTGGCGGCTTTGGTCACCGGCGTTGGCGAGAACTCTGTGTGAGGCTGGATGCTGGCCTGGCGGTTCTGGAGCTGAACCAGGGCCTTGATTTCATCCTGAATCAGCTGGAACGAGGACACAATTATTCTAACGATGAGTAAAACAAATATCTTGAGTTCGGCTCGTGATGATGAACGTACCTGTATTTGGCACTGGTATTGTTCTTGCTGAGCGAGTATTTGCTCTTGGTATTGCTTCTCAACCAGCTGAAACAGATGCAACCATCGACCCTGATGCAGAAGAACGAGCATTAGTCAGAGAAAGACTTTAACCCGTGTTACATCCTTTTCATCACTGTCAATATACGGACAAAAGACAGACAAAGATGTGTCCTAAACCAACACAGAGCAGGTTATGTAGGGACCACTACACTAATTTATTCGAACTTTTGACCATAAAGTCGTGGAGCAACGAGCTCCTCTGTGCATAACACATGGAAAAATAAACAGCACACAGTCTGCTGAGCTTTCAAACTAACCCAGATTCATTTTGGAACACGCCACCGTTCGATAGTCCTAAAAACCACAAAGAGTTCAATCAGCAGCTCTCTCAACTTTTAAACTAGTGCTGAATACGAGAACCTTCACGAAGAGAAGATTTAATCAAGTTATGTTACGATGCTTCCACTAATTAACAGGCAAACATCATTATTTATGCGCTGATATGAAGCGACATCAAACCAAAAACGTCTGGAAAAACTGATTAGACTGAATCCAGTCGACTCCAGGAGAAGACAAGGAAGACGAGGAAGGACTTTAAGAAGCCGCGATCTTTAGAGCATTTAAGATCAAGTCGAGACTCAGCATTAAAAATATTAAAGGATCAGGACCGGAGGCAAAAAGTCGTCCTCAGCCCATCCCTTTGCACAAGTACAGGCAAGAAAACACTTCCATAAACGTGTCCTTTGTGTTGTAGATCATCACAGCTGTCTGTTCCCTGCAAATCAAAACCTGTGTCTGAAAAGATCAGCTGCAGTGGAGCTATGTGGGGGGGTGATGAGGGTCCTGTAAATCTGTGTGCAAGTGTGCGTCTGACTTAATGTCAGGTGTGATTCGCATACCAAACACAAAGCGACAGCTCAGAAAGGAGGCCGCCAGCTGTCAGAGCAGCAAACCCTGCGTTCAGCGTGAACACCGGGGACTGTTTGTCTTCCTACCTCGCAGTCCTTCCAGATCTCGGGGTCCGTCTCGCCGCTGCTCTGGATCTCCTGCACCAGGGCCCTCAGGGTCTCCAGGGAGCTGGGGTTGATGAACGGGAGATTCTTCCCTTGTTCGAACGCTTCGCCTGTGCTCAGACACAGACTCCTGCAACAAAGATGTTCATAATGACGAATGCTGTGTCTGATTATTGTGAGATGCACAAGATGTTTCTCCAGCATCAGGTGACTAGACTGGCAACTTTCACGTAAGTTGTAAACGTATCTAATCTCATTATGGGATGTATTTTAACCAATGCATAGCAGAAAAAAACTCAGAGCCACCTTGTTCAACTGATTCAACCCCACTAAGCTCAGATGATGTGTTGGACTAGTGTCACCACAGGCCACCCAGACGATGTGGAAAAACAGAATCAATGAAGTCCACTCAGACAAAGGCTGCACTGGAACAACAACAACAACAACAACAAACACTGGACACCTACGGAGTTTATGTCATCGGATGTAGAGAACACGGGTTTTCACCTTCTGCTGAAGCTTCTGTAGCTAAGATACGAGCTACCCTCTCCCTGTTATGTTAGCTTTGACAGCCCTACTGTCGCACAATGCACACATGATGTGGTAGATCAGTATTAGACATCGGTATCGGGACGTTACTAGCTCAAGTGGTGAAGGTGCTTCCCTTTGGATGTTTAAAAGGCGCTGCCAGCTGTGAGGAGACGCCGCAGCAGATCTAGAATTTGCTGGAAGGACTAACTTATGTGCACCGTCGCATAAATATCTAGGGATTCCCTGAGAAAAAACTGGAATGTGGTGCTGGGAATGACTGGAAATCCCTGCTTAACCTGTTGCCACCACAGCCTGACTTCGGATAAATGGATGACAGCAAAAAGAGCAAAATTACCACCGCCCAAAAGAGTGTTTACAGCTCCTGCACCTGATCTTGTTGCATGCTGGTGTGATGTCCACGGGCCGGCTCTCCACGGTGCCTCCCGTCGTCTGGGAGGCGGTGTGCCTGTCCTCGGAGACGGCCAGCCCCGACGCCGACGTCCCCTCAGAGGACACCAGAGACGTCTCGCTCTCTTTGCCCGCATCCCCGTCGGCGCTGACATGGCAGTGGCTCAAAGCCGCCGAGCTGGACACGTCCTCAGAGATACTGTCATCTGTGGACATGTTTACGGGCCCATGCGGAGGGGGAGAGTCTGACAGCTGCAGGAGAGAGGGAAGTGAAAGTCACAGGGTTTGCACTTCTCGTATTTATCCCAACTTCCACCGCACAGAGAAAAAAAACACAAACCCAGGAATAAATACTCAATCCAGCTCCGGGTTCTGACCTTACATCTGATGTGAACATTCAAAATCAATCAGTCAATATTACACATTAGCATCAACTTCAGTCTCCCATCAGTGTCTGTCTGCTGTGACCTGAGCTCCCTGTGCATGAGAAAGCTGAACTGTGCAGAATAAACCAGAACAGACAACTAATTATCCGGGTAAATAAACCGGAGCAGCATAGATGGACACAATGCATGAGACACGCAGTCATTTTAAAAACAAAATATATGAAGAATTCACATAAAATACGATGCTGCTATTAGCTTTGTGCTTTAGCTGCACTGTCAACAGTCGATGGTGCAGACTTTTCCCCCCATGGCTGTGAAAAAGCTGCTAAAGCAACGTTACACCCCATGTTTCAAATGCCACCTGAAACACTAAGTTACAGTACATTTATATTGTAGATGAAATACAGATTTTACATATTTATATATATTTTCTTACGTATATTTATTACCTATTATAAATATCTGGTCCGACTGCTACTCGAGATCGCTGCCGAGCAAAATTTCGTTGTAACTTGTGTGCAAACACAATTAAAGTTCTTAAATTCCCTCTCTAACTAGTTAGCACGCTAACTAGCTAGCATGCTAACGAGCCGAGTTTGGCTAAGTTGATTTTATTACATGTTTATAAGCACAGCGGGGGACAAAAACTGGACATTGCAGCACGAATGACGGCATTAAAATGCCGTATAATATACGTTAGAGCGGTAAAGATAAACCTACCCGTTGACTTTTATCATATTTTCATCCATTTTTTCTCTGTGAATAGTAGTCAGGTCGGCTAGCTGGTTGCTAACTGGTTGCTAGTTGGCTGCTGCACTGCAGTAACCGTTCGCAGCCCGCGTCCCCATTGGTCAAACCCGTCTGAAATGCGGAGCCGTGATTGGTCGCCGCTTTCACCCTGCGTTTTTATTGGCTGTTAGGGCGGAAGAGGTTTACACATCTGGTTGGGACCGTTGAGACGTGTTGTGATTGTGATGTACGTACAGTCTATGGTTGGGACAAAAACTGACAGAGAACAGGACCTTTAATAGATGGTTTGCTCTCTAAACGAAATTGAAATCGTTAAAGCCAATGAATATTTTAATTATAATCTAATTTTATATGATGTAGACTGAATATTATTTATATTTGCTCCAACAGATGGATTCAGCTCCCATATTGAAAGCTGCAGAAACAGCAGTACAGAGTTAGATACACGTGTTTGTTTTGTGAAATGATGTGTGGTTGACCTTTCTGTAATTGATAACTCTATGTTACCCAAGGGTGTGTACACCTTTATCGCAATCTTGTCATCAGATTGTGTGTGTGTTATTTCCCTTTCCCCGTAACGAGCTGGGCTTTCGTAACAAATTTTTATTTTTTTGCATACAATATTTATATTTTATTTTACTAGATATTACTTTTATTTTTATTTTATTTGAATCTTATTTTTCTTTTGACTTAACAGTGCTGCTTTTATGTGCAACTGAGCTACTGTGACCAAGCAGTGTCCCTCGTGGATCATTAAAGTCTAAGTTTGCACACAATATTTTTAGCTTTATTTGCCACCCTCTCTCAAATAAAGCTTTGACTTGAGTCCAGAGTCTCTCCCGTCTAATTTGTTGAAGTCACAGGCATCTTGGTGTCCTCCCTCATTCGTCATTCAGTTTGGGAGGACAGCCTGCTGTAATTTTATTTTTAATAATAAATGTTGTGTACATACAGCATTTCTCTTCATCTGCATAGCTTATGTGTGGTATGCTAAACTCGTGTGGTGTGACTGTAGCCAGGGATCCTGTTTTTCTAGTGGCTGGACCTTCTAGACACAGGATGTCTTTATACTACAGCACTCAGATAATCTCCAGTTCACTAACTTTGAGTCTACTAGCACCAATAATAGTGGCTACCTTCCTGTTCTCCCAGCTAGTGGACCCCTTCACACCTACGTCACTGTGACGTCACAACATTAGCTGGAGGTGAACACTGTCACTGAAAATGTCGTCTGGTTCTATTTTTGGGGCCCCAAACCAGAAAAGCAAAAACACTAACACAACTTTGGTTGAACACAGTTAAAATATATTACATTTGATATCAAATAAGATTAAAATCTAATACATCATAATTTTCAGCCTGGATAACGTTATGGGTTGAACTGAATCGTGACTGAATGGGATGAACTGAATCGTGACTGAAATAACATTAAGCTAATCGTTATTTGGGAGAGGATTCTTGATACATGCTAATGCTAATGCTAACCGCTAGCTAACTCAACGTTAGTTGTATGTTTCCGAGGTGTCGAAGCAGAAGTTGCATTTACTACTTCGTCCCCTCTGTGTCCTTTGGTCAAATCGTCCGTCCAGTGAGTGAGAGTGTAGCGGTCGGTGAATATAGTCCCATCAGTCAGAGTTAACTTTTTAAAATAACACTCACGATCTCAGGGAGTGAGTGTATTAGTATATTCTCTAAAATATGTGTTTTCCTCGTCCATTCTTGTCACAACAGTCCGTTGAAATATGCTAACTGCCGTTTACAGGCTACAGTGTTTGGGATATTTTGCCTCCAGTTAAGCCCCGCCCCTTAAAAAACATCACTATAGCATCCAGACTTAAAACACAATGAATCACATGACGACTATATTGAAAATACAATTTATTACACTGAGTAATAAATACATACAAAGATGCAAGTAACAGCATTTTCCTTTTCTTTTCTTTTCTTTTTTTTTTTTTTTTAATACCAAAATCAACCTGAACACGAATGAACTGATGTATTTGGCACATCTCCGTCCCTCACTCACACAGTCATGTGTTACACGGGTCTGAAAATCAGACCAAATACTATCAAAAACAAACCCAAAAAAGAAGTTCCTTTCCATCTACCCCTGTCCAAGCCATGCAGTGTCTACGATTTAACCCTCGGCCCCCGTTCGCATGCATAAACCAATGTTTTTTAAATATGAAGTCAAAACTAAGATCCCAAAAGTGGGGGCGTAAAAAAAAAACACATGATTTCCTCTCTCATCCTGAATTTCCTCACGATCCACATATGATTTTAAATGATCCTCCACAACCGACAAGATCTCTCTCTCTCTCTCTAGGAGCTTGCTTTTCCACCTGCGTTCATTTTTTCATTTTTTTTTACTTCCTCCTCCGCAAAGAAACTGCCATGCAAGTTGTTTGTTTTTGTCATGAAACGTGGTTCTTTTTTTTTCCGCGGGGAGGAGTGTGCGCTCGTAGCTAGGACCTGGCGTTTCTCTCCGTCTCGGCCAAGCACTCGCGCACCAGCCCTCTGGCGTGAATTATCCCTTCAGAAGAGAAAGACAAACACGGGTTCAGATGAACAAACCTTGAATTAATTAATTCTTTTTAACTTTCATGCTCTGCTCTCGTTTTTACCTCTTTTCAGTCTCTCCATTGCGCTCTTGCTCCCGGCGTATGTTGGCCTGATCTCCTTTCCCAGCTCTTCGATGATGGCCAGCAGCTCTGCATATTTGTTCTGAGGCACTTGGCTGCCAGTAGAGCCCTGGAGTTAGAGGAGATGAGCTTTACTTGGGGTAAATAAATCTATCGTTTGGGTAGTTGTGTTGAAATTGTTTTCTTCAGACTTTGCAAAGAAATTGAAACCTTTAAAATATCAGGTGTGGTGGTTTTAGGGGGAGGTCAGAGTGTCTTAGCTGCTTCAACTTTCCAAATACTTAAGATTTATTAATCCCTGATGGATCATTCAGCTTCTACAGTCCATCATGCAGACATACAACCATTCACACACAATTAATACACAGCAGGAGGTGGTTTTTCAGACATATCGATACAAAAGTGCAATTGAACCACATTTTTTTGCATTTCCCCGTCACCAATGATGATGTACGGGGTCATGTGACCAGTTCACCTGAAGTCCATCTTCCTCAAAGTGACGAGAATTATGGGATACTGCGAGACGAGACTTCACGAGACTTACAGCTCATTCACAAAAGAAGTTATTATTATGAAATTTCTCAAATATTCAGCTTTTATTTTGTGACAAATCATCTCTTTAATAGTGGTTTGTCTTTCTGGGAAGCGTCTAGTAGCACCAACCTGACGGCATAAGAGCAAATTAATTTCCAAGAGTGTGACGTTGGTTTAATCAGACATTTAGTTTTTCAGAGTTTAAGTCGCACATCTGGATTCCAATAATTCTGGAGCAGTTATTTAAACGACTCACTGTTATATTATTAAGAAACCAACAAATAAAAGAGAAGGTAAGACGGCTCTGAATATATGACAAGAACAAAAATTTGGAGACACCAAAGGAATTTATCCTGCGTGATAATTAATAATTAATAATTGAGAGTTAGTTACCTGTGAGAATCCCAGAGATGGAGGTCCATAGTCGCTCAGGAGAGGCCGGTACGACTGCAACGTGGCCAGATTAGCTGCTGAGGGAGACTGAAGGCTTCCCACTGTTCACAAGCAGAGAAACAACAGAGTCAAAGCCTGTTTGTTACCAACCAACACTACTTTTATATTTAAATGTTCTCCTGCCACAGGCTTTTCATGGTGGCGTCGCCCTAAAGCCGACTTTGTTTATGTACAATGATCCCCAGGAATGATCAAAAATGACCAAAACAAGAGTGGAAAACTCTTGAAAATGAAACCATCCACCATAACAGCACAACCACGATTTACAGGCACGACGACCGCATCATCCACTGGCTTCAAAACGACGTCACAGCAGCAGCAGAATCATCGATTTCTGGACTATTTCAGTGAGTTTAGTCGGATCGTTTGTCATTGTTTCTGATAAATAGCTTCACTACATCAGATGCTAATAGCTAGCATGCTAACACCAGCTGTAAACCAGGTAGATTTCCATTAACACTAGCTGGGTGAGTGTTAGCAACATTTAGCAGATCAATAATCCAGCTGTATTTCACATTACAACACTGTCCATGCTCATATCAGAGTGTTTTTACTATTTTTTATCGTTTGTATTTGCCATAAACCACCATTTTTGTGACCCTTTAGAGGGTCTAGAACCAGAGTTTGGGAACCACATTAAAGTAGTTTAAACTAACTTCAACCTTGATAATTGATAATTAATGAAATAATGTAATAATTTGGCTGATACATCTCATTTATCTGGTGTAATTTAGCAGTAAACCAGCTGGCCTTTGTTTTAAAACCTGGTGACCCTTTAAATGGTCTAGAACCAGAGTTTGGGAACCACATTTAAATAGTTTAAAGTAGCTTGAACCTTTGTAATTCATAATTAATCTAATAATATTATAATACTGACGATATATGTCATTTAGCTTGTAATATTTAGCATTAAACCTACTGGTCTTTGTTTTAAAACCTGGTGACCCTTTAAAGGGTGTGGAACCACAGTTTGGGAACCACATTAAAGTAGTTTAAAGTAGCTTGAACCTTAATTATTCATAATTAATCTAATTATATTGTAATATCAATCAAAGAAGACATTTATCTGGTTGTATTTAGCATAAACCTATTGGCCTTTGTTTTAAAACCTGGTGACCCTTTAAATGGTCTAGAACCAGAATTTGGGAGCCACATTTAAATAGTTTAAACTAGGTTCAACCTTCCTGATTCATAATTAATCTAATTATATTATAATATCAATCAAAGAAGACATGTATCTGCTTGTTTTTAGCATTGAACCTAGTGGCCTTTGTTATAGAACCTGGCGACCCTTTAAAGTGTGTAGAACCAGAGTTTGGGAACCACCTTAAAGTAGTTTAAACTAACTTGAACCTTTGTAATTCATAATTAATCTAATAATATTATAACATTGACGATATATGTCATTTAGCTTGTAATATTTAGCATTGAACCTAGTGGCCTTTGTTTTAGAACCTGGCGACCCTTTAAAGAGTGTAGAACCAGAATTTGGGAACCGCATTTAAATAGTTTAAACTAACTTGAACCTTGACAAATCATAATTAATCAAATTATATTATAATATCAATGACAGAAGACATGTATCTGCTTGTATTTAGCATTGAACCTAGTGGCCTTTGTCTTAGAACCTGGCGACACTTTAAAGGGTGTAGAACCAGAGTTTGGGAACCACATTTAAATTGTTTAAACTAGGTTCAACCTTCCTGATTCATAATTAATCTAATATTATTATAATATCAATGACAGAAGACATGTATCTGCTTGTTTTTAGCATTGAACCCTTTGGCCTTTGTTTTAGAACCTGGCGACCCTTTAAAGAGTGTAGAACCAGAGTTTGGGAACCACATTTAAATAGTTTAAAGCATCTTGCAGCTCTTTAATTAATAACAATGAACCTAATAACATTAAAACCCTGCCGGTCATGTGTCCTGTCTCGGGCGTCGCGGAGCCGAACCAGCTTCCCCCACCGCCGCCTTTGTTCGGCCGCTGCAGTTCCCCTCCTAGGCCGCCAGGTGTCCTCGTAGAGGCGGAAAAAAAATCCCTGAGACTCGGATCAATCGGCGGCGGCGGCGGCGGCTCCGACCGGGGAGCATCATGGAGGAAACGGAACGAGCCCTCAACAAGACACAACTCATACATTTTTTTTTGCCACCGACGAACGGCGCCCGACCGACCGACCGACGGGGACCACCACGACCCCGGGGGGACGACGACGGCGGGGAAAACCGCCGCTCCACATCCACCTCCTCCTGCCTCCTCGCCCGCCGCCGCCGTCGTCGTCTCCCCGCGGATGGCGCTCTTCTTTTTTTACATTAGTAATAATGGCGGATATGAATTAGCCTAGCTCCCAGGATCTGACCCTATATATATAACTGGACAAAAACTACAGACACGGTCTTTCTCCAGGTATTCTCCGAGACCCCGAATTTAACACTCGATTTAACCGCAGGATACTTGGATTTTCCCCGACGTTTTCTCCTTACCCTGGTTCCCAGAAGTTCCCGGAATGTGCTGATGGACGTTGGGTTTGTAAGACATTCCCAGAGACATTGTAAATTAAAGAAATAAAAATGACCCGAAATTCAGTGAAGCGTCTGTCTCTCACTTTTTGTTTACAACAGCGGCACCGGCAAATATGGCCGTCACTTTATATTGACACCCACCGTAGGAGCCTCCGGAGAAACAGGAGGCTCCCCCAGAAAGAAAGAAAGAAAGAAAGAAAAGAAAAGAAAAGAAAAGAAAGAAACACTGCGGGTTATCAACAGCGATACAAAATGAAAAAAAATAAAATAATAAAAATAAAAAAAAATAAATAAATAAAAAAAAAAACACACACATAACATTTAACCTCTAAACACTTTTAAAACACTTTAATAAATAAATAAATATATAAATAACTAACTTTTTTTATTTTTTTACCCCCAAAAAATATATTTAATTAAATCAGCTTTTGCGTTTTATAATAAAAAATACAATACGCACCATTTAATTTACCAATTAACACCACACTATCTTTATTAATTAATTAATACTTTAATAATAATAATTTTCCCCAAAAACATATCAACTTATGTATTTTAAGTTTTTATATGAAACCAAAAGTACAAAATGTACAATTCAATAGACCAATTAACATCACACTATCTTTATTAATTGATTAATATTATAATAATAATAAATTTTCCCCAAAACACATCAACTTATGTATTTTATATGTTTTTTAGATGAAACCAAAAGTACAAAATGTACCATTCAATTGACTAATTAACATCATACTATAAAACAAAACTACAACACTACCTTTGTTAACTGGTTAATGCCATAATATATTTAATTAAATCACCTTTTATACTTTATACTGTGTTTTAATACAGTTATTAAGCTGCTGTACAGGATATATGAGGATAAATAGAAAGATGATTAGATTATAATAAAAACAATATTATAACACTGTGTTAATTAATGAAAGTATGTATTTTTTTAATTAAATCAACTTTCATATTTCATATTTTTGTGTATTAAACAAACATTTTACCATATTTACCATTTAATTTACCAATTAACACTAAACAGTCCCTTAAAAATAAAAATAACAGCCCTATCTTAGTTCATTAATTAATGCCAGAATGTAATAAATAACATTTCACCTAATCAGGACGTAAACAGTAACTTTAGTGTTGAATTAGACTGAAAATATAGACTATATTTATGTTCAAATGTTTTATTATGAGAAAAATAAAAGTTAAAAGGCAGAAATTAACAGTTATTATTTAGAGATAAATTAATAACACAGATTAAACGTCATCACAGGACATTTTCCATTTAATTTAGCTTCTAATATTCAGTATATTCAGTATTCAGTATTATTTATTTGAACGTTTGTGGTGATTAAGATAAAAAAAATATGTTATAATGAAAAAGGTTTGAAGGGTGGGTTTTGCAGTTGTTATTAACTTAGAAAATAAGGCAAATTCTTCTGATTCTTCTGACATGACGATGCCTAATAGACTATAGTGGCCAGTTTATTAGGAACACCTGGTTAAAACTGATGCACATTCTTCTAATGATCCTGCATCAAACCCTAAACAGACACGTTAACATCACTTTTCTGGATGATCTGACGCTGTGACTCTGTATCTGTATCTGTGACCGTGATCTTTTCATTTTACGCATTTATTTGTCATTTTTACTTCAGAAATTAACATTTTAAGGACACAAGGACATAAGTAACATATAAAACATGAAGCATTGTTATATAAACTATGAATTTAACACTTTAATGGAGCGGAGTAGATGAGATTATGCGGCTAAAACTTTTTATTTATTGTTTCCAGACCCACTGGTTGTTATTTTTCTTACTTTTCTTGCACAAGGCCTCGTTTTGAATAAATATGCACAAATGAAGTCACAGATTGAAGCTGGAAATTAATTTTTAACTTCAGGCCTTTGTGCCGCTCAGATAAATGTGTAAATGTGTCACAAACATGAAGCAGAAGTTGTGTGTCGCAGTGAACAAATAAGGTAGAAGTATACCAAGCTTTATTGAGTATATCACTCATTCATGTACAGGTAATGTTGAATTTTTGTACAACTCTTGTCAGTAGTGCAACTCGTGCAACGACGTAAAGAAAAACAAAAACAAAAAGAAAGAAAGAAAGAAAGAAGTCCTTCAAGTGTTTTACTTCTGAAGAGCTGATCCTGCCGGGACATTTATTTATTTCTGTCGTCGGCGTTTGAACGTCACCAAAAAAAAAAAAAAAAAACGTCAGTAACATCCCCCCACCCAAAAAAAATAGACAAACAAAAAGCTGTGAAACATTCAAGTTAAAATGTCCGATCTGAGCTTATAAATTACAACGCGGCGCCTCCGGATGCAGTCACACAACAGAGATGAAGAGTTTACAAACTGTACAAATAAAAAAAACAAACAAAAAAACAAAAAGAAAAGGACTTCTTCTTTCTTTGTGTTCACAGAAGATAATAACGAGTCCACAGGTTTGTCCTCAGGATGCGTCTCCAGGAGGACAGCGTTTCATTATCAGGGTCCCGTCCAGACGCGGGACAGAGGAGGAGGAGGAGGACGAGGAGGAAGAGGAGGAGGAGGAGGAGCGCTACACAACAGAAGCAGGTTTTTACATTTTACAACTCGACTCGAGACGGCAGAGGGAGTCGGAGGAGTCTGAGAAACTGAGAGGAGGAGGAGGAAGAGGAGGAAGAGGAGGACGAGGAGGAGGAGGACGGGGAGGGGGAGGAGGATGGAGGAGAAAGGAGAAAGAGGAGGAGGAGGAAGAGGAGGACAAGGAGGAAGAGGACGAGGAGGAGGAAGAAGAGGAGGAGAACATGAAAGGAGGAAGAGGTGGAGGAGGAGGAGGATGGAGGAGAAAGAGGAGAAAGAGGACGAGGAGGAGAAAGAAGAGGAGGAGGAGGAGGAGGAGGAGAAAGAAGAGGAAGAAGAGGAGGAAGAGGAGGAGGAGGAGGAGGAGGAGGAAGCCTGGTCATGCATTTCAGATCTTTAGTTTTCGGGTCTTCGTGTGAGTTTAACCCCTGAGAGGATTTTTTAACTTAAACTTAAAGGCAACAAAAAAGAAAGACACAAATTAAAAAGCGGGATGAAGAGCTGCAGACTGTTCAGACGGTTTTTAATTTAACATCCACTCCACATCGGATCCGACACAGTCGACGAAATGAAAACAACAAAACGAAGGAACACTTTTAAATCTCTTTAAATTCAACATTTACAAGCCTTAATTACCGATTTATTTCACCGTCGTTCCAGGTGATATTTTTTTTTTCTTTCTTTTATTTTAACAATGAAAACTGTCCCACACAGTTGCCAGTTCTTTAAATACACGAGAATTCATTCGACTCGAGTTAAACTCCAAGTCTTCATCAGATATTTGAAATGAATCAACGTCAGAACCTTCATGAACGTTTTTTTTTACTCGTGTTCCTAATGAAGTGGCAAACGCGATGAGAATAAACGAGCTCAGTCTGGATGCAGCTCAGTATCATCTTTAAATATTATCAGACCTTTGCACTTTGTCCTGCTGCGAGGAAGAGGAACAAAAAAAAACGTCGAATGGGAAGAAACTCGTGTGCAAACGGAGAAAAGAGCAGAAGTAAGTGGATCCCGACACTTTTTTGGTCTTTGCACTAATAATCACGGCTGTAGTGCTGCTGGGCCACGAGTTTCCTTCACCGGTTAACGTGGGATTGTAGTTAAACTTTTGTAGAGGAGAGGAGGGTTTTTTTTTTTTTTTTTTTTTTGTTTTGGGGGAAACTCAGACCCTCTCGGTTAATATGTCACAAATCTTCTCGCTCTGAATGTCAGAGGACGATACATCACCCGTCTCTCTAGAGGAGTCTCTGGAGCTTAAAAGTTTAAAGAAAATAAAGAAAAAGAAAAAGGAAAAGACGTTTTCTACAACCACTGCTTTACAACCGAGCGTGGCCTCGGCTCGGCGCGACGCCCCCGCCCCCCCCTCGGTGGAGGGTGGAGGGTGGAGGGTGGGGGGGGGACGTGAGGGTGCACAACAAGGGACAGCGGTGGTTCCTGGAGCCTGTGCAGTGCAGAGACACACAGACACAGAGAGAGAGGGACGCGTCCCCTTTTCATGGCGGGACGTGACCTCGGCGGCGGAGGTGGAGATGGAGATGGGACTGGAGCCCCCCCTTTAGCCCGGACTATGTGTTGGCCGCGTGGCTGAGGCTCTGAGGGTGGAGCTGCTGCCTCTTCTGCTGCTCCTGCACGGCCAGCTGCTGGCACTGGTCCGACGTGGACAGCTTGTTAATGAGCGGAGACACGCAGTTCGCTGGAATGATCAGTCCTGGGGAGGAAGAGGAGGAGGAGGAGGAGGAGGAGGAGGAGACACAAGCGGATTTACTTCAGTTTATTCAGTTTTCGTCTGTTTTGTAAATGAACCTCCTGGTTTAAGCTTCTCTTTGCTCTGTGAAGCTGCATGAAAGTTCAATAAAGCTCATAATCAATCAACCGAAGGTGTTTGACGTCTGCACGGCTCCACCTTCAACACGATAAAGTCTTATAAATCAGCTGCTGACACCATCCTTCTATTTCTCAGCCTGATTATTTCTGCGAGTGCGTATCTGTGTCTGTGTCGAGCAGTGACCTCGTCCTGTCTGAGCTTTTTAAACCAGCTTTGTAATTTTGAGAAAGCCCGTAAAGTAAATATTGATTCTTTTTGGCTCGACAACCTTGGAACTACAGAGACGAAGGAAAACAGCACTAACCTCCAGCCACAATCGACTCTAAAAACTCAACCTTCAATTTTCATTTCAAACACAAACGTTACTGGAGCTCTTTTTCTTTGTGCGTTTCAACATCGGTTTGTGTCTTTTATAACTAGTCCAGATGTCACGGATCCGTCCCTCAGACTTTCTGTCTCTAGAGGAAGAAGCGGTTCCGTCCACTTACCGACGATCCTCTGTCCGTCTTCTGTTCGGAGACGGACGATCTGCACCTTCACGTTGGTTCCGCTGACGGGCGTGAGAACTTCCTCCAGCTCGTTCCACACGCTGAGAACCGAGCCGCAGAGAACGTAGTACGTCCGGCACCGGAGACCCACCTCACACTGCAGACCCACCATCGCCTTCTTACAGTTACCGCGCCTTTAAAATAAACACGAGAGCAAAACCAAACCGTTTATCAACATTATCTGCAGCAGGAGCATTTTGTTTTTTCATGCACGTTGTCCTACAAATAAAGTTTTGTGAATTGAATTGAATGATCAGCTAATAGCTCTTATAGCTACTAGCTACTAAGGTGCAGAGTGTTTGTAACATCTGGTCTTGTTTTTTTTCCAGACACATGAGACGTGAGTCACTGTCAGACTTGGTTGACATTAGTTATTGGTTTGGGTTTTTATTTAGAGAGATCTATTTAAAGCAGTTTCTCTTGGTAAAAGAAAGACTGACTCAGTCGACCTAAAGCTGCTTCGAGTACGTACCAAAATGCATGCGAGCATATTTTTGCTGACGACATGTACTGATCAGTCCAGTGCTGCTTGGCGTCTTCTGACAAGACCTGACAAATAGATGAAAAATAAATAAAATATGAATCACCGGATGAAATATTTAGCTTCACCTTTCAACCACAGGTTTACATTAAAGAAGCTGAACCTTTTTGAACTTCTTCTTGATGTCCGTGTACGTCTCCAGTTTGACCTGTCGGCCCGTGTTGGGCCTGTAAACCAGAAACAGCCTCTTCTTCGTGTTCACCTCTTTCACCAATATGGCCGTTTTCTTGTTGTTCCTCATCTGGAAAGAAAAGCCAAACTTCAGCGGGAGCAGGAAGCAGGACGCATTCATCGCGTGCACGTTACGTCCGGTCTGTTCATACCTGCACGTAGAAACCATCATCTGGTCCGTTCTGTTCGGCCCAGGCATGTGTAGCCTCCTCCCAGGACATCCCCCTCTCCACACTCACCTGACAGAAGAAGCGTAAAGTCGGTTAGATGCTGCGTCACCTGAAGCTCGTTCAGAAACACACATTGAAGATGAACTCACAGTGAAGAGCTCGACGTGTCCTGATGTCGTGTATCCCGGCGTTAGGAACTTCCTGCAGTCGACCTTCTTCACCTTCTCGTCGCCGGAGCCGAGATCTAACACGAGGAGAAGAAGGAGAAACGGTTCACGCACGTTAGAGACATCTGAGATTTGACGATGTCGCAGCGGAAATCTGAACTTCAGGGGGGAAACAGATGATAAGAGGAGAAGACGTGTGAATAATTTAACACGCTACAATGTTTTTTCTTCTGCCCCAGTTTTGCTGCTTTCTTCGTGGGGGGAGAGTGTCGGCGTCTTACCGAGGATGCCCATGTCGTATCTGCCGTTCTTCTTGGCTTCCTGGATCACGGCCGCCAACGTGTCGGAGAAATACTGGAACAGGGCGTTCTGCTGCTGGACCTCCATGCCCAGGATACGGTTCAGGAACTTCCCGATGTTGTTGTAGTCTGGAGGCAGGAACACGGCGTGTGTGTTTATTTAAACGCGGATTCAAAACACGGCTGCAACGCTTCAATCTGCACGATTTAAAAATCACCTTTGTCCAGCGATAACGTCCCAGATCTGTCCTCCACATTTATGAGGCCGACACCGATCAACCCGCCCTGAATCTCTGCAGGAGGAAAAATAAAAGTCTATGAGACGAGAACATTTCTGCTTTTAATTATCTAATGTATTGATTGGTCTGCTGACAACCAATCAGAGGCCTCTAATCGTTCGTTAAGACCTGACTTGCTGTCACCATTACTAAGTTAGACAAACTACAACCATCAGAGGTTACTTCCCATTTAAAAACCTGCACTAATAGAATCTAGAGACACAGATTGGCACATTTATTATTTAACCAAAGGACAAAATAAAGCGAGACGTGAGCTTATACCTTTGAAGAAATCTCCTTTAAAGTCGGAGGGCGGAGACACCAACGGAGAATCGAGCTTTACGATCGACTTCATCACAATTTCCAGAGCGTTTCTGCCGTACTGCAGGAAAGAGGAGATGAAGGATTTAGAATAAAGACATGGATAAGATTCTGTCCCTCCCTTTAGAAGAAAAACGCGCGACGCGTTTACCTTGTTGTCAAAGTTGAACCTGCTCAGATCTCGAGTTTCTGTCGCTCTTCTGTCTCCGTGCGTGAGAGCGCCCTGAAACACAGAGAGTGGATTCGTTCATTTGTTTAAACGTGAAATCAACTTGTTTTTTTTTTGTGTCTGAATAAAATGAGCTCTTACCAGACTCTCCAGTCTTTTGGCCACGATGGACGCAAACCTCTGTTCACCCGCGAGCTCTGATATGAGGAAGACGTATTCTGGAGCTGTGACCTGGTTCGACCTGTGTGTTCTCCCTGTGATTTAAGGAGAAACAGCTCTGGTGCATACTGTTTTTTTTTTTTATTCACTTCAGGCCCAAACATAAGAACAGCTTTAACGTCCACTGACCGAACTGCTGGATCGCTCTGTCCGCGCTCCACGGCAGCTCCAGCGTCATGTGGACTCTCCGCCGCTGGTTCTTGACGCGACGGTCGGCCTGCAGGGAAATACCCGAGCTGGCAGCTTCTGAGATGATGGCTATGTGCTGGATGGAGGGAAAACAAACACTTATTTATTAAGCACAACTAAAACAAACACCGGAAACAGGCAGATGTACTGAATGTACAGCAGGAGAGAAGAGAGTAAAGCTGAATCAACGAGTGATGCAACACGATGTTCATTGGGAAAGAGGCTGATAACTCCGGGGGCAATCATTGCAACATCGCATATAATGACTGTCTTATAACGTGATCAGATTGATGGCACATTTTTGTGTGGATGCACCTTCTCTCCGTCCATGAACCTCTGCTTCTCCGTGAGGTTGAGGATCTCCACCGGGACGTCCAGCTCAGACCGGGACTCGTACGTGATGCTGCCGTCGTCGTTGCTGACCACGCGTCCTTTACGCCCGGTCATCTGGAGTTCAGGGAGCACACGAGAGGTGAACATGCAGCACGAGTCACCGGTCGTACAGACACAGGAACCGGACACATGTAAACACGTTAATACCTCGGCCACGTTGTCGGGGCCGCCCAGTTCGTCTATGAGCTCGTCCAGAGTGTTGGGAGGTAGATCCTCAGCCAGGTCGTCGAGTTTCTCCAGCAGATCTTTCTTCATCTTCTGGGCATGTTCCACCGCGTCCTGACTTGTTAGACAGCTGTCCTGACTCTCTGCCTTGACTTGTAGATAAAAAAAAAAAAAAAGAAGGAAGCCATTAACCATCAGAAGGCGGCAGCATGGTGATGTAACTTTATGTTGCTGTGCGGTTGCATGTCTCACCTGGGGCAGGTGTGCTGGGGAGGGTAACTGGGGCAGTGAACGCGGGTCTGGTGGAACCCAGGCCAGAGGCTAACAAGGCACTTTGAATCGAGTCTGGATCAATACTTTTCCTTCTCTTTTTCTTCTTCTTCTCTTTCCCTTTCTTTGGTTCTTTCCTGATGAGCCACGGGTCTAAGAAGAAGAAGAAGAAGGGATCTGCTATGAGAGTTGAATTCTCTATAAAACGCCTCCACCTATCACAGCCTCCCTCGTCTATTCTCACCATCTTCCTCGTCCTCGTCGGACTCGTCTCTGAACGGGTTGAAGTCGTCGTCCTCGTCCGCTGAGCTGACGGACTTGAAGCTGTCGTCGCTGTCCAAGTCTTTTCCGGACTCTCGGTCCGAGTCGTCTGACTGGCTTTCCTCTGAGCTCGTACCGGACAGACCGCCGTGTCTGCGAGGCTTCTTCTTCTGCTGCTTTTTGACCTCCGGACCTGGAGATAATCATCCGATTGCAGACGTTAAACGTTTGAAACATATCAAATGTGTTTGTGAGAAGTGTTTTACTTTTAGCCAGACGCACCTTTTCTCTTCTTTCCTTTCTGCTTGACTTCGGCTGCCGTCTCACTGGGAGACGGCGTTTTCTTCGCCGACAGGTCGATACCCAGCAGGCTGTAGAGCTTCTGCCGGTCCGGAGCTGGGAAGTGCTTCTCGATCAGCGACTGGAGCACACCTCTACAACAGAAACGTGTCATTGCAGCGACAAACACTCATTAACATGTTAGAGAGAGGGAGGTTTCTCTTGAGCCGATTCGTACTTTGCCGTCGACACAAAGTCGTTGAGTTCGCCGCCTCCTTCCTCCAAAGCCTCCAGGGTTCTGGCTTCACCCGTGGACTGAAGCCCGATCACCACACACTGAAGGGGAAAGAGCAGGATGGTTTATACACTTCACATAAATGTCCATGGACACACAACGAAAGGTAACATCTAGCATTAGCTTAGGTGCTAGGTAGCTTAGCGGTATCGCCTCACCTTCCCGTTCTGCACCTCCTCTCTGGCCAGCTGCACCACCCTCCGCACTTTGGAGGCGATGCAGAGATATTTGAAGAACCTCTGGTGAGCCGACCAGAACTGACCCCACATCGACTTCTTCATGCGCTGCTCTGCGTCCATGAGGTTTGCAGCCTGCTGGAACTTCTCGCGCGCACTCACCCACTGGAAGAAGAAGAAGCAGGAACAATAATAATAATAAGTGAAACTCATGAGCGGGCGAGAAACAAATCAAACCGGGGGGAACGTGATCTGGAATGGATGTAGTTCACTCACCAGTCTCACTGATTTGTTGTACATGTTGATGTATTTTTGAGTCAAGGGAACCTCTTCGATCTTGAAAGTCACACCCGTAAAACTCAGCTGTCTTGCGATGTACATCCCTCTGAGCTTCATGTCCATGGCTACAATCTCCATGGCACCGACACCTCTGATGTTTTAGGGAAAAATATTAGTTTCTTGAGCTTTTAAAGTGTATGAACGTTTGTATTTATTTATTTATTCCAGACGTACCTGCGCTCTACAGCTTGGATAAAGTTGCCAAACTCTCTGAAGGGTGTTTTGTGGCCCCATATGCCGAGTCGGTTCATATAAGCCATGTTCCGAGGTTCAGAGGCGCCTGGATGGAAAAGACATTTTCAGTGTTTTAATGTTTGCACAGATTCACCAACGTCACCCGACTTTAGCCTCATGATAAAATCCGAGTCTCCATCTGATCTTAAATGTCTTAGAGCTGGTTCCTGGTAGAATCCTGAATTTTTTCCTCGTCTTGTCTTAGAGTCGACTCAGAGTTAATGTGGAGAGAGGAGCTCGTACCTCGTGTTCTCTACTCCAGAAATGTTCTGGTAAATCCAACACTACCATAAACTCCCTAATCCTCCCTGGAAGATTTTTATCTTCTTTAAAACACAGTGTCCAGCAGAAGTGTTTAGTCACATGATTTTACCTTTTTAAAACAGAACAAGTTTACAGAGACGTGCTTTTTGTTTATGTCAGACCTAAATAACTAACAAAAAGCATTTTAAAAATGCCAGGATCAGCCCGATACCGATCAGGACGTCTCTACTTTAGTCTGTCAGTCTTTTAAAGGAGGATGGTTGTGTCTGCTGACCTGTGGCGCTGGCGTAAACAACTCGAGCCTTGGGGAGTTTGTTCTGCAGGTCCAACACCGCGAGCCCCGTCTTTGTAGGTTTGGAGGATCCGATCGGACAAACGTTTTTGGCTTTGTGACACTCGTCATAAACAATCTAAAGACATTTGGTTAAGGATCACAGTTGAGGAGAAAAAAAATAATCACAATCTTAATTATAATTCACTCATGTAATAAATAATAACTTAATAATAAAGGATACAACTCCATCAAAGTCCTCCCCGCACCAGTGGAGAAGCTGCTGAAACCTGGTTTTGTACTTCCCTCCTGACTGACTCTCTCCGATCAAAGAGGAGTAGGTGGCAAAGATCACACCTTTCTTCACGCTCCCGTTGTGTTTGGACGAGATTTTTCCATATTTGAACTGAAAATACAAAAGTGTGTAAGGAAGTTGAATCGGTCGGCAAACACCTCTAAAACGTTCTCATTTATTCGTCATAAATGTTTTCGTTACCTTGTTCAGAGAATGAACCTGAATGTTTTTGGCTCCGATGTCCCTCAGATCCCTCTCGGCGTCGTACTTCAAATCATTCGAGACACTGAACCTGAACAGAAGAAGATTTATTTTAACATTTCTAAATCGATGTTGCTCAAAAAAATAGAATGTAAAGAATTTCGGCCATTTACCAAAGAGATCTCTTCCTGCCCAAGAGGTAATTCTCGTAGATTATCCCTGCGATTGTTCGGCCTTTCCCTACGCCAGCTCCATCACCGATCAAATACGCGGCTCTGTCGCCACTAGGGAGGAATGTCTCATGTTGCTGTGGAACGTAAACATTAAAAACATTTACCTTCAGAGCTCATCTGACTCCTGATTTAGCTTCATGATGTGCACCAGTGATGATTCAGTGGTTTTACTCTCGTGTATTTCAGTAAAAATCAGAGCAGAGAGTGAAACCAAACTGATGAATTATTTGGAAACTTGTACTTCCTTGTTTCATTTTTACGTCACTGAACACCACTCACCTGAGCTGCGTATGTGATGGCTTCCAGCTGGAGCGCTGACAGGCTGCCGCGATCGATGGTCTCCTCCGGGATGGACAGTCTGTACCACACGTCAGGAGGGTTGACGCTGGACAGGGAGCTGGTCTCCACCACGGGATCTGGATGCCTCTCGCCGATTCTTACTGCACCCGCACACAAACCATAGAAAAATCCATTTAGTTTGATTGGATGCAGAGTTATTGATTAAGGGTGTTACAGAAAGCTGCACGCTACTCAAATCCACTTTCATTTGGCTCGAGCTCCTCACTATTACATACACACACACTTGCCAGTTCATTAGGGACACGTCTGAAACAGTCCTGTGCTAAATCAAACAAATAAAGATTCTACATCAACTGTATATTAAGACAGTGAAGGAGGATTTAGAGCACGACTGTTGTACCTAATGAACTGGCAACTGAGCATATACGTGGCCTTACTGCCTGTTTCCATGGACACACATCAGACTGAGATGCAAACAATGCTTTGGCTCAGTGAGGCCTCTATTCGAGATGTGGTCTTGAGAGCTTTTCAATCACATATTTTAAAATATAACAGCCTAGTATTCATCAAATATTAAAGCTACACTTACGTTTCATTGGCATGTACTCTGCGTACGTCTCTGCATGACCCAGCTCATCTTCCTCTTCCTCCTCCGGCTCGTCCTCTTCCTTCATGCCTGGTGGTTTCTGTACAAAGATATATATTCGTCTTTTAAGCATTTGCTCAACTGTAAATACTAAAACATATGTTAAAAACACAAGCTATATATTTGTACCGCGATACTGACCATAGTTTGAGAAAAGCTTTGCACTTTAACGTCGTCGTTGATCCAGATCCTGGCGGCGTCTTTACCCAAAACTTCTTTCTTGATTCCATTGTTCATTTCACCTGAAACACAAACAGAGACGATATGATGATGACAGGAATAATTATTTATAATACCAATATTATTAGCTAAAACAAAGAGTTTACGGATATATAACAGAACTAAGTTTTGACATCTGAGTCTTAACTCAAACAAATTTCCACCTTTCTGATTCTGTTTCAACAACAACTGAACATTTAAACAGTCATGAAGGAGGGTTTAAATCAGAACGCTTTCCCTAGTGTACCTAATGTTTTGGCAGGTGAGCATACATCTGCATTCATGAATCTGACCTGTGGCTGTTGCCGTGGCCACCGGCGGAGCGATGTCAGGTGGCGGCTTTAGCTTCATGAGCTCCACCAGACTGTTGCCCTTTAACCCAGGGGTCCTCACATTACTGTGTCGTAGAAGATCTTTCAGCTGAATCTGCTGAGAAAGTAAAACGTTTTGATCAGCAAAATACATTCACATGTTATTATAAGTCAGTGAAAACACACTTAAGTTTCACAAACGCACCTGATCTTTGTTAGAAGGCACTACTGTGGACGCCGAAGGAGGAATACTGGTGGAGGAGGGTGTTGATGGACCTCGCAGGCCTGAGTTGGCCACGTGCACCACCTTGGTGACGGTGATGGTGTGCTTGATAGGGTTTGTAGTTGATTGTTTGGTCACTACAGCGCCGAGCGACGGCAACTGATTCAGCTGATTTAAGACAAACGTGGTGGTTGATGGCTGAGGTTTGTGCTGTGAAAGTGGTTAAGAAAAAAAAAAAAAAATGATTTACACCCTAAAAACACAACATAGATCTTAGATAATTAGGAGAACGTCACGTTCTGTCGTCTCACCCTGATCGTAACGATGGGGACTGCAGCTGGAGTTTCAGGTCGAACAGCTTCCACCGACTCTGTCCCCACACCAACATCCAGGGCACTGATGGAGATAGACTGGAGCAGAGCCAGAAACCAGATTTATTGTCATACAAATATTCAACCACTTCTTCTCAATTAGGAGCAACAACAACTGAAGATCGTCTTACTTGCTGGGTTGTAGAGGGCTGTGCAACATCCTGAGAATCAACATCAAATATGCCAATGTCGTTTGGGCAAATCCCGCTCTCACTGAGAGCAGCGAGAAGTAAATCCTGTCCGGGATCCATCTGCAAGATAAAAAATATTAACTTATATTAATGGCTTTTCTGCAGAACGCTTCAAGTCTTTGTTCATAAATAACAATGCTGCTGGTTTGATGGTTCACAGTAAAAACACTGTCAATATTATACAGAAAAATATCTATTTAGGACCCACAAATGCGACTTATCACGCTGGTGCTAAACTTAAAATGATGCCATCTTCACCCAAACAGGGCATTTAAATGTGCACACTATTGTCCTCAGCTATTCATATTTTACTATGTGAATATGAAGCTACTTGTAGTCCATATTTTGCCTTTTGGTGTTATCAAAAGACTGATTACATGAACCAGATGTGGCCTAACATCCACAACATACAGTAACACCAATAAAAATCTACTGATTTATACTTATTTACAGTAACACAAGGTAAATATAATACAATTTCTGCTTTAAAAAGGAAACCAAACTCCACGAATAAGCCAAGCAGCAGTATTAGAAAGGTTTTAACAACCACATATAGCTCACATGTGGCATCAAACAAGCAATCTACAAATAAAAATGTTTTAAAAAACGCGAAATTCATGTTTTCTTTGGATATTACGAGACCAGACTCATATTACTGACGTAAAGTCAAAGTAAAGACAATCAAAAGCAAACATTTATATTTAAATATGTAATACACCTCAACTCCACTAAGAGCTCAGACAGAAAACAGAAAAAAAAAAACTAAATGAATTAACATTACCATGCAGCAATTAGTAGAGATGTTGAAATTCCCTCATGTCTTACACGCAACCACGAGAAACTTAAAAGTTATTCATTCATCACAGCAGCGTCTACACACCCGGTCTGAGCCCACACTTCTTCCAAAGTGACCCAAAACAAGACACGTGTTTGCAATGCCCTGCTTTTAACTTCCTGTTCCCTACGACTCAACGGAGCTCCCCCCTTTGATTTCCTCATTAGCTCACAACGTCAACATTTCTACAGACACAACCGATTTGATAACGCCCCGCTGTTTATTTTGTCTACGGATACTTAATAATCATAAACAAGAAAATAATCTGCACTTCGTCTTGCATACTGTCATTCCAGCTAAACTGGCCTGGTTAGACCAGGGTGACACAGCTAACCTGTGCTAGCGCGCTCACTAACCGAAAGCTAACACACTTTCACATTCATGTCACTTAGATTTTAGACCAGTCAAACACACTTTAACCAACAGGGTTTATCCTAATGCTAAATCACGTGCAGTCACACGTTTCAGACACAAACCATTACAACCGTTAACGCTAAATGTTGTTAACGGTAACCACGGAGACTAATTGACCGTAATGTCAGTCCGTTTTCTCTGTAGACACATCTCTCATGGTAACAGTGCGAATTTATTTTGACGTTTTTTTCTGTGTTTTCTTCTACCTGACGTTGTCTCGTATTAAGTTTAATTTAAATGTTGTTGTCATTAAAGCGCATGGAGGACTTTTAGCTAGCTTCTACGTAGGTGCTGCTGTTTGAAGTTGATAACGAGTTACTGATAAATGACGTTAGCAAGATTATTCAGCAACAGCGCCGTGTTTCGAAACACGACATTCACGCTTAACCCACAAGAAAATATGGGAAATTACTCCACGACAGTTAACGCTAGGCTAAGCTAAGCTAACGACCCCTTCACATTGTTGTTATGTTGTTGACGCCGCTCTCGCGCACTGTGTCATTGCTCCTCGCTAGCTAACGTTAGCACCGCTTATGTAGACGCGCTAACGGCTTCAAAACAACCGACTTGTGGCTTTTTACTTAAACATCAGCGCGCAACGGCCATTTTAAAGTCTTTAACCACCGCGGAGTTGAGTTTGTACGGCACGAAACTCTTCCCGTGTCCGGCTGAACTTACTTGACGGTTCAACGGCCGCTGCGGCTCGTGAGTCGCCGGTGCTCAGCCGTTGGTCGGGGCTCGTGGTCCTCTCCGCTCCGCCGCGTTCACGCCATCTTTTTATCAAACGCTCCGCCGCATGCTGGTCACGTGACGTGCAGGCCGCCCGCGACCCGTTTTTCTCGGAGTCCGAGTTTCCGAGCGGTGTCGACGGGAGCGGGAGTCGGAGCCGCCGCGGAGCCTCCGTTGGCGACAATAAACCGATGGAGGCGAAAAATTTGGCATTTTTAAGACGTTAGCGCAAATCACAAACATAGCAGAGAGTCCGCGAGCTAATACCACATCACGTGACCCCGCCAGGTCTTGGGAGGAAGTGACGTCGGAGATGTGTTCTTCTTCGTCGTTTTCGTCTTTTTTTTATTTCCGTTTTCTCATTTAGATTAACCTAACATACACCCAAACAAAAACGTATTTCTGAATAAATATATAACTGTTTCTATTATTATTATTTTATTTTTTATTGCTAGGTTTTATCCATCGCTTTTTTCCCGGATTTATCTGATATTCTTTATTGTTTTCTTTACTTCCGTCTTTCTTTTTTTAAATTATCATAACATATACCCAAACAAATCCAATTTTCTCATTTATTATTGATATTAAATCATTTTTTTATTATGGTTGGGATTTATCCATAATTTTATCTAGATTTTCTGATATTCGCTTTGTTGTTTTCTTCCTTTTTTATTACTGTTAACTTAACCTATGATAACCAAAAACAAGAAATGATGTCTAATTAATTACTAAATTGTTTTTATTCAAGTTTATTTATTTTTATTTCTGGGTTATATCCATCGTTTTATCTGGATTTGCTTACCTTATTTCATTTCCTTTATATATATACATATATTGCTGGGATTTGCTGTAAACTGGCTAAATAAACTCCTGACTGTAATCAAATGAGTGACTAAAGAGTAGTTTCTGAATCCTGTCACAGATTGTGGATTAGATGTAGTTGGACTTCTGACCTTAAATCTTTGTTTTTCCAGTGGGACTTGGGTGTTCTTTTTGGAAAAGGTTGTTTTGCTACAAAATAAATATCATAAACTGAAATTATCTTGCAAATCACAACAGTTTTTCTCAATGAAGGATTTTTCTGCATTTTTACTGCATTTATGTAACAATCCAATTTTGCAATTGAACACCTGCAGAAGCATGTTAGTTAAACTATGCTGACGTGAGGCTCATTAGTTTTCAGAAAGAAGACCGGAAAGTTCAGAAACTATTGCTGACAAGTAAAATATCAGTTCACTCAGGAGTCATGTCATTTTATCAGGTCCTGTAGCAGCTGTTCATGATTTGTGCACAGAGAACACAGTGTTTGATTTTGTACAAAGGTGATCGTGTGTGAGAATGTTTGTGTTTGATGTTGATATTTAAACCTTCAAAATGTGGCGGCTAACTTGGGAATGATGCGTCCAGAGGAAAGAGTTCAGAGTTCAAATTGCAAAATGCAATTTTTTCTGCTTGTTGTCCTTCTTGTGTATTAATGCTTAATCTCTGTGTATTAATTTTTAAACAGTTTAATGTAGTAATCTGGGTAATTCATCACACTGTCACTGACTATAGAAGGACGGCGGAGCTCATTCTCCAACAAACTGATTCAGCTCAGCTCCCACTGTGATAATTTTTTGTTTTATTTGCTAGGTTTTTGTTTCTGCTTATTTATTTTTTAACTTGTGGTTTTCAAAAGTGTGAAACTGAGCTACTGTGACCAAGCAATTTTCCTTGTGGACAAAAAAAGTCTGTCTAAGTCATATGTTTACTTAAATGTTATAAATTTAATTTAACTTTTTACATTTTTCAATAAACTATGAAGGATTATTATTATTAAGGATCAGAGTACTACCACATTATCTGAACAAATGGTAGCATAGGAATAATTAGCTAAAAGGATGACTTACAAACATGTACATATATATATTTATATGTTTCACTTTATTGACACAGCTATAATATTGTAAATGTATGCATAAGAGCTACCCCTTTTTATTTTACATTTTATTTTACATTTTAGTAAAATAGTAAAACATTTATACTTTGTATGCTGTGTGGAATTATTACTATTTTTTTCATTATTGGCTGCAGGTACTGAAATACATTTCACTGTGCATGTGACATATAAATCTTATATAATATTATTTACAATTAAATATTAAATGAAAAAATCTAGTAACTGAATTACTAAAAAGTTGGGTAAAATTAATTAAAAAAAGAAATAATAACAAACAATTAGAAATAAATGAAATTAATTTAAAAAATAATCAAAGAGTTTTAGTAAAATAAAAAATAAAATATTGGTTGATAAAATGAAAACAATACTATTTTTACATGTTGGCGGATAAAACTGATAAAAATAAAAGTGGTGTCATACACATCGCTGCCTGAAGGGGGCGTCATGGCCGCGCCGCTTCTCTTTCATTCACACGCAAAGAAAAAACATGGCGGAGAGGAGCTGTGGAGGTTTCATCGGCTGAGGAGCTGCGGGTAGTTTATCCACTGGAGAAGGACACACAGTCACCGAGGAGGGAGGACACTGTCTGTGGGAGCGGGGTCCAGGTTAACCTCTACCCGGGTCAACTATTTTATTTGTTCCGCTCAAAAAAAAAGAAGAAAAAAAAGAAAAAAAATAGAGGAAAAAAAGAAAATGAGACGAGCGACGAGACACGAAAACAACTCGGACGTGAACGGGGTAAGTTTGCTCGTTAGGGGCGTTAAACAGCGGTTAGAGAAGCTAAAGTGGAGCACGAGTGCGAACGAGTCTCCGTGTACACGAGTATTTAATAAATACTTGTATTTATAATAAATAGTGTTTTTACGGTAAGTTATTGTGTTTACATTAGCTACAACGAGAGGCTTTTATGCTAACGTTAGCTCGTGGACGCTACATGCGGTTATTGGGGACGTTTTCTGGCGTTAGACGAGACCAAGAGACAAATATGTGCCTTTTTTTTAAGAGGGTTTTATTCTTTTAAAGTAGACACACTTTAATATTTGTGTGCTGCGCTCGGTAGTTTGTGATCCAGGAGGCCTGTCTGGTTTTAAAGGGACTGAGGGGTGGATGGGGGTGTGGATCCAGCATGGGTCCGTGCTTAGCCCCGCCCACACGGCCACTGTCAATGTATGGAGCACGAAAAGCGACAAGAAAACATGTTTTCATGATTTCACAAATAATCAATACCACAATGGGTAAAGATAACGGGCAACGAAATAACGCAATTGAACCAGTTTGTGAATTGTGTACATTTCCGCAGTCGTAACCTTATTTTAAGACAGGATTAGTCAGCACATGACTCAAGCTAGCTATGCTAACCTTCCTTTAATGTTTTCTAAATACTTTTAAACACATGTCGCCTTTTTTCACCTTTGCATTTCTTATATTAATAATGAAAAATAGCTAAAAATTAGTTAGTTGACTTGTATGATTTGTATATTTCTACACTTCTGCAGTTGTGTGTCTTTTGTTAATCAGCAGGTTGGTCGTAACCTCCTTCTAAAAGAGGATTTGTTGGCAGGTTGAGCCATAACAAAATTAAAAATAGATTAACTGTTAAAGAAAAGAACTTTAAAATAAAAATAATGAGTTGAAATATTATTAAAACATTTCCAAACTCAAAAATTGGTAATTTATAAACAAAGAACCAATTCATTACATCTTGGTTATAATAATGGTTAAAGGCGATGATAAGAAATTTCTGTGATACAGGAATCACCTAAATTTGGAGATAGTACCATATGGTTCTCAAAGAAAAGGAAAATTTTAAACCTTAAATTTACCCAGGGATCCATGGTTCACATATCTGAAAGTTATTTACATCTTTAAAAGAAGGAGATTTTGAACAAAAAATGGCAGAAATGGAGCACGTTCAAGCTCAAATCCCAGCCACAAAAATAAAGCCACTTAAAAATAAAATGTTATTATTTTTAATTTTGTGTTGTCGTTGTTTTCTGTAACTGTTACTTGACAATAGCAAATTAAAAAGGCCAATAAATGTGCGTTTAACTAGAAAACCAGCTGGAAAAGTCCTCATACACCTTAACTCACAAAGTACCAAAGATTAGTAGCTACTGCTTATTATTCATGCACTTTATCTGTATTTTGTAATTTATAATCTGCTCTCTTCCTCCAGTGTAATTTATGTTATAGTTCCTGTTTTTTGGTCACTCACCTGTACATAAGTTTCCATCTGTGATTATTGTCCATATACTATAAACCAACCTGTACCATTTACATATATACCTCTTATATACCAAACTATTTATGCCACATAAACTTACTGGTTAGATGCTAACCTGCATTTTGTTGCTCTGTACCTGAACATGTGTGATGACACTAAAGTTGAATCTAATCTAATGAGAATGTTTCTGAGTTTGACACCAGAGGGAATTTTACCTCTCAGATCTCGGGTTGTTTCCATGAACTAAACGAGGTTTTGTCTCTCAGGACATCATGTGCAGCCCCTCGCTGACCGTCTTAAGCTGCACCAAGTCCATATCAGCTGTTCACGATGAAAACGCGACCATCCGGCTGACGCAGGACGGGCGACGCTCTCCGGTGTGTTCGCTGCAGAGCGACGCTCAGAGGCAGGAGGAGGGTGAGCAAACGCACCGGCGCTTATTATTTTACATCATACATCCTCTCATTTCTGTTATCGTGGAGGAATCTGGTTCATGTTTGTCTCCGTATCCTCGCCGCTCTCTACGCCCACAGACGGTTCAGCCTGCTGGCCAGACGAACAGCTCCACTGTCCTCCCACTCCCACTCCCACTCCCGCCTGCCTCCGCCCTCCTCCCCCCGACGCCCCCATGCCCCTCAGCAACAACGTGACCCACGCTCCGCTCCACGCCAACAACAGCGGCGCCCTCCACGGCCTCCACGGCCTCCAGCGGAGAGGAGTCCGGAGCAGGAAGTCCACGCGGGGAACGTACGTCGTCCACACGTTTAAATCAGAAAACACAACAGGGGGATGTTTCTAACTCTTTTTTTTTTTTTTTACTCTCTACGACAGTTCAGGCAGAAAAAACTCCCAAAACCGAAAAGTTACAGATTTCTACCCAATAAGACGAAGCTCGAGAAAAAGCAAAACAGAGCTGAAGGTGAGAGCGTGTTTTATTATTATTATTGTTGTTGTTCTGCAACTTTTATTTTGAATAAAGGTTATTTTAAGATCATGTTTGCTCTGGTTCAAACTGGGGAGTCAGGTCCTCATATAAAGCAATTATCAAGATGCCTTAAAATGAGGAATGCATGGTTTAAAATAAGCAGAATTATCTCCTGATAGAACAGAAACTTATCAATCTGTCCCCAAAGAACCAGCAGACGTCTATAAACTACAGGTTTGTGTTGATTTAGTCTCAGTTTTTAACAGAAGAGACTGAAATAATGGTTCTGAGATCATTTACGAACAAAACATTTAGAGTTTAAACCCTTGAACTGTATAAGAAGAAGGAGAAGAATCGTTTCCTTTCATCCTCAGTTTCTAAACTCTGTTCTTTGTTCCGTTTCTCTTCCAGTGTGAACAAAAGAAGCTTTTAGACGACCTCATCTTAAACGGGATAGAGGAGGGGATGGAGGTAAAACTTCACTTCTCTGATCTGATCCGTCTCTAAGCTCCACTGATCCGTACTGAAGTATCGATACTTCCGATACCAGGTCTTCATGCTCTAAAATCTCAAATAAATCAGCAGCAGCGCCACCATGTGGTCAGGAGAACATAGCATCAGCTGGTTTAGGAAACAAGCTGTGAAGTGTTTGGTCCTGGATCTGACTTCACGTCTTTCCCTCAGGTGCAGAACATAGAAGGGAAGGGGAGGGCGGTGTTCGCCACGCGGCCTTTCCAGAAGGGCGACTACGTGGTGGAGTATCACGGAGACCTGCTGCAGATCACCGACGCCAAGAAGAGGGAGGCCGAATACGCGCAGAACCCGGCCACCGGCTGCTACATGTACTACTTCCAGTATCTGTGCAAGACGTACTGGTACGAGAAAACGCCTCCTTTTTATTTTAAAGCTTTAATCTCTGCATCAGGGACACGTTTCAGACGCTTGAATAAATGTAGATAAATTAGACCGAGAGTTAAACTAAACAACTAAAACACTTAACGTAATGCACCTATCCGGCATAACATTATGACCACTTTCCTAATATTGTGCAGGTCTTTCTGAGGGTTAGTTGGGGGCTTTGATCAGTTTGGGATCTAGTGCATTTAGATTTTACTTTTCATGTTTTTTTTTTTTGTTTTTTTAAATTGTTCTTAAAGTGTTTTTGTATCTGTGTCAGGCTGGGTCATTCCTATGGGGTGGGGGGGTGGGGGGGTCTGGTCTGGTGTAGGTGGGGGCTACATGTCTAAGTAACATCCACATGAATGAACTAAAAGTTTCCCAGCAGAAACACTGATTTATCACAACACGGTTTAAACGTCATTTACGTCTCCTGTCCGTGGTCGTAATGTTGTGGCTGATCAGCTCACGTCTGGATCTTTTTGTTTCTTCTTCTTCTTCTTCTTTTTTTTTTTTTTTGCAGCGTGGACGCCACTAAAGAGACGCACCGTAAAGGCCGCCTGATCAACCACAGCAAAACGGGGAACTGTCAGACGAAGCTCCACGACATCAACGGCGTCCCCCACCTCATCCTCGTCGCCTCGCGGGACATCGAGAAGGGGGAGGAGCTGCTGTACGACTACGGGGACCGGAGCAAAGCCTCCATCGCTGCTCACCCGTGGCTCAAATACTGACCCCCGGTGGCCGGGAGGGATAACGGGAGACGACGTTCAGTAACACTTTCTCATTAGCTCGTGTACAAAAAAAAGAAAAACTGAACTGCCTTAGAAACAGAATGAGGGAGGGAAGGGGGTCGATCGAGGTCCATCTGCGTCGTCGCCAGGTGACGCCCGTACTTTTTATTTATATGTGTTTTTTTCTGAAACATTCTGGTTGTTTTGCAGCACATTTGTTTTGTACATTTTTGTATGAGGACAATAGACCAAGGCTTTGTACGTCATGCAGGAGGGAGCGGCGCTCTGCATTTTTATACGCCTTTTTTTAATTAGTAGGTAGATACTTAGCAATACTTCTATTTATGCCCCCCCTCCCTCCCTCCCGTCCTCTCAGCCCCCCCCACTCTCCCCCAACAACAACAACTATGAGATGCAAAACCCCCTTTTTTTTAAAAAAAATCTAAACCTTTTCTGTTGTTTCAGCCGCACACACACACACGGACCCGTCGCTGTTTAGTTTATCACATCTTAGCTTGTGTTGAACTGACTCATAAGTTTAGTTTTAGTTTATTTTTTTAGCTCATATTGTATTTTTTAACATTAAAAACTCATCATGTTTTTGTTTTTTTGTGATTCTGCAGAAAACACATGAAGCTTTTGTTGCGTTTTCTCGTCCACTAAAACCTTCAGTTAGTTTCACTCTGTAAATATATTTATTTAACGCTGTTGCACAGGTGGTTTAAATGACTCGTTTTTAGGGGGAAATAATGTTTTTTCACTTCTTTTTTCTTTTTTTTTGGACGCTTCACTCGTGTCTCTATGCAAAAATATCAACTTTAAATTTAGGACGTATTAATAAAAGCCAGTGTTACATTCGACTCACGTTCTTTGGCTGAAACACACGGGGAAGAAGCAGAAAACAGGATTCACAAGATTAGATTCATTCAGTGAAAATGTTTTAATAAGACAAAAGGATAAAATTAAGACAAATTGAGGATAAATTAAAAAAAAAAAAGCAAAGAGAACATTTTAAATTCTTATAAATAAGAGCTGAAACTGAAGGTTTAAAGTTTGTATCTTAAAACCGCTGCTTCTTCTCCTAAACTTCATTTCTGACACGTGTTTTTGTTTTTTTTTCCCGATGTGTGTGTTCATGAAATGCTCTGATCACATCCTACAGTGTTTTTTTATTTTTATTTTATTTTTATTAATAATAATTAGATTTGTCCTCTTGTGATTTCAGTTCTCACACGCGTCTAAACTCAAACCTTTAATGTTGTTTACAGTGTTTTTCTATCAAACTGCTGGAAGTCTTAACACCAGTTAACTAATAAATTAGCTTTTAAAAAGGTTAAGGCTGCTGGAACTTTATATTTTCTTTTACTGTCGACAAACAAAAGGCCCAACAATGAGTTTTTAATTTCCCTCAAACTGCTGCTTTATTGTAGTTTCTTCAGCAAATGCTGCAACAAGCAGGAGGCGCAGGGACTATTTTCTGTGGCGGATTGATTCACATCTGGTGCTGTAGTGCGCGTTTAGGGGAAATGTTTTTTTTTTTTGGTCTTTTCATCGAGTTTTATTGAATAAAAGTGACCAAAAACTATCTTTAAAATACATTTCCCACCATCAGTAGCAGGTTTCTAGCAGAACGTCTCATTTTAATTTGTTGTTTTACGCAATTTTCTCTTATTTCCTGTTAAATTTATTTAAAGTTTATTTTCCATTACAATGATATTATTATTATTATGTTTTTTTTACATATCTAAGTAGTAGTTTGACAGTTTTGTTTCTCTTTCTCGCAATTCGTTGCATAAGACAGGAAACTGTTAGCCTAGCTTAGCATAAAACATAAAGACCAACCATATAAAATCACTTGAAGTCTCCTCCTCCTCCTCCTTCTCCTCCTCATCCTCCTCCTCCTTCTCCTCCTCATCCTCCTCCGGTAGCAGCAGGTGTAACATGTGTGAAATGTTTTCATATGAACCTTTTCTTAATGGTTACGTTACACTTTTTGTTTTGTTTTAAATGTGGAATTAATGCAATAAATACCTGAGGGGTGAAATAATAATAACAACCTCAGCACTCGGGCCGTTTCACGACGTGTTTGACCTCTTCCTGTTGCAACATAAATAAAGATGAAATACACAAAGTCACCGGCCTCTGATTTGTCTTTACATTCAAAGATTTAGCTCAAATAGTTTTGATTGAGTTAGAAAATCTTAGTTTACGCTGCAGAATTTTCTCACCTTTTATTTTTAAGTGTAATGGAATAAAAAAACATCCCAAACAAACCACACTTCAAACATTACAGACCTTTATTAATGAATAAAGCACTGATCCATTCATTAAATCTCTTAAATATCGGTTTTACTGGGAGTTTGCAGACGGTGGCGTGGGCTCTACTTTCCCTTTAAATGTTTCACGGTTTAAATCCTTTTCCCTTTGATTCAGTGATTATTAGAGCGGAGGAAGAGAAGGCGCCTCGGCCTCGGCCTCGTCTTCATTTATTAAAAGTGGAAATGGAGACGAGCCGCTCGAACCCCGCGGACGTTCATCGCCTCCGGGGGGAAACACGTGTTCTCGTTAAAAGCAGCAGCAGCAACAACAAACACAGAGCAGCGTTATTTACAAATGTCTTTATGTTTCAACCACTTTCCTTCTTTTGTGCAATCGGAGACGTTTAATAAAACACTTTTAACGCTTTTGTGTTTGAGGCCTTGTATAAATGATGCATAAAAGCACAAAGATTATTGCTCTTTACATTTTAACAGTGAGAAATACAAATAAATATTCTCTGATTTAGCTGAAGACTCATTCAAGGTTCGTGTACATGTTAAATTTGTGGAAAACGTTTGAGAATAAGGTGAAATTCTTTGTTTTTGTCTGATAACACTGGTGAATTGTTTTTGAATCTTTGAGGTAACGTCTCTCAGGTTTAATACTGACAACGTACAGTCTGGTGATAAAATATGAAGCTGGTGACGCTGAAGCAGCTGATTAACAGTAGTTTTGGCTCCGTGTGGGCGAAGAGATTATGGATCATCTCATGTTGCTTTTTCACTGGGTTCATGTTTGTGTTGACTCCATTAATAACCTCTGAGGTACGGAAGCCCATTTGTGCCAAGAAAAAAAAATAACCTGTTATTAAATTAAATTATAAGATGTAAAATATGTCAATATGATTAAAGTCTAAACGCCAGGATTTGTCAAATGTAAACACGCATAATGTTTTATTATTACTACAGTTCTGCTTTGTTTTATGTAATTACTATTATTGTTTGTAATCATTTTGTAATTATTCTTATGTTTCTTAAGTCTCTCTTTTATTTCACTCTCATTTTGTCACTTTTTTCACTAATGAAGGTTAAAAAAAAAAAAAAATCATCAAATGAACTTCAGATAGAAACCAAAATATGCAAATCAAACCCTCAACGGGTTCTTTAGCAACATCTCAACAGCAACACGTTGGCCATGATTAGTGGTTTTTCTGCTCATCATGTGAACGTAGCATTTGTTGAACTAATTACCTCGTAAGTCAGTTTTAAGAAACACCACAAACATTTAACTAAATTAAAACTTCGATGACTCGCTGAGCCAAAATTACACTAAATCAAAATTAAACCCAAAGTCAAAAAACGTGTCTCACTCATCAACATGTGAGATACTAAATAAATAATAGTAAAATCATCAGTAATATTTACGCTAACTCAAAAATATTTAAAATAAAGGCAAAACTATGACGTGTTATTAAATCAATACTATGAAATACTGAAGAAAATGCCTAAAATGACAAAATAAAAACGTCAAATGTATTAAATGTTAAGTTAAAACTGTGAAGTACTAAATAAATATCATGCGATAGCAAAGCTGAGTCAAAATTATGAAACATGATGAAAATTAGAGCGACTCAAAACCGCGAGATGCTACGTGAAACATATTAGGAATTATGAAATTAAAATAAATTATTAAGTTAAAATGCTGATTTTTTACAATCTCATAACGATTAAATTAAAGTTTAAATCTCATAATTTTCACCTTTTTCTTTTAGTGCTTCCTTTTCTTGGCAGTGATGGGCTTCCATACATTCTGTATCATATACTTTATATTATTACAAATAAATATATATTTCTTTTTTAAACTGTGGTTCTATGCAACACTTTATACACAGGCCTCGTGTAATTTATTAGAGCTGCATCCGTCGGGATTTACTTGTAAAATGCTGGTGATCAGGGACAGAAATTTAAAAATAAGTGAATAAGTTTTGCTCTCATCAGGAAGCTACTGAGACTGAATTCTGTGCAGGGATTATTCCTTAATCCGACACCTTTAAAACGTTCCTTTCTCTCTCAGTTAAATGTTTAAATCGACATTTACAGCCTTTTTTTCGTCCGTGCAGTCGACTCACCTGCACTGCAACAACTTCCCACTCTCCGTCCTTCAACCTGAGTTCACCCTCTCTGCTGATGAATCCTGTGCAATACTCTGGGGGGGGAATATTTAAAAGTCTCTATGTGCCACATCTCACTGAGATATTTCTTCTCCTTCTTCTTCTTCTTCTTCCTCACCTCATAACACACGATGTTTCAGCTGCAGCGTTGAGTCATCATAGCGATGGGGAGGGAAGGGAAGGGGGTTTTGATGGAGTGTTAAAGAGTTTTAAAGTCCGGTGCAGGCGGCTACATGCTACATGCTACGTGCTACATGTGCTGCAGCGCCTCCTGGGCTTGTTCTGTGTACACGTCGTCTTTCCCAGACCAGGAGCCGAGGCCGGGGTCGAAGAGGCCGCTCCGCTGGGAGCTTCGCTGCTTGTCCCGAGAGAAGAGACTAAACCTGAGGACGGACAGAAAAACAGAGACAAGGAAAACAGACGTTTATTTTTTATTTTTTTTTTAAATGTGCAACGTGTTCACGGTCACATGTGAAGCTGTGTTAGAGTCGTGGTGAATTTATGCATCAAAGCTGTGGTTGTTAAAATCCAACGTGGTTTTTTTAATCACTTCAAACATTAGGCAGTCGTGTGTCATAATTGAATAATTAAACGGCAGGTGTCAAACATAAGGCCCGCGGGCTAAAAAGGGGCCCGACAGAGGCTCTGATCTGGTCCACAGCGTGAGTTTGGAAAGCGTGCAGATTATTCCCTAATTTATCCAGTTGTTTTCGTCAGAGAAGGCGACAGAACACGACATTAGCTGCGTTTTCATTACAGCTTTTCAAAATAAAAGCCATATTTCTGAAATTTTGATAAACTACATTTGCTCTTTGTTCGTGTTTCTGTTGAAAAGTGTTTTGTGAATGAGCTGTAACTCATGATACATCATCAAAAAAAGTGTTTCCATCGTACTTTTTCGATAAACTTTCATGAAAAACCACCTCATGTTTAGCTTTAGATATTTGAGAGGGTTTTTATTGCGATCTTTGTGTTTTGAGCATTTCCAAGGGGCAACAGAAACGCAGCTTCTGAGACCCAGAACTAAACAGTACTTACTTTCCTTCTTAGAAATATATATTTTTAAAGGATAGTTTATTAAATTTAAACACTGTATTTGTTCTTCTTTGCACTAAAACTAATAGAGAAACATCTGGAGTGACGTTACTAACAGGTTATTATGTTGCTTTCTCACTGGTTTGACATGAGATCAAACTGATTTAGACTTTTGTTATTTATAAAAACTGTCCCAGACTTTATGGGATAATAAAGTTTTTAGAATTAAATGGTGGTGAGTGAGTAGAGTCGTCAGTTTAGTGGGTCTGAGCTTTAACTACGAGCTAAAAGAACTTTAGTTTCAATCATTTGTGAGTTGCAGAAGTTGGTCAGTGCAGGGAAATAAAAAGTAGACTAAATTCTGACTGGCTGATTCTTTTTTTGTTTTGTTTTTTTCCCACTGGACGACAACAACGGAGACAGCCCCACAATCAGCCAATCAGAATCCTACAGAGGTGCGAAAGGAAAGCGACACTCGGTGAATGTTAGCCTGCTAGCCTGTTAGCCTGCTAGCCTGCTAGCCTGTTAGCTCGTTAGCCGAGAGAGCGACAGACTCAGAAGCCCGAAAAAAAAATATCTCAGAGTCATACAAGCGACATGAGGCGTCTGATTGGCTGTAAAGTGGGGTCATCTGGGATCAAACCCGCCGCCACCATCGGCATTATAGCCGTGAAGATCCTGTCACACAGAGAGACGGGGGAGGACGGGGGAGGAGGAGGAGGAGGAGGAGGAGGAGGAGGGAGACAGGGAGGAGGAGGAGGGGGGGAGACAGGGACCATGTCAGGATTTGAGCTCAGATTGAGATGGAAATAAAAATAAACATGCAAAAAATAAAATAAAGAAATGATCCTTTTATAAAGAAGGAGGTGTTACTGTGTTAAAGAGGAGAAACAAACATTTAATCCACACAATAAAATATAAACTGAGACAATCAGGAGGAGGAGGAGGAGGAGATGAAGGAGGATGAAGAAGAGAAGAGGAGGAAAAGAATAAAGAGGAGGATGATGAAGAGATAGAAGGAGAAACATGATGAGGAGGAGACAGAGAAAGGGGAGAAAAAGAATGAATGATGAGGAGGTAGAAGGAGGAAGAGGAGAAGAAGAAACAGAAGGAGGATAAAGAAAAGGAGGAGAAGAGGAGATGGAGGGAGGAGTCCTGAGTCTCTAGAGTCTTGGACCAACTCGTCTCCATCGTCTCCGTCCTGGTTCATCTTTGTTTTTCTACCTCCTCCATGTTCAGAGACAATAGATTTATTCCAGATTAACTCCAGAACCTCTACACCTCCTCCTCCACCTCCTCCTCCTCTTTCTCCTCCAGGAGGTTTTATTCTCATTATCAGAGGAGAACCAGCTCCTTGTAACATGAATGAGGAGTGTGATCATCTCCTCCTGTAGAGTCAAAGTTCACATCGTCTCTGAACCAGAATCAATCTGAGTTCAATACATTTATTAAACAGCTCAGATGTGTTTTAGTGATTTATTTTTTTAGATTATGTCAGTTTTTCTGCAGAACAGATGATTTGTGATGCTTTAGGAAACGTTTTTATCCTCTCATCATTCATCTATTTAGGACAAAGTAACTGAATCCTGCTCATGAACATGTTGGAGCTCATTCATGGTCTTAGTCTCATTTTAAAGACAAGACTCTGAAGTTTCTGTCATTAAAGTCAGATTCGCTTTAAGTGGTTTAGTTCTGGAGGAATCAAAGATGACACGGTTAAAAAATAACAAGAAGTTGGGTTTGACTGAATCTTTTCTTTGTTTTTTATCAATGAAACCAGAAGAAAATGACACATTGCATCAAACACACCTTGTGTCCAGAGCTCTGATTGGTTCAGAAAGATACTGCTGCTCCATAAACCTCCCTACAGAAGAGCATTAGTGCCACCAATGAAAAAAAAACATATTTTTTCATCATGCAATTTGAGACAAAAGTCGTAATTTATAGAAAAAAGTTAATACATTGTCATAAATATACTCGGTATAAGAGTATAGGGGCTTAATTAATGAATAATATTAAGAATTAAAAACTTTTCTCAAAGTGCATGATGTTTTTTCTTATGCGTGGCCCTAATGGGCTTCCATACCACCCAGAGGAACGTTAAAGGGTTAAATACGGAGATTTCCACTCCAGCTGCCGCCTTTATCTTTGGTTTGTTTTCACAGGCCGGACAAACACAGGAAGTGGGCGTCTCAACGTTTCCTGTCTCCATTTTACAATCAATGAAAAGGGCCCAAAGCAAATATTAGAGTCTGAAATAAACGTCTCAAGAGCAGCATGAAGGTAAATGTGTGAGCATGTAAACTCATCAGTGACTCAGTGAAGGGTCTGTGTTGTGTTGTGTTGTGTTGTGTTGTGTTGTGTTGTGTTGTGTTGTGTTGTGTGTGTTGGTGTTGTGTTGTGTTGTGATGTGTTGTGTTGTGTTGTTGTGATGGTGTTTGGACGAGTGTGAGCTTCACGTACAAGCGTCTGATTCCTGATTCCGGCTGAGCTGAAGAACGAGAGCGAGTCCTCAGTTCGGGCGACGGAGACGGAGACGGAGTGATCTCGTCTTCTGCTTCATCGCTGCAAAGACGAGAGGTCGTCATCGACAACATGTTCACAAACATAAAAAAAAAAACACATCCGACTCTTTCATGGGGGAAATAATGACTTTAAAGTGAGAATTTTCTACATTTCTGCATAAAATCTACACAAAACATCAGGAGATTTTCACACAGGTCCTAAAATCAGACAAAGAGAAGCCGATCAAACATCGTTTATATGACTTTCTTGTAGTCGACTGTTCAGCAGTTACCAAAAATGTAGGTCGCAGCAGATACTGAAAACAACCTCACATATATATAAACAAGTACACAAGTATATAATTTCTGTTTCATCTATTTTACTGGGTTCACTTCATCTACTTTCGGCAAATTTCGCTGATTTTTCGAGTCTGAACGGGATGAATTTTCATGAATGTTCATGAAGTGGGAGGAGTCAACTTTTACCGTTAAATCACATTACACTGAATAAGATCTGAACTTTACAGACAAATATGGTAAAAGTTTGAATCTTCACTCACTGATTTTATGTCAAAATGTTTTATTATGACAAACTACTTGAATAAAGGTTTTATGGTGACTTTATGGTGGTTATTATTTAGTCGTTATCCAAAAATATCTAGGGATTCTTCAAAATTCTGACGTTATATTACAGTATTTCTTTTTTTTTTATCATGTTTAATCACGTGTTCATAACATTTTCTCCTGGTTGAGAGAGGAATTAATGCAGTAGATTGACTAAGGGTGGACCATTTTACTGTGATGATGAGTAAATATTGTAGAATAATCCCACACTAGCAGTAAAACCTCATGTGACCTCATGTAAACACAGCATGATGATGTGGAAGTCTGAGAACATTTACAGCTCAGAGACACAAAAAAATAACTAAATGTTATCAAGATGAAATGAATAAACAGGAACAATTACAGTTTCATTTATTTTCACATATTTATTCATATTTAAACATATTTAAATTGCTATGTCTGTATTGACATTAGCAGTGCGACTGGTTACCGTAATAACTGTAGTCTGTGTGCAACATTTTTTTTTCTCATTCATAAAAAGCTAAAATTGGGGACATTTTTGGGGACAGCATTTTTTGGCACAAGTCCTCACGCTCTGCCGCATTTTTCAGACTTTTCCACCTTCACCACACCTCATAGTGTAATCAAATACACCACTCTTCCACGTACCTCTTGTAATAGGCCAGCTCCTCCTGCAGCAGGAACACTTTGGCCTTGAGCTCGTTCCTCTCGTGGAGGACGTCCCTCAGCTCCTGGAGCGTGAACCGGGGCCTGTTGGGGTCCTTTGGGTCGAGGCCTCCTGACTCCTCCTCACACAGCGCCTCCTGTGGAGGCACAGAGGTGCGTCACAAAGAGCCAAACCGAACCAGGGGGAAAAGAGGATGGAGGAAAGGAAGGAAGGAAGGAAGGAGGGGGGGAAGGAAGTAGTGAGGATACCTTGGTGAAATATTGGAACACAGCAGGCATGTCCTCATCGCACATCGCCTCCTGGTGGCAAATGTTGAGCTATAAGTCAGGACGCGGGACCTTGTGGTTCCCACACATGAAACTAAAAACCTTCTTTTTCCCACTTTTTTGAACTCAGCACAACAGAGTCATTCAACGTCAACTAGAAGACGTTTAAACACGGGTCCTATTTTCATCATTTTTTAAGCTAAACGTTTGAAAGATAGGGCCCAGATTTAAACAACCCTTCTCAGAAAAACCACTGTGAACTCATGCACCGAGCAGACAGCACATCTCTTATTACATATTCTGTACACAATGGTGCATTAAAAGGTCAACTCCAAGTGCTGTTAGAGGCCGAGCCGTGGCAGCGATCTATATTTAGGAAGGTCATCGGTGCAGTCGTCCAGAAAGTCTCACCCAGTTGGCGGCGGGGGCGTAAAAATCCCCGTGACACTCTCTTGTTAGTCCTCAAACACCCATGCAATGCAGCGTCAGCGCTTCCTCGTGGGTCACGGACGTTGTTAGTCTACGAGCTTTGCTAAGTTTCCAGCTGTAAATCCTCTGGCGGGAGCGCAGGGACAATCACACCACTCTGGGTTGCAAATTACCCAAAGCAACGCTTCCTCGTCCTCAGCCTCCTCCTCCTCCTCGTCCTCGTCCTCGTCCTCGTGTCTCTCTGGGCTGAGGGAACCAGGGAGCGGCTGCAGGGCAGATTCAAACCCGCCCTGCATCACCTGAAACGTGGGCTCGGGTTTGTCTGACCAGCCCTGAGCCGCTGGCTGATGGAGTGAAGGACAGTTTATTGCATGTTCACCGTTTAGCTTCATGCTAAGAGGTTTATCACTAAGATGCAGCTTCAGTTTGAGTAGCAGGCTGCAACGGCTTCAGTGGAAAACGTTTGGGAATCTTTGTTGGTTGCAGATTAAAGCTAGGTTAGCTTATCTTAGCTTAGCCTAGCTGTCTTTTGATGAGAAAGTCTCCAGCTCAGAAGCTCACAAATGTTATATTTTGTTTCCCTGCTCTTCCATTCCTTGTGCTAAGCTAAGAATCTTTCATCTTTCAGCTATTTCCTCCATAGCTCGACTCGTTAGCAGCTTTTCTGAGCGGTTTCAAAGCGCTAATCGGTCTTTACCTCTGCGGGAGAGGGCGGCTGAGCCGAGGCTTCCTCCGGGTTCTGGACGGGCATCGGTCCTTGGAGTCGCTCCCGTAAGCGCGTCACTTCCTGCCGGAGGGCACCGACTTCCTGCCCCCGAGCCTGAGCGCTGGCCTCCAGTTCCACCTTCTGCTCGATGAGCAGCTTCCCCTGAGCCTCCACCACCGAGATCTTATGGCGCAGGTCGTGGTTGATTTTCATGAGGCGAGACTGCTGCTGCTGGAGCTGCAGGACACAAGGAGTTAAAGACCATAACGTCTCCAAAGACGACATATTATTCTTAATTATTCTTAACACTCCAGTCTCTTTTAGGCCTTTTACACAATGAAATAAACATTGTCACAAACTAACAAACTGTGACAAACTAAGTAACAAGAATCTTAAATATATGGGAACATTTTGTCGCCTGACTTTTAAGACGCTTCTGTTTTCGTGCAACAATCAAAACAAAGAGTGTGGAGGTGGCCTTGACTGAACGTTACCTTGGTAAAAGCTAGGAAGAGCTACTGTTAGCTGGGAGGCTAGGAAGTGCTACTATTAAATGGGAGGCTAGGAAGTGCTACTATTAAATGGGAGGCTAGGAAGTGCTACTATTAAATGGGAGGCTAGGAAGTGCTACTATTAGCTGAGGAAGCCATGAAGCCACAATGAGCTATTATTAGCTATTAATATTAGTTTGTAGGCTAGGAAGCTAGGGAGAGGGTATGAGTCTAAGAAGACATACTATTAGCTTGGAAGCTAGGAAGCTAGGAAGTGCTACTATTAGCTGGGAGGCTAGGAAACGCTACTGTTAGCTAGGAGGCCATGAAGCTAGAATGAGCCACTGTTACCTTGGAGTCTAGAAAGCTAGGGAAGAGCTACTATTAGCTTGGAGGCTAGGAAGAGCTCCTATTAGCTGAGAGGCTAGGAAGTGCTACTATTAGCTGGGAGGCTAGGAAGTGCTACTATTAGCTGAGGAAGCCATGAAGCCACAATGAGCTATTATTGGCTATTACTATTAGCTTGGAGGCTAGGAAGCTAGGAAGACTTACTATTAGCCTGGAAGCTAGGAAGAGCTCCTATTAGCTGAGAGGCTAGGAAGTGCTACTATTAGCTGGGAGGCTAGGAAGTGCTACTATTAGCTGAGGAAGCCATGAAGCCACAATGAGCTATTATTAGCTATACTATTAGCTTGTAGGCTAGGAAGCTAGGAAGACTTACTATTAGCTTGGAAGCTAGGAAGAGCTACTATTAGCTGGGAAGCTAGGAAGCTAGGTGAGTCTCTCATGCTAATCAGTTGGTTGACAGTTTATTCTGGAGAATCACTTTGTTGTGGAAAATATTAATCAGTCAACTGTTTTTCCTTCTCATCCTCTGCTTCTCTAAACCAACCAACCAATCAGAGCCATCGATTCAACTCGATGAGTCTACAATTACAAATAACTAACGCGACAAATCTGTGGCTCTGGTTCAGGTCTGCAGACGGTTAAAAGTGTGTCTGCTCTCGTTTCTCTCGTTTCTCTTGAAGACATCGACCCGCGTGTTGAGACAGTGATCTGTGCGTTACTCACTGCTTCTATGTCCTCGTTTTTCAGCGTGAGCTCACGGTCTTTGGCCCGAATCTCGTCTCGCTGCTTGTCCACCACCTCCTTCAGCTTCTTCATCACCTGCCTCTCTCTCTCCGTCATACCTGGAGGAGGAGGAAGTGAAGAATCACAGATGTTTGGGTGGTGGTGGTGGTGTTTCTTTCTCTTATTTCTACTGTTATTAATCTTATTGCACAGACATGCACAATAATACAGTCTTCTATATATTACCAGTCTTACATTTGCACCATTGCTATTATGTTATGTTATGTTATTATGTTGTGTGTTTGCATGTTGTGTTGTGTGTTGTGATGTTATGCATGTATGATGTTGTTATGTTATGTTAGTTGACGTTGTGTGTCGATGTTATGGTTGTGTTATGTATTGCTGCAGTGTTATGCAATGTTGTGTTGCATTGTGATGTCATGTTATGCAATGCCGTTATGTTATGCTATGCTGTGCTATGTTATGTTATGTTGTGTTGTGTTGTGTTGTGATGCCATGTTATGCAATGTTGTTATGTTATGCTATGTTATGTTAGCAGTTACGTTCGTTTACAGTTAGAATTCGTTAGTTAGCTATGTTATGTTTGTGTTTGCTGTTGTGTTATGTTGATGTGATGTCATGTTATGCACAAGTTGTTATGTTATACATGCATGCTATGCATGCTTATGCAATGTATGTGTATGTATGAAAGTTATGCCTTATGCATGCATGCATGTATGTTATGTTATGTTATGTTATGCTATGCTATGCTATGCTATGCTATTTTATGTTACGTTATGCTGTGTTGTGTTGTGTTATGTTATGCAGTATTATGCAATTGTGTTGTGCTTGTTGTGTTAGTGTCTTTGGTCAAGCTACTGAACACTCAAATTTCCCTCCATGAATGAGGTATTTTCTGTCCATGTGTGTGTCCGAGGGGTTTCCCTGGTCTGTGGTGCAGCAGGTGTGTGTTTGGACACTGAGGCCGGTCTGTCCCCAGTGGGTCAGTGTGACTGTGTCCTCTGTGTGAGACCACCCAGAGGCTCCTGATGCAGGGACGAGCCTGGCTCTGGCCCTCAGACACAGAGAAGGCCTCCTTTGTGTTGGTGTGAGATAAGTGAGCGAGAGACAGGGACACGTGAGACGGAGCGAGCGGCTTCTGTCCAAAACGTCCACAGAGACTTGGACCCGATTTACACAAACAGCAACGAAGATTTAAAAGCGTACGGAAGTCCTGACCAGGTTTTTTTTTTTTTTAAATGACTGGATCAGATCCAGCTTCAGACAAACTCAGTGTTTTACAGCTGTTTGTTTTAGATCAGCCAGAAACAAAACACACGTCCCTTTCTTCTTCTTCTTCTGTTTTAATAGTGGTTGTCTAGCACCAAAAATCAAAGAAGAAGAAGCAGAAAACAAAAAGAAGAAAGACAGAAGAAGTAGGTTGAAGTAAAAAGCAAATGAAAAGGGAAGACAGGAAAGACTAGATCTTCAGCTGGGAAGCTAGGAAGAGCTACGATTAGCCTGGAGGCTAGGAAGCTAGGAAGAGCTACGATTAGCTTGGAGGCTAGGAAGCTAGGAAGAGCTACGATTAGCTTGGAGGCTAGGAAGCTAGGAAGAGCTACTATTAGCTTGGAGGCCATGAAGCTAGGAAGAGCTACTATCAGCTAGGTGGCTTGGGCAAGCTACTCTTAGCTTGGCGGCTAGGAAGCTAGAAAGGGCTACTATTAGCTGGGAGGCAAGGAAGAGCTACTATTAGCGTGGAGACTAGGAAGCTAGGAAGAGCTACTATTAGCTTGGAGACAAAGAAGCTAGGAAGAGCTTCTATTAGCTTGGAGGCCATGAGGCTAGGAGGAGCCACTATTAGGCTGGAGGTTAGAAGGCTAGGAAGAGCTACGATTAGCTTGGAGGCTAGGAAGCTAGGAAGAGCTACTATCAGCTAGGTGGCTTGAGCAAGCTACTCTTAGCTTGGCGGCTAGGAAGCTAGGAAGGGCTACTATTAGCTGGAAGGCAAGGAAGAGCTACTATTAGCTTGGAGACTAGGAAGCTAGAAAGAGCTACTAATAGCTTCTTCTATAATATTGGCAGTTGGCTAGCATCAAAGCTGCCATAAATTGAAGAAGAAGAAGACAATGAAAGAGAGAAGAAGACCCCTCACAAACACCACCAGATGGCGCTCTTCACGGTAACTCTTCTTGTCAACACGACACCGTTTGAAGGCAGAGATGTTTTCTTTCTCGTACCCAAAGAATGAACCGCGTCCTCACCCTCGTGTCTCTGCAGGTCCTCCTCACTCATCGGGTCTTTGTTGGACATGTTGGTGAGGAGGCTTTTATTCTCCTCCTGGAGCTGAGCGATCTGGGACAGGAGATCCTGGGCCTCCCCCCTCCACACGTCCTCCACCAACTCCAGCTCCTGCATTCAGAAAAATAAAACACACAGAGTCTGGTTCAGACCTTTTATAGAATAAGTCAACAATGGAAATGTCTAGTGGACATTTGAGGAACTGCAGCTTTGATACTTTCTCATACTTTCTTAGACGATTGAACAGATTAATTGTGTTACCCTGTGAGGTACACAACTCTTTTTGCATATAACGTGGATCCATTTCAAAGACTAGCTACAAGGTGCATTTGCTTGTTATTTAGGCAGATTAATAATGCCTTAACCATGTGTTCGCCCCCTGGTGGTTGGCTGACTACCGACTGAGAAACTGCTTGATTGGATATTTGAAATGTAAATATTTCAGACGATCATGTTCATTAAATCACAGCCAAAATCGTGATCACGATTAAAATTCGATTAATTGTGCAGCTCTACATAGCGCCACCATCTGGTCAAACGCTGAAGTTGTTTATGCCTAAATACCTGCAGCTCTACTGTCTCACAAGCAGCTGCATTCATTTCTTCCGCTGGTTTACTCAAGTATTTCCTTTAATTTGTCTCTGCTTCTGTCTCACACGTGAAGATTCGTCACGGCTGCTTCCACGTTAGTGACTCAGAGTTCAAGAACAGGAAGAGGAACCGTCTGGGAACATAAAACACTTTTGTGTAGTGGATTATTTCTTTTCTTGTTTGTTTAACTTTGTTTTGTATGTTTCTTTATTGCATCTATTTAGATTTTAGTCGCTCTGTTTTCTGTTGCAAATGCACAACGTCGTTGAGCATCGCTTCAGAGCAGTTCATGCTTCTTTTTAATCCAACAAATCAAAAACGATCCCTGCAAGACTGTTCCAGCTCTACACACAATTCTAAATAGTGAAATAAATAAAAATGCATCAACTAGAATATCTGCACGCTGTATATTTGACAAAATGTCAGTTTATATTTGTCTGCACAATAAATGAATATTTCTAGTGTTTTGCATTAATGTCTGTCAAGAGCTACATGAAAAAGGAGAATATTTCACCATTAAATAAGATTAAAAACACATAATGTAGCATCATAATTGCAGAAAATGATCGTCAGCTTAACGTCCCAGTTTGCGTGAGTCGTTTTGACCGTGTGAATTCCAAGAGTTGTGTGTTTGGCCCGTTTCCCATCATGCATTTCTGCAGTAGACGAGTCCGTGTGAATCCTGTGCAGGGCTAAAAACACACGCCTTCTCAAACACAGCCTCCGCTTCATCAGTCATGAGACGCGGTTAATCAGTCAACCGGTGGCGAAGTCACCGTCACGAGAAACGGACATGTGAACTTTTTATAGCCGACTGATATAAAACCACACATTATGCACACAGTGCGTCTGCACCGTTATCTCATCTGGCGTCTGGAAGGAAGCTGAATTCATGCTCCGCTGGCACCAAATGACATGAATTAAGCTTTTAGAATATATTACATATTGGTAAAGGTGAATTTTGGACAGTAAATGCGGTGTTAAAGCTGCAGAGCTGGACATAAGCCAATGAGAACCATGTAGAGTTACTGGCCACTTAATAATGTACGTTAGTGCATAACGGCCTAATGCATAGTCCTATATAATATGAATAAATCCTGCTGTGAGTCTTGTCTTTATGTAGGTTCTGATATTAGTTTAAAATAACTGAGAGGGCTGTTAATTCATTGTGGAGGCCGTCGTCATGACTTGGGGACACGACTCATATTTGCGAACCAGCTGAGGAATTATTTTATTTTCTATGCACGATTACATACTTGTAAAAGTAGTTCTACATCACAGCATCGATACTGGGGCTTAAACTATGAATCATAATTAAAAACAATTTGGTTTTAATGTTTGTTGCAGATATATTTATTTAGTAAAAGCTTTCGTGTTGCTCTTTTACTTACTATAAGCAGGATTTTTACTTGTAATAGAGTATTTTTACAGTGAAGTTTTAGTGTTTTGTCTTAAATTGTATTTAATAACCAAACTTTTACTTTTAAACTTTTACTGGAATATTTTTACAGCATGGTATTGGTAACTTGACTCAAATTATACTGCAAATTAAGATTTTAAGTTGTAATTTAGTGTTTTTTATGGTGTGGTTTTGATACTTTAGCTTAAATTATTTTTTAAATTATGGCTTTTTCTTGTAATAAAGCATTTTTAAAACGCAGTATTGACATTTTGGCTCAAATTATGTGTTTAACTAAAAGTTTTACAGTCTGGTTTTCATCACATGACCTTTAATATTTTTATATTGTTGTTGATATCAAAAACTTTAAGAAGATTAAGACTTTCCCATTGTCATAGTTTTGGTACTTTTGCTTAAATTATATTTTAAATGAAGAATTTAACTTGTAATATAGTATTTTTATAGTGTAGTATTGGTACTTGGGCTTAAATAATATTTTAAATCAAGACTAACTTTAACTAGAGTATTTTTATAGTGTGGTTTTGGCTTAAATTATATTATATAAAGTGTAGATTTGGAATTTTATCTCAAATTATATTTCAAATTTTGGGGTTTTAACTTTTAACGGAACAATTCTGACACAAATTGCCGATGAATATTTATTATTTTATTATTTTTCCTCTTTCCTGCTGACCTTGCGGTGCTTCTTCTCCTTCTCCAGCCGGTCCAGCCGCTCCAGCCGCAGCTTGTCCAGCTCCAGCCGCAGCTCCTCGGTCTCGGGGCCGATGCTGTTGCGGCTCACCATCACCTCCAGGATCTCCAGGACCCGCACCACTTTGGGCATGAGCCGGGACAGAGCCTCGCAGCCGTACTGGTCTATGATCCGCTCGAACTCCTGGCCCACCACCGCGGCGATGTCGTACACGTCCATCACCGTGAGGTCGGCCACATTCTTCTCCAGGGCCGAGCCGGACTCCTCCATGTCGCGGTGTTTCGTGGCCCTTCCCCCGGGTTCCGATTGTGTTTCCTCCGCCGCCGCAGCAAACTTCCTCCCCCCCACCCCCGGTGAAGAAACAAACTCTGTGAAGTTGATTTCCGACGCTTCTAGCCTCCTCAAACAAACGGGGAATACGCAATAAAACACCGAAACTAACTCCGGTCCATCACCGGCTGCTGAACCCGGGGTTTATTTTGATTTTTTGGGCAATAAATCTCGGCTACGTCCCATCGCTGTCCCGCCTGGAGCTCCGTCTCCCGGCTGGAAGCTAACGGCTACAACGGTCAAGCTCTCCGAAGTAAAACTACACACTTCCGGTCATGCCCATAAAAATAATACAATAATAATACGATTTTATTTAACTTATAATCGAAATAGATAATTTTCATACATAATTCTGGTTTCAGGAATCAAATTATGAGAAGAGCTTCTAAAGTTTGATGCTTATATGCACTTTATTGACAAAAGTATTCGCTGCTCTATGGAAGACTATTAGTGCCACCAATGAGAAGGAAAAAAAATTGAGAGGAGGTAGATTTTTGTACAAATACAGAGTTTTGTCAAAATGTAATATTAACAATAAAGTCGAAACACAATAGCAAGAAAAAAGTCGAAATACAATGTATACCCGTCAAAATAATTGCTCAAGAAAAAGAAAAGATGTTATTTAACTTATAATAGATAATTTTCATATATAATTGTCGTTTCCGGAATTAAATTATGAGAGCAGCTTCTAAAGTTTGATGCGCTAAAATTTGAAATTCGCTATGTTGCCAAATGTATTCATTCACCTACAGAAGAGCATTAGTTTTAAGTTTTGTTTTAGTTGGTTATTTGATGCTGTAGAAACAGGATGTGACGTAATGGCGAGCACCTGTTGCCTTGCCAACTGCTTCGTAAAGTGTGAGAGTTGTAAAAACAATTGTTGAAAATAAGTGCAGTGTATAATCCGACATTTCATTGTAACTGGTGCAGAGTGTAGTATTGTTTAGACAATTTAGATGAGTTTCAAGGAAGTGTGGGCGGGGCATCAATATCATGACCCCTCCCTCGGGGATACTGATCAAATTCTGGATCCAAAGTTGCAAAATGGCACCACCTGTATCCCTGGAAAAACTGTGTCAGCTTGGCCAATGAGAGGAAGTGGAAATGTGGTGTTCATATTTATGTACAGTGTATGGTGTTTATCTGAAAGTTGCAACAGGCAGACAAACAACAGACCTTGTTTCCAGTGTGTGCAGTGAGCTTTTCCTAACTAAATGATTCTAGTAACATCTACAGGAGAGATCAGAACATCTCTCACAACGGGCTCGTCCGGGATTTGAACCCGGGACCTCTTGCACCCTAAGCGAGAATCATACCCCTAGACCAACGAGCCATGACAAAGCTGCTTTCAGAGGCTGTTCTAGATTCTAGCCTTTCTCTTCACATTCAGCTCATAGACTCATGTCCTGACATTTTCTTTCAGAGTTCACTGGTAGAATTCACAGTTCATTGGTCCATCAATGATGAGCAGATGCAGCAGAACAGGCCCAAACCAGGACATTAGCGCCCCCATGTGTCATGGAGGGATGAGGTTCTGATGCTGGAACGCAGTGTTGGTTCATCTCCAAACATTTAAACCAAACTATTCTACTCTGGTCTCATCTGTCCACTAAACATTGTCCCACATGTTCTTTTTGTACCTCTACGTCCTTCTTTTTATTTAGTTTCTTGTCACTGAATCTCTAATTTACAAACATAAACTTCACTCCAGAGTTTAATATTCACCCTAATACACAGCACATAACCTTCTATGTTGTTTAAACCTCCTATTATTTATCTTTGGGGTCAATTTGACTCTATTCAGTGTTTAATGTCTCTAAATATGTGATTAACATATTTATTTATTTTACACTTTTTTTCACTTTTTCTTTATTTAATGACAATTTCAGTGGGATCCCAATATAAATTATGTTATTATACTTGATAATAATGATCAGAGATAATAGTTTTTCATATCAAATATTATAGATAATAAGAATAATATTTACTTAGAAAGTATATAAAGCGACTTAAACATATTTCTTTACGATTTAAGATCAATCAGTGAGATTTTATGGTAATATTCATATTTCTTCATCGTCGTGTAACAAATATTCTGGATTTAATGGGATTTTTTTGGAATCAGTCTCTGGAGGTTTAATGTCCTTCACCACCTGTTGTGTCCCTGTCCTGTAAGTGTATTGGTTGTTTCAGTGTGTGTATATATACATTAACAAATAAAATTATGTTTTCAGATTTCTTCCAAATAATGAATGATTTAAATTAGAAGATAATTTGCAGATTTACCCATGGACCAGGACCTCGGTGGCCCCCTTAGGGGTCGCGAACCCCCTGTTGAAGACCTATGATTAGAGACAGGAACTACAAAAATAAAATGCTCCTTACACATGGATGCATTACTAATAACGTCTAGTAACCATTGAACAATATAAATGACATTCATCACTTCATTCGTATAATTATCCCCCGTCCTCACTCTTAAACTTTAACTTCCAGCTTTAGTTACGTTGTTTTCAGTTTTACTTTGAGGGCAGTGTTTTCTACTTCCCGTGTTTTCTCCTCCTCTAACTTGATCTCTGGTCCTCTGAGTCAATGTTTCACGGTCGTGAGGCTGCACTTTGTTCTGCGCATGACTGAAATCAGAGACGGATGTGAGGGTGACAGCATGAGGAAACCTTCTGAAACACTCAGCAGCGCTCAGCCAAACCCAGGAACATCCATGTATTTATATTATGATGCCGTTACAAGCAAACAGGAGCATTTATTATTAAACTCCTGACAACGCTGTGACTGTCAGCAGCTAATTAATGACTCAATACAATAACAGATAATAGCTTTTAAATGAGACAAGCAAAAGAACAGACGTTAGTCAGAAAATTACTTTTATTCAGCCAACAACACAAACCTTAATGGAAATGATGTTAATGTGATAATTAACATGTTTCTTTGTGCAATTATCTAATCAGACAATCACATGGCTGCAATAAATCCTGCAGATACACATCAGGAGCTTTGGCTAAAAGTTAAAAATCATCGGAGCAAAAAAAACCTTTAATGCCAGAAGTGACTGCACCAATGAACTGATCTCCTTCCTCATGATATACATCGAATATTTACACACTGTGGCCTCCACGCTGACCTTTCAAAAACTCTACATGGATTTTTAATAAATCACTTGCTTCAGTTTGATTAAATATACGTTTGATTTACCAGAGACACATTCAGGTAAAAAGGACTTTTATTTTCTCCAGCGAGTGCTTCAGTAAAATCAGACTCCAGTTCTTCAACTTCAAGACTCCCCCGTTCCAGCTCCAGCTCCAGCTCCAGCTTCTCCTCGTTTGAACTGTAACAAAAAATAAAATAAAAAACAGACTCACGTGTTATTTTATCTGTCGTGTATCAAAGCAAAACGGAGCTGGAGAGAGAAGCTCAGCACCCACCGCGTTCTTCAGCAGGTTCCCGGACTTGACGAAGATGTTGGACCTCCTGGTGGATGGTTTGGCGGACGCTTCTGCGTTGTTGGTCTGCTTGGTCGTCTGAGACGACGGCTGAGAGGCCGGTTTGGGCTGAGAGAGGCCGGACGTGAAGGACGACGACGGCTGTGAGAGCGAGTAGGACGAAGGCGTCGAGAAACTCGGAGCTGGGTTTGGGGCGTAGGGCTGAGACGGGAAGTAAGAGTGGGACGGGGTGTAGCTTTGAGATGGGGTGAAAGGTTGGGACGGGGTGTAGCTTTGAGATGTAGTGAAGCTTTGAGATGGTGTGTAAGATGGTGTGTATGTTTGTGGTGGTGTGAAGCTTTGAGATATTGTTTGTGGTGTTGTGAAGCTTTGAGATGTTGCAAAGCTTTGAGATGTTGTGTATGTTTGTGGTGGTGTGTAGCTCTGAGCTGTTGTTTGAGGTGGTGTGTAGCTCTGAGATGTTGTGTTTGTTTGTGGTGGTGTGTAGCTCTGAGTTGTTGTGTAGGCCGGTGTGTACGGCTGAGGGGTTGTGGACTGCGTTGGCGCCGGAGCGAACGGGTTGGTTTGTGCGAAGCTCTGTGGGGGCGGCTCAGGTGCCGGGGTGGAGTCCAGCAGAGTGGGCGGCGGCGGCGGCGGGAACATGTCGGAGTCGTCCGGACCGTCGGTACCGGGGGGGCCCAGTTCGTAATGTTTCTTCCTCAGCTCACCCAGACGGACGCGCTCCTGCTCCAGCTGGTTCTCCAGCTGAAGAACCTTCACCTGAGAGTCAGAAGATCCAATTTATACTTTAGTTAATGACATAAAAGTCAGATATTTGTATTATTATTTATTCATTAGCTTTATGCTAACAACTGAAAACAATGACACCTTAACTGAATATTTCATAGTTTTATTATATTTTTTCCCACTATGTCAACCATTTATCCATTAGCCTTAAGCTAACATTTTTAAACAATGTTTCCTTAGCTTTAAGCTAACTATTTCAACCATGTTTTACCATTTATCCATTTTGTTGTAGCTAACAATTTCAAGTGCATATTATTTTTGAAAACAGTAGCCTTAAGTCGCTTTATTCAAATATTTATCCATTAGCTTAATGCTAATAATTTCAAACTTAGCTTTAGGTTGTCTAATTCAATCATTTATATATTAGCATTAAGCTAATTATTTCAAATATTTATCCATCACTGTAACTTTACTATTTCGACCATTTATACATTAGCATCAAGCTACCGAATTAGCTTTATTGTAACTACTTTATACATTTCCATTTCCATTTCTGCTAACAAAACAATGACTCCTTGGCTTAAAGCTAAATTTTCAAACATTTATCCTTTAATTTAAAATAAAAATTTCAACAATTTATTGATTACTTTTCAACCAATGATTCCTTAGCTTTGAGCTAACTATTGCAACCTGTTTTACATTAGCTTTAATCTGAATATTTTACCATTTATCCATTTGCTCATAGTTAATAATTTCAAGTATACATCACTTCAGGGAACAGTAGCCTTGAGCTACTTATCTTAACCATTTATCCACAAGCTACATACGAACAGTTTCAAGCTTAGCTTTAGGTTGTCTAATACAACCATTTATATATTAGCATGAAGCTAACTATTTCACTGTAACCTTACCATTTCAATGTAATCTAGAAATGATTAGCATCAAGCTACTTAATTTAACTATTAGCTTTATTTGAACTATGTTACACATTTCCATTAGCATTACACTAACAAAACAATGATCCCTCAGCTTAAAGCTATTTCAAATATTTGTCCTTTAATGAAAAAGAATTCAATGTATTAATTTCAGCAAAACATTAAGTCATTAGCTTTTACTAGTTCATTTATTTGTTCATTAGCTTAAAGCTAACAATTTATGGATGATTTTAGACCAGCTATTTCCTCCATGTCTACATTAGATCAAATTCAATAACATTTATCCTTATAGGCCTCACCTGAGCCTCCATTTCCTCCTTTTTCAGTTTAATCAGAGACATGCCAGAGAAGTCCATCACAACTGTGAAAACAGAAACAGTCAGAGTTAAAGCATTAAAGCCCATTGTTTATATCCACTCAGCGAAGCCACAGTTTCATCCAGCTAGCGACTAAAGTTAAATATCGAACCACTAAACCCCCAAATATTTGTTTTATCAAATGGTGGAGATCAAAAACAGAGCTCCAGAGAAAGTGGATTTCCTTCTCGTCGTCTCACCGGGCTCAGAGATCTGCTGCTGCCCGTGTTTGGTGGAGGTGACGACCACGGCGGCCATGTCGTTGACGTGTCGCGAGGCCTGTTGCAGCGTGTACAGCTTCTTGTTGTTGCGGTCGGCCTTCACCTGAAACATCAGCGGCACTCGTGAGAAACAAAGACACAAACAACGCTCCGCCGGGTGCCGTTAAAAACGCGATGGACTCCCGGTACCTTGGAGGCAGCGACCAGCTGAGCCGTGCTGCCGGCGATTTCATGGGAGCAGGCGATCAGCTCCTCGTAGGTTCCAGCTTCGCCCACCACCCGGTCGGCCGAGTCCCTGACGGCAAAGAGCAGAAACACTCAGTCATTAAACCGTCTGATACTCGTCTGATAACGTCAGCGCGGTGAGGTGATGGTTGACGCTTACAGCAGCTGGGTGGCGCCCCAGCCCACGGCCTTAGACGCTGAGATCAGTCCTTCAGTCCAGCGAGAGTTTTTAGCATAAAACTCAGTAACAGATGCTGCTCCCTGGAAAAGGAAAACACAGAGAACTACATGAAACACTGAGGGAGGGAGGAAGGAAGGAAGGAAGGAAGGAAGGAAGGAAGGAAGGAAGGAAGGAAGGAAGGAAGGAGGGAGAAGGAAGAAGGAAGGAAGGAAGGAAGGAAGGAAGGAAGGAAGGAAGGAAAGGAAGGAAGGAAGGAAGGGGAAGGAAGGAAGGAAGGAAGGAAGGAAGGAAGAAGGAAGGAAGGAAGGAAGGAAAGGAAGAAGGAAGGAAGGATAAGGGGAAATAGGAAGGAAGGAAGGAAGGAAGGAAGAAGGAAGGAAGGAAGGAAAGGAAAGGAAGGAAGGAAAGGAGGAAGGGGGGAAATAGGAAGGAAGGAAGGAAGGAAGGAAGGAAGGAAGGAAGGAGAGTAAAGGGAGGAAATAGGAAGGAAGGAAGGAAGGAAGGAAGGAAGGAAGGAAGGATATAGGAAAGGAAGGAAGGAAGGAAGGAAGGAAGGAAGGAAGGATATAGGAAAGGAAGGAAGGAAGGAGAGTAAAGGGGGGAAATAGGAAGGAAGGAAGGAAGGAAGGAAGGAGGAAGGGGGGAAATAGGAAGGAAGGAAGGAACGAACGAACAAAGGAAGGAAATAGGAAGGAAGGAAATATGAAAAGAAGGAAGGACACAGAGAAGGAAGGGGAGGATATAAGTAAGGAGTAAGGGAAGGAAGGAAGGAAGGAAGGAAGGAAGGAGTAAAGGGAGGAAGGGAAGGACATAGAGAAGGAAAGGAAGGAAGTTTTTAAGTGAACTTTAACAACCTGCTGAACTGACCTTTATACTTTATAAATAATAAACTTAATAGTGACATAAATACTATAAATACTCATTTTAATTTCAACATCATTTACTTTAAAGTGGAGAAAGTTGAATTCATCTGTTTTTATGTTTTTCTGATTTTACATGATATCAGAGTTTCTATTACTTTACTGTAACTACTGGACGTATTAGTATTAGTATATTAGTATTAGTATATTAGTATTAGTATATTAGTATATTAGTATAAGTATATTAGTATATTAGTATTAGTATTAGTATATTAGTATAAGTATATTAGTATTAGTATTAGTATATTAGTATTAATATTAGTATATTAGTATAAGTATATTAGTATTAGTATTAGTATATTAGTATTAGTATATTAGTATTAGTATTAGTATTAGTATATTAGTATTAGTATTAGTATATTAGTATTAGTATTAGTATTAGTATATTAGTACAGATTTAAATGTGACATTCATAATAACTGGAGATGTTTCTACATGTTAAGTAAGACCAAGTCTATTAATGACTTATGTTTCTCTATTAATCCCCCGGTTTATCATCAGATCATCTGTCGGGTCCGTGTCTCACTCACTCGTCCTCCTTCCACGATGTCCTTCTGTAGGTCGGTAGCAGCCGTCACCAGCATGTGGACAGCCTGGAGGACACACACTCAGTCAGCATCAATAACCGTCTCACATTTACAGGGACACAGGGACACGGGGACAGAAAGGTTACAGAGACGTTACAGAGACGTCCTACCTTCATCAGGTCTGAGCAGGAGCCCAGGATACTATAGGGGACAGAACAACAGTATATTTATATATATTTATATGTGTTTATATGATGTAAATCAGTTTCAGGGGGACATGTAGGTGTTTGTCTCACCTCTGGTTGACCTCCAGTTTCACACCAGACGTGTCTCTTTTCGCCTGATTCATTATTTCCTGTGGGAACAGATGTTACACATGTGTTTAAGACGTGTTGGTTTAGGAATCACATAATAACAGACCTGGTATTAATACATGTCCTCAGAGACCTGAGCTTTAAGTCCCCGTGTCCACACCTGATATTAATTACAGCTAATATTTAACTTGTGAATTAATTATTACTAATTAATCATTAATTACCTACTGATGGAACACAGCTGGACAGGAAGGAGGGAGGAAGGAAGGAAGGAAGGAATGATAAAGGTAGGACATAAGTAAGGAAGGAAGGAAGGAAGGAAGGAAGGAAGGATAAGGGTAGGACATAAGGAAGGAAGGATGGAAGGAAGGAGGAGGGGAGGACATAAGGAAGGTATTAAGGAAAGGAAGGGAGGAAGGAAGGATAAGGGAAGGACATGAGGAAGGAAGGAAGGGAGGGAGGAAGGAAGGAAGGAAGAGGGAGGCGAGGACATAGAGATGGAAGGAGGGAAGGACATAAGGAAGGAAGGAAGGAAGGAAGGAAGGAAGGAGGAGGGGAGGACATAGAGAAGGAAAGAGGGAAGGAAGAAGGGTTGACATAGGGAAGGTATTAGGAAAGGAAGGAAGGAAGGAAGGAAGGAGGAGGGGAGGACATAGAGAAGGAGGGAGGGAAGGAAGAAGGGTGGACATAGGAAGGTATTAGGAAAGGAAGGAAGGAAGGAAGGAAGGAAGGGGGAAATAGGAAAAGAAGGAGGGAAGGACATAAGGAAGGAAGGAAGGAAGGAAGGAAGGAAGGAAGGAAGGAAGGATGGAAGGTAGGAGGGGGGAGGACATAGAGAAGGAAGGAGGGAAGAAAGAAGGGCGGATATAGGGAAGGTATTAAGGAAAGGATGGGAGGAAGGAAGGAAGGAAGGACATAAGGAAGGAGTAAAGGAAGGAAGGGGCAAGAAGGGAGGACATAGAGAAGGAAGGAAGGAAGGAAGACGGGCAGACATAGGTAAGGTGTTAAGGAAAGGAAGGAAGGAAGGAGATGAGGGAAGGTCATAAGTAAGGAGTAAGGGAAGGAAGGAAGGGAGGAAGGAAGGAAGGAAGGAAGGAGTTTAATGAATGTGTTCATCTCCTCTCCTGTTCAGTTTCTGGTCTTTAATGGGACCAGGACTCATCATGTGTTCACACAAACCAAAGGAAAGAGTCCACATGTGTCCCAGACCACGTCCACATGTGTCCCAGACCACGTCCACATGTGTCCCAGACCACGTCCACATGTGGACTCAGACCAGGTCCCTGGGGGGTTTGTCTGTTATGAATATAACCCAGTGTCCTTACGTCCATCCTCAGCACGGCCTCTTCGATGGCGGTGGACGTAGCGATCATCTCCTTGTCCACCAAGCTGCCCAGCTCGTCCTTCATCACGTCCTGTCCCTTCGGACGTAGATCCTGAACAGGAAGCAGACGGTTACATCATGCTATCATGCTATCATGCTAGCTACGTCGCTGAGACGCATGGCCGCCATCTTGTCTCTGATGAGCGTACCTGTCCCAGGCTGAGGATGCGTTGGACCGTGTAACGTATCGCGGCCGGATCGGCTCTCGGCAAACTGGCCTGACTCTTCAGGTCCCTCATGAACTGGAGACAGTGGTTAGCGCAGTCCCTGCATCCGTCCGTCAAACCTGGGGGACACAAAGACACTCAGTCAAACCTGGGGGACACAAAGACACTCAGTCAAACCTGGGGGACACAAACACACTCAGTCAAACCTGAGGGACACAAACACACTCAGTCAAACCTGAGGGACACAAAGACACTCAGTCAAACCTGAGGGACACAAACACACTCAGTCAAACCTGGGGGACACAAAGACACTCAGGAAGTAGTGACGGAGTGAAGGAATAAATGAGTGAAGGAGTAAAGTAGTGAAGGAGTGACGGAGTGAAGGAGTGACGGAGTGAAGGAGTGGAGGAGTGAATGAATGAAGGAGTGAATGAATGAAGGAGTGAAGGAGTGGAGGAGTGAATGAATGAAGGAGTGAAGGAGTGGAGGAGTGAATGAATGAAGGAGTGACGGAGTGAATGAATGAAGGAGTGAAGGAGTGGAGGAGTGAAGGAGTGAATAAAGGAGTGACGGAGTGAAGGAGTGAATAAAGGAGTGACGGAGTAAAGGAATAAAAGAGTGAAGGAGCGAAGGAGTGAAGGAGTGAAGGAATAAAGGAGTGACAGAGTGAAGTAGTGAAGGAGTGAAATAGTGAAGAAGTGAATGAGTGAATGAATGAAGGAGTGAAGGAGTGAAGGAGTGAATGAATGAAGGAATAAAGGAGTGACAGAGTGAAGTAGTGAAGGAGTGAAATAGTGAAGGAGTGAAGAAGTGAATGAGTGAATGAATGAAGGAGTGAAGGAGTGAATGAAGGAAGGAGTGAAGGAGTGAAGGAGTGACAGAGTGAAGGAGTGACGGAGTGAAGGAGTGAATAAAGGAAAGAGTGAAGGAATGAAGGAAGGAGTGACAGAGTGAAGAAGTGAAGGAGTGAATGAAGCAGTGAAGGAGTGAATGAATAAAGGATTGACGGAGTGAATGAGTGAAGGAGTGAATGAGTGAATGAGTGAATGAGTGAAGGAGTGAATGAATGAGTGAAGGAGTGAAGGAGTGACGTAGTCTCTTACGGTCGGCCTGGTCGGTCGGGGCCGAGTGCGACGTCGCGGCTCCGTTGACGATGGTGTCGGCCGCCAGGTGAGAAAACTGAGTCACTGCCCTCAACAAACCGCTGGCGTCTGCAGAGAAACACAAGAAGAAACACAAGAAGAAAAACTCACAAACTCACAAAGCTTCAACTCACACACACACAAATAAAACACAAACTCACCGTTCCTGTTCCCCAGATACACAACGTGGCTCTGCTGCATTTTATCGATGGAACCCAGAGTGATTTCAGCTCGATTCACTAAATAATCTGGAAAAAAAAGAGAAAAGATTAATGGAGATGAAACATCTTTATTATTGTTTGTCTGTCCACAGGAAGAGAATTAACATCTGATCTGACTCCAGTTCATTATAAAACATGTCTCCATTAATTCATCCTCAGACAGGAAGGAAAGAAGGAAGGAAGGAAAGAGAAGAACACAAGGAAATAGGAAACAGAAAATAATAAAGGAAGGAAGGAAATAGGGAAGGAAGGAGGCACATAGGTGAAGAAGGAAGAAAGGAAGGACAGAGAAGAACACAAGGAAGGAAGGAAGGAAGGAAGGATGCACATAGGTGAGGAAGAAAGGAAGGAAGGAAGGAGGGAAGGAAGGAAAGAGAAGGACACAAGGAAAGAAGGAAGGAAGGAAGGAAGGAAGGAAGGAAGGAAGGAAGGAAATAGAGAAGGAAGGAGGGAAATAGGTGAAAAAGGAAGGAAGGAAGGAAAGAGAAGAACACAAGGAAATAGGAAACAGAAAATAATAAAGGAAGGAAGGAAATAGGGAAGGAAGGAGGCACATAGGTGAAGAAGGAAGAAAGGAAGGACAGAGAAGAACACAAGGAAGGAAGGAAGGAAGGAAGGATGCACATAGGTGAGGAAGAAAGGAAGGAAGGAAGGAGGGAAGGAAGGAAAGAGAAGGACACAAGGAAAGAAGGAAGGAAGGAAGGAAGGAAGGAAGGAAGGAAGGAAGGAAATAGAGAAGGAAGGAGGGAAATAGGTGAAAAAGGAAGGAAGGAAGGAAAGAGAAGAACACAAGGAAATAGGAAACAGAAAATAATAAAGGAAGGAAGGAAGGAAATAGGGAAGGAAGGAGGCACATAGGTGAAGAAGGAAGAAAGGAAGGACAGAGAAGAACACAAGGAAGGAAGGAAGGAAGGAAGGAAGGATGCACATAGGTGAGGAAGAAAGGAAGGAAGGAAGGAAGGAAGGAAGGATGCACATAGGTGAGGAAGAAAGGAAGGAAGGAAGGAGGGAAGGAAGGAAAGAGAAGGACACAAGGAAGGAAGGAAGGAAGGAAATAGGGAAGGAAGGAGGGAAATAGGAAAGGAAGGAAGGAAGGAAGGAAGCACATAGGTGAAGAAGGAAGGAAGGAAGGAAAGAGAAGAACACAAGGAAGGAAGGGAGGGAGGAAGGAAGGAAGGAAGGAAAGAAAGAAGGAAGGAAATACGGCAGGAAGGAAGCACATAGTCTATATAATCTATAATGGCTCTTTAATGGATCTATGACATCATGTGTTGAACCTATGACATCATGTGTTGAACCTATGACATCACGTGTTACCGGGGGAACAGACACAGCGGACGTGGACGGGATCGTCCACTTTGGCCAGAGCGTCCAGGATGATGCCCTCAGCCTCCACCACGGCGCATTGGAGGAGACAGAACTGTTCGTCCTGCAGCTTCTGGGTCAGCTCCCCCTCACGGCACGCCTGGTACACACAGACACACAACACACACACACACACATTAGTAACACAACAGTAACACGCCTGGTACACACAGACACACAACACACACACACATCAGTAACACGCCTGGTACACACAGACACACAACACACACATCAGTAACACAACAACACGCCTGGTACACACAGACACACAACACACACACACATCAGTAACACGCCTGGTACACACAGACACACAACACACACACATCAGTAACACAACAACACGCCTGGTACACACAGACACACAACACACACACATCAGTAACACAACAGTAACACGCCTGGTACACACAGACACACAAACACACACACATCAGTAACACGCCTGGTACACACAGACACACAAACACACACACAGACACACACATCAGTAACACAACAGTAACACACCTGGTACACACAGACACACACACACACACATTAGTAACACAACAGTAACACGCCTGGTACAAACAGACACACACAGACACACACATCAGTAACACGCCTGGTACACACAGACACACAACACACACATTAGTAACACAACAACACGCCTGGTACACACAGACACACACACACACACACACATTAGTAACACAACAGTAACACGCCTGGTACACACAGACACACAACACACACACATTAGTAACACAACAGTAACACGCCTGGTACACACAGACACACACAGACACACACATCAGTAACACGCCTGGTACACACAGACACACAACACACACATTAGTAACACAACAACACGCCTGGTACACACAGACACACACACACACATTAGTAACACAACAGTAACACGCCTGGTACACACAGACACACAACACACACACACATTAGTAACACAACAGTAACACGCCTGGTACACACAGACACACAACACACACACACATTAGTAACACAACAGTAACACGCCTGGTACACACAGACACACAACACACACATTAGTAACACAACAGTAACACACACATCAGTAACACGCCTGGTACACACAGACACACACACACACACACATCAGTAACACAACAACACGTCTGGTACACACAGACACACACAGACACACACATTAGTAACACAACAGTAACACGCCTGGTACACACAGACACACAACACACACACATCAGTAACACAGCAGTAACACGCCTGGTACACACAGACACACACACACACATTAGTAACACAACAGTAACACGCCTGGTACACACAGACACACAACACACACACATCAGTAACACGCCTGGTACACACAGACACACACAGACACACACATTAGTAACACAACAGTAACACGCCTGGTACACACAGACACACAACACACACACATTAGTAACACGCCTGGTACACACAGACACACAACACACAACACATTAGTAACACAACAACACACACCGGCACGCCTGGTGCACACAGACACACAACACATTAGTAACACAACAACACACACCGGCACGCCTGGTACACACAGACACACAACACATTAGTAACACAACAACACACACCGGCACGCCTGGTACACACAGACACACAACACATTAGTAACACAACAACACACACCGGCACGCCTGGTACACACAGACACACAACACACACACATATCAGTAACACGCCTGGTACACACACACAGACACACAACACATTAGTAACACGCCTGGTACACACAGACACACAACACACAACACACACACACATTAGTAACACAACAACACACCTGGTACACAACACACACACACATCAGTAACACGCCTGATACACACAGACACACACACAGACATCAGTAACACAACACACACACACATCAGTAACACAACAACACATCAGTAACATGCCTGATACACACAGGCACACACAGGCACACACAGACAGACACACACACACATCAGTAACAGTAACACACACACACATCAGTAACACATCTACACAAACCGGCACGCCTGACACACAACACACACACAGACACACATCAGTAACACAACAACACACACATCAGTAACACAACAACACACACATCAGTAACACATCTACACACACATCCAAGGAAGCACATATGGGGGGAAGGAAGGAAGGAAGGAAGGAAGGAAGGAAGGAAAGAGAAGGACACAAGGAATGAAGGAAGAGAGGAAGGACATAGGTGAGTAAGGAAGGAAGGAAGGAAGGAAGGAAAAGGACACAAGGAAGGAAGGAAGGAAGGAAGGAAGGAAGGAAAGGGACACAAGGAATTGAAGGAAGGAAGGAAGGAAGGAAGAAGGAAGAAGAAGGAAGTAAGGAAGGAGGGAAAGAAAAGGACACAAGGAAGGAAGGAAGAAAGGAAGGAAGGAAGGAAGGAAGGAAGGAAGGAAGGAAGGAAGGAAGGAAGGAAGGAAGGAAAGAGAAGGACACAAGGAAGGAAGGAAGAAAGGAAAGAAGGAAACAGGGATGCAAGGTAGGAAGGAAGGAAGGAAGGAAGGAAGGAAGGACAGGAAGGAAGGAAGGAGGGAAGGAAAGAGAAGGACACAAGGAAGGAAGGAAGGAAGGAAGGAAGGAAGGAAGGAAGGAAGGAAGGAAGGAAGGAAAGAGAAGGACAGGGAGTAAGGAAGGAAGGAAGAAGGAAGGAAGGAAGGAAGAAGAAAGAGAAGGACAAGGAGGAAGGAAGGAAGAAAGAAGGAAGGAAGGAAGGAAGGAAGGAAGGAAGGAAGGAAGGAAGGAAGGAAGGAAGGAAGGAAGAGGAAGGAAGGAGGAAGAAAGAGAAGGACAAGGGAAGGAAGGAAGGAAGGAAGGAGAAGGAGAGGAAGAAAGGAAAGGAAGGAAGAAGAGGAGAAGGAAGGAAGGAAGGAAGGAAGAAGAAAGGAAGGAAGGAGAAGGAAGAAGAAGGACACAAGGAAGAAGGAAGAAGGAAAGGGAAAGGAAGGAAGGAAGAAGGAAGAAGAAGGAAGGAGGAAGGAAGAAGGAAGGAAGGAAGGAAGGAGAAGAAGGAAAAGGAAGGAAGGAAGGAAGGAAGGAAGACAATAGACACGGAAGGAGAGAGTGAGAGATGCACAGGAAGATGAGGAAGGACATAGGTGAGTAAGGAAGGAAGGAAAGAAAAGGACACAAGGAAGGAAACACATCTACACACACACAGACTGTGTCAGCATCTGTGTGTCCTGTGTGTGTGTGTGTGTGTGAGCAGCTGTGTGTCCTGTGTGTGTGTGTGTGTGTGTGTGTCCTGTGTGTCCTGTGTGTCCTGTGTGTGTGTGTGTGTGTGTGTGTGTGTGTGTGTGTGTGTGTGTCCTGTGTGTCCTGTGTGTCCTGTGTGTGTGTGTGTCCTGTGTGTGTGTGTGTGTGTGTGTGTGTGTGTGTCCTGTGTGTCCTGTGTGTCCTGTGTGTCCTGTGTGTGTGTGTGTGTGTGTGTGTGTGTCCTGTGTGTCCTGTGTGTGTGTCCTGTGTGTGTGTGTGTGTGTGTGTGTGTGTGCAGCACCTGTTGCTGTAGTTGTGTGTGGAGGCCTCCCAGCTCGATGCTGCTCCTCTGTCTCTCCTGCTCCAGGAGGCTGTGGTGGAGCTGAGCTTGTTGTCGCAGGGAGTTGATCTCGGCCTCCTGCTCCCTCATGGACCTCAGCATCGCCTCCTTCTCCGCCTGCATCCCGGCCAGCGCAGTGTTCAGCTGGGACCCGCTCTGGACAAAAAAAACACACAACCACATGAAGGCGTGAAGTAACAACAGCTCCAGGTAGTTACAGGAGTTTCAGTGCAAAGAAGAACAAGTTAATTAGTAATAGAATGTTTACATTTGATAAACTGTCCTTTAAATGATGAAATGTCTTAAGAAAGACAGACAGAAAAATCAGTGTAATTTGGGCTCGTTGCTCTTTGCTGTTTAGTTCTGTCCACTTGTCTGAATAAAACAGTGGATTATTAGTGACAGAAGTTACTTTCATAGAGAAACGTCAGTCTTCTATGAATTATTCTGAGTTTAAGCATGTTGCAAATTTACCCCGTAATGGTTCAGATCAGACCCTGATTTTGGCCCATGATCATGATAATAAATAAAGATAAAACAAGATAAAAACATGTACTAAAAATGCCTAATAAAACTAAAATAAAAGCGTGGATAATAAAAAGCCCAATAAAAAATAAAATAAAATAAAATAAAATAAAAGCTTGAATAATAAAAAGCCCAATAAAAAATAAAATAAAATAAAAGCATAAATAATAAAAAGCCCAATATAAAATAAAATAAAATAAAATAAAATAAAATAAAAGCTTGAATAATAAAAAGCCCAATAAAAAATAAAATAAAATAAAATAAAATAAAATAAAATAAAATAAAAGCTTGAATAATAAAAAGCCCAATAAAAAATAAAATAAAATAAAATAAAATAAAAGCATGGATAATAAAAGCATAAATAATAAAAAGCCCAATATAAAATAAAATAAAATAAAATAAAATAAAATAAAAGCTTGAATAATAAAAAGCCCAATAAAAAATAAAATAAAATAAAATAAAATAAAATAAAATAAAATAAAAGCTTGAATAATAAAAAGCCCAATAAAAAATAAAATAAAATAAAATAAAATAAAAGCATGGATAATAAAAAGCCCAATCATTTTTTTAAAAAAATAAAATAAAATAAAAGCATAAATAATAAAAGCATAAATAATAAAAGCCCAATAAAAAATGAAATAAAATAAAATAAAAGCATGAATAATAAAAAGCCCAATCAAAAATAAAATAAAATAAAATAAAAGCATAAATAATAAAATAATAAAAGCATAAAATAAATAAAATTAAATAAAATAAAATACAATAAAAGCATGAATAATAAAAAGCCCAATAAAAAATAAAATAAAATAAAATAAAAGCATGAATAATAAAAAGCCCAATAAAAAATAAAATAACATAAAAGCTTGAATAATAAAAAGCCCAATAAAAACAACAAAATAAAAGCATGGATAATAATAAAGAAAATAGTAATAAAAAGTACATAAAAACACATTTTTCTAAGGGATCTCGAAGGCCCGTATATTTTGAGCATGTCAGACAGATCAGGTGGTGGAAGTCCATTTAGAGCTTTAAAATCATTTTAAACTCTCCTCTTTGACTGACAGGTGACCATGTTCCTACCATCTCTTTGCTCTGCAGGGCGCTGTTGGCTCGGCTCAGTTCTGCTCGTGTGGCGTCCAGCTCTCGCCTCAGTCTGTCGATCTCCAGCTTCTGCTCCGCGTTGATGGCGAGCTACAAAAAAAAATAAATAAACACGACGCAAATATAAATCAGAAAAGTTCCTTTAATGTGGCTACACATCTCCTATAAATGTAACTCTATGTGTCTCTTCAGTCACATCTACGTCACCACGTTCCTCTACCTGCTGCTGAAGCTGAGCCCTGAGCGCCTCCAGTTCTCGGTTGGTCCGGTCTCGCTCCAGGTCCATGGAGCTCTGCTGCTGCTGGACCTGTTGTCTCAGGGACGAGAGCTCCGCGTCCTTTTCTCTGGCCGAGCGCAGCAGAGCGTCGCGTTCGGCCTGCAGAGCTGCCAGGCTGCTGCTCGTCTGAGAGCCTTCCTGCATTAAACAAACAGAAACAAAACAGTCACGTTTAATCAACATGACCTGGATGAACCGTCACAGACACAATGTCTGCAGGAAACGAAGGGGTAACATGTTTAATATGTGCACATTTAATTTCTGTTAAAACGTCCTTTAAATCTACAATTTGCACAAAGTGCAGTTACCTCTCATGGCCACTAGGTGTCATCTTTAATGCACATTTATTTTAATTTATTTATGGTGTTATGTTGATGTTTTACACTGGTTAAAGTGGTTGATTTCTACTTGAATCTAATAACATGATGGACTGTATCAGCTGTGCAGGACTAGACACATGTAATAATTGTCTTTTTCTGACCAGGAAGTGACTGAACCTTTGATCTAATGATGTGGTTTAAACTTTGAGTCTCACCATCTCTTTACTCTCCAGGCGGCTGCGAAGCAGGGCCAGCTCTGCTCTCTGCTCCAGGAGCTCTTTATTCAGGCGGTCGGCCTCCTGCTGCTGCTGACTCATCTGATCGGGGAAGAGCAGACGTCAATAATCACACACAAAAAAAAGTTAAAAGGAAAAGAATAAGAAAGGACGAGTTCGCACCGCGTTCATTCTCTCCCGTCGCAGATTTTCCAGCTCATTCTCCAGCTGGTTCTTGGCTCTAAGGAGATCGTCTTGCTCTTGTTTTGTACTCGACAGCCTCTTCACTGTGTCTGCGTTCTGGACACGAGCAGGAAAAAAGTTACGCTTGGCTTCACGTAACGAGTGTTTCGTGACAAACGCGAAGCTTTTGTTCGTTACCTTCTTCATGAGATCAGCGTGGCTCGTCACCAGCTCAGCGTGTCTCTCTTTGAGCTGCGTGAAGCGAAGCTCCGCTGCCTGAGCTCTACCTGTGTGGAGACGACCGTGTTATGAACAGGGAGGTTACGTCTGCATGCGGGTTTAACGTCACCTGGCGTGAAACTCACCGTCGGCCTCCTTGAATCCGAGCTGAGCCCCGACGTTGGCGACGTTAGCGCAGCGCAGCGCCTCCACCTCCATCCGCAGGTGCTCGTTCTCCACCATGGCCATCTGCTTGGTGGTGCGCTGCTCCTCCACCTCGGCCTCCAGCCGGTTCACCTGAGCCTTCAACTCCACCACGCACCTCTGAGCCTGAGGACGAGGAACATTTACATGAACATTTACAAAAATAAACTGCAGGTCCTCTAACGGCCACTAGATGGCGACTCCGAAAGTGACTCGATCCAATTGACTCTTTACTCTGTGGACGAACCCATCGTGACGTCACCCATTGGATTCTGAACCTCGAAAATGAAGCACGAAAGTGGGTGGAGCCAGTGCCACTCACACACTCCAAATATGGACATGGGGGTCGTGTTGGGGCGGAGCTAAAGCAGCCTGACCGCTGAGACCCGCCCACCCAAGTTAGCTCCGGGCTACCACCTGTCACTCAAAGTGGTAACGCCCCTTAATTATGCAGAATTTTAAAGCTTTTAAACCTAAATAAATAAATAAAAACACGGGGGAAAGAGTCTGTGCGATGAAACAGCATCTTATGAACGTTTGCTTAGTAGATTAAATGGCGACAAAACGGAGCAGGGCGGGCTCCTTGGGACAGGTTTTAGGATTACATAAAGGTAGACATTTTTTCTTTTTCCTGTTTCCTTATCTTGTACATGTTCATCAGACAAAAAAATGTTGAGTCTGTCATCAGGGCCAGATTATTCCAAACAAAACACGACTGAAAACAAAAAGAAAACCCTCAGAAAACACGACGTTACCTCAGACTTGAGGTGCTGTAGCTCTGGTTTCAGAGCCTCCAGTTCCCTCTTCAGAGTCTCGTTCTCGGTGTCTCTCTGCTCCAGCGAAGCATCGGGAGTTCCCATCTGACTCAGCAAATAGTACTAGAGAGAAAACAAAGAAAACAAGATAAACATCAGCAAAGACGTAACAAACAAAGATTAAAAGCTCTCGATATATTAAACGTGAGAATACCTGAGGCTGAGGAGTTTCTCGTAAGCCCGGCTGCGTCTCCACCTCCTCCTCCTCGTGTCGCCCCTGGTCGGGCACCACCACCACCGGCCTCTTGTACTCGCCCAGCGCCGCGGCTCGGAGGAAATTCGGAGGCTCCTGTGGAGTCGTGAAGAGTTTAAACACATGTACAAAACTAAACTCATGGACGTGGAGAATAAAAAAGTCCAGATTCACTCACGTCTGGGAGATCTGGGATCTGGATGAAACTTTTGAAGAACTCCATTTCTCTGGCTCTGCTGAAGAACTGCGTGAGGCTGCACAGGAGTTTGGATTAACTGATTTTCCTTCAGATTCAAGCACAATAAATGTTAAAAGAAGTAAAACCGATGAGCTACCTCATGAAGAGATCCCGGAATCGCTCCCGATGCCCGAGGAGAACGTCGGCGGCGATGCCTGTGAAGAAGAGGAGGCGATGGATTTAAAGCTCGACGCGACGCAGCAGCAGCAGAGCTCGGACCAATAAAAACACTAAACACTCACGGCTGTGAAGCTTGAACAACAGTCGAACGGAGAAGTGGTAAAGAAAGCTGGAGTCCAGGATGAGCGGGATGAGAGGAGTCAGTCTGCACTGTCCCGCTGGAGTCGTGGATTTGGCTCCGTTGGCGTCGAGCTGACGAAGAACTTTACAAAAACCAGAGTTATGTGTTTGTTAACAGATCAATGGTAATGTTTTTACTCATCACTTACAATAAAACTTTATTCTAAGCTCCAATATGAACCCACACACAAGTTTTAAAATGTTTCTCACAAAAATATGACTTTCTCTGTTGATATTTTTAAACAATTGTTGTTTAATTATAATTTCATTTTTTAAAAGAAAATCTTGCTATTTAGTTTAATTTCTCTTACATCTAACATTCTTTTGCAAAAAAATAAATTATTTATTAGGACTGTAATTAAACTTTCAACCAATAAAAGTCCTAATAATTTCCTCTTTATAGCGCTTTATTACACAGAGAGAATCTAATGTGCTATACGGGCAAAATAAAATAAAAATACATGAAATATAAAGTATCAGATAAAATAAAAGATGAATTCATAGCACACAGACATTGAAAAATAATGCATAAAAATAATATAGTCTCTACAGAGGACAAAAAAACTGCCAAAAATAAATAAATAAATAAACACACTATTATTTCAACTTTAATTATGCATTTACTCCCCTACATTTCATTCTACATTTCATTTATTTAATCCACCATCTTAAAAACAATAAATACATAAATTCTGTCAGTCACTGTCCTCCATAGAATCAGCAACTGCTTATTAATAAAGCTACACAGTGTTTTATATCTATTATATATATTTTGTGGCTGTTCCCTCAGTATTTCTGGAGCAGAAAACCACAGAAAGGTTTAAGAGGAAACACGTTAGAAACTTTAGACAAACCTGTCTCCGCCATCTTCAGTCCAGCATCCAAGGTATCCAGCAACTCCTGAGTCATATCTAACCTGTAATTCATTTTATTTATGTTAATGAAGCATATTTAATTGCATATCTAATGAGAAACACATTCAAAGACGTTAGAAGAAGAACTTACACTTTGGTCATATCAGTTCCTGCTTCTCTCTCCAGAGTCTCATCGCTGGCCTCCATGTTACCGGGGATCACTTTGTGCTGTGAAAGACAGATTCTCATTTTATTCATCGATTCATTTTCTATAAATGGGAGGGGTCTGGTTGTTGTTCTGCCTAAAACTATTCCTGACTGATAGATTGCTTAAGTATGTGTCAAAATATGACGTAATGAATGAAAGGATCCAAAGTCTCTCAGCAGGACATGGACCAAAGCATCAGTGGTCATAATGTTATGGCTAATTGGTGTATATGGGACACGGTATAAAAACGATTACAGTGCATCTTTGTTTATTCTTTCATTCTTTTCTCTTTAAACCACAAAAAACGATACATAAAATGCTCTTTTGAACATATTTTATACATCATATATAATTATACGACTAACACAACACAAACAAACAAATCTGTTACCTTTGCATGAAATTCCATTTTGAGGCTGAGGAACTTGGCGTACAAGGCGACAATGTGACCGTATCGATCGTGCAAGTTTCCCTGCAAAAATAAAAAAATGATTGTACAAAATACAAAATGCAAAAACGATTTACTTCATTAAGAAAAGGCGGAAACACCTACATGAGAATACATATGAAACAAAACCTTAAAACTTATTACTGATTGTTACTGTATGAAGAATATTTAAGTGTTTACAAGACAGACTTTATATAACGACTGCTCCTCTAAAATGAAGTAGAGCTCCCCCTGGTTTCTGGCTGGTCATAAGCTCCGCCCCCCTCCACGTTAGTGGGCGGGACTTGGGCCAAACTAAACCAGTCAAATCAAATATTTTTTTGTTTCATTTTAGGCAGTTAATATAATTCTGATGCATGTTCAAGTTTGGATAAGTTTCATTTTAGTTATTTGACGCTACAGAAACAGGATGTGACATAATGGTGAACTCCAGTTGCCATGTCAACCGCATCCGTAAAGCAGTCCTGTGGGACCGTGAGAGTTGTAAAAATCTATTTTTTTAAAAATAAGTAGTGTATGATCCAACATTTCCTTGTAACCGATGGAGGTAGATCAGAGCGTAATATTAATTAAACGAAAACACGAGTGAGTCTGGAGGGAGTGTGGCCGGGGCAACGATAGCATGGCTCCGCCCTCGGACTATATCGTGATGTCCATATTTATATACAGTCTATGGTTTACATATTAGAAAGAAGAAAGAAAGTAAAAGAAGGATTAAAGAATTGCCTACAGCTCTTCAATCTTAATTCTTACTAATTAAATTATAATTAAACATGTCTCTGAATGAATAAATCTGCAGTGCGCACACATACAGATGCACTTCTTCAACTGAATTTAAAAGCTGTAGGTTTATCGTGCAGCTACTCACCCACAGGACTCCCATGTCTTTAACGTTGCGGCAGTATCTGTGAGAATCTACCACGGCCTGCAGATGGGATGGAGGCGGTAGATGTCAACACAACACAAGGAGGAAGCGAAGTGGAAGATAAATCTATGTCAACCTACGTTTCTGTGTCCGTCCCTGAGGACTTTGTGCAGCAGGTAGCAGAACTTCCAGCTGACCATGGAGTTGCTGGACAGCGGCAGGTTGAGGACGTAGGACCAGAAGGTGGTGGCTCCACCTTCTTTGTGTGTCCCCAAGATGATTGCTTCAAAGGTGTCAAGGAGACTTCAAAACACTAATGCACAAGATGAACTGATGATGGTTTTTGTGACCATGCTAGCAGTGCTTTTGGTTGTTCATGTTGGATGTTTATCTGATTACCATATATCAACACACTTACAAGCTAATGTCCCTGATTTCTGGGGACAGTCCCTGTTTGGGATGACCTGTCCCCAGGTAAATGTCCCTGATTTTAATGTTTTATGAATGAGAAGAAAAAAAAAATGTTGCGCTCAGACTAGAATTATTACAGTAGTCGGTGAAGCAGCTTTTGACATCACAGACATAGTTTAAATATGAATAAATATGTCAAAATAAAGGAAACTGTTATTGTCATTGTTTCTTCATTTCATGTAATTCTTTTTTGTATTTTTATCTCCGAGCTGTAATTCATTTTATAAATCTGGTCGCCTTAACTAACTGGTTGGCATTTAGCTCAAGATAAAAACACACAAAAAGAAGTTAGAAAGTACTAGAATATACCTTTATATATCTTACACCTTTGCTTTTAGATGTAAATTGTGCCACCATTGCCCCAATAACCTGGTTAGCTTTGAGCTAAAAACACAAATCACAAAGCTAGCATGGCTGTAGAATATCTCTCAGCTACACTTTTGTTTTAATCAAAAGAAAGATAAAATAAAACAAGATTAAAATAAAGTTATTCAGCAAAACAAAATAGAAAATGTACATAATTATCTCATTAGTGGGCAAACTAGCTAGCATGGCTTTTGTAGCAGCTTTTGTTTTAGTCTAATTAGCTAATCTTAGCATGCTAACAGGCTAACGGCGTTAGCATTGGAAGGATACTGCGCACATATTTCTCTTTGGGTGGTGTTTCAGATGTGGCGACAGTTTTGCTGATGCTGTGGAGCTGGAAAAAAAAGGAGAAAACAAAAACTGATCAAACTGATAAACCAGAAATAACGTAGAGATTAATACAAATAAAGCTAATTTTATTATTATAGCAGCTGAACATTAAGAAAATTATACTTGTTGCAGATATTAAGAACATTTCACCCATAATATACTACAATATAATATTACATTGGTATTTTCTATTTATTTAAATATGTTTACGTTATTTGTGTTGGTTTCATCTTCACATTACATATTCTGACACTCAAAATAATAGTTTTCCAATGAACCCTGTGGACATAAATACAGCCTGTTTATCCTCAGAAATGCCTAAATGACTCACCTGTTGTTTTCCAAACTGTTCCTTCTCCGCGGCCAAAGCCTTTTCCGTCTTATTATCCGTTTTATTCTTCGTTTTACTCATTTTGTCGACCAAAAATCACACTATAATTCCAGTGGTCCCGGCGCAAGTTCCAGCTCCTCACCTGAGCTCCGGTTCCTCCTCAGGCGAATGTGCGTCAGCTGAGCACGTCTCCAAAAAAACAAAACAACAAATAACTCCTCTTAAAACTCTCTTTGAGCTTCTTCAAATGAACACACCATCCCTTTTTTCACTAACAACACCCCCAGTGAATGGACAGTGCGGTTTCTTCCGTGCGTAAAAACTTACCAAATGCGTAAAAACGCGCGCAAACCAGCGACGTTTTAATTCAGAGCGCCAGAGAATAAAATCCCCCTGACGCCCAGTTCACAGACACACGTTTAATCTCAACGTAGAGACGCCACATCCAACTAACAAGTTGTTAAAAACTATTAACAGCTACAGACATTTCCTCTGAGTCACCGAGCAGATCCGAAGGCAGTGAAACTGGAATGACAATACGAGGACACACCACCCATCAGCCCTGTAGGACTGGTTTCACATCTCACCCGCTCCACACAAAACAATACCTCTTTCAAAAACCTTCAATGTTTCATTTTTTTTAATTTATTTTTTAAAAAATACACAGTTTAAGTTTGTTAATCAGTGGCAGATAAAAAAAAATTACACATATGAAAAAATACAGATACAAAAAAAGTTCTAAAAACATTTCATCGTTTTCCAAGGTTCAAACTTTGGCACTTTATGTGTTAATACTGATTTTCGCTTGCTGTCGCTCTGGTAAACACTGAAATCCATTCTTCAGTCAGCATCAAGACGTCCACATGCTTGGATGGATGGCGCCGTGACGAGGGCAGGATTTGGGTGGAGTTTCACTTGTCTGTTGGGAAGAAAACACAAACCCGTCACGTCTTAACACACCCAAACTAAAAGGAGGGACAGTCAAGTGGAACGTTTTATGCCTCACCCCATGCATACAAACGGAGAGAGGTCGTGAAACGACTGCTGTACCTTCAGTATCGAGGTACTTGGGTGGTGTTGAGGGGAATGACTCTTGTGGAAATGAGGAGGCCCAGACGTCCCGCTGCTTTGCATTGTGGGGCCACTATTCGGCAAAGAGCTGGAGACGACCGGCCTGGACTCATCCAGCAGCTGCTGCAGAGCAGAGCTCGACAGAGGATGATCCTCCTGATGAGAGAGGAGGGAAGGAATCACATTAGAAGACAGATACACAGCAACCACCAAAAAAATAAGACAAGCTTTCGGTCAGAGCCACACTCTGAGTTTCCCCTTGTCTCCGTTTTTTTTTACTATTCTTGGAGGATAGAAAAGCCACAAACTAACGCACAGAGCTGACCTCTCCTGAATCATGCTTATCAGTTGGTCTACAGTTTATTAATTGTGAGAGAAGTCACTGACAGAGGTTCAGCCCCTGGTAACCCACATTCTTGGTTTGTCACAGTCTAAACTCTCTGGCTTTGGTTTATTTTGTCCCACATGTAAAGTAAATAAATAAATAACACTCGTCTGTTGTTTTTATGAACAAACATGTCTCACATCCATCAGGCGTGTTAAGAAAACTCCCAGATCATTGTTGACTGAGCCTTGAAGATCAGCCGATGTTAGATTGGATGAATCACGTCTCTGGTTCTTCCCTCTGAGCGATGAAGGCGACTGATGCTCCAGACAGTTACAGGTCAGCTCATCCTGGCTGCAACACAAACACACACAACGCGTCAATAAACCTTTAGTTGTTTAAGATCGAACTGTTATGAACAACTGTTCAGTCTCTAGACTCTAAATTAGACGTAGGTGTAAATGTGAGTCTGACTCTCTCTGTGTTAACTCTGTGACAGACTGCACTCGTCTGTATGTGTCTGAATCAAATCAGAAAGCGCCATCATCACTGGTTCACCTGGAAGTCTCATCATTTACCTGCCAGCTGATCCCTGGCTGCTTTTCTGCAGGAGCTGCAGGTCGTTGCGTTGATTCTCACACACCTGGACGACACACAAACAGCATTCAGACCGACAACTATGCAAGAAAAACTCCCTTTGTACTTTTTGCTACAAGTGATGAACATATGGGGGAGTTATGCATTAAAATGAACCTCCATCATTAAGTATATTTAAATGCATCTGAGCTACTATCAGCTGTGAGGCTAGGAAGCTAAGAGGAGCTTTTCCTGGTGCTCTGATTGTCCCACTTGTTGTTGTTATTGTTTGAGGAAGGACTGGATTTGTCAGTGCCCCTGAGTCTCACAGACACAGTGAGGATTAAACTGCAGGAACACTCTGCTGGTATGCAGCCAAACCAGAAAGTCACGCATCATTCATCAACCGAGCGAGCGGGAGGAATGAGGAAAGACGTTCACTTCCTGTGCCGTGATCCACTTTTGTTCATTTTTTTTTGTGGATTCACGGCCGCCGTGTTAAACGCATACCTGACGGAGGCGGAGGAGTTCACCGGTGAGTCGTTCCTGTTTGGAGCGAGAAAGTTCGAGCAGCTCGTCCTTCCAGGAGTCGCCCTCACCTGCAGACAAAGAGGAAAAGCAGTCAGACCACAGACCGGTGTCTGGAGGAGAGAAGGCTGAACACCCTGAAACAGAGACAGAGGTCCTCAACGTTTTCAGGCCAAGGCCCAAACTGATGCAGACGTTAAGTAGGGACCCCCTCCTTACTATACTAATAATACTTATAAATAGCACTAGTTTAATATAGGACACATATAGTAGGTAGGTCCCTACTTAATCTCTGCATCACTTTGGGTGTTTGGCCTCTAAAACCCTCAACATATCCCTGATACTGATGTTCAATCAGCGACCACATATTAGTGGATTGTAGTAAAGGATGACTGAGTTATATTAAGATAAACATAACATGTTTGCCTCGATTAAAAGTCTAAAACATCTGTTAAAAACACAGAGCAGACTATGATTAAACAGACAAATAACACTAATCTAATTTTAAATAAATGCGTGGAGGTGGAGGAAGGTTTGTGTGGGTGTATGTGTGGGTGTGGGTGTGGGTGCGGGTGACGTACCTGTCAGGGCCACATCTGTGCGGAGCAGGTGGAGCTCCTGCTTCAGACGGATCATCTCTTCTCTCTGGGTGCTGCTCTGTGTTACCTGCTGCTTCAGCTCCTCTTCGGACACAATAAGAGAGTTTTGTTTACGCGGCTTCTCAAACCTCATCCCAGTGATCACGATCCTTCAGACTAAACTAGTTTTAATCGCTAACCTTTCAGCTGCGTGACGTCATGTCTGGCTTCCCTGTAGCGACGTTTACTCTCCTCCACGTCTCTCAGGAGCTTGTTTTCCCGTGAGCGACTCTCGGCCAGCGCCGCCTCCAGGTCCCTCAGACGCCCCGACAGGTCGAGGATGTGACGAGAAGCCTCTGTCACATCTTTGTCCTGGTCAGAGGTAATAAAAAACAAAGATATAATCACCAGATATCACACACACAGAGTGATGAGAGGATAGAGGACAGATTTTCTCGCGTGCCTTGAGTTTGAGCATAGAGCTCAGCTCCTCCTCTCTGACCTGCAGAGAGCCGACCTGAGTGGACAGAGCCGTGACCGTGGAGCTCAGACTCTGGTTCTTCTCCTGAAACAAAACACAGACACATTTCATCCACATAATATCCGTGTTTTTACAGGTTTTTATTCACCCTAAACTGCCTCTATCCCCGGTGAGCAGGATAATTAACAGGGGCCTTAAAGACTAAAGTACCTCAAAGTCTTGACATTTTCCTCTGATGTGCTCCTGTTTTTTCTCCAGCACACGTAGCAGTTGCTGAGCTTCGCCGAGCTCCTTCTGAACCTCCTTCTCCCTGGTTTCCACAACCACGACACGTTTAGTCAGGACTCTGATCACAGCGTTACGCTTCTGCAGCTCGTCTGTACGCACAGTGGAAAAATATTGGTTCAGAAAACAAACGTTTGTGTCCTGGCTAGAGGAGTTCAGACTTCAGGGGGTCATAATATCACGAGTGAGAGCTGAATCTGCCTCAGATCAGATCAACACATCCCCGTGTCTCCTCACCATCTAACCGGGAGCACCTCTGCTCCAACGTGAGGGTCCGGTGGCGGTCCTGCTCCCAGGCTTGATGCTGTTTCTGGTGGGCGGCGGCCATGGCGTTGAGCTCCCGTTCTCTGTCCTTCAGCTCGGACATCAGCAGCTGGAGCTCCCTCCTCTGCCTCTGGATGGTGGAGCTACTCAGGTCACTCACTGGGAACTTTCACCCATAAAACAAACAACATTAATCATAAACTATCACACGTTCTGTGAGTTTCTGTATGTTCTTGTGTCTGTCTTGGCCACGTCTCCCCTTGTAAAAGAGATCCCCGATCTCGATGGGACTAACCTGGTTAAATAAAGACTAAATAAAAGAAATAAATACAATTTTAGCTATTTTAATGTCTCACCTGTGCGTCCTTCCAGCTGGGAGGACCACAGGTGTCTCCTGGGAGGGGGGAGACACCCGTGTTGTCCATCCTGAAGCCGGCGTCAAGAGGAGCGCCTTCATTTTTCTGAAAGAGGTTTTAATTATTTATGTGTCTTTTATTTATTTAAACACGCAGCTATTAAACTATTTAAGAGTCACTTGCCTTTTTAACTGGAGTGCTGTGCCAGAAATCAGCTGATGCACCTGGAACACGGTGAAATTGGGATTTATTTAAACTTTATACCCTTTAAAAAGCAGCATTAATGAGGTTAGCATGAGTTCTTTTTTTACCATGTGACAAAGCAAAGGAATGTCTCCCTCCTTGGTCCATCACATCATATCATCTTCTCTTTTTAACCAAGTCCAGCTCCTGGTTATTGTCCAAATCCTCTCATTCATGTCACCTTCATTATTATTATTATTGTTGTTGTTGTTGTCTTCTTGTGTGAGTCAGTTAGCATAAGAGCTAACTTTAACTTACCATTTTAACACGTTAACTAACGTTAGTAAAAAAAAAACAATGATTTTTGGGAGTACGCTTCAAATAAAGTTTACATAAAAACAAGACGAATGTGAAATATAACCTAGAAAAGTACAAGATAAAGTAGCTTGCTAGCGTTAGCTTCTCGAGGAGTTTAGTCAACTTTTGAAGGCAGTGACGTAGTGACGTAGGAAGACGGTGATTGGAGGATTGTAAAGTTACGTCACTAGTGGGCGTCTTAGTTTAAGTGTAGTTTATGAAAAAAATAAAACAAAATAATCATACACGAATGGACATAACACATAATGGACATGATGACATAATGAAATGAAGATAAATATAAAAAAATAAAATAAAGTAAACATAAAAATTACGTGTTCTACATACCCGAAAAGGAGTGGGAGGAAGTACCGACTTATTTTATCCCACCTCTAATACATTAATAATATTTGAATACTTTGCTTCCTCTCAGTATAATCATCTACATCATCATCATTACATTATTTTTTCAATAACAAACACACATAACCGAAAATAACACAAAAATAACTAAAAATATAAACAAAAAAACGCGATAATCCTGCAGTTCCTTTTAAAATAAATGTATTTAATTTATAGAATAATTGAATACAAGCGAGAGTGAGTTTACTGGACAACAACAAAGAAGAAGAAGAAGAAGAAGAAGAAGAAGAAAAAAAGAAGCGTTGTGCGCTTTTCCCTCTGAGTCACCAGGGGGCGCTGCTCCAGTACCTCCGCCCACCACCACCAAAAAAGAAGAAGAAGAAGAAGAAGTGCTACTAGGCGTGCTCAGAGTACGCTACAAACTACAGCTTGTTCAGTAAGAATGCTTTTCTAAAAGTCAAATTACTACTGTCAATAATGCGACCAGATTTGTTGAAAAGACAACAGTGTTAAGAGGTTTTTTTTATTTTGTGCCGGGGTACGTATCTCGTCATTTCTCCGTTTCTTTGTCCAGTTATTATATGTAGCGGTGGGTTAGCCTCAGCTAGCATGCTAAGCTAATGCCCAGTGAACTGAGGTGACAGCTGGGGGTGAGTCAACGTTAAGCGATGAATGAAACCTCTCACACTAAATGCAATTACATTTAAAATCTAGGATTTATTTTAATTGGGATGATAAAATATCCCAGTCTCCGTATATTTCTAGACGTTACTCCCATAAAAACCGGTCTTTTTTTTTTTTTTTCTTTTAACACCACACACGAAGTAAATGAGCCGCATGTGTTAGCATGCTAAAGCTCGCTGTGGACACTTCTGAGCTGTGGTTTTAAATTAGACCCAGAGGGAAGCGATCTGAGACCTATTTCGGGTCACGTCGGGCTGTTTTCGGGGTGTGAGGCCAAGCTGCCGTGTCGTGTATTTGATCTGTGTTGACACTAAATGATGAATGTTGGCAGGAGAAGAGAAGCTAGCATGATGAAATACTAGCAGGAGCCTTGGTCACTCTTATCTGCGCTGGTGTCCGGTTATTTTTTTTAATTTCAGTGTTTCATATCTTCACCCTGGTTTCATCCTTCACGTGTTTCAATTTATTTTTACTGGTGTCTATCCTTATATCTCATGGTGCCTTTTAATTTATGCAAATTCACCCACTTGCCAGTTTATTAGGCACACTAATGAATGTGTTTTTATTATTTTAGTGGTTATTCTGAGCAATTTAACACAAGAAGCAGCATATTTGAAGCCTTCAAATCTATATTTCACAATATTATACACAATAATATAAATGTACAGAACTGAGAGTAAATAGAAACAAAAATAAAGTGTGCGTCTTCTTAATCGGATGATCCAAAACATTTCCATGTTTTTCCTCCACGTGTCTCCTCCTATAGTATAAGACACTAGTGTTTATGTTCATTCACATACAAGATTAGTTTTCCGACCAAAATATGACTTGTTTTTTATTTGCTAAATACTTTTAGTTTCTCGTGTGATGTTTTCTCTGCTTCTCCGTCATTTTTCTGTAGATAATTTGCGATGGCTACTACTGAGATGGAATCTGGGTCTTCAGAAAGCAGATCAGAACACGGGACGGCCGACCCTGATTCGAAATACCCACTGAAAGTTCTCTATTGTGGAGGTAGAGTTTAATAAACCTTCCCTCTGTTTGCTGTTTGTTTCAGTACCAGTGTGACCGAACTAAGTTTGTTTTCTTTATTTCTCCACAGTCTGCTCTCTGCCCACAGAGGTAAGTTTGATTATCCTGTAGAATTGAGGTTCTCCGATCAGACATTTTGCAGCTGATCACAGGATCTGTCTGAAGCCTCTCGAAAAATGATGGCAAGTTTCTCTTCAGAGTGATTCCATCAGTTCCTCATGAAAGCTCAACCTTAGAGAAAGTAGCGTAAATTATAGTAACACATAAAAAGCAGAACTAATGTTCACCAGCCTTCCTGAAGAATAGAATAAAATGTTTTCTTAAAAATTAAAAAATAAAATGTGCACAGAAAACCAAGTTTGGAAATAAACTAAATGAAACTGAAGCCGCAAAAATAAATTGCAGTATCAAGAAAGAAAAGAGGAAGTCTTTATTTAGTTCCTCCTTCGTTTAATTCCAGTCGTTCATCCACAGATGTAGATTTCTGATCAAAAACAAGTGTAGGTAGATGTTTACCTGTGCTCATAGCTTAGCATAGCATAGCATAGCATAGAAGTAGCCGCGTCCCAGACTCTTTAGGCAGAATAACGATCTGTGGTTTATTGATCGGAGCATCCTCACGTGTAAACGATACGTTCTGTAGTATGACCCAGTTTACTATAAATACACTGAATAATAAATGAGCGAACGCTGTTGTGTCTGCAGTACTGTGAGTACATGCCCGAGCCGGCCAAATGTAGGCAGTGGCTCGAGAAGAACTTCCCGGACGTGTTTGCGAGGATGACTGTAGGTGAGTCTCTGAATGTGACCCAAGGATAAATGAATAAATATCTTTTAAAACCCGAAAAAGATCATGTTGTAAATAAGAAAATCTTCAGTATAAAAGTTTATTCAGTCTGTAAATTACAGAATTACATCAGTTAACGCTACCTCGCTGTTCCTAATTTGTCCACTAGTGGTCGCTAGTGGTAGAGAATTAAATCTCTAATTATTTATTGGTTATGATTCTGTGAACAAAGTAGGCGTACGTGAACAGGTTTTAATGTCTTTATCCCGTCTCCTTTCCGTCCCACTGGTCCGACAGCGAAGGCCCCCAAACAGGACCCGGGCCCTGGAGATGCTCCCCCTGCTGGTGAGGAGGAGGAGAAGAAGAAACAGAAGAGAGGTACGTGTCCTTGTGATGTTTAAAACCTTTTTCTTTAAAAGGGGTCAAAGCTAAAAATCTTTAAATGTTGTTTATTTGCTCTTTTCTAAGGAGGACGAGGGCAGATCAAACAGAAAAAGAAGACGGTGCCTCAGAAAGTCACAATAGCAAAAATCCCCAGAGCCAAGAAGAAATACGTCACACGGGTGTGCGGCCTGGCGACGTTTGGTGAGAGCTTCCATTCATTCATTCATTTATTTATTTATTTACTCTCATTATCTCTGGGTTTGATTCTGATCGCGGTTCATCGTTCTCGACTCTCGCAGACATTGAACTCAAAGAGGCTCAGCGGTTCTTCGCCCAGAAGTTCTCTTGTGGTGCCTCCGTCACAGCAGAGGATGAAATTATCATTCAGGGAGATTTTACAGACGACATAATCGACGTCATTCAAGAGAAGTGGCCTGAGGTAAGACGTCGTTTCTCTGGTGTCGGTCACTGGAGGAAAGAATTGTTGGGCGTCTTTTTATTTAGATTTTTAATCCTTAAAACTAAAAATACTGAAAATATAATCTCTAGAAATTACAATGTAATGAAAAAATTAATAAATTCGATTTTTTTGAAATTGAGAATCTAGAAAATTGGCGTCTGGAAAAAGTAGCCTGTGTTTTTTTAGGGTCTAGTTTTCGTGTTCTGTCGCAGCTTTGTCCTCTAAATGGAGTAAAAACCTTAAACTCTTCTCTGTGTCCTCAGGTGGACGACGACAGCATCGATGATCTGGGAGAAGTGAAGAAGTGAAGACCAAATATGCACTTTTACTGAAATGGATGTGACCTGTAACAGCGACACCTTGGCCAAATGTACACATTAAGTCATTTTATACCTATTTTATTTACTGTACATAAAAAAGCTGCGGACTCTGCCACTCACTTGGCTTTTTTTTTCTTTCTTTCTTTCTTTCTTTCTGTTTTATTATTTTTATTTAGCCGATAGCTGCTTTCTCTCCTTTTGCCAAAGGGCGTGGTATGACGTGAATCCTTTTCTTTTTTCCCCCCCAAAATGTTCTTCACTCAACAAACAAACAAACAAACAAACAAACTGTAGGCTAATAAATTCCCGTCTCCTTCGCCGGTTCACTCGTCCTTCCCGAGTTTGTCGTGTGTGTTTTTCCACCAAGTTAAATGTTAGATTTTGTTGACCTGCTCCATCGGAGTCATGTAATAGCTGCAGGTTGCTTGTTTTTCGTTCCTCCCTTTTCTCAAATGCCCACGAGTGCAGCGCTTATTCCCCCTGCATAATAGTTTTCTAATGAAGCCTCGCTCCCCAGGCGGATTTACAACATTTCCAGTTGTTTCCTTTGGGGTCAAACTCTTTCCCCACAGATGTTCAAATGAGCCGGTCTGGCTGGGAACTTATCTGCTCGCGCTCCGGCTGAAGGTTTTTTAATCTTTTCTCCGGCTCCATCGTGAAGCAGGAGCTCCGTTTTCCTCCTCCTCCCCGCCCGAGGATGAACGCCACGGCCTCGGAAGTCTGCTGCGCCTTCGAGGCTCCCGTCCTGGACTGGCTCCTGCCTCCCATCCTCATCCTGGAGTTCATGTTCGGGCTGATGGGGAACTTCATCGCCCTGTGGATGTTCGTCTTCCACATGGACACGTGGAAGCCCAACGCCGTGTACCTGACCCACCTGGCCGTGGCCGACTCCATCGTGCTGTTCTGCCTCCCGTTCAGGGCCGACTACTACCGCCGCGGGAAGGACTGGCTCTACGGCGACGCCCTGTGCCGCGTCCTGCTCTTCCTCCTCGCCGCCAACCGCGCCGCCGGCATCTTCTTCCTCACCGCCGTGGCCGTCGACCGCTACTTCAAGATCGTGCACCCGCTCAACCCCGTCAACCGCATGGGCCTCGGCTACGCCCTCTGGGTGTCGCTCGGCCTCTGGGGCCTCATCTTCCTGGCCACCGGCTACCTCCTCGCCGACGAGCACTTCTACCACAACGGCAACCGGACGCAGTGCGAGAGCTTCAACATCTGCATGGGCTTCAGCCCCCTCTCCACCTGGCACAACACCTTCTACGTGGTGCAGTTCTTCCTGCCCACCGCCATCGTGGCCTACTGCACCGTCCGGATAACGTGGCAGCTGCGGTGCAGGACGGTGGACAAGCAGGGGAAGATCAAGCGGGCGGTCCAGTTCATCCTGGCCGTGGCCGTCATCTTCATCACCTGCTTCTTCCCCAGCACGGTGTCGCGCATCGCCGTGTGGGTCCTCAAGGCGTGGTACGACGAGTGCAGGTACTTCGAGGAGGCCAACCTGGCGTTCTACACCTCCGTGTGCTTCACCTACTTCAACAGCGTCCTCAACCCCGTCGTCTACTACTTCTCCAGCCCGGCCTTCAGCGGCACCTTCAAGAAGCTCATCCGCAAACTGCTGGGGAGGAGCAGCAGCAGCAGCAGCGACGACCAAGACCAAGACCAGACGGAGACGAGCGACAACGACTGAGGGAAACAGAGGAAAGATCTGTTTACTAGTTCATACACTAAATCATACGCTTCATGCTTTTAACCTGTGAGTCTGGATGCTCTGTGTACGTATAATAATAATAAGAGACCAATAATTAATCTTTACTTTTAGGGTCAAATGTGAACAGCAAAGCTTGACGAGGTGAATATCTGACAAATACGTCTGATAGGATCCGTATAATCTGTAAACCTGGAATTTATTTACATCCAGAGTCGAAGATGTTTCGAACCTGTTAATAAAGGCACGATGCACAAACGTGGTCTTTTTGTGATTTGTTTTTTAGATGTTTTAGTTTTCCATCCTATTTAGTCAACAATAAAAAAAAAAATGTTGTTTGACTATGACTCAGGTCGCTCCCGTTCTATTTAAAAAAAAAAAAAAAATTAATTTAATTTTTTTAATTTTTCATGTTTCTTTTTAAATATTTCATTATTTTTTTATTATAAATATGAGGGAAAAGAACTTGTTATGTTAATAAATTACATTACATTGCTTTATTTTATTTTGTTTAATTCAAATAAATATTTTTAGCTACTTTTCAATTTAAGAATAAATCACAGAAAACAAACGAAATAAATACTAATTGACATCAATTTCAATTATTATTAAAGGATTTTCTTTAATGCCAGATGCCAATATTTATCGTTTTAAGTTATTTTTAAATTTTAAGATTTTTTTGGTGGATAAATATAATTGAATATAATTGATATTTCGCATTATATATAATCATATTAATTAAATAATTATCTTTATGTTAGGTAATGATTTTTTTTAACTATATTATTGCCACTACAAGAATGGGGGAAAGTATTTTTAATTTCAATATACAAAAATTCTCAATTGGTATGTTTTAATTTTATTTTCTATTTTTATTATAGCGTTTTTGTTCCATAATTTAACAGGAAATACAAGCAGAGTTTTTTTTTCTAATTTTAATGTTATGTAAATTTGAATGTAAAAAAAATACAAGGTATGATTATTATGCATATCATTTATTTTAAATATTATATAAATATATACATTTTAAGGTTACAAAGAAGCAAAAGAATAAGAGAATAATAATAAAAATATCAGGAAGAAGAAGAGTCGTGTCCGTGGGCGGAGCTCAGATTTCCGAGCTCGTGTTTTCGTCCGTGGAGGCAGCGTCGGTTCCCAAGGTGACGTCAGGTCGGGGCTGGGCTGGAAAAACATGTAACGGAGGAAAAGAGGGAGACACCGACATCACTAAACCGGGACCCGGTTCACCCCAAAGACACCAAGTAAGCTCCCGCTTTCCTCCCCCGCCGCTGTCCGCGTCTATCCCGCATTAATATCCGCTCAGTCGGCCGTTGGGTCAGTTGGGTGCTAGCCTGCTAAGCTAACCTGATGCTAGCTAGCTTTGCTCTGGCATTCCAGCAGGGACCGAGACTTCAGGAGAAAAACACAACAAAAACACAAAAACATGACAACAATGTGCGTGTTTTTAACATGAACAGTGTGAATTCTCATCAAATAAGGCGTTTAATTTAAGTCAGCTGGGAATGTAAAAATAATAAATGGTAAATAAATGATTATACTAGTAGCTACAGGGATGCGAAGAAGAAGAGAGAGAGAGAGTGGGATGATGAAGAGGAGGAAGAAGAAGAGAATAGCATGATGATGAAGAGGAGGAGGAGGAAGAAGAAGAAGAGAGAGTAGGACCTGAAACAAGTGATGAATCAGTTCTACCAGAAGAAAACACTTCTCCTCCTTCTTTCTGGTTCTCCTTCTCCTTTTTTATCTCCCTCCTTCTCCTACCCTCATCTTCTCTTCCACCTCTCTCTTCTTCTTCCTCTTCTCTCTTTTCATCTCCTCCTTCCTTTTAATTCTTCTCCTTCTCTTTTTGCACATAATCCTTCTTTAACTTCCTCTTCCTCCTGTTTTTAATCATCCATCATTCTCTCCTGAATCCTCCTTCTTCTTCCTCATTCTCTTCTTCTCTTTCCACATCTTCCTCTTTATATCTTCCCTCTCTCTTTTCTTCCTTTAACTTCCCTATTTTCCACGTATTTGCCTAATACACATGTATTTATTTATGTATTTATTTGTGAATTAAAATGTTTATTAAACTGTGACGTTTGTTTACTGAAATCATTTTTCTCTGTTTCCTGTTTGACTGATGGTTTCATATGTTTGTTTGCTCGTCCAGCTCCTTCCGTCATACTGGGACGGTGTGCGTGGTGGGGAAGGCCTAGTGCCCCACCTTGATCAGGCCCCCCACCTCCACCCACTGCACCCACTGCACCCACTGCACCCACTGCACCCATGGACAAACAAGGAGCCATGACTACTCCGGCCAAGGCCAGCGGCCTGAAGCCCCCCAGCAAAATAGTCCGTCCCTCTGGTGTTCCCCCGAAGACGTCGCCCTCGTCTGGTAAGAAGCGAATCGAGGGAAGAGACAGTGGAAGATGATGCTACCATGGTTACCATAGTTACCAGTGTAAAAATCCATTTTTTTTTGGATGCATATATGTAATATTGTTGGTTGATGTTCTGCATTAAATGCAGCTAATAGAGGCGTTTGAAGCTGAGTTGAAGTGGCAGAACATGACTGTGATGATTGATTTGGTGCTTGTGGGAGACATTAGAGGTGATTAGACAGAGCTAACGCATGCTAACAGACGAATGCTAACATGAGAGAACCTGACTGCAGACGTCTCGATACAAATGGAACGTAACAGAATAATCTCCAGGTCCAACTCAGACAAAACTAGTGATGCAGTCAAGTCATGACTCCTGAACGTCACTCAGTCTGAGGAGATGCACAAATATTCACTTGCGAGCACATCGGTTGTGGTTGTGGTTATTTATTAATGAAGCGCTGACTCTGATTACAGGGGCTCCGAAGCCGCTTCCTCCCGAGAAGCCGCCGACCCAGGAAGGAAGCGCGGACTTTCAGGTCGGCGAGAGGGTCTGGGTGAACGGCAACAAGCCCGGCTACGTGCAGTTCGTCGGGGGCACCCAGTTCGCCCCGGGGCAGTGGGCGGGCATCGTGCTGGACGACCCCATCGGGAAGAACGACGGCTCGGTGGCCGGGGTGCGGTACTTCCAGTGCGAGGACGGGAGGGGGATCTTCACCCGGCCCTCGAAGCTGTCCAGGACCGCGCTGCCGGAGAAGGAGGCCAACGGTGGGCAGGCCGGTCCGGCACCAGGAGCCCCGGCTGCAGGAGAACCTGCCCCTGCAGCCACCACCTCCGCCGGTAACATCTGGGACGTTAGTCAGGATTGGAAGTATTTATCAGGCGTCTGACAGGCTCTGTTTGTTTTATTTTCTCTGCTCAGTTCAAGGAACCGGCATAAAGACGAGTGGAGCTCTGAACCGAATGATGTCCAGCGAGTCTGTGTCCAACCTCTCAGACCAGGACTCCATGAAGAAGAACAGGAGGGAGCTGAGGCTGGGAGACCGTGTGCTGGTACGAGACGCACTCAGTACGTTTACATGCACATGGAAAAAAAAAAAAAGATTGCCTTAATCTGACTTTAACTTAAGTAAACACGTTACTCCGACTAAAATCAGAGTTCTCCTTATTTAATTAAGACACACAGATAATGAGAAATCGATTTTCTCCGTCATGTATACGCCTCAATCAGACTTTAACTAGACAACACGTGTCTGCATGAACTGTATTACTCCAGAACAAAAACATCCAAGAAAGTCGGTCGCAGAAGAAGAAGAAGGTAAACAGAGCCGGTAGAAGAACCACCTGAGGGATAGCGCCATCTATCTGCACCAGAAGTAGCACCAGATTAAAAAAGTTGTTCTATTCTCCATCTGGTTGTTGTTTAAATGTCGGTTTGAGACATGTATGACTCCAGTTGTTTATTATATGACATAATAGGTCAAAAAGGGGGCCGTATTAACCCACTAAAAAGACACATATCGCCACCTAGTGTGGAGGAGGAGGACGCGTTCCCGTCAGTTATTAGATTTTCTCCGTTGCATGTAAACTGTGACAAGAGTAAGAATAAGCTGTACATACAAACACACTAAGCGAGGGTTCATCCATCTTTACAGTCAGTGGATTGAACCAAATATAACAGTTTCATCTTGTTAAATGCCACCTCCTCATCAGGAAGTGTCCGTTTTTTTGTAATTTTTTTTTTTTTGTTTGTTTGTTTGTTTGCAGGTTGGCGGCACCAAAGCAGGAGTGGTGCGGTTTCTCGGGGAGACGGACTTTGCCAAAGGCGACTGGTGTGGAGTGGAACTAGACGAACCTCTCGGCAAGAACGATGGAGCTGTAGCTGGAACCAGGTACGAGTTCAAAGGACAAATGTTTTATCAGCAACTAAAGAAGAAAAAAGATCAACTTTACACTCCTTTCACGCAGGTTTTATTTTATTTTTATCACTTATGGTTTATTTAGTTTTTAAGCTAATGCAGTTGCACATAGATTTTGCTAAAAATATGAAACACCTGAGCAGATGCAATAATTGAACATGATAAAGAACAAAGTAAAGAGTAGAAGAAGAAGACATTTGATGGACACGAGTTATAACAGAAGGAGGAAAAATTGTGTATTTTTCCGTTGTCCATATTTCCTTTATGACGTCCAGCTACTGGTTCCGAGCAGGAAGTTTGATGTTTGTACCAGTTTCTTGTGATACTGTACAACTCCAAAACAAATCTGTGTGTGATTTAACTTAATGTGACGGTGTTTGGTTCGAACCTGTCTGCTCCTCAGATACTTCCAGTGCCTGCCCAGGTACGGCCTGTTCGCTCCGGTCCACAAGGTGACGCGCATCGGTTTCCCCTGCACCACCCCCACCAAGGCCAAGAGCTCCCGGAGGAGGTCCACCCTGAAGAGGAGCCCCAGCGCCTCCTCCGTCAGCACCCTCAGCTCCGCCACCTCCTCAGTCAGCGGCAAACCGAGCAGGGCAGGACTGGTAAGACCGAGACCTCACAGAGAAACGTAGACGAGAAGGTCGGTAGCGCTGTTAGCTTAGCTTAGCACAAAGACTGGAAGCAGCAGGTTCGTCTCACTCTCACAAAATGTATTGAGACTTACAACAAGTCTACAACTGATGTTGAAGCTCCAATCTGATCACCGTGGAGTTCAGGTAGTAGTTTACAACACAATGTCAGAGAAACAAGCTTCACCTATAAAGTCAAACTCATATTCTGATAAGTTCTGAGGACACAGACCACGGCTATACACTCACTGTTTTAGGTGCTAGCGCTGGTGCTAGCAAGTGAAACATTTTAGTAGTACAAAGAAAAAAATAGTAGCGCACACAGGTAGACAATCAATGTGTTTATTGGCAAAATTAATTTGATAAAAAATTCAGAAAAACTGTTGAAATATCTTTCAAAATGTTGTTAAATTTAAATATATGCAGGACTCTCAAGTATTAAACTTAGCTTGGAGTTACTTTTTTATTCTAGGGACGCAAGGGTTTGAAGACAATGTTTTAGTATTAATAAATGACACATTTCATTTAAACCAAATAAACTGTTATATTTATGACTTTCAGGACAGAAATGAGACAACTAAAAAAATACATTTTGCCAAAAGGAGCTTCTTGAACAGCTCTAGTTATTGACATTAAGTAGGGACCCTCTATCTATTATGTGTGTCCTAAATTAAACTAAAAATATACATTATTATTATCATTTTGCATTCAATATTAAGCTATTTAAATAATACACAGGTTCAAATATTCTTTTTTTATGTTTGATTCATGTTAATGTGTATTTTCAAGAAATGTGTGGGGGAAATTTAAAACAACATATATAAAAAACGTCTAATCAACCAAACATTTTGTGATTTACATGAAAATACAGCTGCAAAGGCCACGTGATTTCATAGTTACTTCATTCACAAATCTGCCACTTTAAGCAGCGCCGGTGAAATTCCCGCTTAATGATTTTCAGTAGCTCACGGCCGTCTGACCCAGTTTGTCCCGTATCGTCTGGCGTCGTCTGCAGAGTCAAAACGTGAAGTGTCGTTTTTCAGCTGACGGAGACGTCCGCCCGCTACGCCCGTAAGATCTCGGGCACCACGGCGCTGCAGGAGGCTCTGAAGGAGAAGCAGCAGCACATCGAGCAGCTTCTCGCCGAGCGGGACCTGGAGAGGTGTGAAGTGGCCAAAGCCACCAGCCACGCGGGAGAAGTGCAGCAGGAGATGGTGCAGCTGAGGAAAGGCCAGGACCAGGTCAGTGTTCTTCTTCTTCTTCTTCCATAGGGTGTGAAGCTGCTTCAGTCTGACCCGTCTCAAACTCACAGCCAGCAAACCTCCTGCCAACAACCTGAACAAATATAGAAGCTTGACATTAACGTGTGCGTTCCAGTACGCGCTGGAGATGGAGGCCAAGCTGGACCAGCTACGTTCGCTGGTGGAGGCAGCAGATCGAGACAAGGTGGAGCTTCTGAACCAGCTGGAGGAGGAGAAGAGGTGGGTGCAGTTCACCTCCACGACGAGACGTTCACTCAAACCTAAGAATACGAAATTAAAATGTTTTGTAAGATTAGAGAGAAGTCCAGAAGCAGAAGCATTTTATATGTTGTTGTTGTTTTGTAGCATTAAATATTAATTAAACGCTGAGAAAAGTTTGGGGCTAAAATAACTTGGTGAAGTCGTCGCTCTCATGCATTCATGTGGAATATGTCAACGTGTGGTGAATAATTTCATCCTGCAGAGTTCAGTCGTTCAACCAGTGGATCTAAAACTGACCCACAAACAAACAGCAGGTGGCAGCGATGAGCTGAAAGTTCACTTATTATTCATCAAGTGTTTAGTGAAAGGACAGTTAATTAATTGGAAACATTTTCATAATGTTTTTCTTTTCACTCAAACAAAGAGAAAAGTTTTTCTTTTTAATTCTTTTTTTTTATCAGACACTTGTTTGAAACATATCTGACACGTTTCATGTAGATTCTTCCTTCTTCCTACCGTCAAAATGTGAAGTATGTTTCAAACAACCTAAGAGAAATAAATAAAAAGAAAAGCTCTCAGCATTATATGACTTTTGTTGGATTATAAAGAGAGAAGTTGATGTAGCAGATCTGTTAATTATTTATTCATTAATCAAAGGATAAAGATATTTGATTATTGTACCTTTAATTGCTGCTGTATCTATTTATTGAACTTCTACTCATCAACCGAACTCAATGTAGAAAATACTACATCGTCCTACATCATTACATCTGCATTAAGGTCTTTTAAATCTTTTTATTGTCAGGAAAGTGGAGGACCTGCAGTTTCGTGTTGAGGAGGCTTGTATCACCAAAGGAGACCTGGAGGTAACTGGTGCTTCAATAATCTGGTTCTCAATTAAACTTTTTTTATCTTTAATTCTTCTTTAACGAGTCTGAATTCCTGACACATTTATTAGAGCACATGTGAAATCAAACCTTCCCGTGTGAAAATTAGGCGATTTCAATTTTATTTTTTTATTAAAAACTACATCAAGTGACTTTAAAGTTGCTCTAATTCCAAAAAACTAAGAAGAGTTGATTTAATCCCTCGTTCTGCTGAAGGTTTTATCTTTTTCCTGAACTCTGCCAATCATTGAATGAATGAATTAATGAAAGTTTTTTTGCAAACATGAAATACAAAAAACAAAAGAAGAAAACATAATTTGAACAACTTTTACCAAATGTGTTTGAAAAGAAGTAGGAAGAAGCTTAACTCTTCCGCTCCGTCCGTCGGTCTGTTGTATAATTTCACTCCACATATAGAAATACAAAATGTTTTTAAAGATGTTTTAAATTTAGTTCCCCTCTAGAGTTATATCCTCCCTCTCTTGGAAAAAACAAGTTTCTGAAAGTTTCCTGGTTCTTTATTGCTTTATAACTAATTTGTGCTGTTTGAATGAACCAGATCAGTGAATATCAATATTTTTGATTTTCTCTGCAGCTCAATTATCCTCGTGGCTCTTTTTTTTTTTTTTATTAAAGATAATTCACTTCACTGGCTGCAGAGAACACACGTTTATTTACTCTCAGATTTTCTTCCTGCTCCTTTTTATTTATTGGTTCATGTTTAATTCACTCACTCTTCCTCTGAGGTTTTTCTGAAACTATCGTGGTCACGGATCACGGCTGATTCTCTCATCCTCCTCTATTGCATGTGTTCTCTGCATCCTCCTCACTCTCCAGCGCCTGAAACCATTTCAAGTCCTGGAACAGAATTTAATGATGTTATTGAAATTAGGGCTGGGCCACTACTGGTATTTTTCTCCGTTATTATATTAAGTGTTGCGGTTTAAGATCGAGAGACACTGTTTTAAATGTAGCGCTTCTGAACATACAGTTTTTTTTACAGTTTTTCTGGGTGACCAGACGTCCCTGATTTCTGGGGACAGTCCCTGTTCTGGATGACCTGTCCCTCAGCCATAGATGTCCCTTAAAATGTCCCCAATTTTAGCTTTTTATGAATGAGAACAAAAATTTTGCGCGCAGACTACAGTTATTACGGTAGCCGGTTGCGCTGCTATTGACATCACAGACATAGAAGTTTAAATATGAATAAATATGACAAAATAAATTAAATTATTATTGATTCTTAATCAATATCTCTCATCTTGATAACATTTAATTGTTTTTTTGTCTCCTAGCTGCTACGCTAACCTGTTTTACTACTAGTGTGGGATTATTCTACAATTTTTACTCATCATCACAGTTAAATAGTGATTAAAAAATCCCATAACACCGAATATTGATACTGAATTTTGAAAAATACCAGCGTTTAGTTTGTGGTTTTTACTGCCCAGCCCTAATTGAAATGCTGGAAAGCATCACAGCTTCTTGCTGACTGCTCTGCTCTCGTCTTCTCTCTAAAAGTCTTCTTCTCCTGGCATGTGAGTGTTGGTGTTTGTTCTCCTTCTCTTCCTGCTCTTTCTCCGACTAACAGACGCAGACCAGGCTGGAGCATGCCCACATAAAGGAGCTAGAGCAGAGCCTCCTCTTTGAAAAGACCAAAGCTGAAAAACTCCAGAGGGATTTAGAGGACACGAGGGTAAATGCTGTAAATGCAGCCGCAGCTTTTTCCTCACGAGGTGTAGTAACGGTTTCCAGCGTGGAAACCAAACACACAGCGCGGGGACATTAATTCCTGCCTCCTCTGTTAGCGAGGTTCATTATACTGAAGCGTGTTTGGGGACGAATAGCTTTCCAGGTCACAAACTCAGACTGTTAGAGTCTGTGGCTGATGGTTAGAAAGAAGCACAGATGAAGAGTTTTCAGACTAAAAGCTTTGTTTGAGAACAGAAAAATCCAAATTAGCAGCTTCCTTCCTCCATGTTCATGTTTAACTCTGGTATCATGTGTCCTGAGATCTGGAACACGTCTTATTTTTATTATTATTATTATTATTATTATTATTATTATTAGTTTCCATCACTGTAAACGCGCCGGACTTAGCATAAATGCTAAAATTCAGCCGTAGCCCCAAGGAACAGGGCATGTATATATATATATATATATAACTCAAACATGAGGAAATCTGCAAATACTGGGAACTAGACCTGTCACAATATCAGATTTTCACTTCACAATTATCATGAACAAAAAATACACAATTTTGACAAATGTGTAAATAATAATAACGGAAAAATAACTTTATGTCGTTTTCTCTCTGTTGGGAAACGAATTACACTCAAAATAACAGTAAAACATGTAAAACACACACTGGATCATTTACACCATATGATTATGTGCATTTTTAATACAATATTGAAATTTATTATTTATTTATTTTTTTTTACCACGATTATCGTCAGTACTAGGGGGCGGCTATTGGCAAGAACTTCATGATATGTATCACGATACTTGAGTAACGATATGATACATTATTGCAATATTATGATATTGTGATATATAACAATATTCTACATAGTTTATTGAGAAATTGTAAATGCAGCTTAAAATACATGTTGTATATATGTAGATCAGATGACAGTGATGATTCTTTGGACAAACTGAGTCAAAAAACAACATTAATCCAAATGATCTATTTCTAATTTATTGCACTTGTACAGAAAAAAGAAAAAGTGGTTGAGGTGTGGAAATCATTCACGATTGACTGGTCTAAGTTATAGGTACGAGCTCCACTGGGAACTATTTTCAGTGGCGGATGAATCCACATCTGGGTTGACTTGAACTTGTCCTTTTAGTGACATAAGTTTATGAAACAATTAAAATCTTTGCTTAATCTCTTCAACTATGAATCTGTATAACTCTACACGCCTTAATTACTACAGTAAGTTTATGTAATAGCAAGAATAAAAAATAATATTCCAGCTCTGGGACAGAAAAGGAATCTGTAAAAATGTCCTCTGTCTTCACGTGTCCTCTGTTTGTCCGTCCCGCTGCAGGTGGCCACGGTGTCCGAGCGCTCCAGGATCATGGAGCTGGAGAGGGAGGTGTCCGACCTGCAGCTCCGTCTCCGGGCGTCTCAGCAGAAGGAGGACGCGGCGTCTCTGTCCCAGCAGCAGATCAGCAGCCTGAAGGTCCAGGCTCAGGCTCAGGAGAAAAAGGTTCGACGACAACGACAACAACAACAACGACAACGACAACAACAATTCATTTAAGAACATGTGTCACTTAATTACAATCGTTGTGTCTCTGAACAGATCAGTGAACTGAGCGTGGACCTGGAGAGTAAACACAAAGAGCTTCAGTCTGTGCAGCAGGATAAGAGCAGCGTGGAGCAACAGCTGATCGGCCTGGTAGGAGGAGGAGGAGGAGGAGGAGGAGGAGGAGGAGGAGTCGCACCATCACACAGAGCAGACACATAACAGACAGAAAAGAGGCAGTGTTGTCACATATGAGACGCCACAGACAATAAACAGCACAGAGCTGCTCTGTGACAATATTCACATCTAAGAGGAAAAAGGTTTTATGGGCTCATAACTTTCTGTTATTGTTCCTCCTCTTTTTTCTCCTTCTTTTCTTGGTCTTCTTCATGTTCTGTTTCTTATTCTCCTTCTGTTGCTTCTTGTTGTTCTTTCTTTCCGTTCTTTTCTTTTTCTCTTTCATCTTCTTTTCTTCTGTTCTTTTCTTTTTCTCCTTCTGTTGTTTCTTCTTGTTTTTGTTCTCCCTGTTGTTTTTCTTATTCTCCTTTTCTTTTGCTTCTTTTTCTTATCCTTCTTCTCTTGCTCTTCTCTTGTCCTTCTTCTTCTTGGTCTTTTTCTTATTCTCTTCTTCTGTTCCTTCCTCTTGTTCTTCTCGTTCCTGTCCTTCTGTTCTTCTTACCGTTGTTTTTCTTATTCTCTTTTTCTTTTGGTTCTTTTTTTTATCCTTCTTCTTCTTCGTGTTCTTTTTCTTATTTTCTTCTTCTTCTTCTTGTTCTTCTCGTTCCTGTCCTTCTGTTCTTCTTCCTGTTGTTTTTCTTATTCTCTTTTTCTTTTGCTTCTTTTTTTTAATCCTTCTTCTTCTTCTTCGTGTTCTTTTTCTTATTTTCTTCTTCTTCTTCTTGTTCTTCTCGTTCCTGTCCTTCTGTTCTTCTTCCCATTGTTTTTCTTCACCTTCTTCCTTAAGTGTCTTTAAACCACGGGGCCTGTTTGTAATTTTCTCGTAGAGTCTTATCTGTGAACGTAGCCTCATTAAGACGAAACCTCACATGTTTTCTGGACGCAGTCATCGTTAGCTCAAGGTGCAAGAATGTTGTGATTAGCTGCTAGTCAACGCCGGACGTTTCTCCTCTTCAGAGACAGAAGCTGGAGGCGGCCGAGGAGGAGGAGAGGAGGACGACCAGGGCCATGCAGGGTAAAACGCCGCCTGGTCTTTCATTTATTTATTTTATTATTATTATTATTATTTATTTATTGATGTCGACCTTGTGTTTCCCGTCAGAGCTGGAGCAGAGCGTGGAGCGATGGAAGAAAGACTATCAGAGTCTGAAGGACGAGAGCCAGTCCAGAGAGAAAGACCTCAGAGCTCAGCTCACTCAGGTAGTTACCTGGTTACCATGGCTACCGTCAGTGGGCGGAGTCTGGGAACAAGATGAACAGTTTATCCTCAGAGAGATGAATGGATCAGAACAACAACTTGATCCTGGAGGAGGAGAACCAGAGACAGAGTGATGGACCGAGGAAGAGAAGGAGGAGGAGATGAGGGTTAAAGAAGCAAAGGAGGAGGAAGATGAAGAGGTGGAAGGATGAAGAAGAAGAAAAGGAGGAAGTGGAATAATAACAGATACAGGAGGAAGAGAAAGAAGAAGAGATGAAGGATAGAGAAGGAAGGGAAGAGGAGGTAGAGGAGTAGACATAGGAGGAGACGGAGGAAGAAGAAGAGGAGGAGATGAAGGATGAAGAAGCAAAAGAGGAAGAAGAGGAGAAGGAGGAGTAGGTGTAGGAGGAAGAGGAAGAGATGAAGGACAAAGAAGAAAAGGAGGGGGAAAAGGAAGTGTAAGAGGAGGTAGAGGAGGAGGAGAAGGGAAAGAGGAGATGAAGGATGAAGAAGAAAATGAAGAGGAGGTAGAGGAACAGGAAGCTTGAGAAGAGGTAGAAGAGGAGGAACCATAGCAGGAGAAAGAGGAAGAAGAAGAAGAGCTGATGAAGACAGAAGAGGAGATAGAGACAGAAGAGGGAAAGGAGGTAGAGGAAGAAAAGGGAAGAGGAAGAGGAGGAGGAGAACCAGAGTCAGGTTCATGGACCAAAGCTCAGACTGTGGAAG